>NC_065572.1:67888652-72688652 GCF_937616625.2 Mercurialis annua | reverse complement strand
TGAAAATGGGTCCATCATTTTATCTTTTTCATTTTTCTTGTGCTTCGAATGGATATTTCAATTTCATGAGTCGTAATGGAATTGTGCCAATCCAGATCAAGCATATTCGATGCCAAGGCAGGGATAGGGTTGAGTACCTCCTTCATGAAGCTGGTGACTTGGTATGACAACGAATGGGGATACAGGTACATAGCATTTTCGTTTGTGTGTGTGGTGTGGTTGTACTTGTTATGTTTTGATGATGTGGGACAATTGACAATATATGGTTATTTTTGTTGTTATCCTTTGTAACAGCAACCGAGTACTGGACCTGATAGAGCACATGGCATTGGTGGCTGCGCACCATTAGTGAGGTTTAGTGATTAGCACACCGAGTTCCATAAAAAAAAGTCTAGTTACAGATTTCATAGGGATTATCAGGTTTTGCCTTGAGGGCAATTTTTTCTCTTCAAAATATGCTGTGCAACTTTTAAAATAATGTGAGATTTTGTGGGTATGAGGCAATGTCTGTTTAATACCCCCTCTTTTTGGTATCCCTGATTATGAACAGTTGAATCTGTTTCCATCTGTCATCTGTAGGTTAGCACAACTGGATTGACTTTATCACGCAATGCAATTCACAAGTCATAAAGTATCTAAATCTTTTAATGTATTGATAATGTTAGACCAGTTTTTTTCTGTTTCAATTTTGACTAATTTGTTGATTATATCTGTGTTTTAACTTTTAACTGTTTGCCACAATTTAGGGTTGTGAAATTGATGATTTGACTGGTATAAGTGGCATATCAGTGTGATGGTAATTAACTTTGTCTAATTTGGCATCACTTGTGCCAATTATTAATTTTGGGTAATGCTTGTATTTTTAATTAAATAAAAATATGAACTCCAAATTTAATGTAATTATATATTTTGGTTTTAGGAACTAAATGCTTGAAGGATACATTTTTGGAACTTCTATCACTACTGAACACCAGATCAATTTATGGGAGATGTAGTTTTTATTAGTACGTTTTTGTTTAAAAATTGAACTTTTTGATTAATTTATGGAAAAAGTAGCCTAAGAAACCGCCAAAGTCCATTAAGGTACAATTTTCCTGCTCCATAAATTTGCCATGAAATTCATACCTCAATTCATTTTTATGCTACAATAGAAGAATAAATTAATAGTTGCTGAGAAAGTAAAACTGGAATTAAATATTGACTATTTTCATTTGAAGCTGACTTAACTTTACAACACCGAGGTCATTTTGATAAAATAAAAGTAATTCAAAATTAGTAGATAGTATATAACAATAATAAACTCACCAACATTTTTTCTTTCTATTTAACATAACCACAATCTGCTCAAACATGTAAAATTCCCAACCCATTACAGAAGCCTTTTCATGACCTAGAGGTTATATTTTTTTTTTCTCCAAAAAACAAAAATAATAACATCAAAACTATACACCAGATAAAATTGAAATGAAAAAATAAAGAAACAAAAAGCCATCATCACCACCACCACCACCAGAAGACCACCATCGTCCATGTCATAGCCAGCTACCATCAAATATTAATAGTGAAAAAGAAAGAAAAAAATATAAAGGTAATGACGTAATATTACACTGGAATGACATCATTCTTGGAGGTGTCTTCGCATCTGAGAACAATACCGTCAAGGCTTGCCGGAAACATACATTTGGCCCACTGGCAGCCGGTGGTCATCGGGTCAGGTGGCGGGACTATCATTAGCACATTGTCATTCCTTTGAACTACTCCCATTACACTTACTGTGCTGCCTTCTTTGATATACCTGCCATACGTAAACAGCATAATTTTCTCATTTTAAGTGAGGTTTTGACTGTTTTCTGTCATCCTTTCCTCTAAGCAGAAAAAATAATAATAATAAAAATGAGTTATCGTGGTCCCTGAACTTGAGTGTTAGGGTCAATTAACTCAAATTTAGCCATTTAATCATACAAAATGAACGCGTTCACGGGCTGTGATGACCAAATTTGAGGATTAATAGACCTAAAATTTTAGAAAATATTGTCCCTACCTGGTTAAAATGGCTAAGTGTGAGTTAATTGACCCTTGAGAAACCACGATGACTCTAACACATAAGTTAATGGACAACGAAAACCCTGACGCATAACTTCAGGAACCATGATGATCATTTGCTCAAAGGAAATAATGCAACTGCTCAACTCTATCAACAAAACAGAAGAAAACTCACCCTTCTTTCAATTGCATTATCCGATCATCCTTTGAAAGGTTCCTCTCTGCCAGCCACCTGAGGAATTCAGGCGACAACTCTTCAGTCCCTGGGTTGACATCAATGACGAGAGAGTCATCCACGTAAGGAGTCACTCTTGCTCCATACCCCGTTTTAACCAATGCTCTCAGCCCAGATTGGAAATCAGAGATGTAGAAGTCCACTGCGCGCCTCTGTCAAAACATTATGCATTATAAACCATCAATTACAGCAAATCTCAAAATATAAGTGATAGAATTTACTTTATTTTATTTTCAAAAGAAGTGATACAGTTCATCCTCAACGAATTTTTGAAACGCCAAACAATGAGTTGACATTTATGAAAAGTAGCATCAAAGAAACGAAGCATAATGGAACCAGAAACAGGAAACTGTCACTCAGGTTAGTAAGAACTACTACAGGCGCTTTCCAGAAATGTACAACTTCCCAAGACCTTGATAAAATGGGGAGAAGCCTCTCTACTTGCAGTCGGTAATTAACATAAATTAGTATTTAAAAAAACTCACTTCTAATGATCTAAGTCCCCAAGTGAATCGGCGATGTGTGGGGTTGGCTGCTTTCGAGTCCCACCCTCGATACTCATACAAACTTGTGGAAGTATACACACAACGAGGAACTTTCTGGAAGGATGACTCGAGAGGCATATTACCACAGGTGACCACCTTCAGAAACAAAATAGAAAATTCAGACATAAATTTATTTAACTAGATGGGAAATTAAGCTAATAATCAAAATAAGCATAGGAAGCAACAATCCAAATGTATTGAAAGTAAAATCTCATATGAATCATATCTCCAATATACATTTTTCACCTAATTAATGCCCTTTTCACATAGCTGTTGTAGATATCAATCCCCATCATCCATCCAGCCCTCTTTCCTAGTCTAATCATTCATGAGATAAGCCAACAGATGCAGAATCAATTTGAGTTCTCGAAAAAATTCATTTAGAATTCGTATTGTGCATTAACTCACCAAGGCAATTGCGTGCACTATAAAATGTAACTTGCAAACTGATGAAAGTAGCATAAGCATAAATATTGCACCTTATTTAGGTTCTGTCCAGACTAACCCAAATTACTAGACTGAGAAATTTTCACAAGTCATATGCTCAGTAACAATCACTACCTGTGCTTCTTCTCTCACCAACTCCAAGATAGAAGATCTTTTTCATATTTGTTCGTAAATTAATTACACTTAAGTCCTTTTTACGTACATAAAGCAAATACTTCTCATAATAGTGGCTATGTTGACTTTAGACAAAGAATACTTTAATTCAATCCAGTAACTAACTTTTCGCACAATTATGTGAGGAAGCTTGCACAAGTAGGAGTAGAAACATTAAAATTTAGCAATAAGATTCAAAAGAATCGACGTTCTTAATGACCTTAGTCAAATCAGCAGCAGAAACAAATACACTAACGCAAAAAATCAATCGAGAAATAGAAAATAGATTACCCCAGATATCTTAACGAATTGCCCATTTTTGGCATTTCGTAGTTCGGCATCAGCATAGCGAGAAATGAAATCCATAATGGCTTTTCTCCCAAAACAGGTATTCCATATGAACAATCCAGCAACAGCACCAAAAAGAACCACAACAACAATGAGGAGAATGGCATTATGCACTGCACCAAGAATAAAACCACCAGCAATGAAACCCATGACAAAAAGTAGAATCAGTGACCACAATATGGGCTTTGGGAAATTCTTTCTGAAAGAAAAGTCATCTTCTTGGGTAAGGACAGTCACTGCTTGATTGTGAACAACAGCAGCGCCTGGAATCTTCATTGAACCCATAGATTCTAAAGGACCAGACACTTTTCGAGGAGCCCCGGATGAGTTTAGTGGACCAGAGGAAATAGGTCCAGATGTTATGAGGCCAGTAGTGGGAAGTATAGGAGGAAGGGGGCCAGAGTTTTGGCGGCCAGAAGGTGTTACTCCACCAGACTGAGGTCCAGATGACTTTTTTACAGGATCTCCATGTCTATTTAATGGTCCAGAATTTGATTTCTTTAGTGAAGCAGAACCAGAAACACCTCCAGAAGAGGCAGCACCGGACGTGGTATAGGCAGCTCGGGCAGCTGCATTAGGCATGATTGGCCCAGAATGTGAAGCAGCACCACCAAAAGACCCTGTTCTTGAAGGAGCACCAGTTATAGGCCCAGATTTTCTAGACTTGGAGCCATCATAAGGAATATCAAACATTTTACCCAGTTCTCCTGACTTCTTAATGTCACCACCGGTGTATGGCATGGCCACCGAGCTCATTGTAGGAGGCCGTTCCTTTGCCTGCTCAGGCCGGCCCGAGACATACAGGCCATTGCTCAACTGATGAGATGGGAACCGAGAACCCATCTAGCTGTTTTTGAAGACCGCAGGAGATGTTATGCAAAAAAGTGCTTCTATTTGTAGTGATGCAGAGGTCAATGCCCTCCTATCAACAGAAAACAGCTTAACAATCAGACAAGTTGTTCACTGCTGAAAAAATTAAGAACGGTAAAGAAGCTGATGCATATAGTAGCAGACTAGCAGTCGCGCAAATAGAACGATTAGGACACCTAGAACTCCAATAGTAGGTGTTTTCTTAACAATAAAATAAACTTAAAACCAATGACGGTAGAATTAGGTTGATGTAGTGAAATTTGAGAAGGGGAAGGTTATAATTCTCACTGAACCAGAGAACTAACACACAAGATTAATAATAACAAATTGAAAACACCAAAAAATACCATGAAACCAAAAACTCAATGCAGAACTTCAGATCACCTAGTAAATAAACTAGTTCCCATGACACATCAAGAATGCCCACACTCATATTTTAGACAATGAAAATCTAATCAGAGAGTCAACAACAGAATCATCAAATATCCCAATGCCCGCAACAGCGGAATCGATCACCCAAGAATTCGGAGACCACCATTTCAAGCAGGGTGAACAGCAAGAGAAAAAGATCTAGGCTTTTGACACAAGGAGTCCACCAAAAAAACAATTGCCCAACCAGTACGTTTCGTAGATTTTCCACCAGGCTTTTCTCAACACCCAAATACACTTTCTAACTCAGTAAAACATCTCAAATTCGACAAGGTTAGCTAAACCCCAGAAAATCTAGATTCCCTAAACTAAATCTAATGAACAACAGCACCAAGATCTAATGAAAAAAGTACACATCTTGATGACTAAGAGCTCAACTGACACTCAAAATCTACCACAAATCTAGGATTTAAGAATTACAAAGCAGAAAGTGCAACACTCAACAAATTAACAAAAACAGAACCATTTGACAGAAAAAGAAGAATAATTTACAGAAAAAAAGCAACTTTAAAGCATACCCAGATCACATTTGAAAGAAAAACCAAGAAAATGGGAGAGATCTAAAGAGGGGAGGGGCAAAATGGGAAAAGAAGAACAATTTCATACCTGAAATGAGGAGATGGTAGAACAAGAGCGGCAACAACATGGGTTATTGAGAATGGGTAATAATAATGAGTAATTAGGAGTAGAGATTTAGAATTAGTGAGTCTAATAATCTGAATTATTATGTAAATGTAAAGAACACGCTCTCTCTGTTAGTTTCTCTCTCTAGAGAGTTTCTCACTCTAAAAATGGGTGTGTTGTGTAAAATAAGAGAGTAGTAGTACGTACTACTCACTTCAGACAGCCGCAACAACTGCTGACTGGTGAGTTGTCTCGTCCGGCAACTCTCTTTCTCCCTCTACTTTTCTATTTATACTATTTTTTTATTTCTATATACAATACAATCATTATTATTATTATTATTATTATTATTATTATTATTATTATTATTATTATTATTATTATTATTAAACTTTTATATTATTTTTATAAGATATTAATTTTTCACTATTATTATGCAGGTAGAGTACTTGTTGAAAGAATTAAATCCATAACCTAATATAATTTTATCTTAATATATATATTATTTGAATTAAATTTCATTGATTATAAAATATAAATTAAATAAATGCGTCTAAAAAATTAGCTATATTATATATATGTAAAGTATTTTGTCAGTAAAGCATAGTTCAAATATATAGTCTTTTTATATATTTTTTAAATATTATTTTTGAGTTTCAATGCAGCTAGTGGTTATGGTTGATTTAACATCAACTAATGTAATTTTTTATTTCAATATAAATAATATATTATAATATTTTTAATTTAATAAATAAATGTTATAATCTATGTTAATTATCTAAAATATATTTAAATTTTATCTTTGAGAAAAAAAATCAATAAACAAACAAACTATTCATCTCTTGAAATAAAAAAATGACCACAATTTTAATATTTATTATTTATTTATTTATTATTTTAACATTTTGTGTAAACACATATTATTCGTTATCTCTTTACAATTCTTTTTTTTTTTTTTTTAAATGCAATTGTATCCCTCTCCTTTTTTACGAAGATATACCTATTTTAAATTAGTTATTAGAGAGAGTTAGCAGAAATTAGTATGTATTTTTTAAAGTTAAATCAGGCAAATCACGGCATGAAGAAAATTGGGGGGTCGAAATCTCGACCTCATGCAAACTGAAGGACTTGGCCATCAGGCAAGCCTTCAAATGCATTGTATCCCTCTCTCAAAAATGAGGAGTTTATCTTAGATTTGATATTATGCATTGTATCCCTCTCTCAAAAATAAAGAGTTTATCTAGATTTTATATTTTTGTTTTTAATATATATATAATTGGTTTTTTTTATACAATTGTTTAATAAAAATTGATATGTTATGTTGGATAGTAAAATTTTAGAAGTAATTTTAAAAATAAATGATATGTAAGCTTTTATATAAATATATATACAGTTTAGTAAGGAATGTTTTATTTTTTTCTTATGTTAAAAAAGTGAAAGATATATTATTTTAATTATTTTAATTATTTACTCAATTAGTATATTTTTCTTTATAGAAAATTTTATAAGGGCTGTGTTACGAAAATTTAGAAACACAATTATTATAAAGTTTTCTTAGGAATGAAGATTGATGAAAACTTCTCTGGACTTCTAACTAACTATAGCTTCCATTCTCACTTGTTTCCTTATTTGGGTTTTGTTTTTTTCCTAACTTTTAAAGAGATTTTTACATGTTTATCCAAATAATGTTTTTAAAATATTATTTCACCAAAATAATAATAATATATTTGTTAGAAACACGTATATTTACTCTAGCTATGAAAATAATTGTTAATGAAAACAACGAAGCGGTGAAGCTTATCTCGATAAAATATTTATCCCAGAGAAAGAAAGTTGGTTTTTATCGATTTCAAGCGTATGACACTATAATTTTTGGCTTTTAGCCGAAAATTATCGCCTCTTAACTCATTATGTTAGTGTTCTTTTTTTAAATAAATTGTTACGTTTTTTTTTTGAGATTTTGCGTGGTTTTTCGAGTGTTTCTTTGATTTATTCAAGACTTGTTATTGTTTGTTTAAGTTTCATATTCAAATTTTCAAAAATTTAAAATTTTAATCTCTTCGTTTGAGGTATATTAACAGTAGAACAATCTGAAAATGAAAAATCTAATGGTGCAATTAGTATCGGAAAATTCTCAATAATTGAAATCAACCTGTTTTATTGCTACTTTTAAAATTTTCATCTTTAAATTGTTATTATTGTTTTGTTTCTTCAAAATTAGAGAGATTTTTTTTTGTTTAGTAGTGTTTTTAACGTTTTTTCTTAAATATGTTATCTGCTTGAAAAAAATGAAAATGATTATTTTGAAGATTAAATAAAAAAATTTATTTTATTTTTTTATATAATTGGGGGGAGCGTTTGTGGAAAGAATTGAACCCACAACCTTGACAGTTTTGCTACAACAGCTTCAATTCAATTTTAACTAAAAAAATAATTCTTAGCTCGCGATTTAGTTATAGTTGTTTGCACAAATTCTATTTCTTTTAATTTGTTTACTTGATTGCGGTTACCATCATTGACAGAGCCATGAGGGCATGACTAATGAGGGGCGATATGGCCCCTTTTAATTTTGGAAAAATAGTCATTTATGCTTCTATATCAATTATAATCGTAAAACAATTGTAAAAATTAAATTTAAATAATTGCTCTCCGGAACTTACAATGAATTATATCAAATCGTATTTTTAATATATTTTAAAATTAAATTGTTGAAACTGTAATTTTTCCAATAGTTTTCTTGTACATTATCCAACATAGAACTTTACAGTTTTAAAGGCCAATCCAAAACTTCAAAAATCTAAAGAGTAGTTGAAATTTCTGATGGGAGATGCTTGTAGTGCAAGTAAGGTTTGGTTTGAATGTGGTTGCTCTTCATCTTTACTTATATTGGGTGGGTTTGGTGAGACAAATTTAACTAAAAGAGTAAAAAACCAAATGATGAATTACTATTAGAATTGGAACTTGGAGCAAAAGTAATTGAAGAGCGAATTTCGAAAATGGCTGAACTGAAGGGCAATCATAATGTTCTAGTTGCTGCTAGGACTCTGTTGATGAACAGTTTACAAAACTCGAAAGCTACCGCTACTAATCTAGACGAAACTGCGAAAAAAGTTGATCAGATTAGGCAAAGATTGGCAAATCTTAATGATACTCTTTGGCAGAAATGCAGTTGCTCTTCAATCAAAGACCAAATTGATGGTGCTGTTTGCCCTGCCATGGCAGTAGTGGAGGTTTGCAAGTCTATTCGGGAGCTGGAGAAGGCGCTCGTCTTTAACAACCCGCATTCTGATGTTCGCGCTTATTTATTGTTGATCAAACAATTTGAGCAGGCTTTGAAATTTCTGAGTGACAACTGTGGCCTAGCAATTCAATGGCTTGTGCAGTTTCTCGACGAAAATAAGGTTTCGTATGCATACAAAGTGGAGATGTGTTTGAGAATCGTAAGAAAAATACAAGATAGTCATGTCAATGGTGAGATTCTCTGCGTAGCATTCGACAAACTTGAAGACGAATTCGAGCAACTTCTAGCTGTCGCTCCGTCAATAATCGTAAACTTGAAGCTTCAGGCTATTGCTGCGAAACTGAATGATAATAACAAGCTTGATTGGTGCTTAGCAGCATACATAGAAGTTCGTAGTCGGGTGGCGAAAACAAGTTTAGAAGCTCTTGATTTGAATTATCTCGACATGTCGGTGACAAAAGTAGATGATGTGCAAGATATCGGATGCTTTATAGATCAATGGTGTGAGCATTTCCATTTTGCAGTCAAGCAAATCCTCGAGGCAGAGTATGAACTCTGTATCCAGGTTTTCGATACCTTCAATTCCAATGTTTGTTTTGCAAAAATTGCTACTCAATCTGGAATTATTTCACTCCTTCATTTCGGAGCAAAAGTTACGGAATGTAAGAAAGACCCTGTCAAGCTCCTGAAGCTATTAGACATTTTCTCAACTTTAGACAGCTTAAGAGAAGACTTCAACCGCCTTTTTATAGGCAAAGCATGCGGAGAAATCCAAAATCTCACTAGAATCCTCATCAGGAAAGTTGTTTGCGGAGTTTGTGAGATTTTTTGGGAGCTTCCATATCAAGTAGAGCTACAAAGGCCAAGTTCTCCTCCGTCAGATGGTGGTGTTCCGAGGCTAATAAGCTTCGTAACTGAATACTGTAATCATCTCCTTGGCGACGATTACAAGTCCTTATTGATAAAGGTTTGTGACAAGAGTATGATCATTGGTAATTCATTTGATTAATAAAATCATATAACCTTAATGTCTGAATTTTTGAATGAATTGATTATTTAACAGGTTGTAACAATTTATCAAAGCTGGAAAAACGACAAGTACCAAGAGACGGTTGTTAGCAGGCAGATAACTGCGATAATGAAGGAAATGTGCATGAACTTAGATACATGGTCAAAAACATATGAAGACAAGGCAATGTCCTACCTATTCATGATGAATAACCATTGTCATTTTAGCAACATGAAGGGCACACCCGTTGGAGAAATGATGGGGAATTGTTGGATTACGGGGCATGAGCGATACAAGGACTATTACATGAGACTTTACTTGAAAGAAACATGGGGCAATATTATCTATCTTCTAAGCCAAGAAGATGATGATTCTGTGACGACGAAGAAGAAAATATCACTCGAGGCGTTCAATGAAGCGTTGGAAGGAATGTACGAAAAGCAATCCGAATTGGTTGTTCCTAATGAAGAATTGAGGCTAAGACTCTGTGGAATGGCTGTTCAGGCTTTAGTTCCTCTATATAGAATCTATTTGCAGAGTTTTACACATGCTGATGTCAAATATACATCACAAGGATTCGAAACTATGCTTATTAATTGGTGGTTGTAAATATTATGACAATAAGTGAATAATTTATAATCTTATATGATGAATTAGGTTCATATAGATATTTCTCCTTTTTCACCGACTAAACGAACATGTTGGACTAATGAAGCAAACGACATACACTTTTATCATTTTCGTCATCTACATGTTCATTGTAATTATCAAATATTGGATTAGATGAAATGAAATATAAGCTGTAATCTCCTCTTTATGAACATTGGTATGTGATAATTAGTTTTACTGTGAACTTTTGTTATAGACAAAAATGAAATCATTAAAATCTTTTTCTTAAATGTGAAGTTGCAAAAAAATCAAATGGCATTTAGCTTAAAGGCTAGTCTTAATCATAACATACCAAATTCAGCAAAACTTTGATTACCTTTTAAGGATATTTGGCTAAATTGTACACACTTTTGCTTCTTCTTTCTCTCATGAAATTTAAAATAGATAAAAGAAATCACTCAAATCAATTACCTTACCGAAATCAAATAATTGCATCAATTCATGTTAATTAATTAAGTGATTTAGATTCTAAAATCAGTTACTTAAGCAATGGAGAAACATCTAGCTAGCATTCTTTTTTTTTTTTACTTTGTCCACTGAAATCATATGAATTTTTAACATTTTATTCAAACCAAACCTCAAAAAAAGAAACGTTGAGGGCGATTTTTATAAAATGTCCAACCAAAAAACAGGATTTACGATAGATTAATTGGCGAGTAAAAATTAGACCTAATTAGTTGAACGAAGTAATAAATACTAAAAGCGGAAAGAGCCGTGGAGGTGTCTAGTTCGCCTATGCAATGAATGAAATTATTTTTTAGGCATATGAAGTTAAAACATATAGAGAAATGGTGTATATCTGAATATGGCCTAAAATGGTGATTTTAGGTTACTCCAAATTACATGAGAAAAACACCAATACTCTTCTGAAAAGGAAAGAGTCAATAATAACGTAAAATCTAAGTATTTGAGAGCATTTAATTAAGCAACATTAAAGAATTAGTTTAATTACATTAACAAAATATTAATGTCATATTCAACAATCTAAGAGGAAGCAAACAAAAGATGCACAAATCCTCATTTTATGAATTTCTATCCCCTCAAAAGAAAAACATCCGATCCGACCCCAACTTCAAGGGGAAACAAACAGTTGTCTCATTTTTTAAATGTCCGCAATCAAATCAGAATGTTCTTCAAGTTAATAGAATGAATAAATAAATACTACTTATTTACCATTGTTAGCTACACCGTCGGTGTATGACATATCAACACAACCATAAACGATGACTACCGACATCCTAAAGAACTAAAACCTCTCGGAAAATTTCAGATACTCATTTCAGAGGCTCCCCGTGTTTATTCGATGGTTCAAAAGTCGACTTCGACCCAGATTTCCTAGACTTAGAGCCATCCGTAACATTTTTCCTAAGATCACCACCAGTATAAGGCATAACTGTTGCGCTCATTCTTGGAATTCTTTCTTTTGGCTGCTCTGGCATTCCCCCAATATGAAGACCGCTGCTGAATTAACGCGACGGGCATTATTAGAATGTATAATTTGGCAGCAAAAATGTAATGTGAGTTAAAGATAGAATATTTAAATTAACATTGAGTTACCTGAACATGGAGTAAGCATAATTTAAAATTTTAAAATTATATTATTTAAAATATGATATATTATTTTCAGATATTTATAAAAAATTTAATAAAACGTGTCACTAAAATAAAACACGCAGAAGCCACGTCTTCAATACAACCAAAACAGTAACTTCCGCGTCCATTTTTGTTCTCCAAAGCTCATAATCCAATTCAATTAAAATCAGAACAAATTCTGCTGAAATCGAAAGAAAATGGATAAGTACAGTATAATTAAAGTATGTGCACTTCTTCTGATCGTATATTGTTTAGCTTTTCCGGCGGCAGGAGACGAAGCTCGACGGAATAATGAAGATCAAGGAGAAATTAAGAGATCGAGAGCGGCAGTTTTCTCAGAGATGGTGATGAATAAGTTGAATCCGTTCTCTGCATCTTCTTCTCCGGTTGATCGTGATGCTTCTAGTGGTGGAACCAGTGTAACGTTCTGGGACAGAGTGAAGACCATGATTCACCGAGTTGAATCGCACTTTCATCCTCCAAATCTCGAGTAAGAGTTTAATTAGTTAACTTAATTATAAATTAGATTGTTAATTAATGATTGATTAGTTGTGTTGTTGCTGGTGACAAAATATTAGTTTCAGAGGCGGCGGCGAGGACGGCGGTGAGAAGGTAAAAGAGGCGGTGGCGGAGAGTTTGGGAAAGACGAAAGCAACGATGGAAGACAGTGCGAAATCCGCCGCCAAATTAGCGACAGAAACGCTGCATAAAGCGAAGGATAATCTGAAAACAAAGCTGTCTCATCATGCACCGGAAGATTCCGATCAGAATGAACTTTGATCGGTGTATGTATATGTATAAATTTTGTATTGCTATACTGTATATGCAACTGTGTTTTGTACGGGATTGAATGCCTTCTCTATTTCGATTTCATGACGGAAAATATAAATAAAATTGATACCAAAACTAGGTATTTCAATTTAAATTAACTCATTTAGATGTTTAGTTAAAGTTAAGAAATTAAAATACGTTAAATTTGAATAGAAATGTAAAAAGAAAAAGTTAAAATTAAATTGTAAAAAACAAAATTATAATTAGCTTCCGTTAGTGTCTACAAAGCTTACTCTGCTCCTCACTGTAAAGATGATATAAAACCTAATTTTTCTTTCTCACCTCCCCTCTCAAAATAAGAGCCCCAGCTGCCAATAGTTTTTTTTTTTGTTGATTTTGCAGTTGGCAGTACCCACCTCCCATTCTATTTTGTTTTAATTTTATAAAATTCTGATAAATAACTAACTCTTTTTTATTTTTATTTTTGATGTATTAATATTTATCGTCGAAAAACAAGTCGAAGATAAATTGACAATCTTTCAATAATGAAGATGAAATTATTTATGAGCTATAATATTTTTTTTTTACTTTTTGTTCTTTTTATATAAAAAATTTATTTTGAAATTTTTTGTTTTATAAAAGATTTGTTGTCCCTTTTTTAAAGGGTTGATTGGGTGGTGGTTAATCAAGATTATGGTTGTAGCTTCTGATATCAGAAATTAGTTAGCGGACGTTGAAAAAGTTTGATCGAGAACCGCAATTAATTGACGATACAGTTAGTACTTTAGTTTTTATTTGCATTAGTAGATCTGTGAATCGTAAATAGTTTGTTTCATGTCAGGTTATCGGATTTAATTTTCGAATTTTCTGAATTTCTTATAAATATAACTGTTTCAAATTGTATTCAATGAAATTTGACGTATTAAAAAAAAAAACAAAAAGTAAAGATGATATTTTTTTATTAACAGCAAGTATATGGAGCTTTTTATTAGTTTAATTTGCTTATGGTAATGGAATAGTTGGCAAGTAAAAAGAATATATGATCTGGACTAGATGGTTATAAGTTTTAACAGCTTTTGTTCAGCTGCGAAAGATTCGTTGAATAATGGGAAGCTATAGAAGCAAATGAACCAAGGTTCAATTGTCACATTCAGAACACAATTTTGCTTTTCTTTCTAGTTCAAGAGGAAATCATCATGATTAACTCTGATTCGGGTATAAATAAAGATTAAATCTAGGGTCGTCTCATTCAAAAAAAGTTTTTGGTAAACTTTTTACTATTTTTTTTATTTGCGACCATACAATTATTGAAAGGAGTAGTAATTTTTTTTACTTAAGATAAAATGCAACCTCAACAAGCATTAGAAATTGGATTGGTAATAATCTGATCTACTTTTATCATGTAAATTTCTCGGTAAAATCATCGATCAAAGGCGATTTCTGCTACGCGTAAGAAAGTGTGATGTTAATGGCTTAGAAAATGTAATTTTGAGAAATGTTATGCTTTAATCTTTTATGCATTGACCTTGGAAAACACCACTCTGTACTCTGTAGATATTGAAATTGTAATTTGAAGTAAGAAGTTTGTATATACATTCCTAAGTTTGATAAAAAAATATCAATGATAATATCGGTTACGAAAATCCAACCACAATATCGGAATACATAATTATAACGGGCCTGATAATTACAATGAAAAAAACAACACTAAAATTACTGATGTATGAAAAAAAAACTATTTATTATATATAAATATGAGAGAATTTGGAACAATAAAATAGAGAAGTAATAAATTGATCTTTACCATTGAATATCATAATTTCTATTGAACATTAAGGCGCATCTGAGTTGATAAGGCCCCCTTCTTATTTAAGTGAGATTGCGGGTTCGAACCGTACTCATGTGATCCATTTAAAATTTGGAGTCAGAGTTTGCCTCCCGCAAGGAACTCACACGGCTCGAATAGAAATTATGATATTTGTCAATGTATAATTCTCTTTTATCCCGTTAGATGGGAGAAAATTATAGGTGATGAAGTCCAACATATAATTATAAACTATCTATTTAAATTATGATACTAAATGTAATTAGTTATGACTATTTTTGTTTGTTTGAAAAAAACTAGTTAAGTGAACTATCGATTAATTAAAACTAGTCTCATTCCATGGATCTTGCATGATCTATATGGTGTTTCGTATGTTAGGGACGTCCGCCTTTAATTTCATCCAGGCTTTGCCTCTTTTCCCAATACAAAAAAAAAATATCTTTACTAGAATTTATTAGGGTAAGGGATGAATTTGTTTCACCTAAAAATATCTCATTAGGTAGGTCATCTTTATTTGTATGATTTTTCTACGTTAAAAATAATAATATCAAAATCTTTGAAAATATCTAGTTTAACAGATTATATTTTTTAAAATAAATTATTATATGATGATTAATAAATAAATAAATATAATTTTAGAAAAAATAAAGCATCTTTATGAAATTATCCAATTCCGAAAAGAAAGTTGAGAATTATTGCGAAAAATCCTAAATTATAAAATTCAGACACATCCATTCTATTATTATATAAACACTTATCTCTCTCTCTATCACTCCCGATCTCAATTCTTTTTTCAATTCCACCACCGACTAACACCACCTGAATGGCTCTTCCCCTCTCCTCCAGAACCTACCTCCTCCTCCTCCGATCAACGTCCACCGCTCCGTCGTCTCGGCTATTCTACGCCCGCCCTCAGTCCACTCTGCCATCGCCGCCTAATCACGCCGACCTTGCCGACGATCATTCCACCGACCCTTTGCTCCGTAAGCTCGAGGATGCGATTCACAGGATCATCGTCCGCCGCGCCGCACCCGATTGGCTCCCGTTCATTCCCGGTTCTTCCTACTGGGTCCCACCTCATAGATCTACCGCCGGTATTGCTTCCTTGGTTGAGAAACTGGCTAATCCCTTGACCGACGAGCAGTCCCTCTCCACCACCACCGTCCGCGGCTGGCCCTCCTCTGATTTTTTCATCGAAGGTATTGATTATCCGTAATTTGGTTGATTTTATTTTTTAGGGTTACTCGGAATTATTAATAATACCTCAATTAAATTCAAGAAATAATTTCGATGTAGTTTTATTTAATTACAAAGTTATGTTCTGTAACATTATTATTATCCCTTTAAATGTAACAATTTTTATCCATTGTATTGTAGGTGCACACACGATTGAGGTGATTACGCCTTCGCGTAAATCAGAGGTCGAATCGTCTTCAAATAAAGAGAAATTGGAGACAATTTTTTCAATTAATGTGTCCAAATCTGAAGATGAGGAAGGATGAATGCTGCCCTTGAAAAGTATTAGCATCTGGGTAAAGTTTCATTACTAGTTCTGTGTATGCTTTGTGTTAGCTGGATATTCGTTTGTGTGATTTAAGTTGATTAATTGCTAAAGACTATGTCATTCATTGAACATATTATATTGATTATCTACGAGTAGTTAAATATTTATCTTCAGCTTCAGATATAAACACACTGTTTGCTTCCTGCAAAAATTCAAAAATATTTGATCATTCGTAACTTAATTTTCCCGTATTTGTTCTTTGAGAAATACAAGTCTGTTTTGTCAACTTTATCCATACCCCTCTATAAAAGAATCAAAAGGGAACATAAGTGAGCAAATTGCTTTCAAAGGTGAAATTGGTGATAGTGCTGACATATGTTATCTAAAAGATATTGTCATAATAATTGACTTGTCAAAATGAACTTAGAAGGAAAAATAAGGAAAGAAGTTATAGGTGACATATTTAAGTTATATGTTTAACAAACTTTGCAATTTTATAGCTGATTTCCTGGAAGTTGCTTATTCTAATAAGAATATATTTTTTGACAGTACTGAGAAATCTGAACTCAATAAATAGTTGATGTATTAGTAACATGACTAATTTGTACTGGCTTTCTTCATATTGCTATCTTCCAGGCTCATCCAGAACTTGTAAATTTTATGTAGAAGCAAGACTCTGGAAACAACAGAAACTCTAACCAAGTGGATGATGATCTAGTGACTTGAAGGAGCTGTTTAGATGCAATTTGACGAGGTAGCTATTACGGAGATGAAAGCTACCTTGACAGAAGTGAAAACACTCAGCTTTGTATTTATTAATATCCCCTGTAGGCATCCGAATGTTTGTTTGCATTTTGATTTTAGTTCAGATGTTAAGCACTTGTACCTGTACATATTACCCTTTCTTTTAGAATAATAATTGCAACAGTGTTTCTATTCAATCCCATATGCTACTATGTATGAGCTTGTTAAGAGATTTTATACATCTGCAGCTTATATTTGCCAGATCAATTGTATAATTAGCGTCTTCAAAAAATTATCCCTATATGTTGGTATCTTCGCTAAGTAGGCGTTTCTTGCACTTTATGTCAACGCAGCCATAATAATAATTACCGTTGAGTGCAAATTTGTAACATTTTCTGGTGTAAAATTTCAAATTCCAATTTTTGTTGAACTATTACAGGACATATAAGCAAGCAAGAAAATAAACATTGACCAGTTTATTTTTGTTGAACATTTCCTCACAAATCAACAAATTTTAACATAATATAATTCTCTATAAAATTGGTTCACCTGAACAGAGGTGTAGGTATTGGCAAAATAAATCACTCTTATAGGCTATAGCTATGCAATTGGAGAAAAAGATGATATTCAATGTACAGCGAGGTTGAGGTCCGTCTTAACAGCCATGATGTGCTTGATACTACTATGTGCCATTCAATCACATGAAACTCGAGAATTAAAACACACAACACAATTTTGTTGCTGGCTCCAGTAATGCGGAAATTCATAAAGGACTATCTGGTACTGATCCCATGCACAGGAAAGCAAGGCCTGAACAAACAACTGCAAAATTAAGGAATTAGTTCTCGAGATGAATAATCTAAGTCTAGAATGACATTGAACATGAAGGTAATGCAGGATGCAAGAGCTGATTTTTTCCCCTCGTCTTTTAATTACTATTTTACCCTCTATACGAGCAAGACCTTTCAGTTTTTACATTATTAAGGAGTTTGCGAGGACCACATAGTGATCAAGAATTTGTGAAACTGGCAAAATAAGTAATGTGAAATGCATGAAATCTGCACAAACAGGAATCACTCACAGCGAGCACAGTATTACAGAGCAGTCCAGATTAATAAAGGCCTAACATTCTCAGCTCTGTGATATGGCTGGCATCCAGTTCATCGAAACTTTTACTAGCTTCTCGATCTTCGACTACATATTCCTGAAATAATGACAAAGCCTTCCATGGTTAAAAATAAACATTAAGAGAAATCAGAAAAAGGGAAAAAAAAGACAGAATGTTTTAGAAGCCATAATCTAAGCTTGAAAATTGACATAACCCAATTGAACTTGACTGCAAATCGGAACATAAGTATACATAACACGAGCTAAAAAGATGGAGTTCCTTCGTCTAAAGAGCGGAAAAATATGAATATAACTACTGTTTCAAAACGGATTTAAGAATGTTACAAGATAGAGTTCTATCAAAGTGGAGCTATCCCCAATCTTTGATTCATAGATTTAGGACTGCCAAAAGTGAAAGATTTTGGGATGAGGGTGCAAGCTTTTAGTCTACATTATGTTTGTCCGTTGAATTTTTTTATTTGTTTGGATTATATTTCAGCCATATCCAATAGAAATGATTTTAGAAACTATAATATGGTTTAAATATGAGATACCAGACCTTAGTCAGTTCATGTTTGGCAAGGACATGGTAGTGCCGTTCACTGATTCTTTGTCCGCAAATTATGGCAATGAAGAAGCCGTAGAGCAAACCCACCAAAACAATAGCTAAAACTTCATGAACCAAGAATAGCATGGAATTAGCAGTTTCATGAAGGTAACAAAATTTTATATTAAACATAAATGTGGAGAATTTCAAAATTTGCAATACGGACTTCAGCAAATGATAACAAGAAGGATGTCACTATTGCATAGTATCAAAAAGAATGAGTCATTTTATAAGAGTCAACACCATTTTGTAAACGAGCGACCCATTTGTTAAATATACGGCCATAACTAGAAGAGGATTGAGTAAGCACAGATTTTCGAGGAGGACCTGAGAAACCTATTCAGCTACTTGAATCAAAGTTGTTACACAGATTCAGTCGAGATGTTAATCCCAGCTCTGTTGTCAAAATCAGAATCCCATGCAACAGCTTCCACAGATAATAGCATAATAAGGTTTATGTTCTATATTAACCAAACCCTTGAACCACATCCTACATAAGTGCTGATTCTAAATTTTGACTAATACAAAACACATAGGTACGCAATGAGTTGTTAATCACCAACAAGAGTGTGCATACCAGCCATTGTGTAAAATCCGTAAGGATGCTCTTCATAGCCAAACATTTCCCTGAGCTCCTCCCCATAAAACTTGTATACAAGCATCCCCAAGAATGCAACAATCTGTGGAAGGTATAGATTCGATAATGTAATTCTTTCATTATGTAGAAGCATAATTATTCAAAGTTAATTGCCTAGTATACAGCTGTTCCATCAACCAGTAAATTTTAGACTTCTCTACTAGCAACACATCTCCATGCTATCTTTTCAAATATCAAAATAAATTTCCAAACAAACACTTCTTTGTGTCTCATATATGTTAGAGCATAAAAAAACATAGTTTATATTAGCATGTGTATGTTAGGCACCGCATTCTCTTGACAAAAGATATTTGTATTTTTGTAGCAGCAAATTTTAGCATCAAAATTCTTTGATAAGAAGGATACGTAAAACTCAATATTCAAATTTATCTAGTAGAAGTAAACATGTAGAAACATTTCTATTAGTGACGGAATTTTAGAAAAAACACAGTGCCAAAACTAGGAACCATTTTAATCATATTAAAAAGTACTACCAGTAAGTCAACTTCCCAAATAAGTAGCCCAAAAGAGTTCAGCTGAAACAATCAAATTAATCAATAATTATGAATTGGTTACGATACCAGCTGAACAACTACAAAAATCAAAGCATGGTCCCTCGCAACTAGGAACTGAAATTTCATTCTCAGCCACCAGCGGTCAGGTGGAACATTGGCACGTAATATGAATGATGCCCTGCATTCTGTACAGTGAGCAAAAGCAAATCCCTCCTGGAAATGTTATGAGAGTAAATTCAGGCAAGTCTCCAGCAAAATTCAGGCATAAGTTGAAAAAAAATCAATAATCAATCTAGTTAACTAAAAGAGATGCCAATGAAAACAAATAATCACCTTGGTCGACCTCCAATTATCAAGGCACGATCTGTGAACATACTTCTGAGTGCCTTTGCAATGGCATGGAGCAATTAGGTCTTCTCCTAAAATAAATTAGCAGAAATGAAATAAAATTAGGTTTCAGAAAGCATCAAATTATCATCAAATGCCACTGACAACTCGCGGGCCATAAATATCACTCTTTTTTCTTCATGAAAATCTACCACGCCAAAATATAACATGAAAATTAAGATAAAAATGCATTAAGCAAACTAGGAAACACGGACCTCCAATATCAAGGCAGATACGACACTGAGGTTGGTCTGAATTCACCAAAAGACAAGTTTCATCAATGTGAACACTTTCTAAATCATCACAGTCGCAATCATGTCCAGCAGTCGGTGTAATTTCACAATGAGACGATGATTCTTCAGTATCTTGGACAATGTCTGACTGGCTTAAGATGGGTTCACGTTCCGAATTATCGTCTTTATGACTATCATTTGACACTAATTGCATCTCGAACAATATATAATCAACATCAAATCGTCAACGTTACTGCAAAACCTGTAATTCCTACTGCACATTGCACAGAAATTCAACAATCTGCAAAATGAAAATAAGAAAAAAAACTTAAAAGCTTTTACAATGGCGCAACGGTTGCATTGTATAATTTTCCCTAACAGAGTCATCGGAATTCAAAACAAAGTTTTCCAACTCACACTTGCACATAAAATTTGTTAGTCATGTAGCAAAACATTTAATAATTATCAGTATTTAGCAGGTTGACTATTGAATACATTTAAACAATTTTACACATAAATCAAGAACATTAAACTAATGAATTTTTAATCAAATTTTGCAGTTTTAAATTACGGCATTTAAACGGACGAAATCTTGAACTCAAATCAAATTATTAAACATAACGAAAATAAAAGACTTGACCTGATAATTTTTACCAATAAAATTGGATCTTCATGGTAACTGTATTAACAGTTTTTGGATGCAAAATTGAAGAAATATAGGGTTTAATTAGATGAAATTTGATGAGTTTTTCAAATTCAAAGATCAACTTACAATACAAGAGAAGACAATCAGCTTGGCATAGACCAAAAATTAATTAAATTTTAAACGATAATTAGGAGATTAAATAGAGTTCACTAGGGTGTTCAAATAACGTTTGAAACAGACATAATTGATTGGGCCACGTCAGCGAAAGAAGATTCGTGAGTTTTGCATAATTGGTCTGTGTTGTATATATGCGTAACAGATGATTTATAGCTGTTAGTATGGTTGACGAGAGTATATCTGGACCGATGCATCTAGTCCTGCTATAACTTTGTATCTACTAGTAATTGTTTATTGTTTATGATTACTAAATCTTTTAATCTAAAATAATAGTAATACTTTTGTTGATTTTGATGCGATGACAATTATTTTGCTCCCCATTAAACAATCATATGATAAAATTATTGTGTTTTGTTTTGTTTGTTACTTTTGCTTCAATTCAAAAAAATAAGAATTCCAGAAATGGTGATTAATTTGAATTGTGGGAGCTAACAAGCTGTATTTTGATGTAATTTGCTGATATATATTGAATTTTAACATTATATATTATTATTTTAAAAAAATACAGTTTCTATTATATAATCAATCTAATGAAAAGTTCAAAATGCTACTATCAAATACTCTCGTGATAAGAGGGGATTGCCAATTATCAAATATGAAACACCAATTTTTTTTTTATCATAAAAACATTATATTAAATTTTACGGAAGTGTTGATTATTCATGTATCATTAATAAATGGACAAAATAATATTTATCTTTAATGCACTATGTAAACAAGAGTTACCAACCGATCAAACCCTGTATATTTCGATCATAGGGATAAAAATACCATGGAGCAAATAATTCATTAGAAGTTTAAATAACTAGACGAGCCTTTAACCATTATTTTTAATAATTTATTTTTATTAGATGATTTAAATACTGGAATGGATGAGGATATAATTTAGTTTTGGCAAGAGACCGTTAGGTTAACACCTACAATTCAAACATGAACTAACAGGAAGTTGATGCAAGTAGACATAAATATGTCCTAGCACAAAAGCTAAAACAATGGAGGTAATGGGTTTGATATGGAACACAGTGGTTATGTTTCGCCATCACCTTCACCTCCAACACCACCTTCACCGCTTCCCGTAAGTGTCGGTCCTGACAACCAAAACTACTATTTCTCCTCATCTCCGTCTTCATCCCCGCCATTTTCCACCCACGCTTCATCAGAACACCTTCCCCTTGTCTCTAAAAAGTTAACCTCATCAGCATTCGCTTTGGAACGTCGAGATTCGACAACTACTAGTAGTAGTTGCCTTGAAGATTTGTAAGTGTTTTTCTTTTGGCTATCATGCTATTCCAGTTTCGATCAAAATTCATTTGACCACTCTTTCATATTTCAGGCTACAGTGGTTCATACAGAAATGCTTCAATTTCTGTTCCAGCTCTCCTTGAAGATCCATCGTTTAAAATGTAGTCTTCTCCTTCATCATTTAGACTCTGATCAAGCGTCATCCAGACTTTTTTAATTAAGTAGGGATAATTACTATTACCCTGGAAGTTAGGTGAAAATCACTATTTTTTCACTGCTGATTTTGCTGTCTCTGTTGTCCATAAGCAGGGTGATTTTGTGATGCATTCTGAAGAGCTGCCAAGCCTGCCATACTGGATTGTAAATTCTGTGCATTTTGTGACATATTGCTATATGCACCTTGAGAACCAAGCTGTTGTTGCTGCTGCTGCTGCTGTTGCTGCTGTTGTTGTTGCTGCTGTTGTTGTTGCTGCATAGGCATCATCATGCTCCCTGGATTTGAAACTCCCATATTGAACACTGAAACCACATTTCAACCTCGTCAAATATCATCTTTCAAAACGTCTCTGAGCCACTAAAACTTGTCAAACAGAAGCAGTTAAGCTATAAAAGGCTACTTTATTAGGGATGAGGCCTAGAAGGTTGGAAGTAGAAATAAGGGATCAATCCTAAAATAAGGGACTAAATTGTTGGAAAAGGCAAAATAGAAGGACAAAAATTGTGGACCATCCTACTGAATTTTAACGACAAAATCACAAATGTTTAACAGAACACTCTAATTGTTTACATTTTTAAAAGTAAGGGGTCAATCCTAAAACATGAGGCATGTAAGTGTGAATTATTGTAAATGTACAGGGATGGCAAGAGTAATTTGCTCTAGAAATAATAAGACTCTGTTCGATTTCCCATATCCTAAGGGAACGGAGCAGAATAAATCACCAAGAAGCATTAAAGAAAAGGAAATTAAAGGAAATCACAAGCTTAATTGACTAAGAAAGAACAAAGGGAGCAATTCATACTTTGATCATTTAGCATTTGGGACGCATGACTCCTCTGGGGATTGCTACCAGCTAATCCAAACTGCGAATTAGATTGAACATGAGAAAATAAGTTTTAAAATTATGAAGAACTCTCTAATGTGTAACATTCCAAAAACTAATATATTTCATCTTAATGGCAAATAAATTTATAAACATAAAATACAGTAACCACGGTCCACGGACGCTTTTATGCATGCAAAGAAAAAATGATAATGCAATATAACTATATTTTAAAGTTGATATCTCTGGGTTTCTTCCAATTAATGACAACAAGTAGCAGCATTCCTGCATGCCGGTGCATGTGCTTGCACCTGCGTGCACATCTTGAGATTGATAGTTATCAAAAAGCATCCTTGGTCAAGCAGGGATATAACAAAACAACTGGAAGGCATTTCCGTAGTCGAAATATTACATAAAATTTTAGACAAAATTATTGAAATATTTCTTACAAATGAAGACAAACTATCCCAACTGCCAAGTTTCTCTCCAAAAATAAGAGCCACAGCCAAGTCCAGCCTATGATAAGTGAAACTGCCTATTCTGCGTATCTCATCATGAATAAAATAATCCACGAATTACTGGAATCAACTCCACATGACAGAAAATTCAATCTTCAGCCCATTAACCCTTGCAGATAGGATGTCTTTTCTTACGGCTTAAGATTAGAGGGTAATATCTAACATTTTCCGAATTCCCAGTCAGATGACCCTCCCTGTTTTAATCAGGGGGATTTAATTCCTTTAACACCCTAAGTGCAGCCGGCTCAGTTTGCCAATTCTCCTAAAATTGTTTGCTCTTTGATCCAAATTCTGCTGTCCGCACATGAATGGAACTATAGCTATAACATACTCCAACAAGGATTTTATTGAATACGTCAATATAGTGTTTAAGCACGTCACCCTTGAAGGATTGAACAAAATAAAACTGTCTCCTTATTAATTAAATTTCATTTAATGGAGAATCTTGAGTAAAATACAAAATTTCTGTTGAAATCTTATTTGCTCCAAATAGCTTCCTTCCACCACCCATGTCAATCTCAACTTACAACAAGAAGAAACATGAAGAACAAATGGGCAAAGTATCTTACCTGCATCCGTGGCACAAGCGACTGAGATGACATCGTGGCTGACATGTTTGGAATCTATGAAACGAAAACAAATAATAGTAATAAGCTCAAGATGCATAAAAAGGGAAAGACGAACTAGCATTATCAGAATAGATGAGGGAAAATTACTGTAACAAAAACATTTGAAGTTAAGAGTTCTAATAAAGCTTAAAATAATACTACATTATACTGAACTTGAGAGAACCAAGAATGACGAGAACAAAGAGTCTTGTAGATGGAGAACTAATGGTACATCAACAAAATAAATCTTACATTCAGAAGCTAATCCAGTGAACAAGTCTTGTAATAAATTTAACCTAGATATCCATTTTGCAACCTTTACGAGAACTTCCAAGCTAAGGAGGGTTCCCCTTGTTCTTTTTTTTCTTTTTTGGGTCTGAGATTTTAGCTTACTAACCACAACGTACTATCAAATCTCAAGGAGGAGACAGCCATGCACATCAAATGAATAAGCAAAAAGGCATATAAAAGAAAAATTGTTCGAGTTTTGATGGATGTACCAAATGAAGCTGAGAAATTTGATAGCAAAAGCTCTAGGACATGAAATTAATGTAATGTCTTATACTAATGATTAGACGAGCCTACATCAGTAGAAAAAGTCAAGCAAACAACCTAGTCATTATTTGACCTTCACAAACAAATCAAACTTAACAAAGAACGTGACAAAAGAAACGTTGCTAATATAGCAGCAAAGATGAGATGGATCACACAAGACACGAATAGCAAATTAACAAATCTGACCATCTGGGTATTTGGTGTCCCCTGTGCAGCATTAAACAGTGCATTGTTTGCAGTACTGGAAAACTGGCTTATATGGCGATTTAACTGATTTCCTTGGTTGAGTTGGTTTTGACTCATGCCGTGCTGCATATGTCCAGAGGGCAGTTGCCTACCTGAAAATTGTTGGTGCCCCAGTGACTGAGAAAACTGCATCTGATGTTGCCATGAAACTAATGAGATATTATTTTGAGCTAGGCATTTCTCACAAAATTAATATAGTAAAGAAAAAAGGGACACAAGGCATGACATATAAGATTATTGGTTCTATCATAAAAAAGCATTCGTAAGACAATTTTCACAACAGCTTATCAATATCATTAAAGAGTACAGCAAATTGAGAATTAAATGATATTACCAAACTCAACTCCAAGCACATAATATAGGTTACGGTTTTTTGAATCAGAGTTCTCCAAGTGATGGATATTCTGGATGAGATGAAAATTCAATTTTTGTTATCATTTGGCTACAACTTTTTAATAGAAAATAACTTGCTGAATTTCCACACTATTTTCTTTTTTCTTGATTTAGAAACCATCCTCCTACATATTTAGTGATTTTGGAGTCAAATAGACAATTGGAAAGCAATCATTCCCTTCTATTGTTTCTTTTCATCTGGCATTCACTCAAACAAATTAAGCTGTAGCTCTAATATAAATTCGAACAGGGTATATGTTGTAGGATGGGTTACACCCCTAGTTTTTCCCACACTATATTCTGTATCAGAGGCCAATCTTTTCAATTGAATCCTTTCCAACAGGAAAGAAAATAGAACTCTTATCCCTTATTTGAAGGTGCATAAGCATGCCAAAACGAAGTCAAGTTTCAGCAACCAGATGGTATATTTAGAAGGCTGGTATCAAATTTTGAAGACTCGGATAAAATATCAGGTTACCATAGGTATGGAAAAAGGTACACCACGTCAAAGACCAAACCAATTCCCCAACCTTGGTACCAAGCTGCCTGACCATCTACCTTATTACCACATTGCCCAAAGTTTAGCATGATCAATATTGTTGTGAAATTAATGTAAGGATTTCAGATTTTATGGTCAAGCTGATCCTCACCTATATATCACCCAAAGCAAGCAAATTTCACGAGCTCCAAAATTTCACAAAGTTTGAAGGGAAAGACCTCTTTCCATATTTCTAAAATGCACAAGGAGTAACTGGATTTAAAAAATTTAAAAAAACAGTTGCGATGAGCTTGGAACATGGATATACAGCTATTTCTATTGTTTACGTTTCTCCATTCAAATATGCTATAATGAAACCTCCAACATTTGAGGCTTACTGAAGAATTTAAAATACCAAAAACAATCACGGAGGACATTCATATTAACCACCAATAAGGGAACTATGAGTTTAAACTAATATATAAAAAGATTTCAACAAAATCAAAGATGATAACAAACTACAGCTTACCTGCTGAAACTTCTGCTGACCCTGACCTTGCAAATCATGCAGCTGTGGCAGCTGGTTCTGCAAAAAGAAATCAATTAACAGTTAAATAGTGATCAAGAAAATAATTGTTGCAGAAAACTTGCAAAGATTGAAACTTTGGTAACTGAAAAGAAGTAGGGAAATGAAATAGACAATTCGAATATCATTAGCTCAATGTGCAACACTAAGTGTTTGGACTATTTATCTTTACATTTATGTACTTGCTATCCAAAATGAAGCACATGCATGAGCTTAACTCTTTGATAAAATAGAAAAGAAATTATGAAACTTCAAAGCTCTTATAAAATTACAGATACCAAATTGGACCTTTAAGTAAGATTTGTATATTGAAAAAATAATGGTGAAATAGATAGATTAAATAAAATTGTAGAAGAGACAAGGCTCTAAGAAGTTGTTATCATATACATCAATGATTTTGATAAAATGTTGAGGATCTTCCCTTTTACTTATATCAGATCATTCATTACAGTTGACTGTCATATTGTTGATACACAAACTAAATTTCTCTGAAAATTTTCAAATAACTTCTAAGCTCTATTGACATTCCAAGAAACAGACATATTATGTTTGTTTGTTCTGTAACATAATATGTTGAATGAGCCAAATGCCAAAGAGTTTGCCTGCTCTGAAGAAAATCAGTACGGATAGGTATTTAAATTCAATGCATGGCTTCATAAACAGTTTCAATATCAAAGTTGAAACACTGGAAGAAAAGAGCACCTGACCCAGCCCTTGCATTGATGATTGTCTGAATTGTTGCTGAGCAAGAAATTGCTGTTGATGCTGAGGTAATTGCATTATCTTTTGCCGTTGCTGCTGTTGCTGTTGTTGTTGCTGCTGCTGCTGCTGCATCTGCTGTTGGGTTTGTTGTTGAGGAGAAGGAGTGTTCATTATGTTTGCACCAGACCTTGGTGAATTGGCATATGGTAATGGAGAAGTTGTAGTGTTGTCAAAGGATGTAGTACTTGTACCAGCTGAAGGAGATGCAGCTGATCTTCCAATAAGCGTGCTTCCTGTGGCCTGCTATGGATATGTGAGGGTAAGAAGTCAAATAGCACAATTTGGCCAAAAAAATAGGGAAATTTATTGACAATTAAAGAACAAAGTCAATGATCAAACCTGTAGCAAAGGCCCCTGATTACTTATGTTATTCGCTAATAAAGGTGGAGTGTTTTTCATGTACATCCCTGTAATAGAAAAACGTCTCTATTAGAGAGATTTCTCAACAGCCATAAATTACCACCAAGTTAAAATTCAAAATTAACGTCCAGATCTGTGCAAGAAGTTAATGACCATTACCAGAAGGATCAGGAAGATTATGGCCTCCATCACCCACACTCAACACATCTGCCAAATGCATAGGAAGTGCAGATGTAACTTGCCTCTGGTCTGCAGTTACTCCAAGTCCTGCATTCATAGAACATTTGTGTAGATGCAACTGAAACATATCAAACCAAGTGCCAGTTCGGCCTTACTTAAAATATCCAATCGAAACAAAGAACCTCAATACAGTGATCCAAAAAAAAGTAAGGTCAAACATAGAGATCATTACCTTCACCAAAGTTTACAGCAGATCGAAGAGAGTTCTCTTGTTCTTGAATTTTTGCAATCTGACTCTTATCCAAAGTAGGAAGAATGGTCGGACCTTGTCGAATACCAAACTGATAGGCCTTACGGGTATCTGCCAAGACTTTCTCAGCACCTTCGCAAGCTGCCGCAATCATATCAATTCTAGTCTAAGACTTAAAAAGTCAGTACACTAAATAATTCGCGGATAACATATTAGACAGTAAAAACACAAGAATCACCTTCAACTTCTCAATTTGTGAGGGCACAGGCAAATTCTGCAACCCCTGAAGCAATTGCTCTCTCTTTGAATTGTCTTCTATTTCTATCTCAGGCAGTAGTTTTGATGATAGCATAACAGGTAAAACTACAGTCACAGAATCACAAAAACAAATTATCACCACATTATAGAACTGATGTAATTTAGGGCAAATTATTCACTGCAGCGTTTTCGGCATTAAAACATACTTGGAATGAGCTACATTATAGAATTGATATAATTTAGGGCAGATTAAAGCATACTTGTAGCGTTTTCGGCATTAACATTCTTGGGATGAACTACAAAAGCCTTGGAAACCTTCTTAATTTCTTCTACAATGTTGAAAAGTTCAAGGTTTACCATAGAATATTGCCCTAAAACATCTTGCCTGTTAAACAATGGTTAAGTATGTTAATCCTATGAACACTGATTAATAAACAGCAGCTGAAATTAATAAAAGAACTAATTAAATAAAGTTTGAGCGGAGACCATTTAGGATTAGCGTTAGAACGAGCGTAAGCATCGAATTCTTCAAGAATACGAGAAATAGCTTTGAATAGGCTAATAGCTCGAGTTTTTACGGAGTCTAAATTCAGCTGCTGCTGCACCGCCTGGTTCAGTCTCTCCGCCGCCGCCGCCTGCTGTGGTGGCTGCTGTTGCTGAGGTTGGTCCGTTTGCATCTTTGCTTCCATTTTTGATTTGTAAAGGAAGAGAGTGAGAGAACCCAACTGATTCTATGTAAATTTGCTAAATGGTTTAATGTATTTTTGACCCATAAATCTATACCCACTAACCTATTTCACCCTTGATCTTTCAATTTAACCTATCTTGTTTAACTTTTGAAAAAGAGAGTGATGCACAAATGTGTTGATATGACAAAAAATGTTGCTTGGGCCGCCACCTAACTGGACACATTACCAAAAATAATCAAATAGGTTAAACTGAAAGATAAATAATTATATGAGTGAAAACGTTTAGACACAAGACACTAGATAAGTTAAAAAGTACAGATTTAGAGATTAAAATATACATTAATCATATAACACGTCAGCTGAAAACATATGTTATGGCGCCTTTTTAAATTTGTAACAAAACGTTTGGCCAGTTAAACAAGAGGGAGCAATTAATTATACAAATAACAATTTTATAGGTCAAGTAGGCAAAATTTACAATTGACATGTGACATAGGTTAAATTGAAAAATAAAAAATCAGATAACGATACAAGTTCGTGGGGTAAAAGATGCATTTAGCCCTGCTAAACTAATGTCTTAACTAATCGGGCCCATTAAGGTTCTGATAACGGCCCACTTTCAAACCGACCCGTGAAGAACAGTAACAATAAATTTCAGTTTGAAACAATCAAATCAAACACATGAATCTGTTAATGGCCTAAATTTGTTTACTTTTTCTTTCAAATTTTTGTTTCATAAAAACCAAGTCTTTTCCAAATTAAGTCAAGAAAAAACAGTCTTCACTGAAAAAAAAGTCGAGTGAGCGAGTTACCGAGTGAGCGAGTTACCGAGTGAGCGAGTGAGCGAGACACCATGGCTGAAGAGAAAACGGTGCATTCACCAGTGGTGACTTACGCTTCAATGCTTTCACTTCTAAGTTTTTGCCCTCCCTTCGTAATCTTGCTGTAAGAATTCCAATTCATTTTCATTTCACGTGTTTGTATTGGATTATATTTTAACTGATTTCTGTTGTTAATCACGGGTTTACTAGCTGATTTGTGGACGTTTTGATGTCATTATTTAGTGTTTAGATCTTGATTGTTATTGATATCAATCATTTTTTAGTTTAATTAATTACTCCTAACTTTATTGATTGTTGGTCTCCTTTTAGATCTAAGAGATTTATGCATCTTTTGATATCTTACTTTTTTAATTCTTTAATGCAGATGGTATACGATGGTGCATGCTGATGGATCAGTTTTGCAAACTTTTGATTATATTAAGCAAAATGGGTTGCATGGATTTGTTAGCTTATGGCCAAGACCTACTGCTACTGCTTGGAAAATTATTGCTTGTTATGGTGCATTTGAGGCAGTACTTCAGCTTCTTGTACCTGGGAAAAGGGTTGAGGGCCCTATTTCTCCTCAAGGGAATCGACCCGTTTATAAGGTTGCCTGATGCTCTGTTTTCGAACGAGCTTATTCTTTGTTAATTTGTCATGCTGATGCTTGGAAAAAAAATGTTCGTTCAGAGTTTCTTAAGGTTCAAGACGTATATGCTTAAATTTTATGATTCTTGCAGGCAAATGGTATGGCAGCATACATAGTAACACTGGTCACTTATCTTGGCCTTTGGTGGTGAGAACATTTTTGCTTACGATCACTGTGTTTAAATAATGCTATTTCATTTAATGCTCTTTTCTAAAGGGTTTTCCTGAATCAATTTGATTTAGTTTGCAGTAATGTTTTTATATTTTTCAATCTTGGAAACTAAATGTTGTGGATATTGCACATCCATTGCAGACTTAGTGGACCCTGATCTTAATTAATGGAACTAATAACTTAATAAGTGATTAGCTATGTCAAATTCAGGATACTTGTCACCTTTGCTTGTTTTATATGTGTCTAAATGGCTTTGCTTAGTGGAAATTCCAAGCAACGCCCCTTAATTATAAATATGAAGTGTAGCTGATACTTTCCTGTGTTTATTCTGCAGGTTTGGAATATTCAACCCGTCAGTTGTTTATGATCATTTGGGAGAGATATTTTCAGCTCTTATTTTTGGAAGCTTCATATTTTGTGTCTTATTGTACATAAAAGTAGGAAATCTAAGCTGACAATTTGATTATGGCTTTAGCCTTTCATGGTTTTAAGTATCATTCATTGAATAACTTATGCAAATTCTTTTTCGTTTTGTTTTAAGGGACATGTGGCACCATCATCAACGGATTCCGGTTCATGTGGAAACGTAATAATGGATTTCTACTGGGTGAGTTCGGGTCTCCTTAATATATAGACTACCCTTGTGCTTATTGTTTCGTGTAGACAAGCCAATTCAAATTGACGACTCTATCTGTAAATTCTTTGTGTTAGATATGATATAAGGATTTCTTCAGCACAGATAAAAATGTGGGAAGTCATACATGCTGCTGGACCAACTTTGTCAGTCAATGATCTTATGTAATGTTTCTTCATTTTGTTGCAGGGCATGGAGTTGTATCCTCGAATTGGAAAGAACTTTGACATCAAAGTTTTCACAAATTGCAGATTTGGGATGATGTCTTGGGCAGTTCTTGCATTGACCTACTGCATTAAGCAGGTATATGTCTGTGCATATCTTATCACATAGTTTTGGTCTAATTTGTTTCTCCTAAGCAGAGTGATATACCTGAGTTCATGAAATTTACTTTTAGTAATTGTAAAGGAATCTTGCCCCAGTGGCTCTTCCAGGTTGTTCTAGCAAGCAAGAAGCTACAATATATTGGTTACCTGTTTGTTTTTTCTTTGGAAGTCTGCTACTGTATTGTTAAATCTAGTTTGACTTTTCTAGTCTAAGTTTCTTTAGGTGCAAATATTAATTTATTTCGTTGTCTCCCATTTTCAGTATGAGCAGAATGGGAAAGTGGCTGATTCCATGCTTGTAAATACAGTATTGATGTTGGTGTATGTTACAAAGTTTTTTTGGTGGGAAGCTGGGTACTGGAACACTATGGACATTGCACATGACCGAGGTTCACCCGTGATCAACTATTATTCATTTTTTGGCTCTATCGATCCATTAACTAGAAATCATTATTACAACATAAAATGAACTTATTCATAGCTCATGTGCTTCACTGAATCATTACGATTCTGTCCTTTTCTTGTTTTGACCAGTCATTCTGCTCTAGTTTCTAGGAACTATTTCAGAACTGCCTTAATGTTCAGCATCTTATAAATTTCTGATTTTTTCTGTGTGTGGTTCTTAAATTGTTAATATTGGCTTATTGCTAGTTGCATAATATTTTGAATTCCAACATTTGGTTACCATATCCATTATAGTTCCCTTTTTTTCATTAACTTCAATTTGAATGTCCTCAATGCATATCATGGTACCCACACTTTGAGCCTTTTAATTTTTATTATTGTTACTTTATTTTGTAAAGTATCCCTGTAATTATTAGAGAAAAGTCATTGTCAAACTGTAATGATTAAATGGCTATGTGGTTTATAGTCATTTATCTGATGTCTATAGAGGACTTGAGTTTTCTTGTATATAAGCATTTTCATATGATATAGTGTCTTCTCCCTTTTTCATCATTGATGATGCTTAGTTTCCTTTTGCTCAATTCATTTTATTTGACTTTGACAGCTGGGTTTTATATTTGCTGGGGATGCTTGGTATGGGTTCCATCCATATATACTTCTCCTGGAATGTACCTAGTTAACCATCCTGTGAACCTTGGAACTCAGGTATATGTGTTCTCCTTTCATTTATATGGTTTCACGCCATGAATTGTGTTCCTTTTGGTGTTATTACCCTTCTTCTTGACATTTACATGATATTTGAATTGGAGCGAAATTTGATGGGCGAAAACTTGAACATAAAATTGAACCTCAAAAGGTTGATATTCAGTATCTTTTTGCTTTGGGTGGAGATTTTGCTAAATGCATGAGTTTGGTTGATTCCTTAAGATCACAATATTATTATGCTGTCAAAGTCGGGTGGGAGTTGCTCATATCTAGTCAGGAACTTGTTGACATTGTGTGAAAAAGAATGGCTGGTAGCTGAAAACAAAACCAGCTATCAGACCCTAGAGTGAGAATAGCTATCTAGTTGCTTGAGCGCATACTTGATTGTTTCACTCTCAAATGAACTCGACATGAAGTGGTGTTATCCCTTGGGCATACTTGTTTTTGACTTTCTTATCCTTCTTGTCCAGCTTGCAATCTACATATTGGTGGCGGGACTTCTCTGTATATATGTCAACTATGACTGTGACAGGCAAAGGCAAGAATTTCGCAGAACAAATGGAAAATGCTTGGTTTGGGGGAAGGCTCCATCAAAGGTAATTGATCTCATGACTGTGTTTTGTAGTTATCCTTCTATTTGAATATTCTATAAATTTGAACTATGACTAATGGGTTGGCAGATTGTGGCTTCATACACTACTACCACTGGAGAAACAAAAACAAGCCTTCTTTTAACCTCGGGATGGTTAGTATATAAGCTTATGACTTTCTCAATTCGTATGAACTAAAAAAGACGTCAAAAATCTTAATCATTTGAGCTGGATTTGTTGCGATGTATTTATGATAACTCTGGTATGGTGTTGCAGGTGGGGCTTATCGCGCCATTTCCATTACGTACCCGAAATATTAGCTGCTTTTTTCTGGACTGTCCCGGCTCTTTTTAATCATGTATGCATTTCTATTTCAGATATGATGTCACTGTTTAAAACCCGCAATGTTCTTGTGATTTATGAATTAGTCTTCCTAACCATTTGTTGTTTTTTAATATTTTTTGCAGGTTCTCCCCTACTTCTATGTGATATTTCTTACCATCCTTCTGTTTGATCGAGCTAAGAGGGACGACGATAGATGCCGATCCAAGTATGGGAAATACTGGAAGCTGTACTGCGAGAAGGTTCGGCATCGAGTTATTCCTGGCATCTACTGAGACATCAGTTGTGGATGCCAGTGTGCACTTGGTGAATAACCTAATTTGTATGTTACGTGCATCTTAAGTTTTGACATTTTAGGGTTTCAACTAACTTTTTTCTGTACAATGTTTGTTTTTAATATGTCAAGTTTCTGGTATTTGTTGAAGTTGTGATAGATGTTTGGATTCTTAGAAATTTAATAATATGCTTGCTTTTGTACTCCGTACCGTATTCCGCAATGCCTTCCTCAGAATTATGAATGGTTTAATATTCATTTTTAAAGGAAACAAATGCAATATTCTGATATTCTTTTTTTAAAACTATCAGTACCTGAAAACATTAACTTTATCAGAAAAATAAATTAGAAGTATCAATTTATTAAAATTATGAAGTTGAAAAATGGTACCATATAAATTCATAACAAATCATCCATGTAGATTTAAATTAATCAGTTACAAAAATAATGTAAATATACGTAAAGAAATTATCTTAATTTATTAATTATTAAAAAATAAAAGTATTATTTATAATTAAAAGTATTAATTATATAATTTAGATTGGGTAAATTCCTAAAAATATAAATTAATTATTAACTAAGCTGTTAAATATTAAAAATAATAAGGTTAATACATCGATATGTTTTGTAAGTGCTAAATATTTAAAAATACAATAGTTTATGAATAAATAATTAATATGATTTTTAAATTTATACGGAGCCAATTAACTTACTCTTAACTATTTTAACTCAAAAATAAAAAAATATTTTTTATTTTTAATCAATTAAAAAACATTATTTACTTTTATATCAATTAAAAATAAAATTAGATCGTTTTAATTAACTTGAAAATATAATATATTTTTTTTAGAAGAGAAAATATAAAACCATATCGGGTCGATAAACACAGCTAATTGCTCAGGTCGTGGGCCGGATACCTTCAGAAAAATCAAAATTAGGGCTCAATCTCCGGCGATTAAATCGATTCTCAAGCTTCAAAGTTGCCATTCTTCGCTTATTTGATTCATAGATTCGAGTAGTGGATTCGAAGTTCTCGGTACGTTACAATAAATCCATGTATTTGCTATCCGTAAATCATTTATTCAATTTAATTTTTTGATTGTTTGTTCATAGTGGAAATTAGCTCATAATGAAAATTGAAATTAAAAGGAACTAAGTATTAGTTATCAGATCAATCAAATATTTGTGTTTATGAGGGAAGATGGATTTCTTATGCACCATGCCTGATTTTATTTGTTTTCTTTCTGTTTATAGATAAATTGGGCAGGGATGTCAGGCTATGAGAATGTGGTTGGTGGGAAGCTGAAGCTGAAGGGAAAACCCTTGAATGTGAAGGCTGGTGGGATGAAGAAGAAAAAGAAACACAAGAAACACCAGGATCAACTTTCTCAAGCTGTTGACACTCAACTATCCGAAGGTTTGGGATCCTTGTTTCGTTTTGTCAGCTTTTGTTTGTTCCGGTGGTTCAGTTTTGATTATCGAATTTGAGCTGCTAGCTACAGCTATCGCGTGAAATTTGTTTAGAGATTATGTTACTCTAGAATCCCATGTCAACATGGATTGGACAATGTCTTATAAGGTTAGCAGGACTGGACGAATCATGTATGTCGTTTGTCCTGTGAGCTTAGTTTGAGTATGAGGGGGGGAAAAGTAAGGAGTCTTCCTTTAACATTAGGAGGAGGATGAGCTTTGTTTATCTATACTATATATAAAAGTACGGATGGGGGACAGGCAAATTTACTGAATAATCTTTTTCAGTTTACTACTAAATAAAGGTTTTATAGTCATTAACTAATTAGTTATTTAATTAATCACTATTGTAATTAAAGTCCTAATTAGAATAGGTAGCTAAATTATCTCCAATTTAATTTTTAGTATGTAAAAAGTAACTAAATTGTCTCCAAATTAGTAGGAATCTCTATCTTTTAGTTTGATTGAAATATAAAATTAAAATACTATATTTGATCAATATAATATTATTTAAATTTATATCTTATTATTTTTAAAAATATTATTAATAAAATTAAGTTAATTATTTAATTATAGTTATTATAAAATCAAAAGAAGAATAAATTCAGTATGGAAAAAATTTAATTGCCGAATATATTATATTTACTTTTACAAAAATTCTTAACTAATTTAATATTAATTATAAATAAAAAATTGATACAATTATAATAAATTTACTAATATGTTCATTGACGAGTTACGTTACGAGCCACGTGCATAGCACGTAATGCGAAACTAGTATGTTAGAAAAGTTAACATTAGCACGTATAACTGGTTAAGACATTTGTTGTTTTCTATAACCTTTAAACGTCCTTGGATATGCTTTAGAGTCTTTTGAAAGTATGCAGTAGCTGCTTTGTTCTTGGTTTGTCTGTCTTCATGGAGAAAGTAAAGTCTAGATCTAGAGGCCTCTGAATGAAACTTTAGCGGAATGACTACAACATTGCAACACGTCGTCAGGGTCAGAGCATGTTTGTGTGATATTATAATGACACTCTCCTTTTGCCGAACATGAGTTTCGGAATAAAAGAAAGCAGTTTGATGAGTTTTGGTTGTGGTTGTGTTTTATTTCAATTGAGTACTTTCTATATGTTGGTTTCTTGCTTGCAAATATTCATCCTTCATTTGAATTTTTTTTGACAATTGCCTATTGAAATTAAATGATATATGTTACACAAAAGTTTTGTTTCAATCATTTAATTATCCATATGATGATCATAATTGTCATTACATGGTACAGAGCAAAGCACAGAAGTGACTGACCCTAGTGAAGATGGTGGGAATGAAAGCGGCAAATTGAGTGAAGAACACAAGGGTGCTGCTCATGAAGAATATATGACAGCTGCAGAGAGACGATACATGGAGCAGAGAGGAAATATTGATGTTCATAGGATGGCCAAGGAAGCTAATAAATCTCACCGTGACAGGATTCAAGATTTCAATCAGTATTTGGCAAATATGAGTGAGCATTACGACATTCCTAAAGTTGGTCCTGGCTAAAACGCTCCAACTATGCCCTCTGCTAATCAGTGCACAAGTTCCTTTTAACAGCTTAGGGGAAACAAGGACTTTTTTATTTTCTTGTTCGCTCTGTAATTGTAATTTGAATTTTTCTTACCATATGACGTATGCTGTATTTTAAGCCTAAAGTTGATCCGCCAACTTTTATGTGCTTTGTCCTAAAATTTACTTGTGCTTTGATTGATTAAATTTGTACTCGATGTGAGATGTTTTCCAAATTGCTTTTGTTTCAAAGACATTCATGGAAGTTGGAGAAAGTCAATTGTAACTAATTCGCATATGCATTCAGGATACATTATCATTCATAGCAAAAGCAACAAGGAAATATTTAGAGCGTCACATTTACATCACTGATATGATTAGAGTGCAAAAATCGATAAAGTCAGTTTGAAGCAGTTTTTAATTTAGTTCAATTTTGGGCAAAATATAAAAGGCACAACCAACGGCTCCTTGTTGAGAAAAGTGATGTATAGTCGACCCTCTAATAATTAATATATATGGTGGATCAAAAAATTATTAATTATTAAAATTATTATTTTATTAAATTTATATAGAAAAATGATAAAATATATAAAAATATATTTTAAAGCATCTATATTTATAGACCTAATATTAATAGTATATTATAAAAAAACCAACTAAATATATTTCACAACCACTCAATCCAAAAGAAGTAACTTTATATTCAGTTCAAAAAATATCAACTTGATACTGAACCAAAAAGTAATCATCAAAAAACTGTATACATGAAGTAAAACATTTTTTAATATCTTTTTGTATTATAAATGTTTTACTTGTTTTTACTTGTTTATCTAATAACTTTCTTTGAAATTTTTTCAAACAAATAAAAAGGTCATAATTTGATAATATTTCAGCTTCCACCTTATAAATGAAGGTTAGTGTTGCCCCAAATGAATCAAATGTTAAATATTTTTTTATAAAAATCTCTAATAATTAATATTCCTATATATTATACTTTAAATTTTATTAATTATTAAATAATAGAATTATTAATTATCCGAAGTGGAACGAAGTTGATTCCCCCAATTTTCTATTAATTATTAGAATTATTAATTTATTAAACATTAATTATTAGAGGGTTTACTATACGGGTGGTTCAATGATCAGGCTCGGTAAAAAATGATCTTTCCTATTCCTCACAAGACCGGGTAATTTACATCAACTTGCTCCCGTCAAACACAAACGAACTGTCATATTAATTCATATAAGAGGGCTTGAATGGCCCGCCTGTTTTAAATTACACAGGCAACTAATATAAAAAAGTTAAAAAGATTTAACTTGCAAAAAAACCTAGAGTGAAAATGAAAAATATAAAACACCCAACTCTATAGGAAACAGAAAGAGGAAAATGTGATAAATAATAAATTAAATCATACAAATCGGCATCCACTCGATACACACCTTTATTGAATAAATACATATGGAACAGTTTCTGGTCCGTTGCTGCCCAATAGGACTTCAAATGAAATAACTCAAGTTTATATTGGCTATCACAAAGCCAATTAAAATTATGGCCCAAAACAGCACCACAAACGCTGAACCTACCAACACTCTTTGTCTTCACAGAATGCAACAAATAGAGAGAGAAACCAAGTGCTGGTATGCACTGCTGCTAGCCTAGGACTGCTTAAAGAGCAAAATTCGCAATCCTCGATTATCGGGATTCATCCTCCAGGGCACGGAAACCTGCAGTTAGATCCTCGTGCAACTTGCTGAATTTTGCCACAAGAGCTTCTTCTCCTTCTGCTGGGTCCTCAAATTTCTGAGACCTGCAACATTGTTAGACAACTAAATCAGATCATGTCTCTTGTGATGTTGAACATACATGCGACTTTTAAAACTTAGAGAACTGAAACATCTGACGTTATCTTTTGTCCATTCTTATTTGAAGTAGATTTCTGCAAGAACCATATCATGCTACTTACACTAAGCGGTAGAAGAGATCTCCCAATCGATGCTTGATGTGGCTGTACAAAATCTTCTGGCCATCCATGCCAGCTGCTTTCTCCACAGCCTACAGAAAAAATTGAAAAGGAAAAAACAAGTTAGAAAGTTGAACAGGCAAGTTAAATCTCATCAGGAGAAAAATCTAATTCATTGCAGAAATATCACTGCAAAACTGAATAAAATATAAATAGCTGTTCTTTTTAATTTCAGTTGCATGGTGGGTAGATCTACCTGATTGGCCAAATTGTAAAAATGAATTATGTTGCGCATCATCCAAATAGACTTGTAGAAAGGACAGTACTTGTCATATCTGTCGGTCATTAAAAAGATGAGGTCAGAGAAAAAGCGTTACTATATTATAAATTTCATCATCTGAATTCCTTCAAGATAAAATGTATAGAAGATCAAACAAAGAAGCTGAAGCTTACGGAGTGAAGGCATTTTGAGCAAGAAAATCTTCCCTCAAAAGCTTTGCAGTCTCCAGTGTAATTTTGTCTCCTTCAGCTAAAGCATCCTTGCCCACAAGCTGCATTATGATAACAGCCACCAGTGTTCAATTAAGCGCATATTAGACAAACCAGTTTATCATGCAATATTTAATTGCTGGAGTTGTGCCTTAAAATGATTGTCTACATCATATAATTTAAGGACCCAAATACATATATGAAGCAAATATATTGATAAGAGGCACACCCATAGCATATAGATCATATAATTTCCATCCATATGAAGTTTTTATAAGTTTAAGGGGATATAATATTTTCAGTAATTTTGGGCCCTGAATTATACAGAATAACAGAATATTAGAACACGAACCCTACCTGGACAATTTCATTCAAGTCATCTTCTCTCTGTAGCACTTCTCGAGCCTTTGTCCTGATGTTGATAAAATCTGGATCAAATTGGTCGTAGAAAGATTCCAATGCCTGGTAATAAATGAGAAATAAGGAATAAATATTACTGAGAGAAGCATGAATGAAATATATAACTCGGGCAGACAGGTTCCTGAAGCATTAAAGATAAGCATAAGAGAAGATGTTTCTTCATAATCAAGAATGCTGTAGAAATTGTATACATACAGTGGAGTACTTTGAATAGGAAATAAGCCAATTAACAGAAGGGAAATGCTTCCTCTGAGCAAGTTTCTTATCCAAACCCCAGAAGACCTGAATAATCAAAATGGCAACTTCAATCACTTCAACTAAAGATATCAACTAAAGATAAACAGAAGCTAAGCTTGTTCAGCAGATAAAACCACCAATATAGATGTGTGCAGGCCATTTAAGAAGAATTCCTGTCTGAATTATATTGTTCATTACAACTAGTGACGTGATTACCAAAAAAAAAAGAATTGCTTCATATATGAAGTTTAAATACCTGGACGATACTGAGTGTAGCAGATGTAACAGGATCTGAAAAATCTCCTCCAGGAGGGGAAACAGCACCGACAATTGTGACACTACCATTACGATCTGGTGAGCCAAGGCATTGTACTTTACCGGCACGCTCATAAAATGAGGCCAAACGTGCTGCCAAATAAGCAGGATATCCACTATCTGCAGGCATTTCTGCCTGCAAAAGTGATCAAGTCTCAAAGAATTAGAGATACATGTGTATATAATTTTTTTTGCAGCAGCCACAAAATAGATAGCAATATAGATCTCAGTTCCAAGCTATGTTTATCCATCTACTAAAGTTCAATTCAGCAGAACTCACATCGTAACATCATACAGCAAATTCAATTGAAAATAACGTTCAAGCATTGGTACCCTAAAAGCAGCTAGACTCAACCAATGCATCGTTGGACGCTTAGCAGCCGAACCAGTCAGTATTACAGCTAAAAAATGAACATTGCAACCGTAATAAGACCAAATATATGCTCAAACATCATCTAACCTCTAGGATCTAATAATACACATGAAACTCATTTCTAACTCAATTTAGCTTCTCCATATTAGACATTCCAGCTAACGTGTACATCATGTTTTGAAAATCAAAAAATGCAAATTGTATGTGCTCGAATTGGGTATACAGTATATAATTTTCTGGAAATTGGATAATGTTAGAATGGCCCATACAAAGACACTGACTATATATTACTTTACAGTATGACATCATCAGACCATGGTGCTATCAACAAGACAAATCATAAGCATGAAGAAAAAATCTAAATATCTAGCAAATAAATCCTTTAGCCAAATGAAATTAGAGGAACTAACCAGCCGCCCTGAAATTTCACGCAATGCTTCTGCCCAACGGGATGTTGAATCTGCCATCATGCTGACATTGTAGCCCATATCCCTGAAGTACTCGGCTATAGTGATTCCTGAGAACAACATAAATCCGTAGTTGATAAATATCAAAGTAGGGTAATAAAAAAGAAGAGACACTAGCCACAAATGAATTTAAAGCATGCACAATTGCCAGTTTGGTGACCAATGGAGTCACATCAATTGAAATAATGATAATACCATTTAACTTTACCCAACATAACTATAACCAAAGCTTTTTGCAATAAAATACTCTTGAATTAGTCAGCACTATAGTTGTTAAAGCGCAAAGCGCACTTGAAGCGCAAAGGGTCCCATACCGCTTTAGGCGCAAGGCGCAAATAAAGCGCACGCCCGAGTGAAGCTCGGCGCATATATGTAAAAAACATTAAAATACCTATAACACACACAATAATTGTCCCCAAAATTAAATATATGCTTTTGATAAAATCATAAGTCCAATAAATTGGAAGTAAATTAAAAGACTTTATACTTTCCTATACAAATTTAGACAGTCACGTGACATGCAAAATCAAATTAATAGTATCAATTAAAAATAAACATAATACTCCTAAATTCCTAATAAGACAAATTTCTATTGAGTAATGGACAATATAATAAGACTTAAAAAATACAGTAAAAGAATAAAATTAGTGGTGTACAGCTGTAATACTCCTTTTTGATATTAATTACAAATTTACAATATCAAAAAACAAAAAGTAGTGTCAGCTGGCCCTAATTAGGGTTCATCTTCCCCGCGCCAACACTTCATCATCTTCATGAAACCTGCAAAAACTCTGTTTTTTCCAAAAACAACTGAATATTTTTTCCAAAAAGGGCCAGGGTAACAGAGTATGCAGTTGCGCTTTGCGCCTCAGAGCCTCGCCTCAGCGCTTTAGGCGCGCCTTGATGAAGGTGGTCGCCTCAGGTGTTTCTGAGGCGCACCACCTGCGCTATGCGCTTTTCTAGCGCCTTAGCGCGCCTCAGGCGCGCTTTTAACAAATATGGAGCAGCAATTCTCTGTTAAAATTTATTGGCTCCCAGCATGGTGTTCATCCCATAGTATCATAAGTGTGGGCCACACATGAAACAAAAGAGCCATGATTTACGGATACAGATATGGGAATGGGCACGAACATGGCAAATGGCAGTTTCTAAAAGAATGAGATACCAACATGGTGGAGAGAGCAAATAAATTATATATATACAAATAAAAATTATAAAAATAAAAAGAAATTATAAGAAAAAATAGAAGAGAAATCCATGAAATTGAAGAGAGCTTATTAAGTAGGTAAATTTTTTGTGATTTAATTGAAGGAATAAGAAAGAAATTTGAAAAAAGAAAATTGAAGAGTAGGAGGATTAAAAAGAGGTCTGCATTTTTTATTTAAACAAGAGGGGCCTGTGTGATGTTTTAAAGGAAAAATTAGAAGAGAGCTAGGTTTGTTGTAAAAAAGACCCATATTTCAAAAAATTACTTGCCATGTCCTCAACGTGTCCCCCTCTTTTCAACTGATAAATTGCGGGAGCACTAGTTTGACTTGTCCCATACGTGTATTCAGTGTGTCCCCGTGTTCCGTGTTTCTGAAGTGTCCACTACATATGCCGCCTACCAGAAGCATCGGTGCTTCATAGCAAAAAAGAAAATACTAGATTCTCCAAACACTAACAATTGCAAAGACGGGATATTTGAACACGGCCACAAAGTTGGCAAAAACAGATACATTTCATTCCGTTTGGTTTAAGCACTTCAGAATAATGACGAACCCCCATGCTTCCCAATATATCTTAAAATAGACTAGTTTACTGAGTTTGCAAAAGATAACAATCTGCTTCAGATATTAACTATTCAGATAGCATGCCAAATATACGTGTAAAATTAAGATTACCTGTATAAATTGAAGCCTCACGAGCAGCCACAGGCATGTTAGAAGTGTTGGCCACAAGCGTTGTGCGCTTCATGACAGACTCTTCACGACCATCAGGCAGTGTCATTGTCAATTGTGGAAAATCCATAAGCACCTGAATGACTGATCGTGATAAGTTTATCCAAACCGTTAAAGAAGACTTACAATCATAAATAGGATAAAACTAACCTCTGCCATTTCATTTCCTCTTTCTCCACAACCAACATAAACAACAGTATCTGAATTGGAGTACTGCATAAACAACATTATATAGATGATCAAACACTCTTAACATCCACAAACGACTAAACTAAGCCCAGCAAAGGAAAGAAGAAATTCCACCTTGGAGAGAGCTTGACTAATGACAGTTTTTCCACAGCCAAAAGCCCCAGGTATGGCACAAGTTCCACCAAGAACCGAGGGGAAAAGGGCATCAAGAACACGCTGATTTCAAACAAAGTCATCAGCCAGTCACTTTCTCAAACGGGCACAGAAACTATTACAGAAAGTCCAAACTCTAAAGTATTTAACGTGTACAGCAGTAAAGTCTATACCTGACCAGTAAGTAGAGGGGTATCAGCAGCAAGCTTTGATGCAACAGGTCTCGGAGTACGCACTGGCCAGGACTGCATATAGAGCAAACACATTCCAGGTTATAGAACTTCAGAGTTTAAGACAGAAGTACAACCTCGCCTCTGACTGTATTGTGAAAAAACAAAAAGTACCAACCTGAAGCATAGTAAATTGCTTTTTTACACCCTGGAACTCAAGCTCCAAAACAGTGTCCTAAAAGAGTAGAACAAATAGATTAGGTTTCAAAAGAAATGTAAAGTTTATAATTTAATGCAAGTTACTCATATCCCTATATCTTGATAAATACAGGATTAGAATTAAATTAAATCAATACCTATAAAAACTCCATATGAATTAATAATGACAAGAGCATGATGAACTAAAGTAATTACATTTTAGCTACTGAATGCCCCATCTACAAAAAGCAAAGCACATGTCCAAATTTGTTTTACATTGAAATTTGATTTCCAACATAACAATGATGGAAGGTATGATTCTTTACTTATTTTCATAAAAATCAGAGCAAGTGAAAGGCATATGCACAAAGAATGACAACATTAACTTGGAAAATAAAATAGAGAGGAAAACCTTCAATGAATATTGACCAGGCGGTGCAATGTAAGTGACTTTTCCCAAAGCATCAGGAGGCAGTCCAACATGGTGCTCCATAAGACTGTTCTCGAAGACGGTCTGCAATGATACATACATAAACAAAATGAAGATCAAACTCAAGCACAAAAGATTCCACCATAAATTTTGAAAAGGAAGCCTACAAAAAATGAACTTACGGCGAATAAGTCTCCACCGGTCACATTATCTCCTTCACCTGTTGCCAAAATACATACAAAAATTAAGAGGGATCATCCACCAAAATTCACGGTTGTACCATCATCAAATATAATAAGTTGTGCATCATGATCACCTATTTTTTTAGGCTGAAATTCCCAGAGAATATCTTTGTCGAGAGCTGGGACAGAGACACCGCGGGGAATATAGACATCACCAGATCTTTTGGCAATCGTTTTCAAAGGTCTCTAATTTAACGAAAAAGTAACCGTAAAATCAGAAAATGGCTAGCCACTTAAAATTCAGCGAAGTAGTGCAATCTTCAAATTCAAAAATTCAAGTATGCAGGCCAACAAAAAAGAAAAATAAAGTAAGAACTAAACCAGAAATGGGAAGTAAGGACTCATGTGGTTGTACCTGAATTCCATCAAAAATGTTGCCCAATATTCCTGGCCCCAACTCCACAGATAGAGGCTGCAAGATTGATATATATTTTATAAGCAAACGACAGTCGACATACCATTTTGAAGGCATATAAGATCCGTAACAAGCTTACCTTGTGTGTTCGAAGAACAGGGTCATTCACTGTCAAACCTGCTGTTTCCTCATAAACTGAAATCAAAAGGAAGGAGGAACCATTTCTGTTAGATTTTCTTTAATTCTAGCATATAAACAGATGCAGACTCGAAACCAGAGGACAGAACATTGGGATATGTAAGAATATACAACAAACAGATAAGTTAAGGCAACTGTTGTTCGGAACATGAATAAAATAAAATTTCTTTCAATTATAGCAAGAGAGAACCTTGAATTGTAGCAGAATCTCCCTCAAGACGAATGATTTCACCAATTAGGTTGTCATGACCAACACGGACCAATTCATACATAGCAGCACCAGCCATGCCATCTGCAACCACGACTGGTCCGGATACCTGTCAAGCCACATTCGATACAATTAGTGCAACAAAAATAAGGTGAACAAAAATATGCATATTACACTATAGTGTTTACTATCGAAAATAAAACAGATAGTTCGGATTACCAATTTATCATTAGAAAGTGGTAACATAACTATAAACTAACCAGTAATCAGCTATTCTAGTAATTTAGTTTGACAAAATCAGGTAAGAGTTTAAAATTATGCAATTATTCGATCTCCAGTCAGCTCATGAGTTGAATTCAAGAAGAAAAACAATACAGATGTGTAAAATAAATTCAGATCGGATTGTAATTCAAGATGATCATAACTTAATGGCATTCGAATGCTTGATAGCAGTTAAATAATGGAACGACTACATGTAATTGATCAGGGAAGTATGTTATAACTATGAATTGCAAAATTGCCGCATCAGATCCAATGCCTTAAAAGATAGCAGATCCAATTATGATGCGATCAAGTTCCAATAGATTTTAATTACGAATTATTAAACTAGATCCAAACACAACAAACGAGCAATTAAACAAAAGTCATCGGTCAAAAAATGGATCTAACCTTACGAACGTAACCGTACTCGCTCTCCTTCTCATCATCTTCAAACGTCGTCAAACGAGCACCGTAAACTGACGGCATTCTATCGGAGAATTGAAGATCGATTAAAATCCGCTTCCTTCGTTAATTATTTCTAGGGTTTCTCTAGCAATCGGAGATGATGCTGAGAAGGAGTAGTAAAATTACAGAGAAAAATAATTATTAAATATTTAATGATTGATGAGTGGAGTGGGACTAGAGAGAGAAGGAAGGGGAAAAATAGTTAGCAGAATAATATCCAATGGAGGAACACGGGCTTCGTGATGTTTGGAAAGTGTATGATCCAGTACATACGTTTGTACTGTGTTACTGTGAGCTTTCCTGCTTACAATTCGCCACCTGTTCATTAATTTATGATTAGATTTAAATATATTTATTTTATTTTATTTTATTTGGAGGATACGTGATGTGAATCAGATGCACGTAGATATTTCAATTTTCAACTCCCATCAATTTTTATTTTTATTTTGTTCGGTCCATTAATTAATACTATGTTTGGGCATGTTTTGTTGTAAGTTGCAGGTACTAAAAGGATAAAAGATATCTATGTGTTTGAACTTTTTAGTTACTTACATTTTAGGGCTTAAACTTCTTTTATTAGCATTTAAATTTAAAGTGTACAAAATTGAACTAAGCAGAAAATTCAGTGCATTTTGATTTGATGATATGAAACTTTTTGATTTTTGAATTCGTATGATTTAAACATAAAAAGTGTGTTAATTTAATATAAATCGAGTCAACAAAACTAATTTAAGCCGAAAATATCATTAAATTGACTGGTATAATTTAGTTCAATTTAAAATATTTTATATGTTTATAAATCCAATTTGGTTCAACCTACTGCAACTTGTATAAGTGATGTAAAGTTTCAGAGTGATATAATGAATCGAGTCGTAAAGGATTCGCTCACTAGAGCGAATCCAAATACTCGCCTAACCTAATCGTGTCGAGTCATGGAGAACTCGCCGTGATTAAAGACAATCAAAGGATTCTCCCGAATTCCAATGAAGAACGAATCCTGTAGGATTCGATAAATCACAGTAAATCATGTATAAAACGCGTCTTGTCAGTAGATCTGATTACGTGAGTAATTTAAATGAATTAAAAATTATAAAAGGGCCAGATTTTGTGGGATCACTTTAATACTTGAAAACATATTCTTATCTGAAAAGTTAATCTTATTTAGAAAGACATTCCTAAATGTTATATATGAGTTATTTTCATATTTGGATTAATATAACTGAATAAGAATTTTTTATTCCAACTTTAAAATATAGAGTATTCATCATGCTCACTATCTAGAGAATATAAGGTAATGTTTGTATGCAACAGATTCAGTACAATATACTGAATTAATTATCAAAGCGCTAATCACCATCCGATAAGCCATTCACTCTCTTTGCAAGTCAAAGTTTGTTGGGAAGACAAACTCTATCAATAATTAAAGGATGCGGCTATAACAGTTGAATTTTATTTAATAAATAAAAAGATGAATGTATTTTTGAAAAAATTGAGTAAAACAATAATTTGTTTGTCAATAATAGTAAAATAAAATAGGTATAATGTCTTAAAAAATCCCGACCTTATAGTCCATTTTCGATCCTACCCTAACGTTGAAAAGTTGTCAATGTTACCATATTTCGCATATTATCATTTCAATTGTACCCCAAATTTTTAAATTTTGTCAATTTTTTATTTAATTGATGAAATCATTCAATTAACCATGTTTAAAGAAAAAATTAAGTTCATTTTCATTTTAAAAAGTATAAAAAGTCATTTATTTGTAAAAACTAACTAAAAACCATAATCAAATTAAAACTAATTTAAATTCTTAATTAATCTAACTAGATTTAAATAAATTTTAAACATGCACACTTAATATATGCTATACATGGAGAACGTTTTTAATTTTTTTTTTTCAAACAAAAAAATGTCAATTTAATATTTTAGGGTACAATTGAAACGATAAAATGCGAAATAGAGTAAAATTGATAAGTTTTCGACATCAGGATAAGATCGAAAAGGGGTTACTAGGTCTAGATTTTTTAAAATATTAGGCCAATTAAATATGATCTAGTTTTAAAAATTAAATATATGTATGTGTGTATATATATATATATATTTTCATCAAATTAAATTAAATATCAATGAATATGATTTGGGGCTTTCCCACAAAAGATCATTATATAGCCAATTGAGGAAATTTCCTCACAGTGCTTGATATTGAGCTACACAACAAAAGTTATATAATTTTTACATGCAATACTAGTTCTTTGCAATCTCAGAAACGAACAGTATATGCATGCATCAAAGTTATTTGAAAAATCAATTAAAACTACAACATCATAATTGAAGGATGCGGCTACAACGATTGGATATATACAGCAATTCCAATAACACATGCTTCTCAACTTGAACAACTGAATATGGTCAGGGGTGAGAAAAACCCGGTTCAACTGATTTGACCAATATTTTATGGTTTAAGAAAATGGATTAATTTAGTAGTTTGATAGGTTTGGTTTGTTTGATAAAAAGAACAGTTCGATCAGGGATAATTTTAAAAACAAATTAAAAAAAATAATCAACTAAATTAACTAAATATTTTTTATTTAGTTTAACTAAATATTATTATTTTATTTTTATTGATTATTTTAATTAACTGATTAAATTAATTAACTCGATTGATTTGATTTTGGTAATTTGTTTGTTTTCATTACAAAATAAAATATTTTGATTGATTCAATATGATAATTCGGTTAATTTTAATCACACTAAAAAATGCCCGTCCCTATTTTTTTATATAATTAATGTCCGCCCCTATTTTGTGATTAAATTGTATTGCTTGGATAGTATTAATAAGCAAGCCTATCCACTTTCTAGAGAGAAAGTGTTATTCTAGAGAGGGAAGATTCATTTTCTTTTTTGATTTCGAACCATGAGACGGTGATCTTTAACTTTTAACGGAAATCATCGCCTTTTAACTCGTTTGTTTATATACTTGTCGAATAAATTACTATGTTTTTGGATATTTTGTGCGTTTTTTGAGTGTTTTTGTTATATTTGAAGTTTGTTTGTGCGGATCTTTTGATTGTATAAGACTTTTCAACGTCTGTTTAAACTCTAGATTAAAATTCTTGTAGATTCAAGATTTTGATCTCATCGTTTGAAGTATATTTGCTGCGGAACAAACAAAAAATAAAAATTGAAATGGTGTAATTGGTGGCGGAATTTTTGTTATCCTTGAATAGCATCCAATTATCTTTGAATCTTTAAACTTCTATTGTTGTTTTGTTTCTTTTCATAAATTGATTATTGGATTTTATTTTATTTTTCATATTTCATATTTCATAATTTTGATCTACGATTTTCTTCGACATTAGGTTATAATACACTTTAGTATCTTAATATTATAATAAAAAAACAATTTTAATTCAATTAAGGATATTTGATAATGATCCCTAGCAATTTTGGGCAAGCCAAGTGACTTGACCATGAAATTGACATTCTAATATATACCGAATGTACTAAACAGAATGATTGGATTTGAAACACATTTAAGCTTTTGTTGATCAGATGCAAAATATATATACATACAAGTCAAACACTCCTAAGTCCTAACATATTGATGAGCGTAATACATTAAGTTTAAACAAAAAATCAATGCGGCCTTTAAATTTATGCCTAAGAATCAAATAAATTTATTTTATTTTTTGGGTTTAATTAGACGCTAAATTTGTGTTTTGGATGTGAAATAAATGCATTTTAACTTTTTGTGTCAACTAGACCCGAAACTCTCTTGATTTTGGTCAAATAATCCCGAAATTGTACACCTCAAATATAGATTTATTTGACTTTAAGACATAAATTTAAAAAGTCAATTACCTCAATTGATCCAAAAAAATATATATTTTGGATTCAATTATTTCAAAAAATTAGAATGGACTTATTTAATACTGAAGCACGAGTTAAAAGGCCTCGCTGGCCTTTTGTTCCATTAAGTTTAGATAAAAATGTAATAATAGTTTTTTCTTTATAATTTATAGAGTTAATTGCAAATTAATATACGAACTTTACCCTAATTTGCAATTATAACATGAATTTTGAAACTTGGCAATTTAATACACCAACTTTCATTTTTTTGGCAAATGAGTACACCGACCAATCATACAACAACACGTGGCTGTATATGACAATGTCCACGTTAGTATTTTCCAGTTCGGTGTATTAATTCGCCAAAAAATGAAAATCGGTGTACCAATTTGCCAACTTTTAAAATTCGTGTTGTAATTGCAAATTGAGGTAAACCTTGTGTATTAATTTGCAATTAACCCTAATTTATATACATTTTCAAAAAAGAAATTTTTTTTTTAAATTTTTTTATTTAATATGTAATTTGTTCACGCCTAACAAATGTAAATAATGGTATATAAATTCAATATAATTATTATCATTTAAGTTTTTTTTAATTCATCAATCTCATCAAATTGAAATATTAAAACAGTTGTATTTGTAATAAATTTGGAATAATTTAAAAATTAAATCCGATAATTTGACATAAAATAAATAATATGTAGTCGAATTTGTAGATTTTATGTATAAAAAAAAAGACTACAAACATTTCACAGAAAAAAGAAAATAAATTTTTTATAAATAAATGACAAAATAAAATTCTTTTTTTTGAGAGAGAAGAAAATAGATACATTTTTTTTTTTGCCAAAAGAAAATAGATACATACCCTTCATTTAAGTTATAGCTTACTGGTTAACTACATTAAACTGAAGACGATAACGTTAGGTTTAGGTTCTGTCCGACTCTTAAGTCTTATCTACATTTCACTTTCAGTTTTGTTCCGTTTCCTCCCTCCATGAATTTCGCCCACACTTTGAAGTACCCAACCATAACATGCTCTTTCAAACCCTCCTCCGACAGACCACACGGAATTCCGGCGAGAGACAGAGTAATAGACTTCGGCAAACACAACGGCAAAATGCTGGGCGCCCTCCCATCAACTTATCTCAAATGGGTCTCCAAGAATCTCCGCGCCGGCGACACCGAGCACTGGGCAAAGCTAGTAGACCAAGTACTCCAAGACCCAGTTTACCAAGACAGAATCGAGTGGGAATTCGCCGAGAATCTATTAAACGGCAACAACGGCGGATCTTTATCAAGAACCGAAAATGCAGCTGCTCAGTTATCAGAGTTAAGTGAGAGATTTGGTTGGGATAATGAAGATAAAGCTGGGTGGAGTAAGGTGAAATTTGAGCTACTGGGTACTAGTAAAGGCGGCAGAATTCCAAGAACGGCGTCGTCTTCGTGTTGTTCCACTGGTTTTAAGGAAGTGGAAGATTTAAAGGAGGTGGTTTTGACTGAGAGTGAAATGAGAAGGAAGGAGAGACGAGAGAGAGTTAAAGTGAAAATGGTGGGAGAGAAGAAGAAGGCTAAATTGGGGATTTTGATGGAAAGTAAGGGTAAAATGGTCAATGGGAAGAATGGAGACGACGTGGTAGAGATGAACAATCCATTCCCTGGACGTGAAGCTCTTTACAAAAGGGTGCTTAATAATTATAAAAAATGATTGTTGTAATTTTGCTGCTTCTAATTTTACAAATTGATTATTTGATTTGTGCAAGATTTTTTTTATTTACGGATACGGCGAAATGATATATTTTGAATATTTTTATATAAAAATTGAAGTTTCGTGTTACAAAATGTGTATTTGAAATGTTTCCGAAACAGAACACGTTTGTCGAATGAAATGTCCGTGTTACTAGTTGAACATCAAAGAGGAGTATAGAGAAGAAAACAGATTCCACAAGGCTCTTGAACTGCGGATTTGGAATCTAGTTCAATTCGAATAGTACAAATATGAGTGAGAAATTACAGAAAGACCCACAACAGCGACCCCAAGTTCACCTAACCATCCTTAAAACTATGGGAAATTTGGACGCAAAGAAGGCCATACACTAACACATCAAAAGAAAATAAAGCTATATCAGTTCAGCTTCTCTCTCTAGCATTGGAATTTACAGCCGCCTGAATCCTACACAACCATCTCTGTAAGCTTTTAACTTCAACTTCTGTCTGATATTTGTTTAAGTTTATCATCTGTTTTAGCTCTTTATTTTTATCAGTTGAACACTTTTGTAAAGCTGTGGGCTTTTTACTTACATATTGCTCTGGGTTATGTTGATTAACACTACTTCTCATCCTAATATATGGCCTTGTGAGCACGAATATGCTTATCTTGGATCAAACTGAACAAATCCTCTTATTATTATTAATATAGTTTGAAAATAATAAACTTTGATTGCATCTAAGGTTGGATTGAATAGAATTGCCTTTTTTCTTTCAAAATACTAATAGTAAATAAGTAGAAATATGTATCGTTGAGTGTTTGATTTTGTGAAGCTGAATTTGCTTAACCCTGTATTCAAATAGGGAATCAGGATGTTGAACTTCAATGTTTTTCTTTCTGTAGGTATGTTGTAGGTAGGCTAGCACAGAAAATGCAATTATTAGCATAGATAAATGACTTTAGAAAATTAAAGTTGAATGATGGTATCTATTTCCTGAATTTTTTCTTTTCCGATTCATAAATTATAAGGTGTAGATTCCATTATGGCTGTTTCAACTAGAGAACAAGCAGGTTAGTTGCTAAATTAATTGGAGGTACTGATAGTGTGCTTGTCCCTCCGATTCCGATAGTTATTTATTCTAATTATAAAGCTGTAGATTGTTGAAATGCTTATTTCGTTGCGCATGTCAAAAATGTTTAGCAATGTTTCATTTTATTTCACTCTTGTATTTTGTCAGTCTTCCTTTTGCTTGTCATTTTATTTTAACATTTTGAGCCATTCTTTGCAGACTTCCAATGGCAAATGATTCCAAACATGACACTCTAGTATCAATTGATAATACATTTGGGAAGCTTCCTGATCATCTCCTGATAGAAATCTTTATAAGAGTTCCCATATCAGAGTGGGATCATATATCATGTGTCAGAAGACATTGGGCCAATGTATTTCGCGGAGAATGCTTGTGGCAAGCTGCTCTTAATAGAACATATCCCTTTGCTGGCCAAGCTAAAAGATGGCCTGGACCAATACCTCAAGGGTTGAGCAGAAGGCAAGTATAGTGACTTCTTTTCCGATTCCTTTTCTTCTTCTTTCCAACTTGTCTTGTCAATTTCCGTTGGACTTGATTTTGTCCTCCTTTTTAGTCATTACCATCGGATGGAAACTATGCTCAAGGCTTTGTTTTTCAGGCTGTACATGCCCTTTGATAGACCTATAACAAGAGACTGCAGTCATATTTATGATTTTTCTTATGCTGATCCTTAGTTTTTGTTCGACTCTCTAGACTAACATGTTCAACAACTCGAAAGGTTGACAAAATTATTTTTGTCTGGGGTCAATTCCGAGCCTTCGTACCAAAAGCCTTTCTGTGGGACCACTGCTGCGGGAGTAAATTTTTTCTATTGTATGATCATTTTGATGGTCTGACTCTGATTCTAATCTTTCAGGAGATATAGAGCTTTATATGTTAGTAAGCACATCTTTGCACTGGATGATGAGATTACGGGCCATGCTTATTGGTTTCTAAAAGAGCAGCTTGAACTTTCCACAACATCTTCTCCTTCTGGGATTCTACATGGAACAATAATAGGTATGCACTTGTCGTTCATCTTGATATTGTCCCTGTAATCCTCTTGCATTCTTAAGTAGTTAAGTTGAGTATGGATCTCCTCCATATAGATACTTGTGGATAGCTGCCAAATTCCTGAGACATTTTTGGTGCGGCAGAGATGCCTTGTAGATGTAATTAGTATCAATTGAAGCTTTCTTAATACGGTTTCGTTAGTCAAATCCCATCTCTGCAAGTAAACTTGAATGTTAAGACCTAAGACTGAACTAGTATGAAATCATCCTTATATTAATGAAACAGCAATAGTTAGTTTTGTACAGAAGTGCATGCCATGAATACGTTTCTGAGTCTGGATGAAATTGTGTTATAGCAGATCAATTTATTGCTTGTGGGAAATCAAGAGACGCGGCACACGAGCTTGCTTCCCAAATCTGGCTAGCAGTTCTTGACAATTTGAAGGAAAATGATCACACATTTCTTTTACTTAAACGTCTTGCACTAGAAGGGGATGTAAGTGGTTCAAAGTTTTTTTTGTTTTTGCTTGACATTCTGAAATGAATTGCACATATGTGAAAAGAAAAACACGGTCTGAAATGCAGCGTATAGTTCATACTTGTATATTGCGAGACTATAGATTGACGGTGTTAAGTCGGTGTGTACAGGTATTTCTTCCTTATCCATATACAAAATCCATAGAAGTGCAATGGAGGGTTTATGAAAAGCTTTTCAGTGATTTCAGGGATTGTTTTGAGGATGTAGATTATTATGATGTTTTGTGTTGTGCAAAGAGTAAGTTGCAGCGAATACCCTCAGCTTGGTTGGAGTACTACTAAAATCATTTCCAGGACCACACAGTGTAATGTACACATAATTGTACTTTTCTGTATAATGTAGTGCTTGGTAAATAGCAGAAAAAGAATTGTAAGCATATTGTTTGCTTCTGTTCCTTTCACTTTCAGCAGTTTTGTTGACATTAATTGAATGGATAATACCTTTCCAGCATGTTTTTCTTAAGTCAAGCAGCAACTCTTAGGATAATTTTCATTTACAGGCTCTCAACTTTATTGAAAATGAAGAAATCTGGTTTGGGTTTGGAACAGTACATCAAGCCCATAAAGATAGGGGATGGCAATTTGTGTAGTCCTGCTAGTGATGTGTACTTATTTAGAAATAGATATACTTTTTCGATCCGAACAGTATCGATTTATGTGAATGTGCTAGAATATTAAATTCAAATATAGTAGTTAATTTCTAAAAAAATCAAGAACTTTACACGAAGTTTTATTTTAATCATGACCTTTAAAAGTTGTCATTTAAAATCACGAACTTTCATTTTATTTCAAATGAAAAAAAAGAAAAGGTGTTTATGATGAATTTCAAAAAAGAAAATTATTAAAAAAAAGTAAACACTTTTTTTTTAATTTCAAAACAGCAATGGAAAGAAAAAGGGTCACATCAGTGAGTGAAATACAGAGTAAATACAAAAGGACAATAAAAAAGCAGAAATAGCACAAAACTAGGACACTTGAGTGGGTTTGGCAGGGGGAAATGTGTTAGCTTTGCTTTCTCCTGACAATATTCCCTCTCCCCTGTCCTCTTCCACCTCCTCTCATCGGCCTCCGTGCTCCCTCTAAATCTATCTTGCTCTGCATCTTATTTTTTAATTGCTCCCCCTTTGTTATTTTCATCAACACAACTTACCACCTTTACTCACCATCTTAATATATAAAAAATTATGCCAACTTTTGATCATAAACATGCAAATTTAACCACTTTTTTTCATTAGTTTTATACCCTTTTATTTTCAAGTCACTCCCGTTTGACTACTAATTCTCTTCCTCATCCTTTTTTTATTATTATTAAGGAAACCCTAGATCAACTCTGTTCTGTTCTTTTTTATTTTTTAAAAAGTAAAAAACTTTAACTTTCTAGGGTTCTTATTTCTTCCCCAAATGCCACCCTTTGATTGCTAAAAAAAGCTTGGATCTTTTTGAGTTTTGGTGAAGATGGATTTTTTCAAAGTAAAAAAGTTCAGAAAAGCTCATAAACCAGACCCAGAGAAGGATTCAGAGGTTGATAAGCCTGTGCCTCAGCCAGATGAAGTTATAGAGGAGAGTGGTGGCAATGTGGTTGATAAGTCTGTTGATCCTGTATCTGAAACTGAAGCTGAGGATGATGATGATGATTTTATAACCAATGAGGTGAAGAAGAGGCTGAAAGAATTAAGAAGGAATAGTTTTATGGTGCTGATACCTGAGGAAGAGTCATGCCTTGAGGAGGATGAGGAGGGTGATGAGGAGGTTGAAGGTGAGACGAGCTCTTGTGAATGGAGAGATGTGGAAGCTGAGGGGAGGAAATGGTGGAGTGGTTTTGATGCTGTGTATGATAAGTACTGTGAAAGAATGCTGTTCTTTGATCGAATTATGGTGCAGCACCTCAATGAAGCTGGTAAAACAATCACTCGATTTTGCATTAGTTGTTTGCTTTGTTATGTTAATCTTTATGCTTATTGTTTCAGAAATTGTTTAGTAGATGGTTAGTGCATTGAAATTTGTGTATCTTGATTCTTACATTGCCTAGTATTGTTTAGGAGGGGATCTGAAATCTGTTTGTATGAAGAAATTTCATAAAATAAGGGTCACATTCAACACTAAAGAAGCAAGTTCTGTTCATTTCTTCTGGTTTAGTTTGTTATTTTTTGTATCAATCTGAATTCACAATTTCACATTGTATTGGAAATGTTTTGTCCCGGTAAGTTTTCTTATCGACTGTGTATGTTATATTTGGATCAACATGTCAAAATTATGTTTCTACTATCTGATGTTAAAGCAGAACGATTTTTATTGCAGTGATTACGCCTATGACTCCATCGCCAAAATCTGCATCGAAGAAGCTAGCGTCCCCGTTCAGTTGCCTTTCTCTGAAAAAGATTGAAGAACCTGAAGATGAAACAGAGCATCTGCAGCAGCCACAGAATGATCCATATCAGGATCTTGAAACAGCATATGTAGCTCAAGTTTGCTTGACCTGGGAGGCACTTCACTGCCAATACACTCAACTGTGTCACAAAATCTCGTGCCAGCCTGAAAGCTCAACGTGTTACAATCACAGTGCTCAGCAATTTCAGCAGTTCCAAGTCTTATTACAAAGATTTATTGAAAATGAACCTTTTGAGGAAGGTTTTAGAGTAGAAATTTACGCTCGTGCAAGGAATGTTTTACCCCGGCTGCTCCAGGTCCCGAATGGGAAAGGTATATAATTTTATATTCCTCATGGGACGGAAGATATTGGACTTTTTATATGTTCTTTGTGCTAAGTTTAATTTTGTTTACGAATCATTTCAGGTTCAGATAAGAAAGAGACAGGGGAGTTGGAGTCTGATTCAGTGGTTCTCGCCCCGGATTTTATGAGAGTAATGGAGACTGCGATCCTCACGTTCCAACTTTTCTTGAAGATGGATAAAAGAAAAGGAAGCAAAGTTATGAGTTTATTCGGAAATCAGAGTCAAATAACAACCCCTCTGCAACTGATTCAATCTTCACTCGACAAAGTAAGTGTCGATTAAAAGAATGTTCCAGCACATTTTCAATGTTGTATTAAAACGGAATGGAGCATGATATAAAAATGTTGAATTGAATTGCAGAAAAGGATGAAGCTGAAGGAGCTGTGTAAAAAGAGTAGAGCTTGGAAAAAGAAAGGATGGCCTCAACGGTACGAGGATGTAGAGGTGCTGTTAGGTCTAATAGATGTGAAAATGTTGAGCAGAGTTTTAAGAATGTCGAGGATCGGTAAAGATCAGTTGATATGGTGCGAAGAAAAGATGAAAAAGCTAGATTTACGCGATGGGAAGCTGCAAAGAGATCCATGTCCCATTCTGTTTCCTTGTTAAGTAGATGTGTAGAGAAGATGAAGCAGTCTTGATTTAATTTTAGAGACTGATATCTAAATTTGACTACTATATGATAGAGTTGTCCTCTGGGAAATAGTATGAACAGAGGACTGTTGATGATGTACCTTCCATTTTTATGGAGGGAAGCTGAAAAAAAAAGGTATCTGTCTAAATCTGATTTATCTATTAGAATTGTGTAAATTGTTGTGTCTTTCATAATTTTAGCACAATTTTAATTTTGGTAATTTGAAATATAAATCACCATTATTTTTGTAAGTAGATCTGCGAATCTAGCAGCACGTTGTCTGTTTTATATCATTTCATCGGGTTTAATTTTCGAATTTTCTCGAATTTCTTATAAATGTAACTGTTTATATTCGATTTAATGAAATTTGATGAATTAAAAAAATAAAATAAAAATGACACTATTATTATTTTGAGATGAAAAAATAATTTATTTTTGAAATTAATTCTTCAACAATTGGTTTTAAAATTTTAGTTGACTGGTCAAGCGAGTTTTTTGCCATCTTTGCAAAATTTAAATATGAGTAATAGAGTATGAATCCCCCCTAAGCATAAAAGAGATTCGAAGGAGAGCCCACTTAAGATGGAGAGGCTTGTCGTTGGCAGTTAGCAAAGGATTTCCCCATCCACAAATTTCATTTTTGGATCTGCTTATATGAGTTGTATAGTATTTTACCAGTTGAACTCGACAGTTCAACTCAAAATCAAAGTGTTCGATTTTCGTCTAAAACTTGAGGAAAAAAAAATTCATAAAATCGGTTAAATCGTACAAAATCATTTGAGGAATAAAGATATTTCTACTTACTTTTTTCATTCTTAAATTTATTTTTCAGATTAAATTTAAATAACTATAATTATGTGTGACTTGAATACGTGTATCATAATTAATAATAATTGTATCTGTAATATATTAACAATACCTACATGTGTATTTTTTAATCTTAATTTTATAATGTTATTAAAGTATAAGCATAATGTATAAATGATACTTTTTTTTGTGATGCTCTCTAAAATTTTAATATATGTAGTTTATTATAATTAAAAATAATAATTTTATAAGACAAAAGTAAACTCATTAACATAATTAAAAATCTAAGACAAAAAATAAAAATGTATTTTCCACTTTTTATTTCTGAAAATCTAGAATTAAAAAAGGAAATTATAAAAGAAAAATAAGACAAAATAAACTTATGAAGCGGATGGTCAACGACCCAAATTATGGTACCCATTAGCCCATTTCATTTTTTTTGCTTTATCCATACGCTTTTGTTAGCTTTTCTTTCACACTAATTTCATTTTTGAAGGAAATTTCTATTTTATTAACAAATAATATTGTAACTATTCAATTACCCATTTACTAATTTACCCTTACTCTTCTAGACCGAATTAAATCATCCATTTCCTGGAAGCTTTATAATTCGTTGTGGTCGAGGATACAGATAAGGTAAATTACATAATTAACCCAAATCGGAAATGGAATAGAAAGTACATACATCCAAACACAGCCTTAAACTAACAAGGACAAAACTCACCTGATGTCACTTTAGCACACATGTCATTGCCTTTTATTTCAAAAGAGTTGTTAGAAAACACGTGTCAGTCGCTTCGTTTCCGACTAGGCTACCTTTTGACCCATAAGACCAAAATACCCCAAACTCAATGACTCGTTCACCGGAGCACTATTTTTGTCTTGCAACAATTAAATTAATTAATCACTATTATAAATTAATTAATTGAAATTAAGAATTAGCGAACAAAAAATATTTTAAAAAATTGAAGAAAAGAGCTGAAAGTGAAGTAAGCTACGGTTCCGCTGGATTATAAAATCTTTAACTCAACCTCTTGTTTTCTTTCTCTCTTCAAACTTCTCTTATTCCTTTACCTAAAACCCTCCGATTCTCATCGTCGTCGGTTTCCGCCTCTGTAAGCTGTATTCAAGCTCCGGCTGACGGTTGTTTACTTTTTGCACTTCACCTGGTACTTTATTTTTTTATTATTATTAATTGCACACACATACGCATGACCTTATGTCTGACTTTGTTTCTTTATTTTCCATGATCATTTATTTTGATTGTTCGCCGGTTATTTTCCATCGGAATTTTGTTGTTTGTTTGTTTTTGGTCGTCTGTTACTTCATTTGTGTGCTTTTTAAGTGAACCTGCCTGTTTTTGCCGTCTTTTTTTAATGCTGTTGCATTGCAATCACTGTTCAAGTGTATTAGGGTTCTTTTTTTTTTTGTTTCTTGAACTATTAATTGCTCATACTGCTGTGGAGTTTAGTGTTCACTGTTCAGATAAGAATTTGGTTATAATGATCATTTTTAGAGGCAGATATAAAGAAATACTGTATCATCCACTACAACAAAGTTGCGCTGCTTTTCTCCATGATATTATTCTTTTGAATTCTGTTTGTAAAGCTCAGTGGTCAAAATTTTGTGGATTGTCAAGATGCTGAGTCAAAGCATATTAGATAGTGGAATAATAAAGAACTAACACTTTGTTATGAGTTGTGATGGATTAAAGTCAAAATTCAGTTTGCTTAGGGTTCGAAATTTCAGAACCGGGGAATCATTGTATTAGGATGTTAATGAAAAAAAACTATTGCTTTTAAAGTTTTGATTAGCCTTTGGTTGGATATTTTCTCTTCTGATTTTTACATATGTCGTACTTGACAGAAGATCTAATCTTTTAGGAGTAAGATTCTTTTACTTTTAGTTCTGTTTTTCTCTCTTCTCCTTTTGTCTGCCTTAATCTGACTTGTTTGATGCAGAAGTGGGACCATTATGGATCATCTGTCTTCTATCTGAAAAAGTTAGTCAAGAACAGGACTGTGCATAAGGATGGCAACTGAGAGCCCTATGAGGATGGTGGAGAGTGGCGGAGCTAGAAATCTGCCCTCTTCTAAGGATGCTGGTATCTTTAGGGCGCCATTAAACCATATGACTGCAGACACCTTGGGTTTGCTTGTGAAGGAGCATAGATTTCACAGAGATCAAACAGATAGTGTTCCTAGTAGAAGTGGCAGTGCACCTCCAAGTATGGAGGGGTCACTTTCTGCTATTGGAAACCTTTTAGCTCAACAAAACCTTAACATGACTTCTAGCATCGAAAGTTTAAGTAGTGCTCTTGAGCATTGTATGTCTGAGGAACAACTGCTCTCTGATCCTGCCTATCTGGCTTATTATAGTTCTAACATCAACTTGAATCCTAGGCTTCCTCCACCTCTTATTTCACGAGAGAGTCATCGACTTGCTCGCCATATTGGTGGTTTTGGAAACAAGTGGAGAAATTCTGTAGATGATAGTGGAAATAAATCCTTGCAAGTGTCCACACTTTCAACTCACAAGGAAGAACCAGAGGATGAGAAGTCCTCCCCAGAATCTCCAGAAAGTAATACCACCTCTGTCCTTGGACAAAACTCAGCTTCTTTGGCTGGTCGACATAAAAGTTTGGTGGACCTAATACAGGTATGTAGCTTCTTCATCATCACCATTTAGTAATTGTACTGTAGCAGCAGTAAAGAGCTTGGCGATGGATCATTTACACCATCAACTGTGCATGTACTACTTGAACCTGTTCCATCTATCTAGATATAAATATTTTGATTTGTATCTCAATATGTAGGCGTATGCATACTAGTGTTTTATTATGGCATAAAACTGGAGCTAAAAGTAAATCGTACACATGCATATTCATGACTCTGGCTTTGATTTCCATAAGTTTCCCTTTACATACTGAGCTCATTTATAAATTATTAGTTTAGAGGGGTGAGCCTTGGCGCAGCAGTAAATCTGCTCCTCAGGCGTGGAGACAACTTTTTTGCAAAATGCAAGTGGAAGGCTGCGTGCAAATGCGCCCGTCCTTCCAATTATGATTCAGTTCATGAATTAGTTAGCACACTAGAGCACTGCATTTATAAATATTTATGTTTAATAATATGGTATATTACTCGTGTCTGACCTCTCTGAACGATGTCTTATTACTCTAACCTCCCCAATAGCCGGGGGGGCATTTGTACCACAGGTGAGACCTTTAAATAAATTCTTAGTTTCTTATAATTGTTTCTTTACCTTATTTATGTTCCCCTTCGTGGACTTGTAGGAAGACTTCCCTCGCACCCCTTCTCCTGTTTTTAGCCAGTCTCGTTCCTCAAGCCATGCAGCAGAGGAAGCAGTTGAATTGGAGACAGTTCCATCAAATGTCTCCTCTGTCAACATCTCAAAATCTTCTGAATCAAATTCAGGCTCTTCTGATGTTTGTGTTGATACATTTCCTTTAGAGGTAGATGCAATCAGGCTAATATCTGATAATCATCATACAGTTGCCCCTTTTGCAAGCTCACCATCTCTTGATGAGAAGCCTGCACATAATAAAGATGGTACAACTACTAAAAATACTTCTTTGGAGGGTAATACCTCATTTAGAGGCGCTCTTCAGTCAGATATTGCTCAAACAGAATCTAGAATGAGAAACAAACAAGAAGAGCAGCAATCTTATGGTATGAATGCCCCACATAATCATCAATCTGTTCAACAAGGCCATTCACATCAGGCTGAAGGAGTCCAGGTTCAAATGATCTCTCAGGGCATGACTCAATCACACAACAGCTTGGAAACCCTGTCCTATGACCACCATAGGCTCTCTATTGACATCCAGCAATCATTGCATTCTCCTGCACTTAACCATCCTTCCTATGCATCAACAGCAGCCTATATGACAGGTGGGACTGCTTTTTACCCTAATTTTCAGCCATCTAGTTTGTATTCTCCGCAATATAGCATGGGTGGATATGCTTTGGGCTCTGCATATCTTCCTCCATTCATGAATGGCTATCCTTCTCATGGTGCCCTTCATGTACCATTTGGTGCTTCTGGTCCAAGCTTTGACAGTCGAGCTACTAGTTCTTCAGCTGGAGAAAACATTCCACATTTAGGTGGTCTGCAACACCTAGGAAAAATCTACGGTCAACAGGGATTGATGTTTCAACCTCCTTTCATGAATCCACTTTTTATGCAATACTTTCAACATCCTTTTGGAGACGCATACGGTGCTACACTTCAGCAGAACCGTTTGGCTTCAAGTGGTGCACCTGGGAGCCAGATTGATTCTTTTCAACAGGAGGATTCATCTTTTGCTGCTTTTAGGGAAGGACAGAAACTTCAGCATCTGACAAATGGAAGTGTAAGCATGCCAAATTCCGGAAAAGTGGGAATCACTGGTGGTAGTTATTATGGTGGTCCTCCAAGTATGGATATCATGACCCAATTCCCAACTGCACCGCTTGCCAGTCCGATACTTCCATCATCTCCTGTAAGCAGAGTCAATCATTTTGGTCGGCGCAGTGATACAAGATTTCCTCAGACACCGAATAGAAATCAAGGAATATATCCTGGGGGTCAAGGACAGAGAGGAGTAAACAACTATGATGAGCCCAAGAGACATTATTTTCTCGAAGAACTAAAATCAAGCAATGCTCGAAAATTTGAACTCTCTGATATAGCAGGGCATATAGTTGAATTCAGGCAGTGTTCTATACTGAGCTTGTCTCTAATGCAATTATCACTTCCAACATTAGAATAATATTATTTCATGTTTAACTTCAGTGTTGATCAGCATGGGAGTCGATTTATTCAGCAGAAGCTGGAACATTGTAGTGTCGAGGAGAAGGTGTCAGTTTTTAGAGAAGTACTTCCTCATGCCTCAAAACTAATGACAGATGTTTTCGGGAACTATGTCATTCAAAAGGTATGCCTATATAACTTGCCTGCTTTTAATGGTTAGCACTTAGCACTTGCCAAATTCTTAAAAACAAAGAGTAAAAATTGAACAGGGAAGATGAAAGCTATCTTTTATTTATAAGAATTTTAAATGAATTTGAATTTTAAATAAATTTAATCAATAAAGAAGGGAGCAAAAGATGTTTCATTGTATTCAAATCTTTGAATATCAAATACATCTATCGATGACATGGTTAATGGATTTGGATTCTTGAACTTTTTTACTCACACTGAGTGTTACTTGATATTTGTGTTACAGTTTTTTGAGTATGGAAGTCCTGGACAAAGAAAGGATCTTGCAGATAAACTTTCTGGACAGATGTTGCAGTTAAGTTTGCAGATGTATGGTTGTCGGGTGATACAAAAGGTAAGACATGATGCTTTTTAGCAATTCATGGGGTGAAATGAAATATATTTCCGATGGTTGTGCTAATGAACTCCTTTTTAGCATTTGGTTCTGGGCAAATGTTTTGTAGTCAGAAATGTATGGCAAGTTGTGCATTTTTCTTACTCAATCTACCAACTCTCCTGAGTCTAATATGCCATAGAATATATTTTAGAGTTTTATACAAAGATGTTTACCAACTCTCTTGAGTTTAATATGCCATAGAATATGTTTTTGAGTTTTATACAAAGATGTGCCTTTAGTGTCTGATGTTGTTGCAATATCAGCCAGTTTATACTGTTTACCCTTCTTCCCTCTTTCACCCTATCACAGCCGCCCTCCTCACTACCTCCCTTTTTATCTTCTGTATGGATTATTTGTTTGGGCTATAGAGTAAATGGCGTGCACTCGTAGTTCTGTTTTGAACATATACAAATTATGTGTTTGCATGAACGAGTTCAGTTCTATTTATGTAATCATGTAATTCTTATTCTAGGCTCTGGAAGTGATTGAGCTTGATCAGAAAAAACAACTGGTTCAAGAGCTTGATGGGCATGTTATGAGATGCGTACATGATCAAAACGGAAATCATGTAATACAAAAGTGTATAGAATGTGTACCAACAATAAACATTGAATTCATTATTTCTGCCTTTCGAGGCCAAGTTGCTGCACTTGCAACTCACCCATATGGTTGCCGTGTCATTCAGGTACTAATACATGGTTTGATGGGTAAAAAAACCTATGCTATTTTCACTGAATTGATTTTAAACTTTGTGTTTTTGTTTTACAATAGAGAGTTTTGGAGCATTGCTCAGATGATCCTCGAAGTCAATGTATAGTAGATGAAATCTTGGAATCTGCGTACCTCCTTGCTCAAGACCAATATGGCAACTATGTCACCCAGGTCAGTATGCTTTCCCTTTGTGCTGCTTCATTGATTACTCATCAAAATATATTATGTGACTAGCCACCCTAACCTTTTTGTCTCGGTCAAATCAATGTGTTAGATTCCATCTTAAAACCAATTGGTGTTAAGTGGAGGTGCCCAACCAATATTTAAACACATGTTCATTCACACACATAACCAATGTGGGATTCCCACTTCAACACTCCCCCTCATGCATAGCGTGTCCGGGCCGAGCAATCAATCCCCCCCTCACGCATCTTACGTGGGCCGGGCCAAATTCAAATTGCGTGAATGGACAAGGCTTTGATACCATGTTAGATTCCATCTTAAAACCAATTGGTGTTAAGTGGAGGTGGCCAACCAATATTTAAACACACATAACCAATGTGGGATTCCCACTTCAACACAATGTTTAGAATCTGGAGTTATGGTTTGTATCTAGCTCTTGCATGAGTTCTCTTGGCATTCCTGTTGTTTGATGGTCCCAACTGTTTTTGCTGGTTTTGCCGTTTTCTTTCTTTCTCTAATTTCTTTTGGTAGAACAAAACCTCCCATTGTGTGGCCTTGTGAAGCAGATTGGACAATTTTCTCGAGTGCACCCCTTTCATCACTTAACCTCTTGCCGAAATGTCAAGATGTTTATTTCCAGAACTTGAGTAACTTGTGTTTGTTTCAATGCAATTCTTTTTCAGGTTTTCCTTTCTTAGGACCTCATATCTGATGTGTACTTCTCTTGTTCAGTAGCAATGATCTATACTTATTCAATCTGGACTCTATATGTGGCTCTTATTTTTTGGGCTTAGTCTAGTAAGCCTAAGTGATATGTGATGCTTCTCCGGAAAAATTTCGTGTCAGCCTAGAATCTTTAGTACTTCTCCGATTAGTCTTTATTTTTTCCTCGTGCTTCTACTACATATACCTGGCCTGGATTAATTGAACCACTATATACTGCTCGCAGCATGTTTTAGAGAGGGGTAAGCCCTACGAAAGGAGCCAAATAATCAGCAAGCTGACTGGAAAAATCGTGCAAATGAGCCAGCATAAATATGCATCAAATGTCATTGAGAAGTGCATGGAACATGGAAGTCCAGCTGAACAGGAGCTCTTGATTGAGGAGATCATTGGGAAATTTGAGGAAAATGATCGCTTGTTGGTGAGTTATATACACCTGTTTTGAGTAAGATGCATGTCTTCAGTCCTTAGTTCTTAGAAGTTCGAATCAAATGGAAATATTTTTATTATTATCACGGTATAGCAAATGCTGGAAATTTAATTTTTCCATATGAGTCGACTGCTTTTACTATTCCTTGTGGTAGAGGATGTGAAAATCTGAGAGCAGCGTAAAATCAGGATGGAGGAAATGTTTTCACTTAATATGTTATGGAATTATGATGACATGCTTAATGAAGTGTGGTTTGTGGTGTTGTAGCAGACAATGATGAAAGATCAGTTTGCAAACTATGTGGTTCAAAAGGTCCTTGAAATAAGCAATGAGAAACAGAGAGAAGTATTGCTGGATCGTATTAGAATTCATCTTCATGCGTTGAAGAAATACACATACGGGAAGCATATCGTTGCTCGGTTTGAGCAACTTTGCGGTGAAGGTGGCTATTCTTCTTCATTCTTTGATTTATGTATTTTTACATTATGGTTAGTTAGAAATGTTATTATTACGATGCAGAAAACCAAGACGATGAAGAGGAAGTGGAGTGAAGGTGGCGGTTCTGTCCAGCCGTCTGTTTATGCTCTTGGAAAAGAAAGTACATTATATATTATATTGACATTAGGTTGGGTGGTTGAAAATCAGTTGTATATTAATATTATAAATATATATTGTGTTTATGATTGTAGGGGTGTGATGAATATATGTATGTTAATTGTATAGGAATAACCGTGGTCGGTCGGTCAAAGTGTAATGTTATTGTTATTGTTGTTATAGCTTGTTGAAATTTGATTATGCCATGACTAAGAAATTTTATACTATGCTCATGATTCAGTTCAATCGAACAGTGTTCTTTTTTTTCCTGATTATGAAAATAATTTTCTTTTATGTTTTAAATTATACTGTGTTTTAATTGTTTAATAATTATTATTAAAGATATATTTTAATATCAATTTTAGGTTCAATACCCTTCATCTTAATAGGCAGTTCAGAATAAATTAGAAATTTTATTTCTCTAGGTCAAATAAATTAATTCACAAAAAGTGACACTATAATCACTCAGATAATTTTCTTGGAGAAATAAAATACTAATACTTTGGATGTTTATAATTTGAAAAGAAAAATTAGTTTTAACCAATTTTAAATGGAGGAATATTTATTTATTTATTACTTTAAAAATAAAGTTTAATGAAAAAATCAATCTTTTAATTTTAATATATAACTTTATATTCTTAAATATATTTTGCAATCTAGTATTTATTTTATTACATATATTTTATTTTGTAAAAAGATTTTAATCTAAATACATTATATTTTACTTTAATTTTGAAATAAACTGAAACGGTGAATATATTTGACACAAGATAAAATAAAATAGTAATGGCTTTAATAGTGCTAAGGTACACTTGCTAAATGTTTATAATATAAAGATTTAATTTTAATTTGAATAAAAATATATGGACGCGATATCAATGTAGAATTTTAAAATACATTTATAACCTTCAATTATAAAATCAATTTAAAACAAATATTACAAAAATTAACGAATCTTTTTAGTAATTAGTGTTTTTGTATTTGCATTCCAAGCCAATGATCCCAAACTTTTCTCATGTGCTGTATTCGATGCGCCAAATTCATTATGAACAGCTCCGTGAAAACTAAATTTTCTAATCCAAATGATGTGGAATTTACTTATCCCGTTGATAATTCCGTCCAATTAACAAAAACTATAGAAAAGGGACTAATTAATACCAAAACAATGTTTAGGGACCAATTAAAATATAACATAACATTACATGGACCTCGGGCTGGGCCATCACTGGTATAGAACTCCGACAATCGACGGGTCGTTTGATTTTATAGGTAAGCGGAGCCGTGAAGGCTTCTCCATCTTTTCTTCTGCCGAAATTTCTCAGTTCAAAATTTCAAATCCACCACCGTAAATTCTTCTCACTAAAAATCACAATTCACCGGTGTGAAAAAGATTCACGGCCGACAATTGCTATATATTGAACCACGCTGACGGAGAAGAGTCAACAGTCAAAAAAACACAGAACCTTCCATTTATTTTAAATTGATTTTGTATTTTTCAAATACAAACAAATGAATTGAAGATCACGTAAGAAAAATTGTATGTTCTCGACACGATGATGATGATAACGGAGGAGGACGAGGATTTTAATCTGAACAACAGTAACAGCAGTAACAAAAGTGAAAAGAAAAACAGTAATAATATGACAGGAAAGGCGGTGATCGGAATAGTCTGCGGCACGTTAGTATACTATCACTGCGCTTACCGGAACGCGTCGCTCCTCTCTTTGCTCTCCGATGTTCTCATCGTCCTCCTCTGTTCTCTCGCCATTCTCGGCCTTCTCTTCCGTCAGATGAACATCTCGTCCGTTCTTTTTTTCCTAGGGTTTGTATTTTTACTCTCCTGTTCAATAATAATTTATTTACTGTTTGCGGTTGTTTTTGATGCAGAGTTCCGGTGGATCCGCTCGAGTGGCAGATCTCTCAGGATACGGCGAATAGTATAGTGGCGTCGTTTGCTAATACTATCGGCGCTGCTGAGTCGGTTTTGCGAGTTGCGGCAACTGGTCATGACAAGCGCTTATTCTTTAAGGTTCTTCATTTTTTTAGCGTTTATTTTGTTTAATTGTTTAATTGTTTGCTTGATGTTTGGTATCACGTCATTTTTACATCAAGCCAATGAGCATTTGCGATAGGGAATCTTTTAATTATTACTTATTTTTTTTTGTCATTCAATTTTCCACATGGATAACGCACAATTGGTTTGTTGCACGAATGAGTTGTGTGCAATAATTTTTCTTTTTTGTTTCTTCAGGTTGTTATTTGTCTTTATGTTCTATCTGCTTTAGGTCGTTTGATCTCAGGTTTTACTGTTGCTTATGCTGGTATGTAATGTCATCCCCATCCAAATTCTCGAGGATTAATTTTAAAACTCATGAATGAATTTTAACGTATTTTATAACTTTAACACGGATTTTCAGTTTCACAATTTAAAACAAGAATTATCAATTTACAAGCTTGCTGAGAATTCACAGTTGATTTGTTTCCCATCTTAACAGCATTGTGCCTATTCTGTATTTACATGCTTGCTGAGAACTCATCGTCGAGCAGCAATCCTATTACTCGGTTCTTAAGGCGTGCTAGTACTTCTGCTGATTTAGACAACATCTAGTCTAGAAATTAACGTCGCTTCTAGCGCATATCTTGTATTATTAAATTTATATTACAAAAATCTGTAACTACCTACAATCCCCCTTGTTTTTAATGATCTAGACCATTGGTTACTCCCTGTCGTTATTTTTACATGAATCATTATGTGTACTCTGTCAACTGACCAACTAAAATATGCTAAGAAGCCTCAACATTTCATAAGTTTCACATATCAGGACTCCAAACAATTAAAACGCTTGCTGACGTCAGATTGCTTGGGAATTACAAGAGAATTTATCAAATGGGAAACAAAATTTTGTTCATAATGGTAAATGTCTGATGCATATCAGAGACAATCGGGGGTACCAAAATTGCAAGCTCGACTAATTTTGGTCAGGGCAATGGGCATACATTAAAAAGAACAGCCCGGTCCCATAATTAATAGAGGGGTCTCCAAACCTGGATCTCAGGCTACAACCTCCAGAAGCTTTGTTGTCGCTTTCTAGCTTAAGCATGTATGACTGAACCAACATAAGTCTTGAAATGGAGTTATGTCAGGATCTCACAAGTGCTGCTATAAAAGACGTTTCTCAAAAACTAGTATATCTTTCCATGCTTCGTAAAACATCCACGTAATGCCAGAGGAAGGCATAACTTTCAAACAGCTTGCACCCCACCCTCTGTAGAGTCCTAACAAGCCTTCTTCTCGGATGATTTCTGAAAGTGCGGCTGCCATGTGGGGTGGACACTTACCCTGCAAAGCTCCCACCATGAGTCGTTTCCTAGCAACCTCCAGAGGAAAGCTGGTGGTGCTAGCTGTAAAACCTAAGGATACAAAATGAAACACATAGCATCAATGTTATTATAATACGGATAACGCAAGTCCTCAATAGAAACGCACGTCTATTATTCTCCTGACTTCACCAGCTAAAATTTGCAAAGTAATAAATACACTGACTAAAATCATTTTGCTTGTTGGAAGAAAACAACGAGGACTTATTTGATAGCATCATTAAAGAAATACAAAACAAATATTTTAAAACAGAAGCAAAAGAGCATTTTCAGTTCCTTACCAGCGAGTGCTCCAAGCAAGAGCATTTCTGGACGGTTCAATGACTTCTTCTTCTTCGAATTGCAGTAAGATTTCTTCAGCGTCTCATACATGAAATAGTAGCATGTACTGTATGGAAGCATCCCAATCAAAGTGGGTGAAAGACCAGAATAAAAAGACCCTATCCCTCCATCCTTATAAATTTTGCTGATTGCAATGCTTAAACTAGGGTATATGTCAGGACTTACAGTCAGCCGATCCTGTGACAAAGATGATGTAGAGTGTTAATTCCGGATGAAAATGGTGAAAAATGAAATGCCCTTTTCCTTGATGTTAAGAGAACTTGAACCATAATATGATCCAACATCTAAGATTAAAATAAAACATGCTCTGATGAAAGCAGTATCCTAGAAAGAATGTGGAGCTAAATTGTGAATCATCATGAGGAGTACGAAGCCAAGAAAGGGAGATAGTTACTAAAAGGGATGGCATTTTCATTAAAAGATAAGAGAAACAAAACAAAACAAAAGATATATCATTATCAAATATTACAGGATGATACCCATTAAAAGAAATAGTACCTTCAAGACTTCAAGGGGATGGCATACAAGCGTGCTGGCAATTCCAGCAGCAGCACCGGCAACAGCAACTGGGGAAATCCAGGAGAGCGGAATGTTTAAGCTAACAGGACCAAATTCCAGTCTCGGGGAGCCATTTTCCTTCCATTTCTGTTGGGCGGACGTCATTGTCCTTTTAACACACTCAAAAGTTCCAAGCTCAATTGCTTGAGTGGGTATTATACGAAGCATATTAATAGCATTGCCAGCCCAAAGTCCTTGCCAACCTTGATTCTCAATAACCTCAATAAAACTACCAGAAATGTTCTTGGATCCAACACCAACCACCATTCTCGTTCTGAAATTCAATTAGCTCGATTACGACAGCGTACACTCAATATAAGCTAAACCTAAAAACTCTTATATTAATCTTTCATGAGCATCATACGTAAATTAACATTTCGAGTACACTAAACTACAAATTAAAGTATCAGAAACTACAATAATATTATCAATGAAAAATTGAATTGAACAGGCGAAAGAAGAAACCTGATGGTCTCTAAAGGAGCAAGAACAGCCTTAGTCATAACCCCAGCTAAAGCTCCACTGAGAAACTCACCAACTTCTCTGGTTCTAACAACATTCTGAGTTACACCAACACAGTTAAGACAAACAAAAACAGTAAAATTAAAATTAAACTTAATTAATTCACAATGAGTTAGTTAATAAATTAAGTTACCTTGATAGCAAGTGAAACATCAGGGAATTGGAATTCGAAAGGCGGAGGAGATGGAGAAGAAGAAGGTTCAATAAGCTTTGAATTGGACGGAAGCACCATTGTCATTCCGTATACATCTCCGAAAGCTCCTCCGGCTCCATTGAAATTCTGCTTCTGCAATGATTCCGTTTTATAATCCATAGTTTTAACTTAAATTTGTTAATCGGTATAAATACAGAGCTGTGAATTTCAATTCGGGCTGTAAAATCAACAAAATTAAAGAAGAAAATAAAAAATGAGAAGTGAACATGCCTGAGGGTGAGTAGGGGAGTGTTTTGTCATATGGAGGGATTGATTTATAGGAAGAAGAAGATGAAAGGAACAGAGATTTTTATTTTGTTTGTTTGTAATTTTAGGGTTTCATTTTTCTTAGTTTACTTTTTTGAAGTGCTCAAATTTGGGCGCTTTTTCATAGGAGTGCGCGCCTCTCTTACTCGCCGACCAACCCACGGGCCACTGCTAACCGTATTCTTGTACTGGTTAAACTTAAAGTTAACTTGGTTTAGGGTCTATAAAACGTCTCACCTAATATCTTAACATTTTGAAACTTTTCATTATATAGTCCAATTTACGTTTTATGTTTTAATTTTTATAAAAACGATGTTGTTTTTTGCCGTGTGAATGATCAAAATAATGTTGTTTTCAACATTTATACTATCTTTGCCACATAACGAAATGTTGGGCGTGTTCGGTGGAACGTTTTGAAGGTTGTGGTTAAATCGACAAAACAAAAAAGGTTGATGTGGTGATATTAACCCTTTTTAAAATTACGTGTTACATTCAGGGGCGGATCTACCCTTAGGCTAGGGTATGCTTCAGCCAGGGCTGCCGTCGGAAAAATCGGAAGTTAGTTATGGTTTGGTGGCGAGGCGTTGTTAATGGGTAAAACGCTGTTTAGCGTTAAGCCTAGGCTGAGGAATAAGAAGACTTTCTTTTTAATATTTCCCATGCCCTTTTCTTGGACCAGATCTGTTTCCAGAGTAATAAGGGCCCATTTATGTTTGTTTAAACTTTAACTAAATTACCATCAGAAATATTTTGTCCAATTTCACTTATTTTCCAATTCTTTTTTTCTAATTTTGCACTGAAAATTAACTTAAGTTTCCAAATTCTATTCATAAAAAAAAATTCCCAAATTCTCAAATTGTAATTGCTAAATTTTTCACTTATTTTCTAACATAATTCTTCAAATTTTATAATCTAATCTTTAAACTTTCATTAAAAAAACTAAAGTAAAATATTTTACTATTAATTATCAATTCTAATAATTTATAATTCTTTTCTCTTTTAGAATAAATTACCTTCAAGCTATTGTATTTTTTATGTTATATCGATATAAAATTATTTATAATTGTATTTGTATAATGATTTTTTTTAATATTCAATCCTCGAACTTTAATAATTTTCTAAATTTTTCTCTAAAAAACTTACATGTTATTTTAGCCCGTGCTGAAAAAAATTCCTGGATCCGCCACTGGTTACATTTTTAAATAATACTTTTATCTAAAAAATAAAAAAAAGACTTTGTACCGAAAGTATACTTCAAAATACATATTTGATACCTTATATACATCTTCCATATACTATGATACATAGTGGACAAAATGAAAATAATTTAGGCTTTTATTTTTTATAAAACATACACTGTATATAGACATTTGATATCTTAAAAATATATCGTTGATACATCTTCGATAAGAAGCAGAAAAATAGAGAATTTTTAAGTGTCAAAATGATTAAAAAAAATTTAAAACATTTTGCCCCCATTTTAGGCCTTTTTAGAATTTTGCAATGATCAGCAGTAAAAAGGTTACTACACAATTTGAGAAAGTTACCATTAAATACAGACCTATAGTTTTTTTTTCAGTTTCCATTGCAAATTTATTTGCTAATTGCTGTTTCAAAATTGGAACGTTGAACCCATTCAAAATCACAGAAGAAAAAACTAATATGATCTATTTGCCTTATCTGTCTGATTCTCCAAATTGAATTCTTGATTAAGATATTTCTACATTATAAAAATTGAAACAAAAAAAGGACCATATGGTACTTTTTTCTTGATTAAGATATTTCTACATTATTTAAGAAACTATATGGACCACTTTCAAGTCTAACAAGACATGCATACAACATTTTCGTAGGTACTATCCTTCAAAAGTTGTTTGCCACTTGATGCATGTCACTATCTTTATCGTTTATCATAATTTTTTTATGGCCTTTTGAAATCCTACAATTTTAAATGTTTTTTGAGTGATTTAAAAGGTCTAAATTTTGATGATCAGACAAAAAAAAACTCTAGTTGAAAGTAAACCAAGCAGTTTGACCCGAAAATTCAATATTCGCGTTAATTCAGTTTTAGTATTTAAGTGACAATATTGGGTTCTTGTCTTGTCCTAAACTTGTGTTTCTCACCTAGAAAAATCCGTAAAACAAGGGTAATTTTTATGCACAATTCCTACAATTCTGTCTTTTACCGCTAAATTCATTTTATTTCAAATTTTAACTATAAAATCAATGAATTAAATAGTTTAAAAACTTATCGTCTATTTTACAATATATAGTCTAGATTAAACGCGTATAACACAAATGTCTGACAAATAAAAATCACAAATATATAAATATTATCACAAAATTACAATAGTAATATTAAAGCGAATGAATAAATTGACAATGAGGCCTACCATGAATGACTATACTCTCCAAATACACTTATGAGGTCATAGTTTCGAATTCTAGTTTAGGTTGATTAAAACTTCATAAATATTTAGCACTAACAACTAACTTCTACCTCGGAAAAATATTAATTATAAAAAATAAGATCAAACTATATGGTCCCTTACTTTCAATTATGTGAACAATTAAAAAAATTTGTTACTTTGTTTATGTTATAACTGTTAAAGACAAGTGAAAAAATACAAACGCCACTTACATTAAACGTCACCATTTTATGAAGCAAACAAAATACCTAAAAATACACATTTTCCGAGGGACGGAGTTTGATTTCTCTTAGACGACAAACCAAACTGTTCATCTAAGATGAACCCAGTCGAACATGCTGAGGGTGGTGGCCGCTGATAGTTTAGTTATAGTTGTAAATTGGAGTACACTCAACACGCACTTCAACTTGGACCTGTGATGTCTCTTTCTATATATTCATTTATATATGATTTAATTTTTTTTAGAGTTATGAAGAAGACAATGTTATTTTTGAATTTAAATTTTGCATCTAAACTTGAACTATATATTTTTGTAGCTGTGTATTTAAACTGAAATATAATAACAATTTTTTAAATTTTAACAAAATAGAAAGTGCCAACCCATTTAATTTGATTTTCAAATAATGAATATCAAACTACGAATTATGACCTATATAGAGGCTCAGAGTAATTTACTCTTATTATTTACTATCAATGATTAAATATATCCTCGTTAATTATAGTTGAACATTTTGATAAAAAAAGAAGCCTAATAGTAAAATAAATCAATCTTTTTTGCAGGTTGTTGCAATTGTATTTAATTTTTTTATTTTTGTTGATAATACCCTGATTTCAACAATTTGCTTGTAATTTTATCCAATCAATTTAATTGTTTCAATTGTTAGTTGAATTTTTAAACTAACTCCGTAATTAGCAAAAATTATTTTTCAAAATTTAACTTATAATATTAAAAAAAAACATTAAAATCTAATTATAAATTCTCTAACTTTTTTGATGATTAAAGAAAAAAAAACGAGTATACTAGGGATTATATTGAGGTGCAAAATTGAAAAATCAAATTGATTGAAAATTTGCTAAAATTACAAAAAAATGTTAAAAATCAAACTATTATTACAAACATTAAAAAACTTGGATAAAATTACAACAACCTGTAAAAATTTGGATTTAATTTACTATTATGCATAAAAAAAACCCAAAAAACATACTACTAAAGGACAAATGTGATTTTTCTGTAAATTAAATTATTTTACGTATAGAGCGTAATTTTTTGAATATTTATTTAACCTCAACTACCTATTAATTTTAAAAGGCAAAATCCATCCTAAAACCCCTCTACTTTACCATTTTGACTCGAGAACCCCCTACCCCAAAGTTCGTCACGGCTGAGTCCTTTTACTTTCAAAAATCGCATTTTTAGGCCATTACGTGGATGGAAAATAGAGAGTGTAATAGAGAAAAATGCTGATGTGGATGCCAGAATAGTGGTTATTCCGGTGTACACATCAGTATTTTTTTCACGAAAAATTGATCGATGCTAAAACTGCCCAAAATTGAAAGTTTGTGTATTAATTTTCCAAAATTGAAAGTTTATGTTAAATTTACAAAACACGCTAAATTTTGTGATTTTTACGCAATTAAGCTTTTTTTTATTAAAAAATATAAATATGGCAGCAGCAGCTTCTCCAGCTTCAAATTTCCCTCTATATACTCTCCCACGCCCCTGCAATTTATCCACCTCTACCATTCTGCAAAAACCCTAATCTAATGGCAGTATTGAATCCAATCCCCTAATGTAATCACAATTTTCGTCATCCTTTCAATTTGAAAATAAAGAAATTAAACTAAAGAACAAATGTCAAAGATTGCAATGAAGAGAGAGCTCTTAGATAAATGGAGAGCCATCGAAGAAGAAGAGGAACAAAACGACGACGACAACCCCATTAAACTACGTCGTCTTCACCAGCGCAAAGAACAATGGTAATCTCACTCTATTACTCAATTAAATTCAACATACTTTGTAATATTAGTTTATTCATCAATTAATATAATTAGTTTTTTTGTTATGGCAGGTTTTTAGAAACGTTTAATTATTTGATTAGTTTACCTAAAGATCATAGTAATCATATATGGTGTGGCTACTCGGAATTAATGGGGCCGTTATTGGAGACATTTTACAATTATTTTAAAGATGATCGGCCGGATTCGCCTCTGCGGCTTTTGTGGAAGAGAATGTCTGATGAAATGAGGGAGTGTGTCCAATGTATATCTCAGCATCATCAGGCTCAACAATTTTATGACCTGAATTATGATTCTTCTTCAATTGGTCCGCTTCTCGAGGTGCTTCGAGTACTTGATGAGGAGAGGTTGACTCTTCACTTGCAAGAGATTAATGCTAGACTGAAGAAGCATGAGTATGATCCTCTTTGCGATAATGCTCAAGTTGTTAGTCTCATGTATGAGGTAATACTGTGATCGCCATTTGAATATATTTGTTATGAACTGCTGTTTGACTTGACGAATGTTCGATAAATCACAAACTGATCATTGTAGTTAAACATGCTATGGATTTTTTGATGTTCTGTTAAGGGGAAATGATAAAAATGAGCTCTCCATGCATGTCAATGTTTTCAATTTTGTTTCCTGTTTGCCTGTAGAATATGCTGGCATTGATGAATGTTACTTATAGTTTGTTTTGGCTATGCTGAAGCTTGACTCTCTGTTTTGTTAGCTTGAATGTGTTTAATGTCCATAGTCAATTTAACTTTATCTTTATGCATGGAAGAACTTTGTTTTCTTAATATTATCGCAAGCTTACCTTTTTGTGATATCTCTCTGTCTCTCTTTCTATTTTTTTTCTAACAATCGTTTCTGCTGACAAAATCACAGGTTTTGATGTTTCCTGTCTTGCTGGATGACCAGTCCTTATTTACTGAATTTGAATTGTTTATTGAAGCGGTAGATGATATGCACGAGCTGGCTTTGGCTGGGCATCAACAGTTTCCGGTATTTGCTGATACATCTGTCAATTTAATTAGCCAACCCGGAATAGTTAGTTGGCCTTATTTTCATTTTTTTATCGCCATCCTTATCGGTTTCGCCTTATTTCTCAGGGTGTTTATGCATTGCTCTTTTGCAATAGAAGAGTAAGGACTGTTGGTCGTCGTTTGGCTCGATCTATGGAAAAATTGAGGTATTGTTCTCTCATACATGTAGATAGTAGGTCTTTTTTTCCTTATTTTTTTTTTCTCAAATGGTTTTTAGATTTGTGTTAAAAATCTGATGATACACTCTCTCTAGAGACTTGCATTTCATGGTTATGTTGATGTAGATATAAAGCCTTATTAACGAAAAACTCGTTCTTCTTTTTGTATAATATCCAAAACAATTACTACATAGTGAATTTAATTTTACATACATTTCTGGTCTTTTGTTGGCCATTCTAGTTAAAATCAAAGTGCCGAAACTCAATAAAGCCTTTCGGTGCAGTTCTAGATTATCTTACCAGATGTTATAATTATTATAAACTGAAGCTTACTTTTCATAATTATAAGTTGGCGCATTTTGTCTGTGGCTATATAATTTTTATGGTCATAATTATATCAACTATAAATTTGGAATTTTTTTGGCCTCGAATGATATCCTGTTTGTACATAGGAGAGCAACAGATATGGAACCTTTGCAGCCTTTGCTAAACAAATTTATTGGGTTTTTGGAGACAGAAGCACTACCATCAGCTTCTAAAAATTCAAGGCCAAGAGCGCAGCTGGAGCGTCTATCTATATGGCTTGGAATCACCTCTTTGTATGAAGCAATGACTAAATCTCAATCTATTAGAAATCTGTCTTTCTTTATCTGTCTCTAATGGTTTTGCTTTATGAAGGCTTGAGTTCCTAGAACCTCCTGCTTTTGAAGAAGGGATACTGGAGAACTATCCCATTTTTTTTGATATTGTGCTCAACCATGTCGGTGGTGATTCAGCTGAATTTTCTCATGCAGTCAGCTGTTTGAAAGAGCTCTTCAAAATGCTTGGTGATTGCTATTTCAGTTTATCTTTTCTTAATATAATTTACAGTTATTTCTCTATATTGTATTGATGGTATAATTATTTCCTTGTATGGACCTGTTTTAAGGTTGTAAGCTTTGGCTGAGGTCTACATTATCTCCAAGTGTGATGAGGAACACATTATTGGGCCAGTGTTTCCACACTCGAAATGAGAAAATACATAAAGATATTTTCGATCTATTTCCACCTTTCCTTCAGGCATGTGTGTGAGCCATTCCTAAGGCATTTTGTTAACCTTCTTTCAACTCATAATTTTTCCAAGTCATTTTACATAGAACAAGGTACATTCTGATGTTACTGACGCACACAAGTTTCAAGTGTCCAGTCACTTGAGGCTCTGCAAGATGGGGAGCATGAAAAGCAACGCAGACATTTTCTCTATTTTCTTCTCCATCAAGTTCCCGCGAGCAACAACTTCAATGTTCTTACCAGAAAATTGGCATGCAAGGTTTTCTACTTCTTCTAAATTATGAATTAAAAGCAAAATGGTAATTTTATGTGAAGATAGTTCTTATGTTTTGTGTCAATATTCTATTGATTACAAGATTTTAATTTCAGATAGCCCTTCTTATCATACATCGAGGCTACAAAATGAACCCGCCATGTCCCCCGGTTGAATGTGCTCATATGTGGTATTAACTTCTTACTAGCAAACATTTTCAGACAATTTGGCTTTCTATAAATGTATTCCTAAGCTGAATTTATGAAAATTGAATTTTCTACTTACAAACAAGTTTTGTCGGACAGGGGCCCTTCACTTGTGTCATGTTTGAAGGATTCTTCACTTCATAATTCTCTTAGGCAACCTGCTTTTGATCTTGTACAAACTATTATTGTGTCTGATGCTGCTGCCTTAATCACTGCATTGTTTAATAACCGTATACCTATGGGTATTGATAGAAGCTCTTCATTTGACTTGAATGATTGCGATGATGATGGCAATTATGGGTTTCATTTTTCCTCGGATGTTGAAGAAAATGATGATAGCTGCTGGAGGGAATTCAGTGTGCAGAATAAGATTACGTCTCAGGAGTACATAGGGTGGATGTGTATTCCCATGTTATGGATTGATGTTCTAGTTGACATTGATCCTTCAATCCTTCCAGAATCATTTTTAAAAGCGGTTTTCTGGTCCAGATTTCGTTTCACCATGGTAGAACCTGAAAGTAATGCAGAAATGACACTTGCTGTTAGATCCTGGCTTTCATCTTTAGCAACAGAGGTCTCCACTTCATTTGGGTGGAAAGTCCCAACTGGTTTTGATGATGGTGGAGGTGGGAAGGAATCAAAAAACTCGGTCAGAGTGTCAATTATGCATCTTCAGTTAATCAGAATATTTAAAAGGTTAGAAGCATTTTGTTTGCTCATCTAGCTGTATCATTATGTTGTAAGAATGGATGCTGCAGGTTCTTGTTTGATTTCTTTGTCGCAGCGCTTTTTGTTATATCATTATGTTGCAAGAATGGCTGTATCATTATGTTGTAAGAATGGTCATTATTACTTTTGTAACTTCCCTGGATATCTTCTATAGGTTAACTGGACATTTTGTAGTTCAAATGGGGCAAGGGAAACTTCGGAAGCAGTGGACATGGGAACCAAGGATGGCAGAGAGTTTGATCCTTTCACTCTTCGATTCTAATGATGTAATTTATCCATTAATTGTCTTCATTCCAGATTTACTCGCGTCCCCCTCTTTTTTGCTAATTACTTGATTGACTTATTGTAAACTGGTTATACATATCCTTTTGTTGCTTGATGCAGAGCGTAAGACAAGTAGGTAAATGCCTTTTGGAGCAAGTTTCTAATACAAAGGGTCTTGCATGTGGCTTAAAGTTCCTTTGCTCAAGTGGCTCTTCTATGTCAGCCACATTTTTAGGCTTGAAACATGCTCTGAAAGTGGTAAGTGGTTACTGATAAAACTTCTTTACTAGGTATAGATTTTCAATTTTCATACATGGTTGACAGTTCCGGGGGTGGGGTGGGGGGGGGGGGGGGTTTGAAAAGAGAAGGAAAATAATTGGAAAATGTATTTCTGGGGCACAAAATCTTGTCTTCCTCTTTCACCACCCTTTCCATGCTTAACATCTACTTATTACAGCTTCACTATTTCACCAATTTATGAAGTATAGAGGCCAACAATAGCTTATGCTTGTTTAGCCAAAATGAATGTACGTGCGTTTCTTTTTGAGATTCTAAATGGCTACAGTTTGAATTTGAAAAGGCTACTGGTGTTGTCAGAGGCTGTTTTTAGGATGTATGGGACATTATTCTTGATTAAAGGCATTTAAATTGAATTTGTATATCTTATGTATGGAACATAGCTTGTCTAGCAAATAAATTCACTTGATGTACTTCGTTGTTTTGCTCATACTCTTTATTTTCCTTTACAGGTTCAATTGGATTCTGTTATATCAGAATTTCAGATTTTACAACAATTTTTTTTTATCCTGCGAAAATTGATTAAAGAAGAGGATTTACCTGATCCAGATTTATCTGAAAATTTGAATATAAAAAAGTACTCTTCTGGAGGTGGATTTCTGACACCGCCAGTGTTTAGTTCTTTGCCCATGCACATTGATGGGCCTTCGTCAAATATTGACTTAAAATTGCAGGAGAATTTCCGTTGCTTACTGTCAGAAGCTAGCTGGGCTTCCATTAGGAAGTGCCTGGTAGAAGGGAAAAGATTCATTGATTACAGTCTTTGTCAGGTTTAATGTCTTGCTTTAATAAGTTATTCCATTTAGCTCTCCCTTACCCTGAGTTGCATTGGCTGGTTATGCACACTACTTTCTCAGGAACACTTCGCTGATAGAATTTTTACTCTTCATTCTCCTTTTTTCAGATGACTTGTGTCCGTGTACTCGAAATCCTCCCTGATGTCTTTGCAAGACTTTGTCAATCTCATAAAACAACATCCAGGGTTTCTAGAAAGATTGTGGAAAATGCATTGGACTTTGTATGGCTACATGATCTGATATATTGGGGGAGGTCCTCGCTTAAGGTTGTAGTTGTCTATTGGAAACGAACAGTAACTTCTCTGCTGACTCTGCTTAAGGAGTCTTGCAGTGACATATCTGCAATGACTTTGAGGGCTATTGAGAATCTGATTTCATGTGGTGAGTATTTTCTTGAGAAATTCTATCTGTAAGGCTTTCTTGTAGGTCTTCTTATTGATTGGATTGCTAATCTTTTAAACATGGTTTATTCTTTCTTGCTATAGATACTGTTAATGTTGATCAACTTATGGAACAAGTTTCACGACTTCATGTTTCATTATCTAAGGAAGTTTCTTCTGATGGTCGGATGCCCATTTTAGAACCCAAAGCTCTACTTTCTGAAGATTTGCCTTCTATGAAAAGATATTCAGATTCTGATGCGCTGGCTGTCAATGTAGAGGACACCAATATTCAAACCGCGGACTCAGTATCAGTAGCTAATAGGAATGAGACAAGCACAGTGATAGTTCTTTCAGACGATGAAGTAGACAGACAAATTTTACATCCTACGGCCATTAAACCAAGTGCTGATTCAGGTCATGTTCAGTTAGTTAGTCAGATAGTTGCTCCAACCCCTGACCAAAGCACTCTGGTAATTGACACAACAAAAGAGGAGTTTTATAACTTTAAGTCTTCAAGGGATCTATTGACCGAACAAAAGGATGTTTCAGATATAACTGACTTCACTGCCCAGGGGCAGGATTCTTGTAAATTAAAAGGCGAACCACCTGTTTCTTTCAAATTGAAAGGGCAAGATAATAAGAGAGATGGAATTAAGCCCAAAATTAAATTAAAGGATGCCTTCTCATCTGACTGTAAAGTCAGTTCTAAGAATTCTTTTGATGTGTCTGTCAGTGTTAGAACTGCGGATAAAACATGTCATAATCTGGTTTCTGAGAGTAGAGATTCAATTTTGAAAGAGATTGTATGCGATGCTAATGATGATCTATCTATGAGACAAAAACCCTCACTTTTAGAAAAGTTAAGTGTTTCTGGTCCAAAAAGGCAAGTTATCCAACTTCAAGCGCCTGCTGGAAATAGATTTGGAAGCTCACAGAGAATGGAGGCTGGAGTCAAAAGATTTAAGCCTCCAAGTCTTGATGATTGGTATAGACCTATTCTGGAAATAAATTATTTTGAAGCAGTGGGGTTAGCTTCAGCAAGTGAGAATGATAATCAGACTGTTGGTAGATTGAAGGAAGTTCCTGTGTGTTTCCAATCACCAGAACAGTATGTTGATGTTTTTCGGCCATTGGTTCTGGAGGAGTTTAAAGCACAGTTGAATGCTTCATTTATGGAGATGTCTTCATGGGACGACATGTATTATGGCAACCTGTCTGTTCTGTCAGTAGAGAGGGTTGATAATTTTCATCTTGTTCGTTTTGTCCATGACGATAGTGATTCTGCATCATCCAAAATCTTTTCGGAAAATGACCTTGTCTTGCTGACAAAAGAAGCTCCACAGAGTAATTTGCATGATGTTCATATGGTTGGGAAGGTACCTTGTATGCTATTTTGCATTTGTTGTATTAGATTTTTCTGACCTATGCAAAATACTATTAAGCCTAGTCTGTTCCAGTATTTTAGAAATCTTAAAATGAGACGCAGTTCCTATGATATTTGGCCAATGAATAGTCGATGCATATATAGAACTACATTAGAGCTCAGCCTGTTCCCTACAATTTTCTTTATGCTGTGTTGAAGTAATCGTCCTTTTTCTCAGGTTGAGAGACGCGAGAGAGATAACAAAAGAAGAGCAAGTATTCTTTTAATCAGGTTCTATTTTCTGAATGGATCTTCTCGTTTAAATCAAGCAAGGAGGCAACTACTTGAACGTAGTAAATGGCATGCAAGTCGTATTATGAGCATTACTCCTCAACTTCGAGAATTTCAGGTGCTATCATCAATAAAGGGTATTCCAATTCTTTCAGCTATTTTAAAACCTATCAATGATTCTCCGGGTTATAATGAATCAAGTCAGCTAGCTTTGGGTAGGCTTTCCCAGCCCTTGCAACAAGCATTAAAGGCATCTTTTAATGACAGCCAATTGGAAGCTATCCGTGTTGCTATTGGACTACGTAATTCGAAGAAAGATTTCGAATTATCTCTTATTCAGGGTCCTCCAGGTATTGCCTTTTAAACATTGTTCAATGTGTAGTGGATATAAATTTTCTTGCAGTTTTGATGCTCTTATTAACAGGGACTGGAAAGACCCGAACTATCGTGGCCATTGTTAGTGGGTTGCTTGCTTCACTACAAGGAACTAATGAAGCCAAGAATTCTCTAAATGGACGTCCAAAACAATTTAATGCTTCATGCACCATGAATTCAAGGCCAAAAATTAGCCAATCTGTTGTACTTGCAAAGGCATGGCAGGATGCTGCATTGGCTAGACAGTTGAATGAAGATGCAGGGAGGAATGAAAAATCATTGGCAGGATCTATGAAGCAAAGGGTGCTTATTTGTGCACAATCAAATGCTGCGGTTGATGAGTTGGTGTCGAGAATTACTAGTGGAGGTCTGTATGGCAGTGATGGGAAAATGTACAAGCCATATATTGTGAGGGTTGGTAATGCGAAGACAATTCATCAGAATTCGATTCCCTACTTTATCGATACACTTGTTGATCATCGCCTTTCAGAAGAGTTGATGAATTTGAGTCATGCTAAGAATGATTCTAGTACAGTTGCAGCATTACGTTCTAATCTGGAAAAGTTAGTGGACCGCATCAGATACTATGAGGCCACAAGAGCCAACTTGCAGGATGGAGATTTGGGCCTGAAACATTCTTTAGATGATGAAACCCTGAAAGGGGATGATGTAAAAGGCATGTCAGACGCTGAATTACATGTGAAGCTGCAAAAATTGTATGAACAGAAGAAACAGATTTTCAAAGATCTTAGTACAGCTCAGGCACATGAGAAGAAAACTAATGCAGAAATTAAGAATCTGAAACATAAGCTTCGGAAGTCGATATTAAAGGAAGCTGAAATAGTGGTGACTACATTAAGTGGGTGTGGTGGTGATCTCTATGGAGTTTGTTCCGAAACTATGTCAAGTTATAAGTTTGGGAATCCATCTGAGCATTCCCTTTTTGATGCAGTTATAATCGACGAAGCAGCTCAAGTAACCTTTCTTGAACTCTTGGTTGTTTGGCATGTTATCAGATGCTGCATTTCTTTCATTCTACATTTTAACCCTTGCATTTATTATTTCTCTGCAGGCTCTTGAACCTGCTACTTTGATTCCTCTTCAGCTCTTAAAGTCATATGGGACCAAATGTATCATGGTAAGGACTATGTAGCACAATATTAGTAAACTTTAGAGCATCTTTGAAGATATAACGGCTGATATTAATGTTTCATCATTCATTGTCCAAGGTTGGCGATCCAAAACAGCTTCCTGCAACAGTCCTTTCTAATATCGCAAGCAAATTTCTTTACGAATGCAGTATGTTTGAGCGTTTGCAAAAGGCAGGTCATCCCGTAACCATGCTTACCAAACAGGTGAACCATCCTTTCTTTAATCTTTTTTTGAAATGTGTATATCATTTCTTGATTTTCAGCATAATGATGCAACGAAATAGAGTTTCTTCTAATTTGTTGATTGTTTGAGTGTGTGTTATTGTATAAGAAGTGGTGGGGAGGCTCTCTATAACCTGTGTTGGAAATGCTAGTTTAGAAAATGTTAATGGACATAGCCATAGTCGCAACACAAGAGTATATGTTTATTTGGTAAATACTGCATTCTCAAACTACTTTTTATCTCAGTATAGGATGCACCCAGAGATTTGCCGGTTTCCCTCCTTGCATTTTTATGATGGTAAGCTGCTCAATGGAGAGAATATGTCTACCAAGTTAGCATCATTTCATGAGACTGAGGGCCTTGGCCCTTATGCGTTCTATGATGTAATCGATGGCCAGGAACTTCGGGGTAAGAATTCTGCTGCGAGTTCTCTTTATAATGAGCGGGAGGCTGATGCTGCAGTTGAATTACTAAGATTCTTCAAGAAGAGGTAATATTTATCTTATGTTAGAGAAATAATGTATTTTTTATTCTAATAACTTCCTCCAGCGAATGTATGATTTAATTTTATCATGGATATCTATATGTAGTTATCCATTGGACTTTGAAGGTCACAGAATCGGTATCATAACACCATACAAGAGTCAACTTTCACATTTGCGTTCTCGCTTTTCTAGTGTGTTTGGATCTTCCGTTGTAGCTGATATGGAGTTTAATACTGTTGATGGTTTTCAAGGTCGGGAAGTTGACATATTGATACTCTCTACTGTTAGAGCAGCCAAGTCAGGTTCTCATGTAAATGGAGTGAACTCCAGTGGTATTGGATTTGTTGCTGATGTAAGGCGGATGAATGTTGCTCTGACAAGAGCCAAGCTCTCGCTTTGGATATTTGGTAACATGAGGACCTTGCAGTCAAACTTTAACTGGTCTGCTCTAATAAAAGATGCCAAAGAGAGAAACTTAGTGATCCCAGTTAAACGGCCGTACAATTCCTTTAGAACAGTTTTGATGGACGTTTGTCCTCTCGAAAATTCCAATAAGCATTCAAGGCATGCAAAACATACTGAAAATGTTAGAGAAACTGGCAAGTCTAGCAAACAAATGAAGCACAAGATGCAAGAAGTGGTTGAACGGAATCCAAAACATGTAGACGATAACAATAACATTTCAGCCAAAAAGAATATTGTCCATAATAGGAAAACAAGAGATAGAGATGATCATGATATTCCATCTGGTGATACAAATGGTGAGAACAGAATGTCAAAGAATTCCAAGTCTTCCAATTCAAGAGATTGTTTTAGGGACAGTGAAAATAAGTGCAGTGACAAAAGTGAGAAAAAACTAAATTCTGAGGATCCTCATAGGAGTAGGAAAAAGCATAGGAATTTCGAAGCGTCAACTTCTGCAGCTGAAGATAGTGTTAAAGGGATGGGAGTCGATGGCGGGGCTTCTGATTTAAAAGGTGCTTCTGAAGATTTGGTCTCAAAAAGGAAACAACAACGTCAGGCGGTAGATGCTATACTTTGTTCTTCTCTCATTTCTTCCAATAAGTCAGAACGATCAAAGAAAATAGTACCTACCAAAAGGCCGTTAAATCCTTCTTCAATTGTAAGGAGTGGTATCCGACCAGCCAAGACGAGAAAAGGTAGACATCTCAGCTTTTTCTGCACATATTAGCTTAAATTTTGTCTACTTTTGTGCTCTTGAATGTGCCCTCATAATGTATTGTCGGTTTAACTCTTACATGAAAAATAGCCCTGAACTGAAGGAAATAGATTTGTGTGTGTATGTGCATACCAATGTATGCATGTGGGCAACGATTTATTTTACATGCATCATCAGATGCTCGCAATAACCGCTTATAATTTGTAGATTTGTTATAGAAGAGATTTGCTTTGCACTTTATATCTGATCATGAAGCAGAAGATGGTTGTCAAACACTGTATTTTGGCACCTGCGATCTCTTCTATCTTTGCTGACCTCATGTGCATGGCACCACTTGCTCGTGGATATGACATTTATCTTCTAATTTGCCAATATACACTGCTGAAAAATCATCATTGGTCTGTGTAAAACAACACACCTCAAAACTTTCTGGCTTCTTGTTGCCAATGATAACCATACCTTTTAATGAATGAATATCATGAGATTTTACTTAAATCCGCACTTTAAGTTTCGGCCTTTTTTCTGTCCAGTAAAATACTCATCTGATTGATCCACTTGCTTATCGTATATGATATTTGTTCTTTTGTATCGGGTTTAATGTATTTGTAATTTGCTTTATCGTACATGCTCATTTCTGACAGGTCCATCCGAACCCCCATCAGAATCATCTGCACAGCCAAAGAGCAGAAAATCTTATTTGGGGTAAGGAAAGATCAAGGGCTGCTTCTTCACTGCAACTATGCGCTGTTTTTGAATAATCAGAATGCCGAGGTAATTCTAGATTAAATTAGCATTTTCTTCTAGCATTTTACTATTGCATATCCATGAAAATGTAAGGCCTGATCAATGGTGAAATTTATTTGGATAGCTGCATCTATGCATAGTTTTTCTTTTTTATGGAATACTGCATTTTATTTTGTGAAAATATTGTTGTATTATTGATTTAGCAATGAAGCATCTGTCTCGTAAATATTTTCTTGCTATTGGTGAATGCAGTATTTGTAGATACACCTGTTTCTAAAGTCCCTCTTATGCCAATGTATTTGCAAATTGTCTTTTTCAGTTTTGTCAATTTTTTTCCTCTATTTGTTTATTATAATTTATAGACATTTAATCCGTTGTGAATTTGATGCTTCAATGTAATGCTTTGGATTCAGGGTATTGAAATATCAAGGGGATGGGTTATTCCGACATCTGAAAGAAAGCATCATTTCAAGCTGCAAACTTGGTAATGGTTATATGGTTTGGAGCACTTTTTCAGTTTTTTGAAATGAAATATTGATGCAATAGAAGTAGCTAGTCTACATTCGCACGGGCGAGAATGTATGTATGTATATATGTTGGTGGAATGGAATCTCTATTATAGCCATAGGAATTTTTCTTCTTACCAAGAAGTTGACAAAAACCAAAAAGGCCAATCTGAAATTAAGAGTTTAGGCTTGGAGGACAAAGGTGTGGTAAATGGAAGTATTGCAAGGCTGGGTACATCCTGTCCTAAAGTAGAGGGTATAATATAAAAATAAGAATCAAATCTTGCAATCATAAGTAGGGTCTCCAAAACAGAAGCAAACCAAATAACTGAATTAAACCAATAAATTTGGTTTGGTTTGATTTGATTCAAATGAAATGCACTCTTCTTAATCATAAGTCTGACTAAATCCCCAGGCTCTATTATGAAATGATGTATGATTTAGTGGTTGAGTATTGAAAATATGATGATACACAGAATCTTCTGATTAATCAATGACTCGAGGCTGCGATGGGCGGCAGGATTTAAGTAGAAGTTGCTTCCTTTACTTGGCGTTTGTTGTTGTTTGATAGTGCAGCCTCTGTCGCCTTCTAACTTAAATATATGAGAAATTTTTGATTTTTGTGTATGTCAGAGTCAACATTTATATGATGTGTATGGGTTTGAGTTATTGAAAATTGTGATTTTGGTATGAATAACAATCATCATCAATCATTTATCCAATGCAAATGTTGATGATTGTTTTTCTATGATTGGGTGGGGTCTGGCTTCACCTTTATAGCCATATTCAGTGTTTTAAAACTCGAGTCCGTATAATTGCCAAGTTCACGATTCAACTGGTTTAACCGTTTCGACAAATGGTTCAATTAATTAAATATATTAAATATTCTGTATTACCTTGGGTGATAAATACCAGGTATGATTGAGTTAATTTTGATTAAATTAAATTAAGTGAGATCCCACTCCAGATCTGGTGATTGTTCTGCAACTGAGCAAAAGGAGGGTCGAAAGGGAATATCAAATTTTGATCTTATATATATAACCAAATACTAATTAAACTAAATTGATTTGTGTTAGTTTTTTACTAAGAAGTTTATCTGCACATAAATTATGACTTTAGTTTGATCTGATTTAGCTGATCAAGTGCTCAGCAAGTGCAATTGTTTTATACTCATAATTCACCGATCAAATGTATTTTAGTGAAATGTGTTAGATATCTATCATGCAATTCCTACCTACATATAAATATTTGGAGGAAGATAGAGCAAATATTAACAGACAATCAGATCATCTATAGATCAAATTTACAATAATAGGTTGATATTTTTTATGTTATAAAGTAGATATCTCATGATTGATACCATATGATCATAAAACGAGTGGCATTATCACATGCAATAATTAGTTGAGTACCATCTTTCAAAATGAAACAAATAATTGCAAATCAAGTTGAATAACTATAAACCAAGTAGCAGGTAGATCACATATATATTATATATGCACAATTGCAATAAATATCACTTTATAGTTGGTTATAAATACCAAGTTGAGGATGGGTTATCTATATTCAATATATTCGGAATTTATCTAGTCCGATGTAGATTACTTACGTAGATTTACTTGATTTAGAAATAACCGTCTCAATTTGTAAAATTAACAAAGCAAACTTTTTAAATTATTTTTAAAAGTATATTCTATAATATAGTGAAAATTACGAATATAAAGTATTATTTCGCCTATAAAAAAACAAAGGTATTAGTGAGAGAGTTAAAAATATGGAAAGAGAAATGGCATGAGGGAGCAGTTGCACCACCGAACTTCAATGATCTCTCTATTTCCTATTTAAAAACCAGCACATGAAAATAATTGGCATTGAATAAAACATCTACATTTTCTTGAAATCTCATCTCCAACACCACTTATTTTCACATAAATATGGATTCAAACAAGATAGCCGACATTGTTAGGATTCAACAGATTTTCAAGAAATGGAAAAAGGCAGCTACTACTTCAAGAAGCAACATCAAAAGAAATCGTTCGTTCACCGATCATATCGACTGTACATCATCCCGAGATCACAATGTAGTCCCGAAAGGATTTATCGCGGTCTGCGTCGGGCAAGAAGTGAAGAGATATGAGATTCCCGCGGAGTATTTAGGGCACGAAGCTTTCGGAATGCTATTACAGCAGGCTGAAGAGGAGTTCGGGTTTGAGCAAGAGGGAGTTTTAAGGATTCCATGTTCAGTGTCTGTGTTTGATAACATACTGAAAATTGTTCAGCACGAGAAACAAATCATGGCATCAGGTGATAGAAAGATTATCGATCGGCTGTGGCTCACTTGACTGTAATTCTCATCATCCTCAACTCTACCTATGGTTAGATGAATTTTTTTTAGCGTTGCTAGTTTTTTTTTTTTCTCATTGGATTGGATGGATGCTCCATGTTGTAAGTTGTAACATGTTAAGTTGGAAATTATTAGTTTTTATTAAAAGGAAGTACGAAAAGTACCTTTTTTTTATACATGACCATTTAAGTCTTTCTACTATTTTTTGATCATGAAAGCCCTCAATATTTTTAAAACAGTGTATAAATAAGCTTCAAAATTAAACACCGCCAGAAACAAGTCGTTAAATGCTTCTATAAAAATGATAACCATTTAGAGAAATTTTAAAATGAAACACAACTAACACCGTCAACTTCACCACCAATCGATATCATCACAAAGGGCATCGACAGTTTAATCTTCTTAAGATTTTTTATATATACGTTAGTCATTTTCAAGCAAGCATGTTAACAACTATTTCTAGCTTGTGTTCAATTTTTTGAATTATTTGCACTGTTTTGAAAGAAAATGATGACTTTTAGGACTAAGAAATAATAAAAGGAATTAAATGCTCATTCATAGCAACATCAAAAGCTTTTCCGTACCTTTTGCCTAAAGAACATGCATGACACAGGAGTATATACCAGTAAGAATAATTGTATTTTCCACCTGTAAGTTGTAATTTTTGGAAAAAAAATGACATTTTAAATATAATCAATAGATCTGAAAAGGAAATATCAAATGGTATAATCATCGTAGATTCAATTCTTACCATAAATACTTTTCTTCAATAATAATAAAAAAACTGAAAATATATACAAATCAAAAAATGAATTTTGCTAATTAAAAGAAGAAAATGCATCCATTAAAATTGCATTAAGTTTTGGGTTAATCGCAAATTAATCATGAATTTACTTTTTGGCAAATCAGAACACCGAGATAAAAAATATACTAACGCAGACATTATAATATACAGCCATGTTGTTGTTCTTGATGCAAGATAAGTCGGTGTTTTAATTTGTAAAAAAATAAAAAATTAGTGTTTAACATTATCAAATATCAAAATTTATATTATGATTGCAAATTACATTAAATTTTATGAATTATTTTGCAATTAACCCCTAAATTTTCAAAGATTTGGATTTTTTCTTAGAAAGTCTTAAGCATTTGAAGAGTATGTCATGAAACTGATCATCTTCGCACGGAAGCTGAAGACCACCTTCTTGATCATATCCAAATTCTTCACCGGCTTTCTCCATCAACACCTGAAACTCCGGCATCGACAGATACCTCGTCGGAATAACATACCTCTGTTTTTTCCGTCCGACGTACACCGCCATGAAACCTTTCGGAATTTCTCCCGCCGGATTCAACAACGACTCCTTATATTTATCATTTTTTCTTCTTCCGCTTTTATACTGCGGCAGAACAAGCCACTGACGTAGCTGCAGAGTAGCTTGAGATACGCCTGAATTCAACATTCCGATCGATCTTCCGATCAATGAATTTACATTTAATTTTCTTATTGGGAGAAAAAAGAAAATTTGATTTTTATGCAAAAAATTTAACGAATTCTATCTTTATTGGAGGAATTATTATTAGTACAATAATGTACGGAGGGCGGCATCGTCAATTACAACAGAAACAATAAAATTACAAATTTTTGCTGTAAATACGTGGTACTTTTTTTTCTATATATATCAATGCCCTTTTCTTAGGGGATTACACGGAATAATCTTCGAGAATATAGAAATTATTTGACAGTTTTGCCCTTATTCAAAACTACCATTTCTTCTACTCCACCGCATTTAAAGGAAGAAACGACAGTCATTGATTAGATAATTAGTTCCTTCAATTTAGTTTATATTTTGAGATAATAAACATCTTCGTCACTGAAATTATCGGTACTTAAAGAAGGTTATGAGAAATTCTTAGGTAGACTCGGTCTACCACGTAATCCGTAAACCAACCCTATCACATTATGACATATCATTAAAATGATGGCAATCTTGTAATATTACTATTCAAAATAGTAAATAAGTAAAAAACGAATTTACAAAATTGCCATCATTTTAATGACGTGTTATAATGTGATAAGTTAGTCTACAGATGATGTGGTAGACCGAGTCTACATAAGAATTTCTTAGAAGGTTATTTATTTTTGTTTTGTTATACAAAAGTTACTGAAATATAACTTTTGTTACCACCGGAGGTAACAGCAGCGGATTCAGTTCATTTTTATTACAAAAAGGTCACTGAACTTATGTATAAATTATAAAAATATTACTGAGCGAGTTATATCCGTTTTTATAATTACGGCTTGTCATGTAAGAAAAAACGGTGCGTTTTAATTTTTAATGTGAAAATGATGAAATTTATACAAGTGACCTCATGTTAAGTTTAGTTATCTTTTTGTAATAAAATGAAAAATAATGTTCATTTTATAACTATCGGTAATCCCAATGATTCAGGATGTTTAACATCCTTATATTTTGATAGTAAAATTTAATTATTTACCATTAAATTTGTTAATAAATTATAATGGTGATTTTCTGATTATACATGTACACCACTTGTCGCATTCTAAATAAATAGTTTATAAACTTTGATTAATCCAAAAGATTATTCATTAAATATCACTATGCCTATTAAATATTATAACTAATTAAATTTCTTAAAATAATAACAATAAATAATGGACATTAAATAAGATAAAAATAGAAAGATTAATATTAAAAATTGTGATTTAGATAATTACGTTATATACATTCTAAATTCATATATTTTCATTAATTATTAATAATAATAAATCTTTTAATTTTTATAACTATATTCTAACCATTGTGATTTATAATATAGCTAGACTATATCATAAACACATAAAATCTTTTATCGATTTTGTTTGTCCATTATAATCGAACTCAATCTCTTTAAAAATATAAAATGTATAACTTAGCCATTAAAATCCGTTAGTTTTTATCATTTATAATGTATTCGATCATTTAAAGGATCTAATTTGTCTAACGTAGTCTAACTATACACCTATGTATCTTGCTGCATATGTAATGTTATATCCAACGATCTGTAGTTCAAATGGTATAAATGCTGAGCAGCAAACTGTTAAAGTCGTAATTTTAATTCCTTCCATAAGCGCTTATCCCCCTCAATTATATATAAAATAGATTATATCCATTCATAAAAAAAAATTATATCCACAACAAAAAACAGAATACAATTGCAACGTACCTTAAAACTATAATAGATTATAGAATATATTAATTAAATGATTTGGTTATAATTGTCAAAAATTAATGGGAAAAATTGAATTTGAATTGTCTTATGGCCAATATTAATTAAGAGAAATATATATTTTTTTTAGAAAAAGAGAAAAATATTTAGTTTCAGGGAATTTATATATTGCACAATCAAGGTCTAGATTAACGTCAAAAATCAAATATATGATTCCTAGCATTGTAATTAAAGTGACTCAAGTGACACCTTCAAAAAAAAAAGTGACTCTTAGTACCAAAGGTGTAATGAAGAAAAATTGAAGAATCTAGATCCACAACTTGATTACCATTTTTGCTTCCTAATCCTAACAGAATAAGAGGAGCGTTAGTTACTTAATTTGATTACATAAGTGTGTGTAACTAGGAAAATGGCGATTCTTTATTTATTTAAATCAATTAAATAAAATATCAATAGCAAGATAACTTTATTCATAATATTGTAATTAAATTGACAAAATAATTCTAAGAAAATAATGTTGATAGTATGGTAGCATTGCAAATTCTGACAATTATATTCAAACAGTAAATAAAAAAAACTAAAATTTTTTAACTCATTTTTTTACGAAACTAATCCAATAAAAAAAATCATAGCTTTTTTAAATGACTTTCTATCTAATTTTACAAAAAAAATTATATAAAAATTAAAATAATATTATTATTATAAAAAAAATCTACATATATGATCAATTTATCATAAAAATAATTCATTATTAGTTAATTCTTTTCATTCGCTTCTTGAATTCATAATTTTTGTGTTTATAACATTAACAAATCAAAATATTGAAATTACTTTTTAAAATATTTATGTTAATTTAATCATATATGTAAATATATAAATTAATTTTGCGTACTTATCAATCAATGAATAGGAACCGACCCCTTTTTTTCCCTTGTCATTACATTTAAATATATTCCTTAATTTTTGGCTAAGATGAATGATCATCCAAAAATTGGTTTAAAATACTTGTTTATCATCACAATAAAAAATTAAAACAAAAATACAGAGTCCCATGATAGTAAATAAATATAGAAGATTTGTTGTCATCTACATAAACAACACGTAAACCAAACCAAACACAAAATCATTGCAACTAATTCACAATATTATATAAATGGAAACAAACCCATTCTAGATTTACTTTCCCTCTACTCTCTCTTCTTCGTCTCTTATTAATTTCTCCACTCACCATGCCAACTTCCAAACTCAATGCGCTTTCTCAAATCACCATGCTCAAACAAATCATGAAGCATTGGAGGAGCGTAGGCCTCAAGCGCCGATCACAGTCTAACTCCGATCACAACGGTGTTTTCTCCTCCTCGACGGTTCCGTCTGGTTTTCTGGCGATTTACGCTGGAGAAAACCGCGTTAGATTCCTTGTTCCGGTTCGGTTCTTGCACTTTCCGATCTTTATTGCGCTGCTTAATAAAGCGGAGGAGGAATACGGATTTAAATTCAATGGAGGCATTGTTTTGCCATGTGAGGTTGAGTTTTTTGAACAGGTGTTGAGTTTTCTTCGTAAAGATGAGAAGAAATACGGCGGTTTGGAGGTTGGGGAATTTTTGAAGGTGATTTCTGAGTTGGATTTTGGTTCTTCTTCGTCGTGTAAGATTCAACAAGGTAATTGTTCTTCTGCTCGTGACAGGCTTTTACCTCGCATGCACAGAGCTAGGGTTTAGTTTGATTAATTGACAAAAAATAATTAGGTTTTGAGATTTTGGATTAATTAATTAGGTTAATTTCTGAGGTCGTTTTTGTGAATAAAATGACTCGATCTTGATTAGATAAATATAGTTCTGCCGGCCGGCCACCGCAAATGGTGACGTAGGTTACAAGAAACTGTACGGTAGGATAATAATTAGCGGCGTCGCTAAATTGGATTTTGTAATGGCATCTGTAGATTCTAATTTTATCTATTATAAAGTTTACATTGTTGCTATAGTAACTTTACCGCTACGAAAATAGCGGCGGTATTAGTGGCTATGTAGCGATTTTTAGTGATGGAATTTTGTTATCCAATATAAATTTGATTTGCAGGCATTTTGTAGTATTAAAATTGACATGTAATAGTACAAATTAAAGGATAATGCATAATGATATCCAGTATATATATATCCAGATCGTAAAACAGCATTGTTACTATTATCCGACTGAAATCTGATAATTGATAGCCATCGTAGAGGTGAGCAAACACTCAGTTCGGTTTAAAACGATCCGTTCATCTAAAATTAATTTATTTTGTATATTTTATCAAACCAATCGCACGAATTAACCAAAATTAAATTAATTGTAATTTTTAAAATATAAAAATGAACTGAATGAATTAATCGGTTAGTTCGATTTTAACAGATAAAATATAAACATATAACAAATAATACATATTTAATTTATTTTATCAACTAATTTTTAGAACTCTTTATTAATTCATAATAAAACTAAATTTTTATTAATGAAACCAATCAACTAACTTGAGTTAACTAAATTTAATACAAATAATATTTTAGATTAACCGTTGTATCACGCCATTCGTTTAATGAATCAATAAGATGTTGTAACGTTAGAATGTTTGATAATAAAAAATAATCAGTAATGAAATATTTCAATATTGCAAATTAGAAAAATAATGCGAGATAACCGTTACATGCAATAAACACTTTCAGTTTTTGCTCGCCCCTGGCTGTACCATTTAATTAAATCTTTACCATAAAAGTTCAAACATGAAATTGTCAATGGAAGGAGTGTTTTAAATTTTAATATGAGAAGTATCTACCAAGAAAAAATCAATAGTTGGAGACAAAGGAAGAGACAAAAATCGCAATAATTAAAAATTAGTTTGACAGATTCTGAGCAAAAGCTACAGAACAAGTTGTTGGTACTTGGGATCATTTTTGCAGTCCAACTTGTTTCCCTATCAACTTCTCCATTTCTTGAAATCCGTACACAGGTTTTTTTGCCCTTTTCTTTTGTACTACTGCAACAAATTTCTTGATTAGAAATCAATTCGGCACCCAAAAAAAAAATGAATTTAGAAAGATTTTGACACAATACAAAACAGAATAAAAACAAGAAGCCTCTAGATACTTGCATTTTATCTAATAACATTAACAAAACGACAATCTAGGCTATTACAAACAACGAGAAACTTTAATGATTTGAAACCATACATGAGTCATGACAACTAAAACTTACACCAAAATAAAATAAAATTTAGATTAAATAGGAGTAAAAATTTACTTTAGTGATAAAAACAAAAAACTAAACCAGTGATGTCTGATTTTTTTTCTTTATATTAATATTTTAACTTTTTCAAAATGCAGCAAACGCCCTTTTTCAATTATCCGTATGCTAAAAGATAAAAATAACTACTCTTTTACTTAAATTTATATCATTTTACAAAAAAAACAATGAACACACGCACAATCGAAAATTATTTTTTGACTTTTTTTAGTATTCCATCATTGGAAAAACGGTGCTTTGATACATTTTTAAAAAAATGGAAATACTAATTTGAAAGAAATACTAGTTAAGACATCAAAATATAAGATATTTTTAATAATTCAAACTGCTGAAAGTATAACAACAAAAATTTAATTGACATGTAAACTCAATTTTACCTGAAATTAAAACTCTATTTAGCTCATAGTTTTAACGTTCAATGTCTAAATTAAATTAAAATAAAATTCCCCTGCCAAAATGAAATAAATTCTAAAAAAATTAACATCCACCTTACATAAATTCCATGTAAAGATCATTTATTAACAAAAACAATTAGTACAAAAAATTCATTTACAAGGACTAAGTAAAATAATACGTTAAAGTACAAGGACCTACGAATGGGGTTGACCATCAAATATGTAAGCAATGAAGTAGATTATGTGATCATTTTCTAGCATAACGATCTACAAGTGCCTTGGCTTTCTCCGGTGCAAAAAATCTCGCCTGCACATAACCGCCAATGGTCTTAATTTTTTTTTGCCTGAACCAATGGTCTCAGATAAACTTTATTTCCACATATTAACAATCACAACATTTCAAGAGAATTATGATGTGCATCATGTAACTCAGAAGAATGATCATGTTAAAATGTTATCAATGGTAAATAGACTTACATACCAAAAGTAGCCATGAATCCATTTCACAATCTGAACCATTTACATGACAAGAAGTTTGGAAGTTGTCTAGTCACACTATGACTAGGAGTTAGCAAACGGTGGGTTTGGTTAAGAGCGGAGTGATTGAAGCAAAAACTAAATTAACTTAATAAATTGATCTCTTTAATCAATTGATTGAATTATCAGTTTTAACCAAAGATGATTTAAGCGAACCAAAATCTTAAAATTGTCAAACCAAACTAACCAAATTAGTCGGCTAATTTAGTTAACCCGATAAAATATAAAGAATAATAATTAAAAATAAACAGATGATATAAATATACGGTTAGCCAATTTTTTTTTAAAAAAGTTAACCATAACCAAACCAAATAAATTTACTGACCAAACCGAATTAACCAAAATCTTTAATCAAAATAGATCGGTTAAACCGACTGTATGTTTATTGATACAGGCAGTTATCTACCTGTCAGCTCAAGTAAATTTTTATATTAGGCTATATGAAACATGGAAGCTTGTGTGTGCATCGCATTTCAGGCAACGGGAAACTCACTTGTATAAACATTCTTTCTGCATTCCCAGCATTGCCATTTTCTTTCAATATAATACCCTGCATAAGCATCAGAAGAAATAAATCTATATGCAAGTTCACATTGCACAGTAAGGGTGCATTTTGGTGTACTGATGTTGTACCAAGTTACACGCATTGATACAAAACCAATGCCGCGGAGACCACAAGCAAAGCAAAGAGGAGAGGGGATCAAACCTTAGCTAGGTAACCTCGGAAATCATTGGGGTGATTAGAGATAAGCTGATCATAAACAGAGACAGCATCACTCACATGTCCCCAATCTGAATAGGCCTTTCCAAGCAGCAACTCAACCTGAAAACACATTTCAGTTCAAAGAGATGCAAATAAAACATTCACATAATATTTGCATAGCAGGTATATATCATAGGGATGGCAACTCACTTGAACAGGGTCCACCTCCTGCGATTCAGACACCCTTGCATTGCCATTGATATCAGCTTCAACATCAATCTTACTGGATTTTTCTGAGTTCAAGCGTTCACGAGAAGCCAGAAGGATCTGAACAGCCTAAGTAAAAAAGGAAAAAGAAAGAAGTAAGCAAATTGTTTCAGTTATTTCAAAGATACGAACGTACATATTGACAAGCGGCGGAAAGAAAAATACAAGTAAAATATTAAAGTTTTATTTTAGCAGTTGTGCGGAGCATAGAGTTCCAGGTAAGTATCCGAATTAGTGTATTCATGAGCAGACCATTCGAAGTTTTAAAACATTAACAACTGCTCTAAAGATGCACCATAACGATAATAAGCTCAAGAATATACAATTTATATACTTGAAACCTATAACTATAAATACGAGAAAAAATGTTCCAAGACAGGTAGAGAACAACCATATTGGACCAAACAATTGAATCTGTACATTCAGTAATAGATACTCGCATATAATTTTTAGTATATAGCACAGATACTCAGCATGTAGAGAACAACAAGAACATGATGGAAAGACAATTTTATGAATAGTTTCTCTCAATCTGATGTCATACCTCATCCGGTTTGTTAGCTGCAAGCAATGCATTTGTAAGACCGCGTAGAATTTCAAAATTGACATTTTTGGAAACCTATCACAATAGAGCACGAGTGAAAATTCTATAAAAATGGAAGATAAACATCATAAAATAAAATTGAAGAAATAACATTCCCAAATAAAGTTGCTGCGACCTATAAGTTTCCATTTAGCTTATATTTGACACAATATCATCTACAAATACATGATTTCTATCTTATGAATCCATGATTTGCCGATATGAAATACACATGAACTGAGTTTAGTATGTAATAAAGATGTTATGTAGGTTGTTGATGTATCACTATGTAGTCAGTAAATAGATCTCTACAGTATAAGTGGCTTATGTTTCAGAACGACTTAAATAAACTGAACAATAAGCAGGTCCGTCATAATCCCAATCATTGGGAATTACGAGTCTGCATGGATGGCCAGTTTCCATGATCTTATTAGTGGATCTAATCATGTAACTAATGTAGTCAATTAGGAGGCTTTCGTCACGCATGCACACTTAAACACACCCCACTTGCTAGAACTCAAGCACAGCTAATAGCACAAATAGAATCATCACCACACATTTAAAAGCTATATGAAGAATGACATCGCGTGGAATTGAGTATGTCCACTACAAGCCACTAAAAACAGCCATTAATAGAAGGTGACTTGTTAGAAGCATCTGTGAAACTGACCGCTGAAGAAATCTTATATGCAGCTGTACTCCCCTCATAATCTTTGAGTTCATACTTAACTTCTCCAAGCAAACGAAATACATCAGGGTCTGTGGGCTTCTCCTGAAAATTTCAATTTGATAAATTTATTTTCTCTTACATACAAAAGTTCAGTACAAAAAGGAGCATATAAAACATCAAAGGTTGATTAAAGTAAACCTTTGCCAGATCTTCAAGTAGAGAGGCAGCCCTGGTATACTCTCCCAAGTCTGCCAAGGTTACAGCAGCTCCCTGCAAGAACTCTTGCATAAGTTTGCAATTACTGGGAAATAAAAGAGAAGGCAAGAAAGAGCATATTTCTGTTTGTATTGAAGACAAAGCACACAAGCTCACATTAAAAATAACTTTAAATTACGTTTACAGAATTAGTGTACATGGGAGGCAATTAAAAATAAATTTTCAATCACTAAGAGTAAACCTGTAAAATACTTTTAATTCATTTCCACAAGCAAAGCCAAATATGCTTAACTCGTCAAGACACACACACCCTGCAAAATACAATTGTTTCCACTGTTCTATAACTTACTTCAAGTGCTATAGGATCTTTAGGAGAGACAGCAAGTGTTGCCTCATATTGTTTCAACTGACTCTGCCACATGAATAAATTAACGGTGTTAAATATTGTCCGTCGCCTATTGGAGCTAAAAGCAATGGTATAAGAAAGTAAAGTTAGTTAGCAGACTAATATTAATGGAATTGGCATAAGCAAAGTCAAAATATATAGAAATATTTTTCACCACTAGTCCATGTTAAAAGTAGCTTTCCACCCATACCTGAAGAGTTGATTTCTCTTCTTCTGATAACTTTTTATCAACTGCTGTAACTTCTCCAGAGGGGCTATCACTGAAAATTAGAGAGCAGCATTAAATTGAAAATAAGACTTACAGAGAGAACTGCCGAAGTCATAATGAAATCTTATTTGAAGCACTAATAAGCTACCTTACAGAAGGAAAGAAGTCTCCAAGAGCAAAAACTAGACCGAAGACCAGAACAGCAACTCCTACCCCAATCTATTCCTTGTCAGAAGTTTGAGTTAGAGATGCAGTTAGCTGGGGAGATGCCAAGCAGGCATTTCCATTACTTAAAGCAAAGGTATACAGAAACAAAGACATAATAGTAATACCTGTGTCCCGAGGCCGATTGTCTTCTTGTCAGATTCAACAGGTGCATCATAGTCAATTGGACCAAAATCTTTAATTCCATCTGCCTTTTTTTGCTGAATAGCTGACCTGAGCAGTTAGAGAAGGAATGATCCTGAGGGAAAAGAAGTGTAAAAAATGATGAAAAGCAAGCAAACCTTACCAATAAAATGCTGTCATTTTAAGCTATTTATAATGCAATGGAAATGCCAGTAGACGTCCTTTTGCTAATTATGCGACTATATTATAAACAATTAAATATTAGAGGAAATGAATGCTTTCAAAGAGGGATATAAGGATGAATTGCACCTTCTAACAGCTTCAAGACGCTGCTCAAAGTCAATGTCCGAAGATGAAGACTTGCCAGTGAAACGATTACTCAATCCAGGCGCCTCTAGAAGGAAAATGTATATTATGATGTAAAAAAGATTACAACAAAATATAATATTGTTAAACATATATTTAACAAATTCATGCCCGGGGAAAAATAAATGAAAAATAATAATATTAGTAGCTATTTACCAGAAGGTAGAGGCCCAGACTGTTGAGAGGTGGATTTCCTGCAACAACAACAGTAATGAAAGAATCAGTAATTGAAATTCAAAAAATAATATAATAAATCATATATATCATTTAAATTAAATTAAAAAAAAAACAGAAGTAAAAGAGAAATCTATATACCTTGGCTGTTGTTGTACGGGGAGTTTCTTAGTCTGCTGAAAAAAGATTCAAATAACAAAAATTAATTGGTTGATTGAAAAAGAAATGAGGAGGAGGAGATGATACCTTGGCGCCAAAACCACGTTTTGGATTATTATTATTATTATTAGAAGAAGAAGAATCATTTGAGCATTTTAGTGAAGAAAAGCTTGCCCTCCTCCTTAGAAAGCTGCAACTGCTACAATTACTGCTTGCAATTGCTGCTATTGTTGTCAGTGACATTTCTTCTCCTTTTGTTCATGAAAATGAAATCAACTTCAATTTTCTACTCTACAAAATTCTTATAAGAGAGATAAGATTTCCTTGTTCAGATTCAACTGGGCTTCCGTGGGCCGCTCTTTTTCAGTCCATCAATAATTGACATTTTTCTCATCTCATTTTTGTCTATTACATTCACCCCCTTATCTTTACTTTTTTCTTTTCATCACATCTAACTGAGTCGAGCCGACTCGCAAACTATTTAAAATTAACTTATAAAATATTCAAAATCGGCTTGACTGATATTGAGTCAAACTCGTGTTCAAATTACTCGAATTAATTATAGAATCAAGTGCGAACTCCAAAATACTTCAATCTTAATCGAGCTAGAAACTCCAAAAATACTTCAAACTTAATCAAGCTCTAGCTATTTTACTATTTTACCCTTAATATTTATATATTTTACAATAATATCTTTATTTTTATATTAAAATCCAACTATAGAGTCAAGCACAAATCTCAATTACCGAGTTCAAGTTTGAGCTCCTAAAAGGATAAATGATCGAGTTCGAGTCAAATTTTACAATCGAGCTGGAGGTTGACAATATTTCAACTCAACTCGATTACCCCCACAATTGCCCATTACAAAAATAAAAATAAAAATGTACCAAAAATAATATCTAAATAATTAAGAAGACAGAATTGACCAATAAGCAAAACGAAATATTGCTAAGAAATGAGATTAGTTCAGATGAACAGCAATCCACAAGATGAAAATAAAATAAAAATTACAGATGAATATTTTCGAATTCGAATTAAGAAGAAGGGGGTTTAGTAGGATTAGTAACAGCACTCCAAATCTGAGAGATTCCCCCAAGAACATGAGGCCAAACAGAATCAATTCCTCTGAAAGCAGCACCAGAAGCAACTCCAATGGCAAAAGTTTCAAGATAACCAGGCTTCGAGTCCACCTTCATATCAATAATCCCCACTCTATTTTGAACAACATCCACTTTTCTCAGCATCTCAGCGCTCACCTTATCCTTCTTGTTGCTGTTCTTACTACTGTTGGCTGTAGAAATAACTCTATACAGCATATTCTGCAAATCTTCAATTACCTTCACTGACGCTTCTTCCGCGTCTAATCCTTTTGACTGGTAGTGCGATACCAGTTCTTGCGGTGTCGGGGCTTTCATTTTTGAAGCCTTGCTGTTGCTGCTCTTCTCTTTTGATGGGTTTGCATTTGGTAGAGCTGGTTGTTCCATTTTTGATTTGAGAACAGAATACTACTGGTGTTTTTTGTAAGGGTTTAAGGGTTCTGGTTCTTTTTGAAGAGCCCTAATCCCTTATAAAATTCAATCTTTATGGTAAAATATAGATTTGGATCCATGTATTTATTCACTTTTTAACATTAAGTCCCTCTACTTGTGTTCTGAATCCCATTTTTGAATTTACTGACATTCAATTATCATCTCTAATATAAACTGCATATATTTCACGTAATGTTAGTCTGATTAGAATTTAATTTTAATTCATTTTCATAATTTAACTTTAATAAACTTCAATCCATGTATTTTTATTTTTAATGACATTAAATTCTTAAATTGGTTTCTTCAGTCCGAATTGACAATGTTAACATATTTTATGATGAAATGATTCAATATCTATAAATTTAAAAGTACAAAAATAAAATGTTAGACAAATGAAAATGCAGAAATCCAACACTAAAAACATGAAAAGAGGAGAGATTTAAATTTGTATTTTGTCTTTTATAGTAGATGCAGACCAGATGAATGGGTCAGACAATGTGGTGAATTTTGAACCAGACCGAACAAGAAATATCTATTTTCGTTTGAGCCTCTTGTACATCATATCGGTTTTATCAACAGGTCTTCAGGATTAAGTACACACACTAATCAAAACTTTGCACTGTGTATATTAAATTCAGCTGTCTACTAATTTCTCTTATTTAAATCTGAGAGAAAAAAAGGGCAAATTCATCAATCTAATAACTGGGCACCCTTTGATGTACATCAAATACCTAACTGTATATTATCTGCAAAAAAGAAGTCTAGATAACCCGAAATGAGGGGTGCTTGCGTCTGTATACTCTCATTGAAACTCAATAATTAGCGACGTTCTCTTCAAAGAAACACAGGGGCCATGACCAGTGTGATCGTTGCTAACATTTTTATGAGGACGTGAAGTGAAGGTCCTGCTGTATCTTTGAACGGATCTCCTACACTGCACACCATGCAAATAAAAAAATCAGGGTTATCTCTATGCTCACCCAACATTCATATTTACAACAAATCACATCACAGAAGAAAGTTCTTTTTTAACTACTAACTAGCTACAAAATACCTAGGGCAATTTGTGTTAATGAGTAAGGGTCGAGTATCCATTTAAATATATCACAAATTCAATGACCCTAAACGACAAGTTTAAGTAATCGTGTCAAAAAATTATGTTCATATGGGCCAAAGCTAAGTTCATTATTATATTCAAAACTATTGTGACTAGGGAAACAGAAAAAATGCTGAAGTTCCTCAGCAACCCAAGCTATTTTCAAATCCCTCTTAGTTAAAGCGCCTCTCCTATTATATAGCTACTGGCATTGACTCTTTTAGCACGTAAATTTATTCTGATTGAAATTCTTGTTGGTGTTCTCATGAGTCCGCTTTAAACTCCATGAACACCGATAAATTATTTTCCCGTGCTCAAGGACCAAATAGAAAACTACTGTCAATGCTAAATAACACAATATAATGACATGACTTACGTGTCTCCGGTGATTGCTGCTTTATGACAATCACTCCCCTTCCCTCCAAGAGCTCCAGTTTCAATATATTTTTTCGCATTATCCCATGCACCACCTGCCGTGTTCAAAAAGAGCGCCATAAGAATGCCAGAAACTGTTCCAAACATCAGCATAGAAGCCACAACTTTAGCTCCAAGTAGAGGATGTCCTGTATAGTGTCCCAAAATCCGGAACAGCAAACCTGCAAGTATAAAAGTAAATCCATCACATGCTTGGCCTAGCTTATTAACATGATTAAGGACAGGTGACAGCCATATATAAGACCTATCAAATGAGGAAAATGGTAAAAAGTATGTTCCTAAAGTCAGGGGCAGTCCAACATTAGCTTTGCATTTGTTTCTAGATAACATTACTAATAATTAATTAGAATGTAGATAACCAAGATGGAACACCAAAATCCATAATCACTTTAAACTAAGACATCTGCGGAAAATGTCAATTGAAGAAAATTGGGAGTAATTAAACAAAATTAGTAGGGAAATAAAAAAAAAAGATGTTCAACCTACCAACAGCTATAGGTGATATAATAGCCAAAAGACCAGGTTTTATCATCTCTCTCAAAGAGGCAGATGCCACAATTGCTACACAGCGACCATAATCTGGCTTCTCCTTGTAGTCCTGACATGAGCAAGTCAGAAAAGTGCATACTTAGGAACCATAATAAGTAAAACAGCAAAATGCGAAGGTAGCATAAAAATCTTGGAACTTTAATGTAGATCCGTGCAATAGTGATACGAGTTGGTTTACTCCATTTTCAAGGGATAGGCCATTGTACAATAACAGTTTATTTTGCAATTGCTCATTTCCTGGAGGTGAATGCCATGTTTTTAAGATGTATATTCCCTTTCTTTGATTTATTGTGAATAAGTTGCAGGAGTATTGTGCATTATCATGTCACAGGAGGAGGATGGTGCACTATTTTCATGTTTCCTAGTTTACTAAATATTTCGTCTTGGAATTTATACTCACCATGATACCTGGCCTCTCAATAAATTGCCTTCTTACTTCCTTAACAACCTCTTGAGCAGTTCTGCCAACTGCTGCGCAGGCCCATGCACTAAACAAGTAAATAAGCATTGAGCCCAGTAACCCACCAACAAAAACTTCAGGAATAGCAATATCAACCTGAAATTTGAGTACCACCATAAGACAAAGTGCCAAGAGATTTGCTGACAATAACAATTAGAGGAAAGTACAATCAAGCTACCTGATTGAAAGTTACATGGGAAAATGTAGCAACCTCATCCATATAAGCACTAAATAGTAGGAAAGAAGCAAGAGCTGCAGATCCAATGGCAAAACCTTTGGTGGTAGCTTTTGTTGTGTTCCCAACTGCATCAAGAAGATCAGTAATCTCCCGAACACTTTCTGGCTGAATGGTAAAATTTAGTTAAAATGGATTGAAAACGAATGAGGAAGAAAAACATGCTACTTCCATATTGACCCAATTCAATAAAGCAAGTTTTTACCTGCTGACTCATCTCTACAATTCCACCAGCATTGTCTGCTATAGGGCCAAACATATCCATTGTAAGAACATAGGCAGCAGTACTGAGCATTCCCATTGTGGCGACAGCTGTACCAAAAAGCCCGCCAGTCGGCTGTCCAGCTTCGTCCATCAGACCTGATGTCTGACCCAGCCAAAAAGCTGAAACAATAGCTATACTAATGGCAATAACTGGAAGAGCTGTTGATTCCAGGCCCAAACTAACTCCAGCAATGATGTTAGTCCCATGACCAGTGGAGCTGGCAAGAGCTAATGTGCGCACAGGCTCATGCTTGTAGTCTGTATAGTACTTGGTGATCCAAACAAATATATACGCTGTGATGATTCCAACCAATCCACACAATGCAAAGTGAAACCATGCAGAAGGTGCTTGTTCGGTATAGAGCATCCAACGGGTAGACTGCAATGGCATAAGGAAAATTCAAGCAAAACAATATATTAGAACCCAAAAACATTAAATCAAAGCAGAAAAGTGCATGAACAGCATTTTTCAAATGTTCAAGACATTACAGCACCAAATGTGATGACCGCCAAAACTATAGTAACAGAATATCCTTTCTGAAGAATAGCCATTGGATCCTCCATAGGAGATTTCACACTAGAATCACGAGTACCCCTGATTGAAAGTATTCCAATTGAAGAAATAACCAGGTCAAAAGAATGAATAACCAAAGGAAACAAGATGAAGCCAGAAGGATCTGCAACAAAATGGACATAAGTGAGCCAAGAAAAAGACAATTGAACTGTAGGAATAATAAAAATCATATCAGAAACGAAAAAAAGCAGCTTATTGAGAATGTGAAATAAATTACAAAAGCTTCACACATGTTTATACTCCTAGTTCAGTACAATCACTAGAATCAAATGAAGAGCAAGTGAAGAGAAGCAGTATCCAAGAATGTAATATAAACATAGATACTTGCCCTCGATTTTGCAACGTTGAGCCATTGTTCCCCCAAGTATCATAGCACTGATTATTTCAGCAGCAATACTTTCAAAAAGATCAGCACCCCGAGCAGCACAATCACCCACATTGTCTCCAACCTTTTAACAGTACAAATTATCAGTCACAGCACTGAAAGAAATGTGAGAAACTTTCCACAATCTCTTAAAAGGTTTACATCATTGGTTAAAGCAACCACAGCAACAAGTCCACAAACAGCAATGAAAAAAAGGTAAATACCAAATCTGCAATCACTGCAGGATTTCTAGGATCATCTTCAGGTATTCCTTGCTCTACTTTCCCAACAAGGTCAGCTCCAACATCAGCTGCTTTTGTGTATATTCCACCGCCCAACTGAGCAAACAGGGCAACAAAAGAAGCTCCAAAGCCATATCCCACAAGAAGAAGAGGCACTACAAAAACAAAAAAGAAAAAGTAATGAGCAATTAAAAATTGGAAACTAGCAACACATGACACAAAACACATCATCCTTGACAATTAAGTTTTTTTTTTGTCAACCAACATTAAATATGCTTAACCTCATCTGATCCTATATCCTGTGAAGTTACCAAATTTGAATGTCGAACACTGCTTCCGCCAAATTACCACTGACAGAATGACTTGAAGTATAATCTAACTTCCTGAGCAGAAAATACTCTTTTCCAGATTTCTAAAGGGCAACATGTGTACTAGATAGAAACTTATTGTCTTGGAGCTATGTCTACAGATAACTAAGCCAACAGTTATAAAAGCCAGAGGAGCCAAAATTGGTAAATGCAAATGGAAAATAGGATATAATAACTATAACTAGAATTCCATATTAAATTCCTGTTAGCACATTACTCAAACATACATCACTTTTCCAAAATAATTTACCGTGCCACATCAGAAACTTACATACTCACAGAACATAACAATATAAAAATGCATCATGAATATAAACTAATTGGTATCAAATTAGATCACAATAGAATGAGAGCTGTTACATACAATCAGTAACCTTCATTGACCCTGGAGAATCCACACCCAACCAAACATAAAAGGTCGCATAAAGGATGGCTACACCAAGTACAGCCATACCAACAACCACAATGGCAGAGAAACCACCAGCACGTACAGCCACCTGCATTTCAAATTTCCTAGTTATGAGTCTTATGACATGTTTTTCCAACTGATAAGAAGATAATAGAAGATAGAGGGGACAACCTGCAAAGCCTCTCTAGCTGATCGTCTTGCAGCACTAGAAACTCTAACATTTGCACGAACTGACACCCACATCCCAACATAACCTGCCATACCTGAACATAAAGCCCCCAATAGGAATGCAGCAACAGTGATATATGCAGATGTTGATCTGGATGAACAAAACCAGAAATAGTTGTGATTGCGAATAAAAGCATAAGCATTATACTTCAAAGATTATTTTGACAAATGTAATCAGTAACCACCTTCCAATGCCAGAAGATTCTTGTTGAGGAGTTGTACTACGGAACAAATATATGCAAAGGATCACCAGGGCAAGCAACAATGCCATCTTCGAGATAGTCCCATACTGAGTCCTGAAGAAGCCTTCAGCTCCATCACGTATTGCATCTGATATCTAGAAGTAGGGCCGTAAGTTCAAGACCGGTTTTCTTCAGAAGTTTCAAAAAAATACACAAATTGGTATCATAGGTCGAATATATTTAAGATGATGTACCTGAACCATTTCAGGAGGTCCCTCATCTTTTGATAATACCCACTTAGTAAGATATATAGCAAAAAGGAAGCTGAGGATACAGATTGTAAAGACAAATACGATGATCGGAGAAGTACACGCGCCCATGTAAAAGATTGCTCCTAAGCCCAAGAGCAGAAGAAGTAAAAAAACCCGAGCATCTATTCCCATGAGAACTCGAAAAATCTGCACAAAGGAACATTAAATGAGCAAGGAAAAACATAATGGCGAGGAAATATAATAAAGAAAAAAAAGCGGTTACTAACTATGTTAACCCATGCTAATTGAGAGTAGTCTAAGCTATAGTGCTAATATCCGGCCATCATTCACCTCGATATTTGCAGGAAAAAATGTTGCATGATCAATTATGTCAAGCAATAAGAAGAGCAAATCAAGATGACAAGGCATGAGAAAACCATGCATACAAATTCACGACCCATTTATTGCCAAAAAAATTCTTAATATAAATTTATAACCAAAGAACACAAGTGAGAAATTGAATATTGGTCACTAACGAGCGGGGTATACGGTTTGCTACGCATATTGGGGAAAGTCCTTGGCCTGTCTTGGTAAGCTCCCAGATTACCACCCTCAACATCCTCATCAATCATCATTTTGTTGGAGGAATTTGCCCTCCTAGCAACAGGAAAAGCGGTGTAGTCAATTACTTGGGCCAGGTTGCCCTCTGAACCAGGTCGCTGAATGTTGAAACCCTCAAGTTGTACAATAAAAGACTAGTGGTTAAAATGCATAAGATCCAACAGACTGCTGAATTTTGCTTTATTCGATGAGAAGCAGATTGCAGAATCAAGAGCTAAGATGATGTAATGCTACACTTCAGCAGTAACTGAGCCTCCTACATCAATTAGAGCCAAAATTAACATTTTGAATATCATGCAGTTCAGTCAGTCCAAAAATACAGTGGCAATTTAATGGAAAATAACGCATAAGAAGAGATGATAATATTTCGGTTAAGTCAATTTACGACAGAAACATAATGTTCAAAGCAGCAAGTATTTGCACAATGCAGATAAGATTATAAGTTAGCTAAGGCATGAGCCGGTACTCAATCAAACTACCGTAGCTAACAAAGCATGAACAAAACTTACCATATCTGATAATGTTTGACTGATAAAAATGATCATAAGCCAACCCTAGCTTGCTAATTGTAACCTAAGTAGCACAGAAACGGAAACGGGAAACGGAAACGATACGAAACGGACACGGGGAAACGAAAGTTTTTCAAAATGAAGGACACGAAACGTGGGGGAAACGTGTAAATAACAAAAATTTAGGGATATATTTATAAAAATATTATTTAAATATTTATGATAATTAACAGAATAATTCAATTTAATGTACTAAATATTTAAAATTTTATAAATATATAAAAAATATAATACAATTCAACACAAATAAGTATATTTGTTATATTGTGGGCAATGCGAATGTAAAATTTATGGGTAACTAGTTAGATTTTTTTATTTGTGGGTAATAATTTTAAATTTTTTACAAATTTTAATTTTTATTATTTACAGAAACGGCCCGAAACGTTTCGTACGGGTGTCCAAGAGTTTCCGGTTTCCGAAACGTTTCCGAAACGGGAAACGCAACTTTATCGAAGTTTCCGTGCTTCTTAGATTGTAACATGAATCAAAGCAATCAAAAATTAAAGCCATGCTTAATTTCGGGAATGCTAATCCGGAATTGGCAGATATATAAACCCTAAGATTTGGAAATTAGAGATTAGAAATGCATACTAACACATCACTAGTAAACCCTAGCGATTAAAAACACAATTGATGAGAATCTAGAAAACAGAAGATAAATCACAACAGAAACAGAGAGAAAATGGAAGATCGTACCAGTAGATGAACACCAATGCCGAAATTTTCTGCAAATGAGATGTTAGTGAGAGGAAGACCAAAAACACAGACAAAAACTGTTCTAACTAATTTAAAAGATTAATTTTGTTTTTGGAGGATTAGATCTGTATTTTAGTTTTGATTTGTTGTTAAAAATTAATTTAGTTTCTTTTTCAGTCTTGCAGCGCCATGTCACTCTAGCCAATTACATTTTGACATGTCATCAATATTTTGAGTTTCTGGATAAAATATTTTTTACATATTAATAAAGAATATCTAAGAAAGTATTTGAAAAGGATAACTTATTTTTGAAGATTAATCTTTGCATTTGGTATTACTATAGAAAAGGTAAAATAATTAACATTTTGATTTTTTTATTAAATTTACAATTACAATTCAGTAGATATAGTCGACTCTCTAATAACTAATATACTTGGTGGATTAAATATTTATTAATTTATATTAGAATTATTAATTTATTAAATACTAAATAAGACATAATATTGAAATTGGTTCCCTAATTTTTTTATTAATTATTAGAATTATTAATTTATTGAGTATTAATTATTAGAGGGTCTATTGCATAATATTAATTTAGACACGATCTAATTTGGATATTTTCTTTGGTTAAAAGTTAGTGTATAATTTTTTTGTAAGAAAATCCGCAATAGATATGAGTGAAACGATAAGAGAAAGCGGATAAATATGGAAAAGAGAAGAAAAAATATTTTAAACCACAAGATACAAAAGATAAGTTTATTGTAAAATAAATTACAACTGTAGTTTATTGCAAGTTTATTGTAAAATAAATTACAATTGTAGTTTATTTTATACTTGCAATACAAATTTTCAATTTAATAGTTTCAAATACGAACTATAATTTCTTAAAAATTTGAAATTTCAGTAAAAAATTTCTGATAAAAAATATGATTGCTTAATATTCTATTTATTCTCTCTTAATGTTGATTTATTTCATATATAAGGTTAATTAATTGTGTTGATGCCTGATGGTAGAATCAAAAGCTATACTGTTTGAGTTGGTGAAATTGTTCTAAGTGTATGTATGTTTTCAAATAAAAAGAAAATTGTTCATGTGAGTAATGAGTCAGACATTATTTGTATGTAAAATTTACGATGTAAAACATAAATTGTGAAACCGAGTAGGGCAGAAAAATGTAGAGCGTGAAATTAATGATCAATTATCGAAAAGAAACGATTATTACATAAATTACAATACCTTGTTTTATTGGCTGATTGATTTGTATATTGTTATATTACTTTTTACATCTTAAGTTGAATACCTTGTTTTATTGGCTGATTGAGTTTATATATTGTTAAATTACTTACATTTTAAGCTGCATGCTCGCTCTTAGAATAGTATCGGAGTAGATGTGATTAGATAAGCGAATGATGAATTCATTGCAGAGCATTTTATTTGGAATTGATGTATAAATATACTTATTTTGACGTCTTAGAGTATTGTGCGTATCAAGGCAAGCCAAACTGAAATTAAAAAAAATCAAAAAAATTAAAATCGAACTGAACTAATTTATCAATTTTTGACAGTTTCTCTTGAACTGAACTAGGTTCAAGTATGTAATTCCATAGAGGTTCAACCAAACCGACCAAAAAAGCAAAAACAGCATCAATTTAACTAATATAGATGTAAAAATGAATTTCTTAACTAGTGATCTGATGCTTGAAAGCAATACAATACTTTTACCATGCATTATATATATCTCCATTACAGAATGATATCTGTTTTAGCAGGCAACCTCCTCAGGAAGTTTTGGCATAAGGCAGGCACACTGACACGCATCCTTGGGGGCCTCATTACATATATTCCGATAAGCACAGCCACGTATTTGAACGGGACCAAATACGCCATGCACCCACCAATCACACACAACATCATCAACATACATGTGGCTCTCGGATCCCTCCAGCTCAGCAGAGAATGCATCCTCTCCAATTGGGTTGCCAAGTCACCTATCATTGTCACTAACCTCCCTCCTATGCTTCTCAGCCTGTCATACCTCTTCTTCATTACTTCACCTTGCTTCGACGATGGATACGTGTCAAACTCTTCCTCCAATTCATCGGAACTTGCGGTTTCCGCATGAGATAGCCTTGTATCCATGTGAGGAGGATGCCTTGGCCGTTTCGGGTAGCTCAACATTCCGACCATGAACACTACCATAAACAATGTAGGTAGTATGAGTCGAGGGAAAATCGCCATGCCTATGAAAATCGTCTGACTCAGTATTGTTACCGTCGGATTTTTCCATTGGCAAATCTCATCAAACCATTTCCAGAGTCTAACTGTACCACTCAAGCAAGCCATCACTCTTTCACAGTTGGCTTTTCCTCTTCTCAGGCTCCACATGTTCGCACCTGTATCGAGCATATACTCAACGACCTCCTTCCTCAAAGGTGGATCTGCACGGCCTAGCCTTAAACACAGAAGATGGATGGCTTGGTGCCTTAAACTGTCGAGCTGGTACACGGAGAATGGGCTAGTGTAATGCATTATGGGAAGCAAAGGCTTTGTATAAGTACCTAACAAATTGACCAAAGAGGCACAGCTGAACTTGACAGCCAAATGAAGTTCTCCCATTTTCTTTAACCCATTTGGTTGCAGGACGATAAGCGGGTAAGAATGCGTGTAAATCCTGCCCGTCTCTAGGGTAGACAGCCGAATCCTTACCTTACCAATTCTTGGATCTTTCGCCCCTCCCTTCTCGTCTACTACTTGTAAATGTGAGTTGTCAAAAACTCCAACTGTGATGACTGTGTACGGATCATAAACATCCCAACAATACTGTTCATTCCATTTTGGAGCTAAGCAGTCGACAACAGTAGTTGTCCGGACCCACTTCTGACCGTATTTGGCTACACAGTAAGCATCAGTGGTTCCACGGCCATCCTTGGACTTGATGGGAAGCAAGCCTTCAGCTTTCAAAATTCCCAACTCCAAAATCCCAATTTTGTTCGGCCATAACTCAGGTGATGTTGCCCTGAGATCACTACAATAGTATGTGGGTTCATCAAAAACATGATACCTGCCATCCAAAAAGACCTTCAGATGAAGTCTAGTAGCGAATTTCGCTTCCTTCTTCTCTTCCTTCTCCACTACAGACCTCTCAAGATTAAACCACTTGTCTCCCATTGGTGGAGCCAGCAGCACCGTCTTTTCCACGTTCTGCAGAGGTATCACACACTTCCCTAGACATTCCTCCTTGTCTTGCACGCTCATAATCAGAGGATCATCAAATGGCTCTGCTGCAACAAACATCAACTCCTCATTCCAACTAGGACTCATACTCTTATCTGGTGAAAATCTACTCCTCAAAACTACGTTTCCAACAACAGCCCTTACATAAACTTCTGGTTTCCTATTCTTATCTCTAGGCACCAAATCCTGTGCTCCAATCACATTGATCCTAAGATACCAAAGTCTAGGGGAAAGATATTCCTTACGAAGTGTATATGCAACACTTTGACCACTAACAGAAGCAGCATCAGAATGCCAAGCAACAGAAAATGCATCATCGGATTGATTTCCAATCCAAACAGCCAACATCAACTCGCCTACCACCTTCACCGCATTGCGATCCTCTAATCTGTACCATTGTGGTGCCAATGAACTATCTGGTGGAGACCGTGTGGGAATGTCGGCTATATCAAATGAAACACAACCAACTATCTCATCATTCACAAATTCCTTATCACGAACCAAAATATCAATGGTTCTTCCCTGAATTCGATCCTTCGTGAAAGCAAACACTTGGTTCCATTCAGGGTTGGAGGTTTTGTCAAGATATCTCGTTGTTGTCTTAAAATTTCCAACCCTAAGCTCCACAAAGGGGTCACAGGTGCCACTGACATTATTCACCGGCAAATTCTTGGCTCTAACAATTCTAACATACAAAAAGTGTCGTTGTTCTACAAGTGTGAGCTTATGATTGCCTGTGGCGTTCCCTCTTCCAATGTTGGGTTTAGTCACCTTAAGCGAGTAGTCCTCTTTTGGTTTTTCCTTTGGCGGCATTGCTTAAACTGCAAGATTATGCATTTGGGGGCACTCATTAACAAATACAAGAATAATACTTCCATATAAAGATACAGAGACAAAACAATAATACAGAAATGTGACGCAGATTGCTCCAAAATAAGACCAAATGGACAAACCTTGATGTGAAGTGAATCAAAATCAAGAGATTCATCAGGTTAAATATATGCCAAACAACTAAATATTTTAAAACAATTACAACAGCTGCATGAGATGTGTTTCAATAACATGGCATACAAATCCCAAATCCAAGAACTATTGATATGGTGAAGGAATTTAAAGGCACAAATTAAGTACTAACCTTGAAAAGGAAGCCGAAGTTGAACAAATCCGCAGGCTTTTGAATATGTAAAATCTGAAGCCAACTTGGTACTTACAGAATAACTAAATCAGCCAAATTAGACTATAAGCAATGAACAACCAGATGGAAATTTTAAGAAAAGAGAAAGAATTTTGAGAAACAAATATGGAATAGAAAAGATAAAGGAAATATATAGTAAGAAATAAATGGCAGGATGGAGTTACTCCTCATGATATCATATCAATCTTAAATACAAAGATTTCATTCCTCAACAAAGCAATTGGCTTGTATGTACAATGAATGAAGAGATACTCTCTTTCAAATAAACAGATATTACTATTAATGACTACGCTCACAGATATTACTATTAATGATTGTATGAGATATTACCATATTGATGATTATTGATCCCTTGTTCAGTTTCATTTGTATGAGATGACAGAAATAAGATACACCTCAATAACTGATAAGACTAGATAGCAATAAATTAGAAATTCCAACACAAAAACAATGGCCAATCCACTCTTCATGATCACTTGAGACGCCTCCTTTTGGACTTTCCAAGATTCCTATGATGATTTTTAGCTTTAACTAACTGCAGCTGTCTCGACGAGTGTCTTCTTAACCTTTGAGAACCACCTTTAACACGAAAAGAAATCTCCCTACTCTTCAACCTCGTAGGATGATGATGAAACTTGCTTCCTTCCCTCACCGACTTACGCTTTCTCCGCTGCTGACGATAATCATCTTCGAACTCGTAGTTACTTCCAGAGCTGTACCCTTTTTCAATGTCTAGAAAACGTCTCCTCCGACGAACACGTTTAATGTTCTTTAACTTGTGCCATAGAAAACAAGTCATATATTCTAAGCCACACCAGTATGTCTCACATAACGCCCAACACATCTTACATATGGTTCTTCCTATGCACTGGCAAATCCCCACTTTGAACAACAGGTAGAAAAATAACAAAGCTGCAACATAAAATTACAGTATTAAATATAATTTTGTGGAGAAGGTAATTAAAGACTAAGAAATTAAGTCAGCAAAAACAGAAAAAAAACATACTCAAGTAGGAGAGCCCTAAGATCATGACCAATTTGACGAGATTGCCGACGCATAAGTGCTCTATGAAACAAATAACATCCCAAGGTCCTGCACAAACATCTCTGCTACCCAATGCAGTCTCTGTATTATCAGTTTATATAGCAGTAATCGAGTAAAATAAGAGTAGAAGGAATAAACGACGACGTACGTACTCGCATGAAGCGCCGAGAAGAGTCTTGAACGGAGCGGCGAAAACATTACCGAGAAGACCTCCGATTCCATTTGCTGCTTTACTAACGGCACTCCCCATTCTTCTGATTCGATTTTTCCTGTCACTGTTCGTATGCACAAAATAAATCATACATCAGTGAAATTAGATTAATCTTTTGTTTGAATTGTTACAAAAAATTGTGAGTTGATGGATTAAATCGGTTGATCGAAAAGGAAATGAGAACGACGAGAAGATGATACCTTGGCGCCAAAACCACGCTATGGAGGAAACCGCTTTGTTTCTTTGAATTTATGTTAAACCGCTTTGTTTTTTTTTTCTTATTATATATACATATTTTAAAATTATTAGCAAAATAATTAAAATATAAAATAAAATAAAAAGATAAAGATATAAATAAAAGGATAAAACATGTCAAATCATTATTTTTCTTAAAGAGTTAAAAATTGTTTAAAATGAGTAATAAAAAATGAAAAAGTAAAAAGTAATTTGAAAGTCAATGACCTCCTAGTTCAATTGGTTAAAGAGTGAGGCATATAGACCTAAGGGTCTTGATATTTATTGAAGAATATTTGGAGGAAGGTTGAAGCGTCAGAAGCGACAGCGTTGCGGCATCGTTCCGCCATGTTTGGCAAGTTTGGAAAAACAATGTATTCAACATAAACGGTGTGGATGGCGTTTAAATTTGAACATATTCTTAAATAGTAGCATATATATATATATATAACTTATGTTTATAGTGTATTCTCTCTGTTTAAAAAAAATGTAATTTGAAAAGTAAACAGCATAAAAATGAAAGATTAAAAAATGTAAATTTGATATAGTAAAAATGGGCATTTGACATTGGATGTAATTGTAGGACGACAAAAATAATCGTAAGACGACAAAAATAATTGTAATTTGTTAATTATAGTTACTGTTCTTACCTTTATTAATACTATTATTTGCTGCTCAAATTAAAAAGTCGCCGATCTAAAGATCAACAAACCCAACAAACATATATATACAGAGTAAAAACAGAAAAACAGGCTTTACAATAAAATACTAGTATGCTTTTCATTAAACTTAATGAGATCAAAACTGCTAAAGTTTTTCTTTTTCCGTTCAACAATTCACTCAGCTGCTAAGAGTTATTATACAAATGCACATTTACAATCCAATTTCACTGATGAGAAGGAAAAACTAGTCTTCCACTGCCCAGAAATGTGTCTGCGAATTCCTCATCGTTTTTATGGAACATTTCTTTTAAACTGCATTCGACATTCCTCCCCTTCACCACCCAATATCTCGGCTTTATCTTCTTTTCCAACGAGTAACTGAAATACCTTGGATATTCAACCACTTCGTTCACTTCTTTTTCCATAGTATTCACCAGGAATTCATACTTCGGTCTTAGTACCTTATCGATGCTGTATCCTAGCAGCGGTGAGAATCTCCGCACCATCTTTACTACCTCCTTCTTCGATAATCCTACCTCCATCAAGTACTCCATCCTGCCATCATATACCCACATTTTAACATCAAATGCGCCATTCATTACACGCCAATTAAACTTCTCTTTCATTAAAAAAAGGGTTAAAAGAATATTCGAGGAAGAAATCACCTAGGAAGTAATGTTCTGTTGACATCGGAGACGAGTAGCTCTGGATATTTTTTAATTATGCCAGGGAGTTCGTCTTCCATAACGCCCATAGAAATAAAGAATTCAACTTTTCGCTTTAACGTCTTCTCCATGCTTGCAGCAAAAACCTCAGGACAGCGAGTAAGTAGCTTTCCCACGGTTTCCTGATCAAATCCTATGCCTCGTAAAAAAGAAACCACCTATGCATTGCAACAATAATTCCCGTTGCACATTATGAACTTTCCAAGGCAAAACAACCCTAATGGATCTCCAAATATAAGGAACTAGTTGAGTCAGTCGCATACCTGCAGAAACTCTTCGGGTTTCCTTAGTAGTAATTGAGGACTTTTTGTGATGACCCGTCCCACCTTCTTGTTTTTAACACCTAACAGTCCAAACTGGTCCAAAATCACCTTCAACTTGCTAGTTGAACAACCCAACAGATGAGGCCAGCTTCTGACTGCTTTGTCGAAGCTCTCTTTTGTAATCTGTTACAATGCATAATCACCTATTTTGTGGCAGAATCAGGAGACAAATATATACATAGGATATAACACTATCACATGATTTACTAAAGTAATAAAAGCAAGACACATCTGCATCAGAGTTGAAATCTAAACATAGTTGTGCTCACAGCACTGTGCCAAATATTTATGTTTATGGGATAAGTGTACCTTCTCCATGTCACATAATGAAAGGATCTCCTTATAATTATCTTGAATGCTCGTTGAGAGGATCCATGGATACTTTAATAGAATTTTACCAATATCTTCATCGACTGCACCAACCTAAAAAGGATATATGACAGCATGGTTATATCACAAGGTGTCAATGTCGCAACAGCCCACAGCTTCTCCCCCACCCCAAATAGAATCAATTAACTCGTATTCAAGTACTTACCTTCTCAAGAGCCATGACTTTTCGTTTAATGACCTTAATATCATATAGGATAACAGGGGGAAACAATAGGAATATGCAACCCATGCGCTCCTTGGGGACACCAAAATTTTCAAGAAGTTCTACCATGGGCTTCAAGTGTTTGTCTAATGACAACAGAAAAATACGAGGAAAAGATTCGATAAAATAAGGAAATGAGGCATCTGAGGAACCGAGCATATCTAAACCTCCACGCCTTGCTGCAATCTACATTGTAAAAATAGGAGCTCATCTTATAGCAAGAAACAAAAGGCTATGAAATCTTTATTGGCATACAAAATAAGGAAAAGGAAAAGGGACCTTTTCAAAAAGAGACAACGTTTGTTGCAAATCCTCATCGATAGGTACAGATAAGTGCATCACCATACGCCTAGCATTTTTTCCGATGAGCCTTTTATCATCACTGCCAGAAAAGAACATGTCCTTCACATACTTAACCTAAAAGCAAAATGTAAAATAAGAAACGACTCAAAAGAAATTTAAAATTTAATGTGACTGAACCATGGAAAATTAGATTAAAGACTAGGTAGAATTTGATTGCTCGTCAGTTTGTTGATATAGCTTATGGATGAATTAAATCATTTAGTACTATGATTCAACGTTTGCAACTAAATCCAACAATTGATCATAACACTCTAAACAATATTGCGAATAACAAAAGATGATGCTAGAGTGCTTTAAACTAGAAAAAAAACCTAGAAAATTGAGTGGAGATTTATTGAATAATGATTTACAAAACAATGTGAAATCAATTACAGATTCTATTATTGATTCTCACGAGATTGAAGTTGAAGATACAGTTGAAACAGATCTAATAGAAGAAAATGTACCTGTTTTTGGCAAGCGAATGGATGAGCTTGATAAAGAAGAAGTCAAGATAACAGAAAATTGGTTATCACTATTCATGAAGAATAGATGCAAGAGCTCTGGTTTTAAGCTGAAGTATGTCCAGCTGTTGATACTGGTGAAAAGGTAGTGAAATTTCATTCAAAGGACCTAGAATCTGAGAATGATAAATGGAAAAATGTGTTGATTGGTAGTGTTTATGGATAATAAACACCTAGATTCTTTAAACTCAAGAATTTTGTTATGAATTGTTGGAGACATCTAGGGTTACAATCTGTTGATAGTATTAGTACGAATACCTTCTTATTTAAGTTTAATTCTGCTGAAGGAAAATATGATGCTTATGCGGATCCGTTATCTTTTGACAAACACCCCCTTATTCTTCATGAATGGAAACCGCGAATGAAGCTTAAGGAATTGGATATTAAAAAAAATCCAATCTAGGTAAAATTTCTGATTCTTCCATGGGAATTTTGGAATGCAGATATGCTTAGTAAAATAGCTAGCCTATGTGGCCAACTCCTATATACAGATCAATGCACTAATGATAGGTCAAGGCTGACCTATGCAATAGTTCTTATAAATATGGAAACTGATGATGAATTTCCAGATCAATTTGTTTTGATTGATGAATTGTATATCATTGAGGCTAAAGTAAAAGCAAATGAAGTTGAATGATTGGTGCTATGTTTCAAATGGAACTCAAATGAATATGCTAGAATTTGGGTTGTTATAATCCCAAAGATGTTAAATTACAAGTTTTGGAATAAAACTAGACAATTTATGAATTGCTTAATCTGTTGGCAAAACATTACTTTCATGTAGACCATTGTTTATGTGTATGAACAGTAAAGAGAATTGTGGGATGGCATAATTAATATTGCTAGCATTTGTCAAGTTCCTGATCACACAAGAAACCTAACTGCAAAGCAAAGGCAAGCATTTATGTTTTAAACTTCTAATCACAATTCCTAATCAACATCTCAAGCTGATCATACATACAATACAATAGTGACATTATTAACAACAGTTACCTTGTGAACGAGCCGGGGAAGCGGCTGGGCGGATAGATACCGAGCAACGTTCATAGCAGAAGACAAACTCAACCCAACACTCTCTAAAAAAGCAAGCTTACCATCATCACCTTTATCCCTAGCCATATAAATTACCTTCTCCTTAAACCCTTGTAAGTCCCCAAACTCATTCTGTTGCCCACTCTCAGTTCCCCACGTGTTATTCCACTCCTCCAGCTCTTTAACACTGTCAATTAACATGCTGGCATATTTGGGGCAGTTGGAAGCAATGGAATCGGAGTCTTGGTCGGAGAGACCGAGTTGTTGGAGGAATTGGGAAATGGCTTGTTGGGTATCGTTAGGAGATGGAGATGAGGAGTTTGTTGGGGTTTGGGATTGGAGGAGATGGGTGATTCTGCGGCGGTTTGGGAGTTGAACGGAGTTGAATTTGTTTGGGAAACGGAGTTGGGATTGGGGAGGTGAGGGGGAAGTGTTGGGCGATGAGAAGAAGATGGGTGGGAAATTTGTAGGAAGTGAAAGAGATTTGATTGTCATGGTGAAGATTGCATTGCAAATTACATTTACAGAGTCTCTGTGTCTAAAACCTTTGAGCTTAAACCCTACTCTGGAAAATCCATGGCTGAAAGCAAGAACAAGTTAGGAACTGATTAAACGTCGTCGTGTTTTATTGGAGATATTATGGACAAAAGAAAATTCAAATAGTAAAATAAAAACGCCGTCTGTGGGAATCGAACCCACGACCACATGGTTAAAAGCCATGCGCTCTACCAGCTGAGCTAAGACGGCTTCATATCTATATAATTAAAATAACCATATTATTCAGTTGATAGCATTTTTACACCATTAATATTTGCCCTGTTTTTTACAACCCAGGTTTTTTTTCTTACATATTATAAATATATTACACACCCTGAATCAAACAGTGAACCACTATTTACAAAGATGTTCAATTTTTTTTGAAACAGAGATTATAACAAAGAAAAAGCTAGTTTTTCAAGCCCAAGTGCCTTCAAAGAGCTCAGTGGTGGTAGTCACACTGTCTCCTAATGTCTTGACTAAATCAGAGCAAGATGGATCTGTTTCATGACCTTCTGTCTTCAGCTCCAACCCCAATTCATCCTCTATATCATCAGAGGCGGATATCAGCAAGAATTCACATCCTTCATAGTTCAGAAAGTCGGGCGGATCAGCTGGCGAGAATCTTTTGTGGCCAAACTGGCCTTGTAGGTGAGCAGGAAACATGGCCTTGCGCTTGCTCTGGAGCCCTCTGAATCCGCCACCGCCGTCACTTTGCTGCTCGGGGTTCTTTATCTGTATAAGATAAGAGGCTTCACGCTCGATGTTGAGAGAGTGTTGGGGTTCATTTTCCTTGTTCTCAGGAGGGAGCTCTAGCTTGTAGACCAAATGAGTGTGCATTGATTTCTTTTCAGGATAGTGCCTCAATATGCGATATATCCCTTCACCAACTGGTCGTGCCGGAAACTTGTGTCTATGACCTCTAGTGGAAGTATCATATTCCTCTGAAATTGATTGAAAGAAACAACATTTTGTTTAGAATTCAATGCAAATTAAATCATTTTAACCTAAACAATTTTAGACACGAACTATTTTTTAATTCGTAACACCGGATAATTTTCTGATAAAAATGCCAATGTAGATTCCATAATAGTATAAATTGTTCCAGCATCTACATCTTCATAATTTATCTAAAAATTGTTTCGTATTCTTAATTGCTCTGACATCGACAAGATTTAAAATTCATATTATAATTGCAAAACACATACTCATGACATGAGTATATCTGAAGTCTTGTTCTAGTATTATGAATTTACATATCAGAAAAAGAAAAAGAGTAAGGAAACCCTAGTGAATTAGTAGTTACCTCCTCCGAGAGCATCCTTGAGTTGATCAATTTCAGTAGTGACGAGGTCCACAAAACCCCAGTAAGGTCGAGATTTCTTGACAGGGTCCGGTAGGCTTTTCCTTCCCATCACAATAAATCGCAGCAATGCCTCCTTTTCGATGTTCACTTCCTATACGTACAATTCAACTGATTAAAGAATTATCCGTAATTCATTTCTATATACATTTTTATGCACTTGTGAAGCATAACGTTTATGAAATTTCTGTTTCATACCTGAACACCATGACCACCCTCTGTATGTTTCTTTCCGGGAGAAGAAGAAGAAGAAGGAGAAGCTTCACGGGGCTGTTGCTTCTCCTCCACGGAACGCTCTCCGGACTCAGGGCGTAAAATAAGATACAAACGTTGAACATCTTCAGCAGAGTGGGCTTCTTGTTTCTCCACTTTTGGGCGGTAAAAGAAGAATATTTCACCTCTCTCCTGTATTTCAAGTTTGGGATCGCTTCGAGTTTTAATTTCTTCACCCTGTCCCATAATTTCTGGTTTCTGTGCTGTAAATTGTAATTTGCAGCAACAAGAGAAGAAGGAAGTTCTACAAGGGAAAGCAGTCGGTTTCTACTCAGTTGGACACGTTTCAGTGATCAAGACACGCGTCTCCTTCAGCTGCATGCAGAATTAATTTATTTTCCAGGGCACCCTAAATTATGTTAATCTTTTAACCAATTCCGATAAGTACTTGGATTGGATGCATGAAATTATTGAGAATGTAATTTAAATATGCTGCTCATGTAACTGTAATAACTGAAACTAAATGTACTAGTCAAGTTTAAATATCAATTTTATTTTTATTATATTTAATTATGCTTTCAATCCTCTGTTTCTTAAAAAAAAAACGTCACTATGGTGTAGATGAAGCGAGTCAAGCCGAATTTTAAGGTGTTTATATTCTGTTCATATTCATTCGAACTTTTAACAAAATGTTTATGTCCGATTTATTTAAAATTTATAGTGTTCAGTTCGTGTTCAGCTCGTGTTTGTTTGTTTAACTACTAAATAAAAAAATTTGCGAACGAGCTCCTGAGGGCTCTTCACAAACTCGTTCATTTAATAACTAAACGAACAAATACGAACAGAACCGAAATTATATAATTTTTATTTTTTTTCGAAACTATATATTTTATTTGAAATAATATTATTTTAACATATTAAAAAAATAAAGTATATTTAATTTAATTACAAATGGCTAGTACCCGAACTTTTTTATCGAGTTTTTATACGAATCAGTTTGTGAACTCTTTATCAAATTTGTTCACGAATTCTTAATTGAGCTCGTTCGCGAACATTTAAACGAGCTGTTCGTGAACGTATATAAGCCGAAATATTCTTTTATTTTAGTTAGAGACAAAAATTCTACCTCTTAACCTCAGCCATCGCACCGTGAACCGGCATTTGAATAAATGAACTTAAAATCAAATTCAAGTTCGGATCATTTATAGTGCGAACTAACACGAACCAAACTCTTATCAAGCCGAACTCGTAGGTTATTTACACCCCTGAACGTCACTTATTTTTATCTTTTCTGTGCGACCTCCGCCAACCTCCACTTGATGTCACCACCTCATCAATACTAGTTTTGAGCTGCCGAATCGCAACTGCTACTCTACTATTGCCGCTCAATCAAACCATAATTTTATCGCCTGTAGTATCAATTTACAGCCACCACTACTGTTCCGCCGTGAAACCACCATTGCCGCTGCTTCCGAGCCCACAAAAAACCGTTACGACTGCTGCCTCGCCGCCAGCCGAGATAATAATAGTCAACAATAATAATCAACCAAACAACAAATGACGCAAATCATTTCAGGTCCGTCACTTGCAGCGCAAGCTTTATTTTTTCATAAAATTAATTGCATTGAATTGAATTTTAAATATTTAGTGATAAATAATGGAATACGTAGGTAAATTGGTAAAAAGGGTTCTGTTATATCTTCGATTTGTATGCGATGAGAAATTTCAAAATTACAAAATGAGACCAACTCCTGCAATTACCTACAATCTTTTCTATGCTAATACAAATTCAGAATTGATCCTTCTCTTTATACTGTTTGTAATGTAGCACTCACTAAACACACAAATTTATAATTACAAAACCACTCACTTTTGTGCACTCTCTCAATCCATTTCAATTATGTACAAAAAAAATCCAATATCCTTGTTGGTTTTATAATCAGCTCTCTTCAGCATGTGTTTCTGCTAGTGAAGATGAAATGCTCGATTGGCTATGTATACTGTCGGGACGTCCTGATAACGGATCACTCATCACTTCCTGCTATAAAATGATTATTTGGGTTAGTTGCGATAAAAAAATCGTGAACTTTAACGTGTTCTGCAATTACAATACGAACTTTAAACTTGGAAAAATCGTCTCCGAATTTCATTTTTCGTTGAGAAAACATTGATGTGGATGGTAGAACAGTGTATAATTTGGTGTCCACATCATTGTTTTTTCAAGGGAAATTAGCTCGGTGCTCAGATTTACCAAACATGAAAGTTGATGGCTGATTTTGCCAAGTTTTAAAGTTTATTTTTTATTTGCAAATCATGCTAAAGTTCGTATTTGATTTGCATTTAACCCTTATTATTATTATATAAACAAACACACACATTTGTAAGTGACTTATACCTGTGTTCTTGAAATGTAGCTGTACCGCGGGGAAGGAGCTGCACTGCTTGGCAAAAACATGTGCATTTCTTCATCCCCTAAATCTCTCAATCTCTCAAGCTCCGGCAGCACTACAGTTCCAAGATCCGGTCTGTCTTTCCGCCTCAGTTCTGCACATTGCAGTGCTAGCTTTGCAAACTTCAATGTATCTTCCATCGGCCAATCAGTCACTGCTGGATCTATGACATCTTTGAAAGTTCCCTTCTCAATCGATTGCTCTACAATGTGAGTCAGCCCCATAGGTGGTTTTGCTGTTATGAGCTGCAGCAACATGATTCCTAGTGAATATACATCTGATTTCACTCCCAGCATTCCTGTTTGTTGATACTCTGGGTCTATGTAGCAGAATGTTCCAGCTGTTGATGTCATGTGATACTGCGTTACATTCTCGGCTACTGCTGGGACTAGTCTTGCTAACCCAACGTCACTTATCTTACACACGTAATTGTGGTCTAGCAATATGTTTGCAGGCTTCAGGTCTCGATGCACAAGTGGTTCTGGTTTCGTCTGATGGAGAAAGAGTAGCCCTGTTGCAATTTGTGAAGCAATTCGGAATCTGAGTTGCCATGGAAGAACAGGGCTGTTCCCTCTTCTGAATAGACGATCATCTAAGCTTCCCTTAGCCATGTACTCGTACACTAGAACTCCATACTCTGGACAAGCTCCTAAGAGGAGTACCATATTTGGATGCCGTATTAAGCTGAGTACTTCCACCTGCATTAATAAGCCAATCTCAATTTATTTTCTTTAAAATTTGTTTCTCTTACTTTGGTTGTCACCTTGTTGTCTTAAAGATAATTTGCATATCTTTCATTTAGTCCTTACCTCTCGCTGAAATTGGGATCTTCCTTGGGCTGCATCTGGGCGTAATACCTTGACCGCAACAGGTGTGTGATCAAGATAACACTTGTAAACTGGGCCATAACCTCCTTCTCCTATCTTCCGTACTTCAGCAAAGAATTCTGTTGCCTGTTCAATCTCCTCGATATTGTATCTCCTATATCTGACGTCGTTATGCGCGAAAGAATCCATTACTTTTCTCATTTCTTCTGCTTCTTTGAGGGCTTTGATTTCTACAGTTAGTCTCCTCTGTGCTTCCAGTTCTGCTATCCTCTTAGCCGCATCAGCTGCTTCCATCGCTGCCCTGCATCGGACTTTCTCTTTCTCTGCAGCCGACAATGCAGCTTCCTCTGCAAGTTTAGCCTCTTCCATTCTTCGTTCTTCTTCCACTCTCCAGCGTTGAAGCTCCGTTGCCTATACGAGTTTCATATTACAAATTATAACCGTACTCTTCTTTTTTATTTATTGCAGAAGGGAGAAATTATTTTCAATACCTTTTGTTTTGCTGTGAGAGCTTCTTTGCATGCAGTACTATACATGTCCATTGTTTGCTTCAGCTCTAGTTTTAACCTTCTCATCTCAGCTTCCATGTCATCCTTTGAGTTTAAAATGCCATACAATCAAACACATTTGCATTCAGATATTATTTGATTTTTATTCCTAAAGCATTATAAAATGTATAGTTTAAGTGTACAATTGAATGCCTGAGTTGTTATGCTTTTCGCTCTCAACGTCATCTAGTAATGCTTATTTAGGATGTTAATGTCCATTAGATAATAATTTTATTTTTCGCATCTCACCTAATTAACATTAGAATGGTATACGTAATCATTGTAAAAGATCTAGATCTTACCACACTCGATGATCCTGAAAGTGATGTTTCTGCACTTTCATCTGAAAATGTTGAAAATTCTTGCACAGAACTAAGGTCATGAAACTTTGCTCCTGAACGTATGGATCCATAGCTTGTGTCTGAGCTAGTTGAAAGGCGTGATGTTAGGCATGCATCTATGAAATCTAAGGCGACAGAAGATGATCGATCAGTGCTCGGCCTGCCGGAGCTGACAAATGATATGTCATTTTCCGACTCCATGAATTCTGCAAATGATTTGACATTGAAAGCTCGTCCTGGTCTTTCAAATGGTGATCTGTTATGGACAACCAAATTAGAGGTTAGCCTTTTTAATGAAATCTTCACAGTTGCACTTATAGTATTTCATTGGGTGTTGACATGAAATGAAACGCCATGAAAGCCTCTTTTTTTAATTTTATGTTTAATTTCATGTTAAGCATCACCAAATTATGTATTCTACTGAGATTCGTTTCAACCCCGTTAATCTGTGTTTTGAATAGTAATTATGTGTTAGTATGACTTACTTGAAGGAGTCATCCAGCGACATTCGAGGCTTGACTACTGTGCGATCTGCAGGAAAACGACCACAGAATGGTCATCAACATAAAATCGAAAAAGGACTTGATAATGGAAAGAAACACACCTCTCATACTTGGGCTGTGCATGGAGTATGAATCAGAAGACGTATCAATTGTTTTGCTTTGGGCATGTATATGATCTAGTAAGGGAGACATATACGGAGCTGAACGAGAAGCTTGTCGCATGGAAGATGTCTTTCCTTTGGCGATAACATATACGTTGCAGAAATCAGGAGCGCCTTTGGATACACTGGTAGGTATATCTGCCTTGAATTTTCTGTCAATTCCATATCTAGAACTTGTTAGAGAAGCAGATGCTGAAAAAGTTGCCGGAAAAAAGAATTTGAATGATAGTTAAAGACATGAGTCATGCAGATACCTGATAAATCCGTGGCGAGAGGCGCCAATGACCAAATTATCAATGGCAGCATATGAAACATATTCGGTGAGTCCTTTTACAATATCTTGGTCCTCCAGTATAATATCAAGGCATTGTACATCCTTGCGGGTGCAATAGCAGCGAAATGAAAGGAAGAGGTCCTTGGTGGCCTTGTCGAGCTGCTGTTTTCCCATCGAACTAGCATCGGACATGCTATATCCCGATCCTGCTTATATAGCATTGAAGTGAATTCATCGAACCAAATAATATAGGAATATTTACAAATAAAATTGCTACCTTTCTGCTGAATTTCAATTCTATTATGATCTTAAAAGTTAGATAACATCATTCAGGAATGTGTTTTGTTTGTAATTCTATCACCATTTTGCAATCCGTTGAATTTATACTGATGTGGCAACCAGGCTCCCCCCTGCCTTCAGGTCCGGTTGCCTCTTCAGCATAAACTCACCGGAATTCAAAACATTAATAGAATTGTAAAAAATAAAAAGAAAATTTAATTCATGGTCGGACTTTTTTTTTATGATTCTATCATTTTTCGACATAATTTCACCGGAATTAAAAATGGTGATAGAATTATAAAAAAATTTGTGAATGACATTGTCAATTTCTTAAAGGTCGTGATAGAATTATAATTTAACGATACAATATTATATTCGAGTTAGGAGGGTACCAGTAGAAGGTCTATGAACAATATGAATTAAAATAATAGTTTGGCCTTTGGACATAAGATTTTCTAGTGCCCATTTCAGAGCACCTTGGCTTCCTTTGTCCTTGTCAATAGCAACTGCAACCAACCCAGTTCCACCCTTCTTGGAAGCATTTGTCTTTGGAAGCCACATTTCTTTTTTCAGAAAATTATTTTGATTGATTGATAATAGAAAATCAAGAAAATAAGAAATAGAGAGATTTAAATTTACTAAAATTGTTAAAAATGTGTTTTTTTTTGTTAGTAAAATTTGTTGACAAAGTGTGGCTCAGTTTTTATGAAACCTGAAACAACAACATTCCCATTTGGATTGCCAAAATTCCCTTTTTTTTAGTTTCTAAAACCAAAGCCTTACAATTTTAGATCTTTGTTTAATTTTAGAAATTTTTTCTGTCCCCTTATCTTTAGACAAAACCCTATTTTTAGTCAAAATTGGTCAACGCTTTTTGTTTTAATTTCTAACCAAATCAAAACTTTATTACTTTGGGGTTCACTATACACTTATTAATTTGTTATGAACAAGTGGTAAGAGGTTTAGTGTTTTTCATGCTCCATCGTTCTTTTCATTCACAAACAATTTTTAGTTTTCTTTATTTACTTTCCTTTGTCATGCTTTAAATTTTTTGCTTCTTTTTTAACAAAATTTCCAGTATTTTATAAGTTTTTTTTATACTGAAAATAATTGTTCATAATTATTTATAGAATAAAAACAAAACAGTCTCTTGTGAAATGCAAATACTTCACACATTCCATTTTACTAATCACCCTGTACTTTACATATAGTTTTTTAATCTGAGTGTTTTACTTTTACATATAGTTTATGAATATTTTTCGTTACCTTTTTATTAATTATTGTTTAGAAATTAATATTTTGTATATTTGTATTCAAATATAAAAATAAGAAAAAAAAAGTAAAAGATGATGTTTTAGATAAAAAAAATATATAGTAAAAATACGAAATGATGTAATATTAATCTGTTTGCAATTTTAAAATGAACTTATAATTTTAAAACCTTTAATTATGAACTAGTATCATTTAATTTTTTACAATTTGAAACATTGTCGATAACATGTTTTTTTTAATGTCAAGTCTCACAACTCTGGTCGCGTCCTCATCCCTGGCTCTATTGAATAGAATGACTGATAATACTGGTCCATAGATGCTTCCGCAAACAAAATAAGTTCGAATTTCCCCTTTGTCACTATCTCGTCCAGCATATCTGTCGGGAGCAAGAGCATATCCTTCGTTAAATAAAAATGTTAATGTTGACATATTAACAATTGTTTTAGTGATGTTCGGTGTTTCAAATTGTGAAAATTCAAGAGTTAGTGTCCAATATTGAAAATTAGGAGTTCGTTTTAAATTTGTCAAAAACGCTAAAGTTCATGATTTTTAAAGCAATTAAACATACCATAAAAGATATAATGTGACCTTTTAAAATGGAAAGAAAAATACAATTTTTCGATACAATATAGCGATGAGAATTATGAGAATTTTATCTCTATAATTACTATTATTTATTTCTTTTTGATACAGTATATATGTTTCTTTTTTACACAAAAAAGATCTTCCATTACTTTCAAGATGCTTGAGCGAATACAAATTACATTCTTAATTTTATAATAAAATATTTAAAATCCTTTTATAGAAAAGGAACAAGCAAATTTTTCATAAGCAAAGGATAAAAGAAAAACTGACAATAAAATAAAGTATTCAAAAAGAATGGAACTCTATAATCCTAAGTGATTCCATCTTCAGTGTTGGAAGGTCTTTGACTTGTATGCAATTCTTGATGTGGTTTGTCGATGAGCTTAACCTACTAAAACTAAAAGAAAATATTTTTTTAATATTTATTTTATTTGATGAAAATAAAATAATATAAAAATGGTTACCGTCAATGGTCAAAATAAAATATTGACGGCAAAAAATAATAATAATAAAAAGAAAACTATAGGCGACAATGGTTTCTATTTGAAAGAAAAAGAAAAGTGGTATTGTATAATGTATATGTTAGTAATTTGTAGTTTTTGTTTTGTTTTGAAAGCAAACAAATGAAAAGATATGATTGAAACCTTTGTTTAAAAATTGAGCTAATATATATATAAATTGAAAATTCATTCCATTCTTCATGAATTGAATTGATCATATGAATTTGTAATCATATAAAAAAATAATTTCTATATACACTTTCTCCATTCATCAAAAATAATTTCCATATGAAAATTCATTCTATTCTATTTTATTACTCTTTTCATATAAACGTGAGTTGAATAATTCTTAATAAGATTAACTAAAAAGGTTACATATAAATATAAAAACAAAAAAATTGACATAAAATATTAGTATTAAAAATAAAATAAATAAACATGTAGACAAAAATAGTGTTTCTTTTATATGGAGGGAGTGGATTACATTTGGTGTGAATTTACAACAGACCAATATGATGACATGTAGGAACTGAACAAAAGGATGATGAATAAATTACATAATTAATGGTACACTTGGTTGGTCAAAGGTGGACCGATTAAATTTAATTTTAAAACTAAAAACTCTTGTTTGACGGCAACAAACAGTGTTTACGGAACTCAGCCAGTGCCCACAATGGAAAACAATCCTTGTATAACGGATAGTGTAACATATTGTTGTTCTTGAATGCTCCCGTTATTTCCTACACCAAACATTTTATTATTATATTTTAACCAAATTAAATATTCAAATCAAGCTTAATTTAATTTTGAAGAAATTAAACTGAAATGAATTCAAAAATAAAACTATTTTGATTATATCAAACCAAGTTTATTTGTTAGGTTCAATTATTTATTTTTTGCTCAACATATTAACTACCAATCAAAATTACCTGCTGAGGGAAGCTACCATCTTCAAGTTGAGAATTGATCAACAATCTTGCACCCTTGTGAAGAGGAGTTGCGTCTCTCTTTGCCTAAATACAAAATTTTATATCATAAAATACAATTATATTTATGATAGCGGTTTATTAATATAAATCAAGTTTTTAAAAAATGATTAAACTAACCTGGCCGGAATGTATTAGACCTAACATTGCCCAAGCAGTATGAACTATATTGGATCGTTTTCCTTCGAGAGGTGTGTATATCTAAATCATCCAATTCAAAATACGATTAAACCATCGAAATTCAAAAACAAAAACATGTATTAATCGAGTAATTATCTCATACAACAAATAGGCTACGTTATTTTACAACATAGTTCAGGATTCACATAGTTGTAAATGTGAAAAATGTGTAGTAAAATAACGCAGCACATTGATTGCATTCAATAATTTCTATGTATTAACCTTGTTTGGGCAGGAAAGATGACTCTCTCCCCAACCGCCATCTTTGCACTGGTTTTTGAGCAGAAAATCAACTCCTTTGCGCAGCGACGGACAATCGTTGTAAGTTTTACCAGCAGCGGAGAGTCCGACAAGTGCGAACCATGTCCCGTAAATGAAGCAAATTCCCCAATTTCCGTACCAAGAACCATCTGCTGTCTGAATGTTTTGTACATATTGAGCTGCCTTTTCAATGAAGTTGGTGATTTCTTTGGTTCTATGACCGGGGTACACCTTCTTAAACATGGCTAGGGCTTCTATTGCTGATGACGTGCATTCCACGTATCTATTTCATCTCAATTCAATTGCTCATTAGATATAATTCATATCATCAATTACTTTATAATTAATCTAACTTTTGTTTTATATTTATGTCTTACTGATGCTCGGTCACGATGTTCTCCAAAAACTCCATCGGATTGAGTTTCTAATCAAACACACCAAAATCAAACGAAAAAATATCAATAATTTAGAATTTTACTAGTAAATTGTTTATGTATTACTAGAAATTCTTACACATTTACATACCTCTAACCAAATGGAACCTCTCACCGGCTCCCAAGCTGATACACCGCCATTTTTACCCTGTACGTATTAATTATTACACAACTGCTAGAATCCGAGCGACATAGTATTTAAGAATTTTATATTACCAGCAGGGAGAGTATAACATTGACAGCATCGAATGCGCGCTGATCCTCTGCTTTCTCACCAATCATTTTCGTGGGCAACTGTGCCGCGTATAGAAGACACTGCAACACATAGATAGAGGGGAAATTAGTAACCGAAAGCCGAATGTGTGTGCCGTTAGGCTGCTGATTTGTATATCTATATACCTTAAGGCCTTCTGCGGTACAATCAGAAACTTGCCAACCGTGATCTTGATCGGAGAAAGGCCAAGCTCCTTTCGATATATGTCGAAACATTGTTCTAAAGTCTCCTGCAGGATTGTCCTTTATCTGAAAAACAGAGCAGTAAAACTTCAACCAAAAGAAAACAGAGCATTAATGAATCAGTGAATTGAAAAACAGAAATTAGGTTAAAAACCTGAGTTTGTTTAATGAAATCATATCCTTTGGCTAGTGTGGGCATGATTTCATCGCCAAGATTTGAGAGATACAGAGCTTGAAATGCAAAATTGGCGTCCCACGACTGACTTCCAAAACCCTAAATATAAAGAAACAAAAAACCAAAATCAGTAAATAACTAAATCGATGAATAATTGTCGTTTTGAGACCAACGAGCTGTAACTCAAATAATATAAGCGCTCGGCAATAATGTTTCCGGTTAAAAAAAAGTAAAAATTGTCTCAAACTGACCGAAACTTTTAAGCCGTCTTCAGCAAGCCACAAGTAATCAGGAACCCTGGCGAGATGCTTTTTAAAGCAAATACCATCAGGATCTTCGACCCAACAAGAAAGCATACACAGCGCCTTTTCGACACATCCGATTGTAATATAACGGCTGTTCTCGTCTTCATAATGAATGAGCTGAATTGTGGCGTGATTAGCCCTTTCTCTGACCAATTTGTTCAACGGCCACCGGTTCAGAATTGGCTCCGATGCTATGTACAGACTATCCCACATAAAGTTTTGGATCTTCGAATGCGGATAGTAAAGATCCTCCTGCATTTTTAGTTCATTTCGCTTAATTTAAGTTGTGAACACGATGACTGAGTCTATTTAAGAATTTTTCGTGTAATAAGCAGTGAAAATTAAGACCTTTGCACAGAGATGGCGCACACTGTGCCAGTTAATAGAGTGGTAAGGCTGGACGAAAATTTCCTTTCGCAATTCCAAAATGAGAGGAGTGGTCTTTGCAACAAATCTTTTGCCGTACAAGTATGACATTGGCATGTACACCAGTCGACAGTAGCACCACATTTTTGCTGCATTCATTGACATTTATATTTATATATTTAAAGTCAATATTTATTAAGAAAAGTATATATAAAAAGTCAATACATACATTAAAGAAATAGGCTTAATTGGTTAAAAAAAAGTCAATATTTATAGCTCAGTATCAATTTTAACATGATTTGATGAATTTGATTTCAGTTACAGCTAAATCCGCTAAATTGAACCAATTGAATTATTGTATTTTTGTTTGTTTATCTTTTTTCAATTTAATTAGGTGAATTTGCTTCAATAGACTATCACTTAGTGCATGTCATGAAAATATAATTATATTCAATTTATGCGATTAGAAATTAATATTAAAATTAAATCTTTTAAATAAGAAAACAATTGACAAAATTAATTTTTTTATTTAATATTGATAAAAGACGTAAAATTTGAATTTTTCTCAATAATTAGGCCAATGAAATATATATATAAGAATAAGTGGTTTAATAATTACATGGATGAACAGGAACAAAAGAAGGCATAATCCAAAACTCAGGAGGCATTGGGTTGCATCCAGACCAGTCATATAGACCAAGTATCTGCATCATATCATATAGTATTAATTATAAACATATGCTTAACTTAATTAATCATATATAATAAAAAAATAAATAAAGACGGACCGCGAGCCAAGTCTTTCCCCAGGAGGAAATATGAGTGGCACCACCATGGTCAAGGATCCATTTTCTAGCTCTGGCACAGGCATCGTCTCGACCGCCGTCGGGTCCTTGACCCAGCATCCTCATGCAGATGTAGCTCAAAACTGTGCAGAACATGCTGCTGTGGCTTTCTATGTCTATGCCCCACCCTCCATCTTCATTCTGTATTTGTAATTTAATTCTAACAAAAATTGTACCAATAATAGGGGGAAAATAACTAATTACATTACTAATGATATTTAGTATGTAGTAGAAGTAGTACCTGGTGATTGTACAAATATCGAAGGATTTCTCTTTGATATTCAGCATGGAAATAAGTATTAAGATGGCCAGTTATGTAGAGACAGAATACCTAGCAAATCATTTTTTTCAATTATTAAAAATTTTAATAAAAAAAGGAAATTAAATAAAATATATTCGTACAGAACTAAATAAAAAAGATCAAGCATCTAATGGATAAAACAAAAAATGTTCTAGTCAATTAATCTATTTTTATGATAAACTGGTCTTATCCTCAAAAAAAAAATTTGATAAACTGGTCTACAATTGAAGGAAAAAACTCATGAGAATTTGATTTTAAAAAGTTAGTTATTAAATTTTCTTTGTCTTTTTAATCATTAGGTAGGGAGATTTTTGATGTTTGGTATTAATTATATTATTAAATTATTGATAAGAGTAATTTATATTTCCAACAAAAAGTAGTTGACATATTAATGAAAAGAAACTACTCACAATAGGCTGAGTGAAATAATTAACACCAGCATTCTCAGCAGGCCAGTGTCCATCGCCGGCTTGCAAAGCTGATAGCAACTGAGCGGATCTTCTCATTGCAGTTGTCGTCTTATCGTGTGTAATCTCCTCCCCATTCTCTATCTTCACCGCCGGTATAGTTTGTTTAAAATTCTTCTCTCTTAGACTCTGCAAAATTAATAATTATAAGTGAATTAATTAATTACAGAGCTCAAAATTAATGAAGTTCCAAAAATGAAAGATCAGAATTAGAACCTGATATTGCCAAATTAGGTTGGAGCAGCACTTGACTTTATAACGGTTATTATAAAAGTTAAGACGCGCCGCTTCAACCTCCGCTCTCTCTTCATCGGTGCCGGCGTCGGCGTCATACTCCCACGTTTGTCTCCCCGTGAAGTTATTCGTGCTGAACAAGTAAGGATCACCTGCTCCATCGGCAATCTTTAGCCGCCACATGATTAATTAATCACTCACTCTCGTGCCGGTCAAAAGATCCCTGCAAAACCATATAACAAAGATGTTAGAACAAAATGCATGTACATAACTACTATACAGATACTTACGTACGTAAGGTTCACTACCAAATTAAAGCAAAATTTAATTAAACATGCTTTACTCTCTTTATAATTAATCGTCCACCTGAATAAAATTTCTGACTCCGCCACTGCGTATATACCTTGTGTAAGTCTTGGAATTGAGCTCAAGGTTGCAGACGAATGAGGAGCTAAGTACATTACAATGAATTGCTTGTTTCTTATATACACAATATTTTGATCTGCACCCAGTCAATGACTTGCGCATATTGCATAAAGATAATAATGTATCAATGACAGTGATTATATTAATTATTATTGTTATTATTATGGCTAATTAATTACTAAAAAATGCCTGACCTTTACCGAAATTTACAATATCTTTTTAATTTTAGTTATTTGTATAAAAATGCCCACAACTTTACCGATTCCAATTTAGCCATATAAGCTTCGCATTTGAAAGCTGCTAAATAATACCATAACTTTTCATTATACTTTTTGCAATTTTTGGTCGGACGCTATAACTTGACACCAAAAATTGTATTGGGCCAACAAATTTGTGAAAATTATAAAGATTATGATATAATCTAGCAACTTTCAAACGTAGAGGTTGCATTTGTTAAAAGGGAAAAGGTGCAAAAATGACCCTGATGTTTTGCCCGTATCTCACTTGAGCCACTAATGTTTTTTTGATCTCAGATATGACCCTAATGTTATCAAAAGAGGACAATGCAACCCCTCACTTAACAGAGTCAAAAACAATCGTTAAAACGTATGATGTGGCAACCAATAAAATGAAAAAACAAAACATAAATAATTTCTTAAGTGAGACACATGCCCAACATCAGGGTCATTTTTGCACATTTTCCCTTGTTAAAATAGCTAAAGTTGGAGAATTTTAATGCAAATAACTAGTTTATGCAATATCATGCATAACATTTTATTTTTTTTGCAATTTTATGCAACTAAGGCACCTTAAGCTTTGTGGATTACATGCAGTTATAAAATAAAATTTAAAACTCATGAATGACATTGCTAAAGAATTTGCATGGCAGTGTAAAAAAATTAAAAAATAATGATTAAATTGTAAACTTCATTAAACATTAAGTATTTTTCAGTAATTAATCCTTATTATTAATATGAGAAGATGATAGGTACCTGCTACTATAAAAAATACTGTATTATTATCTTTTTTTTATTGACCATCCCTTCGGCTTTGCTGGAAATAATAATATTGTAAAAAAATAAGTCTTATGTTTTAAGCCAACAGCTGATCTGCACGACCTATTGGCCGGCTTCTAAGTAGGTTTAAAAATTGATTATTGGGAAGAAAAGCATGGCAATGATAGGTTAATTATTACTATTTCTTATTATATTTAAAATTAAAAATAAATTATACTCCTACAATTATTACTCAACTAACAAACATTTTTGATTCCTCAATTAATAGTAATACAACTATTTCCCATTGACTTGCTATTTTGATTCTTGAATAATGATAAATTTCAAGATGTATATGAAACATTGAAAAACCGTACCTCTTTTGTAGAATTTTGTGGCTGAGTTCAAATAATAATAGCACGTCAAAATCCTACATCTAACCAAAACTCAAATCATATAAGCGTTGGACAGTTAGATCGTGATCTCGAATATTTCCACAGGCGCTACCCACTCTCTAATTATATATATAAAAAATCGACTTAATCATTAAAAAAAAACCCACCTTTTAACCCCTTTTCAAATGCACACTGACGTTGCAATTTTGTCAGTTGCACCCTAATTCGCACTTTTGGTTTTCAATTCAACCCTCAAGTACTAAATTGATCTCTTTTTTATTTGGAAAACGTTAAAATAACTCATTAATTTTTAACTTTTTATGTGGAAAAGAGTTCAAACGAGTACTTTATAAAGGTTTTTATGAATTTTTCTCTAGTGAAAAAAGTCCAATTTGATTTTGAGGGTGGAATTGAAACCCAAAGGTGCGAATTAGGGTGCAACTGACAAAATTGCAACGTCAGGGTGCAACTGAAAAGGGGCTAAAAGGTGAGGGGTTTTTTGGTGATTAAGCCAAAAAAATCTTTCATGTAAAATTCACTAAATCAGCCATCTCTTTCAGTTAGGGGTGAGCAAGAACCGAACCAAACCAAAAAACCGAACCGAACCGAACTTTGTTGTTTGGTTCGGTTTTTCGGTGAAAACGGTTTGGTTTGGTTTTCTACTCTAGGTAAAGTTTGGTGTTCGGTGTTCGATTTGTTTTGGTGTTTTGAAAACCGAACCGACCGAAAAATCGAATAACCGAACTTTAATATAAAATATATATATTTTTTAAAAATAATATACATATATACTTAGATTTATATGTTTTTTGTCTTTATATCTTAATTATTGTTGATATATGAGTTAATTATTGTTATTTAAACATATATGGAAGTTTATTAGACTCTAATTATTTAATATTTCAATTAATTTTAATATAAAAAAATATAAAAAAATAAAAAATGGTAAATTCGGTTTTAACCGACCAAACCGTATCGAACCAAAATTTTCGGTTTGGTTCGGTTCGGTTTTTTCACCTCCAAACTAAAAGTTCGGTTCAGTTCGGTTTGGGAATTTTCTAAGCCGAAAACCGAAAAAACCGAAAAAATTCCAACCGAACCGAACCGAACCGACCGATGCTCACCCCTACTTTCAGTAAATTATGCAAATTTAATTAGCTGAGATGGACATTAAATTTGTGTAATTCCAGTTGACCATTTCTTTTGCTTTTGTAATATATAGATTAACTTTTATCAATTCAATACCAAGAACAGTTATGCTACATTTTTATCTAACGTATATAATAGAAATGCAATGGAGATATATTTTTTATATTGAATACTAAATTATAGCATTGTGAGGTAATTTGGCATTAGAGTGGAGATGCTCTTAGCAGATCATCAAACAAATTTAAGATTTGATAGTGCTAAAAAGCTAAATAATTTCGACTTCTTAAAAATTTCTCCAAAAAATTTAAAAACTGTAAATTTATCTCATTTTGACCAATTCACTGAAAATTTATCAAATTTACTAAAATCAACTTAATTGTGTTTACATGGCATATCAAGTTGGCATTAAATATAAAATTATAATTTAGCAGAACCATGTGACATCTCAATCGACAATTTTTTGAAAAAAATTACACTGTTATATTGGCACAATTAAATTAATTTTAAAAAGTTGGATAGATTTCGAGTAAATTGACTAAGTTTGAATAAAGTTACAACTTTCAATTTTTGAAAGGTTTATATAAATTTTGGAAATAATAGAAAAATGAAGCTCTTTTTGATTTTAATGAAGGAAGACAAAATAAACTTTCAAGATAAAATAAAAATACATATAGCTATTGCAAAAAGAATTAAAAATATTGATATTATCTTCATTTTGGTTATTGAACATTGTCGTATACTATTCAATATTGAAAAGATGAACTTCGTACTCAAAAGATAGATTTTAATTCAGTTTTTATTATAGTACGTGATTAAGAAATATATGACAAATTTATAATCAAATATCAGTTGACCATTTCTTTGTTTAAAGTGGGAACTAGCTAGCTAACAACTTTTTCCTCAAAAAAAAAAAGCTAGCTAACAACTTCGATTTGATTATTAGTCAATTAGGAATATTGTTTTGATACGTATTATAAATTAATAATATTATAATTAAGGAATCAAAGAATGGAGTGGATTATTGTGTTTGAATATGTAAACCATAGATTGTTAATTATACATAAATATCTTTTAGCAATTATAATAAATATTAGTGTAGAAAATGCGTGTTCTGAACGGGAAATTTAAATGCATTTTTAATATTGAATTGTATCTTTGGGGATGTTAATTAATCAAATGTGAAACGTGAGAATGGGTGGAAACTTAATTAATTATATCAGAATATAATGATGAATGATCATAAAATTAATTAATTGAAGAAATCAAATTGCATATCCATTGTCCAACTCAGTTCTATTGTAGTTAGAGATGCATGATCCCATCATGGTCCAGCACGAATTATATTCTTCTCTTTTCATCCAATTAAATTAGTTAAATTAATCAACTCACCCCTATTTAATAAAGAGCAAATTACTTTAAAACCCTTCATATTTATAATAATTAACACTTTGGTCCTTGTTATTTGGAAATCAAACAATTTGATCCCTTACTTTAATTCTGTCAGCGATTTAATTTTTCTGTCTATTTTTAGCGCTAGTCAACCGAGTCAAATAAAAATAGTGAACAAATTGAGACTAATATGTACGATTTAGTCAAATAAAAATAGTAAACAAACGATTTAGTTCCTCTGTCTATATGAAAGGTTTTTTTTAATTAAATTAAGGATTTATACACGTATAGTTTATATGGCAAATAATTACTTTAAAGTTGTCTCGTGTGATTCGGATGATTAAAAAAATTACTTTTAGTGATTGTTTAAAAAATATTGGTATTCTTTTTGTAATAAATTGATAGTTTGATAACCTTTTTAAAATAAATTAAAATCTGGTATTTTTGTATACAAATTGAAAGTTCCACGATCTTTTTAAAATAAATTAAAGTTCAATAATCTTTTTAAAATAAATTGATAGTTCGATAACCTATAAAATACTTAACTCCTAAACCGGTTTTATAGTTAGGTTTGATTTTCACACCCTTAATCGCAGCATGTTAAATCACACAATAATTTTTTTGGCTGGGCTCCAAATCTTTATGTTGATTTTCTACTTTACTTTTTATAAGGAGTAATGATTTATCTTTTTTTACATATACAAAGTCGAGTGCAAAATCAACAAAAATGAGTCCTTAAAACTTAAGTCTTTTTTTTGTAGGTATATGAGATCTTCTGTATAAATTCTTACTGTGAGACAACATTTTTAAGATTTCTATATTTAAATTAATTTCTATTCAAATTGTATAAGTTTTTTTACGAGAGACAGACTTTAGCTTCAATTTAAACGGTTGCATATATGAGTTTAGTTTGAATCTGCGACCTCACTTAAATTAAAAGAGCGTCTTATCAACTTACTTGCACTTTGAAATTAAAAATAAGTCATTTTTATTTATTAAAAACTTGGCCTATTTCTATTGGTTGCCGCATATTTTACCATATTTATTCAAAAACTTTGCATATTATTAAAGAAATTGTATGTAATACAAAGAAAGCCTAATTCTCAAATTATTGTACAAAGGTTATAAAGACATAAAATGATATCATTATATTTTCATAAAAGTGTGTCAAAGCTTAACTAACTTTTCAAATGAAAAGGATATAATTCAGATAATTTTCATACACATGACTATGATAAAATAGTATTAATTTTATTTACAGATGACATGGTAAATATATAGTTTATATAAAACTTCTTAATTTGCAGCTATGAACACATCGAACCCTTCTTAATAGGCATAATTTATTAGTTGACGGCAAGAAGGCAGAAGGTGAAAAAAAAAATTTCAAGTTACTTAAAAAGAGCTCATAAATTTGTTTATTTAAATCTCCAATGTTTTTAAATAGTGCAAATAAACTCCTATATTTAAAGAAAACACATAAAACAACTAAAAGCATGAGTGTTCAAAAAATAAATTAAAATGATTTAATTAGTGCTCTTTTGAAAAAAATAATTAGGATTTTTTTTATTCTATTTAAAAACATTGAAGACTCAAGTGGTAAAAAGAAATTAAAAAGACTCATATGCTGTTTCTTAATAATTTGAAGGATGTTTTTTTTAACTTTAGCCTTGCTATATTTGTACAGTGGACCCTCTAATAATTAATATTACATGGTGGGTCAAAAATTTATTAATTATTAGAATTATTAATTTATTGAATTTATATAGAAAAATTATAAATTATGTTTTAAAGCATTTGTAGACCTAATATTAATATTATATTATAAAAAAATTCAACTAATTAAATACTTTACAATCACCTAATATAAAAATAATAATATTATATTCATTTTAATAAATCTCAATTTGATATTAAACAATAAAAAAATTATCAAAAAATTATAATTATAAAGTAAAGTAACTTCTAATATCTTTTTGTCATTATCATCATTCTCTTCATTTTTATTTTCATCCTCCAAAATAAGTAATTCTTCATCTGATAAGATTTCATGAACAATATTGTCATCTTGCACAACAATAAATTGTTCCACACTTATTATCTTCCTCCCCTTCATTAAATTAAGTATTGAACAACAATTTTATATCCTATATATAAATTAAATAATTTATTATATTTATATATAAATATATATTCTTCTAAAAAAATCTCTCTAATAATTAATATACATATAGAATATGTTTTAAATTTTATTAATTATTTAATAATAGAATTATTAATTATCCGACGTGTAACGAAGTTGGTTTCCTCAATTTTGTATTAATTATTAATTTATTAAATATTAATTATCAGTGGGTCGACTGTAGTACTGTAAAAGAAGTAAAGAATGTTTACGTCTTCAAAATTATATATATTATATTACATGATAGAAATTCAAAGAATGACTAGTGTGATTGCTGAATATCAAACTTGACATTTTGTAATTAAAGAAAAAATTGACATTTTAGCAATAATAAAACACAAAGTCATCTTGTTTGATATTTTTCTCTCAACTAGTATCTTGTAGAATTAGTCAAAGAGATGTTTGGTATATTTTCAACACACAAGTGGCCAGTAATGGTTGTTAAACAGAAATAATATTTTTAAGAAGGTGATAATAAATAAAATATTATTACGTACAAAGTTGATTAAAAAATATTGAATTAAATGGAAATTTTTATTTCTTTTATAGATATAAAGGGAGTATCAAGTATGTATAAGCTTTAGGTATCTTTAACATTTTCACTTATTTAAAATTCTTAATAAGTCATTTTGTGTTGGTTTTATGACACTACACAAAAAACCTCTTTTAGCGGCAAAGAGAGTGATGGTTTTAAATAATGCATTATGCCTCTAATTAATAACACTAATAGAGTTAACCAATGTTTTCAAACCCGGACCGGACCGGCCGGTTCAACCGGTTAAACCGGGAACCGTAGGCCTGTCCGGTCCGTTTGCATACTAAAACCCGGAATTCCGGTTGAACCGCTTTGAACCGGAAATAACCGCTGAAACCCGGAAACCCGGCATAACCGTTTGAACCTTCAGACCCGGCCGGTTATGATTAAACACTAAAAACCTAAATTAGAAACACTACTCCTTTTCTAATTGAAAGTCTGAAACGATTCAAATTCAAATAATTGCCGCATAAACTCTTTCTCTACTCAGACCCCATGATCACCAAAATCATTTGTTAATTCTGTATTTAGAGTTCATCTTTATACCAAAGGTAAGATTTTAACTTTTTATTATATACTTCTTAAAACTTTGGTTTGCTGTTCAATTTTAAAGACTAAAGCTAAACATATTTTGCTGTTCAATTTAGAATTATTGTTTTACTTGAGTAATAGGTGTTTGTCTAGTTAATTTAATTAGCTTACACTTGAATTTTGATAGGGTTTATTTAGTTGCATTTAATTGTATAAATCTATGTTTTGCTAAAATTGCATGTTAATATGATCTTTTTTTTTTTTGAATTGACTATTGTTGCTGATTTTAGCTACTTTGTTGTTAATGATGTTCTAAACTTAGAAAGTTTATAATAGAAACTAGTTGCCGAGCAATAACATTTTTTGCCTGTAGTTAGTTCAATTATAAATTTATGTCAAGTCTATGATTAAAATGAGTTCATGAATAATCCAGTAAATGCATATCTAAATAATAATTTTATGTATCATTAATTTTTTTAACTATTTTTTAGCAGAAATGAATTCGTCAAGTAGTCAACAAAGTTCGTCAACGGTTGAATCTACTCAATCGTCAGTGAGGCTGAAAAGTGATCCGGCATGGGCTCACTTTAAAGAGGAAGTGAATAAGGAAGGAAAGAAAATATGGACGTGCTTACATTGTAATAATGTCTATAAAGGCGGAGGAATTAATAGAATGAAAAAGCATCTAGCCGGTAGAAGAGGGGAAATTGCTCCATGTAAGAAAGTTCCTTATGATACCCGATATCAAATTGAACAGTTTTTGAAGGAGCTTGATAAAAAAAGTGAAGAAACAAATTATGTTGAGGATGACAGTCAATATGATCCTACAATTGACCTTGGGGAAGAAATAGCACCAACAATAGAAAAGAGCAAGGAGATGATACCTGGATGTGCAGCTTCTCAAAATGGAAAAAGAAAGCGAAATGACAAGATGAGTACTTTTTTTGCACCTAGAACCGTTTCGGGTGCACAACCTTCTATCAAAAGCGCACTTGCAACCAAAGAAGCCTTGCACAATGTTGATATGGCTGTTGCTCGATTTTTTTATGATAGTTGTATCCCATTAAATGCTATTAATACACCATATTTTCAAAAAATGGTGGATGCTATTGCTGCTATTGGCCCTGGTTATAAAGCTCCAAAATACTATGCATTGCGAACTAACTTGTTAGGGAGCATGATAAGTGAAGTTAAGTTGGTCATTGATAATTATCGAAGCATTTGGGAAGAACGAGGATGCACTATTATGGCCGACGGCTGGCAAGATCAATCAAATCGACAGCTTATAAATTTTTTGGTTTACTGCAATAGAGGAACGACATTTGTTAGGTCAGTTGATGTTTCTCCTATTGTCAAAGATGCAAGCGCTTTATGCAATTTGTTTGTGGAATTGGTTCAATGGGTTGGACCAAGCAATGTGATTCACTTGATAACCGACAATGGAGCGAATTATAAAGCTGCGGGAAACGCGCTTAATCGTAAGTATCCCTCTATTAGTTGGTCTCCATGTGCTGCACATTGCTTGAACTTGCTTCTTGGTGACATTGGCAAAATGGAGCTTATTACTAACCTTGCAACTCGAGCTTCTTTGGTAACAAAATTTATATACAATCATGCATTTTTATTAGCTTGGCTAAGGAAGAGAGAAGGATGGACAGAAATCGTACGTCCGGGGCCAACTAGGTTTGCAACCACATTCATTGCGTTGAAGAGTATCCTCGAACACCAACATGATTTCAAGCATTTTTCACTAGCAAAACATTTAAAGACTCTCGTTACTACAAAGATAAGAAAGCAGTTTCTGTTACTTTAATTATCATTGATAGCAAATTTTGGAGTGATTGTGAAATGGTTGTTGGTGTTGTTGCTCCACTTATACGTTTACTGCGAATAATGGATACTGATAGAAGGCCTTCAATTGGCTATGTTTATGATGGAATGTATAGGGCGAAAAAGGCAATCAAACGTATACTTAAGAATAGGAAGACATTATACAAGCCCTATACAACAATCATAAAAGCAAGATGGGATAAGCAACTTCGAAGAGATATTCATGCGGCGGCTTATCTTTTGAATCCAGCTTTTGCATATGATAATGTCAATTTTTGTAAAAAAAAGGAGGTAATGGAAGGTTTCGTTGAGACGGTCACTATTTTGATTAAGGACAAATCTGCTCAAAAAAAATGCATTGATGAAGTGGCTATCTATCAAGATCGATTAGAAGGTTTTGGTCGACAACTTGCTTTGGATTCATCCAAGACTATGCAACCAGGTATGTAATTTTTATTTTAAAAAATTGTTAGTATCATTATCATATTTTTATTAATATTTTTTGTGTGTGTATTCTCTTATAGATGAATGGTGGAGGATTTTTGGATGTAGTGCTCCAACTATTCAATCTTTGGCTATAAAAATTTTGAGTCAAACTTCTTCTTCATCCGGATGTGAACGGAATTGGAGTGTATTTGAAAGAATACACACCAAAAAAAGAAATAGATTGGAACACAAAAGATTAAATGATCTTGTATTTGTTTATTACAACTTACGTTTAAAAGAAAGGTATTAGTTATATTAGTAACTTTAATAATTTTAGAGATTTTTATATTTATATTTTCTTGTGACATGTTTATTTTTAATTTTTTGTGTAGCCTTGAGCGTCAAAATAAATATAATGATCCTATTGACTATGAAAGTATTGATAAAACTGATTTTTGGATCATGGATGATGAAGATGACACTCCTTTACTAGATATGAATGAGATAAACAACATACTATATGGTGATGATGGACTTCCAAAAAACATTTGTGATGAAGGTAAATAGATTTCTATTATTGCAATATTTTTGTGTGAATTAGTCTTTTTGAAATGCAAAATTTTTCCGGCAAAAGCAGGAGTTACGCTGCTGAAAATTCTACTGCAGAATTATGTGCATTCTACTGCAGAATTATGTTCATTCTGTTGCAGCTGTTTCTGTAGAAGAATGCATGAATTTTGTATCAGAATTACTCTAGCAGAATGTGGGGAACACACAATACATCTTTGATAATAAATAACCCTCAACAAAAAAATTTGATTATTCCAATTAATACACTTCCAGGATGAGGTAATGTGTACTATAATTTTCTGGATATTTTCATTTTGTAGATGTGGACAAACTTATGAATGAAATGCAAGAATTAATTCAACTAGAAGATATTGGCGATGAAGATGATGGTGAGTGGGATCGAGAAATGAGAGCCTTCGTGCAACAAAAAGATTAATAAAATAGATATACTTTTGTTTTTGTTTTTCTCATTAACAATTATTTATTAGATAACAAGTTGGAATCCAGGGCTCTTGTCATTAAAATGTTATGTTGGACTAAAAATCTTCAGATATGTAAACTGATTTTGGAGTATATGTGTCATATATGTTATAATATATGCATAAAAGTATAAATTTTTGTTTAAACGGTTCAACCACCGGTTGAACCGGTTGAACCGGTTGAACCTTGACCCTTTGGTTTTGCCGGGTCTGTCACCGGTCCGGGTTTTAAAACATTGGAGTTAACGACGTTATTAGAGATGATTTTGTATTTTGTAGGTAGATAACTGTTGGTAAAAATACGCAAGCGTACGTATGCCAACTTGTAATACAGACTGTGAAGTCCGGATATCGTACCCACAGAGAAAGCTTCTAAAGACAACCAGTTAGGAAACTCAATTTGTATAGCCGAAAAGATATTTTGATTGAGTTATAAGAACTAAATAAAGTAAAATAACAATTATGGATAAAATTAACTAAAGCTATAATGAAAATAAGGTTTTAACAATGATGGGAAGAACAGAGATTATTAACTTTCATTGTGTTGTTTAATCAGATTGGAATATGGATTTGGTTGTTCTACTAAGGTTCAGGCTAATCGTGAGCACCTAAAATTCTCTCTCGAGCAATTGCAGGCAAAAACAGATAACAAACTAGTAACAGGCTAATTACTCACTCTCGCACAATTATTAACCTAAATTACTAATCAATTAATGTTTATGAAGTAAACCCTAAGAACACGTACTCGTCAATTCACTCTCGCGCAATTAACTCCTACGTTCTTAATTATGTTGGTCTATTCCAGTTTTACTCTCTCGAGCTAAAACCAAAACACCGGACAATGAATAAATTGGCCAAATAAATCCAAGCGTTAAGAACAATAATTAAAACATAGTAATAACAACAACCCACAAATCCAATTCGTTTAAACAGACATAAATCCCATTAATAATCCCTAATGAAGGTTTAGCTACACATATTCATAGAGAATTCAACAATAATGTAATAAGAATTCATGGCTGAATAAGAAACAATAATAATTAATCTCTTAATAGTTATCGTACCTTAATCGACAATAATCCCAAAACAATGATGAAGAAAATCCAGAATACAAGCTAAAACGATGAACGGTAATCGAAAGCTAAACTAAACTAATGTAAAACTAATGTCTAATGTGGCGAATTAAGCGAACTAAGCGAACCCCTTTGATTTGTTGTTTAGTGCGGTATTTATACGTCTTTCAGCTCAAAGAAGGGTTTTGACTCGTACCCATGTGTATTTTCGAAGTCGCCCTCAAGTTTAAGTGAATTCGGGTGATGTGGCAAGGTCAAAACGACCTTTTTTAACCCAAAAATCGTCGGGTGTGCGTTCGCACACTTGAGTGTGCGTTCGCACACTTTTTTGAGCTTCTAGGGGTGTGCGTTCGCACACTAGAGTGTGCGATCGCACACTCATGTACTTAGCCAAAATTTTGCTTCAAAACTCACTGGAAAGGCTGTTTCGCTCGCACACTGCTTTGCACTTTAGTGTGCGTTCGCACACTTCCACTCTGCTGCACACTGTCAACTTCAAAAGGTCATAAGTCGGTGTAGAAATGTCGGAATGAGTCGATTCTTGATTCTATGGAAAGCTTAGGAGGTCTACTTTGTTTCTTATCAAGAACACAAAGTCAATTGAAGTCTCTAAGTAATCCAAAATCGTCAATCAATAAAGAGGGGTCAATTTCACAAGTAGAAACTTGTGCTCTCGGCGCCTATTTTCATCGGATCTTCGAACAACTTTCCTTTAACCTTCAATTATGATCCAAATGGCTTCCAATTAGCTTGAATATCATGACAAACTCCCAATTATTCCTGAAATGCTCAAACACAAAAATGAGTACAAAGAAGCTCAAAACCAAACGTCAAATGCACATATATGACATATAAAACACATAAAATATAGGAGTATTTCTACTCCTATCAAAATCCTCACACTTACCTTTTGCTTGTCCTCAAGCAAATAAATAACAATTCCCAAATGCCAATCACACACCCATGTCAGAACATAAGAAATTAAAGCACTTTCACCCCCCCTAAGTAATGAAACAATCAAATCATGCTTTAGAGAAGAGCAACATAGAGAGAAAAACAACTAATAACAATGGCAAATGCTCACACATGAACCAATAACACCGAGACTACTCAAGTGTTCTCACTCCTACATAACTTATAAATCAATTCAATCTCTAGGGCAGTCTAAACAATCTCAAAACAAAGATGAAAATCATATTCTGAGCGGAAAAACAACATGTGTAGCAACTAAGAAGTATGTCTCTCACAAGGTACTCTCGCACACACAAGTGTTTAAGGGTAAATGTTAAAAACTCTCTTGCCAAGACATGTTATTCTACCATAAGTTTGCCAATAGTCCACAATTCCACTACTAATTACGTTGAATAAAAAGAATCAAAATGGACTTTTCAATTGGTTGTAACGGGGTTTGGGTTAAGGTATGATACGGGTAAGCAAATATGGGTAATATGACTTGACAAACTTAACAAATGTCACAAGGAACAAACATTTAAAGTTTCAAGCTCGAACAAACTTTTAATCTCTTTTTCTTTACTTTTCATGCCTTAAGTTCACAATTATTTTTCTTTTTCTTTTCTCTCTTTTAAGCTCGATTTTTCTACTTTTTATTCGTTTTTTTTTCTTCTTCTTTTTCTTACTTTTTTTTTTTGAACTTCACAAGGCATACTAATCATATAGCACAAGAGATAATCGTTAAACAACACGAGCTTAGAATGTTTACCATCCTCACACTAGTTCCTTTAATACTTATTCAATTTATCAAGTCAAAGGGTAGAAAGAGGTAAATGAGAATAGGTAAATGTGTAAACGTAGGTGTAACAAAAATAAGGCTAAGGCTCAACTTGGGTTATCTAGGGGAAATCGGGTAGGCTATTTTAAGTGGTCTAAAGAAATGGGTATTCCTATATGCCATTTATCATTTTCAATTTATTTAACTAATCATGCAATTTTACTACGGACACATGGCAAATTCTAGAGAATTAACATGCATTGACTCACACCACAACAAATGAGACATAAAAATAATATGCTCGATATGGCTCAAAACCTCTCACAAATTGGAGTAATACTCTACGATTTGCTATACATCTTGTTCAAAAGCTCAGAAATTCAGTTTTTTTCAACAATGTTCTTGTCAAGTTCATATGCCCTAAAAATGACTTTCAACATAAATTATGCATTTGTGAAGTACAAATTTTCACCTCAGTCCTATTAGATCATGTCGGCTAAAAGACACAGTTATTTGACTATCATTCTAAACATGTTGTTCAATCACAAAAACACAATTTAACTAACTCATTAAATAGGGGGGACATAAACACTAAAATTTCAAAATTCTGACATTGGCACGAAATACGGCATAGGCATGATATAGAGGACAAACCAAACAAGCAAGGCATGAACAAACTAAGCAAAAGACATACAAAAATATCTATAAAGAGGTTCGCCACAAATCATCCTACATACCAAACATGAACAAAAAACAAAAACCAAAAACAAAAACTAAACTAAAAACATAAAACATAATGTTTTCCCCACCCTCACACTAGTTCATGCATTGTCCCCAATGCAATGAAATAGAAAAAATAAAGCATAAATGAAACATAAAAGTGTAAAGGGTGAAAGGAAAGATACCCTTGGGATTGCCTCCCAAGCGCGCTTTAGTTAGAGTCCAAAGCTAGACTCTTCGCGTAAGGTTGTTAAAAATACAACCTAACATGAGGAAGCCGTCTTGGTAGCATCTTCTCCCTCTTTTCCTTTGTTGGCTCCTTCAAGTAAAACTCAGGTGATACAGAGTATGCATTGTCTCTATAATAAAGGACAGGAGGAGTGTTAAGGATATTTATATATTTGATATTATTTCCATCATACTTGGAATCAAACCCTTCTAAGAATGGATCCTTGTAATCAAAGGTTTTGTCGATTTCCTCATAGAGTACTGTAATACCAAATTCCTCCCTACTTTCATCATTGAAGCTCATGGAAAAAGTAAGTGGGTCAGGAACTGAAGTTTCAAGATTACTACCCTCACACTGTCCTTTCTCACCCTCTGCAGACACCTTTGTGGAATGGCATTCCACTAATGCCTTGTCGCTTTCCAAATCCATCTCCATGTCCATGGCTTGTTCTTTTGGAGTAGCTTCCATTGTTACTAGTAACCCGTTTTGGTTTTCAACTTGTAAAGCACTAGCAATTTGAGTACATTGTACCTCAATATTGTGAATAGATTCAGACTGAATCTTGGACATCTTTTGGAACTCAGCATCACTCTTTTCCATCATATCAAGGAGCATATCCATCTTGCGAGAAAGTGACTCTTCTAGAGCTCTCTGGTGTTGTTCAGTCTCATATGAATACTCCAGTTCATCGCCAAAGTTGAAATTAGAGTTACATTGGTCTTGATATGTATGGAAGTTCCCCCAATTGTTGTTCCAACAATAATTTTGATGGTTGTCCCACCCCAGATTGTACGTGTTGGAATAGGGATCACTAGATTGACATTGACCACCCACAAAGTTGACATGTTCATTTGAATTTGGATAAAGTATTGGACATTCAGCCTCGGTGTGATAGAAACTCCCACAAACCACGCAATTATGATTCCAATCCATTACGCTTCTTTAAAAAAAGTACACCATGGAAAAGGTACCTGAATATAAATTGACAAATACCCACAGCGTAAAACAAGAAAATAAAAAAAACTAAATCAAGCCGAGCTATCCCAACTTAGTTGTTAAAGATACGCTTTCCCCGGCAACGGCGCCAAAAACTTGTTGGTAAAAATACGCAAGCGTACGTATGCCAACTTGTAATACAGACTGTGAAGTCCGGATATCGTACCCACAGAGAAAGCTTCTAAAGACAACCAGTTAGGAAACTCAATTTGTATAGCCGAAAAGATATTTTGATTGAGTTATAAGAACTAAATAAAGTAAAATAACAATTATGGATAAAATTAACTAAAGCTATAATGAAAATAAGGTTTTAACAATGATGGGAAGAACAGAGATTATTAACTTTCATTGTGTTGTTTAATCAGATTGGAATATGGATTTGGTTGTTCTACTAAGGTTCAGGCTAATCGTGAGCACCTAAAATTCTCTCTCGAGCAATTGCAGGCAAAAACAGATAACAAACTAGTAACAGGCTAATTACTCACTCTCGCACAATTATTAACCTAAATTACTAATCAATTAATGTTTATGAAGTAAACCCTAAGAACACGTACTCGTCAATTCACTCTCGCGCAATTAACTCCTACGTTCTTAATTATGTTGGTCTATTCCAGTTTTACTCTCTCGAGCTAAAACCAAAACACCGGACAATGAATAAATTGGCCAAATAAATCCAAGCGTTAAGAACAATAATTAAAACATAGTAATAACAACAACCCACAAATCCAATTCGTTTAAACAGACATAAATCCCATTAATAATCCCTAATGAAGGTTTAGCTACACATATTCATAGAGAATTCAACAATAATGTAATAAGAATTCATGGCTGAATAAGAAACAATAATAATTAATCTCTTAATAGTTATCGTACCTTAATCGACAATAATCCCAAAACAATGATGAAGAAAATCCAGAATACAAGCTAAAACGATGAACGGTAATCGAAAGCTAAACTAAACTAATGTAAAACTAATGTCTAATGTGGCGAATTAAGCGAACTAAGCGAACCCCTTTGATTTGTTGTTTAGTGCGGTATTTATACGTCTTTCAGCTCAAAGAAGGGTTTTGACTCGTACCCATGTGTATTTTCGAAGTCGCCCTCAAGTTTAAGTGAATTCGGGTGATGTGGCAAGGTCAAAACGACCTTTTTTAACCCAAAAATCGTCGGGTGTGCGTTCGCACACTTGAGTGTGCGTTCGCACACTTTTTTGAGCTTCTAGGGGTGTGCGTTCGCACACTAGAGTGTGCGATCGCACACTCATGTACTTAGCCAAAATTTTGCTTCAAAACTCACTGGAAAGACTGTTTCGCTCGCACACTGCTTTGCACTTTAGTGTGCGTTCGCACACTTCCACTCTGCTGCACACTGTCAACTTCAAAAGGTCATAAGTCGGTGTAGAAATGTCGGAATGAGTCGATTCTTGATTTTATGGAAAGCTTAGGAGGTCTACTTTGTTTCTTATCAAGAACACAAAGTCAATTGAAGTCTCTAAGTAATCCAAAATCGTCAATCAATAAAGAGGGGTCAATTTCACAAGTAGAAACTTGTGCTCTCGGCGCCTATTTTCATCGGATCTTCGAACAACTTTCCTTTAACCTTCAATTATGATCCAAATGGCTTCCAATTAGCTTGAATATCATGACAAACTCCCAATTATTCCTGAAATGCTCAAACACAAAAATGAGTACAAAGAAGCTCAAAACCAAACGTCAAATGCACATATATGACATATAAAACACATAAAATATAGGAGTATTTCTACTCCTATCAATAACAACGGTTCAAACCGTCTCCATATATATTAAGGGTTAAAATAGGAATTTTAAAATTTCTTTCAGCTATGCAGATTCTCACTTTCACCTTAATCGTTTTTCTCATTCTCGCTATTTACTTCAGTCCCTTTCACTTTAATCGTTTTTCATTCAAATACAAAGCTTTAAATGATTCATACAATGTAAATGCTTTAATTGATTCAGTGATTAAATACAGAGATTGATTTTTCAACTTGTACAAGGATTAGAAATTAGGTTTCTATCGATTCAGCGATTGATTAGGTTTTTTTCATCGATTGATACAGAGATCAATCAATATCAACAATCGATTTTTTCACCGATTCGAGGTAGTTTCTATTGGTTTTTATAGAAATCATTACTTAAAATTATAGTTTGAAGTTTTTTTTTCAATTAGTTTTTATTTTAGGTTTTAATAGATTGATTCTGATTTTGATTTTAGGTTTATCTTTTGTTTCTGATTTTGAATGACATCTGAGCTTGATTTCTTCTTTGTTTACTGACAGAATTTGATTCAGAATTTAGACTTTGATCTGTTGATTTTAGTGTGGGATTTCTAAGTTTGAGTTTCTGATCTAATATCAACAAATTTCAGGTGAAGTTAACAGTTTACAGTGATATACCTCATTTTCAAGTGAAGAACTTCATTCTGATTTAGAATGCTAACTTGTGGTTCATTCTGATTTAAGACTGCTAACTTGTGCTTCTGATCAGGATTACCATCAGGTAACTTTGCTTGCTGTCATTTCAGTGTTGCTATAATGCTCGATTGTTTGTGTGCTATACCTCTTATCTTCAGTTATACATAATAAAAAAAATGTATAGCGGTATGAGTTTACTCGAAGGACATTGTATGATATCTCTTAGAATATCACATGTGGTAGTTGCATACATAAAGTGTTGTGAGTTTAAGCAGTTAAGATGGTTAGATATTTCAATGATTATAGATATTTTCTAGTTTGGCGGCTTCCTGCAAATAACCATAATTACTTAGGAGTTGATGGTTAATTGAATTAACTGCAAAAAAATGTGAGCTCATTTTTTAATTTTTGTTAAGTGGATAAGTCCCATTAATTTCTTTATTTTGTGCTGTTATATTTGTTATCATTTAAACAATCATGTACATGGAAATTAAAGAGACTTTGATGACAAACCATGTTCATGAAAACTAAATCAAACAAGATTAAATATGTTAAGTGGCTCGCTAGTATTGGAGTGTGATTATGTCATCAACGTATCAATGCATAACTTGTTCCACTAAATAAAGCTAATTCATTATGTCTTGAGTTACTGGTGCTTGTAGTACCTCCAATATGGTCATTTTGAGTTACTGGTGCTTGATTTATTTTAAGCATAAATATATATTTTTGAATACAATCATCTAAAGAATGCAATTCTATGTACTCTTCTCCAGATAGTTCATCATTTTGCTCTGACTGCGAGGCTGAAATTAATTGAAAACCTAAGAGAATAAGGAGAAAAATGAGGGGCTTCATGGTGTTCATGGATTAAGTGAATGAGCGTGGATCTACAGTTTGAAAGAAATACTGTCACCAGGTTCATTATGCTCTCTCTGCTCCTTTACTTTGGTATTTTTGTGTCTACCTAAGCTAATATTGGCAAGTATGTTGTCCAGTAGGATTTTCAGTTATGAATACTAGAAATCACATCCTTTAGGAAACAAACTGGATATATAGGGAGCAAGTAGTTTGACCCTGGTATGAATGGGATGTTCTCTAGCAATATAGCTGATACAGTTTACTATTTGTAGATTCTCTCTTCTGTCTTTCTTATTCTGTAATAAGTTCTTAGAAAGTGGAAGACAGCTTCAAGAAGAATCAGACAAGTTTCAATCAATAGTGGAACAAGTCTTATGTGTCTTAGTCAAATGAGTATCATATATTGAAAATGATAATAAAAAGGAATAAAATTTTAGTTAAAAAGTATGCAGTTTTTTTAGAAATGAAGTTAGTATTTTGGCCATTATTGATTTATCTTGGTTAAAAAGTTGCAGTTATTGATTTATCTTCTTATGTCAAAGTATGCAGTTTTTTTAAGACTAAATTTTCACCATTTCATGAATTTTGTTTAATTTTAATGTTTCGGGATACAAAATTAATCTCTAAATTTCCTTCAGCTAAAAATTGACTTTTCAATTTTTATTGATTTGATGATGTTAAGTTGTCTCTCATAATGACAACCAACGTTTTATAAAATTTTCTTGAAATATATCATTTGAAATTGTTGGTAAAATTCATCTAGTTTGAAAAATTAAAGTTTACAACATCTAATAGTTCTAATATAATTAAAGAGTTTTTAAGTTAGAGGAGATATTTCGTTAGAAAAAAAATTTGTCTACCAATATTCAAATAAGTTAAACTTTTAAGTATTAAATTGTTTTTTAAATTTTTTTATCCAACTTTTAAAAAAATTCTTAATTCACCTCCTAAAAAAAAAATTCTTAATTCACATCAAACAATATTTATATTTTATTCATTAAATATATCTATTTTCCCATCAAAAAAAAATATATCTATTTTATTTTACAATTATTATTTATAATAAAACTAATACATTTAGTTTTTTTACCAATATTATTTCCGACAATCTTTTTTTATATATAATCACACCATCAGAGATAAGAATTCATATATATTTATTGAATCACTCAGACAAAAATCGATGCACAGCAATTCATTTTTTTTTTTTGAATTCTATGTAAAAGATAAGAATTCATATATATTTATTAATAATATAAAAATATAAAAGTAATTTTCGTCTTTTAATTACTCCTGTACTAGGGGAGCCAAATTTTCCTGTACTGGGGGAGCCAAATTTTCCTCAGCTAGGAGCCTAGGAGAGCCATTAATAAATGGAGATAGGCAAAGGATTGGGATTCCCTCAAGTTCATTTTTTTGAACTTGAGGGAGTCATGTTCATGATGTACACCACTCATTATAAAATGAACGGTGTAGATAAAAAAAACACAACTTTAATCAAATTAATCTACACCGTTCATTGAACATGACCCCCTCAAGTTCAAATGAACTTGAGAGAATCTCAATCCATAGGCAAAACATTGATTTAGGTTTGAATTTGAATGTTGATGTAAGCTTATTTTTTCTGGTAAAATCAGTAGTTGGGGCATGGGATCCTCTCCTAAAGTTTGAAGTTCAAGCCTAACTTAAAAAAATATTCTATATGAATGCACCAGTAAAACTATTGTTGTTTGCTAGCAATGGCGGAGTAATTAAAATTTTGATTCTATAAGATCTGATTGATTTTTTTTTCAATTTGATCTTGTATTTTATCTGCAAGAATCCAAAACTAGAGACAATGCCGTACTAAACAAATCAATAAACTGCCAAAAACTCACCATATATTCATTAATTTAATCTATTTATACTACAGTTGATCTGTCGAGGTTAAGTTTGACCAGAGAACAAAATGTGGGGGCTGAAGATCGGAGAAGACACTGTCAACAGTCACAGTGAAGCTTCATCCTTAGGGTTAAGGACTGTCAACAATCACGCCGGCCGTCAAGTCTGGGAGTTTTGTGGAGATGATGAGGCTGAGACTAATTCAGATGAGCTTACTCTTCTGGAAAATGCTCGCTCTCAATTCCGCCAGAATCGGTTCAATCAGAAACATAGCTCCGATCTTCTCCTCAGAATTCAGGTTTAGTAATTTTTTAATTTAGTTTAATTGTAATGCATTGTGTAATTAGGAAAAAATGTAATGTATCTTCTTAAATTTGGAATTTATATATTGCAGTTTGCGAAGGAAAACCAGAGCGGTTACAGTTTGAATGAATTGCCGCCCCAAGTGAAAGTGGATGAAGAAGTGACAGAGGAGGCTGTCACAACTACCTTAAGAAGAGCTCTTCATTTTTATTCGACTCTTCAGTCCCGGGACGGTCATTGGCCAGGCGACTATGGCGGCCCTTTGTTTTTACTTCCTGGTCTCGTATGTTAATTCTATTTCGTGCTATTCCGCCAGTTATTTCTTTATCCAATTCACATACTCATTATTACTCTATAACAGGTCATCACTCTGGCCATCACTGGAGTTCTTAATACTGTTTTGTCTATACAGCATCAATTTGAAATGTGCAGATATTTATACAACCACCAGGTATATTTCATGCAAATTTATCTTTATATCTTAACTTTTAGTATATTTCGAATGCAAATTGGCTTCCCGTTCACTAAAAATATCAGGGTTTTGCAGAATAGAGATGGTGGTTGGGGTCTTCATATTGAGGGCCCTAGTACCATGTTTGGTACTGTTCTTAACTACATTACCTTGCGGTTGCTTGGTCAACTTGCTGACAGTGGGGAGATGGAAATGGCTCGCACCTGGATCTTGGATCATGGTGGTGCTACTGCTATCACTTCTTGGGGGAAAATGTGGCTTACGGTGCTCTCTCTACTTCTGTTGAGTCCTCCTTTGAAGACATAAGAAAAGATTACCGTCCTTCTAACACATTCAATTATTTCTTCACCTTAGGTGCTCGGGGTATATGAGTGGTCTGGGAATAATCCACTACCACCTGAAGTATGGCTATGTCCTTACCTTCTCCCAGTACATCCAGGTGTGTTAATTAGCTAGAAGTATTCTGATAGTTACTTATCCTGCCTGTTTTCTTTTGTCAAGCACAACAAATTCATTCTCGTTTTTCAAGCAGGCCTATCTAGTTGAAGTTCATAATTTTATTAATGGACATGTTGGAATATCAAAAGTTCCGCGAAGTTAGAATATCAAGCGAATTTAGCCTTTTCAGTTGATTGTGATGCAATGTGTTGTTGAATGTTGCATGTAGTGATCATTGCTAATATTGCTAATTTTTCTCACCACAGGAAGGATGTGGTGCCATTGTCGAATGGTGTATTTACCCATGTCATATCTATATGGGAAGAGGTTTGTTGGCCCTATTACACCAACAATTGTATCTTTGAGAAAAGAGTTGTATGCGGTTCCTTACCATGAAATAGATTGGAACACAGCTCGGAATACATGTGCAAAGGTTGGTAAGGATCTAAGTTGTTTGCTTAAGATTTGTGCTCCAACATTATGTATTATGTGTTTTTTATATTCTTATGTCATGTCAGAACTGCTCCATTTAAACACCTAGGAAGCTTTTTCTCTAACTTTTGTCAACTCTGAGCTCTTTTATTTCATGTTGACATGTGACTTCTGCTAATTTTGGTAGGAAGACCTATATTATCCACATCCCCTAGTTCAGGATATTCTCTGGGCATCTCTTCACTATGCATATGAGCCTATTTTCAAATGGTGGCCTGTTAAAAAGTTGAGGGAGAAGGCTTTGAATACTGTAATGCAGCATATTCATTATGAAGATGAGAACACTCGGTACCTTTGCATAGGGCCTGTCAACAAGGTACGTATATACCAGAAGAAACTATGATGATTCTCTGCCTTTTGTTTTCTTTCAAAATAATGGAAGCGTATTCAATCATTTGTTTCTAATGCCACCTGCATGGCTGCTTTAGTTCTTTCCTGATTCTCTTGGTCTTTGGACTTCGTATAACTTTATGGTTTCTCATGGTTGCTTATAATGTATTTATGCAGGTGTTGAATATGCTTTGTTGTTGGGTTGAAGATCCACTCTCTGAAGCATTTAAACTGCATCTTGCAAGGCTGTATGATTATTTATGGATTGCTGAAGACGGCATGAAAATGCAGGTGTGTGTTGTGTATCATTACGACATTACGTGAGTGGTAATTTATTAATGCTAGTCTCCCCTGCCTCTTTGGATTGTCTCAATATATGTCACCGTTAAGTGGCACATTGGCACAGGAGATAATAACTGACAAATAGAACTGATATTTGCAGGGTTATAATGGAAGTCAAGCATGGGATACTACTTTTGCTGTTCAAGCAATTATTTCTACAGACCTTGGTCAAGAATATGGTCCAACCTTAAGAAAAGCACACGAGTTTATAAAAAATTCGCAGGTACTTATTTGCAGAGATCATACTACCAGACTTAAAATTAATTTTCCTCCATACGCAGCTCATTGTACTTCTATAAAAGGTGCTAGAGGATTGTCCTGGAGATCTAAATTACTGGTATCGCCACATTTCTAAAGGTGCTTGGCCATTCTCGACTGCAGATCATGGATGGCCCATTTCGGACTGCACTGCGGAAGGGTTAAAGGTTAAATATTACTAAATGTGTTGAGAAATATATTCTATTGGAACCGTTTTTTTTATTTGTTTCATTTACAGGCTGTGGTATTGTTGGCAAAACTTCCAGAGGAAATAGTTGGGAAACCATTATGCGCGAAGCAGATGTATGATGCTGTAAATGTTATCATTTCCCTACAGGTAAGAGTAGGTTATCACTGACACTAAATCTGATATGTTAGTCCTACAAATACATTATTGAGGTTACGGATGCGAGTGTCATGGTGCACTTGAATATATGTTGGAGCAAACATTACTCAAATATAGGGAGAGTGGGGGTTTGGTGCTTCAAGCAAAGCAGAAGCTTGGAGAAGAAACCTGCGATTAACATAATTAGCTACAGATTGATGCTCCTATCCCTTCCCACACCTTTCCTTAACTTAAGATAAAAGTATTGTCTACAAGAGTTGAATGATAGTAAGAATATGAAAATCAGGCTAATGCTCGGTCACAGAGATGTTATTACCGAGATAATCCGTTTTTTCTTCTTTTCTTTCTGTATGTTACTTGGATGAAAACGGGATACATAAAATGTTGCAAACCTGGTTAAAGCGAATGCTTGCTTATGGCACTGGAAGATCTTTTAATATTAAATATTATTTTTTGAAATACGGGATATACAAAATCTTGCAAACCTGGTTAAAGCGAATGCTTGCTTATGGCACTGGCAGATCTTTTAATATTAAATATTATTTTTTGAAATATTTTAATATTAGATATTAATGGCATTTATTTGCATTTCAGTCTTAATTCTACGAATTGGACACTTCATTTTAATAGACTTTGCATCTTCAAGTCAAAAGGAGCTTACATTCCATCTTTTTAAATTCTGGTATCTAGAGACTTTTATTTATTCCAAGGATGTTCTATATTGGAACCATTGCAGAATGCTGATGGCGGCTTTGCAACATATGAATTGACAAGGTCCTACCGATGGTTGGAGGTAACTAATTTTATGTTTTATCCCTTTGCATAATCAAAGCACTTACCTTATCATTTATATTTGATGTTGAATGCTGATTTCAATTAATTGGTTGTGCTGAATGTGAAAAACATCATGTGCGACTGAATCCCCATTCTTTGTGCTTCTCTAAGTCTCTACGTGGTATGTGCAACAATGGAAACTCAAATTGTTGTTAATACTCATCCAGAACCCAAAATTTATGTTTTTTTATGACCATATTTTATCTTTTCATATAATAAGGTGTTGGTTGATTTATCTTCAGTAGACAGCAAACAACATTATGATGGTAATTCTGTAAGATGAGCCGAACCCAGTTAAATCTGTCTTCTGATTGCATCTGTCGCAGGTTATAACAATGACGCTCTTTCTCATTAGAGTATCGCAGTTTTGACCACGATAAATTAAGTTTTAAAAATATCTACCCTTATTTTTAGAAAAGGAAAAGGCACCCATTATGTGACATGTTATTTTTTCATCCATACATGCGTGATTAGCTTCTTCTTGCTGACATTTTAGCTATAATTCTTTTTAATTATTGTTTTTGGTCTATTTCAGCTAATCAACCCTGCTGAAACGTTTGGTGACATTGTCATTGATTATCCGTAAGATTTCAACTCAGCTCCATCTTCATATTTGTTTTATAAGTTACTTTAGCGACTTCACGAAATATTATGATGAAGTTAAATTAGATTTATGACTTAGATATGTAGAATGTACATCGGCAGCAATCCAAGCTTTGACATCATTCAAGAAATTGTACCCTGGCCATAGGCGAGAAGAAATAGATAATTGCATTTTCAAAGCTGCAAAGTTCATTGAAGAGATTCAAGCAAAAGATGGTTCATGGTAGGCTTATGCATGTTATTCTCGTATGTGTGGTTCTGGTCAAGTTTTTCTTGGAGGTGATTGAGTTTTCTAGCTTCTATTGAAAGGTATGGATCCTGGGGAGTTTGCTTCACTTATGCTGGGTGGTTTGGGATAAAGGGTTTGATTGCTGCTGGTAGGACATATAATAGTTCTTACAGCATTCGTAAAGCTTGCGACTATTTGTTGTCAAAAGAGCTCTCCACCGGTGGCTGGGGAGAGAGTTACCTATCATGTCAAAACAAGGTATGATCATCCTTCATATTTCAATTAGATATTCTATGATTTTCACCTAATTTTTTTTGAGTGATCACTTTCATACTTCTACGAAACGTGCGGTCATTTTAATGTCTTTCTGAGCAGGTCTATGCAAATCTTGAAGACGATAGACCGCACATAGTTAATACTGGATGGGCTATGTTAGCACTCATTGATGCTGGGCAGGTATATGCTCAACCAATACAGCATTTTGTTTTCGAGATATGCAGAACTTTAGAAATTGAATGAATTACATCAGAGTTAGGTTAGGTGTCTAATGTTAATGACTTAATGCAACTAATTTTACCTCTTTTTACTGTTGAGAGACAATTAGTTATTCATATTTTTTTCGTGATTTATGAAGGCTGAGAGAGATGCAACGCCACTGCACCGTGCAGCAAGGATACTGATAAATTCTCAAATGGAGAATGGAGATTTTCCCCAACAGGTAAATGAGCTTTCTGTTTTTACCAAGCTGCTGCATATAGACATTATCTGACTACCATATACACTCTCCATCCCAATACAATTGTTCACTTTGCCATTTTCATATAGTTTAAGAAAACATAATTAATATTCTACATACTTACAATTTTATCTCATTTTCCCTTTTATACCCTTATTAAATAACTAATCCACTTCCGTGGAATAATGACAATAAACAGTAGACTTCAAATAAGGGCAATGTAGAAAGATTATTTTTAAAGATTGTAATTTACTAGAAAAATAATTTTTTTTGGGAAAAGAAGAAGAAAGTGGGCAATTGTATTGAGACGTGGGGAGTATATCTTATTGAATTTTATCTGGAAAAAATAAATTATCTTTTCATTTAAAAAACACTCAATTGATGAAACTTTACAGATTTTTTCATACAAAAAAAGGTTTAAATTCTATGAAAACATCATCAGAAATCATGATCGTTATACATCTGCATTTTATATTGGGATTTTAGTTAAATTGATTATAGACTTATATATTAGCTTGGTACTAATATGTATAATTAATTATAGGAGATCATGGGAGTTTTCAACAAGAATTGTATGATCAGCTATTCTGCATATCGAAATATATTTCCCATATGGGCCCTTGGAGAATATCGTTGCCGAGTATTGCAAGCTCTTTAAATCTATAAGTGTTACCATTACTTTCTAGTAACAACCTTCCAGATGGAGATTTTAATGTTCTTCGGAAGTTGCTAGCAGTTTCTGTAATTGGAGTTCCAGATGGTGATTTTAATTTTCATTTGTCGTTGACGTTATTAATTGGAATCGCTAGTAGTTTCTGTAATGATTGATATGGTTAATAAAAAAATGAAAAAACAATGGAAAGTTGCCATTTCTATATCTTTAGAAGTAAGTTGAAGGTCAGACTTCTGGGAATTTTGATTTCTTGTTCATGTTTATAGAGAAGCGTATTTCTACTTCAATAGAAGTAAGTTGAAGGTTGGAATTTCTGGAAATCGTGTGAGGTTTATCATTATGGTTAAGTAATGACAAATACAACAAACATATTTTAAATAGTGTTGGAAGGCAAAGGAACACGTTTTCGATATTCTGCTAGAGCCCATAGCGGGTAGATACTTCTGTATGCTGCATAGTGTAACATGCAGTTCTTATTGAACACACCCGTGATTTCCTGGCATTCATTGAATTACAAAGTTAATTTGTGTTGTGTGAATAAGTACCAAAATTTTAGCTTAAGTCGAAGAGTTAGTAACCTGTTGAGGAAAATCACCATCTTCCAATTGAGAGTTGATTATCAACTTTGCTGCTCGGTGAAGAGGTCTCGGGTCTCTATCCATCTGTTATTCCAATTACAATTAGAATCGTAAACAAAACACCTGCTCATTACTCTATTATATATCTTCATACACTCACCTGCCCGGCACTAATCAGACCCATCATCGACCATGCTGTATGCACCAGATTCGATCTGTTTCCTTCTAGACTCACATATTTCTGCATTTAAATTTTCCTTTTCATTTCCGTCTATTTTCATGAATTCGTTGCCTCAACAGTAAATATATGTTATTCATTTACCTTCTCCGGGCACGACAAATAGCTCTCTCCCCAACCTCCGTCTTCTTTTTGTATCCTGATGAGGAAATCAACACCTCTGCGCATTGTTTCGCTATTGTTGTAACTCTTGCCAGCAGCGGCTAGACCTCCCAGTGCAAACCATGAACCATAAGTGAAGCAAACTCCCCAGTTGCCATACCTATTTCAGTTACCATATAATACATATTTCTTTAGCCACTTGAAACAAAACGCTAACAAATTATTAATATTCCCTAAGTAATTGATGGAATGTACCATCCGCCTTCTGGCCTTTGTATGTGTTCAAGGTATCGTACAGCATTGACGATGAAACTCTCTATATCCTTCTTACGATACCCTGGGTATAATTTCTTGAACAAAACTAAAGCATGGATTGCAGATGCAGTGCACTCCACATACTCGTGCTCGATGACTATGTCAGCGAAAAATTCTGTGGGATTTAGTAGCTGAGACAGTCCAAGATTAGGCATTGGCTAATGAACATCGCAAAATCACGGACAAAGAAAGATTAAGTAACTTACTTCCAGCCATTCTTGAGCCCCGGCTGGCTCCCACGCTGGTAAACCTCCATTCTTACTCTGCAATTAACATATAAGTTGCCTTTTTCATTTCAATTAATGCTACACAATGACAATGCTGTGTTATTATATAAATTTTTTCGAGAGAGATCCTCACCTGTAACGAGAGGAGGATGTTGACAGCGTCGTACAACTGTTGGGGCTCCATTTTCTCGCCAACAATTTCAGGCGGCATCATGGAGAAAAGAAGGCAACACTGCATTTATAGTAGAAACTAATGTGGTAAGGGTGAGGCTTATAACAGCAGGAAGTGTTAAAATTTCTTGTCGTTAGTGTACTATAAGCATTTTACATTTCGGTTACCATAGTTTTATTTTTTACATTTTGATAACACAACTTCCGTTTTTCCAACACCGGGAAGTTACTTAGTGAATCCAGGTGTATTATTGCTTATGTGCCATCGAACTTCTTTGTTGTCTTGTCACATAAGCAATTGATGGTCGAAATTTTCTTTTTTGGAAAAAATGAAAGTTGGGTTAAAATGTAAAAATTGAAAGGATGATAATCGAAGTGTAATCATCCTATAGTTCAGTAATTGTATTTTTTTTAATCCCGCAGGAAAATATTCTAAGTGAATAAGTTTGATACCTTGAGTCCTTCTGCAGTGCAATCTGAAACTTGCCATCCATGGTCTTGGTCAGAGAAAGTCCACGATCCCTTAGAATTATGTCTATACATGCTTTTGAAGTTTCCGGAAGGATCATTCTTGACCTGAAAGTATTTTAGTTCTTTTTTAAGAATTAACCGAGACGGAAGAGATTAAATTTAATAATAGTAGTAGAAAAGAGAGAAAACCTGAGATTTCTTTATGAAGTCGTGGCCTTTCTTGAGCACATCACCTATTTCGTGAGTAAGATTACAAGCAAGCAAAGCTTGAATCGCAAAACCAGTGTCCCACTGTTGACTTCCAAAACTCTGCATTTTCATTCCGTCTTCCGCGACCCAAATGTAATCCGGAATCCTAGCAAGATGTTTCTTGAAATAATCACCATATGGATCTTCAACCCAGCAAGCAAGCATGCATAGCACCTACGAAACGAAGACCAGTATCAGAGACAGTATAATGTATTGAGGGAGCAGCCTCACTAGCTTGTGTAGTACTAATAATGTTACCTTTTCGACGCAGCCAATGGTAATGTATCGACTGTTTTCATCTTCGTAGTGAATGTGATTCATGGTTACTTGAAGAGCTTTGCTCCTGATCAATTTATTGAAAGGCCAGCGTGTGAGAAAAGGCTCGGTGGATACGTAGAGAGCATCCCACATCAAATCTTGAATCATCGGGTGGGGATAATACAGATCCTCCTGCAGTCAGTCGTGCGGATAAAATACATAAATATTACATTATTAAATGGAAAATAAATTAATTACATGAAATGGAAAGAGTATGAGCGAGAAACTGACAGAAGCGCAAAGGTGGCGAGTTTTTTTCCAATTAACTTGTTCATAAGGTTGAGTGTGGAGTTCTTGTCGGAGTTGAAGAATGAGAGGAGTGATAGGTCCCACAAACCTTTTCCCATATAAATAAGACATCGGCATGTAAACCATCCGACAATAGCACCACATTTTTGCTGCATTAGTCAAACAACGACTGATGAGATTTGTCACACAGTCAATAAAAGAAATCGCAATCATACTTGGTGTACTAGATTTATATAAGAAATTTTTCTGATCGATCTCACCTGGGTGCATAGGCAGAAACGAAGGAAGGAGCCAAAATTCAGGGGGCATCGGGTTGCTTCCAGACCAATCATACACACCGAGTATCTACACAATTTAATTTTTATGTTGTTAGCAATCCGTGATAAATATCAAAGAAAGGAAAGAAATAATACATTACCGAGAGCCAAGTCTTTCCCCAGGAGGGAATGTAAGTTACACCGCCATGTTGATGAATCCAACTTCTGGCTCGAGCACACGCATTGTCCTGACCGCCGTCAAGAGCTTGTCCGAGAATACGCATGCAAATGTAGCTAAGAACGGTGCAGAACATGGTGCTGTGACCTTCAATGTGAAACCCCCAACCTCCATCTTCATTCTGATGATAGTAAATGTATCTCAGAATTTCCTTACGATGCTCGCTCGGGAACACAATTTCTAAATGTCCTGTTATGTACACACACATCACCTACAAGTAAGCGTAGATAATTAATTAGCTTATTTTCATTAAATCGTGATCAGTGTCATATAAATATGAATACTTACTAATGGAGGAAGGAAGAACAAAGGGCCAGCATTTTCAGCAGGCCAATGACCGTCAGAAGCTTGAAGGGCACAGAATATGTGGACTGCCCTTCGTAATGCCTGTGTTGCCTTTTCATATGTTATTTCTTCACCCTCTTCTATTTTCACTTTTGCTATTTTCTGCTCGAACTTTTTCTCCTTTAGAAACTGTAATTTTTCATAAAAGTGAGACAATTTGTTAATTAAAAAAAAGTAAGGGATATTTATAAAAATATCTAAAAAATATAAATATTGGTAAAGTTTCAAACAGTTTTTTTTCCAACAATTTTAAATGGTTTTTAAAAGCATATATAGTATGCAATCGTTTCAAAAATAGTTTCTAGCGGTTTCATATAGTTTTTAAGAAAATAATTAGAAAGAATACTTTTATGTATTTTTAAAACTGAAAAAAGTGCAAACAAAAACATTAGAATAAGAGTGTAAAATTTAAAATTTTAAAGCCAGAGTACTTTTTACAAGTAAATAAAAGAAATGGAGTACTTTGTTTTATGAATTCCCAAAAAAGTAACCTTTAAGAATAAACCTCTGTATTAATAATAATAAAAAAAAACAAAGACCTAACATGAAAAATTTGAGTATCTAAGTAGAACATGCACATTATTCGCTGATCTTTTGATACACACAACGGAGTTATTAGTAAACGAAGAAAATAACTTTGTATAATGGAATCAACAAACATTCATTTTGCCCCCTGAATTTGGCACAAAATATCAATTAAGGTCAAGTTTATGGTTTTAAGAAAACACCATAAATGTCTTATTTTACCCCTTCATATGAGGTGTCAAAATAATTGGAGCATTTTATGCATATTAGTTGGAGATGGTGTGGCGGAAAATTATTGGATAATTTGAAGCTGAAGGGGTAAAATGGACCTAAATATCAAACTAAGGGTGGTTTTTGTCCAAAATCATAAATTTGGTCTTAATTGATCTTTTACACTAAGTTCAGGGGGAAATGAACCTTTTCCGAATCTCTAACTATAACACCCACGTGATCTTCTATTTGTTTGCGATCTTTTTGTTTAAATCTTATTATTATTGAATATCAAGATTTATAAGGGTTAAGGACAGTTTTATGCGGGTTAACCTTTTTAAATAAAATAAAGTTCATATTCATCCGTAGAAATTTGGAACGAGCCGGACTAAAATTAGTGATAAGTTTACTTTACTTGATTAGTTTATTGGAATTAATATAACAATATACAAAATGGATAAATATTAAGAAATATTATTAATAAAAATAATAAAAAGATTTGAAGAGAAAAGATAGGTCATTTCATGTGATACTTACCTAAACTAAAGTAATTGGTCATCAATACATCGATCACCAATCTTTTTCTTTTCTTAATATTTTGAGCATTTGACGTTACCTAACTCTTTAGTTTACTTATTTTCTATAATGAACCAATATCAATTACTGCATTCTCATAATCATATAACCAGTATAGAAATTAATGATGAATAAACAAGCAGTACGTACCTGCATACGCCAGAGAAGGTCCGCGCTTGGCTTAACCTGAAAGCGACGATCGTAGAAACGGAGACGAGCTTCTTCAACTTGAGCACGCTCTTCAGGCGAACCAGCTTCGGGATCAAACTCCCAAGTCTGGCGTCCTACGTAGTCGTTGGTGCTATATAAGTATGCATCGTTCTCATTTTTCTCTGCAATTTTCAACTTCCACATCCTTCCTACACCATATCATATTTAATTAAATATATGAAGATCAATTTTTATAAACATATAACAAAATCATTACAATATACCTGGAATCAACGGATAAATGATATTACTCGACTACGTACACACTAGCTTGGTAGCAGCACGTATATACACTATTTATAATTATGTGTATTAATAGAAATATATGAAGATTTTGTTTTTATTATATATAAAAAAAAGATTTGATTTAAGAGTTTGGATGCGTATATATGGGAAACTAATGTGGGAAGCTTAGTTTTTATGTGTATATATGATCATATGATATGTGTGATATGTGTGATATACATTTTCTCCTCCTACAAAATAAGGCCTCATCCTCTTTATACTTTATTCCTTTTCTTGTCCATTTATTTAATAGGATAATATTTATCTAGATTCAGTACATCCATCTTAATCTCATCTTATTTTTATGGCTAAACATACTTTGGGTCCCTAAAATATACGGTTTTAGGTCATCGGCTGCCTCAACTTTTATTTGGCTTTCTCAGGTCCCTAATTTTTTTTGGTTCATCAGGTGATTTAATTTTTATTTGGCTTTCTCAGGTCTCTAAACTTTCATTTTTTTAGTTCATTGAGTGGCTAAATTTTCTTTTTTTTATTCATTAAGGTCATCTCCATTGCATATCACTTGTTTTAAAACAAGTGACATTTCATCTCCAGTGTGTTACTTGTTTTAAAATAAGTGACACTAAAATCTCCTCTCTCATCAAATTAGATGATTTACTATTTGGAGTCACCTATTTACTATTCATTATTTTATTATTTGATAAAAGTACAATTCAATATTTTTTATTTATTTTTTTATTTAATTCAATACATTTATAATTAAAAACTTAAATATAAATAAAAATTATATAAATATTATTTATTTATAATATTATATAATAGTTTTACCATGAAAATATTAAAATATAATAATCATTTACTTTTCATAAATTTTTAATTAAATAAATATAAAATATTATATAAATGATTTTACGAGACAATAATTTAAAAATATTATATTAATAATTTAACGAGACAAAAATATAATTATTATTATATATATTAATTAAACTAATATATAATAAAAATATTTGTGTGGGTGTTATTGATAAAAGTGTTTAAATATTAAAGTGAAAAAATAATTAAAACATTAAAAATGAAAAAGAATATTTTTTTAGTGTAGACAAAAGTGATTGTGGTTGGAGTAGATTTGATGATAAATCACCTAATTAATATTAGATGCTGGTTTGTGATTGGAGATGCCCAAGTCCTTAAATGGATCTCCATTTAAGGACCTAATAAACCAAAAAATAAAATTTTAGGTTTTGAGGAAGTCAAATAAAATTGAGGGACTTGATGAATCAAAAAAAAAATGAAAGTTTAGGGACATGAGAAAGTCAAATATAAATTGAGGGATCTGATGCAATAAAATAGTATAGTATAAGGACCCCAAAATGGATTCTAACCTATTTTTATTACCACTCATATTTTAATGTCTCAATAATGTTTGATTTACTTGTTGTTGGTAGCTGCTAGTTGTTACTGATAACTGATGCATAATATTTATTTAGTAAGATTTAATCAGTTGACGTCGTTAATATGTTAAATGAACTTAATGAGTGTAGCTATTTTTTTAGGTTTAATCACCAAAAAATGCCAAACCTATACGTTTTGTGTCAATTATAGCCAAAACTTTAAAAATCACCAGATTTAGCCAAATCTTATATGTTCTGTTTCTTTTTTAGCCATTTTTGAATCGAACCGGTTTTTCTAACACCGTGTCGTCCACGTCACCGCCAATTAAGCAATTGGCTGGCATGTCAGTTGAAATATTTAAATAAGGTTTGACTATAACTGACACAAAATGCATAGGTTTGGTATTTTTTGGTGAATAAAACTAATTTTAAAATTAAATAATTAAATGATTAATTATATTATAATAAAATTCATATATTTAAAAAATAATATTTTTATTTAACGCTAATTAAAATTAATTTATTTTTACTAAATTTAAATAATTCTAATAATTTTTTTACATATTTGATGGATATATAATTAATTTAAATTCTATTAAAAACAAAAAACATATTCATCTTAAAAATTATTTATTTTAAATTCCAGTCGTCGGGTTTTTGACACCGCCACCGTTTGAGACCCAATTGTTCATCTTCCGACGAACAATCTGAGAGTAATATACACAACAAACATACAACAGTGTTCATAATTCAACTATACACACATAAACATAAAAATAATCACTGAATAGACTGCTTATTTAAAGAACGAGTATAATTATTTTTTCATTTTTTTTAAAAAAAATTGAAGTTCATTGTGGTGTAATCAATATATATCATAATATTTATAAGTATAAACGTATATGTCATTTTACTCGGAATAGCCAAAAACTTACCTTAATTTACACATAACTATTTTATTTATTACCTAAAGTCAGTCATAACAAGATCTCAACAAAAATAAAAATAATAAATCAAGTTCAGGGTATGTTTTCTTCCCGCAACGCTGAAATCATGGCCATCCGGGAGTCCCTTTCTCGGCTTAAAGGAAGATCCAAGGTAATGTTCGAATCGGATGCGCTGGAGATTATTTCGGATATTAGACAGTCCCTCAAAGTTGGTGTTGATTTAGGCATCGATAATTGTTTCTCTATAGCTAAGCAGTTACATAATGTTTCTTTTGTTTTTGTAAGACGATCTGTGAACTCTGCTGCTCATTCGCTTGCGCAAGCAGCTCGTTCTGTGTCAGGTCAGCAGGAGTGGTTCGATAACTTCCCTGCATTTCTTACGAATGTAACCGCTTTAGATTGATTTATCGATACTGCCTCATTTTTCCCTAAAAAAAGTAATACATTAATTTATTTTTTTAAGGATGACGATATTTTCAGATCAGCTTTTTATAAGGCCAGAGCAATTTTTTAATTGGGTTTTTTTTTCATAAATCCCCTAAAAATGTTATGTTGTTATATTTTTACCTCACAATATTAATTTTAGCAGAAATCTCTCAAAAAAATGAAAAACTTTCCACAAATCACTCATAACCCAAAACATCTTAATTTATAATAAATTATGATGGTTTTACCCCACCAATGTGCAATGTGGAGACATACGGCATGCAACATGTTATATTTTAGCTGCTTTCACATTCTAAAGGTAACCAACTGATATCAAGCCATCTATTTATTAGAAATCTCTAGCCAATTAACACGTGTATGTTTCTAATGCTCATTACTGCACATACCCCTTCATTGCAATCTTGACATTATAGTGTATTAAGATATGTTAAGCACATGATAATAGCATGTACATCCAATCCAACCAATTGAACTTTTTCATCCCTAAAATCTACCTGAATCAAATTTGTAGATATATTCTTGTTTTAATTTTAATAAAATCTTAAATAGTCCTATTTTATTTCACTATTAATTTATTTATTACTTTATAACTTATTTTTGATAGTGTAAATTATTAAAAAATTAATTTAAATAGAATAAATTAATTTGTAATTTGTAATCAATTTATTAAAAATTAATTTTATATTAGTTATTTTAAGTTTACATTGAGTACTTTAAATTTACACAAACCATTGTGGAAAAATATTAGATACTTTATTTTAAGTTTACGTTGAATTTATTTTAAGTTTAAATTTAATTTTTATTCAGTTTATATCAAGTACATTCACTTAACTATTAATTTTTTTTATCACTTTAAAAGTCAAATTTTAATAGTGTATATTTTCAAAAATTTAATTTAATTAGACTAAATTAATTTTCAATTTATAATCACTTTACTAAAATTTTATTCAAGAATAGTTTACAGTAAGTTTACATATTAAGTTTATATTAAGTTGAGATTGAGTTTACATTACGTTCATGGAGGCCACCGTATATTTTAAAAAAAAAATTATTTTCGATTTACTATTAGTTTATTTGTCACTTTATAAATTTATTTTTAATAGTATACATTTATAATAAATTAATTTGATTATTTGAGATTAGTTTATATTGAGTTGATATTAAGTTTATATTGAGTTAATATTAAGTTTATATTGAGTTTACATTAGGTTCATATTGAGTTTATATTAAGTTTACACCGACCATTACGAAAAACTTTAAAAATTTATTTCAATTTACTATTAGTTTATTTGTCATTTTAAAATTTTACTTTAATAGTGTAAGTTTTTATTAATTTAATTTAATTAGAGTAAGTTAATTTTAGATTTATAATCACTTTACTAAGAGTTTATTCTAGATTGGTTTATATTGAGTTGATATTAAGTTTACATTGAGTTTACATCAGGTTCATATTGAGTTTATTTTAAGTTTACGTACCGACCACTGCGGAAAACTTTAAAAAGTTTACTTTCAATCTACTATTAAATTATTTGTCACTTTAGAAATTTATTTTTAATAGTATAAATGTTTAAAAAATTAATTTGATTAGAGTAACTTAATTATAGATTTATAATCAGTTTACTACGAATTTATTTTTGATTAGTTTATATTGAGTTGATATTAATTTTACATTGAGTTTACATTAGGTTCATATTAAGTTTATTTTAAGTTAATGTACTGACCACTATAGAAAAATTTAAAAAGTTTTCTTTCAATTTATTATTAGTTTATTTATCATTTTAGAAATTTATTTTTGAATTATTAATATATTAATTTGATTAGACCAGATTAATTTTAAATTTATAAAAATTTATACAAAAATCATATTAAGTTGACATTGAGTTAAGTTTACACCGACCAACACGAAAAAATAAATAGTTTACTTTTACTTTATTAGTCACTTTTTTTTTAAATTATTAGTAAATTAATTCTATTAAGTTAATTTCAAAATTATAATGAGCTTATTAAGAATTTTCTTTATACTTATTAAGGATTTATATTGAGTTGACATTGGGTTTATATTAAATTTACATTAAATTTATATTCAGTTCATTATAAATATATGTATTTTATTCATTTAAATATAAATTAAGTGTGTCATAAATATATTAATTCATTTATAAAATATATTAAATTTTATATAAGTTAATCTAATATTTCTTTTTCCAAATTGACTTCCAATATTTTTATTTTTATTCAGAATAATATATTTTTAGTAATATTGTAAAGGAAAAATAGAAAAGATTGAAAAATAAGTAAGTGAATATTGTATTTTTATATGAATAAGTAAGCCATTAGAAAAAATTAATTCTTATAAACAATTAATTTTTGTATATATTTCTATTAGTAATTTTCTTTGTGTAATAAATTTGACAGCTTTTTCTTCAAAAGAAATAAAAGTGAAGTAGCTCTCAATATTAAATTGAAGTACAACACACCATTAGCACAAAGAAGCTTTTGCAGAGCAAGAAAAAATCGTGACCATTGAACAAAGCTTTAAATATACACTGTTGATACATAAAATTTTATTGGAGAATTATGGACAAAGTTCACACGTGATGTTATCATAGTAGCATATAGAAAATAGGGAAAATAATTGTGTGTAATAAAAACACAATAAGAAAATAGAATATAAGGATAAGGCTTAATTACTTAAAAGTCACCCATCTTATTTTTTTTTTTCGTTTATACCCTAACCTAGGAAAAAGTTCATTTATACCCTGACGTATGTGTTTATGTTTCACCTCTACCCCGAAACACTAAATTAACCTCTTTTTATTTAAAAAAAAGTTTATAATAGTCCTTCATTTAGAGAAAAATCCATTTCTAATTAATCTCTAATTAGTTTAGGTTAAAAATGAAGAACTATTTTAAACTTTTTTCTTAATGAAAAGAGGTTAATTTAGTTCCTCGGGATAGAGATGAAACATAAATACATACGTCAGGATATAAATGAATTTTTTACTAGGTCAGGATATAAACGAAAAAAGTTCAAGGTGGGTGATTTTTAAGTAATTAAGCCTAAGGATAAAATAGAGAAAGGTAAATTTAAAAGGTAGACATGAAATTTTTTTAAGAAAATTGAGAGATTTTTGAAAAAAAAAAAAGTTGGGTGATTTTCACAAACTTTTGAATTTTTGGGTGATTTGGTGTAATTTTCTCTTTTTAATTTCGGACCTCACAATCCCTTTAATAAACAGGCATCTATTTTTTTTGTTTTAGTTACTTTTTTATTCTTAAATTAGCCTTCTTTAATAGGAAGCAAAACACTTAAATTTTGATGTTGTGAAATCAAAGGGAAATTGATATGGAAAAAAATATTGAAATGTAAGTGTTTTCCTTACTATCAAACACCAAATAACGCTAACTTAGGAATGAAAAGATTTTCATCCAAAAAAAGGAATGAAAAGCTAATCAAAAGAAGAAAATAAATTTTTAATTATTAAAGGCAGTAAGGTCCAAAACTAAAAAACTGCTCTAGCCCCATAAATGTTTGATAGAAAAAATTAATTTTATTTCTTTTATAAAAAATTGACAAATCGATATTAATTTAGAAAACTAATTATTTATAGCTCTGTTATAATAATAAATTTAATTTCATCTAATCATACCATTTAAAATTAATTTAAAGAAGTAAATATATTAAAAAGTTATCTACTTTAGGATGGAATACTTTATCTAAATAATTAATAAAATAAAATAGCAAAGAAATAAAATCAAAATGTAATTTTTCACGTCAACAATTTGAGGTTCAAAAAGCTCTTTTAACAAACTTTGAGAGTTACAGCAAACTGTCAAGGTCGTGGGTTCAATTCCTCTCACAAGTGCTTTCCCTCCCCAATTATTAAAAAAAAAAAACAAACCTTGAGAGTTAAAAATTGTTATTTAACATCAAATTGCTTAACCAAATGTACCCACTATATTTTTGAGGTAATAAAAAGAAGGTTTTTTTTTATATAATTATAAAAAAGGGAAGCGCTTGTAGAATGAATCGATTCTACGACCTAGCAAATTGCTAACAGTATTGATATTATTTGAACTATAACTCATTGGTTAAAAAGAGGTTAATCATATAAAAACATTCTATCTTTTTAATTTTTTTATTTATGGCCCTTTTTTTAATTTTTTTAATTTTAGCCTATTTTTCAATTTTTAATTTTAAATCTGTCATCTATATTGCCATATATATAAAGCAGACAGGACAGGAAACAGAATCACAAGTCTTCCGTAAAATTTGCCATGGAATTATTTAAAATCTCTAATCTATATGCATATATCGTTATATATTGTAATCCAAAATAAAATATCAGAATATTTATAAGAAAATTATTGATAGCTTAATCGAATTGACACTGAAAAAATATCTATACAATTAAAAGATTGATTTTATTTTTTTACATAAAATACAATGATTAAGCAATACAATTTGCGCCAGTGCTCTTATAGCACAGTGGTATCCTATCTTGGTAAAAGGTCTTAAGTTCAAGCCTCCCTCCTCCTCTCTAATTTTCTTTTTTTTTTTTTAAAAAAAACAATACAATTTGCAAATAAATATATAAAAGCTGTCAGTCGTGATTAGATGATTTTTATGCTCAAATTACTGACATAATAATATTTATAAATTAATTCACAAATTTTAGCTCCTTCTACTATTATATCACTTACTTTTAAAGTTGGTAATTTAATCATACACCAACGATAATTTCTTTTCTTAATTTAATCATACACCAACTATAATTTCTTTTCTTGTTAATTCGATACACCAAATACGTTTTCAGTCAAAATATGATGACATGTTGGATTATATATGACCATGCCATGTCAGTTATTCGACTACCGAATTATATAGAGAAAAAAAAACAATTTGTGATTTTTTTTTTTTTTGATATTTGGGGAGGGGGGAGCGCTTGTGGAAATAAAACCCACGACCTAGCAATTTGATAGTCCAACGTTTATACCATTTGAGCTATAGCTCATTGATAACAATTCATGATTTAAATTGTAAAAATCACAAAACACATTGAAATTTATGAACACAAAACGCTATATTGAATGATTATAATTATTAATGATAATTTTATAATTAATTTAAGGTGTATGAGGATTTGAGATATGCAAAAATTTATGTTAATTAGACAGAATTTGTGGTCCATAATATTTGTCGCATTCTATTATTTTAATTTCTTGTTCATGTTAATAGAGAAGCATATTTCTACTTCAATAGAAGTAAGTTAAAGGTTGGAATTTCTGTAAATCGTGTGAGGTTTATCATTATGGTTGAGTAATGACAAATACAACAAACATATTTTAAATAACGTTGGATGGCAAAGGAACACGTCTTCGATATTCTGCTAGAGCCCATAGCGGGTAGATACTTCTGTATGCTGCATAGTGTAACATGCAGTTCTTCATGAACACACCCGTGATTTCCTGGCATTCATTGAATTACAAAGTTAATTTGTGTTGTATGAATAACTACCAAAATTTTAGCTCAAGTCAAATTGTTGGTTACCTGTTGAGGAAAATCACCATCTTCTAATTGGGAGTTGATTATCAACTTTGCTGCTCGGTGAAGAGGTCTCGGGTCCCTATCCATCTGTGTTATCCCAATTACAATCAGAATCACAAACAAAACACCTACTTGTTACTCTATTTTATACCTTCATAGACTCACCTGCCCGGCGTTAATCAGACCCATCATTGCCCATGCGGTATGCACCAGATTCGATCTGTTTCCTTCGAGACTCACATATTTCTGCATTTAAAATTTCCTTTTCATTTCCGTATGTTTTCATGAATTCGTTGCCTCAACATTAAATTCATGCTATTCATTTACCTTCTCCGGGCACGACAAATAGCTCTCTCCCCATCCTCCGTTTTCTTTCTGTATCCTGATGAGGAAATTAACACCTCTGCGCATTGTTTCGCTATTGTTGTAACTCTTGCCAGCAGCGGCTAGACCTCCCAATGCAAACCATGAACCATAAGTGAAGCAAACTCCCCAGTTTCCATACCTATTTCAGTTACCATATAATTCATATTTCTTTAGCTACTTGAAATAAAAAGCTAACAAATTATTAATACTCCCTAATTAATCGAGGTAATATACCATCCTCCTTCTGGACTTTGTATGTCCTCAAGGTATCGTACAGCATTGCCGATGAAACTCTCTATCTCCTTCTTACGATGCCCCGGGTACAATTTCTTGAACAAAACTAAAGCATGGATTGCAGATGCAGTGCACTCCACATATTCGTGCTCGATGACTATGTCAGCGAAAAATTCTGTGGGATTCAGAAGCTGAGACATTCCAAGATTAGGCATTAGCCAATGAACATCGCAAAAATCACGGGCAAAGAAAGATTAAGTAACTTACTTCCAGCCATTCTTGAGCCCCGGCTGGCTCCCACGCTGCTAAACCTCCGTTCTTACTCTGCAATTAACATATAAGTTGCCTTTTTCATTTCAATTAATGCAACACATGACAATGTTGTTTTATTATATAATTTTTTTTTAGAGAGATCCTCACCTGTAACGAGAGGAGGATGTTGACAGCGTCATACAACTGTTGGGGCTCCATTTTCTCGCCTACAATTTCAGGCGGCATCATGGAGAAAAGAAGGCAACACTGCATTTATAGTTGAAGATAATTTGGTAAGGGTGAGGCTTATCACAACAGGAAGTGTTAAATTTTTTTGTCGGAGTGTACTATAAGTTTTTTACATTTCGGTTACCATAGTTCTATTTTCTACATTTTGATAACCCAACTTCCGTTTTTCCAACACTGGGAAGTTACTTAGTGAACCCAGGTGTATTATTGCTTATGTGCCATCGAACTTCTTCGTTGTCTTGTCACGTAAGCAATTGATGGTCGAAATTGTTATAGTAACCTTCTTTTTTGGGAAAGATGAAAGTTGAGTTAAAATGTAAAAGTTGAAAGAACGATAATCGAAGTGTAAGCATCTTATAGTTCTGTAATTGTAAAAAAAATTAATCCCAACAGGAAAATATTCTAAGTGAATAAATTTTATACCTTAAGACCTTCTGCAGTGCAATCTGAAACTTGCCATCCATGGTCTTGGTCAGAGAAAGTCCACGATCCTTTAGAATTATGTCTGTACATGTTTTTGAAGTTTCCGGAAGGATCATTCTTGACCTGAAAATATTTTATTTCTTGTTTTAAAAATTAACCGAGACAGAAGAGATTAAATTTAATAATAGTAGTAGAAGAGAGAGAAAACCTGAGATTTCTTTATGAAGTCATGGCCTTTCTTGAGCACATCACCTATTTCGTGAGTAAGATTACAAGCAAGCAAAGCTTGAATGGCAAAACCAGTGTCCCACTGTTGACTTCCGAAACTCTGCATTTTCATTCCGTCTTCCGCGACCCAAATGTAATCTGGGATCCTAGCAAGATGTTTCTTGAAATAATCACCATCTGGATCTTCAACCCAGCAAGCAAGCATGCATAACACCTACAAAACAAATACTAGTATCAGAGACAATATAATGTATTGAGGTAGCAACCTAATTAGCTTGTGTAGTACTAATAATGTTACCTTTTCGACGCAGCCAATGGTAATGTATCGACTGTTTTCATCTTCGTAGTGAATGTGATTCATAGTAACTTGAAGAGCCTTTCTCCTGATCAATTTGTTGAAAGGCCAGCGTGTTAGAAAAGGCTCGGTGGATACATAGAGAGCATCCCACATTAAATCTTGAATCATCGGGTGGGGATAATACAGATCCTCCTATAGTCATTCGTGCGGATAAAATACATAAATATTACGTCATCAAATGGAAAATAAATTAATTACATGAATATGGAGAGAGTATGAGCGAGGAACTGACAGATGCGCAAAGGTGGCGAGTTTTTTTCCAATTAACTTGTTCATAAGGTTGAGTGTGGAGTTCTTGTCGGAGTTGAAGAATAAGAGGAGTGATAGGTCCGACAAACCTTTTCCCATACAAATAAGACATCGGCATGTAAACCATCCGACAATAGCACCACATTTTTGCTGCATTAGTTAAATGACGACTGATGAGAAATTTGTCACACAATTAATAAAAGAAATCACAATCATACATGGTGAACTATTTATATAAGAAAGTTTCCCGATCGATCTCACCTGGGTGCATAGGCAGAAACGAAGGAAGGAGCCAAAATTCGGGGGGCATCGGGTTGCTTCCAGACCAATCATACACGCCGAGTATCTGCACAATTAAATTTTTGTTTTGTTAGTTATCTGTAGATAAATATCAAAGAAACGAAAGAAATAATAACTTACCGAGAGCCAAGTCTTTCCCCAGGAGGGAATGTAAGTAACACCGCCATGCTGATGAATCCAAGTTCTAGCTCGAGCACAAGCGTTATCCTGACCGCCGTCAGGAGCTTGTCCGAGAATACGCATGCAAATGTAGCTAAGAACGGTGCAGAACATGGTGCTATGACCTTCAATGTGAAGGCCCCAACCTCCATCTTCATTCTGATGGTAGTAAATGTATCTCAGAATTTCCTTACGATGCTCGCTCGGAAACACACTTTCTAAATGTCCTGTTATGTACACACACATCACCTACAAGTGAGCATAGATAATTAATTAGCTTATTTTCATTAAATCGTGATCAATGTTATATAAATATGAATACTTACTAATGGAGGAAGGAAGAACAGAGGGCCAGCATTTTCAGCAGGCCAGTGACCGTCAGAAGCCTGAAGGGCACAAAATACGTTGACTGCCCTTCGTAATGCCTGTGTTGCCTTTTCATATGTTATTTCTTCATCCTCTTCTATTTTCACTTTTGCTATTTTCTGCTCGAACTTTTTCTCCTTTAGAAACTGTAATTTTTTAAAATAATAATTTAGATAGACTATTAATTAAGCTTGCACATGTAATATTGCAAAGGAAACTGCACAACTTTTACTTGGACATGTATATGGTTTGGTTTCGACTGATTTGTGTTTAGTTTAACCGATTTTGAGAGTTTTCAAAGGAGTAAAGGGTCAATTATGCATGTCCATGAACTTGTATTTCGAGGTCAGATAATTTATTTTCATCCATTTTGATTAATTAAGGACAATACTCTCTAGTGTCCATCAATTAAGGATATTATTCTCTATTTTTAGGTAAATCAAAGATAAAATTGGTTAATAAAAACAAATTTATAGACCGATTGACTTAAAAATAGAGAATATTGTCCTTAATTGACCTAAAAATAAAGAGTAGTCTTTTAATTAATCCAAATGTTTGGGAATGTGTTTTTTAACTTCTAAATGTAAGTTTAAGGACCGAATTGACCATTTACTATGATCCAAAGTCATAATAACCTTTTGTTTTGTTTTTTAACAAAAATATTTTCTTCTTTTTCAAATTGTTGTAAAATACGCTTGTTTAATTTTTTTTTTTTAAAAAAAATGCTATTTTTCACCTTTTCTTACAAAAATTACATTTGGTATATCATCGATAGATTTTTAATAGATCTTCGACAGATTTTCAATGTCATTCCCTCTATTTTAGAATAAGATAAAAAGCATATTATACAATGTCATTTCCTCTATTTTAAAGAATAAATTTTTGCATTGATAAAAAGGAATCAGAACAAAAAAAATTTGACTCTCTAGTTAGAACATGAACAATGATCTATTCTCTTCACAAAAACAATTGGAAATATCAAAAACTGAGAAAATAGGTTCTCACAATCTTCAGCTATACCACCCTCATGAGAGTGATTTTCTATCAGTTTATGATCTTTGTGTTCAAACATTATTCAATATCAAGATTTATATGGATTGAGGACGGATTTATGCGGGTTTACCTTTAATTTTTTAAAATTTAAAAGTTCAAATTCATCCATAGAAACCTCAGATGAACCTTAAAATTAGTGTTAATTCTACTTTAATTGATCAGTCTATTGGAATTAAATATAATAATACATATGGATAAGTAATAAGAATTAATAATTATAATAATAATAACAATTATAAAGTTGAAGAGAAAAGATAGGTCCCTTCATGTGATATTTACCTAAACTCAAGTAATTGATCATCAATTCATCGCTCACCATCTTTTGTTTTTCTTTTCTTTTTTTAATACTTTGAGCATTTAACGTAGCCTAAACTCTTAATTAGTTTACTTTATTTTCTAGTATAAAAAATAATTAACTTTTATAAATAAATAGTGTTAGCACTTTAGCTTGATTTTAGGAATTTGATATATATACATATGTGAAAGAATAATTTTAGGTGATTTGATTAGCATGATTATAGGAGATTGATTTTGTTTTTATTATAAAAATTGTTTCTAGGTGATTTATTTAGCAAAAATATATTTCATATCCCTTGTATTATAAATAGGAGTTGTACTCTTGTATAAATAAAATAATGAAAACATATAATTATTTCATCATTTTCTGTCAATAAATAGATAATCAGATTCATGCATTTCACATTTTTGTTTACTTGCAAGTCATGCATATCGAAATGCTATAGCTAGGAGAAACCCTATGCGTGAACTATTTTTTTATTTGTTTGACAATTACAATTAATGTCAATTTTAATTGATATAATGAAGAATCAATGTTATTTATCTCATTCTCATAATCATATGGTTAGTATATAAATTAATGATGAACAAATAAGTAGTACGTACCTGCATACGCCAGAGAAGGTCTGCACTTGGCTTGACCTGAAAGCGACGATCGTAGAAACGGAGACGAGCTTCTTCAACTTGAGCACGCTCTTCAGGCGAACCAGCTTCGGGATCAAACTCCCAAGTCTGGCGCCCTACGTAGTCGTTGGTGCTATATAAGTATGCATCGTTCTCATTTTTCTCTGCAATTTTCAACTTCCACATCCTTCCTACACCATATGAAATTTAATTTAATATATGAAGATCAAATTTTATAAACATATAATAAAATCATTGCAATACCTTGAATCAACGGATAAACGGTATTACTCGACTACGTACACACTAGCTTGGTAGCAGCACGTATATACACTAATTAAAATTATGTAGATATAAATAGAAATATATGAAGATTTTGTTTTTATTATATATATAAAAAATTGTATTGGTTTAAGAGTTTGGATGCGTGTATATATGGGAAATTAAGTGTAGGAAACTCAGTTTTTATGTGTATATGTGATCATATGATATGTGTGATACATTTTCTCCTCCTATATATAGAGACACAAAATAAGACCTTATCCTCTTTATATTTTATTCCTTTTTTTGTCCATTTATTTAATAGGAAAATATTAACCTAGATTCAGTACATCTTAATCTCATCTTATTTTTATTACCACTCCATTTATTTAATAGAAAAGTATTTTAGATTCAGTCCATCTTAATCTCATCTTATCTTTCTTACCACTCTGATTTTAATTTCATCTTGATAATATTTAATACATTTGTTATTTTTTGGTGACGAGAACTCACTCTACTGAGCCGAAATCAATATTATTGTCAAACTCTGAGATGTGGACCGCCCGCAAGCCCACATACCTGGTAATTCCGGGCTATAATGGCCAACAATCCAACCTCAACCACTCCATATTAAGAAAGGGCGTAGCCAGGGTTCGAACCCGCGACCTTTGACGCCCAGATGACTGAGACTATACCACTAGACCAAACCCGTGCGAGCAATAATTTGTTATTGGCGGCTGGTTGATGCACAATATTTGTTTGGGAAGATTTAATCAGCCGACGTCATTAATATATTAAATGAACTTAAGAGTATAGCTATTTTTTTACTATAAAAAAAATTGATAGAAAATAATTGAGATTAATTTTTATTAGAGGAAACTTTAAATTTTATATCTTTTATAAAAAAAATTGATAAATTGATGTTAATTTAGAAAACTGATTATTTATAGCTCTATAATAATAATATATTTAATTTTATATATTATACTCCTAAACCCTAACTTTAAAAATAATTTAACTAACTTTATATATTAAAAAGTAATCTATTTTAGTTTGAAATACTTTATCTAAGTAATTAATAAAAAAAATTAGCAAAGAAAAAAAAATCAAAATGTAATTTCTCACATCAACAATTTAAGGTTCAAAAAGCTCTATTAACTAATTCTTGAGAGTTGGGAGTCAGAAAAGTTGTTATTTAACCAAATATGCCCACTATCTTTTTAAGGTAACAAAAGAAGAGGTTTAATTATTTAAAAATACTCTATCTTTTGAATTTTTTAGTTTAATATCCCATTTTTTTATTTTCTATTTTTACTATTTTTTATTTTTCAGTTTCAATTGTAGCCACTTGTTTAAATAGAAGTGGAAAAAAAATTCTGATTTATCGTTTATATTACATTATATTATTCCAATTTGCATTTTTATTATAAAAAATTTAAATATGAAGGGTGTATTTAAAATACTTTTTACTAATTTTAATAAATAGCTATAACTGAAACTGAAAATTGAAATATGCATGGACTAAAATTGAAACTTTTAAAAGCTGGAGTCATAAATGAAAAAAAAAATAAAAAATATGGATTATTTTGTTTTATGATTAAGCCTAAAAAGAACCATTTAATAGCTTAACCGAATACCAACTATATTTATGAACTCACGCCTAACTAACGAAGTTGGTTCATTTCCAAAAGGATTCTATTATGTTGGTGAAAGTGCATATCATATGGCACATTAAAATTCAAATTTAACTATTCATGAAAATACTGAAAAATATAAAAAAAATTAATTAGTTGACTATATGCCACTTTTTAACAAGGTACAAATTTAGGTCGATAAATACTAGTAATCGTGGAGCAGACAGGACAGGGAATGGAATCACAAGTCTTCCTTAAGAATTTGCCATGGAATTATTGAAAATCTCTAATTATATGCATATGCCGTTATATATGGCAATCCGAAAAAATAAAAATAAAAATCAGAATAATTTATAGGAAAATTACTGATCAATTTAGTCCAATTAAGCACTGAAAAAATATCTATACAATTAAAAGATTGATTTTATATTTTACATAAAATTTAATGATTAACCAATACAATTCGCCTGACAAAAAAAACAATACAATTTGCAAATATTACAATTCTCATCTTTTACATTTGTGTCGGTTATGATTAGATGATATTTTTGCTCAAATTACTGACAATAATATTTATAATTTTTTTTAATAATTGAAGAGAGAGTGCTTGCGGGAGAAATTAAACCCACAGTCTATATTTATAAATTAATTCATAAATTTTAGCTCTTTTTACAATTATATCACTTACTTTTGAAATTGGTAATTTAATCATACACCAACTATAATTCTTTTCTTGTTAATTTGATACGCCAAATGTGTTTTCAGTGAGAATATGATGATGTGCTGGAATATATATTACCATTTCATTTCACTATTCCGTCATCCACATCGGTATTTTTACCGGAAAATTATTCGGTATTTGAATTTAAAAAAGAACAATTCGTACGTATTTTAAATTGTCAAAAATTGTAATTATATTAAAATCACAAAACATATATGAGAATTTGAGATATGCTAAGTTTGATGTTAAATTTAAAACAAAATCAAACATATGCTAGATTTGTCATAGGATGTAGTATTACCGTAGAATTATACTACTAAATACCTTTTTTTAATACGTACTACTAGTACTTAAATTTCAACGTTGTCGTTGATTATCATTGGAATAGAGATGCTTTGATAATCATAATTCATAGTTATCGGCCAAACTCACTAAAAGTCCAATAGCATGTAGTCTTAATTTAGACTTTATTCTTAACACCTACCAAACGAAGACTTCATTTCAACGATTTAAATGCTTAATCCAATTATAAACCAAGTTAATCATTTTTTTTCTCAAATTAATAACTTTTGAGATGAAAAGGCCTTATACTGAAAAGAGAACTATTAGTTTTAGCTCAGTTATTTGAGAACTAGACGATTTTAAAGTTAATTCATTTTCGGTGTTAGAATTCTGAAAAGTTTAGCAGAAAATGCAAGCTATGGGATGTCACCTAACAATACATCATATAAATCTGTTAAGGATGCATCACATGATATCCGTCTGTATGTAGACCAACTATATATAAAAAAAGGCCTAATTACTTAAAAATCACCCATCTTATAACTTTTTTTCATTTATACCATGACCTAGGAAAATTTTCAATTGTACCCTATTTTTGATTTTTATGTTTCATCTCTTTTGAGATATTGACTAGAATATTTTGTGATTAGCTGAGATTTAGAGCATCTTCTATATCTCATATGATTATTTTGTTTCCTTAGTTAATAATGTAAATTAAGGTAGCTGTTGTTATTAGAGATTTGATAGCTGTAGTATTATTGGAGATTCCTATGATTAAGGAACTATTGAGTGTATATAATCAACACATATTGAGAATACAAGGCAGGACAAATTCCTCTAATGTTGTTTACAAACTTCAACTTGGTATCAAAGCATTGTTTGTAGAAACAGCAAAACACTATGATCAACGATGGGAAGCAGTCAAGTCAAGACTCAGGCTTTGGCAGCGAGAAGAGATCGCCTTATTACTTGTCATCAAGTGATAGTCCTGGACAAATTCTCACCCATGTTCAGCTAAAAGGAGAGAACTATGAAGAGTGGGCTCGTGTATTCAAAGGCTCACTGCGAGCGAAGACAAAAACTGGTTTCGTTGATGGCTCCATTCAACGTCCAACCGAGACCGATGAGCTGGATCTTTGGTACACTGTGAACTCGATGGTGGTGTCCTGGATTTTCAACACCATCGAACCGAATCTCAGATCCACCATCACGTATATGGATGAAGCGAAGGTGTTGTGGGATGATCTGCAAGAGCGTTTCTCAGTGGGAAATGGACCGAGGATACAACAAATTAAATCTGATCTTGCCAATTGCAAGCAACAAAAGAATGAGAGTGTGGCTGCCTATTATGGTCGCATGAAGAAGCTTTGGGATGAACTTAACGATTTTGATAAATTACCTGTATGTTTTTGCACAGGTTGCAGGTGCAATATCAGTACCACTCTGATTCAACGTCGCGAAGATGAACGTGTACATCAATTTATGATGGGTCTGGAGACTCCCAAATATGAGAATGTGAAATCTACAATTCTCAACTCAGAGCCGCTGCCCAACATGAACAAGGCCTACTCAATGGTGATAAGGGAGGAACGCGTTCGGGGGAACGTGCGTGAAGACAACCCCGAGCCCATGAGCTTTGCTGTGCGTACTAGTGCAGGCACTCGTAGTTCAGGGGGGGAACGTAAAGACACAGGGCGAATGGTTTGTAGTCACTGCAAAAAGAAGAATCATGAGGCAGAGTCATGTTTTGAAATTATTGGCTATCCGGAGTGGTGGGAAGAGCGCTCGAGGAATCTGAAAGGAAAAAGCATTCAATCCTCAACCTCAAGCTCTACTACTGGAAGTCGAGGGCGAGGTGTGACTGTAAATCGAGCCAATACCGTACAAATCGGCAACAACAATGATCCAAGCATGACAGATGCCGAGAGAGCAAATGTTCTTGGTTTGTCTAGCGAGCAGTGGGATCACTTTAAGAACTATGTGCAGTCCCAGATTAAGCCTAATGATCGTCTAACTGGTAAGACAAATAATGAAGTTTGGCTTGTTGATAGTGGAGCAAGTCGACATATTACGGGCAATCTTTGTTTACTTAATAATGTGCGTAACATTGAGGCAAGTCCTGTAGGGCTGCCTAATGGAGCGCATACTATGGCCATAAAAGAAGGAGATGTGAATATTGGGGCTGGATTGGTGCTAAATAATGTGTTATATGTTTCAAATTTTAACTGCAATTTATTGTCAGTATCCCAATTGCTTAAATACAAGAAAATGATAGTGCTGTTTATTGATGAAATTTGTGTGATACAGGACCGAGTATCGGGGACGCTGATTGGTGTGGATAAACAATGTGAGGGGCTTTACTACTTGAAGAAATCAAAAGAGGTGCAGGCTTGTACTGCTAGGGAGATTGACAAACATGAACTTTGGCATCAAAGAATGGGACACCCATCAAGTAAAGTAGTTGATTTATTGCCTTTTGTTAGTCGCACTGGTGGTAATAAGGTTGCTTGTGAAATTTGTTGTCGGGCTAAACAAACTAGAGATAAATTTTCGCTTAGTGAAAATAATGCTGTAGAACCTTTTGAGTTAATTTATTGTGATCTTTGGGGAAGCTATAGAACACAAGCTTCGTGTGGAGCAAATTATTTTTTGACTATAGTTGATGATTATTCTCGTGCTGTGTGGGTTTACTTGGTTAACTCAAAGAGTGATGTCTCTCGTCTCTTGAAAAATTATTTTGTTCTTATTGAACGCCAATTTGATAAACGTGTCAAAGTGATACGTAGCGATAATGGAACTGAATTCACTTGTTTAAAGGAATATTTTGTTGAGCAAGGAATTTTACACCAAACTACATGTGTACGTACGTCTCAACAAAATGGTAGAGTTGAACGTAAACATCGGCATATTTTAAACGTTGCACGAGCATTGATGTTTCAGGCTAGCCTACCGGTGAAATTTTGGGGTGAATGTGTGTTGGCAGCTGGTTACTTAATTAATCACACACCTTCTATATTGTTGCATGGTAAAACTCCTTTTGAAATTCTTTTTGGAAAATTGCCTTCTTACAAACACATTCGGATTTTTGGCTCTTTGTGTTATGCTCATTACTCTCGCCAGGATAATGACAAGTTTGCTAGTCGGAGTAGACGATGTGTTTTCTTGGGATACCCATTTGGAAAGAAGGGGTGGCTATTGTATGATCTCGACAAAAAGGTGAATTTTGTGTCACGAGATGTCATTTTTGTTGAAGCAACTTTTCCATTTGCTACTGAATCTGTTCATGTGGATCAGGAGAAATTTAACTTCAAATTTTTCCTTGATAACACGAGTCATGTGGTAAGTGATGACGAAGAAGACAATTTCGGTCTCGACACAAGTCGTTATAATACCTCTTCTAATGATGAACCAGCTACAGTAGTCCCTAGCACGCCACCTCATGACTCCGGTAACAATAACAATACTATAATGAGCGACTCTCCATCAGAGAAGTTTGGACGCGGGCTTCGTCCTAAAATACAGTCCTCGAGATATAATGCAGATGAATATGAACTGGGTACACCAAAAACTCATGTTGCTCATACCAGCCCCTCCACTAGTTTATCTCCCAATTATGCTTCTTCAGGTACTCCTTATCCTCTTACACATTTTGTCAATTGCACTAACTTTTCTGTGTCGCATCGCTGTTTCTTAGCTGCAGTGGATGCAAACGTTGAACCTGCATACTTTGCTGAAGCTGTCAAGTCGCCACAATGGCGTACAGCCATGAAAAAGGAAATTGAAGCTCTCGATGAAAATGGGACATGGGATCTTGTTGATGCTCCTGTTGGGAAGAAGGTAATTGGTAACAAATGGGTGTATAGAATCAAGTATAAAGCTGATGGTTCTGTGGAACGCTACAAAGCTCGTTTGGTGATTTTGGGCAACCGGCAGGTCGAGGGGGTCGACTACAATGAGACTTTTGCACCCACAATTAAAATGGTCACTGTGAGAGTTTTTTTGGCTGTTGCTGCAGTTCGGCAGTGGGAACTCCATCAGATGGATGTCCACAATGCGTTTTTACATGGCGATCTTGGCGAGGAGGTGTACATGAAAATACCCATGGGATATCATACCAATCAGCCCGGAAAAGTATGCAAGTTGAAAAAGTCACTTTACGGATTACGACAAGCACCACGTTGTTGGTTTTCTAAGCTCTCTGCAGCCTTGAAGGAATATGGATTTGTTCAATCATATTCTGACTACTCTCTTTTCTCTTATTCTAGTTCTGGTGTGGACTTACATGTGCTTGTCTATGTCGATGATCTCGTGATTGGAGGTAATAATTCAGGTGCTATTAGCCGCTTCAAAGACTACTTGAGTCGTTGTTTTCATATGAAGGACCTTGGACGTTTAAAGTATTTTTTGGGTCTTGAAGTAGCTCGTAACAATTCTGGCATTTTTCTATCTCAACGGAAATACACCCTTGACATACTCTCTGAGACTGGCCTTCTTGGTGCTCGTCCTGCTAGTACTCCTATTGAGCAAAATCATCGTCTTGCTTTAGTTGAGGATGATGAGATGGCTGATCCTGAATCCTATAGACGGCTCGTTGGTCGTCTTATTTACTTGGCCATCACTCGGCCAGAACTCTCTTATTGCATACACATACTTGCTCAATTCATGCAAAATCCTAAGAACGCTCACTGGCAAGCTGCTGTACGTGTTGTTCGATATCTAAAGCGACAACCAGGACAAGGCATTTTGTTGCGGGCCAACTCTGATTTATGTTTGCAAGCTTATTGTGACTCTGATTGGGCAAGCTGTCCCCTTACTCGTCGTTCCTTGACAGCATATTTTGTTCTCTTAGGTGGCTCTCCTGTTTCATGGAAGACTAAGAAGCAAGCCACTGTCTCTCGCTCTTCAGCTGAGGCTGAATATCGTTCCATGGCAAGCACTATTTGCGAGTTGAAATGGTTACGAGGTCTCCTTTCTTCTCTAGGGGTATTTCCAACTCCTACAAAACTCTTTTGTGACAGTCAATCAGCTTTGCACATCGCCCGTAACCCCGTCTTTCATGAACGCACAAAACACATTGAAGTTGATTGTCACTTCGTCCGTGATGCAATTCAATCCGGACTTATTCAGCCCATATACGTCCATACTTCCGCGCAGCTAGCTGATATACTTACTAAGGCGTTGGGTGCTCAGCAGTTTACAACATTACTTGGCAAGTTAGGCGTTTGTGATCTCCACGCTCCAACTTGAGAGGGGGTTTTGAGATATTGACTAGAATATTTTGTGATTAGCTGAGATTTAGAGCATCTTCTATATCTCATATGATTATTTTGTTTCCTTAGTTAATAATGTAAATTAAGGTAGCTGTTGTTATTAGGAGATTTGATAGCTGTAGTATTATTGGAGATTCCTATGATTAAGGAACTATTGAGTGTATATAATCAACACATATTGAGAATACAAGGCAGGACAAATTCCTCTAATGTTGTTTACAAACTTCAACTATCTCTACCCTAATGAGTTGAATTGACCTATTTTCTTTTGAAAAAAAGTTTAAATTAGTCCTTCATTTTTAACCTATACTCTCATAAAACGTTAATGTTAATCATTTATTTATCTTGTTTTCAATATTTTCATCTTTAAATTAATTAAATTATCAAAATTTTTACTTTTGGGGTACAAACGAAACATAAAAATCGAAAATAAGGTACAATGATGACGTTCCGGAAGTCCAGTGGCGTCCGGCGACGGTTCGACGGAGGTTCGCTCGTAAAATATTCAGATTCAAATCGATGGGTTAGAAGTCCGACGAAGGTATGACCTTCACATCTTGTAAATGGCGAGTGAATTTCTCGGCAAGCCTTTGTTGGATCTTAATTTTAACCAGTACAGTGAGCTTGAAAAGTTAAGGAATAAGTCTTATTGTGTGATGAATGGCCAAGTGAAGTTAGAGTTGAGTATAATGAGTTTCAAACAGGTGTTGCTGTTATGCTTCTTGCTTCTCATAATGGAATTTAACACTTGTCAAAGAAATAATTGCTATGTAATAATTGGGTGTCATTTTAGTTTTGATTTCTTAATTTTTAAATATGTTGATTGTTTTGGATTTTTTTTAATCAATTTACAAAAATACAAAAGTTTTGGCCGCAAAAGTGAAATTATATCATGATAGGTGCAATAGGTGCTTGTTTGGACGGTTCAAGTTTATTTCTTTTTAAGTTAAAAAGCGATGTGATTATGATAATTTAGTTGATATAGGTTCATATCAGGTTCACATCAGGTTGTTTTTTGGTTTTATAAACTATCAAATACATTTCACTTAAAAGAGATATTCAATTTGTTTATTACATTAAATCTTAAAAAATTATCTATATAAAATATCAGTTAATATTGTAAAGACCAGTTAGACAAATTTTATAAAATAAATAAATTAAGGTAGTTCAATTGTTATAGGTTTACATCAGGTTAATATCAGGTTGATTTTCGATTTTATGAACTGTCAAATACAGTACACTTAATTCAATTTGTACATTACACTAAATTTCAAAATTCTCTTTATATAAAATGACATTTAAGATTGTAAAGAGCATGAAGACAAATTTTATTAAAAATTGAATGAAACTAGTTCAACTTTTATCAGTTCACATCCGGTTCACATCAAGTTGGTTTTAAATTTTATAGACCGTCAATTACAATTTACTTAAAATTAGTTATTCAATTACTAATTAGCATATTTTTATTTATTTTTATAAAGATAAATTATTCAATTTGTAAAACAACCAATTGAAATTAAAATGATTGCAAAGAAGAAAATCTAAAAATTATAAAAAACAGCAAGACAATTTTTATTAAAAATTGAATTAAGATAGTTCAACTGATATAAGTTCACATCTGGTTCACATCAGGTTGATTTTTAGTTTTATAGACTTTCAAATACATTTCACTTAAAACAGATATTCAATTTGTATACTACACTAAATCTCAAAATTCATTCTATATAAAATGTCAGTTACGATTGTAAAGAGCATGAAGAATTTTTTTATTAAAAATTAATTTAAAATAGTTCAATTGATATCGGTGCATATCCGGTTCACATCAAGTTGATTTTTGGTTTTATAAACTGTCAAATGCATTTCACTTAAAATATTCAATTTGATATTACACTATATCTTAAAATTCTCTCTGTATAAAATGTCATTTAAGATTGTAAAGAACAGCAAGACAAATTTTATTAAAAATCGAATTAAGATAGTTCAGTTGATATAGATTCACATTCGGTTCACATCAAGTTATTTTTTTATTTTATAAACTGTCAAATATATATCATTTAAAAGAGATATTCAATTTGTGATACACTAAATCTCAAAATTCTCTCAATATAAAATGTCATTTAAGATTGTAAAAATCAGTAAAATAAATTTTATTAAAAAATGAATTGAGATAGTTCAGTTGATATAGGTTCACATCAGGTTCACATAAGGTTGATTTAAACTGTCAAATACATTTCAATTAAAAGAGTTATTCAATTCTTATAATAGCTACAAAATTTTAAAAGCTACAAAATAAATTTTATTAAAATTGAATTAATGATAAATGGTTCATAAAATATTATAAATATATTAATTTATATTTATATATTGATTGCTTTTTTTGTTCTAATTCCTTCAATTTTCTTCTATATTTCTCTCCTTAACCATTACCACTCTACTATTACTGTTTGATAACTCTAATCCTACATTTTTTTCTCTATGGACATGGTTCTTCTACCATCCTCTTCTCTTAATCAACATTCTTTTCTTTTTCAACGCTAATGTCCTATTTTAATATTGTTTCTGGTTGTAAAAAGAGTAATAAACATCAAACAGTAGAAAGTGGTATCCAACCACCTACCACCGTTGAATTTAGAGATAAATTTGCAGGCAAATTTGCAATTGTCACCATTTTCAAGTACATTCCTATATCACATACATCTACTCTTCAAGAGAATAGTTTATGGAACATTTTATCGTCTACTGTATTGGACCAATTGGAGGAGATCTCCAAAAAAAAAAACCAAAAACTACGTTCATATGGAAGAGGTAAATGATGTTAATCTTCCATCATGGAGGTATTAAAACAATTCAGAAGTTGGCATTATAGACAAATAGCAGATAATTTTGCACATAAACGATATGAGCTTAATAAAGACAATTTGATATATATTAAATTTAGCAAATTGATTATAACTGCTTCAACTATGTCCTTCTGTTTACTCAAACCATCATTAAATCCTTAATAAACTCAAAAATCTCCTCGCTTGAGATTTAACAGCTAACATCAATAGCAATAGAGACTTCAAGACCTGATCTGTAGTTTTTTTTTCTCTCCGTGCCTAAATTTTAGAACTCCAAGCAAAATAACTGAATACAAATCTTTAAATCTATTGTAATTATTTTCAAATCTCTCTACCAATAAACAAGAAATTTTAAATCATTTAATAATCAACAGCAAATGGATCTTCACTCCTAGCAATTGTTTTTTTCTTCATTCAATTCTTGATTTATGGAAACCAAATCTCATCCAATTTCGACCACATTCCTCCCAGCTCCTTCTAAATCCGCTTACTTAATCTCTGCATCCTTCGACTGCCGGTGGTCCGACCAATGGAGAGAAGTGCAAAAGCACCGATGGAGAAAAAACTCAATAATCCCAAGATTCTGATCTAGCAGGGGAGAGAGAAACACTAGAGATTAAACGATCAGCAACAACAATAGAAAGCAACGATGGAGAGAGCATCACCGGAGATTAACGGTAGACAACAACATTAGAAAACAACAAAGGAGGGAGTACCTGTGGATGTGGGAGAAGAGGAAGGAAGGGTAAAATAGAATTAAAATTAAAATGGGGTATACATGCAAACAGACTCTTAAAAAGGAGAGATTTTTGCTTAAAAAAATATCCTGAGTCACTAACGTAAATTTTTCAGTTTTTGGGTGATTTGGTGTAATTTTCTCTTAATAAAATTAGGGTTACTAAAGTGTAGACTTTTATATTTCAATTATCATTGTTTTATTTTTCAAATTTTAGTAATCCAACTTCCATTGTTTTCAACAACGGAAGGTTACTTGGAGAATTCAGACAAATTATCGCGTACATAGCCGGAAAAAAAAGTATGTAACGCCTAATTTTTTAAAGATGCCACATAAATAATTATTGGCCAAAAGTGCTGCAGGCTTTATATTGCCACGTAACCAATTATCGATTGGAACTAAGATAATAACTTGTCGTTTTAGGTAAAAAAAGTTGAATTACCGAAATGTATAAGAAAAATGATGGTAACCGAAATATAAAAAATATAATTTAGCAATCGCAAGAAATTTTAACCCTGAATATGAGCTTCTTCCAAATTGATAGACAGCCTTTTGCTAATGTGATAAACCATGACTCATGTCTATTGAATGTTCTTGAAAGACAACAATTTATATTTTCTAAAATCCCTAACACCAGATCCTAATCCTGCACCACAGCTTTTTTAATTCACCTTTTATCATTCACAATCAATTTTTTTACTTCATTCCCCATCATATATATATACACGCACAGTACTAGTATTCCGAGTCGTCTGTCCGCCGAGAAGCTGTAAGATCATCTCTCAAGTTCATACTAGAACGTTGGACTAAGCGGACCAATGCTTGCACCACCTCTGACATTGGCGGCCGGAATTCTGGCTCCGACTAAATACAAAGAATCCAAAATAAAAATCATTAGCTAGGTTTCTCCAATGTATTTCTATTTCTGCCTTGTAATCCACGCAACTACTATTAACAGAAAATCTATTTCCTTGAGAGAAAAGAAATAACAAGGGTTAGTAGTTACCTGTACACAGAGGGCAATGATATCAGCAAATCGAGAGAGCGACTTGGTAGGGTATAGTCCACGTAATGCGGGATCCACCATTTTTGCTAATGCATCTATGTCATGAAGTTGTGGAGTAGCCCAACGAGCTAAGCATTGTTCTGATCTTGGTTTTGAGCTACACGAAAAAGAAGCAATAATGACATGTATTTTAAGCAAACTTGTGTGCAACACGAGAAATTTTTAGGTTAACCAAATCTACCGCGTAGAATTATGATCATCCATATATAAAGTTTTGTGAGATGATTATTTATGACTACCAATTCATAAAAGCCTTTTATGAACTAATAATCATAATTAATCACGTGATGTGTCATATTTTAAATGGATGGTTCATAATACTGCGCGGTAGACTTGGTTCACCTGTGGCGAAATAGCTATTCAAGTATAACTCACGTATCAAAAGGCATTCGACCAGTCAGTAACTCCAGCATAACCACTCCAAAGCTGTAAATGTCACTCTTTAGAGTATATCCTGAAGGAATTGTACACTCCGGCGCACTGTATCCTACACCGAGGTTTTGGCTTAAGCGCTGAAAAGGAGTAAAAGGAACTAAGATTTTGCAAGGAAAGGACAAACTGAGCTGCTAACAGATCTGATAGGTACTTATGCAATCTCATGAAATACTAACATTATGAAAATTTGCCAAGCCATAGTCTGAAAGACGAGGATTGAGCTCAAGGTCGAGCAATATATTCGATGACTTGATATTCTTGTGGACAAAAGATGGAGAACAAACTTCATGGAGGTACCTGAACATGAAAATGTTGACAGATGATTAAATAGTACTAATATAGCGCAATTAAATAGTAACGCAACGTCATCCTTAATGACAAAGAAATCGAAATGTGTGTATGACGTACTCTACAGCCCGGGCTGTGCCTAATGCAATTCTGACTCTGGTGTTCCATGTTAGTGGCTTGCTGTAGTCATCTGACATGTGAAGGAAGTCGTGAAGTGAGCCGTTCCGGAAATACTCATATATTAACATGTTGTGACCTAGTTCTGAACAAGAACCAACAAGTTCTGCAATATTCGGATGGTGAACTTTTGAGATGCTGGCAACAATGTCTGTAAAGTCTTCTTGTCTCCCACTTTGAAAAAGCGATGAATCAATCTTTTTCACAGCTAAAACCTGAAAGGTAAGCAGATCAGTATGTTTATTGAAATTCCAAGCGGTTGCAGATTTCTTCTAAATTCATTAATCTACCACAAGCCCAGAAATATATGTTGAACAGTTATATAGCTAAGCAAAATTTACCTTCCCATCAGGATATTTGGCCCTATAAACACGACCAATTGTTCCCTCCCCAAGAAGACGGCCCATTGCAAAATTACCAGTAGCTGTCTGCAAGTCTGCCAAAGGATAAGATACAGCATGAAAGGAGGAGCTTCTTCTGGAATTCAGACGGCTTGCAAATTCATTGTCATTTAGTGATTGTGAAAAGTCAGAATGTGGAGGATTGTAACCGATCGAAGGAGATTTTTGCATTGTCTTGACATCAATCTTGATTGAATCAAATGACTCAGATTCTGTTGCCAGCAAGTAATAATGTTAGAACCACAATAATTATAGACATTACATTAGAAATGCAAGGCATTAACAGCTTAATATAATACAATAAAACAAAAAGTTTGATCAGATGACCAATGGCTAGCCAATGAATCTTATCTCAGATGAACAACTTCTGATTTTGAATCGGTGCAAAGCTTATCATAGATGACGAACCAATGACCAATACATATTGCACATATTTCATCTAGCTTACTTTTAAGTAATTGCAAGATCTCACATTTCATAGGCTTCATAATCGAAGTAAATTTGCTAAAGCTAGATGCCCTACATACGTTAAGATATTGGAAGTACACATAATATATGCACACCTCACAACAAGCATATAGGCTGAGCGTCCTAATTTTAAGAAAGATTATGATCATCAAGCTTATAAGAACAACTGTTAGGAATTCTCTATAGCTAAAACCTTATGCTGGAGGTTATATAGGTACCTCTAAATTCTTTGCGCATAGCACCATGATAGTCATTGGTCAATTCCTGAGATGCAAGGGGAGTAAATGCTCTACGATGGCTAGCCCTCTCTTCATCAAGAAAATGTGAAGGTGGAGTTGATTTTCTGGTTGAAAATAGAGTAATCAGGAGCACAACTACCACCACAGAAGCCAAAACTATTAGACCTATAGACAACCCACTCATGCCACCCTTCCCACCTTTGTCCTGGTTCTTACGTTTTGCTGTAATAGCTTTTGCACCAGGTGGAGGAGGAGGAGCTGATCCCGATGACCAAGAATTCCCTCCGGTACTTCAGAAAACAAAATGATAAGGTCAGAGATGCAGCTTCATTTTATAGAAAGTACAGCTTTAGAGGTCACTCACTCTATGTTCGCAATGCCTTCCAGCTCATCAGGGACCCATCCAGAGAAATCGTTGTTTTCGACATTTCTGTCAGCATAACATATGAAATCGTATTTTAATCACTTATGTATTGCATTTTGTTATCCACCTGCTCATTTAGTATCAACTCAAGAAAAATGCTTTACGATTTATACATATATGGCAACATTTATGTGTTCGTTTTTGGATTACTTTTTCAACGAAAAGGGACAACCAACTCAAAACATCAAAAGCTCAAGAATGAAGAACAATAGGTACTAAGTTTTAGTTGACATAGAACAATATATATAGTTGATCTAATGGAATTTGTGCGATTAGTATGCTTACAGAGTATCAAGGGGAAGGCCCGCAAGGACATTTATGGGACCAGTGAGTTGATTATTTTGCAAACGCCTGAAAGAATGCATAATCAGTAACCGATAAGAGACTCAAACAATCTTTATGAAATTCCTTTTATAATTGCTTACAATTCGCTGAGGCTTGAAAGAGATGCAAAACTCTGCGGCAAATTGCCAGTTAAAGAGTTGTAGGATAAATCCCTGTAAAACACCCCATGAGTCAGTCAATACTAACAATACCTCTAAACTAATTCCCTCAGAATAACCAACGAATACCATGGATTTTCCACACATCGGTTAATCATACATGAAAGCTAAAGTCCAGAGACAGAAGTAAGCAGCCAAGTATGTCATCTAGAAGCTAACTTGACTTGGTTTAATATTTATAATTGTCGTGAACATCAACGGAAGAGATTCTGATAAAGAAAACAAAGAATGTAAAGGAATGTTGTACATGCTTTTACTACTTACAGTGATTTGAGTTTTGTGAGTTTTTGAAACATGTCACTCAACTGTCCATTTAGTTTATTATGTCCAAGATCTCTGCAAATAGAAATTGAATAATGAAAATCGGGATGGGCCAAAGAGAAGCTTAAGCAACAACACAACTTATCTTACACGTAATTAAGGTCAGTCATCTGCGATATTGAGTAAGGTACATTTCCGCTGAAGCCGTTGTTAGAAAGATCTCTGCATATGAAGCTCACGTGATCAAAATAAAACAACAGTTGAAGTACAAGTCAGCGAGCAGATTATGACAAGAAAAGGCAAGTGCCTGCTTAATTAGTTTGTTTCAGCCTTTGACTTCCACTATATAAGGAGCTTAGCTTACCATTACGTAACCAAGAACCAACTGACAATAGGCAAGTTAACTAAGCTAAAAAATATACTACTATTAAACTCGGGTTGTCAGGACATGACCGAACAAAGTCGATAAAAATTAAAAGAAAAAAAGAAGTAAAAAATAACAATGATAGTGAGGGAACATGAAGCTCACATTTCGAGGATGGTTTGTGTCATGTGACAAAATAGTGTTGAAAGGCGAAGGATTGACGACTTACAAGTGAACTATATTAGGAGGAAGCTGATACGGTATGTCATTTTTGAGGTTGTTCTTGCTCATATCACTGTACTATGACAAAGAAATACAAAACGTCGAGGTTATGTCGTTTCAGCAGAAAAACATTACACGAAAAAATGTTATGAGTAATTGAAAGGCGCCTTACAAGTAGGTGACAGATTTCAAGTTTGACAACTGATACCCCATTGAGCCGGTTAGTCCAAGGCCAGATAACTTTCTGCAAAAGAATACGAGACAAGAAAAAAGCACAATTAAGACCTGCTAGATATTTAAATGCTGAGGGTCAACAAAGAGTTAAAGCTGGGGAAATCAAATAGAACAACAACATTTGAGTCACGGATGAGCCTGAGCAAGTAATCCCTTCCCAAGAACCACCGCAAGGGTCACCGCCACTTGATTTCCAGCCGCTGAGTGTAGACGGAGAATTTAAGCCGGTAAACATTACATTGAGAGCAGAAACTACAATGCAAAATTCGGCGAATATCAATATCAGAATCTCAGATTGCATTTGTTTATACCAATCACGAATTGAAACAAACGACAAACTGATCAAATCTTTTCGTAATGTACATCCATAGAAATTGGAAAACACATAGGAATAATTAATAGATGTAGGAAAAAGTCGAGAGAATGCAAGTACCATCCTGAGAATTGGTCTTTGAATGGGCAAGGGAACCTAGAATCCCGAGAGAGACGAGGAACAACCCGACAAGACTCTGGTGCATTCTCCCGCAGAAAATCATAGCCAAAATAAAAGGGAAATGTATGGTTACTTGTGATCAAAGGGAAGAAAATTGCAGAAGCAGCGATTCAGAGGAGGAGGAGGAAGAGGGGTTGGCAATGAAGAAGATGATGGAGAAATTGAGGGTAAGGACCAAACAACCCCTTCCCTGTTGGAACAAGAAATTGGGAGCATTTTCTTTTTTCTTATTGTTGGTTTCCTTTTTCTTAGGAGTTTTGTTTTCAACAATTAAACAAGACTAATTTTAGAACACAGAGGCTTTCATCAGAACAGCTATTTTTGGATATCCAGCTGCACTATACAAAAGTAACAAAACAGACCGACGGAGAGAAAATGAGCGGCAAACAAACAACCAAATTCATTACAAGAACTAAACAAAAACAAAGTGTGCCAATCTTTTTTTTCTTTTCAACTTCTCCTCCATAACTTGAACACTCCTCGGTCATTTTTATCAGCTAACCCCTCGCAGTTTAGAACGAACATGATTAAGTAAATTGCATTTCTAAAATCTTGATTAAAAATCATAATCAATGTCTATCTGATAGAAATTAGATTTTGCCAAAAAATGATCATGCTGCATCAATTTTGAAACGGTATCAATATCCATTTCAAGTTGGAAAAATCATCAAGACACAGCTTATTGTAGGTCACAAGTTACTGTATTAACTGTACAATTACGAGACAGCTTATGCAACTGCTTACAAGTAAGAAAAAAATTCTGTTTAGTAGGATTTCAAGATAAACTAATAACTGGGCGCAGCATTTGTAAATAGGTCAAACTGTATCAGAGTATCAATCTTCGGCGGTGGTGCAATGTGATCTTACACCTCACCCTTCTCGGCTTTGGCCTGGAGAAGCATCACGTTTTCTCAGCTTTGTCAAGAAGTATCCCAAAGCAACTTTAGCACCTAGACTCGAGTGTCCACGTGAGAGGCAGATGAGTCCCCCAAGAAGGAGCAAACCATTTGCTAACACTTTCTTTGATGGCCTTCTACTGAGTTTCTTCTCTTTGGTTTTATCAGTAAGCGGTTCATCCATAGAAGTCGTAGGAATATCTACAACAACATTCGGTTCTAATTCCAGTGGAACCTAATTATAGAAAAAAAAAAAATTAGCCATAAAAAGAGACACTCAAGGAGTATGTAGCAGGAAAAAGTGCATCGATATCCAAAAAACATAGCCACTCACCTTCTGGATTAGAGACACTGCAGTTAAAGCAGGACCCACTTGAGGACGAGTTGTTGCAATGTATTTGCGAAGTGCATTATCCATCTTACATATATAACTCCAGATGCCTTTAGCAAAAGCCAACTTTGCCATCTCCACATTTAAACCAGCATCTTCTTGGTGATACATTGTTATCTCACAGGCATTTCTACCAGGAACTGTTAACATAATATGACTCATGTTAGATAATGACCACTTATAACTTTTGGAAGCTGAAAGAAATATCATTATTGAACCAAAGTGGAGGTTTACCAGAATAGAAAAATAACAGTTGGGACTTGGGAGAGAAACCAAAGACAGATAAAATTAAAAGATACGAACTTGCCTTTCCTGATTCTCCAGCCAGATCTATAGGAGCCCACTCTTACATACTTTTTCTGACGAGGTGCTAAAGGATGCTCGCAATCCTATAACGAAAAGAGAAGAATTAGAAGCAAACAATGAGCTACTAACAGGCCAGATTTTTCCTAAAAACAGTTCCAGAACAAACTAACACAAGATAATTGTCGCTTTTCCAACCATCAGCATGCAAAAAAAGACCAGCAAGTACAATGCATAGCCAGTATTAGAAACAGAGACAGAAATTAAGGGCAACCCTTGAGAAGTAGAAGTATGCACACTGAAAATTCGTAATGCCATGTGATAAATAAACTTAGATAGAGAGGAAAGTGGGTTGACTTGAGGTACCTTAATAAAACAGTAGAAAGTATGAGGATGACTGGTTTGCCATAGTCTCCAAGCAAGGACATATTCGCGAGGAGTTAGGAAAGGAAATTTCTTGATAGTGCGGCCAACTTCGATTCCAGAAGAGGGATGGAGTTGGAGTTGGTGGTGGTGGAGCAAGGTATTATCCCACTGCAGTCTATAATCAGAGTCCATGTAGAAATCCTTGAGCAACTCAGGGGAGCAATTCTCAAAAACAGTGGTACTCAAGTATTTAATGGGAGCATCCTGTGATCAAATGAATTATGTAATTAATCATAAGTGTTACAGTAGACTAGTAGTACAGACACTTCATTCAATCAATAGACTAGTAGTACAGACACTTCATTCAATCAACGTGTCCCGTTTCGAAAACATTACATACACTTTACATTTCAGACACGAAACTTCATTTTTACATATGAAACTTTAAAATAACACCGTTTCGCCGTGTCCGTGTTCGTGCTACCTATGTGGTAGTAGTAGATGGAAACAGAAAGAAAATTACCTTAGGTTTAAGGCAAGAAGCAGAGTAGGAGAGATGGTCATTTGTTTTATGAATGACGTTTTCCCATTTCTCATCGGGATTCTTCCGATCACCCAAATTTCTGATCAAAAACTCCAAATCCGCATCCGAAACAAGGTCTGAGATTCTGCCGAATTAAAACATGAAGTCAGTGTAAAATCAAATATGAAATATACTGGAAAAATAAGAAAATAAATTAAAATTTACCCAAATTGAGATGCGGAAGAAGAATCAGATTCAGAAACAGCACGACTAGATTCCTGAACCGGCGTCTCCTTACTATTACGCCGGCGACTAGAGAAGGAGTAGTGGAAAACAAAAATGAAGAAGAGAGAAAACAGAGTGAACCATCCATATCCATATCGGAAACCTAGCTGCTGTTCTTGTTCCGCCAAATTAAAATCCATCCTCTTCTCTTCTCTTCAGATATTAGGGTTACACCGCCCACTAAACAGAGCTTCAATATTTTTGTTGCAGAATCATAAGAATAACAATTTTTTCAGAAACTCAATTGAAATTCAATTCAAATAAATAAACCCCACTCAATTCCTTGCTTAAGAGTTCTTAGTTCTTACTCCTTTCTATGCTGCACTTTGCTTGTTTTTATCGCCTACTCTATTTTGTTATTAAATTTAATTTTGTGGATCACATAAAACAATTTAAAAACGTATAAATTTATATGGGCAAAAGAATTTTCAGTCTACCTTTCATTTTTATTTGTGGTGCCGCTGGACTGACTGAACTGATGGCGACATCGGAGTTATCAACTGTCACCGGTTATTATGACTCGATAAGTGAAATTAAGATTGAATAAGAACCAGTGTTTGTAAAAATGGAACCGTTGGCCGGACCGGCTCAACCACAGATGCAAAATCAATTCAGTATGGTTCTACTGGTCTGATCCGGTCGGACTTAATTCCCAATTTTAACTTAATTTATGATTTTAAAGTTTGTTCGACCAAATAGTTGGCCGATTTCCGGTTCAATCGATTAGTGTGGTCTAGTCTTTATTAGGACTATTATACCTTCATTGTTATAAATTCTTTGTATTACCAACGAGCTATAGTTAAGATGCTATAAGCACCGAGGAGCATCCAAACAAATAACATGATTAAATTAAAACAAATCATAATTATATTTAGTGTGGAATTTTGTTGCATTATATTATTAATAATGATATTATTATTGTTAGCTCCAAAACTTGGACTATGTCTTCAATAAACGAATTTTTGAATGATAAAAATGGTCATAAAGATACAAACGTTGCGTTGCCTGAAAACTATTTTGATGATAAAGTTAGATACGTTCATTAAACTGAAAACAAATGAATGATATAGGACTTAATATTTAGTGTTTATAATCCTCTAATGAGATAATACTTCGATCATTAACCTCACAAGAAAATAAGAATCGTAAAAATGTTCTAAAACCGATCATATATTTATACAAGCTCTTTCAGGTGAAATGACGAGCTAAATGGTTCAGCGATCTAAAATCGCCTAGCTCTTATGAAAGTCTAAAAATAAGAGTTCCGTAACCATTAAATAAAGAGAAGATTGGTTGTATTATTTTTGCCAACTATGATAATATCACTTCAAGTTGGAAATTCTTTCTTATAACACAAATACACAAGATTAATGCTCAATATTGTTACTTGTAATTCCAAGTTCCAACACCCCAAGCTCCTCTATCACACTCATGCCCATACATGAATATACATTTTTATTCCCTTATTACATAATCAACACAAGAAAGAAGAATAAAATACACACACGTCTCTTAATTACCAGAGGAGACTGCTAATATTGTATCTTCCCCTATAGAACTTCTTCCTGAAAAGCTGTCTGATACACTAACAGCAACTTGTTTGTTACCCTCGTCTAAGCGAACCACCTGCGCAAAACTCTTGGGCAACTGCTTTGTAAAATCTACAGCGCTTATCGGATTCCCTTGCTGTCTGGTCTTGCGCTCTTGCATGGCTTTCTGCCGCTCTTCATAAAATTCAAAATCATCCAGAATTGACATCTCATTTTCATACTTCCTCAATATGTTCAACATCTCAATACCCTGTTCCAGTTTCACCTGCAGCACATTTTTTATTCAACACGTCTATCTATTACAAATAATTAAAACAATCGGCCTTACCTCCTGTGTGTCTCGACTGTTCGTGACAGGCTTGTTATCGTTATTTTCCAATACAATGTGACGAAACTGGCTGTTTGGGACATCTTTAATAATATGCCACTTTACAGGAAACCGTCCACTCCATTTATCTTGTTGCCAGTAATCTACGCTACTGTCGAAGTCGACAGCTCCAACCATTTCAGCAACTCCACAAAACTGCGCACTGGCGTTCACCTGAATTGCATAAAAGATTTGCAACAGCATTATGAAAAAGACTAAAAGCAGATAACAAGAGAATCACAAGCCCAGAAGCTACAGAAAATAGACAGTGTACCTCAAAGTCAGACAGGGCTCAATTCCAAACTGAAGTTTCAGATACAACAATCAAGTAGTTTCAGATTCAACAAAGTCATAATTCCAAACTAGTTGAGGACAATGGATAAAAGAAATTACTGTATGTTTTTTTTTCAAAAACACGACAGATCTCCCAACTCAACTAAGAAACTGAATATCTATAGACCTTTAGTCCTAATAACAGAGTCGGCAAAACAAATTCGATAAAACATATCCACCCAAAGAATTTTAAAAAAAAAAAAATCTCTCTACATGCAACTTAGTTCTTGAGAAAATGAGAAGGCATTGGAAATTACATATTTACCGAAAAAAAGAGCAACACCGGGCAGGGCTCTTGCTTCTCCTTAGCTTCACGGTAGGCAGCATCCAATTTCCTATTCCCATTTGGTGTGCTTGCCCAGACACCATATTTTATGCTCTTATGAACATTATCTTCACTGTATGATTTGATGACAAAGAACTTAGCATCCTTGTATTCGGTGACAAAATCAGGTCGGTTGTAGGACTCGATGTGGATTGTGGCTGAGGATTTGCTACATTTGTTATGATCAACAGCAGAAGTAAGTTCAGCTGTACTTTGATTCTTGGGCTTTGAGGCCCTTGGCCCTCGGTTTTGCTCACTAAGGATATCAAGACTACCATTGCAGCCGCATACCGAGAAACCGGGTCTTCCCTGCCATCTGCTGATTTCAGAAGGAAGCCAGCTTCTATTGTTTGTCCACACACTAGAAATGGGTGCAGTTCCAAAGCCTGATCCCTGATTAAAACCACTGTGCGTATAGCCTCTGGTATATGAGTTTGAACCAGATCCCATACTATAAGATGATCTTTGTTGTTGAGATGCCTGCAGAAGTTTTATTTGTCAGCAATCAGCATCATAGTACAACCAGAAGTCCACTCTATTAAACTGTGCTCCCAGATGATCACCACTTTCCGCTATCATTAATAAAATAGACTTAGTCATGCAAGCATGAAAATTAATACGCCAAAATTGCAATTATAGACAAAATATGCACTAGGAAAGGAAAGGTAAAGCCCAGAACTAGGATATCTTTGATCAATACTAGCATGTTCTGCTGTCATACCATCTAAAAAGCATTTTGAATAGCATCAATTGAAACTGGTTAAATTCTTAAACATGCTCCAACTCATGGTTAATGATACTGCATCATCAAAGGCGCCTGCGACTTTCATCAAAACAAGCATAGGAAAATCATAAACAACCATGGACAAATTTGAAGGAGGTACAATAAGCTCATTCCACGACCAGGAGGTGGTGAAGAAAATTTTTCATCAGCTTAAGCTGTTAAGAGGAAAGGGGTAAAAAAAAATCTTTGACGAAAAGAACACAGGCATATAGGCAAAGCATCTGACATAAAACCCCACCTGCCCAGGTCATTTCGATTGTTAATGTTATAAATGTCCCGTAGTTAAGACTTAAGATTACAAAACATAATGATAAGGGACCAATTATTCAAAATTCAAGTTCTGGTCATTTTTAAAATAGCTGGACCCACACTCATTCTAGATTCATGTGAACTCATTCATTCTAACTCATTTATAGTTAATTAGAGCAAGTCTCACCCAATTTATTGATTTTCTCAGAGGAAGTGTTAAAGACTGTACTATACAAGTAACTAATTCTAATCATTTTAAATATGGTTGGATCCGAACTCATTTCATATGTATGTGAACTCTAATATTCTAATCCAGTTAATAAGTCTTGCATATATTTACATGGTAAGCCTCAAACCAATTACTTTCTCAACGAACATGATCCATTAAAATAAAGCTCCTGCTTCCAACATGGTTCCCTTCTATATATTCATTAAAAAGGAAGAAAAAGGTGCACATTAGACATTGAGAAAAAGGAAATGGTGGGGAAAAGAATAAAGATCTACAGAGAACATGCATGAGTAAAAATATGGAGGCGAGAGAGCAAACCATTCCAGCATTCTGTCCATATGACCCAAATGTTCCAATTGGCTGTGGAGAAACCGTAGGTGATAAGGAAGTCCAAGGCCTATGCCTATCGGAGGGCTTTGACCAATCTGACCAAAGTCCTCCAGATCTGAATCCATCAAAGCCCTGTGGCAAATCATGAAAGCCAGGAGCACCAAGATTCCTAGGAAGACTGTCTCTACCAAAGGATCCCAGAACAGGAGAATAACTAGGACTCGGCCCAAAAACCATGTTATTACCTTGTTGGTCAATACTTCCTAACATGCTGAGGTCCGGTTGTGGAACTGCTGTTGTTGGTGTCATATATGGTGAATTAGGCAGACCAAACTGCTGGTAATAAGGTGAGCCAGAAAATGGAAATTGTTGGGGGGAGTATAACTGCCCATCTCCACTTACAGAAGGCACAGGTGTTGTGACTGGAGAATATGGCCCATATGGCACTTGAGGACCATACGCATATCCAGCATGGAATAGAAGAGAGCCATTTTCGTTATAGACACCCTAATTAGTAACCAAGTTAATGAAGTATATTACAAGTGAAATCTACAGAATAAAATGTAAAAGATACGAAAGAGCAAAAGCACTCACTGGTGATCCAATTTTCAATCCTTCAGCATTAACATATGGATGATAGTCATCCCATTCGCCAATGGCATTCTCATAACCTGGTTGATAGCATGATGAGGAACAGTTCCATAAATTAATTTGTATCTGATATTAACAAAAATAAAAGTACACACCGGATAAATGCAAAACTAACCTCTATAATAGAAGGCCTGTGCTTGGGGAGCATAAATATTTGGAGGGTAGACAGTGAGATCTCCAGCAGAACCTAAAGGACTGAATTGGCCAATGCTGTCTCTTTGTTGACCTGTAGTGGCAGCATCCGCAGAGGAATTGGGAGTAACTGATGCCTCATTTTTTGCAGGAATAGGCTGAATAAGTAGTTAACAATAAGGTTCTGTTACTGAATTTATTGTGTAATATGATCCACATAGAAGATAACAAACAAACAGGGAATGTATATATAATAACTACCCGCTCTTTCCTGCTATCCGGCTCAACAAGCTTGTCTTCTGCATCCATGATCAGTATGCTCAAAGATTTAGTAAGTTCTTAAAAACACAGGCAGAACAAATGATTAACCGACCAAATTAAAAGTGTAGATAGCAACATTTGAACCGATGAATATGTGCGCATAAATCCTGCACACCTATGCACACATGAGTAAACAGAAAAACATGAATACACCAAAATGAAAAGCAGCCACACCTTTCGCATACACTTAGAACTAACTAAAATAAAAGATGAGAACTAGATAAAGCAAAAGGCATGATCAACAGCAAAAAAGGCAGCACTAGCTACAGATATCTATATTTGATGAACAAAGATCCCGACAATGTGGATATTAATTACTTTTAATCAATCAGTAAAACACATTTACATCATCTTTGGATAATAAAAAAAAACTTTGGGAGTGAAAATTTAATTCAGGCCGTGACAGGGCAGGAATTGAGAGAACAATTGAATGGTATAATGAATTAAAGAATCCAACTAGCACCCACTGAAAAGAAGTTTAGTTGACCTCGTCCATGATTGACGGAAGACAAGTAGTCTCCAATTCCAAATGAAATGAAATTGAAACATCGTCAAGTCATCATTTAATCTCAATATATTCTTCAAAGTTCAAACATATAGGCTATGTTTGGTTCATGAATAGGCGCGGAACACTATTCTGTATAGAATGACTATTCGTTGCTTTGGTTCATGGAATTATAAATCCCAATTCCATAATTTTATGGAATGAATACTCCTCTCCGTTCCATTTCTTACCGCAATTCTATTCCTTAAACTAAACATAGCTGGTATATTAAATTAATACGAGATCAGATACGGAATATGATATAAATCCGTGCCCGTGTCATACCTAGGCGAACTAAAACAACACTAACAGCTTAAAAATGAAGAAAAAAACAGAGTAAGTTAGCTACAGAATACTTAGATCTTAACATAATAAGATAATTCTCATATGAAACGAAGCACAGCATCCTCTAAGACACGCATGATTACATACATAGGATCAAAACTCACAGGAAAATCGACCGAATCCAAAAATAGTTAGATGAAATGATCAAACTGGTTAAATTTTTCAAAAAAGAAAAATAGATAATAGATGAAGATTACCAGAGATAGGATCCGGAGGAGGTCGTGATTGGGTTGCCGCCATGGAAATGATCAGAAACTATATTTTATGCCATAGAATAACAGAATGCATCCAGCACAGTATACATGGACAAAATAAACAAAGATTACTATAGTGCTAATTATTTTCAAGTCGGACATCTACTATGTTAGTCGGTTGCTAATATTTTACTGGCCAAATGTTATAAAAAGTCAAAAACCTTTCATAAAAGTTTCACAAAAGTCTTAACTTTCTAATTTTGTCGATTTTGGCCAAAAACATATTATTTGGTTCAATTGTGGCCAACTCTCAATTTGATTTCGATTTTGCCTATGTGACGCTTACGTGGCATGCATATATATTGAAAGGCCAGAACTTTTGTGAAACCAAATAATCCATTTTTGGCCAAAATCGACAAAATTGAAAAGTCAGGACTTTTGTAAAACCAAATAATCAGTTTTTGGCCAAAATCGATAAAATTGAAAGATCAAGACTTTTATGAAACTTTTGTGAAAGGTTTGACCTTTTTACGACATTTGGCCTATTTTACAACAGATAAATTAACAAGTAGATTCAGTATGTCATGTCATCCGTTACTAAGTCAACCATCTTAAAATATGTTTATTAGAATGACATGGTGAATTAAGCCAAATATTAAAATACTTTTATTTTTATTTTTATTTTTATTTTTATCAAATATTAATTAAAAAGATTATGATAAACGTTTTAAATTGATTAATTATATTAATAGAACGGTGATATTGAAATATATAGTAACATTCAAATACTTTTTTATCAAAATAAAAATATCCCCCCCCCCCCCCCCCCCCCCCCCCCATAAGTTTGTTGTGATAGTATTCCACAAACCAAATTTATTATCCCCATTGCTTACTTATCATATTTATTTATTTCGTCAATCAAAGTATTTATGAGCTAGAAAAAAGTGGATTCACGCACATAAAAATAAACTTCTCTCAATTTTTCCAGCTCAAACTTCCTTTTACTTCCCTTGAAGTGTGCATTCTTGGATAAGTGAAGTGTAGATGTCATGCGCCACATGGAACTGCCTAGACCGCGGTTCAGTTCGGTTTTTGGTTCAGTTTCGATTTCGGTTTTGATCGCTTCCAAACTAATTTTGACCCGATTTTTGTTTTAACCGATTCCGGGCCACTTTTGACTTGGCTTGTTTCGGTTCCAGGGCAATCATGTGGTACTGGTTATCTTAGGCTGTCCATTAACCTTAAAATGTCTCCCGAGATGCTGGCAGCCTGGTAGCTTGTGAGCTGTGGGTGTTATGATTTAATTAGACATCGTGCCTTACTCCAGTTCATAACAGTTTAATGGGAATTGGTGCATGTTTTGCTGTCGTTTTAGGTGTTGTAATTTAAGTCACAGATTGTGCCTTACTCAATTTTATGGTAGTTTAACGTGAATTGGTGCATTTTTTATGATTAAAGTCAACAGTTCTTTTCAGCAAAAATTCGTCAATGCTATGATTCAGATCTGCTTGAAACACTTGCTAAATTACAAAATGCCATGCTTAACTCCCAATCTACACACATCTTTAAACAATAGTAAATCGCAATCTCTTCACTCCCATGTGTCAATAATGAACCGATGGTTACATGTTTGTTTATGTGATCTTGTATCAACGTCATTTAAGACTTAATTAAATGGTGAGCATCAACATCATACTCACCGGGGACATCATTTGCCAGCGTCATCTGAAATTTCTCATTTTCTCGGAAAGTGCTACTTCTAACTCAGGATGAAGAAACCCCCAGAAAAATCCATGACAGTTTGTTTCATACAAATAATATCAAACGGCAAGAGAACTTCCTGAGCAGCAAAATCTCTTTACATGCAAATTTGTATATATTTTATAAATTTTAGCCTATAAACTTTGTTTGCAAGGACATGTAACCCTAAATTGATTTCATTTACAAATGAATTCTATAATAGCATACAAAATTCATTTGAATCAAATCTAATAATATAGTCAACTAACTAGCCCCTCTATAGATTCCAAAAAAAAAATCTACATATTCTGCTGTGAACATATTATACCTTACCTCATGGCTCTGCTTGTATAACAGCCTTAGGTGAATCATTTTTTGTACTGCAAACACTCTCAGTCAAATGACGCCCCTTGGTGTCATATGGAAACAGTGTGACACAGATTCCTGATATTAACGCTACAGCCACGAAAAGAACAATTGCTGCAGTTTGATGGCATCCTTGCACCAGAAATATTGCTACATAAGGGGAGATCATTCCGCCAATTCTTCCTATTGAGCTTGCAACTCCAACACCTGTTGACCTCACTGAAGTCGGGTATACCTAAATCATAAATAAAAATTTCAAAAATTAAACATTAGCCCTTACATCTGCATTATTCTGGCTAGTGAAAACTGCTGAGAGATGAAAAAAGAAAAACAGAGGGGGGGGAATTATGAACAAGAACTTCAACAGTAAATTACAGGCTCCATTAATCCACTCATCTAATTCAAGTTATTCAGAGTCAAGATATTAACTTGAATAATGTCTATACACAATTATAAAAGTTCAGGACATGCATAGAGCAGGTTTTACGCGGCATTTAGCTGAGAAGGGTAGCTTAACTTAAACAAGCATTCAAATCTTGAATTTTTTACGACTACCAACTACCAAATATTATCTCCAACAGAAATAACAGATTATGTTTCATAATCAATTTGCATCGAGCTTCAAAAACTGTTGTAAAAAATATGCTGAATCCTGATATATGTATTGCAACAGAGAGAATACAGTTTGCGTTAATACAAAACTGATCACTCATTGTAATATGTGAACAACTAGGACAATCACTACCAACATAAGACGAACAATGAGATGATTTGATTGCATGATGAAACTTCCCCTTTTCATCAATAGCATTACGATTATTTTATTCTAAATCTAGTCATTCAAATGCTAAAGAGAGGCTTGGAATTAAAATGCAGCCAGCAGGCACATAATCTCTCTTTTCTAGATTCATAAAGCAAGATAAAGGTTTTCAGAGAAAAGTAAATATATAAATAAAGTGGCACAAAAGAGAATCAATGCATTGAAGACCAATATATCAAATGAACTTTTTCCATGCAGATAAATGTGTATGATTTGTACTTTTTTTCTTTAAATACTTTCCAGCTTATGAGACCTGTGAATGAAAACACAAGTACTCCTTTGAATTACCTCTGGAGCATAAACATAGACAACCGCGAACGTGTCCGTTATGCATATTCGAGCTATAAAGAGAAGAACTGTTGTCAAACTTGCTGACTGTTGCACTACCAATGGTAGCAGGAAAATGCCACAGACAAAGAACACAACCGACATCGAAAGCTTTCGACCAAATCTATCAACGGTTAAACCTGCTAGGATAATCCCCGGAATCTCTACAAAAATAAAAAAAAAATATAATTGATTGTAAGTATCTATCCGTACAAAGTAGAAATTTCACATTTCTCATATCCAAAAAAAAAAAAAAAACCGTAACTGCAAAAACTTGCCTGCAAAAGAAGTAATAAACACATTTTTGTAGTTAACATCCACAGGTTTATTGGGCTGTACTGCAGTAAAAGGGCAATGACGGCCCCTATTGTTCAACTCAGTAGTCAACAGCACAAGACCATAATATGTAAATGCATTCCCAAAAAACACAGCCCACAATAGCACAGTTGATCTAGCTAATTTTGGTGAAAGAAGTGTTAACAGTGATCTGAAGGGTCCCATATTTGAATCTTTCCATATGATAGGAGGATGGTTTACACCTTCATCATAATGAGGTGACCTTGAAATTCCACCTTCAGGTGGAAGACTCTCATCTGGTGGAAGACTCTTCTCTTGTAGCTCATTTTCACCATCAGTAACAAGAACACCAGGAGGCAATCCGGTTCCATTTAATTTAGCTATTCTTTCTAAAATCCTAAGGGCCTCATTTTTTCTACCTTTCAAGCACAGATACCTGGGGGACTCGGGTGTCATGTTATAAAATACAAGGAGAAGAAAAGATGGAAAAGCAGCAACACCCAGTAGCCACCTCCAAGTCAATCTTGGCATAATAATCTGCACACAAAAAAACAACTTAAGGATGGGACACTTCGTAAATGCATGGTTATTTTGTCTTACCATAGCAATCCTATAATAATATGAATAAAAGAAAAACAGAAAAAACGACCCGATAAGAAGACAAATTGGTCAAACTTTGGACAACAATTTGCTCTTATATAATTTAAAACTTGAAGTGCAACAGCAATATTGGCTTAACTTTTACAAAGAATCCCACGCAGCCCAGAATTATTATTAGGTAAACTTGCAAAAGTTCATTGAATGGTTAGAAAACCAACCATCAAATAATAGAAAAAAAAGCTCAAAAACCTGAGGGGATTATTGAATTTATAAAAAAGGAAGGGGAAATCTAAGAAAGTTTAGCATTATATCTGAATTTTATGTAATTGAGATAAATTAGATAACTCATCTCTATGGTATGAAGTTGTCAATTAATTTTTATATTTTTAAAATTCATGAAACCTAGTAGCACAAACATATTTTTCCTGTATTTGGAAAACGGAAAATTTCAATTAAAATTACTCCTTAAAAGGCAAATTTTTTAATTTAAATGCAAGATCGAAGATATCATAGGCTCATAGCTTTTTCGGTTTTTCCACAAATGCAACAACAATGTTTTAAGCATCATTTACATCGCTGCAAACAGTAAATAGAAACAGTGCAAGAAGTTCAATAGAGAACCTAAGCAACCAACAATTAATAATAAATATGCAAAGGATAATCATAATCAACAGATAACCACACCGAGCCTACCCAAAATTTCCATTTCTATTTAGACCAAGGAAAGACGTTCCACATTAAGCATTAGAACTATATCATGTTAGCAAATTAAATAAATTGATATATGTTTGATGACATAATATGCATTTTAATATTTAAATAAATCTAGTAACTATAGGACCATCAATACCAAAACATATGAGGAAATCATAAATATACCCATGCTAAAGCAGCTTCTATTGTTGATCCAATGGTCCAGAAAAATTGGAAAATAACCATCCAAGTACCTCTTTTTGATGCTGGTACAAACTCCAAGAACCAGGCTAAGAGTACAGGACCACCTCCCAAGCCAAGTCCAACCAGACAACGACAAAGAATTAATGCAACATAGTTTGGAGCAAATGCGCTCAGAAGTCCAGCTCCAGAAGTAATTACAGCTGTAGCCAGAAATCCCCTCCTGAACAAGTAACAACCAAAAGAACAAATTGAATAGAGAAATAATAAAATGATGAAATTCCAAAAGTACCATCAGTGGAAGAAAGAGCTGCGATGTTTCCTTCTAATAGTTAGAAGAGGGAGATTTTGAAAATCAAGATTACCTTAAAAGAAAACTGTGAGCTACCGACTGGATTATAAATCAACCAATTTATGATAATTTGGTTTTGAAACAAAAAAAGCAGGAGTGACTTTAGCAGAAAAACTGTATACAGAAGATAAAGGTTGCAAGCAACCTAATTGAACCACGGGCACTTCATCCCAAAATTCCAGGTCAGACCACGACTTAGAACATGGCCTATAGACAGGAATTCATATAAATCTTTCCATTCTCGACCAAAAGAACAGACAACGAACAAAATCTCTAAATATATGGATTCTCTAGAACCGGCATTGAGAAAAAATCTATATGAGAGATATCAGCGAGCTAAGAAATAACATAAGTAAGTAGGAAGCCGCTGCATTCCATTATATCACAAATACAGATGCAGGTGTATTGAATCGCTAACACTTTCACTGCAGTCGACAGCTTGCACAGTTAGTTATTGATCTGGAAATTTTGTTACTATTGTGGTAACTGATAGGTACCTGTTAATTAGATAATATAAATCGATAAGAATTTGTTTACTAGCTAATAGAATCATTCACAACTGATTTCGACAAAATACAAACAATTGTACATGCTTCTCATCCTCAATAATAACAAGATTGACGAAAGTAAATAAAGCATAATTAAAGCGAAAACAGAAAGAGATGTCACCTTCTTCCGAATTTATCGGAAACTAATCCCCATGAATAAGCTCCAATCATCATACCAACAAAAACCATACTAGTAATAAGACTTTCCTGGGCAGAAGAAAGCCCCCATTGTCGCTGAACAGCCGGTCCAATAGACGAAAGAAGCATCATCTCCATGGCCTCCGAAGCCCACCCCAATCCCGCATAAAGAAGAACAAAATACTGAAACTTCCCAAATCCAAGACTCACCAGAGCTTCATCCACAGTATAAACAAGCCGTCCCTCGGCCATCTAAAAAGATCGGTAAGAATTAAACTATTTAACAAATCCAATACGAATAAAAACACTAAACAATGCGGTAATTTTAATGCTGATGCTGTTCATATATAGCATTAAACACGCCAAGTAGTGGAGTTTAAAAATTTGGTGTATATTTAACAGTAAAAACTCGTGAGCTATGGAAATTAAAATTTGAAGTACATATAGGAATTTTAGTGAGAGCAAACCTTATCGGAGATAATAAGTGCGGATCTATCGTCTCCGTGTTCTTCTAGTTCCGTATCTTTATCCGTATCTGTGCGGAAAAACCGGCGAATATAGCAATAAATATGGGAATTTAAATAATGGTTATTGGAGGATGATAGATTATTGATTTTGTCTGGATATGATCTCATCTTGATTAATCTGGATTTTCGATTATATCTTGATGCTCTAATCGAGACTGGGAAACAAACAAAAGCACACCGATCCAAGCAAGAGTTCCGATGAAATGAAATTTGGCGCTAAATTCACCCCATTGCAAGATTTGTCAGGGTTTATCAGCTTTCGACTTTGACTTCTTCATTTGCCAACTCAGCTTTTTTTTAATAAATTTTTTTTTTGAAAGATTTTAATGAAATTGTTAAAAATACTCTATTTTTAATTTTATTTTGTAATAAAACTCCGATTTAGATTTTGTTTTTTTCACTCTCTTAATATTTTCAATTTAATATCTGGATTTGTACTATCTTAATTATGAAAATGCTCTGCTCAATTTATATTAAAAAAATTATTTTAGAATTGTTAAAAGCTCTTTTTATAAATTGTTTATAGAAATAGTTGCAAATGATATTTTTTAAAAGATCGTTTAAAATTCTTTTAAAAACTATCTAAAACTATTATTTTTTAAAATACACTCGAACGGGATTTAGAGCAGAAAGACAAATACCTCCAAACCATTATGAAAATTTCTCGTAACCGTAAATATTTATAAAATCCCAATTTGAAACAATGCCAATCAATTAGTCGCTTAAACTAAGATTAACCTGCACATACTCAATTTATACACTCATCAATTGTTGATGACGTTGCATTGATAAAACAAAGTACCTTAAAATTTGCAGCTTCACTCTGAGATTGAAACTTGTTAAATGGTGGCGGTGGCGGTGGTGGCGGCCTTGCTCCCATCCAAACCTAATAATTTTAGTATTTTTTTTCTCTGTATAATATATATATCTATATAGTATGTTCTATCTTTTTCTTTTTGAATTTCACACTTACTCCTTTGGCTAAAATCTTATAAATGCTTCAGAAATCTCAATCCTCATTTCATAACTATACCATAAAATGCTTACTATGCTTAAAAAAGGGAACTTTATAAAGAAGACAGAGGGAGCATGAATTTTAAAAATTTACTTATTATATTATTTACAAAAATTATATTTATTACATTTCAAGTAGTAAAAGTAATAATATATTTATTATGTAAGAAAAAAGTTAAATTTAAGAAAATTACTATCTTTAACTATTCTAAATAATTTATAATATTTTATTTGAAATAATTTCTTTTAAAGAAAATAGATTAATTATATTTCTAGTTTTGAACTCTCAATAGGAAAAGAACTTCTCTCTCTAATATTTTTGTGCTCTCACTTCTCTCTAAAAAGAACTTCCATTTTCTCCATATTTTTGAGGGTGGGAAAAGATGATCTTTCCGGCTAGCCGGAAAATCATCTTCTCTCCGCCCATATTACTAAGTAGTATAGATCTAGTCTTTATTTCAATAAATCTTTGTTAAATTCTTTAATTTTAAGTGGGGTTTTTTTGATTTTATCATGTTGTAATAAATTTTAAGGTCTTTACCACCTCTTTTGCTTTGATTTTTTAGATCTATAAAGAATTTTTAGTGTTTGATCGTTCTTCAAAGTCAAGTTTTTGTAGATCTAAAAATTGGGAGGTTTGTGACTTTTAACTTTATAGATCTAGATGATGAAGATAGTTGGTTGGAAAAAATACTACGCTTCAACGGTTCAAGCGGATTTTCCGTCTCATCGGAAGAAGAAGATCGAACTCCCCGTCCGACGGTTTATCGTTGTGTTAAGTTTGCGGATCCATGATTAGACTTTTTTTTAATTTTGCTTGTATCACGTTTGTTGTCTTTTATTGGTTGCTTAATCTTGAAAGATCATATAAAAAATTATTGTGATATGACTTTCACTCTTATATTGTTATATTCATCAATAAATCTATCTTTGGAAAAAAAAAAAACTCTCAATAAAAAAAAGTAAGAGAAAAGATAAATTGTATAAAATAAACAAAGTGATAAAATATATTACTTTATAAAAATATTTATTTCCTTGCAAGCCTAAAATTCTGAAAATATTGGAGCAGCAACACAATTTTAAAATGTTTGGATGATAAAGTTTAAAAGAATAGAATATATAGATCTTATAAAATTTAACAATTTATGTAAAATTAATGTTTGACTAGCTAAGGGTTATTTATAAAAAAATTTAAACAAACTACCATTCTTCGTAATATTTCCTTTAAAATTTTATCTAAAAGGTAGAAAAAATTATGTTTATTATTTTGTAATTTATCATCAAAATTTAATAAATATTAATTTTATATTAATTCCGAATATGCAATTTTGATCTTCTAGCAAAAAACTATTTCTTTTAATATTTCAAAATATATTTTTATTCTATACTTATTACAGATTATGTGAAAATGACAAAATTAACTAACAACTACTAAATTTTAATTTTTGATTGTTATATAAATATATTTTTTTATTTAAGACAATGTTTGATAAAACTAAAACTTATTAAACATTGAACTTTTAAGCCGAATTTAATATTTTGTTTGACAACTTTATCCACCAATTGTTTTTAGAAAGTCACTAAATGTGTTTTACCAAAATATGTATGTTTGCACCGGCCACAAAGGCTTGGGCTGTATGATAAGACAGACTGGCCCAAGTGATTATAACATAAGCTGGAATGGGCTAAGTTGGATATAAAGGCTAAATGCCGTATTTAATTGAGAAAATCACACAAAATACCTTCTTAGCCCATATTAATCTCAAACATACGGGTCCAAATTTTATTTTTGAACATTACGGTGGCCATCTTTTTTCTTGCAAAAATAATCTTTATTATCTCAACTTTATACCTTTTTAATTTAAAAAATATGGTAAGAAGGAATTGAAAAGGATTTTCATATCTTCCATTTAGATAAAATTTTAAAGATTCTACCGAGATTCTCGGCATTGATTTCTCCATTTTCTCTAATCCAAAAGAAAAACCTAATACTTATGAACCAATAAATCCTAAAATTCAATTTTGATAAAACCTGCTCTCACTCTCTTTATCTTTTATCTCGCACCAATAAATTGAACCATTAAGCTGTGGTGACGATGGCGGTCGTGGAAGAGGTGGAAGATTCGATGGCGGACGTGGAGGTCGGCGGGAGGTCGTGGCGGTGGTGGATTATTTTTTTTCTTCTACAATTCATTTTTAAAATTTTGAAATCATCTTTATTTTTTTACATTAAAGTTCATGTAGAAGAAAAAGAGAACTTCACTGTCAATGTAGTGAAAAAGAACAAACCGATTGCTCCTCCGCCCGTTAATGTCAAGGTAATTGTTCTAAAAATTCCTTATATTAATTGCTTTTAGAGTTCAGAATTATGCATCGTATTTAATTAAAATTCTTTTGATCTTATAATAAACAACAACCTTCAACGTTGTCATTCCTGCATTTTTAAAAAATAATTACTGTCAGTATCCATGTTAGTTAACCATTAGGTAACTATTAGTATACTATTAGTTAGTTTATAACAGAATCTTTTTTATTGTAATTGGGATATCAGCAATGATGTAAAAATAATTAAGGTTAACTATATATTTTTTAATAGTTAATTAATAGTTAACTAACTTTGTATGATTTTTTATATAAAACATAAATATATATTGATAATTACTTTTTTTAATTATAATTAACTAATATGTGACTAATAGTTAACTAACAGTGCCTATTTAATGAGTAATAGCATACTATTAGTTAACCGCATGTTAATTTCATATTAATTTTATTTTTCAACTTAATGTTAAGTTATTAAGAACAAATTGATATTTTTTAACGATTCGTAGTATACTATTAGTTAACTGAAAAGTAAAACCAATGTCTACATAAAGATCTTCCTTCCATACTCCATCATATCAGAATTTTTCAATGTTGTCATTCTTGCATTTATAAAATAAAAAATTTGTTAATTTTCATATTAGTTAACCATTGGATAACTATTAGTAAAATTTTATTATTTAAAAAAAAAATCAAATCGTTTTTTTGTTGAAAAAATAATTACAGCTGTTTTAAAAAAATTGTTATTCGTTTTTCAGAATCATGTATTTGAATAATTATGTATTTGCCATTATATATGGAAATTACATTTGAATTTCTTGTTTTGCTGGATTTTTTTTTGTTTTTCAAATGCTTGTTGTTTTAATTTTTTTAATCATTTTATTTTTTTGGTTACCCTTTTGCCGTTTATGGCATATAATTCAAATTATCAGTTGCTATAATTAAGGATTATTAAAGATTCTTGAATACTATTTGCTATATATTTATACTTTGAGATTTTGTAGGAGATTTTGATTATTTTAACCACTTCCTTCCTTTTTTATAGTTGACAGTAATCCTCAAATATCATAAAGTTATTTGTGCAATTTAAAAATTTAAAAAATATGTCATCAATTTTTTTTTGTCAACAGTAAAAATCTAATTAATTATAGTCATGTAGGTTACTTATTTAAAGAAGCCTATTTAATTTTTGAGTTAATTAGATAAAATATTATAATATGTGAATTTATTATATTATTAAGCTGCTATCTTTCATTTTTTATAATTACAATTTGTTCTTTTTTTGTTTTATTTTTAAGCTTTCTATTTTAGACAAATACATTCATTTCTTCATCTCCCTCTTTTGTTCTGAGACAAATCTAATTTTTCACCATTTCATTTTCATTTTCCTCCTTTTTTATCTACAACCGTCGGATCTATCTTTTCCAACTCGACCTCCTGCTTCCGCCAGGTGTTTCTTCTCCACCGCAAGTGCACTTCTACAATTGCTACTACGATTTCCGGTCTTTCTTTTCCCCCGCGAGTCATCTTCATACTCTCCTCGTTTTTAATCACTACCGCCGTCGCACACCGTCGCCACAAAGCCCACTGTTGCTGCCGTCACACACCATCGTTTTAGTCAAGTTTTTTCAGATCTAAAATCGAATCAATGCTTTGGGTATTAGTTAATTCATTTCTCGTTTTCTCTTTTGTGAACGACGGTGGTACATGTGGTTCTGGCTAGAGTTTTTAGTGCTGCACAGCCTGCACTCTAAGTGTTTGAAGAAATGTTTATGAGAATTGTAATGTTTTAGGTGTTGGGTAAACAATGGTCAACATTGGGTACATCGTTGGATAACTTGTAATAAAATTTATTTTGAATATATCATTAATAAAATCGTTAGTAAACAGTTGTTGAATTTTATTTTTGTTGCTAGTTAATCAATGGTGTACTAATGGTACACCAATAACCTTATTTTTAGTATACTGTTAGTAGACGTTGGGTTACCCGTTGGTAAACGTGTATTAATTTTTATTTTGAATATATGATTATAAGTTGTAGTATTTTGTGTAAAAAAGTCTATTGGCCTTTTTATACTTTTTATAATTTTGTTTTTAGAATACCATTAGTGAACCGTGAGTAAACTGTTGCTAAAATTATAGTTAATTAATTTTAGTATATTATTAATAATTTTTTAGTAAAATGGAATTGTGCATATAAAACATAAATTATTTTTGAATGTGCAGAACATTCGCTTATATGGTTATAAGTTGAATTATTTTGTGTAAACAAATCTATTGGCCTTTTTATACTTTTTATAATTTTGTTTTTAGTGAACCGTGAGTAAACTGTTGCTAAACTGTTGCTAAATTTATAGTTAATTAATTTTAGTATATTATTAATAATTTTTTAGTAAAATGTTAGTGTACTGTTGTGTAATACCCCAAAATATTTAATTAGCTAATTGGACCACGTGTCCAGTTTTGATTCGCCATAATGGTGATATCAGAAGAATTTCTGAAAAGATAAAGTAAATAAGTTTCAAGTAGGTCGGTTTTGAGAAATTAATTATGAGAAAATTTAAGGTTATATTTCAATTCTAAATTTAGAATTGGAATTAAAAGGAAAAATGTCAAAAAAAATTCAAAAATAAAGTACATGGACCAAAGTGGTAATTTAGCCACTTTGTGTCGGAAATAGAAATATTGAATTTTGACGGGAAAGTGTTAATATCGAGCTTCGTATTATTTATCGGATATAAATAATACGTAACAATAATAATTTAAGAGTTTATCGATTTAGTTATGGACTAAATCGTACGATTGAAAAGTTTAAACGATAAATGGTAAGAAACAAAAAGGACAAGGACTAAAATGGCACTTTAGCCAAATGATATAAGAAAGAAAGAAATTGAATCAGAGAGCTGAGAGACTTCGAGAGAAATTGAGAAACTTTCGACGATACCGTCGTTTCGCCGCCGTTTCGCCGTTCGACGTCCGATTCAAGTGATTTTCGCGGCGATTTCTTCAGAATCGAATTCTCTATCAATCCTAAGCCTCGTTTCAAGGTAAATTTCAAGAAATTTGGTTGAAAAGTGATATTAAAGGGCTGTTTTGTATTAGGATTGAGTATTGGTTTGAATTCGACGTTTTTGAAGTTATTATAGCGTTTTAATGAAAACCGAAATGCGGGTTTTGTTTAGTTGAATGTATAGCACGTCGGGATGGTTGAAAAACCCCGGAAAACGACTTTCCGGGGGGCTGTCATGAGTGTGCGTTCGCACACATTGAGTGTGCGTTCGCACACTCCCTGAGTTTGAGGGTGTGCGTTCGCACACTCATTGTGTGCGTTCGCACACTACCTAAAATTTGGCAGATTTAAAATCCCAACGGTCAGTTTATAGATTTGCCTCTTAGGATAGCGTCTGTCAAATTTCAGCTCGATCCAACGGTTCAATTGGGAGAGATCGTCGTTTTGCTAAACAGTGTCAGTGTGCAGGCAGCACCTGCACATTGCCTTGAAAACTCCTTAAAACTTCATCGAAATGAAACTAAACCCTAAAACTTAAAAGTATTATACGTATAGGAATACGAGATTAACGTCTAATCATTAAACATTAATTATTTATCAGACGTGCCAGCGAGCAGAGAGGTCAGTAGACGTGGGATAGCAAGGGCATAACATTTCATCGACCATATTTGTGATTGGATTGCGGTCACTGTGAGTTGCTCTTTACTTTCGTGTATTATACATATAAAGTTATTTTATATTGATATGTATACTGTTTTTACGCATCGCATGTTAGATGATTTGATTAAATATTATATGTTTCTATCAAATGTATATACGAGAACTAGTATGCGATCCGAAGAAACTAGCTACCTATTGGGTGTCAATAGGCTGTGTGATCACCAGTATCGAGTCAGTCTAGTATGTTTGCATTGAGAAATGACTTGACACAGCTGGGAGCTGTTGATGAATATGATATTTACGATTGGGTTATGATTTCGATACGCAGAGTGAACTCGGCTACGGTGTAGCCTGGAAGTCCCCGTATCGAGTGGCTGGGCCACCAGCGAGTTGGACTCGCAATTGATATTTACGATTGGGTTGAATGATATATGATTATTCGAGAGATGTGTCGCATGCTAGGATATTAGTTTCACACGGATCAAATACATGTTTATATGTTTTATATTATTGTTTTATTGAGATGCGATGCTATGTTTTTATAATAATACCGTTAGTAAACTGCGAACTCACTCAGTATTTTCCCAAATACTGACCCCTCACCTTTGATGTTTTCAGGTGCTTAGTATGTGGACCTAGCTAGAGGCCAATTTTGAAGTCCAGAAGTCAGCTGTGTAGGTCTAGTTTCTGACTTCTGTGAATGCTGCAGTAGTGGTCCCGCGTTGACAGAGTCGTAGCCTAGACAGCAGTACACATTGAGTGTACATATTACTTGCTGTCCAGTTTATATGTTTTTGTAGGCTACGTGTTTTATATGTTGTGCACGGCACTAGGTGCCAGTGATATGTTGGATACACTAACTGATATATATTGTACCGCGAGGCCAGTTCGTACGAGGTACGGTAACTAGAGCCCGCGAGGATAACAGAACAGTTAGTGTAAATGTTTGTGTATACATGTTATGTCTACTTGCTTCTGTTGCTTTATGTTATTTGTTTATTATTTGCGAAAAATTAATAGTGATTTAAGGCTTGCTACGGGTTTCGAAGCTACCACTCCCGTTCCCTAGCGCCGGTTGCGGCTCAATATTTTGGGTCGTGACAATGTTGGTATCAGAGCAGTTGGTCCAGTTACCACTGCAAGTTTGTTTCAGTGTTTGTTTGAGAGCAGTTGGTCTAGTTACCACTGCCAGTTGTGTCTGAATGTCTGTTTGACTTTGAATACTCTGTCAGTAAGTAAACCTAGGAACTACTGCAGCAAGAGAGTCAAACCTTAGTTGTTTGCATTTGATTGATATGTGCATTATTAGTAAGTTCCATAAAGCGCGCGAACCGAGATGGTTAAATAAAGAAGTGATGAATATCTGTGTATATGAGCGGATAAGGCAACTAAGTGTTTATTACTTGTGTAAGGGGTATTCAGTGATTACGTATTTGCGAATTACGTACAGATTGATTGAATGTTAAATGTTTATAGCACTTTATAAGGTTATATGGAAGTTAAGAGAGGAAAAATGGGCTCAGATGGTCAATGACATTAGGAATTGTTTCTTTTTTTAGCATGTCTGGGCAAAATGGAGCTCAGTCACATGCTGCAGAGGAATGGGAGGAAGCACCTCCTATCTGTCAAAATGGATTTCACAACGAAATAGGCGGACCATCTGAAGTCCACCAGAATGGATTACACTCAGATGCTAGGAGATCACCTGAGATATATCATAATGGTTTCATGTTAGTATCAGAAATTGATAGTTCTTCTAGGGTTAGAGGTAGAACTCACTCGCTTGAAATGGAGTACAGTGAAGAAAGTGAGGAAGATCCCGAGGAAAATCCAGAGTAGGATCTAGAGAAAGAATCAGAAGAAGTTCCTCAAGAGGAGGACTTTAAAGAAGAAGAGTTATCAGATGAGTCAGATGTCGAGGAATATCGGAGTGAACATTTCTAGTCCAATGTGCGGAGATACTACAATTTGCGAGAGGATACAGAGATAGCTAAAGGTCAGGGGCATGTGATTCTGAATCAAGTTAGGAGGAAAATGCGCTCCTTTTCTAGAGGAATACTACCAGTGGGACTATATTCCTCTGACTTTCTGCGCATAGATGAAAGAGTTCCAGACCTTAATGAAGATAATAGGACAATTAACCGTAGATACGTTAGGGGTTTGGGACTCGAGTTTGATGAGCTATATGAGTATGTTCATGAGCACTTTGGAACGCTCACTATGATGGCCCGTAAGATCGAGGCTGACCGCGAGTGGGATGGCAATCCTGTACGACCCTACCTTTTTCGGACTTGCGTTCTATCCAGACTATAATGGTCGATCCTTTGGTATTAGGACTAACCCCCACTTCGTGCATAGAGGCGGAGTCAACTCCAGTAGAAGAGTTAAGGGTCGACACACTGGAATAGTTATTAGGAAACCTAGCATTCCACATCAGGCACCCTTAGGTATAAATGATTAATATGCTTTGAGTATTTGTGTTTATATGTTGCATTGTTGTGTATATGTTTACTGCATGCATGATAGAGCATAACGAGTAGAATGTACCTATAGGATAATACCTCAGATAGGTAGGGCCTATAGGAAGCGATATTGACAAACACGTGCTTAAGAAATGAATATATAAACATAACTTACAAAACAATAACATAATAAACGACAAATAATACATTTATCGCGAACGTAATTCCTGTGTTACGTTCTAGAAGTTGTGAAGAAAGAGATGGGTTACCAACAGGGAATCGATGTGAAACCTCGGTACCTGCGTTTGTATAGGACATGGTACAAAGTGTTAAAGAAGTGGTTGTGGTAATTACAGCAGTAAAAAAATGTTGAATTAAATTAAGTTATCGGAGATATGAAGAAAGAAATGATATGACAGACGAATAGTCAGAAAAATGACAGCAATACAAAAATTTAAAATGTACCCAATAAGTATAAAGAAAGCTGTTAATAGTCGCAGAGTGTGCAATCTAGAGTAACTTACGATTTTATGAAAAATTTTAAGATTTTTCAAAATACAATTGTGCTCAGACATCGCATATGACATTGCATAATCATGATAGGAATGCATAAGGAAATGATTTTCAAAATATAGATCACGCATCATATCTTTACAATGATAAAGAAAATGCGATTTCGAGCAACTCCTTGGTGATGAGAGGTATCATCACTATGAGCTACAGTTGTACTAATGATTTTAAACGATTTATGAAAAGTGGTTTAAAAGAGCTGGCCAGCCAAAGAATGTTTTGAAATCTTTTGTTAGTAAGTGAACTCAGATGTGAAACTCTGCGGCGGATAATAAAATGTTCTTAGTAAATAAGAATAAAATTTAAAAGCAAATCCCAATAACAGAATAAAGCCCTGTTAATGATAATTGCAATAATGTTAAGGGAGCTACAGTGAAATGTGAACGAGGAGTTATTGCCGGAGAGAGAACGCAATCAAGATGCAATGCGCTGGCAATATTTAAGTATATAGTAACTATCCTTATGATAAAATAAAGGATGAAATGACGGAGAGTCATGTTAGACGAAAGAAACGTAACAAATACGCAAGGATGAAGAGTATAAGGATTATTCCTATGGTGAAATAAGTAACGTAGCGAACGAGAAATATTCTAGAGAAAGGAAATTGGAAGTATAAGGGACGAGAAGATGATAATTTGAGTGATGAATCTCAAGTGATATTTAAGGATATATAACCTTATCAATATCAGTGTTTGAAGATACAGAAGCAGAAGGAGAAGGAATACGAAACGACGAAGAAGATAATCTTGTAAGACGTGAAAGTTTGAAATTAGATAGATCAAAAGATAAGTAATGCTAATTGACTGATATTAAGTGAAGTCACTAATATCAGCATTAAGAGTTATAAGTGGTGTTAACAGAAAGGAGAAGAGTTAAGTTATGAAACTCTAGTATAAGGAGAAAAGCACACGTATAGGTATACATGTCAGTAAATGTAAGAATGGTGGATAATATGAAAGAAAGTATACTGAAGGAACTCATATACCCTTAACATTTAGTAAGATAAATAGAGAAGTGGAAGGTTCTAGAAATACGTCAGAAGGATTATCAGAGTGGAACAGCATTAATGGAGATATTATAAATAAAGGAAGAACGTAATGAATACAGTAAGTAAAGGACAAGATGATACTTCATTACTATAGGACATATAGGAGTGAATTGTATCTAAGAAGCCACAATGTCATAAGAACGAGAGGTGGTATTAGTATAAAGAGATCAAGGTATTTAAAGACAGTTAGAACCATGTTATAAGTTCTAAAGAAGCATAAGGAGTGTAGAACAACAAAAATCGAAACTATTCCCTAATTTTGGAAGTTGCAAAGTCAAGTATGATCTAAATGCTAAGAGTGATCGAGAACACTTCAAGAAGAAGATAAAAGACAAAATAAGGACAAGTTAAGAAACGATCATAACCAGTATTGAGCCAATACCTTGAAGGGTGAGAATAAAATAGTGGAACTACTCAGAAGCAAGAAGTAGAAGTGTAAGATGAAAAAGAAAGTTGTTTATACAGTAAGAAGGAATAACGATAAAGAAAGTAAATAAGTTATTGAGAATCTACTGAATCTGTTAAAGATTAAAGGTAAAGATGAAGTTAAGCAAAGGCTAACTAACGACAAGGATTCTTGAAATAGTTAAATGTTAAAGAAACATATGAGATTCTTACGAGATCATCATGAAAAAGGAACGGTAACACAAAGGTAAGACAGCTTTGACTAGAAAGTCAATAAAAGACTCAAAACGTACCTCAAAAGGGTACTGAGAGAGAAGTGAAAAGGATAAGAATACGAATAGTATTAGTAACAAAGGCAACTGTACAAGCCATACGATTAAAAGTAACGTGAAATGAAACGTTTAAGACAACAGTAAAGGATGAAGGATCACGACCAACAGAACGACGTGAAGTTCACGATAAATTAAAGGAGCAAAGGAAAGAGAAATGGAAGATAGTGAAAAGAGTATCAAGTTTAGCTACGTTAAGAAAAAGTGAAAGTATTAAACATAGTGCAAGTTGAGAAAGATTGGTTAATGAAGAATGAAGTATCAGAGAATGATAGAAAGGAGTGAGAAATAACAAGAACCAGTTAAGAAAGGAAAGTGATAATTACAGACGATAGTAAAGATCATAACTGCATGTTATGATTACGAGAGGAAATATTCATAGAAATACGTATAAAGTAAGTACGTCATTAAGATGAATTGGCACGTCGTGACCATTCACATATAAAGGAGACGAGTAGCAACCCTATGGCTACTAACAATGAAATGATGAAATGAGAAAACATTAGATTAGGATTAGTGACAACTAGGTGGCAATGATGTAAGGACTATGACATCAAGAATACGTCCAAGAACCATTATATCTCGAAAAAGATAACAGATGAGACGAAGGTACCAGTAAGAGAATTCTCAACGATTTAACAGCAAGCAACTATCAAGAGTTGAATAGACAATCGTTTAGCAACAAGTATGAAGTTATAGATGTGCAAGGAAAACTAAAGTTAAATAAAAGGAAAGCTGTGATCAAAACGTATTAATGGACGTCAAGGAAACTGTAAGGATAAGTTAAGATCCCAACAAAATTTATGAAAATTCGAGGACGAATTTTTATAAGGGGGGAAGAATGTAATACCCCAAAATATTTAATTAGCTAATTGGACCACGTGTCCAGTTTTGATTCGCCATAATGGTGATATCAGAAGAATTTCTGAAAAGATAAAGTAAATAAGTTTCAAGTAGGTCGGTTTTGAGAAATTAATTATGAGAAAATTTAAGGTTATATTTCAATTCTAAATTTAGAATTGGAATTAAAAGGAAAAATGTCAAAAAAAATTCCAAAATAAAGTACAGGGACCAAAGTGGTAATTTAGCCACTTTGTGTCGGAAATAGAAATATTGAATTTTGACGGGAAAGTGTTAATATCGAGCTTCGTATTATTTATCGGATATAAATAATACGTAACAATAATAATTTAAGAGTTTATCGATTTAGTTATGGACTAAATCGTACGATTGAAAAGTTTAAACGATAAATGGTAAGAAACAAAAAGGACAAGGACTAAAATGGCACTTTAGCCAAATGATATAAGAAAGAAAGAAATTGAATCAGAGAGCTGAGAGACTTCGAGAGAAATTGAGAAATTTTCGACGATACCGTCGTTTCGCCGCCGTTTCGCCGTTCGACGTCCGATTCAAGTGATTTTCGCGGCGATTTCTTCAGAATCGAATTCTCTATCAATCCTAAGCCTCGTTTCAAGGTAAATTTCAAGAAATTTGGTTGAAAAGTGATATTAAAGGGCTGTTTTGTATTAGGATTGAGTATTGGTTTGAATTCGACGTTTTTGAAGTTATTATAGCGTTTTAATGAAAACCGAAATGCGGGTTTTGTTTAGTTGAATGTATAGCACGTCGGGATGGTTGAAAAACCCCGGAAAACGACTTTCCGGGGGGCTGTCATGAGTGTGCGTTCGCACACATTGAGTGTGCGTTCGCACACTCCCTGAGTTTGAGGGTGTGCGTTCGCACACTCATTGTGTGCGTTCGCACACTACCTAAAATTTGGCAGATTCAAAATCCCAACGGTCAGTTTATAGATTTGCCTCTTAGGATAGCGTCTGTCAAATTTCAGCTCGATCCAACGGTTCAATTGGGAGAGATCGTCGTTTTGCTAAACAGTGTCAGTGTGCAGGCAGCACCTGCACATTGCCTTGAAAACTCCTTAAAACTTCATCGAAATGAAACTAAACCCTAAAACTTAAAAGTATTATACGTATAGGAATACGAGATTAACGTCTAATCATTAAACATTAATTATTTATCAGACGTGCCAGCGAGCAGAGAGGTCAGTAGACGTGGGATAGCAAGGGCATAACATTCCATCGACCATATTTGTGATTGGATTGCGGTCACTGTGAGTTGCTCTTTACTTTCGTGTATTATACATATAAAGTTATTTTATATTGATATGTATACTGTTTTTACGCATCGCATGTTAGATGATTTGATTAAATATTATATGTTTCTATCAAATGTATATACGAGAACTAGTATGCGATCCGAAGAAACTAGCTACCTATTGGGTGTCAATAGGCTGTGTGATCACCAGTATCGAGTCAGTCTAGTATGTTTGCATTGAGAAATGACTTGACACAGCTGGGAGCTGTTGATGAATATGATATTTACGATTGGGTTATGATTTCGATACGCAGAGTGAACTCGGCTACGGTGTAGCCTGGAAGTCCCCGTATCGAGTGGCTGGGCCACCAGCGAGTTGGACTCGCAATTGATATTTACGATTGGGTTGAATGATATATGATTATTCGAGAGATGTGTCGCATGCTAGGATATTAGTTTCACACGGATCAAATACATGTTTATATGTTTTATATTATTGTTTTATTGAGATGCGATGCTATGTTTTTATAATAATACCGTTAGTAAACTGCGAACTCACTCAGTATTTTCCCAAATACTGACCCCTCACCTTTGATGTTTTCAGGTGCTTAGTATGTGGACCTAGCTAGAGGCCAATTTTGAAGTCCAGAAGTCAGCTGTGTAGGTCTAGTTTCTGACTTCTGTGAATGCTGCAGTAGTGGTCCCGCGTTGACAGAGTCGTAGCCTAGACAGCAGTACACATTGAGTGTACATATTACTTGCTGTCCAGTTTATATGTTTTTGTAGGCTACGTGTTTTATATGTTGTGCACGGCACTAGGTGCCAGTGATATGTTGGATACACTAACTGATATATATTGTACCGCGAGGCCAGTTCGTACGAGGTACGGTAACTAGAGCCCGCGAGGATAACAGAACAGTTAGTGTAAATGTTTGTGTATACATGTTATGTATACTTGCTTCTGTTGCTTTATGTTATTTGTTTATTATTTGCGAAAAATTAATAGTGATTTAAGGCTTGCTACGGGTTTCGGAGCTACCACTCCCGTTCCCTAGCGCCGGTTGCGGCTCAATATTTTGGGTCGTGACATGTTGGTTAACTAAAATCGTATTTTTGAGATTAAAAAAATATTTTGAGAATAGCAAAAGTCAGTTTTGCAAAAAAAGTACAAATTGTATTTTTTTAAAAACAAATTTTGACGTTGTATTTTTTGGAATATTTTAGCTTTCTATAGGTACTTAAAGCCTTAATTTTTTGCCGTTTTATTATTATTTTTAGGCCTAATGCTTTAACAAATTTCCGACTTTATAGCCCCTTTTCGATCCTACTCTAACATTGAAAATTTGTTAATTTTACTCTGTTTCGCATTATATCATTTCAATTGTACCCCAATTTTTAAAGTTTTGTCAATTTTTTTTCACTTAAATGATGTTCATTCAATTAGCCATGTCTAAAGATAAAATTAAATTCATTTTCATTCAAAAAAGTACAAATAAATTCTTTATTTTTAAAAACTAACTAAAAACCATAATCATATTAAAATTTATTTAAATTTTTTAATCAATTTAATTAAATCTAAATAAATTTTAAACATATGCAATTAATATATGCTATACATGGAGAACGTTTTTGAATTTTTTTCAAATGAAAAAGACGTCATTTTAATATTTGAAGATACAATTAAAACGATAAACTGCCAAATAGGATAAAATTGACAAAATTTTAACGTTAGGATAAGATCGAAAAGGAGTTATAAAATTGAAATTTTTTAATGTATTAGACCTTAGTTTTATTATGTATACATTAATATAAGAAGTTGAATCTAGGCGAAGATATTGAGATGCCATCGTTATGGTGGTCAATTGACCACTTCTATAAAAAAATCAAAAATTCATTCATTTATTGTTTCATCGAGATATGCAAATAAAAGGTTTATTTAATGATTATTGAGCACCTTAATATTTAATTTTATATTTCAAATTTTATATATTTGCAAAATCATTTTATTTTGCCCATTTCTAAATTATTTTCTAGCTTCGCTTTTGCTAGAATGTGATTTTTTTAAGAATGTGTTTTCAATAAACAATTAATTTTTTATTATTTGTACATCTTCACATTATTAATTAAAAAAATAGCATTTATGTTTTTATTCCAGTCCTTTGAATTTTTTGATTTCCATATCAATTTTTATAGAATTTAGATTAGTTGTTACAAAATCAAACCCTATGTAAATTTTTGGATTTGAACCAGTTAGAGCATCTAAAAAACAAATGCACACTCTTAATATGTCAAATAATTAAAATATATATTATAATTTATGCAAATCGAATCCGCTAATGCACACTCTTAATTATTTTTTAAATCATCAAATCTCATTAAATTCAATATGAAACAGTTACATTTGTATGAAATTCGGGATAGTTTAAAAACTAAACCCCATGACCTGACATGAAACAGACAACATGCTGCCTAATTCGCAGATTTTACTAACGAAAATAAAAATAAATTACTAACTGTTTCGCTAAATAAGTGCAGTTTTCGTTCATTCTTCGATCAAACTTCTTCCATCACCCACAAACTCACAACATTTCATTCAATCACCACTTGATAACTCCTTCATAAAAAAGATACATCAAACCTTTCACAGATAAAGGACAAACAAACATTTCATATAAAAAGGACAAAATAAAACATTCAGAAAAAAGACAAATAATGAAAAATAAAACTAATATAGCTCATAAATAATTTCATTTTGTTGTTGAAAAATCTTCAATTTATTTCCGCTTCTTGGTAATTGAATTGCGCTTCGTTAATAAAAAAGGTTTTTAGGTTTCTTGCACACTCTTAATTAAGTTGCAAAGAAATGATTGTGGCCAAAAACAGAAAAAAAAAATTGACAGCGCAAAACATAATTGAGAAAGTGACCTCCCCACCAATAACTTGCAACGCCCTTTGGTAATTGTCGAGTGAGAATTCCCATTTTTGATTCTCCTCGTCGCTGGCTAGTTGTGTTAATCACCACTAAATAATTTCATTTACAAGGCGGGGGACGAATGCATGTTTCGGCTGCATTAGATGTAATACAAAAATCCCAAGTTGCTCATTCTTGTGTACAACTTGTTGAGTGGATTGTGGGGTATGCTAATGACATCGTTGTATTAGTGAGTTTTAGACTTTTGCTACATCATTATTATTAGGCCAAATGTTGTAAAAAGGCCAAACTTTTTACAAAAGTTTCACAAAAATCCTGACCTTTCAATTTTGTCGATTTTGGCCAAAAACTGATTATTTGGTTTCACAAAAGTCCCGACCTTTCAATTTTGTCGATTTTGGCCAAAAATGGATTATTTGGTTTCACAAAAGTCCTAACCTTTCAATATTTGGCATGCCACATAGGAGGCACATAGGTGCCACATAGGCAAATTGAAATCAAATTGAGAGTTGGCCACAATTGAAACCAAATAATTTATTTTTGGCCAAAATCGACAAAATTGAAAGGTAAGGACTTTTGTGAAACTTTTATGAAAGGTTTGGCCTTTTTACGACATTTGGCCTTATTATTATTGCTATTATTGAGTATGTTTTAGGCAAATTATATAGTTGCATCCATATAATTGCCCACTTTTTAATTTTGAAGTCATACATTTTTCTATTTTTAATATTGAGTACCTATGTTTTAAATTTTTTAGACATCTGATTCTATTTTAGAGAAATAAAGTGCATGTACTCCGCATACTATTAGTTTAAAAAAAATCAAGACAGGTGCATTGTACTACATAATGATTTCTCATGTGATTTCAATATACAACCAATTATAGTGTTCTAAAAAAAATACAATCTCCATATCTAATTTGTATTTCAAATACCCTAGTGTTAAAATAACTATTAACATTTTAAAAAGTATTTAAATATATTAACATGGTTCACACATGACTTAAAATATCTGAATATATTGATGAAAATATAATTAAAATGAAGAAATATATTTTTCACTTGTATTATAAAATTAAAATTGAACGAATGAGTTATAACTCAGATGGTATAAGTATGCATCAACACTCTAATAAGGTTGTGGGCTTATTTTTTTTCCACAACACTCCCCATATTTCATTAATCAAAAATAAAATTGAAATTGAAGGAGAATATTAGTAGAATAAAAAACAAGACTATAACGAGATAGAGAGGCAAAATTGAGGGACCGTTAAAGAAAATTATCCAGTTTTGTCAATTTCTCGTCATTGACGCCTTAAAAGTCATAAATTCCAATTACACTTATGTTGGGTAGCTCACGTCAGATGTTTTCCTATTCTTATAATGGCCAATGAAAAGATCTGAAAAAAATAGTTTAACTCTCATTGGTTCGTAACAACCGCTCATAATCAAAGAGCGTGAGATTAACCAAACTAAAACTGCAGCAGCAGCAGCATTATCATCATCATTTATGGATAAATGAATGAACAAATCAATCATCGTCATCCTCCTTGAGTTTTACTAAAATTCGCAACCACCATTGGCATACATTTTTAGCGGCGACGAGCATCCATGAGTATATTTTTTTAGCGGCGACAAACTTCCTCCTTCATTGTGTATGTAACAGAAACAGCAGCAACGAGTCTCAGAGGTTAGTCTCTCATGTCTGGCTGCGACTCTGAGTGGTGGTCGGCCTAGCTAACCTGCTGTAGTTATTTTTTGTGTGTGTGTATTTGACTCGCGTTCTCTCTATCTGTCTTTAAATCTGTGTAGATTGTAAAATTCCGTAATAATTCAAATTTACAGTAATTGAAATTTTTTGTTTAGGAACTTCAACATGAAGTAATTCACTTAGATTCATTCGTTTACATGAAATTAGAATAATGGGAAGAAAATGTGGCTATTGTGGTAAAGTCAATGTTCATCTTTAAGAGTAGAGATTTGGGCTTTCTTGATGCTCGTAGCATTATAATTGTTCCGGAATGCTTGGTCACGGAAGTTAAAGCCAACTAGTACTAGCCGGATTAAGATCCTCTCAAGTTCATTTGAACAACATGAGAGGTCATATTCAGAAAATTTACAAATTGAAAGTATAAATTAAATTCAAGTCAATCTACACTGTTCATTTACAATGAAACTTGTAGATTTATCCAACATGACCTCTCAAACTCAAGTTAATTTATATCTTTTAATCTACACCGTTCATTTACGATGAAAGATGTAAATTTATGGAACATGATCTCTCATGATCAATTAAATATGAGAACTAGCCACCGTTTCACATTTAAGTGATGCAGTTAAGAGTGTTCATCCCATATACTTATAACAAGCCAATAAGCATTTGTAATAGGGAATTTTTTAATCATTACTTATTTTTTTAATCATTAAAAATTTCACATGTTGATTTGTTGCACGAATGACATGGCGCAATGGTTGCATTGAAAAAAATTTCTGCAGTTAATTACTAACATAATACTTTGCTTTACAGGTTTCTTGCAGAGAAGATTGATTTTTGTTAATCCAGTTATACATTTGATGGTATTCTTTTTGGCTTTAGATCTGATTGCACATATAATAATTGGGGTCAATTTCTCTCTGTAATTTATACAGTAGTTTTGTTACTGAAATGAGCTAACATCAGGTTCATATACTTACTGTTGAAGCAAGATTTTGGTTACAAAAATGTAACCTCAAGTGCTAGCAAACAAATTACAAAAATAAAAAAAGAGAAGAATAGGAAAACACTAATTCAGAGCTAGTCATTAGAGTATTCAAAGTAAACATCTTCAATTCTGGAGTCGATTTAAGTTTCATCGTCTTCATCTCTAAGGATATTGTACCAAGCTGTGGCATGTGAATTAGGCTTATCTGATAGGTAGATAAAAGTTCAGCTGTCAATATGAATCACAATGGTGTTGTATCTGTTTTACATAATGGGTCAAGTAAAGGAATCACACAGCCATTACTCATTGCCGTATCCCCAATTCTTGATTTTTTTAGCATCGAGTCAGAAGGTCAGAGTTCTGTGACAAGCCAATGTTCTGCACATTCATCCCCGTTCACACGGACAGACTCTTTCAATTCTCCAAAAAACATGCACACATCAATAATCCAATCACCAAGGGATTGCTTATTATCTGGACCTGGTACCCCTCTGTCTCCTGCTTCCCATATTCAGCATTCTAATAGCATATGTCAGCGCTCTTCTGTGTTCTGCACCAGTTTATACCAGTCATCTTCATCAAGCTCCGAAACTAATAGGCAACTAGGAAATTTGCCATTCCTTCCATATCCTTCTACATATAGCCCTTCCGTTTCAGCTGTTGATACAACAAAATCTCCTCCTCTTCTCACTGGGGATTTAAGCAGTCCATATGATGAGGAACATTCATGTTCTCTGATGAAAGACTTCTTTAATATGCCAGTAGATGCTTCTGATAGTAGCTTTCTTGGTTTGAATTGTGCAAGTGACAACTTAGATCTCACAGAGCAATTGGAGCTACAGTTTTTGTCGGATGAACTTGATATAGCAATCACAGATCACGGAGAAAATCCAGGAGTTGATGTAAGTACCATGTAGCTATCATTTGTTATGTTGTTTACAAATGATATGCTATGGTAGGATAATATCTATATTTTAATATTATATTTTCAATTTGAGGGATTTTATGTTCAATGATGAACTAGAGAGCATGAACATATACTTTTATTTTTGTTTCTACTATAAAAGCATATTACTGTAATTGAGTTTTGAGTAGAAGTCTGGGATGTGTCATTCATTAACCTGCATAAATTTTCAATTTGACTTGATGCTCTGCTTGTTTTCTGTATGTTATTTAGGAAATCTATGAAAGTAGCAAAACACCTGAAGCTTCATCAGAACCTGCTACAGGATTCACATGCAATCAGAATGTTGTCTCCGTGGTACCTTCCGTTGATGTACTTTCAGGTCAGTCCTCTCCTTGTCCAGCTGCTGTGCACAAGCCAAGAATGAGATGGACGCCTGAGCTCCATGAATGTTTTATAGAGGCTGCTAGCAAGCTTGGTGGAGCTGAAAGTATGTTATGCTGCCTATCATACCCAAAAGCAGGGTTGCTATAATTTTGATTTTAATATTTGTAGAGCTCTTGAAGTCTGCTCTTTTAAATTAGTATTAGATTTTAATTTATCATTTAAAAAACTCAGTTGAGTGAAAATCTTTGGTTTATTTTGAAATGTAGAGGCTACTCCAAAAGCTGTACTAAAACTAATGAATGTTGAAGGTCTAACGATCTATCATGTGAAAAGTCATTTACAGGTATGCTGTTAGTATAGTTTGACTTGCATATCTTTGTTGAAATTAGTTAATTGTAACACGTCTGTTTCATTCCCCAGAAATATCGAGTTGCCAAGTACTTGCCGGAGAAAAAAGAAGGTGATTGATCATTATGTCCTTTCTACAATAATTAATTTTCTAATTTCTTATGCACAATCACTAATTTTCAGCGCTTATATTTGTTTCTGTAGAGAAGAAGGCTTCATGTGAAGAAAAGAAAGCAGCTTCTAGTAGCATTGAAAGTGAGAGCCGAAAGAAAGGGTCGGTGATTCAGTATTATGAACACGTATATTACCATATATATTGTCAGAATTATAGATAACCATCTGCTCTTTTTGTCTCGCCACAAGCTATTTAATAGTCATCATTGCCTTTTCAAATCTCAGGAAAATGCATGTCACTGAGGCTCTGCGCATGCAAATGGAAGTGCAAAAACAGCTGCACGAACAGCTCGAGGTAACTCATTGCTGTATCTCATATTCGATTTTGTTTATTTCTGTTGTTGATATGACACATGAGATATGACTATACTTATTTCAAAACTTCAAAAGTTTTCTTGGTGAGGTAAATGTTTTTGTTACCGATCTACAATTACAGGACTGCCAAGTTCGCAGGAGATTTGCCTATTGACACACTTTGAATTTTGACTCATAACAGTTCTTTTAATGTCCTTGATTGAACTCTTCCCATGATCTATCTCCTTGGCAGATGCAGAAGGCGATTCAGATGCGAATAGAAGAACATGCAAAATATCTGCAGCAGATTTTGGAGGAACAGCAGAGATCTGGCAGCACCCTATTTTCTTCGCTCGAGCGCTTTTCATCTCCACCTCGTGATTCTGAGCCTTTGCATCCTCAATCAACAGAGCATAAACCCGACTTTTTGTCACCTTCTATATCATCACGAAAGAAAACAACTCGCAACAGTGACTTTGAGCGACAAGCATCTGATAAAAAGATCCGTCTTGACGAAATGGCAGAATCAATAATACAAGCCGCTGAAGAAAATTCAGTTCAATAACGGCAGCTTCATTATTAGCACTTGCAAGTTCATACAATGTAATGTAAGTATTGTAGAACTAGGAAATCTGTTGTATAGTAGCAATTGATTGATTGAACAGTGGCTTGAATTCTGCTTTTCCGATGCTATTCACATTTAATAAATCTAATGAAAGTATCGATTTGTTTAGGTAGCAAAAAAACTGAAATCTGAACATGAACACATGATACACTAATTCATGTAAATTAAAATTAATGACTAAAATGAAATTACTTTATACAAGCTAATGAATGTGGAAGGAAGGTACAATTTCATTTTCTTTTGTTGAGAATACCCACAATTCTATAATTAAGGTCCATCATCTCCATCTCCAATCAAATTACAGATATCTGAGCATTCCACCAAACTGCAGGGATCAAAACAAAAATCAATTTAGAATCCAAAAACATTCTATATTTTACCTGTTTCCGATTTTTTTAGTGAAATTGTCATCAATATCACTATATATTTAGCCCTGATTCCAATTCAATATAGACTTTTAAAATTACCACTAATATCAATTGAGAATCCAAATACATTCTACATTGACCATGTTTTTGAATTTTATCAAAAGAACATAGGGTGAGCAAATGATCTAGGTAACATGGACACCGACATGGGAAAATTGGACACTTGGACACAGACATGGCGGAACAGTGTTATTTTAAAGTTTTCTATATAAAAAGTGAAGTTCCGTGTCCGAAATGGGACACATTAATTGAATGAAGTGCTCGTGCTACCTAGCAAAATGATCAATTAAACAGCTTGATTAGTTTGTTTTTTTCTCATTTTTAAAATTTGAGTTAATTTGATTGAAGCAATAAAGTAATTCAGTCAATTCCATTTTCTTTAAAAACCGACACGACAGTTTGTTCACTTAGATACTAACCAGTATTGACGGCTTCGAAATCCTTCCTTGAAAACAACTAGAGGTCTGCTGTCAACAAAAGAAATTCACAAATTAAGAAACAAGGGAAGAAAAAAAAAATACTCAGATCAACAATCGGCAAATATAATTTATGCTATGTAATTCGTGCAATGCACTATAAAAATTTCAATGATTAAAAAAATGAATAATAATTTAAAAATTTCTTATCGCAATTGCCCATTAGCTTATTGCAAATATAAACTCGCAGAACTATTGCATGAGATAAACAGTCTTAACAAACATACCTTCTGATATTAAGAGGGCCCTCCCCGGGAGAGCCTCCGCCGCCCCGGATGCAAGTGGTGAGACACTTGAGAGTACATGATTCCGCTTTTCTCGACTTAGGCTTCTGAATTCTCGGCCTTTTGCAATCCTTGGCTGATGATGACTCACACCCACTGGATAAAGTCTGAGGTATGTTGGCTAGAGTACTACTCTCCGCATCTTCTTGTTGCTGTCGTTGCAATGCAGCAGAGCCGCCATCTAATACTACCGCACCAGCTGCGACTACGACGGTCCATGCCGCGACGTAGCTTGCGATGATTATGGCGCAGCCGCTGCTTGCTCTGCGTAGATGGCTAAAGGTATTGGTTGTATTCTTCTTGTTGTTGAAGATGGTGATTTTTTGTGTTCTGGTTCTTGTTCTGAAAAGAGGTGGACTGGCTATTGGATTTGGAATGTGGACGAGCATTATTTTGTTTATTATTATTCTGTTTTCGTTTCCTACATTTTCACTCATTCAAATCCAACAAAATTCATGACCACCCATCTCTTACTCACTTTCTAGTTTGTTTGTTTATATGAAGGAAGAAGATACAAATATGATCCGCCTATTTTGTGTAGTGTGCAGATTTTATCTTTATGTTCTTTTTGGTGCAAAAATAACTTTAAGCTCTTTAAAGGAGTGAATAATTAGCATGTTTTATAATTTAAACACCAGCTTTCAACTTGGACAACTTAAATATCTAATTTTTCTCGATTTAGAACATCGAGTAATTTCGATAAAAAAAATGTGAATGTGAATGTGAATACCAGAACCGTGGTATAATGTACTATATTCTGAGTATTTATTAGAAATTATAAGATTCCTCGTTATTAATATATATTCCAAAACAGTATATGTGGATGCCGGAACAGTAGTAGGGTTCGTCATTGATTCCTTGTTATTCTTTGGTTATAGATCATGTCAATGGTGTTGAATAAGAATTCTCAATCAGCAACCACTATTGGTGGTTTAACAGTTGACAGGATAAAATCTCAAATATTATATTGAAACTATGTGCAATATGAAACTTTTTGCATCCTTGGGATCCCATATTGTTTATACATTATATGAATGAAACTACAAATACAATATACACTTCCATGTGAACATCTGAGGCAATTTACAAACGCAAAAACTAAAACAATTGTTTTACTCATGCAGTTTCTGTTCCTTCTTCTGTTTTCTGCTTTGGTAGTAAACGATCACGTGTGTTCTTTTTCTCAATTACAGAAGATTGTCAAGTGTTTTTCTCCAAAACTGAGAGAGCTGGTGTCAAATAGTTGTTTGCTTTATCAGGAAGATGAGCCACCTGCGTATTTCAACCAAACAGCCAAAAAAACCTTGAAAAAGACTGGTTCGGATTATTTAAACGCGAGATTTGATATGTTCCTTACCAGTTCATAAAGCTCCCTCCCTTGTTCAGCAACGTACTCATAGCACACCTGCGAGTGACTCAAAGTATGTGAAACCCGTCACATTTATGATAGAACACAAACACAAATATGATACTGTTACTCACGTCGAAGCTTTTATTTCTTGCTGTTGAATCGTGTAGTGCTTTCACACAGATGTCAGCCACATCCGCACAGCTAATGCCCTGATTACACGAAAATTATTATGGTATAAACAGCTGGTTTCTCTTGCTTTTGTTAACTCAGCTTAATACTAATGCCAAGTTTTGCTTACGTCAGAAGAAACAGTCATCTCACCTGAGAAATCCTGTTTCCTTGGTCAAATATGAGAGCACGTTGGCCTCCGGGTTCTTCCTGCAACAGGAATTGCTAATTATTTTGCCGAAATATCAGATCAGCTGGAAATAGTTATGTTATAGCCTATAACTATCAATTTTTTGCAGGAGTTTTCTCTGCCTAATTGAATGTTGTATTTACAAAACCAGCATTAGAGGAACATCAGTTACCTTTAGAGGACCAGGGCGAACGATTGTGTATCCAAGGCCTGATCTCCTCAGTGAATCTTCCCCTGCCTGAAAACATTTTGATAAAAGACACCTTTAGGTGAGTGACAGCTATATTGACAATTGTTAATTGGTCTATTATATAGAGAGAGTTAATAACTCACTCCTCATCCGAGTGACTGCTAGTAACACTTGTTAACTATTACAGAATAGAATGAACAAAAACACATTACAGCACTGACCCGCTTGGCTTTCAGAACTTGTTCCCTTCTGCTAGGTTCCACTCCTAATCCTGTACATGAGACTAAGACAAAGTCTGTTTCTTGCCCGGTCTGCAATTTTGATTTATACTTCCATAAATAAGGGCAAATTAAGCACAAAAACTTTTTACAAATCTGTTTCTTGCTCGGTGTCAAATAGTTGTTTGATTTTGATCTAAACATAAATATTTTTACTATGTTTGATGTAATACCCAGACATACAATGAATAAAAAGTTTGGGCACAAAGCAAACATAATGTTACTAATCAACAAAAGCAGCTGAGCTTACAGGCAAGGCTTTTATATATTCCAGTTTGAGCTTAAAGCTTCTTAAATCTTGCTTTGTTTCTACAGGTCCTTCTGTAGGCCTCTGCACCAAGAACATCAAATACAATGAGTGAAGCGCAATCTACCAATCAAAAGAGTGTTTGATAAGCAAGGTATGACATGAAATGGATTCATTCAGAGTGGAGCAATGAATCAACCTGTCTTCGAGGCTCAAAGCGTATTGTCAATGTGTGCACAAGGAAAGGGTCTAATGGAGGATCGTCCGGTTGCACAGCGCGGAAAGATGAAAAGGGAATTCTGACCTGCCATTTCCAGAGAAGTTAAAATAGAAACCTCTTAACAAAACCAACATATATATAATTTGGAAGAAGAAAACGAGTGATCTTCTATACCCTACAAAATCCAACTTTAGTAGTAATCCTGGAAAAATACAATTTGCTTTGTGAGGTATCAGCAGAAGGGCCAGCTTCAAGAATTAAGACATAGGACCTTCCATTTCCTCCGACAGAGAGCACCAGACCTTCATATCTACTCACCGATACACAAAATTACTCCCTAATTAAATGTCTAAAACAAATCAAAATCAGTGGAATCAAACATAAATGGATAAATTGCGAATGCACCTGTCAAGTGTATAACCCAGGGGAAGAGAAAGCTTCTTTGAGAGTTCCACATAACCTCCTCTGGTGAATACATAGCCTTGATAAAAAAAGTAAGCAATGAATGTGATTTAAGGGATTTAATCTTACAGAAAGCAGATTGGATTGAAGAACTATATGTAAACTTAGAATAATTATACAAATGCAACGATTGTGCCATGTCATTCGTGCAACAAACTAACAAGGCGTTTGCTATAAAGCATAAAGATTATCTATCATAAATATTCATTGACTTATTGTGAAAAAGACGTGGCACAATAGTTACGTGAGATAAACAAAAATTCAAGTCCACCATGTTATCCATACACTAAATTAATTATATTGAAATACATCATCAAAATAATGATAATATTATGATTTTTTTTCCCCAAATAATATTATAATATCACTATTAAAAATTGTAAACATTAATTAATATCATCATTTTAATGATATGTTATAATATATGATTGGCTTAATTCACGGGTAATGTAAATCTGCCTAAAAAATTCTCAGAGAAACACTCTTAAATGTAATGCAACAAACATACCTGAAAACACGGCTTCTCCTTCATCAGTGAACTCAAACTTAGCATCCATACCAGCATCATATTTGGAAACAACAGCATCCTGAAAATAAGTACCTTGCCGAACTTCCCAGCCCGTCAAAGAACTCGGAGACTTAAACTTCGCAATCAAAAGCTTACTCTTCGAGCTTTTACCCGCGCGAAGCTGAGCAAGTTTATTATTATAATCCTGAAACGCTTTAGTCAGAATCGAAACGCCTTGGTGGTCGACTCTAAAAAGATCGCCAGTGATGGAAGAACGAGCGGTGGCACAGTAAATAATCTTATTACAGCCTTCAACAGCAGCCATAACAGTAGCAGGATCACCCACGTCACCAATAACAATCTCGACCGAGCGCGGGAGATTATCAATGGCTTGCTGGTCAGCGTTTCTGAGCAAGGCTTTGACAGTATAGCCTCTAAGCATCAGTTTTCTGATAACAATCCGGCCAATGCGGCTCGTAGCGCCGACGACAAGGACGGTGGTATTCTGAGCGCCGGGGATAACGAACTCGCACATGGGGCCTTCTCTTATAAGTAAAGCGTCTAAAGCTTCCATTTCATCGGTGCGTGTAGTTCTTGAGATTTGTCCCAAACCTGAGAATTTTCTCCATACTTCGTCGAAAATTTGACGAGATTTCCGACCGAGTCCGACGGGGTTGACATCGTCCAAACTTAGAGACTGCTGCTTGCTGCTTGTGCTGTCGTTATCTTTCTCTTTGTTGTCGTTTCGGTTGGTGCCGCTGCTGCCTGCTCTGAGTTTTAATGGTTTTCGTTGGGTGGTGGTTGTGATCGGAGTGAAACCGAAGAGATTGGTACGGTGAGAACTGAATTTAGTTGCTGCTGGGCATCCATTCATCTCCTTGAATTTTCCTTCTGCTTTTTCTTATTTGATTTTATTATTGTTCAAGAGAAGTATAATTGTTGTTTCTATCGCACTCCATTGAATCCATTCCATTTTTCCCCCATTAAATTACTAAATTGAAATGGATAATTTTTGAAAACATACAAGCCATGTGGTGTTGTTTTTTGTATTTAAATTTAATACCTTAATTTTGAAATTAGAAATAATAGAATTATATTTCAATAAAATTTAGTACTTATTTAATAATTAAATGTTTTGAAAAACAAAATTTAGAATAAAATAGTAAGTTTTTTTTATAATTATAAAATAGTAAGTTACATCTAATGAAATAAATGTTTATGTACATTATGTTTACAATGTCATCCCACATAGCTAATTATATTATAATAAATTATTAAAATAATATTACTTAATTAATTTGGTTTGATTTATAATTTTATAATTAAAATTTCATTATTTTAAAAGAGTAATATTTTTTTATATATAATATTTAAATTGTAAGTGTAATTGTTTTTTCTTTTTCTTTTTCTTTTTATCTTTCAATAAATTTTATATATTTAATACTTAAATGTTATACAAAAATTAAAATTTGAGTAAAATGATAAGTCAAATTAATGTATACAAAATTCCTATATACATTTTGTCTTCTTGATACAGCTAATAATATTATAATAATTAATTAAATCTTATTTTATTTTATTTTATTAGTACATAATAATAATATAATATTATTCATTCATATTATTAATATGTGGTGGATGAAACTATAAATTTTTTTGTAATGTTTAATTCGGTTCCTTTATTTTTCATTAATAAATATTATTCTTTTAGAAGAAAAAAAAAATCAAGACCACACAATACGGATTATGGTTCCTGACAGCCACAACTTAAAGTCAGAAAACATGCCACGTTGCTTCTTTCGTTCCTTTCATTTCTTCTACAAGTTTTTCTTAACATTTCAATTTTACCTACTTTAAATATTTTTGTCACCAAAGAAATGAGAGAGAGTAGAAAAGAAAATTAATACGTTATATTTCGCCTACTCTTTTCTTATAGCTGTTTCATATTTTACCCTGAACTAAACTACTTTGATTGGTTGGATAATATCATACAGTTCAGTGTCGCATTCAAAAGAATTAAATTTATTTATTGCCATATTTGAAAGAAAAAAAAATAAGATGAACAGTATAAGTGATAATATTGATAAAAGAATTTAAATTAACAAATAAAAAATCTAAGTAGAATAAAACTATATTATTAAATTCATATTAATAATATTACTCAAAAAATTATAAGATATCTCGTAGCTCACCATACCCTTTATATAGGTAAACTCATGATCATCTAATCATTAATAAAAAAATACACATATTTATAACTAACTAGTTTCGCATTACGTGCTATGCACGTAGCTCATAACGTAACTCATCATTGAACATATTAGTAAATTTATTATAATTATATCAATTTTTTATTTATAATTGATATTAAATTAGTTAAAAAAATTTGTAAAAGTAAATATAATATATTCGGTTATTAAATTTTTTCCATACTGAATTTATTCTTTTGTTAGTTTTATAATAACCATAATTAAATAATTAACTTAATTTTATTAATAATATTTTTAAAAATAATAAGATAGAAATTTAAATAATATTATATTGACCAAATATAATATTTTAATTTTGTAGTTCAATCAAACTAAAAGATAGGTATTCCTACTAATTTGGAGACAATTTAGTTATTCTTTACATACTAAAAACTAAATTGGAGATAATTTAGCTACCTATTCTAATTAGGACTTTAATTACAATAGTGATTAATTAAATAACTAATTAGTTAATGACTATAAAACTTTTATTTAGTAATAAACTGAAAAGGATTATTCAGTAAATTTGCTTGTCCCCCCCCCCATCCGTGCTTTTATATATAGTACTAGCGTTTCGCCACGTGCTACGCACGTGAGCGGCATTTACATGACCCGTTATATATTTAATAATAAATAAAATAAAAAATAAAATAATTTAGTTGTTCACAAATTTTTATTTGCATGGATAGCATGTAAGTGATAATTATATGACCCGTTATTTTATTTAAATATTTATTAAATGACTAAATATAGTATTTTAGCTATAAATATATATTATATTTTTTAATATTTAAATTAAAATTGTAGTACATAAGTGATATTTTCATGCGCGCGCGCGCACACACACACAGATATATATATATATATATATATATATATATATATATATATATATATATATATATATATATATATATATATATATATATATGATAAGTTATATTTAAGATATAATGACCAACTTATTTTTTATTTTATATTAAGTTATAAATTTTGCTTTATTCACATCTCGAATTGTTTGATTTAAAATTTAGATTATATTTATATCTAAATAATATATATTGCAAAGCTATAATCAATAAGTTTCGCAGTTTATTATAAAATTTGTAAATTATAATCACTAACAATTGAGAGGATAAAAAGCTAATCTTATAAGATAGGCAAATAGAATAAGAAATAATAGACCGATATTCATCCTAATTCAGCACTTCCAGAGATAATTTTTACCGTTTTTAGATTAGTTTCAATAAATAATTTTTTTTCTAAAATTAAACTATTTATACTTTTAATTACTTAGGGTACTTCTATTTAAATTAGAATTATATTTAAACTAAAACATCTATTAAAACCAAACACTTATTATTATTTAATATTTAATTATATATTATTTAAATATAAATTTCCTAAAACTGAAACCTTTATCAGATTAGATATTTACTAAATCAATTATTAAATTAAATTTTTTATTTTATAATAAAAGTTGGATGTGGTATGCCAATTTATGGACTCTATCAATTGCTAAAACATTGTCCGTGGCTTTGAATATGTATCTAATTAAAGTTGGACTTTGAGTAAAAGTAAAACTATGTAATTAATTTATAGTATTAAACATTTTCGGCAATTAATGTGATTTGCTCTTAACTCTTATAGATTTATACTCTTAGTTAATGTTTATTTCTACGGAAAAGAAAAAACAATCCTTAGTACGGTTAATCTCTAATTTTATACTGAATTGTTTTTATTAGAACTAAATTACTTGTAACATTAATAAACTATACCCTTAATGAATCCTATTATCGTAATTTTGCATGTCCCCCCCCCTTCCCACATATAAGATAGTTACTAGCATTTCGCCACGTGTTACACACGTGAGCGACATTTATATGACCCGTTATATTATTTATTTTTAAGTTACAATATTTTTATTTAAGTTATGCTCGTGATTGATATTTATTTGACCCGTTATATATATCAAATATAATTAGATTATTAAATATATTTTTAATAAATTGTTAAAATGTTATTAAATTGAAATTATTTTTAATTTTTAAATAATTCAAATCCATATGCATAATAAAAAAAATTGTGTAATTGAGGTCATCCAAATTCATTAAGCTAGTTTCAATGGAGTTTTTCTAGACATGTATAGAATTTAGTGTGTTTAGTCCTATGAAATACATATGATGAACTCAACATGATTGGTTAAATTCAAAATCTGTATGTATATATACTCAACATGATTGGCTAGAATTGTATTGTTAAATAAATATTTTTATTAATATTGGAATTCAGGCTACAATGACTCCTATTATAATTAAAAAAAATTCCATACAAAAGCTATTAAAAAGTCTGACTAAAACTTGTGTTATATGTAAAACATTGTCCTAGAATACAGGTGTAAAACAATTGTTTATGTGGAATTTAATCACCTTAAATTAAGAGTTCTAATAGTTTGAATATCAATGTAGTATTTCACTTCCGCCAAACTCTATTAGTTAATATGAGTTGGAGTCAGATTTTTAATTAATTCGTTCTATTTTTAATTATGTTATTTTATTTAAATTAAACTCTTATAAACTATAAATTTTTATATATAAATTGTACCCTTAATGAAGCCTATTATCGTAATTTTGCCTGTCCCCCCCCCCCCTTCCCACATATAAGATAGTTATAGATAGATAGATAGATAGATAGATTATATAAAATATTTTTAATTAATTATTATAAATAAATTATATATTAACAAGTCATTGTACTAATCAGCTCAATGCAAAAATATATATCATGTGTATTGTGTAATGCAACAAGTATATTTTTCATGTGGTGTTATACCATCGATTTTCACATGTTAAATGAAGGTATTATTAGATAATACAATATATAAAATATTTTTAATTAATTATTATAAATAAATTATATATTAACAAGTCATTGTACTAATCAGCTCAATGCAAAAATATATATCATGTGTATTGTGTAATGCAACAAGTATATTTTTCATGTGGTGTTATACCATCGATTTTCACATGTTAAATGAAGGTATTATTAGATAATACAAGAGACAACTAAGAAATTCTTATATTTTTTCATTCAGATTCTCATCTCTTGTTAGTTTGGCTTAGAAACTTATTGCATTCTGTTTTTATCCATATTAATATAAATTTCTATTCTATAAAAAAAATCACCAAACAAAGTAAAAGTAATATACATAGAGACAATTAAACCAAAAATAAATGCTGCATTTTATAACATACTACTTATTTCTTCCAATAATAAATGGCAAGCATTCTACAAAAAGGTGGATCAAATAATGAAGGGTAATTTCACAACAAAACAAAAACCCCAAAAGAAAAAACAAGAGGGGGAAACAATAGTAAACTCCCTCGATCATTCCTCTGTAAGAAAAAACACTTTAAAAGACAGATTAGAACTATTATAGTACAATGGCCACAAACTCATGGCATTAGACCGACAAGATATAAAATCAAAGAATCACCGAATTGAGCCACTTCCTAGCACACATCAGTAATCCTATACTCGAGGCAAATAGTTAGCTACTGCTGGTGACGCCGGGCATCTTCAGTAAATGAATTCCACTTACTTTTCTCCGGGTTTTTTCATTTTCGGGTTTGCAGGGAAAGTAAGCCGTGGAGATATGAATAAAAAAAATAGCTTCCTATCATATGCCTATATCCCCTTCTGAACCTAAGCCTACCACTTTTCACGCACTGCTTCATTTCAAGCAGTGCTCTAATGGAGCAGCAGAAAACCATATTGGTCTACCACGCTCAAATCGGCAACCCTTGCATCCAAAAACAGCCATACAATAATATGTACAAAAATAAGTTACCCTCAATTACCAGCCACCTCTGCAGCTCTCTGTCTCATCATCTCCATCACTGCAGCCCTACGGCGTGAATCAGACTGCTGCTGTAGCCGTCTCATATGTTCTTTCAGATCTCTGCAGAAATATAAAAAAATTTAGGTCAAAATAAAAGGGAGATAAATATAAAGAGGAACATCATCTTCTTGGCCTAAAGGTGAATTATAAACCTGCAACGCGGTACGTGGCATTCAGATTCCTTGCATGCCCGAGCATGAAGTTGCAGGAGATACCACATCTTCTTACACAGTACACAGCCTCCAGATGCACGTGTCTTGCACTGTATTCCATGCCGGAAGAGCCCCTTCACCTTGCGACAATTTGGATATTGGCACTGGGGAGAACGGCATTGTGACGCATGCACCAGAAGATCAAGCATTTTCCTAAGCTGCAGTTTCAAATAAGTGAATGAATCAGGCTTTGCATAAAATGATAAAAAATTCTGAGTTCATAACATAAAAGGACACCATATTAAATCCTAATTCAAATTAAAATTGCAATTAAATTCTCATTCTTTAAACATTGCAGACGTATCAGCTTCCGGAGTTCTCTTTTTTTCATTACTTGGTTCTAGAAGTGAGAAAAAAAAAACAAAAAAATGTGAAAGAAACACGATGGGTTATTTGATGGAAACAGAAACATTGGGGGAAAAAGAAGATAAAATGTGCGATTCCTTTGTCCTACACAACAAACCACAATTTAAAAGTAAGTGAAAGAAACACCAGCGCTGTTGCAGCTAAATCTATCCAAAAAGGAGCAAAAGTACCTGCACAACCCTTTGTTGCCTAGCTTCTTTATTCTGGGCATCACGATCAGCCGTGGATGGGTGATTAGTTAACTTATGAGGATGATCAATTCTCCCGTCCTTTTGATAGCAAGCATTACATACATCAAAGTCGGGGCAAACTTCACAACGCCAACCTTGACCTGTTTCTATATCAAGATGGCATACATTGCACGTCGTCACAAAAGCAGGAGCAGTGGGATTATGGAGATGGTATAGGACCATCATCGAGGAATGTTTAGCCCGGCGTAAAGTATCATATTGATAATGATTTCCTTGACAAAGACTCAAAAATGCTTGTCTTGTATCGAAGAATTCACTCTCAAGAATTTCATCATTATCTTTTGTGTCAACTTGTACATCCGTGATTTCAGCCTGCACAATTTAGTGGCGATGTTTTTCAGTTTCTAAGGTTCTCTGGAATAAATAAAACACAGTAAAAGCTTTCAATGCATCACAACTCAGATTGTAGGAGATGCGACAATCCAAGGAGGAACAGCTTACTGGATAGAGTGCATGTTTCTCCCTATGGTTGACAGGATGTCGCTCCCTTTCTTCACGTTTCTGTTCAGCCTCATAACACCTTAGAATGAAATCAAAGACATCAGAGCCAATAGAGGTGGCTACTAGAAAATAATAATACAGAGAAAATGCAGATCTCTTTCTTTAAATTGATTGGACTCATTTAAGTAAAAGGAGATGCAATTGAAAATAACTTAAGAGCACATCTCACACTTAAACTGGAAGAGCTAGCACAAATAACATTTTAGCACATCATGGGAGAAAAAAATTAAGTTGACAGGAAAAAAGGAAAAATAAATGTTTTAGCACATTAACGGAAAAATAATCAAGTTCTGACAGGAAAAGAAAGGAAAATAAAAGTTAAAGATGATAGGAGATTGGATAGCATCAATTTCGCATAGTCATTTTGCATGCTACCAGCGAGGAAGAGGGATCATGTTAGATTAGAAAAAATACATTGACCTCTGCTCCATTTAATCTGTCATTGTTGAAAATAACATCTTCTATGTCTAAACAGTAATACAGTAACAATTGCAGATATCTTACTTATCACAAATCTGAAAATTCTTGCACTGGTTGCAAACCCAACGGTTTCCGGAAACCATTAAAATGCAACAATGCGTGCAGCAATGCTGTAAGTGAACCATGATAAAATCCTCCTTCATTGGGGAAATAGTCTCACCAAGCTGGAAGCAAAAGCACCTTATTAGAAATGAAAATTACAGCCAGGTAATAACTTTGAAGGTTTTGTATATATTGTATAGTAAAGCTCCAAGAATCACATAGCCACAACTGCATTGTACTTTGTTGTAACATTGTTGTAAAAAGAAGATAACCAAGAAGAAATACTGTAATATATGGGGAAGAAGAATTACTTTATGCATCAGCAGCAGATCCTTTGACGCATTACCAGAAAGATCCGACTGACCAGATGCTTTTAGAGCCCTCTTTGTTATGGTCTTTTTTGTGGTTCCCTTTTTGTTCTGTCTTCTACCATCTTCGTCTTGGTTAAGCTGATAAATTAAATCTTCTGCAGCGCCAGGCCAATAATCACCATCAAAGTATGGCAGCCTAGCTGCTGTAACCCTCGCCTTACATTCACCCGTGGAAACAAAGAAATGATCATATAAATTAGTTAAGTCAACCACAATATTTTCCTTTGAAGCTTTCCGCAACATCGCCAAATACCTAAATAAAAAAGATGACCAACAAGCCACAAAATAAGAGTCATATAAGAAATTAAATAGATCTCCATCCACCAATAGTATGTAAAAAAGACCTCTCAAGTTGCCAGACTCACCATTCCCGAAGTTTGTCAGATTTTGGTGTTTTTTGAATTTCTGGATGGCAATATAAAATATAGTCTTCACCCTTTAATGGAGGGCAAGCCCATATATAGCAGCTCGTAAAACCTCTCTTCTTGCAGTATTCTAGGTATCCAATCTGCAAAGAGATGTCCATTTAAAGATTAATGAGGAAAGAGGAAAGAGGAAGTTCTATGTCAAATTCACATACTCCACCAAATCAGACATGCAATCAGTAAGTGTTTCAAACTAACCAATATTTCATGGTAAACAAATGTACGCAGAGCCTCCCCTGTCACCGCTTTAATCTCAGGTCTGAAATACTTCACAGAATCCAGGTAAGAGAGATAGACGCGGCGCTGATTCGGAAAGTGAGTTTCTGATCCAAATTCTTGGACATACATGCCAAACAGGCAAACCTCCACACCTTCTATCTTCTGAAACAGCAAAACTACCTGGAAGAAGTAGTTTTGGTCAATACTCGATAATCTAAAATTTATAGCTAACTGTCAATTCGCTCCTTCTCCTGTCTGCTTGTGTTTTGGGTGAAAAGAAAAAGAAAACATTGCACTTTGATCAAAATAAGGTAAAAAGGACCCCACACACCTTGGACTTATAAGGGAACTCAGTTGGGTAATTCTCTTCTCGAAAAATTTCAAGGAACCGCTGCTTCACCTCCAACTTCTTGTCAACTGATGAAACAACTCGAATGACAAGTGATTCTGCTCCAGCAACCTTAAGATGTTGATTGTAAAGAAATTAGATTATATAAATGCAGTCTAAATTGCATGCACCAAAAACAATGTAAAGGTTATTCATTGCACAAAAAACAGGACCATTGGAATGGAAAAGTGCAACATGGAGAGAATCACTAAAAAGCCCTTAGGTTATGCATAATGGACATGTTTGTTGGACAAACTTTCTTATAATTTTAAAAAAATTGCAATGTTATATATAACTTTTCAGTCCTGTCTAACACAGATTGTAACCATCATATAATCTCCTCTTTAAGCCAGACATCTAATTAATGCCATGTTCCGCAAGCTAAATTAATTTATTAGCCTCTCCACTATACTGGACCACTCATTCTGAACAATGGTCATATTTCTAATAGCATCAATTAAAATTGTATTTGTTAAAGTGTCAACAGAAATTGAAAAATAAATTAAAAAAATTAGCAAGCTGCGCGTGGTACATAAATCACCTCATCATATGTCTTTCCTTGCATCCTAGCTCTGTCCTGCCTTTCATGTTTCAACCTCTTGAAAAGTCGTTGCTCTATGTGGTCACTTAATATTGTTCTTGGCAGATCTTTGGCCCCAAGAACTGCACTCTGCGGTAAGGGCTTACGTTCACCTCTTTCAACCTCTTCCATATAGCAATTAGGGCAAGTATATTCAGCTTGTCCACCATCATTTCGTCGCCCATTAAATAAAGCACATATTTGGTGTTGCCATGCTTCACACTTGTCACATTGAACCCACTGCACAAGTTTCAGCCAGAGAAAATTGTTAGTCTAGTTATATAAATCAACACGCAACATAATGACACGGCGGTAACATGCATATATACCCATTCTTCAGTCTCCTCGTCATTTTTCTTCTTCTCAAGCCTCGCCTTTTGTATAGAAGCCCCATCAACAAGAATACTGTCTCCACGAGCGTCATTATAGCATGGAATGCAAAAAGAGTGCCTAGTATCACCAGCTCCCACAGTGTAATACATTGCATTCCGCTTAATGCGGGCACCACAAGGTGTGCAATAAATAGGCGGTGGTTCAAAAGTAAGCTTTTCAACTGCACATAACTGACAAGAGTTCTCACTCATTGTACTCTCCATTGCTTGGTTCTTTTCCGCCTTCGCCTTACTCTGCACACAATTAAAGTAAATTAATAATAGTAATATGAACAGCAGTAAATTTTTTAAGTAATAGTAACAATAATAAAGCCTTTACCTCACTCTGCACAATCAATAATTGTAACAATTGTACAGTAATAGTAATAATCGTAAACAACGTGCAAGCAACTTAATACCATACACTTTATCCAACACATGCCTACCAATGGAGGTTAAGCCCAATAAGATTTAAATTATAAGAAAATGAATGATGGTATTTCCACTATGAATTTTTTAAAAAAAACATTTCCTAAGTAACAGATTTTTATCATCACTCCATTTGGATGCTTAAAAAAATATAAACATGATTCAATGTGGTTTGGGGACTTGGCAAACACTACAAAACATATTCCCCTTGTTTTAATTATTGTTCTTACTATGAGTATTCCACTATGCACGTTAGCATGCTACAAAGATTTAGAAAGAATGAGAAAGATAAATTACCAGGGGAGTTTCTTGCTATCAATAATTGGAAAAACAGAATAAAAAGAGGCTCTGAATGAAATTTTGAAAACGATATTCACAACAAAAAAAAAAAATAAGCCAGCCAAAAGGTGAAAAGAAAAAGAATTTGAAGCGTAGACAAGCCTTAGATTATACATAGAGGTAGACATACACAAACTAATACAATGACACGTTCTAGGACAAAAATAAATGGATCATGGTGCCATTGCTTTTCAGCTGCTTGACACTTTTGAACATAAGCAAAAAAAGTAAAGGGTCAGAAATTATATAACTATAGAAAGAAAAGATATTGCAAGGCTGCAGATTAGTGCTGTAACTTGTAAGCATATCTCTAACTTCATAATTAAAGAAAACTATCATCTGATTAGCACATGAGCATTCAAGTTTCACCTTAATTTCTAATGCACATCCTATATATTTTTAACTGAAAAAGTAATATGCTTACATAACCTGTACAGGACAAAAGAATCTAAGTAAAGAAAGAGCAGTAAAGTTACCTGGCCAACCCATTGCCTGAGGCCTGTAATATGCTCTCTTACTTGTTCAGGGGTGAAAAGTTCAGTCAAAGATACTCCTTTAATCTTTGGCTTCCCAGACTTAGTTCCCACAGCATTATCAGCAGGCTGTGCGGAATTTTCTTGCTTCATTAAATCAGCTTCTTTCTCAACTTTAATGCTCTCTGGCTTAACTGAAATGGACGACTCAGCCCTTGCAACAAATTCACCATCAAACTTTTGTTTGCTTGTGTCTTCCACATTATCCTTTCCCTTTCCAATTTTACCAGGACTTCCTTGCCTAGAATTTATGGAACCCTCCAATTTCACTTCCATGTATTCAGACTTAACTTGTATAGTTGTGTCTCCCTGTGTGAGATCTTGGTGCTGGGCATCCTTGGACAAATGGGAAGCATTGGCCCCAAAAGCAGGCACAGCACAACTGTCATTCTCAGTTTTGAGAGACTGGGGGGCCTGCTCTATCTTCATCCGCTTTGGAGAATGTGGTTCTTCAGAAGTTTCGACTGATGGATATTTTGAAATTACTTTAGCTGAATTATCACCACCATGGTTTGGTTTGCTTTGTAAACTAGAATCTAAGACTGAACGAGAACGTGGCCTAATTTGCGTCTCTATATAATTTTTGACAGGAATACAGACAGGGCAACTTGCATCCTTGCAGGTTTTGTTGTGTCGAACCAAAATCTTGGTATGATGGCATCGAGGAAATGTACAAAGTGATATGCTGCATTTATCCATATGCCTCAATAATTTTTGGACAGTAATACAATTCGCCTCAGGACATTTCCCTTCGGGTGCTGTACATCGGCGAGAATGCATCAAGAATAGAAGCCATCTTTGCTGATTTCTGAACTGCCGATCATTGTGTGCATTGCCAGATTTACAAGTGACGCCATTTTGATTCTCGGATGTGCTTCTAGGAAGAACACTTTTTCCAATAAATAATCCTTCTGAAGTCAAACTATTACGTTGAGCTTCATCCTGACCAGATATTCTTTGACGGAAATCCTCTTGGACATGCTGCTCATGTGACATTCTACCAGGTATGCCAGTTCTATCTTGCAAATGAGGATGCCACTGACCCTGCAATACTGAATCTAATGGTGTTCCAATGTGAAGGCAATCAAAATCAGTTTGAGACTCTGAGACCGATTGATGTGGATGCAACATCTGCTGCATTTGCTGTGAATTTTGGACCATCGACGAACACATTTCATTCTGCCTTGATGGAAGAGAGAGATTCTGTGCACCCCTAGTACGGTCTTCAACAACATTCTGTTGAAATTGATTTTGTAACTCCAACATTTGGAAATGTTGAGGGGTTTGTGAGTGGAGGGATTCATTTTCCACCCCCAACTCATTCTTAACTTGGGTATTAGGATCCGATACCAGCTGAGATTGATCAAAAGTATCATGCAACATGTGATGCTGCTGGTTTTGCTGCTTTTGGAGGCTATGTTGTTGGTTGAATTGCTGTTGTTGAAACTGATGATGATGTTGCTGATGAGGTTGTAGAACAGCGTCTCTTGAAGCTAGTGAAGACTGGAAATTCATCTTTTCAGATTGATCAACTGATTGAGGTTTCAAATGTGCAGCTTGTTGGATACCATGTATGCTAGACTTATTATTTACCAGAGACGAATTAGTTTTAGAGATAGATTGCAAGTTCACAGAGGCCATATTTTGAGAGTTCACAACTGGTCCAGCAGATGTTACCGCACCATAGAAGTTACCAGAGCCGAAAGAATCAGCAGTACTTAGTCCATACCCATCACCTGACAAGAAAAACCTTGGTCATTAGACTTTGCTGTACTCAACCCAAAATAAATGTATCGCATCACAAGTTTCATATGACATGATAGATATCATGAGCTAACAGTATGTAGAGGGGAAACAAAGAGACGAAGATATAAAGAGAGAGAGATGGTACCCTGGATTAATTGTCTCTGTTGCGGATCAAAGTGCTGCTGCAAAGGTTTGGGAGAACTAGCATAAGGTGTAGAAGTCATGTAACCCTCAGACGTACAGGGTTCACTAACAAGCTGTAAATTGTTCCCAACGATACCCATTCCACTATTTATACCATTGTTTGAAAAGCCATAAGATTTCTGCTGCAAGCCAGATCTGATACTGCTACCCATTTGGCTGCCAAGGTTCTGCAATATGCGACTATTTTGACCACCAATGTACTGCTTTTGCTGCAGCGGCTGTGATATCATTGTTGATTCAACAGTTGAATAACCACTAACATTATTAGAAGACTCCGTATTAACATAAGAGTGATTATTAATATTACTGTTGTTGCTATTATTGAAACCAGGAGTTGGAATCATCTGACTTGTCATTCTTTGAACACCCAGGGATGGCATATTACCACCAGAGTTAATAGAAAAATTGTTTGGTGACTGTTGATATCCATTAGGTAGACCTCCTGCAACCATAATTTTTTTTTTAATCAGGATGGAGAAATCAAAAATGCGCATTCATATTATCAATATAAAAGATTAAATTTACCATCGGATCTAAAGGAACCACCATGTATACCGCTAGAAGGCATTAGGCCACCTGAGTTCACTGTTGTAGCTGCTATACTATCACCACCACTAGAAGCAATCATCATGGAATCTACAGAAGATACCATCAGATTGGAGTTCCCACCATGTGCCATACCAGGGGTTGGTATCATTGTACCAATGGAAGAGGAAGGATTAACCAGCTGCACATGTCGTTGATTGTGGTTATTCGCAGGCGCACGCTTGATCAGATTGCTAAGTCGACTCTCTAAAGTGTTTAGGTTCATGTAGTCCTCCTACAACAAAATAATTTGTTAATCATAAAGAAAATACATCTCTGACAGGAAATCAAGGAATGGGACAGCAAAATACGGCAGCAAGTTCACAAAGAATACAAGAACATAAATTTAACAAAGTAAATAATGCTATTGTTTTCTTCTAGAAATAATTAATGATTAAACTTTATGAGGTGTTGAAAAGAAGAGATCAATAAACCTTTGAGTGAGCAGCTTTGAATAGACCCTCCTCCAAGCGTTTAGCAATATCCTTAAATTTCTGTTTTTGTGGTTCGCTAACTGGCTGCTGCTGCCGCTGCAATATAATGGCAAAGCTAGGAAAAAAAACTAGAAGTCAGCATTAAATGTGTACTGATTACAGGTCAAACACTAATATTATTAATAACATCGACAAAATCCATGAACAGAATTTATCCATTGAAATTGAGATTGAAAATATAAATAAAAATTTCAGCAGCAACATGGGAAGGGAAAAATTATCGTGCACCAAATTTATGGTACAGATCCCAAAATTTAAGGCAAAGCCTGAGTTTCGAATCTTCTTTCAAGAAAAACAGGTATTCAGCATTGGCTTTGACAGATCCATATTTGTACATACAAAGGCATAAAACATGAAGAACAAAGCTTTATATAATTGTCATTATCTAAATTAGACAATGTTGCTTAATTAGACAATGTTGCTTACTGAGCAACTGCCAATTGAGGGATTATACTTTTGGTTTACAAGGAAATTAATGCAGCACATATGTAAGTACCAAGAAAGATCATACGTTAAATAGTAAAATCAGCTAGCATATGCACCCTGCATGAAGCCAAAGCTGTGAAGAAAGTAGGTAGGTAAGGGCTAATCACCATGAGCATTATAGGAGAGGTATGATACCTAGATACTACTGAAATCAACTAGAAAACCTAAACTAACAATGACAGAGGTTGAACTACAGTAGAAACATATAATACAATATAGAGAGACAAATGCAAAGGATGGCAAAGAAAAAAAATGGGAAGTGTTACATTTTCTCTTTCATGTAAGCGCGAGCTCTATGAAGCTCAGGGTCCACGTTGAACATATTAGGAGGAGCTGCAACTCCAGTTCCACCAGCTGCTAAATTCTGCAACTGGGAATTCCCATTTTGCTGGGGCAGTTGATTGGGAACCTGCCCAGACATATGTGTCTGCACATTCATTTCCTTTGCACCTATACCTACAACCTACTCATACTGCGGCTGCTGATGCTTCAGTTCCAACTGGAAATACCATCAAAATTTCATTACTTCTGCACATAATCAATATTTATCAACATATTTCAAAGAATAAAAGCTATGAGCTTAAAGAACAGAAACAAATAGATAAAGTATTTCAGTTAAACATAAATGGCGAGCAATAAAACACTTAATAATCATAAAACACACACAAATGGATATAAAATAATCCAAATACTGCAAATAGATCATTTAAGAAACAAATATTGAATAATGTCCAAAAACACAATCCTTGAAATTGATTACTGAAGGCAATTGAACAAATGGATCACCGACTGAAGTAGCAATTAAATTCATAATGAATTGACTAATTAACAATAATTTAGTAACTAACCCTAAGTTAATAATGGAAAAGGTGTATCAAAAAACAAATTAGGTTAAATCAAAATAAAACAATAAAACATCTAAAAACCCTAACAACGAACCTGAAACGATTGCAATTGAGCAATCAATTGAGAGAAAAACGGAGTGAAAGCCTGAGTTAGCGAGTCGATTGAGTTGATCGTTCAAAATCCCCCGCGTAAAAAGCTCACGGCACTCGGTACTTTATTTTCTTACCAAAAATTGATGTAGAAGACGAAAAAACAGCAGCAAAATCCAATCCAATCCAATCGAATAAGTCGAGCAGAGTGCTTGTGCGTTCCTTCCAATTATGATAATTGATTGTAATTATTACTATTATAATTTATTACTCTTTTCAATTTGTCCTAAAAAAGGGTTCTTCGTTTCCGACTTCAATTGGGGATTAATTTCGTCAAATCGTCAAAGGTCCGGAAAAAAAATTACAAAATTAAATAAAAATAATATTTACAATTTCCACTATTAACCTATGCTAAAGGTGCAAATATACCACTCGTGTTTGAGTTTGGGTCAAATTAAGCCCCCTGTTTATAAAAAAAAGTATTAAAATGCACTTTTTTTTGTCAGAAGATGGTTTCATCTATAGATTAAAATCAACTACAAGAGTCTCAAATCTAGCCGCAAAAACAGACTAGAAAATTACAACATATAAGGCTATTTGACAACTAAATCTGTCAGCCAACAAAAACATCATAAGTCTAGATCTAAATATAAATCTAGCTAAATGATATACAATTTACAAATTTAAAAATTACAACAAGAGTATGATTCAAGCTGTAAATTAAATTTATAAACCACTCTTACAAACGAAAGCACAAGACCGAAATTTTGACGACACACTTGTTCTGATCAACTCCTAAACGAAAAACCATCAAGCGATTTCTGAGAGCACAAAATATCGAGTTGTAGATCTTAAGATTTCCTATAGAAATCAAAAGGAAATACCTTGTACACTTCCGATATGAAGAAGAAACAACTCATAAGAGTTAATAAAACCCATATAGGGTAGATAAAACCACCAAAGAGTAAGAAAAAGAAATAATAACTAAGATATATGGTAAAAATCCATAGATCATGAGCAAATTATTCTGAAGGCCCTCACATATGTCATAATTCACATTTTGATCCCTCTTATTTAAAAATCAAATGATTTGGTCTCTCACTTTTGTTTTGCATCAACAATGTAGTTCTTTCGTTCATTTTTGGTGTTAGTCAACTGAGAAAACTCAACCCTTGTAAGTTAGAGACCAGGTGTGTAATTATGATAAATGTGAGAGGTTTTAAAGTAATTTGCCCATATTTCATTGCTAAAATATATTGACTATTGAAAAGGATAAGGTATGTATTTCAATATTTTCCTTCAACTCAATTTGTCACAAGAATCTCAAATGTGCTAAACTGTATAAAATCTATTTTTTTCTAGTAGGTTCGTGAGCACAAGCCACTCCTGATTTCAAAAGATTATTTGAATCTCAGTCTGACAATTTTTATTTTTTTTCTTGATGTACATCATAGCTATTAGTTCAATTATGGCTTAAATGCACAAAAAATCACCAACTTTCGCGTGTTTTTGGTAATTGACACGAACTTTTAATTTTGTCATATAAATACACGAACTATCAATTTTTTGCATATATGACCAATTTTCCGTTTTAGGTGAAAAACGGTGTCGTTTTAGGTCAAGAACGGTGCCGTTTTAGGTCAAGAACGGTGCCGTTTTAGGTCAAGAACGGTGCCATTTTATGTCAAAAATGGTGCGCGTGTGATATATGTAAAAAAATTGATAGTTCGTGTATTTATATGCCAAAATTAAAGTTTGTGTCAAATACCAAAAGCACGTGAAAGTTGGTGATTTTTGGAGCAATTAAGCCTTCAATGATTGCTTTTCAAGTTACAAATGGCAGTATTTTCTCTGTTAATACGAGGAAAAAAAGTGCATTTAGTCTTTTTTAGAATAGAAACAATTACGATAACATAAGTCTCCTTTCTGTAGTTTCAGAACTCTAAATAAGGGTACTTTTGTTTTTTATCGATCGAAAAACTCTCCCTCATTCACTCATTCAACCCTCTTCACGAGTTTGTACAATCGTTCCATATAAAAAGCTCACTCTATTATATTAAAAAAAATAAGTAACAATTAAAAGATTCTCTATTACAAATGCGCATTAGCTTGATGTGAAAATAACATGACGCAATGGTTGTATGGAATAAACACTCATCTAGAGGGGTGAAAAGAGCAGTTGTAAGAAGCAGAAAAACCATCAAAAAGACGAGTCCATGCACTAGATGTTTATGAGAAACGAATAGTTTATCCACAATTCTTTACCATTATGCACAAATTACTGGAAAAGCCATCTTCAAAGTTGGAGAGATTTTTAGATAAACTCAGTTTACCACATCATCCGTGAACTAGCCTATTACATTATGACTCGTTATTAAAATAGTGGCATTATCGTAATTTTGTTTATTACTTATTTACACTTTTAAATAAAAATATTACGATAGTGTCATTATTTTAATGACGTGTCATAATATGATAGATTTAGTTCACGAATGACGTGATGAACTGAATCTACCTAAAAATTTCTCTCACAGTTGAGTCAACTGAGCCTCTCTTCGGTAGAATTAGAAATCTGAATCAAAGAGACATAATCTTCTCAATTCCAAATGATTAGGCAAATTATGGCAATTCTTTTGAATAATAAATTGGATAATTATTATTTTTATTTTTATTATTAATTAAAACTATATTATCATTAACATAACACATTACGAGCCACACTCTTAAGCAATGAAGTATTATAAAAGATAAGCATGAGCAGATATGCATTTTGTGCCCATACTCTATATTACAGCTTTCATATTGATGTTTTGTGCAAGCATAAATTTCCAGCAAGAGAGCCATACGAGAGAAGAAAACATGAGCAGCAACTATAATACATAAGCCATGGAAAATAAATGGTTACATGAGCAGCGGCTTAACCTAAAATGCCCCCAAAACCTAGCTGCAATGCCTACAAATATTTCTTGATGTACATTGCATAATTACACTAAACACTAATTTATATTCAGAGAGCCACAAGCCACTGCAAGATGATGCCGCAACTAATCGATATATCTATTAATTATATGCTGAGGGCCGGGGTCTTGGAGACATGTAAAAAGAATTACTAAGATCAATTGGATCGTGCACAAATCTGTTCCATCTGTCAAATACAATACGCCCACCTCGGCCAATTCTTCCGTGGAATCTGTAAGAGGCATTGGATGCTCCATTCTTTAATGAAGAATCTACAGGCGGTACAATTCCTGCAGCCGCCAACTTTTCTGGAACAAGAGCCTTTGTAAATAACAGAACTGGTTCAAGAGGATCCTGCATGTATAAAAAAACATAAGAATCAATAATAAAACTGATATTATAAGACAAAGTTACATGGATCCACTTGAGAAGATCATGGAATTTAACCCAAACTATTAAAACCAAAATATGAAAATTGATATACCATGCGAGACATAAATTAATGTCCACCAATTAACTTGGAACATTTTATAGCAATTAACTATTTTGAGAAAAGATATGAAATCGAAATATTGTTTCACATACCATTTTATTAAGCCATCCACATGAGGCTTGTCGCCGTCTGAATTCTAGCATGCTTCCCGTAGGTACTGTAAGGATGGAGTCTGCAAAAGGAGGATTTTGAACTGCGGCGGGTCGGATACGCGGACGACTGTTTGCCAAGTCATCTGAATCTACAAATTCATCTTCACTAGAAGCAAACTTGGAAGTGATAGGTGGGAATCCAGGAAGAACCAAGCTTTCATCAAGAAGCTCAGTTTCATGCTGAGAATAAGTCATAAATTAACAAATTTCAAACAAGATAAAATCAAATCAAATTATCCAATCCATGTAGAAATAACTACTAAAAGACAACTTGATTTATTTGATTTTCTTGTAGCATTTGATGGTTTCACTTTTTCTTTGTATCTTTGCAACTTGACAATTTCAGTTGGTTGAAACTATCCACATCAATAAATAAATTTGCACCATCATATCCAATTTACTCTAAAGGTAATATCACAAACTACATATGATTGGCTTCCCAGTCAACTCGACAGTTTACAGTACACCATTTTCACATTTAGAGCTACTCACATAGATGAAGGACTAATTAACATGAAGAAAATCCTCAAAAAAAAACATGAAGAGAAAGATTTTAGGAACCTAAACCTTATTAAATAATGAAAGGGGAGAAAAGATGACAATAATAATAACTGAATAGTTTATGGAGAAATAACTCATTTGTTTAGCCATCAAATGTCGACAGATTTTTTTTTCTTACAGGAAGTCAGGAAGGACTTAGTTGAGGAAGAGAAAGGACCAAACAAAAAGAAACACTTTTCTTTTTCACCTTTTAAATTCAATAGATTTTCTCAGACTACACAACCCTTTGCCTCATGCTAATATTGCCGTTAATATTATTGCTACATCTTGCATATACGATTCATTGCATAAGAAATAGATATTAAACATATAAAAAAAACAATTTAAGTATCTTTCATAATTCAATTAAAATAAAATGAGAAGGCATGGGAATATTTCTTGACAGCTATTATGGAATGCATAGATAAAGGTAGAGGGAAAGCCAGGTAGCAAATGGAATAGATTTCTTCCAAAGTTGTTGAGCTAATAAATTTGTGACGGAAACAAAAAAACAACAGTACCTTTTCCTTTCTAAAACTTGAATTTGACTTCTCGGGAAATAGGGGTGCAAATAAGCTTACTTTCTAGAAGAAAATATGGTAATTTTTTTTGTATTTGTTTTTAATCTTCTCAAAGACTAGAAGACGTCATTGAAAAAGTTTAAATGTCTTTTCATGCTTATAGTTCCCTTTTCTCTCTCATTCAAACATGAAAAGTACCTACTCTCTTGTTTGCTAAAAGAGGAAAGAAAAAAATATTGTTCTTATCCACTTCTTTCTTATCTGTCTCCTTTGAGACTCCTACCCATGTATCCATGTATAGTCATTGAAACAAAAATACTTATAAATCATGCCTTTGTTTTTTGATAAATGGATCTAAAAGTTATTGGACAAGGAAAGAATAATAGATCAGATGGCTTAACAAACATACCTTATATTTCATTTGGATCCTTTGGAGACTTACTTCATTCTCCATTGCCTCTCTCTTTTTCTCCTCACGCTGCATGCATAGTGATGTTCAGGCAATTATGTTTCTCCTAACTATAACAATTACCTGAACGTAAAAACATTCATTAAATTTAATCGGACGAGCACCTTAATCAGAGCTTCAAGTATTGTCTTGGCTTGGTCAAGGTTACGCCTGACCTGAAAATAGTCAAATCCCCCCCAAAAAAAAATCAAAATACAAATTCAATTGACAGATACAAATAGTAACCTATTTCATCTAATTTAGTTGATTACAAATTCATAAAGCCAACTGGGACTAATTCTTAATTAAATGAGCATCGACCACCAATGGGCTAACCGCTAAAGAGAGAATCAATAAATCAGCTAGACCAACAATAATCTTTTCCCTCTCCAGCTTAACATTTCAGATATCCAATAAGTTCATCAAGACAAGTTCCAGACACATTTCTTTAATGCACGAAACAAAATGGTATGTGTTGTCATTCAAAGTGTTAATTAAGAAAAATATTCAAAGCTGGAAATATACAAATTAAAAGAAGACTCAACAAGAAATACAAAGCAAAATAGTTATTGCTGATTTCAAATTTCACAAAATGTTTCTTATGGGAGAAAAAGAAAAGAACTATAATTTTTTTAATTTTCCTTGTTTGGATGATAAAAAAGATACGAAAATAAATGAAACAAAAAGGACTGAAACTACTGAATTTTCTTTTAAACGTAAAAAATATGTTTCTTGCTGACTTGCAACAATATTCCATGTTTATTTGAAAGTATTCATGTTTCATTAAGAAAATGTCAGAATCAACATAGTAACACTGAAACAAAAGACAAGGAAAAAAATACACTCCATTTATCCATTTGGCTTTTGAACTAAATGATCCAGATAACAAAATGTAAAGAAAAAATATTAGTGCTGACCTGGCGAAGCTTTTCAAATGACTGCACATTATTTTCCCTTCTTTGCATCTGTAGAAGAGAAGGCTTAGGACTTGAGACACATAAGTAAACAAACTTATGCAGGATTTGCGAAATGTGTGTATCTAACCATCAAAATTTGTCCAAATATGTTTTATATAAAATATATCAGCTTACCCTTCTTGTATGTAGTCTGTGAGCTTTCTCCCTCGGTCTGAAGACATTGTAAGGATTGGTATCATTTCCTGGAGGAGGAGGCTGTGACCAAAAGCATAAAGTGAGAGATTACATACACGTGACTGCAAAGAAAGGGATAAATATTGAAACTTAATGCTTGAAACCCAGCAGCACCACGTAAATTTTTCCAAATAAAATATTAAGGGATCAAGGTGCAAAATTGTAAGGTGAAATCAGATCACCAGAAACAGAAGACTGATTTGGCTTAGATCATTCCAGCACATAAACCAAGGGAGCTAAGCAAAATTTCTATATATTAGCAGAGAAAGCCACATGAAGTGAACTTAGAGAAGAAACTAAAAAATTTATAAAAACTCGGATCACTTATACAAGTCGCTAATCTTACTTGGACTTGGACATAAGCATCTGGTGTAGGTATCTATCCAAGTAATTGAAATATAAATATGTACACTTTAGGCTAACGGGACTAAGCAATATAGGTCCTAAAAATTGAATAGAAGTAGACAAACATTTTACAGGTGAGTATTACTAGGACATACTATGCAATATCACAAAGTTAAGATACTTTTACACAAGAAATATAGATCTGTAAATAATACTCCCTCCATCCCACTTAAGAAGTTCCATTTGCTTTTACATACAAATTAAGAAAACATTTATTATCTGTCTTTTCATGTTTTTTCATGTTTTGCCCCTATTAATAATAGTTGAATTTTTCAAAGAGTTCTTTTAAGATGACTAAAAGAAGGGTAAAATAGGGTATTCAATGGAAAAACATTCCAAAAATAGTAGTGGGACTTTTTAAATGGGACATCCCAAAATGGAATATAGGAATTCTTAAACGGGACGGAGGGAGTAGATAAGAGTATCTAAGACTTCATTTGTTTATTAGAATAAATATCCTGCATTTTTTGTTTATTGGAGCATATAAGGAAATCGGTTCATATAAAACATTTTATTAGCCAAAGAGAAAACTATGCTATTCTCAGATAAGAATAATTTCCAATTTGCTAGACAGGAAATCATCTTTAGAGTTTTAAAAACTGACAAAAGGGAAAAAAAACATAAACATGATGCCACTAGAATCTATCATTCTTCATACAGGTCTGAACATGAAATTCCTCATTCAAACAAAACTTATTTTCATGATTGATTCCAGGTGATGAAACAATAATTGTGGACTTTACTGTTACAATCAAAATAGCAAAACTCATACCATGTTCTTCATGCTTACAAAACAAATGAAAAAAAATTCAGAAGATCAAAGAAAATTAGGAGAAAATTAAAAAACGGAACACGAGAGGAAAGGAGATAAAACGAGACCAAAGTGATGAAACTAACCTGCAATCGTCGCAAAATAGGCTTCTGCCATCTTTCACGCTGGACAAAACAGAAGAAAAGAAGGCATTGATAAAGCATTCTTTAGGTTTATTTACAAGAGAGCAAGCACACAATTTTATGTAATTAAATAGAAAAATACAAAATCTGAAAGAAGAAAGAATCAACAAGTAGCTGTGCACACACACAATGACATATAAATTGCAGGTACAAGTTCAGGTGCATCTATATAATAGAAGTTTCACTAGCATGTGCACAAAATGACAAATATGTTTATTAATTAAATATAGCATGGACCAATAACAAGATTTACTTATTCAATTATGTAATAGCATTTTGAAATATTAAGGCATACATACACTTCATGCATGTCACCCCGATAAGCAGGTTTGAATCAACAAGCCCAAAGCTACAGTGTATATTTTCATAAAAGAGAAAGGTTGCATCAGATAAATAGTTTACAAGCTCAACAATAAAACAAAAATCCGGTTCACGATAGTGTCCTTTCTCTGCAAATCGTTAAAACAACCTTTCTCAATCTAAAAAGTACCTAGTCACTCCAAGACTCATAAATGCCAACAAGTCAAGGTTCTCCTACTGTGCCATTGCTCTTGTCAAACTAGGTAGAACTTTTTTATTCAATTTTCCAAATGATTTAACTTTATTTTATTGGACATCTGCAAGCTAAATTACACAGTATGCAAGAGAAACCTCGTATTGAACATAACTCCATCGTTACACCTCTTCCATTATCTTGTAAAGTGTCAAAATTCACTTTTGTTCCTATGATTCTATGAATCTAACAACAACATGAATATGTAAGCTTGAAAAACAAAAATTTGGTATAGAAGTGCAAAACTAAAGTGATACTGAATCTGGCATTACGCCACATAGTTTGTAAATAAAACATGTATTCTATACCTTATTCTTCCAATAATCATAAACAGACTGGAAAACTGCATGTCGAATGGACTGAATTTGAGCTTGCATGGCCTGCAATTGGAAAAGAAAATAATTCAAGTAGGACTCGCCATCAATGAAAGAAAGTATATAGATCAATGTTCCAAAACAAATGCAATCATCACGAGTAACGCATTATTTAATAAACTACCATTATTAGCAGCGTATCAAAAATGAAGTTCGTGATTTGTTTCTGCTATTTATACTTTTCTGAGTTTTTGTAGGTTTATAAAAGCTATCTCTTGGATAGCATGTTTCTATGAAAGGAGACTATGCCTAATTAGAGAAAGCTTCATAAAAAATAATTATAGAATCTAAAAAGCTCACAAAAATCCTTGATCAATACTCGCAAAAATGGAGACTCTGAACTTTGTAACAGCATCACAGCACGTTATCAATGCTCACAAAATATTAAGCCAAAATTTACTTTTCCATCGTGTAAGCCCACATATGGCGTGTATACATGCAGAGTGCCTGGAACAAATACTTCCCCTACTTGTTATATCTAGATGCTTATCACTCCAAATGAGAACTTCAAAAAATTCCAAATTTCTTTTCATAGAAAAACCTAAAATTAGAACATTCAAATTGCCGATTGGAAGGAACGTTTCGAGTATGGACTCAATAAAAGCAGGAGGTGACCTCAGTTGCAGCATCAAATTGTAGAAGCACGGGAATTGGTGAACCAAGAGTAGGAGTTATAACCCCTGCCCTTTCCCGAGCTTTATGATCCAAAACTTCCAGCTTGAAAATAAGAGTTTCGAACCTAGAAAAGCAAGAAAATAGGTATAAAACTAGGAACTCTCAAAGCTTCAAAAGAGTAAGGAAGTAAATTAAACTGGTCAAACATTCAGGCGCATATATACCTTTCAGGCAAAAGTATCTCCCTTTCATCATTGAACTCTTCCAGCCAATCCTCATCCTCATTGTCAATATCATACTCAACAAATTCCCCAATCTCAGCTCGAGCTGCAAACAAGTAACACAATAGAGTTGAACAAATAGAAATCGAAATGAGGTAATTTAGTAAGAGAAACACGACAGACCTCCCCTAGCGCGAAGATAGGAAGTCGGCTGAGAGAACGTGCGGGAATAATCTCTTTCATAAGTATCAACAATAACAAACTGAGGCGTAGGAATTTCCGGAGCTAATTTCTTAGTAGGAACATGCTGCACCTGAAAACAGTAACTAACTAAGAAAACAATTCAACCTAATACTTTCCGGTGCGGAAATAAAAACAATACATAAATAGATAAAAAGTAGAGCTACTTACTTCAGTGTCAACGTCAGCAGCAGCAAGGCGTAGGAGCTGAGAGTTACGAGTGAAAGAAGAGGAAGTGTTAGGCTCATCGTCTTCGAAATCCTTAACGGATTTTACAATCGGAAGTTTTTTATGAATGTCGAGAGGACGCGGCCTGAATGAAAGTCTGCTCATTATTCCTTATCATGCGTCTCTCCGGCAATCTCATTACATCTAATATCATACACGCACAGTGTCTGCATAACAATAACAATAATTATAAAAACACACAAAATTGAATTTGTATCAAAATAGCCAATGCAATTGAATAATTAACTAATTGAATGATCTTACGAAGTCTAGGGATTCAATGTACAGTAGAATCAAGGTCTGTTGTGTTGTTGTGGTTGTTCGTCGTCTCGACTAGGGTTTAGAGATAGATATCTTCTTCTTCTTCTAGCGGGAGGGAACGGAGACTGTGTGAGTTAGGGTTCGTGAAGCTAGAAACAGATCCCCAAAGGAAAAAATTAAAGAGGGAGAAGATGTACGAGACAATGGATTAGATGTCTCTCGCTCGCGCTGGTTGCGAAAACAATTTTGTTCCCTCGGTTTTGTTTAGTTCACTTGGTTCGAATTCGAAAGAAAGAACACTGGGTCGTTGGGCCAATAAGATGGGTCTAGCGTTTTGAACTCATGGCCCGTATGTTTTTGGGCTTATAAAGAATGAACATCGAAACTATTGTGGGCTGTGATTAGGCTTTTAGATTGCAAGAAGGCTTCCAAGTTTTCAGAAATGGATTCGATAGAAGTCAACGATTTTACATGTCAAAAAATGTTCATTTTGCCCCTGAATTTTGGCATAAAAGATTAATCAAGGCCAAGTTTATGGTTTAAAAAAACACTATGAAGTAGGTATTTAAACTCGTGTTACTGATTTAAGTGACGTGTTAAAAAATAATTGAAATATTATATATAAATTGGAGCTGATGTGACAGAATATTATTGGCCAATTTGAAAATGAAGAGTCAAACAATTCAAAATGTCAAAATTCCAAGTGTTTTTTCTAAGATCATGAATTTGATTTATTGATATTTTGTGTCAAATTCAAAATGTAAAATGAACCTTTATTGTTTTAAATATTGATTGTATCCAAAAGTGTATCAAAATGCAGTAAAATATATGGGTTAAACTTAAAATTGGCATGATTTATTTTGGAGAAAATAAAATAGTTGCATTTCTTTGGCCGTGTGAAATACCAATTGTACTTTTGCTCTCTCCGGTTTTTTCCCCATAGTTACCACAAGTCTATAAGAAGTAAAGTAAAGTTGGTCAAACATAAAGGCAGTGATAAAAATGTCTCTCATTGATGAATCTTTTCATCATATGTGCATAGAAACAGAGAATTTAGAACCGAACCGAACAGGTTTGACTGGTTTAACCGTGAATTGACGGACAATCCGGTTTGGTTCCTTTTAAAACCAAAAATGTGGTTCAACCGGTTGTTGTATGAGTCAAAATGCTATTGAACCGCTTGAGCCGGCAAAATCGCAGGTGTTCATAAATTTGATTACCATTTATATATTTTACTTTTTAAAACTACAACAGTTCATATATAAGATGTGATAATCTTTTTATTAGGAAAAAAGTATTTTATGTATCCGTATTTTTAACCAAAAATAATAAATATATCTTTAAAGAAAATTAGGATCCGTCAACTTTTTTAATTTGTGATAAATATAACAAATTCTCATTTTAAACTTATTTTCAATATTTGTTTCTATAGTTATTGATTAATTTGATTACATGAACAATTATTTTATACGACTTATCTAGATAGGAAGGGTTATATGAGTTTAAAATGAGAATTATGTGTTCAAAAATATGTTTAAATTGATAATTGCATATATTTGTTTTATAAAAAAATATTTCCATTTAAATGGTTCAACCAATTTATTAATTGGTTGAACTGTAAATTAGTGGTGGTTCAAATGTTAGAAGAAAATGCATGTAAGAATTAGGCATTTTATAGGGTCTTCTCTATTACCCTACATCTTCTATTTTGGCCATCATCAATAATAGTTTTGAACCATAAATATTCACATTATTTGTTTATACACATTCATGCATGTCAAGACAACAGTACTGCCTTAAACCCTACCCTTAAAAGAAGACTCTGTGTCTAGCTTACCTCCTAGACGCTCCTTTCTATTGTCGTTTTGTTACTGAAGAAGAAGCAAAACCAGCACATGTACCCCAATAGATAATATGTAATATATAGTATATAATATAATTTGTACGGTGTGCATAACTTAATTTATACGTATTTATGGTAAAAAGAAACTATAGGTTATGGTCGTATACATAATCATATGCTGCTATTTCCAAAAATATAATATTGTTGTGAGTTGGACCACTTCTAATTTGAAATATTATTTAATATTGTTTTTTTCATTATCTATTTTCTGAGATATTGAATAGAGTCTCCATTTTAGAGTTAGTGAAGCAGTCAGGTCTCAGGAATATTTTGAAGAGGAATCTGCCAAGTTTTGCGCAAAACTGAATCTGAAGATGACCTCACCATTTAATTTAATTAATTATAATAAAGAATATTGATTTTTAATTGTTGTATCAGGTGTACTTCTTTATGATTTCATCTCGTGAAACAATTAAACAATTGGCTTCAAATAGTTAAAATTATCTAACCGTTAACTTACAATCCGTTGAGTTCTCCAAAAATATTTGAATATCTAGATAAGAAAATTTACAGTAATTAAATAAATACCAAATTGATTTTCTATCAGTAAAATAGTTTCAGTAATTGAGCTATAATTATCACTTATCACCTTTCGTTTTTTTTTTCATTTCATATAGCGGGATAATTTCTTTAACATACATTTTGGCTAACCCGTTGTCCATAAACAAAATCAATAATATTATATAATATATTATAAATATGTAGAGATATAATAATTAAATTTACAAATCATTGGTTAACATAATCAATATGAAAAAAAAATTACAATAAAAATTATTTCAACCCTTTCACTTTGTACAAAAGGTAAAAAAAAGTTTAAATTTGTAGTTTTGAACAAATTTGCACCACAACTTATCAATTCTAGATCGCTTTACAATTTTGATCAACAATACTAACATGAAATATGATGTAAACTATAAACTGACTAAAAATGATTAAATTGTGATTTTTTTGTGTGGCAAATTGTCAGTTTAATCTTTGAATTTGAAACTAGAAGTCAAATTACACACTCTCAGCTATTTTTATCAATTAAGGACAACACATTATATTTAGTCAATTCAAAATTAGGCCATTCTGATTTTCAAAATTGTTTATATTATACTAATTTTATCCTTTAATGACCTAAAATATAGAATATTATTTTTAATTGACCCAAATGTCTGAGACTGAATTATTTAAACTCGAGTTGCTTATAAAAACTGGATTGACATTTTAGTTAAAAGTTTTAGTTGAAGTCTCGTGGGGCATATTAATTAAGAAAGACTTTGTCATCAACATCATACATTATAGAAACAGTGCCATAAATTAATTTCAATAAAGAAAGAGACCAAGGGGTTCAAAATTATTCACAAAATAAGGTAAAAAAATACCCAACAAAGAAAATTGAGAAAGCAAGCAAAGGCACCAAATCAATAGGTTAAAGAGTTAGCCATAACAGCCCAAACATCATTAAATGTAGATGGTCAACCATATCATATAGATTTCATAATTTCATAATTACATGTGGCTAGTTCAATTTTTTTTTCTTCCTTTTTTGAATTCTCCCGCTTTAACACTCAATTTTTATATATTGTTCTTAGGGTGTAATTCAATTTTGATTGAAAGACTATATTCTTGTCACCACCTCTGTTTTCTATGTCAATTATATACCTTAAATTTGGACTACCCTTTTTTTTGTTTAACACATTAATGATTGTTGGTGTTGAAAAAACAAAATGAGCGGAGATAAATAAAGAAAAATAAATTATACTAGTATTCTTCACTATTTTCATGTTTGGATAAAGGAAAAGATATAGAGATATACTTATTTTTTCTATAGTGATGTCTTATCAAGTACTATCTTATCTATACTGCAGAAAAAAATATTATGATATAATTTTTTTTATTAAATTAGAAATATCTAATTAAATATCCGTCTTTTAACTATTTTAAATTACTACTCCCTCCGTCCCATTTAAGAAGGGACATATTCTATTTTTATTTGGCTCACTTAATAAGGCCATATCGTTTTTTGTGCCAATTTATATGAATTTTCCTTTTTACCCCCTTTTCTCTTTGCATAATTAATGACTATTAGTCTATACACAAAATACAATACTATCATAAATAGGGGTAAAATAAGAAAACACTATAATAGTTAATGTTTTCTTAATATATGTGAAAAAGTCATTTGTCCCTTCTTAAACGGGACGGATGGAGTATTTTCTATCAAAAACTGAAAAAATTGTGTATATTGTAAAATTAGTTATTTTAATTTTTTAGATTATCGATTTATTATTAAGGTGTCTCGATATTTTTATTTATGCTAACTTATATCCGTATTTTATACACTTTCATTATATATGAATATTATTATAATTATAATTGAAATAAATTATTTAATAAAATTATCAGTATATTATAAAATAGTGTTTTATTAGTTAGTAGTAAATTTGAATTATAACTTAATTTGTTTACAATTGTTATAAGAATTGGATTAGTTTTGATTTTAAGATAATATTTTCTTTTCATTAATAAATAGCAGTAGAAATAGTTATGCTAAATATATAATTTCACCTATGAACTCCACTCAATTATATTAAATTACCTTTCAACTTCTATTTCGTTTAGTTTTATCTCTCAACTTCTATTATTTTTTCTTAAAAAAAAAGTTCTATTATTTTTACTAATTTAACCCTTCTTGCACTCTAGATTATAAATGCTTGTATTAGCTCATGTTGAGTTCTAAATGTTAAGGGATGAAAACATAAGTTATATAGGCTAAATAGATGAATAGAAGTTAAGAGGTGAAATTATAAAAGTTGTACTTGAGGAATCGGCGAAAAGTAGAAGTTAAGAGGTGAAACTAAACAAAATAAAAGTCGAGAGGTAATGTAGTGTATATATATTGATAATTAAAGAAAAGCGAGTGAGATTCGAACACGAAACTTCTTACAAAGATGTTAGTGGCTATAACCACTACGCTACGACATCACTAGTATGAATTACATATTATAAAAATATTATTCATTTAACTATTTTAAATTAATATTTTATTCTTCTGATGTGATGATATTTTATGGATCATAAAATTCATCAATTATGTATGTGTTGACACAATATTTTAATACATCTTTTTTCGCCCTAAAAAAATGTGCGTGTTGACACATTAGATGGCATGCCAATGTAGCATAGAAATATTAGATTAAATAATATAATTTTTTTCCAAGTCTTTAATAATTATACTTTAATATTACTTAATTTGTAAACAAAGAGAAAGGGAAAATAAATTACATTGCCCATAATCGAAAGGAAAATGGTAAATATAAAATTGAGGGCCACAATGGAACCTTTTAGCAAATTCAAAATATATCATAATTAAACGGAAGAACAACCATATCTAAGCTAATATCTATAAATTATTATATAAACTCTCCTTCTCCTACACTGACAGTGCCATAACTCAGTAGCTAGGTTTCAAATATATAAAAGAATCTTTGCAGTGATGGCCCCTCTATGCTGGTTTATTTCCACTTTCTACCCTACTCTTTTCTGTTTGCTTATTAAATTCAATTCCATGAGTTACATAGACAAGCAGACCAAACTATGTGGCGCTTCTTCATATATGGCAGAATGGCAATGCAATTTTGTTCAATTTAAAGAATGATTGATCTCATCAGTCCAATGTATAATTAATTCGTTTCCATTATCACATAAATAATAGTAATATTTCTGATTGAAGTTTGCTTTATTAATTTATGAATTAATGTGTATGTATGGCCAAGTTTTGGCTCTTGTAATCATTACGCATGAAACTATGTTTGTTCTTCTATTGGTAAATAGTTCTTGAGAGCTTACATATGTATATATTTTCAAAAGTTTAAATTGATTTTAGTTGAAATTAAAATTGATTTTGACCGTTTTAAGCAAAAGATACATCTTTGGTGTCATAACTTTTTTGAATCTACTATTTCTGTATCCAAACTTTAACTTGTTTTATGTTAATATTTCATTTTTTAAAAAATGTTGGCTTAATATATGATTTAACCCCTGAATTTGCATATTTAATCTTTCATCTTCTTGTTTAGCCTATTGAAAGTGTTTTTAACCGTTCTTGGTCTAAGAGACAAAAACTAATCTTATTTTACTTTATTCCTTTTTCATATCAATAAAAAAATGATAAGCGTACGTAACGGTATATTTGTATACTTCAATTAATGACAAACTATATCATCATACTTAAAACTTATTTATTGCCTTATTAGCAATCAAAAACAATTAAACATATCTACTTGATATATTTTTAGAAAAAAACCCAGCAATTAACAAAATAAAAATTAAACACAAAATAGCATATTATAAAATAATTCAAATATTATAGTTATAATTGGTTCGAATTTTAGAAGTAATTTACACTATAAAATATATTAATGGTTTAGATAAAGATTTTATAAATTAGAAAAAGGAAAAAGAAGAGGAAAAGCAAATCTAATATCTTTAAACACGTAATATTCTTGTTTTGGCGTTGATAGGTTGTCGTATTAGAGGTTATGGTGTAGAAGTAGCAACTTTTAAGTAATTGGCATCTTGAGTTAACGTTTGCATATGCAGAGTAGCAGAAGTGGTCTCGAACCCATGCAAAAGATTTACTTTATTTGTTGAACTATTTGGGAGCTTTTACGAGCTCAAACTTCCATGAAAATCATCAACCATATCTTCGCTAAAAGTTGACATAATTGGTTATGCTTTCACTTTTAATGCCCAAGTTTAGAACTATATTTTCTTTAAATTACCCTTTACTTTTTTTTCCCAATACATCCACAAACACCAAAGATAGATTACAGGTAGCATGAATAACAATCAAAAAATTGTTGCAAAATGGTAGATATTTTAACAAATATTCCAATCAAAGTTTATAGATTTAATTTCCACAAAAAATCATCAATGTAATTTCGCGTGTTTTTGGTATTTAATATGATCTTTTAATTTTGACATACAAATATGAACTTTTAAAATTTTGCAATAATAATACTGACACCATTTTGGATGTAAAACAACGCCGTTTTAAATGTAAAGCGGAATCGTTTTGGATATTAAACGGCACCGTTTGAATGAAAAAACGCAAACATAATATATAATTGTAAAATTAGAAAGTTCATGTTAAATATGTCGAAACAAAAAGTTCATGTTAAATACTAAAAACACGTGAAAGTTAATGATTATTAATGCATTTAAGCCTTAAAAATGCTACTTCCAAATCAATTTAAAACAGTCACTAGATTTACATTCCAAGCCATAACTTTACTAACATATAATTTTATTAATTGTACGAGTAAGAATTGACGAGACATATATTAATTGTGGATTTAAATTATATTAAAGTTAAAGCATTAGAGATTCTAGATAGTCTACATATGTTATTTATGGATTAATACTATTATTTTATAGTGATGTATCTTAAAATACTTAGTTCAATACATGAATGATGTATTGAATTAAATTTATTAAAAGAAGTTCAATAAATAAATAAAAAATAAAAATAATGCAATAAATCTATACTATATATAAAAGTACGGATTGGGGGGCATGCAAATTTACTGAATAATCCTTTTCAGTTTACTACTAAATAAAAGTTTTATAGTCATTAACTAATTAGTTATTTAATTAATCACTATTGTAATCAAAGTTCTAATTAGAAAAGTTAGCTAAATTATCTCCAATTTAATTTTTAATATGTAAAAAATAACTAAATTGTCTCCAAATTAGTAGGAATACTTATCTTTTAGTTTGATTGAACTACAAAATTAAAATACTGTATTTGGTCAATATATTATTATTTAAATTTCTATTTTATTATTTTTAAAGATATTATTAATAAAATTAAATTAATTATTTAATTATGGTTATTATAAAACCAAAATAAAAATAAATTTAATATGGAAATAAATTTAATAATCGAATATATTATATTTACTTTTACAAAAATTGTTAACTAATTTAATATTAACTATAAATAAAAAATTGATATAATTATAATAAATTTACTAATATATTTATTGAGGAGTTACGTTACAAGTCACGTGCATAGCACGTAATGCGAAACTAGTTATTAAAAAAAAGAGAATATGAATGCAACAATGAGTAAAAAGTAAAAGCCGTAATTAAAGTATAGGTCCGTTAATATGTAGGAAACAAGTTACTCCCTCCGTCCCGTTTAAAAAGGGACAAATGACTTTTTCACATATATTAAGAAAGCATTAACTACTATAGTATTTTCTTATTTTACCCTATTTATGATAGTGTTGTATTTTGTGTATAGATTAATAATCATTAATTATGTAAAGAGAAAAAGGGTTAAAAAAAAGAAAATTCATATAAATTGGCACAAAAAACACGATATGGTCTTTTTAAATGGGACAAATAAAAATGGGATATGTCCCTTCTTAAATGGGACGGAGGGAGTATATCTTATTTCCTTCACATCTCAAACAAAAAGATTAAGAAAATAAAATATAATCAAGAAAAATAAACTTTCATTACATTACTATACAACAATATACACAACAAAATAAAAAGAGAACTAATGGATTCCTCTGTCAAATGTTGTCTTTTAAGAGCCAATAAGAAAGTGACTAATGTCAGAGTCAAAACTCCACATATCTCCACGTGTACACCACAATCTCTCCTTTAACTTTCAACCCCAACAAATAGCATCTCATCACGTGACCGGTGACCGGTGACTCACCCCACCCATGTGACCCTTCTGCTCTCTGTCTCACTCTTTTACCAAAAAACAAAACGTCATGACGTTTTCAAACCCCCCCATGAAAAATTACCGCCGTTTCATGTATCAAACTGTCCAGCAAATCCTTCTCTAACTCCGTTACAATCCCCTCCGCTTCTTCACTAAACGCCGTCTCATTTTGAAAATTTGACTGCGGCGTCATCATGTCTTTATCTATTAACGCATCAATGTCTTCAAGAACTCGACAGTCCGTACATGGAAAGCTTCTAACTTTGGAACACAATATATCAACTAAATCAGACCCATGAACAGTACTTAAACAAAATCTAACTCCTAACCAAGGTTTTAAGTTCATGTAAGGTTTTAAGAACTCAACTAAAATTTCATTGGCTAGGTGAAACAGTAACTTTCTGTTACACCGGTGACTGAGTTGGATGTAGTTGGTAAAAGCAGGAGTAAAATATTCAAGATAGTAAAAAATCGAAGGGTCTAATGGATGAGAAGGTGAAAACCACCCAGTAAAAGACACTGGGGAATCTTTGTCTACGCCTGTACGTTTTAGTATTCTGCTGATGTACTCGTGTTCTTCTTTTGCTGCTCCGGTGGCTGCAGAAACGGCACCGTTTGACGTGTCGTTAATGCTGCTGACTCGGGCATTGAGTGTACTACTAGTTGTAGGAGGAGTCTGTTTTTGTTGTTTGTACGATGAGTCATGGCTCGAACAACTAGATAACTGTGAGATGCGTTTCGATTCTTGAGAACTGTTTGGAGCCTGTAATAAAACCAAACCATGTCATATTTTCTACGAATTACACTAAATGTAAGTTTGTTTTACTTCAAATGTAAGCAAGGAATAAAATTAATCAAGAACAGTGAAAATGTACCTTAAATAGGATTAAATAATAAAGAAAAAGAAAAGGACATACCGGTTTTTGAGGGATTTTGGTAGCTCGCGGAGTAGGATCTTTCTTGACAGGAAGGAGAAGTGTAGGGACGGTAATGTTGAGAATTTCATTTGACAACGGAGTTGTTTTCTTGAATTTTTTGTCAGGAATGTTTGCTTTTGTTACTGTTGCTTGACGCACAAATGCTTCTTCTTGCTTATTGTTTCGGATAATATCCGAAGTTTGCGGAGGTTTTCTGATCAGTCTTGGTGGTGGACGGAATCTCTCTTCCGCAACTTTCTTGCATTTCTTGACGTGTATTTGAAGTTGATGTTGCTGAACTGCTTGTTCTTGAATCTTCAGCTTTGTGGGCGGTTTAGTAATCTTTGGTGAGATTACATTAACCTCCGAAGAATTTGTTTTCGTTAAAGATTGAGAAATATTAATCAGGTCCTTCTTGGATTGTACCGGTTTAATATTTCTTGGCTCCAAGAATTTGAGTCTTGGTGAACAAGAAGCTGAAGCCACCATTGCGTTCTTGCTTGAATCATCATGGCCAACTTTGCTCAATATTTTCTTGGTTTTCAATTGGTTAACAAGCTCATGATGATCTCTACTGCTTCTCACTGTGTTCGTAATATCCAAACCAACTTTTCTGCTCACACTTTCTTTTACTTGCTTCACAATCTGCCGAGCGTAATGGCCGGGGCTTCGATTCTCGTCTTCATAAGTTTTGAGCTCTCTTCTTTTCAAATTTGAGAGACTCAACTCTTCGGCTGGGCTCGTGTTTTCTTTATTGATTTGAAGTGACAACCGGTGCTCAACGTCTGATCGTCTCGCCGACGATATTCTTGGCGTCTCCGGCAAAGAACGTGTACCTGAAGAATTATCACCGGGTAGTTTGCTTCTGCGTTTAGAATAATGAGACTTCCGCTGAGGATTTTGTGTGTCGATAAGAGTTGATGAGTTAGAGACTGGAGAATAGGTTTGGTCAGGAAGAAGATCAAGACCCATGAGCCTAGCTACTAAGGTTGGAGTCTTGGTGCTTGGTGAAGAGCTGATTTCTGATGAAGTATCATTTGTTTTGATTTGAATAGCCATCTGGGTATTTTCAAAAAATTAAAATAAATTATAAATAACAACATTATCATTATTGTTATTATTATCATTATTGTTGTCATGATGACTGACTTTACAAAAACAAAAGAATCTTTAGAAAGAACAAATTTTAAAAGAAATGTTGGAAACCCAAAAAGATGAGCTTAACTAATTAAATTATTTAAAAGAAATAAATAAACACATACTGGGATATTTAACAAGCTTTGATGTTCTTCTTGTATGGTAGATGAAGATGGAAGTTCAAGTTCTTGATCTAACTCCAAGCTATTTCTTGGTGCTTCATAACCTGACTTGCAAGAAAGCAAAAAATGGCAGAAAATTATGAATTATTCAAAACTTTTTTTCAAGAAAATTAAACAGACTAAAGAAGAAGAAAAAAAAAACCTTTGGAGATAATTAATGGAGGGTCATCAAGAAGTAAAGTGTCAAGATTTAAAGAAGGGAGGTGCTTGGGTTGTGAAGGAATTTGAAAGTTATGGAAATCAAATAAGTGAAAGACAGAACACATGCAACCAGGCGAAGTTGTTGCATTTTCTTTATCTACGGATGAGTCTGTATTTCCTCTTCTTTTGGAGGATTTGCCACCGACCCAGCCCATATTGTAAGAATTAAAATAGGGCTGTTGGTATGAGAAATTGCAGGGTTTATAGTAAGAAGAAGAAGAATGAGAGTGTGTCGTTGTAGGAGAAAAGCTTGTTATAAAAAGAACTGCACAAAATTTAAAAAGAATCCGGATCTATGAAGCATAAATCGGATGAGACCGTTTTGTGGGTGGGTGGGTTTCATATATTAATAAATAAATATTTTTTTTATATAATATTATATCTACACTTCCATCTAATAGAAAAATATAAATTTCAAATGGAACTCAATTTTTTTAAACTAATAAAAATTCCTATCTACTTCTATCTATTTTGACACTTCATTTAATCAATGGATCGTGCTTTGAAAATATTTTGGACACGTAATGTTTCAAACTCGAAATTTCATTTTTACACGTAAAAAAAAAATCTTAAAACAACACTATTTTACAATATCGGTCTCCAATTATTCCGTTTTTCCGTATCCGTATCTGCGTTAGATTTTAATTTAAAAATGGGAAGAGAGTAGGAGTCACACTCACTCCCAAGTTAGAGCAGAAGAGGTGTGTTGCATTGCATCTTTCATTGGGAATTGAGACTGCGAAAAGGAAAATCCATAAAGATGACGATATGACAACGCTCCCCTGTCTGTTTAATACGAGGTCGTTTATTAGGGATCTGCTCTGCACGTTTTCATTCTCCTCTCCTCTTTCCATTTCTTTCACTACTGCTTGTTTATACCAGACATTTCATTTTCCATGAAATCTACCCCTTTTGTGTAAAAAATACTTTATATTCTATACTCTCATCATTCAACAAACAAAATGAAAAATAAATTCACGTACAGCTTAACATTAAAAAAAAACAGTAATTTTATGTCAGTTTTATACTCTATTTTGATGTATTTATAAATTTAGTACATATATAAAAATGTGAACAAAAAAGTTTATAATAATACTCCCTCCGGTCCATAATATTTGTCGCATTTGAGAAATTTTTTTGGTCCAGAATATTTGTCATGTTATAATATCAAGAGAGCATTAATTGCTATTTTTTCATGTTTGCCCCCTATTAATTTATTGAAAGAATACAACAAACAAATGAAAATGATAGTAATAAATGTAACCAAGTTTTAATATAGGGTTAATTTAATAAAAGTGTTTATAAATTAAGACATATTAATTGTTTTCTTAGTTCTTGTGCCAAAGCCAAATGCGACAAATATTATGGACCGGAGGGAGTAACATATATCACTTATTGTAATTATAATTTATTCAAATTTTCAACTTCAGAAAATTAATTTTTAATTTAACCATTCTTTATTTAATACCAATCTAATTGAAAAAATAATTCATTCAAAAACTTATTAAATGCCCATAAATAATCAATATATTTAAATATCCTATTTTCTGGAGGATTAATAATTTAATTTTTCTTTGTATGGAAAGTAATTTTCTATAATTTATTTTTGACAACGTCTCCTTTTTTTAATAGTATAAAGTGTACGATAATAGATGAGGAAAGATAAGGGTTATTTGAAGAAAAAAAAGTGTCACCTTTCAATTTTGTAGCGATTTTATTTTTCTAAAAAAATTAACATAAAAAAGTTCAACTTTTTATTTTTTTGACATTTCACTGACCAATATCTTTATCCGGTGTTGTTTCAGTCATTAAAAACTTCCAAAAACCGACATCGTTTGGTAGAATGCATTTGTACAAAAAAATACTAAGAAATGAAAGGTTATGTATTTTTACTCAAAACATTACAATTTTGAAAGGTGGAATTTTTATTTTTTTGCAAATACCTCTAAAGATAATGATACTTTCAAATTTAATTAGTGAATGATTTCATTAATAGATATTTTTTTTGAATGATCTAATGGATTAGGGTGGTAGCCTGTATTTCAAACTTGATTCAAGACATGTTCTGTATAAAAGTTTAAATTATAGGGAAAGTAAACGTTGCCTCCATGTGTACATGCATCCCGAGAAGTACTATAAGTTTTATTTAGCTGCAACTCATCAAATCTTAAATTCTGAGTTAGTTCTTTCAAAATAAGAGGAAAAAATAATAGATTTGTGCTAAATTATTTTGAAATTCATTAGGTTTACTAAAAATAACTGTATCATACCTCATTGAGTCAATTTTTAATTGTTTTAAACTAAGCCCATAATTGTTTCTAAAAGAACAAATTTAAAGGTTGAATTCGGACAAATTTTAACGATCCCTGAATTTGTACATCATGATCAATTAACTCACACACGGTCATTTAATCGATTAAAAACAACATTCTATAGTTTTAGATTAATTAACCTCTAAATTGGATTCGTGTGTGTGTTTATTTTAAAATTTAGAAGTTAATTAACATAAAATTAGAGAATATTATCTCTAGTTGATTAAATAATTAAATCCGGGTTAATTAACATTTACTTATAAGTTCAAGGACCGTGATGCTAAAAAATTGAAATTAAATAGGCTAGCAGTTGTACTTTGTGAGGATAGTTTTTGCAGAGTTGGTTATGCCAATGAAGTACCATCGGCTACGTTGGTACATACACAGCAGCTCTCAAGGCTCTGCTTGCTAACAGGTACATATCTGTTATGTTCAAAGTATGTTGTACGTACATAAACATGAAAACTTTTACAAAACAGAAGTAATCATTCAAATTAGCTCATTAACCAAAAAAGAATTTCAACTTAATTTATCATAAAATTGTTTCAAGAATTGCTCGCATTGATCAACATACAAATTAACTCTACTATTAAATTAGTCATAAATATAGTAATTAGTCAAATTTTCCTTAAAGTTTTCCGGTGCGTGTCTACCCCCGCTAATTAATTAAAAGTTTAATGATCAAATTGATAATATTACACACATTTAGGAATTTTCATGAAGAAGACTCGGCCTTTCTGATATTTTTTCATTGATGACCTAATCTTTTAGTTTCGTCAATTATAAATTAATTTTGATTAATATATTTCTAGACAAATTTAAATAAAAAATAAACCACATTTTTTGACCCTTTATTATAATCAAACCTAATATTTTTACAATCAAAAGGTACTTATCAAAATTAGACTACAAATGACAAAATTAAAAGTTATAAATGAAAAAAAAAATATAAAAAATTGATTTTTTTAAAATGTCTCCATATTGAGTAGCTGGCTACTGGTGAAATAGACTTATTAATATTAGGCTACAATTGATGAAATTAAAAGGGTGACCATAAACGAAAAAAAACTAAAAAACGTTGAATATTTCCAAGTGATTAGGCATTAATTTAGGATTAAATTGATAATAAAGTTGATTTATGTGCTAATAATCAACTCATGCAAGTCGAGAAGCCAATAGATATTTAAATAGATGAATTTCATTTTTACTTTTTGAGATCAATCCATCATTACAGACAAAGACAATTTTATGGCAAAATTAGAATGCCATTTCAGAAACATCATAATTTTGTTTAAATGATGAATTATTACAAAAAAAGTTTGGACTTGGTTATGATTGAAACAAATGATTGAGATGGATCAGTAATTATACATAAACTATATAAATATATATAAAGGGTGGAGACAAATAAAAAAATGTGATGGGGGACCTAATATTTACAACTAGGGTTGTGTAATTATAATAGAAAATCCCAGTAGACTCAGATTGGAGCTTTGTCCCCAAGCAGCATACACACAGATCTTAATTAAATACAACACAGGACCACAAAAGCTCTCTATTATATCTATGCCTTCAATTGTTTGTTTCTCTTATATCTTCATCTCTCCCTTTGATTGCCTCTATGTAACTTGTGTCCTTTCAAGTTGGTTAGAGATGCAGATCCTTCAAGACAAATTATAATAAACCGTGGTCCCAATTTTTGGTTTGAATGTAGCTAATTGTTATTAATTAATGGGAAGCGTAATTAAATTTAATTAGTACTTCTTCCTTTTCAAATTGATGGACGGTTTGAAATGAATTAATTTAAAAAAAAAACTACAATTTATCTAATAATACTTAAAAAAATATTTTTAATGAATATATATACGATATTTAATTATTTAAGTAAGTAGTAATTGAGAATATGTAATTTAGGATGAAAAACTTAAAATAATGTAAGTAAATTTGGGATGGAGAGAATACTAATTAGAAAATATCTTATCACTTAAATATACCCTAATTTTTAGACATTTTTCGTTTATATCTCAAACCTTTAAAAACATAAATTTTACCCTAATTGTGATATGTAAATTTCAATTATAGCCAATTATTTATTTTTTCTAAAAAAATGCAAAGTTTTTTGATTTTTTTTCATGTGTGACAAAAAAATTGATTTGTATAAGTATCTTTCTATTAAAAAGAAAAAGTAGTTTAAAACTTAGGGTCATAGTCTGCCTCTCGCAAGAGACCTACATTACTCAAAATTAGTCTGAATGTGGAAGGTTTAAAAGTACCGTCTCATAGTTAAACCACGTTCAGAAAATCTCATTGACCCTGTAGCAAAAAAAAAGGTCATAAATGGAAAAAAAATCAAGAAAATTTGGCATTTTTTAATACTCCCTCCGTCCCACAAAGGTAGGCCATTTGGACAAATACGAGAATTAAGAAAAAAATAGTTAGATTAGTTAAAATTAGTTTATTTATGTATTTTTCCATTTTTAGCCTTTTGTATTTTTTTAAAATAAATAAACAATATAGTAATGACTAATTTTTGTATTGGTGTATTTTGCATTGATATTAAAAATTGACATTTATTTTATATTGGAACATGGATCAATTAATGAAGATGAAGATAACAATGTATATTTATTGGGAGCAATTAATGAAGTAAATGACTACAATCGATATGTATTTATCGAAATTAGACAAAAAATAATGTTTTAAAAAGTTTATAATAAAAATGAAAAAAAATTGAAAAACGTGAGATGTTTTTGAGTGATTATGCCGTTAGAAAATTATAGATCTATTGGAATAAATAATTAAACCACCCATCACTATGTTGATACAAAAAATTCAAAATTCCACAAGAACTCAAAAGAAAAGGAAACAGAAGTTCAATAAGAATTATTTTCAAAAGTATAAAAGCTTTATGTATTGAGCTAAAATAGGAAAAATAGGAGATAGGTCTCTTTCGAAATTAAATGATGCCTAAAAATAACATATCATACGTACCACTATTGTGGATATGGAGTCTGATCTAGATGAGGTAAAAAATGTTATGGTAGACATACACTCATATAGCTTTCTTATGGATAATGGCTTCATCAATGATGCACAATAAAAAGAAAATAATGCCATATACTATACAATTTTTACTTTTTTTCTAATTGCTTTCTATAAATTGTGACTCACCTAAATTGTTTATTGATTGCTTAATTTTCTATGTTAGACGTATGTAAAATTATTGTGTTTGTTCTCAACATCTCCTCGTAGAAGGGCATTAATTTCATGTACCGCATTTACAACATATATAGCATGCCCACCTTTAGAAATTTATCAGGTTATTCCATACAAAAATTCATCTTCTAACTTAAATTTTCTGGTTGGGTCCCACTGTAATTACAAATTGATCACTGTCAATATATTATTAACTATAACAAATATTTAAAATAACAATTGTAAATTTTCAAGCTTACAGTAACTTGAGAACCAATTTTTTATTCATCGTGTTATTTATATTCTTTATGAATTTTTTTATTTAATGATTAGTTATTTATAGGGATAATATGATAATTTCAATAATGAGTTATTATTACATTATTAAAAACACTTATTCTAATTATTGCTGTATTTTTTACATTTAATATAAATTTATACTAATCTAGACTAAAAATAAGTTGTTATACTAATTAAACACTTAAACATCATGTAAGAAGTGCTTCTCTGAAAAAATCAGTTATAAAATAGTAATTTTGTTCTTACATCAGACTTTTAATGATTATATCTATATGTTTACTAAAATTTTGAATCTAAGACACAAAAACATCAAAATGATGCACAAAACTACCATACAGATACGCAGGCGAGTCAGATAAGACTAACATATTAAAACGCTCAGTCAAATATACATAATCTATAATAAATATAAAAGTGTATTCACGGGGGGAACACTTCCATTCACGGACAAATATACCCTCTACATATTTTATTCAAGTTGATATTCTTAATTGTGACATATAAGAATATTTGTGCCTAACAAATAGAAAGATAACATTCCTAATCTATAAAAAAAACATATTAAAAATAAGGGTATTACTATTCGCCGCCCCAAATTACTACTTACCGCCCAACTTTTTACCAAAATATCCCTAAGCCATTTTTCAGCTAAAAAAAAAAACTCAATCCTCTCAACTCAACTAAAAACCCTACAAATAACCGAGCAAATTTATAATAAAAATATCAAAATCACCTAAAATTAGAGGACGGTAACCTCTAATAATTAATCGATTTTTAATTTTTTCGTTTTTTAAATTTTTTAATGGGCTATCGCCCTCAAATGGCGATGGCCCATAGGGGTCATCGCCTCGATTTGGCGATGGCCCTATGGGGCCATCTGCTTGAGATGGCAATGGCCCTATGGGGCCATTGCCATCATTTGGCGATGGACCTATGGGTCCATCGCCAAATCGAGGCGATGACCCCTATGGGCCATCGCCATCTGAGAGCGATGGTCCATTAAAAAAAATAAAAAAAAATAAAAAAAAATAAAATATTAAATAAATAAAACCGATTATAAACCGGATGTTCCGCCTTTTATTTTTAGTCGATTTTGACATTTTTATTATAAATTCGCTCGGGTATTCGTTGGGGTTTTAATTGAATTGAGAGAATTGATTTTTTTTAAAAAAAAACTGAAAAATGGCTTAGGGGTATTTTGGTAAAAAGTTGGGCGGTAGGTAGTAATTTGGGGCGGTAAATAGTAGTCCACAAAAATAATTATCGGAGTAACTACCATTATGTATTAAATTCCTAATTCTAAAAGGAATTATGCAACAACTATCATTATGTGTTAAATTTCTAATCCTAAAAGGAATTGCACAGATATATCACTATATACAAAAAAAATATGATGAGTTTCATTAACATTAAATAATTATATTATAATATTTGTGTTAAAATTTTGATATTTTTTTATTTATTAGTTATTTACTATGAAAAATAATATAAATCTGCTTCAATCATATTATCATTTTTAACAATAAAAATTAGATCTATTACTTAATTCTAACTTTTTAACATTTCCAATAAAAAAAATTAAAATTTTATAAAATAATTAAACAAAAACGAATAAAAAAACACAAGTCCAATAAAATTTAAATAATAATATATTATTATAAATTATATATAATTATAATTTTAAATAGCAGGTCATATAGATATCATTAACGTGCGTAGCACGTGGCAAAAAAAAACTAGTAATAAAAAAAAGAGGGTACGTGACGATGTTGGAAAAAAGATGCCTTATTATGTAGGTAATCACTCACTTTTGTGAGCTCCACAACATCATATACTTGAGATTACAAACATTACTCAAGCAGAACCTATCAACTAGGGATGTAAACCGCTAAACCGACCTGAGTTATACTAAACTCGAACTCAAGTTCAAGTGGGCTTAAATTCTAAAGCTCAAACTGAAACGACATATGCGCTTCCTGAGTTTGATCTCGAGTTCAATAAAAGACAGAAAATATTATTAAAAAATAATTATATTCATATTTTTAATTTCTTCACTATAAAAATATGAAATGTAATCAATTAATTTGATACACTTATATTTCAAAGTATAAATAGTCACTATAGCTAAAAAAAAAAACTATTATTGTAAGTATATAAGAGACTCGTTTAAATTCACAAGCCTTTTCAATTGATCTTAGAGCTTGGCTCAAGATTAAACTTCAGAATCTTGATGAGCTGGAGTTCAACTAGAATTTTTTGAATAGATCTCAAGTACTCACGAGTAACCCAACTCGTTTACACCTCTCCTATAATTAGGACTACATAAGCTTACCACATATTATAATTTTCTTTGCGTGACAAAAAGTAATAAATGAGTAGGGTACATATGCTGGTATGGTGGTTACTGGTTAGTTTCCTTCCTTGTTGCTGACATGGTTAGCGATGAGCTAGCTGCCTACAAGTTTTCTAAGAGAAGAGATAGGAAATAAAATGATGGCCCTGACCACAGGATTATTGACCCACCACTTGTCTACATAATCCCATTACAACTCTGAACATCTATGTCCTTATCTTCCTTCTAAACTCCAAAAACGTGAAATAGAAAACTCTATACTCATCACATACCAAACTCTAATTCCCTCCTTAGTTCAGTAAGGTATAAAGGCAATGGCAAATTTCCAGTGACCCACCTCTCAAATTTTAATACCAATGGGTCCATTATATTTGAATAGTAACACTAGGACCTGCCGACCTGCTAGCTAAACCAAGGACTCAGGAATGGGGTACTCCCGTTACGACAGGATTTGGACCATAAATTTATACTGTTGCTCAGAAGCAGAACATATATTGAGGCAATTAGGTGTAGGATTTAAATACAGCACATAAATCATCTGCTTGAATCCAGTAGCTTAATGCAACTGTATTGCAGTGCTCTTAAAAACAAATTCTTGAATATGACTGGCTAAGTCAGCCCGGTGAATAGGATTTGAAGTATTCATAGAAAGACTCAATAATTAAATGTAAATATGTTGCTTTTTAAAATAATAAAAGAGGTGCTTTTTGCATTATGCTACAAAAAAAAGAAGAAGATGAAAACGGTACAGTATTCAAAGTTATTTGATGGTGATGTGGACCAAAAACTGACTCTAAGAGTACAAAGAGTCCCACGATCAATCAATCATCCTAGTTAATAATAGTTGCATTTTAAAGAAAACAATGAGCAAATTACTCTAACATCCATGACATTTACCTTAATTTTGACTTGCATCCCTCTTGTTTCAGGATCAAACGATGCGGTCCTTAAGTTTAAACCATCAATATTCACAGTCAAAGAAAAAATAAAGGACTAAATTGTTGATATTCTTTTAAAAAATGGACCAAAGAATAGAAAAAGATAAAGGAACAAAATTGTGGACCATATTTCTAATTTTTCCTCCATCTTTAAGGCAAAATCATAAAATTCTAACATAATAATTTAATTGTTTACATTATCGAAACTAAGGGATCACATTGTTTGATCTTGAAACACGAGGAATATAAGTATGAATTATGATAAAAGTTAGGGGTGTCAAAGTAATTTGCTTAAAAAAATTAATGACAAAGAAAGTAAAAGATTCTAAGGCATGTTCTAACAAGAAACCGTTCAACTCTAAATCAAAACATGCTATACTAAGCTGCCTAATTATTGTGAAGGACCTAATAAAACTACCATGCCAAATTAGCTGCAAAGTAGACAGACAACACAGGAGCATTTACTCTCACCTCATAATAATTGTACATGAACAAACAACTCATTAGCATTGAAAATCTTTGTTGAACCACTATATCCTCCACCCTTGAAAACCAAAAAACTGCTCCGCAATTATAGGTTACAACTACACAGCTAGTCCCCCAATAATTTGACAGGACAATTCAATCCTATGGTACAGACTAGGACCAAAAACATCAGCATGATAGCCATTTATATATACAATTAAAAGCAACTTTTATTTTCTAGTTTAAGACCTGAACACCCCTTTCTATACACAATGAAAGGGAAAAAAAAAGATAAATCCAACATGCTACATTCAAAATTTTAATTTTGAATTTGAAACGGTGAAGGTCCGTATCCCGTCCGTACAAAAATGTTAAAAGTGGAATGAAATTCATTTAAAGGGGTCATTGATTATGACAGTATATGAATATGAACAAGTCATTCCAGTTGAAAATAGTACAAACATATGCAAGGTAGCATCAATCTAAAACACTTAAAGACAGAGAAACATGATGCAATGGCAAACACTTTCTAGTACGGTTGGGCCATCTAGTCTCCTAATAATTCTCCATGGCTTTTTCAATTTCTAATGGGCTTCTGGATGGTCCGAGGGCGTTTTTGGAAGTAAAATGTAAGCATGCAAGTTCAATAATGTGTTATGTGGGGATATGATAACAATGTAAATGCAAATTGAGTACATTCATGATGGCATGGAATTATGGAATCTTGAAAATAGCAGCCAAACATGGACAGTAAAGGGCTACGTGAAGAGAATAAGGAAGCATTTGGAAATTGTATATTCAGTGTCATACAAATTCATAATTGCAGAAGTATATTTAAAAGGAACTAAAGTTTCAGAACCTGGATATGATTACTCCGCACCAAGACAGTGATAAAATGCCAATTCTCCAATTCAACCCTCACTTCGTCTTTTCTTTATTTCTGTGAAACTCTTCACATAAAAAGGGAGGACCACTATTAACTAATAATATTAGAAAAATTTGATTGAATATATTTACATAAGCGTATTATAGTGAGGGAAAATTGAGAAGTGATCAGAATGCTATACCTTCACCAGAAGAAACATCAAACCCAATCCATTATGCTCCCTGCTTTAAATATGGTTTCATCTCAGAGAGGTAGTAGGTCAATAGTATCAGGAAGCAATAAAGAGAAATAAAAAAAGAGGGATGAGTGTTAATGTTTCAGACTGCAGCTCCAACGGAAAAATGATTAACATTGGAAAGAAAGAAAAACTATACGACATTCTTTGAACAATCGTTTTATAGAAAACCGATGGCATGAATCAACCATCAACAGAAAACGAAAATTCAGATGGTGTTTTCCATATGAATAAGTTACTGTGAACCTAATGAATAGAAGGGACATAAGCATAATACATCAGCCAACATGTGAAGAAATCTATTAAAGAATGTACCAAGTAAACCACCTAGTCCCATCATGCCAAAAGAATCTGATATGGCGGTTCTAACTTCTACCATCTACATCAAACCCAGACCCTGTCCAGCCTGAGGCTGTCGATCCTCTACCCTTGGGCACAGCTCCGATTCCTCGTCCTCTTCCTTGGAAGTGAATTTTCTTTTTCCCTCTACCTTCTCCCTCAAGAATAGACTGATTTTGCCCAGCCGTAGATTGAACATTTCCACCATTAGCTTGATTGGGTATACTTTCAGGGCCTTTACTGCTTGGTTCTGTTGAAAGAGGAACTGAAGAAACATCTATAGTTGTGCTGTTGAGTTGCCCATCCTACGCATAAATGCAAATACAACATTCAAGAATATCTGTACTGCATGCAGTCTATATGTAAATCAACCGAAGAGCTTGAGTAAACAATTTCAAGAAATGTTGCCCGATAACGCAGGAGTAGAAACAAGTATAATGTTAATCCGTAGCAATATTAAACCACCTAGTACCGTAGTTATTAAAGGTGAAAGGTGCTCTAAGGCGCTAAGGAGTCCTAGTGCCCAAGCCGCGAGGTACAAGAGAAAAATTTACGCAGTAAAATTAATAAAAATTTTAAATGTATTTTTAAATGCAAACTAAAAAAACAAACATAAATCCGATGAGCTTAAGTAATTTAAAAGTTTTATAAACCTAAAAACTAAATAGTACCATCATCATATTTATAAATTCTAATTAAAAAACTACTCATTGTCATCAAAACCAACAAAATCGTCATCATCATTTCTTCTTGATCTTCAACAAATTCATCATAATCATTTTTTCCCTCTAACTGACCGGTTGAAATAGGTTTAGGTTTTAATCTTATGATTTTTTTGGGAAAATAGAGTATAATAAGGTGGGGGTGGATGAATAATAAAATCTTGAATAGAGGGTTAAATTTTCACAAAAAGTCAAAAATACCCTGAATTTCCAGAAGGCGCGCCTCAAGAGCACCTCGTCTCACAGGAGAGTTGCTCTCGGCGGGTGAGGCATTAACTGGTAGTAATATATATAAAAAAATCCACTTCGAGGATTTTCTTTCTACTGAACATCCTTTCTGGGATTACTACTGAGATCTTTTTTTTAGGGAAACTACTACTCCAATCCTAAATGTAAAATCATCTTGGTGGGTGTTTAATGTACAAAATGATTCAGAATCCATATCAATAACTAATATAAAGTGCTGTACCGATTCATGTTGACTAAAAAGTTAGTACTACTTTGATTATGCATATATAAACTTGCAATTTTCTATTTATGTGAAGTGTGTCCTAGGAATACAAGATGAGACATGCGAGATCAATAATAGATTGTTTGATGTTGTCTATCTGGAAAGAAAGACAACTAAGAATTTGAAGCTGGAAACTGGGGAGACTTTTTTTGTTAATCTCAAATCATATTTTCTCAGTTTTTTTTCCCTTCAAGTCCATATTCCGAAGTTTGGCTGTGCAGTCAGAATTTGAAATCCTTGGATTTCATCATGTTTAAACACTCCCACTTGGATGAACAAGAAGAAAAGTTTCCTCTATGACTGTATATTTCTGCGCTTACCTATGTTCATGAATGGAATCAACTGCACAATTTCAATTACTTGAGTGATTTGATTTTCATCAAACCCCCTCCCCATTCAGTGGTAACGTATTTACTTTCAAAGCGCTAAACATATATGATGAGCTAAGAAAGCTAGCATTGTTATAAATCTCTACTCTCCACTCAAAATCCTTTTTTTTCCGTCTTCCTCAGTTTAAGAGTATATCAGTGGAACACTTAGCTTATCTTTGCTTTTCTTTTTTGTTTAGTATAATATGACTATATGAGTACTTCCTAAAAAGGACACAAACATTGAGATGTAGTAAACAGTTATAGAAAGAGAGCTTACATGAGAAGTAGAGATGGATGATCTGCTAGGGTTTAAAGCTTCCAGCCGTCTTTTTAATTCTTCAAGTCTAGAAAACTGTGAATTACTGCTTTCTTGGACCTATTAAAGATAATACATCAAAATAGATCCTCAACAGGTACAAAAAAATTTGCACTTCTATTCAGAAATTTTGTACCAGTTGGTTTACGTCTTCACATAACTTTTGCTTAGTTGCTTCCTCATCCAGCACAACTTTTTTTGCTGCTTCCCATGCCTAAGAAAATTCAAAAAAGACACGCACCTCACTATTGGAGAAACAATGTATTTCACTCGAATGTATAGTGGATATACAGAAAATCTAAAAACTTCAACAAGCATTCAGTCAAGACAAAATCATATAAGCTATTTCTCTAAATTACGAGGTAAATATCAAATTGTCAATTTGAAAATTTTCAATAATCTAGCAAGTAAAGTTTATACTAAGATAAACTAGACACGCTGTTATAGCCATTTTAATATACATGTTTTCTCACTAACGAGACAACTTGGCCAAAATAGGCAACAGTTTATCTTGTGATTCAGTCAGCTGAATTACTTATTCCCTAACTAACAGATTGTTTATGAGTTCTTGACACTTGACTGGCTGAAAGTTGTGTAAATAATATAAATTGAAGCTTATATCATCGAGATTAATAACCACATGCATGGCAAGGATACAAACCTTCCGTGCTTGTTCTTCATTGAGCTTGGCGACACGAATTCTTTCAGTCGACACTTCTATTTTCCTTCTCATGTGTTCAAGTGCTTACGAAATGTGCCATATATGAAGAAAAATAACAAAGTTACTAAACCAATAACAGTAAAGAAGGAAGTTAAGAAAAATTACATCACGACATTATCATTTACTAACCTGCCTTTTTAGGTCCAGCTGTAAGTTTCATCTCCATTGATAGACTTGCTAATTCTCTCTCAACATTGCGTATTTTAGAATAATTCTCTTCAATATACCTATAAAGAGAGTATCAAAATAAACTATTTATAGTTCACCTTGAGGCTGTATTAATCTATTTTTCACAAAATTACTACACATTAACTCTAATTACTAAGTTCACTTCAAATGCTTGAAAACTCCCTAATTAATTTAGTTCTTAAAATTTGTCGATCCGAACTTGACAAAAGAAATTTAAAATCAGTGATTCTTTCTCTGCATTATTTTTTTTCTAAGAAATAGCACATAGCATTACATGAAGGTGGATTCATAATTAAAATGCAAACTAAAACAGATGAATATACTGAAACAAACAAGCAGTAACTGTTATGAATTAGAGAAAAAAATTGCGAGCATACTTTCTTAATTGAAGCTGCTCTTCCTCGATTATCTGCAATTTACAACAAAACAAAACAAAATCAGAATTCAATTTCGTATAAATACAACGACTGTGATTATATCATTATTATGAACATTCAGTATAATAATAAGCTGAGAGAGTGAGAGAGCCCGACCTTCTCGGTGTAGGCAATGACCGGAGCTTCTCTAGCGAGGCCATCAGCTCCGATCTGAGAAAGTAGAGAAGGATTCGACGCCATTTCCGTTTCACAGCGTGAAATTTTGTTTGATCAAAGCTCAAAATCTGATTTGCTTCCCTACAATTTGATTTCTGAAAGTTACAGTTATTATCGTTTCATTTTAATACGGCATTCGACGATATATGCTCATGGGAAATGTGTAGATCATATCGTGTTTCAGCCGGAATCTGATATACGCGCCTTTTGCTGTTGACGTAAAAATGTATTCAAAATGTCAAAATTGCCATTGGGATTGGGATGAAGAGTGGGCTTGTCCACATGCTAGGCTCGTGGAAGTGGGTGAAAATGGCGCAGCACTTTTTGGGACCCTTGATAGTTGTTTAACCCGCACTAGTTGTGCCACTGAAAAAAGGTTTGGGTATGCATGCACTGGATCGACTTTTAAAATATTTCATATTTAATTAGTAAAATTTTAGTTTAGTAATGTTATCTTATCAAACTATAAAAAAATCTGTAATTTTTTTGAAACTATTTAAATGTTATAGTTAGATGTAATACTTTTGTTTGTGATATTTTTCACAATTCTTTTTATTTTAAGAAATAGTAACATGTGGATTTCAAAAAAAGAAAGGGTATTGCTATTCGCCGCCCCCTTTTGCTTACCACCGCTTAGGCAAAAGACATTTTCTGCCCTTTTAGAAAAATTTCCAAAAAAAAAAACCAAGATTCTCTCAACTTATTCGAACACATTCGGAAAAATATGTAAAAAGCCGAGTAAAATGACGGATAACGAGTATAATTCGTCGGGAAACGAGTATCGACATTCGGAAACAAGTTTTTCCGGCTTTTCTGGGGTAATAATTAAATTTTTTAAATATTTTTTTAAATTTTTTCAAGGGGGACGATTGGATTTCACGTTCCCTCCAGAGGAGGGGACGATTGGATTTCACGTTCCCTCCAGAGGAGAGGACGTGAAATTCCACGTCCTCTCCTCTAGAGGGGACGCCAATTTTGGGCGTCCCCTCTTCTAGAGAGGACGCTCGCGTCCTCTCTAGAAGAGGGGACGCCCAAAATTGGCGTCCCCTCTAGAGGAGGGGACGCCCAACTCTACGTCCCCTCTTCTAGAGGGGACGTGGAGTTGGGCGTCCCCTCCTAGAGGGGACGCCCAGCGCCGGCGTCCTCTCCTCTGGAGAGGACGCCGGCGTCCCCTTTTCCGGCCGCGACCGAAACGTCGCGGCCGGAAATTAATTAATGCTAAAAAAAACGTTGAAATTAACTTTTAATAATTACAGTAATTTTTTATTCCATATTATTACGACTTTTTATTACATATTATTTCGATTTGTTAAACGTAAGTATTTATGTTTTGCAGGTTGATTTAGAAGATTATGGCGGTGATGGAATTGATTACAGCGATTGGTTTAAGCTAGATCATGGGTTTGATAGTGATGTTGAAGCAATTACTTGGGCTAAGAGTACTGCTATAAAGATTGGATTTGAATTAGTCATTTCGTCACATAAGAACGAGGGGAAAAAGAAGCTTCTACGATGTGCTCGGGGTGAGCGTTACAGAGGTTCATTCACAGATTCTGATTCCTTCGTACGGAAAAATACGAAGACAAAAGCGTGTAAGTGCAAATTTAAAATTATTGTCAAATTAGGAAAGACTGCATGGTTTATACTTACAGATCCTGGTATTTCGAGTACACACAACCATGCTCTAGCTGTGTATCCTGAAGGATACCGTCAGATGAGTGGGCTGAGTGGCGAGGCCAAAGAAATTGTGCGAGATATGACTGCGGCACAAGCGAAGCCGTGTTCTATCATGGCAGCTTTAAAAGAAAAAGTACCATCTGACAACCCTAGAATAAAGCAAGTGTACAACTATAGAGAGACTTTGAGAAAGTCTAGCTTTGAGGGTAGAGATGTGGTTGGGCAATTTTATCACATGGCTCAGCAAAATGATTATGTACACTGGACTCTTGCTGAGGAGGATACATGTGTGTTGACCCATATTTTCATGGCTCATCCTGATTCAGTGAGACTACTTCGTACGTACTACTGGATCATCGGCATGGACTCCACGTACAAGACGAACAAGTACAAGCTGCCTTTTTTGGAGATTATTGGAATGACTCCTTGCAACAAGAACTTCATAATTGCATATGCAATTATGAAGGATGAGACTGAAGGGAGCTACAGATGGGTATTGGAGAGACTGAGGTATTTAATTATAATTATGTTATTTGATATTTTAATGATATTCAAATTCAAATTACTTATTAAATCATCGGGCAATAATGCAGGTGCTTGATTGGGGAACATATTCATCCGAGCGCTATTCTTACTGATCGAGAATTGGGGCTTATGAGACCAGTGTCAGAGGTTTTCCCACGTTCTTCTCATCTACTATGTACGTGGCACATAAATAAGGACGTAGAAGATAGAGTGTACAGAATTAGTGGGAAAAACCAAGATTTTGCTGAAATTTTCAAGAATAGTACATGGAAGAAAATTATCAGAGCGCCAAGTTTTGATCAATATAACATAGCTGTGGAGCACTTCAGAGATCGGTTTAAAGGTTTTCCAGGGTTGATACAGTACATTGAGGGGACTTGGCTGGGACACAGAGAGAAGTTCGTATCTTGCTGGACGGACTTAGTCCTACATTTTGGAAACACCACCACATGTAGAGTCGAGAGCGCACATGCTCAGCTTAAGCAGTGGCTCAACTCTAGCACCGGTGCTCTGGACACAGTCTGGACGAAGGTCGACAAAGTTATACAGTCGCAGCTGATAGATATCCGGTAACATTCTTCTCGAGTAATATTAGTACTTATACAAACTATGTTGTCATTGTTATTAACATAAATGTTTTAAAATTACTGCAGCAAAACACTTGAGGACTCCAGACGGACTATTGGCGTACATCGACGCGGTTTTCCATTTGACAAGCTCTCATGCAGAGTGTCGCATTACTGTCTGGATTTAATATCGAAAGAACTAAGGCGTATGCGAGAATTGAGTACCGATGTCTACGATCGCTGTGGTTGTGTGGTTAGATCAACACATCAGATCCCCTGTGCATGTGAGCTGCGAGCGGTGGTCGATTCAGGTATCATGCACCACTTTCATTGAATACTAATATTAAAAATATTAATATTGTTATTGAAAGCTAATATGTGTTATTTGTAGGTAACCCGATCAGCCTTGACAGTATACACCCGTTTTGGACGAAACTTGTTATTCTCGGCGATGGGTTGGACACATCTGCGCAACCCGATTTTGCTGGTTTTCAGACTGAGGAACATCAGTATTTTCACGAGGTCGCCGAGGAGGTCATGACTAAGGATCCTTCAGTGTTGCGTGATATTTCTCGTATTGTTCGAGAGCGACTTCACCCCGAAGACTTAGGCTACATGGAACCAGAAGTTAAAACAAATGTCAAAGGTCGACCAAAGGGGAGCAAATCAACGAAGCGGGATCCGAGTCGTCATGAGTACAAGGACCGTGTACCTGGTCGTCCTAAATCTTCCAAAGCTCAGAAAAATCGTACATCCGCGTCAGGTAATTATCATCCACTAATATTCGTTATGTACGTCTACTGTAGTAGTATCCTTGTTATTTATAATAATATTTTTTTTATTTCCCGCAGCTGGTTTGCAAAATGCGGAGGTTATTCCAGGATTCCTTTTACCATTCGTTGACGAGCTTGTGGACGTGCGTGGAGACGGCAACTGTGGATTTCGCGTGGTGGCAGACCACATATATGGTGACGAGAAGATGTGGGGAATGACTAGAATGAACATTGCAAACGAAATCTCCGCCCACCCTTATCGATACGAGGGTATTTTCATTGATGGGTTGCAAGCGGCCATTACACGTATTAGCTGGGAAGGCGGAGAGTGTGGCCCTAGCTACTGGATGCAGGTATTTAATTGAATTATATAAATTTATCACAAAGTTATTATATTTTTTTAAAAAAATGATATTTATATTCTGACTTATTAAATGGATGCAGGTATTGGATGACTTGTTCCCTATTGCCACTATCTTCAATGCAGCTGTTATTTACATACAAGGCGGGACGCTACAACAGACGCGGTTCTCTTCGTTTACTGTTCTGCCTTTGCATTCCTCTGAGGTTCACTCACGACCATCCAAGGAGATAGTGATATTGTATATTAGTGGACGCGCACATTTTGTTAGGTTGAATTTGCAGGATAATTTTCCTGTCCCACTAATAGATTAACAAATTTACATACCTCCTCAGCAGTCAGCGTGTCCAAACGAGCTCGCAAGGACCGAAGTCGGGTGGCTGAGCAATCAGACGCAATAGCACTCCAGCTAGAAGCTCGAGGAAGATGAGACTCGATCAACAACCGCTCTCGCTGGGGCCGGAAGCATGGAAAGTACTCATAAATCCATGTCTGCAGCAGTGTCAGACAGCCAGTCAAACCGGAGCAGTCTCCTCTCGATGAGATTCCAAGCTGCCGATAGAGATAAGCTAGTGTAGCTGATCCCCAGGAAACTGTACTCGTATCTGTGACTCCTTCCCGCACCTCCCATATGGTTGCAGGTCTAATCCGATGGCCACTCTTGTCAGTGAATAGAGTGCAACCTAACGTCAACCAGATCCAGGCTATTGCCTCCACCTCTGCAGTACGGTCACGCCTACATAAGCTGATGATCGACTCAATCAGCACACCTCCCTGGGCAAAATGCTTGCTCGTCTTACTCACAAGATCCTCTGGTGAAATACCTAAAATCTGTACGCAGTAAGCCATCAGCTGAGCCTTGTTCGGCTGACCTGAAAACATAATTTCGCAATTTAAATTAATATCACGCAATAGGTACAGTAAATTTCTAGAAAAAATTGGGCAGCACTTCCCCTAAAAATGAGCATCACCCATTTTTCAGGGAAGTCCTGCAAAGAAATTACAATTGGCAAACCAAAACACAATCCACATTAAACAACTAATTTGTCTAAATATTTTATTAAATAACCTAAAACAATTAACTTATTCTAAATAACATTAAATGTAAAAAATATAACAGAATATCGCACCTGAAACCATAGCCCCAGCAACTGGAATCCGAAGAATATGCCACACGTCATGTAATGTGATGGTCATCTCCCCGAATGGCATGTGAAAAGAGTTTGTATCTGGCTGCCATCGCTCCACAAATGCAGAAAGGAGCGGGATATCCAGATGATCAAACATGATAAACGGGAGATGTGATATCTCAGTCCCGTCTATCAGCACCTTAACCTCCTCTGAGGCCGTCTCATACCACTGTCTCAGCTTCTTCAGAGCTCCATGTCTAGTCTGACACTTCAGCACGCCTCTGTCCGCCCCATCCCATAGCCGAGAAGCGACATGCCCGAGAAAACTAGGAATAACAGTGTCATCCTCGGGTCCACCAGGTACTGGACCAGTAACGGTCCACACGTCAACCTCTTCAGGTCGTCTGTTCGACCCTGAAAGTAACAGTAAACATAATTAAATTACATTTAATTTTTTAACAATATTATTAAATTAATTATAATCATTTAATTATATTTACCTGATGACGAGTCGCCAACGAACCGACCACCTGCACCCTTTTTCCGTTTAGAAATGTAAATTTTTTCACTTGGCTCGTCCTCTGGCTCGTCCTCTGGCTCGTCCTCTGAGCTCACAAAATCATCAGACTCTCTAAGATCCTCAACAGAAATGCGGACCTCATCGGGAGAAGTATGCGCTTGTTTCTTCCGTCGAGCCGAGGCAGAAACTTTACGCGTCGTAACGTGACGGGCTCCCGATCCCCCTAATTCTGGGGCCAAAAACGTCTTCCCCATACGCTTTCTGCCCTGCAATTATAATAATTTAAATTATAGAAATAATATATATTAAATTAAATAAATTTGTAAAATTATTTAATTTATTTCAAATAATTATTTATTTTAAATTTATTTTTTTTTTTAAAAAAAAATAAATTATATTAAATTACGGAACGGGCGTCCGGCGTCCCCTCCGGAAGAGGGGACGCCGGACGCCCACGTCTCCTCCGGAAGGGGGGACGCCGTTTCCGGCGTCCCCTCTTCCGGAGGGGACGCCGTTTCCGGCGTCCCCTCTTCCGGAGGGGACGCCGTTCGTCCCCTCCGGAAGGGGGGACGCCGAAAACGGCGTCCTCCCTTCCGGAGGGGACGCCAGCGTCCCCTGTCCCCTCCGGAAGGGGGGACGCCGTTTTCGGCGTCCCCCCTTCCGGAGGGGGACGCCGCACGTTCCCTCCGGAAGAGGGAACGTGGGAAATCCACGTTCCCTCTTCCGGAGGGAACGTGGGATTTCACGTCCCCTCCGGAAGAGGGGACGCCGGTTTCCGGCGTCCCCTCCTCCGGAGGGGACGTGAAATCCCGTTTTCTATTTTTTAAATTGTTTTTTAAAAAAAAAAAAACCGAAATTAATAAAAAAAAATACTTACCGGAGGTTGTCGATTTCTATCTCGTTCCAAATCCGACATTTTCGTAAAATATGAATTTGTGAAAAGTTGAATGAGTTGAGAGGATTTAGTTTTTTTTTTATGAATTGGTTATCTATTGAAAATGTGAAAAGGGTAAAATTGTCCTTCGCCTGTGCGGTGCTAAGCAAAAGGGGGCGGCGAATAGCAATCCAGAAAAGAAATAGTAACATATTGAGACGGGTTCAGTTTACATCAATTTATACTTACTATATATAAAGCACGGATGGGGGGGGACATGCAAATTTACTGAATAATCCTTTTCATTTTACTACTAAATAAAGATTTTATAGTCATTAACTAATTAGTTATTTAATTAATCACTATTATAAATAAAATCCTAATTGAAATAGGTAGCTAAATTATCTCCAATTTAATTTTCAGTATGTAAAAAATAACTAAATTGTCTCCAAATTAGTAGGAATACCTATCTTTTAGTTTGATTGAACTACAAAATTAAAATATTGTATTTGATCAATATATTATTATTTAAATTTTTATCTTATTATTTTTAAATATATTATTAATAAAAGTAAGTTAATTATTTAATTATGGTTATTATAAAACCAAAAGAAAAATAAATTCAGTATGAAAAAAAAATTAATAACCGAATATATTATATTTATTTTTACAAAAATTCTTTACTAATTTAATATTAATTATAAATAAAAAATTAATATAATTATAATAAATTCACTAATATGTTCATTGACGAGTTACAGTACGAGCCACGTGCATAGAACGTAATGCGAAACTAGTAGTTCAAAAAGTACAAATGTCGTACAATATTCTATTAGAATCGCAAGTTCAATTCTTTCCAAAACGCTTACGAAACAAAGTAAATCAAATGCAGTTTGTTACAGGTTATCGTAGTCTTGTGCAAGAGATGCATGAAGTGAGAGGTTTAATAAAAATGAATCCTTGCAGGATTCAACTTTATTGAAAATTTTGTTACAGGAAAATAAAACTGAACTCCCAACTGACTCGAGTTCTCTGCAATTATTGGGGATCAAGTGCTTCTATCAAACATAGCCAAGCATGGGATCATGTATTCATAACTTAAGAACAAATTGATTCCCATGCTCTTTGGTAGTACTAGTAGGATTCATCCACTAATATAACGAGACTAAATTTGAAGTCAATTTATTGATCAATCTAATCTAATCTACAACATTTGAAATCAGCTACGGAAAATGAAGCTACACGAAAGATACAAATAAAAATAAAACAAAATAGCGGATGTTAACTGTGAAGACTGCAACCTACTACAGCAGGTTAAAATTATAAAGCCGATGTAAACCCGGATGTTTTCATTAAGTAGAGAGTTTGTCTAAGAGTTTAAGGACTGCATCTTTGGTGGGTAATGCAGGGATTGCTCCTCTCTCAGTTACTGTGGCTGCACCGCAAGCATTTGCGAAACGAAGAGCTTCTCTTAACCGTTGCTCGTCCTGCATAAGAAGGCCAGGTTGGATTAAAAGAGATTGAAAATACATGGACTCCCCATAAGTAGCTCAACCCCTGGTTAACTAGAAACTGACACCAGTAAGGTATAGGTTATGATTCAAGAAACCTATGTTGCACGGAATTTTATCGACCCACATTTCTAAAACTCCGAAACTTTATATTTATTAAATATTCTTGTAAATATTGTTATTTTGCTGTTTCTCATTTCAATATTTTTGTTTCCGACCACTACAGCCAGAAAACATTATTATCATTAACTTGTATATTTGTCCATACATCAAGACATTACAAAAAATGTTGAGGAGCGGAATTAAATGTGCAAGGAAACTATCTTGCAACCTAAAATTGTGATGTTTAGAGTTCATGTAATATTCCTCCACTCTGTTTTGTTCGAGAAACACCTTTAAATTGTATTGTTATAAGGTCGTAAGAAATAGATGGAGAAAAAGATATATTTTTATGCATTCCTCTTAATTCATGTAATAAGAACAAATATTACCTTTAATAGACTTAGATCAGAGGCTAGGTTGTTGAGAATCCCACCAACAAAGGCATCACCTGCACCAGTTGTGTCAACAGGTTTTACCTTAACACCTGCTACTCTGCCTCTGAATTCCTGCACCAATTTTGGTTCATGTCAATTTCAAAACGCAGCATATATCTTGCCAATGTAGGATTTAAAAGTTAAAGTTCACATTTATAAGTAAACTGCATCTATTGAGGAAAAAACAGCAAAAAAATTACATCTACTGTATTGTTTGATAAGACAAGTATATCAGATGTCTCTCCAAGGAAAACAATGAAAATATTGAAATTATTTCATAAAGATCCATATCCACACAAACAGGCATCAATAGATATTTTAACTAACACCGTCGACTTACAAATTTCCCTAAATGAATAATAGAGGGAGAGATACTTTAGTAAAAAAAAAGGCTGAGTATGGGATTTGAAGATCCTGAAGTGTACCATAAGTATAACCCAAAATTGAAATTCTCTGTTAATTTCTTGACTTACTCCAGATCTCACCGTACCAAAAATAATATTTCAGTGCAGTTAGATTACCATTGGTCATATTATCTACTCTCTAATCAACTAGTTCAAAATCAAAACTATGTAAATAATATTTTATATGATGGATTAGTCATTTTTTTTCCTTTTTCCAATTATCTCTCTGTTCCAATCCATATCGAACCGCCACGTTAGTCCCAAATTTCCAAACCAAACTATCCCAATTATGGAGACGGTGTGGTATGAAGATTTTATTTACGGTAGGGTTCTGATTCCTCCATTTTAAAATCCCAAAATTTGGTATGGATCTGGAAGTTTTTAAATCCCTGAATTCTTCTGAACCATGTTCCCTGCAAGTAAAAACCTACTCTACAGCCTTAGATGACCTGAGACCTCTTAAAATTTGGCACAAGGTTCAAATGAGTGCAAGTTTCAGTAAAATGTGTATATAATAAGATGCTTAACATGAAATTGTAAGAGTGAAAAATGATTGCAGATAGCCATAAGCTTACCTTTGTAAAATATCTGCAGCCCTTTGAGCCTTCAGTTACAACCAAAAGTTTTAGATTAGGATGAAAAAATTTCTTTAAGACGGCATTATCATCATTAGGATCGTCACCTCCAGACAAGAATGAGATTTCGTCTTCACTCATCTGCCATTTTATAAGTTCACCACGGTGAGTATTAAGAAATGGACTGTCTTACACTGATGAGTTTACATGTGTGAATGCTCACGTTCACACCAACCAATAAAAAGTAAAGAGACATGAATTATACCACAGTATAGTAATGATTTATTTTTGATATTGCACCTTTATAACATCAGCTTGATCCCATATACTCATCACGCCTTCCTTTGCAGCCTCTGGCGATGGCCATAATGCCAACCTTAAATTCGGATCATAGGAAAGAATGCTGCCAGATTTTTTGGCAATCTTCATTGCAGCAAGATGAGCTGACTTGCATGGTTCGGCAATCAAACTAATAGAACCATAATGAAAAATCTTCGCCTGCAATCAACATGCTTTGGAAATGAAAAAAACAAGACAATTTCCAATAGGAGTTTAATTTTTTGCAATTTTATATAGCATGCTACATTTCTTTGCGAAAACAAGGTAGAGAAATTTAGACCTGCTTTAGCAGACTTATATTTAATTCTGACTCTTTAAGAAGCATGTCTGCACTTGGATGACGGAAAAATAAGAATTCACGTTCACCGTCAGCTCTAAGAGTAACAAATGCCAATGCAGTCCTTGCTCTGGGTTCAAAGCATACACCAGAATTATCAACCTTGTTTTCTTTTAATATGTTAGCCAACATATAACCAAAATCATCATCCCCTACCTGCAATACAAAGGACAGACAACAGAACGTTGTCTAATAAGAAAAACGAAGAATCAAGGACTTCAAAATTGTTAATTGCTTACAGTAAAGAAGAGCGCCGACTAAGCAACAAAAGGCAGAACACTATAGCTCAAAATAGTGACCAAAAACAATTGTTTAAACACTAATTTAGCCACTTCTAGATCAGGCAGTGATGATTAAGAAATCGGGTTAAATGATCATCTACCCTACTGAAAATTGAGCTTTTCGATCACATAACCAAATGGCAGATTCACAACACATTGAGAAAATAATCATTTCTTAAAGAACAAAATTAAATGCTTCATTGGCATGTTCTCAATTATTGAAATTTCAATACTCTTTATCACAGGCAAAAGGTAGTTTTGTTACTAGAAAAATCCTTCCCTTGCATATATATCCAAGAAAATATCACTTTATGACGAATCTAAAATCAAATTAAAGCAAAAAGGAAGCTCTCTATGGAAAAGAAGATTTCATACAAATGTACCTTGCCAATAAAAGCTGATGAGCCACCTAATCTTGAAACACAAACAGCCACATTAGCAGGAGCACCACCAGGAGCCTTCTTGAAAGCAGGAGCTTCAGCCAGTGAAACTCCACCAACTGTTGGCACAAAATCAATCAACATTTCTCCAAAGCATACAACTTTACACCTCTTATCATGAGACCCATTTTTGCCATTCGACACCTCATCTTTATAATCACCTGCACAGTCCAATTTTCACCACATCACTCCAAACATAAATAAATTCCAATAAACAAAATTTTCAAGAAAAGATTTGAACCCAAATCACTAATATTAAAATTATATAATGATCTAATACAACAAGCCCAAGAAATAATTAAGTTCGAGAATCAAGAATCAAGAACACGTAAAAAGAATAACGATCTTGCAGATGAACAGTTGATGATTCCAAAAATTAAAAATAATAATGATCTTGAAAGTAACCTGGACTGTGATTATTAGCCATGGAAATCTGAAACAGAGAGATCAACTTAATTGAACAGTGAAGAAAGAAATTAAAAGCGGAGTTGGAGAGAATGGGAGAAGAAAATTTGTAGGTGTCGGTAAGATGAAAAGAAGATGAAGAAGTAATTAGGAGGTTGTTGAAATTATATGGTACACTATTAGAATTAGAGGATCTTCTAAAGGATCTGTCAAAAGCTTGACTAATTAGAGGTTTTCTCGACCCACAATGTTTGTATTGCTTTTATACTTTCTTTTTCTTTTTCTTTGCTCTCTTCGATTTTGCTCAAACAAATACTAAAATTAGAATTTAGCTTTTATTTTCCTAAATTTTAATAGAGATAATAAAATTTTGATTATGAAATAAGTATAAAATTAATGATATTAATAATATTTTGTTTATTAAATTATAAGCAGAGACTTAATTTTTAAATTTTTAACAATACCAAAGACTAATTTTTAAATTTTTATAATTTAAAATATTAGATATTTATCAAAAAATGGCTGATGTGAACGACAGACCAGTATTTATTTACATCAATATTTTTTGAAGAAATATTATCCAGTGTTTCGAATTGTAAAAAAATTATAATTCACATGTTAAATTAACTGACCCTTTTTTAAAAATTTATGGATAAGTTGAGAACATTCAAAATGTTTTGGTGGCGTATCTATAGGTTGTTTGAGTGGCACCCTGCCAAGTAACATAGTATGACAAGGCATTGAGTGAAAAGGTGGTTTAGTTTAGCGGTGTAAAGAAACAGGGTGCGTGCAGCCTGTGGGTTTGTGCAGTTATGGCAGCTGTCCACCATTGAAATTGGAGGTCATAGACACCTTTCTAACGTTACATTTGTTAGGAGAAAATAATGCGCCTTTTAAAAAGCCTACTTAAATTTAAAGATATATTTAGTCCATCGAATGAACGGAATATGGAACAGAATAATTATTTTATAAATAATCAAATACTTATTATTTAGTTTTAAAAAAGAAAATTTATTTTATAAGATTATAGAAGAATAATAATTTCATGATTTGGCTATTTTAGAAACCAAAATAAAAATACGGAATAATAATCCGATTCCGCACCTATTTCATGAACTAAACCTAATCTAAATTCATTATAATTTTTTTTAATTTTTTTTTATAAATATGTCTAACTTAAAAAAAGTTATAATTGTATCTATAATTTTGAGTTTATTTTTAAAATTTAAATTTTTACATACTTTATCAATTACGACTAAAATTTTAAAATGTTGTCTAATTTTAGAAAAAAAAAACTAATATAAACATTTGGTTGCAATTGATAAAAAAATTAAAAAATTAATTTGAAGTTTTGATTATAATTAAAAAAATTAAATTAGATATAATTATAAAAATTTAATCGTATTAATAAAAAAAATATAAATATTTGGATCTTAAAAATAGTTTGGCTTTGAAAAATAATTACAAGTGGTGTCTTAAAAAAAATCAAATGAGAGATGTTGTAGAAATAGTTAGGATAATCTAACGTACAGGAGAACGTCTGTACAAGTAAAAATCTTATAAACCTTAAATGGTGATATACATGTGTTGTAACTATATAATTTTTTTAATTCATTAAAAATTTAAAAAATACAAGTATGAATCATCGTAAAAAATTTAAATCAATAAAAACCTGTAACATGCAAGTTTGAATTATCACAAACAAGGCTTAGAATATAATAGAAGAACACATTAAAATTGAAATTATTAAAAATCAATTACCAATGAATCTCAAATTATTAAATATACAAGGCTAAATAATTTTATATATTAGTATAATTTTAACTGGTTCAACAAATATATATTTTTAAAAAAATTGACAAATTAGTCCGTAACTATATCAATTGGGATCGCAACACATTCATAACATATCCGGTCAGACGTGGATTGTTTACCTAACTTTACTTAAATTAATTGGTTCATTTATGAAAGAAAACTTTCATAATTTTGATTGAATTGGGTGTTTGAATAAAATTATCACTATAAACCAAATTGACGGATTGAAATGTCTAACTTTTTTATTTATCTGTTAAAAGATTAAAGTTAAGGATATATGAAACCCTTTTGCCAATATATAGTTACTGTTTAAGAATAGGAAGTCCAACCAAGCCATTCCGGAGCAGCTTCACTCCCACCAGCTATATTCCCTGCTGGAATGAATGGATGGTACCTGTTTCAAACAAAACTCTATTAATTTCATTTTACTTCTATATAGCAAGTGCATGTACATTGTCAAACTTATACTCTATTGAACCCTAAAATCAAATGTTTACAAAATTCTATTTTTCAATGGTTTTGAAAACCTTTTGAAAGCTTCTGAAATATTACAATTGTAATTTACTGTTTTTTTTAAAAAAAAAATTATGTTTCGAGCATTTATGCAACGACGGAGGGAGGGGAAGGCATGAGACATTGCCCCCTCCAACTTTATAAAAAAATTAAAATAGCATCAATCTTTTTTTATGTTTTATACAATTTGACCCTCTAATTTTTAATATGGCCTCCTTTATGTAATATATATTGTAATTTGGCCCTTTCAATATTGAAATTTTGGCTCTGTCGCTGCATTTATGTAAGCGGATTGAATCCGAAAGTTGTGGAGTTAAAGAAACAAAATGTATACCCCATCTGCAGATTGGGCTGCTGTCCAAAATGAGTAGGTTCTGAAGGATGCACCCTGGTGTATTTGTTTGCTGCTGCCTTGCTTGGCTCTCCTGCAACAGGAGTAGCTTCTAAACATTTTTCTTCTTCCAGCTGACAAATTCAAGAGTTGATTAACAAACTTGAAAAGTATAAGCACCAAAATTAATGATTAAGTTATCATAAAGGTTAATAGATATAATTAAGTGAAATAATTAAACCTTATTCTTGAGCTGTTTATTTTCCTCGTCAAGATCATTCTCCTGCCATGGAAATTTATAAAGTCTGAGCAACATTTGAGGTCTAAGAAAGAAAGGGCGAAATATTTTAAACCAAAAATTGCAACACTCACATTGGATAACCACACGAATTTCTATTGCCATATAAACAATTTTTGACGTAAATTGCTATAAAAAATTTCATTGATATAAAAATGAAAATTCAATTATCAAAATAAAATAAATGAATGGTAGCCAGTTTTTAAAAGGCTTTAGACCTATAGTTCGGTACCGATGAATTATAGCTCAAATGGTATAAATGCTAGACTACAAAACTGTTAGATCGTGAGTTTCAGATATTCCCACAAGCACTCTCTCCTCCCCAATTATCAAAAAAACTGTACAAACATTTAACCGGACACCTAACATTATATAGTTCAAATTAATCCATCTCATTCTAAAAGTGGAAAGTTTAGACATCTATCCGTTAAATCAATGCTGGCATAGACTGCATGACATTCAAAACATAAAATAAATCAAGAAAACTTTATGGAAATTTCACCAAATTTAATGATGAAAACCCTACATATTTACCTGTTGACGTAATTCTTCTAGTTTTTCCAATAGCATTTGTGTCTGCATTAATAGTAGAAAATGAACATATGAAACACTTTATGAACGTATTATGTTTTGACTGTATTTGATATGAAGTTGATAATTGTTTCGTTTAAAAGATAAGCAAAATGAACCTATCTATCTACAATTTTAGTATTTTATTTGTTGAATATGTTACCATTTTTAAATCATGTTAGTTTGGTCCATTTTTTTCGATCTTTTTCAAATATATACTCTATATGACTTATTTTGAGCTAATAATGTGACACAATTCCTCTATATCGATCAAAATTATTCTATGTGGCATACACAACTTCGTGTCATGTCAACTCAAAATAAATCGTGAGTATATTTGGTAAAAATTTAAAAAATTATAGAACAAACTGACAAAATTTAAAAATCATAATACAATTGATAAAAATGTTAAAATTATGGATAAATAAATTTTTTACCAAAAAGATATGATAGTAAGCACAACAATCCCATTAGTATATAGGGAAGTTTAGGTATTTACTCCAAAAATAAAAATATTTACATTTTATACCTCAACACGGAAAAGTTATAAGAAAATACCTCATGTTTTTTCCAGATTTATGTTTTTACTCTGGGTATTAAAATATTTATGATTTTACTCCGTTATCATCTGGTTATCATAAACACTTATGTAGTTTATTTTTTTCATAGGTTATCATACAATTATCATAACCTTATCATACTTCATTATCATCTAATTATATACTGCAGTGTTATGATAACGACATGATAATGTAGTGATAACAACATGATAATGTAGTGATAACGACATGATAATGTAGTGATACTGACATGATAATCAGACATTGTTTTATCATAACATAATCATATATATTATCATAACATTATCATCTAGTTACCATAAATATTATCATCTCGGTATCATATGATAATATTATGATAATGACATGATAATATTATGATAACGATATGATAATCAAATATTATTTTCTCCAGAAAATCATTTTTTTCTTGCAGTGTTATAATAACAACATGATAATATAGTGATACTCATATGATAATCAGACATTATCTTTTAAAAAAAAATCATTTTTTCTACAGTGTTATGATAATATTATGATAATGCAGTGATACTCATATGATAATCAGATGCTGTTTTTTGTGTCAAAAATCGTTTTTTTTCATCATAAAATCGTTTTCATGCAGATTTTTAGATCTAAAATTGAGAAAATCAAAGAGTAATTTATTTAGATATAAAAGTTAATATAAATCGTAATAATCACCACGAATTTAAGAAAAACTAAAATCAAATATGAAAAGAATGGCGGAGCGACGGTTGAGTGATGGCGGAGCGACGACGAGTGATGGCGGAGCGACAATGACCGTTGGAGGAACGGCGAAGAAGAAGAGAAGAAATAAAGAAGAAGAAGAAGAAAAATGGCGAAGAAAAGCCAAACAGAGAAGAAAAGAAGAAGAAGAAAAAAAAGAAAGAGAAGAGAGGAGAGAGGAGAGAGAAAAGAAAATAATGACAGTTGTCATTTGAGAGTAAAAAAATTATGACTAGAGTAAAATAATAATAAAAATTAGGTATAATTATAATATAAACATCTACTAGAGTAAAAAAATAAAAACAATAAAAGGTGAGGTATTTTCTTTATCTTTTTTTTATTGAGGTATGAAATCTAATTATTTTTGAAAATGGAGTATTTATCCTAATTTACCCTAGTATATAATATTAATTTCAGTTATCCTGATGGCAAATTGAACATCAACTTATTAATGGGTAGCTTATAATAGGAATGGCTTCCCTCAAATGTAAAATTTTCTCTATTTTTTTCAAGTCCATTTAAATGGATCACACCAAAATAAAATGATAAAAAATTATTATATTTTAAAATTTAATTAAATATCATCCATCTAAATGAACTTGAGAAAATTAAATAGAAGGATTTTAAATTTAAGAAGAGCCATATGCAATCTTCTGTAGGTTCTAGTTTAGGGCTGCCATCAAAAAATTTAAAATAAGAAAAATAAAATTTATAGTGAAGCCATGATTAAAAAGAGATATTGAAAGATGTCAAATAAAATTTAGTTTGGACTGAAAAAAATCTTAATTCTAGCACTGTTTGTAATTAGCCACTAATTCTATCTCGAGAGGATTTTAGGTAGACTCAAAATACCACGTCATCCGTAAACTAGCCGATCACATTATGACACGTCTATCTCATAACACCAGCAAAACACAAACTCAAATTCGATATTAATTTGAGAAGGAATCCAATAATGTATACCTTCCTTTCACGGGCCTGTGAGAGAGTCTTATCCAACTTTTTTTCAATCTTTTGCAACTCTTTTACACTAAGCGGTCCAAGTTCTTCTCCAAGAAAATGCCTAGCAGAGAGTGATATATATGTTTGAAAAAAGATCAGCATATTTCTATTTGTAATTATCACCAAGTATTGCTTCAAAAAAGATTACCTTTGAGAACGTTGAAGAGACTCAGATTCTGTCTTCAACCTTGTAATTTCTTGGAGCAGATTCTGCATTTAATTCATAAAAAGATGGTAAGTTAATGCATTAAGATGCAATAAAAACTAGGATTTATCATAAAATAAAATTTGATTGTAAATGTGTTTTTCAATTAAAACTCAAACTTTAAATCTTTATAGTATTATACACAAACTATTAATTTTTTAAAATTCAAAACCCCCATCGATTTTCCGAGTGTTCGCAATTACGACTCAAACTTCAAATCTTTCAAATGCGAACTCCTTTTTTTCAATTCGGAATATTTAGTAGTTTTCCAATATAAAAGTATTCAAGTGAATGTCGGAACGATATATAAAAATATGGATGTCCACATTAGTAAATTTTTATCTAAAATTATTTGGTGGATTGAATTGCACAAAAGTTAATAGTTTATGTTTGATATTGTTAAAATTTAAACGCTGTTTTATAATTGCAAAACACATTAGAATTCATAATTTAATTTATACTTAACCCTAGAAAAAGTTGCATCTTTTTCACACGGAAATGAAGTATTTATCAACCATTTGATGCGTACTGCATAATTGATAATTGGACATAAAGCAAACCTGTGTTTCATCCTCGACATTATTATTCACGTTTTTTGAAGAATAGCAATACTGCCTGTACCTCTCGAGGGTTTTGGCCACACTGCTAAAATTTAAAGGAAACAAGCATCAGGCTAAGAACAATAATAGATAAATAAATATAGTAATAATATTTAGTAAATGGTGTAAAAAAAGTGCTGAAATGTGAAGGAGGCAAATCAGATCAGAGATCAAAAGAAAAAACTTAAGTTTTTAAAAGAAATACTATTCAATAGTATTGAATTAGTCACTTGGATTGAATCTTGAAGTGTAAGTAGTAGTTTCAGAAGATCTCTCCTGTTTCAGGTGTTGTCAACTCATGTTCTTTTGACTCTTCTTCTAAATCAGCAAATCTTAAGCCTTATCTTCTTGGTTCTGTTACTAATAATATTATAATAATCTTAATTTCCATCACATTGTTCTCGAATTACAGCCTCGTAAACTTTATTTGACTGTGTTTTACATCATTTGCATGTATTTTTTGTATGTTTCTAAGCTAAAAGCCTGATATAAAAAAGGAACGGAAAAAAATATGCGGAAATCAAACGACGGATTACCTGACGATTGCAGAAATCTGACCATATTAAAACTCCATTAATAATGAGCAGCTTAAGAAACCAAGAACAGGTATCAACCTAGAACCCTCCAATCAAAAAAGATATAAGAAAATCTTTTACCTAGGGTTGAAACATATGTATATTTGAATGGTTTAACAGATTTGAAAACGATAAAGAAAAACCCTAGATACGCAAAATATTTTAAGTAGCTGTCGCATCTGACGAGAAAAAAGATCTTAGATCTGAGATGCTTCGATCTGCCGAAGGATTATGAAGATCTAAAGGACACACAGAACGTGTCACTGCACTATTGGCTAACAAATCTCTTACCTTATCCATTCAAGAAATTACTCTCCTCGATTTGTGGAAGTCTAGTTTTTTAATTCCTTTATGGAAGCTAAAGAAAGAACATGAGTGACATTTTTATACACTTTTTATATAAAAAAATGCATAACAATTTATATAAATATTATTTCATGATTTATTGATGCATATGTAAGAAGCATGATCAAGAGAATGATAAATTAAAGCAGAAAATCAAGTGACAAATTTTAATATAAAAAACATAAATTCTTACTCATCGCTGCCAAATTCAGAAAGCTTGCCGCGGCTAGAGAAGATGATGAGAGCAACTTCAGCATCACAAAGAAGAGAGAGTTCGAAAGCTTTTTTAAGAAGACCATTTCTTCTTTTAGAAAATGTTACTTGACGATTGATCTTGTTTTCTATTCTCTCCAAAACAACCTTTCCTCTTCCCATTTTTTTGCTTTTACAAGAAAACCTAGCTAGGAATAAACAAAATTATGCTATAATATTTTTGTTCTGTTTCCCTCTTTTTTATCTCATTTCAGCATCAGTCTGAGTGTTTGTGGTCGGGACTATGTTTCTACGTATAATACCCAAACGAGTTTAGTTTTTACCTTGCAGACTGAATATAATGAAAATTCAGAATATTTTACATGTATAACTTTAAACTTTCTTTTATTGGGTGTGTGCCAAAAGTGGGGGAATATATACGAGTATTAATTCTGCACTTTTTTGTTCCTATAATATAATAACTGAGGCATTAAGATGAGAGAAAAAAAAGATAGAGATGATAATACTTAAATTTAATCCATAAAATCATTTATATGATCTTTATATAAGATCGTGTGACTAATTAGATATTTCTTTTTTAATAATTAGAGAGAAGAGTGAGTCTCGCCAAAAGATGCATGTGACTAATATCATTTTGCTATTTTATTATATGTTTATGAGATGTGAGATGTACATTTATATTATGCCAAGGAAAATCTGTTAGCTCAAATGTATGTGTGAGGAAATCTCTCTTTTAGGTATTTATTTTCTAGATGTGGTCACCTTACTCGAATTTAGGTATATCTTATTTGGTTCGATAGTCTTGCTAGTCTTGCTAGTCTTGATATTCTTGTTACTCGGTCTTGAATTGCTCGATAATATCTATATATTGCTTGAGTATTAAATAATTTGCCCGGGTAAAGCCGTATAGGAGATCCTTGCTCGGGCACCAGTAATCCTCTTTGGATCTCGGTATTCCTTGCTCGTATGCGGATTTTATTTGGGAGTCATTAATAGATCGAACTTGTAATCTAAAATAATGTATGTAAATACATAATGACTCAAAACAATTAAATTTTTACGGGTATGGTCAATTCTAGTTAAAATATATAAATTTTAGTCGATTATGCATTTTTAGCATTCAACTATAGTTATTTTCAAGTTCCATTGAATTTCAGCAATTCAAAAAATCCCTTTAAGAAGCAGAAAATTCATGTTCCTCTTAATAGAACTTGAGAATTGGCTAAAATATAAAGCTATCTAGCAATGCAAATTAAGTTAAAAAATAATATTATCTGCAAGCTTTAGTTTTTTTTTTTTTTGGAGGGTATCTGCAAGCTTTAGTTAGAATTAACCGCAAGTTAAAAGATTTGATCTTTTAAAGTCATTAAACTCATCAATAAAAGGTGCATCTCTCGTTATCAGTACATCTTTTTTTTTTAAATTGCAACAAAAATATTTAACAAATAAGTTTGTGAAAATACTATATGTTGATTAAAAATAATTGTAAAAACATTTTCTTTATTAATTTATTTATAAAAATAAGTTCAAATCGTCATAAAGTGAGAATTTATTTCATGTTAGACCATAATCATGGTATATGTCGTAAAGACCACCACAACATTCACCATGGCCGTGATCAAAAACAAAATTTATAATTATCGAACGAGTTATAAAATACTATGAAAATTTATTTTTCATATTATATTAGATATAGTTAACTATTTAGTTATCTTAGTAAGAATTAGCTACTAGCTTATCAGCTACTTTTGTTATGGGTTATCAACAAATGTTTATTACTAGGGTTAAATGTAAATTTATATAAAAAATTTAACCTAATTTGCAATTATAACATAAATTTTGAAATTTGACAGTATCGGTAATGAATTTTGCATTTTTGGCAAATCGATACGCTGATTATATTCCGGGACAATTTTTCTGAATTGGAAGTCGGGATTGCCACGTAGGCTGAGAAGTTGGAAAATAAACGGTGTTTTGATTTGCCAAAAAATAAAAGTTGATGCCTGTTTTTGCCAAAATTTTAAAGTTAATGTTATAATTGCAAATTACGCTAAAGTTCGTGATTTCATTTGCAAATGTGTCAAATTACGTGGAAAATACTGAAATTCATTGTGTCAGTATACATGTTCTTTTCGGCTTCCAACTCAGTAAAATTGTCCAGGAAAATAATCGGTGTGTCTAGGGGTGTGCACGGTTCGGTTCGGTTCGGTTCGGTGTGCACACCCCCAATACCAAATCGAACCACTCCTTAAAATCATAAACCAAATTTCACTTATTTGGTTAACGGTTATTTCGGTTCGGTGAACCGAAATTTCGGTTCCATCTCGGTTTGGTTCGGTCGGTTAACCAACTTAGTTAATTTACAAAAATTAAAGAAAAATTGGAGGAAAATAAAATACATATAGTTAGGAATGTTTACAATTTTAACGTTCCTTTAATAACAAAAAAATTACAGACCACTATAAATGCAGTATATGCATCAAAATACTGCATAACAAATATAAATTTTACAGGCCTAAGTTTTTTACCCCAAAAAATAGCCTATCTTCTAAATTTACAAATTAATTACTAACTATCAATTTGATAAGGCTATACAAAAAAACTGATTCAGGCATACAAAAATACTGCAGTGAATCAACAGCCAATGTTCTTCAATATACAAAAATTCCCAAAAATGCCTCCACCAATCAGTTTGCAAAATAAGGTGTATCCTGCAAACACAGAATAGAAAACAGAAAGAGTAAAGACTAATAACAAAATACAGAAAGATAACAAAAACATAGAAATTTGAGGCTCAGACTTCATAGATTTAAGTCATAATTTACACTCAACTCTTTTAAAAGGCAACATTTAATGTCGCACAGTTAATGGTTAAGCATAGTTCAGACTTCAATGGTGGAAGCTTCATCATAGCCTTAAACAGAATAATGATAGTTCAGCACAAGATAGAATCAAAAACATAATATAATGAGTCCAATACACAAAGGTAAAGCAAGATCTCATCAGTGTTAATTGCTTACAGGCTCAGATTGCATAGTATTTCAAGTATAACACTTAAAGTCATAAAAGGTGGCAACAATAAAAAAATGTGCCTCAACAGTTACAACTTTTTAGTATTCAAACTCATTGAAAGTGGAAGCATCATCATAGCCTATAAACAAATGACAGAGAAATCAAACACAAGCTCAACCAACTATATCTCTTATACCAATCTATCATTATCACTAGACAGCAAAGCAATGTATTATAATAGCAACAGAAGCAGGAAAAGCTTCCACCAAGCAAAGAAAATAAGCAAGCAGATATCAAGTAAGCAAGCAAACATCAAGTAAAGAAAAGAAGGACTTCAAGAAGACAAACTATTGATCATTAAGAGCATTAGCTGGTTCTTGAAGACCTGAAAAACAAACAAGAAACAATTAATAATAGATAACAAATAAATAAATAGAAACAGAAATTAAATAAACAGAAATTAAATAAACAGAAATTAATAGTATTACCTTCTTCATGTTGCTCCAATTCCTCCAATATCTCCTCAACAGAGACTGGCTTTGATGGATCTCTAAGCCAATCCTGAGTACAGACTAATGCCTCCACAATTTTAGGAGTCAAACAGCTCCTAAAGTCATCAAGCACTCTCCCTCCAGTGCTAAAGGCGGATTCTGAAGCAACTGTAGAGACCGGTACTGCAAGAATATCACGGGCCATTCTAGAGAGGACAGGAAACCTCTCTGAATTGAACTTCCACCATTTCAGAATATCAAATTGCACATCATTTGCAACCACTGCCTCACTTAGATAAATATCCAATTCAGATTTCTTGCTTCCACTCACACAACCAGTCTCTGACATTTGCTGCAGAAACCTTTCTTTCAAAACAGAATTTGCTTGGGATGATTGGCCAACAGTTTCTATAGTTTGGCTATCCTGGCCAGTACTACTCAGTTCTTTCTTATAAAGAACTTCATAATCATTAAACAATTCAGCCATATCTTCCATCAAACAACTATACATAAATTTACCTTGTCCATTACCATACATTTGACACAAACTGTATTCCATGAAAACAATTCTATCCCTGGGGTCTAAGATATTTGCAAAAAAGACAAGCTTATTCATCACTAATGGATCACCCCAGTATTTGTCAAATTTAGCTTTCATTTTCATGCCCATAGACCTTAGGGCCACATCACTAGACACAATCCAGTCTTGTAAAATAGTGCACAAATCAGAAATCTCAAGAAAGTGTTTGTTAGAAGTCACATAAAGAGAACCAGAAATTCTCAAAGTCATTTTGTAAAAACATTCTAACATGCGACACAATTGCCTAACATTTTCCCAATCATTCATTTCAGGCATATTCTCACCCAAATCTTTTTTAAAAGAGGCTTCCACATCTTCATATTCTTCAAACACTTTCTGATACATACAAGCAGTATCTAACATCAAGTATGTTGAATTCCATCTAGTCGGTACATCTAGACACAAAGAACGCTTACATTGCATATCAAGTGACTCTTTACATTCCTTAAATTTGCTTAGCCTTAATGGAGAGTTTTTTTATATATCTAACAGCTGCTCTAACTTTTTCAAAAGATGAACCAGACTCTTTCAAACCATCAGTTACAACAAGATTAAGGATATGTGCAATACATCGCATGTGTGCATACTTGCATCTGACAGGTGTACTACCCCACAACAACATTTTTTTCATAAAAAATCCCATAGCAGTACTGTTGTTTTCAGCATTGTCTAAGGTAACAGAAAAAATGTTTTTCAGCCCCCACTCTTGCAAACAAGTTTCCATAGATTTAGATAAATACTCACCCTTATGCCTAGAACAAGTAACAAAAGAGATAATTTTCTTATGCAACTTCCAGTCATTATCAATAATTAAAGTGGGCAGTAATACACATGTAGTTCAATCTCTGATTAGATGTCCATGAATCACTAGTAAGACTCACTCTTTGAGTATTAGTTTTCAAAAATTGTTTCAGTTTTAACCTCTCCTCAACAAACAAAGCATAGCAATCCCTAGTAATAGTCCACCTAGAGGGCATTTTAAACATTAGACAAGCAAGACTCATTACTCTTCTAAAACCTTGTTTCTCAACAAATTTGAATGGCAATTCATCAACAATAATCATGTATGCTATTGCTTTCCTAACTACTTCCTGATCAAATTTCCATGTAGCAACAGAAAACAAATCATGACCAGATGATCCAGCTTCCACACTAACAGGTTGAAAAGACAACAAAGCCTGCCTAGTTTCTATACTGTGTGGGTGTTTAGTGCATCTAACTAAATGACTTCTTAAAGTAGAAGTTCCATTCTTTTTGGCATGACAATTGTAAATGCGAGCACAGTAAAGACATTTGGCTTGCATAGTGGTACCTTTTGCATCTTTAATAGTCTCAAAATGCTCCCACACCACAGATCTTTGTTGACTTTCCTTCCTTTTTTTAGGATTAGCTTCCATATTAGGTACATGATCAGCAACAGGGTCAGGATTTGCTTCCATATTCATAGATGGTCCAACTGAAGCAGCAGCTTCTTGACCAACAGGGGATTGGCCATCAACTTCTGCATCCACAAGGACATCTAAGCCTCTCAATTCAGGGTCCATCTGCATAAAGCAGAACACATAAATTAACTCACAAAATCAACACTTAGCAGTTAGCTCTATCAAATTGAATAAGCTTCCACAAATCTAGAATTATATAAATATGACAAAGAAACATATTACCTTACAACCGAATTCAATAAACTTCCACCAAAGCTTTCTTTTATAATAGAAGTCCACCAACAATTCATGCAAGACAAACAGAATAAAAAATTAGAAAATCAAATCACCAATAGATTAAGAACCAACCCTCAAGCTGCCCCTAAAACGCAAGATACCAAATCAGTATATTACCTCACAACTCAATCGAAATTAATAAGCTTCCACCAAAGCCTTTTCGTTTTCATTAGAAATCCACCAGTAGTTCATGCAAAACAGAGGACAAAAATCAAAAATCCATAACCACATCAGACATAAACAAACAAACTAACACAATACTTCCATAAATTACAAATAAACACCAAAGCCTTTACCTTAAATCTCAGTCTATTACAGAGAAATACCCAGATCCCTGTATACCAAAAAGAAAACAAGATAGAGGTTAGAAATATGAAGAAAAAAAATCAATTTAAAGGTTAAAAAAACTTCAATCCAATGAGATTACCTTAAAAATCCATCGATTAAATCTCAGCAAACCAAAACCCTAACATGCAACCATCACTTCCTTTGATTAAAGCTCTGCGAACCAGGTGACAGAGAAGAGAGAACCACAAAGCCTTCGAGAGGAAGATGAGAGCTTCAATCGACAGAAAGTATGAGAACCATAGAGAGGAACATGATAGGAAACTGCTAGGGCTAGGGTTGAAGATGATAGGATTTAATCGACAGAAAATATGAGAGATTTAGGTAGATGAGAGGTTCAATAGACAGAGAGGATCATGATTCATGAGAGATTGAGTTGATATTTGAGAGGATTAGGGTTTAGAGAAATGAGAAAAATCAGAGAAATCAGAGAAATCAGAGAGAAGAGACGAGAGAGAGAGAGTGAAGTGAGAGAGCGGCTGAAAGAAAATGAGGGCTAGGGTTAGAAAAAAGGGTTTATATACTAGGGGTAGTTAGTTAGGGTTATAATTATTGGGGATGTTAATGGGACTTTTACCTATACTCAAAACGGCGCCGTTTTGAATATCGGTTTTTCGGTTCGGTTCGGTTAACCGAGACCTAAAACCAAATCATCTCCATAAACCGAGATTTTTAAAACTTCTACACCAAATCACTCCAAATTAACCATTTTAACCACTCCACATATTTTTTCGGTTTAATCTGGTTCTGTTAAACGATTTGGTTCGGTTTTTGCACACCCCTAGGTGTGTCGATTTACAGTGCAAGGTTCAAAGTTCAACCGATATTACCGAATTTAAAAGTTTATGTTGTAATTACAAATTAGATTAAAGTTGGTGTATAAATTTGCACTTAACCCTTATTACTATTCATCATTAGTAAACTATTTCAAAATGATGTTGACCATTATTCGTTATTACATTTAGTTTACTTTCTCTATGAACATTTAGTTTACAGCTTATAGTGTATTTTTATTTCTTTTTTAACATTATAAATGTTTTTAAAATGTCGAAATTATGATCGTCTTTAATTACTATTATCTTTAAATTTTACAATTTGCACTATGTTTATTTCAATCTTAAATTAAATTTAGTTTCGCTATTGTAAATAATTTAATAAATTATTTATTAAAATATCTTTGTTGGATCCGGTAAGAAAATAGTTGATATTACATATACTATAAAATTATCAAAAACTAACATAAGAATGTTTTATTGAAACAAAAATAAAATATTTTTAAAAGAATTTAAATCTAAATAAAAAAACTTAATGATTTATATTGATTTAAGTCATTATAACAAGGGCAATGTAGGATTTCATTAAGTTTTATATGTAGGATAATCTTTTTCTTTTTTTCATAATTAAAAGATCTCGTTTATGTGTGGGGAGGGATATGGTGGTTGGGGGAATTGTCAAGGAGAAGTGTGGGAGGACACGTGTTGAGTTGCAGATGGGTTTCAGTTTTGGTACAATAAAAAGCACTTGGATTTTACGGGTATGAAATTAGTATCTTTTGTTTTGTCGCTCTTTCGTTGGTTTTTCCTAATACGACAAAATGACCACTGCTGCTGTAGTGCCACGTCTCGATTAATGAGACGCCAATATATCTGTTTCGTTGTGCCAAGTCATTTATATAACAAACAAATAAAGCGATAACCATGTGCAAATATTTAATAATAAAAAATAAAAATAATAAAAAATTCTCTAAAAATTCTTATTGGCTTGTTGTAGAACTAACGTGTCACAACCGTTGCATGAGATAACACTCCTAATAATGAAAAAATTCGCAGCTGAACGTAATTTGCTCGCTAAAATTGTAAATCACTTATTTATTGAGTGGCACACCATGTTAATTCATATGTAGGGGCGGAACTAGCTTTTATGAAATGGGGGGACGAAATCATACAAATTTTATTTTGAGGGGCGAAATGTATAAAAATTACTATATCTTTTCAAAAAAAAAAAAGTTCAAGAGTGTTTTTGTTAATAAAAAAAATTTACAGGGGCGGTCGCTACCTCAGCCATAAGACTGGTTCCGCTCCTGTTCATATGATGACATTCCATACATACTATATATTAATTTTAATTAAAATATTACTAATTTATGAGATATTCATTTGATTGGCTATCATATTTATTAATATTACGAGTCGCACAATGGATAATCTATAATTATACGCTGCATATTAAATTTGTTAATGTTTGGTGCGTATCTATAAGAAACACTAACATGAAAAGCAAGTCATAAATTATAAAAAAAATAGCCAACGGGTGACGCAGAGCTATTGGATATGATCTCTATTTTCCTTATTTTATAAAATGTTGTGCTATGTTATCGGGCATGCTTTTTAATTTTTCTTAACTTAAATAAACATGTAAGATATAATACTATTACATCTATATCGTGGATATATACTAATAGCTATAAATATATGCAAATTTTTAAGTCATTCACGCCATGCACACCGTTTTATGCTGAATGCATCGCCTTACGAAATTCATCATCATGGCAGAATGATATCACAACCGCCACTTCTGACGTTTGTAGTTTTTTTCAACACGCTCTTCCATAAATCTTCAATAAACTTCATCTTCATGCCTCCATGGGGTGGAATCCAAGATCTCTTGGTGTTGTACCTCACTGCTAACCTAGCAGTGCTAACCAATTGAGTTAGTAGGTCATCGACTAATTTTTAGTTACAGAGAGTCACGTGTTTGCGTCTTTTCTATGCTCTTCATGTGTTTCCTTTTTAATGGAGTCTAAAATGTAAACTTTTAATGTGTTTTGGTGCAATAAAATAATTCGAACTTCTATGTGTTTGTATATACTATAAATAGTTTAAGAAAATGTTTTTTTCCTTAATTTTTTAAAAAAAAAAATCAAAAAGAAAGTAGTTAAGAAAATAAAGCATTTTTTTATGTCTAATAATTTTTTAAATTTAAACGTTTATGTTTCTTTTTTTATTAATTACGATTAATTTTTTTAACTTTTACAATTGTTTCCAATTAAAAAAAATTGTAATTATGATCAAAACTTAAAATTTAATCTTTAAATTCAAACCTTTATCTTTTTATCAATAGAATCTAAACGTTCATATTAACTCATTTTGAAAAGTTATATATATTAGTTTAAAAATTGATCGTAACTAATAAAGGATGTAAAAATTTGAATTTTAAAATTAAAACTCAAAGCCATGATTGTGATTTTTTTTAAATTGGACATAATTAAAAAATTATATAATTAATAAATAAGTATAAATATTTGAGTTTAAATAATATTTTGGCCTCTTTTCTGATATAAATTTATCATCATTTTTAGGGCTTTTTACATAAACATCTAACATTTGTAAGAATATTACTTTTATACGGGTAAGAGTTTTCAATATGAAAACTACCATCCGCGCTAGAGATTATTACTTTTGTACGGAACTAATATATATACTACTACAAGTCAAAGCCTCATAAACCAAATAATTTTCTCTCTCCTCAAATTTCTCTCAACTAACCTTTTGTTCTTCACACCAATCCACCCACGCCGTTCCATTTCTATCGTTTCTCTTCCATTGTTCCACCTCCGCCTTTCCGTCTTCGTCTCGCCGTCATCTTTCTTTTATCGTTTTGATTTTAGATCTGAATTTTTTTGTTCTTTTTTTTTCATTTTCATTTTCAGATCTGTAATTTGTTAATTTTTACTGTTTTTTCACCATTAAACATGTATAAAAGAGTATCTATAGAGAATCTAATACTCATTTCATGTTATGTAGAATAATTTTGTGATTTTATGGAATAAAATTCTGTTATTTCTGCATTTTTCTTGTGTTTCTGCGTTTTTTTTTAAATTCTGCATAACGATTTGCTGATGATGATTGATTGCTGAATTATTATAATTTCACAGTGTTGTTGATTTTATGTTGACTTTATGTTGATATTGTGTTAATATCAACTGTTTTTTTTATTTTAACATTGGCAAATAAGATAATATTGTCTTTGAAATAAACTAAAAAATTAAATTAAATTAAATTGAGACTAGATAATGATATGGTAGCATCAGGGAAGAAGACAAATAATGAAGTTGAATTATTGTAATGATATAGTGTTGACATTGTGTTAATTTTCGGTTGATATTTTGTTGATTTTAGCATTGGTGAAAAAGAAAATAATAATGTTAAATTATTATAGTGATACAATGTTGATCTTCTGTTGATATTGCGTTAATATTATATTGATATTTAGTTGATTTTATCATTAACGAAAAAGAACACATTATATGTGAAAATAAAATAAAAAAATTGAAATTAAATTGAAAAAATATTGAAAAAAATAAAAATTAGTATAAAAAAAGATTGAAAAATTTAAATCAGTTAATTTATTACATATGTTGATTTCGTGTTGATTTCATGTTGATAGTAAAACTGACGAAAAACAGCAGCAGTAAAAAAAAAGTCATTCCAAAAAAAAATCAAAAAAATCAAAAAAATAAATAAATTTAAAATATATGATAAATATTAAGTACAGGAATATAATGGTGAAAAAAAAAATCAAAAATGATGAAAGAAAATGTTGAAAAATGGGAGTTAATATAAAAAGTAAAGTTTTTTTCAAAAAGTAGTATAAAAGAAAAGAAAATTGGTATGAAATGTAAAAATTTAAAAGAGGTAGTAAAAAAGTAAATGTTGGAGAAAAGATAGTATTTCATATAAAAAGCCTTTTTTTTTTTTAAATTATCATACAATCTTAAATTGGCAAAAGCTTCTTCACGTATCAAATGAATATTGGGCCAAATCTTAAATGGGCAAAAGCTTATTCACTTACTAAATGAGTTTGGACCAAGTTGCAATGCAGGCTTATTAGTCCAAAACAGTTTGGGCCCTCTGGTTGGTTGTCCAATCCTTGTTGCTAATCTCTCATCTCCCTCCATGTTTGGGCTGCTTCTGTTCTCTCGGTTTCAGCATTAACATACACCTTTTCATGGTGCAGTTTTTTCTTTTCTGGGTTAGAGAAGAATAATAAGAATACACATTTTGATGATAGGGAAGTGCAATAAATTAATATTATATGACTTCTTGGTAACAAATTACAAATTCACTTGAATTCTTGTAAATCTCTTATTATAGTTGATTTTTTATCTTTAAGCTTTCAATTTTTTAAAAATACATAATGATTAATTTAAAATACATAAATGAGTTTATTATATTTCAAAAATTTCAACCAATATGATGGTCCTTTATAAAATATTTCTAAGGTTTTCTGAAAAAATGGAGGTGAAAAGTTGATTTTTTTTCTCCCATTCTCAGTAATAACAAAATTAAATATGTGACAAGTAAAATATTTTAAACTTTGAAATAAATAATCGAATGTTAAATATATATTTTAATTATTACAATGGACATATAAACATAGTTATATAAATTAATTAGTAATTTATCACGATTAAATAATATCAATATAATTTATTTATAGTTTCATTTCAAAGCTATGAATTTGATAGATAGGATAAAATTTACAATTTGATGAAAGTCATATTAACAAAATCTAACCATATGAACTTTCAATATGCAAATCAAATAAGACAAAATTAAAAAAAATACGTGAAGCTATAGATTACAAATAAAAATTAATTGAAATAGCATAAGCTAAGCCGAAATCCGATAAACTAACACTTTTTCAAGAGAGCATGGTTAGATTTATAGAACTCGTCCGATTCCGCATCTTCAACAAGTCACAACAAAAATTAAACAAACAAACACCATATACACATCAAAACTTCTTGGATCATCAAATTTTGAATATAAAGCTCCAACAAACACTAAATTTTTTTGAAATGATCCAAAAAATCCAACATGTAATAAGAAAAGTCATCCTAAAAAAATTAATTCAACCAAAAGAAGCTCCAAAAGGAGAGATTTATTGAATAAAAAAGGTGAATAAATAAAAAAATAAAAGAAAAAACATAACGAAAATCCTCCCCCTTTTGATGAAAGGGTTTTTAGAGAGAAGAGTAGAGAGAGAAGAGTTTTGGTTCATAAAATTATTTTTATTTCATAGTTAAATCGATCAAATTTTTTTCTCTCTTTATCAACTTCACCGTTATATGAAAATGATAATAGTTTTGTCATGGTAAAAAATAAACAAAATGATATTTACTTTATAAAAACAATAATCATAGAAGATGTTATTAAATGGCCTAATCACTCAAAAACCCCTCACCTTTAAACTTTTTTTCAATTCCACCCCGACGTTGAAAATTTGTCAATTTTACCCACTTTTGAATTTTCCGTTTTCAATTGTACCCCAATATTTTAATTTTTATTAATTTTTTTACTTAAATGATGAAATTATTCAATTAATTAAGTCTAAACATGAAATTAAATTATTTTTTATTCAAAAAAGTACAAATAAGTCCTTTATTTTTAAAAACTAACTAAAAACCATAATCAAATTAACACTAATTTAAATTCTTAATTAATTTAACTAAATTTAAATAAATTTTAAAAATATACAATTAATATATGCGAGACATGGAGAATGTTTTAAACAAATTTCCAAACGCAAAAGACGTTAATTTAATTTTTCAGGGTGCAATTGAAAAACAAAAATGCAAAATAGGATAAAATTGACAAATTTTCAACGTCAGGGTATGATTGAAAAGGGGCTAAAAGGTCGGAGTTTTTTTAAGACATTAGGCCTTATTAAATTATAGATGAACTAATAAAAAATTATTTTAATTATTACGTGTGTATCTAATTCACATATAATATATTAAATTTTAGTAAATAGTTTTGAAAATTAAAAAAAAACAAAAGATTGAAGATAAAATAAGAAAAAAACATAATACATATTAGAATTTCTGCACTTTAGTATTTTTGATATTCAAAATGTATTTTAATTGTCAACATTCAATCTATATATTTTTAATTTTACAGACATTAATGCCATCTATTATAACTAATAATGTCAATTCAAATAAAAAAAATTAATTGAAAATAGAAGTGTTGGAATTCAATTTTAATAAAGTTAAAGTATAAAAACAAATATAAAAATTCATTGATAAATAAAAGTATAGTGCTACAAACCAAAAATGAAAATGTTTATTTTACTAAAAATAAACATTGGGAAAGAAAACTAGAAAAGAAACAATTTTGAGTCACATGAGGGGGAATGGGATCATCACATACTGAAACAAAAGGAGATAATAAAAAAAAGTTGAGCCACTCTCGGTTTTGACTCACAACCTCCACTTTATATTATTTTATTTCAATTTAAATTTTAAATTTAAAAATCACGGATCTTCAGTTCTCCTCTTCTATTATACTCACTCACTCACTCACTCACTCACTCGCTGAGTCACCAGAATCTAGAACTGAGCTAATTTACCTGAAAAAATGGCATCATCGTCATCATTATCATCGTCTTCTTGTTTACGAATGGAAAATCTCTTCTTCACTTGCTCAACTTTCTCTAAGTTAAAGCATTATTCGATTTCTTATTCTCAGTTTAATAAAAACATCGGTTGTGATTTTTCTCCAAAACTTCCGCTTCTCAAAACGCAGCGTCGTTCTCTCTCCGTCAAAGCTTCATCCTCCACCGCAATCGCTGAACCTGAAGGCATTAAGGTTTTATTATTTCCTGTCTGTTTATCTCTCTGTTTATTAATTTATGTATATAATTAACCGTCGGTGATTTATTTGTTATTTATTTTTTGGATTTTAATATGTAGATTAATTCACTGCCGACTAAGCCTATTGAAGGACAGAAGACAGGAACTAGCGGTCTTCGAAAGAAGGTGTTTATTTATTATTTAGTTAATCATTTAATTTAATTTTGTTTTTATTTTTGTGTTTTATTTTGTTTTTTGTTTTTTTGTAGGTTAAAGTTTTCATGCAAGAAAATTACCTTGCGAATTGGATTCAGGTATGATTCTCTTGAACTTACCAGTTTTTCTGTATGTTTTTGTTTTATGTTTTATTTAGTGAAATATAATTGAATTTTCTTGGATGATATTATGATATTATGCATAGGCGTTGTTTAATTCGTTACCACCAGAGGATTACAAGAATGGAGTATTGGTTTTAGGAGGGGATGGTCGTTATTTTAATAAGGAAGCTGCACAGGTAGTATCTGTTTGTTACTTAATCATCAACTTGGATTTAAATTTATTTGAAATTACTGTATTTCTTATCGATGTACTTTTTTGCGGATTATAGATAATTATCAAAATTGCTGCTGGTAATGGTGTTGGTAAAATCCTTGTAGGCAAGTGAGTGTTATTATCTGCCTTTTGTTGTTATATTTATATTTTAAACTTATATGAAAGCGAAAATATTTTTTGTTTAAATGACCTATGGTAACACCAAATAATATTTATAGTTCAATTTATCTTTGCATGGTTTGGTTATGGACGCTAATTTTCCACCATTTGCAGGGAAGGGATTATGTCTACACCCGCTGTTTCTGCAGTTATCAGAAAGCAGAAGGTGAGCGCATAGCACGTGCTTCTCATCTCTGTTTCTTCAGCAGTGATTTTTTTGTCTCTGTTCAAATTTATTTGACTACATTTTCCCATCTTGGTTCTGTAATCTAATAAATTTTAAATTTACTTTGACAGGCCAATGGTGGATTTATAATGAGCGCAAGCCATAATCCTGGAGGCCCTGAATATGATTGGGGTATCAAGGTGAGTTTCTATAACTGTTGCTTGTACACATGCAGATGACGGTTTTTCATCTCAATTCATGTCCTGTGGTATTCTTCTGCCCACAGTTGCAGTATTTTCTTATTTTAGTGTGATAGGGTTATATATGCATAATGCAGCTAAAAAAACTATTAGTCTGTATTATCTTCTTTATCCATCGTTTAACTTGAATAAGTTAAAGCCTCCCGACTCTTTTGATCTACTAGTTACATAACATTCTGATTGGGAATTTTTTTTATGCCATTATGCGTATATATAGATCAAGTTTTTTGCGTAAACTGTTTTTTCCTGTATCCAATCATGTTCTGGTAGTTTCCTTTTTCACAAAGTGAACTTAGTGAGTACTAATTTCCCATACATATGTGTGCTGTTATGTGGGAACCATTAAGCTATCTTGTCATGTAAAATGTTTCTGTTGATTTTTCAGTTTAATTACAATAGTGGACAACCTGCACCAGAATCTATCACCGATAAAATTTATGGAAATACCCTATCTGTAAGTATGTTGTTGTTTATCTTTCTTAAATCTGGTTACCTGCTGCCTTCTTATATGTCCTTTCTTGTAGAGAAAATAAGTATTAAGAATGCTTTATCTGATCATATAGTTTTACCGGATCCTTGTGTTATTTGATGATATATAAAATGTTACTTATTTAGCAACTTGACTAAATCCTTCTAGCCAACTGGAGCATGCTGGAAGGAGGAATTTTCTAGTTTCCTATTATTTGCCAGAACATAATCTTATATGATATATAGTTTACTTGCTTGTCAATAGCAAGGATTGAGAATCACATTGAAATCCTGATGAATGAACTGTCTTTTATAGTCTGCATTTGTAAAGAAAACATTGAAATTACTTTAACTCGTGAGAATTTGAATCCACCTTCTTCATCATTTAGCGGACACACATATGAGAAATATGAAATTGAAATACTCATCAGGATCCTTAAACAAAATATCTTGGCCTCAAACACGCATTCTATTGGAGCAGCCTTGGAAAGTATCATAGGCTGGAGCAATAAAGCGAAAGCCTGATTTTGTCTTTTCGTTGCTATGACAAGGTTTATCATCTTTCTGGGCTTAACTTTCTGTCAAAAGTCCTCATTGTTAACTAAAACTTGGATAAACTTGCTATCTGTCATCCTAGCCAAGTAGCCGTTGCAATCAATTAAACTAATATTTTCTTATTGAAGTAATGTAGATGATATTGGCAGAAACTGAATCTCACTTTGTTAAAGAGTCACCTGAATATGTAGTTTTGCTTCTCTTCCATGTTCTTACAAAGTGTTTTACAAGCCTACTTTTCGTGAGCGAAGTTCCACATGTTAGACTACAAGTCAACATTATCGGCTTTCCATTTATTGGATATTTAACTGGCTGTTAGCTGACTATAATCATCCTGTTTTGAGTTTATTATTATTAACTGTAGTTGCTGCTGCCGTTGAAATTGTTGTAGTAGTTGTTGTTGCTGTTGTTTTTGTTGTTATTATAATTATCATATGTATTTAACATGCAGATATCTGAGATCAAAATGGCTGATATTCCTGATGTTGATCTTTCTTCACTTGGAGTTACAAAGTATGGAAACTACATTGTTGAAGTAGTGGACCCAGTTTCTGATTACTTAGAGCTAATGGAGGTAAGAAACAAAACCAGTCCAGTGTGGATAGATCATGATTCATAAGTAATTGTGTGAGATTCTTTGCAGAATGTCTTTGATTTTGATATCATCAGAAGTCTTCTTTCACGGTCAGATTTCAGGTATATGCATCTTATGCTCTATCAAATCAGAGTTTCCTAATTATATTGGGTGGTTCATGGATGTTTTTTTTTCTCGTGCTCAACCTTTGTAAGCTTGAAGTTGCAACGAGTGTTCTTCTTAGAAATATGATTAATAGAAATCGGCTGATATTAATTGATTGGTGAAAGGTGGGATTTTAGAAGGTAGAGTGTAAAACTCACATGCATATAAGATGTGATGGGATCTAACCGTATCCAAAATCAATAGAACTAATCATTTTGGTGGTCTGGCCTTTTTCATTATAAATTCTTTATACTTCCTTTATTTTTGAAATGTGGGACAACTTTTAAAAGTTCTGTTGTAGGTTTATACTTGATGCCATGCATGCTGTCACCGGTGCTTATGCAAAGCCCATATTTGTGGACAAGCTGGGGGCTAGACCGGTATGTTGTGCGCATAAAATATTCAGAAAATGTGTGATTTCTAAATTTGCTGGAATTCTTGACTGATTTTTTTTTTAATCTAGGATTCAATTTTAAATGGAGTGCCTCTGGAGGATTTTGGGCATGGTCATCCAGATCCTAATCTAACGTAAGCATATCAGTAATGCTTAAAAGCTGAATGTGATCTGTAACTCAGAAAATTACTAACTTTAAATGGTCTTTTTAAACAGCTATGCCAAGGATTTGGTGAATATTATGTACAGTGAGAATGGGCCTGATTTTGGAGCTGCCAGTGATGGTAAGTCGGACGACTTGAACAGGTGGAATTTGATGTGTTTCCATTTCCTTTATATTTGTGCCTAGAATTACTTGCTTTTGTTGACTCGCTCAGTAATTTTTTGAGGTTTGTAAATGATTTTTTTTGTATGCTGAACTGAAGTTATTAGAAGGATATAAGGGAAGGCAGAAACTCGAGTATCATTGATAAGAAATGAGGATTTTGTGAACTCTATGAGATGAATGAAAAAATATATGAAATTGCAATTGGTTTCATCAGTGATTTCATTGCTAATATACCGGGATTCAGAAGGCATTAGTTCACCTAGTTTGTACCCTTTTGCCTCATAAATGGAGGAAATGGTGCACTTGTTGATGATTTTTATCGGTCAAAAAAGTCAAATAAGACTGAGTGGAAATTACTGAAGGACAGCTATAATCTAAGTGCTGAAGAGCCAATACTAAAGCTGATAAGTGAGCTGATATATAATTTTGGTGAGAGTTCATGTATATTATCATAGATTTCTAAGAAACTTAAGCTTGAATATATTGTACTGATAATAAGGGAGGCATCTAAAGTTTTGTGTGTATATTTGTAATTGTTCTCATATCTGTCTATTTTCTGTGATTGGCAATTACATTTGAGTCCTTGCACTACACCAAAAGTTTGAAATATGAGTCTCTGATCAGATTGCTCCATAAAAGTAAACTAAAATTAGCATGCTTTAATTTAGTTACAATTTTAATCCTTTTCCTTATCATCATTTAGGTGATGGTGACAGAAACATGATTCTGGGTAGAGAGTTTTTCGTTACACCGTCAGATTCTGTTGCTATCATTGCTGCCAATGCTCAAGGAGCCATTCCATACTTTAAAAATGGCCCTAAGGTAGGAAGTTGTTCAAAGTTTCTTTCCATATTTTACTTTCACAAAACAACAACGAATGACCTGTTTTTAACTTTCAGGGTTTAGCTCGGTCCATGCCAACAAGTGGTGCTCTGGATCGTGTGGCTGAAAAGTTAAATCTTCCCTTTTTTGAGGTGAAGCAGGAATGATCTTTTGAAGGCAAAAGAAGTTACAGAGGCAGTTATATCTAGTAAAATATGTGTTTTCCATTGAATTCCCTTCTTTTTTGGTTTCAGGTCCCAACTGGTTGGAAATTCTTTGGGAATCTTATGGATGCTGGAAAGTTGTCAATTTGTGGGGAAGAAAGTTTTGGAACTGGTTCCGATCATATTCGCGAGAAGGACGGCATATGGTAACTCTCTATTTTAGTCTGGCTCTGCAACTCAAGCAGTAAAGAGACTTTTTTTGACATTTTCTTTTGTTGCTACAAAACCATCCAACCATCTTACATTTTGTTTTACATGCACTTTATACCAATATGTGACCTTGTTAATATGCCTAAACCTTGTACATCAACATGAGAACCAGAACCACCCCTGTAAGTGTTATCCTGCATCCTAGAAACTTGGTGTTGGTTTTGAGTACAGCATATGATTGAGTCAAGGTCACTGGTTATTGTTGGGTAGTTATTACAGGATCAGTTGTTTCAGTTTTTCATGGGAACCTATTTGTTGGCAACATAGGGCCTGCCAGTTTGCCACTCTTCCATGAACTTTGTGTAGGGAACCAATTTAGTAGAGTTGGAGGCCTACCATGTACTTAGCTGTTTATCTCTTCCAAGGAAGAGAAGGATATGGATGGAGTGATAGTCCATCTTTCTCATGGAATTGTGTGTCATTCCACCCATCTTAATTTCATTTTATGCATATTTGATTTTTGTTATTTATTGTCAGAGGATCACAAAACACATTATTCATCTGATTTTGTATTACTTTTCTTTGGCTTATCAGAATCAATAATTTCCTTATCTGATTATCACAGCCTCATCAGAACCGTGTTCTGGCACATCATCAATTTTATGTTTTTAGCACAGTATTGACTAAATGCTGGTTTTATTTCCTCTAGTTCAATCATATTTTCATTTTTTTCTGCTCTATATGTGGTAACAGTAACTCTTGATTTTGATTTGTAAAGACAATGGTGCATAATTTACATGTCCTTTCCCCCCAGAATTACAGTTCTTACTGTTCCTCTTTGTTTATACCTTGTCAAATTTAATGTAATTAATCTAAAATTTTCCAAATGCCAGGGCGGTGTTGGCTTGGCTTTCAATTATTGCTCACAAAAACAAGGACAAGAAACCAGGGGAGAAGTTGATTTCTGTTTCCGATGTTGTGAAAGAGTATTGGGCAACATATGGAAGAAATTTCTTTTCTAGATACGATTATGAAGTAAGTATAATAACTGCAGTTTAATATTTCATCATGTTGTAATCACTGGGCTAATTTTTGGAATTTGGAACTGCTGGAGAGAGTTCGTTGACCTCTCTTGGGAGAGAAGCTACTCCTTAATGCATCTTTTTTTTTTTCTTTTCAAAGGAGTGCGAGTCAGAAGGAGCCAATAAGATGGTAGAATATCTGAGAGATTTGATCTCAAAGAGCAAACAAGGAGACAAATATGGTAAGATCGTTTGCAAATATTTTTCATTAATTATCTTTGGAATCCTATACCATTGACCACTGTAAAAAATTTCCAATACAGGGAGTTATGTCCTTCAATATGCCGATGACTTCAAGTACACCGACCCTGTAAGCCCAAATGCAGTGCATGTTTACGGATGTTTGTGTCATTAATTCCTATGGGAATGGTAATATAAAATTGGATTTCTTCAGGTGGATGGAAGTGTGGTCTCAAAGCAAGGGGTCCGATTTGTTTTTACTGATGGATCAAGGATCATATTCCGGTTATCTGTATGTGCAACTCCTGGTCATTTCGTTTAGCATTTGAAGTTTCAAGTAATACTCTTTTTGACATCATGATAATTTCGATGCATTCAGGGAACTGGTTCTGCAGGTGCAACTGTTAGAATTTATATCGAACAGTTCGAACCAGATGTCTCCAAACACGACATGGATGCCCAAATTGCACTTAAACCATTAATAGGTCAGTTTACAATGTTATGCATGCGTAAATTGTCAGTTCATTTCGCCCCCATCAACTTGAAAAAAAAATCAAAGGATCTAAATTTGTGGTTTTCAACGAAAAACCCATAACTTGTCAAATTTGAGTCATTTTACTCCCTAAACTGATATCAATCCGGTGTTATTTTTTATGGGTGAAGGTGTAAAATGACTGAAATCGATGAACTGTGGGTGTTTTTATCTAAAACCTCGAGCTTAGATTTTTTTGATTTTTTTCTCAAGTTGAAAGGTAAAATAAACCGTGATTGCATAAATTATTAACGATCGCCTTTAATAGTCATTATACTGAAGTGTTTTTGGTTGGTTTAGATTTGGCATTGTCTGTGTCAAAGTTGAAGGACTTCACAGGAAGGGAAAAGCCAACAGTCATCACATAAAAGAATCCATGCCCTGTTGATCTCTCGGATCAATTTACGTCCCGAGCTATGCTCAAAGGCAAGTCTGGAATGTTCTTCTGCCACGCATATGTTTTTTGTTCAATTTTGGTTGGTATTTGGCTACGGCATTACCATACAATAAAATCTCCCTGTAAAATAATATATAAACAAGTCGCAGATGAGAATAAAATATATTTATTGATTAGCCCTTTGTTTTTTCAAAATAAAAGAATAAATAAATATTTATTAATACGGTTGGAAACAGCAATAGGTTCTGTATGATTTGGTTTCAACTGATAGCGAATATGAGAAATCCCTATGTACTTTGTCCACTGCGTCGTTTGTGAAACGTCGTTTGTGAACATGTCCGTTCGTGAGTAGGACTAATAATATTTCATCATGTTAAATGTGCAAAAAATTTTGGTTAATTAAATTATACTATTGGTATTATTTGATAATGAGGTGAAATATTATCAACTTTGTTCATAGATTGTTCACCGAAGACATGGTAGACAGAATTTAAATAAGAATTTTTCAGCCAAATATATCTCCATTATCTAGGCATCCCATTTCAACTGACCCCAGTGATCTAGGTTGAACTGGGCATTGTCCGAAATTTCTTGCCTAAATATAATGTTAACAGATGTTGAAAGAATAACAAACATTATCAAGAATAAAAGATGTATTGGAGTATATGCATACATTCCCTGAAAATTAAAAAAAAAAGTACATGCATACATAGTGGAACAGGGTATCAAAGATGTAAAGCAAAAGGTTCATAAACAATTACAAACATCATTTTAAATAGATAAAAAGTAAGCGATTCTGCCTGTCTGATTTGAATAGAAGATAGCTTATCAAAGCCTACCAATCAGATTTTCCCGATCAATTGAAAAAGTCATTCTAAATTTTTATATTTCCCCTTCCTGTCCGCTTAAAAATACTACTGCTACGGCAGCTACACTCTAGCAATTTACTTAAATTTCTTCCATATTACTAATAATTAATAATAATAACACATGCAAGAATAAGAAAACATTCCTTAAAGTCTATATGGTCAAATATAACATTGTGTCCAAATCAATATATATGATTAACATTATAAAATGCATCTATACCCGAGTCAGAAATCTTTAGATCCCGACAATATATATTTCAAATCGAGCAATAAGTACATGAATCAGAGTAAATCGACCAGAACAATAAATATCTACCTAATGGACACATACATCACACACGTACAAACACATTATCCTAGGCCTAATTCATAAAAGTACGAAACAATATAATTATACGGATTAGGGAGGCACATTATCATAAGCTTAATAGTGCATTACAACTCAATATAAATATAGAGATCGGTGAGAAGAATCCAACAACATTACGTACTTATGCACCACTTTTAGGTTTTAAAACTATTCATTCTCTAGTTTTTACTTTTATTCATCGCTCTAGCGGACTTCTGAAAAACTCGTCGAATGCTCCTTTCTCGGTTTTGTTCTTTCTTTAAAGGACCAAGCACTGCCCTAACCCCAAGTGATTTATCACTTATAAAATTTTGAACAGAAATCATAAACTTCAAAGATCTTTTTTGCTGCCATAGCATCGAATTAGATTTGGATGGGACCCGAATTGCCTGTAGTTTGATGAATAACATGTCCATTGGTTGTATTGTGCACATAGGAAACTAGACAATTGGATTGGGTGTAAGGCAGCGAGTCCCACTGAGCAGTGTCCCTATAAGAAGCAAAGATGCTACGACCGAAGGTTAATTGATCTTATTGGTTTGGGGCCTTAATAGATAAGATCTACTTATAAGCCAACAATATGCAATCCAATAGCGTATCCGACCACTTCTTGTGGGAGCTGAGTGTCCAACTAAGACAAAGAAGGATAGAGTGTATGTTATAAGTAAGACTGAGAAAAAACCTAACCAAATTATTAATTTTAATCGGATCAAATTGAAATCTAAAATGATTAAAAAAATATTACTTTCTATGTGTATAAGTAAAAATTATGATTTTTAATTTTTGTTCGGTTTTACTATTGTTTAACCTAACCGACCAAAAAATCAAATTTTAGGGTAACATTGTTTTTATTAATATATTTTATGTGTATAATTAGCTTAATAATTATATATATATATATATATATATATATATATATATATATGTATATACACACACATCATTTATGTGTTTTATCTAAACCATTAAACCAACCGAATCTTATCAAACTGAACTAGCAACACAATTTTAGTTAATCAAACTAAAATTTTATATTAATTTTAGCTTGGTTTGATTTTTATTTTATTTTAAAAAATGTAGCTTGAGTTTAATTTTTTTATTAAATCAAACTGAACCCAACACCCCTTACTTAGAAGGGCATAGTGGAAGAAAAATTATCCCAAATAAAAGCTCGAAGCAATTCCGAAATAGACATAATGGAAGAGGAAGCACTGATAACATAAAAGAACATGTTGGGACACTATTTTTGTCTTCTCAACTTTGGTTTGCATGCACTACTAACTAGAACATGTCATCTCTCAATAACTTTTACACCTCGTCCTCTTCTCTTTAGATGTCACATTATCTTCTTCGATACAAACAAACTAAGGGACCCTATATAATACAACGTTTACTCTTTTTTCCCCTTCACAATATATATGCTCAAAGATATAGGATTAAACATAATTATATGTATTGGTAAAATAATTTTATCTATTCATATTTATTAGATTAAGCTAACGAAAATACCCACATCTATTACTTAATTAGTAAAAATAATTTTAATATTTATTGTCCGTTAATCTTGTAATAAAATACTAACCCTAATGGAAATATATTCATAATTATAATAATTTTACTCATTAAGCACTTTATTGTTGAAACTAGCTAGGGTTAATGAGTGGAACGCCGTTGTTTTATATGCGTGTCTATATATATTAACATAATAAAATAAGATAACGTCCCAAAAAGCAATCCACATTAAAAAATATGTTTTAACCAAAAATTGGATCTAACATTCGCATGTTTAACAAACTAACATATCAAAATATTTTTATAAATTTACTCATAGTTGTGTATAGATAAAATTATTTAACTTAAAACATATTATCGTTATGCTAATTCACCAATTAATCGAGTTAAGAATCTAGAAGTCTATTAATTTTGCCACTACCGAACTCTCGACTAACCATTATATATGTCCGGCTAAATACTTAGACTATGCACCACTAATTCTATAAGGAGGTGAATTTAGTGGATCCGATCATTGTTCCATTTGTTGACAATCATTACACATCAAATAAATAAAAGCCCTACGAATTTATAACTTATAAGTGAATGTTAGTACTCCAACACATTACTATACGTCAAGTGATTTTATTTAAGATAGCTTTCAATTTTATTATCTGCCATTTGTCCAACACTTTAAGAGCCATCATGAAATTTCGACACCCATTAACACCTACCAATGGATAATTATACAACACACCCGTCGCACTATATCATTTATGTAATAAACCAATTGTGTGTTAGATATGTGGAAAATTAAATGATAAAAAAAAGGTCTAATCACTCAAAACTCCCTCATCTTTTGCCCCTTTTGCAAATATACGCTGACATAAAAATTTCTCCAATTCTACCCTAATTTGCCCTTTTATATTTCAATTGTACTCTAAAACATCAAATTGATCTCTTTTCACTTAGAAAAATTTAAAATAATTCTTCATTTTAGCCTATATTTCAATTAGATTCTAATATTATTAATAATAAAAAAATAAAAAGTAAAAGGGCTGAAAAACTACCACCTTTCATTTTTTTTCAATAGCACCCTGAACTTATAATTTTTTCAATAGCACCCTGAACTTATAATTTTTTCAATAGCACTCTATTTCGTATTTTTCGGTTTCAATAGCACCCTAAAACATCAAATTGAACTTTTTCATTTGGTTAATATTCAAAAAAAATCCTTCATATATATCATAAGTTCTAAATATTCTACAATATTTTAAATTATACATAAACGCCCTCTTCTTCACAAAATAAAAAAAATATGAATAAATATTTAATTAAATTAGAACTGTGGCCAAATTCGGAGACGAGCTGCTCGTCTTCCATGGAGCGGGTTCGTTTTCTTTTATTTTAAATTAAATTATTAATATTTATTTATTTATTTGGATTTATTTGAAAGGTTTTTAAGTTAAGGGACTTATTTGAATTTGTCCAAGTAAAAAAAGTATAAAATGACCCTTAAATTTAATTGTTTTAAAAAGTTTAATCCTTATGATAATAAAATCATTTTTTTTTTAAATTTAGGGTGCTATTAAAATCGAAAAATACGAAATATGGTGCTATTGAAAAAATTACAAGGTGAGGATGCTATTGAAAAAAAATATTAAAAGGTCGATAGTTTTTCAGACTTTTTGCCAAAATAAAATATTAATTTAAATTTTTTTATAAGTGAAAAGAGATCAATTTAATATTTTAGAGTACTATTGAAATATAAAAAGACAAATTAGGATAAAATTAGAGAAATTCTTACGTCAGGGTATATTTGTAAAAGAGCATAAAGATGGGGATTTTAAGTAATTAAGCCTAAAAAAATAAATAATAATTAAAAAAAATTATTACAAATGTTTATTGATTTAATGTAAAAATGATGTGGCATAACAATTGCATAGGATAAACACTCCTGCCGATATAGATGAGGTTGACTGGTTATGAATTCGTTTATTTTACAGATAATTTTTCAGTAATTATGAGTTGATATACTTGATAGTTTATACATATCAAGTTAGTTTGCCAATAATGTCGAACACCCTCCGGCCCACTTCACAAGGGATGTTTAAGCATTGTTATTTGCCTCGTAAACTGGGTACAAACAAGTTAAGTGTGAATAAATATTAGTAGAAAATATAAAATTATTTTACGCAATTGTAGTGCCATATGTATATCGATCTAATAAAATATTTGAAATTAATATTAGATTTTTTTAAAAGAATAATTACTTAAATATTAAAAATTTAATATTTCATCAAACATTTTATTGATTTATTATACAAATAATATGGTACAATAGTTGCATGAAATAATTACACGTTGAAATATTATTGAAATAAAAAAGTGTCTTTTTCTTAAAAAGTCCAAAGCGAAAATCAATGGGGATTGTGTATGCTCCCCATTTTGTAATGTTTGATTTAAAATCTATCCACCAAGAACAAATAATTGTAGAGACAAGAGATTAAAGTAAGCAAACTTTTAGTGGAAAATATTAAGAGATATATAGAAACACTTTAGCAACAGTTGTGCATAGATCCAACCTTATTGGGTCTATCAGTTTCATGGGATTTGTTCTTCGAGACATTGTGACAACTGCACCATCATGTTACTTGCCTCTTCTTGTTCGCCTCCTCCGCTCATAATCTGTCTTGTTGCGGACACTCTCAGCTTCTTCTTCATCTAATCTGCATATACTCTGTTAAGTCGGCAAGTGATCATAGTTGACAATCCTTTTTTAGATTTGATTTTCACAACTTATTGATAACGTAATAATAATGCATACTAGAAGCGAAGCAACCTCGCCGAAATATAGTATCATGAAGTCAAACGATAAATGAACGTAGCCAAGACATGATGCGGGTAACTCGGAAATCAAGAGACACTCAAAAAATCAAAAAACGCATCCGAACATCTTCATTAGCATATGCATTATTTTTCAACTACTAACAATAATATTAAAAAGAAAACTTTAAAGGACTTAATTGATAAAAAAAGTATTCTACTTCAACCTACAAGTTCAACCAAGCTTAAAATATACAATACAAACATGTGTGATAAAAGAAGAAGTATGCATATTTTATACTAGCTCTTACGCATTTGCAGGACAGCGTTTTAAGTATTTGATCTGTACAAGTTCAATCTTTTTAATCCATTGCTGAAAGTTTATGAATATTTATTGGATTTGAAATGTGATAAATAATTTGAAAAGAAAGAGCGTTTCTGTGAGCAATTGAACCCACGACCTAATAGATAATTGTTCAGCGTTTATACCATTTAAGTTATAACTTATTAGTAATCTTTCAACTTTTGTATAGATTATGATATCATATATCAAATTATCCTATATATAGATCTATAATTTATATAGGTTGTGAAATCACATCAAATCAAATTATTATTCACTCTAAAATTTAAATTATTAAATGAGACTTCAATAATAATTTTATAGGCTTTTTATATATGTCATAACTCACACTTTCGTCTCTCATGTTTGAAATCAAACGATACGATCTTCCATTTTTATTTCCGTCAACAATTAAATCCTTCTGTCCATTTTGGTGTAGTTAATTGAGTCAAAAGACTTAATTGAAAAATTACGACATATGTGGAGAGTCTCAAAGTAATTTACTTTATTGAGAGAAAATTACTATGAAATCCCACATATGTCATAATTCACATTTTTTTTCCTCTTTATTTGAAATCAGACGATATAATGTCCCACTTTTGTTTTCATCAACAATTTAATCCTTCCGTCCATTTTTAGTGTCAGTAGAATGATGCCAAAAGTACACAGAGAGACTAAAATGTTGACGAAAATAAAAATAGAGAACCATATCGTTTTGATTTTCAAACAGTAAAACGCTCCATCACGCTCCCTTGATCAGCTCTTTAACAATGTTAAGAAATTAAGTTAAAAAGATATTATGACGGTGATCATCAATGTTTTACCCGTATGTGACTATCGTTTCAAGATTCAATTGGTTAAACCAACGGCTCAACCGTATTAATAAAAATAAATATTTTTGTAATTTTGTATAATTTTATAAAAGATATATATCACATAATGAAAAATATAATTAAATTTTATAATTTTGTATATTTTTTAAAATAAATTAATTATAATCAATTTCTAAAAATCAACCGGTTTTTCCGTTTCAGCAGTTCTTTAATTTGTACGATTTTTTGGGTCAACATAGTTGAACAACTTTTCTGTGCTTTAGTAACAATCAAAGAGGATTGGCCACCGGTTCACCGCTAGTGATCTGGTTCTCAAAACTGTGATAAGGTCATATTAAACATTAAAAAGTCTTTTTACTTTTTATTTTTGATAATTCGTTAAGAGTGACGTTTGTGGAAGAAATTGAACTTACAATATCTAGCTGCAGAATGTTATGCAACGTTTATATATAGCTCGCAGTCTTTCAACTTTTGTTAAGCTTGCAACATTTGCTATGTACATTATTTTTCGAATGCCGGATACCAATATTCTGTTAAGAATTTGGTCAATATAATTCAGTCTGTTGGTCCAGATGGCTTCTTGAGAGAGAGAGAGAGAGAGAGAGAGAGAGAGGGTCCACTAACCGGTTTTTTTTATAGGGAAGAAATAAAAGTCTTGAAATAAAGAGCTAAACACTGCCCGTTCTAATTTGATTTTCCAAACTCTGGTTTTCCCAAGATCCAGAAACTCACAACTAGTAAACTTATCACCTAGGTGTTTACAAAATCAATAGAAACATATAATTTTGTTTGTGCAGAAAACTCTTTGAATACAAATCAACCTAATGAGTAAAACAGAGTTAATAAGGCACCAATTAATGAAGTTCAATTTTAAAACCAGTGAGTAAAATACTTTCAACAAAACATAAAACACGATTTAAAACTTGAAGAAGATTTCTACTAATGTAAAGTCTCATACTAGAAATGAAGTCACAGTTTTGAAATAAAAATCTTACTTAGTTATGAATGAGGAAGATGATGTTATTTATAGAAAACTGATTTCTCATAAATGACTTCAAATATTTTAAAGATTCATTCAAAACAGATTTTATTGTGCAAAATGACAAATACAAAGTTTCTATAATCAAATGGAAAAAGAGAAAATAATTGTTGCAAAAACCGTTGCCAACAAATCAGGAGGAATGTTTTTATTTCTGTGTGTGCATGTGAGTGAAAAATAGGGATGGTAATGGGGAGGGGATTCCCCGTTTCCCGTGGGGACCCGCCCCTAATGGGGCGGGGAATCCCCACCAATTACCCCATGGATACGGGGATGGGGGAAAAGCATTCCCCAACCACGGGGATAGAGAGGGGACGGGGAGTATAGTCCCCACCCCATGGGATGGGTACCCGATTTATATATATATATATATATATATTTATAAGTTTTAGTATCTTATTTATAATTTTAAATAATTTAATTTAATTTTTTTATTAGTTTCTATTTAGTTATATAATATATAATATTATAAAAGATAATAGTATTTTCTATAATTAATTTTTTTAAAATATTTTATGAAAATAATAAAATTATTTATAAATTATATTCAATTGTACAGGGAACGGAGATCCCCATGGGGATGGGGACGGGGATGATTTTATCCCATTAATCAAGTGGGAATAGGGACGGGGATTCCTCATAGACACGGGGATGGGGATGGGGATGGCTTCCCCGTCCCCACCCTGTCCCATTGCCATTCCTAGTGAAAAGAAAAGCTTGATGATGTCACACAATTAAAGCAGATTTTGATGAAAAATTTATAGGTGAGTGAAAAACAATTTCAGCTTTGGAATTGTAGTACATTATTAAGCCAATTTATCTTTACATGAGATTCTAATAAATATTTTTTTTTAAACATAAATTTTGACAGACTAATTATTTATGTTTTTTGAATTTGATTTTTCTTTGACTTCCTTTTTCTTCTGATTCTAAGATTAGTTTGAGAAATTTTTTGCAAGTTTTATAAAACACTGAACAAACAGTATTAATTGAAATTTATGTTATATCAAAATTAAGGATAATCTTTAGCCAACACAATTAACTTTTTACATTAGAATATAAAATTATTTTTAAACATTAAATGTACCAAGAGATACTTTTAATTTTTTTTTGTTTGTCAAAGCCAAGAGATACTTTTAAATATATAGCGAAAGTAGACGTTCTGCATGTGCATGTAATATAATTCAAGTTAAATGTCAATTTAAACTTGTTTGACCATTTGGCACGATTTATACCAAAATAGAAAATAAAAGTAATTTTCATGAATGTTAAAAAAAAACCTCATTTTTATTTCTATTCTTATTTTCTCTTCAGCAAAATAAATTAACGACTTCATAATTCTTGATGAAGATTAATCCATAAGATCAGTCAAGGTGATGTGATAAAACCTTGCAAGATACTCATTTAACTTCAAGAATATAATTAAATTTCAGCCTTATCTACAAGATCTTGTCGGAGATGCCAAAATCTTCTGTGATTAATTAGAAGTTGTATTCTTTAGTATGATTTTAACTTTGAAAATGAAAAGAAACAAAATCAGACTTGACTGCTCTATAGTTATTTAAGTATGATTTTGATCAATTTATCTATTAACATTATACTAGTATATAAAGGAGTTAACGTTATAGAAAGTCAACCTAATTATTTTGTTTCGATTCTTATTAATATACTCTCTCCGTCCCGTAAAGATAAAAAAAATTATACTTTCACAAGAATTAAAAAATTAATTATTTGTAATTAATTTGTGTTAAATTTTTTAATTTATCCTTTTGTTTTTTTGAAATAAATTAATATAATTTAATGGTTTATAAAACTAAAATCACTATATAAATATTGTCCAATAGAATTTTATATGTAGAAGGTCATACATTAGAACTATAAATCAGTAATATTGGTATAAGAATATTTTAATAATTGTATATTTAACTAACACTATTTTTTCTATCTTTGTGGGACAAAAAAATAAGTTATTTTTTCTATCTTTACTGGACGGAGAGAGTATATCGATTCTTCGCTAGAGGTTTCGCATCATTTGAATAATCATAACTACTAAAAAATGTCATATGATATAAAAAAAGTCAAACCTTTTTAACTTTTTATAAATATATTCAATTTTTTTAAAACTTATAAATCTATCCCAATTTGTCAAATCCGTCAGTAATCTATTCAATTTTTTTAAAATCGATTTGATAGTTTTTAAAATTGATTTATCTGAATCATGTGGTATTCCAATTAACAATTTCTTTTCTATTTAATTTGAAAAGCTGCACATATTTATATTATTGTCAAACCCGAATGGGGCCGGTCCAAAAATTTATCTTTTTATTATTACAAATTTTAAACATAAAATAATATGAAGAGTATATTTGATTTTTTTTTTTTGTCACTACAACACTAGCAAATGGCTAATATCTAAATTGATAGTTGAAAAAATGGATTATAATTTAAAAATTTAGATCATAAATAAAAAAACTCAAAAAGTGAAATGTCTTTTAATAATTAAACTTAAAAAATACCGTCAAATCATTAAGTTTTCATATCTTTAATGTTATATTTTGGATCCACCACTAGGATTTTTCGAATTGTCGAGTTATAATTTGAAATAAATCTGAAAAACTAGAATTAGAGTTGTAATGTAACAAATAGAATGACGTTTCCATCATTTTTTGTTTCCTTTCTGACAATGACAGTATTGCTTGACTATTTAATTACTATTGAAATCAATCAAAGCGTCACTTTTTTAAAATTATTTTGCGAGTCTTTCCCACTTGATCAAATACGCTTATAATGGAGAATGTCATTTTTAATACCTTTACATAAAAATATCAAATAATAAATCAAATTAAAAAAATTCTGATAGTAAATAAAATTCTAATATTTTATGATAAGTTACCAAATTAGTGGAACCGAGCTCCAGGTTACATGAGATTAGAACACAAGAAAAACAGAGGTCAGAAGAAATATCAGTAGGGGACACCGACAATCCGCTCTGACGTTCTAGTAGATTTTAGTGAGGGAAAGAATAAGAAGATAACAGAGTGTATGCAACCTGCTTTATCAAGACTGTTCCGTGTGCATATCTGCTGCTACATCATAATATTGTGTAATTGCCTTGTCATCATTTCCAGCTGTATTACAGCTATATTACAGTTGTATTCCAGCTCATAATTTTAGCTTCATTTAACTTTATTTTTAGTCTATAAATAGCATTAGGTTTGTAGTTTAATTCCTTTAGTTTTTGTAATTGAAAACTCAATTCAATATAATTTCAGTTATCGGTTTGTTTTCTGATAGAAGAAAAAAGAAGATTGTAAAATTGTGAGGATAAAAAATACTTTGAGACTTTGCACATAAGGTGGTTTATATAGGTCAATCCGTGCAAATCTGAGCTGACATTTCTCTTTTTCTTCTTTGGCCTCCACATTCTGTCACTACTAGAAATCCTTCCATTTGCGACGGAAATTAGCGACGGAATGCCTTTCCGTCGCTAATTTCCACATTTAACGACCGACTTGGCGACAGGAATGGCAACCTGTCGCCAATTTGGAGGGAAAACGATTACCGACGGAAATTCCGTCGGTAATCCGTCGGGGATTTGGCGGGCTGATGGCGGGAAGAAATGGCGCCTTTTTATTTTGGGGTTAGCGACCGGACTTATTAATCCGTCGGTAATATTACCGACGGATTACACAATCCGTCGGTAAATCATTTGGAAACGGTACGCACCGTTTCATTTAAGATTTACCGACGGATTACCGACGGACACAATCCGTCGGTAAATCTTAACCTAATATCACAGCGCCGCAGTCAGCAGCAGTTCATCTTCTTCCTTCTTTCACTTTTCTCCATTTTGGCGATTTCTCCTCCCATCTCCGGCGATTTCTGCTCCCATTCCGGCGCCATTGATACCACTCCTCTCCGGCTGCCCCCACTCCTCTCCGGCGCCAGTACTGCTGCCGCCACTCCTCACCGGCGCCACTGCTCCTCCACCGCCCCCACTTCTCTCCGGTGCTACTGATCTACGGTAAGTTAGTTTAGGGGTTTTATTAATTTTCATTTGTTTTATTAATGTGTTTTAGTTATTTATTTTTTTTATTTATTTTAACAAAAAAAATAGTTGCTGCCGGCCACCCTCCACTGCCGCCGGCGCCGCTGCCTTTCTCCGGTCTCCGGCCACCCTCCACTGCCGCCGGTGCCGCTGCCTTTCTCCGGTCTCAGGTCAGTATAAATCATTCAATTAGTTTTGTTTATTTTATTAAATTTAGGTTTAAATTAGATTAGTTAATATTATTAAAATTAGGTTTAAATTAGATTAGTTTTGTTAATTGATTAGGTGTTTTTTTAAATTAGATTAATTGATATTAATAGATTAGATTAAATTATTGTTTATTAAAATTTGTAAGTTTATTTAAATTAGGTTGGTATTATTTAAATTTACATTTTATTTAAGTTGGTAACTTTTATAATAATATGATAGTTATATAAAATTAGGTTACTTTTTATATTTGTGTAAATCTATTAAAATTAGGTTAGTAAAGTAGACTAAATTTGTAATTGAAAAGAATTGAAAAGAATTGTTTTTTATTTTGCTTGGTAAAATTAGGTTATTTTATTAATACTATTTTATTTAGATGTTAGTTAATTAGGCTATGCATGTAAATAGAATAGTTAATTTTTTTAATAGTTGATTAATTTGGTTAAGTTTTATGTGAATTGGATTGTAATCGTAAATATACGTTTAATTGTGTTACTTGTTAGTTTTGAGAATTTAGCGTATTTAGTTAATAATAACTGTAATTAATATAATACTATCTGTAATATGAAACAGTTTAGATGAATGGTGTTGGTTATGTGGAAATGTGTATTGTTTGCTTGCAGGATTTCCCTGAAAAATGGGTGATGCTCATTTTTAGGGGAAATGCTGCCGGATTTTCGTTAAAAATATTATATCACTTAGAAAATTGAAAAAAATGTATCTTGATAAAGTATTAATTTGTATTGTTATAATCTGATCCAAAACTATTAATGTAGGTTTGTTTCTGAAGATTGCTGATAGCCGCTGATCATAGCCGCTGTTGTTTGTTTACATCGCTTATCTCCTATTTATTGCGGTTCTGCTCTTCAACAAGTAAGTGTTACTGCATTTTTGTATTCAATTTATAGTATTTAGAGTAAATTGAATAACAATTAAATTTATTTAACAAAGATTTTATTCACACCGAATAAAATCTTACCTAGCCGTAGAAACCCGTCCCGTGTGTTCAAGCGATTGAACGACACGGGATTGTACGTGTGTACAGTTCGTAAAACTGCCGTCGTCTGCGTAATTTGATCACGAAAAAACATATATGTATGGATATGGTATAAAAATATTCGGTAGTTTTCTGGCGTATGTTCTCCGGGTGGCTATTTAATATAGGCTGTGTAACGCTTATTCCTTACGGAATATATAATTAGCGTTACACACCCTATATTATGTAATGCACCTGGGGAACGACGCCGGAAGGCTGCCGAATATTTTTTCCGTATTCATGCATATATCGTGATCGAATTATGGGGCGCCAGTTTTGCGAATGGGATAGGACCCTACCCTTTTAGCAGTCAATTACATTGACTTTGCTATGTTGAGCTTATGAACCAGTACGTAATTGTACGTCCTCCAGAAATGAATCCAGACCGCAGCTGGATGTATACGAGGCATGACAGAGGCTTCCTGCCGCCAGATTTTTTCCCTAATCTTGAAGAGTTCGTGAATTTTGCTGTACAACATCCCGAGTGTATGAATGGAGAAGAGATAAAATGCCCATGTTCTAGGACAAAATGTAGAAATACGAATTTTCGAGATGTCGAAGTTGTGAAACTACATGTCTTGCAGTCTGGGTTTGTTCCAGATTACTATGTCTGGATTCACCACGGTGAGGTGAATGTCCCTCCTGTTGTTCAGCAGCCGGTTAATGAATACGATTACTATAATGAGGGAGGGGGAGATTTAAACTCCGGTCAGAGAATGGTTATTGATGCTGCTGGTCCTGAAGTTTTTGAGGAAGAGACCCCGAATGAAGAAGCTCAGAAGTTTTTTGATATGATGAGTGCGGCAGAAGAAGAAATATGGCCCGGAAATAGCAGACACTCACCCCTGTCCGCATCTGTTGAAATTTTGGATATTAAGTGTCGACATCAGGGGTCGATATCTTTAATTGACGACACCTGCCGTTTATTACAAGAACTGCTTCCAGAGAACAACAAAATGCCGAAAAATTTTGCTAATATCAAGAAGCTGGTGAAAGGTCTCGGGTTGCCGGTTGAGGTTATTGAGTGCTGTTTGCACAACTGTATGATTTACTGGGGGGCGGACGAGGATTTAACCCACTGCAAAGTTTGCACATTTCCTCGGTGGAAACCTGTTACGAAAAGCAATTCGGCCAAAAGAAGGGCTAACGTTCCTTATAAAAAAATGTTTTATTTCCCTTTAACTCCGAGGCTGCAAAGGTTGTACGCTTCCAAAGCCACGGCTAAACATATGACATGGCACGCTGAACATGAAATGGAAGACGAGAAGATGTGTCATCCTTCTGACTCTCCGGCGTGGAAACGGTTCAGTGAGTTGCATACAGATTTTGCTGATGAAACAAGAAATATCAGACTAGGCTTATGTACTGACGGGTTTCAACCATTTGGTAGTTTTGGAACACAATATTCTTCCTGGCCAGTCATTGTGACGCCGTATAATCTGCCTCCAGGCATGTGCATGAAGGATGAGTTTATGTTTTTGACAATACTTGTCCCGGGACCTGGAAATCCAAAAGACCAGATGGATATATTCCTGCAGCCGTTAATAGCGGAGTTGAATCAATTGTGGGAATCTGGAATTCGGACGTATGACGTTCAAAAGAGGCAGAATTTTCAAATGAGGGCGGCGCTTATGTGGACAATTAATGACTTTCCCGCTTATTCAATGTTGTCTGGGTGGAGCACATCAGGAAGACTGGCATGTCCGCATTGTATGGAAAATACCGAGGCATTCACGTTGCCCGATAGTGGTAAACAGTCCTGGTTTGATTGCCACAGAAAATTTTTACCTACGGGCCATCATTTTCGTCGGAATGTTACTGAATTTCGAAAAGGCAAACAAGTAAAGCACAAATTTGGAGGTGTGAGGACTGGAGATGAAGTATTAGCAGAGGTTGACGGTCTGGGGTTTAAGAGGGCTTATGAGACAGATGCTAAGGCTACGAATGCTGATCTATCTAAAGGCCGTGGTTGGAATCGAAAGAGTATCTTTTGGGATTTACCGTATTGGAAGACAAATGTAATCCGGCATAATCTCGATGTCATGCATATTGAGAAAAATGTATTTGACAACGTTTTTAATACCGTACTCAATGTACCTGGTAAGACGAAAGACACGGCAAAATCTAGGGCAGAGCTGAATAAGATTTGTGATCGTCCCGGTCTAGCACAAGATCAGGAAACCGGTAGATATCCAAAGGCTTTGTATGCTTTGGACAGGGATTTAAAAAAGATTTTGCTCGAATGGATTCAAAAGTTAAAGTTTCCGGACGGTTACGTGTCCAACTTGTCAAGGTGTGTTGATTTAAACAGTTTGAAGATGATGGGCATGAAAAGTCATGACTGTCATGTCTTCATGCAACGACTTTTGCCAATTGCTCTCCGGGAGCTTCTTCCGCCCGAAGTGTGGGAACCTTTAACTGAGCTAAGTATCTTCTTCAGGATACTGTGCAAGTTGGAACGTATTTTTCCACCGAGTTTTTTTAATTCGATGGAACATCTCCCGGTACACCTTCCATACGAAGCTATGATGGCAGGACCTGTTCAGTATCGTTGGATGTATCCGTTTGAAAGGTACTACATCTACAGTTCTATTTCATCGATCGAGTGGTTGGTACATGCATGAACTAATTATTTGATTATGCAGATACCTGAGAAAACTAAAAAATAAGGTCTCGAATAAAGGCAGAGTGGAAGGAAGCATCAGCAGCGGATATTTATTAGAGGAAACAGCGAAATTTGCATCTTTCTATTTCAAGGATGGTGATCCGATGCTACCATGTCGGATGCAAAGAAATGAAGTTTGCGAAATGGACGTTGATGATGATGTCGACAGATTATCCATTTTCAAACCGAAAGGGCGACCTATAGGTGCTTCTCGGAACAGATATCTGGATGATGCTGAATATAATGCTGCCCGAAGCTATATCCTTCTGAATTGCACTGAAATCGAACCTTTCAGAGAGTATGTCTTCATATCCACATTTAAGTTCAATATTGAAGAATTTTATACAATTTGTCTTAATTCGCTCGTATTCTTGTAAATAGAGTTTTTGAAGGCGAGTTGTATGAAATCAACCCCGAAATCACACAGACCGAAGTTGTAGTCAAGTTGGAGAGTGAATTCGCCTTTTGGTTCGAGCAATATGTAAGTATTTATGTTGTTTTATCGTCGTAGTTGTATATATTATCGTGTTGATCCGTATAAATAATTGTGCTACAGGTGAAAGACCAAACTGTCTGTACCAATCCCTATATTCTAAGTCTTGCAGAAGGACCGCTTAGATCGGTCAAAACATTCAAGGGGTATTGTGTGAACGGGTTTAAATTCAATACTGAAGAATATGGGGAGGATCGGGTTACAATGAATAGCGGAGTTTGTGTAAAAGGATCACTCTACGGTCCGGCTGAAAGCGACTTTTATGGAGTGTTGACTGACATTATCGAGTTAGAGTATCCAGCTCTACCGATAAAAAGGACGGTCTTATTTAAATGTAATTGGTTTGATCCTACGAAAAAAGTTGGTATGTTAGCCCATCCTCGGTATAACATAGTGGATGTTAATCACAGAAAGAGGTACAACAAATATGAACCCTTCATTTTAGCTGAACAGTCCGATCAAGTACATTACTTACCTTATCCTAGCAAAAGGCGAGACAAAAAAGACTGGTGGGCAGTATGCAAGATAAAAGCTCGCTCTGAGATAGACATGCCTGCAACAACTGTTCCAGCTTTCCAAGATGATAGTGCAGATCATCTGCTCGATGTCATAACAAATGAAGAACCGACAAATTTAGTTGATCCGAATGGCGAGGCGGACGAGGCTGCATTACACAACCCTCCATTAGTGGAGACGGAAGATGATTATCCACCATCTTCATCAGACGATGAAGACATTGGAGCGGCAGATAATATAGAAATTGCATGATTCGTTTAAGTGTCATTTATGTAGAATTTTGACTTTTATTTACATTTGTTGATGTGGTAACTTTATTTTGTTAATTATAAATTATGTGTTATGGTTTTTATAATAGTTGTGTTTATTTTTTTCTTGTCGAATATTTTTTTGTAATCTTTTTTGCAGATATGAGAGGTTCAGGTGGTTCTTCTGCCGGCCGAGGCCGCGGTCGGGATACAGTTCAGGGACGCGGACGTGGACGCGGCGACCCAGAGCAGGATGCCCCTGAGGACTCGGATCCCGGGGCTGAGCAGCAGGTGCTAGCTGCTAGACCTGCGCCGCGGAGAGCGGCGAGACAGCCGCAACCACAGGGCCAGCCACCAGCGACGGACGAGACTGGGAGGGTTAGAGTTACACCAGATGCTGCAAGGTATGATTGACAACTTTTTTTAAAAAAATAATTTAATTTAAAAAATGTGAAAACTAAGTGTTTTTTGTAATGTGCAGAGAAAAATTACTGGATAGCAGGAACGACAGCGGGACAGCATCTAGGGCGATCTTGCCCATTTTCCGATCTAGATGGTTTGCTGAGGGTTCCTCGTGGAAGAAGATTACAGCAGAGCATAAGGGATTCTACTTCGAGGAGTTCAAGGTTGTTAAATATTTAAAATTTTAAATATATGTTTAACTTTCTTTTTGATTTCTAATTATATTTATTTTTTAATGGTTTGCAGAAGGGTTTTTGCTGGGACCCGACCTACCCTGAGGATCTGATTAGAGGGGTCTTCTACCGACATGCGGGCAATCGGTATAAAGATACTCTCCACAACATGAAGCCGGATAAAAAAGAGGGCAGTGTTAGTGCTGATACTTGGGCGTCATGGAAGCGAGACTGGGATACTGCTGAGGCTAAGAAAAAGTCCGATATAGCACGAGCTAATCGGATGAGTGAGCCGTCCGGAGCTGGCACCGGACCTGTTCGACATACCGCAGGATCGCGATCGGCTACGAGGCATAAGACAGTTATGGTATGTTTTTAATATTAATAATCATGTTAAATATTTTGTTTATCTATTAATTAATTTGTTCATTTCATATAATAGACTGAGGAGCTTGGTCGAGAGCCCACTTTGGCTGAGTTGCATGTACGGTTGCACCTGACCAAAGCAGATCGGACTGTCTTTGTTGACAAGAGATCAAAGGATAAAAATGTAAGTTTATTTTAACCTTAAGTGACTGTTTAATATGACTTATATATAACTTTAATTATATAGACGTTGTTTATAGGATGTTTACGTGTTTGTTGTGGGTGTTGTGATTGCTGTTACTTATAGTTGAACAGAGTGTCTGTAGTTTTTGCAGGATGTCCCTGAAAAATGGGTGATGATCAAATTATAGACAAAATGCTGCCCAATTTTAGTTAGAAATGTAGGTTTAACTAATTTAAAAATTTGTATTTTTTAAATCTCATGACCGTTTTCAGGCAGAGCTTGCTGCAGCAACACAGTCTCAGGCAGCTGGAGAAGGGAGTTCGTCGACTCCAGAGCCGATCGACGAGAACGAGCTGTTTTTGTCTCTCGAGGCAGTCAAGAAGCAGCGAGTCTACGGTATTGGATCGGCTTCAGCATCCTACATCGGCCAGAGCAGCGCTAGCCGATTGCGCCGCGGCGGATCATCCCAGCAGGGGAACGTTAGTACTGAGGACATAGAGCAGCGTATTGCTAGGGAGGTTGAGGAGCGGCTCGAGCAGCGGATTCGTACTGTGGAGGCGGGTTTCGAAGAGCGGGTCGAGCAGCGGATCCGTAGTGTGGAGGCGGGTTTCGACGAGCGGATCCGTACTGAGCTTGCGCGGCTGATGACTACACTCCCACCCGAGTTACGCCCGCAGTTCCCACCACCCCCACCCCCTCCTGCTGATGACACCACCAGTTTAGAGTAGGCATGTGATACACTTGGACATATTTATGTTTTTTTTTCGTATACTTTAATATTAATGTTTTTTGTATGCTTTTTGACGTTTATATATATATATATATATATTACGGATTTGGTTATATATATTTATTGTTTCTTATGTATGTGAATGGTATATTTAACAGGTCTAACGAATAACAGAAAAAATATGAAAATAAGCCGTAAAAAAATAAAATTTTGCAAAAAATAGGTAATTTAGCGACTACCTGTTTTAACTTTAGCGACGGATTTTCCGTCGCTAAATTAACATGACACGACTGTTTCTTGCAATTGGCGACGGAATTTTCCGTCGCCAATTGCAAGAAACAGCGACGGAATTACCGACGGAATTTCCGTCGCCAAGTTAGCGACGGAAATTCCGTCGGTAATCCGTCGGAAAATTGGTCGGCTGGCCGACCAATTTACCGACCTTCTGCCTCCAACTTACCGACGGAATATTCCGTCGGTAAGTTGGCGACAGACAGTGTTTTGGGTCGCTATTACAATTAGCGACCCAAAATTTACCGACGGACGCAGTCCGTCGGTAATCCGTCGCTAATTGTAATTAGCGACGGATTTCAGGTGTTCAGCGACGGAAATTTCCGTCGCTAAACACCTGTTTTCTAGTAGTGTGTTAGCTGAGATAAACATTCTGTTGCCTTGATCGGAGTGTTAGATGCGTGTTGCATAGGGAACATTCTCGTGTGTCAGAGATCCTTCCATGGTCCCCAAAAATTACATGCATACTAATCCGAGATACGATACCTCCCGAGATATCCGTTATTTTATTACATCGCAGTTGCTTATATGAGGAGATGACTGGCATGTAGCTATACCTTGTATCTCGGTCATCCCGTAGTATATCTCAGGATGGCCTTAGCTTTGACACTAGTTATATAAAGTACCTCGGTCGATCTGTCAAGGGTATATAGCTTACTCGTTTGACTTAGTGATATTACATATTGGTGAGGTTGCTTCACCCTTATGACATATTACCACTACATTGTCAATGGATTTGTCAAAGATCAAATTTGTTATTTTTATTTATAGAGATTTTTATACCATATTAAATAGTTAAAATAACTATAACTACAATTAATGAAATATTTTTTAAAAATAATTTTAACGGTCTGGGAAAATAATTCTAGTAGTAATTTTCTGAAATACATGTTTTGTTAACTTATTTACACTTTTACCTATCGAGATTTGATTTTCTTTTTTGACTTTTTTTATTTACAAACAATACTTTTTTTTTTAATTTCACAAATATCTTTTTCGGTGTCCAATTTCGGTTTTTAGTTTTTCCTGTTCGGTCGACCGAACCGACCGATTGCACAACCCTATTTTTCAATTTTTAATGTTTTTATAGATATTTTTCTTGGAATTTTTTTATTTTTTTATAGTGTAACAATAGTGTATATATAGTGTTTTTATAGTGTAAGATTAGTGTATATATAGGGTATACATAGTGTATTTATGGCATTTTTTAGTGTTTTTTGTGATTTAGACCATAAACACTGCAAATACACCATAAACACTGTAAATGCACCATAAATATACTAAAAACGGCAGAAATACAGTATAAATACACGAAAACGTAAATATATTATAAAATTACTATAAATGCACTATAAATCAATTTGTTTTTAACAAAATCAGTAGCAATAAATAATCTACGAATAAGAGAAAAACAAAATAAATAATTATATGAATAACAGAATATTTTTATAAAAAAAATTATAGATTTACAATAATTTATTTACAAAATATTTAAATCATTACAAAAAGTCTAAAAAACTACACAAATCTAAAAACGAGTCGAGAAATCCATAGCGCGAACGGAGAAGACGAACGGATTAGCGCGAACGGAAAAGACGAACGAAAAAACGACTGAAAACGACGAGAAATCCATCAGAAGTAGACGAACGGAAGCGCGAACGGAAAAACGAACGGAAAAGTAACCGGAGGAGACAAATTGAAAATTAAACAAAAAAGAAGAAGAAAATAAGAAGAAAAGAAGAGAGAATTTTGAGAGAAAAGAGAGAGAATAGATAGAAAATAGAGTAGCTATGTAAAATTTTAATCTAAAATGAGATAAAAAAAATTTATACAGTGGATATTTTTAATAAATAAGTTAGTTTATTAGGTAGCGTAGAAAATAAGGGAAAATAGGCTAAAATGGTGTAAATACTTTGCCAAAATCAGTTATTTGGAAAATACTCCCATAATTTTATAGTCATGAGCATTAAAATATTTAAAGTTTACCTTTCTAGTATTATGAAAATTAGCATGTTAATATATTAAAATAATTTTATTATTATAGAATATTTTTAAAAAAACTTTAAACAAGTTAATAAATTATAAAAATAGTATAAAGTATTGAATTACATTTTATTTTTATTAATTAGACTCACTATCTATTATTTGCTATTTTAATATGATTATTGAATTTAAAAAATTGATGGACCATCGTGTTAATATTATTGTTTAGGGATATTATTATCATTTTAACATAATTATGATAGATAAAATTGTCTTCCTAATAAAACAACTTATGAATTATGAATTTAAGTTATGTATCAATTTGAAATACATAGATAAACAAATCTTACATGAGTGCTCCTGCACACCATCCTCATTTCCATTAACGAAGAGACTATCTTATCAATTTTCGATTCGTCTCTGATAGTTTGCAGTTGCACGATCTTCTGTCTCCTCACAAAATCAATTTTTTTGATATTTTAAAATCTATTCAAACCTATAAAAAAATTATAAATCTATTTTAATTTGTCTAATTCACCAAAACACTATCTAAATTTTTAAAAACGGTTTAATATTTTAAAAACTAATTAATTAATATGAACCATGTAATTGGTAACTTTTCTTCTTTCTAATTTTCTAAAAAAAATTACAAATTCAATTGACATATAGATATAATTAAATTAATTTTGAAAAGTTTAATAAATATCCAGCAAAGTTGTCAAATTAAAATAGATTTAAAAATTTGAAAAGTTCAAATAGATTTTTAAAAGGGTTAATTACATATAAAATCACCACCTTTACACGAATTCTAAAAAATAACACGACCTTTAAAACGTGTCAATTCAGGGCATCACCTTTCATTTATTTTTAAAAATAACATGGACACGTTTTTAGATAAAATTTTGCTGACTTGGACACCCAATAGGAGTGACACGTGTCATGCCACGTCAGCAAAAATGCCATTAAAAATGTGCCCATGTTGTTTTTGAAAAGAAATGAAAGGTGGTGCCCTGAATTGCCACGTTTTAAAGGTCGTGTTATTTTTGCAATTTCGTGTAAAGGTGGTGATTTTATATGTAATTAACCCTTTTTAAAAAGTGACAAAAGTTTGACTTTTTAACACTATTATATTATTTCTTTGTTGAACATATGCTTAAATTAGATTCAAAGTAATTTAAAACAGACTTGCATGACTAATCAGAAAAGAGGAAACTTTATTATAGTTTTTATATTCAATTAAGCATGAGGTTTTCTTTTTAAATTTCTTTTTCGTTCCATTTTTGTCTCCTTTGCTAGAATTTTTTTTTCTGCATATGTTTTTTTTTAATGATTGATCTATTTAAATAATCGCAGAAAGTATAATGATGATAGTGATGACATTAGTAAGGACGATCATTACTAAGAACTAAGTAAGATTAAGGAAAACTGAGGTTATTATTATTGGTGCTTAATAATTCTTTGTAATTAATTTCCTTTCTCATTAGAGGATAATTTTCTATAATTGCTTCAAGGAAAATTAGATTATTTCATTGAATTATTCTAAAACTGTGGTGGAATCCTACTAGAAATAAATTTAAAAAAAGAATCGCTCCTGTATTTGAAAAGAATTGTTATATATTTTGATTAAAAATTCAGTAACTAAATTGAATTACAGAAAGTCTGCTAGAAAATGCGGGATATGTCAAGTCGGGTCCCAGAGAAAAAGATTTTTCAAAGTCAAATGCTTATTATTTAATTAATTAATTAATCATAATTATTGCAATCTACTACTTTTTAAGCATTAACATTGTTCCCATGTTATATTATATTTATGCAATTAGTACATTAAGTATGATTATACAGCGGTTTTGCTGCTTAATTGGTTTCATTGTGGAACCCTAACAAGCACTTTAGACCTGCAAAACTGAAACCTGAAACTATGACATGGTACCATGCAATCTTTGTCATAAAGCTATACGATGCACGAAACTTTGAGGAAGGTGCAACAATTTATTTCTGAAATGTTTTGTTTCTGCAATTTTAAAAAACTCTTAAGAATTTGTCTCAAAGTCATTTGTGCAAATAACAAAAATTAAATATTCGTCTACTTCTTGAAACTTGCCTATAAGTAAAAACAATTCTAAAGAGTTGCCTATAAATTTAAAAAGAATATAATTAGTCACCCGCAAACTAATTTCTTATTTACATTAGTCATAATGCACAAACAAAAATTCTCGTTCTTCACAAATACAAAAAACCTAATTAGACTTATATTAAATGATTTATTTGTATTAATTGTAATTGTCATTTATTCATATAAAAATGTGCTTTTTTTATATAAATAAACTTTAATAAATATACAAATTTACTCTTTTTAATCTTCATAGATTTTTTTATTATTATTTACATGTTTTTTTTCCTTATATTTTTCAAAATATTATTTCGCGGTGTCCATTATCATGTCTGTTTTTGTTTTGGTGCAACATAATCATAAAGATCCAAAACTATTCATATCTAGATTTATTCTTTTAGAAAATAAATAATTATTTGGGTGGCAAATAGCTCGCAATATCTCCACATAAAATATGTGGTAGAAAGCAACAATTCATTGAATTGCAATCCACAATATTATGTTTTGTCTCTTATATTGTATGGCATGGTGGAGTTTCTTCTGGCGAGTTAGTACGATGTAATATTGCATACATTTTAAGTACGTTTCTTCTTCTATAATGCTAAACTCAACCAATTAAGTTCAGAGATATTCTAAAATTTTATTTAAATTTAGGGTTTCTATAATTAATTAAACATAAAAAGGTAAAAAAGACCCAAATCTATAAAATGGGCATGCATATCCTTTGATTAGACCTAAATCACATTGAAGAAGTCCCACCAATAGAATATTGATGTTAGAAAAAGTAAGCAAAATTTGGTGGAGTATATTGAACAAAGAAAATGCCTTAAATATGACACTCATTTTCTATTTATGGCTATAGTACAAAGTAAGATGTTCAATCAAATTTTGGAGGGGTCGTCTGTGCTTACAAATTTACATATTTATACATATTATTATAATATGATTTTTTTTTATCCGCACCGCACTACCACATAAGTCACTTTCAGCAACACTCGACAAGTGTTACTGTATGTACAAAAACTGTTGCCTTAGGTCTATTGCAACGCTTTTCAATCGGCTACATTTGCGGCCGCTGCAATAGGTTTTGATAGCTATTGCAACCGTTTTTTTATACTATTGTAATACAAATAAAAGCGTTGCAATTCATAACAAAAGCAGCGGTGTCAGACATTTACTGTAGCAGTTTTGTAATGCATTTTAGGCAACATTTATTTTTTTAAGGCAACGATTTATATAGTACTTTAGGCAACATTTATTTTTATAAGGCAACGATTTGTATAGTACTTTAGGCAACATTTATTTTTATAAGGCAACGATTTGTATAGTACTTTAGGCAACATTTATTTTTATAAGGCAACAATTTGGATAGTACTTTAGGCAACACTTATATATACTGATGCAATGGTTTATATAGAATACGCAACAGTTTATATTTAAAGAACAAGAATTAAAAGCGGAAACTAAAATTATACGCTAAATTTAGAAACGGAAAATATTCACTAAAATGCGATAACAGAGAATATTCACCAAAATTAGAAAACGGAAAATATTCATAAAATTCAAAATCGGAAAATATTTCATCCATCCATTACATTACAAACAGAAAATGTTCACCAAAATCGGTCTTGAACTTGTAATAATTTATTATTCTTCTTTAATCTGCAAATATAAACTCTCCATTTATCTCCGATAGTTTTCAAAACCTATCTTTTGCCTTCCTCAAAAACTATGTACCTTTTCTGCAATAGAATTTCAACAATAATTTATTAAAACATACTCAATTATTAATCATGAAAAGAATCAAATCCAAATGAGTAAAATCGGACTCATACCTGAATGTACGTTCATAGTTCTTATAAGGCACCTTACGCCAGGTATCATAGTCTAAAGGAGCAAGTCCAGAATGGCGAGCTATTGTACTCCTGTTGACTTCACTTCACTGACTTTTCTGGTTATCTAGGTGAATGTCAGACCTGCATCTTCCAATCTCTTTGACAACAAACCAAATAAATAGATAGCTACAAATCCAAAATATTAAGCCAAACATTACTTTACTCACCTCGAGGAAGAAGCATACCATTGCCATCGACCATTGCTAACTGTTGATACACATAAAAGCTCCCTTTAGATTAAAAATCTCAGTTCAAATTCTCCATTGAATTGAATGACTATAAATGTTAAAAAAACAAAATAAAAAAATGAAAGAAAAGGAGAGCACATAATAAAAATTTAAATCTGTTCTCGATAATTTTAGAAACCTTTTGAGCGTATTTACACATTCTGAGTTCTATTATTGCACATACATAAGTAGAGGTCTTACATGAGAAGAAATTTGAACTTACTTCATCAAATGGTAGCAAGTGGAAGAAAAAAGAGAAACAGGAACCAATGTCGAGACAGGAGGAAAAGAATGCAAACTACCCCTTGCAAAACAAACTCAGGCAGAATCCACACGTTAACAGCAGCTGTTGCTTCAAAAGGATTCATGTGGTCAACCTCCAAGTCAGTTAAGACACACAAGCTGCCAAAGAAAAAACAACTCACTATTTTCTGCTTATAATAAACACATCAGCTTCGTAAAATAGCAGAATGAGAGTTCCACTTATCAAACTCAGTAATTCTACAAATTAAAAGCTAGAAAAACCTGCAGTAGAAGAAGAATCTTCTTTATTTTGTTGAAAAAAATTAAAAATGCCTGTAAAATTAAATTAGAGTCATAAGTGTACGACAAATCAAGGATTTGAATGCTAAATGAGAACATGGGATAAAGCATACCAACCTGAACCAACAGATAATACTAAATATGGAAAATCTTGATAAGGATACATTAACACATAAATAAAAAATACGTTTACAAATTCAGAGAATGAACCGATAAACACAGAAACAACATAAAGGAAGAATTGCACTTTAAGAGATTCATTCAGAAGACAATAATATCAAAAACATAAATAGTTAGACGTCAAGAAGACAATCAAGACTTGGCATTTCATTTAATATATAAAACACCATAGCCTTTCATATCAACATAGAACGAACCATGTCGAAGCATTGGAAGTTTCAGACTTTTGCCTATTAGTATTGATTTCTTAGCCTCCTTTCGTTACTCAGCATGCCCAAACCTCCATTAAAATGCAAACGAGATATACATAATCAGAATGAACCGATAAAGAGAACAAAATTCAGTGCAATGTTCAGAAATTCTTAGCCCCCTGACTGTCACAAAACCATACCAACTAAGTCCAGAAATTCAGTGCAATGTTCTAAACGTAAGTATATATAAAGAGAACAAAATTCGTGACTTACAGAACCTTCCTCCTCAACTTGAAGTGACTTCATAAGGGTCTTTCTAAACACCTCCAACTGGAAAAGCAATATGAATAGTACTAATTATTAGATTATAAACCCAAAAAATCACCAATTTAGCCTGGCCTGTGCAATTTAAGCATTAACTGTAGTTCTAATTAAAATTTTCAAAATTATAATTATCATGATACTGTAATTCAATTTAAATCAAACTCATTACAATCACAGATAAACAAATGCAATGAAAATTCAATATAATCAATTCAATTACCTTTAAAACATCTCTTTGAAGCTTATTTACAGTGTTAGACAATGAAGCTTTCTCATTCAATAAATTCTCCTGCAAATTAAGACAACAAAAACAAATTAATTAATAAGTTAATTTGAAACATGAATGTCATAAAATAATATACTTACCTAGCCATAGCTGCAACAGGATCCCATGAGTAAAGAACATCATCTTAGCATCATCTTCTCCAATCTTACCCTTTAAAGTTGTAATTTCAAACCTTGTCTAGATCACTTGCAAGAAAATTTTACTATCTAATTTAATCATCACAAATTGCATACAGGTAGTAATAACAATTTTCGTCATAATGTATAAACCTAAAATCACATTATAACATGATAATCAATTAAGAATTGATTACTAATATATAATTATCTAATCGTCTAAAAAGTTTGTCCTGATAATACAGCAAAATCAACGATCAAATGCAATTAAATTGAAAGTGATAAAAATAAAATTCAAATACCTGGCAATCAGCAAAGGAACAGAAACCGAAGAGGCACGACAAATAAAGAACTTCTCAGTGACCGCGAGAGCCGAATCACCTACTATGCTGAAGTAATATAAGGCAACGATGATTTCACGACGGTAGAGGCGGAGACGGCGGAGGAAGGCTGTTGCCTGTTAAAACCCTAAAAAGGAGAAACGGAGAGAGCAAAAGTTAGAATGTTGAAATCTCGCGATAGTTTCAGACTTAAGAGATAAATTGAAGCAATTAGCAATCAATTTTAGAGATTAATAAATGAAATAGCTATAATTATATTTGCAAACCAACATCAGAGAATATCGATGAACCTTTTTTTTTGCCAAATGATGAAGCTTATTGATTGTTGAGATTTACATTGGTTTGATTATTTTAGGGTCTGGTCAAGTAATTTTTATTGCAATATTGAGTAGTCGTTTATTGTTTATTAGGACTTGATATAGTTAAAAATATAATTTGAAAGAGGTAATAAAAGACAACAGTTTAAAAGTGTTACTAGATTCAGTTAAACTGTTGCATTTTCTTAATCTAATGCAACCGTTTTTTATATTTGTTGCCTTACGTTGTAAATTTTTGAATTTTGTTGATTTTTTTGTAACGGTTTTTAATTGTGACTTTTCTGTTGCCTTATATGTACTATTGCAACGGTATCGATAGTGTTGCTATGCTAGTGTTGCTGAAAGTCACATATGTGGTAGTGCCGGTTTCTTATAAAATATATTATCTTTAAATTGTGATATGAATTTATGTGAATATGAATTTTCAAAGACTTGGACTAGACATGAAATTATTCCCATATAGTATGATAATATAGGGCATACATTTTTTGTGATTGATCATTTCATGTCGAACCCACAAACGCCACAAATGTGAGTTGCTTCAGTCACTTCACGTTAATTGCCACCTATAACCCACCAATTTGAATATTTTTGGGTGTTGCGTTATTATTTTCTTCACTAATTAATACTTGGTAGATATGGAATTGTTTTGGCAGATTTGGAGAGAATTTCATCCATTGTCGGATTGTTTGGAGTCACTATTTTGAGAAACCCTAAGTTTAATAGGCTGCTTTCAAGTGATTAATTAGTTGAATTTTTGCTCTCTCAGAATCACATAATTTTTTATTATGTATTAATTCTTTCTATTGTTATTATTATAAAACAATAAGCATATTTGTTTATTATGTAAATATTGATGGAGTAAATCTAAACTTGACAAACGGGTTGGGATCGGTGTTTTGAAAACTAAATGAAATCGGTGGCCGTACTGAGGCTACCGTTCTCGCGCGGTTCAACTTGCGGTTTAACTACTCGAGTAAAATTATATGAAAAATAAATTTTAAACACGGTTTATAATTCAACCATCAGCTTAATTGGTGCAACTGCCAATTTATTTGGTTCAATTACCGGTTGAACCGGTTCAATCTAGTTGGATTGAATTTCTGATTTTAGGGCTAATTTAATCAGGTAGCTTACCGGCCGATTTGATCCATCTGGTTCGGTCAGGTTTTCAATCATGGTTTCATTCATGATATAAAACACCTCCATTGATTAGTCCTATTTATACAAAATAAAAGGTGGGGAATTAAATTAATTAGGCTTTAATGAGCATTTTAAAAGACATATTTATAGTAATGAGTGTTTATCCCATGCAACCGTTGCGCCACGTCATTTTTACATCAAGCCAATGAGCATTTGCGATAGGGAATCTTTTAATTATTACTTTTTTTTTATCATTCAATTTTCCACATGGCTAACGCACAATTGGTTTGTTGCACGAATGACATGGCGCAACGGTTGTGTGCAATAATTTTTCTATAGTAATACTATAAAAAAAAATCGTTATGACCAATAAGAGAGAGTGATCTTATTGATATTTTACTTTATAAAAAGAAATAAAAACGTAACGATCACATCATTTATTTAAATGATAATCTATCATGTTTATAATGAATTTCTCAATGAAAATAAGTTACTTTTTATTTGTCCAACTTACATCCAAGTTCCAACAAATAGAAAAAACGCATTATTAAAACACTATGTAACTGTTTTAAATAAATAAAAAAATAAAAATAAAAAAAGCCACATCTAAAAAGAATGAAATGAAGGTTGATCATTTTTATTCTAGTTACTTATTCAAAAAACTCCACTGGTTCCAGATTAATGTCCTGTATTCATGTATCCCACAATAATTTAGCTAAAGTGCCTTTAAAAATCTACTGTTTTTGCATTTCAAAATTCCTGAGGTATTTTTTTAGGGGCGTTCAAATTTAATTTACATGAGGTGAGTAGGTAAACTATTTTTCAACAATTCTAACTCACCTCAGGTACAAAATTTCTCACCCCTTATTAAGCAACAGCAAAAAAGTTCTAGCAGGCCTGTGGATACTAGTGGGCCTCGCCCTAGTTCTTCCAAATAAAAATAAAATAATTAAATAAGAGAGAATTAGAGAATTATCTAAATAAGAAAAGTATTAGCAACTACTTACCATAAAGTTTGGACTTGACTTACATATCTATCCGTGTCAGCCAATTATTTTTATACCCTATCCTATTTGTGTTTTATACCTAAAAATTACTCCACCTGTTTTTATCATAACAAACTTCTTCTTTCTCCTCAAAATTTTCATCTCATCTTTTCTTTTCTTTTTAAGATCTCAAATTTTCTCAAATTTCACTATTTCTTCTTCAATATTCTTTCATACATTACGATCAATAAAAACTGCGGATTCAGTGAAAAAAAGGATATAGAATTGTTCAATCGAATTATTTTACAGTTTTAGTATGTTTAATTAGGTTTCAAAGATTTTCGAGATGTTTAAATAGTTTAAAACGTAATAAAAATTATATAACAGTTGCATACTGTTTCATTCGCTTATATTCAATTACGGTTTCAATTACGGTTTCAAACCGTTTACAAAGGTTTCAAACAGTCAAACAGTTTCTAAAAAACGCTTTTAAACAGTCTAAAAATAACAGTTTCAAACAGTTTCAAAAAACAGTTTCGAACAGTATAAAACAGTTTCAAACCGTTTACAAAGGTCTCAAACTGTCTAAAACAGATTCTAAAAAATACTTTCCAATAGTTTATAAAATAACAGTTTCAAATAGTATCAAACAGTTTCAAACCGTTTACATAAAAAATAACAGTTTCAAACCGTTTACATAAAAAATAACAGTTTCAAACCGTTTACAAAGGTTTCAAACAGTATAAAACAATTGCAAACTGTTTCCAAAGATCTCAAGCAGTCTAAAACAGTTTCTAAAAAATACTTTCAAACAGTTTAAAAAATAACAGTTTCAAACAGTATAAAACAGTTTACAAAGGTTTCGAACAGTATAAAACAGTTTCGAGAAAACAGTTTCAAACGATTTCTAAAATTAATTTAAAACATTTGAAAACCAGATCAAAATATCTTTAATGAAGAACATTATGATTTTTTCAAAAAAAATTTGTAAAAAATTCCAAAAAACGATGCTACAATAATTTAAAACAACATAGAAAGAAAAAAGTAGAAGAAGAAAAAGAAGAACTTTCTCATCTATCACCATCATATTATCTCTTAAACTCGTTTTATATTCAAATTTTTTTGTCTTAGAGTTCATTTGTATAATGTGGAAAATAGAAAAAGCAGATTCGAAAAAAACGAAGAAGAAAAAAGTTGCAGAGGAAAGAAGAAGAAGAAGAAGAATAAGAAGAAGAAGAAGAAGAAGAGAGAGAAAACGAAGAGAGAGAAAAAAGAAAAAATGAGAAGGAAGAAAGAGAAAAAGGAGAGAGAAAATGATAGAGAAAAGAAAAAAACGAAAAGAAAGGAGAAAGAGGAAAGAGAAAAAGGAGAGAGAAAAAAAAAGAAAAATGAGATATGCATGTATTTAAAAGTAGGAGAGTAAAAATACAAATAAATTATTTTGCTAATTGAGGTACAACTAAAAACAATAGAAAAATAGAGTAAAATAGTAAATTTTTGAAATTGAGGTATTTAGAACAAATAAGTTAAAAAAAGGAGTGTTTTGTGCAAATTCCTCATTAAATAACTGTAATACAAAAAAAGATGAAAACGTTTAAATACATTATAGACAAATAAAAAGTTTTTTTATCGAAGGCTAGAACTTCCATTAATAATAACAAAAATTACATAAACGGCTTCTCAACACATTAAGTAAACTGTTCTAGAGAGAATGATGAAAGTTGTAAAAATACATTGATCGAATAGGACTAAACTAACCACCAAAACTCATCCAAATACATAAGTCAAAATAACTAGATCTAAAAATTAAATCTAGTTAAAAGACAATAATAAATTGAGTAAAAGATCATTTTTCCTTTGAAGTTGGCACGAAATATCAAATAAACCCAACCTCGTAAAAACGGATCAAATCACTCCAGATCTATACTAAATCAGATCGGTATCACCCTTTTGACCAAAAGAGAGAGTGGTATTACATAATCTAAAAAATTAACTCTAGTTAACTCCAACTAATCTTAATTAAATTTTTAACTAAACCTAATTATTAAAACTCTAATTAAGAAAAAAACCCGGAGACATTTTTTGCCCTTTTTTCTAATTAGCCTAATTAAACAGTAAACACCACAATTAAACATAATCAGTCAACAACCACCATTATTATAATAATAAAATCAAATAAACAAACTACCCAAACTAACAATTCAAAATCAAAATCCAAAATCAAACTCAAAATCAAACAAACAAATTAAATAAAGAAAATGCGCCATCGATTCATCGACGGAGCAGCAACAACAATGGAGGGAATTGGTGGCGGCGACGAGTTTCTGAAGGAATCGGTGGCAGCAGGAACAACGGAGCATCTTCTTCCCATGTCGAACAACCGTCACAACTAACAACGGCCCATTTCTCCTCTCTACTCACCGGTGCCGGCTATAAAGTCAGTTCTTCTATCCTCCGTCATGTGAAGAATCGGCGGTCTGGTGTAGGAGAGAAAGACGAACAACAATGGTTCTTAGGAGCAGCGGGGACAGATTGAGGAGCAGCAGCGATGGGTTAGAGAAGAAGACGGCGGCGGGAATGGATATGAAGAAGAAGAAGATTTGATATCAAAGCTTGAATTATATTTTTTTGATGCTAAATTATTTTAGATTTGAAAATGAAAAGGGTGAAAAGAGATCCTTCATCTTTTATTTAAAACTAATTTTATTTGTTAAGTTTAAAAATATAGAAGATATATTTGAAATTTTAAAATATTTTGATGTCAATTTAAAGAATAAAATGAAAATAAAGGATTGTTTTAAACTTTTAACCATCTAAAACTGGAGAGTGTGTTCACTCTCGGGGATGAGAATGGGGAAAGAGGTATTTGATATGTTTTTGCATAGTTATGGAGTGATTTGATCCACTTTTACGAAATTGGGCTTATTTGATATTTCGTGTCAAATTCGGGTTTTTTTTTATCCTTTACTCATAATAAATTACAAATCTAAATAATTGCAATAAGAAAAGTCATAGATCTAAAATATAAAAAACAATAATCAAGTTGAAAAAATCGAAATTTGTAAATTAACCTTCCAAATAGACGATTTCTTTTAAAAACTTGATTTTTAAGGAAGACAATACTCCATAAAAACGATAAACTCATTGAAAGTAGACAAACACAAGATGAGAGAAACAAAAAGAAGCTTACTTATCAAATAAAAAGTTTAGACAAAATAATTTTGGGAGAATGAAGAAGTTAATAAACATTTTTTACTTGTTAATTAACATTTGAAGAAATTGTATAAGCGTTTGGCAGTAAATTGTTAAGCTGTGGGTTCAATTTTTCCTACGAGCACTCCCTCTTTCTAATTATATATATAATAAAAAAATATCTATAGAAATAAACACGCCCCTTCATATTTTCAAAAACAAAACAAAAAACACCCCCTCTCCAAAAAAAATATCAAATTTTATTTACATTAGCTTTATTTCGAAGGTGGTAAAGTAGTGATTCCGATTTTAGACTGAAAAGTCATCGTTTATTGTCATACTGTATAAATTGTTTTATTTTAGATATATGTTGAATTTTTATGTGTTTTTTTAACGTGTTATAATGTGTGTTGCTGATTTCAGTTAATATTGCTTGGCTCTATCCTTAGTTTTGAGATTGTCTAGTGTTTGTTCGAGCTTCGACTTCAAATTTTTTGCAGACTGAAATTGTGGTCTAATTATTAAAACTTATATGGAAGATAACATGTTAAATATGGAAATAATAGAGGTCTACATGATGCTTAGAAATTATCAACACTTGAATATTTTTAAAATTATTACTTTGTTAAAATTTCATTCTTAAATTCAGTTTTTTTCTTTTCATTGTAATTGAAGCTAGGTTTGTTGTTTGTTTTCATCTGTATTTTAAATATTTTATAATAGTTAATTTACGATGTACTTTGATGATTATATTAATTTATTTTATTTTGAAAGAAAAAAGACATTTGAAGAATATTTATGGTTATTTTATTATTCGATGAAAATAGTTGTTATTCACTTAATGATAATAAAAGGGATTATTTGTATATTAAAAAGTCATATGATCTTTTACATTTTTAACGAGTTAAATACATTATTTAAAATGTAGCGTTGCACATTCTGTTATTTTAAAATTTGGCTTTTTATATTATATTCAATTTTTAATGAAATATAAAGCTACAACATATGTGCTAAAACGACACTATTTTATTTAAAACGTGAATATAATATAATGTGCCAAATTCTAAAAAAATGAAATACATGATGTAACGTTTTAAACGGTATATGCTTAAATTGCTACAAACGCAAAATATCAAGATTTAGTATGCAAATAATATTAATAAAAATATATAAAAAATATATTTTATAAAAAAATGAAATAGTTAATAAAAAAAACAGGGCAAATATTGGCTTTATTTACAGAAAGATGAAGAAGGAGATGAAACACATGCCACACCCTTTGCTAATTCTTCCAAATCCAACCTATCTACAGCTTTTCTAAACTTCTAACTTAACTTATGCCTAACAATTTTGTAATAAAACAAACCAATCTTCTTCCACGCCTAATAAAAGATACCTTTGTATATTACTATTATCAATGCCTTCAATTGTGTCATACTATTATTTATTGTCTATAATCAATTTACATAAACTTTAGATGAAAAGAATATGTGCAAAATAACTAGAGACATTATCAATGGTGAAATAAAAAAAAGTTACAGTTCAAATAGTATAAACAGATAGCATTATTTTGAGTTTAATTCTTTTTATAAGAGACATTGATTAAAAAAAAATATATAGTAATAAAAATAGTTGATGGCAACCGTGAGAGGTAATTAAAAGAATAATGCAGAAAAATGTAAATAAATAATCGGTAACAGATAGTTAAAAATTTCGACATAGTTCAACCTAAAATATTTTTTTGTAATTAGATATTCTTCATTTATGTAATTATAATTGATTTCTCATTAATATAATTATTATTATTATTATTATTATTATTATTATTATTATTATTATTATTATTATAAAAAATGATGTTAGCCTTGTACTTTAAAGGTTTGACACATACTAAATACATGTGATTTGGGAAACTTAAAAAGGCCTAAAACAAAAATAAAATCAAACTTAGTATTAGTTATCCGTTGCTTTCACAAATGACTGCAAAATTGAAGTACATGAATGAGTTCTTTTGACTCAATCAAAAATCCTCAATAAATCTTCAAAAATTACATCCCAAAATTTGTTTCAGAAACAAAAGTACCAGAAGATCACCAAATTTAGGTACACAACAGAGAGTTCAATAAAAGACAATAAATAGTTCACAGGTGAGATTAACATTTCCCTCTCACTCACCCACAAACGCCAAAATTATAAAAAGAAACAGAAACCCATTGGGAACTGGCAACTATAAAAACGACACAACTCCATTAAATTGGACTATATCCTAAATTCCATATTAACAAACACCTAAACTGCAAATTAATTAATTTTGTAAGCCCTTAACTGCAAACAAAAATTAGTAAGAGAGAGCTATAAAGATACCAAGATTTGTTCACCGATATCCCCAATGAGAGCGGTCTTGGCTTTTCTTTTATCACACTCTTAAAAATTTCTCTCCTTCGTTAATTTTCCATCTTATAAAACACAAGCCAATTCGTGTCAGTTTTGCAAACAGATTAAGAAAAAATATTTAAATTCTGTGTAATGCAATGGCAATAGTTTGTAATACCAACGAGTTAGAGAAAAAAACAGTAGTTTTTGATGCCAAATTTTTACGTCACCAGTCTAACATACCCCAACAGTTTGTATGGCCGGACGATGAGAAACCCACCGTCAATGCGCCGGAGCTTAAAGTTCCGCTTGTGGACTTAGCCGGAATCTTGTCCGGTGACCCTGTTGCCACCATGGAAGCTTCGAAGCTAGTTGGCGAGGCGTGTCAGGAGCATGGCTTCTTTTTAGTGGTGAATCACGGCGTTGATCAGAAGCTGATCGACGATGCTCATCGGTATATGGATAGTTTCTTTGAGTTGCCGCTTTCCGATAAGCAAAAAGCTCAGAGAAAAATGGGGGAGCACTGTGGTTATGCTAGTAGCTTTACTGGTAGATTTTCTTCTAAACTTCCGTGGAAGGAAACGCTGTCGTTTCGTTACTCTGCTCAGGAAAACTCAGAAAAACACGTCGAGGCTTATTTTGATAAAACAATGGGTGAATCTTTTTCAGAATTCGGGTGAGTAAATTAAATTTGATTAAATTAATTAAACAACATTAACATTAATTAATCGTTTGATTAAAATTAAAGTTGGAAATTAATTATTTATTTATTGCAGGAAGGTGTATCAGGAGTACTGTGAGTCAATGAGCAGTCTATCATTAGGAATCATGGAGCTACTGGGGATCAGCTTAGGAGTGAGCAAAGGGCATTTTAGGGAATTTTTCGAAGAAAATGATTCGATAATGAGATTGAACTATTACCCACCTTGCCAAAAACCTGACCTGACTTTAGGAACCGGACCTCATTGTGACCCGACTTCACTAACCATTCTTCATCAAGATCATGTTGGAGGCCTTCAAGTGTTTGTAGACAACGAATGGCGTTTAATCAGCCCGAATTCGCAAGCTTTCGTAGTTAACATCGGAGATACTTTCATGGTAATTACTTTTTCACCAACTTTGCCATGTTTTGTTTATGGCACGAACACAGAAAAATAGAACACTTGGACATAGATACAGCGAAAAAATATTAGTATTTTGTTAAAAATAAAATTTTAATGTTCAAAATGTCAAGTTTCCGATGCGTTGTCAAAACAGAAAACATTGGTTGAATGAAGCGTCCTAAACTAATTATGTGATTTATGTTTTTTTTTTCAGGCGCTTTCAAATGGGAAATACAAGAGTTGTCTGCATAGAGCAGTGGTGAACAGTGAGACAACAAGAAAATCTTTGGCGTTCTTTTTATGTCCGAAGAGCGATAAGATGGTGACACCACCGAAACAATTAGTGGACGATTTGAACCCGAGAATATATCCAGATTTTACATGGCCAATGCTTCTTGAATTTACTCAGAAGCATTACAGAGCAGACATGAACACTCTTGAAATGTTTTCAGATTGGGTTCAACAGAGAAACTTTTGTTCAAGTTGATGAAATTAAGTGGTGGGGTAGTAGTGTAATTGTGTCACAAACAGAGTTTGCTATATTGCTCTTTTTTGCACCAAAGAAAGTGACATTTGACTACAAGGAAATGAAATGGGGAAGACAAATAGCAAAAACAACAAAAAATATTAGCCAGTTTTTTTTTTCTTTTTTTAATGTTTATGTTCATAGGTCTGTATGTAACTAGCTTTTTGGTCATCAACAGAAGGCAAAACAAGAAACTTATAAGGAAGCAAATAATAAGCCGGATGTGATCAATTTCTGTGTTCTTGCTTAGCTTCACATTATACAAAGAATGTTCCTATCCAAAAAGTAAAAACACCATTACCTCAAATATTAAATAACCGAAGGCCACCGATGAGTTATATATAATTCAAATAGTATGTACTAAGGTTTTAGGATCAAATAATGATTTTTTTTTACAAACGTCAAAAAAATTTCCATTCCAAATGATAAAAGAAAATCATTGAACGCCTTTTCATCCTTTTTATCTAAAGGGGAAAAAATCAGAATCCCCTTGTTTCCATTCATTACAGTTGCATAAATGCGATATGAAAAGAACACCGGCAAGTGATTTTTTCTAAACTAATAAATAAAAAACACGGAAAAAAATGTGTAAACAATACAAATGTAATATAATTAAGAATTAATTTTAGAATTTTAAATCTTGTTTATTGATATATATTTTTAAATATAAAATGAATTTCTATACATTTATAGTAATTAAGGAAACAAATAATTTAATAATACTCAAAATTCAAACTCAAATTCATAGCAAATAATAAATTATCTACAAATTCTATAACGTTAGTTGAAATTAATTTTTTAAAATTTCATAATAAAAATACAATTTAATTCAACACAAAGTAATAGATAAAATTTAGGCCAAATGTTGTAAAAAGGCCAAACCTTTCACAAAAGTTTCACAAAAGTCCTAACCTTTCAATTTTGTCGATTTTGGCCAAAAATAAATTATTTGGTTTCAGTTGTGGCCAACTCTCAATTTGATTTCAATTTGCCTATGTGACGCCTATGTGGCGCCTATGTGGCATATCAAATATTGAAAGGTCAGGACTTTTGTGAAACCAAATAATTCATTTTTGGCCAAAATCGACAAAATTGAAAGGTCGGGACTTTTGTGAAACCAAATAATCAGTTTTTGGCCAAAATCGACAAAATTGAAAGGTCAGGACTTTTGTGAAATTTTTGTGAAAGGTTTGGCCTTTTTACAACATTTGGCCTAAAATTTATTATAGTTAATGTAAATAGTAATTTTTGCTGATAAATTATTAGTTTTTTGTGGATAATTATTTTATGATTTTTATATCAAAAATAGGTGGTTAATTTTTTTTATTTTCCATATGGTTCCCAAACATTTTGTATGAATTTTTAAGAGTTTCGAACATGAAAATATTTCAAAAACAAAAAAGACAACTATTTCAAAAAAAAAATTGACCTAAAACTAAGTAAATTAAATGATAAAATAAGAAATCCTAAAAAAATGATAAAAGAAGAACAAAATATCAAATAACCTAACTTCCTATCTACTTAAAGGAAAATCAAATAATGTATATAACACAAATTTAAGGATGAAATTTTAATGAAAGTTGGGAAATTTGTCTTTTATGAATTTTCAGTACAAACTTCACTATCTTAATTTAAGTTAAACCTCAACAACCTTGATTCATCAAGATTTTTTAGTATGCAAGTCCAAACTAACTCTAATAATATACTACTTTTTAATTAAAAAAACTCTAATAATATACACTGAAATAAAAAAAATCTACATTAGGAGCAGTTTTGTTGATAAAAAAATAGTAAGATCTATATAGATATAAATAGAGTAAAGGGTTGTTCTGATCCCTAAATTTGTTCCTCGAAATCAATTAATTCACCCTTAGTTATATTAATCAATGAAGATACAGACTCCTATTTTTAAGTCAACTAAAGACCATGTGGACAAGTTTAGGACCTATATGACCTAATGTTGTCCTTAGTTGACCAATTATGAGTTATTTAATCCCGAATTTAAAATTTAGGGACCATTTTGGCCCTTTACTCAATATAGATATAAGGAAAGAGAGGTGATTCGGGTTAAAATGTCAAAAATAAACTTTTTCAATGTTTTCGTGCTATTTAAGTCATAGTTATTACAATTGCACGACAAATCATCCTGAATACAACATGCGATTCTGAAACAACAAGAATTTGGATAGCGGCAATCCTCAATGTTGAGGCATAGATAATGAATATATGTTGGAAATGAAATGAATGTCATTTTCGAATGGGTTATTACATGTGGCACGCTACTCAAAAGAGGGTATAAATTGCACCTTTTACACCCTCGACTCGAAGCAGTTGAATGTAATTGGACCCTGAGATTAATAGAAAATATTGTTTGCGATTTTAGAACTTAAAAGAAAAAAAAAAAGAGAAATGGATTTGCAGTGATATGTTCTACCGACCGAAAAAGCTAGCCTCACGGTGGCATGTGGTTTAGAAGGAGGTCAAGTTCCAAGGCATGGAAAAAAACATAAATTCACCTCTTCTCATCCATTATATTTATCCCAACATTTAGTATATCTTTTCAAGATTCACCATTTCTATATTTGACAATTGTCTGTACTACAATGAGTTGCAGTCCATCATTATCAAATTCACTTTTAAAAAAAAGAAAAGAAAATAGGTTCGTTCTATAAAAAGAAATAGATTCATCTCCTCTGAATTTAACATTTCAATTATGTCTTTTCTACTATTTCGCATTTTGTTCTTCGATTAAAATTTAGAAACTCATGTAAAATTTTATAAATGTGACTTTCATGGCTGTACTAATCGTTTCCAATTAATCTTATTTAAAAACAAAACAAAACAAATTATTTCACATTACTCAAGAGTAAATCGAAGATTATTTGATTTTCAAATTATATCATCTTTATAGAATGATGGATGGATTTTTTATTTTTTTATTTTGATGGCTAAATATATATCTCTCATAATTTAAGATAATTAAATAATTTTCAATGTATTTCTGCTAATATGGACAATAGTAGAGTATTCATCATCTGTTATTTATTTAAAGGTTACTAAAATTATTTTTTTAAGTTAGATACCAAAATTGAATGATGATAAAAATAAAAATAACTTTTTTGTTGTTCACATAAGTTATACTATGTTATTGAACATTAGTATATTATTATCTTTTGTTGCTGAAAAAGATAAATACATTAAAATAAAATACTATACGTAAGAATTGCAGAGAAACAATTAATAGACAGAACTAAAACAAAAATTATGTAAATGAACAAAATAAAGAATGATTCGATGCTCAAAATCATACGTCAGGGATAGCATCAAGAAACAGTACACTGGCTGTAATTGGATCTACTTGGATGCTTCAAATAAATCCAAGTTTAAAATGGCCCACCAATTGAATGATTCACAGAATAGGAAAAAAAATGCAAGAATCCATAGGGGACTGACAATATATTAATGTATTCGTGGTGCTAACTTATTATTTTAATTAATTAAGTTTCATTATTATCCTTTTTTTAAAATATATCTGGAGATTTGGAAGGTTTTGTATTATAAAAATGGAAGCAACATTTGTCGTGGTGTTTGTCTTTAAATGCTGCAACATTCTTTTTCATCTTATTATATGCTTTATAGACCGCTATAAGCACTACCCATTGCCTTGCCTATTTAGCCAACTATATATTTATTTATGTGTACGTAATTGTAACAAAAGTTCACTAAAAAGACAAAATGTAATTATAGCCTCATCGATCACCATTTTACCTAACACTTCTAATCATGTGTATGGGTAAACTAACTTTAAAATCAACTTTTATTCTATAATTATATCTCAATTAATTTAATAACTCATTCTAAAAGTGGTGAAATGTAAACTTTTATTTCATTTTTCATTACAATAACATATTAATGAGAAAATTTATATAAACTTTAATTAAATCCAAAATATTTACACTTTCTCAATTGCAATTACAATTACATTTTTCATCTTTTAATTATTGTGATTTTTGTTTTTATTTTGTGCAGTCCAATTTAAGTTGGATATGTGTCAATTCTTTTATTTATATTTCATTTACAATTGAAAATAACAGATTTAGTTAAAATTGAATGTTTTAATTTTTTTTGTCATTTTTAGGTGAATATCTCACTAAATTGATAATTTACTAAATGTTTATCAAAATTAAGAAAAAATTGATGAAATAAAAAAAATTAATTAAAACTAAAGAAAACAAAAAAAAAAACTTTTCCGAATGAACTCACTGATTCAAAAGTATATAGTTTTGAAAATTATAAGAAGTTGATTATCGAGGAAGTTAGTGTGAAGGAAATCGATATCATTTTTGTTTGGTTTATTCATTAACTTCTCAAGAAGTTATATTTTATTTTTAATTAATAAACATCTATAGACAATATCCCAAAACTAATTAGGTTAATTAAATATGAGGATATAATCATATTTTAATCAATTTAATTAGTAAAGTAAAATTTATTTAAGTTTTTCTATTTTTTCTAGTCAAATGAAAGTCAACCTCCCAACTTTTTAGGAAGTAGAATGCAAAAACGAACCGAATGAGAAAAATATTACTATTTTCCGAATTTTTTAGTGAACTTACCTCAACCAAGTGACAGTTATAAATATAAGTATGAACTTTATGATTAAAAAAAGCTTTAAAAACTTTTTGTATCATCTGATGTTCATAATTGTCTTTTTAATTAATTTAGATTGAGTAGAATTTTTTCGAGCAACGATTCTTTTAAAAACATTTTAAAGTTGTTTCATATTAAAAAAGTTCAATTTTAATGCTCTTGTTGAAAAAAGAAAGTGGTTTTTGTTGTTCTATCTCAACTTTTACTATTTAAATCTGAAATTTTAACAACAGTTAATATAAAAAAAATGGTAGTATTATCTTTTAGCATAACGAAGTCGGTCTTATGAAAAAAAGAAAGTCGGTCTGTCAACCGTGTATAAACCGGACACACAAAACTCTAATCCCATGAGCAAAATAAATTAAGTATTGGCAAAAGATTAGTATAAACTCACTCAATCAATCATCGTGAAAGAATATATCTACACATGTGTGTTAAACTACCTTCTTACGTGTGAACAGTTAAGACTTAAGACTTTGATTTGTGATTAACATATAATCACTGAATTATAACGAGCTGAAATAAAAAAGAAAAAAAGGAGAGTTGTTCGGGTGCACAGCCGCCACAGGTAAGGACAATGACAGTGCCAATCCCGTACTCGCATCCAAAAGGCCCGCATCACGTGGCAACATTTGTTGTTGGTCTTGGCCGCATTCGAGTCCAGCTCTAAGATGTACCAATTTTATTATTATTTATCATATATTATTCTCTTGTTTTAGGATACGACATTTTTTCCGATTTCTTTCATCAATGCCTACAAAACAATCCTCCTCACCTGCCCTGCCCTAATTTTCCCATCCCACCTCTACCTTCCTATCCTCTCCCCTTCTTTCATTTTATGTGTGTACAAAATAATACTTAATCATGTGTTTTTAGTAGTTATATGTATAGCTACCTTTCAATCTATATCGATCAAACTAAACCGAAATAATTATAAATTTTAAAAGAACAACAAAAACTTCGGTACACATGTAAAACCCTAAAGATGTCTTCCCTACCAAAAAACCCTAACCTAAACCCTAGCCAAATTCCTTATTCTACTCTTAACCATGCTAGCAAGCTACCAAATTCTGCCCGTTCCTTCAACCAGTCAGACTCATCAGCACCAGTTACAATTTATTTCGAGAATTTTCCCCAATATTGGAAGTATTCGGACCTCCAGCAAGCTTTTTCAAAATACGGAATTTATGGCAAGGTGATTACGGCTAGAAAACTCAATAAGGCAAACAGGAGATTCGGATTCTTAACGATAGATCCTTCTTTCCACGTGAAAGACGTTCTCTCTAGGATGAATATGGTCTGTATTGGATCATACCATATTAGGACTTTTATTTCACGATATCCTTTTGTTCCTAGGGTTGCATTTACGAAGCCTGCTCCTCCTCAGATTGTCGAGAAACCAGCTCCAACAGCTCCAAAGCCACTCCCATCCTCATTCCGCGATAGAAGATCCTTTGCCCAGATTGTGAACCCTAACCCTATTATTGCTTCCCCTAAACTCAATGTTTTCCAGAATTCGGTTATTGCTGCAGTTATTTCGATGCCAAATCTTCTCCATGCATGCACTTATTTGCGAAAACGAGGTGTTGCTTTTCTCTCGTCCTCCTTCTTAGGAGGGAAATTTATCCTTTTCAATTTCTCATCTTCAATTGAAAAGGATAATTTCTTGAATATTGATTTTAAGGAATTCTTTGAATCGATTGTTCCTTGGAATGATGATTTTTTTAACGCAAGAGAGATACTTTTGGATTAAGATTCTAGGGGTTCCTATGATTGTTTGGGGAGAAGATATCTTTGCCAGTATTGGCAATCAACTGGGTAAGTTCATAACAGTTCACCCTTTTGTTCGTACGATGGAGAGGATGGATGCCGCTTATGTCCTTATTTCCACAAGTTTCGACAGGATGGATACTATCGTGAATATTAAAGTAGGAGAAACTCTTCATCAGATTTCAGTGTTTGAAACTGATTCAATAGTCTTAATGTCAGATTACAGTGACTGTTCTTCATCAGAGGATGAATCAGATTATGGGGACTCATATTCGAAGGATTTAGGAAAGCCCTCTCCTTCTCCTTTCAAGGAATATTCTGACATTCCTTCCCCGCCAGCTGAGATTGAAATGCAATCAGATGAGGATTCTCTGAAGTCTGATTCTAAAACGCATTATAAGGATTCTAATGGTCAGGATGTGCAACATTCTAATTACGAGATTCCAGAAATTCTAGAGACTTCTGTGATTCCTGAAACGGTTGAGACTGATTTCCCCGTATTGAACCATCCTAGCATTACCCAACGCAGGAAACACAAATCAATTGATACACATGGAAGTTTTAACACTACTAGATCTTCTCTTTCCGCTGATTCTTCATCCTTGAAAACTGAAGATATCAAGCTCAACAACAATAATTTTCTAGAGGTTTATGAAAAAGAAAAAGAGATAGAAAGGAAAGCAGAAGAATTAGAATTAACATGGAATGTCGGACTCAACATGGGACTGTTCACAGCCTCTAAAAAAACAAAAGTGACTGCATTTTTGTATGACAGATTCTTCAAGGATCAGATTATAACATCTTGAGTTATATTTTCAAGCAGGGTATTTAATCAGTTTTATGACGAGCTCATTTAATTGTATCTCGTGGAATTGTCGTGGAGGTTTATCATTCTCTAGAAAACAACGTATTATTCGCTCTTTGGTGAGGACTCATGCTTTATCTCTTCTCTGTCTCATTGAAACCAAAAAAGAAATAATTGATGATTTTCTCGTTTGTCGCTTGTGGCCATCTCTGGATTTTGATTATTGTTTTTCCCCGTCTTCGCGTTCTTCTAGAGGTATTCTATGTATATGGAACAAGAACTTACTCTCTCCTGTTCTCCATTCAATAACTAAAAATTGGATTTCCCTGGGCTGTTTATGGAACTCGATTACATTCAGATTCACTTGTGTTTATGCCAGTTGTTGCTCTAGTGAAAGAGCTGTTTTATGGGATCTTATTAAGTCTGAACTTCAGGTGGATAGTAATTACATTATTATTGGTGGTTTCAACGAGATTTTGAGGCCCTCGGAGCGTCTCCATTGCAGCTCCTTCTCTTCTTCTATGAGACAGTTTTCAGAGTTTATTAATGCTTCTAACCTTATTGAATCTCCCCTTCAAGGAAGATTTTTCACATGGGAAAACTCTATTTCTAAGTCTAAATTAGATAGATGCTTCATGTCAGAAGGCGTTATATCTACTTGGCCGAATAGTTTTCTATCCGCTCTTCCAAGAAATTTCTCGGATCATGTCCCATTGCTTTTTCGATCTCAAGTACTCACAGACTGGGGCCCAAAGCCTTTTAAATCGTTTAATGCTTGGTGGGAGCATAAAGACTTCAACTCGTTTGTTTCAGATTCTTGGATATCAGTTTCAGATCAACCGGACTTCGTCAGTAAACTCCGTTCGCTTAGAGCTTTGATTAAAAACTGGAATTTAAATGTTTTTGGCAACCTTAATCATAAACTGGCTTCAACCCTCCAAGCTATTCATTCTTTGGAGTCTTCCTCGGATTTTCATGATCTTACAGATTCGGATAAAGAAGTTTTGTCCTCTTTACATTCTGACAGCTTTCGTTTTTCAAAGCAGTTAGAATCTTTGTGGCACCAAAAATCGAGAGTGAATTGGCATTTGTTAGGGGACAGAAACACTAAGTTTTTTCACTCAGTAGCATCTATTCATTCAAGAACTAATCTTTTGACAGAAATTTCTGTTGATGGTAGCCTTTTTACTTCACCAATTGATATAAAACAGCAGGTTAGTCTTTTCTTTAAGAGACTTTACAAAAGCAATGTGGATGTTCCTTTTTCCCTGGAAAGTTTAGAGGTAAAGAGAATTAATTCCATCCAATCCGAGGCATTAACTGCTGTTTTTAGTGAAGATGAGATCCTTCATACCCTTATGAGCTGCGCGACAACAAGGCTCCGGGCCCAGACGGTTTTAATTTTTTCTTCTATAAAAGAGCGTGGCCTATTATGAAGCATGATTTCTTGAAGCTTTTTTCTACTTTCCATTCCACTGGAAAATTTCCTTCAGGTATTAATACTGCTTTCCTCGTTTTGATTCCTAAGGTTAAAGGTGCCATTAATCTTACGGACTTCAGACCTATTAGCTTGATTAATGGAGTTTTCAAACTTCTTTCTAAGGTTCTAGCAAATCGCTTGTCTATTGTTCTTCCTCATGTTATTTCAGAAAACCAATTTGGTTTTATCAAGGGTCGTAGTATTCATGATTGCCACATGGTGGCCTCGGAAATTTTACACATTGCAGCTAGGCGAAAAGAGAAAATTTTTGTTATTAAGCTTGATTTTAAAAAAGCTTTTGATAGCATCTCTTGGGATTTCATTCTGAAAATGTTGAATTTGATGGGTTTTAATGAAACTTGGAGAGAGTGGATTTCTTCCTTTTTTGATTCTTCGCAGCTTTCCGTTCTTGTTAACGGAAGTCCAACCAAGAATTTTTCAATGGGAAAAGGTGTTAGACAGGGGGACCCTTTATCTCCCATGCTTTTTGTTCTTGCAGTCGAAGGTCTGAAAGCCTTGATTAGTAAAGCTGTCAATGATCATCTTTTGGAGGGCATTAGAATAGATGGCTATCTGGAACCTATTTCTATTCTTCAGTTTGCAGACGACACGTTGCTTTTCATCAGACATGACTTGGATATGATTAAAAATTTATTGAGGGTTCTACGCTGTTTCGAATTGGTGTCTGGCTTAGCCATAAACTATCAGAAAAGTTCTATTTTGGGTGTCAATGTTGATGATGATTCTCTGTCAGCGGCCTCTAGTATTCTGAACTGTCCGATAGCAAGCTTCCCCATCACCTACCTCGGTCTTCCTCTTTCTACCAAACCGATTCGTGCTAATTTATGACAGCCTGTGGTCTCCAAATTTACGGATCAGCTTGCCATTTGGAAGGGTAATTTACTTTCGCCTGCAGGTAGACTCATTCTCATCAGATCGGTTCTGAATAGTCTCCCAGTTTATTATTTGGGCTCCTTTTCTATTCCGCAGGCAACTATTTCAGTCCTTGATAGATACATGAAACGATTCCTTTGGTGTGGCAATGTGGAGGGTAACGGCATTTGCAAGATTTCATGGGACAAAGTTTGTCTTCCATACGATAAAGGAGGTCTTAACTTGATTCCGTTTAGATTAAAAAACCAGAGCCTTCTCTGCAAATGGATGTGGAAACTTCGCTCTGATAACTCATCACTCTGGTTTTTTGTGGTAACAACGAGCTGTTCAATTTCTTATTGGCATGAATTAGCTCGCTGCAATGTTTCTCTCTTATCCCACCTCTGGAAAGCCATTCGGAAATGTTGCATCTTAAACAGTGAGTTATGGCTGTTATTTAACCAGCAAATATCGGTTAATTTGGGCAATGGAAGTTCGGTTCGGTTTTGGAGCGATATTTGGTTAGGCGACTCTCCTCTTGATGTTAGATATGGTCAGCTATTTTCCTTATCAATGAATAAACAGGCTTCAGTGCACCAAATGCTTTCAGGCATCAATTCAGTCTCTGATTACTCACAACAGGCTTCTCGTTTCTCTTGGAGAAGGCGTCTGCGCATTGGTGAACAAGATCAGCTTTCCTCTCTTCTTCATGAAACCGGTCAGTTGCTGCCTTTATCTTCTACATCTGATGTTGTTCTTTGGCGTGGTAAAACTTTTAGACCCAGGGACATTTCTCTTCTTCTTCAACTGCACAGCCCGCCATTTTCAATAACAATTCATGGTTGCCTTTCTTCTTTTCGTTTCTGGAAATGGAATCTACCTCCTCGTATTAAATTTTTTTGCTGGTTGGTTATTAGAGATAGAATTTTCTCAAATTCTTCTTTAGTCTCGAGAGGCATTATTAGTAATGATGAGATTGGATGCTCGGTTTGTTGCATTTCAGAAACATCTATTCACATTTTCTGCCACTGTGAATATGCATGGAAGTTTTGGAATTATATTCTAGTTAAATGCAATATTATATGGGTCTCTCCGCCAAGGATTGATATTTTCTTTGAGTTTTGGATCTCCTTTTGTCACTCTTCTCACAGAGAATTATGGAGGCTGATTTGGTTTATGGGAATCTGGGAATTATGGAAAGCTCGCAACAAGAGGGCTTTTAATAACGAAGAAACATCTCATGAAGCTTTAGCTTATTCTTGTATTTGCAAGGCGGTGCAATATTTTACAGCTTTTCATCCATCATTCCCCTATTCGGGTAACGACGTTTTTAGATGTTTGGATAATTTTGTAATTCACTCTTGATCTTTTTGGGTCTTTTGCCTTCCACTTCTTGTGGTAGTGCTTAATAAATTATCATTTATCCAAAAAAAAAAAATTAAAAATCAAACCAAATTTTTATATAATTAGTTGGTTGATTTAACTTTTATTTTAGTGTCCACAAGAGTTTGGAACAGTGGTCTAAACTTTAGTCATCTGGGTGCTATAGTCGCGAATTCATACTCCAGCTATAACCTTTTTAATTAATATAATTACTGAGACTAGGATGCTTGTTATTAGGTCGGATTTGTCAGATATATGAGCTTGCGGGTCACCTATACATTCGAATTTGACAATTATATTGATTTTTGGTTCGGAGGAAGGAGTCCTCGTTACCAATAAATAAATAAATCATCTTCGCATTTAGCATTCGAGAGAGTAGTGTGGTAAACCATCACTAGAATAGGGCACTAGTGAGTGTTGGAACCAACCATCACTGTCATAGGACTCCAGTGGTAAATTATGTCATTTCGTACTCTTATTTCTTTTCAGACGTAAACAAATAAATTAAGTGTTTTTTTAATATGGTAGGACTTTCGGTTCTTGACATTGGCTGATTAAATATATTTATTTTAATTCTCATTACATCAAAATTAATCGAATCATACCCCCTTCTAATATGCACAACAATAAAGTTTAAATGAAGTTTTAATATGTACGTATATTCATGACACCAACTAGAGATTTGTTTAAAACTAAAGTAATTTGTTATAATAAGTCGATTTAAATGTTTAACTTGTTAACCTCATTGAAGAATTTTCCACGCCTAGTCATGTATGATGTATCAACTAATTAGGCCAAACACATATTTAGGTCCCTGCACTATTACTCTTTTCCAACTTAAGTCCCTGATCTATAAAACGTTTAAAATAAGTCCCTACACTATCAAAAACATCTATTTTAAGTCCCTATCATTGCGCAAGTTAACGGAATGTGGATGACGTTAACAATTATATATCAAAAATGCTATTTTGGTCTCTGCACTATCATTTTTTTCCAAATTGGGTCCTTACACTATTAGAAACATCAATTTTAAGTCTTTCTATCACATAATTTAAATAATATTAATAAAAATTTTATTTTATTTTATTTTTTAATGTTATTAATTTTTTTTAGCATTTCCAAAGCTAGAATCATCTCCGACCATTAATAAAAAAAAATTCATTTTAATTTAAAATTTTAATTATTTAAAATTTATTAATTTAATTAAATAAAAATAATTTTTTATTTTTATAAAAAATTAAATATATTAAAAAACAGTTCGTCTACCTCGCAATCTTTAAAATATCATATTTTTAAAAATATTTATTTTAATTTAAATAAATAAATTTATTTTGAATTAATCAATTTTGAGTAATTAAAAATTTAAGTTAGATTTATAGTGCAAGGACTCAAATGGCAAAAAAATTATAGTGCAAGGACTCAAATGGCAAAAAAATTATAGTGTAGGGACTCAAAATTTTAATTTCATAAATTTTAACTACAACCAATCTCAGAGTCAAGCGTTTGTATCTCACTCTCTAACGGAATGACACGGAGGGACTTAAATCAGAGACTTTTAATAGTGCAGGGACTTATTTTAAATGTTTTATAGTTCAGGGACTTAAGTTGGAAAAAAATGATAGTGCAGGGACCCAAATATGTGTTTGGCCAACTAATTATATTTGACTAATATGTTATTATGCACACATTAAACATGTATCAATGTTTTTTTTGAGAGATAATACAGTATTGTAGCAAATTGATGCGATTTGTTAAGATTTTATTTTTTTCTCTAACCAAATATTTGATTGCTATTCTCATTGAAAAATGAGATTAATTATTCTCTAAAATAACTGAATAAAAGATTATATGATATAGCAAGAAATTTAAGATTGGATTCATTTTTCGTATTTTTAAGCTTGAAGAATAAAGAGTAGTGTAAAGTTTTTGCTGCCTATTTATATTTTTAAAAAATCTATTAACTGTCCGTATTAAGTAAAGTGAAACATCATAAGATTAACTAAAAATGAACATGTAAACAAATAATACAATGGTGGGCTTAAACAAAGTCTGAAAAAAATGTTCGAAATCTAACATGATTGTTAGCGAGTGGCATATGGTGTGGTAGATTCACTTCAAATGTTGGGACCAAATGCACATGTGGAGTCTCTTTCCGATGCTTCCCATGCAACACTACAAATTTTGTTTTTATTTTATTAATATTAAAAAAATTAATTTTATTTCTTAAGATATTTGGATTTAGGTAAGGACAAAGTTTGTTTGTTTTATTGGTAAATGGGTCTTTATAATGTTGAATAAGAAGTAAGTGAACAGGATAATAAGCCAACAACGATACCACCAAAAATCCTTCATAAATAAATACCAAAAACAACAAAGCAACAGTTCAAACGGTTTCTCTTTATTTTTTCTTTCATTTACAGATTCACAATCAACCAAAACAAAGCAAATTAAAACACCCTCTTCATTAGGCCAATCAATAATTTAAGATAATAATTTAAGAACCCGGACCAGCCACTCTGGTTTGAAAACCAAAAATGTGATTCAACCGGTTTAAATGAAAAGACCACGCAAACCGGTGAATGGTTGAAAGGTAAAAGTAGTTCGGTTTTCAAAAAGTAAATTATTATATATTTTTTTAATTTATTTGAAAACCACAAAAGTCCATATAAATTATAGTATGTAAATTTTAGTGGTTCAATCGGTTATTAAATGATAGTACTATATATATATATATATATATATATACATCGGTTCAGTCGCATGTTTGGCTTTTAAAATAGGTAAAATGAACTTATCTATTCACAATTTTGGTGTTTTTATCAGATATCTTGATTTTTGAATATTGCCAGTTTAGTCTATTATCTTTTCACTTTTTACCAAATATATTCATAACTCGTTTTGAACTGATGTTGCACAATGTTATTAGTCTTTATAGTTTATCCTACGTGTAATATACAATTGTGCACCACATCAGCTCAAAATGAGTTGCGGTCATATTTGACAAGATTTTATAGATGATATATGAAACTGATAAGATTTAAAAATCGTAGTATTTTAATAAAAATAATAAAATTATGAGTAGATAAGTTCATTTTGTCTTTAAATACTGTTTAAACTTTATCGTTTTTTGTTATTGTTTGAAATATAATTATCATCGTCATCTTTAGCCCTAGCTAGCTAAGGCTACTCCATTTTCATTCATGCAATTTTAATTGTGTGAGGACACATGTACAAGAAACAGATGAAGCCCTAGATTTATTAACTTTGTTAATTAATGGTGATAATATATACTATTAACAACCCAATATTAGTTCCAAGATTAGCTTACTAGCTATTGGTGTATTTCGAGTTGGCTAATTTATAATTATTAGGACCGCATGATGACAAATAGCATGATCAGATTGAGTTGTTAAACATAAAGCTTTGATTCTAAACCAATTCATTAAAATGATATTTTTGTTAGCATAAGATCCTTTCTTCCATAATTACGTGCCAGGATGTTGAACCCACACCAATAACTAAATAAATTACCCACGAAATCTTATTTCTTCTATTTGCTTGTCTTTTCTATTGGCTCCATGGTCGAAAACGAAACGTTTTGAGAGAGATATCGTTGGTAAAAGACGACGAATATATCTAGATTTATATGTATTATATATACTTCTCACATTTCTTATCCTCTCAACAACAATATATGGTAATTACGTACATATAAATTAACATATATAATAATCAATTCTTAAAGGAAACAATGTAAGTAAAAGATGGGATAAGCATACGGCCACATAATAATAAGAATCTGAAAGTTGATAAATAATTAATTTCATTTTTTTGGGGGATGTTTTAGCCCTATGGATAAGTTTATTCGAAGAGCCAAATTTTGATTGAATTTTATAGTGCAATTTTACATATCCACGTAACTATATGAAAATGACATTAGTAGAAAGCCTTTGTTAGCAAATTGCATGTAATTAAAGAGCATGGATGAAAATACATAGTAGGGAAAATTGACAATTTGTGAATATAGGTAATGCCAACTTTTCCTTTTTGTTATCTATTGAAGTGGGCGATTTATAGTCTCATTTGTCCTATTCATTGTTTTTTCCTTTTGATATTGTATAACACATTTTCTTAAATCTTTTGAAAGGGACTTAAAAAAAAAAAGAAGCTCAATGCATATTAAAAAAGTTTATATTATGTTATATTAATGTATATTTTCCATGATAAAAATCGATTAAATATGATAAATAATGTTTAATAAACTTAAATAATTATAATCATATTTGATACCATCAAAACCACGATAGTTAGATTTTAACCATCTAACCACAATCTAAACAGCGTACTATTGTTAGAGTTATTTTTTCAGGTGAAGCCTCTAAGGATCAATACTTTTTTTGGACTGGATGTGGACGGGCGGGTTCAAGCCCAGCCTAACTATAAATATCAAGTTTAACTCTTTTAAATGTAAATTTTATTTCAGTATGAATTTGATTCAGATTTAATATTTATTTTCTGGTCTTTATATTAAATTTTCTGCAACACATTGAAATTAATTTAGGTAAAAACCGGATTAAAGACATGACTCGAATTAGGAGTAGATTTTATGGAAAAAATAAGTATTCAAGCCCAGCCTAAATGGGCCAGGCTTGTACAGGCTGGACGTATACCTGCGCAATGATCAGCTCTAGCTGCATAAGAAGTTAATTTGAAAGTTCAAATGGCCCAAAATGACAACTGTTGGGCCTTTTATGTCTTGGTTTGTTTTTCATTTGCGACAGAAAGGCCCTAAGCCCCTATATATTAATTAACTACTCGGACTTACAGTCAAGCCCATTGTTATTTAGATTTTTTTTTAAAATATCTCATTTTTAAAAAAATTTAAAAGATATATTTTTTTGATAGTTTATTAATAGATTATCGATAACTCATAAATAGTTTAGAGTTAAGAAAAATATTTTTGCAAAAGTTTTAAAAAATGAGATATATAGAGTAATTTCCCTTGTTATTTTAGAATGTGAATGCTTTTTGATTGTTATTTGATTATTTATATTTATTATAGTATTGATACACATTGTAAAAAATTATAATTAACACGTGATGCTGGAGTAAATAATACTGCTAATTTCTTAAGCAAATAAATACTAAGCATTAGTTAGATCAAGCTCTATTTTAATGAGTTTTTAGTGATTAATTGGAGTTGTTTTATTTTGTATATATAGTGAGTGTGAGATCAAGCTTTTTTATAGAGTTGGATTATGTATAACATTAAAAAGAAGAAAATAAAGAGCATAAATTAATATAAAAAAAATATTAGTTGCTCGAATACATAATTGTTCTGACATTAAATTTATTGAATATTTAATACAGTCCATAACATATCATCACAAATGACTATGAAAATTTGAAGGAGACGACATAAAACCTTTGTAATTAACATACAAATCCTCGCATTTTGATGGATCCAGAAACTCAACTCCATGGCAGCCTCCCTTCACCAAATAACTCACAACTTCCAAACCTTTCTCCTTCAGCATTTTTATAAACTCAATTTGACGGTCCATTAGCGGGTCCTTATCTCCCCAATCAACGAATATCTGCCATCCAAATTTCCTCATCTTGGCTATAGAACTCTCCTCAGCCGTTGGATTACAGTACTCATGATCCCGGTCAGCACCGATCGGCAAAGCCAATTCCCACATCAGATCATTAACACAAAGCGGCAGAACCCTATCGTTGACCAGCCTCAATTCTGATTCAGTCCGCTTTATACCACCGAAGAACGGTTGATGTAATATCAGCCCTTTGATCTTTATAGGCTCAAGATCGTCACCTTTCTCCGCCAATCGTAATGCGGCACGGTACGCTATATTAGCGCCGGCGCTACTTCCCATAAGAAAACATTTACCATAGTCAGCGAATTCTCTAAACCAATCATCTGGGCTGGTTTTAATCCACTGCAGAGCCTCCACTGCGTCATCATAAGCTAACGGGAGACGATGCTCCGGTGCGAGATGGTACTCAACGGAGACAACGATGACATTCAGTTCAATAGCGATGTTTGCGCAGTAATACTGACTGAAGCTTGTGGCTGCACTGAAAAGAACGAAACCACCGCCGTGGAACCAGACTATGAGCGGAAGCTTGGTCCGGTGAGAAGAGTTCAGTGTCTGTTGTGGCATGTATAGCCTAGCCCATGTGTTGTTTAGTTGGTTGATGGTTATGTCTTTGGTGAGAATGGGAAGTGTGTCCGACGGTGTAGGGGAGAAGCTGGTGATTTCCGGTAAGCGAGTGATGGTGCCGTCGGCGTTAGGGATGATGCGGAGGAGCTTGTAAGGGTCAATGGCTGAGGATTTTGACGGTGACATGGTTATGAAAATATTGTATGTATGTAATGTGTTTGTGACTTTTTGCTGTTTTTCTTATGTGTTTGATAGCTTTTCTCTTATCTTTTTATGTATTTAATGTGCGAAAAGGAGGTCTAACGTTACCTGTTCCGATAAGGAATCTATATTCAATTAGTATTCTCTTTGGTTTGAACTGCAATTTATAATTGGATTAGGTAGTAGTCTTTCTCGTTTTGATTATATTAGTATCAATTAATACATATGACATGACAGTAATAATTATTAGTCTATTTTCAAGAAACAGAGAAATATTTTAGTAGTCAAATTATACCAACTCAAAGATTTCTAACAAAATTACACTTTGCTAAAATGTATAAATAAATCAAAGATAAATAACTAATGATGGTAAAATAAGAAAAAAAATATAAATTAGAATATACTGAAAATTATAATTATTTCCTTTGTTTTTTATTACTTGTCCATTCAAATAAATAGATTTGTTTGCAAATGTTTGTCCATTTATAATTTAATTTACAAAACATTTATTAACTAGTGGATTAATTATTATTTTTAATATTTATAATTTAAGACAAAAAAAATAATTTTTTTCATATGCATATATTTGTTAAATGAAAATAAAAGAAAACAAAGGGAGTATCAATTAAAATGATACAATATATTATATAATGGAGTGTGCATAAAATACTACTATTTAAACCATAAATATTTTATATTTTCGTATTAGTTAATTATATAATCTTTTTGGATACTAGTTTCAATGAATTAAATTTATAATTTATTAATTTTATAGAAATTCGCTATATAATTAAATAAGAATGCATTGTTACATTAAAACGACTTAAATTATTTAAAATTGATAAACACTTTAATACTTTATGAAATTTAATAAATGTAATAAATTTATAAAACATTGTTCCATCATTTATCATGATGATACTAGTTAGTACTATAGTTAATAATGAGCAAATATTTGGCACTGGGAACAAGATAACATTATTAATCAAGGGAAAATAACTCCAATATAGTACTAATAATTTTTTCCCCCACAATGGATTAGGTACATACAAACAAGGAAACATTAACAATCGCAATTATATTATTGATCAAATTTTTATTACGAGAAGAAGAGAGTTATTCTAGGCTTAGCTTACAGGCCAAGGCCCAATTATCCTCTATGTTGAAGAACCAATAAAGTGGTTCATCAAAGCAAACAAAACTTGGGCCTTGGGGGCCTCTTTAAGCTCCACAACATGATAACCTCCCTCCCTAAAATGGCTTTCAACTTTTACATTTTTAACCTTTAGCATTTCCACCACCTCCATCTGACGGTCAATCATCGGGTCCCCATCACATCCAGTCACCAAAACTTCCCATCCCAGCCGTTCGATATTTTCCCACAGAATGGATCCATCGTCAACCGTTGGATTACAATACTCATGATCTCTGTCAACCCCAATTGGTAAGGCAAATTCCCACATCAGATCGCTCACACTCTGTGGCAAATGAGAGTCGTTGACTAATCTCACCTCTGACTGCTTCCTCTGGACCCCACCAATGAACGGGTGATGCAATATTAGCCCTCGGATCTTTAAACCATCAAGATTATGATCAATTTCTTCACTCACACGTAACCCTGCTTGGTAAGCTATGTTAGCCCCAGCACTGCTGCCCATAATGAAAAATCTATCATAATCAGCGTGTGTTCTCAACCAATCGATCTGAGTGTTTCTGATCCAGTGTATAACCTCCACGGCGTCATCATAGGCTGCCGGAAGCCGGTGCTCAGGTGAAAGACGGTAGTCAACGGAGACCACAACAGCAGAGACTTCTAAAGCCATCTTTGAGCAAAAGTCATGAAATACCGTTGACCCTGCACTGCAATTAATGAATCCTCCACCGTGAAAGTATACTATAAGAGGGAGTTTGTAGCCGTAAGTAGAAGAATCCGGTGACGGTGGAGTTGCGAGTCGTGGTAAAAAGAGACGGACCCATGTGTTCTTTTGCTGGTTGATCGGAATATCTTGTGAGAGAACAACGTTAGGGCTTTTAAGATCAGCTGAGGGTAACGAATTTGGATATCTGTTGGGATCTCGGGTGATTGTGCCGTCGCGGTTGACGGTGATTTGGAGAAATTTGTAGGGATCGATCGTGCATTTAGACGGCGGCGGAGTTTGACCTGACATCTTTAACACAGTAGATATCTTTGATGATCTGTAGTTATTAGTGATGAATTTGAGACAGCTTGGCGTAGTTTGAGATACATATAGCGTCATTGCCTGCCTGTCGTAACTTTAGATCAAGTATATAGTCTAGTTCGATAACATTTCTTTTGGAAAAAGAAAGAAAATATAAATATACAAATCAATAATATTGACTTCGGGCTAGACTTAAATGGCAATTTTCCGTTCAACTTGCGTATATACACCATAGTAATAACTCTTTTTTTTTTGGTACAAGGGAAAGAGGCAAACGCCTAAGACGGACTAAAAGTTAATGCTTCTACTATAAGAAGTGCCATATAAATCATGCAAGATCCAAGGCACAAGACTAGAAGGAGGGCTATCATGATACGTGCAACCTATAATATAATCATCGCTCAGCGACGCCAAATGATCTGCCGCGAAGTTGGCCTCCCGAAAGATATGGCTAAGCTTAACTTCCCAATCTCTAGAAATAAGCTCCCGAATAGCATTGACAATATTCGAAAAGTGAGCAGCCTCATCTATACTGTAAACTTTATCCACAGCCGATTTACTATCGACTTCCATGATGACTTTCTTCAGACCCATGTTCCAGGCCAGCTGAAGACCCAGAAGCATCCCTCTATACTCAGCCTCCAAAACCGATCCCTCTCTTATGGTAGCTGAAAAGCTCGCCAGCCACACTCCCATGCAACTCCTAATAATTCCACCGGATTTGGCGGTCCCCGTAGCTCCATTGAAAGCACCATCTATATTAAGCTTCACCCAGGAATCCGGAGGACAAACCCACCCAATCATGACTTCCTTCCTCTGGATACTGGTCTGATTGCATCTCTTTTTGTTTTCCATCGCAACCTCAATATACGCAACACGACGATGAATATCTTCAACCACTTGACTCACAGCCATTTGCTTCTTTCCAATGACAGTGGCATTTCTCCAATTCCAGATTCTCCATATAGCAACTCCAAACGTACACCTCCAGTTGTCAGACGCATTGAAGGAAGCCTTTCCAGACAGATTGCACAGAACACATTCTTTAAACCCCAGGGCAAAAAACCTGACCTGCAGAGACTTATCTATAAGACGGAGCCACACTTGTCTAGCATAAATGCATTGCCTAAGGGCATGATCAGCATCTTCTTCAACCGAGAAGCAACGACCACAAGCTTTATCAATTGAAACATGCCGGCGGAATCTCTCAGCATTGCACATCAGCTTTTCGTGAACGGTAAGCCATAGCATATGGCGAATTCTTTCAGGGCCAGGCCATTCCCAAATAATTTTCCAACACCGATCATCCTCCATCTCCTCCATACCCTCCAAAATGAGTAATAACTCTTTTTTAGCAATTGAGAAGGAAAACATTTGTGGAAGGAATCGAACTCATGAGTTTAGTGAATTGTAGCTGAACGTTTAAACTATTTAAGCTATAATTCGTTAGTATAATTAGACTAAATTAAAGTCATAAAAAACATTTAATTGTTCGAAAAGCTTAACCTATTTCATAAATTTATATTTGATATAAATTAATTTAAAATTCTAATTACAATATTTGGGGATTATCCTCAAATTATTTACTTTCAAAAAAATAAATATTAAATTTTGGATCATGAATTGTTAATTACATCTAGTATCCAATTTCATAAAATATCTATAAAAATATTATTTTTACTCAACAATTACTCACCGTAAATACACCATAAATACACTTATAAATTAACTAATTTTTTAAATAATCAAGAATTAAATAGTTAATTAGCTGATTTTTGTTAATCTTTATGTATGCGTTACCATATAGTCTACAAGAATTTCGTGTTACTTAGGTAAAATTGCTTTATACCCCTTATTTTATTTTGGAAATATATATAATCTAATTAAATATATTGTTAAATTTAATTTATTTAGCAAACTTATTAGTGCTACAAATAAGAAAAGAAAATGTGTACTAATATTATCATTGAAAACAAAAGAAAAATATTAAAAGCGACCAAGGAAGTATTATAAAAGAAAGGAATTGTACATTGTCAAATAGATAGCTATATTAAGTAATACAATGGCTTAATATATAGTTTGACCCCTGAACTTGTACCCTTTTACCCATCTAACCTCTAAACTTAACGTCTCACCTATCGAACCCCTGAACTTGTTAAATAATCCGATTTAACCCCTGAACTTGATAAATACGTAAATATTGAACCCCTCCGTGCCACCTGTCACTTGAAACATTCTAGAAGAAATTGTGTACGGAGGGGTTCAATGTTTACGTTTTTATCAAGTTCAGGGGTCAAATCGGATTATTTGACAAGTTCAGAGGTTCGATAGAGGAGACATTATGTTTAGGGGTTAGATGGGTAAAAAGGTACAAGTTCAGGGGTCAAACTATGTATTCAGCCTAATACAATTGCATATTTTATAGATGCATGATTTTATAGAATAGAAGATTATGAAATGAAATCTTTTACAACCAGAAGAAGTGACCCACCTTTGGACGGCTCTGTTAGCTCTACACCATGGTAACCAGCACCAAAATGGGTCAAACATTTCACACCTTTCTCCTCTAACATCTTAGCAAATTCCACCTGACGGTCAATCAACGGGTCTTCACGACCACCCGTAACCATGACCCGTAAACCCACTCCTATAATACGTTCCCTCACGTTGAACCCTAATTCAGACATCGGATTACAGTACTCATGATCCCTGTTTGAACCAACCGGCAAGGATAAATCCCACATGAAATCGCTTGCCGCCGGTGGCAAAACCGGGTCATTCACCATTTTCAGCTCCGACATGGTTCTCTCCGATCCGCCAAAAAATGGATGGTGCAGAATCAAACCCTTGATTTTCAACGGGTATAAATTCTGAATATTTTCACAAACCCTTAGCCCTGCATGGTAAGCTATGTTGCCACCTGCACTACTACCCATAAGAAAACAGTTTGATAAATCAGCAAAATTCGTTATCCAACCATCTTGACTTGTTTTAACACAGTGCAAAGCTTCAACGGCGTCCTCATAAGCTGCCGGAAGACGGTGTTCCGGTGCATTGCGGTAGTCAACGGATATAACGATTGCGTTGACTTTTTCAGCCATTGTTATGCAAAAATCGTGGAATACATTTGAATCTGCATTCAAGAAAACAAAGCCACCGCCGTGATAGTAAACGATGAGAGGGAGCTTATTAAATTCTGTTGAGGAAGATTGATCGAGTAAATGACGTGGTAGATATATTCGTAGCCATGTTTGGTTTGTTGGGTTAATGGTCAGGTCCTTGGATAGAACCGGAGAGGTGGACGAGCCGGGATCGGGTGAAGCAGGGATGGTTGGAAAATTGATCAGACGAGTGTACGTTCCGTCTGGGTTACGGAAGATCTTGGGTCGATCGTCAGATGAAGAAACCGGAAACGTTTTGTTCTCTGCCATTTTTGATTGGAAATTTATGAGAGATTTGATTTGCAGTGTTTAAAGGTTGTTATATAAAAGCTTATTTTCAATATTTCTTTTTACTTCTAAATATAGGTGTATTAGTACGACCACAAATCAATGATTGGCAAAGAATATATGTTGAGCAAAGGGTCAACCGAGTATCTGAATTTGTATGTGGAATCAAATAAATCACTCTAAATTTTGTTTGTCAATTAAATTTTAAAATTTGGTTCTCGTGTTAAATAAATCATTTTTAAATTTTTAGTCAATTTTATTTCAAACTCTTTTAATTTATATCAAATAACCGCTGATTAATACGTAAAACACATAATTTATATGACATCGAGACACAAATCTTTAAATCTAATTAACTACAAAAGTTAAAAGTGATTTATTTGATGCCGAAATATAAGTTTTGAAATATATATAAGTGACTAAAAAAATTAAAAGTAACTTATTTGATTTCGAAAAATAAAAATACATGTTTGTTTATTCATGGAAATTTGGACGGTCATACATAGTTAATATTTAGAGAGGATTAAGATTACTTGAAAACTACAAGACCATGTTTAGAAATTCTTGAAAACTTGGGGGGCTATAGCCCTCCCATGTCCAATGTTGTGAAATCCGTGAAATGTAAGTTTATGTATATTTTTATAATAGATAAATATATTGTTTTAGGTGCGAACATATAATACTATAAGTGCTTTTGGATTAATCACTTGTCTTGTTTTGCAAAATAATCAAATTGAAGAAATTGGCAAGGGTTTATTGGTTGGTTTGTGTCATTAGGTTAATAGGTTGAAAACGGAATTTTGTATCCTATCATTGTCTTCAAGTTAGGGGCATTTGTTATTTATATGAGGCATACATGAAATATTTTGAAATATTTTATAATTGATTAATAATTAGAATTTAATATGAAATGTAACATGAAATGATCTCAAATAAAAATGAATTTAGTTTATGAGTCTTTTGAGTTTATTTTTTATCATCTTTTTCATTATTAATTAATAGACGTGGAACTTTTAGAAATCTTGCATTATCCGTCGCTAAATGTAGGAAATTCGTCGCTAAAGTGATTTTGTGATGGATTGCTGACAAAATATGTCTGTCGGCAAAAGGTTGTTCGCTAAATCAATGGCGACGGTAAAACGAAAGTCGTCGCCAAATTTGTCGCTAAAATAAATTATGTAAGTAATTTTCTACAATTTGATAATAATTCAACGATGGTGCTCCAATGAATCAGCGACGAATAAAATTGGTGGGGCTTCTCACACCAATTTAGCGACGAATAATCCAATTGCCCGCCACGTTTAACGACATTTTGTCAATAAACCGTCGGTGATTTAGCGATGAAAATTTTCATCGGTAAATCCGTCGCTAAATTACAATTTACCGATGGATTTTAGGTCTGTCACTAAAATCCGTCAGTAAAATCAAGTTTACTAGTAGTGTGGTATGTATAAAGTATAATCAACGATAGATCCTCATCATTAATTACAACCAAACACAATATTACATATATACAATATCCTCATAAAATAGACCATCGACAGTATATCCTCATCATTACAATCAATCACCATAAATGAATTATAAATTAGGTCCTCGTATCAGGGACTGGGACCTTAGTTAGATTTGGAGTTAGGATTGAACTTAGGGCTGCGTTGAAACTTGAAATCGAGATTAGGACTCATATTCAAGTCCGAACTCAGATTAAGGTTGGCATACGGGTTATAATAAAGACTGGTCTAATTCGAGGCTCTGGAAAATTCGGGTCATGCTTGGTTTTTGTTTTTTTGAATTAAGAAATAGCCATATCCGTTTTTTGTTTTTTTGAATTAAGAAATAGCCATATCCGTTTTTTTTTTTTTTTTTGAATTAAGAAATAGCCAATTATGTAAAAGTGAAGCAATACGATGACTTTATGAAAACATAACAAGATAGATTGGGACATAACATTACATCAAAAATAAATAGAAGAAGGGGTCTGGCATTTGAAGTAAGGACTAAGGATAGTGCTTTGGAAAAATGGACCCAAAAAGAAGAATGTAGAAAGTTGATGTTCCCCATCTCTATAAGTTTTGCACATTATAGCAGGCCAAATATAAGCAAGTGTATTGACTGTGGACTACAAGGCTCAATAGTTTTGGTGGTGTTGCAAACAAATTGCAGGCCATCACCACATCTGTAATCCAACAAATACTTATGTATGAAAAGAGTTGACAATTGATTAAACTAATTTTGTATAGTGATTCCATGATGGAAACACATTAGTCCACTTGAGCAAGTGGAAACTGATTATGTAGTAAGGATGAGCAAATCACAGGCTAAATTGAATTAAATGATCTAATAAATTTATTTTAATTAAAATATGTTATTTTTTTAATTAATTTCATTTCATTAACAAAAGTTTAGCTTGATTAAGATTAAAAAAATTAAAATTCAATCCACTGAATTAGTTCAAATATTTTATTTTAATTTTTTTTCATTTATAAACTTATCAAGTTAGATTTAAATTTGATCAAAACGATCATTTTTAAGAGAAAAAATTATTTGATCAATCATGTTCTCTTAACCTGCTCCGTACTAAATTAAGTAGTAATTTTTTTTTGTTTCTTCCTCAAAGTTAGTGTTCTATTCTTCCTATTTTTTTTTTAACAAAACAAATATTATTTTGTTTTCTTTAAGAATGTGTCAATATTTTAATTAAAGTTAATTTCATATAAAATCACCACCTTTATATGTTTTTTTATTTTAATCACGTCTTTTGAAAAATGTCAAATAAAATCACCACCTTTCATATTTTTTCAAATCTATCACGAATGTGAAAATTCGGTGTATCTTTATTGACTCGACAACCGGAATCAATAAGAAAAAAATAAGAGGAATGTATTTTGTGTGTTAATAGGACATTAGTCAGATTGAAACATTTATTTGGAAGGAAAAAAACATCAAATTTTACTCATTGATAATAGATTTGCAAAAAAATGAAAGGTGATGATTTTATTTGACACTTTTTAAAGAACGTGATTAAAATAAAACAAAACGTGTGAATGTGGTGATTTTATATGGAATTAATCCTTGAATTATAATTATATGTTCAGAAAATTAAGTTATTAGTCCAATAACACGATTTTGAAATGTACTTATTATTTAAGATATGGTCCCAAAAGGAGAAGATTGAAGTCAATAATAGAGTTCAATTTCAATCCACTGAGATGGTGCATCCTCCATCTTACAATGGTTTCCTGATCAACAACAACAGCAAATACTTTTTGCTGTCTGCTCAACTCAAATGGACAAATTTGAGTCACCGGAGATTTTGGTATTTATAGAAAGATCATTATATCACATTTTGTTATAAAAATAATCAAACTATACCTTTTGTTATAAAAGGATTCACAAATATATATAAAACATATTATTTTCACGCTAAAACGTAGTGTTTTTATTTATATGGCAAGTCAAACTTATAAAAAAAAAAAATAGTTCGCTAACCTTCATGTAATAAAAAATAGGGTTAATGTCATAAAACAATCACGAATTTTATACGTTTTTTCATTTTAATCACGTAGTTTAAATTTTTCATTTTCATGCACGAACTATCATTTTTTTCTCAAATTCATACACGGTGCTGAGGTGGCACTCATTCATTGGTGTAAAGCGACCTCCACCTCAGCAAATTACACCAATGGAGCCATGACACATCAGCACTATGCATGAATTTGAGAAAAGTGGTAGTTCGTGCATGAAAATGAGAAAATTTAAACTGCATGATTAACATGAGAAAACGTGTAAAGTTGGTGAATTTTTATGACATTAACCCTAAAAAAATATAGTTTGGTGACTTTTTTTTTATAATTCAAGAAAAGTTGAATATTCTTTTTATAACAACAAAAACATTTATAACAAAAGTTATAATTACAGACCTTATTGTAACAAAATAATATATATATTGACCTTTCTGTAAATACCGGTAACACTAGTGACTCATAGAATTTTAATATCCGACAAATTTGTTTCCTTATTGATGGATCCGGACCGAAATTTTCTTATCTTTCAGGCCATCTCGCGATAATCTTCATATATAAGTGAATTCCGAATTATTTCCTACAAAACAAATAAGGGGTTAGATAGAAATCTGAATTTCACTCTGAAATTTAATTCAGTATGGAGATTGATATTGGAGAGAGGAGTGCGTGTGGGAGGAAATCAACTCATGACCTATCAGATTGCTGCTCGGCGTTTTATACCATTTTAGCTATAATTCATAGGTTATTGTTACCTAATTAATTAAATATATTGTGAAATCTACGCACCAGCGGAACGATTGAAACGATAACAATTATACGAAAGAACAAGGAATGTTGTAGAATATAGTTTAAGCAAGAATAATGAACTAAATCATGATGACAAGAAATCAATCACACACACAAGAGCACAATATTTAACGAGGTTCAACAATCGCTTACATCATCGAAGTAGCCGCATAGTGTTTTACTTATATCAAATTGACATTTACATTAAATTTAAAGTTATTAGTGTTTACATACTAAAACTCAAGCTTACAAGGAATTACATGTTTGCTTATATCCGGTGGAAATAGTCATTGCCCCTAAAATAACAAAACACCAAAAAACCAAGTCCTACTAGGAATACGCTAAAAAAATCTCACTAACGATCATATTTATGCTATTTTTGACACTTTTCAACAATATACAAATATTAAAATATAATGTACTTCAAGACAGATTTGTTATTCATCACTTTTAAATGTTTCTAAACCCATTAAATGAGAATTCGATACTGATACAACCCCTAGAAATTAATTTAAATTAATAGAAACTATTTTTGTTAACTAATATTTAAACACACGGTCACACATACACATATATGCATATATAATCCAATAAATAATAAGAAACTCTTCCTCTGTGAACTTCTTCTCTCTCCAGTCCATCTCTGTTAAACCTTATACTCTCTTCGGCCGCACTTCACATTTTGTTACCATAAAATTTTAGCCGATTGGTTTTTTCAGCTGTTATTGTGAAGAAATCAGGTTTAATTTCTTAGTTTATCTAACATGAATGAGTTTTTTTAATCTTTATTATTTTTATTATGGTTTTCTAGCATCTTTAGCGGTTTTAGAGTCATTCTGGCGGCTCCAACGTCATTTTCACGTTTCCGGCATACCTCCGATGTTTCTGACATCCTTTCGGCGTCTCCGGCATCCTTCTCGATATCTCCGGTGTATTCCGCAATTTGGAATATTACATTTACAGATTCAAATATTTGCAACTAATTTTAGTTATTTAGATTTCTAAATATATGATTTTAATTGTTATAATCGTTTAAATTTATAGTTTTATATTCATTTAACTAGATTTATTCTTGATGGATACCGAATCCTATCTTAAATACTACGGAGTCGAGTCGCAGGAGATCCACTCTCAATCGATACCGGACTCCCGCCCAAAGGGCTAACACAGACGAAACCGGTGGTCGAATCCATAGGATCCGCCTCGACTAGAATATGATATCATCCACAAGGATAAAGAATGAATCCCTGAGGACTCAGACAAAGCGCGTCGACCCCGGGATTCGGCCAGATTGCCAGATTTGTCTATATTCTCGAATATCTTTTCTATTTGGATACAAACTCCAACTTAGGAAGATAACCTCTAACTTAGGAAGACGAGACTATTTAGGAAGACGTTCCTAAATAGGACTCATGTCTGAATAAGGAATAAAACTCCTAATCAGATTCAAACCTTACAAAATAGGATTCACTTTCCTATTACAACTATACAATGTATACAATCATCTATTATAAAGGAGTTTAAGGTATGGCTAAAAACAACACTACATACTAAAAACGCTGCTTAAAGCCTAAACTGACTTCAGTATCAGAGAGTTAATCGGACAATTACCGTCCGGTTAGCTTCTACCTTGTTTTACAGGTTTCATATATCACCGGTTCAGAAGGCAGACTCCATCAATTCTTAAATTTAGTGTTTGTTGAATTTGTTGGATGACTCTTAGTAACTGAAAGGCCCTTTGAAAGTTGGTGTAATATCTAGCATAATTGATATGATAAAATTTGAGATTTTAATAGTCGAATTATCAATAAAGATTTTAATTTTTTCGGCAAAAAAAATCTAGTAAATAAATTTATAAATTTTTAACAATTAAAAGAATTTTCACTATTTATTATATTCAATTCACGAAATATTAAAACTTCTTATTCAATTCATTTATATATACGATGATTTAATTTACTAAACTATTAATTGAAACATAAAGAATTTAATCGTTTTTATCATTATTTATAGTTAAACTTTTTATACATTTATATAATCCCTATATATCATATATGGAAAATGCTATTTAACCCACTGTTTTGTATATTTTTTATTGCCCCTCCTTACGTGTCAGCATTTAATTCGTCCAATTTCCCTCTAAAAATATATATCTCAAAAAATAACTTTTAATGCATCCACTAGTTTGTTACCACGTTAGATGGAATAGGATTATATAGCATTACTCATCATATATTTAACATTTTATCGATCTTCTTTTTCAGAAACAAAGGTCTTGTCAAACTGCCATAAATGAAGAAACATATATTTATTTGAGTTAATGAAGAGCCAATGAACTCCAAGCAAAGAGACATTCAATTTTGCAGCTCGAGATGTGCAGGTACAGTCTGTTGGTTCACGAATAATTTTGTATGCTGTCAATTTTTCGGCATACAAGATATCTAACTGACCACTTTTGCAGAAATAATTTAACACTAATTAATAGAATTATAATTTGAAAATTTGAGAATATGTAATTTTTTTTCATAATAAAAAAAAGCATAATTACTTAAAAACCATCCATTTTATAACTTTTTTTCATTTATACCATGACCTAAAAAAGTTTTCAATTGTATCCTATTTTCAATTTTTATATTTATTTGTACCCTAAAATTAAAAAATCTAATAATTTAATTAATTTAAGGATGAAAATATTTAAAACAAAATACATAAATGATTAACATTAACGTTTTACCAGAATATAGGTTAAAAATAAAGGACTAATTTAAACTCTTTTTCAAAAGAAAATAGGTCAATTAAACTCATTAGGGTAGAGATGAAACATAAAAATCGAAAATAGGGTACAATTAAATTTTTTCTTAAATCATGGTATAAATGAAAAAAAGTTATAAGGTGGGTGGTTTTAGAATAATTAGGCCTAAAAAAATACTAACTTTGCAAGTTTTTTTTTTAATGAATTTACAAGTAGATATGTTTAAGATTCCTGGATGGATCTCACAAAGACTAAAAAATTTCTTCAATGATAAACAAAACCAGGCACATTTTTGTTTTGACTTTTTATTATGCATGGATATTGGCTCAATGAGAAATTATATTCGGAGTAACGAAATTTTACTCTACTGAACTACAAGTCGTTCGTCTATTTTATTTTTAATTTTTTAGATTATATGATGTATTGTTTGGTTCAGTTTTTTTAAAGTTATTTTTTAAAAATTAAAATAAAATATAATTAATTACATCAATTTACTTATATAATTCATTAAGTAATAAAATTATATTTTATAAAAAAATATATGTTAACATATAAAGTTTAATTTTTCTAAAAAATTAATAAAATTCTGGAGGACGGAAAAAAGAAGGAAATCAAAGGGTTATATATGCATCAAAACAAATAGGAAAAGCTTATTGTTTAACTTTCTATGTTAGGGATAAAACGTGTCATTTTAGTCCAAATCTTTTTGAAAAGAAAAAATATCAAGTTAAAACGATGTAGTTTTGATTATGCTCTTGAGAATAAAAGTCATAATATATAATGTTTTTCAATCATGGTGATATAAATTGATCTTTTAATTGGATAAAGGAACATATTACAAATGCTTAAAAAACCTAATTACTAAGTTAACGATTATGCTCCCTCCGTCCCGTTTAAAAAGTCCCATATTTCATTTTGAAATGTCCCATTTAAAATGTCCTATTATTATTTTTAGAATATTTTTCCAATGAATACCCTATTTTACCCTTCTTTTAGTTATCTTGAAAGAGCTCTATGGAAAATTCCACTATCATTAATAGGGGCAAAACATGAAAAAATATAAAAAAATAAGGATAATTAATGTTTTTTTAATCTGTGTGTAAAGTCAAATGGGACTTCTAAAATGGAACAGAGGGAGTATCATTCTATGTAATCTCGGAATTGGCAAAGAGGCAACAGTCTACAGATCATTAAATTAAGGGGCTGTTTGGTTCGCCAAAAAAAGGGGGGAATGGGAATGGGAATAATTTCCATTATTTGTGTTTGTTTTGTCAAAGTGTATTAAGGAATGGGAATGTGATTACCCCTTCAATGGGAATCACCCATTCCCCCTACCCATGGGAATGGACTTTTGGGTATGGAAATCAAAATTTAACAAAATATTTTAATAATAAATAATTAATATATAATTATTACAAAAATTATTTTTAAATATTTATTTTAAAAAATATACTTGAAATAATAAAAAAATATTTTTAAATATTTTTATTTATTTTTAAAAAACAATTTTTTAATTTTTTAAAAAAATTATTTTTTTTTAATTTTTTTTTAAAATTTTTTTTAATTTTTTTTATATAAGAAATATTTAAAAAAACAAAAAAAATATTTTTAATAAATAATAAATAATTATTTTTATTAAATTTTATCCATTTCCATTCCCATACTAATTTTGAATCAAACAAAAAATGAAAACAATCATTCCCATTCCCATTCCGATTCCGATTCCGATTCCCAACCTTGAACCAAACGGCCCTTAACTTTAATTTCAAGTTAAGGATTTAACCAAGAAAATAAATCAAACAATCAAATAATTAGATCTAAGCACTTTGGCATTAAGTGAACCACCAAATTATGTACATGAAGTGAATAAGGGAAAACGCAGACAGGGAAAAAATTCTAGAAAGCAATAATAGTACTAGCTACTTCAATTGGAGAAATGAAATGAAAGAATATGGTCCTACTTCTGCAATCAAACATTATTAACTAATCCTATTAAAAATATCATTCATTATATGTATGCAAAAATCAAATAGCAGTACCAAAAAAATTTAGTTTGATTTGATTTAAAAATAAAATAAAAATTCAGCTGATTTCAGTCTGAAGTGATTTTATAAATAAGGCCTAATTAATTAAAAACCACCCACCTTATAACTTTTTTTCATTTATACCACGACCTAGGAAAATTTTCATTTGTACCCTATTTTTTATTTTTATGTTTCGTTTGTACCTCAAGAGTAATTTTTTTGATAATTTAATTAATTTAAAGATGAAAATATTAAAAACAAGATACATAAATGATTATCGTTAACATTTTATTAGAATATAGGTTAAAAATGAAGGACTAATTTAAACTTTTTTCAAAAGAAAATAGGTCAGTTCAACTCATTAGGGTAGAGATGAAACATAAAAATCAAAAATAGGGTACAATTAAAAAATTTCCTAAATCATGGTATAAATGTAAAAAAATTACAAGTTAGGTGGTTTTTAAGTAATTAAGCCTATAAATAAAGAAATAGTAGCTCACATTTTGTACAAGTCCAACGGAAAAAAATCAAACCAAATTAAAAAAATCAATCAAATTGATTAGTTCTGTTCGGATCAATTTAAAATTATTATAAATGTAATTTTATTTATGCACCGTTTGAATTGAGAGTATTTAAATGGTCTAAATCTATGAATTCTACAAAATCCAGAGATCCATTGATTTTTTTTTTTAACAAAACCATCATTTGGCAGGGTAAAAAGTTTTCCCAATCATTGATTTTCAAAATCTAATATTTGAGTTTTCACCTCCTATTTTTTAGTAAAAGAATTAAAATTCATCATTTTTAAAAAAATAAAGGATTATTTTGAAATTTCATTATTCTAAAAATATCCTTATAAATTCATAAATTTTTTGTTCAATTGAAACGGTAAAATTTACAAATCTAAATATTTTATATTTTTAAAAAAATTAAAACTATATATAAATTTTTATTTTTTTTATTTCAAATAATGCTCTATTTGAATCCATCGCACACTTTTATAAATATTTTAATCCAATTTCAATATCAAAAATAAAATAAAAATAGAAAAAAAATTACATTATATAATAGTAATAAACTTACCAAATTTCTGAATAGAAAAACAAACTCTTAATATAAATCCAATCACATTAATATAAAATTTAATAAAAAAAACAACCGAACCAATAAACTCTAAAATAGCAAGATTTATAGTCATTAAATTTAATTCAATTTGAAGTAAGTTTACACTTTTAAAAATATACTCCCACCATTTTATAAAAATATATCAAATTGCTATTTTGAATGTCTCAAAATATAGGACAAATTTCTATTTTAATTTTATTAGTTAAGTTGAGATATATTAAGTCACAATTTAAATTTTAAATTTTAAATATGCAACAGTTATAAAATACTGTGGTCAAATAAATTTGCTAATAAAGTATAGCTTTTCAAAAAAAAAAAATTTTTTGTTTATTTTATTTTTTGAAAAGTTAAGGGTTTGTCTTTCTTTGATTAGAAAAATAATGTTTCTAAAAAATACTAGTATATAATATCAACTTTTCTAATTATTTTAATACAAATGTGATCGTATTTCTAAATTAACTAGCTTAATTTGTTAATTAGAGATATCAGAATTTGAAATTTTATTTAATTAAAAAGAAAATCTAATCTTTAAAAAAGTTTGTAAGTAAATTAATGAAATAATTATCTATTTTTTCCATATTAACTTTTTTAATATATAACTTTTTTGAGAATATATTTGATCTAGAAATTGTAATAGTTTTGAACCACATAAGGTAAATTGTATCTTTGATGAAAAAAAATCAATTCTGTTTTGGATAAATATATTCATAAAAATTCACCATATTTTTATATTTTTTTTATTTTAATTACGATTTTTAAAAAATGTCATATAAATTCACTATCTTTCAATTTTTGCAAATTTATCACTAATAAAAAAATTTGGTGTCTTCTTTATCTCAAATAAATATCATAATCTGACTAATGTCATGTTTACAACAAATAATATTTTTTCTTTTTTTTTCTTATCAATTCCAGTTGTCGAGTCAACAAATATACAATAAATTATTATATCTGTGATAGATTTATAAAAAAAAAATTTGCGAGTTTATATGACATATTTTAAAAAACGTAATTAAAATGAAAAAACGTTAAATGTGATAATTTTATATGAAATTAACTTTAATTTTTTTGTGGAAAAAATAATTAACATTAAGGTAGTGAATTAATGATCAAATAATACCCAATACTATAAAACCAAGAAGACCTAACCCACCACAATAAATTTTTGAATCAAATAAAAAATTACAGATTTGATTGGATAGAAAGGGACTCACTGAGAAGCCGCCCTTACCAGTAGTACCAGCCGCCATTTTTATATCCTGAACAAACTTTACCTTTCGCCATTTTCAGTTTTTTAAAGGTGTCAAGCACAAAAACTGCCCTAGAAAACACTTACCTCTACCATGAAAAATAAATTATCGACATCTAGGTCACTGATCGAACCCCAAAAGCTTCACAAGAATATTAAAACCCCAAGAACATTAATATGCCCAGAGCTAGCCAGCTACTGCATATATGTTAGCTTCTGAAAACAGCTACAATATTGGTGACATGCAAATGTACAGTTAGATAATATTATATAAGTATATTATTATTATTCATCTATCAATTCAATAGGGTCCTCCAGAGCAAGATGATTGAAGAGAAGACTGAACCTGCAACAGATGGTGGTAGCAATCGGCGGCGGTGGGTCTCTGCTCTGGGTTCTGGTCTAAGCACCTATTCTGCAGCTCTCTGAGCATTTTTGGTACAACATTTGAACCCAACCCACAGCTCTTAACCAAATGACCAACTCCCCATACGTCTACTTTTACCCCATGCAATCCCCTTCCCATCTCCGGAGCGTGTCTCCCACGCGCCTCCACTACTCCATGTGGATATATCTGAGGTGCACCAACAGCCTCATCAAACCCACAGATGAACCACTCATTTTCTCTATCGGTTCTTCTCATTACCTTGTCCCAACTCAAGTCTCTGTGCATGAAAGATAGGTCATGCAACGCTACCAAAGCCTTCGTCACGTATTTTAACGCTTCGACGAGCTGCTCGCAATTATTTGGCTTTAATTTGATCCCTCTCGGCTTAAAAACCAATGCTAAATCTTTCTCCGGTGATCTGAACATAAATTCTGCATGTGGGATTCTCTGATCAAGAATATCATATATTTCTTTCACTGCCGCCCATTTTCTCTTATTTGGGAAGAATCTTGTCACTGTATTAGGGGTCATTTCAATGATATTTCCATTACCCATATCGATTCTTTCAAAATCACTGAACGTTAACTGCTTAAATGTACCGCCATTGTTGATATTATTGAAGCAACGCTCAGCTAGCAGTGGCAACAACCCAGCTATTCTATAGCATGGAACTAGGGCTTTTAATCTCTCAGCTGGTGAAGATAGGTCTAGAGTATATAGATCCGTGCGAGTTATTCGATCTTGCGATCTACATAAAGCACAAAACGTCACCAAATATCCAACTGCGTAATAGCCCAGAATATACGGGATGTCCATGTAAGTCCATAGAAGCTTCTCAACAATGGAAGAAGATGGATCAACCTGACCCTCTTTGAGCCGGTCAGTTTCTTCGCCTCTCCACAAACAAAAGTTTCTTACAAAACCCGTCACGTTCGGCCATTGATCTTGCAGTATATCATCAACGGCAGTCGAAACAGATGGTTTTCTAACAATAACAACTTCAACAGAACAGAATTTTGACACAACCCTATTGATGCAATCATCCCAAAGGCCCATAAAGGAGTCCCTACTCGAGGCATTAGCTGCGCTGATACTAGGGTTAGTTCTGATGACTGAGCTTAATATATCAAAAGCAATACCTCTACAATCCAAGAGCTCACTAGAAGTAGTGAAAAAATATTCCTTGCCTTGAGGTAGGTCCCTGTAGACATCTTTTCTTAGTGGGAAACGTAGTTCCTCAGGTGGTGGCTCTTGTAAATACCATGAAAGCTCAAATAAGCTCGGAAGTGCATTCGGTGGAACTCGAAGACAGCCTACATAATATTCACTCGGGTCTTGAAATTCCCATGGTGGGATCATTGCTGTTCAAAAACAGTATTAAATCTCGTAAATAGAAAATATATCCAAAATTATACACATTACATATAATTTAACTGTACTCACATCTTATTGAAGGTTCTGTTGAAGGAAGATGAGATCTTTCAATGTAACCTGGTATAAATAGAAAAGAAAACTGTGAGATATTGTGAGTTCCGAGACTGGTGTAATTACAAATGAAAAATACTGTTATTAAATTCAGACAGATATTCGTGGTACCAGAAGCAGTAGATGTGGAAGACTTTCGCCTGCCAAAGACTTTGACTTGCTGTCCAGAAACGAATCTATCAACTGAGAACCCTTTTAGAAGTCCATCTTCAAAGGCTTCTAAAGAGCAAGCAACCATAGAATCATCAAAAAAAGTGAGTACATCTGCATTTAAAAAGCTTGACCCTTCAAGTTTTACTCTTCCTCTATGATGTTCTCCTTCTTCAGCCCATAAACTCACTGATTCTTCCCATGTCATCCGTATTTTTCCAATTCTACGAATCTGATCCTTAGAATTTGATGCCCCAGCAGCTGTAACCTCCATTGGAGTTTCAAACCCTAATAAACTCCCTCTATTATTATGAAAGTAAGCCTCAGCTCCACTTGTCATCACCAGTTGCTTGGACCTTGCTGCAAAAAATGTTTTAAAAGTTTCATTCTTTCAAGAAATTAAAAAGTAAGTGATCATAATTCATAAAGAAATGACTTTTAATATACCTGATGTGAGAGAGAATTCATCATCTTTGAAAGGAGGCGGTGGAGGAAGAGCTCTTAAATCACCAGAACTGACTCTGCCTTGAGAAGTTCTCATGCGAGAGCCCATGAATTGAGACAATTCATCGAACACTTCCTCATCAAAAGAAGCAGGCAATCTATGTAATTTTCTCTCGTACGGAGACAGTCTGAAATAACTTTTACCAACTTGATCGCGTTCACGTTCCCATTCATAAACTTTTCTGAATTCACCCAGCATATTATCCCATTTAGTACCGGCGGTTTTTGCATCTCTACTAACTCCATGTGTTTGCAAGAATTCTGCTACTTCTCTATCTTTATCAGCTCTTGTTTTCCCTCTCGTTGACTGAAATGTAGAGTCACCAACGGTTATCTGACTATGATCTTGAAGTTGATGATGATCAGACCCTGAACCACCTTGGTATTGAGCCTTCCAAGCCCTGGCTAGCCACAGCATTTCGTTTGGTTTCCAAACTGGGCTCACAAATTTTCCTTTTCGAAACTGCTGGTGAAGTTGCTGTCCTTCTGGTTTGCTCGTTTCTTGACCAGAAGCAGCTGAGAGAGAAGGGATTGGTGAAGGTGGTGGAGACGAGGCTGTGTCTGAAGATGAAGCTGCTACAATGTGAGGAGGGTTTGTCGTTGATGCAACATTTCTGGTCGGAGATGGGGTTGATTCTCGTGTGATAATAGGAGTTTGCGCAGTCGTTTGCTGTAGCGACGGAGACGGTAGTAGCTTCCATTGAGCAGTAGCGTATCTAGGTCGTTTAGGGGTTATAGTTTCAAACTGTTGGTCAAACGGAGAAGAAGAAGTTGCACCAATTGGTACATACAAAGGTTTAGAAATGAACGGAGCTCCGGTAACACCAGCAGCTGGTGAATCCTCACGCTGTTCCTTTGAAGAAGAAGAAGATATTTGCTGCTGTGATTGTTGAGTAACTTGCTTCTTGGCTGTTTCTTTTTTGTTGTCACCCATCTCAAAATGGGCCCCAAAAAAGGGTAAAAAAACTTCAAAATCAGCTAGAAAAATAACAAAGGGATCAAACCAAAACCAGAATTCTCATGGAACTAAGTTAGTTCAAATATTTTACAGCAAAAACTATAAATAAAAAGGATTGTCTGATTATGGGGGCTAGAGTTAAGAGAGTAGAGAGGCTATGCTTTAAAAGGAAAAGAGAAAAAAAAATAGGAGTGGGAAATGATAAGAAAGGTAAAAATCAGAAAAAGACGAGATCGTGGAGCTGCAATGAATAAGACGGTTCAGTTGATAATGAATCAGTTTAATAAAAAGAGAGAGAGATTGGTAATTTGATGGGTGATTTGGACAAGTAATGGAGAAAGAAAAAGGAATTATGTTAGTAGATGATTAGAGAAGTGTCATGATTGTACTTTGTCTGAAAAACGCGGCTCTAACAAAGTTTAACATTAATGTGCTGTTGTTGGTTGCGGTTTTATTAAACAACAAACAAATTATTATTAAGAGTGCTCGCGCGACGAGTGAGGGAGTGAGTGAGTGAGTGGAGACTGGAGACTATGAGTGTGCGTTTTAGTTGAGCGTATTTTGGTCGCCTACACAGACAGATGTGGACGCATCGTATCAATGGATCCTTGTCTTTGCCCTTATTTTGTTTCTTCCATTTTCTTTTAAAATTTAGTTTATTCATTTTATTTTTATAAATTATAGAGGAATGTGTAAGATTAATATTTCTATGCTTCTATTATTTGATATGGTTTAATAGCATGCATGTGATTTTTCTAATAATGGAGGCTTATTCAAACCATATGGAGCATAAAAAGGTTTGCTCTTATAAGGTGCGACTAAAAGTACATGTTCTAAATATTATTCTTTCCTTCCTCCATTTATTTTAAAAGAAAATGGACTGAATTTAGACTCGAACATATAAAATACTAAAAGTTTAGTAAATTTTGGCTTTGAAATATCTGAAGACTAAATATATATATGTGACCAATTTTATAATTTAATATCATATATATGTACTTAACGTAAGTTCATCTCTTGTGCTCCAAGGATTGCAGGCTTATATGTACATATTTAACAATTTAAAATATGAAAAAAATATTATTGACACTATTTGAATTTTTTTCTCTTTTACTTCCGTACTTTTATTTCAATTTAAAATTAAAATGTAGCTCGGTTATAATTTTGTGACCATAAATATTTTTCGTTAATAAGTTTATATATTTGCAAAAAAATAAGTGTTGTGGTTAGTAGATTTAGGAGTAAGCAAAACTCGAATAGTACTAGAAAACTAATTCGGTTTGGATTGGTGTTTTTAGAAATATTTGGTCTTCCAATTTTAATTCGGTTTGGACAATTAAAAAACTAAAATAATTCAAAAACTAAAAAACCAAACAAATAATTAATTTTTAATATAAATACATGCATGTATATTTAAATGATAATTACTTAAAAATAAATATAATTTTTATATATTAATATTCAATAAATGCATTAAATGATATTTTTATTACTGATGTAAATTTATAAATCTTAAGGAATATGAATATATTGTTATGTTTCAAAAATTTAATTAGGCAATATTTATAATTCTATTTATTTTTGATTAATTAACATTCATACTTTTAAATTTAATTTTTATTATTTCATTGTATTTGAACAATAATTTAACAAATTACATTTAATAGAAAAATATGATAACATCTATATATACAAAAGTCAAACAATTTTTTTTAAAATAATATAAAACTAAACAAATTAATTCATTAAAAAAATGAAATTTTCTAATCGAACTAAATCATCAATTAAATAATTTGGTTGGTTCAGTTTTGTTTATCCATATTCGGGTTCGATTAAATGTAATATATTTAATTTTAATTAATTAAGTCAAATTTATTTGATGTTACGGTATGAATTTATAAATCAACAATTAGTCTTCTATCGTTCAAGATCCAAGTTTTGTTTGTATATATGCAGAGATTAGTATTGTTAAATCTTGGGTTTAAACACGCCACCGCTCAAGCTGATGGGATAGACCATTCTTTGTGAGACTTTTGTGATCCTAGGCCTAAACCTAAGTTTAAGTTAAAGCTGTTTAAAAGAGATGCGAGTGTAATTATTAAAGTTTGGAATTTAGTTTCTTGTTTTTTTCTTAATTAGAAATTAGGTTTTCTATTTTTCCGGCTGATTTCCAACCTTATTAGAAGCCTCAGCTTGGGAGTACTGACTCGTGCTCAGTGCTCAGCCTTCATTAGTTTTTTCGAATATTTATATGTATTTTATATGAGAAACAGCAATTATAAAATATAGGTAAAGAGGATATAATATTTTTATATACATAAAATATTTTTCAATATTTATATAAAAATATTTTTCAATATTGAGGTGGTAGGCGGAATAATAAATAAATGAACAACGAAAATAACTAGGTGAAATAATCTAATAATTTTCGAGATGATTTCTAATTAAACAAAAGGTAATTTCACTTTTCTAAGTTGACACAATACTTTTCGAGATGTAATTCCTTCTCCTATGAGTTCATAGGCGTGGAGGAGCATCGCTAGTGGCGGAACCACGTTCAGGCTCGGGTGTGCTTTAGCCCGGGCTGGAATATGTCATGTATATACTTGTGTAGTTAGGAGCAGCAACAAGCACTTTGGCTCAGTGGTGAAGAATTTATTTGTCCCAGGATCGAATCCGCTGTATTTGTTCTTTTATTTTGTCAAACCCTGTTTCTCATCATATCATCCTTATTTTATCCATTATTTTACTAATATCTAGTAAAATTCATAACTTTTTACTCTAGGCTAATCAATAAAGTTCCATCTAGCCCCCTTAATTCAAAACAATTTAAAAAAATGAAATCCTATTTTTTTATAAAAAAAATATTAGTGTACATCCAGCATAAACAAATTATTAATATTTTTTATTCAAAATTAAAAACTCATACTCTTTTTTTTATTCTAATTGGAGGAGCGAAATAATTTGTATTAAAATTGTTTTAAAATTATAAGCATTTACGTTAGAACTATTTATATTGACATATTAATTAGCCCGGACAGTGAGGTGAAGGGATCACAAAAATATAATAAAATCTCTAGAATTTTATTTAAAAATTATTTAATATATGAACTTTTATAATTTTAGTTTTTTTTTAAATCTTCAAGTACTAATTGGAAGGATTAAAAAAATATTAAAGACTATTTTAAATTTTTTACTATTTTTTATAGAGTGTGTTTCAAACGCGGGCGAGACTGTGTAGGAAAGCGGTGTAATAAATTGATATTCGCAATTATTGTTTTTTCTTTTATTCCATTTTATGACCTTGGGCCATTTTGATTTTTTGTGCCACATACAGAGAGTGAATTAATTCTTTGTTCATTTAAATTTAATCAATTAAAAGTATATTTAAAACTCAATCCAGTTAGGGTCTTTGGAATAGAATGAATGAGAGACAATATTTAAAGAGAGAATAGAGGGACATCCCCCCCCCCTCCCCTCCCCTCTCCAGCTCCTCAAAACACCATTTTAATTCATTATTTGAATCTAGCAGCAGCTACTGTAAAAATATTTTTAATGTCATGATATATGCTAAAAACATACACAAATTTATCGAACAAATCGACTTATACTATTTGAGAATTATGATAACTACGTGCTTAAGATAGCTTCAATTGTTCAAGAATTCGCAACCTGCAAACCTAAATCATTGCCAAAATTGATGAAATTAACAAAAGCTACAACAATTTTCAAAAAAAAAAAAACAAAAGCTACAACAAACAAGCTTGAATCATCATAAAATGTTGAAAAAACCAAGAAACACGGTAAAACGATTGAATATATTAAATAGGTAGGTGAGATAAAAAAAAATAAATTTTTGATTAAATATGGAAAACACAATTATAATATGAAAACAGATATTACAAACACGCAAACTCGCCCAATTTCTTATGCATATAATATTATTTGAAAAATAAAATAGGAAAGGTAAAAAATGTATACGAGAGGGTAGCTAGAAAGGAGATAGTTTTTCGGTCAAAAGGCTTAGAAGTCGTTCCTGTTAGCGTAATTAATATGCTATTATAGGGTAGTATAGTCTTATCCTTTATTATTTAGTTTTGCCTATATAAAAGTCTCTTATGTTATTTTAGATTTTAAGGCTTTCTCTTCTATTACTAGCCTCTATTCCTTTGTATTTTATTATTCTATTCGATTAATCGTTTCAGATTCTTTCATTAATGTTATCGGTTCCCTGGTTCCCTCTCTCAACCATTAATAGGAGAAAGGAGTTTTTTTTCTGAAAAAAAATGTTGAGTGATGGGTGATGAGTATTAAATTGGGATAGGGCACATTCTAGAGGGAGGAATCTTGGTTTAGTGTGATGAGTATGAAAGAAGGGAAAGGAAGCATATTGGAGAATTGAGTGATGGGATACTCAATATTAACTCATCTTTTTGCCAAACTATACTTTTACTCATATCTACCTCTCCTCCTCTCCCTCACGTCTTTTCTGATTTTCATCTATATTTTTCCTCTTAAATGCCTTCATTCTACTCATTGCTTTGCCCTGCAAAATTTACTGAAACTTTATCTTCCTTACTTTCCTACATCTAATCCTTTTTCCTTCCTGTGAACTTGTCAGCCAATACGTTTTCTAGCTAATGCCAATCTTAACCAATTAAATTCCTCCAAATAATATAGAGTTAAAATATTGTACCATTATAAATCTTTTATGCTTTTCTTGAATAAACATTCACGAAATAGTGAGTGGTAAAAGGCAAAATCCAAAATAACTTCAAAGTAAAGGATTACAAAAATAAACAAAATTTCCTTAGACATCATTGCCTGAATGAGAAAATCTTTTATGGCGAGCCTTGTAACAATCCGCTGCCTTGCAAACGCATCTATGAACCAAAGAAATTGTCTTTACCGTCTCTTTCACACTTTGTTAATCAACGTTTCATTTTTATTAATTCAACTTTTATGTTTGCTACATAAAAGGTTATTTATTCAATTCAGATGACGTTTACGCGACAACGGACATTATTTATTAATCCAACTTTTTTTTTTTGGTAAATGATCAGTAAATTAGCACATCCACAAAAGATGGATGGCAAAAGGAGTCTAGAACAAAGCTAGAAACTATAAAAAGTTACATAAAAAGATCAATACATCTAAAAACATCATTGCCCGTATATGAAAATCCTTGAACTCGCGTCTTGTGAAACTCAACTGCTTTGCATATCGTCAAGAAAAACAAAGAATTAGTATCCGTATTTTCGTCTTCAAAGACCCTTCTATTTCTAGCCTTCCATAAGTGCCAAACTCCATAGAACCAAAAAAGTTTCCATAACTTGCGATGTCTTCCCTCCGCTATCGAAACCCATTGAATGAAAAAATCATCTATGGATCCAGGCGAGACCCAACTAACATTGCATTTGGAAAGGAACAAACTCCAGAATTTCCAAGCTAAATGACAATGTAAGATAATATGAATACCCGTTTCCTCCGCCGGACAAACTAAACAAGAAATAGATTCAAAGTGAAGGATCTGTCTTCTAACCAAAGTTGCGTTTTAATCCAACTTTGCCACATCAACTCACACGTATTGACCATAAAGAAAGTGTTAGGAAAATTACTTATTAATTAACCCTATCATTTATGATTTGATTTTAACTTATCTTTTCATTTTTTTTTGTTTCACTCACGTGACATTCTTATATGAAAAAATTGCGTTAGCAAATAATTTTGAATTAACACAACATAAAAATTTGGCTAACACCATGAAACAAATAAAATGTTAGCTACGAAAATATATGTAACCGCAAAATATTTGAACACCCTCCAAATGTACAAAATCAAATATAGGCCACCTTAGTGCAGCAGAAGGGAGCAATATATAAAAAACAATTCTTTGTATGAATGAATAAAAAAGAATTACTGACAGGTAACATCATTTTCAGTAGAAGATGAGCTGAGTGGTGTGAGTGAAAAAACATGAATTTTGGGTTTTGATCCAATTTTGCTTCTCGTGATTGCTATTAGATCAATTAAAACTCCCCATTAATGAACTCAAAAACGTCTTTTATTTCTTTCTGTGATCATAGTAACCCTAAAAAAGCTAATTAAACAGATGCATGCCTCCTAAAATAAAACACAGAAAGACAAGTAAATGAGCATTGGAAACCCTACTTAATATAGGCCGGCTCATTACCTCTCTTTCTCTTGTCCAGCTAATTACTTTAGTTTTTTATTTTTCTGTTTAATGTAGTAATAAAATTCGATAAAATAATTGATGCATGCCAATAAAAATGCAGCAAATTGGCCCCATAATACTACTTTTGACAGATAATTGAACTGCTTTTATTTTGTCCTAAACATGCACCTGCCAACCAAAAAGAAGGCTCCCCAGTTGCTAAATTTAATTAAGAAGATAGGGATACCTAGGTTTACTCTCTTTTTTACTATAAATAACATTGCACTTTGGGATTTGAACTTCAATGCAAGCCCTCGCCGGAGTTTTTATGGCATATGCATGCATTCTGGTGTATATATAGATTTGAATTTTTTTTATTTAATTAGATCAGGTTATTTATGAACCTCTTTTATAGTAATTAAGTTTTTTTTTTCGATATCTTTTCTTTTTATCATTCAGTATCTGAAACTAAATAGTAAGGACATTTCATTAAATTGACGTATTATATTTCTAAAATATTTTAAAAACTTTATGTTTTATATTCGAAACTTCATTTTTTTACATAGAAAATATTAAAATGATATTGTATCTCTATTTTTGTATCCAAATATCTCGTTTCTCTGTATCCGCGTATGTACTACCTAGTTTTAAAGTGACTACAAAGAATAGAAATCTCACATATGAGAGTTTTTTTTTTTTTTATAATTGAGATGCTTATGAAAAAAATAAAACTTATAACTTAACAGAATTGTTATTTAACGCTTATACCATTTGAGCTATATTTCATTAGACTTGTCCGGCATACAAGATAAGGAAAACATATTATTTTTATTTTGGTTCAGAAACTTCCGATGCATTTATAGGAGCTATATATTAAGCCTTCCAAATAGGCTGATTCAAATGGTTAAAGGCTATCATGGGCATGCATTATGTTAATTTGGACTTCATGTTTGTTTTATGCGCGCACCTAGCTTCTTCTTTTACAGCTGGAGCTGGCCAGTTACATTTTTTTATAAATTTAAATTTTTTCTTATCATTGAATGTTTCGTTATTTAACATATACGTACACTGAAAACTGTTGCAAGTATAGAACGGTGGCAATGTTTATACAATAAATATTGTACAAATTATAAATTACAATATATATTTCTTGTTTTTATTAAGATTAAGAGAAAAAAATGCATGTTTAATTAAATGAAAATTATCAACGAGCTATAACACAGATGGTATAAGTACTAGACAGTAAACTGTCTGGGGTTTAAATCTTCGTACAAACGCTCCCCTTTTCAATTATATGAAAAAATGAGTGTGCTTTAATGTGATGTACTGCTGTGCCCTGTCAAAATTTGAATTATACTCAACAGCCCATTATTAATTTGAGCTAAATATTGACAGTTCTTTTCAATAATTTTTTAATAAATAAGCTATTGAGATAAACAATTTCAAGTAGTAGCTTAGTCTTAGAACATAGACAAAGATTCAAAGAAATTGCTCTTGTGTTTCGGTAAGAGGATTATTGAATTAGGAAGCTCATAATCTAGCTCAAGACGCAGAAAAATTTATTTATTTGTAATCTTATTTCTTGAGCTTGTCGATTGCATGTAGTTTTTCTTTTATCAAATTAAATATATCTTTTAAAAAAATAACATAAAGAATAAATATACAGAGGATGATTTTTTGTAGGCCAGCCTCATATATAATGCCTAGAGACATATGGATGCATCATAAAAACTAAAAGGATTTCAGGGACCATTTTTATTGAACATCTCAATTGCATATATATATACTATTCAATTGAGATTGGAAAAATTGAAAAGCGACCCTTACTATCAGAAAATCGTCACAAAGTGGGATAATATATTGTTCACTTTTAACAAATTGATACGGTATCGATGGACAATGACAACATTTTTATTTATATTTTGAACAAATATAAATAGCACCATTAAATTCTACATAACACTCATAACCAGCAATCTCGGATCATGCTTTGTCAAAATCATGGACCCATTCATGCAGTTTGCACTCAAAATCATTTCCTTTCCCCCCTTGACTCACTCTACTCAAAATCATTTTTATTTTGATCAATTAAATAATACTAACCTAGGTTTGTATAATTAAAGTTTTATACATTCCTTTCTAGATCTTAACTCAAAATCATTTTCCTTTTCCCCTTAATATTTTATAATTTAACGATTAAAAATTTAATATTGTAATCTATTTAGTGAAAAGTCAACACTTTTAAGTTGAGAAACATCAAATAAAATATTGAATTCTTTAAAAATTAAAATATTTATTATATTTAATATTTAATTTACAATAATTTTTATTAATTTTATCATACATTATTCATCCTATATAGCCATTAGCATGGGCAATGGATTTGCCTTCATAAAGGCAAGAAGATGATATCAATTAGACAACTGGCCCAACCTTTTCTTCACTGGGCCTATCCGAAAAATAGGGCACAACATAATAATAAGGAACAAATACATGGGCCATAATTTTGATCCACAATTATGCTATATATGCCAGTTTATCTGATTCTTCCATATATAGATACAAATGAAAAAGACAATATCAACAAATTCAATTTTTTTTAGGGTGAAATGGATGTTTATTAATTGAAATTACGAGACATTCCTACGAACTGGACAAGCTGCTTGAGCAAGAGAATACGCAGCATAATTCGCAAAACATCTCACAAATTTAAATAATAAATTATATAAATGTATAGACAACAAAATAAATCATCAATAAAGGCATCGACACCTCCTTTAAGCGGCTGTATATAAATGTCAATAATTATTTTAAATATATGCATGCTATCACATCCTAGTTAAGATTTGAGCTAAACATGTATTCACTATTCTATTTTATAATTTCTTTTAAATGTTTTTCAATATTTATGAAGTCTATAAATCCTATAATTAACCCTTGAATTTCATATTTTATTACATTTTAATTAATACTATCACAATGTTTTAATAGTATTTACAAGTATATATGTGTGTGTGTATGTGAATTAATTTAATCTTTTTAAATGAAATGTTTAATTGGCACATAATAAGTAATAATTTATTGTTATTCAACTTACTATGCCCTTGTTTTGAGCTTAATTTAATAATTCAATGCATACATTTGTCAAGATATTTAATGTATAGCAACATAAATATTTTCCTCTATCTAAAGCTTGATTAGATTATAAATATAGCATAGACAAATGAAAATGACAAATGAAACTGTTTTATTCACATAACTTAAAAAATACTGTAAACAAGAAGATTCCAGATTGAATAATTCAAAGAGTATCTATTTCATTCTAAAATTGAACTTTTCAATTCCCAACTCTTCTTCATAATAATCAGTATCATTACCGTTGTTATCTTCTTCGTCTTCCACAACCTTGTGTTGCACATAAGATACCTCTTTTGTCCTTCTCTTAACAAGATAATTACCTTTAAGCCAATCTACAACCTCGATCATGGTAGGCCTATTCTCAGGGTTACTATCGGTACATTTCATCGCAACCATGATCGCCGATTTAAGTTGTATCCTGTCATATTTACCCTTTAACCTAGAATCAGCAATGTGATCAAATGCACCCTTTTGAACATATGGTGTGACCCATTGAACTATGTCGCGTTTGATACCGCCTGGTAGTTTCTCTAATGGTTTTCTTGCACTAAAGATCTCCAAAAGTAAAATTCCGAAACTATAAACATCGCAACTATCGGAAACTTTTCCCCACATGGCGTATTCCGGAGCTAAATAGCCTAAAGTTCCTTTAACCCTAGTGGTTAAATGAGTAACGCCTTCTGGTATGAGCTTTGCAAATCCGAAATCTGCAACTTTTGCTTGAAATTCTGTATCTAAAAGAACATTACTTGCCTTTATGTCTCTATGTATTATATGAGGATTGGCCTTATGATGCAGATACCTAATATTCAAAGAAAGTAATTAAATTTGACATAAATTATATAAGGGGTATTAAATTTTCACTAGACTTTGTCATTTTATTTTAATCATAAACTTTAGATTTATTTCACTTTAGATAATGATTTTTATAATTATCATTAGCAAGAAATTTCTTAGTAATTTTTTATCAAATTAAGTCTATCTATTAACTGGATCTTGCCGCGTCATTAAGCAACAAAGTTTTCCTTACACTATAATGGAACTTTACCGAATGCGAACATTTAATACTCATCATAAATGTAAGATGAAATATGACGTGGTAAGATCCGATCGCCATGTAGATTCAATTTGATTAGAACTCACTAAAAAAACCCTTCATTGCTTATATTTTTAGAGTTTAGTGTCTAAGTTGAAATAAATTAATGGTGCATAGTCAAAATCAATTAACGCTAAAATTTAGTGTTCCCTAAAACTTAATACCCAAAATTAATCAGTTACTTAAAATTTGAATGTCAATATCAGTTTTTATGAGTAATTAGTTTGCTTACGCTAATCCTTCAGCTGATCCAATAGCAATGTTTATTCTCCTAGTCCAATCAAGCAAACAATCTGAAGCAAGAGGGCCATGGAGATGAGTGATTAAGCTGTGATTAGGCATGTAATCATAGACTATAAGCCTTTCATCTCCTCCTGCATAAAACCCTCTTAGCCCTAACAAATTCTTGTGCCTCACTCTTCCAAGTATTTCTACTTCCACCGCAAATTCCATCTCCGCCTTTGCACTCATCGCCTTTAGTCGTTTCACTGCTATCTGTTAAGAATATTACAGCAAATCAAGAATCAAGAAACTACAGTATATTATAAAGTCAAGAATCAAGAATCAAGAAAATAGAAACTATTTTCCATGCGGTTTGCGAAGACAAATTTTGAGTTCATGAAAAAAGAGAGTACAAAGTGGCATAGCGTTCCGTAAGCAATATTAATTGATGGTACTTTTGTAATCAACAGCTATTAAAATTATCCTTATTTATTCGTGACTTCTGCTATCAATAATCAAGAATTAAGAATCAAGAAACTAGAAACTATTTCCTAAGGATATTCAAGAATTAAGAATCAAGAAACTACACTATAATACCCAAGATAATACAGAATCAAGAAATTAGTCGTTTTAATGCATTTTTATAGTTTATAACTTGCTTCAAGAATCAAGAAACTATGAAAAATCAGTAAAAAGATGAAAAAGGGATAGAAAAAATTGCCTCGGCGCCTTTAATTGTTCGACCCCAATACACACTTCCAAATCCGCCTTCTCCGATCTTGTTATCGTCATGGAAACTGTTTGTTGCATGAAGAAGCTCTTTAAGACTGTAAATTTCCCAAGGATAATCTCTATCCGTGCTTACACTGTAAATGAACAAAAAATAATAATAATTAATCAATTTGAAACTATATCATATATGTATATGCATGCCTAATAAGTATGTTAAAAAATACCTCTTCGATTGTGTTTCTTCAGGGAACTTGCAGCAGAAACATCTCCAATTCATATTATTTTAACTTTCAAGAAAGAAAATAAAAATAAAAAAGAAAATAGCAAGTGAGAATTGTAAAGAAAAGAGAAATGGTGGAGGAAGCAAGAAGAAAGGAGAATATTAGGAACAAAGCCTTGCGGTGAAGACAAAATGCTGTCTACGAAGTCAAGAAAATTGCTTAGTCAATTTAATCGTACTTTGTTTTATTAATACGCTATTTATTTAGCCAATTCATTAGAAACCCCATAATGGATTTTATTGCTTGTTATTTTTTGTAACTCATGCTTTCGCCATTGAAGACACAAGAAATTTAAAATTATTAGTAGTATTTGTTTAACATTCTTGAAGGGGCAACTGACCCCGGGGTACCTAAACTACCAAATTTTTTTGTATTTTGGTGCCAAATTTTAAATCCTGTTAATTTATCAAACTTTTATTTTTTTAGTTTGATTACTTAACTTTAATTTTATTTCAACAAGAAGTTTTCCGCTAAAAAAAATATAGGCATCATATTTCTTTTTATTCTAAAATTTGACATGTAAGTTTAATTTGATCAAAAACTTCCAATTGAGCTATAATTATATATAAGTGTAAAAAACGATTGTCACGTGACAAAATTTGGCTCCAACAACGTCGTCATTTTGGCCGGAAAACATCTGTTAAAATGAAACTAGAATTTAATTATTAAAATTAAATAAATCAAAATTCGGTCATGAAAATATAATAAAGCGATAGTCTGGTATCCTCATAATCGATTACTCATTCTTTCTTAGACTTGAAATTCTTTTTTGGACTCTCATATGGATGGCTTTTATTTAGATGTAGTACTATAGATAATGAGTAATAATTAATTACTATTATATATGGTCTATTCATAATTGTTTTAGCAATTGAAAGTGACATAAATTAAAGTTTATAATTCTTTTGGCCGATCTAATCATTAATTTGGGTTGTATTTTTAGACTAATTTGACCTTCATATTACTTTGATCAAGTATTAGTCGCACTTCAGAGGATCATTAATTTTATGGCTATTCAAATTTAGGTTTGAATTAGCTCATGGTAGAGGTCATCTATCATCAAGTCGCTGTTGTAATGTCACTCTCATTACACAAGCAAAGAAAGATAAAGAAAAGTGAAGAAAGGGAAGAAATTTCAAACCATTTGAAAGCCCATAAACCCATTTAAATGGGTTTATGGGCTTTCAAATGTTAATCAGTTGGCAAGAAATTTAGTGTATAGATCAGTTTAACATAATGGATTCTGATTTTTGGTCCATTAAAATTTATTTTGGGCTTATAGGCATTTCTCCAACTGAACTCGGTCCGTAGATTTTAGGGAAACTGCTTAGAAGATCCCAAACTTTTAGATATATGACAAATTAAGCCCAGCACAAAATTACCATACAATGGAGACCTTTATCTATCAAATTATTAAAAAGAGGACGGATTTCACTCATAAAACTAATCACATTGGTGGTGAACAATCAGGAGTACTTGGCTTCATTTTTTTAATTAAGAGAGTAAATACTATTAAAGATAACTAAAAAATTTAATGAATAAATATAAAACTATTTATAAATAATTATCCAACAACTGTATGTGAAAGACAGTTGTTCCGCCTGTGATCACACGCAACTCTTCAAGAAATTATTAGGTAGATTAGTCTACAACGTCATCTGTGTACTAAGCCGATCACATTATAAAATGTCATTAAAATGATGGCTTTATCGTAATATCACTATTAAAAGTGTATAAAATAACAAACAAAATTACAATAATGACATCATTTTAATAACGTGTTATAAATGTGATTGGATCATTTCACAGATGGCGTGGTAGATTAAGTCTATGTAATAATTTTTCGAACTCTTCGATTATTTTTTAATGTTTTCTTTTTTTATCAATTTTTTTTCTTAATAATGAGTTATCACAAAAAAAAGATTGAACATAAATTTAAGGGTTAATGTCAAAAAAAATCACGAACTTTACACGTTTTTTCATTTTAATCACGAAGTTTAAATTTTCTCATTTTCATACACGAACTACCACTTTTTCCCAAATTCATACACGGTGCTGAGGTGGCACTCATTCATTGGTGTAAAATGACCTCCACCTCAGCGAATTACACCAATGGAGCCGTGACACCTCAGCACCGTGCATGAATTTGAGAAAAAATGGTAATTCGTGCATGAAAATGAGAAAATTTAAAGTGCATGATTAAAATGAGAAAACGTGTAAAATTCGTGAATGTTTATGAGATTACCCCTAAATTTAATATGCATTGCGTTGCTTTTTATGTATGCATATATTTTCCACTTGCCTACTGATAAATAATTTAAATGTTATGCTCTTGTTTTTTTTTCCTTGGCTTGTTTGCCACAATTTAATTTGTAAAGTCAGCTTGACCGTATGTATTATACCTAAGAAAGAAGAGGTACCTACAAGAAAGGTCCCATAAAGAATAGGACAACATGAAACTAACATGTATATATATACATATATATATATATATATATATATTATAATTATAATAAGATTGCATATGAGATATGAAATCTAAATAAATATAGTCTCAACATGCAGTATCAAATTATAAGGGATCTCAACAAATGAATTTGCTTACCTGTTTCGTATCTTTTATTTCTGATCAAATCATCAACTATTCTATTATACGTAATGGTTTCGATTCTCGTATATAATTTGTAGATTTAACGTTGTACCCACCTTTTGATCCTTTAGTTTTCAAAATCCAATTAATTAGTTCGTCCCGTATAAGGAATTTTTTAATGTCCACCTTTTGTAGATGGTAGAAACTAAATATTCCTCTTAATTTGTCAATCCGGATTAGATTTGGTTGGGGGTAAGTTTACTAAGAAAATTTATCTTTATAGAAATTAAATAGCATATTTTTTTTGCTTGGTTCATTTTTGTCAATCTACTTCCCGGGAAGTTGAAGGGTTGACTTCCCTTTAACTACGGAAATGACTTTCCTAGCAAAACCTAGGTATGTTCTACTTCCCTAGTTAAGTTAATTAAATTACGATTATAATCCTATATTTAATTAGTTAATTTAGTTATTGAAGGTAATATTGTTATTACATTTTAATTAATTAAAAATAAAATGCAACTTTCCGGGAAGTTACTAAGTGAACCAAGTAATAAAAATATTGATTTCCTTCACACTTACTTCCTTAGTAATTAACTTCTCGGAAAATATACTTTCTGGGAGTTATACTCTTTTGAACCTAGTGAGGCTTAGTAGAGTTTGCATTAATTTGAGTTTGGCCTATGATAATGTGATTTTTCTTTTAAAAATTGGTCTAGAATCAGTCCACCAAATCATTCATACACCATGCCACTTATACTATCATATTTTCAACATTTGTCAAATATACATACAATCAGCTTAGAAATAACATGATTTAATACTGTGTATAAAATTAATCTCAAACGGCATATGTAACATCGCGCTACATCAGTTTCAAATATATTGCGAATATTTGACAAAAATTTAAAAAATAATTATAGCAGGATTTTGAAATATAGCATATTTAATGGATAAGCTAGAATTATGTTATAGATAAATAATTTTATTTTAATGTTTTGAAATATCATTAAATTTATCCACAGACGCAGCAGAGATAAAAGTTATATAAGTATTTCTTGATATTCAACTTCTTTATTGGTACTATTCAAGTCATTTCCTTCACCAGTCTATGTTTCTTTAGCTCCAATGATACTGCAGAATTGAAAAATTCTCACTCTTTTTTTACCGCATTATTCGTAGATTGAAAAAATTATATATATATAGTAATAAATTATCAAAATGATGTCAATAATGTGATTTAATTAATTAGATTTTTAACTATTTAATAATGTACTTTTTTAAACTATTTAATAATGTATTGTAGTGCTGTGTTATAGTGTAATTAGCTACGTACACAAATGAGGCAATGGGCATATTTTATGCAAGTATTTCTCACCATTTTTTTTAAATCGCTCACTTTTCAACTCTGAACAAGTCTGTTCGTGCAAAAGCAATGTTGGAATATGCCTAGAATTCTAATTCCTTTGTATTAGGACTCTATTAATGAAGTGTTTGGGAGAAGGATAACTTTGTTATCATTGGCTAACTAGGAAGTATAAATCCAATTAGGATTAATATTCCTAATGCCATATAGATTATTTACTCACTATATATAGCCTACCTTATTCACCTTTTAAAAAACACCAAAAACCGAACACACAATGTTGACATTGATGTGAATAAGGGGAAAAGGGGGTGTGTGTGATGTGAGGAATATAAGTTAATTCTTACCCTTTTGGGTACTTCTTGTAGAGAGAGAAACACTTTGTGGGTTTTTTCTTCTAAGGGCATATTTACTAGAGATGTTCTCTATTTGGTGATTCTCCACCAATTTTGTACTCCTTTTGATGATTAGTGGATGGCTCGAATCTTTCGCCCGTGGATGTACGCTTTAAAGCAGAACCACGTAAATCTCTTGTGTTATTTATTATTTTGCTATATTGTTATTTGTTGATTAAATCCATTATTAAATACCTACCAATGGTTTCGATTCCGCTGTGCATACCAATCCGGTCACGAACCGGTCACGACAATTGGTACCAAAGATTCAACATCGGTATCAATGTTACAACAAGCACAAATGCAACAAAATTATTGCACAAATATATTTATACAAGTTGCCAAAGGAAGTCATGCTAACATGAGAACTATAAGCTCAAACAAAATTATTCGAGAAACAGAAAAATCCTTCAATGTTCTTCTACAAAGGTACATGCTCCATTACATATTACAGAGTTAAATGCAAATTAAATTATAATTTTTTATGTAGTTTAATTGCAAATAAAATATATAAACTTTAACATTGGAAAAATATCAATTACAAACTTTCCATTTTTTTTATATTTTTCTTTTGATAATTTTTTTTTTATATTTAGTTACACTTTCCATTTTTTTATATTTAGTTATAGATTTTCATTTTTTGTCAAATTGGAATACTAATTTTTTTATATAAAAACGTAGATGTGGACACTAGAATATACACTGTTCCGACAATCACATTATCATTTTTTTAACAGAAAATAGATCGGTGTTCCGAATGGCCAAAACATAAAAGATAATGACCGCTCATGCCAAATTCTAAAATTTATATGGTAATTAAAAAGCATGCTAAAGTTCATGAATTTATTGCAATTAATACTACTATATAACCTCTTTTTAATAGTAGTGCTCAGTGGTCACACATGCAAGAAATTTATACATCTTAAATGACCAGGTTGAAATGCATGTCTGTTCTTAATCTTATCTGTCATGTTTTAGGAAAGTTGATTTGCTAATATTGGAATCCTTTTTGGCACAGCCTAGTTGAATTAAAATAATACATAAATCTACACCATAATTATTGTCTTATTGATCACCTTTTAAAATAAATTCTTAGGTAGACTCAGTTCACCACGTCATCCGTAAACTAAGCCTATCACATACACTACTAGAAAACAGAGAATTACCAACGGAAATTTTTTAATTTAACGACGGATTTTAACCTTTTATCAACGGAAAACTTAATTTACCAACGGATTTCAGCCTTTAGCGACGGAAACATCTGTTGGTAAAATGCAATTTTCTAGTAGTGATAATGACATGTCATTAAAATAATGACAATCTTGTAATATTATTATTCAAATGTGTAAATAAATAATAAACGAATTTACAAGATTGCCATCATTTTAATGACGTGTTGCTTAGTCTACGGATGATGTGGTGAACTGAATTTACCTAATAATATCTCCACCTCTCAATCTAAAAAATATGAATGCAAAAAATTTACTTCTGCAAACTCCTCCTATCTCATGGTTTCCCCAAAAAGATAGGGAAATAATAGTAAATTACTTTCTACTTAATGTATCATGTATCAGAGAATTTTATGATATGTATATGATCATATATAAATAGGTAAACAGAAAGTGATTATTCATATCATCAACTATTATCTCTTTTTCATGCATGCAAAAAAAGAAAAATCATGTTTGGGGCTGTTCAACAATGCATCATTTCTACATTGTCAAGAAGCAAAGTAAAACATCAAGAAGATTGCCATTTTTCATTTTATTACCACAAACATTTTCTGAACATTTTTGTATTGATAAATATTGAGCAAAACTCACCCCATGTTATTGAGTATAAAAAGGTGGGTTAAAATATTCTGCAGATACCGAACTATACGCTTTTCATATTTGGTAACCAACATTTCATTTGCTACATTTTAGTAACCTAATTTCTATTTTCATTAGAACGGAAGAGATTATTGATTCTATGAAGTTTTACTTACGTGGCATTATAAAATTGTTTTCTAGCTAGCGCAACTTTTCCAACGCCACATAGGCAAAACTATAGAAAAAAGCGACACAAAACATTTTACCATTGAAAAAAACAATACATGAAGAATCATACCATTGAGAAAACGATATATATACCCTTGAGTTTCCTTTACCATGTAAACAAAACTTCACTTGATATGAATGAGTAATCTCTTGATGTAAAAAAAATACAAATTGAATTACTAAAATGTAACAAAAAAAGACGTTGGTTACCGAAATGCAAAAAGCCAATAGTTCGGTGACTTTAAAATATCTTGACCCTAGGAAGGTCAAGGAATTGCTTCTTTTAATTTATTTTGCAGCTCTGATACATCAATTTCTATCATGTATCTGACCTGTGAAGCCAAAAGAAATTATTGTCAGCATTCTTTTTCATAATTAAGCGTCCAAAGAAAAATATTAGGTCAAAAAGAAAAAGCATGATAATTAATATGGCTATACCTTTGATTGAATGGTGTGTATGATCCTTTGAACTACTTTAGCAGAAGTGCAACTGACAACATCTAGCCCATGTTCAATTAGCAATTCAAGAGCTCTTGACAAGCAGAAAATTTGGTCACTGACGCTGCTGATTATCACAACCTCAAGCCCGATCAAGCAAGGCTTTATTGTTATATAAGTTGGTGCACAGGCACAGCTATCCAAGTCCTCACTCGAGCCTCCATGGCTTAAATTGGGTAGGTTTTTGATCTCATCTCTGTGCATACTAAGATGTTTAATCTTCTTTTCAAGGTCTTTTATATATTTTACCGTTACATGGATGTGATCTGCTGCTGCACGTTTTCCCTGCATAACCAATAGTAAGAAAAATGAAAATAAACTGAAAACCCTAACAAATCAAACCCTAAATTATTTAAAAATTAACTCTATGAAACAAACAATTTCGAAGGTATGTACACGATGAACATGAAGAATTAAATAATTTAAAAACGCAATCACCTTGATATATTCAAGAGGTAGTAGATCTCTGAGTGAAATGAAAAGAGTGGCCATTTCTCGTCTTCTTTGTCTTTCAATCTCTCTATGCAGAGTCTTTTTGCTATCGGTGGCATGATCATGTTCTTGGTGACTGAAACTAGGGTTTCTTGGTCGGCCTTTTATTCTTTGACTCGGGCCATGAGCTGAACTGTTATCAAAGATCAAGATCGTATCTTCTGGAATAATGATTTCTTGGTTAGAATTATTGTTAATTTGGAAGGACAGCTGGTTAGAGGGACGCATGGCACCAACAAAAATCGGGTTTCGGAGATTTTGTTTTGTTTACTTTGTGTATCTATGGGTTGGTGAGACAAATTAATGGATTCGTTTGTTAGGGTTTCAGATCTGAAATTGGTCTATCATATTAAGATAGAAAAGAAAAGTAATAATCTGCCATGGAAAACACTTGTGCTATAATATTTTTATAATGTTTACGTTTTGGAAATATTCAATTATTTATTTGTATAAACTATTATTATAAAAATTATTGTTTGTAGAACTGTTTTTTTTTATAAAATAAAAGTTATTATTCTAAAATAAAATTTAAATTAAAGATTAAATATACTTAAATTAATAAGTTATAACATTTATGAGTTTGAATTTTTATAGTTTTTTTTTGTTTTTGTGTTTTTATTGTAAAGTTATTATTTCTAAAAATGTTAAAGTTTAAACTAAAATTAATTAAATTTAAATTAGAAGTAATAATCAATAATAATATGATCAATAAAAATTAACAAATAGAAATCAACAAAGCATTCGTATGAAATTTTCTATTTGTATAAATTCCTTAATAAAATTTTGTTTTAAAATTTTGGAAAAACATAATTTAAGGTCTTTGTATTTTCTATTTTTTCTTTACTTCGACCCTAGATATTTTTGTTTCTTTACTTGGTCCATGTACTTTCGAAAACAATTTTACAATATAGTTTGGATTAAAGTTCTAAAATTATTTTTTTTTGTTTCTATAATATAGTTTGGATTAAAGTTTAATTAAATTTACTTAAACAAATAAATTTAATTTTTTTATGGATTTAAACTTTTAAAAAAACTTGTGAGAAAGTTTTCCAGATTACCTCTTTTTGAAATATAATTACCTCATCATCTTTTTTAACCTATTTTTATGTTATACCTTTTTTTATTGATGTGAGGTACATATTTCAGAGCTCTAATTTTAATATACCTTTTTAATTTTTTTTATATTTTATATCTTTCTTTAACAATTTTTTTTTATTTTTTTTATATTTTATGTTTGTGTTTTTTGTAGTGATTTAATGGTGTTTTTCCTATGGTATTATTATGATATTTTTTCTAAAGGGGGTCATTTTTAAAATTATTTGTAAGAAAGTGGGTGCGGACTGAAAATACAAAAAGATGGCAAAATTGTTGTAATTATATTTTAAAAGCAGAGTATTATATAAAATATAAATAATTCCAAAACTTATTTGTTCTTTTAATTTTTTTATTATCATTAACGTAAAAATATACTTAAACAAATAAGTTTTTTTTTTAAATTAACAATATGATCGATCGTCAAAGTCATTGTAAATCCAACAAAACTAACTTAAATTGCTAGACTTTGATGATCGATCATATAGTTTATTGAAGAAAAAAAAGTGCTTCACCGACCAGCCAGCCATCGGATATATTATAGCAATCATGACTATAATATAAGTTTCTTTTAATAAACAATTAATACGATCGATTATCTTTGGACAACATATAGAAAATCTCTCAAGTTGATAAAGCATTTGATGATTAGTGAAATTGTCAAAGTTAACATGAACCTTACCACACGGCTTTAATTACTTTATAACTCAACTATACTATAGCTTATACTATTCTTGGTAAGTTTATGTTGAATATATTTTTTTAAGAATAAATTCATTTTACTACGCATCAGTTTGACTTTAAAATATAAAATATTATATAAAATTTAAAATTACAAAGGGTTGGTGAAAATAATTCTTAACAAGCAATACTCAATTATAATAAAAAAATCAGTAAAAAAATTAACTATTATAAATAAAATACAATTTACTCGATTTGTTTTAGTTTAAATTAGTCCAAATATATATAAAAAGAGAAAAAGAAATTAGTAACAAATTGTAATATTTCTAATCATTAAATAAATAAAAATTATATTATATAAATAATTAGTATAATTTATTTGTATCTATTGTATATTTTTATTATATTAATTTGGCGACTAATTAATTCTACTTTATTTATGTTAGTTTAATATATATATTAATAAGAGTTAGTGTCATAATAATTTACTAACTTTACATGTTTTCTCATTGTAATCACGCCATTTTAAATCGTCATTTTCATACACGAACTATCAATTTGTCTCAAATCCATACACCGTTCAAAAATCCGGTAAAAACTGATGAGTTGACAATAAGGCCATGTTTTTAAAATCGGACCGGAGATCAAACCGGCTTCACTGGAGGTTCATTGCTCGACCGGTTCAACCAGGTTCAATCGGTTTTTTGAATTTTAGTAATAAAAACTAAAAATAAAATAGAAATAGAAATAAAATAGAAAATATTATAAAACAGTGAAATATAATTATTATTAAAATTTTATAATATATGTTTTATAAATAAAAATATAATAACTAATTCAATAAAAAAAGTAAATTTTGAGAATTTTATTTAATTTATAACTAGAATCATTACTAATCAATATCAATATATATAATTATTTTTAAAATTTTATTAGGATTTGTTGATCATTCAAAATACCAATTCGTACGAATTGGATTCGTTTTATCTTCCTTTAATTAATTTATGGTAAATTTTCTAAATAAAATATAATGACAAATTAAATAGAAAAAAATTAAATTTTGAGAATTTTATTTATTTTATAAGTAGAATCATGACTAATATTATTGATATATATTTTGAAAAATTAATTAGCTTGGAAAAAGTATTCCTTCACAAGCCAGTGAAAAATAAAAACAAAAGAAAAAACCGGATTTTAATCCGATTTTTTGAATTTGGATTTTTAATATCTAATCGGACCGGATAAATAGCCGGTTCCCGGTTAATCCGGTTCGAGCGGTCGGTCCGGTCTGGTTTTAACTATTGCAATCAGGTAATTAAGTGCCATAATGAACCGGATTGTGACACATCAACAATTTTCGCTGGATTTTTAAACGGTGTATGAATTTAAAAAAAAATTAATAATTAGTGTATGAAAATAACGATTTTTAAACGGTGTGATTAAATGAAAAAACGTATAAAATTGGTGAATTTTTATGACATTGTCTCATTAATTAATAAGGGTTATTTTACCCATGATTTTTATATAAAATATCAATTAATGTCAATTTTATAGCTTTGACAAAAACACTTTAATTTTGGTATTATGACTTGTTTCACCCTTTCAACTTCAAGTTGTCCAATAATTTTTCACCACCTCAGCTCCAAATTGTATATAATCTTCAATCATTTTCTGATACCTCATCTAAAAGGGATAAAACCAATGTTTTAAAAACGGACCAAACCGGCCGATTGAACCGGTTAAACCGGGAACCATCTATTGCCCCGGTCTTAAAATGCTTAAAATCCATAATTTATAGTTAAACCGGTTTGGACCGGATTGAACCGATGAACCGGATATTGACGTGGTCAAACAGATGTTGAACCGGTGAACCGTAATCTTTTTTAAATTATTAAAATTTATGAAACCGGTTGAACCGAAAATCGGTTACCTCACCGTTTTAGCCACCGGTTTAGTTTTTAACATTGGTTAAGTTAAAACGTGAAGTTTATGATGTATTTTTTTCAAACTCATAAATGTATTGTTTATATACTAATTAGGCAAAATCCATACGGGCCCCTATACTTTTTTTTTTCGAGAAGTTCCTACACTAAAATTCGTCACGTCCGGGTCTTTGTACTTTGCAGAATCACATTTTGATATTCCTTTTTGTGTTTTTTTTTTTCAGTGCCTTTACTTACAATTTGTGATTATTCTGGTACACAAAAAATGACTTAAAAGATTATAATTTATAATTTGAAAGACTGGAAGAACAAATAAGGTAAGTAGAGGGATTTTACGAATAAAACAGGTGCAGGGGCTACCTGAACAAAAATGGTAAAATAAGGGGCCTCCGTATAGATTTTGCCCATATTATTATAGAAATTGGACAATTAATTTTGCTACAATCATATAATCCTTTTATTGATATAGTGCATCAAACTTAAAAATAGGAGCGGAAAAGTAGATTGCCGGATCGTACCAAGTCTAATAACTCTATTACTTCAATTATGTTCAATATAAACACGACCCCGTTTAATAATTGTGTCAACACGAACATAGGACATAAAATTAAACGAGTTATGCTTGTCAACTCGTATAATTATGTTATTTAATGTACGCATATTAAAACAATTCATTTAGCTTGTTTATTTTAAGTGGATTGAATATGGCTTTATCAACACCAATGTTTTAAAAATTAAATGGGTGACCAATAGGTCATAGGTTCCCAATTAAATTGCCGGTTCAACTGATTGGGTAAAAACATATAAAAATAGTTTTGGGTCAAAATTTATGGTACAACTGCCGGTGCAATTTATGATTCAAACTATTTAATTAGTTTAATTGTCGATTCAATTTGTTTAATTCGGTGATTATGATCCAATTTATTTAGAACCTTTTTTGGGTTTTAGTAAATTGAACCAGACAAGAGGTCGGTTTTTGGTTCAGTTGGCTAGCCCAATTCGAGTTTTTAGTCAGTGATCACACGACATATTTAATCTATTTATTTAACTGGTTCGAACATATAATATACTGACACGACACGTTTAATCTATTTATTTAAAAGGATTAAATATGTATAAAATCAATATGATACGTTAAGTATATTTATTGATAACAATTGGATCGAGTTGGTATGACACATCGCAACATGTTTTAAGTCATGTTATAGACGGATGGATAAATTCGTATGTAACCCGAACATGTCTCGTTTCAAATTGTGCATATCACCAAATGGTTGACATGTTTATGATACGAACACGTGTAACCTCAATTTTAATTTCTTATTTGTTTCTATATTAGGTGAATCATGTTTGCGTGTATAATTCTTTTTAATCTATCATCAGACTAAATTTGTGGAAATAATATTGAATTTTTGAAACATTTCAAAAATAAACAATTCAGTGCAAAAGAAATATATGATTTGGCACTCGGTATGAACAAAAATAGTCAAGTAGCTAGAACACAGAAATTAGGCACATTCCTTAAATAATAAATTCTCAATTTCATAATAGTTTGAGTGTTATATTGTATATTTTAGTTTTTTTATTAATTTTTTTTTTAAAATGTCATATATCTAATACTTTTTCCATCTTATTTAAGAAGTCTCATGTTCCATTTTAAAATATCCTTTTAAAAAATCTTTATTTTTGAAATATGTTTTCATTATTTTTTTTAATCATCTTAAATGAACTTTATATAAAATTTTATTATCATTAACAGATGAAAAATATAAATAAATATGAAAATAAGGAGATAAATATTTAATCTGCGTAAAAATAAATAGAACTCTATAGTTCAACGGTATAAGCGCTAAGCAGCAAACTGCTAGATCGTGGGTTTAATTCCTCCCACAAGCGCTCTCTCTTTTCCAATTATAAAAAAAAACAAATAAAACTTTTATAATGGGACGAAGACAATATTTTTGTTTGTTCCAATTTAATTGGCACTTATTTGTTTTCGGATGTTTCAATTTAGTTGATAATTTTTATCTATAATTTATTATTTAGTTCAAATATAATATTTTTTAGCAAATTTTTTTTATTGATGAACTACAAAAGTTTCGATTTTAGCCGCAAATCCTAGGCCAGAGAATTACAAAAAGACATGGTCACTGTGGGCTCTTTTGGCTAATAAGTATGACAATTAAGGAAGAAAACCAATCAGTGAGGCTTCTTAGTAGAAAGTACCCACAGTATCATGAGATCTTTAACATGTGTTGATGGAGCAGCCGCTTTTAGTGCAGTGATTTAGATAAAATTAATTATCTAATAAAATCCCAACACATTATAATATGGAGAATTTTTTCTGTAGGTGCCTTATATCGTTTTATTTTATACTACTACTATATTAGGCGGATAATATTTGATTTCCCATTTTGGAGGAGTTGGAAGCTCCAATCCAATGTATAAATGTTTATTTATTTTGATATGCAATTATTGGATAAATCACTTGGATCATGGAACATCCTCATCTAATTGTTCTACATTTGAAAATGACTTGCCTCTAATTATATAATTTATTTAATTAATATATGTTTGAAATCACATGTCATCAGATATTATGAACCGATTTACAATATAAAGGGAGAAAAATAAGATAGACTAATTAATTAGATTGAGCCAATGACATTTAAATACATAATTAAATGTGTAAAAAATTCAGCTAAAAATATATTTTATAATCTAAATAATGTGCTTAAAAGTGATTAGTTTAATCTACGGAATATGACAGACTAATTTTATCTAAAAATTTCTTCATATGATGTCTAATTTTTTTATATATTTTTAACTGCAAAACTTCTATATTACAAGAAAAAAGTAAATACGGCTCGAATATATTGTAGGTTCCTTAATTTTTAATTTATTTTAAAAAAAATATAGAACTTTTATTTATTTTTGAAAGTCACCAAACTATTATATTATTTCAATAATATATTTTTGATCTAATTATAATGATGTAGGCATTTGAATTAGAATATTTTGAAAACATTGTCACAACAACAATACATTTATATGCTATGTATTTCAGTTTCTATTTTAAATAAGGTCTAATTGTAAAAAAAAAAAATCAAACATCTGTGTGTTTGCAATTTAACTCGTAAATGCTTTTTCAGCTCTCGAAAGAATTTTATGGGAGTCATCCTCGGAGGAACTATTGTGATTTTTGTTATAATATCTCAATTTGATAATTTCATTGTAATTTATCTATGTTTTTCAATCAATTCAATTTATTCAATATGTCATCTAAGTACAAACCTATTTGCTTTATTTGGCTTTTCTTGATCATTTTTAACTTTAAACTTTCTTTTTTGTGTCTTTAACCACCGAAAGTTGGAGAATTTAAAATTACATTTTAACATTATTTTCAATTTTTTAAAATTAAAAGTTAAATTTTGAAATTAAAAAAAAATGGATTTTGCTAATTACATAGGTAGTGTATAAATTCAGATGAAAACTGAAACAATTAAATTGATTAAAAGAAATTCGATATAATTGCAACGGAAAACTGAAATTGAGATTGTATTACAAAAAAATTTAAAAGTTTGGTTTAAATTGCACACTCACGTAAAGGTTTGAATTTTTTGTTTAGAATTAGGGATTTAAATAAATTATTTAATTTGACAATATTTGCTGATGTGATAAATATTCGTAAATTAAAGGGTCAAATAAGCAAAAAAAAAATTAAAAACCTTTTTAAAATTTAAATTTGATGACTTTAAAAAAAAATTGTAATTTAATATTCTTTTTAAAGTATTATAAAAGCTTAGTTACCAATAAAGTATTTGATCCAAAGAAAATACAACATTTTTTTTTTGGTGAAGCTCAAAAAGGCTTCATTCCTGATTGAACCACAAAAACCAAGCAAAGTCTGGAAAAATTTGCCAGCAGAACAACTGAAAGCAAAAAAGAATTACTCTCTCCATCACACAAAGATAGATCATTTAGAAAAATATAAAATTTTGAAAAAAATATAGTTAAATTTGTCAAAATAAGTTTTTTTATTCAACTTTTCAATTTTATCCTTTTATAATTTTTAGATATATAAGTAGTATATTAATGACTAATTTATTTATTGGTGAGTCTAGTATTGGAACATGAATTCATTATTTCATCTGAAGATAACTAGACATATTTATTAGGAGTATATAAGACTTTAAGTTTTTAAACTGATCAAATATAGAAGGTGCCTTATAATTTGAACAGTAAAAATAGAAAGGTGGGACGATGGGAGTAAATCAGAAGAATTTGTTTTATTATACTAATTAAATTAGGCCAAATGACTGAAAAAGCCAAAAATAATTATAATTTTTTTATTAAAGTTCAAATCTTTCAATTTTATCTAACTTGTCTTGCAACGCAAGATTTCGTTTCAATTATATCCAATTATGCGATTTTACTTATATAGCTCTGATGTGTGTCATGCCACATCATCGCCACGTAGGCGTCACATAAGAAAAATTGCATAATTGACATAATTGAAATGAAATCCTGCATTTCAGGACAATTTGAATAAAATTGAAAGATTTAGATTTTTGTGAATTTTTTTTAACAGTTTGGCTTTTTTAAGTCATATAGCCATTAATCTATAATTAACTTTCATAGCACTAATTTTATCAATCAACACTTCTTTTATCTTCCTTAGAACAGATTCAACATCTTGATCTTCATCAGCAAACACTTTTTTGTTTCTGGCAATTAACTTCTGTAACACTGTTAACTGGATTTGGAAGGAAATTCATAGGGTTTGTGGTTCAAATGAATCTCACAATTTTTATCAAATTCAATTGAATTTCCACAAGATATGTGTTTGGTTCAAATAATTTTCACAATTTAAATTTATATTTATACTCGAAATACAATATTAAATTTATTTCACTTAATTTAATATTATTTTCATATTTAAAATCCAGAAAATTAAATATAAAAATTCATTTTTAAATAATTTTTATATAAAATTCATTTAGAAATGAAATGAAATGAAGTGAATTTTACACTAGAATTGATTCAAACAAGCCCTTAATGTCAGACCAGAGATTAACAAGATTATTGATTACAGAATTGGGGAAACGGCCACTAAATATGAAGGGGGGTGGGATGATAATTTGTGTGTGTTGTACAACAGAATTTTAATTAAAATGAATAAACGTAAAAGTCCGCATCTCGTACTACTGTTACCACTAGACAAAGTTCATATTGGTGCTTATATGATAATTTTCATCTAAAGGAGTCCAAATTAAAAATTGTCACTGCAATTACTATGCAATTATCATGTCGACAACATTTATTGGCGTGGCTTCTTTGTTGTTTCCTTGCTAAGGTGGATAATATTCTAAAATTAACTGACATAGGATTGATGTTTCATGAATTTATCCCGTTTCTATAATGATTATTAACCATTTAATTACATTCATTAAAATATACATAACGTCTATTTTCTATGAGGAAGACTGCAAAAGGTGAAACAATCACACCTTCTACAGATCAATAAAATTGTTTGACTTCTTACAAATCAATACCATATTTCTTTCAATTCAAACCTAATTCCGGTGCTAGATCTGATTCATATTAGGCACCATTTGATAGAATGTGAAATTCGCAAATTTAATTTTTTTATTATTTAAATTAAATATAAAATTGTTAAATTTATAAAAATAATTTTAAAATAATTAAATATTTGATATTTGATTTTAATCTTTTCATCTTTTAACTGACAAATTAAATAAAGAATTTTAAGTCACTTGTTTCCTTTCCGGTTTTATTATATATATAATATTCTGACTAGGCAAGCATTTCTAACTATGTCTTTATTTTAGCAAATTACCCTGCCACTTTTATTATCTTTCAAAATCAAAATTTCCCTTGATATTTTTTTTTCTCATTTTTGGTATTAATCAATTAAGCAAATCCTTTAGTTAAAAAATAGCAAGTCAAATGATTTACTTAAAACATAAATTTAGTTTTAGTTCGTAAATGTATAAATAAAAATCATGTTTTTATAAAATCTAATGGCTTAATAAATTCATTTTCATTACTTTTAGTAATTTTAATTTTTCTGAATTTTTAAAACTAACAATAAAATAAAAATTGTAAACATTACTAATATAAAAAAAATGAATTCTTTAAATATTATAAGAATATAACTATTATTTATGTTTATGTTACAAACAAACTTAAAGATTAAACTGTAATTTAATTTTTTTTTACAAAGTTTTTAATTTAGTTGTCCAAAAGTAAATATGAACGGAATAACTAAAACGTTCAAAAAAATCAAAATGGAAGATAACATTATTCCATTTTAAAATAAGAGAGATGCCAAATATTATGTGTGAAGACTGAAGAGTATCATAACATTTGCTTTTTTTTTTGTTTAGTAATCAAGTTGGCACTTAACTCATAGCAAAATCTCATAGTTTACAGCATTACGAGAAAGTCGGGAGGGTCATACACCCATTTCCTACGCCCTGGTCTAGAATATATTGCTTTCGCAAAATAGTGAGCAACAATATAATTCACAGAGCGGAAAATAAAATTAACTTTTACATCAAACTTTACCTTTAGTAACTTCTTACGGGCACTAATCATAGAAGAGAAACAGAAAGAGCATCAATTAATATGGGCTAATTTTTTGAAAAATTTATCACCTTTTAACCTCAATTCGTTTGCACTTTGACGTTACAAAAATACCAATTTTATCAAAATCATGATCTTTCGGTTTCAATTATACCCTCAAACATTAACATCTACACCTTTTGTTTTAATTACACCCTCAAATATCAAATTGACCATTTTCCAATAGCTTAAATTTTAATAAATATTTTAAATAGTCCTCAATCTTATAATTAAAAAAAAAACCATCTTTCCTAAAATTATAAAAGTTAAAAATAATTTTTTATTAAATATATTATATTAAATAATTTAAAAAATAACAAAAAACTGTTCATCATGAGAAAGACGAACATGTTTCAATTATTTCAATTTAAGAAATTAATTTTATATTGAAAAATTTATTTATTTGTTTTAAAATTGTTTAAAACTAATAATTATTTCAGAATAGTCTCGGAAACCTCTGCCGCCGCCGAAAACCCCCTGCTGCCGAACAAACCCAGCTGGGTCTGTTAATCCTCCACATCGATGATGAACAGACCCAGCTGGATATGTTCTCCGGATGTGGCGGTTTCCGGCTTCGGCAACGGAGATTTCCGCTATATTAAAAACAATATAAATTTTATTTTATTAATAATATTTATTTGTAAATAAAATTTTTTTATTGAGTTTTATAATTTTGGAACATAATAGTTTTTTGTTTTAAATATAACATAAAACACTATTTAGAATATATGTTAAAATATAAAGTATTGATTTGAACATTTTTCAAGTGAAAAGAGGTCAATTTGATATATTTTTTTTAGATAAAGAAGATTGTTATTAGCTCAGTCACAAGAAGTGGAAGGCAAAGAAACAAAAAATTTGCAACAAGTCAAAGTGATTTAATAAAACAATCCAAATATCTAAAAACATCACTTCCAGTGTAAGGAAACTGGGAGTGGAAAGAAGAATAATTTGAGAATGTAATTGAAACTGAAATGTCATAATTTGGGTAAACTTGAATGTCATGGTACAAACAAATTGAGGTTAAAAAGGTGAGTGATTTTTCAAAAGATTAGTCATTAATATATTGGTTGAACAACCTGCAAACAACAAGCTCAATCTCCATCGCATCTCTGATCTGATTTGATAAGATAACTATCTCTTGTTATGCAGCTTTAGATATACTGAGCCTTAAAAAAAATTATATATATTGAGTCTGCTTTAAATTTTCTTCAAAATAATAAGAAAAAAGACAAAATAAATTCATATATAAAATTTCATAGTTTGATTCAACAACTTTACGGTTTGATCCAGTCATAAAAAAATTATTTTAAGACACCGTAAGAGTTTTGATAAAACTGAAAATAATTTCTTAAAAAATTATTATGAACTAATTTATCATAAAAATAAATTGAAGGACTAATATATTAGTTATTGTTATCAATTATGCCCTGTCACGACACCATAATACAAGCAAAGGACAATTATATATGCAGATACCATAAGATGCATGCGGATGCGGCTATTTATTTTCATACTGACTGTGAAGTAGACTGATATGCAACATATTTCAACAGTAGAATACAAGGTAGCTTCAAGCATTTCATTTTTTAAGAACAAAGATATATTAGTAAATCATAAAATTGGCAAAACAACCTCCCCAACTCGAGATGCTTTCAAACACTTATACTTCACTAACCGCAAAAATATTTAACCCTAAACTTATAACACTTATAAAGAAAGGAGCCAAGCATGAAAGAAAATACTAAATGCACAACTTCTTGACAAAAAAAGCGTAAAAATATTTAACCCTAAACTTTTATAACACTGATAAAGAAAAGAAGCCTCGACAAAACATGAAAAAAATACTAAATGCACAACTTCTTGACAAATAAAGCATCTTCTTTATTTCAAATGTAAAAATGCACAACTTCTATTTACATAATTATGGGTCAATCATATCAACAAGCTCCTTCCTGCAACATCTATATTATTTCAGGTACAGGAGTATAATAATAATAAAAAAGCAAGCCTCTTGTGATGGAAGCAACATCTATATTATTTCAGGTACAGGAGTATAATAATAATAAAAAAGCAAGCCTCTTGTGATGGAAAAATTATTTTGTGAACTAAGTTCGCCACGTGGAATTATGAACCATTCACTCACTGTAGGACATGTGGCTATAACAAATGTGATAGCCAATTATTAAATAATATATTAATTACATGTCACTCAATAAGCGGATAGTTCATAATCATATGTAGCGTGTGCTAGATTCACACAAAAAATTCTCATTGTTATGTGTATGTAGAGCATATATGATACAAGTTCTAATAATGCAGACAATTTAATACCAGCAAGGGCTTGCATGCAGCACGTGAACGCATCATCGCCATATCAACATATGGATATTGAAAAATATAAATTAAGAGATTTTGCAGACTGACACCAAATTCTATAGGATAAACACAGCTGGAAGGTACCCAATACAACGCATAAGCCTTAGACAATACATTTATATGCCGGTTGGTGCACTCCAAGTTTGCTACCCAACTAACCCACAAACAATTATTAAAGAGATGACAATGATTAAACCAACATTTATATAGTAAACTCTTTGAAGGCAAAATGGAGATCAAAACCATAATTTGAATTCAGAATCATTAGTTTAGGAACACATATTTAAAGTATTTAGCTAAAAACTAAGATGAAGATACTATATATCTTCTAACTACATTTATAAACAACTTAATTGTAAGCATAATTTCATAGTCAGTAGCTCACAATAATCAAGAATGAGTCTAATATGTATGTATTGCAACTTCAAACATATATGGTTAATGTTTACATATGATCAACCAACTTACATACAAAGTAAGTGAATCCTAATTCAATTAAAAAAAACGTTAAATCATATAGATAGCAAAAGAAAACTACTTTGGATCATCTTCGACAAGCAATAATACAGGATAAGTCAAAAGAAAGAATTATATATAGAGAGATCAAATGAGGGTTGAATATTAATACGGTTACTAAACTATACACTATATATCTACAAAGCAGTTATCGACATTCTATTTATTATATTTTGATAAATGAACTTTTAGTTTACTAACAATGGGAGGTTTATCCAATATAATCGCGGCCACTATATAGCTGACGATTGCCTACATGACAAAGTTGGAGTCACAACAATTTGATGGCCTTATAGACAATTATTAACCGGAATTGATTATATAACATTCTATTGTTGAAAAAAAAAGTTTGTTTATCAAAATATAACAAATGAAACGTCGATAATTGTTTTGTCATTAGTGTACTGTGTAGTTCACTAACCGAAAAATATTTAACCCTATCAAATGAACTCCTATATATTTCATTTCTAAAAATTCTCAAAATGCTCATAAGTTGTATTAAGTTGATATTTAGAAAAAGAAAGATTTTACTCAAATTAAGATCTCTGAAAAATGCAAACAACATACAAAATCACCATTTTCCACCAAATTTTCTCAAAGGGAAACAACTATTTCAAATCTTCTAATAGAAAAAAAATCAAGTCAGCATAGAATAAAACTAATTTTTTTTTTGATAATTGGGGAGGGGGAACACTTGTGGGAGGAATCGAACCCACGATCTAGCAATTTGCTGCCTAGCGCTTATACCATTTGATCTACAGCTCATTGGTAATAAAACTAAATTTTTAGTTCAAGAAGTTAGAATTGCATGCAATATCGTGCGGTCAACAATCACCAAACATTCTTATTGTTTAAATCAACATTACTATATCAAGATTGGGTTAATTTCTTCTGCAGCTCGGATAGATTTAAGCAATTTGGATCTTCCACCTGTGAGGAAACATCATAAATCAACCTAATCTTAATCTTTCAAATACCAACATTAAAACATAAACTTAAATTTTCAAGCCTAAAACCCTAAACCTAGTGCAATTGATACAAAATGGTCATACTCATACCTCAGTTTGTATGGTGTGAAAAACCCTTTCGTGCACTCTGGTGGAAACACAGTTAACTATAGAAATTTCTGCATCAGCAAGTACTTGTAATGCCTTTGATAGGGTCAAGCCTTGGTCTTGCTCCTTCAAACCACTAGTGGTAAAAACAATCTGAATGCCACCCAAAGATGGCCGGATTTGAACTCCCCTGGATTGGCAACAAGTTCTTGAATTTCCTGCTTGTAGGGGAACATTTCTCATACCAATTAACTCGTTTCTTTTTTCATCCAGTTCTTTGATCTTCTTGTTTAGAAATTTTATATATTTCACAGCCTCATTCATATGATCCGATATCGAACGTTTTCCCTGAAAATCAAGAAACGTAGTAAAACCTAGGTCAAATAATCACATAATAGAACAATTCTGCTAGCTCGTGGGTTCAATTCTTCCCACAAACATTCTCCTTTCTCCAATTATTAAAAAAAAGACCATTTCTGCATAAAATTTTACAAATTATTCAAAACCAAGAAATGATTTACAGCAATATGAGGAAACTAATTAAAGGAACCGACCTTGATGTATTCAAGTGGGAGTAAATTTCGAAGAGAAACATAAAGGGCAGCCATTTCTTGCCTTCGTTGTCGTTCAATATCTCTATGCATCAGCTTCTTATTATCATCACTCCTAGGGCTAGGAATAACATCAAAATTATTGGCCATAGACATTGATTTTCGTCGCAGACTTTTCTTTGTTTTATCCAGTACTGTGACATCATTAGTGGTGGCATAGAGCAGTAGTTGAGGATCACCCAATATCAGATCTTGTCGGAGATTTTGTTGTTGACTAGAATCAGAGGAGATATTGAAACACAGCTCATTTCCTGGTTGTAAAGGAAACATAATTCCAAAACAATTGTATTTCGAGAACTTTGGTAGGCTGCTTAAGGTGGTAATGGATGATAAATGAAGCAGATACGTTTGTTAGAGTATGTGATCTTCAATCTTCTATGGGCCTCAGATGCTAAGATTCCTTTGATTATTTTTTTTAATTTGTTTTTAACCCTCAGTCTATATATAATTATATATAATAATACCTACGATTGCTAAATTAATAAATAAACTATGCAATATAGCGAGGTGGTGACCCAACATATTTATATTTTAGTAAAGCTTTGCTTGGTTAGCTCAAGAAAATTTATAACTTTATAATAATAAAAAAAAACTTTGCTTCAAGGCACTGTAGCTTTGTACAAAAGTGAATCTCCTATTTGTGTTCACATTAGGTGTGAAGTGTGAACTATATATTAAATTTATAATCATATGCATATGCATATCTCACCTAGAACATTTAATTCATATGTATCAATCAAAATACTTAAAAGAGGCACCATTATTGGTTTGACTTATATGACCTTCTGGTACGAATTACCATATATGTTTACTTTTTATCATATTTTGTCGTAGATTATTGGGAAGCTAAAGAATAATGGATTATATTAAATTTGTATGGCATATTATATCATCATTTCTTATGTATAACTAGCATGATATCCATGGATTATAAATTCTCACACATTTTACAAAAATGTCAAGCTTATATTTATGTAGTGATAGAGTTTGATAAATATTACTCTACGTCTATGTCTTTTTAGGGCAATAACTCATCCTACAAAATTTATACTCTACGTCTTTTAGGCTGAATATATAGTTTGATCCTTGAATTTTGTACCTATTTATCCATCTAATCCCTAAACTTAATCAAACCTCTAAAATTGTTAAATAATTCAATTTGACCCCTGAAATTGATAAATATATAAACATTAAACCCTTTCGTGTCCACCTGACACTTGAAATATTCTAGAAAAATTTGTGTACAGAAGGGTTCAATGTTTACGTATTTATCAAGTTCAGGGATAGACCTGTTCATGGGTTTGGGTACCCACCCAGGTCCACCCAAGTCCGATGCTTAGAGCCGGACTTGGGCAATAATTTTTCGTACCAAATCCGGTCTAAGCGCCCGAACCCGCAAAAAGCCCATTATTTCTACCAGTTTTAGTTACTGATGAAGAATTTTTAAACCTTTTGATTATGATGAAGATGGTGAAAATTTACTTTTTTGATAGTTTAAAGAGTGTAATTTAAATTGTAGTTTTAACTGTTATGTTCTGATCAGAATTTTATAGTCCTTTCACTTATTTAATATTTTTGAATTTCCATTTCAAGAATAGACAAAAGAAATCAATGGTTTTATATATCTATAACAGATGATGCTCTTGGTTAAGAGAGTAATTGAAGCAGAGTAATCAGAAACGTACAAGACAGACCATTTTCAACTGAAAAATGTTATAAATTTGAGGTAACAATTTAATAACCTTTTCATATGAAAAATGAAAGGATATATTACTCTACAAATAAATATAAAGAAAGTTTTAGAAAGACAATAGGATGCTGTAATGTTGAAGAAAGAATAGAATGAAATCGTGAAAGCCATAATATATCAAAAATGAGGCAAATCATTACAAAAAAAAAGAATAAAATACTATATTAAAAACTTTAAAGCCGTAACTTATTGAATGTACACTACCACATAAGTCACTTTCAGCAACACCGGACAAATGTTGCTGTATGTACAAAAACCGTTGCCTTAAGTCTATTGCAACGCTTTTCAATCAGCTACATTTGCGGCCGCTGCAATAGGTTTTGATAGCTGTTGCAACAGTTTTTTTATACTATTGTAATAGAAATAAAATCGTTGCAATTTATAACAAAGGCAACGGTTTCAAACATCTACTGTAACAATTTTGTAATGCACATTAGGCAACATTTATTTTTATAAGGCAACGATTTACATAGTACTTTAGGTAACATTTATTTTTATAAGGCAACGGTTTGGATAGTACTTTAGGCAACATTTATTTTTGTAAGGCAACAATTTCAATAGCACTTTAGGCAACACTTATATATGCTATGATGCAATGGTTTGGCTAAAACTTTAAACAACGGTTTATATAGAAAATGCAACAGTTTATATTTGAGGAACAAAAGTTAAAATTATTCGCTATATTTAGAAACGGAAAACATTCACTAAAATGAAATAACAAAAAATATTCACCAAAATAAAAAAAAAACGGAAAATATTCATTAAATTCAAAATTGGAAAATATTTCATCCATCCATTACATCACAAACAGAAAATGTTCACTAAAATATTCATCAAAAATAACAATTATGCTACTAAACATTGAGCGCCTTTTCTGCTACGGAACCATTTTCCACAAATATCTTCCTCATATCCTGCAAAACCACAAACAATAATACTCAAAATTTGCAAACATAACTTAATAAGATAAATGTGCAAGAGAACGAGTACTTAACTAGAGAAGCTGTCACTCAAAATTGAGCGCTTTCAGAATCCGATTTTTCACTTGGTTCATTTGCCATCAGATTCACTTGAGACGTGTGATTTATTACTCACCTGTACAAAGGCGGCCAAGCTGATTTTGAATAGTATTTCTTATGCCAGGTGGCCTACTAAGGTTTAAAGAATAACCGATTTACTAATTAGCCTATATCCATGCCATCAAATATTAGTGCAGGGTAATAAAGATTCTAAGTGTGTTTAAGATGGAGATAAAAAGCACAACTGCATTGTTAAAGCATCAAAAATAGGTCTTAAGATTTCTAATATCTAATCACATTAGCTTGAAGACAATAAATTATTCTAAAACAAACTTACATATATTTAATCAGATGCCATCACATTAAATAATAAAAAAAGGATGGGTGGCACTACCATAGGCTATCACTTAGCAGTGACGAATAACAAGTTACGGTGGCGTGGCGTAGTATACAGTCAGCCATTTGTTTTGTAGTTGTTATTTTGTAGATGAAACAATGTCAGACATTACGAATCACAGAGAAAAATGGAAAACCAGATGACTAACCTTGCAAAAATGGTACAGAAACTTCTCCACCGGCAACTTTCAAAAGATTCTCTTTCACATCCATAATGCACTGCAGATATTAGCTAACATTAGATAATACAGGTACACTTAACTAACAAAGCTCAAAGAAAACTATTAGAGAAAAAGTCCAAAGGCCGAGGCTGCCTGGTGCTTGCGAAGCATATCAAGCCCATAAAGAAATTACATATTGGGAGAATCTAGCACCAAAAAGGAGCACGGATAAAATTGACTCCCAATCTACATGGAATAAACAGAATGTAATAATGAAATTAGAATCGAGCTATTAGGATATAGTAACAATAGAAAATAACAACTAAAAGATACAATGGCTTAATCCTGAGGTGCAATCGACAGCTAAAATCTGACTACAATTCCATATGGGTATTCTACCTTTATTGGAGCTACATGTATCAAACCAATATCTCATATTGACCTACTCCTCGAGCAATGCCTCTGTAACGCTGATCCAAAAGCCCAGGCAATATGAAATACAACAGTAAACAACAAAGCTAAAGTTATGCAAGAGAATCTATCTAACATCTTGTCAAGGTGTAAAATAGAACATCCATATTACTGAAAACAAACAACTCAGTAGTACTAATAGAAGTACGTAATCAATAAACCAGCCTAAGCAAAAAAAAAAACAAGAATGAAATATCGTTCATAAAATGTAATTGCAGAACCCACTCTATCTACAAAATTATTGTAAGATAAATAGCACGTTGCTACACCCATCATAAAAAAAGTTGAGAAGAACACATCTAACTGTATTAGGATCTACTGGATAACCAAAACTTATAGTGTTGTTTTTCCACACCGCCCTTATATTTGAATGCTCATTGTGCTTCTCTTAAATTTTGCTAGAAGATTTCAAACTTTGATCACATCTAACAAAACTAGGATAAGACTAAGAGCCATGACAAGATATTAGTTCACTACAATATAAACTACTCATTTATAAACTACTGATTTGAAAAATATGTCGACTTGACTCTAAGAACTGCATTGCAACATAAAAATTATTAGCAAAGACCTGAGATAGCAAAGCATGTGCTTAACTAATGATCATTCATCACCAGTATCAATTGAAGTATATGGATTTGGCTCAATTCACAAGTTACACAAAATTAATATATAATAAATATAAAATTTATTTCAAAATTAATTAGGTTGAACTTGAAATTGAGCTACTAAATTTATATATAATAAATATTATATTTATTTACTAATGGTTTTATTTGTATATACTAATATTTAATAACTAAAATTTGATACAAATAATTAATCAAACCGAATCAAATTCAATTGTCAAATAAAAGTGGATCAAATTTAAATCAAATTCCAATTCATTAAGATTTTTACCGATCAAGTTCCTGGACAACATGATCTACTTGAGTATTGTCTCCTAATTATTGATTAAAAGTAAAAAAAAAATGAATTCAATTAACAAAGACATGCAGGAAATGGTACATGTACATAGGTAATCAGTCAGCAGATTAATGTCACAAAATTGACGAATTCAATATAAAAATTATTAGCAAAGACTACAAGGACGGGGTCACAAAGTTAGATAACCAGACTTGGGATAACTTGCAAACTCCACACAGATTCAAAAAAGCAACTATAATTTTCTCAAAAACCCTAACAATTAATTTCTTCCTCTTCTTGCTCATTGTTGATAATGCAATATTATTTTGAATTCTACATGTTCATAGCATTTCACAAACAGAACAATTAATAAATCCTAACATTTCACAAACAGTAAACCCTAACATATATATAAAATAAATTTGAAATTATACTTACTTATCATGTGAAGACATTGAAGAGAGCCTCAAATTATCAGTAAACCCTAGGAGTTGAAAAGATGACAGAGATCTTCAAATGAGAGCAATGAAAATGAAATTGAAAGTAAAACTGCTGAAGAGAGATGGCGATTACCTTTAATCGATGGAGAAGAGAGACTATGTCGATGGCGAAGAGAGATTATGGCGATGGCGAAGAGAGAAACTTTCAAGCACGAGAAACTCTGAAAATGCACGAGAAACTTTGAGAGAAACTCTGAAAATGGAAATGAAATTGAAAAACAGAGTTTGAGAGATTATGGCTTGGCGCATTTTCTATTTCGAAAAACAAGTGCTTATTTTTTATTTTTCAATAACATGAATGAGCTAGTGAATCACCTGATTTATTTTATAACTTGATCTAATTAAGGTTATTTACTTATTTAGTACTTCATTTTCTAATTTCATTTATAGTTTGCTTTAGTTAATAGTAAAATTTTAATAAAAAAATTATGATACAGTATTCATGTAAATATTAAAATAATTTCAATTTATCAAATAGTTAAATAAATAAATAAAACAAATTTTGAATATTGAAATATTATGAAAGAAAGTAAAAATATTATTTAAAAAAAAATTGGTATGAGATAAGACAACAGTTTAAAAGTGTTGCTAGATTCAGTTAAATTGTTGCATTTTCTTAAACTAATGCAATTGTTTTTTATATTTGTTGCCGTATGTTGTAATTTTGTTAATTTTGTTAATTTCTTTGTAACGGTTTTTAACCGTAACCTTTCTGTTGCCTTATATAAACTATTGCAACAGTTTCAAAACTGCTGCTCACCTACTGTTGCTAAAAGCAACTTATGTAGTAGTGGTATTAGTGTACTTAATCTTTGATCAAGTTGTATTTTTAATTTTTCCATCAATAAAATACTCATTATTATTAAAAAAAATATCATTTTAGGAGTTATATGATTATGTTATATGCATTGAACATATGCATTGAACATATAAATTGTAAGAAAACACATCTAGCATTTTCCGAATAATTAGGCATATACTTGCAACCTGTAAGGAATTATAGATGTACAAGCTTCAGCTCAATAATTTTAATTAAAATTATGAATCTTGTTCGTCCATCCTTTACTAATTTAAGTATTTAGTCCAATCTTTAAAAGAATGGCACATATTAAAAAGAGAGAAAGAAAAGTATTAAAATGCAATTTCTATAACCTAAGGAATTAAGTGCATGCACCATTCTGAGTTAATGAGTAAAGGTGTCCGCAAGATATGGAATTGTAGCTTTTAGGAGATTTTATAAAAGTACTATGTATATCAAAGTTAAACAACATAATCAATGGGGCTTGATTCAAGTGGTAAGCGGCTTGATATCGCTTAAACAAGGTCTCGGGTTCGAGTCCTTGTAAATGCAGAAAATTCCCACTGGCAGACTCACCCACCATGCCAGGTGCGCGACGCGGGTCGGATCCGGATTAGTCAGGGCGAAGCCTTAGAAACCGGATGGACTTACCAAAAAAAAAAAGTTAAACAACATAATACAATGTTTTAATCATTCAATATATCCAACTTTTTTGAGTTTTTAATAGGCCTAATGTCTTAAAAAACCCCGACCTTTTAGCCCCTTTTCAATCATACCCTGACGTTGCAAATTTGTCTATTTTACCCTATTTTGCATTTTTGTGTTTCAATTGTACCCTGAAAAATTAAATTAACGTCTTTTGCGTTTGAAAATTTGTTTAAAACATTCTACATGTCTCGCATATATTAATTGTATATTTTTAAAATTTATTTAAATTTAGTTAAATTAATTAAGAATTTAAATTAGTGTTAATTTGATTATGGTTTTTAGTTAGTTTTTAAAAATAAAGGACTTATTTGTACTTTTTTGAATAAAAAAGAATTTAATTTCATGTTTAGACTTAATTAATTGAATGATTTCATCATTTAAGTAAAAAAATTAACAAAAATTAAAATATTGGGGTACAATTGAAAACGGAAAATTCAAAAGTGGGTAAAATTGACAAATTTCCAACGTCGGGGTAGAATTGAAAAAAAAAATAAAGGTGAGGGGTTTTTGAGTGATTAGGCCTTTTTAATATATAGTCCAACTTTTTAAAAACTTCAAGTTTAATTTAATTTGAATTAGTGTATCTCAAATGTATCCAACTAAGTATTTTTTTAAGCTAATTAAACTTTTTAAATTTTTTCATTTATGAACAAATCTAGCCCTTTTCAATCGAATTATACTTATTAGAATTGAGCTATTATTGATGAAAACCCTGAGAAGGTTTGGTTCTTTTTGGAGAAAAAAATAACAATTCTTTTTAAGCTAAAAAATATTATAAAAAGCTACAAGAAATGATAAAATCATAACAAATAATTTTTTTGCATAGTTGGTTATAATTGAAATGCTCCTATTGATTTAAGGTCAAAATTGATGTTTATTAAAAATTGTACCATAAGTAAAAAACTCAAAAATATTGGATATTTTTGGTGATTAGATCTAACATAACACTATACTAATTGTAGTGGTCATGGTTGAATCAAATTAACAATTTTGAATAAATCAAATAATGATTTTGGATGTGTGTTTTTTTAATGTATGGAAAACATATTGCCCTAACAACCGTATTTCTGTGGATTTTATTCTCCTACATTTATATAGAGTACAAAATGCGTAAGTTGTTTGAGATCACTTTATAATATAATGAAGTTGATTAGTTATGTATACAAACATATTATTAAGCAGATATATGAAGATTAGGATCAGAAGTGAAAACGCAACTGTACTTGCTAATTATTTAAAATGGATGAGGTCCCATGCTAAACCTTTATCGGATATTATAAAGGGGAAAAATCGATGATTTGATCAGCTAAAGATAGAGGAATTCGTTGGCGTCAAGATATGCTGACTTTAATTTAGGTTACAAAATAAAACCTATGTTTTAACTTTTAGTGATAAGTTTATTAATTAATAATTGAGCAACTTACTCCGAGGTGTTTGAGGTATACCATAATTAATAGTCTAATATCTTGTTTCAAAAGTATATTTAATGGTCCATTAATGTCAATTTTATTAACTATTAGACCCGTTTGTTAATTTTGATACTTACTTTCAAACGATTAAATATCCCACCTTAAATTTCGTGAACGATTTGGTTTCTTATTTTTATTACACGATTTGTTACCTAACTTTTAGATGATTTGGTATCTCAATTTTAATTCTGTTAAACAATTTAATTCTCCAAATTAATGGAAGGATCTCTACAGAATTAAAGCTAGGACCATTAAATATAATTCTGAAATAAAAGACATCAAATTATTAATTATAATATATTTTAGGGTTCTCAACATAATTTGCTCTTAATAATTCAATTGACGAAGATTGAAGATGAACAAGTTTGTTTGATTATGTGAACTCTTTTAAAACATCGACATTATTAAAGGAAATGCAAATGGCTTAAAAGGAAGAAAAATAGGATAATTTGAAAAATAGATTTAAATAGCAATTCACCTATTCAATTTATAAGCAATAGGCCATTAACACATAAATTAATTTTGGACAAATTAATCACAAATTTGTTGATTATGAGAAATTAATCCCATTTTTATAATTTGCTCTCTCAATTTATAAACTAATTGTTCCTTAAATTGGAAATTTGTCCCTTCAACTTGTAAACTAATTTGCAAAATGGAGCTTATTGCCCATAATTATCAAATTTATAATTAATTTACCTATAAAATTAATTTATATATTAATTGTCCATTATTTACAAGTTGAGGGGACAAATTGTCACTTAAATCTTGAAAAATACCCAAAACATAAAAATATTAGCATACAATAAATCAAGGGTGAGGATTTTCTCACTCCACCATTTATAACCCCACTCCAAAATTCATATGATTGGACTGATATAACTTTTCTAATAATCCAAATAAATATATATAGAAATATAGATAGTTTATGCAAACATATTTATATCATTATTTTTATTCTAAAAATAAGCTATTATTTTTAATTTTTAACTTTTATTTTTCATTTTTATTAGTTTTACCGGTACATTTTAAAAAAAATCACTATTTAAATTTATCAATACACATCCTTCAATAAATAAATATGAAGAATAATATACTTTATATAATATTTATAAAAAAAAATTGATTAAACTTTATTTAAAATCTTAATAAATAGCAATAAAAAATGCAAAAAATGTTCATTTTGCCCCTTGATCTTAGAACGGAATATCGAATAAGGTCAACTCATGGTTTTGAATAAAAAATCTTTAAAATAGCATTTTGAACAAAAACACCTTCAAAATAGACATCTTAGGGCTCATATCTCAAAAATTAATTGAAATTTACTGAAATCCAAAAGACAGTTGATTGAAACTTACTTAAACTTAATTAATTCTTGATTAAATTCACACAAAAATACCAAAACTTGATGGATAGTTAATGATTTGAAACTTAATTAATATTTGATTAAAGATTTAATCATCCAAAAATATTTCACCTTTTCGACTCTTTTCGTTTATATCCCGAACTTATAAAATCCTAAACTTATCCATTTTTTAAGTTGGAGTTTTTCCACTGAAAAAAGATTCAAATATGACCTTCATATTTAACACATAATTTCAATTTATAGTACTTCTTATAATATTAAAGGTTTATTTAGATAATATGTCAAATATGAAAGACATATTTGAATCTTTTTCAGAGTGTAAAATTTATTATTTTAAAAGAATTGATACAATTGAAATTGAAAATTAAAAAATAAATTAAATTAGACGATTTTAAAAGTATGAGATATAAATAAAAAAGTTGAAAAGATAAAATATTTTTGGATGATTAGTCCGTGATTAATATTTACATATATTTAATTAAATTGTAACTAATGATTGATCGAAACTTAATTCATACTTAAGTGATAGTTTTTTTATATATATAATTTACTTAACTGATAGTTAATTTAGACTTACTAAAATTTAGCCCATACTAAATTAATACTTAAATTAAAACTTATTGAAACCATATCGTAATTATTGTAAAACTATTGAAATGTATTGAGAACATGTTCAAATTACATTTAAACATGCTGAAATCTAGATTCATATCTAATAAAACCCTAATGAGACCCGTTGAAGTCTATCGATAATACTAGGGGCGGAATGAGGACTCCAACTTAGGAGGATCAAATTTTTTGCTTTCGGCTATTTAGAAAAATAAAACGACGTTAAATACAAAAAATAACACTTGTAGGGCTGTTTTAACCGTCCCTACAAGAAAAAATCACATCCATAAGTTATAACCGCCTTTGAATGAGAAATGTATTTTTTTTAATTTTTCCGGCGAGGGTCCCCCTCCTGACCTTCCCCTGGATAATACCCTACCAAAACCTCATTCACCATACCAAAACTAGTGTAAAACCATTGTAGCATACATCAAACATGAATCACATGATGTGCAATTTTTAGAACCAAATGAAATATAATTAAAACAACAAAAAAAGAGTCAAAATTATGAATAAAAACCTTCCATTTTCATTTTCATCATACCATCATTATAATTTATTGTTATTGTATTTAGTATCTTTAAACTCATCTCACCATTTTATTGGGGTATTCACTAGTGAGAAGAGGAATGAAATATTGTAAAAAAAAAAGAGTAATTCAGAATATTAAAAAAGAAAAAAGAGATGAAATATAAAGAAAAGTAAGAGTAAAGGAGGAAAACAAAGCAAAAACAAAAAAGAAAAGTAAAATATGTCAGACTATAGGTGTGTATTCAGCTTGAATTAAACCAAATCATTATTATTTTCAATCAAATGGAACCAAATTTATAAAGAATCATGAATTTACAAACTAAACCGAACCAAAATGAGCTAGCCCGTTCAATTTATTTTTCAATTATTTCAATTTGATTTATATAAAAATTCAACTTAAATTTTTTTATATTCAAACTGAGCTGAAAACTAATCTTTTTATGATATCAAAATGAAACACCCCAAATTTGTTGACAAAGTTGAAAGCTGTGGACTTGATTTTCACAACCCCCTTTAATTTTAGAAAATAGAGTAAAGCCGGCAACTTACTTTACTGAATCTGTATCATACAGGCCTATCAAGCCCAATCTGCTATGAAACATTAGCATTCTGAATCCTTCATCTCAGCCCACGATTAGAATCTCATGGCAGTAGCCGAGATTCTATTTTTAAATTGGATTAGTTGGGAGGGGAATTTTTATTCCTAATGGGGGGGAATGGGAAATAAACCGAAGAACTTAGCAGAGTTTTTCCCGATACTATTTGAACTATAATTCATCAGTTATATAAAGATGTTGTTAGTACTTGTAAATGTACCAAAATTGCCAACACAAATAGCACAAATCATTAACCCAGTAACTACCTTTTTGTGTGGATAAGAACAGTGCTAAATTTCTTCAAAAAGCCAAGCTACTTCAAATTTTAAAGAACCTCATCAAAGTTACCAAAATAGCTTCATCACTAAAAACATGGGCCATCTTCAAAAAAGCACACTCAAGTGCTAAATCACATTTCTAAAACTCATTGTTAGACCAAAAAAAGGAGTGGGTCACCCTCACCCAACAGTGTGTGTGATAATCTGCAATTACTTTACATGAACATTATGATGTTAGTAATCAATTTACTTGTATGCCAAAGGCCGTATCAACATTAAAGTAAGTGCAACTGTTTCCATCTATTTCATGGTAAAGTAAGATTTTCTCTTTACATGTATTATCCAAACCAATGATCTATACCAACAATTGACAAAAACTCACCGGACTTTCTTATGCGATCTGGACTTAAAAGGGATCCTCGATGGAGGTGAAGGCGAATATTCAATTGGTAACTCGGGAGCCTCTAGCTCTCCCGTGAGCATTCCCACAACCTCCTTCATCGAAGGGCGACGGATAGGGGATTTCTGCAAACAAAGCAGAGCTATAGTAATGCATAATTGAGCTTGATCTCGATCTATAGACTGTACAGATTGATCAACCAATTCAATAAGCTTTCCAGCTCGTGCAAGATGACGAGCCCAATGTATTAGATTGGCTCGCTGAAACTCAGACATCGGTGAGCTAGAAACCTGAAGTGGGCGTCTTCCTGCAATAATAACTAACAAGACAACTCCGAAACTGTAAACATCGGATTTGCTAGATAAACGACCACCGCCCCCGTATTCAGGAGCAACATAACAAACAGTTCCTCTCATGCTCGGCGTACTACTAATTCCTCCACTCTTCGGAATCTCTCCACTTAAAGAATCATGGCTAATGTGGTTAGCCTTAAATAACTCACCACTGAACCAGTCGATACTGCCGAGACTACTTCTACTTCTACTCCGTTTATTCTTCTTCTTTTTCCTCTCGGCGTACAACTCATCATCCCTCGGCCACCAATTTTCCCCTCCGTTGCCATCCGTACTCGTTATTCCCTTGTCTTGCTGCTGTTTCTTCTTCTTTTTCTTCTTCTTCTCTAATTCTTCACAATACTCCTCCTTCCACCATTCCCTTGGTTGTCTCCTTTTCTCCCTCTTCAAAATCTTATCCTCTTTCTCCTCATCCAACGACACCCACCAATCTAACCGCTTTCGATTCTTCTTTTTATCCGTTTTCACAGTCGATTGATTGCTAGAAGACGAAGCCGCAATCCAATCACTCTTCGGCCTCTCCTTCTTTATCTCAGTCCCAATCCATTCCATCACATAATCCTTCACAGCCCCATTCTCCCCCGAATCAATCTTATCCTGCTTCCACCACCAAGACCTACCAGAAGCACTTCTACCCCCTCTTTCTTTCAACATCTCACCATTACTCTCCACACTAACTCCGTCAAAATCCTCCCGGGGTGAAGCATTAACAACCTCCACAGTCTCCGCCGAAGGCGTAACAACTACCACACTCTCCGGCGACGTAGCAGAAACCGAAACAGGGCCCCTAATAAAACTCTCCGGAGACTGATCCACTCCTAAATTAAACTCCGTATTCACACTCTCCATCTCTACCACAGATCCATTATCCTCAAGATTAACACTTTCTAATTCAGTTTTCTTTACATCACTCTCTTCAACCTTAATCTCACACTGAATTTGATTCTGATTCGGATTCTGACATTCTAAATCCATCCAAGCCAATCCGAAATCCGCGATTTTTGCATTAAAAGACTTATCCAACAAAATATTACTAGGTTTAACATCACCATGAATAACAGGCGGATTAAAATTATGAAGATAAGCAATACCTTTAGCAATCTCAACAGCAATGCTAAATCTTTTACTCCACAGTAACAATTCAGGGCATTTCCTCTGTAAAAGTGCATCCTGCAAATTACCGTTAGGAATCAGTTCATAAATCAATAACATAGACCGGTGTTTCCGGTCCGAGGAGAACCCAAGTGGGGTAACGATGTAATCTGACTCGAGCTTCGATGAAAAAAACAACTCGTTCTGAAACTCGCGCTCTCCTTGAAGAGAGCCCGAGTCCATGACTTTGACTGCAACAAGTTGACCATTTGGGAGAGTTCCGCGGTAGACGGAGCCGAACCCGCCTTGGCCGAGGCGGAGAGAAGGAGAGAAGGAGTTGGTGGCGCGGCGGAGAATGGAGTAGGAGAAGCGGTGAGGTGGTTTGGCGTCTGATGGGACGGTGCGGTTGCGGGTGATTTTACGGAAGCAGAACGTAAAGACAAGGAGGAAGGAAAAGGCGGCGGTGGCAGCGGTTATGGGAGGGATGAGACGAGTGGAAAAACGGGTGTGATGGGTAAACGACGGTGGTGGGGAGGATGATTCCGGTGGCAGTGGCGGAAGTGAGCGCGAAGGCATGGTGGGAGATGTATGATTAGAGACCAGGTTTCATAGCTGGTCTGATTTTTATCTTTTTTTTTGTGATGTATTTGATGGAGTTGGATTTTGATTTTAAGAGTATGAACTGTTAAAATGTTCAGATTTTGGTGCAATTTTTGGATTTTGTTTAGGGTGTCGGCTAAAGCTTGTGGGTCTGTTTTTATGTTTTGTTGATTAATAATGTGCATAAAAGAGTCTGCTAAGTAGCTCAGGCGGTTAGCTTCTTAAATTACCTTATTTGAATGGCATGCAACTCGGCTCACTAGCTCTAAAATTTAAATAGTTTATAAATAAATTTATTTTATTTATTTTCAATATAATTACTTTTAAATAATTTTAATTTTAGATAAAATGAAGATGATAATTAGAGGTCAATTACCAGCTGATGTACTGCTACTGAAAGATTAATTATAGGAGGGAAAGTGGAGTAGGTATTTCTTTTTCTACTTTTTTCTTTGTTTGTTTCCTAATCTTCTAACTTTCAATTTGTTTTCTTTTATTTAGGTTTGACCTTTTACTTTTCTCATTTTTTTCCTTAGCAATTTCTGTCATGATAAGGACACTATTTTAAAAAAAAAATTATATTTTAGTCCATAACATTGTATTTATTTATTATTATTCATACTACATTTTATTAGTCTGATATTTGTTATAATTTTTTTAAGGAAAGACATTTAATATTGACTAAAGATAATTTAAAAATTAAGAGTATATAAATAGTAAAAGCATAAGAAATTGATCATGAAGAATTAACGGAATTTTAGCATTTATGTCTTTTATTAAGAGAGTAATTTTTTTTCCTTAAAAATAGCTAAAATTCAAAATATTTCTTTCTTCTGACAGTGAATATGTTGACACATTCCTCCTCAGCTGGATACATAACTTGAATCAATAAATAAAATATTTTAATCACCTGGTAAAATATTCCATTCCATTCCATTCCAAATCAACAGATATTATTTTTATTTTATTTATTTAGGCATATAATTTAACACATATATAATAATTTTATTAGTGTCCACTTGATCTTGCTTCTCTGGTCAAAAAAGTGAAGCTTCAAGAGAAAGCAACAATACCAGGTAAAGAAAGAAGGCCAGCCAAAGTCTAAGAGGAAGCTTCTTCACTTTTTTTATTATTACTATAATTGGAAACTGGAGATTTTTAGCGTTTATAAAAAAAAAATTAACTCATAATCCAGCGCTCGTATCATTTAAATTGCCGGTATGAATTACGTATCTATTAACAACTTAAAATACCCCATGTGGCTTCTTTGGACCATTGATATGAGTAGTTATTCTCAAAAATTAAATAAGATTTTGCTTTAAAGATGCCTAAAGTAATAGACGAATATATTCACCAAAAATAAACAAAAGAGAAATTGACACTTCACTCGTCAATTGATTGTAGCATTTCTTATATAGTTTCGTAGAGGGAATATCCCTTTCATTTACTTAATTTTATATCCTCATTTATAATTTCTCTCCATTTGCACCTATTCCAAATACAGATCGCACATAATTTCAAAAAAACAAATACAGATCGCACATACTTCATTTGTACTCTGCCAGCCATTCACTTCTTGTCAAACACGTGCAAATAATAATTTTATATCTATTGCAATAATCATTCTATAAAAAGGTATGATTATTGAATTATTTCAGAAAAATTTTGCAGGCTAACCTTTTTATCTTCATAAAACTCTTCCAGTCTTTTTATTTATATAAAAAAGTATATGGTTATTAAATTTGAATTTTTATATAATTAGCCGCTCTAGTTTCTAATGCCAGCTCCGCCCCTGCAAACCAATTCAATAATCCATCCTCCTCAATGTCAAAATTTTGCTTAGTGAAACTACTTTTCTGTTATAGTATCCTGTAAACAATTGTGGTTCAAAATCAGATGGCCTACTTTTTAACAACTAGTTGTTCTTACTTTTGACAAGTAAAACATGAAGTAGCTATTAGGAATCATGACAAAAACATGAGATGAGCGGCACATTCGTTAAGCAGTAATTAACTTAATTAAACTTATTTCACGGGATCATTTCACAAAAAACTGAAAATCACTACTGATAATTACTCTAAAACATGCGTCGTCCGATTTGTAGATTGTCTAATAAAAATATATCTCTTGGAAAAACTTGTTGCAATTAACATGGATCTAAAGCAAGATTTCAAAAGTGGAAACCAACAACTAAGCAACTGAGTTGTTCGTAGTCACCGGTGGGCTAAGTCTCTGTTTATATTGCTGAATAAGGAGACTAGTTAATTCATATCCTAAATGGAATGTAGTAGTACACATGATGCATGACAATAAACAGATATCAACTGCAAGATCTTCCAGAACCGCGTTCGTCATTAAAAAAACATAAATGGATTAGAAAACATCTAAATGCCTGTCATTGAAAAAACATAAATGGATCAGAAAATGTCTATTCATTTAATTAGAAAATATATAGAAACCGACCTGCCTATCCAGCGAGCACTCTTCCGTACAGAGAAAGTAAACTCCGATGAAAAAAATTGCACCAGTTCTCAGGTTAGCAATAGGCTTAACCACAATTCTTGTAAGATAAGCTTTCAAGCTCTCTGACAGAGTATTAATTCACTCTACTCCAAATATGTATTGCATCAGTCCTGCTGCAGGAAGCATAGGAGAGCGACGGATTGCTTGAGGTGCGATTTTCTCTTCCGCGTGTTAATTAATTAGCACAGTGTACGTTCCTCTGCGGAATAAAAGAAAATGGATATTACATATGAAGTTTCCCATGGATTGGATAAGCATTTTTCGGACATGTTCCAAGAAAATGACAGATAATTTAAAACCAACGCAGGTGCAAATGACAGTTCTCCAATGCATGTCTCAAAACGCTCATGTTTTGACATGCTTTAAGACAACTTTTATTCGGAGAGGGGGAAGTTATGCAACTAAACACCCCACTGTTTGTTTTTCACATTAAGTCTTGAGCTCAGAATTTCACAATTTCCAGGCTCAACAGAACACAGTGCAGGCCAAGAAATTGACCTTTCAGCGACAGCGATGACTATAAAATCCCACTGTACGGCACAGAAAGACTGACAATGTTGTGCATTCCTGCAACTGAAGAAAGAAACTTAATGTTGACTGCCAAATGATTTTATTTAATGCCCAAAGAAACACATTGTTTCATGCTTGAAGCATGGTGACACTGAACTAAAAAAACCATATAACAAATAAGCCGCTTCAGCCTACCATGGTTAAAGAAAGTCCAAGCTAATTCAACGCATTTAATATAATGTAAATATTTGTATCCCCCAATTTAACCTATCTATGCACGATGTTGTCCTCAACTGTACAAAGTTGATTTCGACATAAACCGACTCTAATCCACCCTCTTTCAACGAGCCATTTAACTCCTCTTCAGATCAACCACGATCACACTGATATTATCAGCACTTCTCCTTGCCAAAGCAAGACGGGTGAGGAGCGCAGCTGCCAATACACTTCGAGAAGGATACAATGCCCCAGCCCCCTCATCCTCCCTCTGAGTCCTTGTTGTAGGACTTCCCTCTCGCAAGCACTCGGAAGCTACCTCGCAAGCCAAGTCGCTTGACAATACATCCCACAGACCATCACTAGCAAGAATCAAACACTCGTCACCTGGTTCTCTTTTCGTGAAGGTGATTTCCGGCTCTGATGTCACAAAGGGCTTTAAATACTTGTCCCCTGGTCAAGAAGGAAAAAGTGAGTATACCTGTAAATGGAATTTAGATGTTTCAAAATATATGCTGCAAGCAAGAGGATAATGAATATACAAACACAAATACGCCTCATTCAAGCATCAAACTGTCACCTGATAGTATAGCAAAAGAGCTATACATTTACCTGGCTTGTGCGGAATTTCCATAGGAAACAATCAAACAAGCTCTCCTATTTATCCCAGCAAGTTCAAGGAGAATTTATAGCTGTAGGCAGATGATTAGTTGAAATAAAATCACTTGAAGAATTGGCACATAAGTCTAATCAATATATAGACAGTAGTACGTTACATGTATAAATAAATCGATGAACATGTAGCGCAGAATAGATTCTTCTCTAGTTCTTAAGATTCGTATTCCACATTTGGAATTTTCTCTAGTAAAACCATGTGAAACAGCAGGTTGACAGAGTACATACCTTCATCATCTCGTAATAATTTAAAGTAAAACATATAATACTAATTTTCAATTTTACAAAACAAAGTACAAGGAGATGGAGATCTAAACTGCAAATATACCAAATGTGTAATTTATAAAAAAAACTTTGACGATAAGAATGATATCCGACAAAGGAAAAAAATAAAGAAAAGCGAAAGGAAAGTTGGAATAAAAGGAAAAGAATCACGAGCTGCAAAAGTAAATGAAAAGAAAAATAAGAAGCTAATTTTGGCACAATCTAGATTTCATCAACAGTCCCTTGTTTTCATCTCTTTATCTGAGGACAAACATTACGCATCCGAACTCTGAATCTAACACGTGCCTTCTTATGCCTAACGCGGAAAATGAACTACAAAGCTTTTCGGCCTAAATTAGTAATTGAGGATCAATTAGACCCCTAAAGCATATGCTTTATTCGCCTATGTATTCCATGGCTAAAACATGTCTTAATGCATAGTGCGTATCGATCCTAACACTTGGCTGAAGGGTTCATTCCTCATATCTAAAGCATATCCTGTAACAATTATGAAGCTTGCAATATTCTTCATTAATTCTCACTCACAAGTAGCATTAACAACTCATAACCTCTCTTAAATTCAAAAAATCTAATTAACCAAGGAAGTCCGTCGCCTTATTTCGTGTCTAGAGTAAAGGTCCTTCACCTCAGTTCATGTCTGACGTGGAATTCCATCACCCGCGTTCATGTCTAACATATAGTTATTTATGCAACCTTAGTTCATCTCTAATTTGGATAATTTTGTTAATGTCTTAACTCTTATCCACTCACCAACCTAATAACAAATTTCCATTTAAGCATTACGTGAATCATCTAAATAAAGATATTCCTCCTATGCTTAAAATTATTGTTCAACCTCTAACTTTTACGTTCATAAAGCGAATTCTATTGCAAGAACGGAAACGACAAAAAGTTTAATGCTTTGAGATATATGCCACTATTGCATGGTTGCTAAATATTTTGTTTTCTCGCTCTATGAATGTTCTTATCACCTCATGCAAGTACGTAACATTGTTATAGAAGTGTCCCTTATCCTTAATCTCTCATATTTAAAACACATAATCTAATAGAAATCTAATCTCCGAAATTAGCAATGAATTTCACATCGAAAGATTAACAGTTTTAATATAATTTCAAGCCCACAGTTTTATATAACTAAGACAACATATATGATTATGCTCCGCCCCTCTCTTAAAATTTATATGCAAATTAATAATGCCTATGACTATCACACTTATTCAAGACAAGTATGGTACACGGCGATAAAATTTAATATATAAAAAATCCATTTAATTGTGAGAAGCTGCTCAATCATTGATTATCCCATCCTTTTTGTCATCATTTACGGTGCAAATCAATTCTGCTTTTATCACAAGTTATGGTACTAGTTTCAATTAAATATGGTATGTAAGTAAGGACATAATCTCCAAATCATTTATATTTCTACATCGTACACCAAGTATCTTAGTTACGAGGTTGGATCCTTCTATTGAGTGACTACATAGAGGCAATGTTATGCATAAATAAAACATCAAAGCACATAATTCAAAGAAATTCACGATGTGAAACATTACGAAGATAAACCAGGGCAACAAAAAAACGGATAAATAATTTAGATCAGTCTTCACTTTATTCACTGCATAAAATAAATTCTCAAATCTTAATGCCTTATTACCTCTCCTCATGTAGGAAAAGGAAAATCACAGGAAGTCGCATAAAGTAAATTTGTTTTCGTGTATAGCTGCCCAAAATCGAGCCATACACCTAGATATTCCTTAAAAATCCCTGAGAATTTAGTATAGATGAAGAATAATAACTTAAGGGAAAGGATTTATAAACATTCCTTTCATCTATATATTTATAACATTGTACTTTGGCAGATCATCAAAAGGGAAGCAAAATATATTTTCAAAATGAGATGCCAAACAGTATATATACTTCATATTCCACATTTACAAAAATCATAGTTAAAGCTTAATTCCGACATCAGTTTTGACGCTCGAGTCCTATTAGGTTATTATAAAAGGGTGGACACATTATGGAAAAGAACAAACCCCACTTATGTAACCCATAGATAGTACAAAAAATAAAAGTCGATGGTTGTGCAACCCATAGACAACTTAAAAACAAAAGTCAAATAATTGATGCTTTGATTAGCTAACATCATCATATCAACCTTCCAGTGTCTTCACAGCAATAATACAATAACTCGTGATGTCAAATTTTTTTCTTGCTAGTTCCCACCCCAAAAAAAGGAGTGGTTTCGTCATGGATTTTAAATTTGAGTTGAATGTGTGATCCAACAATTAGGAGAGCAACATCTAGGATAAGGAGGATGCTTTGAGTTGCATCAGGTTGCATGTTCCCAAAACCATAATCCAGAGAGTGAAATTTCCTTGCCTCATGTGCAAAAACATTATTGTCCTAAAACCCAATGAATATTTATAAAACAAAAATTGAGAAGAGACCAAAATGATTAATCTAAAAGTATTTTGTTCCTCCAAGAAATAAAAAAAAAAAAACTCTATGGTTTCAGACTCCAAGAAATTTACAAACTCAAGACTAAAAAAAGAAATGTAACTATCAACACAGAGATAGATACGATTAGTGGACTCTACGCATATTTTGGAACTTAATAACAGAATTCAAGTTATTAATAATCAAATTAAAAGGTACAAGCATACTAATATGTTATCTAGTGTGAACATTACTAGAAACTTATACCTTGTCATCAACATTCATATAAGAAACAATGATCAAGACATTCAACTCAGATAAACAATTTCACAATGATTAGAGCAGAATACTGTACAATTTCTGCTCACCCTTTAACAAATCTTAACTAGGTAGAAATTAATGCGCATCAAACGATATAGAAGGGGTAAAAATCCAAGTAGACCATGCATTTAGAAATACATCCAACATAGGGAGCAGACAGTAAACCACATGCAAATCTATTTTTGTAAATGTGAAAAATGAATGTCTAGTGTGTATACAGCCAAGTGATGATAAATTAATAAACAAGTTTCTAAAGGAATTGATAAGTAAAAACAGATCAGTTTCATATATCACAAATATTACGCTTTCTTAGAGCCTACACATCATACTAAGTTGTAACATTCCTTTTCATCAAAGGAAAAAAAAGAAATAATATTCCTGATTAAAACAGTAAAATAAATCAATTAAACCTAGAGCATTTACCTATTGCTCGGGACATAGCAAGAATGCCTTCAACTCGAGCCCCGTTTACATAGATGACATGACCCCCAGCAGCTTCAATCCTTGCAAGTTCATCTGATCTATCAGGCTGCAACCAAAATTAGGAAGAACACTCAATAAATCATATACTAAGGTACCACAGTGAATCATGTTATTAGATTCACAAAATAGAACTCATTCCGGCTCTAATCGTAAGCGAAAACAGTTTATTAGAAAATAAATGAATTAATAGGAAACAATAACCTCTACCTATCATTAAAATCTGCAGGCAGCATTTAATTATTGACTGAAATACCTTACAACCTCATTTTTGAATCGTAAGACTTGAAGAAATGAAACGTAATTACAGTCTACACTCTACAGGCATCAAGACTCGCAACAATTTCCCATAATTTCACAAGCAGACAAATTACAGTACCAAGTAAAAAAAAAAGCCAGCAGCTGTTCTAGGGACTCTACACATCCAGGTGGCAAACGAAAACGCATGCGTTTCACAATCATCAAGCACCGTGATCAATTCAATTTACAAAACTAACCTTGTGATCAACACTAAGCGGGATTGCCATCCCACCTCTGCACAGCACGGCGCGTGAATCACCACAGTTAGCAACGATAATGTTCTCCGGAGTTAACATGGCTACAACAGCAGTTGATCCTCCAAGCGCCGCCTCCACCGGGTTGCACGCACACTCGAACCCAATGCTGCCACACGCGCATGTTGATAATGCAGCCTCATCCATACTACTGAAGCTTCGGGTCAGCACACTCCTCCATTTCTCTTCCCATTCACGCTCCCTTGAGCCGCTGCTGCTGTTACCTTCTCCACTCTCGACATTATCAGTGTGGTCCACGCGCATCAGTTCGCCCTCCAAGAACACGTGCATCCTCTCCCTGCATAATGCCGCCACCTGCATATAAAAAAAAAAGAGCGCCGATCAATTAATCAAATAAATTTTAAATAACGAAACTACCCCTATGACTCTAACTTCGACCTTATCAAAAAGATAAGTTTAAAAAATATTAAACGGTGCGAATAAACTTTACGTGAGAACCGCCATGACCGTCGTACACAGCGAAGTAATGCACCGGCAACCGATTATTAATCTCCGGCTTGCAAAGACTAGTACGTACAGCTACAGCATCCTCCATGTCACGTGACCTACCCGCCACTGACATAATCCCCAACGTCGGTTCGTTCTCAACTACCTGCGCTTCCACAGTATCATCCACAGCAGTCCTAATCTGATTTCCGCTCGCAACAGTCTCTGACCTCTGAGTACTCTCCATCTGGCTGTTATCAGTTATTAGAGACGGATGAGGCGGAGGAAAAGGTGCACCGGAACAAGGTAAAGAAGATAGCCTCCTCATTTCAATTCTCCTACGACGTCGTTCCCTGCATTTCACTGGCGAATCTTCATCATCATTATCGCTCAGCATTCTCCGACAGATGTCCGTCATTGACCACAAATAAACCTCAAACAAAATTATCCTCAAATCTTCTAATCGCTCAAAACTACGTCGCCGTCAGTGATAACTAACGGCGATTCTAGAAAACAGACCACAGAAAAAAGAAGAGAAAATAAGACATAGAAGGAAAGTTTGCTTTTTTGTTTACCGTTTCTGTGAGACGCAAAAAAGAAAAGGCAACGTGTAATGTTTTCTCTATATCTCTTTCGTGTAAGCATTCTGGGCAATTACGATGAGTAAAATCCCCTTTTCACCCTCACCGACCACCACACGCTTACCTCATGCCACGTGTGCATCTAATTCCACTCATTTTCTCGTTTGTTTATCGTGATATATCGAGATCTTCGGGATATGGAAATATTACACGTGTTGGAATATCTGACAAGTGTAGGTCCACGGAGTCGTTATTAAACAAATGGACGAATAAACATTCCCCACGTTTGTACTAAAATTCCCAAGTGGCCCACAGTTAGAAGTCTTTCTTTTTCTAAAGATTTTCTCTCTCCTTAAATTGCGACGAGTTAACACGTGGCAGCATTGAGAGGTAAGCAGAGAAGCTGGCAGCGGCGTGTATACGTTTGAAATTTTTATTAGAGTGAGGGCAAAACTAGCGTCACTGAGCCTCTGGTAAGCGGTCGCGCCTTTACTTTGGTCATAACTAAAGCGCACATGGATTCGATCACATAATCAATTTATTTTTATCAAATAAAAGTATTATAAAAATAATTGTTTTTATAATATACTCCCTATGTACTTTAAATTTCAACAGATTTTTTATATTAAATATTCAAATAAAAAAATGATTTTATAAAAATATAATTATTTATATTATATTATTATTAAACAATTAATTCAACAAATAAGTATTTGATTTTTTTCTTTATTTTAATATTTAAAAATTTATTAAAGATATGATTAATAAATTAGAACGCTTAAATAGTGGTATATTTTAAGCATAATAAAAATTATAAATTTAATAATTATTTTTTAAGATTTATAAAATTAATTTATTCATTACTGCTCGGTTCAGTTTGTACGTAAAAAATTTAATAACGTGGCTCATGATTTAACATGTCTGTTAAATGACAACTTTTAGACTTTTTATAATTGATGGATATTACCTTTATATATACAATGACTATTTCTGGAAAAAGAATTAATTATAATTATTTATAAAAAAAATTAAAAATTCTTTTCTTTCCTTTCTCATACAATCTAATTATTTTATATATGCACTTAAATATGGATTAATTATCATTATATTTTACACAATAAATAATAACTTTTATTTTAAATGTGTCATCAAAATATTTATTTATAGATTTTAATTATATAATTTAAATGTAATAAATAATAATTATTAAAGTAAAAAAATAACTCTTTTTGTTCGTCTGAAAAACTTAATCTACAAAATGTTATGTATTAATTATTTATAATAAAATTTTACATAATAAAATTTTAAAATAGTTTTGTTTAAATATTTTATCATGTTTTTTTTATAATATTATGTATTTTTAATTTAAATAAATTATATTTATTAAAATTGGAGCTAGCCCGGTAACCGGTCAAACCATGAGCCTTTGATGAAACCGGTTCGATCTCTATAATGATTTTAAAAACATTGATAAAATTTCAATTTTTATCGTTTTTAAAATTTAAACACATTATTTAAAATTTGATATAAATTATACCAACCTTTCATTTTTTTTGTTAAAAAGTCACTTTTTTTATCATTTTACAACCCAAATACCTTATCAAATATTGTGATTTGAAATTAAAAAATGTTAGGGTTATATATTTTGTAAAGTTAAGAATGTAAGTATATCAAATACCTTATCAAATATTGTGATTTGAAATTAAAAAATGTTAGGGTTATATATTTTGTCCTTCACGAAGCTGCAAGGAACAAGCTTAAAAAAGGCTCAACCCTCTATTGGTCTTGAGAAACATACATACAGCAAAAAAAAACCCTTGCTCGTCTCTCTCTTTGAGAAACCTCTCAAACCCTAATAAGTTTTCTTCTTTTTGTCATTTGGGAGGTGGTTTTTGACCATCTTTGGCCTAAAATCACCTCCCTAATCTCTTATATTCAGTCTTTTTAGCTTTCTTCATAGTTATTGTCTTTAATTTTGAATAAAATTTTTTTCTTAGCCATTTATGGTCTAGATCTAGAAATTATTTTTTATTCTAATATCTTAATTTCATTAGATCTGATCTAATCGAAATTAAGAGTAGTTTTTTTTCATCGTTAGAGATGAAATTGTCTTTTGCGATGCAAGCGACTTGGATCTCTAAAACAATTAGAGCCACCATCTTACGACGGAATTCACCAAATATCGATATGTTTTGCGTCAATATCGATGATGTCTTTAATCTTCAAGAGAAGAGATATGTCACAGAAGACGTGATTAGGGATTTTAACGATGAAGTTATAGCTGCTAGCTGTAGCAATCGTGCGATTAAAATTAGTATTATCATGGCAAGCGAAGCTAATCTAATTCCCTTTATTTTAAAGGTTGTAATGGATGCCTTCAACAACAACTCTTTGCTTTGTAATATTATCAGTTTAATAGTAAATGACTACTTTAACTTAATTGAGATGCATAAATGTTGTTTTAATAGAAAATCTCATGTGATAGCATATGACTATTTTAGTTTATCTAATTGATTGGGGCATGTCCCTCCGATTATCAAATTCTATGTATTGGCTTATCAATCAGCTTTTGATTAATATAACTTTTTATCTCAAAAAAAAAAAAGAATGTAAGTATAAACTACTCCCGCTATTCTTTATAATTGTCATTCTTAAGTTTTTGGCTAATAATCACCCATGACCCCTCAACTTTAGGGGTACGGGCGCTAAACCCCCTGAATTTTGTGGCGGCGCTCACAAAACCCCCTAAGCTCCAAATATGGCGAAAATACCCCTGCCGCCGTTTTTTCAGTCAACTGACATTTAAAAAAAATCTGACACTGCCATATCATCTGACACGTCAGAAATATAACTTAAAAAATTCAAACACCCAAAATACCCCTAATTTAATTTAGAAAAAAAATCAAACCAACCCAATTTAATATAAACCATTCTGTCAACCTAAAAACCGACCCAACCACCAACCGACCCGCCACCCAACCACCGCCGGAAAATTTTCCGGTCATCTTCTCCATTTTGAAGATGACCGAAAATTTTCCGGTCATCTTTATCTGTTCCTCTGAGGAACAGATCGCCGGATCTGTTCCTCTGAGGAACAGACCCGTTCCTCAGAGAGATGAAAATTTTGGTGACCGAAAAATTTTCCGATCATCATTCACTCGGAGAAGATGACCGGAAAATTTTCCGGTGGTGGTGGAGTGGCGGTGGTGGTTAGATCAGTGGCGGTTTGGATTTAAATGGGTAGTTGGATTTTGGGTTGGGTTTTTTTATTTTATCAGATATTATATTAAGGGGTGTTTTAGATATTTTTATTTTTTTTGTCTTTTGATGACATGTCATCTGACAATTGCTGCTGTTAATTTTTTTTTCTGTTTCAAAAGACAGCCGCCAAACAAAAAACGACGCCAGGGGTATTTTTGTCCAAAAGGGCTTTTGTGAGCGCCGCCACAAAGTTCAGGGGGTTTAGTGCCCGTACCCCTAAAGTTGAGGGGTCATAGGTGATTATTAGCCTAAGTTTTTTTTTTCCAAAATACTTGTTAATTCAGGTTTAATGATAATTTTTAATTTTTTTTATTATTTTTGTTATTGTTTTTTATTTTAATTAGTTGAGTAGAAAAAAAACTAATTATTAATATGCTGACTTTTAATATATCTATGCAAAAAAAATTGTCACCTAAATGATATTTTTTTAATATATAAAATGGATAAATAACTTGGCCGATGACCTCAAAATTCATAGAGTTTGAAAATATAATTTAAGACTAATACTTGTCTTTTTAGTCAAAAATGTATATACTAAAATAATGTAATTTTTATTTTAAATTATAAAAATAAATACCCATATAGCCTTATGAGCTGATACATATTTTGTACACATTCATTTATCAGGAATGGATAATTTAAAAGATAATAATTAAAATTATTATGAAATATAAATGGACAAATAACTAAGACATTGATTAAAAAAGGTCAAGTAATAAAAAATAGGGAGTGTTAATAAGTTATTTCAAATAGAAACTAATATGAATCAGAGAGAAATATATTTAAATAATGGGCCTATATCAAATCTAATTGGGCCAATGATAACTTGAAAGAGTAGGTGAAGCCTTCTGCTAGAACCAGAATCAATTCCGGTGGGAACTTCAAACAACTATGGTGTAGAGCGGTTGGCTAAATACGAGAATCTTTTACCGGTACCAACAGTAACCTAAACTTTGTCCTCCGATCCTCCCGTAGTTGAAGTTAGTGCCGACTGCCGACTGTACATTTTGGCCGGGAACTTGCCGACGGTTGTATTCAGCTGAATCAGTTCTGCTTCACCTTCGTCAAGGTATATTTCTTCCACTCATTATATTTTTATGAGATTCCACTTAATTTATGATTCACATTGTTTATGGATACTTATGTTCTTTTATTAGCATTCTTGATTGAATCCAAGAATTTTTCTAATGAAATTCAAATTAGTAGAACGATTTGTATAACATGTGAATTGAATTTTGAGGCAAAACAAACAGAGTACACTCGTTATCACACATTATTCCTAAATTGCCACTGATTTTATCTCAAGACTAAATGAAATCAGGTGTTAAAAATGCACCATGGATTTGATATTACTGCAAGAATGCTCAAAATATATTACTGCAAGATTGAAAAAAACAACTACATTGCAATTTAATGAAAAACAATTGTTGACTTGAGCTGCCTCGGCTCTTCAAAAACAATTTGATTATTCTACGATACGGAGGTTGTCGCGTTTTATATCGGTGCCAGCCATGTGAGAACAATCGGACTTCTTACTTTGTGAACTTCATCTTTCCATATAAGTGCTCCGAACTCCGGCATTACTTGCCTAGATTTCGTGTTGAAGGTAATCTTGTAAGATAGTTTCTGGTTTTTGGCTGTGAATTTCAGGGTTTTAGGCTCAACAACAACAGTGGCACCTTTGAATTTAGACACTACTGGGTGGTATGTTGAAGTCGGAGGTCCAACGTTGGTAACTGTTCTTCGAAGAGTTAAGCTTGAAATGGTTTTGCTTTCTGTGAACACTGCAGATATAGCTGGATAATTCAAGTCTCCTGGACTTGTAAAAGATTTTTTGCAGGTTCTGTTTGCGTACTTGCCGAAAACTCTTAGCTGTAATGGGGATAACCGTTGGGTGCACAGGAAATCAAAGTAGTCTTGTGCTTCAATGTCGTAAATCAATCCCGGGTCTAGAGCTTTCAGTGGATTTATGTGGCCTGCGCCGTGGTCATATGGGCTTGAAGAAGTATTTGTAGAGGCGTCTTGCAGTGGATTTTGGGTGTTATCATGAATATAAGCTGTGGTCATCAGAGCAGATTTTATTGCTGCTGGACTCCACTCTGGGTGCCTAGCTTTAAGCAATGCTGCTACTCCACTAACATGGGGGCATGACATGGAAGTTCCAGACAGTATGTTAAAGCTTACCCTCCGATGATCCGTTGGCAAGCTTGACGGAGCTGTATCGCCAGTCCAAGCAGCAATAATGTTCACACCTGGTGCAACAACATCTGGCTTCAGAATCTCAAGACTCAAGAAGTTTGGTCCTCTAGATGAAAATGCGGCCACCACTGGAGATGGCCTGATTCCTATCTTTGTACCAAGAAAAGCTAGACTTGCAGTGGCATTTCCTCGAGTTGAAGCATAACGTTTTATCAATTTTCCTTCTTGCTCACCTACAGCAACTGCTGGAATTAGGTGACAATCCGCAACAAGCTCTTCTCCATTTGCTGCGGTATTTGTTAAAATCATTCCTACTGCTCCTGCTTCTTTTGCCACCTGACCCTTTTGTACTCTTGGACTAATGCCGCGATCACATATTACAATCTTTCCAGCAACAACGTGTGGGTTCAAAGTTCCTTCCAAGCACAGAGAACTTGGATCAGGGCTGGAGGAGTTACCACCCATATAAACCACAGGATATTGTTTGGTTGCTGAAAGAGTCCTCCGTCCTTTGTAGAGCGAAACTCCGGTTAGAGTTCTCCCAGTTCCAAGATGAACAGTTGCTGGAAAATCTCTGTCCATGGTGCTAGCTCCTACTGTGGTGATCCATGGAGACACATTTGTGAGACTAGCAGGATCAGGTCCTCCATTCCCTGCTGAGCATGAAACAAAAATGCCCATCTCCATCGCCCCAAAAGCTGCTATAGACAGACTGTCCCGATAATAGGATGAAACTCCACCACCCAAAGATATAGAGAGAACATTCACTCCATCAGCTACTGCTCTATCAACTGCCGACAGAATATCCGAGCTAAAACACCCACCAGCCCAGCAAACCTTGTAAGCTGCAATTCTTGCACCAGGGGCCATTCCTCTTGCTGTTCCATAAGCATATCCCAATAGGTTAGCTCCACGTACTGCAAAACCAGCGACCGTAGCTGCTGTGTGAGTCCCATGACCATCTTGATCTCTTGGTGACCGGTACTCGGTTTGCTCATTGATTTTTCCAGTAGCAGCTTCATATCCTTTGTAAAATGCTCTTGCACCGATAATTTTTCTGTTGCAATGGTGTTTTTCAAATGCTCGGCCTGTCTCACAGGCCCCTTTCCAGTGAGCAGGCACTGGAGTCATACCTGTGTCATTGAAGCTTGCACTCTCTGGCCAAACACCTGTGTCTAGTACTCCCACTATAACATCATGATCAGCAATTTTTTGAGACCACACACTTGTGCTGTCTGCTGGTTCTAAACCAAGAAACATGGGGCTTCTTGTTGTGTGTAGCTGATATTTAGTCTCTGGGAATACAGCCACCACCCCATCTACTTCCTCCAGCCTCTCAGCTTCTTCTTCAGTCAACTTGGCAGCAACGCCATGAAAAACAGCCTCATAGCTGTAAATTATCCTCTCCTCATCATCAGAATTAGCTCCACTCTCAGATTCAGACAATACTGATTGGACTTTCGAAGAGTACCATTCAAGGAGATTGGGATAAGTTTCTGGCTTTGCATGTTTATCCATCTGGATTATGTAGGTCTTTCTGGTCATCTGGTGGGAGAGGACAACATTGAAGGTTAGAGAGGCTATTACAATGGAAAGTAGCCATGTTAATTGTCTCACAGACATTCTAGGCTAAGAGGAGTTCCCTAAAATGAAAGATAGAGCAAAGAAGAAGAAGGTTTTGTAAATATGGTGTCTTAAGGCTTGAAAATATCAAAGAGGATGAAGAGGACATTTGCAATGTCCTGTTTGGCAGGTAATAATGGTGGGTGGTTGTTTCATCAATGCTAGTTGGAGAATGGAGCGATGGCTGGTGATAGAAGTTAATTTGGTTATGGTCCTTTGCAGAGCTCCATTTCTCTTAATTCAGGTTTATCATTTATGTGTTTAATTATATTCTCAGCTTATCAGTTAAAATTGGATTACTGACCAAATAAGATTCTTAAGGTAAAGAGAAAATTTTAGTTTTAGTGAATGATTAGTAACAGCAGCAAACAGAATTATCGAAATTATGAGAAATTTTTGGGAAATCTTATACAGAACCCTTAATTGATGTCTGGGTCTTTGTAGGCTAAAGATCTCACCATGTGGACCCTAAACACACTGAAAGCTTAAGCATATCTGTGCACCATTATTAGGTGAAAAAGAAATTAAGGTACTACTTCTTATCCTTAATCCTTCTAATATTCGTCTTTGTAAATTTTTATTTTGCTTACAAATATTCTCTTCAATCTTTCAATTTTTTTCTAAAAATTATACGTCTCTTAGGCTGGTCGTAGACGAGTCGAGTCATGGCCGGATTATCTCAAATTAGATTATACAAGTTCGAGTTCATGAGTTTAAACTTTTAAGTTCAAGCTCATATGATACTAATTACTCGAACTTAACTTGAACTCATTAAAATCTAATTTTTAAAAGGTTAATACATGTATATGATGCATTTAGAAAAGTTAGCTATAAACTATATTATTCAATCACCTTATATGTTAAAAAAGTCTATAAAATAAAGAAATGGATTATTATTTTATGCGTAAAAAATTGATTTAAATTGATTTAGATTTGTGACCGTCACTAGTCTCTTTATCTAATATCCCAGTTCGGTTCGATATTAAACTCGAATAGCTAGTGGTCGATGCAAGTTTTTCTATTGAGCAACCGAGTAACTCGCCAGTAGCCCTGACTTGTTCACACCATCAATGACTATAACTTGGATTATCTATCATGTGTAGTGTAAATGTACTAGGAGCAAAGCTTGCAGAGGACTGCAAATGTGGGTGGGGAAAGCTGAAAGTGAACTCTCGTACTCAATAATGAAGTCACTTTTCCTAGTCACCAGAAATCAGGTAAAAAAGCTCTCTTTTTGTGAAATGAAATAAAGGAAAAAGATGAATACTGGTTTGGCAAAAGTAAGTACGTCTACCACATTAATTTAGGGTTAAAAGAGTAGAAATTAACAAACAAAGGAGGTGTTTTGAAAGAATAATTAACTATAATAAACTTTTTTTGGAACTCTATTTATTGAGTCTTGTGATAGAACCGGGGACCAAAGCCATGCATATCTGATACCAAGTTCAAGTCCCAACGAACTGCCACCTACTGTTCACTAAACACAATAAAAGGTAGTGATAAGCACCGCTATCACCGCTCACCGCCACCGTGTCCATCTGCCACTCACTCACTCACTGACCATGTGTCTTTACTCTAACATGCAGAATACAGGAGGGTCCTACTCGACGTACAACGACAGGTTGTAATATTGGCGACGAGAGGACCAGTCTCTATAATTACTGATCCTGCCAGTCGGTTTAATACACATTTAATTTTTGCATTCAAAGCTCTCATAGCCATTTATGGTTTTCGGGTATTCTTAGACTGAGCGAAGGCTTTTAAAATTTAAACATCATCGCCACTGTTCATTTCAAAATCAAATCCGTAGCCAAACCGGCATTGATCATAGGTTTACAATTCAACCAATTTAACAACTAAATCAACCCATTTTACTGAAAACTAAATAAATTTATATCATATATATGACATTGTTTTAGAATAAATCTATGTATTTAAAATTTTCCCATGGTTTGTAGTTTAGAATCTAGTGTCCAGTAATTTTTGTTTTTTTTTCCAACTTTATAGGGGTTTTCGTATGTTTTATTTTTAAAGAAAAACCGAATTAGAATAAACTCTAATTTTTAATTTAACCGGTTGAAACGAGCAGTCTTGTTTGTTTCTTAAAACATTGATTGCCACCTCTAACAGTCTAGTTGGGGACAATAAGTTCCAAGAATTTTGATTTCCTTTTTTTCTGATTTTCGAAGCTTATGTTTCTGAAAGTTTTTTTTTATTTATGATAGATTTTTTTTTAGGAAGATTCACTCTTGCAATTTTATCTCCCGTTATACATACCATTTTAGGGCTAATAATCACCAACGGCCCTCGACCTTTACCCCAAACTTTCCTAAACTCTTTATATTTTCAAAAACTTCCCTAAACTCCCCGGATTTTATGGCGGCGCCATTGATGGCCCTTTTGGACAAAAATATCCCTTAATTTTTGGCGGCTGTAATTATAAAAAAAAAAAGCAGCGCCAGGTGACAACTGACACGTCATCTAATATCCAAAAAAAAAAAAACACCTAAAATACCCTTCAAATATTTTATTCAAACCACACTCAATCAAATCCAACCACATTAAATCAAACCCATTACATCCGGTCAACCTATCATCACCGCCTATCGCCGCCCACCGCCACCGTTGCCGCTCTCCGCCATCAACGTCGCCGTCCTCCGGTCATATTTGTTCCTGAGAGCAGATTTCATCTGCTCTCAAGAACAGATTTGGAAATCTGTTCCTGAGAACATATGAAATCTGCTCTCACGAACAAATTTGGAAATATGTTCCCGAGAACAAATTTCATCTGTTTTATAACAGATTTTATCTATTCTCAAGAACAGAAAATTCTGTTCTTGAGAACAGAAGTACGTGAATAGACGACCGGAGGGGACGGGGTGGGTTTGGGTCGGGTGGTGGTTTGGATTTGAATAGATGGTTTAGGTTTGGGTTAGATTTTTTTTTTTCAAATATTAACTTAGGGGTATTTTCGGTTTTTCAATTTTTAGAGTATTTTGGTGACGTGTCAGCTGACACGGCGCCGCCAATTTTTTTTTTTAAATGACAGTCGGGGTTGAGGGTATTTTCGTCCGTAAGGATCATGAATGAGCGCCGCCATAAAATTTTGAAGATTTAGGAAAGCTTTTGAAAATATAGAGGGTATAGGAAAGTTTAGGGTAAAGGTCGAGAGCCGTCGGTGATTATTAGCCACCATTGAGCTATCTATATTTGAATGTTGATGAGTCATGAGAATGAAAGTGCTCTGGTTTATATAGCTTACTAATTGAACAAAGGACTAATTCGCCCTTTCAACTTGACAAGAAAGATCAATAAAGTCATTTTCAAGTGAACCGGATCAAATACATTTATATTTATATGGAACCAAATCAAATTTTCCCTCTCCTTTTCACTACTGAGAGTAAAAAATGATCTCCAATATGAAATAGAAAAAAATTATAAATGATTTTTGATTAGGGGCAGAATCAGGCATATTGTCTGAAAGGGCACCCACATCTGTAATTTTTTTTTAACAATAAAACACCCTTCAACTTAAAAAAAAATATACTCCCTCCGTCCCAATAGAGTTGTCCACTTTGAGAAATTTTTTTGTCCCAAAACTATTGTCCACTTTCAAAAAGTAACTAACCTTTACATTCAATTTTACTTTATAACCCCTATTTAAAATCCACTAATGAATAAATTAAAGTAAATTGTAAGTGGACCCTATATTAAATAGGGGTATGATAAGAAAAGTAAGGAAAATTTTATAAAACCCATAAACAATAATTGCCTTTCTTAAACTGTGTGATAAAGGCAAAGTGGACAACTCTATTGGGACGGAGGGAGTAATTATTATCATACCTTTTGCCCCTCAAACGAATCAAATGCATCCCTACATTTCACAAAAGCTAGTTTCATCCTTGTTATATATATTTATTTAGGTCAATTGCAAATTAAATCACGAACTTTAGTAATTTGCAATTACAACACGAACTTTAAAATTTGGCAATATCAATAACTAACTTTCATTTTTGACAAATTGGTACACCGACCAGTTATGCAACAACACGTGGTTGTATATTAAAATGTACACGTTAGTATCTTTTTTTATCTCGGTGTACCAATTTGGCAAAATATGAAAGTTGGTTGCTGACATTGTCAAGTTTCAAAGTTCGTGTTGTAATTGCAAATTAGGATAAAATTCGTGATTTAATTTGCAATTAACCCTATTTATTTCATTCCTCAAATTAGCATCAAATAATTTCCAAATATCAAATTAAGCCTTATAGTATTAAAAGCTCATATATCATGAAAATTATTTAAAATTAAAGAGGTTTTTTTATATTTTTCACACTTCACCTTCTTCCTCAAACAACCCTAAAAATCCTAAAAAAATGAACTTGTTGCCTCACCTTCTTCTTCAATCGCTGCCGCTACTGTGAAGTAACGGACCCAAACCGTCTTCAAGACCTTTTTTTCCCCGAAGAAGACGAGTTGAAAGCAACATAAAATAGCGGCGGTAGGCGGCAATAGTAGGTTTATTAAAATTAAATAAGGGTTATAATTAAAAGAATAAGATTAATTAAGTGAAATTATATGTTTCACTTTTTCTTTGTTAGAGAGATGTTTTGGATAAGATTTTGTCAACTAAAATTTGTTTTAATCTGATTTGCTCGAGAATAGTTTTTAAATTTTGTTGGCCAGATTGAGGGGTTAAGTGGTCCTTTGTTCCTTACTAATTCACCATATTAGTGATTGTTTGTGTGGATGGGATATTCATTGCGAAAACATATTACTGAAGACTGAAGTGACTCAATCTTCTTAATTCATATTCCCCATGATACTGCTAACAGAGATGAAAGCTTTTCGTTTGTCCAATAGTACAACAATGGGGACAAAAACTGAAAGCAGCATGCAGAACAAAAAGATTCCTATGAAATCATAATACTGAACATACTTCTGTTGAAACAAAAAATTTAATTAACTATTTCCTAAGTCCTAACACTTAAACTGTGCAGACCTTAATTCATTGTAATTTCATATTGAAATGACATTTAAAAAAAAATCAAAAAGCAAGATTTAGTCTGAGATATATGTAAAATACATTTTCAGCCTTCAATAAATTATAAAATCTTTATAAAATCAACAATTTTTTACATATATGTCAAAAAAGATTTTAATAACATTTAATTAAATTTATAATTCCTTATATACAATTAAAAATATCATGATCAAATTAAAAATTCGTTAACATACAATAAAAATACATACAAAATAAAGAGAGAAAAAATACAATCATTAATAGCTTTAAAAAAAATTTAGTTATTGCTAATTAAACTCGTCACAATTAATGGAATGTAATGATTTATAGCTGCTAACAAGTCTCAATCTCAATATAATCTTTCTCCTATTCATGAAGTAATAAATAAAAAAAAACTCTTCTACACGAATAATTATACGACACAACAGTTGGGTCATGTCATTCGTGCAACAAACCAATGAGGCGTTAGCCATGTGCAAATGTTTAATGATAAAAAAATAAGTAATAAATAAAGATTTTCTATCGCAAATGATTATTGGCTTATTGTAAAAATAGAGTGACACATCCGTTGTGTGGAATAAACACTCCTTCTACACTTGATCTGGCAACACCATTAAAGACATGCATCAACCTCACCATACGAGACACCAGAAATAAATTAATCTGACACCTACATTGCAACTTGTATGCCTTTTAAAAGAATGTCTATTCTTCAATTCAATAATGCTCTATTTTCCTCCATTTAGATGAAATAATTATATGAACTGGTATGTAAATTCATTAATTAGACACATTAATTTTTTATTTTATATCAACTAACTCTTTAATTAAATCATTAAATTCCATAAATGCATTTATTATCTCGATTAAAATTGTCAAATATAGATTAATTAATCATAACATATAAATTTTAAAGATCGGAATGATTTTTTGCTAAATAAAAATAATCATTAAAGCTATTCTATGTCTAATACTATTAAGGTTCACCACTGTTTTTTCTAAAAGTACTTTCGGAGATACCGTAAGCGTCTGATATTAAATTTTAGGTAATATTAATATTATAAATTTTAATTTTTAATTTTTATTCATTTTAAAAAATTATTTTACTATTCTATATGTTATAATAACATGTATGTTAGTATATATTTTTATACACTTTGTGAATTAATTTTAAATTCATCCATGACCACTTCCAATTATTTTAGAACAATTTGGTTTAAAATTTCAAGGACGGCTGAATATAGAACAATAAGTTGCATGCAATTTGGTGAGCCTTGTACGTTTCTATTTAACATTATTATTATTTTTAAAATATTATTAAAAACTCTAAAATTGTATATTTATACTGTATTATTATAAAAAAAAAAAATCTTTTCTTTCCTAACTGGGGAAGAAGAAGTTCTTGTGGAACATTTCAACCTACAACTTATCAATTTTATGCCCAATATTTATACCATTTGAACTACTATAAATCATTGGTATGTCTTAGTCCTTGAAAAAAAATCATATATTTTTTAACTTGCAACATAGACATATGGTGTATAAGGATGCCATGTTTAAATCATTACTTTATATATATATTATCAGTGCTAGAAATCTGTTCAAATTAGATAATTTATATTGTTAAATAACAGAGATTTGCTTAAATCAACTTTTTTTTGTTTATGATAATAAAATATGATATGACATTTAAAAGGGAAAAAAAAGATAATAACAATAATAATCTAAACACTGGTTATAACAATTGGATACTGATGGATACAATCAGCCCATGGGCCATTACTGGACTCCCTAATTACAGGCCTCAAACACTCCCAAATAACACTATTACTCTTAGGCCCACTACCCATCCCAAGCTGCCAAATCTTGTCACCTTTCTTCACTCTATCTTTAGCTTCCAAGTAAGCTAACTCATACCAAAGTGAAGAAGAAGATTGATTACCAAATCTGTACAGTGTCATTAAAGCAGCTTCAGTATCTCTCTCGCCAAGCTTTAGCCCTTTAGCTATCTCTCTGATCACCGGCCGTCCTGAAGCCGGCAGGCAAAAATGGTCGATCACCGATTTAAAATTTGGCACGTAAATTTCTCCTGACTTGTCAATGAATCTCTTTCGAATCACTGAGATGCCGTGTTTGATTTTTTCTGAAGGTGGCAAGATTTTTGAGCCGAGGATTGTTATGTGTGAACGGAGAGATTCTCCGGCGACTTGGAGTAAGTCTCTTTTGAGTGTAACTCCGAGGTTTCCGTCGGAATCTTCTTCACGAATTGCTGAGTAATATGCTTTGTCTTCATGGGCTCGTTGGGTTCTGACGCTGCAGAAAAGCTTATATTTTGATGTTCTTTGGGATTCTGTTTTGTTTGTGAGTAAAATGGCTGCACTGCCCATTCGGAAGAGGCAGTTAAGGAGTAATTTAGATTTTTCATGGCCGGAATACCAACCGGTTGATAAGATTTCAGTGCTGAGAACAAGTGCGTAGGAATTGGTGTGGATTTGAAGAAGTGTGTTGGCTAAGTCGATGCTTATAGCTCCTGCACTGCACCCCATACCAGACAGGTTATAGCTTTTGATGTCACCTCTCATGGAGAATTTGTTGATAATAATGGAAGATAAAGAAGGTGAAGGGCAAAAACCGCTGCAGTTTACTATTAATATGTCGATTTTTTTAGGAGAGAGATTAGTTTTAGAGAGAAGATCTTCTACTATAGGAAACAGTACCATTTCTACTTCTTTAATGGCCTCTAGTTGACTGGTTTTCGGAGGAATGTGGTGTAAAGCTGGAGGAAGATAAGTCTCTTGACTTTGACCAGAAGTAGTGAGGATTTTGGCCATGAAAGCTACACTTTCACTATCAAAAAACTCAATCATTGACGAATGTTCAAGAAATTTAGAGAACGGTACTTTGCAGAAGTTGGGTGGTTTAAAACATGCAAAATCTACAAGATAAACGGGTACAGGCTTTGAAAAGTAGGTTTTAAGCACAAAAAACAGCAAGAAATAAATTAGGGTTAGGAGTAGAATAATGGGTGCCCATTCTTGAAGCCATTGAAACTCAAAGAGAGCTGAGAAATGCTCAAGAACAGACTCCATTAGAGAAATTATGGTGTTGAACAACTTGTGATGATAGTGTAGTGTTGGTGTTATTATATTATAATTATGTAACGCAAATACCAATTGGTTAGGGTTTAATGCATGGATGTGAAACCTGCATTTTACAGATTAGCAAAGTCAACGAGGTAATAGTTGTCGTAGCTTGTAGTAGCATGCAGCGAGATAGGGATAGACTGTTCTAGATTTTGTCAATGGGGTAAATCAACTCTGCCAAGTGTGATGATGGAGAAATACTTGCATGAACCTAGTTCGTCACGTAGGATTATAAACCATCCATTTATCATGTGACACGTGGCAACAATAAATATATTAATCAATCAATAAATATCACATTAATTCACATTAAAAGCTAAGCAATTAATGTGATATTTATTGATTGGTTAATACATTTATTGTTGGCACGTGTCACACGATAAATGAATGGTTCATAATCCTACATGGCGAACTAGGTTCACCTAAGAATTTCTCGTGATGATGAGTCGGAATTTGAAGTAGAAAATGGGAAATTTTGGGGTGAAGAATTTGCTAGAGCCTAGAGGTATTAAATTTTGTTGGTTGGGACTTGATAAGTAATGAAAAAGTGGAAACAGAGTGGGACACCTGGTTACCAGACTTTGTTTGAGGGTTTCAGATAGACAGGAAGATATCATAGATTTGAACCTATTTATTGAGTGAGCTTTGGAATTTATTAAGAGGTTCTTCACTATGGCAAGTTGCATTCAATTTTCAGATTCGAATTTCAAATCTAGAAATTAAAAAAATTGCTGTAATATAAATTAGTAATATACTCTTAATTATGGCTAAAAACGAGTAGGACAACAGTTCGGTGTTCGGCGCGATAAGAGTTTGGTTTGTTTCCGTTCGTATTATACAAACCGAGCTCGAACTTGATTTTATGTTCATTTATTTAAACGAACATGACATAGTGGTGTTCGGTTCGCTTACGTTCACGAACAGCTCGTTTAATTGTTCGTAAACGAGTTCGATTAAGAGTTCGTGAACGAGTTCAACGAGTTCACAAACTGGTTCATATAGGAACTCGATAAAGTGTTCACGAACTAGCTCGTCGAATTTAATAATATAAGATTTATTCTATAACTATATTATTTTAAATAGAATTATGCAGTCTTTATAATGTTATGCAGTTTCGATTCGTTTCATATTTTTTTGTTTAACTGCTAAACAATGAAGGTCAAGTACGAGGTCGTTTAGCACTCTCAAAATCTCGTTTGCAAACTTGTTCATTTAGCAACTAAATAAACGAACACGAGCTGAATAGTACAGTCATGAACATCTTATTAAAAGTCTTGAATAAATATAAACCGAATATGAACACCCCCATTCATGTACAATACAAAAAAAAGGATATAAAGGGACGGACTTAAGGGACCGAAATAATTTAATTGCCCCCAAAAAATTGAATTCAATAAAAATGGGGACTTCTGAAAAATTGTCCCCAATTCTTCTATTACAACATTATAGGGGACCAAATTGGTTATTTACTGTGGAATGAAAACCTAAATAGAATAGGGGATCAAATTGACTATTTACTATGGAATGAAAAACTAAATAGAATAGGTGACCAAATTGACTATTTACTATGGAATGAAAACCTAAATAAAATAGGGGACCAAATTGACTATTTAGTAAGGAAAGGAAATCTAAATAGAACAGGGGACCAAATTGCTAAACTATCCAATTAGCTTAGAAAAAACGGCAATTCTAGAGAAAAGAAAAAAATTTGGCAGTATTTGGTTTGGTGTAAACTAGTGAAACATAGTGCCTTTTTAGTGTATACGAGTGATTCTCTAGGGAAACTCTCATTGTGAAACACCAATTTTTAGAATTTTCTTATCAAATTTATAGTACGTTTGGTTTTACAATTTTATTAAACATGCTTCCATAACTCTTTAGAACTCAATATCAATGCTCTTTTGTAGAAAACAGAATTGGATTAAACATTTGATTTGGATAATCAGTTCTATTTAAAGAGCACAACTGAATTGTGAAATCACTTCTTTTGCGAAAAGAACATTGTGGGTCATTTATCTTTGTAAGTTTATTTTTGCCCTAATTGATTTTTTTCTATTTTTTTTGGGTTTTAGTTCTTCAATCATAATTGATCATGCTTGAAATAAGTATTTTTCTTTATATTTTGTTGATTTTAATTGTTATGTGCTATATTATATGTTTAGGAATTGTGTTTTGTGTTGATTGCATCTGAAACTAAATTTGGGTCTGTTGATTTGATTGAGTAAATTGGTAAGTTAATAAAAAAATTATTTGTTTATAGTGCCTATTAATTTTTTACCTAAATTGAAATTAGATTATGATTAATGCAACAAAATATAATCCTAATTTTGTTGCACAATTCTACAACATAATTGGATTTCTGATAATGCATAAGAATTAGAAATTCAATTCTGCTGTAGAATTGTTTTCCAATTATATAGCTAAATTGGAAATCTGTTGCAGAATCAATTCTGATTTCCAATTCTGCTTCATCATTGGAAATCGGAATTCTAATTCTGTAGTAGAATTTCATTTCCAATTCTGCTATAAAATTAGAATTCTGTAAAATTGGACATCCAATTCTGCAACAGAAACAGTTATATAATCTATTTTATGCTACTCCATAATTAAAAAATCTATTTTATTTGATTAAAGGGTATGATTTGGAGAGCTGATAAGTTAGGTAATGATATTAAATTTATGTCTAGAAGTAAATAATGATGATTGTCTTTATCCTTTTAAATAATATGAACTTTTTTTATTTTGCTAATCAATATAATTTTGAAATAGTTCTAACTTGGATTTAATTACATAGCATATGGCCCAAGAAAAATGTTGGATGGAGATTGATAACCGTAAAGATCTAATATATATTCGAGGAGTGGATGACTTTTTATCTTATGTATTTAATCATGCTTCTAATGAAAAAGTTATTCGATGTCCATGTATAAAGTGCAGAAATGTCAACTATAAGGAGAATTTTAAAGTTAGGTATCACTTGTTAAAGTATGGAATTGTTAAAACTTATACTCGGTGCTATTTACATGGCGAGTCCTCAAATGAAGCCACATATATCAATAATCTCGGTGCTATTTACATGGCGAGTCCTCAAATGAAGCCACATATATCAATGTTGAACCAAATCTAAACGATGATTCTTTCTTTGATGATGAGATGATTAGATTGGTAGAATATATTCATGTTATGTAACAATCCGAATATGAACAACTCAAAATTTGGCTCGACTCGCTTCACTTAAAAACCTACTTTCATTGTATTATATTTTATTTTTCCGTCCCATTTTGCTTATCCATTTTTTTTCACGCATATAAAAAATAGATTAAATGCTATATATACGTTTTCTTTTATATCCTCAACTATATCTTGAAAATATAAAATAATCAATCATCAAACTCATTAATGGTAAAGATAAAAGAAATATTAGTTATTAATAGAAATTTGACGTTCTTTTTGGGACATCAAAAAGTATAAAAGTAACAAATAAAATGGAACGGAGAATGTATATCTTATAAAAGTCGATAGGTTTTTATGATTAAATAGTTTACCGGTTCGTACTGTATTTTACAGTTTACAAAGTCGAGGATTTGGTTTTAGGTAAAAATCAAATTGAGCTTACCTTTAATTTGCGGTCCAATTGGTTGTATCAGCTGTCTCGGTTCTTGATACAAAGGTTTCCATTATAACAATTAAATGTTATTTTAGCAATATTCTTGGAAAGTTTGCCAAGCATGAATACATAACACCACGAGACGGACTCCAAGTGTTTTAAAATCATATCAAACCAGTTGGTTGGACCAGTTACGCAGCGGAGGAGTTGAAACTTAAACTCTAAAAGTTATTTAGACCGAGCGAGTGATCAATTTTTTTACTGATTTGACAAGATTTAAACTCTTAAAAACCGGTAAAAAAGATCAATTTGTTGGTATAAAAATTAAAAGACCGACCAATCAAACTTTTCCGACTAGTTGAAGGTGAACCAATAGTTCATTCCATTCAGCTACCGGTTCATTTTTAAAAATTACTTTCAAACATGTCCATATTTTAAGTTACGCAGTGTTGCAAAAATATATGCTCATAACCTGCCAATAATAGGTTGCAATTCAATTGCATTAAGATAATTAACAAAAATGATCAAGGAAACAAGCAAAGTTACTATTATTGTAGAGTAATTACTCTTCTTTTAGCAATATTATTATGCAAGATACAAAGAAGAACCGAAAAATATAATGCATAAAAAATTAATTTTGGGTCCAAAAATATACAGCCCTTAAACTTTTTTTGGGTCCAAAACGACCCCTTAATTTCTTTTTGGAGCAAAAAAATCCTTCCGTCCAAAATCTCTGTTAAATGATGACGTGGCACATATGGAAAAAGTTCAAAAACAGCCTTATTGTTTGAAAAACTTACCAAATTTATACTTATAATTTTTTTAACACATTCCACCATCTTTTTCTTTGAAATATCTATAATTAAATAAAATTATAAGTTAAAACCACTTAAAACTTAATTAAACAATCGAAACCTAATTAAACACTTCAAAACACAATTAAAACAAATAGAAATCTAATTAAATACATTGAAACTCAATTAAACACTACAAAATACAATTAAAATAAATAAAAATCTAATTAAACACATCGAATCCATTTAAAATCTTACCGAAAAAAATCAATTTTTAATTTTTTTAATCAAGAGGATGAACACTGTTCATCCTCTCAAAGAGGATTGAAAAAAAATAAAAAATAAAATTGAATGGCAAGGTTGCGACTGGTTACGGCGGTAGATTCGGTATTTGGCAACGATTTTAAAATTAATTTGTTTTTTTTTTCAATTAAGTTTCATTAGTGTTTTATTAGAATTAATTAGGATGAAAATTAATTAGGTTTTCTTAAGAGGTTTTTAAGTGAAGAAGAGGGTGAAAATGATTAAACAATTCATAGGTATAAAATTGGTAAGTTTTTTAAATATTAAGGATGTTTTTAAACTTTTTTCTTATATGGCACGTCATCATTTCTTGGACGGAATGAGTTTTTTGTTCGAAAAAATAATATTGAAGGATCATTTTGGACCCAAAAAAAGTTAAAGACTGTCTTGTACTTTCTGAATAAGTTGAGGGTTTTTTTTTTAGCTTTGGCCTTTAAGTTTTGTCGCAAAAATTAGCAATTCGCGTGCTCAGTGGATTTATTTTCACTAGTCCCGTATTTTGTCTAATTTCCTAAGCAATAACCTTACCCCATCTTATCTTAAATGGGCTTTTAGTAGAGGATCAAACTTGATATGGACTAAGCATTGCAACGTGGACCTCATTAGATATAGGCCAGGTCCACGCCCTGTTTTTCTCCAAGAAATCAGATATTATTAATATGATTCTCACATTATTAAATTATATATTTTCAAAAAAATAATATTTTTTTATGAAAAGCATATAAAAATTTGTATGTACTAAAACCATTTCTTTGAATCATTTGAAAGTTTTATACTACATAAAGTGGTTTACCCCTGACCCTGAGAATAAAAAAATTAAAAATACTTAGTTTTGTACTAACATTTTTTTTTGCACATTTAAGTGTGTCCATTTAAGTAATGCATCTTATTTAAATAATAACTCCATACACTTTATTTTTAATTATTTTTTGCCATCTCTTCAAAAAGAAAAGGCACTGAAGTACAATAGTATAACCCGTGAATGATAAAAAGAGAAGCAAACAAAAGAAAAGAATGGAAACAAATTAGAAGGAGAATCAAACAAAAATCCAACCAAAACCGTTCAATATTTTCTACTCTTTTGGCCCGACTTCCTCCGCAGAATCTTCACACCTTTATTTTGTTTGGTCCCCTAACTTCATTATTATCATTAAGTACAAACTTTTATTCCATTTACACTCAACAAAAATTAAACAAAATAGAAGCACCATAAAAAAGTATTATGCCTAAGCTTTGGTGTTCGTTCTTTTTTCTTACTCTAATTCTTTTACATCCCAAATTTGGCATTTCAAGAAGAGAACAAGTTCCAACTCCGCCATTACCAATCCTACCACTCCCATCATATTCTCAATTAAAATGGCAACAAAGAGAGCTCATCATGTTCCTTCACTTCGGAGTCAATACGTTCACTGACTCCGAATGGGGTACCGGACATGAAAATCCGCTCATTTTCAACCCGGTTGGCCTCGATGCGAACCAATGGGTTGATACAGCAGCGGAAGCAGGAATATCTTTGATGATACTAACAGCGAAACACCATGACGGGTTCTGTTTATGGCCTAGTAAATATACTGACCATTCGGTTGAAGGGAGTCCGTGGAAGAACGGGCATGGAGATGTTATTCAAGAACTTGTTAATGCGGCCGATAAGCATGACGGGATTGATGTCGGACTTTACTTGTCGCCATGGGATAGACATGAAAGAAGATATGGTAGAAATTTGGAGTATAATGAGTATTACTTGGCTCAGCTGCAAGAGCTACTAAACAAGTAAGACATTTCTTTTATTCATTTATTTTAGTTAATTAATTAGCTATCCTGAATTTTATCCCAAGCTCTTAAGTTTTTGAGATGACTATTACCTTAGCTAATCTCTAGGCAAAATGAGTTGGTAAATCCAAAACATATGACAAATTAGTATATAATTAGAGAAAAATACATAACAATTTCGAGAAATTATTTATTCTGGTTCATCAAAAACTTATGTTATTATTAACAATTTGTAATTTTTATATTATTATAAAAAGAATTACAAATTTTTCTTCTTGACTAATTTATTATAAAAATAATTTAAAATATTGGATTGAATCTTAGATTAAATAATTAGACTCTTTATTTTTTTTGGTTTGCTATTTAAATATAATTAGCACAAAATGCAATTTTAATAAACCAAACTCGCAATTTTTTTTTCAAAAATATAAATCAATTCCATCTTAATTGTGACTATAGTAGTTCATTTTTGTGAATATATTAATTGAATTCCATTAATTTCTTTAGTATCTGTAATATATAAGGATGATATTATTGGTAGGTATGGAAGTGTTCGAGAGATATGGTTTGATGGGGCAAAAGGAACAAATGCACCAAACATGTCATATTATTTCTGGGACTGGTTTGCAATGGTGAAAGAATTGCAGAGTTCAATAAATATATTCTCAGATGCTGGTCCAGATGTCAGATGGGTCGGAAATGAAAATGGATTTGCCGGAACAACTTCTTGGTCCACCATTAATCGGACTTCTCTCTCCATCGGCAATGCAAGTACTGTTGAGTATGTATTCTCAACCACATTCTTTTACAAGTACTAGTTTCGCATTACGTGCTGTGCACGTGGCTCGTAATGTAACTCGTCAATGAACATATTAGTAAATTTAGTATAATTATATTAATTTTTTATTTATAATTAATATTAAATTAGTTAAGAATTTTTGTAAAAATTAATATAATATATTCGGTTATTAATTTTTTTTTTCATACTGAATTTATTCTTCTTTTGATTTTATAATAACCATAATTAAATAATTAACTTAATTTTATTAATTTCTATCTTTAAATATAATAAGATAGAAATTTAAATAATAATATATTTATCAAATATAGTATTTTAATTTTGTAGTTCAATCAAATTAAAAGATAGGTATTCCTACTAATTTGGAGACAATTTAGTTATTTTTTACATACCAAAAACTAAATTGGAGACAATTTAGCTACCTATTCTAATTAGGACTTTAATTATAATAGTGATAAATTAATAACTAATTAGTTAATGATTATAAAATCTTTATTTAGTAGTAAACTGAAAAGGATTATTCAGTAAATTTGCCTGTCCCCCTCCATCCGTGCTTTTATATATAGTATAGATATAAATATAGAAAATTTTCAAAAAATATTAATATTATTTTTCTTAATTTATCTTTGAAAACATTAAAAATATATGTTAAATTGAAGATGAAATTAATTTTTTGGTGAGATTTGCAAAAATAAATTCTGGTAGATGTTTTTGACCATTAGGCATTAGCCCTAATATCTTTGCTTACTTAATATGAACTATTCTAAAAGATATTTAAGTACCTTTATTTTGTTTATTCCAAACACTAAAATTGTAAATTGATATTTTTTATAATGCTTATACAGATATAGAATTATTGGGCATAAGAGCAACTATATTAATGTTTTACATTTGACACTTTAGCTACTAACTTGTACTAAATGTTTTTCAATAATGCAGTTATCTAAACACTGGTGATCCAAAAGGGACTGATTGGCTACCAGCAGAGTGTGATGTTTCAATCAGAAAAGGATGGTTTTGGCATAAATCTCAATCCCCGAAAAAGCTAAGTGAACTACTCGAGATTTATTACAACTCCGTTGGTCGAAATTGTCTACTTTTGCTCAATGTACCTCCTAATACAACCGGCCTCATATCCGACTCCGACGTCCAAAGATTAAAAGAATTTAGAAATGCAATTGACACAATTTTTGGTACCAATTTGGCTGAGAAATGCATGATAAAAGTTAGTAGCCAAAGAGGGGGTAAGGACGGTGGTTTCGGGCCTGAAAATTTGGTAGACGATGACCATTTATGGACATATTGGGTTCCAAATAATGAAGAGAAAAAGGGTAGTTGGATTGAGATTAGATGTGGTGAAGGGTTGAGATTTAATGTGATAAGGGTTCAAGAAGCAATCGGTCTCGGTCAGAGGATTAAGAAGCATGAAATTTATGTTGATGGCAAGAAAATTGCTAAAGGAACTACTGTTGGGTACCAGAGGCTACATAGACTGGAACAAGGAGTTGTTTATGGCCAAAATATAAAGATTGAGTTTGGGGAGTCAAGAGATGTGCCAGTAATTTCTTCTATTGGTCTGCATTATGACCCTTATTGGAACCCAAAATCAGAGTAGTGAGTTAATCAATAAATTTTATATAGCTTTTGATTATTATTCAAGACCAAAAGAAAAATGTTGTCATACTGTTAATGGATAAAGAGATAATGCATAAGCAAATGAAATATGCTTGCATTGCAGCTTAGAGCAATTGATCCTAATCTGTCTCAATCGACCTTCGGAAAAAGAATTACGACAGAAATTAAATTAAATTATAGGGTCTTACATGGTGTAAGTTGCACCATCTTCTTTTCTCACTCTGCAACCATCAGGGAGAATATCATCCTCTGCCACACTCTTGCCGTCCTGCATTAGTAAAAACACACAGCTGAGTTGCAAACTAACAAACTCATCAGGACAACATATCACAAATACACCCGCTTTTGGCGACATTTTAACCGCCCAAGTTATTTGCACCTGTAACTTCAAAAGGAAGTATATTTTATAGCTATATAAACTATGAAAGCGTGATTTCGAAAAGGAATCAGAAACTAACTAAATTCTATTTGTTATGCACATCTAGATGTTCTAATTAGTAAATTGAAAATGCTTCACTGGACATTCACTGCGAGCAAACAGAAATGCCCAATGAAGTCAACATTGGTTTTATTTTGTAATGATACAGAGTGATGCAGATTTCAAGGTTTTCTACAATTAGTATTGTGATGAGAACATATGTAATTCCATGAGCAGTGAGAAAGCCAAGGAGACTTGGATTTTCAAAGGGAGAAGCAAAACATATGCAATTTCTTGCATCCCTCTATTTATTATACCTATGAGGAATTAAGGTTGCACGCGTACCATTGATTCCGGATAAAGTCTCAGAGTTTCCATAAGAGCAGCAAGAAGGTACTGCCTCTTGTCCATGGCTGCTTCAGTAATCAATTCTGTGGAGTTAGCAGCAGAAATTGTAACCTCCACTCCAGTTGGTTTTCTCACTTCTAAAGAAAATGTCTTTTCTTGAAGCAGCAGAAATTGATCACAAGAGGATCATGATTCAATTACGACTGCACTCATAAACATCAATGTAGATTACCTTTAATCTTCAACTCATTACTTAATGCAGTCAAAACACCCGTTAGTTCCTCCATTACAACATTAGTCGAACCTGTTACTGAGAATTCATGAAGAACTCCGTTCACTTCAATCATGCTACAGCCAGGGATTTCCTTCTTAATTCCTTGTTCATTCATTGAAGCTCTTACTCTTTTTGCATCTGTATATCTACCGGCTTTCGCATATACATCACACAAATTCACATAAAAAGCATGGTTTCGAGGGTCTAACTCAATTAAATGTTGTGCTATTTTTTCCCCTAATTGTACATTACCGTGCATTTGGCATCCTCCTAATAAGGCACCCCAAACAAATACATCAGGCTCCATCGGCATGTTCCTAATAAGTTCCTCAGCCTCTTCAAAGAACCCAGCCCTGCCAAGTATATCAACCATGCAGGCATAGTGATGAACTTGTGGCTGGATTGAATAAATGCTTTTCATTGCTTTTAAACACCAACGACCCATATTTACTAATCCACAATGAGCACAAGCTGACAATAATCCGACGAAAGTGACATGGTTAGGCTTCACTCCTTCGGCTTCCATCTCTTTGAACATATCAAAAGCCTCTTTACCAAATCCATGAAGCGCGAAAACTGAAATCATAGCCGTCCATGCCAAAGTATCCTTCTCAGGCATTTCCCTAAAGACCTCATAAGCTCTTTCTATACAACCACATTTACCATACATGTCCACTAATGCAGTCCCGATCACCATATCACACTCTAAGCCACTTCTCCTTAAGTAACTATGCACCCACTTCCCGTAATCAATAGCACCGAGATAAGCACAAGCCGAAAGTACACTAGCAATGGTAACCTTATCTGGTCTGATTTTACTGATACCATTATCATTGCCTAGACACTGCATCTCATGAAAAAATTCTAATGCCTCCTTCGGCCTGCCGCCCTGAACAAACCCCGTAATAATCGAATTCCAAGTTATAACATTTCCATTATACTTCATTTCTTTAAACAAATCCAACGCCTCGTCAAGACCTCCACTTCTCAAGTACCCAATAATCATAGAATTCCAAGAAACTACATCCCTGTTAGACATTTCATCAAACACCTTCCGTGCACTATTCACACACCCGCAACCCGAATAATAACTTATCAACGAATTTCGAACGAAGAGGTTAGTACAAACTCCAAGCTGCACAACATGTCCATGAACAGAACTACCAGCTCCTACAGCTAAATTCCTCGTGCATTCCTTTAATAGAAATGGAAACGTAAGGAAATCAGGGGAGATGCCATTATATAGCATTTGCTTGTATATGTTAAAAGCTTGATGCGGATGGGCATCAGAAAAGTAATCTTGTCCGTTGATTTTAGAAGCGTAGGCTCTGATCATTATATTGTACATTGCAAGATTTGGATTCTCTATGCAATGAAAAATCTCTGTAGCGTAGGAAACAGAGGAAGAATTTGAAAGAGCAATGAAGAAGAGCAGACGAGAAATTAAAAAATGGCGATCTCTGTAGTGAAAATGTGAGGATGTTGTTAAGATTTGGCCATGGATTTGTTTGAGTTGGTTAAGGTTCTTGCTTTGTTTTATTAAGAGACAGATTTTGTTCCTTAAACTCAAGTACTGTCGTTGAAGTTCAACCATGTTTTACAAACAAAGAAAAAAATGGGGCGAGTCGGATTTCAAATGTAGTGTTTAAAACATGATGTAGCTTAGGTTATTTTATCACAGTTTTTCTAGGCACAAACTGAAAACATAAATGTAATTTTCTTGATGAAATAAACAAAGATATTTGACCTGAAAGGACTTATCCAACTATAAGTGTAATGATGTGCTGTTTTAAAGAAAAAAGCCTTCGCTGCCTCGTCCGGATATTGTATCCCTGTATATAGTGAACGCTTCATCCATGACTTGAGCTCTAGCCAGGAGCTGAGATCTCTTCTTTCCAGATGGATGAGTAGAAAGATAATCTCTCATGGCTGATTCGCCTGTCACCTTCCCCAGTTTCTCGTATACTGCAGGTGCAATTCGTGGATCGTATCCAGCTGAAGCCATCAATAACAGCCCAACGTAATCTGCTTCGATTTCCATCCTAAATAGAAAAGCAAAAATTAAAATGTCATTTCAAACAAAGCCGTCTCTTCCATGATCAAATATACGCGTGAACGATAGTTTTTTAATAGCTGAATTACTTGGACATAGGCCAGCTGAAACGCTCAACAATAAATAACTACACAGTTAACAAGGATTTCTTTTACGCTGGATACATATCAGATTTTGGAGGAACATTACTAAAAGGAGCAATGTGATTTTAGTTTATATTTGATATGCTAATAAAGCTCAATAACATAATCTATTACTTCAAATATGAAACAGAATCAGAACTAAAGTTTCAAGCATCAAGAAAGTAGATTTTGTTGGTGACTTCACCTAGGAGTTTGAACATTACTACGCAAGAAATTCGAATAGGACACGAGACGGCATAGAAGGAAAAGTTTCATCGCCAGAAAATTCAAGTAGATCTAAAGCAAATACACGAACCACTAAATTGTACATAACTAGGGGAAAGACAGGAGTACAAACTACTGACTGTGTCCTAAAGCTTCTTGGCTAGATAGACATGGGTAGAACATTTGCTGTACCTGATTTGTCAGGTTCAAAACAGCTGGGTTGTTGCTAGATCCTATGGCAAAGTACCCACGAATTCTATCAATATCTCGATAAATTTTTTTTTGGTACAAGAGAAAGAAATCTTTCAATACTTCAAAGACTATTGCATATATTTTTATCAGGATCAATAACAGTTGTAAAGCCTCAACTCCAGGGGCGGAACTAGAAAATTTAAAATGGGAGGGCAGAAAAAAGAATTATCGTACAAAATATAACTACATCTAAAATTATACATAAAAAATAATGCATCAAACTATAATGCATACATATACTCGACTGAGTAATTAGCATGTCTGTCAAAAATTTATAAAAGTTATTCTCCATATTTTTAGATATTAGCAAGAAATTAGAGATGACAATTATATAGAAGTATAAATTTGATGACTATATTTTGAAAAAAAAAAAGAAGATAAAGTACTAATTTTTTGTTTTGAAAAGTTTGCGGGGGCGGTCGGCACTTCACCCTAGAGGGCTGGTTCCGCCCCTGCTCAACTCACCCTTAGAATGTTTAATATTCTGGTAAATGACCTGATGCGTACATCTTTAAATACCTCATTAGCCAAATGACAACTAGGCAAGATGGGGCCATCAGAAACACCATCACGGATTATGATATACAACATCTCAAGTGCACTACACGATATCGTAATAAGCACTTGTGGCTGAAGTAAGACCCTTAAATTAATGTACTATTCAAACTTCCTATACCAAAAGTAATTGAACAATTAGCTATTCATGATGCATTGCGGACTACAGCAGCACTTTTCCTACTTTTCTCCATTAAAATTACGGAAAGAAATACTTGGACTTAAGGGGACAACTTTCTGGCTATGAAGAGCGCAATTCTATCCAGAGGAACTCAAACAATAAATACAATGTGTAATAACAACAACAAAAAATATAGCGTAAACAATATGTAAATAGGAAGAAATGTCATGTTGCTCCAAATCATTGCCATATGACGACTTGTTTAACCAAAAGAGAAATTTTCAAATTCATTATGCACTAAAATACATTCATTTTCCAACTATGATTGAACACAAGCAACACCACTAACAAGAGCAGCACAAAAATTAACAATTATTCAAGAGATTAAGCCCAAGAACTTACCTCCGGGAGAAAGGGAGCCTCAAGAAAAGGGTAGACATTGTGTTAACAAGGTCAGGCATAACAAACTGATAAAGAACAAGTTGCAAGATGGCAAACCACAAATTCTTTGTGATCCCTTCGGCTGCATGTCGAGCCACAGCATGCCCAACCTAGTTTTTCAACATAATGCACAAATATAAAATCTTAGTTTTTTAGATAGTTATCATAAAGTATTTGGAAACAGAAATATAAGGCGCAAACCGACCTCATGTCCAATAATGGTTGCAATCTCCGCATCAGTTTTAAAATGATCAAGCAATCCAGTGAACACAACAATCTTTCCACCAGGAAGACAAAAAGCATTAACAACAGGCTCATTAACAACCAAAACCTCCCAATTCAACCCTTCCAAATGCGAAGTTTCCGCCCTTGTTCCTCTATCTAACCCCTTCTTTCTACTATCCTGAACCCAATTATCATCAAGAACCTCATCATCCTTATACCATTTCGTCTCAATCCTCCCCTCACTGCCACTCAATGCTCTCATCGCCTCACGACCACTCTCATCTTTCATTTCGCTATCACCCGAGGCATAACCTAAGTCACTCCACACATTCTCCTGCCTCAACCCTCTCTGCAAAGCCTCAATGATATCCTTCGCAATTAAACGAACTCGCACACTTTCCGGGTGAATTGCAGGTAAGATTTTCCCTTTAAACCCTGCTTTCATCTGCTCAAACTGATTCTGTCCAATCTTTTTCTCCATGGATTTGGACAACAGTACAAAATGTGTCCTTTTTGTGTACGGTACAGTCTCTAAGTTACCAAAATAAACAGTTATAAAAGCACCAGAACCCACCAAAACAACAATCATAACATTTCTTGGATTTTGAAACCATCTTCTGGGCCCTCTTGGTTTAAAATGATGAACTTGGTATCGATCAACAAAGTAAAATCTCTTACTAATATTACCAAGAAACGGATTATAATTTATTTTCTTAGTACCCATTTGAAAACCAAGTCCTAATCTATGGGAAATTGAAGAATTTGAGTTAAACCCAGAAAACTTAGCTGGATTAGAAGATGAAATCGAAGGGCCATTTTGGAAGATTCTCGATGATTCTTGAATTGGAGGTTTGGGATCAATCTTTGAAGCATAATTTCGAATGGCGTTGATTGCGAGCTTAGCTCCGCTGAATTTTTCCATGGTGAAATATAATGGTGTTTAAATAAGTGATTGATTAGAGAGTTGAAATGAACATTTGGAAATGGCGGGTTAAGTTTATTGAGATTTGTTCGGTAGTTTTGTTAGTATTAGTTTTAATTTTGGCAATGAAATTAAAAATATGATTGTGAAATGAAAGGAAACAAGTGTCTTTTAATCTACACACCTCTGGAAGTGACTATAGAACTAAAAAGTGGACACATTGATGGTAGTGAAACGTGATGCTCACTCATGGATCGGGCCGAGTATTGATTCCAGTAACCTGCCCGTTACCAGATTTTCCTTTTTAGTAACATTGGATTAAAAATTTAAAAAAAAATCCAAATTTTTGAACAAAAACTACTAATTCAGGTTTAGGAAAAAAATATTGAACAGAATAATAAATATTTTAGTTTTCATTTTTGAAAATTATTATTTTTAAATTCTTTAAATAAACATTTTTAAATAACCTATTTCAAAAATAATTTGAAGTAAATTAAAAAAGCTGAGGCATACACCTATAATTTTTTATTTATATAATATTGGTTAGCATATCTTTAAAATATTTTAATATTTTCATGAAAGAATATTGTTTTGGAATTGCACCACAAAAAAAGTAATATTTTTTTGTAATAATATTTCTTAAAAAAATAACAAATTGTTAGATAAATGAAAAGATGATAATAACAGAAATATATCGTTTTTGGTATCTAAATAATAATAAAATCATTCGCAAACATTTCCAGTAGAATTCAAAGAAAATGGGGAGACATCAAAATTCCCCACAAAATGAAAAATAAACATTGAATAAACACTTAATAAATAGACAGATACAAGGTCGAATAGAACATAGAAAAAATATAATTGCTATGTTAGCCAATCCAAAATTTAAAATTCACCGCTCTACAATAGCATGTTTTCTTCATTATCAGTAAGTTTCATCCTCTCAACTTAGCACCATTATCAACGGATAATACATTTATGACCTTTTACCATCTGCTACTGCTATTGCGTCCTCTTCCACCAAACTTTCTATCAGAAAATCCATTGCCTCGGCCACCCCTACCTCCAGAGGATCCACCACGGCCACCCCAACCACCACGGCCACCTCCACCACCACCAAATCTTCCCCTTGATTGCTCTTTTTCTTGTAAGGGAGGCAATGTTTTAACCACCTGTAAGCTCACATTAGCTGCATTTTCTTGACCTGCATCGAGAATGAAAAACGTAAATGACAGCTATAGCAAACCAACAAGAGAAGGATGATGGACAAACTAATGAGCATTGATTCAAATTAAGAAAGATAAATTTGAGTGGTTTCTGAAAAATTAACCAATTAACTATTTACCAGCAAGAAAAATATCCTTATCTGCTTCAGCCACATCAAAAACTGCACCATTCCCATCGGCTGTGAGGGTCATACCCGTTACCAACTCCACCTTTTCCTCGGGCACGAATCTCCTCAGCACGCTAAAAGCAAACCTGAGAAATTTCAAGAAATAGGATCAAGTACTTGAGATTACTTCATTTCAGAAGCCCTATTATCAGCTTAATATTGACATTAGATATTCTACACAAAAATCAGTCTGGTAAATTACTACTTACGGATTATAAGTTTATACCAATCTATTATTCTTCAATGCATAAAAATATGAAACTTAAAGGAACTCACGATGGCGTGTAGATGGGTCTTCCAGCTTCAAGGAGTAAAGTAACATGGTTTTCCATCGATGACAGAAGGGATCTACTCTTGACCTCAGTGTAACCCTGAACGTTTATGAACCATTTAATTTAGCTTAAGCTCTGATTAATTATGAGCATGAGAGAACATAAATTAATTTTCACGGAAGTCAATAGAAAGGCCACTCACAGCAGCATTTGCAAGTGCTTTTGCGAGAAGTTCTACGGCAGACGAACCCGAGGAATTCAACATATCCTCTGCTGCAGATATGAAAGCGGGTACAACACTGCAACATTTGTCACACTCAAAATATTTAGTAGGATGCATAAAAGAAAACAATAATCCATCCGTCTGTCAGAGATCTATATCAAATGTACCTGTCAGAAACCTGAGTAATTTTTTCTGCAGCTTCTGCACCAACAGCTTTAGCAATATCAGCTGGCTTAGGGGCGGTAATGTGCTCAAACTTCACACCAGATTCTCTTTCAATCTTAGATATATTCGACCTTCTTGGATCATAAAGCATCACAGCAACCCCAGTATTTCCTAAAGAGAAAAAACATCATAGCATGTCAATAAATTCAGCAACTTAAAAGACAAAATTAATTAAAATTAAAATTTACCAGCTCTTCCGGTTCGTCCCGATCGATGAATGTAAGCTTCAACATCACGTGGAGGTTCACACTGAAACAGAGATTTAACATACCAGTTAAGAAGAAGAAATTTAGCTTGCTGCTTAGATCTCACATAAAACCAAGAAATTGAATCAGGCACAAACCTGGATAATTAATTGCACATCATTAATATCCAGTCCCCGAGCGGCCACATTTGTAGCTACCAACGTCATAAACTTTCCTGACCTGAAGCCTTTAAGAGTTATCTACAGAAATAATACATGAAATTGGTGAGAAACCAGTACTGGCAAATTGAGAGAACACCATATGTAACAGACACGGCAACTCATCACTACATACACATATCATGGAGGTACCACCAACAAGCAACAAATTCCCAAGTTATGAATGGGAAAGGAGCTTGCAAAAATTGTAACAATTAAAACCATTAAAACATTAAATATAAACAATACCTCACGTTGAGACTGTTGTATCTCCCCGTGTAAAGCCCGTGCTCCATCTAATAAACCAGCAAGTTCATTTGCAGATTCCCTTTTTTCAGTGAAAATAATTGTCCGGCCTCCACTGAATCATAAAATATTACATGGAAGAAGAGTTACGAAAATTCACAGAAACACAAAAAGATCACTGGAATGTCACAAGTGAATGATAAGCCATGAGAAACAAACCTGCTATAACAACGGATTATATCAGGAATAAGTTGAAGTATTGCTGATTGAGAGCAGGGAACAATGATGTGCCTAACATTGGTACTAGCCTTCATTTTTTCATTACCAACAAGATCTATGGTCTTCTTAGAAGATTTAAGAAATTTAGAAGAAATCTGGTAATGAAGAAAAATAATTATAATCATAAACAAAGGAGCACAGCATACCATATAGAAAAGATAAAGCAATTAGGATTTTGAAGTGAGAGTTTAAGTCCAACATAATGGCAAAGAAACTAACTTGTTTAACCCAAATTGGTAAGGTGGCACTGAAGAGAAGTGTCTGAACTTTGGTTACATCCGCAACTTTTCCTACAAAATAATAAAACGAAAGTGAACTTGCAGTAATCAAATTGTACCAAAGTGAAACAGTGGACTGAAATGCCCGCAATAAAGTTTAGCATTAAGGTTGAATGAACTTTCAATTCCCAAAAACAATTTGTTCTATGCAGAAGAACCTATGATAGTGTTATGACCAAGGATTATTCACCATCAGAAAACCTTCTAACAATGAGCAATAGATAAAATTAAGAACATTCCGATAACTTTTCATTTCAAGGAACTGCAAATTGGACACTTAATTAAGTGAAATTCATTCTTAAGCCTAAAGAACAAACAGCATGTATTCTCATGATTTAGCAGATTGACTTTGTCCCTTTCTTGAACCATCTCTCGTGTAATAGAACAATCGTTTAACAATTATAATACATTATGTATTATACATATAATTCATTTTAAACCATCAAAGTGCGTAAAAATATTCATTTTTGTGAAAATGAACTTCAATAAGACCTTATTATATGATTGCAAATGATTAAATCACAATCAATTAAATGTACTCTTTAATTCTTCATAATATTATATACAAAGAAACATACCAAGTATAAGTTCAACATCTTCAACAAAGCCCATTCTCAGCATTTCATCAGCCTCATCCAGGACACGAAACTTTAAATAGCTAAGGTCAATGTTGCCTCTCTCTATGTGATCCTACAAAGTTTCCAAAAGAAAATTGAACTATGATTAGAGATACACAAACAAAACGTCAAAAACACCCAGTATAAAAAAAACAATAAATAGAAATAAAAGAAGGCACACCTTTATGCGGCCTGGTGTTCCAACAACGATATCCACTCCTCTCTTTAAGCTCATTTCTTGAGGATTATAGGAGGCTCCTCCGTACAAACAGCAAGCTGTCAAACCCAATGACTCACCATAAACTTTGAAGTCATCAAATACCTTTCAAAAAGTTCAAATGACTACATCAGTAAACTTAACAGTTCAAAGTAGTTAACTATGAAACAACAACATAACAATATAGCAAATAAGAAAACAAGGTTACAAGTAGCAAGCTTCCCACAGTAATACCTGATTGGCCAATTCCCTAGTCGGAAGAAGAATGAGAACACTGGGCGCCTTGCCATACCCTGTCCTCCTCGACGCTTTTGCCTGCCCATTTGTTAAAGACTCCAAAATAGGCAACACAAATGCCAGTGTTTTACCCTGCACAGCATCAACACAGAAACAAATTACTAGAGATTAAAACACCGACTCACAGCAGTCCTTTAACAAAACTAATTTCTGTTGACATTTGGGTTAATTTGAGGGTAATTTGTTCCAATTTCAATTCAACTGTTTCTATAAAGAAACTGATTATTTCTTTATTTGTTCGAACAGCTCCAACAATTTCACAATGCAAATCATAATTAAAAAAAGCTCAGAGATAACTAATTAAAACTATCAATGCTATACCTGACCAGTCCGAGCACGACCAACCAAATCACAGCCGTCCAAAATATCATCAAAAGTCATAGCTTGAATAGGAAACAAAGACTCAATTCCTTTAGATTTAAGCTTAACTTTCAAAGGCTCTGATATTCGAAACTTCGAAATCGCATACTGATGATCCTCCGTTACTTTCTCCACCTCACTATCATCATCTTCCTTAACAATCTTCGCCTTTTTACTAGCTTTCTTATCCGACTTCAAATTCGGCTCGACAAGCTCCGAACTCGTCTCGCTTCTTACTTCTTCATCAACCTCCTCGGCTTTCCGCTTCTTCTTCTCTTTATCCTTCTTCTTCTGTTGCTTCTTATCGGAAACTGAAACCATTTCCTCGTCGGAAGTTTCCAGGTGGATTTTCTTCTTCATCTTTTTTTCTGATTTTTTCTCGTTTGAATCGGATAACTTACAGGCTATATCAATTGATGGCATGGTATAGGGATTATAGTATTATGAAGAGAGTGGTGAGTTATGAGTTGTGAGCTTTCTCCTGCTATGGAAAATTGTGGCAATGAAATTGCGCGAGCAAGGAGGTAGCAAAGAGGAAGAGTAAGTTGTTAGGGTTTGTGAATTTATAGTTTTGAGGTGAATTTGATTTGGACCCTTGGATTTTAAAACCCTACTTAAGTTTGATTTTTGCCGTTCGATTAGTATCAATAACTAAAATTCCTTATACCGCTTGACAATAAAAATAATAAATATCTTGCCATGAGTCGGTGCTGCTGCGCCAAAAAATCAAGAAATTACTATATTTTAATATTAAATTAAATTATGGAAAATGGTGGAGGGAAATGAAAATATAATATTTTTACAAATATATCATCATTTTTTGTTTTTTTTTTTAAATTAAATTAATAATAAATAATTTAATCATACGATAATTCTTTTCAATATTTAAAAGTTTAAATAAAAATAGCTTTAAAATATTAGTCTCTTCATTTTTTTAATTATCCGTTACATTTATAATACGGTATTGGCATATTCAATCTCAATGCCTGATGTATGTAGCGATGGCATCCATGGTTCAAAACATTACATGTAAATTTTAATATTTTTCATTTTTACATTTTTTAGTCCAAACCAATTTTCCTACAATTTTAATCATATGTGGCATAAGAGTTCTCGTATTGCCATATATAATTAAAATTGTCAAAAAATTGATTTAGACTACAAAATAAAAAATGGCATATAATTTATACGGGATGTAAACTATGAGAATAGATCTCTATAAACATCATATACTTGAATTTAATTTGCCAATATTCCTTTCATAATATTTTGATTTTTTGAGATAGCTTTTTTTTCAAAACAAAACTAAAAGGAACCAATGAGATATAACTCAAATGATATAAGCGTTAGACAACAAACTGCTAAATCGTGGGTTCGTTTTCTCCCACTAGCGCCCCCTCTCCAATTATCAAAAAAAAAAAACAATCAAGTATATTTGTCATATTATATTTATCTAAAAAAAAATTTTGTCATATTATGATTTAATTTGGTTTATAAATTAGAAAAATGAAGAGTTATTTGCATATTAAATCTAACTTTTCAAGTTTGTAGCGATATAACCTCGTTTTTAAGATGTCATAGTGAACATCCTAATCTTCAGTTCTTTTGCATTGTGTGGCTTATAGTCGTTTTTTTTTAATCAAAAATAGAGCAAAAAATGTCTAAAAATTGGTGTTGGGTTGCATAATACTCCTAAAAAATGAAAAATCAAAATGTACAAGACAACATTTTTTAAAAAATAGGACTAAACCGCTACAAAACGCAAAACGTTAGAATTTAAGCAAAAAAAACAAATTCAATATGTTTGATTTGATTAATTTAATTTTTTGTTGGTTCGGAAATGAACTATAACAGAAAATGAGCTAAACTTAAAAAAGAAAACTAAATTGAAATTTGGATTTAGTTTGATTCGAAGAATCTTAAATTTCTAAAAACTCGGTTCAGATAGATTTAAAAGGGTTAATTGCAAATAAAATCACAAAATTTTTTTGACAAATTGGTTCACCGACTTAAAAAAATACGAATATGGACATTGTAATACACAACCACGTGTTGTTTTGCATGATTAGTCGGTGTACCAATTTGTTAAAAAATGAAAGTTAGTAATTAACATTGCCAAGTTTCAAAAAAATTTGTTTAAACTTTATTTTTCTTTTTCAAACTGAAAATTTTGGAAATCCAAACAGAACATCTACGAAGTTCACTTACTCATTGTGTTATTTTTCATCTGTCAAATGAATCAAAAGATAAACAAATTCAGATATTTTGCTCATTAATCTATATTTATTAATACACACAACTTGTAGGTCATACAATTCAAAGTCCGTTTTCTTTTCTCCAATAACATAAGAATTCAAATTCAGAAAGACATAATCCAAAGCTGACTTAGTACTGTAAAATTTGCATTAGTTCGTCCATAACTGTTCGAATTAGCTACAATTTCAAATCACAGTATGAAAAATGCAATCAACTGCACTTCAACTACAATATGCAATTGCAAACCTCAAATTACACTACAAGAAGACTAGCAACAACTACCAGAAGAGGATACAAAAACCATCCTGAAATTTTATGAAGCGGCGCAAAAGAGGAGCTACCGCAATAATTAAAGCCATACCAAGTATCACTCGGAATGAAAACGTTGTAGTCAAATCTAACAGGAAATGAATTGTAACCCTGAATCTTCACACTTACAGGTTTCCAGCCATCGGGTCCAGTTCTATACAGATAAACATAACATATCTGATGCGCACATGGTCCAGTTATCTGAAATGTATCAGATGAGCAGCTTTCAAACGTATCGGAGGATGGATCATCCAGCCTCGGTGCATATATCTGATCATTAGGCGTTTCACAAGTCAAATAATTTTACTATTTGATGCATTTCATCGAAGCTTTACGCACTGATATTTGTTTTCCGATAAAACTCATCTTAAAATTCTCGTACTATATGTTTATATTTGTCTGGTCTTCGAAAATCAATTGAAATTCGTCAAGGCTCTCGAAATTTAATGCTATTGTAATTAACAAGTCGTTATCTTAACAAACATACAGCTAAATGCAAAAATTACAACCAGCACGCCATTAGTTAATATTCACAACCATCAACAAATAAATAATTTACAGATCATCGAAGACTAGTCAAAGTTTTGTAATATACATCAATATTAATCGTCATCGTCGTCATAACATAGTAAATTGATTTCTCGGTCGCTAATTCACAGTCTAAACTAATTAATCTCATACAGAGCTAAATTAAAACGATTTTTGGTTTGCACTTCTAAATAATTCAATATTCAGTGAAATTAAATAATCATACAGGGTAAGAAATGAGAACCTGATTGCCAAAAGCGTCGCCGAAAGCAAGGCTGATCTGATCGCGAGTGTATTTGGAAGAGGAACAGCTGGTTGAAATAATCACCTCATATGAACAGCTCCCCGCGTTCTGTTTAATTTTCCGGAACAAGAAGAAACAGAATGAGAAATTACAGCAAGGAATTGTGAATGAAAGAAGAAGATCACGAGTATGTACCTGGATTAAGCTTAGATTGAAAGAATCGAGAGCTTGAGGACGGAGGCTGATGTCTTCAGCGTTCGACAGGATAAAGAGCAAAGCAAAATGAAGCAGGAGATGGTAGCAAAATGTTTTACGACCCATTTTTGGCCTGTTGAACTGCTGAGTTGAAAAAAAGTGGTAGAGACAAAAATTGAAGAAAGGTTAAATTAATTTATGTAAAAAGGCTCTTTTGTCTCATTCTTGAAGAATTGGAAAAATTTGTTCTTCGTTTTAACTTTTACCCAAAAGAGTATGGTTTTCCTTGGAAATTGCTCAAGTTCATTTGGATGTCAGTGATTATTTGATCCAACAGCCCAACCCAACATTTATAAATAAGCCCAATCCACGGATATCAAAATTGGGCCCGACTAAGGTATCATACCTCAGTCCGGAGTCGTATGTATGATTGAAATGCTTGCCTAAGGTGTTATTTTTCACACAATAACAAATGGAAAATTCTTCCATAAATTAGTAAAATTTGTTACTGAAGGATCCACTACAAAATGGAATTTTTCTAAATTTAAAACAAGTGAAACTTGTCATTAAATTGACACGACTTTAGCTTCTTTAAAATTTTAATAGGTGACTCCATACATAATAAAGAATGATCAAAGATGTTCATTTTTTTTAATGTCTCGAAACTACTCTAATGTTTGAATCAAAATAATTGTTTGTAAAGATAAAGATGAACAGTAAAATGGTCTGATATTTAAATACCTCGTCCTTTCAAATGACTTCGTATCTTATAGACTTTTGATTTATATCTACTATTAGTGAGTATTGTGAGGACGATCTATTGAAATCCAGTTTATATATACATGAGTCAGAAAGTTCAGCATTGCTTAACTTCTTTAACTCGCATGGAAGACCGATAATAAGAAGTCCGTAAAAATAAATAATACTCATTTAAAAAAATAATAAACTATAATATTCAATAACATTAGTCATTAAACATTAAACACAACTGTAAGATAAATTTGCCATTTTATATATGCTTGCAAGTGAAAAATTATTTCGTATGGGGCCTTCTTACCTCGTTCTCCAATGAAGCAATTTGAGGCATACGACTATAAACATAAATGCAGAGGAACCAAAGACTACAACCCATTGAAAATGATGATACATAATAAAACAGTTGCACTCCAATTTGAGATGAAATTTTCTTGTATTATGGCCTACCTTACAGATTTCTTTCACGAGACTTTGCAATGTGGAACGGCACGACATGTGCTGTACTGTGTCGTTTTATACATCATAAACGGTGTATATGTTAGGCCTTCTGAATCTGGCCATTATTGTGATATGATCATAGTTCAAATGAATCCTTAATTAAAGCGACAACTTATTCAGAAGAGCTGACTTTCACTTGGCACTGAAGCAGTACAGTTTGTGAATTCTATGTGATAGAAGAAGCTAGGAATATGAATATTATCCTTTTTATCTTGACATGAGACTGCTATCCTTTTATATAAGTGTTGGAAAATAAGTGTTGGAAAATGGCTTTGGTTTAACAAATATAATTGCAGAAAAAACAATGCATCGTTCTTCTCACCATTCTGTTCCCTATATTATTGACTGATTTATATTCATTTTTTCTCAAACAAAAAGGCAGATTCCTTTTGATATTTTCCATGAAGTTCCCTCTCTCAACTGAAGAGGGCATCAGAAAATAACATGGAAATATTTTATTGCAGAATTACAAAGGTGGCAAGTTACCACATTTATGTACTAAAAATAATCCAATGAAGAAACTAGATAGAATACGAAACTACAACATCAAATTGAAGTTTTAATAGGCAAATATGAATTATTTAATTACATTACACCATCTTCTCATTTATATCTATGAAACTAGGGACCCTGTAATGGCATAATCCAAACAAAGCCATATCATAATGGCCCACCCATTTTCCCAAATAAAGAAAAATACACCAACTAGCCAGCCAAGTCTCATTAAAGTTGCATCCATCCATCCAACCAAAAGGCCAAGGACCACCACCAATTGGGTGGTTCAGTGGTCCTGCTTTATCTATCTAGTGAAAGTATATCAACTTCACTCATGATAAATAACTCTATAGACTATAGCTAATACCCTATAATTCCTCCTGAAGATGAATAAACTGTAATAATATACACACAAATATTTGTTCATGGCCTCTCAAAAACCATGATTTATAACTGTAGTTTCTGCCTCTCAATTGCTTTGAAAAGAATAAATAAAATTTACTAATTTACCACTTGTAATCCCAGTCTTCTTGCTCCTTAAATCTCCGTAAAACTCCATCAATTGCAATATCAAACGCATCTTTAATACTCTCTAAACCGTCATGCGCCCTTGCATACACAAATTTCGGTATAAATTCAATTACTTTTTCTCTCATTTCCCTCACTTCCTCCTTACTATAACTCTCCAGCACTTTCCTCACTGAAGTTCCGTTTTTAACCTCGTCTCTATGTATAAAAACTGAGTAACTCTCGGGTTTCTCCGGTAAAAACCACTCATACTGCTGATAAGCCGACCGTCTCCAGAATAAAACCGGAATCGAACCGGCTAACATACAATCAAAAATAGACCGTCGAGTAAAACTATCGCCTCTCGGCTGTAAACAGAAATCGGAGTCTAGAAACGTTTCGAGAATCGCCGACGTGCCATTCGCGCAACGGCTACCGGCGCAGTCAACGACTTGACACGCGTCCGACTCGTTATGGCAATGACTCAGTAACAGCCCTCTAAAATCGTTTTTAATAGAACCGCGTTTTGCACCGGCAAAACAGAATAGTTTGTTACGGTTACGTGTACGGACAAATTCCTGCCACTGGAGAATATCGTTATCTGATCTAGGGTGGAATCCAGTGGGGTAAGGTACACCGACGTCGAAATAATCCCATGGATTCCGTTCAATTAATAGACGAGTGATATTTCTCATACCTGGCTGGTAAAGACAGCTGGAACCCCAGTCTTCTTCTTTCGACCGACGAAAATCCCATGAGATGCGTCCCATTGTAAGAAAATGATCCCAGCCGTTTGATTTCTTGAAGTAGGGTTGATCGTGCACCCAATTTAACATCATCTGGCAGTGACGATCACGGTCTTTAGAACTGTAATTAAACCATAAATATTTTCCAACAGCAAGCCCTGCATAAAACGGAATATAAAACGCCGTCGCGTTGTTTGGCTCCATCGTTCGACACGTGTGCTTCAAAATCCGATTATGGAAAATAATCTCCGATACGAATTGGTCCGTCCAGTACCAAGCCGGAAGCAAATTTTCCGGGATAATACCGGAAAGTCCGGTAGCTTCTTGACCAAAACCGTCGTTTGTTAAGGCGTCGCATCGAGAACTCCAAGGGTTTAACTCGTCACAGTTTCGAATCAACTCAGTATTGAACTCACTAGGTAATTCATAAACAAAGACTCTTCCTAATCGGCAATCATCGGAGTCAGCAGTATCCGTTTTATTGGTGATGGCATGATTGTAATTATTGCGATGAATCGTGTACGGAGAAGGGAAATGGTGGCGGCGGTGAGGGAATGAAAACGGGATTGTACGGAGGGCAAGGAGGAGGATGATCTGAACGGAGAGGATAGAGAGGAGAAGCCATGCGCGTGATTGATTGAAATAAGAATAAGAAAGGAGAGAACTAAGTGAGGTGAAGGAGTTTTTACGAGGGAAAACTACGTCGTCCGGTGGGGTTTTAGGTTTTCTGATGTACGGTTCAGGGGAGGATGGTCTAGAAATGGTAAGCATGAGAATTTAATTGATGAAACGGCAGCGTTCTCTTTCGAATTCTGTGTACAGAAGCGGTGGCGGTGAGATATACAAGCGTAGATAGTGGGGCGTTTTATGGGTCTGTTCTTAAACTGTTTTCTTTTTTTTTCTTTTCAAAGGTTTGTGAACAGGAGAGATGCACAGTGAGGATTCTTCTGTTGATAAAGTTTTATGTAACCACGTGTACGGTTTGATTACCGGCTGTTTAGGCAACCGACAAAAGTTTGACCTATTGGTAACAGGCATGTGTCTGTTTATAGCTGGGCTGGGCAACTGGGTTTCTATTTTGTTCCTTTTTATTCAGTTTTTTCTTTTATTCTTTCTGATATGAAACGTCTATTTGCTACAAATTTGTATTTTCATAACAATTAAATCTTCGTTGGTGATACAATTAAGGAAAATAACAGAAATGTTGCTATGATTGAAGTATGAATTCTGTTGATAACAAATATTCAAGCTGGAGTTGAGATATTTCTATGTAAAATATCAACCCAAAAGGAAATAAAAATCTTAAATATAAATAGAGAGTATATTTAATTTAAGATTGAAAATAAAAAATTTCTTAAATTATTTGATTGATCAACATATTCTAAATAAGAATGAATAATAATAATACTATAAAATATATTATGCAATTCATTATAACATATTACATTTGAATAATTTATTTTAAAAGTAATTATTTCATTTTGTTAAATATATAAATTTATTTTTTAAAAGATTTAGTGATAACACATTTATTTATTAATACTAGTTTTTATTAAAAATATTTTGCTAAAATTTGATCTAGTTATCATATTAAAGTTCAATTTACAAAAAATTAGTTATTTTATAGGAGTAATTTTAGATTTATTTGTAAATAATTATTTATAAAATAAATATAGATAGAATATGTTTTATTTTGCTGTAGCGAACTAAGCCTCTAGTAAACTAACATTTGTTTGTCTAGAAAAAATAGCAAATTTAATGTAACATGTGGTTAAAATGTCTCATAAATATAAAAATATTGATACTTCAAATAAATTTAATATGTAAATATTTTATTTTTAGTTATATTTAAATATACAAATTTAATTTATGATTAAAATATTTTTATTTATCAAGTTAGCAATTTTTATTTTTTTAATTTTCAATTCAGATCGGAAAATAGAAGAGTTTATGATACAAAAATAGAATATGATATGAAATCATAAAAAAATTGCAATGTATATAAATAAATAAATAATGTAAGTTTATTTTGTATTTTTTTTAACAGAAGGTTATTTTATTAATTGAATAGACCAAGTACAAAACTGAAACCCAAAATACATCTTAATATACTAATGCAGCTGCAGTAATAATTATGAGCTAATACTAAATCTTTTAATTTAATCATATTAAGATTTATTTATAAAAATAATTTAAAAATTTATATTTTTAATTTATATACAAATTAAAAGGTGTTAATTTTTAGTTTCTATTTATGAGATGGGAGTAAGATGGATTTTCTAAAAAGAACAGAGGTCTAATAAGCACCGCAAAATGTAGAAGTCCATGACGTAATTTTGCCACATGTTTCCAAGAAGTGGACCTGAGTGGAGGACCTGAGACACCTGTTAGATTTCGTCGTCATTGACCAAACGTTATCGTTTTATATAAAAGAAAAAATCGCTCTATACTACTAATTCAGTGGCGATGAGGTGGCATCCGCCATCCGGTAGCAAATAAACTTATAGCTGTACTTAAAATGTGGTGGCTGAGTTTTTTTTTTTGACAAAGTGGCTGAGCTTGACTAACAACAGAATTACACAACGTATTCGATTAGGGTCGTATTCTATGGTTACGATTCTGCCATATATGTCTTTTTCATTCCGTCGAAAATCGATTTTACGGTATAGACGCTTATGACCTCCCCCTCTATACCTTGCGGTAATGATTCCTCTGGAAATACCTTAGAACGACATGTAGCATCGAGTTTCACCGACAAAATTGCTCTCAAATATTTGTGATTTGCGACTTCCGAGCTTCTGTGCTTAATTTAATCTTGAATTTTTGATGTATAGTGTGACAGGTGGCTCCCCAAAATTGGTTGATGAATGAGTATAAGTTGGGACCCTTATTAGTAATTATTGAAATCTTTTTTACTATTTAGACATCTTTTGCCTCAAGTATGCTGGTTTTGCTTAATTAGATGCATGTTACCTGTATTTTTCATGTTTCCTTACATAGAGAATAATAAGCAATAATTTATTGTTATCTTGTTCAATATTTTTTGGTTTTGTTTTAAAAAACAAAAATTTGGTGTATTTTGATAATAATTTATTTAGAAAAGGACGGTATAGTTTGTTGCTACCTTTGCGCAAAAAAACTTCCTTTTGTGAATTATGTGTTGAAATAATTCGTTGAAGAAATAATTTGCTGCTCATTACAAGAATGTGATGATAATATGATATCATTGAAATGTATATATAAAACAAAAAAAGGCCAACTATATGTTAGTGATTATTCCAGCTGCATGTTATGAGAAAATGTTGCATTAATTTCTTGCACAGCAAACAGGATTTTAGGAAACTTCATGATCTGGACATCTTTAAAAAAAAAAATCTTTTGGCTTTGGCATTTGAAATTCGTTAATTACTCGCCCACAGGAAACTAACTCAAGCAGAATATAATTTGGATCCTTAATCAAGCAAGCTAATGAAATGAAAATATGAAATACTAGTATTTTATCATAAAATGAATCATAGATCCTGTTTTACTATTAAACATACACATAATTTTTTGTGTACTCTCCACTAATTTTTGGTATTGATGCTTTGACTATTTTTATACATCAAAGTATTTGATATTAGAACTCAGTTAAGAGTCAACTCTGAATCAAACTCATGTTCCCTCCCCCGTTTCTGATTTATATATTTTGTTGCCAAAAGACTAATTGTAATTTAAATAATTAAATATTTTATATATTTATAATAACTATATAATACATTAAAAAAATTAAAGATCTGTTAGAGAGTTAGCATTTGGTTAAATAAAAATAGATGTATCATATCTTTATAAATTAATTATTTATTTTATTTAGATATAGTTATGTATGTTTATTTCAATTGCTTATAATTTGAGACGGAAAAATAGTCTAATGTTGTGGCACAATGAAAGCTGAACACGTCAATACTAATAACATGGGACTGGACAACATGCGAAGGAACATGAGTGGCACTGTGCTTAGAGAAATTAATTTTCACATGTCAACTTATACTGTTTCGGATTGATGAACTGAAAATCGAACAAGTGTACAATATAAGTGGTTTATTAGAAGTTTTTTAACGTTGATATTCCTCTAGTGCAATGCACGAATAAGTCTAACCTTGCTCGGGTGGACGTTATAGCATAATGCATTGAACCGTACATTTCTCATACCTAATTTTATACCTCTCTTATTGTAATGAAAAATAAAATACTATAATTTGTACACAACATTTCTCCTGTAATGAGAAATATTAAAAAAAAAGCCAAATGATGTAAAAAGGTCAAACCTTTTATAAAAGTTTCACAAAAGTCTTGACCTTTCAATTTTGTCGATATTAGCCAAAAACAGACTATTTGGTTTCAATTGTGGCCAACTCTCAGTTTGATTTCAATTTTGCCTATATGTGGCTCCTACGTGGCATGCACATATATTGAAAGGTCAGGACTTTTGTGAAACCAAATAATCCATTTTTGGCCAAAATCGACAAAATTGAAAGGTTAGAACTTTTGTGAAACCAAATAATCAGTTTTTGGCCAAAATCGATAAAATTGAAAGGTTAATTTTTATGAAACTTTTGTGAAAGGTTTGGCCTTTCTACGACATTTGCGTAAAATTTTTTACTAATATATTATCTACAGTTTCCAATAGAATAAAATCAAACTACATATATATTAAAAAAATAAAAATGCATATTTAATTTATTAATTATATATAAAATATCCTCGATTATTGTTTTAAATTATATATTATGTACTATATTATCCGCTCCAACTAAATATCACAAATCAAAGTTTAAAATAATTAGCAATAATATTTTTGATAAATTACTTTTTATTTTTTTATGTCCAGCATTTAATTTATTTGTTTCTATTAAAACTATGATGTAAGTACAATTTATTGCTAAGTAATGTCAGGTACTTTTAAGTTAGATACAATCTAAAGTAATGTCAGGTTGTCTACTATTAAAAAAATTTATAACTTTTTAATACTTTCTCTAATTTTATTTTATGAATTTTATTTAATTTAGCATTTATTTTAATTTTCATGTCTTTTTAGGTATATTTAGATTTACTTTATCATATTTTATATTTCATGTTTTGATTTGAACATTTTAATTATTCTTTGAAAAATTAAACTAATGAGAAATACAATTTTTTTTTATTTAAAAAAATATTTACCAGTCATATACAGTCTTATATCATTTTAAAACTAAAATAATAAGAAAAAGGAATCATGCCAACTTCACAAGGCCATCTAGTCAAAACTTTGCATATGCTGAAATGTTTAAACTTTAAACTATTTGCACTAGACAAAAGTTTGTTCCAAAGTTTCAAAGCTACACTAAACTGACTACGTTAAGCCGTGGATCATATTTAAATTGTTGGTGGCCAATTACTAGTGATTGTAATAATTCCAAATTCACCTACCAGCTTTAGAAAATGGTTGGCGCTTGCTTGGTGGGGTCTGGATCATTAAGACCCGTTAATTGAGCTTATGAAACATATTTTGTCACCTTCCTTTTTCAAATTTTTCACAATAATAATGACCCCTTTATCTTTTCGCTTGTTTAGCATCTTTCATTTTGGCTTTAATGGTTGTTGATTCTTAGATTTATTTAATTATCTTTAATTTTATATTATACGCAACTTTTTAGGCTAAGAATCACTTCTCAATGTCATTATATCAAATGTGGAAATACAATTAAAATGCAAAATTATGCAATGAGTTGTAGACATTGTTAAAAAGATAAATAAATTATCAGATAGTAACTCTAGAATATATTAGTGGTTTTTGTAAAATTATTTTAACCGAGTTATTGAAACAGAAATATAAGTAAAAGCCATGCTGCTACTTTTGTTAATGGTACAAGTATTTAATGTAACAAGGGTCCACCCATCAAATTATAGTTCAGCTGTTTCCTAAGTTAATAAATTGGACCGCCATCTGACCTAAATGAACTGTTATGGGCTTATGGCAAGATCTATATGGTTCATGGAAATGAATATTGATCAATAGTGTCCTCAGCACATCTGTACACTATACTAGTGTGGTCCTCACACCTTACTAAAGCATAAACCTCTTATGTTGCTACCATAAACAAATATAAAACTCCACTTAAATTATAATAAAAATAAAAAATAAAAAATTTTAATCTATATTTTCTAAAAATAAATAAATATAAATTAATTTAAATTATGTATATATGTTATTTACGCTATTTTTATCTTTTAGAACTAGAAAAAATCTCAATTCTAAACAAATAGTTGCTCAAACAAGATTGCTAGGCTTTCTGAGGCAGAAATGGGCCACAGACATACCTGTCCATTACCCACTTCAGGATTGAGCTCAACTTCAAATTCAACAATTGTACTCTCTCTCTCTCTGCGATGCAATTAGAAATACTCTCGCAAATTACTCGAGAATTTTTTATAAGGTAGATTTGATAAATTTGAGATTAACTTAAAAAATCGAGTGAAGCTCGAGTATTAGAAAAAAAGTCTTGTGAGACTAGCGAGTCTAAACGAGCTCCAGTATTAGAAAAACAGATCTACAATTCGAACTTAAACCGACCTAAACAATTTTCTTGCACATAAAATTACAGTTTAATTTTACTATATAGATATTTTATAACTCTAAGATAGTTGAATTACATTTTTTATAGTGAAAAGAATTTCAAATGTGACAAATATACTTTTTTTTAATATATATCTTTTCATTGTTGTACTCGAGTCGAACTCAAATAGTTCGAATTTTAATTCGAACTCCAACTTGAATTTTTTAAATTCAAGTTAATTTGAGCTCAAACTCAAAATCGACCTTGTATAACACATTCGAGCTCAATCTTAACTCAGTAAATCGAGTCAAACGTATATGTTATGTTTGAAAATGGACAATTTAACAACTGTTCCTACCTACTGAAACTCGAAATCGAGATCTCGATCTCAGGAATGCACGGGAGAGACTTAACCACTTGGCGTCAGTAGCATTTTATACTATAAATTAATTGATAGTGAAAATATTTTCAGATGTGACATATATAATCTTTTTAATATTATTTTTTATTTTTTATTATACTCGAGTTGAATCGAATAACTCGGATATTGAACTTAAAAATTAAGGTTAACTTGAGCTAAAACTGGAAATCTGTGTTCAATAACACTTTAAAACTCAATCTTAACTCAGAAAATCTAGTCTAAGGTATATGTTCATGTTTGAAAATGGACAATGCAATTGACTACAGGTGACACTGCAATATCTGAAAATGGCTAATGCAACAACCACCCGAAAGAAAGTTCCCCTGAATCAGAGGCGGTGAGCAAATATTAGTACACAAAATAATATTAAAAATTCTCGAGTTCACACGGCTAACAACAACAGAGATAGGAAAGAAATAATAATAATTAATTACTCTTTTGGCTTTTTCAAGAGCAAAGGTCCAACATTGTCACCAGTGGCTTTGTTATGCTTTACGTGTGTTCCATCACATAATGGAAATATCCCTGATCTCCAGCATCTACCATGCACATATAAAATGAAATTCACTAAATTTTAACACAAATAATGGACCAAAATATATCAATCGTCCTCAATTATAATTATCTAATAAATTCAAATTTAAATTCAAACCTGCAATAAGGAGTTAGAGGCTTAGAAAGCTCATCGACCAGAACAGAGTCGACTACTTTGGCCTCTTCCTTTCTAATTGACGGGTTGATGCCTAGCCCTTCAGCTCTCACAGCAACCATGCGCCTTGGTCTGCCATCTACATGCACGGTTGGCTTGAGTCCTTGGAGTCTTGATTTGCTGTAACAAAAACCAGTGAATGAAGTAGCAGCAGAAATTGTGGCCATTGTATGAGATGTGAAATTAGGTTTAACGCTCAGTCTTAATCTGTGAGTGTTGGAAAAGGAAGTTAGGTTGAATTACACAAATATTGGGTGTTCAACTTGTGGAGAGCACGCTCCCCTTGATATGTGATTGTTATGCAGCCTCATGTCACTTCCAAAAATGTGTATCGAGTCTGTCTATTGAATGTTCTTTCGGTTAACGCGTAAAGCCCAGCTCAGTTACACATTAAAGCCCAGCTTATGTGTGTTGTTGAACAGTGAGAAAAGTTTGGGCCTCAGATTAATGCATCTTGCCTACTCATTATGCCATCTACTTTGATCAATCCGGTCCTTAAATTTTAATTAAAAGTAAAATAATTTATTTTCAGCTATTGTAATTAATTAAGTATAATATTTTTTAGGTCAATCAAAATTAAAATTGGTTCACTTTGATTTATAATGTTGTTTACATTTATATAATTTTATCTAAAAATTATTGCGTTCAATTAATCTAAATAGTTGAAAGTAAGTTATTTGATTTCAAGTCACAAGTTTAGTGACCGTATTCACCATTTACTCGATTAACTTTTGAGTAAAGAGTTAATTTAACTCTTAAATTTGTGACTCGCGGTCAAATATTTCATTATCAAGTATTTTGATCCAACTGATGACAATATTCTCTATTTTTGGTGTGGTGAATGATAAAATTGTGTCAACTCGGTCATTGAACTTGTTTATATTGTAATTTTGTCCTTAATTTTTCAAAAATGACTAAAATTTAATTATTTGAGCTCAAGTTACAAATTGAAGGACCATGTTAATCCTTTACTCATCAACTTTTACACGCGCGAAATGTCAAAATTGAGGCTAACAACTCATATCATTGCACCCACGCCAGCCGCACTCGTAATGCAACCCATTTAGCCAATAGCATCTCGCCATGTCTCGAGTCGTTAAAGTCTGCAATTCTTTAACACTGAAGGAACGTGCGATTGTAATGTGTTGAGTTTGGTTTAAGCAATTGCCGCGCCATCTCGGATTCTTGTTCATCACATCACATTATTCTTTTAGAAATTATCCTTTTCACTTTATTTTCATTTGCTCTGAGAGGGAGAGATATTGCAACAGAGAGTATGACGGTTTTGGTAGCGAAAAGGTATTGGTGGTTGCTGTTGATGTCGGCGTTGGTTTCAACGGCGATATGTGCGTCGGCGAGATCTGACAAGGAAATGAGGGAGCGGTTTTATGGTAATTTGTTGAATTCGTCTGCACCTGATAATGGAGACGGCAGTATAGCGCAAATGTTCGATCGAGTTCTTCAGAAGGAATTTTCTGAAAATGATCAGCCTGAAGGTTAGCTGTTGCTGCTCTAATTTCTTTTTTTTAACAAATTTAAAGTATATGTTAGGTATTGTACCGGTAGGAGGCTAATTTAGAAGCTGAGTGTTTGTCTTCTAGAGTGCAATTATAGTTCAGTGATGCTGTTTAGGTCTGTAATTTTACTTTGGCCTTGTGGAGTATGACTTATACTAGAATCATAGTATCATACCAGGAATTAGGGAATTTTGAAATGTTAAGCTAAGTGTCCAATTTGAGGACAATATGGTAAATCGGGAAACAGTGTTGCACTGGTTTATGGCAGTGGAATTGCGTAGAATTCATCCGAGATTGGTTCAAAAGAACATTCTTAATATGCATGTCCATGTTGTTGTGAATTATGTTTTAGTTTCAGGTCTGATACTCATGCCGTTGGCTTCTATCTGTTGGTTGATAACTGATGCTTATCCATAGGTCATCTCTTGATAGTGTGGTTCTTCAGGCTCTGTTTGTCTGATTTTATATATTTGTTTGTTTGTTTTCTTAGGTTCTGATGGAAGCAGTTTTAACAATAGTGTAGCTGATCAACAGGTAGGCTCAGTTTTTCCTTAAAATTACATAGATTTAAGATCTGTCTTTTGTCTTTTCTTGTGCAAGATATGCTGGTTAAGTTTTAGTTGCATACTACCTTTTAGCATTCTATTTTGTTTTGTTAAGCATTGTCTTGGTTTTGCTTTACAGGCTGTTCTGGAGACTGTAGTTAAGATCAACAAGAACAAGAAAAATGACACACAAGTGACTAAGTACAGAAATCTTAAAATACGTTTTTATGGGGGAGAGTGATTGCAGTGACTATAGTTCTCTTAAATTATTTTTGTTTATTCTTTTTGGCAGTGGAACGAAATCATTTGGCTTTCAAGATGTTTTTACATTGGAAAATGAAGATTCCGAGGACATGACAACCCTTATTGACAATAAGGTGTGCCAAAATTTGTAGTCAGCTCTTTATGTACCAACTCTTTTGAGATCATCTCTTTTTATTAACACTATTTTCTTACTAATTGTAGGATAATGTCTTTGTCATGTCCAACAAGAAATCCAAGTATCCGGTACTTCAAGTAGATTTGAGGTTAATGTCTTTTAAATCTTTATTTCTAGCTGCTATATGAAGGTTAACATTATTATGCAGTCTCATTATACGATAAGTTTTTCAGCTCGTGCATCTGCTGTATGACTTGTTTTCTTTGGCATGAACCACTAAATTAACATTGTTGACTTTGTGGTGTGTTTGCTAAATTTAATTTTTTCTTTAATATAGTGTTTGACATTTCTACAGATTAATTTCAGATCTGGTAGTTGTCATTGTTTCTGCTGCCATTGCTGGGATTATCTTTTCGTGTTTGGGACAACCGGTTAGTATTTATAAATGATAGTTATGTTTATCTTGTTTTGTTTACGTAGATAGTTTTTACTGCTTTATTTTAGGTACATGTGCAGGTTTTTATTTTATTTTCTGATTTGGGTTGTACACTATTTGAGATTTATGTTTCTCTATTGATATATGGATCTGTATGGTAGGTTATTGTGGGCTATCTTCTTGCGGGTTCGCTCATTGGACCAGGCGGGCTGAAATTTATTAGTGAGATGGTACAGGTATATTATTTTCCTTTTTCCTTAGCGCTTACACTTTTGATTCTGCACTTTCCCATTGTTGTTGTCATTTCAGTGAAGATAATTTGACAGGAACACGAATCTTGTGGGTCTATAGAACATGTTATCTTTTGTCATCATTGCCACGTTAATGTTTTTGAGATTGAAGATCTAAATGGCAATAAAGCTTTGCATGATGTTTGGTAGTAGAATCATTCTGCCAGCTTACCATCACCTGTTCCAATTAGCTGTCCTCAGATTTAGCATTATGTTTATTTTTAAGGAGGTATATGGGATTTAACTATAAGGGAGGCCAGCAGAGATCAGTGTTAACAAGTTATTAATCTGTTAGCTCTCTTTACTCATTAAACTGTAGTTAAATATCACAATTGAGAGTTTCCCTACTTGTAGGCCTTAGTAGAGCCATCTTGTTAGAAGGTAAGATTCTTTTCCTCTAGCTAGGGACTGTTTCCTGTTTTAGTTTTAGTTTTTGTTACTTAGTTTTGAGATGTTGGTATTTTTTCTTTGTAGTTTGTAATCATGGCATAAGCTACTTTGATTTTTGATTAGCTGGCTGACGAATGCTTTGCTCTCCTATTTGATATCTATTGTCATCAAAGAGAATAATGGGCTCAGGAAAACTGATTCATATTTTTAGCAAGCCACCTCAATAAAATACTCTTTGATATGAAATCAACAAGTGTCTACACTTGGCTTCTTTAACTATACTGTGTTTTAGTTTTGATCTCAATGCTTTGAGGATTTGACTGCTAATAATATTTTACATTAACAGTAAACTTTTCTTTGCTTTCATCACAGGTTGAAACTGTAGCTCATTTTGGTGTTATTTTTCTTCTATTTGCATTGGGACTAGAGTTTTCTTTGACAAAGGTAATTTATCTGTATTTGGTTTTGGAAATTCTTTGGTACATTAATCTATACAGCTATTTTTTCTGAAAGTTATACTGGTATTTATAAGAACATTTTTCACACTTATTCAAAAAAATTGCTGTGACTCAATCGTAATGCAGTTAAAAGTTGTGGGGCCTGTTGCTGTATTGGGAGGGTTACTTCAAATTGTTATATTTATGTTCTTGTGTGGCATTACTGCTGTGGTAAGTTGCTTAAGCTTCTGATGCCCCCCCAACTCCTCTTTTTTCTAGATGTCTTTGTTTAATCTCTGCTAAACTTGGGCATCTTTTAATGATGCAGTTGTGTGGAGCTAAGTTGTCTGAGGGTATTTTTGTTGGTTTCTTCCTCTCCATGTCATCCACGGCAGTGGTATTTTTTTAGGCACTTTGATACTGATATTTCTCTTATTTGTTTATATGAAACTTTGGGCTCATGCTTTTCTTTTTACTTGCACCAGGTGGTGAAATTTTTAGTTGAACGAAATAGTAGTAATTCTCTTCATGGTCAAGTCACAATTGGGACACTTATACTTCAGGTTTTGTTTCTATTTTGGCTTGTTTATATTTATTTGGGTTGCAAGGCAACTTTAGAAGATAGCATGTTCAGTTGGAAACTCTCTGATTCTGATATGAATAGTTGTCCATCATGAATTATTGCAGGATTGTGCCGTTGGTTTGCTATTTGCCTTGCTCCCAGTTTTGGGTGGCAGTAGTGGCATGCTACAAGGAATGGCGTCGATGGGGAAGCTGTAAGCTCTGTTTGCTATTTATTTTCTTGTATTACCCTCTCTGTCAGGGAGGAGAAGAGAATGAGTTACCTGTTCCTCTTTCTTTCATTGGGGAGAAAGGAGGCTCACTTTATGACTTCTTTTACTGTTCTCTGAAGCTTTCATTTTATTAATGATCTAAAGGTAAATTATTTGAATCAATTCTAACGTTTTTTATATCACAAACATCAGGTTGTTGGTCTTGTCCATATTCCTCACTGTTGCATCTGTATTGTCTTGGTCATTTGTTCCTCGCTTTCTTAAGCTAATGATACAATTATCATCTCAAGTGAGTTTTAGGCATTTCCTTAAATTATGATTTAAAATATGTCGTTCTCATGTTTTATGTTTCTCTTGGATAATTATCCAGATTGACCTTCTTAAGCTCACCACTTGTTTCATTTTTTGACCCAGACAAATGAGCTTTATCAGCTTGCTGTTGTGGCCTTCTGTTTGTTATCTGCTTGGGTAAGTATTAGCATGTTTGCCATTCAACTACTGAAGTTGTTGCACTTAAATTATGTATCCCGATGAATTCTAGTTTTGTATACCAATCAGTTAACATACAAGTAGGCGCTGTGCAACAATAGGAAATTTAAAAGGCAATTACATAGTAACCCCATTTTGCATTGCGAATAACATGCCTGGGAACTTCCTTTGCAATTTTCTGGAAACATGGGTGTGGGTCGGATGACTGATTACTTGTATAAATGCTGATTAGGAATTGATGTGTAATAATGTCTTGAATTGTTTAAATCTAAGTTGAGGAGAATTAATACAGGGAAAACAATGCCTTGCACGTAGTGAATGTTTTTATCTCATCTGCTAATTACTGAGCTGTAAGAGTATGGGATTCATTTTACATAATATTAGATAATTACTCCATTTTGTTATTGTATAATTAACTTTCTTTTAAGTGTGTTGAGTTTAATTTTTGCTTGTCACCTTTTTAATACTTTTGGAATTCTCTATTTCCATTTCAGTGCAGTGACAAGCTTGGCCTTAGCCTTGAGTTGGGTTCATTTGTGGCTGGAGTCATGATATCTACCACTGACTTCGCACAGCATACCTTAGACCAGGTACTCTTCTGGGCTATGGGTAGCTTCTTAAACATTAAGTTTGTTCATTTGTGTTAACTGATACTTCCCTTTTATAATTATTTTCCTCTTTATTTTCTTTACTTTCTTATGGCATTCACCATGGACAGTAAAAGATATGTTTCACTAGCTTTAATTACCTGTAGCCTTAAGTACTGTATTTCATGGTCTCATGGCTTCATGCGTTGTGAAAATAACCTCTTAGGGAGTTAATTTATTAGAATATATAATGGATATTATTGTATCTTATTGGCTTATGCTTATTGATTTAGAGATACTAATGACCTGAAAGTTTACCAAGCATTAGGTTGGTTGAAATGCTAGCCAATTTTAAACTTCTAGATAAGATCATGGGATGATTTAATTGTTTTAGCGAATACTTTTTGAGGATCATTGACTTGTGTTTTTTGATGAAAGTATTTTGTGTGATCTTGTTTGCTCAACTAGAAGCTAGTTTATTATGCTGTAAATGCATTATCATGTTAAGATTGACATTTGGTCTGGGACCCTAATGCTTCATATAGTTGCTCTAGTTAATATTATATGAACTTTTGATGATGTTTTCTTGGTATTTTAAATTAGTTTTGAATTTGTTTCTTTTTTACTTTGTAGGTGGAACCTATCCGTAACCTGTTTGCAGCTCTCTTCCTTTCCGGTATTGGAATGCTTATACATGTACATTTTCTGTGGAACCATGTGGATATATTGCTGGCATCCGTGCTTCTGGTCATAGTTATTAAGACAGCTGTTGTTGCTGTTGTTACTAAAGCTTTTGGCTATGGCATTAGGACATCGTTTCATGTGAGTTGCCTTTACCTTGTCCAAGTAGAGAGATCCTTTCTATAAAATACATGTTCTTAATGAAAATAATTTTATGTATTTTTCTTTAGGTTGGAGTATTGCTTGCACAAATTGGAGAATTTGCTTTTGTTCTCTTAAGCCGTGCCTCAAACCTTCATCTTGTCGAGGTAACCTCTCTTTCTTCCTTCCGTTTATTCGTGTCGGTATGCATATGGTGCTTTTATCTATGTCGCGTTAACTTTGATTGATTCTTGAAATTGGTTCTTGGTTAATGCAGGGAAAAATGTATCTGCTTCTTCTTGGAACAACAGCTCTTAGCCTGGTTTGTTTTTTTAAATACTTAGCAATGCATTGGCAGCTTTAGTGATTCTTTTGACTTTTCGATTTCACATTCACTTCTATAAACTGTCATTCAGGTAACGACTCCTCTTTTGTTCAAATTGATACCCAATGTCATGAATTTGGGTGTTCTTTTGAATTGGTTTCCACCAGAAAACAGTACACAGAATGAGGTCTCTCTCTCTCTCTCTCTCTCTCTCTCTCTCTGTCTCTCTCTCTCTCTCTCTCTCTCTCTCTCTCCCTCCCTCCCTCCCTCCCTCCCTCCCTCCCTCCCTCCCTCCCTCTCCCTCTCTCTCTCTCTCTCTCTCTCTCTCTCTCTCTCTCTCTCTCTCTCTCTCTCTCTCTCTCTCTCTCTCTCTCAGCATGTGCATGTATATAGGAAAACTAATTGATATACTTCAAAAATGTCACTGTTACTATAGTTATAGATTGCGTTCAAATTATCTCGATCATAGTTTAGTCAATTATTCCTGAAATTGGAATATCTGATCATTGATCTTTACTTTTTTTTCCTGTGTAGTACAATGCGAAAAAATATAATTTTCTTATTCCTTTTTCAGGAGAAGGAAAGGGAGAGAGTTTCCTTGATCGAAGCACATAACAGATTGTTGTGACCTTGGAAGTTTAACCTTTAAGACCTCAGTAGTCTGTAAATATATGGGTTTCTCCTTGCTGCCAACATGGTGCAGATTTCAGAAGATAGGTTAGAGCTAATTATTAACTATTAACAGTGAAGCATGAGATGTCATGTACATACCTATTATCTTTCACATTGTTTGAATAGTGTATAGTAAATTTTTGGGGCATGTCACTTGCTAGTTGGTGATCTGTGATCATTTTTGCTACCAAGAACAGTCCAATTGTTCACACAATTATTTGAGGTATTGTAGAAGATAATTAGTTCGATGGCAGTGCCAGTGTTAGACATTCGTATACTTTGATAGTTGTATGAGCATATCAAGAACTAAGATCTTCTGATCTTGTAAGTTGTTTCCGGTTAAGGAATCATTTTATCAAAATATTGAAGTTTTTTTTGGTTTAGAATCTAACTACAGTGAAAATGATCTTAGTTTAGAGAAAACATAAATTTTGATGTTTCTAAGAACATCTTTTCTAATTTGTGAAGTTACATGAAGGCTATGTTTGGTTCGTATAATAAAATATTAATGAAATAATAACGGTTCTTAAGGAGTAGATTTTTTTTTTAATTTTTAAAAGAATATCTATTTTATAAGAACTATAAAATAGTAATTTTATAAAATTATCGTTAGTTATTTAGACGTAAGTAAACATTATATGGAATAGCTCATTTCAAAGATGAAAACTAATTTGTTAGACCGACATAATAACCATAAATAAAACTTGAGGAATGAAAAATAAAGTTTATAATTAGCTTCTCTTTTGAGCAAAGGGTTAACTCAACCTCCGCACATTTATTTCGAGATCAAATGAGTCACTTTTAACTTTTTCTAATCAATTAGATCTAAAATATTGTGTTTGGATCAAATAAGCAGCACGTTAGACTTAGGGGGTATACAAATTAAGAGTTACTTCACTTAAATCAACAGAGTTTGAAATGTAATTAACTAAAATAATTCAAATTGGCTCATTTGATTTTGAAATACAAATTTTTAAATCTAATTAACTAATTAAAATTAAAATTAATTTATTTGATATCAAAATACAAGTTAGAGATCCGGATTAACGCTTTTCTCTCTCTTTTTATGGTACTTGAGTTTCACTGTTATGCCTTAAATGTCTACACTGACAAATATGAAGAATGAAATTTATCGAAAAGAAAGGGCTTTACTATATACCGTTTTTATTTACTAGATATCGCCCCTCCAAATTACCTCCTTATCTTTTTAACCAAAACATAATAATTTTTTTATCGATTTTTTGAGGTAAGACGTTTTGGGATTGCGTTCCACCTTAAAAAATCGATAAATTTTTTTTATTAATAATTTATAAATTTAAATTAGCTTTCAAAAATAAATTAAATAATAATTTTTTATTTTCAAAATAATTTTTTTAGCAGTGTAGTGGAATGTCTTGATTTGAAAAAAAAAATCTTTTATTGAAAAAAATAGATATAAATGAAAAGAATGATAATTTTATTGAAAAAAATATCTCTTCTTTGGTTAAATTTCGACTTTTTCATCCAAATTTTTTATTATCCATTTTTCGTATTTATTTGTGAGTTTTAAAATTTGGAATAGATAGTAGGGATTGTAAATAGTAGTCCACAAAAGAAAAGGAAAAAGAGTTGGTTTGTCCGATTGTTTTAAGAATGATTTTTTTGATACTTTATAACTAAATTGAGGGGTGAAGTGATCCTTTGTTCCGAAATTGACCATGGAGTTTCCCAAGAACCGTTACGATTCAGCCACGTGGACCGGAGGTGGATGTGAAAACACAACGGAATCAATTCTCGGCGGTCTTATTACAAGAGAAAAAGCTCGGAAGGAGTGACCATCAACTGTTCGAGAACGAAGTCATTGACACAATTAAAAGATAAATTAATGGAGAAGGAGGCCGTTCGGCTCCGTTGCCAGCGAATCGGCTGCAACGACACCTTCACCGACGACGATAATCCAGAAAATTCTTGCCAATACCATGATTCAGTATGCTCATAATTTTATCTAGTCAAATTTAATTACTACTTATAAGCTACTACTCTACTTTGTTAATTTTGGTTGCACCTGTGGATTTTACTGAATATTTATGGCCTGTCAGCTTTTCAATCGCTTTGTTCCATGTACACAATAGGCTAAGATTTAGATAATTTGTGAATCTCTGTGGTCAATTAGGTTAAACAGTGAGGTTTCTATGATTATTTCTGTGATTTAAACAAAGCTGTTTAACTTATAAAATTACATGATCAGCTCCAGTTGGTATGCATAAGCTATTGCTCATTTAAAAAATTGAGTCGATTTGAATTTTGCATTATTCAAAGCGTTCTATCCTGTCGTTAGTTGCGTTTTATAAGTAGTTAAATTAGCTGAATCGTTTAAATTCTTATAGAGGATAAAGGTAAAGGGAGAGAGATGGAAATTTATTAAAGATGTTTCTCTCTTCTTGAATTGATTAACGGCTGCTACTTATATTGCAATTGGTTCTTCTTGAAATTTTACTTGATCGATTGTTGAACATACCGTTTATCAAATAGACTACTAGCCAATGACATAATGCTTGCAATATATGTCTAAGTGTGACCTCTCTTTTGCTTGGACTGACTGCATAGGCTCTCTAAATGTTAATTAACAATTTAAAAGCTTAAATCTCATCCTTGAGTTATGGCTTTTGAGTTGTGATGTCCTGCATACTGTACTGTATATTACAACTGTGAACTTTTTTGGCAATTGGCACTTTTGTAGCTGTAGAAGCTCTGTTTAGATAGTTCTACATTTCCCCTGTTGTTTTTCCTTCCTTTTATCTTATATGTTATGCTACGAATATTTTCTATTATGTAATGAAATACGGGATAATAAACATGGTGCTGGATTATACTAATTGATCTTTTATCTTGCATGGTTGGGCTGGGTCTCACTGCATCTGCTCATGTGTATCAGGGAGTAAGTCAGAATCATTTTCACTGTTACATTAAGTTCTTTTAAAAATATTTTCCTTCCTCAAACATTGATGTGCTGTTTTCCAGCCTTTTTTTCATGATGGAATGAAAGAATGGAGTTGTTGCAAGAAAAGAAGCCATGATTTCACCTTATTTCTAGAAATTCCAGGGTATGTTCTATCCTTCTCTCTATTGAGAAATGAAAAGTCTTTGTTCTAACCTTATCATTGTGACTTAATCTTAAAACAATTTTAGATTGTTGTTATTAGTTCCTTATGTTTCTTCTTTATTGAAGATGTAAGACAGGTAAACATACAACCGAGAAACCAGTATTAGCAAAAGTTGCAGCAAGTCCGAAACCAATTTCTGCTCCTACCGCTGCTGCTACAACCAAGTTGACCGCGAAAGAATCCTGTCCTAGGTGCAAGCAGGGGTTCTTTTGCTCAGATCATGGTATCGTAATTTCTTTGCTTCTTACAAAGGAAATTATCATGATCAGTAAAAGCTATAGATCTTAATGTGCGTATAAGACTGCTCTTGTTTGAATTATCAAGTGAAATATTTTATAGCTTTTAGTTTTTATCATATATTTATGGGTCTTACTCTTTTCCTATTCGTAATTGCTTATGACTTATGAGCATTGACCCAACCGTGTGTCATAGTTATGAACTACTTTCGATGCTCGTGGAAATAGAGTCCTCCGCTATCTGGCAAGTTGGGATTATTTTGAAGTGCTTATGTCTCTGTTATTGCTGTGGGGATTAACTTGTGATGCTATAGGAAATTGGAACTTTCTTCTTTTGTCTATTTTTTTCGCCTCTGCATACTGCATAATTATTTCAAGTAGTTGGTTTCGGTTTGACTGTCTACCTCTCAATAGATACTTAAGGCAGAACAAAAAAGTTTTTAACTAAAGTTCATTTTGGTAGCAGTCATGGTCCTCATGGAGTTGGAATGAGATGAGATTGAGGCAAGTGTTTTAGTTTGCTAAGCGAATGAATTAGCATCTAACGAAAATTTGAGTTGAAAAGGGTTTAATAGAATAACAGCCAACTATTTGATCCTTTTTTCTTACTGTCCAGTGCACTCCGTTGTCTGTCTTGAGCATATATAGTTGGATCAATGTATCATCTTTTGGTGCGAGTTTGACTGTATCCTTTTTAAACTACACGACTGTCTACAGAGTTTAATTGCTTCGGAACTGTTCATCTTAGGTTCACAAGTCAAGCAACCTGCACCTGCACCTGCAAAAAGTGACGCGCCACAATTTTCCTCTGCACCACCCAAGAAGATTGTTGATATAAATCAGCCCCAGACCTGTAGGAATCAAGGATGCGGTAAAAGTTTCAAAGAAAAGGAGAATCATGAAACTGCCTGTAGTTACCATCCCGGGCCTGCCGTTTTTCATGATCGACTCAGAGGGGTATCGGCTTTGTGCCATTTTTTTTCCCAGTCTATTTCCTTTTTCTTTTTCAAATAATGATATAATCTACTTGTGATATTGCAGTGGAAATGTTGTGATATACATGTAAAGGAGTTCGATGAATTCATGACCATTCCACCTTGCACCAAGGGATGGCACAATGCTGATCCAGTGTCGTAGCAGACAATCAAGATTTTCAATTGCTATTCCTTCTATTACAAAATTCGATCTACAATGATTAAAAAAATTCTATTTATCCGGCTGTTTAATTAGAATTCAACTTCCTGAGTGTCTTTTTAACTTTGGTTTTTCTTTTCGGCTTCCTTTTAACTTTCTGGTCTTGTTAAAGTGTAACAGTTCATTTATTTTACTTTGGACATTGACTAAACTTCTTGGTGCTTCATAATGAAGAAACATTATATGTAAAATCTCGAACAGACTGATTTTTTGTGTTCAATATTCTGAGATTGTCAGTCTTTGCACAATTATGTTTGGTTTAGACATAGGATGGAAGCAAACCAATTTCAATTCAAAGAGCAGTGAGATAGAGATTGATGAAGCAGTCAATAGCATATATGTTATAACTGATCAATGCAAGGCCCTCCTAACTACTTTCGTTTGGATCGGATTTGGACCGGATTTGGACATTTAATTTTATATCGGGCTTGATCCGAGTTTGTATCCAAGATTAACTTTTTTTTTTATGTGAAGAGTTGGATTTTTATTTTTAATTAAAATTCTATGTTCATCCTAACAATCCGGCCTCGGTCCGTATAAATAACTGGATTCAGACTGAATTGAGATTATACATAAGAGTCAAGTTCAGTTGGACTTGGTCCGAATCCGCTCGAGTCGGGCTCAGGATCAGACCTAGACATCGACACGCTTCATGATGAGAATGAGAAGATGAATAAAACTAAATAACAAATTTAGTAATTAATTAGCTAACAAGCTAATTACTGCAAATATATAGTTATTCATAGAATTATTCATTGTGGTGTTTCTCCAACGAAACGTGAAAAACCATCATATAATCCAATGGCTTCGGACATAATCCCAGTTTGTCTAGTTTAGTTCTGTAGCGTCGCTCTCGAACTATAGACTATAGAGTCTTTTGTGGGATATGGTTAGAAGAACGTGGTATAGTTTCACTATCAAACTGAAATCCTTAAATTTAATTTAACTTAATTTTATAATGTCAAGGCTAAAAGACAAAAAAACAGTAAACAATAAACATTTTTGGATAGCTATCACGGGTCCTATGATGTGTGCAATCAATCCTCTTCTTTATTTCTCTACCAAAACTCTTGGGTCCTACTGGCTACTACTACTTATTTACATTTTCATTACCATTTTTTTTTTATCATGATGATTATTTATTTTCTTTGTTTTAACTAGCATTTTCCAACTTTATTCATTTAGGATTAAAATATTTTCAAATAATTTTGTGGGAATTTTCAATTGCATTTTCTAAAGGCTTGATTATATGTATCTTCATTTGTAAATTTTATATTTATATTTTATTATTGATTTCAGTTTTATTATACATTTTCAGTTCTAATATTTTGATTATGTTTTGAGTGAGTTGAATTGATGTAACATTTTTTTTATTATAGACTAAATTTCAAAAAATAAAATATGATATAATAATAATAACAATACAATGAATGACTTTCATTAACGTGATACTCTAAACAGTCATCTATGAGAGCCATCCAATTAGACGTACAGTGTAAAAAATTCAATTTTCAAAACCAAAAAATAAAACTAAAATTAATAGCCACTTTAAATTTATATCATCAATAAGAAGAAATTTTTACATTTATAAAAATATGATAAATTTTGTTAAAAATTTATGAATTGCATTATTAACCTATACTTTCATTGTAAAAATAAACTAGAAAAAAATATTATACATTTAAAATGTTTAGAATGTCAATTTCATTCTCTCATTTTCTGCAAGGCAATTTCTATCACCACCACTTTTTATACCATTTCATTTTTTTAAGCAAAAACTTATTAGAAAAATGTAAAATGATGATTTATTATTAACTTTTAAAATGACTGTTTTAATTTTTAATTATTCATAAATTAAAGTAAGTTTTTTCTCATTTGTCCAGGATGAAGTAGTAATGAACTACTCTTTGTTTTTTTACACAGGTGGATATTGTCAATTTTTTTTTTTTTTTGAGGAAAAGATATTGTCAATATGAATTACCCTTTGGTTTAAAACCAGCAGCAGTATCGGAAATTGAACTCTGATAGTACACGTGGCAGATATTTGTTCATAATAGCACAAGACTAGAATCTCACTCAATCATTACAAGTCCAGCCTTTTTAATTAAAAAAAATACTCATATCAATTAGTAGTAGTACTAATTTTATTTACAAATAATGCCATTCCATGTCTCCTAGGAGAAAGCCAAAACCACATCAATCCCAACTTTTGAATCCCAAATATTTAAATATAATAATGCAACGAACAATCTTCCTCATTTATATAAATATTAAAATGTTCAATGATAAAAAATAAATAATACTATTAATTAAATATTACTGTAATTTTGTAAATATTTATTAATTTATTATAAAAATAATATTAATTTCATATAACCTTTGTGTTACATTATTCTTATAATAATTCAATAAATATTTGTGATAATTTTTTTTTAATTTTTTTATCATTTAATTGACTAAAACACTGTAGATATGCTACACAAATGATATGAAACAATAGTCGTGTTGTATAAATTTTTTATAAAAATAACATGTCGCGGTGCAAACGTGGCATCATGGCACAGAATAAACATTTATTTAAATAACGGTAATGACCATTATATGCATAAGGACAACTAATTATTACTGGAATGCCATCGATTGCATTCCGAAGAAAAGGCCCACTGACGCCGGTGGTACAAGCTGAGAGCTGATAACAGCGAAGAATCCGCCGGTGGCCTCCGCCAATTTGATATGAAGACTGTGGAAAATGTAATGAGGCTATTGCTAGCTAAAATAAGGCAAGTCAGGTGTCACTTTATAGAGGTGGTATGATATGGTCTCAGATTCTGCCACGTTTCTGATAATTCTGATATGATGCTCCTTGCCCAGCCTAGGCAGACCTATAACGCTGAAAAGTTCTTAATAATGTTGGTATCATGGCGTGATTATCATCTCCAATAATTAATTGCTACGTGCAATTATCACATACCATTAAAAAAACAATTAAATGAAATTTCCATTATTTTAACTTTTGTTTATTGTGATATTGATGAATGATGATCATAGAACTGTAGAAGCAGTCATGAATTTATGATGATCATAGAGCATCCAACGGCTGGGGTTGGATGTAGGAATGGAAAATAGAAAGGCGTGGGACCAAATGCAGGTGTATATGAAAATGGTAAAACATGAATTGAGAAAAGCAAAGATTGAAAAGAGGAGAAGCAGCTTTATAGGAAGCAACCTGTTTATTGCTTAAGCGAGCGCTTTGTCTTTGCTTATTCTTTTTCTTCCTTATTTGTTTGTCTTTTCCACAACAATCTTTCTAAAGTTTTTCTGCTTTTTCAACCATTCAACCCAATGCCATATCCGCATAAAATTAGAGGATCTATAACAAAATAATTAAATAAAATGAAAGAAATATATGCCATCCTTCTTGCATTGCATGTATTGACCAAAATTACCTAAAATATAGGATTAATACATTTGGGTTCATCTATTCTTACATTTTCAACGATCGAGTTCATGAACTCAAAAACGTCCGCATTGAATCCCTGCAATATCAATTTCATCCAAGTTAAGTATTTTCGCCTATTTTCGTCCCGTTAGTTCATCTCTAATGGAAATCGACGAAAATGGACAAAAGAAACTTGATATATTTGCAGTTTAATCGTGTAGAAACGTTATGTCTACATGCTTAGTTTATTAATGAATAAACATTTATTGTTATTTATTAGAATATATATAAATATGTTATTGATTATATTAAATAAAAATATAATAAAAAAGTAGACTTTGTTAACATTAGTTGTGTTTTTATTATAATAAAAAATACTTATATAATTTAAGTTATAGTACAATGATAAAAAGTAGAAAAATTTATTAGGACTAAAAGACTATAAAAAGACTCTATTGTTAAATTGGATTATTTATGTAAGCAAATTAAATTTCATTTTATTTTATTTTTACTTTTACCTTACAATGCCTTTCAGCCATAACAGTAGATAAAACGATAGCCGTCCGATCAAACCACCAAAAAAAGCACTTGATACAGAGGCGCGTGGTGGATAAAAATAGAAACAGAAATAGGTGTCGAAAACTCAATGTTTTTAAAACCGGACCGGAACGGGAACCGGCTTCGTCGGGGGTTCACGGTTCAACCGGTTCAACCGGGTTGGATCGGATTTTTTAATTTTAATAAATATAAATTTTTTAAATTAAAAATGTATAATATTATAAAAAAAAATATGATAAAATAGTTATGTAATACCATTTTTTAGAGTTTTTTTATATAAAAAGTAAAATATAATTATAAATAATTAATATTTAAGAGTATATAAAATAATTATTATATATGAGAAATAAAAATTAATTTTAGTAAAATTTATTGTGTGAAATATAATAATAAAAATTAATATTTAAAAATATGTTGAATAATTAATTTGTGTTAGAGAGAAAAAATGAGTGTTGTATATGAAAGAGAAAATGTGAGTTATTATGAAAGAGAAAAAAGTATGAAAGAGAGAGAATAAAGTATGTATGAGAGAGAAAAAATAAAATAAAGTGTGTGTAAAAAGTAAAATATGTATAAGAAAGAGAAAAATAAACACATGAGATGTGGACATGTGTAAAATGGGACCACAAAAATATTCTTTGGACAAAAAAGAGACTTTTTGGTCTAAATTTTCTGAAAACCGGGTTTGGCCGGTTTTGGTCAAAAACCGGATTTTTCCGGTTCAATCCGGTTTTTGACCGGTTTTTGAAAAAGTTGACTTTTGTATCTAACCGGACCGGACAAAGGTCCGGTTCCCGGTTAACCCGGTCGGACCGGCCGGTCCGGTCCGGTTTTAATAACATTGCGAAAACTGTAACTACTTGGGGAAACGTTAGTACGAATGACGGCCGCTCAGTGTCTTTAATTGTCAAATCAAAACTTTATACTTAACGTCTGTCAACTCACCGCCGTTTAAGAAAATTAAAAGAAAAACACAATCCTCTCTCTAGACTACTGTAGCAGTAGTAGCAGCAGTACTATTTACCTGTCATCTTCTCCATCTCTCTTCATTAACACTCTCTTTTAACTCCTTCCTTACACTTCACGCCAACCGCCTGCTCCTCTCTATTTCTCTCTCTCTTACACACATTTTCAGCACAAACATTGCATACAAATGGCAGTTTAAACTCTTTATTTACTGTTTTTTAATGGAGCTGTGGTAGAGCTGGTTCATGCTCTCTGGTTTTTGAGAATTGCTGTTGATCGGAGACGATGAGGAAAAATGAGCAAGTTTTGGTTAATTTTGAGTGCTGTCTGATGATTTTTATCGGAGTGTTTTTGCTTCTCTGTCCGCTCGGTTCTACGCTGAACGATGAAGGTTTCCGACCTATTTTGCGGTTTATTTAACTTCCACCGTCTGTTTTTTCTGATTACTTTTTCCACTCCGTTTGCGTTTCCGTGCTTCTTTTGGCAATGCCTTATTTGAATGGTTTCGGTGATTTTAAGTTGTAAACGGAGAGAGGAGGAGGAAATGTAGATATGTTTGGAACAGAGTGCGAATAATTACAGAATCATAATAAATATCTGATAATATTACAATTATTTGCATTTTGATGAAACTTCTAATATAAGCTGTGTAGTAGTGAAGCCTGAGTATGCGCAATTTGACTGTCAATTTGCGTGTTCACATTCTTGACCTATTTTACAAGTAATTATTTCATAATATGATGAGGAGAAGAAAATTAGAGACTATAATTGTGGTGGCGATGTTGATGCAGGGAAGGCATTGATGTCGATAAAGGAGTCGTTCAGCAATGTGGCTAACGTGCTTCTCGATTGGGATGATGTTCAGAACGCGGATTTTTGTTCTTGGCGTGGTGTTTTGTGCGACAATCTCAGCAACTCTGTTGTTTCCTTGTAAGTAACTCTCTTCTGAACTTTATTTTCGTATCTCTGTTTTATGTGCTATGGGCTCATGTTTTGTTTTTATGAAGGAATTTGTCAAATCTGAACTTGGGTGGTGAAATTTCTACTGCCGTTGGCGATTTGAGGAATCTACAATCCTTGTAAATTCATTGCCTTACTATTTTTTCTTCATTTTTTTTTTAATTTTTTACTATATTATTATTCTAATGCCATGCCTCTAATATTCTCTCGTGTCTTTAGAGATTTTATGGGAAATAAGTTAACTGGTCAAATCCCCGATGAGATTGGAAATTGTGCTTCTCTGTATCATTTGTGAGTTCTGTACTAATCTATTTATTCATATGAATGGCTTCTAATTTGCTTTGTCAATAGGATTTTTTTGATATTTTATTTGCAATGTCAAATGTAGGGATCTGTCTGATAACTTGCTTTATGGAGATGTACCTTTTTCTATATCTAAGCTTAAGCAACTTGAGTTCCTGTGAGTTTTTCTCTCTTTGGCCGCTTCATTCTTTTGTTTCCTCAACTAACGTTACTTTTTGTTATTCTGAACCTGGAGTATTTGTTTGATCTCTTTTTGATTGCAGGAATTTGAAAAACAATCAGCTTACTGGTCCTATACCTGCCACTTTAACTCAGCTTCCCAACCTCAAGACTCTGTAAGTGTTTCACCTTCATATTTCTCCCTCTGTGAACGATTCCGGTTAATTTTTTGTGTGCTTATTTATTATTGGTTGAGCTTCTAAGGGATCTTGCTCGGAACCAGCTCATTGGTGAGATACCACGACTGCTCTATTGGAATGAAGTGTTGCAGTACCTGTAAGTTTTTGTCAAATCTAGTGACTATTTTTAGGCCATACTTTCATTTGTTTTAACTTAGTTGTATTAACTTTTGAGAGAATGGTTATGATTGATTCAATTTCAAATCTGGTGCAGAGGATTACGTGGAAATTCCTTGACCGGAACATTGTCTGAGGATATGTGTCAGTTGACCGGCTTGTGGTATTTGTAAGCAGTTAGCCCTTGGACTTCTTAACTTTGTATTGTTTTAAATTACAGCACGGTTTGTTATGTTTCATTTTGCTGTTATCTAACTGAACACTAATTAGTACTTATGGTGACAATGGAATTTCTTTTCCTCAGTGATGTACGGGGAAACAACCTCACTGGAACAATTCCTGATAGCATTGGCAACTGTACAAGCTTTGAGATACTGTAAGTTCTTGAGCACTGATGAAATTAAGTGCAGATATTCATAACAATCAACTCTTCTGTAAATTATTTTTAATCATGATTATTCTTTTAAACTTTTATCTTTGTTTTATTCATTACAGGGACCTGTCATATAATCAAATTACTGGGGAGATACCATATAATATTGGTTTCTTGCAAGTAGCTACATTGTCAGTATTCCTTGTAAAATTATCTTCATATTTATATGAACCTTGATCAGTTGAATGTGTAGTAATCAGTTGAATGGTTATGGTCTTGTTTATGAAGGTCACTACAAGGCAATAAGCTAACCGGAAAGATTCCTGAAGTGATAGGTCTAATGCAGGCCCTTGCAGTTTTGTAAGTCAGCCTTATTATTTTCTTCCAAGGGTCTTAATGCATTTGTTTAGTGTTTGAGTGATTCGATCTTACTTCCATCCTCTTATTCCAGGGATTTGAGTGAAAATGAGCTTGTTGGACCAATTCCACCAATACTTGGCAATTTGTCATTTACTGGAAAACTGTAAGTTTGTTGTTAGAGATGCATGTGAGTGACACTGACAGCTACTTCTTTACTTATTGCTAATTTTTCTCGCTTTGATAGGTATCTCTACGGAAACAAACTCACTGGGCCAATTCCTCCAGAGCTTGGAAACATGTCTAAACTTAGTTACCTGTAAGATTCTGCTCAAAACTTCATTTACTTGCAATTTTATCAAATATCAAGTTGCTTTTTGTGATGTTCCCGAGTCTTTTTTTTTATTTTGCAGTCAACTGAATGACAACCAACTTGTTGGCAGCATTCCACCTGAACTTGGGAAGCTTGAACAGCTATTTGAATTGTGAGCCTTTATAAATTTCTTCTCCTTGTCTTGTTGTTGCATTTTTGTTTAATTGCCTTTTGTGGTGCAGAAATCTTGGTAACAATGATCTGGAAGGGCCTATTCCGCATGACCTCAGTTCTTGCACTGCGCTGAACCAATTGTATGTTTCTTTAAATTGTATTTAAATTATCTCTCTTCATGTGCTCAAACTTTTGATCTTAATCTATAATTGATGATATTAAATCTGCTATTTCAGCAATGTACATGGTAATGGGTTAAATGGAACTATTCCTCCAGGCTTCAAGAAATTAGAGAGTTTGACATACCTGTAAGTCATTAAGTCAAGTGTCTTGTTTCACAAGAGATCATATGATATTGTTTCCATGGAATTAATCATCTTCTGTAAAACCTATAGAAATCTATCATCAAACTATTTCAAAGGAAGGATTCCTCTTGAGCTTGGACATATAGTTAACCTCGACACATTGTAAGTTTCTTCATGTGAATATATTTACTTCTATAACACGTCACATATCTCATTACTTACGGATTATTACGTGTTCAGGGATCTGTCTGGAAACAATTTTTCAGGACCTATTCCAGCTTCTATTGGTAATCTAGAGCACCTTCTTACCTTGTAAGTACTGAAAGTAATTTTAAATCTATTTTCGAACTCTTTTGAGAATTTTTTTCAATGACATTAACATATTTTCTTGTTTTTTAATTTCCAAGGAACTTTAGCAGGAATCATCTTGGTGGACTATTGCCAGCTGAATTTGGTAATCTCAGAAGTATTCAAATTCTGTAAGTTTTTTCTCAGTATTTTAACATATTCTTAGATTATATCCTTCATAAGCCCATCTTTTTGTTAGTGATTTTGCTGAACAACTTTTTTTTTTTCAGTGATGTTTCATTCAACAATGTTACTGGGAGTATTCCTGCTGAATTTGGGCAATTGCAAAACATTGTTTCCTTGTAAGTTTGAAATTCTTTCCTCCTTGGGTTTCTTATTCAAAGTATGAAGTTGTGTGATTGACAAGACCTTGTGGCAGAATCCTGAACAACAACAGCCTGCAAGGAGAAATCCCCGATCAACTTACCAACTGTTTCAGTCTCACAAATCTGTATGTCTATATTAGCAGCTTATGGACGATTTACCATTATCACATGTTTTGCATTATTTTATGGGAAATTTATATTGGGTTTTTTAATGTGCAAGGAATTTCTCCTACAATAACTTATCCGGGATTGTACCTCCTATCAGAAACTTCTCACGGTTTCCACCAGAGAGGTATGACAAAAAGTATTGCTTTATTTTTTGGCATGAGTTATGCTTGTTTATTTTTTTATAACATGTGTATTTTCTGCTCCAGCTTTATTGGGAATCCCTTGTTGTGTGGCAATTGGTTGGGATCCATATGTGGACCTTATGTACCAAGGTCAAGAGGTAAGAACTTGACCATCTGTTAACACTTCTTATTTTTGAAAGTATTTGGTTCTTATTGAACTTGTGAAGCTAAATTATTCTACTATGTCCAGCAATTTTTTCCACAGCTGCAGTTGTATGCATGACGTTGGGCTTCATGACTTTATTATCTATGGTTATTGTTGCAATTTACAAATCAAACCAGCAGAAACAATTGATAAAGGGATCTCATAAAAATACTCAAGGTAGACTCGTACCGATGTGCTCTAAATTTCTATTTTACATTATTTTTTTCATGTCCTGATGATCTCTTTTCTTTCCAGTTCCACCCAAGCTTGTGGTTCTTCACATGGACATGGCAATTCACACCTTTGATGACATTATGAGAAACACTGAGAACCTAAATGAGAAGTATATCATAGGTTATGGTGCTTCAAGCACAGTGTACAAGTGTGTTCTGAAAAATTCCCGACCAATAGCAATTAAGCGACTTTATAATCAGTATCCATACAACTTGCGTGAATTTGAAACTGAACTTGAGACCATTGGCAGCATCAGACATAGAAACATTGTTAGCTTGCATGGTTATGCTCTATCTCCTTGCGGAAACCTTCTCTTCTATGACTACATGGTGAATGGTTCTTTATGGGATCTCCTACATGGTCAGTCAACTAGCTTCGTCTTTTGCTTTGTTAATTTTCTTTCTGGAATTGGAAGTACTTATTGTATATTTTGTGTCTAAATTCCTGTAATTGCATGTTTATAATTACAGGACCATCGAAGAAGGTAAAATTGGACTGGGAAACTCGCTTAAAAATTGCTGTTGGAGCTGCTCAAGGACTTGCCTATCTTCATCATGATTGCAGCCAAAGAATTATCCATAGGGATGTCAAGTCATCAAATATTCTAGTGGATGAAAATTTTGAAGCTCATCTGTCTGATTTTGGAATTGCAAAATGCATCTCAACTGCAAAAACTCATGCCTCAACATATGTTCTAGGAACAATCGGCTACATTGACCCGGAATATGCCCGCACATCTCGGCTAACTGAAAAATCCGATGTCTATAGCTTTGGCATTGTTCTTTTAGAGCTTCTGACTGGGAAAAAAGCTGTTGATAACGAGTCTAATTTGCATCAGCTGGTAAGACTCGTGCTTCCTCAACTCTTTTAGGCAGTAATCGGTAGTGACTGTTATCTTGTTATAATGGTGTTAGCTTCGCGTTGTTTCAGGTACTGTCCAAGGCTGATGACAATACAGTGATGGAGGTTGTTGATCAAGAAGTGTCAATTACATGTGTGGATATAACCCATGTGAGGAAAACATTCCAACTTGCTCTGCTGTGCACAAAGCGCCACCCTTCTGAAAGGCCAACCATGCATGAGGTAGCAAGGGTCTTAAATTCGTTTCTCCCGGCACCTCCTACAAAGAAACCTAGTTCAGCTCCTCCGCCAAAGACAGTCGACTATGCTAAGTTTGTGATCGACAAAGGACAACAGCATCCGGTTCCCAAACATCAGCAGCCGCCTCAGCAGGAAAATAACTCATCTGATGCTCAGTGGTTTCTTAGATTTCGAGAAGTAATTTCTAAGAACACCCTGTAATTTTGCTCATCTCTGATAAGGATGGGATCATGGGAACTCATCTATTTTGGCTCCTTGAGTTGTTTTCTGCTCCAAGAGTGGGTGGATGATGGTCAGTGGAATTGCTTTTTGACTTGGGTTTGTTGAAATCTAACCTATTACTAATTTATAAAATTACAAATTAATTATTAAAAAAAATTATGTAGTTAGGATTTATTCTGTCTAGTATTGGATGTCTATTTTGGAATTCCTACAGCGGATTCTTCTAAATTTAGTCTTTTTATGTTGTAAAAACCCTATGTTGCAACAAAATATACGCTTATTCTAGCTTTGGCCTGTAAGTACTGGCTTTTACATTTTTTTAATTTGAATATAACATTAGAAACTATACCTCTGTTAATATAACAATTGGGTTGTTTTATTTTACTGCCGTAAGAATTCCTCATGTCAAATAAAAATATCAACTCATAGTGAGGATTACAGAATCCTTTAAATGATAGATATCGGTAGGGAAAAAAAAAAAGATAGTTTAATAAATAAAAGCCGACGGGAACAAAAAAATTGGACGTTCTGTACATTAATCTTCACAATTTCTACTATTAGGGAACTACTATCTTTACATGTATGAATACATGTTTCCTCTGAAAGCTAGTTGAGAAATACAAACCAACCTATAGGCATTATCTATATGGCTCATATACATATTCTGCACTACCACTCTTGACTATCAACGTATATCCAAGCTCCTGCCACCATACAAATTCCATTATCTTATTGTAAATTACTTGACCAATTGGTATTGTATCTTGATGAATAAAGAAATGAAGAGAAACATTGTAAGAATTTCGCCATAGTTTTTTCTACTTTTTAATTCAGGTATAGCACCATGGCACTGTGATTAAATTTATTACTATAGACTACATTCGATGGCTACCTGTTGATTTGTGGTACCATCATTGTTCGGTCGCTACCACATTGAAAATGATTGCCACCGAGCCTTGGGGATTTGATGACATTTCTCATCTATAATATGAATATTACGCGATTGTTATTCTTTTGAGCACGAAAATTATGTGAACGTAAATAATGAGACATGCTTGGGGGCCAACACCATCATACCTCTTGTTCTAGATGGACAGATCCTGGCGTGTTCTCCTTTAAGCCCTTAAAACAAACAATCAAAGTGTTCGTGTATTTAGTAAAACCAATACCAACGCAACATATAACTGATCAAAATAACCTCTATGCTCTATAGGCCAAAATTCATATGGAACTCACCTTAGAATGTGAAGGCATTTTTAGTCGAGACTTTGTGTTAAATTGAACTTCGGATGTCAAAGAGAGCTGGACGCCATATCGAAGAATAAGGCATTAAATATATGTAAAGAGTACTTATGCATAATGAAAATTGTTTGAAAAAATTAACAGAAGCCCACCTTACTAAATGAATCTATTATTGGTGTCTCGTCTGGAAATCTTTTATCAGCTGTAGAATTAGATTCCTACACAAGTATATCGAATGAGATTAGAGCAACCGAGTTAATCAAATGATGATATACAAGCAGAACAAATCACTGATGGACCTTACAAAATATGCATATCACCTTTTTATTTAGACATGAAGTTCTAATTCTATCTAGTGCTTCCCCTTTCTCCTTAAAGCCAGCAACAGGGATTACTCTGCCCAAAAAACTGCAACCTCTTTAAGGAACTAATTGTAATTGACTGAAAGTATAATTTATCACAGAACAGTCAGATTGCAAGAATTACCTTGTAGAGCTTGTACTTTCACTCCGGGGACTGGAGCAAGAATTTTGCGCATTCCTTTCCTGAATGAGCAAATTACTAGCTTAGAACAATTTAATATATATCTTATATCAAAATGAGTCTAGGCAGCTCAATCATCAAAGAGGTCAGATGATAAACATCGGTGCTAATCACTTACATTAATAAACTGGTGTTGCATCGCCCTTTCTGATGTTCTCAGATGAAACACCTATAATCACGAGTGAAACATAATATAGTAAATAAAATCATGACATAAACTTGTCCACTCAATCTATTTCTGAAAAGAAGTGCATAAGCCACATTAACACATGCGTATTAGTTACCTGAAACTCTGGAAGTTGCGGAGTGCTCTTTTTATGAAGCGGAAATGAAGGGGCTTCGAGAATCTGGAAGCGCAATGGACATAAAAAAAACAATGTCAATTGTCATCTTCTATTTTAAAGCACTGCCTCATAAAACTGACAGCTATTAGAACCAGAAGGAAAAAAAACTCAGTTGTAACTGAAAGTACCAACTTTTCTATTCAAGGGCCTTGCTCTGAAAATACAAGCATTTGAATTTTCAGCTTCAACTGGCTCCAAATTGTTCTTGGTCCTGGATTTTCAGAAAACATAGCATATTAAGCAATTTTATTGTGCAAGCCTGCTAGTCGTCTGTTTGGAATAGAAGTTGAAACTACTTCAAAAGAAAACACAATTATAGATGTTGCCTCGCATCACTTTGAGCTGCATAGTTCATAGTAAATATCGCTAATAAAATTTAGCTTAAAAACATATTGTAAAGGCCTGCCAAAGACACCCCATGCAGGAAGGAAGAAAGGATAAAGAAAGAAACACCACTCTATACAGTATATATTGATATGAAGAAGAAGCGAAAGCTACCTATGTCTTTCTGCCCTAAATGCTGTTTCTAAATTTGGTTCTTTGGGAACTGTAAATTTAGATTTAGCAAGTGTTGTGGTAACATCAGGTTTTGCAAGTGTTGTGGTAGCATCAGGCTTAGCAAGTGTTGTGGTAACATCAGGTTTAGCTAGTGTTGTGTTAAGATCAGTAAGTCCAACCTGTAAGACAAATCAAAGTTGTTTAAGAAATTGTGAATACAATGAACAAAACCAGAACCAGCCTACTGCAGAAGAAAATCTCTGTAACTGGGGAAATGATCAACACATATTTTGGATATACCGGCGCTATATGAAGAACAAGTTAAAGCTAATTATGAGCTGACCTTTTTAGGTTCCTTGTGTAGAAAATTAGCTTGATGCTTAAGAAGAGCCACCTGAATTACAAAATAAATCACTATTAGAATTCTCACATGGTACAAGCAAAAACTGATCATTTTATTAAGTAGAGTGCAAGTTAAAAAGATATCATTCTGCTATGGATAGTGAGTCAATATATTTGTAAGAACTTCCGCATAAATAAATAGGCAAAAATAAAAATGAATCCACCTTGGATAGATAGCCAGCCTCAAGTTTTTGCCTTTTGGTAGCCCGAACTCCATTAACAGAACTATTCCGCGGACTGTTATTCTCAATTTTTACTTGCTTCTGAGATCTATTATAAGTCAAGAATAGAACAACAAATCCGTGACTGAATATAGTTGAAAAAAATTAATCTGATAGTGATTCTTCAATGAAGCAAAATGCACCTTCTGAATAACCGATTACAATGAATCTGCGGAAGGTGATTCAGCTTCGCCAACTGACTTGCTGTAGGATTCATAAAACTCGAATATTTTGATAAAGGTGACTTGCTGAATGATCTGGCTGGACTACTTGATTCCGATCCTTCAGAAATAAACAAGATAAACTGTAAATGAATGAATCCATACAATTTCACTATTTGTTCAAAATTAAACAAAATGCTTAATCAAATCGTAGAATGTAATACACTCCCTCCGCATTTGGAAAAAAAAATTATCTGTTGAAAGAATACAATTACACAAATAAAATGATAGTCATAAAATGTCGGCAAGTTTTAAGATAGAGTTAACTTAGTAAAAGTATTTATAATTTAAAATATAATAATATTTTTTTTCAATTCTCATGTCAAAGCCAAATGCAATAAATATTATGAAACGGAAAGAGCAGTAATTACCGGGCGAAGTTACTTCATCAGAGTTGACACTGCGACTCATGTTGGCGCTGCTGGTTCGATTTATAGTTTGATAAGCTCCTCCACACATGAACGGAGCTCTTCCAGTTTTAACAGGAGCAACACTCGGCTCCCAATTGAACTTGATTATTAAAGCTAAATTCAACACCAAAATAAGATGCACAGTTTCATAAAAATAAAAATAAAAATTATGACAAACAGAATAGAAAAATGCTAATGTCTTACGAGAAGGAGGATAAGATGAAGCGGTTACAAACCATCGCTGAGCTTGATAAGCCTCGAACTCAGTTTCTGGCCTGGTGAAATCATAATACTTAGCTGCATCATACTCGTAATCAAAATCAATCTCTTCGTCTCCGTACGACGATTCATTGAATAACTCATCCATTTCCATCTCTTTTTCAAAATCTCAAAACGTGATCGTTTTCGTATAAAAACGTAAACAACATGAATGAGCTCGATTTTGTCTCTGTTTTAATTCTGTTTGGCTGTCTCTCTCGTTTCCTTTTCTCCCTCGATTTTTCTCTCTTCTCTTCTCTGTATCTTATGATCGTGAATCTGTCCCTCACCGGAGAGATGAGGGAAGAGATAGAGAGAGAGGGAGGAGGAGGAGGCGGAGGACGACGGCGGAGATATTGCAGAGGATAATGAGAAGAAGTGAAATGAATGAGAGAAGGCTTAGTTATGGGGGCAAATGAATGAGAGAAACGATTTTGTATGGAGGTGAGGGGCGAGAATTGCGGGGGATACAATGAGATATAGATTGAAAGCAAACAAACTCAACTGAATTTTTCTTTGTGTAACAGAGCTGACAAGCAGGGAGGACATGCACCAGCAAACTGTAGACGTTTTATAGCTTCGTTGCTGTTTTTCCTTTTAAATTAATTTACATTTAATTTTCAAAATATCAATTATAATATGAAGTTATACAATTCTTTAAAAAATTATGAAATATATATATATATTTTTTTTTTTTTTATCAAAGGTGGAAATCGACTCTTTAGAATCTCATGTTAGTTGTTAGTTACCGAGGCGTGGTTCGAACCCACAACCTCTCGATGCACTTAGAGACGCCTTAACCATTCAGGCTAGGCCCACATTGGCAAATATATATTTTTAGCTTCTTTTTTTTCGAATCAATGTATATTATCTTTTTATTAATAATAGAATGAAATTAAAATCTAATATAATTAAAACTTAAAAATAAATATATTTATTATAAATCTTTATTTATCTGAATTTTTAAAAATTGTATACATGAATTATTATAATTAATATGTATTTTTCATATTTTATATTTTCTAATAAAGTATCCCGACTCATATATATCTTATTTGTTGCATTTTAAATATATACCATATTTAAATAAAAATTTAATTTAGTTTTATTATTAAAAGGATGTAAATATTTTATCATGAAATGTGTGTAAAAAATAATTTTTAGAAATAGTGGTCCTAATGTTCCGTGTGTATCATAAAAAATGGCAATTTATTTTCTTTTTGGTAATCGTGCCGAGGGACAAAAGGAAGGCCAAAATTGATTCACTTTATGTCTATGATGAGTTGGTATCATTTTTGGGAAAGTTTAATGAAATAGGAAAATGAATTACGTATTTTAATTTATTTTTTAAGGAAACAAATTTCATATAATGAAGCCGGCTCAACTCCAAAAATCAAATTATAAGATAATTTTACATTTAATATGTGATTTTGCCAGCAGACTTTTGCATTTGTTGGCAATATAAAGGGCCTTTGATTTAGTCCATAAATGAGAAGAAGAAAAAATAATGAAAATATTTTGAATTTTAAAACGAAGAAAAGGAAAGGTGAGGTAAGACAGACAGTGATTTGGTGAACATTGCAAAGGAACTGGGTGTTTGTCTGAGTGTGTGGAACTGGGAATATGAAATTTGGCAAAGCCTGTTTGGTGCGGACAGTTCAATCTGCTCTGTTCAAAAATACAGAACTCGTGTTTTCAAATATTCTTTTAACATACTGTTAAACAACATGCTTGTCTTTTGCTGACTCAAGTAACAACTCCTCAAAATAAAAGGTATACGCTCCTATGGATTCAAATTTGTTTTGAATAAAGCGGGAATTGCCAACAATGTGACATAGTCACAAAATAAAGAGCACCAGTATTTAAAGTTGTTAAAATTGTATATAACACAACTGTTGCGCCATATCATTCGTGTAATAACCAATTGTACATTAGTCATGTGAAAAATTGAATGATAAAAAAAATTAAAAAATTAAAAAATTTCATATCGCAAATGCTCATTGGCTTGATGTAAAAATGGTGTGACGCAACAGTTATATGGGATAAACACTAAAATTGGTGATAAACGCTAAATTTTTTTTTATCGGATTCACCAAATACGTAGAATTGATAAATTCGAATTAAATTTTAGTTGATTTATGTTAAAAGTGTGTCAACTTGTTTATGACACGAAATAAATGAATCGTGTTACAAATTGACTCGTGAATCTGTTTAATACTTATAATATATTAAAAAATGGTTACTATTTCATAAAATATAATATGTTAAATCTTTCATGTTATGATACTTTACATCTTAGGTCTTCATATTCCTTTATTCAATCTAACCCCATCCTCAACCCCTCCAGACATCTCAACAATGACCAGATCATTATTGATTACGATGGAGGGATCAATGCTCATCTCAAAGCAAGATCAGTGGCAGGCATCGCCAAAGATAATATTGGGTCTATTAAGGGGAGTTTCCTGCTTCTTTCAGAGGCATCTGGAATCCTGAAATTATATAATTCATGGTTCTTTGAGAAGCTGTACTTTGGGCAAAACAAAAAGATTGGAATAAGATGATGTTTGAGAGAGATGCCATTCAGGTCCCCAACTCAGTCAATTCATGAAACTGCTTATTGGCTTCTAGTTGGGAAATCTGCAAGGATATATGGCTTTTTTCTAACTCCTTCACTCACTACCAGTTTTGATGGACGAAGCGAGACAATAACAAAGAAGCCCACTGTTTAGTTCAATTGGAAAGGCGAAATTCCGAAGATATTCGATCTTAAATTTTTAGATTGCTTAGCGTGCTCTGTAATCTACTAGTGGAAAAAAAATACTCCTTTATTCGGCTTATTTTTTTATGTAGCATTTGATCCAATGATTTTGTCAAATTAGGTTGATTTTTTAATTTATAAATTTTGCTATTGATAAGAGCTTCCAAACAATTAAAATAAAATTCCTTGTAACTTGTAAGAATTGTGTAAGCAAAAAGAAAAAAAAACTAATAGTCAAAGTCTTAGCTTTTTTATCACAAAATTTTAACAATCCTAGATCATCACATCATTGTAATTCTTTTTATAATAGTGGTGACGTAGTTGAATAAAAAATATTCAATCATTAAATATCAGTTCTAATTAAAAATGTGATTTGTCTTTTCTTTTATCAGGAAATAAAATGCAGGCGTAGCAAATTAAATTAATTTGCACAGGATCCAAATCTGATGAGTGATGCAGCTGCACAATGAAATGGAATTAAAGAGTAAAGTATTAAAGGAAAGAATAATGTTACTAATTCCCACTTTACGTGAATATTCTTTCACTTTTACTTTTTTTTATACCAGAAGTTGTCTCAAGACTAACTAATCATAAACTAATCATCTTTGTCAAAATAAAAATATAAAAAAATATAATGAAGGTTTATAATGGCCCCGCCTCATGACAAATCATTTTCATTACCTTAGCTTCAGTTTTGCAAATCAAAATATCATTACTTTTCTTTTTGGTCCGAATATCCATAATCGATGTCTCGATTAATTTAAACTGATCTAGATAAAAGTTTATAAAACCATAAAATTCTCTCATATTGTTCCTAACTTCATAACCAATACCTCTAGAATATGGTTATTCTTTAAGAAAAACTATTGTCCTAATATTAGGGATGTAAGTGAATATAGCTCTGCTCTTTGACGTTTGGCTCAATAAAAGTTCAATTCGTGTTTTAAAACGAACCAAATTCGAATTTTATTTGATGTTCACTTATTTGAATGAGTAAATCATGAATATAATTATGTTCGACTTGATAAACCCTGTATAATGGGATGAAGGAGATATTTTGTGTTGTTTTTTGTGCTGCATTTCTTCTTGGGGTGCAAGTAATGGGCTGTGATCAGAGTGTTATGAACTTATGAACCGTTATTACTCGTAAAAATTACAAAAAAAATCCAAAAAACGGAAAAAGTTAACAAAAATACGTACTTTTCATAAATTTTACATTTCACACTTAAAAAGTTTACAAAAATATAAAATAGGTTTTCATTTTTTACGTACTGTATCAAAGATGTATTATAGATAAATCGATAATGTATTTTTTTATAGTAAAAAAAAGTACATAAATTATGTATATTTTTTTGATTTTTAGGTACAGTCGATTTTTTTTGACTAAGTATGTATTTTTGTAAATTAAATGATTTTTTAGGATAGTTTTGTAAGTATCCCTTCTTAGTCATCATATTACCTATAATTTTGTTTTTGAAAACTCTTTGCTTATAAGTTTTAAACGCCGGGAGAATCAGGATTTTTTTATAAGACGGTTAAAATTATTATTAAAATTTATAAAATAAAATAAAATCATAAAATATAAATTTTGAGATAGACATATAGTATGAATTTTAAGCGGATAAAATTATTCTATTTAGTTATATTTTAATATTTTTTTAACTGTATTCATCCTAGGTCCGTTTCTGGTTTCATATCTGATACTTATAATTTCTCTTTTAAAAGATACATAATAAATAGAGAAAATTACAAAAAAAGACCAAAAATTAGTCCAGTTATCACGCGCTACTTTTTTACTTGTTAAGTTTACATCACTGTCGTTTTTCATCAATTTTTTTCAATTACCGCGCTTTTCTTCATGAACTGACACATGACCTTCTGTCCATCATCTTCCTCAAATGGCAATCTTTCAAACACTGCATTACCAAAAGATACTGCCATAATCACCACTGGACCAAACGCCGACAAAGGACCCACAACTAGGGGTGAGCATCGGTCGGTTCGGTTCGGTTCGGTGGGAAAATTTTCGGTTTTTTCGGTTTTCGGTTTGGAAATTTCCCAAACCGAACCGAACCGAACTTTTAGTTTGGAAGTAAAAAAACCGAACCGAATTAAACCGAAATATTTCGGTTCGGTTCGGTTCGGTTAAAACCGAATCTAATTATTTTTTTAATTTTTTTAATTTTTTTATTAAAATATATTCAAATATTAAATAATTAGAGTCTAATATACTTTCATATATGTTTAAATAACAATTATTAATTCATATATCAACAATAATAAAGATATAAATACAAAAACCATATAAATATAAGTATATATGTATATTATTTTTAAAAAAGTTATATATTTTATATTAAACTTCGGTTCATTCGGTTTTTTCGGTTTTTCGGTTTTCAAAACACCCAAACCGAACCGAACACCGAACTCCGAACTTTACCTAAAGTAGGAACCGAACCAAACCGTTTTCACCGAAAAACCGAACCAAACAACAAAGTTCGGTTCGGTTCGGTTCGGTTTTTCGGTCTGGTTCGGTTCTTGCTCAGCCCTACCCACAACGCTCCCTCCAACTACGTGCCCTTGACCGCTGACGAGATATATCGTCAACCCAGACGTATCTCTTCTGGTTCAGGTTGGTTATTGATCGTCGTACTCCTCTTGCCGGTAACGAATTCGTCGACGAAGAGCTTCTGCCGGTAATGAAGTTGCCGCCGTGAAAAGACTACTGCCCTGCTGTTGCTGTTCGTCGAAGCCGCTATCGGTGAGAAGACCACTGCCGTCTTCGCTGTTGATCGCCGCTGCTTGACTCCCCCGCTATTGCTGCTTCACTGTTTATTTAAAAAATTGTTGCTAATCTACCATTTTCTCGATTGATGAAAAAGAACCACCAACGTAATCAAACATACAATAAAGAATATGAAAAAGTATATTTAATAAACCATTGTTAAATATTGTCAAATATTATAAAATAGATACATTTATGATAAATATTTGACACATTTATTATAATTAATATAATAGATATATTTCAGATATATAATTTATACATGATATACACATGTTTGATACATTAATAGAATAACCGACTAATTCGATTGGTTCATTTATATATTTTGAAGATTTTAATTGGTTTGATTAATATTATTTAAATAATATTTATACATATTTGATATATCTTTGATACATTATTGTACTAATATAGCAAATACATTGTCGATACATATTTAATACATCTCCGATACATTTATTATCGGTTTTGTAATTTTTATTATAAATAGATGATTTTTAAAATTTTATATTATGAATATATTTTTAATAGTTGATACATTTATTATAATTAATATGATAGAGCCGTCTTTGAAAAGTATCAACAATGGCGGTGGTAGAATTTGATTTATTATTTGGTTTTATTTACTTAATTTATACTTGGAGATTTGGAATATGCTACTTTAGATTTTAAATGTAATTTGGATTTCGTAACTATTTAACGGATACATCTCCGATACATATATGATACATATTCGATGATAAATAAATTTTTATTATATAATTTATACATGATAAATGCATTTTTTAAAATGTTCTTATTGGATACATCACAAATACATAATTTATACATGATATGTACTTTTTTACCACGTAATTTGTACATGATAGACACATTTTAAAAATGTACTTAATATATACATATCTGATACATAATTTATACATATATAAATACTATGTCTATCATGTATTAATAATGTATCTAATAAGTAATTCATAAATTATTATTTTTTTCTTAGAAATGTATGCATCTTTTTACTAAATTTTTACACTATAGATACATTTTTTAAATATACTTAAACGATACATCGCTGATACATAATTTATACATGATAGATATATTTTTTAAATGTATTAAATTGATATATCGTTTATACATAATTTATACATGATAGTTACATTTTTTACCACATTATTTGTACATAATATTTATATTTCTTAAATATAATTAATAGATATATCTTTAATACATAATTATATATATTAAAAAATTTATTTATGCATCAGACCCGTGTTCGGTTGGTATCAACAATGTATCCGATAATTTATTTATAAAATTGTATCATTTGTGTATTTTTTATTTTTAAAATTTAATATATTTATATTTATATTTTTAAAATTAAAATTAATATTTATATTTTTAAAAGTTATATATAATAGATAAAATTTTGATATAATTTAAATAAGTAAATATATAAATAAATTAGTTTGTGTTTTAAAACAAAGAAAGAAAAAGTAAAGGAATACTAACCCTTAAATAGATAGATAAATTAGTTGTGTTTTAAAATAGAGACAAAAAAGATAAAGGAATACTGACGCGCGGGTCGGTTGAAGCTGGTGCACTGTTCACGTGGTGAATGAAATTTTTGTAAAAAAGGTAGCACGGACCGAAATGTTTCTCTGAAAAAATGCACCGCATGAAAAATAGGGGGCTTTTTAAAATATTTTTGTAATTTACTCTAATAAATAAGTAGAATATATAGTATAGAATAGATAAAATTATAGCTTAATCACCCCCAATAATGCTCTATTTTTTGAATTTTTTTTCTGTGGTTTGATCTTTTAAAATCATTAATTTTAGCACATTTTTAAATGTTATTTTAAAATGTAATCATTCATTTGAATTAGAGTGAAATTTTCTTTCAAACATATCGTTTATATTACTCTGTATTGTTTCAATTTATAATTTTATGATAATCGGATTAACTGATCTACTAAAAATACTTAACGCTTAATTTCACCATTTAATCCAGTTTTGACGAACAATGAATGAAGTACTGAACATCCCTAAACATTAGGCAAGAATCTTTATTTCCTTTTAATCTTAATTTTTTTGACTCATAAACTTTTATCTTTTGACTGAATAACCACAAGAAACAAAAATTAATCCAATCTTCCCTCCAACGAACGGCTCTCCCAACACACAATCCCCCCCTCCACTCCCCCAACTATCCACCCAACCCAGCTATCCACAACTCTCTAAATCCCGGCGGTTTACTCCGTCACAACCAATGACCCAAACCCGAACCCGAAACCAATCCACCGAATCCGACACCTCGTCCCAGCAGAAACCGTCAGGAGCTAACGGAATGAGACTGATAGTGCCACTCCAAGGTGTAGTTCAAGGCAGAGGAGGCCTAATTTTAGGCTCTCTAATACCTTGCGCTCTGTTCTATTTTTTTCAGCTTTACTTGAAACGACACCGTTCTCCGAATTCTCCTCCATCGAATCCTCCGTCTCCTTCTTCTTCGTCTCCACATCTCGCGGAGATCCCGAGGACGTCCTCCCGGTCTAATTTATCGACTCGCGGCTCGTTTGGACCGGTTCGGTTATCGAACCGAGGGATGTCTGTTGCAAAACCTAATGATTCGCCGTATTATATTGGGTTGGATAAAGTTTTAGATAATCCGTATGATAGAATGTGTACTCCTGATGGGATTATACAGCTTGGATTGTCTGAGAACAGAGTGAGTTGGGTTTTTTTTTTGTGTAGTTTTGAGTATTTAGTGATTTTTGTTTGGTTTGGTTGTGTTTTGATGGAGTGTTATTGTGTTTGGTGGAGGCAGTTATGTTTAGATTTGATTCAGAAATGGATGGCCGAGAATGTGTCGCGTTCCTTAATTGGAAATGATGAAGATAATCTCAATATCAATGGCATTGCGACGTACCAGCCGTTTGATGGATTGATGGAGTTGAAAGTGGTAAAACTGAAGAACATTGCTTCTTGTTATTTATTTAATTTAGCATCAACAGGACAATTACAGTAGTGACACTTCTTTTTATATCATAATCAACTAGTTTAGAATCATCGTAATGGTTGAAGAGTTATATTACATGCTTATTTTGTACTACAAAGTTTAAGGAAATTGGGAAAATATTCATGTTCGTCGAACATATTAGTATGAAGAGACTTGCATCAACTAGAATCTATACCTTATGCATTGTTATCCTCATGTAAATATGAAAAGCATGTACGGATGTTTTATGTTTTTCTTTTACATGATGAAGTCATGTGAATTTTGGTTATAAGAGTTTGATTGTCTAGAGAGAAAATAGAGAAGGATAGAGATGGCTGGCCTAATTGGATCCTGTGAATTTTGGAGCAGATATTGAAATAAAATTTAATGAGGAACTTAAGTTGCACTTTTTATCTCTACTTCGTTGTTCAGATTTAATTCTCTGTTTTAATTATGGTATTTGGCATTTCAGACATATTTGTATGCTGGGAAGAGCATATAATGGCTTCAACGATACCGTTGGGTCCTTAATGATTTATGACAATATTTAGTAGGTGCTTGTCATGTAAGGGACTCGGCAACAATCATGTTTGGTTGTTCTTTGTAAATAATGTGTACTAGAAATGAGTTCATTTCATCTGTGCAAATACCACTGGATCTGGTGTAGTAAAATGACTTTACTTTATGTTTTTTTACTATTAATTACTATTTACTTTATTGATTTTGCAGGCTATTGCGCAGTTCATGTCTCGAGTCATGGGAAAAGTGATCGCATTTGATCCATTACAGTTAGTATTAACTGCTGGTGCTACTCCTGCTGTTGAGATCTTATGTTTTTGCTTGGCAGACCATGGAAATGCACTGCTCGTGCCAACACCATATTATCCTGGGTAATTTCTATTCAAATGAGGAAATGATTATTTCGTTTAGGTCTAATTTAGGAGTCAGATTTTGACATTTATTAGGTACATTCTGCAGATTTGATAGAGATATAAAATCGCGAACCGGAGTGGAGCTAATACCTGTTCATTGTCGAAGTACAGATAATTTCATATTAAGTGTTACTGCTCTTGAACAAGCATATAATCAGGCAAGAAAACGAGGATTAAAGGTTCGTGGAATACTGATTACAAACCCTTCAAATCCTGTTGGCAATCTATTGCCACGGGAAACACTCTATGAGATACTAGACTTTGCCCAAGAGAAAAATATCCACATTATTTCTGATGAAATATTTGCTGGGTCTGTGTATGGATCTGATGAATTTGTGAGCATGGCACAAATTGCCGAGGAAGAAGAATTTGACAAGAGCCGTGTTCATATTATATACGGGCTCTCCAAGGATCTCTCACTTCCAGGATTTAGGGTGGGAGCTATCTATTCCTACAACGAAAGTGTTTTGACTGCTGCTAAAAGGTTAACTAGATTTTCTTCTATTTCTGCTCCTAGTCAGATGCTGCTTGTTTCAATGCTTTCTGATACAAGATTCATGGAGGAATATATTGAAACTAATAGAAGAAGGATTCAGAAAATGAATCACTTATTTGTTGAAGGTCTTAAGCAATTAGGAATCAAGTGTGTGAAAAGTACTGCAGGTCTTTATTGTTGGGTGAATATGAGTGGACTGATCCCCTCTTACAGTGAAAAGGGAGAACTTGACTTATGGGATAAGCTGTTGAATATTGCTAAAATCAATGCAACGCCAGGATCAGCCTGCCATTGCATAGAACCAGGATGGTTTCGGTGTTGTTTCACTACTTTAACTGAAGAAGATATCCCTATAGTCATAGAACGGATACGGAAAGTTACAGAAACTTGTAAATCTCCTGGATGAAACACTACGAAACTCAATTTGGTCAATTTGTTCAGCCTTGGTTGTCTTAGTGTTGTCAGATAAATTATTTTGCTACAATCCACGGTTCAGATACCGAGTTAGTGAAAACTTCAAATTCAGATTTCTTGGCATTCTATTAGTGTTATGTGAACACAATTTGGAAATTTGGCAACGCTTACAATCTCGACTAAGTGAAAGTTAAAAGAAATTGGTAGAAGCTTCACACAGAAAGGTAAATACAGGGTGATCCTGAACCATAATACTGACCCTATACAAGTTTCAGCCTTGCAATGTGCCTTTTCCTTTGAAATCCTTCAATCATTGTGATACCAGTTCCAAAGATGCAGCAGCCAAAAGGTTTTGTATTCATAAATTCCTGCCATATTAGCAATCGAGCAAGAGTAATTTTGTTCGTGTCATGCAGAAAAAATAGCAGATTACTAATAAAATTATTTGTTTATTCAATATCTATCTGTATGTGCTTTTTAATGGTTTTCCTATTTTATTATTGGTACCTGTTTATGAGCAGCCTAGTGTCAGAAATCAGTCTTAGATGAAAGTAAGTATAAAAGAAACAGGAACTGGAAATTTACCCTTGATGGATACTTTTTTGCCAGTTGAGTGGCTTTTCTCTGGCAACTCCTCCTCCGGCTCATCATTATCAACTCTCCAAGCGTTGGTGCTTTTTTTGCCTTGATAATGCTAACACCTTCATAATCAGAATTGCTGTGTTGTAGCTTTGGTGGAGTGCGGGATCCATTTTCGGAGTCTTCAAGAGTCTCGTGTAAACCAGACTTGGGTGGATGTAATGGAAAGAGACATTCCAAGAAAGAAGACCCTGTAAGGCTTGAAACTCCAGTGGCATAGCTACTGGTGCTGCTGTCAGATTCTGAACCAGGCGAGGCAGGTGTTTCTAACAGGTCACCGATATCATCTGTCAAAAGAGATTCTTCAACTGGAACGGCAGCAGAAACAGCAAATGTTGATACCAGGCAATTCGCCAAGAGAGAAGAAGGTGCTGTACTGTCCGAATCGTCAGTTTCGAAACCGAACGATTCCATTTCGAGGTCAAAGCTGTCACTGTGGAATTGAGAATACATGGGAGGTGGTGGTAGTAAAGCTAAAACCGGTGATTCAATGACCGGCTTTGACTCTGAGAAACAAGATAATGGCTTTCCAGGCTTTTCCTCCCAGTTGAATGGAACTGAGGCAATAAGCTTGACAGGAGGGGGCGGAGGTGGTAGAGCTAAGAGCTCTTCAGTAACTGAAGAAACCACAACCATAGGACTCCAGTCTTTTTTAGCAATCCCTGGCATTTCCTCCCATAGAAACGGAACCGACGGTGGTTGCCGGATGAGCTTGCTTTTCGAGTACTCAATCACTTCATTCCCAGCCATTTTTAAAACCAAGCCAGAGTCGGTCAATATCCCCTCAATGAATTACATATATATAGTGAGATAAGCATTATTGCACTTAGCCATTTTCCCCATAAAAGAAGATTAGACCCACCTGCTCTGTCTACTGAATTTCAGTGAAGTAGTTAGTTGCTAACTATTTGTTGGATTCGGTAACTACAAGGCCCACACGAATTAATGAGGAAAACGTAGTCGGACTCAATCGCTATCCAGGCCCATCAATCTCAGGCCAAAAATTTCTTTACCTTTTAGTTTAAACTTTCTGAATACGTTTCTATTTTTCCCCAATTCCACAAAACCTAATCAAGAAATCATTCGATCAATACCTGCAAAAGAACGCAAGAAATGGAGTCACGTAAGCGCGTGGATCCACCTTCTTGCATCCATGGTAGCGACGAAGGAACAGAGATTGTATTAATGGATAAATCTTTGAAGAAAACAGAATCATCAACGCCTCTGCTCTCTTCCTTCTCCGGCGGTGAGACTTATACTGTTAATAACATTTCTCATGCTATGTTCGGTGCTAATCCTAAATTCGGTGCGTCTTCGAGCATTACTAGGAAGTTTTCTTTTTCTACTAATAACAACAATTTCAATAACGCTGCTTCTTGTTCTGGTTCAATTTTTAAATTCAAGACTTTGCCGGAGACTAGTGTTTGTAATTTCACTTTCGGTACTGGAACTGTTACGAATAAGAGGTGCAATTGCTGCAAGAAACGGATTGGATTAACGGGATTTGCGTGCAAATGTGGCCATTTGTTTTGTGGAAATCATCGGTATCCGGAGGAACACAAGTGCACCTTCGATTATAAGGCGTTTGGACGTGAGGTTTTACGGAAGCAAAATCCAGGTTTGCAGGGTGATAAATTGCATAATAAAATTTAATTAGGGTTTCTCGAGTCATTTCTAGGTTGATTTAGGTTGTAATTGCATTTTGTAGGAGCACTCACACACGCACAATTTATATACATCAACATTTAGACTGTACATGTCAATAGTGTTGTATTTCATGTAAAATTGGTTCTTGAAAATTAGTTTCATGTAGAATTTACACAGTATGGCATCAATAGGTAGATAAAGTGAATTTAGATCAATGGAATTTAGGTTTAGATTTTCCAGTTGTGGTCGTGTATTTCGTTCTAGTCAATCAGTTATACTTTATTCTTGGTGTTTGGCGCAGCTTCTTTTTCCGCTCTTTAATTTGGGATCAAATTTAACATTTATCATTCTTCAGAGCACAATACAGAATTAATCATTGATCTTTTCAAGCACCGGGTTATTTGATACAAAACTTTTTTTTTATTTTGGCTCTCTTACCCTCTCTTAAATTTTGGGATCTAGAATTGAATAGTGTTACGTCCTGTTTTGAAACTCAGAAGGTGGATTACTTCGTTTTCTTCATCCAATGGTGGTTACTATATAAAAAACAAAGATGATTTCATTAGAAATGATTTCTTTAGCAACTTTTAGATTACTTCGTTTTCTTCACGGTTTTTACTATAAAAAACAAAGACTAGTTCACTAGAAATGATTTATTAGCAACTTTTGGTAACTAAATCAAAGAATTGCCCAAACATCAAGAACAAAGTATTTCTAGTCGAATATTCCAGTCTTAGTAATTGTCTATTAGCTAGTCTTACAAACTTTACGAAGGTTGTGATATCATAATATGGCCGAAGCAAGGGATTTTCATGTAGGATTGTATCTGTTGTCCGCTGTTGTAAATACAGTAATTTCAATCAATATAATGGTTTCTTAATCAATCAAGTTTCAAGTTTTTGTTTTTTTTATTTACATAATTTATGCTGCAAAGATGTAGGAGTTGGAATTGCTGTAACATGACATAGTGCTTTATGAATAAGGTGAAGGATCTTATTTTGAACTGAGTTGGTAAAATTGGCATGAGTTGAATGTTCTCAATTTCTCATTTAGCTTTGTATCAGAGGCGGACACTAAATCTTTCAAATAAGTCCGGACTAGTTTTGTTACTAACTTGCTATGCTCCACTAAGTTGATATTGAGTCAATATGTTGGTGTTGGAATGTGATGCTAGAAATTATCAGCAGTCTGTAGTGCCCCAAAGTCTAAATTTTATAATTACATCTCAAAGGCTAAAGCATTTAGCAAAGGTTATTATTATGGCATTAAAACTGCAACTTCTTATCTAAACCTTATTCACGAAACTAGTCGTAAGTCCGTGCATTTGCAAGTAATCTAATTAATAATTATTTACAAATAACAACTAAAATTTTAAAAATTATGAACTACTAAATAAATATTTCATATATTTAAGAATTAATAAGAATTATCTATTAATAATGACTTTTAGAAATCAAATAAGTGTTTTATTATTATTTGGAACCTATAAAAATGCTATTGGTGTAAGTATTTTATTTAAGTTAGAAAACTAATGAGAATTATCTATTAATAACAACTTTTAATAATTAAATAAGTATTTTATGTAAGTTAGGAATTCATAAGAATGCTTCTTTGGTCCTCTCAATTATATAAGTACATAGATTTCTTATAATTTTTGAACTATTTGTGAAATATGAATTGTAGACATGTTAGTGTTCACCATGAACTAGGTTTAGGTAGGAAACTTCCTTAAACAAAAGAAGTAAAGAAGAATGTTGACCACACTGCAGGTTTAAGCAGGGAGCCTTTCAACAGAAAATATGCAAACATTAAATGAGTTTTATCTGAGTTGAAGTAGTAGGAAGCCAAGTTAGGCTGCTTTGCATATCTCCAAAAACATTATCATACTGAATTGCATGAAGCATCATTGTTTTAAACTACATGAGAGAGCAAAGCATTTTTGAAGCTATTCTTTTTGAGAATTGGGTGATGTTAATTTCAAAGCAATAATTGGTAGGGCAGAGTAGAAAAAATTAATTTGATAAAATATTTCTTTGTAAATTTCTGTTTATTATGTTCCTTTTAATAAAAGAATGGTGATACTTTAGTAAGGATCTCTGAAGTGATATTTCTGCATTTCAAATTCCAAATTCAAACTATAAACCACAATTTTTTAACAGATCATACATTTTAAATCTAAAAACTCTAAATTATAAATTTAAAACCATCAAACTCAAATAAAAGAAAGTTGATTTAGAGCACAATTTTTAGTCAAATCTTTTTTTTGACAACTTTGGCATTATGGTACCTGTATATACCAAACAATAACTATTGTTTGCACGAGACTTGAGTAATTGAGCAATTGAGCAATTGGGATTCCAACTTTTCTACATGGGTAGAGTGGGAATTTCTAACAAAAGAATAGTGATTTATTACGCAGAAGTTTAAAATAAAATTAAAATCTACTTTTAAATCTTAGACTTTTGATCTAATAAAATTGATGGAGGAAAATTTTAACGCAATCTACTCGGTCGCATCTTCTGTTATAACAATACCGTCTCTGGGCAACTTGTAACCATCGGTTTATAGAGCTTTCTTCCCGTTAATTAAATTCATTGTGACATCCACGGTTTTAGCCAATTCAATAGCTGCTCCAACGTAGCTATGTGGAGTCAACTCCAAAAGATGGGCCTTTGTTTCTTCTGGCAATTCCAAGCCCTGGATGAATTCTCTTAGACTTTCTTTGGTAACAGCTCTTCCCCTGGTCAGCTCTTTCAGCTTCTCGTAAGGCTCTGGTACGTCATATCGCCGCATAACCTGTACATGATTCAGAGAGTAAGGTACAAAGGAAAATAAAAGAAAAACAATTATAAGATTAAAAGGTACATACAGTTTGGATTGGTTCCGCAAGCACCTCCCATGAATTGTTCAAGTCTTCACTCAAACGACTTTCATTCACCTTAAAGAAACACATGAAAGATAATCTAGTATATATATGAATCAATCCATTAAAAGGATTAACAAATTTCGGGCTTGATACTTTAAATATCACGAATTTTAGGGTCTTTGGCAAATTTAACTCGAACTTTTAATTTTGGCAATGTCAAACACGAACTTTCAATTTTTTGTAAGTCGAAACACTGAGCAATTTTCCGTTAAAAAATTGCTGATGTGGACCCAAAACAATGTATGTTCTGATGTCCATATCAGCATTTTTTAGCGAAAAATTGTTCAGTATTTCAAATTGCAAAAAAATGAGAGTTCATGTTTTCGATTGACATAACTGAATGAAAGTTTTTTAAAATTGCAAAACATGATAAAGTTTGTGATTTTTTAACCAATTAAGTCTAGATTTAACAGTTAGTCCTGAAATATATTCAACAGATGTAGCATAAAAATAGCTGCTTCATACCTGTAGCTTTCCTATTCCCTTCAATGCACTTTTGTAGGCTAAAAGAGAATGTCCCAAACCATAGGCCATACTCCTCAAAGCAGTTGAATCAGTCAAGTCACGCTGAAAATAAAACATATAACAAAGGGTCATAGCCAAGATAGATAATTATCAAACTTGCAGAGTCAATGCCTTTGTGATCTGCCGAACAGGTATGTAGAAACTAAAGCACACACAACAAACTGGACTTTAAAACCTAACCTACAAAGAAAGAACCATGGAAAAAGTAAGCAAATAAACTAGCCAAATTTTGCACCATGCAACCTACTTTGACACACAGATCAAGCCTACATCAGCTACTTTTGTACAAGTGTTGGCCATGACCCTTTACATTGGCATATCATAGCTACGAGTGACTAGAAGCAAAGCAACAACCAGAAGGGTAGACAAGCAGGCATGGAGTATAAATATAGGTCGAAACAGAAACGGACTGCATCTTACCTGCCAACGTGAAATAGGCAACTTCTCACTGAGATGAGACAAACTTCCATTGGCGATTCCAAGGTTACCTTCACTGTTTTCAAAGTCTATAGGATTTACTTTGTGAGGCATAGTTGACGACCCAATCTCGCCAGCTTTAGTTATCTGCTCCAAATTATGAACAAAATTAAGTAGCCATTCAGTATTTAAATAAAACATTTATCAGTGTCAATCACACTCCAAAACTCCCACCTGCTTAAAGTAGGCTAAGGATATATATCCCCATAAATCTCTATCAAAATCAATCAAGATAGTGTTAAAAATGATGATTGCATGAAAAAGTCTTGCAATATAGTCGTGTGGTTCAATCTGCAAAATAAGTATAAAGACACCATTAGAAAAACAGACAATGGCGTTCTTAAAACATAAAGAGGAATATAGAAGGGGAAAGAAAAGAAGCAAACAAGAAACATGCTACGCAGTCATTCAAAGACTTCCAAATATTTCAACTACCACTTACTGCTGATGACACTCTACACAAGTAGTTCAAAAGTTTAGATCGACACATTGCCAATCCATTCAGAGCTTTAATGCAAAGAAAACATCTTATCCACTTATTAGCTTGTTCTGGATTAACAAATATGAATACACAAATTGTTTTACCATTTGCCACTTTTTCTATCTCAGATATATTTATTAGAGTAAAATTCCAATTTTTTTAACACAAAGTCTAACTATGGTATCTTTAAAAAGGGCAGAAGAACACACCTGAGTGACATATGGATTAAAGCACAACCCTAGCGATTCCACAAACTCTTTGGCAATTAAAGGCCATTTAACTTCAGGATATGCAACAAGATGTGCATTATAATTTCCAACTGCACCAGCAAATTTCCCTTTTATCTTAACTTGAGCCATTTCCTCCCGTTGTTCGCTTAACCTAGCAGCAAAAACTGCCATTTCCTTTCCCAAAGTTGTAGGCGAAGCTGACTAAATACAACAAGAAGTCACAAGTTTACAGCCACAAAAAGGTTAGCTTAGAATACACCGATTTATACACTGTAAAAGTATCAACCAATATTGAAGGCAAACTAAAATAGCCAAAATTACGAAGCCAAAGCTGACAAGATCAATAAACATGTAGTACACACTTTAGGTTGCTATTGTTGAATACAATAATATGACTCGCATGCTTAAAGATTGAGATCAGGCAGAGACTCATTTCTTACCATATAAAAAGGGTATACAATTCAGACAGAGACTTGTTGATTTCTAATAAAGGACAACACTGCATTAATAATTCAAAAACATAGTTAGCTCATTTACCTGTCCATGAGTGCGAGAAAGCATTGGAATGGATGCATAGTCTTCAGCCATGTTACATATTGCTTTAATTAATTCATCCATCACAGGAAACATGACCCTGTTCATTGAATCTTTCAGCATCAAACCATGGGCAAGATTGTTGATATCCTCGGATGTGCAAGCCAAGTGGAAAAATTCAAGCACCTGTAGGGTAAAAGAGAGACAGTTATTTAATCAGTAAATTTTTAAAATGAACAAATCAATATTGGTTAGTTAAATCAAATTGATATAAGCAAGTTGATTCCGACACATAAAACAATAAATGTATCACTAACAACCTTAGCTATCTCTGGATGTACTTGGCACTTCTTTTTCAAGAAGTATTCAACTGCTTTTACATCATGGTTTGTCACAGCTTCAATGTTTTTAATTTCCAGGGCGTCGTCCTTGCTAAACCCATCAACCAATCCTTGCAAATAAGACTGAGCTTCTTCTGTGAAATTGGGAACTTCAGTGACTTCAGGAATTTGTGAAAGCTTCAACAACCATTTGACCTGAGATAGGGATTCTACACTTAATATTAACTTTATCTTGGGTAAGAAATGGAAACATAAAACTAAAACAAGAACTCCCAAGCAACTTATCTGATAATTTCTTAACACAAGATTGAGATATTCAAAGACAGCAGATAAGAACGTTATTACTGATTTCACCTTACTTGTGAGCCTACTAATTTTTGGTTTAGTTACATGGCGTGCCTACTAATCTTTGGAATATGCTTTGATCATCAGTATTTCTGCAATAAATTGCTGACATTTTAATTGCAAAATCAATGGTTTAATTTTCTTATTTGATCATATACAGCCATTCCTAAGCATGCTTATTTATTGTGTGAGTATAAGGAATCACTGGAAAGTGGAAAATATAAGTAATTCCTAAAATCATCGTATTATAAGTACATGATATGTCTCACTTAGTGTACTAGCTTTATATATGATTACATTTTAGTTATTGAATATAATATATTTAAAGTGATTCCCAAAATTGAAGTAGGTAACAATTTCTTTGTCCAAAGCTAGCGAAACAAAGTACCCGTGATCCGTTTACTCCTCCGGAGACAAACTAAAGAAGAACCTTTAAAAGAAGACAAAATTCTGCAGAATCACCTTTTGAACATCAAAAACAAAATCAACAGTGGAGGAGGAGATTGTGAGAGTTGGCAAAAAGGAAATTCCATGCTCACTCACTCCTCCTGCTAAAGAAACATAGCAAAGAAGACACTTAACTAACAAGTTGAACCACTTAAAAAGATACACTCCAACAACCCATAGTGGACGCAAGAGCAAAAATGTGAAGAACTAAAGATGCACTCTCACTGTATTTTCCTCAAAGGTTGTGAAGAGAATGATATAAGAAACATACTTGGCTAAACTACAGAAACTGGAGCTTTGCTAGCACAACTATAAGTCATTTTTTCCGCAAATATATACCTCTGATACCATCATCCTTAAACTTTTGAATACAAAACTAGTTACGAAAAAATATTGCAGAAATAGGTAATTCAAAATTCAAAATAAAAGGTTAGCATCCTATGCATTTTGAAGGAACGAACTTGTACTGAAATAAACCTTAAAAATCACTAACCCGAAATTAATACTATCAAACTATATATGTATTAAAGTGCAAAAAATTCCAGAGCTAAACTAAAAATATCAAAATCAAACTCATAACATTATGTAAAGTATGATTAGTTGGACCAAATTAAGCATAGAGAAATTACATTTATAATGAGAGCATTTGTCTTGTTCAATTTTGAGTAATTAAAAAGAAATAACCCCAAATTAAAACTAAACACAAAAGGAAAATACCTCAACAAGAACTCTATAATATATTAACCCAAATTCACTCAAATGAGGAGACAAGTCTTTCACTTTATCCCAATACCGTCCATCCAGAGGGGATAATGCCATTATATTTGATAACTCCAAATCACTTGCCGCAGTAACAGCCATCTTCATACACCAGCCAAATAATATTAAAACAAGTCAAACTTTAATTGCAAAAACAAAAATTAAGTAGAGACAAATAGACCAGAAATATAGTATAATTAATTACCTTAGAAGAGGAAGGAGAGGAGACAGCATGAGGAATGAGTCTCTTAAAGGTAGATTTGCATGAGAAATTAAAAACACGAAACGAAGGGTTATAACATATTGATTTAGGGAATTGAGGTGGTGTTGGTGGTGGTTTTAAGCTTGAGAGTTGAGTGATTGAATTGAAAACCCTAGAATTTGACTTAGAATAAATAGAAGAAAACGCTGTACACTCCATTACTGAGTGAAGATAAGCTGCAATGTTGATTGTGGAGTGCGATGGCAAACTTGTTAAAGGAATCACAATCGCACTCTTTGAACTATTTTAATTGGGATTGGGACAAAGGATTATTCTTCCCCCTGAGATCAAAAAAGGCACATTTAACTGCTTATCTAAACAGAAACCATATGTATCTAACAAACTTTAATATCAAAGTTCATCAAAAATTGCAAGTAATTGCTTATCTCCAGTCTCCAAAATTACTCTACACAATTTTTTTACGTCTATCTATCTCTTAACCATCCAAATGAACTTCCTAATTATGGTGATGAAGAAAGTATTAAAAGTCAAAATCCTATATAACAATTAGCGGTACACTTATTAAAGTGGTAACTTTATCAAAACTCTTGATGAAAATCATAGAAAGAGAGTGCTTGGCTCGAACTCGGTTCAAGCAATGAATACGAAGCTCGACCTTGTTTTCTTTTTGTAATGTTCATCGGCCCAGGATAACTCATTTTCATTCATTTAAACGCTAAACAAGCCAAAGCTCGGCGCTAAATGTGGAATTGAATGCATCCTCTAACAATTTAATTTTTATGTTATGGCAGTCTTAAAAGTGGGATTGAAGCAAGTAATTAAAATTTCTCAATAAGCAAATTAAAGTGACAATTTGTAACTTAATTATCTACTTAAGCAGGCTTATCAAAATTCAATGATTTTTTTTTGTTTACCCCACTTTTATAGTATAGTCTAAATCTTTACGTATATTTCAACTACATAGAGAATAACTAGTAATCAAATAAAACGCGAGTTAAACAAAAAACTTAAGAACAAGATAAAATTATATGAACTCAAAAAAAAAAAGAGAAAGAATTATACCAAAAGAATGCAGCAGACGGAAAAACGGCACAGCACTAGCGGAAGCGGCGGAAACGGGCGGAGAGGCGCAGCACAAGCAGCGGCGGCAGTAGTTGGCGGGGAGGCGTAGCAGTAGCAGTGTAGGGGAAGAGAATAGTGATTGTGTTCTGATAATTTTATTTAAAGAATACTAATGGTTTAAGTAGCAATTTAGCCTCTCAACTTATAATTACTGTATAATTGACACATAAATTAACTTTATAGATAAATTGGTTTTAAAGTTGATAATTGTGGTTAATTATTTTTTAACTTTTTTACAATTTATTTCCTCAACTTATAAGTTAATTGTCCTAATTGTTCCTTAACTTATAAACTAATTTGCAAATATAGAGTTAATTGAACATAACCACCCGTTTTAAAATTAATTTGTCTATAAAGTAAATTTACATATTAATTGCGTATTGCTTAAGTCGAGGGTATAATTTGATATTTAAATATTTTAAATTTAGGTAGAAGACAAAAGGAAAAGATAGTTGTGCGTATGAAATTACTTTACATAAAATAAAAAATAATTATTAATATTATATAAATTATATTATTAAATTCAAATTAATATATCTTAAAAATTTAATATATTTGATATTCGATAAAATAGTGTAATTTTAGTTAAAATCAGTTAATAAAAAATATTCAAAAACTGATGAGCAAAATAATATATACTAAATTCAAGATAATTTATTAATAATTAATAAGCGAGTCTATAAATTAATAATCAAATCTGTATACAAGCCACTTCAAGAATTTATAAACGTATCTATATACGAGCTATTAATCAAGTTCATATATGATTTGGTTTATTGCTTTTAATCGCATTTATATGCAAAATAATTTGTTACTTTATTAAACTTTTTAAAATAAATGAATATAAATTAAATTTTAAATAAATTCATTTAGACTTACGAGGTCGAGTAACACATAATCCTCATAAATTCACTCAATTTTTTTTAATAACTGGGAAAGAGAGAGTGCTTATAGGAGAAAATGAATTCACGAGAGGATCATGATTTTAACATTTTGTGTTTAGTGCTTGTACCGTTTGAGGTACATTTGACTGGTAATTTACTAAAAAATTAATTTATATTGATTTTAGAGTTTCTTGAGTCTTTTCTTGGTTTTAGTGATTTAGGTTGTAATTGCATTGTGTAGGAGCTCACACGCACAAATTATATTCATCCACGTTTGAACTGTACATGCCATTGAAGTCAATAGTGTTGCATATCATGTTAAATCGGTTTTGAAAAAAATTTAATGTAAAATTTACACAGTATCGCATCAATAGGTAGAGAAAGTAAATTTAGATTAATAGAATTTATTCTTGGTGTTTGGCGCAGCTTCCTTTTCCACTCTTTAATTTGGGATTACAAAATTGGCTTAAACATTTGTCATTCCTTGGAGCACGATACATAATTAATCATTGATCTGTTCAACCACCGGGTTATTTGATAAGTAGAAAACTTTGTTTTTGAAATGAGAATATTTTTTACTATCTTTAATTTTGGGATCAATATCAAAAATTGAGTGCTGTTTAAACCCTGTTTTGAAACTCAGAAGGTGGATTACTATATAAAAATAACAAAGATGTTCGTTAGAAATGATATTTTTAGCAACTTTTGGATTATTTCGTTTTCTTCATTCAATGTTGGTTACTATAGAAAGCACAAATTAGTTAATGAGAAATCAGAAATGATTCTTAATCAATTAAGTTTTAAGTTTTTTTTTGTTTTTCTTGATAATTTATGCTGCATAGATGTATGAGTTGGAATTGCTGTAACATAACATAGTGCTTTTTGCATAAGGCGAGTGATCTTATTTTAAGCTGAGTTTGTAGAATTGGCATGAGTTGAATGTTCACATTTAGCTTTGTATTAAAGGCAGACACTAAACTTTTCAAATAATTTTGGATAAGTTCTGTTGCTATGCTGCACTGAGTTGATTTTGAGTCAATATTTTAGTGTTAAAATGTGATTTATATTGTTAGAAATTGTTCACGAGGTTTTCACGCTGACGCTCAAACTTTTAAATTTATAAATAGATAATTTTAGGTATTAATGCTTTGACCGGTTTGATTTCGAATGAGGTAAATAGGATTTGAATTACGTAACCCATACTCGAATGACGTGAGCCGAATCCAAATGATGTAATCCAAATTGCAAATGAAGTTACCGCCGTTTGATAAAACTATTAGTATTGATCTGGAAATTCAAGCGAGATTAATGTAAATTCTGCTCGTAAACTAAAATTCAATCTGAAAATTAAGAATAAAAAACTTGAACTTTGGTTTTAATTAATGATATTATGATAAATCAAAATAATATAATAAATCTAGCTATTTATAGAAAACAAACCTTAATCAAAAAATTTAATTTTAATAAGATTCGATGTTTTATTTAAGAAATAAATAAATAAAAATTAAAAATAAATATAGCTTTTATTAGGCTAAATTTTTCAGATGAGTCCTTTTAGTTCTTTTTTCACCAAGTCGTATGCTTCGTCATGTCTTGATTCTACTATCTCTTGAACTTCGTCAGGTTTTGAACCCGCAGTCATCTTCTGGGCCAATACAAACAAAGATTATGAGTTATTTATATAGATGTGCTTTTTCAAAGAAATAAAGTAAAAAATGATGCACTTTTTGAAGAAAAAAAAATTAATGTAATATTTATGTTTCCTTACGGTTAACTACCTAAATCTAGTTAAAATACATGTTATGAACCAGATTTGAGTAAGAATTTACCTTCAAGTAAAAGATGTAAAGAAGAATAATGACCACACGGCAGGTTTAGCTAGGAAACCTTTCAACAAAAGAAGTCAAGAGGAGTAAATATGTGCACAAAATGAGTTGAGTCCGAGTTGAAGTAGTAGGAAGCCAAGTTGGGCAGCTTGGCAGATATCCAAAAACATGAGCATTTTTTCTGAATTCCTGTTAATTTCAAAGCAATAATTGCTTGGGGCACAGTAAATTATTTAAGTTTGATGAAATCATCTCTTTTTTAATATGTGTTTATTACTTTATTATGTACTTGTTAATAAAAGAACTGTGATCTAAAAAATAGATAAATTGTCTCAAAACTCATCTACCTTTCAGTTTCTTTTCATTTGCACTCTAACATTGTAAATTGTCGATTAAATCGACACCTGTCATTTTCAATTTTTAAATTAGTAATTTTTCTAATAATAATAATTATCTAAAAATATTTAGTAACATTACTTTTAAACATTATACTAAAAATTAAATATTTTTAATAGTATTATTATTTTTCAAATATAATTTATATATAAAAATATAGTGATTAATTTAATAAAATATATGATCTATTCTTCAAATTTTAATTGAAGCTTTATGACTTAATGGATTTATTACTATTAGAAAATAAAATTTAAACTTGAACTTGTTCCGAAATACTTAACTCGGTGAGCTTACGAGCCTAATCAAGTTTTAGTTAATTTATTTTTTACTTTTTCTATATAAATTAGAGAAAGAAAAGTGCTTATGGAAGAAATTGAACCCACAACCTTAGCATAATGTTGCCCATCACTTGTACCATTCGATCAATAACTAGTTGGTTATCCTTATAATTTTTATTTTGTATTAAAATTTAAAATTTAAATATTTTTATAGATAATCGAGGCGAGTTGAGCTCGATTCTTGATTATTCTACCGAGTTCAAGCTAAAACTTATAATATGCTCGATCGAGTTTGAGTTCCAGATTTTAGAGTCGAGTTCGAGTTTGCCAGTGTTTCGACTCGACTCAACTTAGTTACACTCATACATGAAGGTAGCAAATAGACCATTTCATGGGCTTGAGTACCCGCCCAGGTCAGCCCAAGCCCGGTATTTAGGGCCGGGTTCAAACAATGATTTTTCGTACCAAGTTTGGTCCGAACCCACAAAAAGCTTATTATTTTATGGTAGGCTTGGACTTTCATTTTAATAAAGATTACATGTAACCGTCCAAATCCGGCCCGAACCCGCAAAAAATTATGATATTTAGGGTCGATGGGTAGGAAATGTAAAGTCCGAAAAGCCGAGCTAGGACCGGATTTGGACTTGCAAAAAAAATTGAAAACCCGCCGGGTCCGGTCCGAGCCCGGCCCATGAACAGGCCTAATAGCAAACCTATTCATGGATAAGGCTCAGACCAGGCCTGCTGGCCTTTAATACTTTTATGTAAGTCTATGTCCAGCTTGAGCCCGGTCCGGACTTCATAAATTTGAATTTCAGTTAGGTAAAAAAATTGACATGCGAGGAAAAGTTATATCTTAGATAAATCACTTTTCACTCAAAAGAACTGATGGCCGGATAATGTCAAATAAACGAACATGAGTGAGCATAAAGAGCAAACACCACGTTGATGATGCAATGAAAATGCAATGCCATAATAATTGTTCCGGCAGACATGCCTGTGATATAGTAACCAGATTTGCACATGTTCTGGCAAAAATTGGTATGTTGTGTGCCCTGGCTGGCTTATTTTGGACACACTTTGTTATAAAGACGGTTCAAACCGAATAAAACCAACCTTTGGGTCAAGCCATCAACCTCTCCAGATTCAGCTTTTTTTTCATTAAGTTTGGACCACAGGCATAACTGTTTCGTATGTTTGGTTCAGGTCGACTTCACAGCCTTACAAGATTACCTTTCACAGGGCAGAATGATTAGCCCAGGTTCAAAATTTGATCTAGTGGCTAACCTAAAATATAATTATGGGACAGTTAGCAATCAAATTGTTCTTTTAAGTGGTCCTTAATTTCGAGTACCCACATCCTCTTAAAGTTTAATTTTTATCAATAGTATATATAAAATATAAATATCTCTTTATAAGTTTTTTAATGTGTGGGAAAGAGTGAGTTACACAATAGAGAATAATTTATTATTTTTCACTATAAAAATGATCAACTCTCACCTAAATACAATAACTGTATGTAATCTTTTTTTAAAAGATTTAAATCTTCTTAAATTTTCACTTTTAGATTTAAGAGATTATAATAAAAAATTGAAAAAAAATATGTGTAAGATTGAAAAGGGAATGGAAGTGGGGCAGAAAAGGGATAATAAGATGGGTTGGAAACAAAATTAGTGAGAAGATTTATTAAAGCTATATGAGCTGTAAACCCACATCAATGGAGAAATTTATAAACAAATGAAAAAGAACAACATCAATAATAATAAGGGTAGGGTTTGTCCTTTCATGCTAATTCTTTCAAGATATGTTAAACAAAAAACTAGTCTTACTATAATGTTTCTGGCTTATAAGACAATTTCACCCTCAATCAATAGGCACATCCTATTTACAAATGTGCATAACAAAAGGAAAATGGCAAAACAAGAATAATTGACAAAATAGAGTTCTGAAAAATTATATATCGACGAATAAGAATTACACACATCATTGCCATAGATGTGGTCTCGAAAACTCGAACTCGAGACTTCTATAAATTTTTAGAATACCGATCAAATCCGGCTTTTGAGAGATTAGACATTAGTGATTTCAAATCTAAGGTTCTTGATGGACCTATATATCTAACAGCTTCTGTATGTAAGTTAGTTTATAACTTTATATCATAATGAACCACACATTATAATTAATTATAATGATCTTCAGAAAGAATCTTGATTCAATAATGTTGCTATACAATATGTCTAAATGATAATGAAAATAATGTGAAAGACTGTTATTTCACATGGCTGCAAATAATTTTGATGATAGGAAAGTCCAAGAACCATGGTAGATTAATTATACTCACATATCATGTACATACATACACCTATAATTGCTGATATACAGATCAGGGTCAGACACTAAATTAACAAACCCTCAAAGATCTGTAATCCAGTTCAATCTAAAGATCAAACATTAAGAAAACAGAATTAAAATCAAGAAAATTTGTGAAAAAAAATAAAAAACTAAGAACACCATCTTCCTAGCTGGACTTCTGAGAATTGTTCATCAGTACTCCATTGAAGTTGGCACATTCAAACAAGGCTTTAGCAGTCATTTCTCTTTCAAATCTCCAAATATAATTCAAACCAACTAAAAGTTCTGTTATTGCAGCTTCAGTCTTGTCCTTATTAGCAAAAAATAATGTCTGCAATAGAAGAACATTAGTTTTCGCAACCATATTTTGCTGTTCAAAGCTCCGTTCACTTTGCCATTTGATCATATTATGTGCCAAAGGTGACAACCACCCGAGAATCCTCCCTAACGCGTCTCTCCATTCTCCGGCGAGAAGGGGATCACTGGCGGAAAATCCGACTCCTTTCAATCTAGACCGTAAAAAACACCGTATGCTATTCGGTAGCATAGAGTAAAGATCGTCCCGAGCGTCCACCCCGACGAGCTGTGGCGATTTGATCATTTTCTCCATGACTATTATCAAATTAGCGTAGTGCAGAGCTAAAGCTGAAGCACCAAGCGTAGTCTCTGGCGGCTTTAGAAGCTTCGAATTTGATTCAAAGAAGCCTTGATGATCAAGTTTCGTAGTAGCACTGCTACTCATTAATGGACCTGACACGAAATTATTAGGGTTTTCAGTTGGATGAACAGTTGCAGAAGCTGAGAGGCTACGTGGCAATGAAGCTGGGTATCCATAACCATGTCCGACCCCGAAAACAAGCTTGATTCTTGCTAATATGGTAAACACAGACCTCACCAGCATTGAAACGACGCCGTCAAAGGATCTATTCCAAATGGATCTTTCTTTTAAGTACTTTATTTCTTGTCTCTGCCAGAATATTTTCTGTTGAAGATCCATAATCTTCTGTTCATTTTTTGTTGACTGTTCGTGATCATTACACTGCAAGATTTTTCTCAATCCGTTCTCTAACGTCGTTAGCTCCTCTATTTCTTTATACAGAGTTGCCGTCACCGTTACATATCTGTCCATTTTCTTGTTCTTGGCTTCCATTTCTTTGCAACTCAACACCCAACAATTCGGATCATGTCCTGAGTTCGCAAACTCGTCGAATAACCGCTCGAAACGACGAAGATTCCCGTCACTACATCTCTTGCTCAATCTCGATACAGATTTAGCAAGAATCCGAAGATTCTCAGCCATTTCTGCGCATGCAAGACCAAGAAGGAACGATTCATCATTCGACACAATCTTCCGAACACCTTCGATGGAAATAGATTCATTTCGAAGCTTAACTATGTTCTTGTCCGAAAGAGACGGCCATAAGTGAAACAGCTTAGACATGAGACCGGCCACCTCAAAGGCTAAGACTCCGATGACAGTCGATTTCTTGGATGATTTTGGTATTGGATTAGTGGTTATGACTGAATCAAAACTGTGTGATATAGCAGATTTGACTTTAAAAAGCCAAGTTTCAAGAGCCATGATATTATTATTCTTGAATCAAATTGGAACTAGTTTTGTTTGGTGATGGGGATTAAAGAGAGGAGAATATATGAAGAGAGGAGGGGAAATAATTGAAGAAATGGCGAGAGAGATAAGGATATATTGTTTGAGTTGAGAGGCTCGTGGGATGTTGAGAGCATATATTTACAAATAGAATTGCCAAAAAAATTGGTGCAATTATAAAGAAAGATAAACCATAGCATATACATCAGATCACATCACATGATCACAGGCAAAAATTGTATTACCCACATTCATTTATAGAGCGTGAATCTTCTTTTTATAAAAACTTTTACTTGTCTTTTCTGGTTTTACTTTCAATTTAATTCATAGGCGCGTAAAGTGTTAATTTCTAATTATTTTATTGATTACTATGTTATCTAATTTTTGTTTATTTATTAAGAGTAATTCATTGGACTAGAGGATAGAGCCTGAAGATATGAAGGGCCTTAGCCTCCCAACATCTATACTATATACTCCCTCCGCCCCATTTTATTTGTCCACTTTTTAATATCACACGTATTAAGAAAATATTAAATGCTAATAATTCTTCCTTTTGTACCTTTTTTTAATTCTTAAGTTAATTTAGAATTACTATATTGAAAAAAGAAAAATAGTCAATACAATACTAACAACATTAAATGCCAACACAAATACAAGAATAATACCATTAACATTAAGGGTAAAAGAGGAACATATGTGTTTATAATACAATTGTGACAATCATTTTGGGACATCTAAATATAGTATAGTGGACAAATAAAATGGGACGGAGGGAGTATAAAAGTACGGAGGGGGGGGACAGGCACTTTTACGGTAATACCCTTAATAATGATTCAATATATTTTTTAATCCAACCAAAACTCTAACTTTTCTATATTGTAAATTTCCTTAATAATAGCTCCCTTTAAAAATATTGTAAAGTTGATTTACGGCATTACAAAAAGAAGCCTAATATGAATTATTCACATAAATTAGATAGTAGCAAAATCAAAAGAAGACTCCTAACATAATAACAACAGTAGGAAACTTAAACTATACCTTCTGTTGAGGAAGGCCATCATGTCCTCTAATTCCGATGAATAGGAATGTTTACTTTTAAAAATTAGATAACTGATTAAGAATAAAATAGATAATTTATATATAATATAATATAATTTCAGTTAGTACTCTAATTATAATATATCTAATTATGACTCTCATCATAGTATATATTTAAAATAAATAAATAATTAATGAATGACCATATAACTTTTATTTAAAATGTTTAATATAAGCAAATAATATTGGTATTTTCTCGCACTGTTGACACAAACGTACATGATTATTTTAAATATAGTAATCAAATTTTATCTGTTTTTTGTCCTACGCAATAATTTGTTTTTATATAATTAGAGGGTGGGGAAACGTTTGTGGGAGAAATCAATCCCACGATCTAGCAAATTGCTATCTAACGGTAATATCCACATAAAAAGAGTATAGCCATATAAATTATTAATATAATCATGGCCCTCATGATATATAAAATTTTGGATGAGATAAGTAAATTAATAAACTTTACGGGACATAAGTTTGATGTTTATTTGATTTGTTAATTTTATCAAACCCTGTTAAATTTTTTGTCTTAAAATCCCAAGTCTAATTAATATCTAAACTCTTAATTAATTTATATAATTTCTATTTTTAATTAAATTAAATATTTTAGTTTTTAATTAGGATCTATAATTTCCTTATTTCAATAGAATTCTACTTTTAAAATATAAATTATAAATAATATAAAAAAATATAATTATAATAAATTAATTTAATTCAACTCATAAGATATTTTTTAATCCAACATAAAGTATATTAATATTGATTATAAATAAAATACAATAATATAATTATTATGAATTCAATTAATGTAATAAATTTAGTCCAACAGATAAGATATTTCCTAATTCAATAAAACTCTAACTTATTTAACATTGATTATAATTTTAAAATGTATTAGTATAATTATAACAAATTGAATTAATATAATATTACACTCACTACTACTTTAATTATTTATATAATTAATAAAAACTCTAACTAATTTAATATAAATTATACATAAAATATATTCATATAATTATAATAACTTTATTTAACATAATAAATTATAAATAAATGTTATTGATGTCAATTAATTTTAAAAATTGATAAATTTAAGTATTATATTTATTTCTTACAAAAAATATAATTAATTTAAATTGACGAGTCACATTACGAGCCACGTGCATAGCACGTAATGCGAAACTAGTTTTAAAAAAAAGGCTAATTTTTTTTGATAGTATAAGGAATTAATGTATTTTGCGATTTGGCTTTTTCAACTTTTAAAATTAATCTTTATATATTAATTTAATTTGCGATGTCACTGCTTATACTCGCTCACTATAAAAATAATAAATTCTCACATAAATTTTAAGATCCCGATGAGTTGGTAAGCCGTTCTGCTTATTTAAATGAGGTCATAAGCTCGAATCGTATTCATATATGCAGCCGTATAAAATTTGAGGTCAAAGCTTTTTCTTCCTCAAAAGATCTATTCGGCTCAAATAGAGATTAATTTGAATGTGGAAGGTTTAAAAGTGTCGTCTCATAGTTGAGACCCGTTCATAAAAGCTCATGGAATTAATAAAAAAAATTATCACATACACAATTTGTATAGCAATGTGATGAATATTAAAACTAAAAACTCTAGAATCCTTATAAAGTGATAAACTGATAATATCAATTGGATCATGTTATATAATTAAATTGATAGAAAAGATGTGTTTGGACACAATGAACACTTTGTTTCTTCTTCTCTTTTCTGAAGTCTTAGATGCTTGTTTTTTTTTTTCATGCACATTGAAGGGTGGAGGTCATATATCATTATTGGCTTTTTCTTTTTAAACTTTTATAATGAGAGTAATCACTTTTTTCTTCAAGTATATGTTAGTTTCTTTCTAGCAAAGATCTTTTCACATCCCATGGAATTGGCATCAAGAAAATTATAGTTTAATTAATGAGAGTTTGAGAGTAGTGAGAAATTATTTAAGCTAAAAAATGAATTATCAATTTGGCTTGAGTATATATGTACTTTGAGATATTGGACAAATGTACTCAAAACCATTAACTCTATAATTCACTTGGACACTTCTAGTTCTATTTACTAGAAATAATCATTATTCAAGTTTATAATTGTGTATGAATCTAGAGTACCTTAGCTAATGATATTGGTATGTCCCCTATTTTAGTATTAGACTCTATGATTACATGTTTGAATTAAAGTCAATAATTCCATTTGAAGATATGTTGTTATATGCCAATGGGACCCTTTTACAATAAGATATAATAAATTAATTTATCAACAACAAGTAATTCACTTTGTTAACTGAAATTCTTAATTATTTGACGCTCTAAGTATCATCATATTTTCATTATTATTAAAAATTCAAAATTTCCACATTTGTGTGGAGATTCATTCAAATTTAAATCTCTATATATTTCTATAAATTGAGAATACCATAAATGAACATGTTAAATGAGACCAAATTGATGGTATATGAATAAAAGGTGTGCGTTTTTCCACAAATTACAGGGTTACGGTGAATCTAGCCGATGCATGTAGACCATAAACGATTTGATGATCTGGTTGGGCCAATCTTTTGAGTGGCCGTACGTCTAAAACATTGTTCCTAGTCAATATTTTTGCCATTGGTGCACATTGATAGTAGACCCTTTATTGGTTGGTTTGTCAAATTCTGTTTTAGACGTGGGATTGCATTAAAAGTAAGATAAACTTCAAAACCGTTTACATATAAAAGATAAACTGATTTAGTAGACATTGATTAAATTAAGCAGAAGAGTCCAAATAAACCACTTTAAGGTATGAATATGTAAACTCAATTCTTATTAATTCATGAATAATATGCTTAAAATAATTGCTTTAAAAGCTGAGTTACTTTGAGTTGAAATTGCAGTTGATCAAGTGGTATCAAAATCTCTACCATCGAAAGATCTTTGTATTCAAATATAGCAAATGGAAATCCAATTAGCAAGCAAGCAAAAAGCTAGGGATGTGCTTCAAGTTGACTAGGAATTAGTGTTTACTAATGGGGACATAACGCAAATATGGCTCTACACATATAATTAATTAATTGTAATATCATAGATATGACTATGCATTAATCAAGAAAATGGGGAACATGATATAATGCATAAATTACACTATATAATAAATATACCAGTTGGATGGTACTAATGTGTTTAAATTGGTACATTTTCTTGGGGGTCATCACTATTATTCACTAGCACTCAAACAAAAATTTCTTTTCTTTTTCTGGAACTTACTTATGAAAATTAATTAGTTACATTTATTTTTTATTTTCTTAAGACCTTTCTCTCTGTAGTTCATGCCTTTTGTTTGCCTAGGAATGGAAGGGCATAGAAGAATAGGTTTGTTTAGTTGTCGGAGCATGAATAGGCACTCTTACATTTCCATATCTTGATAAATGTGCCTTCTCTAAATCAATTGATGAGTATGGTACTTCTCTATCATTATCTGTGAGCTGAATATATAGTTTTTGACTCTTAAATTTATATCTCTCTATTTATTTAAAAGCAAATTAGTATGACACTTTTTATATTTGACATAATTTACAGTTTATTTTCTTTTATTTAAAAATTAAATTATATAGTCACTCACTTTTATTTTTGTTAACGATTTATCCCTTCTGTTCATTTTCAATATTTGTCAAGAAGTCAACGAAACTATATAGTCTCCCATTTTTTTTTATTTTTTTCAACGATTTCACCCTTCAGTTTTGTTTTTATCAACAATTTAGTCCCTCAATTTTGATAATTAATTTACTCATAAATCCTTTAACTTTGTTAACTAACACTAAAAATGGATGGAGTGACTAAAATGTTGACGAAAACAAAAGTGAGGGACCACATAGTTTAGTTTTCAAATAAAAAGGACTAAAGTGTGAATTATGTCAAATATGAGGGGATTCATAGTAATTTGCTCTTTATTTAATCTCTAAATTCAACGTTTCACTTATCGAACTTTCAAATTTATTAAATAATTTGATTGACCTCTTAACTTGATATATATATATACATGAACATTGAACTTTTCCGTGCATAAATTCTTTTAGAATGTTTCAAGTGTCAGATGGAGACAAAGAGATCCAATGTTTAGGTATGTACCAAGTTTTCAAATCGGATTATTTGACAAATTCAAAAATTTGATAGGTGAGACGTTAAATTTAGGGTTAAATGGATAAAAGAGTATAAATTTAGGAGTCAAATTATATATTAAACCATTATTTATTATTATCTCATCCAATCTGTCATCAAACCTTCACTGTGTGAGTGTACTGTATCATCCTTTCTTCCTCTTTCTCCACGTCTCTAAAGTATTATGTACTACACATAAGACTTGAAAAAAGAAGCATAAAGGGTGAATGAAGAAATACTATATACATGACCTATTATCTCTTAATCTATTTCATTAATTTCATGTCAAAGTGGTTATAATTCATCCGATTATCATAAATAAACAAAACAATGCTTAATCGGATGAAATATATTATTGAGTGGTTATAATTCATCCGATTATCATAAATAAACAAAACCAATATATATATCTTTGCTCAATTAATTAGCTGATTTTATTTATTAGCACTGTATCCAGCAATAATAATTTAATTATCATAAATAGTGGCGAGACTAGAAAAGATGTGAGATGATAAAAAGAAAACATTAACAAATTATGAAACTATCAAAAATTAAAATGATAGTCAAATTTAATTTATAGAAGATCGTCTAATATAACTTGACGTTTATTTTGTCTTTCTCAGCTCCTTCCTGCTTATTAATACTTTTTTTTTTATTTGTATATTGTGCATGTACATGTCCGCAAGCACAGGGATTTGTAGCCGGTTGTAATATAATTAAGGAAATTAATACTCAATGCGGTTGTTGTGTTCAATGAAGAGCTCCTCAAGAATCTTTGATAAAAGAAGCCTCCTGCTGAATATTTATAACTTAAATCATTTGCAGATTCATAAATGGTTGAATAAAAAATTTCTTAGATTTAGTGTTTAGTTGTTCAAGAGTCATCCCATTTCGGTAAATGTTAATTGGGATTTTGTTGTTATTGAACTAGTCCAAATCAAATCTTTGTGGTTACATGCAACATTTATATAAAAATTAGTATGAATTATATAGTCCCTTCATTCTGAAATAGTTGTCGTTTTATCTATTTTCATACAAATTAATAAATCAATAAATATGTCTAAAATTATAAATATTTTTATTAAATTAGCCCTTTTTAAAACTTGTTAACATTAATTAGTATGACTCTTTATTTGTATTTTTGTATTCTTTCAATGAATTGATGAGGAATATATGTGTAAAAATATTAGCAATAAATGCTTTTTTGATATTCTAAGGTAACAAGTATTATAGAACAAAAAAATCTCCCAAAGCGAAAACTATTTCAGAATGGAGAGAATAGTATATTAAAAGGTAACATTAATTTGTCATTTTCTACAAGTACAATGTACCATTTTACTTAATTAATTTCCAAACTCTATGTAGCAATATTAACCGATTGCTTTGATAGAATATTAACCTATCTTGTCAATCTTAATCTAATTAAGCAGATAATCCTCACGATTAATAAACACATCCTATTTTAAGCACAAGATACAGGTGAGTTGATAAGACATTTTCATGACTGAAGTCAGATCGCGAGTTCGAATCATATTCATGCATACAGCCGTTAAAAACTTAGACTATAATTTTACTTTCTATAAGAGACTTATTCTGCTCAAGTAAAAATTTATCTGAATGTGATAGGTTTAAAGGCGCTATCTCGTAATTAGAATCGATTAAGGACATCTCATAGTAATATATATAAAAAAAAAGTAAACACATTGCGCATTGGTAATTAAGGCACTCTCCTAATTCAAATAAAGTCACAAATTTAAATTTTATTCACGTAATGCGACCGTTTAGAGTTTAGAACTTTATCTTATACAAAAGAACTTGTCCAAAACTCTTTATGAATCTCTAAAAATAAACAAACACATTCTAATTAATTAAAAATTATATATAGTCACATACATGTATGATCCCCTCCTCAAATTCTGAAGCTGCTCAAGCCATTAATGAACTCGTGCAAACCCTAATAATATGAACCATGCTCAACTTTGAAAATTTGAATAATTGATTAGAAAATGAGAGCATTTTCATTTTGTTATGGGTAATAGCAATGTTTTAAAACCCGGACCGGTGTTAGACCCGGTGAAGTCACCGGTTCAAGGTTCAACCGGTTCAACCGGTTAAACTACCGGTTGAACCGTTCAACAATCTAAACAAATTTAATAATTATGTTAGTTCTGTAACATATATAGCTTTCAACTTTTACCTTTAGATTTTATGTTTTTGGTCCTATGTTACCATAGCTTTCGGACCCATGGAGTTTGGGCTTTTAACCAATTTATCACAATGTAATTCCATCCATTAGATATTAAAGAATAGGAGCCCTCATGTCCAAAAAAAACAAAAGAATAGAAACCCTAATTAATACTAACCAACAAAAACTCAGCAAATATGAAAAGAGCAGCGCCGCATTTATTGAAACATAAATTCTTGTATTTCATCTAATTTTCTTTACAAAGGAAGAGAAGATTAAATAAAAGAAGGCGGCAGAATTTTTTTTCCATATTATTATGCTTTAGAAGTGATAAAATAGCGAGGCGGTACAATGGGTTATTGAGTTAATTGCGGTTAGATGGGATTGAAATTGATGTAAACTTAACCGGCCGGTTATGAAGGTTGAACCGGTTCCCGGGTTTCCGGTTATTGACGGGTTTTTCCGGTTCAAACAGGTTGAACCGGAAATCCGGTTATTAGAGTGTAATCGGACTGGACAGGCATCCGGTTCCCGGTTTAACCGGTTGAACCGGCCGGTCCGGTCCGGGTCTTTAAACACTGGGTAATAGTTTGGTAATGGAACCAATCAATTGTGTCATGGCATGCGGTTCAATTGCGAAGCTACAGCACGCTGGCTAGCTCATTTGCCGCCAGCAACCACTCAATATATCTAGTAAGGTCTTGATAGGTCAAAATCCCAAGTTAATGAGAGCCTAGAAAAGGATTTTCATATTGTAGTGCTGTGTGATGCAATCATCCATTTAAGAGAAATTATTTTAATCCATAGTCTCTGAAATTTCTTATATTTTTCATTAAATTTTATTTTAAATTTTTAAACTTAAAATTTTAGTTTAAAATTTTTAATATCCATTTTGTAGCTAAAAAAAATTAATGGTATTAAAAAGTCAAACCTTTTTAACTTTTTGAAAATCTATCTAAACCTTTTAAAAAATTTAAATTTATCATATTTGGTAAATTCATTAAAAATCAATCTAATATTTTAAAATCGATTTGATATTTTCAAAATTGATTATCCGAACCATATATTTGACATCTCAATTGACAATTATTTTTCTTAAAAAAAATTAACACATTCAATGGCTATTGTAGACATAATTAAATCAATTTTGACAAAATGGATAGATTTACAACGAATTTGTTAAATTTGGATATATTTATAACTTTTAAAAGATTTGATTAAATGCACCAAAATCAACTTTTTTGTTTTTGGTATTTAATATAATCTTTTAATTTTGACAAAAAAGTACATGAATTTTCAAAATTTTACAATTAAAAACACCTACACCATTTTGGATGTAAAACGACACGTTTTAAATTAAAACCGCACCGATGTAAAATGACACTACTTTTAAAAGAAAACAGACACGTGGTTTTAATTGAAAAAAAATAAAAAAATTTATGTTAAATATGCTAAAATTAAAAGATTATGTTAAATAATAAAAACACACGAAATTTTGTGATTTTTGGTACATTTAATCATATTTAAATACATTTCTATTTTTATTTAAATAAATAGTTACAGTTAAAGTTGAAAAAATAAAAAATAAGATAACGTTGACAATTTAACAATAAAAAAAAGTCGAATAAAATAAAATAATTTTCACTATTTTAAGCACTAATTTAATATCTTCCACTTTACATGTAGTAATTGAGCAAGATTAATTGGACTAGAATTGTAATGGGATGAAAAGTAAGTGTGAATAGTTGAGACTCGAGTCTTAATAATTGTTAGTGTCCAAAGGACCAGTTTGAGCCATATTTTTGGGTCAAACCTGAATGCTAGTGATGAATGTTTGCCATGCTTTACATCTTAAGTCAACCCACATGAACCCACATTATTATTGGCATAGGATTTATCCGTTTAATTTATTTATTTACAAATTAGATTTCTAGCTAGAATTAACTTATTTCTAATTAATAATAATTTGATTATGAGAATAAACCCTTATATCGATAATGATTAAGTAACAATATTAGATTTTGATTTATCCCACCTCTCAACTTAAGATCCGACTGGAAGCATCTACAATTTGCAACATCTATAGGTAACCTTAAAGAGTTAGACCTATTGGAGTTATGATCAATTTCCTTATTTTGCTTTTTAATATGGTAATATCTGGAAATTATGTATCAATTTATTTTTAAAAAATAATGGGGTTTAGCTATTCACATTATACCCTTCAAGGTCTCGGGTTCGAGTCTTATGAATGCAAAAAATCACCACTGAGAGACTCACTCATCATGTCAGGTACGCGACGCGGATCGGATCCGAATTAGTCAGGGCGAAGCCCTAAAAACCGAATGGGCTTACCAAAACAAATATCCTTCAGGGGTAAAGCAGAATTTGAGGTAAGTCATGAGATAATCCCAACTTCATCAGGTCGAAACAACTTACACGAATCAGATTCACAGGGGATAAACCATATACTACCATGATTTATGAAATTGAACTACGATGCAACAATGAATAAACTCAAAAATACGGTTTCATCGGTGTAATTGCAACTAATTCTACACATAAGGTAGTTAGGAAAATTCTCGGCTGTTTTTAGATATATATGGGATCCAGGCATTTTGAAGTTTCCTGGATTAAAAGAAGCTATGAACTAGACAAGATCTTTAGACTGGGATGAAGTATATTTTGAAGGTCATATACGTAATGACATTTGACTTCTACAACAAAACTTCATATCTATAAAATTCCAGCATGTTTCTCGTAGGTACAATACGGCTGCACACGATTGGGCTCAGAACGTCAAGACGTCTTATAGGCAATAAAGTGACATTACTATTTTATACATCAAATGTAATTCTTGCGTATGCATGTACCTTCTATTTCTAATAAAAATATCTATCTCTGTTAAAAAAGAAAAAAAATGCTTATGCGTAATGATCCGTATGAGAGTCTCGGCCCACCGCAAGCATACGGAATTCATCATTTGACGTTGTCTGTATAAAACAAAAGTCTTTCATTTTCGTAAGAACTCTTATTGGATAAATAGACGGTGGCCGAGAAGAAGGCTCAATTAGCCCCTGGCATGGAAAGAAAGACGTTAGAAGTTATCCAAATAACACCAACTGAAACACATACTACATGTTGAATAATGCACCCATCAAACTTTTCCCAGTATATACCTACCCAATATCCATACACACTCTTTTCCAGACATCAAAAATATTCAGTCATTTATATATTTTCATGATACGAAACCCACTAAACCTACCATCCATACAACCTTTTTAAGAAGCCATGAGCCAAACCTGCGCACACCCTTACAACAGTCTTAGAAAACAGATCACCAGGCAGAGTCATATGGGATTCATCAATAGTCAACCCTTATATACTAATGAAGAATTTCCCCACGATTCAAATTATTATTCATCATAGTCAACTCTTTTATAAATTATTTATGATTTAAATTTTTAAACACGTCATTTTTAGCCTGATTCCGATGAGTACGTTTTAATTGTAGTTAATATTTTAAAAAAAGATTGCCTTTTTTTTATTTAATAGATGTCTTTTGACTGAAAAATATTCAATTTGGGCATAAATAAAAAAAGATTAAAACATTTGGTTTTTTTAAGGCCTAATCACTTAAAAACCCCTCACCTTTAAACTTTTTTTCAATTCCACCCTGACGTTGTAAAGTTGTCAATTTTACTCACTTTTAAATTTTCCGTTTTCAATTGTACCCTAATATTTTAATTTTTATTAATTTTTTTATTTAAATGATGAAATCATTCAATTAACTAAGTCTAAAGATGAAATTAAATTCTTTTTTATTCAAAAAAGTACAAATAAGTCCTTTATTTTTAAAAACTAACTAAAAACCATAATCAAATTAACACTAATTTAAATTCTTAATTAATTTAACTAAATTTAAATAAATTTTAAAAACATATAATTAATATATGCTAGACATGGAGAATATTTTTAAATTTTTTCCAAATGAAAAAGACGTTAATTTAATATTTCAGGGTACAATTGAAACACAAAATATGTAAAATAGGGTAAAATTGACAAATTTACAACGTCAGGGTAGGATTAAAAAGGGGCTAAAAGGTCGGGGTTTTTTAAGGCATTAGGCCTTTTTTTAATATGTCCAGCTAACTATAATTGATAAGCAATTACCAAAATAGATCAAAAGGTAATGTAGTAAATGAAAACAATTTGAATAGTTGAATATTTTCTAGTAATTTATTATTTTTGCAAAATAGAGAGGTAGTGATAATGTATATCTGTAATATCTGACCATTTAAAAGCTGGAAGATAGTTGTTAATAGGCCAAATCCATGGGGAAGCCCCTGTACTTTACCTGTTTTGTTCGAAAAGCCCTTACCTCAAAGTTTGTCACGTCTGAGTCCCTATACTTGTCAATAATCCAATTTTAAAGCCCTTTTGTGGACGGAAAACAGCAAGTGTAACTCACTTTCCGTTATTTAATAGAAAAAAGTGATGTGGCATTCTTTTTCATATATTGAGATCTACGTGGCATTATGTTTTAGGACTCATACTACACTAACTCACAACTTCACTAAAAAATGTAAAACAAAAGAAATTTGATGATAAAATGGTCATTTTGCCATCATCTTCTTCCTAACGTTAATGAATCCAGAATTCTCACCCCCAACCGTCCTCTCCACATCTCCAGCCTCCCCCCACCTAATTTCAACCCCTCAAAAATTTCACCTCGATCTCTTTTCGTCACTTTCCCGAGAAATGGAAGAAACCCCATCTGGGTATTTTTCTACTCACTGTTATCTTTCTGGGTTTCATCTCTTTTGTAAATTCACAACCAAGTGATGACGTTTCAGTCATGCTTAAACTCAAAGAAAATCTGGGCAACCCGTTTTTTTGACCCGTGTGTAAGACTCAATCCAATGTAACCAAAAGGTTCACACAGACATTTGGTTAAACACTTAGCATGCAAAACAAATTGTAAACTGTGACATAGCAGCACACACAACACTAAGAACACACAATATTAACACTAAGCACAAAGAAGTGGTTCAGGAAGAGGAGGAAGTGGCAGCTCCAACCACGGTGGCGGAGGAGGAAAAAAAAGAGAGGAAAGGGATGGTATTAGTGAGTCCCAAAGAACAGCTGAAACTTATCATTTACAGCTAGCTTTAAAATTGTTAAACCCACTTAAATTAACATAAATTTAATTGTGCTTCTTTTAAGGAATGATTTATTTGATTATTTTTGTGCTCACTTTTTCCCAAGGTTAGTGGATGCTTGTCTTATAGTGATAGGATATCCGATGGATTTTATAACATTCTTGGAATGAATTCGTATGTGGGTGATGTGCAATGATGAAGAAGAAAGCAGACAGTTGCCTCTTTTGATGTCAATTAAAGAAATTGAACCTAGCGAGACGTCCATGGAGGTTGTTCTAATCGATGGGCGTGGTGATTCTCGCATTAAGAAGCTCAAGGATAAAGCTCATGAACTATAATGTTACTGTGCATCAGAAAATACTATGGTATTAGTGGAGAAATTAGAAGTGAAGATGATGACAGGAAGGATAAATAAGAAATTTTTATTTAGGATTGTTAAATCAACTGGTTTTGGAGATAACATTGGAGAAGAAAGGAAAAAAATCATTTGAGATCCTTTAATTTTATGTGTATTTTATGTATTTTTATGGGGATTAAAAGTTTAAAAAACCATACCAATTTTCTTTTTTCAATCTCACATAACGAGAGTGAGTTACACTTGCACTTTTCCGTCCATAAAAGGGTATTAAAATTGAAATATTGACAAGTACAGGGATCTGAACGTGACAAACTTTGAGGTAAGGGCTTTTCGAACAAAACAGATAAAGTACAGGGGTCTCCTCATGGGTTTTGCCTTGTTAATACATATAGTTAAATGAGATATGAAAAGCAAAATGTGTGAAGAAATAACTAATGGTTTTTGCAAAACGTTTTGAAATTGATCATCAAAATAAGTCTTTCGGCGCCTGATGATATTGATCAAAACATACCTCTATCTCATCATGAATTGTCACTTTATTGGCTCAAGAAAAAAGGAAATTAATAAAAAAAAATAGAAAGTACAAAAAAAACTCTCGAATTTTTTTTAAAAATACAGATCAACTCTTTTATTTTTTTAGACACAATTAAATTTTTGTAGTTTTAACCTTTTAGTTTATTTTTAGAACGCTTACCCCCTCAAATTTTTAATAAATATTTTAAATATTAAAATTATTTTTGAACTTTTTTCCAATATAATTATGAGAGACATGTCAGCCATTAGCGAGTGTTTTTAATGATGCTGGATGAAAAGGATTATTTGTTCTATTTGAAAATAAAGAGGCTTAATTATATTCAAAAAAGTAAGCAAATTACTATGACACCCCTCACATTTGATATAATTCACAGTTTAATCCTTTTTATTTGAAAATTTAACTATATAGTCCATCACTTTTGATTTTGTCAACGATTTAATACTTCCATCCATTTTGGATGTTAGTCAACGAAGTCAACAAAACTATATGGTCCCCCACTTTTGTTTTTTTCAACGATTTACCCCTCATTTTTATTTTTTGTCAACAATTTCGTCCATCAGATTTGATAATTAATTAATTTACCCATAAATCCCTTAACTTCGTTGACTAATACTAAAAATGGATGGAGGGACTAAAATGTTGACGGAAGCAAAAATGAGAGGCCATATAGTTTAGTTTTCAAACAAGAGGGATTAAAGTGTAAATTATGTCAAATATGAATTCTTGAACAGCGAGCAAACATAACTATTACTCACTACATCAAAAAAATTCCATTAATGAAAGACGTAAATCCATTGGTAATTTACTCATAAAATAAAAGGGTTGATTTGTACTTTTGTAAAAACTACGAGAATATTTTATACCTTTAAACTAAAAAAACTATTGGAAAGAAATAAAAATTAACATTGACTACCCCCGTTACCCAAAGGAATATGAACCAAGAAGATAAAAGGCAACCAATTTTTTATTTTTTTTTACTTTTTCATTTGGTACGATTCAGCCATAGTAAAATGATATTTGATTTGGTGGGACGATATAGAAGTAGACCTACCATGCACTTCAGCAGTATAATGGAATCCGAGCGACTCAACATTAATATTAGAACTCGAGACTATAGACACATTGATTCTTTAGTAATAACGAGTTGACTCGTTTGCATGGCCACCACCATGAAGTTGGCCCCATACCAAGACTTTCAAGTGAAATTCAAGAGAAGAAAACTAAAAATGAATGGCTCTCTTTTTTTGTTGGAGAGGTTGATGTGGATGTAAGTGAGCATTGCTAAGATTCCACTATAAGTATTTTTGACAAATTGGACTCTTAAATTGGTCATGACCATTCATATAAAGAAAATACTATTTGCATTCGTATATAAATATTATATTTAAATCTTATATCTCCATTTTTTTATAGGAAATAAATTGAATAAAAAATTTATATAATTAATTAATGTACATAAAAAATGCATGGACCTATTTAATTAAATAAAAAAATATGTTTTTCAAGTTTTTCATTTTTAATACTAATTAGTAAGTTCATGCGTAATTTATGAATTCAACTTAGGTAAGAATCTTTTTTATTTTATACGAACCAATTATAAAGTTTAAGGATAACGATATTACTATGAAAATTGTCCATAAAGATCCAATTTAGGCAAATAATTATGTATTTATATTGACTAGTTTTTTTGGTCACGTGCTACACACGTTAACAATATCTATATGACCTGTTATTTAATATTATAACTAGCTTTAGTCCCGTGCGTTGCACGATTTTTTTAATTATTAACGCTTTAAAATATTACAATTAGAAGAGTTTTGTTTATATTTTTTATTTGGATACTCCTTTCTTTTTATCAGAATTTGGATATTTTCTTATTTATTTATAAGCTAACATATATTTATATATTTGTTTAATTTTAATAGGTCGTTATTTTTTATTTTGACAAATAAATGTCATTTTAATTATTTTGAAAAAGATGAAAAAATTATTTAAATTAAAAATTTCAAATTTTATTTAATTATTTTAAATGCCCCATTAAATTCATCAATTTTACCATATTAACTAAAAATAAATATAATTGTCAAGTTTTTTACCAAAATATTATAGCAATTTAAAGAAAAAAATCACCAAATTTGATTAGCAAATTAACAGTTAAATTTGACAATTTTAACATACAAACTGTAATTAGTTAATTTAATATTTCTATGTTTATTCTATAACTAAAAAAATAAATATTAATTAGAAAAAAAAGATTAAAGAGCCTTAAATTATTATTTAATACCAAAATAAAAATCATTTATTTTATTATTTAATTTTTCTTCTTAATTTTACCATTCAATTAATATAATATAATTATGTTAACAAAACCAAATAAAACTATGGTAGTAATTTTACTTTTTTTAATTAGCCAGCTAATAAATGCATTAGATTTGACCAATGTTGTCACAGTAACAATTAAAAAAATGTTACCATATTAGACAAAAAAATTAATTAAAACTTTAAATTTTCCTTTTCAATTTTACCACTCAATTGATATAATGTAGTATGTTAACAAAATCAAATAAAAATATGGTCTTAATTTTTTAGTATTGATTAAGCAACTAATAAATACGCTAAATTTGACATATTTTGCCATAGTAATAAATTTAAAAAGAAAATATTACCATATTAGAAAAGAATAATTAAAACTTTAAATTCGCCAATTTTACCATACCAATTAAAAAACATATATCAATTCTTTAATGTTACCAAAATGTTACCAAAATGTTACAGCAATTTAAAGAAAAAAATATTAGGAAAATAATTTAACAAATCAATTAAATCTTATCATACTAATTTAAAAGCAACGTTATAAAAATTTTAAAAAAATAAATATGACAATGATCTATTCATTAGAAAAATGAACAGTATAGATCAAAAAATAGAATTTTAATCAAATTAATTTACACCGTTCATTTTACAATAAACGGTATAGATCGTGAATATGACCCCCTCAAATTTAAATGAACTTGAGAGAATTTCAATTCTTATGATTTGATGATTTTTCTATTTCTCAATTGTAATCACATTATTCTTATCCTATACAAATAAAAGAAAATTTTGTATGTACCATAATTAGTCCATTTTTTTTTCTATATTCGCTCTATACCAAAAGAGTTAATATCAATTAGAAAAAAGATTAGGAGTTTTAAATTATTATTTGTTATCAAATTTAAAAATATTTATTTTATTACTAAGTTTTCCTTTCCAATCCCACCACTTATTTTATATAATGTAATTATGTTAACAAAATCAAATAAGATAAAATTTAAAAAATTTATCAAATTAGATTAAAAACTAATGCATGCATTGAATTTGACCAATCTTATCATACCGAATAACAAAAATAATATAAAAATTAAAAAGAAACTAATATTATCAAATTATATTAAAAATAATATTTTAAATTCACCAATTTTGGCATTCCAATTAAAAAGAAATCGTTTAGTTTAAAGAAAACAATATTATAAAATTTGATTAGCAAATCAATTGATACATCATATTTCTCCAAGATTACCATATGAATTGGAAAGAAATATATAGCAATTTAAAAGAATAAATTATCAAATCAAACTAACAAATCAATTTAGTCTTACCCTACTAATTTAAAACTAAAATTTAAAAAAAATATAAATAAAAATGATTGTGAGAATGCCAAGTATCAATTAAAAACAAAAAAAAGTAGATCCTGTCATATTAATATATAAGAAACTATATAGAAATATCAAAGGAACAAATATGAGAATAATTATGAGAGCACCGTATGTGAATCAAACAAAATGAATGAGAATAAAATTAAAATTTTAAATAATAAAAAAAATGTTATAGAAAAACCTTATGATTGAGCAAGTTTTTCCAATATCTACATAAAAATTATTAGTTAGAACATGATATTGAAACTATAGAACAAAAAAAAAAAGAAACAAGAACAACTCAGGAACTATAAAAAAAAATTATAGTGAATAAGAAAAAGAAAAAAAGAACTACCTGAGATTTTGTATCTCTCACTTGAAGAAGAATAAAAATATGAGTATATATAATGGTGATTTATGGGTATATGAAGAATTTTTTTTAATATTAATGGGTGTATTAAATTTTATAATTGGGTTATAGGTATTGAATGCATTTAATTTTATAATTGTGTGGTTACTAAAAGTTATTGTTGTAGACTTAAATTATGCAATAATTTAGCATAATGTGGAGAAATAGAGATAACCGTTACATTTAATGTGTTGGCAATAGTAATTTACAAATTAAATTAGCAAATAATTTAGAGAATTTTTGTTAAAGTGTACAAAACTGTTACCATTTTACCTAAGCTAATTAATAGAAAAAATCAACATTATTTATGTTATAAATTAACATTTAGAAGAGTTTAATCATTCATGCATAATAGATGCATGGTTAGACCTATATTTGATTAAAATTAGAATGTTTGTAATTATTAAATATTCAATAATATTTAAACTATACAATATATATATATTCTATTTCATGTAAAATTCTAATTTATAGTTTATTTGTATGTTATAAGAAGGTGATCAGACAATAATTAAATTTAAACCCGTAATTTGTGTTAAAACTGATTGATTTATTTATTTTTGAAAATAAATTGTACCAAAATTAAAAAGAAGCATGAAAATTGCACAACATAACATAGTTTCATGTTTTAAGAGATTTTAAGAAAATATGAACATTGCTATATGCAGGTCACCGTAGCCCATCCATATTAAGGAGTCAACTTTGCAATTAATTCTAATTTATTAGCTATTCGATAGTTTCGGCTATTATTTTAATTAAATTACCACAAAAATATCTTTATACATCTCTTTTTATTTGGTAGCTGTTTTATTTTTTTTAATAACCTAATTTCTTTGTTGTTACCTTATTCAACATCTAATTAGACATAAAATAAAATATAATCTTGTGTACAAAATATAAAAATGTGATGACGAAGGGAAAAATATTTTAATTTTAAATTATATCTACATGTAATTTTATAAACTTATTAGATTTTAGGGTTCTAGATTATTTAAAATTCAAAGTTATTTAAATCTATTATTAGTAACATCAATTAAGATAAAGTAATATGAGAATAAAAAGTAAAAATTCATATAAAAAAGGTTAGTACAAATAAGGTTAGTACAATAATTATCTAATATTACCTATTTAATTTTTAATATTCTTGTAATTATTAAAAGAGAAAAGAATGAAAATTAATTAGAGAGTGAAATAATGTGAGAAAATTATGAGAATAATCATTAAAGTAGGTAAATTAATGTTTTTTTTTCTTCAAAATGAATGAGAGTATGCCAAGTGTCAAACCATGGGAGAAAATGTCCTGCTTTATATATAGATAGTAGATTGTATATCTTTTAGTTTCAAAAAAAAATTGTATATCTTTTTAATAATATATTATTATTTAAATTTTATTAGACTTGTGTGTTTTTATTTGTTTTTGTTTAATTATTTTATAAAATTTTAATTTATTTCATTGGAAATATTAAAAAGTTAGAATGAAGTAATATTTTTAATTTTTGATATTGTTGTTATTAAAAAATGATAATATGTTTGAAGCAAATTTATATTATTTTTCATAGTAAATAACTAATAAATATAAAAAATATCAAAGCTGTAACACAAAGATTATAATATAATTATTTAATATTAACGAAACTCGTCATATTCTTTTATATATAGTAATATATATGTGCAATTTCTTTTAGGATCAGAAATTTAACACATAATGATAGTTGTTGCACAATTCCTTTTAGGATTAGGAATTTAATACATAATGATAGCTACTGCGATAATTATTTTTAATATATTTCTTTTATGGATTAGGAATGTCATCTTTCTATTTGTTAAGTACAAATATTCTTATATGTCACAATTAGGAATATCAATTTGGATAAAATTTATAGAGGATATTTTTGTCCGTGAATGGAAGTGTTCCACCGCGAATACCCTTTTATATTTGTTATAGATTATAGACAGTTGATAACAATATATAGCTAGAATAGCTACAAAAGTCCAAGGTCAAAGCCCATATCCGAGACCCGAATTCACACCCTCTATAACCGAGATCAGGATATGTCAAAAATTGCTCTTGGAACCATGATAAAACCAGTAGCCCGGCTAAATCTCATCACATGATGCAATCTCCGGACCGAGACAACTATTCTCGATGCCAAGCATACCCACGAATCTTCTGATATGGAAGATCGCCTAATAATAAAAACCTCTGACAAGGATATTCAGACACGGTACCTTTTGCGTATCTCACAAAGGGCAAAAAGAATAATTGAATATGACACGTCATCGCGGATCCTAACTAACTTTGATGCATCATCAGAAGCACAACAAGTCTTACTACATCATCATTCTCTATAAATGTCTCAAAACAGGTAAAAAGTTAAGGTTAATACTCTTTCTCACTCTCTAGTTTATCTTTCATTCTAATTTGAATTATTATTTGGCGCCGACACTAATGCACATATTTTTATTAGAATTTTAAAATTAAACGTGTTTGAAGGACTAGAGAATGTAAAGATTTTTTAGAAAGTTTCTGGGTTGCATCCTAGAATAAATTATAAATTTAATTTTTTTATGTTAGTAATAAAATTGATGAATATATAAATGAAAATTTGATGAAAATTAAGTTAATTTGTTATTGGACAAGAGGAGGAGACATGAGATGGGCTCTCATAATCATCATAAATGAAGGGGAAATGTCCCACTTTTGCAAGACATTCTTTGGTCCCAAAGGCAAAAGAAAAACAATAACTTTGGAAACATCTCTTGTTAAGAGATTGGTTGGTCTCTTAACCATTTTCCCTTATTCATGAACACTGCCCACGTGTGCCATCATCATTCTATATACGTGGTAGACCTAATTATTCCATTTCACCCACGTGCACCAGGCCCAGGCCCATATTAAATTTCCATTTTATTTGCTTCTTCTTTTGTTTGGGCCCCCTTTTACTATAGACTTAATTACACAAAAAACGGGAATTACCCTAAATAATCTCAAAATTACGATGCTAAGTTTGCTTTTAGACATATACATTTTGTTCTTTTTGTTTTTGATTTTTATACTTTTGCTTTTTGACAAATACCATTACTCCTCTAAATTCTTTTTATCTTGATTTCAGAGCAGCCAACATAATCTTTTCATCCTCTCAAACCCTAACTTTATCATCTCAAATCCTAATCTTAAAAAGACAGAAGAAAATTTGCTGTCAGTTTGGAAACCCAACTACTGCCGCCGGTGATGAAACGGAGGGACAAACGGTTGCCGCATATCTTGAAAAAAAAGCAAGTTGCCGTGGCCGGACTTGTTTCTGTGACTAGAAGAAGAGGAATTGTCATTCCTTTTGAAGAAAAAGAAGAAGTCGTTGCTTCGCCGGAGTTTAATCGGAAGAAGAAGGAGAAATTAAAGATGGCATAATTCATATGAGTTTTGATAATGAATTAATTGAGCGTATACCACATTAATTCTCCTGGGCATGAGTTAGGAGCTGCTGCAATTAGATTTAGGCAGGCAAACATTATATAATTCTTCTATTTGTATAATTTTTAGGGTTTTTTAAGATTTTTGTTTTGATTTTTTAGCAAATTACTTTGATTTTAAAATTTAGAAATGAGCAGATGCGATTTTTTGGTGTTGCACAGCCTGCACTCTTAGTGTTTGAAGAAATGCTTATGAGTTAATGTATGTAATGTTTTGGGTGTTGGGTAACCAATGGTTAACATTGGGTAAACCGTTGGTTAACTTGCAATAAATTTTATTTTGAATATATCATTAATGAAATCGTTAATAAACTGTTACTGAATTTTATGTTTGTGGTTCGAATTTTTTGTGTTGCACAACATGTTGCACTCTAAAATCGAATCAATATTTTGTTTATTGTTTTAATCCATTTCTTATTTTTGTTTTCTGAACGATGATGTTGATGTAATTGTGGTTCGATTTTTTTGTGTTGCACAGCATGTTACACTCTCGGTGTTTGAAGAAATGCTTGTGAGAATTGTAATATTTTTGGGTGTTGGGGTAACCAATGGTTAACATTGGGTAAACCGTTAGATAACCTGTAATTTTTATTTTGAATAAATCATTAATGAAATCGTTAGTAAACAGTTACTGAATTTTATGTTTGTGGTTCGCTTTTTTTGTGTTGCACTCTAGGTGTTTGAAGAAATGTTTGTGAGAATTGTAATATTTTTGAATGTTGGGTAACCAATGGTTAACATTGGGTAAACCGTTAGGTAACCTGTATTTTTATTTTGAATATATCATTAATAAAATCATTAGCAAACAGTTGTTGAATTTTATGCTTATTGCTACTTAACCAATGGTGTACTAATGGTACACCAATAACCTTATTTTTAGTACCATGTTGGTTAACAAATGGTTAATCAATAATTTTAGATTTTAAAGAAGACGATTTAGGTTTTATTTGACGGTTGCTGTTGCGGTGATGAAGGGGAGGGGTTTGTAATAGAATTTTCAACTAGTTTAATAAAAATGTAGGTTTGAATTTGAAATAGTTTTTTTTTTTTGGTTAACCAACGGTGTTGGTATACCGCTGGGTAACCAAAATCGTATTTCTGAGATTAAAAAAAGTATTTATGAGAATAACAAAAGTCATTTTTGCAAAAAAAAGGTACAGATTGTATTTCTCAAAAAAAAACTTAGAGGTAGTATTTTTGAGAATATTTTATCTTTTTTTGGTATTTATCTAAAAAACTCTTTACTATATGATAGACCAGTAGAAGGAAAGTAATTAATTAAATAGTACTAGTGAAGATAATTTTAAAATATAATTAATAAATTGTTTAAACAATTATGAAAATATCTCAAATGGTATAAGCGTTAAACACTATCTTGCAGGTTGTGAGTTCAAATCCTCCCGCGAACACTTTTAATCAAGTTCAATAATATCTAGTTTGATTAACATTGATTAGCGAGCGACAGCATATATCATCGTAGGTATAAAATATTGTTCAAATTTTAAAATTTTAAAATTTTGATTATCATTGTATTAAAAAAAACCTATTAAGTGCTATTTTTCTAACTGTTGTTTTTTCATAAAGGTAAATTTAAGATTTTTGTTTTAATGAGAATATGAAATTTGCAATCAAGTAAATGTTTAGTAGCAGAAGGAATAAAATTCTTATTTGAAAATGATATTGCCCTAAAACATATCATAACTTCATCATGTGATGATTGAAGTCGTATGTATACTCATAAAGGAATTTTCGCACTATGATTTCTGATTTTCAACGGATGACCCCATTTTATGATTGCATTCTTTGAATATTTTCAATATTACCAAACAGTCGATTAGATACCAAATAAGTTAACTCACTATGGCACTCAGATCCATAAATTATTCATAAAATAGATAAAAATAAAAAGTAAGATATAATTTATTTATAATTATAAGAATTGACAAAATGAAAAATGTGATTATTAGATCCATATGATTAATTATATTATTTCAAAATTTAAATTTACAAAGTGAACAATTGCCAATCACACGTTCTATATAAGTTTTTCCATGGCGTTAGCCGGTTAGGGATAAATTTCAAAAATTAACTACTCTTAAAACCTAAATGAATATTTTTCAGTTTATTTTCTGCAAAATTTAGGAGAAATTAAGAGTTTGAGTTTGAGGAATCATTAGTTCATTTTGGTGGGTTGACTAATTTAATTGATGTGATTCAACTCAACAACCTTCAAGAAGATTGATTAAAAAGATAGCAATAAATCTTTTAAAGTTTTTAGTCAACACCCATTTGAGGATAATTTTCATCCATTAATGTGTTTTAAAGCAAAATACGATTTTTGCATCGAAATGCTTTGAATTTGAGCATATCATGTTTGGCAGGCCATCAATCATCTTATATATAGTTTTCATATTGTAATTTTACTTCACCAACGAGTTACTACTTTTCAAAGCAGGCTTAAAGTTGGAAAAGCTTCGAGCCAGACGAAAAAATGGCGGTTCTACTACAAATATTTGGAGAACGAAGTACATGAAATCACATTAAATATCCTCAATTGTTACAATCTCACAGATTTGATACATAGAGCGGCCATTTTTGTCATAGCATAATCAAAAAGGTTCCTGAAAACAAATCAGGATAAAACCACTAAAAACAGTAGTTAATGATCATATCTCGACACATTATTGCTACATAGAAGAATCAAAACCTAACTTACTTTCCATAACTTAAGTAAACAATCAAAACTACGGTAAACGTTGTCTCCAAAGAAGCCGTCAGGTTGAACGTTTAAGATTCTCCAGTTTATACACGACAACATGCCAGCCAAATTATATCTTCAGAAGACAACAGCCAGCATATTGTTTTCGCTCATTAGAAGCTGATCCGGCCAACATTTTTTCTAGATTTTTATGTATGTATGACACATATAACATGGCTGTGATGCACCTCGGGTCATTATAAAGCGATCGTTGAGGGTGATCAAAATGCCAACTTGAAAGCAGCCTTTTTGATTTCACAGCCACTCGCACATCTAGTGAAGTGCTTCATTAGTTCCTCCAACAAATTGCTTGTAGTTTAGCTGAATTCACAAGAAACTTGTTCCCAGCGAGAGGTCATTCAAGTTCGATAATATCTGTGCTCGGGTTGTTCCAACCTGCTGAGAGATTTCAAGTTGTTCCTCCAAAGGAAGCATCTCAAATCTGCACAGTAAGATAAAATGACAATAGTATAAGATAAGCAAAAATACACCTACAAACTTGAAATCTAGAAGCTCCTCCAACTCGAACCCATTTTTTGTTTGACAAAAATTATAATTATTTATCAAAATTCATTGTGGTTAGTAACAATATCAAATTTAATACAAGACACGTCTAATTTGTAAGGATGTCAGCCACCACCTACACTTAATTGCATCATGAGTTGAAAATAATTTTCAAAATTTTCCTTGAAGTTGAGCACTAATAAAATGGTTGTCCCTTGCAACTCGTAAGATTTAATACCCCGGCGACCCATTCAGATTAATAATGCCACTATAATCCATTTATTATTTAGGACAAGAACTTACTGAGAGAGCAGCTCACAGTCAACTAATGTTTCAGGGCCAGGTCGGTGAACCTTGCCATCCGATCGGAACTGGCGGAATGATCTTGGATTTAAGCCAGCAACATGGGGAACAGCATCAACAAGTTTTTTCTGTAGTGATAGCAGCCTACGAAATGTTAGCTCATCTAGAGGCGCAACACAACCAATACTGCCATCAAGAGTACCAAATAGCAAGGCAAAGCGATTAGTCTTATCGGAGCCTGACGTAGCACCACTTCGATCAGATGATACAGAAAGCATTGACAATCTTATGAACTTAGTAATATGGGCTCCAGCGTGAAACTCAGCCCTTGAAAGCAGTTTTTGTCCTTTCCAACTCTCCGACATCTTTGGTGCATAATAGAATATCTGTTTCGAAAAATAATTAAAGCAATCAAAGATGGATAAAACCAAATTTCAATCATGAATTGTCTACTCAAGATCTTTATTTATGATTTAGACCCATTCACTGACCCAATTACATTTTAACTTATGGATTATTGTGAATTTGTCCCTTGATGCAAACAAATTGGTATTTGCAACGGTTCAAAACTACAATGCAAATTAAAGCGCACACACTCAATAACCACTTGGTTCCCAAACTGAGGTAACCGAGTTGGACCCAGCTTCTAAACTGAAATGTAATGAGCATTCTTCTGTAACTTCAAAATTACAGCTCGCTAAAACCACTTTCACAGAAGCAAATAAAATTAAAGAAAAAGGATTCAAGAAAGATGTGAAAAGCCATTTGAAAAGAAGAAAAAAACATTCAGAAAAGCCTCCTGTATTTGCTAAGTTGCCAGTTCATGCCTCTTCTCCACATCTCTATTGATAACATTAAAACCTTAACCCAACAATGCATCACCCAGAAACTTGGGATTCGGGAAGTAATTCTAAAGAATTTCAGCAGTTCAAGAAATAAAACAAAAGGAATATGTAATACAAAGATGATTTGGTCAAGTACAATGTACCTGAATTAGTGAAGAACTCCAAATGATTTTCAAGGTTTTTAGTTGTCAGTCATCATAAGCAAAGAATATAAGACTCTAAAATAACATGCTAATTTTGTGATCCATGTTTAGCAACATGAATCAGTAAAAGCAACATATTCGTGCTGACCTGGATGTTCTTTTGTTCATCTGCAACCACAAGACTAAGTGTACTTCCATCAATCAAAAACTCCGTAGCAAAACAATCTAGTGAACCAAAATCCTTGGCCAGTAAATTAAGTTGAGCTCCCTGCTCCTTCCAACTAAGAAAGTATATGCTTTCATGAATATCCCCCAGAAGAATAAAATTCTTGACCTGCAACAACATGAAGAACATTAACACAGTGAATGAGTGCAGAAACAAGTGAATAAAAAGAAGTTAGTTTAACTCATTACAGTTAAAGAAGAAAAACACAAACAAATTTTGCATTCACCGCTTATAATTGATAACATTACATGCTGCTGACTTTCAGAAAGTCGACTCAACAAAGCCTTACCATGGCTAGAAACATGAAGAAAACTTAAGAATGTTTAATTGAAAACAAACTGACCCCAGATAGAGTTCCTGAAGTAAAAAATCTACAAGCTATCCAGGTTCTGATTAGCAAAAATAGTTATGTTCTCAATCTCACACCATCTTCCATAAAGTATGTTTACAAGTAGAAAAAAAAGTGATGAAATATATCAAAATGATTGCAGCAAGACATATCAAATGTCTCGTGTCAAATAAGAGCTGTCTAAGGTAATATCAAGAAGCTAGCAATATAAGGTAATATCAAGAAGCTACCAATAAGTAACACTTACAATGTTTAAGCTTACAACGTATAATGGTGGAGCATCATAAAATGCAACACCATTCAACTCTGTACCATTCCACTTGTGTAAAATAATTTTAGGACCAGATGCTACCAACAGCTGACCTTGAAGCGAAGCTAATGCAGATATGGCACCCTTTAATTCCTTGGAATAAACCTCTGAAACCTGGAAAGAGAAGTGACTGAATTAATACCAAAGCATAAGGCATGAGCCAAATAAATGTTAAAGAATCATTGAAATGATCAAACTTTATAGTAGACAAGTTTAAGAATGCTGACAAAGAATTTGAAATTAAAGACAGAACATCCAAACAATACCAGAACTTGGGAATTTTCTGTACTTCTCATGACAGAAAACAGAAGCACGCGCCCTCTTGCTGCAACATCCTCCCCTTGCACATAAGCAGTCCCAATGGCTAAAAGTGTTTCATTTTCCTTGGTGGTTGTATTCTGTAATGAATGATATACAGGTGAAGATTAGACTTACATATATTCCACCAACAATCTCAAGAAAATAAAGTGATCGAAATTATGATAAAATACACTTACAAACAGTGTAACCACTCGAACTGTAAGTGCACTTTCAGAACTTTGCATTGCGATTGTGGCCTTAGTTTGCCAAGGACCACCAGCATTATCTGGTTCTAAGATGCGAACCTCAAATTCTTCTACACTATAAGTTCGAAGCAGCTCATCAGAACTTAAATTATGACTCTCAATCTGATGGCCAGCTTCCTGATCGACCAGTGATGAAAGAACCTGATTCACTGGCTTGTGAACCTGCAAAAACACATAGAGAGTGCATTACTCCTACAGGGTATGCCTCAGATAGAATACTTATACGCAATAGAGAAAAATATGAAATCAGAGTAAAGTGATAATACAGTTGAAAAGAAGCTTTCCTGTTAGAGTAAATCAACACAATAAAATCAATTAAAATTAAAACTCAGCTAAAGTCAACGCTATCCCATTTGGGGGCATATTGAAGTGACTGAAACATATCCAGGCAATTAATCTGCGGATGAAGCAATGACACGATCTACAGGGATCAGATAAGCTAAAGTTGATAACTAGAGAAGGTGTAGGTCAAAATGGAAGAGTTATTCATATTTGAAAGAAAAAAACATTTATTTTTTCTCTTGCAATCAAACATCTGCGGTTTCTGTTTGTTTCTTCATTCTGCTAGTCAGGAAAGGATAAGGCAGTGTTCATGTATGAGTTATGCAATGAGCGTAACCAAACAAATATACAAGAAAAGAAGAAAATGCGGTGGGACAGAGAGGATACTCACGGGAACTGAAACTATAAGAGGGTATAAATTCTTCTCCGCAAAATAAGTAACTTGATGTGGAGTCCCCTTCAGTGGAATCTAAACAATAAATATAAATCCTAATTAGTAAATTTTTTAGCTATCACTAGTACATATAATAGGGGTTTAAGAAGGGAGAACCTTTTGTATTGGCCAATAATTGTCATAGTTTGAGAAAGACGGTAGCTGACAAATCTTCAAATTCCCCTATAACATAGGAACATGAAGAATATAGATGAACTCTGCAGCAAAAACGTACAACTAAATTCTTAAAAGCAAAATTAGCCTGACATTTAAAACATATCTTATTGTCAAACCTGGGAAGTAACATAAATGAGCCCGTGATTGCAATTAACATTGTGAAGCACAGTGAAGGCAACAATAGATCCGTCACATAACTGCAAACAGGAAGAGTATTATATACATTAGCTGATTTTGTTCAACAAGACTAAATTTATTTCATAATACGCTCAACAATTAATTTCCAAAAAGGCTAATTTAACTTATTAGACATTAAAAACTCTTCTGACCTGCGGATGAACTCGAATTCGCTCTCTAAATACCATAAACCATGCTGGTCTTGATCCTGAAAGGAAAAATCCTCGATGACCACTAATATTGTTGAAAGTAGTAATTCTTTGACATGATTTCTCATTTGATGTTTCCTCTCTTATATAACCATCCAAGGGGACGCGCACAAAATGCAAGTTTCTAAGCCTGGAACCACTAGTGCTGTCTAGACCAACAGGTTTTTGTGAAGAAACAGAATCCTCCATTTTTGTGGCAGTATCTTGAGCTTCAAACAGGTAACCATGATAACAGAAAATTGTCCCATCAGTCAATATTCCAAAAAGGAAAGGGCGACTATGATGTCCAGACCATCTCTGCATTGCCAACTCAACAACCTTCATATTGTGAGAACTTTCTTTCCTGCCAAGGTTGGCTACATCTTCAGAACTTTTATTTGTCATTTCCTGTGACTCTTTGGGTAGTTCCCATACGCAAGTATCAGCAAGATGGGGTTTCCCAGAAACAAATTTATCCACTGAGAACACACAATTGAAATTTGGAATATCGAATATTTCAAGTTCACCGCTCTCGTAACAAACAATACAATATATATCTCCCTGATCATGAGCTCCACCATCAGCACCATCTATGGTCTCACTAATGCCCATAGAAAGCCATGCATCAGTACTTGCCTTCCTGAGCCAAGGCTCTGGTCCTTTATCATGATACAGTGTGCAGGCAGATACTGATTTCCGAGGGTTTTCAAAGGCTGATGGAGTAGTTAAGGAAACCATGCAGGTAGAAGAATCTGTAATTCCAAGTTATGGATATGCAAGTTAGAGAAAGAGAAAGCTGAGAAGCACAAAACACTCTTTAACATTTTTCTAATTAGCTTGACACAAATAGCAAGGCTATTCACAGGAGACAAAATTCACAAGCAACCTATATATGTGCCATAAACTAACTAATGTTGCCAACTGAACGATATATATACATTTGAAATTTTCATGTTTCATTCATACATTTGACCTGGAGTTTATCTTGCTTTTTCGATAAACAAGAATTTAGCATTCATAAAGCACGAGAGCTTGCCCAAGTACCATTTCAAAATTGAATGTGTTAAAGTGGGAAATCCCACATTGGTTGTGTGTGTGAATGGATTCGTGTTTATATATTAGTTGGGCACTTCCACTTAATACCAATTGGTTTTAAAATGGAATCTAACATGGTATCAGAGCCTTGTCCATTCACACAATTTGAGTTTGGCCCGGCCCACGTGAGATTTGCGTGAGGGGGGATTTTGTTGCTCGGTCCGTACACGCTACGCGTGAGGGGAAGTGTTAAAGTGGGAAATCCCACATTGGTTGTGTGTGTGAATGGATTCGTGTTTATATATTAGTTGGGTACTTCCACTTAATACCAATTGGTTTTAAGATGGAATCTAACAGAATGGTTCAGATTGTTGCTATCTAGTGGATCGGGTATAGACTAACTAAGAGAGAGCTTGGAAGAAAGTGAAGGTTTACTTTTCAGGTTATGTGGTAAGGCACACTGATCGGGAATGCAACAAGGAATGGGGACAGATAAAACACCACATTATACCATTTGGATTAAAGCTAGCATGTGAGATTTAATTCCCCACCTGCAACTTCTATAAATGGGTTGCCCAATATAATTGTAGACACACATGCCAAAGCAAGAAGCTTTCAAAGAGAGTAATATGAAAGAAAATGAAAACACTAATTACATATGCAACAAGCTATTCAAGATATAACATACCACCGACAAGAAGCCGAATACTTCCATCAGTCATTCTTATTAATACATATGGATCAGCAATAGAAACAGATGACACAGTAGAACTTTCAGAACCAGGACCAGATTCAGAGTTTGATGCTCCAATAGTTAAATCTTGAGTCATAAAGGAACCATCTAGAATTCTAGCACCACGTTCAAAGACTTGGATGACTCGACGCCTGCGCAAAGAGGAGGAAAATGAAGGAAACCGAATCATAGAACTTTCATTTTCTATTAGTTCAAGTACTGAAAATTTTCATAGTGCCACAGTAAAATATAAGTGAAAGAATGTAACCTCACATAAAATGATAAAAAAGAACATGTAAAAAAAAAATTTCCTTTTCTGATTTTGATATCCAGAAGCAAGCGCATTTGCATTTAGAAGCAGCAATGATCATTCAATTGAAAAGGTATTTAATGAAATTTGTTTTTAGAGAGAAATTAATGGTTACAAACCCTTTACAATTGATAAACCAAATGAAAGGAAGAAAAACAGCATGCAAATAGGAAACCTAACTGCATGAAAGAGTTAGTTCAAGCTATTGGAATTTTGGTATAGTCTGACCTCCCAAACAAATTGCCAGCAGCAACTGTCCTTCCTTGTACAAAATAATCCACACTTTCAGTGACCTCCGACAAAAGATCAGCAGTTTCAAGTACCTATTTATCATGAAGCCAACAGAATAGAAGCATATATCACTGAAAGACTGATTTGAACATAAAAAGATAAATCTCAGAGATGCTGGTTCTATCATAAGGTAATTGATTTCCATTTCTTAAAAGAAAAATCAGTGCACCCTTATAAATTCTACCTCATAATTTATGAAATAAACTTAAGTTGATATAACAATTAACAATACATTGCCTAGGACTCGACCAAACAAAATCCATATACAATGCCTTCATAAATTTGCATCCGTGGGATGAAAAAATCTCAAACAGCCAGAACTGAATATTAGAGTAAACAAAACAATAATCACTTCCCAGAACACCTGTTGTGTCAGTAAATTCATGACAGAGAGCACGTCTCCTTAGTTTTGGATCTTTTCAACAAACAACACTTACAAGAGCAATTTCCACAGCCACTTAGCATTCAATTTTCACTTCTCACTCCTCACCATGTCATTTCTAAAATAAATTCAAACATAGTAATTAAATTTGTCCATTTAAAGCCTTCAGATCACAAGTGTTTTTACCATGAAAACAACTCAACTCAACAAACAGCAGCTGTGATCTCTAGGGAGTGGGTCTCAATCAGCCAATTTGTTGGTACCATGAACACACACATACACATATATATGTGCCAGAACACAGAAATTGTAGGAATTTGAAACTGGAATACCCCTAGAATGACTATAAATAAAGAATAATCTTATTTCAAGGCCATCCTATTCCAAGCATGAAATCATGAGATAACAGCCTCTTGGTTTTTTAGCATAAGTACCAAAAGGTATTTGAATACCATTTTTCTTTTGCTCGTTAACTTCTCATACATAACACAGCATAGATAGTCGAAGAAGAAATATCCACAGATTCAAAGGAAAACTTCTACTCCGAAAACAAGTGAGAGAATATCAGAATACCATAGTGCGAGCCTCCATACTTATGATCAAATATGCGTGATATTCATCAGCAGCTGCAGACATTTTGGATGAATCAACATTAAGGCCACGTGCATTTTTATGGTAAACAGTCCAAATTCCTCTGCAACCTGGAAGGTCAACCTGCATGGTGAAACAAAAGTATAAAAGAAAGCGCAGTGTGGCTATTACTCTTACTGCTATAAATGATATGATATGATAATTATGACCACATGCATCTTTAAATAATCTTACAGCTACGAATGATATGATAGATTATCAATGTAGAAATGTAAATTTATGCAGCTACCAATTGCATCAAACAAAATAGTCATGCATAAAGATGGCTTGACTTGATGATATACAAGTAGCTAAACATAGTTAAATTAAGTTTTTATGCAATTATGAACATGAAAAGGATCTTCATTGTGAAAATCATTGAGAAATATAGTGTGACAGACCTCTGTAATCATCTCAGGACGAATTGATTGCCTAAGAACACAAAGACTGCCATTTTTTCCATGACCAGAACAGCATACCTGAATGAAGCACCAAATAATATAAGTACTTTACAGAAACTAACTGCTACTATTGAAACTTTAAAAGCCTGAATAGGCACTAGCTGTTTCTCAAGCTTTCTGATGTTTGGGTGAACTTATGGTAAAAATCTTTTTCCTCTGGAAAAGGGAAGTTCAGTGGAAATAATAAAAGATATGCTCCAAGTTCTTGGGCTCCCTCCGGAGGCATTCTCAGCAGGCTCTTAATTTAGCAAACACCCATCCCTTGGAAAAGAGAAAAACGGCAGAACGTATTTCGATTTTTTAGCAATGTCAACTACAAATGTTTCTCTCAAGTAACAGGAGTGGGTAGCAATACCACTACCTAGACTCGTAAATGGGGGTTTGAGTCAAAACCCAATAGTCTATTACCATAGGCCACTTCTTAAATCTATGATGAACTATCAATAACATGTAGAACTAATTAATACGCAAGTTTAACAGGTCTAACTAACCAGGTCATAGTTGCTTTGTTTGGCAATTCCAGTTGCATTTGCATCATAATTACTCCTCAAACCATATGAAAAGTCTTTTAAAGGACCAACATTAATCAAGGAATCCCTCACTGCAAATGAGAAAGACTTCTGCATCTGTGAAGGCAAACGATTAAAAGAGAGGAAGAAGAAGAAGGTGAGTATTACTAAGGAAGACTCAACTGAAATTCCATTTATTACAGAAAAACTCAAATAGAACAGCTATGACTGAAAACACAGAATTCCCGTAGGAGCTTGAACCGTACAAAGTTTAACAACCTGTGCTGATTCATTGTTATTTGTACTTGAACCGTACAAAGAAAGTTCCTCCCCACTGACCATATCTTGCAAGCCATCAGAAGGTGATCTCTTCAATCGCTTTGTTGAAGGAACATCACCTTCAATATCTCCAACCTGCATTAAAATATTTCCTCAAGAGTTCAAAAAGAGGATCATAAAACCAATAGTTCTAACATTTTGTAATCTTTGCAGCTTACACGGAAACGAAACATAAAGGAACTTTTTTCGATGTCCATCAGCATGTATATTTATTGTAAAACAATAGAAGTAACAATTAATGGCACTATAGATTATATGATTTGGGAATCGAGTATAATCATTTATATCACTTTATCAATATCAAAGTGGATGGCTCTCCTATATTACCTCTTCTTTCAAACTAGATGACATCAGTCCATAAGTAAATTGCACTAGCAAGCTGTCACCCAAACGACTGCCGAGGAAAAATAATGATTTCCCAATCGTGGTAATGTCCTGGAGGAAGTTCAGTAAATTACCCCCACAGAAAATGCTTAAGATACACAATGAGGAAAACAGAAGAATAGATGGTTATCGAGCAAAAATGAAATTAGATGCAAGTATTGATGAGACTAACTGACCGAAGTAAGTACTGAAGCTTTCGACTTGGAAAGATCAAGCCTCTGCACGTTTCTTCATAGTAGGAAGAGGAAAACATCAATAAGTACATTAGCTAGCCACATTGGAACTTATATAATTCTATAACTAAACAGAGAATATGAATACCCCTAAAATCATAAACTAAAATAATACTCACTGCATTAGAAGTAGGAAAGGAATTTTTTATTTTAACTTTAACATATCCCCCTCTTTCCTTTGATGGCAAGGGGAGAGGTTGAAGAATTTCCCCTGTTTAGATTAATTTTCTAAGCAAATATTGATATTGTCAACTTCACTGTGTTTCTTCATAAAAAACTAATTGAAAAATTAAAGAAAACCAACAAACAATCCAATGGAAGATTGATTAAAATACTACACTCTTCTCAATGGAAGATGAAAATGACTTGGAAAGAACTTCAGATCACCAGTATCATAGAACATTAATAGCTCGCTGTGCAAAAAGGAAAGATGGTTTTGTGACTTTTATCAGCTGAGATAAATGATGTACAAGCATGGAAGTGCCAAGTTAACAATACACATAGTTCTTTGAGGAAATAGATCTAGTAAAACTTCTATCAGCTCACTGAGCACCTTCTCGCCAATCATTTTGATGAACTTCAAATTAATCTTATTTTCAATTCTCAAATAAAGCCATTAACTCGACACAATGTATATTTTAAACCAGCAAAAATTATTCATTCCGGATAGAAGTTGAATTTGCTTTTTCTGAAAAAGAATCCCACTAAACATTGTTGCAATTGGTAATTTAAAACATACCAATTTTTAGTTACACCACAAATTGTTGTTATAAGACAAATCAGTTACAAGTCACCAGCTCTTAAGCAAAAAAGCAAGTAAGAATCTTGATATTCAGAAGATAAAAACACTACCTTCCATCATAAACTAGAGTCAGTAACAAAAGTTCCCCATTCTTTGTTGACAACAAGGCTACATCATTTAATAACCAAGTTGCTTTGGCAGCATCAAGTTCCACACTAAAGCTTGCTCTTGGCAGCTCTTGACTGGAGAATAAGAGAAGATATAAGCATATTAAAATAAAGAAACCTGTAATCAAAACAAAGGCAGCATGTGTATGTGCATGCACATACACGTGTACAGGGAAGAGAGACGAACCTGCTATCGATATTTACAGCATAATTGTTCAGGGCCAATGCACAAGTAGCTGACTGAACAAACAAGAAATCTTACATTACAATACCCATATATAAACTACCAAAATAAACGCAAACAGGATGAATCCAAGAACAGGTAGAAACTGCTGAGGCAGTAAAAAATGCTGCATGCAATGGAAGACCTCTACCTCACTATGATAGTGTATAGTGTTTGCACAGATCACAAGGACACCCCCAATTGGCGATGGCACTGCAAGCAGCTGGTAAGCATCGTGCGGAAGATTCTGACGAGAAACAGAGACGAACTAATTAAGGAATGGCCTTTTCAAACTGCCCAATTATAGAAATGACCTTTTATACCATCTTAGATATTTGTTTTATTGCACAATGTCTAGTACAAGAAAAAGTGAGAAACTTCAGACATTTTTACTGAAAGCTGAAAGCCACAAAAGTTCTCTAAATATCAGAAGGTATCATGAAAATTATAGTATCCAAGTTTATGTTTTAATATTTAACAAAAACAAACTGCAGTATATAATAAACAAATTTGAACCAACTTCAAAAGCCCCATCTAAGGAATTAAGATTTTGTCAAAAATTGAAGACACTGGATATGGGTTAATAACATACCGCTACTGACCATATGAGGGTAGGCTGTTTCAGGGTCGTGCTGATACTAAGAGCAGAAATCATGCAAGTATGATGCTTCCATGAAACACGGCCAGCCCAAGTAAGTTCCCGCTCATGTAGTATAACCACCACAGGCTCAATATAATCTACATGTTACAAAATTTCATAAATGTGATCAAGATCAAAGAAATTAACCAAAATGAAACTTTAAATATGTTAACATTGTAGTAGAGATTTAAAATGAAAAAATCTCGCAAGCTACTTATATTATACCATCAGGTCCACCACAAGCAAATGTCCATGCTTTAAAAGATTGCATATTACATAATATGATAGAGTAACAGATTCACAGTCAAAATCTAGAGTCTAAATTGAATGTAGGAGTAATAAAATTATTGGAACGTGCAAGTAAATTCCAGCCACCAATTTGATAGCTTCTTCTTTAGAGCTTGACTCACCATGTCAAGCAATTCTAAGACAAAAAAAAATTAAAAAGAAAGGCGTCACATTGAAAAACAGTCCAAAAGCATTAATTAATCCATGTAGTCCACTAAGTTTCTGCGGGCCATGAGGTATACATTATCAACTCTTTACAGATTTAATATACTCAACTCAAGTAACCCTAATCCCAAGTTAATTGGGATTTGATTATATGGATTCTTTTCTTCCAATCCACATGCCCATGCAAAATTACAGCAATCATCAAACAACAAAATTGACCAGTCTCAAGCATTCAAACTACTGAGGTTATGGCTAAGCCAGTTGTATAATAAGACATTAACTAAAGATCAAACTTGTACCAAAATACTTTACAAACAGACCCAATTGCTGGAGCCCATATTCTGATACACATTTTTAACAAGCATATCATGTAATCAATTATTTGTCAAAGGGCATTCTTAAAATCTCACCTGATTCAAACTTTCAGACCTTAATTAAGTGCATTAGTTAGACTTACCATGTACAAATATAAAATCTTTTACATGCTTCATATCTAAATCTCTTATATTGATAATGTAAGATGATTGAACATTAGCCGTGATAGCACCTCCCGAACTAAGAGCATCATCATCTCCAGCCAAACCAGAGGCAGCCTACAAACAAAAACTTCAATGTCAACAACTTCAATGAGAGAACATGAAGAAAAACATATAAAAAAATGGTAAAATTTCCACAATTATTATTAACACTAAAAAAAAAGCCTATAGAATCTATTTTCTAGCAAATCAACCAATTCTTTCAGATAGGTATACGAGGAGATAATAGTTAGTGCAGGAAACCATCCCAATACAGCTGCTGTGACAAAATCGTTCATCAGGCAGTAGTAGAATTACAGAAAATGTCAATTTTAGTATTCAGTCTATTTTGATTCTAGTTATTCTAGTGCTTTAGCTAAGCAATGTCTGTAACTTACATGAGATGCATGCATGATGAAATAAAAGTGAAAGTTACTATTAAATAAACAGGGTTGCTAATCTTAATGCTGATCTGAAGACTAATATAAAAAAATGAAAGACATAACATCATCACACAGAAAAATACACATGGAGAAACATAAGGTTCCAAAACTTAGCTTGTCGCACTGTACTAAGACTACATTTAGCTCCCTAGGGCGCCAGCATCAAAGATAGAAGGACACTCATAGTAGCTCATTTTTACATATGTATACAATACAAGAACACTTTTCTATTACAAAACTCTTTTAAAAGCATTAAAAATCATTAAGGGAAGAGAAATTGACCTGAGCAGCCCTGAGAATTACCATCTGAAGATCATAAACAAGAACACCACCACATCTACCTTGAGGATCAACTTTTACTAATGGACCTCTTGCAAAAGATTCTCTACCTCTTTTTAAATAAAGCCACTCTGGACCTTCGAAACAATGCATAGAGCTGGAAAAAACAGAGAACCTCACATCTGACTTCAATACATAAATCAATTTCCAAATACAAGCATAACAGACGCGCATAATTCTAAATATATACCTCGTGCGGAGTCCGTTTATTGAATCATCAAACTCGAGAACCGAAATCTTTGCATCTTTAAATGCTAATACAATACACTCTCTTCTTCTAGACTTATCGCCTCCTTCTGTAGGCAGCACAGCCATTGACTCAACATTACCGTGCAATCTAACACAAACACAAAATCAAAACGACAACAAATAAAACGAACTTCAGCTAATGCATATACAAGTGCAGTGTCGTTTAGAAGTAGCAAACCTATAATGGCAAACGAGCTCAAGAGAAGCACCGGAGACGCCGTCCATGAGACCACCGCGTTTGGTCTCGCGTGAAGTTCGGGACTCTCTGGAGCCGTCTTCTTGAACTCTGACGACGTAGAGTTCGATAACATTACCGGCGGTGACAATGAGGTTAGGAGTGGGACCAATTCCGCGTTTAGCTGGCCATTCGGACTCGAGATCGTCGGGGGGAATTTGTTGGGCGAAGTCGGCGCGGGAATGCGTTATGTAGCCGGAAGCGCAGTTTTCGATTCCGGTAGGGCCGTGCATTATTTTATAGGCGGCGAAACTCATTGTTGGAGTAATTGAGTTTGTTTTTTTTTTTTTTTGAAGAGTCTAGGGTTTTGAAATTGAGGAGAAGCAGGAGATGCTTGGAGAAGAGAGTTGGAAAAGGGTTTTAGGAGAGTTTGTGTTTGGCGGGAGGGATTTTGCAGCAGCAGTGACTAGCGAGCACTGCAGTTAAACTTCTTCCCTAACATTTACTTTTCTGTTTCGTATTTTATTTTTTATTAATTTAATCTACTTTTGATTAAAAAAAAACTATTACTTATTATTTTATTTTATTTACCAAACATAGAATTTATAGATGAAGAGTAAATTACAATTGAAAAGTCATATAACAAAACTAATATATGATATTTCAATTTTGATAAAAAATACTAACAAACAATCCAAGATACAAGCATAATATAAATCGAAATTAGACAAATCTAAACATCGATTCCGCATCAAGTACCGAACGAGAATTTTTAGGAGCGAAGTTCCGTTGGAGCGGGTTTTCGATTTATCTTTCTAATCTGACCGGCAATCCGCTTGATCCGTTAAAACTTAGTATTTCTGATCCTCATCTTCAATGAAATTCTAAAAAATTAGAATAACACTCATCCAAAAATTCTTAGATATATAAGAAGTTGACTATGAAGCTTGAACAATCACTAGAGATTCTTGAGAAATTTAAGAAAACACACCATAAAACCATAAAAACATAAATTTCAAGCCCAAAAACATTAAAAATCACACTGAGAAAAACGATCAAATGGGTAAATTTATTGAAGTAAAATCTAAACTTATAAAAAAAAAGTAAATTTTTATGGGCGGACAAGATCCATGAGATTTTCTAAACGGGTCTCAACTAGCACTTTTAAGTTTTGCGGGAGGCAAACTCTAACCCCAAATTTTAAACGGCTGCATATATGAGTACGGTTCAAACCCGCGACTTCACTTAAATTAGAAGAGCGTCTTAACAACTCATCTACGCCTTAGGATTTTGTTAAGTGCTTTTAAATTGTACACTGTGTTCTAATTTAATTGATACTATAATTTCATTTTAGATGTTCCGTTCCAATCAATAATTTTTATTTAATAAATATTTTAATTTTAATTTTTTTCTCCTTTAGTTACTAACTTTATTTAAAAATTATTTAATAATATTATTTTTTAATATATCATGAATGAAAATAAAGCGAAAGTATTTATTGAGCTTTCTTAAAGAGTGTACATATAAAATATCCTCAAATTAATGGCTACTCTAAAATCATGATACTCTCTATAAACGATGGGGTTATTGAACTTATGAAGCTTGAAGAGCTTCTGCTTTGATTTTTAAGGAAGATCCGCTTGTCAAGGCTTTAACTATCAGAATAACCAACAACAGGTAGACAACAATTTAGTTGAAACAAAAAATAGCCAAAAAAATCACACTGAATCAGCAAGAAAAGTTTCACCGTTACAGAAATAGAGTGAGGATATGGATTTCTCATTTCCTTGTATAGAGAGAGGAGAATTTTGATTATCTCTAGCTGAGGAAGCATTAGCCTTCTGAATTTGAAATAAAGCCAATAAGGAACAAGTTCCTTAACGGTGAACTTTCTCCGCCAATAAGCATCCATCTTTCGAAAGATGTTGCGGGTAGGTTTTGGGTCAGGAAACTAGATGCTATCCGGAAAAATGTACGAACCTCCCTACCTAGAGCTTAAGACAACCTCCCCATTCATCTGCATCCAAAAAGAACCACATTTAAGTATAAATGCTGAAGAGCCTGAGCTCAACCTTATAAGAATTCATGACTTACGGATTCCATGAGCTCTTTAGCTTTTTCGTTATTGAAACCTAGAGTTTCCAGAACCTTGTGGCCTGCAGATTCTACTTCTGACCAAAGCCCTAAAAGTATGTGAGTTGTGGTTATTTCTCCATCCTCGCCTGTAATTTGAACAGCAATGTTATAAGAAATGAGCTTGCAAACAATAAGTATAGTATACGTATGACCTGCGACACATCATTATGCATGAATTTTAATGATGAAACACGGTACATAATGATCCTTAGCATTTGAATCACCATCTCTCAACAAACTTAGAGAAGAGAGGAACAGAAAGGACAACTCAATCATGTCATTTGAAACATCACACCACAAACCCACACGGCATAGAGCTTGGACAATTAGATGAAGAAGATTTTAAAAGAAAACTTCTGGATATACTCTTTTGATGCTCAATCAGCAGAGAAAAATTCCAACTACTCCCGACTTTTTAACATGCAATTGCAATTGTGAGTCATGACCCTGAAACTCAACCAAAAGCAAAAATAATAATTCTAAACAATCCCTACCTCGGTACTTCTCCAGTTCTCCTTATCAAAATTCCACAGGTGATGAGAATAATGCACAAAACATCGACCACAACTGAAGGGGTGAACCTCCTAAGACGATAAACACATTTCAACCGATTGAAGTAAACAACAGAAACATTTTCTTGTTCCTCATTAACTCAGTAAAACTTTCTACCAAGAATCTAGTAACCTAGCATCAAGAAACCATACATCTATTTAGAATTAAAATGCAATCACCATCACATGCTGCAACTAACTTCAAGAACTAAAACTAATTCCATCAAGTCCGTCCTAAGTATATGATCAACAACAGAATAAGCATAAAGGAACTAGATTATCAATTAAGTTACACAATCAAATAATTCAACACAAGGTAGTAAAATGCACCTGATTTTAGATTCTCGTCAACAGCCCAATCAAGGGCTCTCTGAGCCTGTTCAGTCAACGGGGGATGCTCAGGGCTAAAGAAATACAAGTCAGATTTCCCAAGTAGGTTTACAATTTCTTCTCGAACCTTGAAAAAAGTGATCCCATTAGCCCTTAGGAACTTCGCGGCCGGACTTGTTCCTGCAGATTATAATTTCACAATATATCTAATTAACCTTCCTCTTACATGTTTTAGAGGGCACTGCAATAGCCACGATAAAATGGTATTTAAATTGGTGATAAAAAAAAAGAGTTAGTACTTACTAACCCTCAATTAAAATCCCCATTAGAATAGCTTCAGTTCCGGTATTCGGATACTTGAGCTTCCTGGCCTCCAATTCTCCCAAACCAAATGATCTAATCGCCCTTGCAGACCATCTAATCACTCACCAAAACATAATACATTAGCTTAATCACATTTAAACAAAAAAGAAAAGAAATTACTGATAACCCACTTTGGCATCTTCCCTGACGGATATTTCCTGAAACAAAAAACCAATCAAAACAAAATTAAATCAGAGCCGTCAATATAAGCAAAAAAAAAATGAAGGGCGGGCAATCTGATGACTGACTTGGTAGGGAGACTTGATAAGACCGTGGAAAGTGTGGAGCCATGGGACTTGAGGATGATATTGGCGAAAATGGATTGTTTGGTAAATAATTTGTTGCCGTGGAAGGTGCTGAGTGGGAGCAGTAGAGATGAATGGTGAGGTTTTTGGGTGGAAATTTGGGAAGCAGGGAGGGAAATTGGGAGAAATGATAAAGTATGAGTAGCCATTTAAATTGATAATAAGATTTTGAAGAAAGTAAGCAAGGAGAAGGATTAGGATGTGAGTGGGTTTTTATTGGGAGGGTTTATAGGTTGGGTGTCTGGTTTTATGGAATTTCAACTGTAGCTCTCTCCTGTTGTTGCTATTTCGCTGAAGCACAACACAAGCTACATACGATTTAGGGGTGTTTGATAAGGGTTTTTGATATTTTTGTTCCCCCCTTATAGGGGGAATTCCAATTTTGTGCCCCAGAGCACAAAATTTCCAGATTTGTGCCTGGGGCCCACCTGCCCGCAATGGCTGTTTGCGGGCAGCATTAACTGGCCCGCAATTAGCCATTGCGGGCCAGTTAATCACCCTTAATCAGGGTGTTTAACTGGCCCGCAATGGCTAATTGCGGGCCAGTTATTTTTTTTTTTTAAAATTTATATACTATTTAAATTTATATATATTATATAAATTAATGTGTAGATTTTTTAAATTTATATATATTATATAAAAAAAATAGTTAAATTGTTGAATCAAAAATTTAAATTTTGTATGATTAATTTTTAGAAATCTAACAAATAATAAAAATAGAAAAGAAATGACGATTAATAAAAAAGATGATTTTAAACTTACCATATATAAAAGAGAAACATTGAAAAAGGTAAGCAATAATACACCAAATTTTTTCACCATAATTTACACATTAATTTTAGAAGTCCAACAAATAATAAATGAAAAAAATGGCAATTAATAAAACTAATCTACAATTTCGATATTAAAAAAGAATTGAGCGTTTTTCCGAGTAATATGTAAGCGATAAAGATAAATTAATAATAGAATTATACATAATAATAAACAAACCATAACCCACAATTAAATTAATTTTTTTATAATTTTAGTATCTCAATTATTAAACGTATTTATGTAATTTAATTTTTAATTTTATAAAGTATAATATAATTATAATTATAATTTTATCAAACTCCAAATTTGTACAGAAAAACTCCGCATTACATGAATTCTCTATAAATAATAATGCGGAGTACATGAATTTTATGTACTCCGCATTACATGAATTTTATGTACTCCGCATTACATGAATTTTATGTACTCCGCATTACATGAATTTTATGTACTCCGCATTACATGAATTTTATGTACTCCGCATTACATGAATTTTATGTACTCCGCATTACATGAATTTTATGTACTCCGCATTACATGAATTTTATGTACTCCGCATTACATGAATTTTATGTACTCCGCATTATTATTTATAGAGAATTTATGTAATGCGGAGTTTTTCTGTACAAATTTGGAGTTTGATAAAATTATAATTATAATTATATTATACTTTATAAAATTAAAAATTAAATTACATAAATACGTTTAATAATTGAGATACTAAAATTATAAAAAAATTAATTTAATTGTGGGTTATGGTTTGTTTATTATTATGTATAATTCTATTATTAATTTATCTTTATCGCTTACATATTACTCGGAAAAACGCTCAATTCTTTTTTAATATCGAAATTGTAGATTAGTTTTATTAATTGCCATTTTTTTCATTTATTATTTGTTGGACTTCTAAAATTAATGTGTAAATTATGGTGAAAAAATTTGGTGTATTATTGCTTACCTTTTTCAATGTTTCTCTTTTATATATGGTAAGTTTAAAAATTAATCATACAAAATTTAAATTTTTGATTCAACAATTTAACTATTTTTTTTATATAATATATATAAATTTAAAAAATCTACACATTAATTTATATAATAGTATATAAATTTTAAAAAAAAAAATAACTGGCCCGCAATTAGCCATTGCGGGCCAGTTAAACACCCTGATTAAGGGTGATTAACTGGCCCGCAATGGCTAATTGCGGGCCAGTTAATGCTGCCCGCAAACAGCCATTGCGGGCAGGTGGGCCCCAGGCACAAATTTGGAAATTTTGTGCTCTGGGGCACAAAATTGGAATTCCCCCTATAAGGGGGGAACAAAAATATCAAAAACCCGTTTGATAACCCAACTTATTACTTAAACTAGTCGTAAGCCTGTGCATTTGCACGGAATCTAATTAATAATTATTTATAAATAATGACTAAAATTTCATAATTATGAATTAATAAATAAGTATTTTATTTATTTAAGAATTACCTATTAATAATAACTTTTAAAAAATAAATCATCAATTCAAATCATGGATTTTCGAATTGAGAGAAATATTGAGAGAGTTCAAAAATTCTCACTATTTTTTAGAGGGTGGGGATTTTTGCACTCCACCTATTAATAACTGCACTCCACTTTTAATAGTGAATGACTTTACTATCCTCAATTAGACATTCTCTATTTTTCGTCTTCTAATATTACCACAGCACCCTTATTAATGCTTTAGTTTAACTCTTTCATTGTGTATAATCCTGCTTTATGTAAAACTTTTGGTTATAAACAATTTGTTTAACTCAGTCTTATTTTTTTAATCTCATTTATTCATTTATTTTTAAATATTATTTAGTGTTCTTTAAATATATCATTCAATAGAAATATTTATAATTTTATTATTGTTTAGACTATATGTGCACATCATATGATATATTTTATTTCTTTAAAATAGTCTATTACTAGTCATAAGATTGTGCATTTGCACGGAATCTAATTAATAATTATATTTTAAAAATAAATTTATATAAATTAATGACTAAAATTAATATTTTATTCAATTTAAAACTAATGAGAATTATTTAATAATAATAATTTTTAAAAGTCAAAATAAATATTTTATTTAATATTAAAATTTATGAAAATGCTTATTAATATAAATATTTTATTTATGTTGAAACTAATGAAAACTATTTACTAATAATATTTTTTTAAAACTAAAGTGTTTTAGGTAAATTAGGAACTAATGGAAATATTTTTTTTTTGTCTTCTCAATTATATAAATATATAGATTATTTTAGTATTTTTAGTTAGGGGTGGGCATGGACCGGTTAACCGGTCCACGAGGGTAATATGTAAATCGGTACATAGTAGTTTGATTTTTAAAATTAAAAACCTAAACCTAAAATTTTAAACGGTTAACCATTAAATCGGTTAACCATTTAAAATGGTTCGGTTTTTCGGTTTTACGGTTTTTAACCATGTAACCATTAAAAAAATTAGATATAAAAAAGATAAAATTTATAGATAAAATTTTAAATATAGTCTAATAATTAACTTTAATTTTCATTCTATTTAATTATTAAAATATAAATTTTACTTATTCCTATTTCAGTTAGGTATATACATATTTTATTAATAAAAATAAAGTTTTTTTCAATATATATATATATACTCCTAAAATAAAAATATATTGATAAATAAAATATTTTTTAAATATTTTTTTGTTTAGAATTTTTATATGTGTAAATTATAAAATATATTTTATTTGAATAATTAAAATCATATGTATGTATATATATATATATATAATTTACAAAAATATATATTATTTATATACCGGTTAACCACGGTTTTTAAAATTTCAAAACTTAACCTAAACCATTAACCACAAAATTCAAAAATCAAAATTTAAACCTAAACTCTTGGACCGGTTAACCATATTTTCCGGTTCGGTTTTACGGTTTCAGATCGGTTTTTGCGGTTTGACCGGTTTTTTTGCCCACCCCTATTTTTAATTAATGCATTTTTCATATATGTATAAATAAGTATAGATACTCCATTTTGGGAACCTTGAAAAGAAATTTATGTGATGGCAAGTTAAAAGAAGTTATTCCAAAGTAAGGAAATAAGAGAGAGCTGAGATGTCTGCTCTGAACCCTAAAACTGCCGCAAATCCTCCGTTTGCACCAGTTCAGGCGGCCAGAACCACCCAGGATCACAGTTTATCATCAGGTACCACCCTTTATTTCGAGAATTACCCGGATCAATGGTTTTATTCGGATTTACAAAGGGCTTTTGCAAAGTATCTTATTCGAGGAAGGGTCACTATTGCTCGGAAGATGAATCGATCAAACAAACGTTTTGGATTTCTCCACCTGGATCCAGAACAGGATGTTAGAGACTCTTTATACAGATTGAACAATGTTTATATTGGTTCAATGAGGATTAGAGCCTATGTCTCTAAGTTTCCAAGCCCTAAACCTAAATCCATGCAACGTCCAAGAACTGTTGATGCCCCAATCAGAGTTCGCGCCTTTTCACCTTCCTTGAGAGATTCACGATCTTATGCCCAGGTGGTTAACAAAACACCGATTGTTTTTGAACCATCCTCGAACTCACCTCGTCCTTGTTCATCAATTGTTTCTGTCAAGGATATACAGGACCTCCTAAACATATCTTCATTCCTTCAGAATCATGGAATAATTTATGAATCCTTCTCTTTGCTTGGTGGTAATTATGTCCTGCTTAATTTCTACAACGAGGAAGATAATCTTCAATTCGGTAAGGTTTTTCATACCTTGACAGGTTTTTTCTCAACCCTCAATCCTTGGGATGGATCGTTTAACTCGGGTGAGAGGTTTGCTTGGATTAATATATCGGGAGTCCCATTAATTGCTTGGGAAGATCGGTTTTTTAAATTCATAGGTGACAAGGTGGGGAATGTGATTTCTCTTCATCCTTTGTTATCTTGCAAAGACCGTATGGATTGCGGATCAGTTCTTATCTCGACAAGCTTGGGTCTTATTGATTGTGATTATGCAATTACAATCAAGGGTCAGATTTTTAATATCCATGTGAGGGAATCGGATCTGCCTGTGGTCTGGAACAATTCCTTTGATGACGAATCCTCAGATTCAGAAGCTGAATCAAGCGACCTTCAAAAGGAGCAGAATCCTTATATTTCTGCTGAAAGAGATTTATTAAAAGCTAGGAATGCTTTGACCTCTCACAGTCCCGAAACATTGCAGGTTATTGCTTCGAACCAGAAATCCTCACACTCAAGTGAAAAAAGAATTTCTTTAACCAGTTCAGACGTCAACTCAGTTAATTCGCAAGCTACCTTTCCTAACCCAGATTCATACTTCATCACGCAACGCAAGAAATTCAAGAAAATAACTCCAACAGGAAAACTGAACTCATGCTCCCATTGTTCGAATTCAGCAGAATCAGACACCATGATTAATGACTTCAATTCGAAGCTCCCTCAGCCCCAATCAGTTGAAGACTCAGAAGCAAAAAAGACATGGGACATTGGCATGCAATTGGGATTATTTTCAGCAGAGAATCAAGATGAGATTCTTAGGCTTTTAACACAGGCCTTAGACAAGGAGGTACCTACAATCTGATTTTCTCAGATTTTACAAGGTTTTTTATCTTTAATGATTAGTCATTTTAATTGTGTTGCGTGGAATTGTCGAGGTGGGCTTACTTTTTCAAGAAAGCAGCGTGTTATCCGATCTCTGATATCTAAGAATCGGCTTAATATTATTGGTTTGATTGAAACAAAGAAAGAATCTCTTGATGAGTTTTTAATTAGTCGTCTTTGGCCTACAAATGATTATGGGTTTTGTTTTTCTCCTTCTTCTGGAGCATCGGGAGGTCTCGCTTGCATTTGGGATTCATCATTAGTGACTCCAACTAACATTATTACTCAACCAAGATGGATTTGTATAGACTTTGAGCTGTCTTCAATCCAATTCCGGTTTATTTTGGTTTATGGATATTCTAATCAGGTGGACAGATCACAGCTTTGGTTTGATATTCAACAGGAATTGCAGTCAGAGAGGAATTGTTTCCTGATGGGAGACTTTAATGAGATTCTTCATCCGGATGAGAGATGGAATTTTACTGGGTATACTTCAGGTATGCGTGAGTTCATGGAGTTCATTCAAAGTTCTAATTTGACAGAGGTTGATCTAAATGGTCGCTACTTCACCTGGCATAATAGTACATCTAGATCGAAGATTGATAGATGCTTTGTAACTCCCTCCATTTACTCTACTTGGCCACATTTAATTTTGAAAGCTCTTCCAAGAAGTTACTCGGACCATGTTCCGCTTATGTTTAATTCGGATGTTGCCTTAGATTGGGGACCAAAACCTTTTAAATCAATAAATGCTTGGTGGACTGATCCTTCATTTTACAACTTGATTCAAGGTTCTTGGGCTGCCATAAAATCGAACTATCCAGGGGCAGATTTGGTTACTAAGTTACGAGAGCTCCGTATCATAATCAAGGCATGGAATAAGAATTGTTTTGGTAATTTAAATACCAAATTTGAAACTGTTCAGGCAGAGATCAATGATTTAGAGGCTGAGATGGATCTTGGAGAAATTTCAGATTTAAACAAGACTAGATGGGCAGCTTTACACGCAGATTACTCTATGATTTCGAAGCAAATTGAGTCTCTTTGGCATCAGAAGTCGAGACTGAATTGGAATTTACATGGCGACAAGAACACAAAGTTTTTTCACACTATTGCTTCGGTGCACTCTCGCAGCAATTTGATTACTGAAATTATGGTGGATAACCAAGTTTTTTCCTCTCCAGATGACATCAGACAGAACATCCATAATTTCTACAAGAATTTGTACAGGAAGAAGAATTCAGCAGCTTTCTCTCTTGATAGGTTGCGGATCAAATCTCTTTCTCAAGAACAGGCAGCTGACTTGGTTAGAATGTTCTCTGAAGAAGAAATTTGTGCGGCTTTATCTGATTGTGACGATAATAAAGCTCCGGGTCCAGATGGGTTTAACTTCTTCTTTTACAAAAGAGCTTGGAGTATTATTAAGAATGACTTCTTAGAGTTGTTTTCGACTTTTTTCAGCTCGGGTTTCTTCCCTCCGGGTTTGAACACAGCGTTTCTTGTCCTTATTCCGAAGTTGAAAGGTGCCTCTGATATCAAAGATTTTCGGCCTATCAGTCTAATTAACGGGGTCTTCAAGCTTATATCTAAGGTATTGGCTAATAGATTATCTATTTTTCTTCCTTTAATTATCTCAGAGAACCAATTCGGTTTTATTAAAGGAAGAAACATTCATGATTGTCACATGATTGCTTCAGAATTGATTCACTTAACCAACAGAAGAAAGGATCAAGTCTTTTTAATCAAGCTTGACTTCAAAAAAGCTTTTGATTCTATTTCATGGGATTTCATTTTGAAAATGTTATCTAAGATGAATTTTGATAAAGTTTGGATTAAGTGGATTTCTTCTTTTTTCGACTCAGCCCAGTTATCAGTTTTAATTAATGGCAGTCCTTCTAAGAACTTCAATATGGGCAGAGGTGTTAGACAAGGTGACCCGATATCTCCGATGCTATTTGTATTAGCAGTTGAAGGATTGAAGGCAATTATTTCAAATGCAATAAACTTGGGCTTGATTGATGGTGTTCATGTTGATGGGTATCCTGAACCGATCTCTATACTGCAATTTGCTGATGATACTTTATTATTTATTCCTAATGATCTTGGCATGATTAGGAATTTATTACGCATTCTTCGATGCTTCGAGTTGGTTTCAGGATTGGAAATCAACTTTCAGAAGTCGGCAATCATTGGGCTTAACGTTGACGAAGCTTCTACTTCTGCGGCATCAGAAATTCTTAACTGTAAGATTGACTCTCTGCCTTTTGTTTATTTGGGACTTCCTCTTTCAGCTAAGTCCGTAAGAGCCAAGCTTTGGGACCCTATAATTGACAATTTTTCGACACAATTAGCGACTTGGAAAGGTAATCTACTTTCTCCTGCAGGCAGGCTAACTCTGATAAAGTCTGTTCTTAGTAGCCTTCCTGTTTTCTATTTGTGCTCTTTCTCGATTCCTCAGTCGGTGATTAATACTCTTGAACGTTATATGAGAAGATTTTTGTGGAGTGGCTCGGGCAATCATATGGGTTTCAGCAAGGTCTCTTGGGTCGATATATGCTCACCGATGGCTAATGGTGGTTTAAATATCACACCTATGCGTATTAAGAACCAATCTCTTCTTTTAAAGTGGATTTGGAAGTTATCGACTCAAAGTAATTGTTCTCTCTGGTCCTCGGTTATTTCATGTAGTTCTAATATTTCAGATTGGCGTGACCTCGACTCGGTAAATACGACCAAGCTATCTCACCTTTGGCGTGGAGTTCATTCATCTTGCGTTAAAAATGTTCAAATTTGGAATGTATTTAAACAGGGACTGTCAGCTCATCTAGGTAATGGTGAAAACATAATATTCTGGACGGATAAATGGCTTGGGGATCAATCTTTATCTTCTTGTTACCCAAGGCTTTTTAGTCTTGCAACAAACAAAAGGGCCACGGTCTTGGAGCTCTTTAATGATAATCTCAGCTGTTACAAGATTACCTGGAATAGGCGTCTTCGTGTGGGGGATCAACAGCTTCTGGATACTCTCTTAGCTCAGCTACAAAACTGCTTACCAAGACCTGATGATACCGATTATTTCTGCTGGAATAAAAAGAACTGCTACACTCCAGCTTGCTTCAGAGTTCTTTATTCTGCTGCTAATGTCAGTTCACATCAGCCAGCTCCTTCTCTTCGTCAAGCAACAGTCCATCGCACAACTCCATCTGCTCTCCAACATGCTTCATCTACTGTTCAGACTGATAATATTCACAGAGCTGCTGGTTTAGGTCGATACAATGCAGCTTTATTTTCGTTCTTTTGGAAATTCAAGCTCCCTCCTCGCATTCTCTTCTTCCTTTGGCTGCTTGCCAGAAACAGAATATCGTCCAATGTCGTTCTTGCTCATAGAGGTATAATTTCTCCTGAGAATTTGGCTTGCTCGTTCTGTTCTTATGATGAGGACAGCCTCCATATAGTTATCCATTGTCGTTTTGCTTGGCAAGTGTGGAACAAGTTGCTTCGTATGTGTAATATCGCTTCGGTGATGCCGGTTTCATTGATTGATTTCTTCTATTTCTGGGATGATTTAGCTGCTAAGAAATTCAGAAATATTTGGCAAACAATATGGTTCTATGTTGTGTGGGAATTATGGAAGACTAGAAACAAGAGAATCTTTAAGAATGAGTTCTTAGATGTTGAGTCGGTGGTGTTTTCTTCGATTTGCAAAGCGGTGGAATACTACAAAGACAACAATCAAGCTTTTGTTTACACCGGAAATGATGTGTATAGGAATTTATTTTTCTTTTGTAAATTCAATTGAATTTTCGCCTTTCTTAGGCATTTGCCAATCACGACTTTGTGATTGAGCTAATAAACCCATCATTTATCTAAAAAAAAGTATAGATAAAATTATAATTAACTATAAAATAGTTAGATACTAATAGCATTTGTTATTTTTAAGAAGTGCAAATATTTTTACATGTTAAAAAGTAGGAGTAATTTTTTGTTTAAAATTTTTATTAGGCGCCGGTGAAACAAAAAATAATTTTGAAGAAAAACAACTAATAACATAAGTAATGGCTAAAAAGGACAGTCATGGAACATTGAAAAATAACAAAAGAAAGGATAGTTAATAAAGGACTGCTATGTCATTTACAATTACATTTGGAGTGCGGATATAAGTGGTGGAGTGCGAAAATCTCCACCCTTTTTAGATTCATGGATCCAATTCATAGTTGGAAATTTATAATAATTATCTATTAATAATAACTTTTGATAATTAAATAAGTGTTTTATCTAAGTTGGAAATTTATGAGAATACTCATTTGGTCATTTCAATTATATAAATACTAATCGTAGCTCCTCGCATTTGCGCCGAATAAATATAATTTTTTCTTGAAAGAAAATCAAAATCTGTAAACTAATTAAAACTTACTAAGATCAAAATTTATTCTAATAATATCTTCTGTTACGCTCTTTTACATTTTGATATTATATTATACTAACTTTTTTTTTAATACTGATACAAATTTATAAAGAATTTGAAATTCAACTTTTTTAGATAATATGAATTTTGAATTATGCCTTAAATATTGAATGATCCGTAAAAAAAATATGTAAATCAGTCATATTTGATTTTATAATTTTGGAGCTATTTTTGAAGTGCTTTTTATAAAGTTTCATCGTTACTTAGCAACGTCCAATTTAAAAAGTCGCTTGTAAATTTAATATTTTTTAAAATTTAATTTATTTTTACCTCTGTTCGGTTCTTGATCAAGAGCTTCTTTATTTGAGAGGTTGATTTCTGAAAAATTTGATTGAACATTAAGCTGGTTAATTACTCTTTTCTCATTTTTTTAGTTCGTGTCCTATATCCCTCCAATTGTATTGACCATTTGAAGCCTATGCTTATCGTTCCACAATCAATTTATGCATTGAAATTGTTTATTTTCTTTTAATTTGTCCCAACAAACATCTACTATAGCCTGATAAGACCCCGTTAATCTCCAGATTATAGACCAGCACGACATGCACAATCAAATTCTTCTCTGATGCAAGTTGCTGCCATACAAAACACAAAGAGAAACAGCAATTTATTAAAGTTTCAGTTCAGTATTTCATAAATTAATCAAATTAATCTTATCTACCGTTCAAATTTCTAAATTCTTTGCATTTTATCTATAAACTCTCGTGCATCCGCTCCATTCAGATAATCTAATGACTCATCTTTTGCATCCTCACTTTGCCCCGATTAGAACAGCCTGTCATTTTTGACCGAATTAGAAGCTGCTACATGACGTTGTAGACGATGATGATCGGAGTGATTATCACATAATTAATTAAAAATAAAACCAACAAATTGCATGCAGAATTACAGAACACAAATTCGAAATAAAGTTCAGAATCTAATTCAAACAAACATAAACATGTATAACGCCAATAAAACGCATAATAAGAGTCCCACTCTAATGATAATAATGAAGGTATCAATTGGCTTAACATAAATAACGACATAAGCATCTATAATAATTTCGAGTAATTGAATGTGCAACATAGAATAAAATTACCTAGCAAAACCAATATATCGAACTTGACCGCTTTAGCCTTATATAATTGAGAGGACCAATGAAGTCCTTTCATTGATTCTCACTAAATAGAGCTATCTTATTAATTTTCACTTTTACTAAACTACTTAATTTAATTTAATTAATTTTATTAAGTAATTATCAGGATTTTCATTTATAATTTTATCGGTAACTATTATTTTTTGTTAGTTATCACTTTAACAGGTTAAGATTCCTAATGTTCATCAAATTTATATTTCCAAAATAAATACAAAATACAAAAACTGATTCGTATTTTATCAAGTGGAAAAAATATTCCATATAGTTCTAGGCTGCCATAATCTATTGAAGGTACAATAAAACACACTTTTATTTTTATCACTTTGCTATTTTATTTTTGGTAGACATATTTTTTTTTTTTTGATAATTTATATTTTCTTTTTCTTCATTTGCTATTTTTTTCAGGTTTATTTCTTTATGATGGTAACACATATGACACCTCCTAAAATGTTTACAAATAATCCATATATAAATGTGATCACTTGCAGTGAAATTATGGTCATTAGCATAAAAAGAACCATAAGTGAAAAGTAATCAAAAAATTTAAATATAAAAAAATTATACAATACCTCCAAATTCAAATTGTAAGTAGATTCCGCTTTTCCTATTGCATGAGTTGCCGCCTGATGATAAGATGACAAAAAAAACAAATTTCAAATTGTAATTATTAGAATACACAAATAAAACAAATCATTTGAGTATAATATTAATTAATATAAAAAACTTTTCATGATAACAGAATAATTTACGAACAAACTTAAAAAGTAAAAAATAAAACCCTAATGGCTAACAATATAGCGGGGAAAAGAGAATGAATATTATGATGTATTTATATTGATAACTTAAGTGGTTCATCTAGATTAGAATGTTAAAAAGGTTCATCAAATTTATATTTCCAAAATAAATACAAAATACAAAAACTGATTCGTATTTTATCAAGTGGAGAAAATATTCCATATAGTTCTAGGCTGCCATAATCTATTGAAGGTACAATAAAACACACTTTTATTTTTGGTAGACATATTTTTTTTTTTTTTGATAATTTATATTTTCTTTTTCTTCATTTGCTATTTTTTTCAGGTTTATTTCTTTATGATGGTAACACATATGACACCTCCTAAATTTTTTACAAATAATCCATATATAAGTGTGATCACTTGCAGTGAAATTATGGTCATTAGCATAAAAAGAACCATAAGTGAAAAGTAATCAAAAAATTTAAATATAAAAAAATTATACAATACCTCCAAATTCAAATTGTAAGTAGATTCCGCTTTTCCTATTGCATGAGTTGCCGCCTGATGATAAGATGACAAAAAAACAAATTTCAAATTGTAATTATTAGAATACACAAATAAAACAAATCATTTGAGTATAATATTAATTAATATAAAACACTTTTCATGATAACAGAATAATTTACGAACAAACTTAAAGAGTAAAAAATAAAACCCTAATGGCTAACAATATAGCGAGGAAAAGAGAATGAATATTATGATGTATTTATATTGATAACTTAGGTGGTTCATCTAGATTAGAATGTTGAAAAGGTATTTTAAAAAAAAGTGGAAACTAATATGAATTATCTGTTAGTTTCAATTTTTAATTCAAAAATTAAATAGAATTGAAGTAGTTTACAAAAATTGGAAACTCTATAACTGCTCTATTTGGTGAGAATCAATGAGAGGCCTCCGTTGGTCCTCTCAATTATATAATATATAGATTTCAATTTTTAATTCAAAAATTAAATAGAATTGAAGTAGTTTACAAAAATTGGAAACTCTATAACTGCTCTATTTGGTGAGAATCAATGAGAGGCCTCCATTGGTCCTCTCAATTATATAATATATAGATGAGTTGCCGCCTGATGATAAGATGACAAAAAAAAAACAAATTTCAAATTGTAATTATTAGAATACACAAATAAAACAAATCATTTGAGTATAATATTAATTAATATAAAACACTTTTCATGATAACAGAATAATTTACGAACAAACTTAAAGAGTAAAAAATAAAACCCTAATGGCTAACAATATAGCGGGGAAAAGAGAATGAATATTATGATGTATTTATATTGATAACTTAAGTGGTTCATCTAGATTAGAATGTTAAAAAAGTATTTTAAAAAAAAGTAGAAACTAATATGAATTATCTGTTAGTTTCAATTTTTAATTCAAAAATTAAATAGAATTGAAATAGTTTACAAAAATTGGAAACTCTATAACTGCTCTATTTGGTGAGAATTAATAAGAGACCTCCGTTGGTCCTCTCAATTATATAATATATAGATTAATATATTAAGCACTTAATTGTTTTAAGTTTGTTTGATAACTCAAAAAAGTTCAACTTAACTTATTCAGTTAAGTCAAAAACCACTTAAAATAATAAGTCAAAAATTTTAACTTATTATTTTTACTGAAAACATTAAGTTATTAAATATTAGTTTTATCATTCAATAAACTTTATATTTTTATTATTTTCAATTATTAGTCATGAATAAAAATATTTTATCTCATTTTTTTTATTATCACTAATTATACTTAAATTAGCACTTAAAATTGCAAATTACTATATTTTTCATCATGAATATTTTATTCTCCATCTTTATTTTATTTTTATAGTCTATATGTCATTATTTAATATATCCGCTTTTAAAATTTTATTTAGACTTCCGTTTGTAACACACAACAATGATTATCAGATTTAAACGGTTTTTTAGAGTTTTAAAAGGTATTTTATTTATGGACCGATTTTCAAATTAAATGGGAGATTCGCTATATCTTAAAAACTCATTATCAATATAAGCAACTAAAATTTATGATTTTTATTTGTAATATGTGTATTGTTCATAATATTTTTTAAATATTTTTTATTTATATTTTGAAAATTATTTGTATCTAGTAATTTATTTTTAAAATAGTTAATCTTTAAAGATTTATATATAAATATAATAATTTCAATAATATTCAGTAGTTACAGACTTGCAGTTATCAAACAGACTTATTTAATTCAGCACTTAAAAAAATCAGCAATTATTATTTTCAGCACTTAAAATTCAGCACTTAATTTTCAGTACTTAATTTTCAGTTTTATCAAACGCCACCTTAATATCAAAACTAACTCAATTTTTTTTTAATAGCACCCTTACCCTATCTTGTAAAACCGTCAATTACACTATATTTCTTATTTTGCTTTGCAATGGCACCCTTAAACATATAAATTAAATTATTTTCACTTTGATAAAATTCAAAAAAAAAATCCTTAATATTTATAAAGTATTTTAAATACCATTTGATGTTATAAGTTATATAAAAAAACCATCTTCTTTCTAAAATCAAAATCATACTCCGTCCGTCTCAAAACAATAGTCCACTTTCTATTTTTCACATAGTTTAAAAAAACACAATTAATACTCTAATTTTTTACAACTTTATTCATTTTTTCTATCATATCCTCATTAATGTTAATGTTGTGACTAATTTACTTTTTAAGCTAATGATAATAAATAATAAACTTTAAATAGGGGCAATATAAAAAAAATTAACGCTTTACATTGTGATTTACAAGAAATGTGGATAATTATTTGGGACAAAAAAAAACAAGAAAAGTTGACTATTGTTTTTGGGACGGAGGGAGCAATAATAAAAAAATAAAAATATTTTATATAAATGAATAATAAAATACTACTGACCCCGGACCCCCTTTCGCCGAACTTGCGTCGGACCCGCTTTCAAAAGTCTTTTTGTCTTCCTCAAAAAGGCGAGCAGATCTACTGTTCGTCTTCCCCATGTAAGACGAGCAACTCTTCCACCTATGGAGAATGCGTGGCGCCGGGTCGATGGCGGCTCGAGCGAGGCGAATGGCAGGTCGAGGAAGATGGCGGCTCGAGCGAAGTAGGTTGGATACATTTTAATATTTTTTTAATCGGTGGAGAAGAGGGTTTTTTGAATATATTTTAAGTTAAATACTTGTTAGATGTTGTCTATATAGAGAAAAGTATAATATAGTCTCTAACTTTAGTTGTTTTAAATATTTTAATCTTTGTAATAATAAATTTGTCTATTTTTTTCAATTTAGGACGTTATTGAATTATAAAAATTCAAAATATAATGCAATTGACGGCTTTACAAGTTGAGTGTGTTATTGGAACAAATTTTGGAAGGTGAATAGTTTTTTAACCTATTAGCCAAACTAAAATGATACTAGGATATTTATTTAAAAATAAAAAGTAAAAATATACGTAAAATAATTTAATTAAGGATTTATAGTATTTAAAATAAATTTAAAATAATAATCTAATAAAGTTTATTTATAATAAAATTAATCTGACACTGATTTATTTTTAATAAACTGAAAATAAACTTATTAAAATAATTTATTGAAATTTATAATAGTTTACAAAAACTGAGTGATAAGAGAAAATTTAAAAAGAGTGTATGATGGGCAATCATCCACCTCATAATTTTAATTCTTTTAAAAACCATCACTAATACATAATTAAATAGTATGATTTTGTTATTTTAAAATGTATAGTATGCCCATTTTAAAGTTTATATTTATTTATTTTTGTCCATCTAGTAACTTTTCAGTATAAATTGTTTTACACTTCATAAAAATTTATGGATCCATCACTATTGAAACATAATTTATTTATTTTGAATATATAATTTAACAAAGGCTCATATTTCATAGATAAACTAAATTTAAAAAGTATAGTAAACTAATTAAAGTAGCTTAATGAGGGTCATAGTTCCAAAATAAAATGAAAGATTTTATAACACTAAAAATAACCTAATAGTTGAATAAAAAGTTAAATTTTTTTTTAGTAACAATATTAATTTATAGCAACAATCATGTGATGGTAACGATGGTTGGTAATATACAAGTTCATAGGTCCGGTTCGGACGAGCTGAACATGTTTTCTTATTTTATATGTAAGCTCAAGTCTATTCGAGTCCGATTCAAATTTTATATTTTCTATCCAAATTTGCCTCTTACACTATATATATATGCGGGTTTGGATTTGATTTTTTTTGGAATTACATAATATTTTATCAAAATAAAAGTCCAAGCCTGGCATAAAATAGTGGCTTTTTTCGGACTCATAATATTATCCAAACCGGCAAGTCGCCCATGCCCATGCACAAGTCTAGTCGATAGTAATTGGTGGCAGCATAAACATTTGAAGCTGGGATAGTGGCAGTAATGGTAATTTCTGCAATTATATTTTTTATATTTTTGTAGTAAATAGTAAATTTTATAATTTTATGAATGTAAACAATAATCTTTTAACTTATAATCTGAGAATATTTTGATGAAATATTGAGAATTTGACAAAACTATACAAAAAAAGAAAGCAAATAACAACATTACTTAATCAGCCAAATAATTACATTAGCACATACAAAATTTGAAAAATTACATCTAATACATACTCCACAAGAAGCTGACACGTTGCAAGAAGAGAAGGGTAGAAAAAAGTCAAAAACGCGTCAGAATAGGTCAGAAACGCGTCAGAAACGCGTCTGACATGCGTCTGACACGCGCATCATAACCGTGTGTCAGTCACGCGTCAGTTCGTCAAACTATTCAAACATGTATCATTTATGTATCTGATATGTATCAGATATGAATCAAGGACATACCTGATTATTACTTTTTCATATTTCTAAAACAAACATAAATTTATAAATAAATAAATATATTATTAATATGTATTATTTATGTGTCTCTAAGGTGTATTTATAATATAATTTAAATTAAAAGAGATATATATCACGTGCTTTAATTAAAATTCACGCATCAAATAATATCAATAACATTTTAATATGTTACTATTCACTATAAATTGAAGCATAAAAATAATAAGTTATGAGGTGTATATATAATATCAAAATGTTATTGATATTATTTGATATATTATTGTCTTTGAGGTGTATATATAATATATTTTAAATTAAAGATACACCTATCACATACTTTAATTGAAATTCACGCATCAATAACATCTTTATATATTACTCGATATAAATATCTTTAATATACATGATATATACACAAAAAAAAGAACTCATAACAATATTATCCACTTCATTAGCATTAAAATATATTTTTCTCTTTGTTTGCAACAATTGCTCATTCCGCGTCTCAACTATTTCTGATATGTATAAGAGATGTATTGTATATGTATAGTATTTGTATGTGAGTTGTATATTTAACGCATTGAACATATAATTTATGGATAGTTAAAATGCATTTATAACATATATTAAATAAAAATATCCCACATGCTCTGTAAATTGTATAAAATATTTATCAATGATACGTATTAATAATATATTTATCATGTATAAATTATATATTAAAAAGTTATATAGCAAATACAACTAAAAAACATGTCAAACACGTTTAATGAATTAATATATATATATATATATAAATGAATGTATTTGAGTTGTTTCTGACATATATTTGATATTTATAACATATGTATCTGATATGGATCCAAGATGTATAACGGTATACTAAACTTCTCGCTAAAGACATTATTGAAATCTTAAATTACAAGTGAAAAACAAATGAGAGACGTTAGCAAACAATATTATAATAGTTATCACATAATGCACGAAAAATAAAAAACAATACATCTTTTAAATATTATAAATACACAATACATCTCAAATACATAAATAATACATTTATTATGGCCAATTCAGACTAGAAATCTCCAAAATTATCCCCCTTTTGTTTGACTACAACTCTTACGGATCGAAGGCTTTCTCTCTACCAAATTCATCAAGGCGGACTGATTGCATTGTGTCAATGGCAAACCTAAAAGAAGACAAAAACAGAACATCCCATAATGAAATGATGAACTATAAAAGAAGAAAGTAATTGGATCTAATGCAAGTCATACAAACCTCATAAACTCATGAGCATCCTCCTGCTTTCCATAGCCAATATTACTGCCAATATTAGCCAAGCGCGACAGAATACTCATTGGCGAAAAGGGCTATGTACTTTTGCTTGCTCTTTCAACATGCACTTGAAATTCACATAAGAAGCACCAATCATTACGTCTACCAAAAAGACCAAATTTTAAAAAATGAGAAATTGTTGAGCTTCCTCCATCAAAAGAAAACATATAAACAAAATTAATATCCAATAAGTCCACTCCAGCTAAAAGGCCACAAGGAGGGAATGCTTCCTTGTCCTAGCTGTAAAGCTTAATGAATTCATCATATAGGAACAAAACCTAAAGTTGTAAAGTATAAATATACAATCTGAAGAACCAATTAAGTAATGCCATCTGAAGCACATAAAACAACAACAATAATGACAAAACTCATCTATACCTCTCTCGGCTTCTTTAAGAATTTAAAGGTTCCACAGGAAGGAACAAGCGCAATACCAGAGGAAACTCTTTCGCCCACAACACCTGAAGCTTTAAATCCAAAAAATTCTCTGGGATCTCAAAAAAATTAATAAATCTCATATCATTCCCTAACACTACCTGCCACTTCTTCTTCTGCACTCCATCAATAATTACACGTCATCCTTCAAAAAGTTAGAAAGAGATGGAACGAGAGAAGAAAAACGAGGAAGGAGAAACGGAAGAGTGCGAAGGACAGAGATGAGCAGAGGAATGGGAAGAGAGAGTAGAGTGAGTAAATGAAAAAGAGGAGAAAAAATAGAAATAAAAGTGGCAGGTGTAGGTTAGGGATGATTCACGTAAAACATGTAATATTTTATCCTTTTTAGCTCATAAAAGTAAAGAAAAAAATAGCATTGATGAAAGAATATAGAAGTCTTAGCATTTTTGAAAGAAAAGCCCGCATTTGGCCCAGTTCTGTAATTTTCTCTGAAATATTTGTGTTTTTAGAGAAATACCAACAATTAGGGCCACAAGAGAGCATTGGGCTGAATCATTCAAAATAATAACCCAGCCCGTGTGCGCCTGGTGCTCTTAAAATGCCACGCCGCACGCTTCCACATGTACCTGCCTGACGGGCACACATTACAGCGTACAGAAGGATGTTTTTCTACTTCTGTTAGTACTTTTTTATTTTTTACTACTATCATATTTTTGCTTCTATTTTAGAATTTTTTGTTTATTTAAAAAAAAAAAAATTTCCTTAGACCTTAATTCACACATAACATCTATTACATAACATTAAAATTGGACCAAAAACACTGTAGCAGGAACAGTGTTTTTGGGTTCCAAATTAACTTCTCTCTTTTAATGTTATTACAGAATTGCCATTTTCCTTATTTTACAAATAAAACTGACGTTTTGCTATCTGAATTTATGTAATAGATTACAATTTTGCCATTATACCTAATAGGGTTCCACTTACATCTCAATTTTATTTAATGCCATGCCTTTTGGTTTGAATTACAATTTTACCACTTAACCTATTAGGGTTTGCTATTTAACATTCTCTTCTTCACATAGGGTTGTCTCTCTAATATACTTTTCATGTTTCTTCTTCTTCTTGCAACGGATTCTTTTATTTACTTCCATTTTATTTTTATTTTTCTTATTCATCTTAATCTCCAATTTTTCTCTTTGATTTCAAAATCAATTGCCTACTGTTTTGTATTTTTTTTTGTTTCTCTAATTCATTCTATGGTAAAAAAATTCTTATTCTGTTCTTAAAATTAATTTTGTCTATTGTAATTATATAAGAAACATAAAACGATTTTGTCTACTTTTATTATCAAAAAAAAATTAAAACGATTTTGTCTGCTATTTTGCTTTTTAGTTTGTTTATTCTTAAATTTATGTATTTATTTGTTTTAAATTGCTATAATTTTTTTTAGATCTCTGATTTTAATTAATTTTGGGTTTAATTTTTTTGAGGGAAAACAAAACATAAAACGATTTTGTCTGTTGTTACTATCAACAAATTTAAAACGATTTTGTCTACTATTTTTTTAAAAAAAAATTGTTTATTCTAAAAATTATCTATTTGTTTGTTTTAAATTGCTATAATTTTTTCAGATCTCTAATTTTAATTAATGTTGGCCTTAATTTTTTCACTTTACAGTTCCTACATTTGTTTTATTCTTATTGTATAAACATGAGGTGTTTTGCTGAGATTTGATGCATGATCAAAACATGCCAGCTCAAATATTAATTTGACATTTGGATCTGAGGTGTTTTGCTGAGATTTGATGCATGATAAAAACATGCCAGCTCAAAATATAGTTTAACACTATGCTGCCAGCTCAAATATTATTTTGACATCTGGATCTTATTCACAGCACCTGATGGTTATTCTAGAGTGTTCATTTTATTGAGTATAAATAGTTTTTTTCCTACAAGATATAAACATATACAAACAAAAAAAGGTAATTTTCAGATAGCAACATATTCTGAATATTTTTTTATATATATTTAAAGTTTGTTGTTTTCTAATATTTAATTTTGTCAGTTTCTGCAGAATCTGGAGCTGAGATTTGCAGAATCTGGAGCTGAGATCAAAAGCATAAAAAGGTAATATATGTTTTATTGGTACTCTTTTTGTTATTTTGTTGTTGTGCTTTAGTTTGTTTTCCTTGCTATGAGCTCCACAACATCAATGAAAAGTTAATATTTTTTTTTTTGCTTTCTTAAATTCCAGATGACTTTGGTTAGAATACCAAATGATGTTGTGTTAGGCTGTATTCTGCATCAACTTGGTCTTCCACCTCACCATTATAAAAATTCTGAAAAAATAGAACCGGATATGCATGCATCTACAATTGTTTTTAATTTCTTTGATGCCCAAGTAGGCCAAAACTGCCATGAAATGATGGCCATGAGTTTTGAAAGTGTTGAAGAAGCAAAAGAAGTAGCTGCTCTTTATGCAATAGAGTTCTTGAAGCATCATTATGATCTTGACATTTATGATTATAACAAAATAGAGCTTTTGGAACTTAGAGCAAGGACTGAAAATGTTAATGTTGAATGTGAGTGTGAGAAGCTGGTGGCTAAAATCAGAAAATCAAAAAGGAGTTTTCGTCGAATGGAGAAAGCTATGCTGGAAGTGAATAGGATTACTGGAAAAGCTATCATGAAAAAAAAATATTTCTGATGTGTTCCATGTTTTAGATGGCTGGAAATGACTTTTTTTGGTAGACTTATATGGTCTCAATCATGTATTATAGTTTAAAATGTGATTGAGCTTTTGTTAGCACATGTAGTGCTATTTTTTGGGAGAACCAAATACAAATGGTTCTGTGATGTTCTCAGAATATATTTTGTAATGTTGATATGTTTGTATTGTAACCTTTTAATGTTAATAGAATGGTATGTTTATAATATAATTTTGTATTGTAAATATAATTATATGTTCTTATCATCAGTTATTATATTGTTAATATATATATAACCTAAGTTGAAATTATTGGCTAAGACTTTCTATAATTACATCTTTTGATTTTCTTAGATTATTGTAAAAACGTTTTGTTATCTTTTTTCATAAGTATACATTTAGGTAATATTTGTAAGTTGATCGAAATTTAAAATTCAATTTCAGACAAGTACAAAATATTAAATTTAAATTTCGATCAACTTTAAATTTAAATTTAGTTATAGAAACCACATAAATATATAAAATTGGTGGGTTTTTCGAAAAAGAAAATGTCTCCTTTTTTGAAATCTATAACACATGCTCATATATTTAGAGAATATATTTTTTTCAATTTTCTAAAAATAATAAATTTTAAAAATCAGTTTGTTGGTAGTGTTTTATTATGAATTTTAGTTTGGCTGTCTTCCATAAGGTCATTCAATATAAAATCCATTGGCAAAAAAGGAATATCAACTAATTAATTACATTTAAGGTTCTTTCTTGATAATTTATTTTAATTTATACAATTTTAATTTGCCATTCATATTGTAGCAATAAAGTTAAAAATATTACCTCCAATTTTATATGAATTTGCTAAACATTAATTTGTAAAAACTAAAAAAAATCATTTCACTTAAATAGTTTACACTTTTAAAATTATCACTTTAATTTATTTGTTTTTTTTATTGTCAATATTTAAGTTTTTGATTGAATATTTTTATGTTGGATGGTTGATAGATGTGATTTATATTGACGGTAGATTTTCAACTACAAAACTACAGCTATTGAAGTCATTTAATAAAAAGAAACAATCTTTTTAATTAATAATTTCATGGTTAATGATTGTAATTGGCAGTCCTTGATCGGAGTTGTGTTAGAAGCATATTTTCAGTTACAACTATTCTTTCAATATATCTGCCTATATTTACTGTTTATTTCTAATGCTTGATATAAAAAATGAAATGTTCTATTACTCAACAATAAACTTCATTTTACTTAAATATTTTTTTATATTGCAGGTTTTATTATCCCTTCAATACAGGTCGGCTTTTCTTTGCAGAGGTTAGTGTTGTATCTATTTTATCGTAGTTATTTACGTTTTGACATCTTAAATTTGTTATGTACTGTTGTTTCTATGAATTATGTACATAGTCCATAATTTTGTAGGTCTTTTAACATATCTGATAGTATATGAAAATAACACATATTGACTAACATACACGGTCACAATTCAAATTAAGAAAGGTCTAACAAAGACAAATGATGTTATATGCACATGTAGAAATAGAATTACAAGTTATACTATTATTAATGAAAACAGTAAAAGAAAACTTTAAAATTCTAAACTTATATTTTTTCTAAAATGTTACTTTTTGAATTTAATTGTTTGATATTGTTGCCTCCCATCGCTTAGACGATTTTTGCAGAAAAACACCATTAATAAAATTGCTAGAACTAATATTTATCCATATCTTCACTCTCAACATAACTATATATCGAATCACATATATATATTTCGTGTTTGAATCTAGAATCTTAGTATATGATCAAGATTGTTCGACTTCAGCCAAAACTATAGTTTGTTCACAGTTGATGGTCAAAATAAAATATTGTGGGCAATTCTGAACAAAATAATAAGGACAATATTTACTAGCTTTTTTAAACATCATCTCAATATTATTTCTCAAATCAATTGAAAGTCAATGTTATGACAGCTTTGCAAACCTTTTACATGTAGAAAGTATTAACAAAAAAATAAAATTTATGGAAATTTTCATAAGATATGCACATGCCAGAATTCCTAATAATAGAACCATTATGGTTACCAATTTAATTTTCTAAAAGTTCAGTATTAGTATAATATCTTAGTTTCTTAAAAAAATTGAAACTACCAAATACAGTTGATCATGTAAAAAAAATAGCATCCCAATAGATTTGCAAATTCGCAGCAAATAAAAGGAAGTTGTAGAAAACTTTCTATCTACGTTCAATTGTTTTTTAAAATAACATATAACAAGGATTTTTTTTATCGGTCACAGATGAAAACTATAAAGATTCCTTCTGATGTGTTGTTAAGCAATGTCTTGGAGCAATTGAAACTACCCTCTCAAAGTTATGAGTTTGACGAATCCAAGAGGGGTTGGTTGTACTGTCATGTTTATTTCGCTTATCGACATCCAACCACTCAAACTTTAGTGAACGACTTATGTATTTCACGGTCAAAAACTGATGTCGGAGCAAAGGAAAAGGCATCGTTGCTTGCTTTGGACTACCTCAAAGAAGTTTGTAATCTTGAAATTCTTGATGTTAGTTCGACTGAGATCCAAAAGATAAACAAAACCTACGGAGACTTGCATGATTTTCATAAAGAACAAATTCATCGTTCATACCGTGATCTTCAATTAGAATACAAAACTTTACGAAAGAATATAAAAAGTTATCTACGTTGTTTGAAGACCGCTTCCAAAATCATCTCGAAAATGAAGCGCCTGTCTACGCACGAATAAAATATTTTCATGTGTTTTGACTTATGTTTTTATTTCTTATTGTCGTGTACTAAAACTTCTAATGATGTTTATAAGTAATGTATTGAAACTTAAGTACTTTTTTGTATAACATAATGTAGATTGCCTAAACTTAATCAAAATTTTGTTTAAATTGTCTTAAATTAATCATCATTTTATGTTTTCTCCAAACAACTACAGTAATTGTCGCGTGACGTGCCAGTGTTTTGCAGAATTGTAAGTACATATATACAATTTTAATATGGACATCTACAATAGTAGAACTCGAAAACGAAGAATTGATGCTATTCTATCAAGCATGAACCATGATGATACTCATGACGATATTGAGATCACTTCAACTTATTTGGATTCTAATGCGCCAGAATGTGAGTGCCCACATTGCGGCGCTCTATTCTGGCGCTGTGAGGCGGTGAAAAAACAAACAAGTAGAACTCATCCACAATTTAACCTTTGTTGTAAAAATGGACTTATCATTCTTCCACAACTAAAAAAAGCACCTGAAATTTTACATTTGTTATTGAACGATGATACAAGTCAAACAACTAAAAAGTTTAGAGAAAATATTAGAATTTATAATTCCATGTTTGCATTTACTTCTGCTGGTGGTAAAATTGATTATGATATTAACAAAAAACCAGGTCCATACATATTTCGTATTAGTGGACAAAACCATCATGTAATTGGTTCTTTATTACCCATTGAAGGCGAAAGACCAAAATTTGCTCAGCTGTATGTTTTTGATACTGATAATGAGGTTCATAATAGAGCATCATGGATGAATCAAAATGATTGTTCAAACTCTATTGATCAAACTATTGTTCAAAATCTTATTCAAATGTTTGATCATTGTAATGAAATTGCTAAATCGTTTAGAATGGTTAGAGATAGATTCATAGACGTCACTCCTTTACCTATCCGGCTCAAATTAATAGGTAAAAGAGAAGGCGACAACAATCAATATAATGCACCTTCTACAAGCGAAATAGCTGGCCTTTTAGTTGGAGATTTTGGCTATTACGACAAGAGTAGAGATATTGTTGTCGAATATAATACTGGAATGCTTAAAAGAATCAGTGCATTACACCCAAGTTTTATGTCTATGCAGTTTCCAATTTTATTTCCTTATGGTGAAAATGGTTATAGGATCGATATAAAGTATAATAATTTTGTTAAAAAAAATATAAAAAGACAATATGTAACAATGCGAGAATATTATTCATATATGATACAACAACGTTTTTCCGATGAATCTGCTTTATTAAGAGGAGGACGATTATTCCAACAATTTATTGTAGATGCGTTTACATGTATTGAACAAGAAAGATTAGATTTTATCAAAAGAAATCAAAAGACTCTTCGATCTGAAATATATATGGGAATACAAGATGCTTTCTATCGCGGTGATAGAGACAGTAATAGTATAGGTAAAAGCATAATTCTTCCGTCTTCATATACAGGCAGTCCTAGATACATGATGGAACATTATCATGATGCAATGGCAATTTGCAAATTTTATGGACATCCAGATTTATTTATAACATTTACATGCAATCCTAAATGGAAAGAAATAAAACAAATGTTAAATCTCATTGTTGGTCTAAAGGCAGAAGATAGGCCAGATATAGTTTCTCGCGTCTTTAAAATGAAAATAAATACATTATCTTCTGATATTAAGAAAGGCAAATGTTTTGGAGAAATTAGTGCATTTTTATATACCGTAGAATTTCAAAAAAGAGGCTTACCACACATACATTGTTTAATATGGTTAAATTTGAAACAAAAACCTATGAGTGTGAATGAAATAGATACTTTTATTTGTGCAGAGTTACCTGATAAAAACACTGACCCTCTATGCTATAACTTAGTAACTAAATTCATGATACATGGACCATGTGGTAACATAAATATAAAGTCACCTTGCATGCGTAATGGAAATTGTTCAAAATATTATCCAAAAAAATTTAATACTGAAACTTTTATTGACCAAAATGGATTTGCTACTTACAAACGAAGAAACGATAATAATTTTGTTGAGAAAAATGGTATAAAAATTGATAATCGTTTTGTTGTTCCATATAACAGAAAATTATTGATGGACTATGAAGCACATCTCAATACTGAGTTCTGTTGTTATTCTTCATTAGTAAAATACCTTTTCAAATATATTAGTAAAGGATCAGATAGAATTCGAGCAGTTATTGAAACAAATAATCCAATAGACCAAAATACAAATACCAATAATATTGAAAGAGATGAAGTTAAAAGCTACTTAGATTGTCGTTATATTTCTCCGTGTGAAGCTGCTTGGAGGATTTTTGAATTTCCAATTCATCATAGAGAGCCTGCTGTTGAAAGATTGGCAGTACATTTGCCAAATAAAAATATTGTATATTTCGGTGAAAATACAAGTATCAATCAATTGCTAAATAATAATTATAATACAAAAACAATGCTAACTGAATGGATGACAGCAAATGATTTATTTGAAGAAGCACGTCATCTAACATATATTCAATTTCCTACACAATGGACATGGGATTCTAGAAATAAAATGTGGCATAAAAGAAAAAAAGGACATGTAATAGGAAGAATTGCATTTGTACATCCTAACTCTGGAGAACTTTATTATCTCCGCATGCTTCTTAACATTGTAAAAGGACCAAAAAACTATGATGAAGTCAAAACTATTAATGGGATAAGATATGAAACATTTCAATCAACATGTGTAGCTTATGGATTATTAGGCGATGATAAAGAATGGATTCAAGTAATTAAAGAATCAATCTTATGGGCTACATCTAATCAATTGAGGCGTTTATTTGTCGTTCTTTTATTGTTTTGTGAGGTTAGTGACCCTAATAAACTGTTCAATATGTTCTGGAAAGATTTTGCTGATGACATACAATATAATATGTCAAGAAATTTAGGATTGCCAAATTTATCAATTTCTAATGAACAATTAAAGACATATGTACTCATTGAATTAGAAAAACTCATAAATCGTAACGGATATTCACTTGCAGATTATAATTTGCCGTTGGTTAACAATATTTTATTAAATGATCAGACAAATAAATTAGTACTTGAAGAGTTAGCTTTTGACGTTTCAGAGATGAAAATAAAATATAATGAGATGATTGTCACTTTAAATACTGAACAAAAAATAATATTCAATGATGTTATAGATTCTGTTTTTTATAATAAAGGAAAACAATTTTTTATTTATGGTCATGGTGGCACTGGAAAAACTTATTTATACCAGACAATCATATATAAATTTCGTTCAGAAAGTAAAATAGTCATCGTTGTTGCATCATCAGGAATAGCTGCTTTGTTGTTGCCTGGGGGTCGAACTGCTCATTCTAGATTTAAAATACCTATCAACTTAAATGAATGTTCAACTTGTGAAATTAAAAAAGGAACGCAGTTGGCTGAACTAATAAAAGAAGCTGTTTTAATAATATGGGATGAAGCTCCAATGAATCACCGTAATTGTTTTGAAGCGGTTGATAGATCATTGCGTGATGTTCTATCATCATCTGAATTTGATAAAAGTCATTTACCTTTTGGTGGGAAAACAATTTTACTTGGAGGTGATTTTCGACAAATATTGCCTGTCATCCCACAAGGATCAAAAGAAGATATACTTCAAGCTTCATTAACCAAATCTTTAATTTGGAAAAATTTTAAGGTTTATAAATTAAAAAAAAATATGAGATTAGATCACAATCAAGATGAGAATATAACTTCAATTAATATATCTTTTGCTGAATGGCTACTTGCCATTGGAGACGGTCAAATTATTAGTAAAAATATTCACATATTCGATGATGAAAATAATTGGATCGAAATACCTCGACAATTTCTAATTAATTATGATGATAATCCAATATATAGTATTATAAATCATGTTTACACTGAATTTGAAAAAAATTATACAAATATAATATATTTAAAAGAAAGAGCAATTGTATGTCCTAGAAATGAAATTGTAGATAAAATAAATACAGCTATGATCGACCTTTTGCCTGAAAATGAACAAATTTATTATAGCTTTGATAATATATGTAGTAATACTCCTAATAAGGAAGAATTAGAATTACTTTATCCGACAGAATTTTTGAATACCCTTAATTTCAATGGATTTCCTCAACACGAATTACATCTAAAAATAAATGCCCCTATAATGCTGTTAAGAAATTTAAATCCATCAATAGGTCTATGTAATGGTACTAGATTAATAATTGTTCAACTTGGAATACGAGTAATTGAGGCTAAAATTATTAATGGTTCTTTTGCCGGAGAAAATGTTTTCATTCCTCGAATTGTTTTATCTACAACAGAAAAAAGATGGCCGTTTACTTTAAAACGAAGACAATTTCCTATTAAAATTTGTTATTGTATGACGATAAACAAAAGTTAAGGACAAACTTTAAATAAAATTGGAATATATTTAGATAATCCTGTATTTACTCATGGTCAATTATATGTTGCACTTTCCAGAGTTACAAATAAAAATGGAATTGGAATTCTAATCCACAAAAATCAAAAAGATGAAACTTACAATTGTATGAACTTTACAAAAAATGTTGTTTATGATGAAATATTTGAACAAATATCTATTTTTTGACCATCGTGTGTTTATATATATTTTATTATTGTTCTTTACTTTATGTAGGATGGCATCCATACAAATATCTGACATCTCAAAAGAAACAAAAAATGTCAAGTTTATTGCACGAGTCTGTCACGGCCCAATTTCATGAATCGTGACCGGCGCTAGGGTATGGGTATGGTTGTACCAAAACCCGTAGCAAGCCTTGCGGAAATCAAATAAACGTTTAAACCTGCAGAAAACTGCTCGGGGGCAACCGAGACTCCAACCTAAGTCTAGCAATTTATAATACAGTTCTAATGTAAATAACTTAAGTAGCTGAAAATATTCCACAGCATGCCTTAAATATAATAATAAAATATTCCAGTGTAAATATGCTAATAATAAATAGTCGATCAAATTCGACAATCCCAAAGTGTAATATTGAATGTAACATATAAACTAGTACTATATTAAACTTTAGTTCCCTTAAAATGTATACAAATATAGTATTGTGAAAATAATACTCATATAAATTGATAATTAAATTTCTCAATTTTTTTTTATTTCCTCATATAAGAATTAAACACATATCCTAAATCAATGAAGTCACACTAAGACAGACAGTTATTAATCTGTGAATGCATACACCCAAATGTTACTCTACACACATCAGTAACTACCCCAACTAACACACGGAGCAGTTGAGTCATTAAGTTTTTCAGAATTCAGACAAGCAGAACGACGGTGCAACGTGGAACTCCCAACACTGTAAGAAGTAAGAACCATCACATGTTATTTACCCGAAAATGCCAGATCGTGTAGAAGCCATGTGCAGGGTAGTTTAGTAAATTAGATTGTCTGCGGCTCATCCACCTGAACAAGAACAAGATTGAATATCGGTAGAATTCCGCAATTATCGCTTATTTCATCTCAGATTTCAAAAAAAAAAGTCTTTTCTTTTAATAATTAAAATTCCCATTCTTCCCCTGATCCAAGAATTTTAATTCTTTCTTCATCTTCACTCTACAAACCTCGTGGTTATACCTACGCTTGTACGCCATACAAAGAAACTGAAACGACACCGTTTCGATGCACGCTTCAATTCCCTCAATGCTGTAATTTGCTTGACTTGGATTTCTCTAATTATTTGGTTTTATTTTCCTTTTTCTCGTCGGAACTGTAAATTAGTTTTTAACGAATTTTAAAGATTTATTCTTTTTTTTTTCGTGTCGCTGATCCATTGAGGATCTTTAAAGAGTTATTGAATTGCACTAATTTTGGATTAGTTTTGGATAATTGAAAAAATTTAGATGCAAATTTTTCAGGAATTTGTTTTTTAATTCTTGTTTTGAATTAAATTAGTAAGTGTTCGATGCTTAACATCGTTAGAATCTTCTATTTTTGTTCAATTCGGTTCAATTATCTTGAATTTCTTTGTTAACTTCTGTTAAATTCCGTTATCGTTTAATAAATTCTTAATCTTTATATTTTTCTCAGGTTAATTTTGATCATCAAATTGAAGATTAAATCTGCAGTAAAGTGATTAAAAATTGGTTAGATTTCGTTTGTGGGTTGTTGGTCACTTTCAACAATTAGTGTTAAAGATTAGTTTTTTATTCAATTCCAGATGTGTTAGTATTATATTTGGTAAAAATAATTAAAAAAGACAATGACTTTGGATTCTCCAAAGGGAATTTTTGGAGGATTAGTGGTATTTCCACGGTCAATTTCTTCAATTGCTGTCTCAGTAGGAGGCTTAGCAATTTTCTTGATTTTTGCTTCTGTGCTTCTTGTTTCTTACCCTATAGGATCCACTGTTCATCAGTATTTTTATGGTGTTGATAATGTTAGTGATAATTTGGTTTTACCTGTCCGTCCCGATACTAATATAAACCGTCTTGATAGTAATGAAGATTTGACTATTAAGAACTCTCCTTCTGGGTCTAGTTTAGAGATACCTGTTAGTTCTAGCAGTTTTAATGGTAGTGTAGATGTCAGTGATAAAAGTTCTGAGCCCAATCTGGCGGTGAACGTCGGGGATAAGGAAAAGGATAATTCAGTTGTGTCCGGTGATGGAGGAGATTTTGCGACGGATAATGCATCTGGTAACGTAGTGAAAGGATCAGATGAAATTAGGCCAGTTGATTCTTCGGATGATGGATCGGAGGCTGAGTCAGCTATATCTAATGTTTCCAACAATGGAACCAAGAGTATTTCTGATTATTCAGGTACCTTTTTGTGATATTTTAGATAAATTTATTGCTCGTCTTTCATTAAGGTTTGACTTGCTTCATTTTTATGAGTATGGGAACTTACTCCTAGTAATTTAGATTTGGTGGATTATGTTTAGATGTATGCTGGAGTTTCTGTTTGGTTATCTGCTGGTATGATTAATTTCTCTAACTGCTGTATATTGACATTCCATCTACTTTTTCTTATTTTCCATCATTCAGTGATTTGACTAATTGTTGGTCCACCATTTAGCTTTCATTTCATTTTTGTGTTCAAGGTCTATCAGTAAATAGGTTAATGGCAGTCCTTTGTAAACTACAACCTGCTTATTTTAAGCTGCTAGCTCTAGAAATATATGGATCTACACCCACATTCTGAAATTTAAGCACTTAAGTTGAATTGCATTGGCCTACCTACAAGGTTCAAAGAGGTTGCTCAAAATACCTACTGTCAGACAATGCAAGGGATGGGGAAGTCAAAGAGCCTTAAACAGGAGGATAGTTATCGTCTAACATGGACCTTCCTTAATTTTTAGACTGTACATCTTCCTTAATTGTAAGTTTGAGTTTTGTTCTCCAATAGTAGTGCTTTAACTGTCTACTTTATGCTGCACTGATGATTAGTGGAGGATGCAATGCATTTTGGATGTGTTATTCATTCTGCACGAACAGCTTATAACCTACCTATCGTCACTGGTTTGTTTTAGGAAACATTAGAGCTATGAAAGTTGTGTGGAAAAACATGCTTATTTTTAAGTGCAAATGAATGTTCACATAACAGAGTTATGAAAGTTTGTTTGTATAGAAAGTTTTATTTGCCGGTATCTTTTCTTCTTCTCTATATCATGACCTTTGATTTTGTTGATCTGTAGCTTGTGATCTGTACGATGGAAGCTGGTTTTATGATCCAATGGGACCCGTATATACAAACAACACATGCCCTGTCCTGACTCAGATGCAGAACTGTCAGGGGAATGGGAGGCCTGACCAGGAATATGAGAATTGGCGTTGGAAACCCTCTCAGTGTGATCTTCCACGGTTTGATGGAAAGAAGTTTCTAAATTTGATGAGGGGCAAAACTCTAGCTTTTGTTGGTGATTCTGTTGCTCGCAACCAGATGGAATCAATGTTGTGCCTCCTCTGGCAGGCGAGTTTATCCATATTTTTCGGCGATCTTCAGAAATATTTTGGCCCATATTTCTGCAAACTGCTTGTATTATCAATGTAACTGATGAAATATCTCTTTGAGTTTTCTTGTTAACCATGGGTTAATATTTGGTAGTTGCTAGAACTTTGAACTAATGTCGTTTGGAGATTCTTAAGCTTCTCACGTGTTTTTTGGTGAATCCAGCTTTGACGCCTTCTCTGTATTTTTCAGATTGTGATTCTTAGTACACTTAGTTGCCTGCTTTGATGGTTCTCATGCATGTTGGTAATCAGTTGTGAATTGAAATGACGGTTCTAACATGACATGAAAAGTTGTGATTCATAGGACACTTGATTGCTTGCTCTAAGAGTTCTGAAGTATGTTTCTGATTTATGTATTTCTTATCTATTTTCAGGTAGAAGTTCCAAAAAATCGGGGAAATAAAAGAATGCAACGATACTACTTCCGCTCAACATCGACCATGATTGTTCGAATATGGTCGTCTTGGCTTGTTCATAAAGCATCAGAAGCTATCGACTTCGCTCCGGAGGGTGTTGTCAAGCTCCACCTAGATGCTCCAGATGAGGATTTTATGCAGTACATCCCGACTTTTGATGTCATAGTACTTTCTTCTGGCCATTGGTTTGCCAAGCAGTCCGTATATGTCTTGAACAATGAAGTCGTCGGAGGCCAGTTGTGGTGGCCCGACAAGTCTCGTCCTATGAAGGTTAACAATGTTGAAGCATTCGGGATATCTACCGAGACAATTCTCACTTCTATTGCTACCCATCCGAATTACACTGGACTTACAATTTTGCGTACCTATTCACCCGATCATTACGAAGGTGGCGCCTGGAATACTGGGGGATCATGCACAGGAAAGGTGAAACCTCTTTCGCCAGGAGAATTGGTGGAAAATGGCTTTACAGATACAATGCACAAGAAACAGGTAACAGCTTTTGATAGTGCGATTAAGAAGGGAACCAATAAATCAAAGTTGAGGTTGTTGGATATCACCAAACCTTTCAGTTATCGCCATGATGGGCATCCGGGTCCATATCGAAGCCCTGATCCCAATAAAGTTACGAAACGCGGACCAGATGGAAGGCCTCCGCCGCAGGATTGCTTACATTGGTGCATGCCAGGTCCAGTTGATACCTGGAATGAACTTGTACTTGAAATAATAAGGGTGGAATTTGAGAGCAACTCAAGTTCTTCCTCGTGAGACTGCCGTCTTTCTGTCGCAAAACAGTCTCGAGTCTCACTTCTGTAAGTGAAACCACAACTTGTTTAGTGAGAGTCGGGTAATTGTAGAGCCGAGATTAGCCTAGTCCTCTGCATTTTGATAATTTTCAGCAGGGAGACAAAAAGTCTTCTTGAGATATCATCTGCAGCAATGTATCGGCTGTTAGTGTTCTGTGTTGTTAAGGCCTTGTTCTATTTTTGGTTCAAATATTAGAATATAGTTCATATTTAACTGTAGAGAAAAATGAGTGATATTTATTCGATAAAATGTAATAGTATGCAAGTTATAATGAATACAAAGCTTTCTTGATTTTGTCTTCACCATGGGGTTTCCAGCTACAATATCAGCTTAGGTGTTCTTTTTCCAGAATTTTATAGTATAGGCATGACTATGAGTATGCCTTAGCTTTTTCTTCTTTCTGTATATTAGATTATAATTGCATTGTATCACTCCTATTAGTATACTAATAAATACTTTTTAATGAATTAAAAATAATGATTTCTTGATTATTTTTCGTTCAACCTCAATTGCAACGGAAGCCTTATATTTTGAATGCCAGGTTACTGTTTTTGGTCAGGTGACTGTTTCTGGGCAAAACAGCTGCTGCTCTAAAACAGGTAGTTTTGCATGGCATTAACAGTAGAGTAGGTAGCACGAAAACGGAAAACGAGACATAAGAACATTTGAAATTTGGTATCTGAAATATTAAGTGTCCGATATGATTACGAAATGGACTGTGTTTTGTGTACAAAACGGCAAATGTCCCGTACGTTTTTAAAACGGAACATTAGGTTTTTAAAACGGAATATGTTGATTGGATGAAGTGTTCCACCGCAAGTTGGAGGGCAACAAAATTAAATTTTGTCTTTGTTATGGTCAAACGTTAATTGAACTGAAAAGCTAAAGAAGATGTCAGTGGTTGGCAAAATGGCATGCTCTCCAAACTTAACTTTCCAGCTTTAAAAATTAATTAAAATGCTACAGTTTTCAAAATAATTAAAAATAAACCCCTTTTTCATTATTATTCAAATATTTTAAAATTTACTATCTCTGCCATTTCATTATTTAAATCAAAAATTAAATTTTCAAGACGGACTTGAACCATTTATTAACCAAAATTTATACTTTGAATTTTGCAATTAAAATATTAATTATTAATTAAATTCACAATATTATATCGATTCTATACCTTTTCTTACATTTAATTTTAATTTCCAATATTTTTCCTACTTTATTTGTTTCTCCCCCTTTTCTTCCAAAAACCCTAAAATTCATTTCTCATCTAAAAAATCTGTAATCAAAAATATTAATTTCTAATATTTTCACTGTAATTTTTTTGTACCCTGGTGAAATTTTTTTCTGTCTCAGAATCATGTCATCATTGAAGCAGCTCTGTACAACCTCTGCAATGGCGGAAGTTTCAGTCACAGAAACCCTGTAATCTGCCATTTTGTTAATTATTTTGTTTCTGATACTTGAAGCTGTTTCATACAAGCTCTGATTTTATTTTAAGTGTTGTAATTCGAGTTCTGGAACTAGAATTTTTTTGATTATTTTTTGTTGAGTATTAGCTGGGTTTTAGTGGTTTTAGGGTTTTAAAATTTATTTTAAGTAATGGAAGCTGTTAAAGAGGGAGTAATAATAAGTAGTAGTGGTTCAGGGTTGACGGTGAAGGGAAATGAAGCTCCAGAGAGTTATAGAGTGGCCCCCATACCTGATAATTCTATCCCTAACCCGAATCTTAACCCGAATCTTAACTCCAATCCCAACTCTAATCCAATTTCTAACCCTAACCCTAATCTTAGTTTTAATTCTGATTCTAATCCAAACCCTAACACTATTCACTTTGGTGGGCCCCCAGTGACTGTCTCACCGCCGGTTGGTGGGGACTCGACGGGGAAGAAGAAAAGAGGCAGGCCGAGAAAATATGCTCAGGATGGTGCATTAGTACCGGCATTGTCGCCGATGCCAATATCGTCGTCTATTCCGCTTGCCGGAGATTTTTCTTCCTCTTCTTCTTCTTGGAAACGGGGTAGAGGGCGGCCTTTGGAGTCGGTCAAGAAGCAACACAAATTTGAATACGAAAATACAGGTAAATTAGTTACTGTTTTTTTTTTGTTATGCAAATGTTTAATCTAATTGTCAAATACCTTGCTTGAATGAATTTTTAATGTTAAATTTTAGAGTGGGTCTAGAATCTAGATTAATCTTTTTGGGTTTTGTCTTCTGATTTGAGTGAGTATATTTTTTGTTGGGTTCGATGTGAGTGAGAGTGAGAGTGGGACCATTTTGGCTCTGAGTTTTTTTCTGTTCCCATATCTGGAATTTATGGTGGAGGTGATATTTTGATGATGACACTGTGATCAGGAGGAATCTTTTTTTCTTTCTAGATGGAATACTGTACTTTTCTTGCCTTTCCTCAGGAGTAAAAATATAGAGCACAGAGTCTGCAAGAAAATCACAGAGAATTTTTTGTTTGCTAAGGAAAATCTGTAATGACTAGATCCAGATCTGTCTTATTCTGGTTAATTATATTTAAAGCCAGCTGATTCTGGTAATGAAGATTAAGTGGGCTAATGTACCAGTACCAAAAGTCTGATGAATATGTTTATGTATGAGTTTACTTTTCATAAAATTTTGTTCAATATATAGTTGGTACATCTACATTTCATCCTGGTAATGTTTTTTTTATCACATGAGATCAATTTTATTTTATAATACTGATTGTGAGCTTAAACTTTATTATTAATATAATTTGTAAAATATGTTTCTTTTGTTAGGGTGATGTAAAAAGTTTATTGTTTTACATGCTTCATTAACTTTCAGATTTGAATTATGAACCTACTAATTTGAGATGTTATTGAATGTTTCTTGAATGTTTTGGAGCTAAATAAAGTTAAATTAAGAAAAAGATTCCTTCTGGTTCTGGTAGATCCCAACTAGATTGAGATTTTGGCTTAGTTAAGTTAAACTGCACATTTTTATACTTGGGAATGATCATGAATCTGCGGCGAGGTTCTATTATGCTTGTTTACTGATTTGTTGAAATTCTGTGTTGTAGGGGAGAGAATTGCATACTTTGTCGGCGCAAATTTCACCCCCCATGTGCTCACAGTTAATGCTGGTGAGGTATGCATCAAATTTATGATTATACTGGGTGTTTCATATAATGAATTCAGTATTGTGTCAATCAATTGCAGTTTTTTCTTTCTTTATTGTCTAACTAATGATTTCAAAATGCACAAATTTGAACCTAGCAAGTCACCTTGATGATCAATTACTGCAACATATCATGGTTTATGTTTAATGAAATAAAAGGCCTTAGCTTCATCATGAAATGAAGAATTCACTCTGTAAATAGAATTGTATACTGGCGGACATTAGCTGTGTGTCAATCTCTCATGCTTTATTATCGTGTTTGTTACCTGTATTGGTCCATGCTCCCCTTGATAATAGCTTAAAGGATGATTCCAGATGTCTTAACGTGTTATTAGTTTTTATTATGTCAAGCATTCCTCAATAGTTTATTCTCGATGTAGGATGTTACAATGAAGGTCATGTCCTTTTCTCAGCAAGGAGCTCGTGCTATCTGTATTCTTTCTGCAAATGGTACAATCTCAAATGTTACACTTCGCCAACCTACTACATCTGGTGGTACTTTAACATATGAGGTGCGGCATTTTGGTCGTTTACTGTGCAACTTAGTACGATTGAATTTCAAATACTCTTTTCAGAGTAATGCTATGCATTTTGTCGTTGTAAATTAATCTATCTATGAATTAGAACTGTGAAGTTTAATTAGAGATCAGATGAGTGAATAATTATCAGGAGGATATCTGGGAATCTTGTCTCTCTCAAATAATACATGTTTTTAGGTTTGATTTTAGAATTTTGAATGTTATCCTGTTAGACATGGCCATGTTTAACTTGTTTAGGGTATAAGTACATGATATTATGCATGATACCTCCTTATTTTAGCATGGCATACATTAAATGAGTTGGCATTGCCTTGAGTGAAAACTCTCAATCCTTCTCTCTTTTTCAGGGTCGTTTTGAGATACTTTCTTTGTCTGGATCTTATATGCCAACTGATAGCGGAGGAACAAAGAGTAGATCTGGTGGGATGAGTGTGGCTTTGGCTGGTCCTGATGGTCGTGTCGTGGGTGGTGGACTTGCCGGTCTACTGATAGCTGCTGGACCTGTGCAGGTACATAATTTTGTTACAACCTTACAGAGTAGTTTCGCAATAGATGGCAGTTTCGCATGCGCATGTAATTACTTTTTGGCATCTGCCGCTCAGAATTTTTCTTCAAATTCATTATTTGTGAATTGTCTTGTGTGTATTAGGTTGTGGTGGGCAGTTTCCTGCAAGGTCACGAGCAGGAGCAGAAACACAAGAACCAGAGGATTGAACTCCCGCCGGTTGTGAGTCCTGTCAATATCGTTTCTCCAGAAGCAATGAAAGCGGGATACGGGAGTGTGAAGCCAGTTCTGGTGACATCTTCTTATTACCATGGAGACAATTCAGCTTCACTTAACTCTAGTCAGGCTTTTAGAAACCCGGCTTCTGACAACAAAACTTCTTCACATGAAGATGGATCTAGAGGTCTTGACCTATCCAATTGTGAAATTTCTAGCTGATAACAGTTGTCTAGATTGCTGTTTGTATCATCTTGATCGTTTTATTGCGGAGACAACAGCATCGACCTTGTCAAACATATTAGGGTTTTAACATCATGTGGATTTTGACCCAGAAGTGTACTCTTTTGTTGTTAGGTTTAGGTAGGACTTCGTTAGAAAGATTGTGTGCTGTTGTCATCTTGTTAATGTATTTTGTAGTACTTGTGTCCGAAATCTGATGCGTCATTCTTCTGATCTGATCAATTATTTTATAGTTTGCAAAAAACTGAATTGAATGGTATATTGATGATATAATGACCTCTCCAAATTTTCTTCATTTTGTCAAAGATGCTAATCTCTAATACGAATTAAAAAAAATGGTATTGGCATTAGGGAACTTCTACTTCTCCGAAGGTGGTGATCTATATAGATTGTTGTCTGATACATTTTCGTTGGGATTAAGAACAAAGTTTAACTTTGAGAAATAACTCTACAAGGATCAAATATGGATTATTACATTTGTTTTAAATGCTTTATGAAATACGATATCTTTATTATATTCTAATAAAAAAAGTTACGGGTGACTCATGCGTTACACTTTACTACTCCACGCCCAACAGGATATATTATCAGTTTTTTGTTGCTTTATTGAACGACATCTGTGGAAAGGTTCAAAACAACCTTTTAGTCTAATTGGAAAATATATTTAAATTGAGTTTGAAATTTAAGTACCAAACTAATGATCGAATCTCAGCATATAAAATTGGAAGAATTGTCAAGTAGTATTCTTTAGTGGTCCTTATCTAAGTTTGCAGTCCCCTATTACCGTTTTTAATGCCGTATTCATGAACCAGAATCCTATTCTGTTGTATGAAAAATGAAAGAAAATAAAGAATACAAAACTGAACGAGCTGTCTGTACTTGTATTTTTTTGATTTTTGATCGTCAAGCTTGTCTAAATTTCATGTTCAAATACTATAGAGCAATTCTGCCACTATATATTCTATACTTATTAAACTAAAGTATTTATCATATCTTCAATGACTCTGCCTTCCATCCTTTATTGACTTTGTCAATAAATTCTTCAACTCTTCTTCGAAATTCATCGGTTTCACCGTCTTTGTCGAAGTCGTCACCATTGACACATGCTCGTACATCGGAAACGGGCTTTTGTCTGGAATTATTCGATGCTTCAGTAACCTCTACAAGTGAATGCACGATAGGTACTGCTTGCTTCCCATTTGAGATAGGAACTTGACTTCGTTGCCTGAACTCGGGATTCGTTGTCGAATTTGATCCTATGAGTATCATAGCGATTATGAAATTGCAAAAGCAGAATACAAATATAGAGTTGGAAGCAACTTGAGTTATCAGTTCCAGAGTTGAATCCAACATCGTAATCAAACGCAACACAACTGAATTCAACACGACAACAACAAAATTAGATGAAGAAAATTGGGGGAGGGATTCACTTTTATAGCAGAAATTAAGGATTAGAGTGTGAAAGGACACATTTAATATAGTTATAGTTAATGATGGTTAATGTATGAGTACATTATTTTTATTTTTTTGGGAGGAGAGATTCGTTGACAACTAGGATGTGGGGTTTGAATTCATTTAACTAATTCAAAAGTCCGTTTAGCATGAACCTAACATTGCATACAACCTTCTCATATTCCAACTATAATTCTTTAAATTCTAGTATTTCATTTCTGCGCTGAAACTTTGCCAAATACTAAAATGATTGTGATCAGTTTATAGAATTCTGCCATGAAACAGTATGTGCAAAGGGAATGTTTCATATGAAAAATGATTAGGTGAAGCATCGCGTAGGATCATGGACTTGTCATTGATAATGCATGTGTGACATAATTAAATTTACATATTTAATAGATAAAGACCATTTAATTTAAATTAATAAAGTGTGTAGTTGGCAGTATTATGGATAAATAATGGTGGATATGCAAGTCTATGGAAAGAGAACCATGAATTAGGCTGCTCTAACTCATTCATTAATTTAGTTTAGTTATAATAATAGTAGCGATGAATCATTGGAAACCTGATGACACGCTGGGATACCCCATCTGCTTGTATTCGTTTTTTTTTTTTGTTACCCATCCAGTTTCTAGAGCTTTGTCCTGACTAATTCAGATCCGCCCGCGTCGCTCACCTGGCATGGTGGGAGTATGCCAGCGGAAATTTTCTATATTCACATTTTATTTACCGAGACCTTACTTAAGCGATTTGGCATCGTTTACCACTTGAACCAACTCCCTTTGGTCTTGTATTCGTTCTTTTAATACTACTAGTTTCGCATTACGTGCTATGCACGTGGCTCGTAACATAACTCGTCAATGTACATATTAGTAAATTTATTATAATTATATCAATTTTTTATTTATAATTAATATTAAATTAGATAAGAATTTTTGTAAAAGTAAATATAATATATTCGGTTATTAAATTTTTTTCCATACTGAATTTATTTTTATTTTGGTTTTATAATAATCATAATTAAATAATTAACTTAATTTTATTACTAATATCCTTAAAAATAATAAGACAGAATTTTAAATAATAATATATTGACCAAATACAATATTTAAATTTTGTAGTTAAATCAAACTAAAAAATAGGTATTCCTACTAATTTGTAGACAATTTAGTTATTTTTTACATACTAAAAACTAAATTGGAGATAAAACAAAAACAGCAAACAAAAAAAAATCTAGCCGTCTCTCTCTTTTGAGAAACCTCTCAAACCCTATTAAGTTTTATCTTTTTGTTCATTTGGGAGGTGATTTTTGGCCATTCTTGGCCAAAAATCACCTCCCCGATCTCTCAAATTCAGTTTTTTAGCCTTTTTCCATAGTTTTTGTCTTTAATTTTGAATAAAATTTCTTTCTTGGCCAATTTTGGTCTAGATCTAGAAATTATTTTCTATCTTAGTATCTTAATTTTATTAGATCTATTCTAATCGAAATTAAGAATAGTTTTTTTCATCGTTGGAGATGAAATTGTTTTTTGCGATGCAAGCGATTTGGATCTCTAAAACAATTATAGCCACCATCTTACGACGGATTTCACCAAATATCAGTAAGTTTTGCGTCAGTATAGATGATGTCTTTAATGTTCAAGAGAAGATATATGTCACTGAAGATATGATTAGGGGCTCTAATGATGAAGTTATAGCTGCTAGTTGTAGCAGTCGTGCGATTAAAGTTAGTATTATCATGGCAAGCGAAGCTAATCTAATTCCCTTTATTTTAAAGGTTGTAATGGATGCCTTCAACAACAACTCTTTGCTTTGTAATATTATCAGTTTGATAGCACATGACTACTTTAGCTTAATTGAGATGCATATATGTTGTTTTAATTACGATAGAAAATCTCATGTGGTAGCATATGACTATTTTAGTTTATCTAATTGGTTGGGGCATGTCCCTCCGATTATCAAATTCTATGTACTGGCTGATCAATCAGCTTTTGATTAATAGAAGTTTTTATTTTAAAAAAAAAACAATTAAATTGGAGATAATTTAGCTACATATTCTAATTAGGACTTTAATTACAATAGTAATTAATTAAATAACTAATTAGTTAATAACTATAAAACCTTTATTTAGTAATAAACTGAAAAGGATTATTCAGTAAATTTGCATGTCCCTCCATCCGTGCTTTTATATATAGTATAGATATAGATATAGATTGATAACGGTTATGTTTGGTAGTTTTTTTTTTTTGTTTTATCGCATTCTTTTAAAGCTCTTAATTTTATTCACTACTAAACTTTTTTTAATAATTCAATTGTCATTTTAAAATTCTACAATTTTTCAGCTAATGTGGCCAACAGAGTTCCATATGAAAAAACAATTTACCATCTATCGATAAAATACACTTTTCATTATTGATTGCAAATAAATTTACTATAATTCTATGGCGTTATTTAAATAAAATTGTAATACTATTATGAATTTATACAATCGCAGTAAAAAACATTTTAAGGTGAATAAATTAACTTTAGAAAAACGTAACCGGATTCTTCGAGATCACAAATTTATTTATATATAATTCATCTTTGAAGTGAATGTATAACATTTAATAATTTTTAAAATTAAATTTGCAAGACGTTAATCATCATTCATTCGCCGGATTCATAAATGAATTTGTTCCCATGCGGTATAAATTAACTTTTCACATTTTTTTTGAAAGTAAGCGGAATTTCATTAATAATAATCTAAAGCAGTTACAAAAGTGAGAAAGTAAAAAAAGTGGCAAAATCACTTCTAATTGACTTGACATGGAACGAGTTTTTTATGCTAAAACACGTGCAGTCTGATTCACAGATCGTCTTACGATAAAATATAAAACATTAGTAAACCGCTTCGCTTTATTGATACAATCCTCAACAATGATATATGCATCCACAAATAGCACCACTTCCATCGCATCTGACTTGATAATAAGATAATGAGTCTTCTGTAGCCAGCTCAAAACTTCTCTATACCCATCGACTCCACCACTCTCAAAATTTTGGAAAATAAAAGGTCATGAAAAAAGCATCAGTAACTTTCAAGACTTTTGAGTTTCCAAAATTTTAAAAATTGTGGTCAGCTAAGTTATTTTTAGTTTTATATTTTATTTTAAATCAATTAGAACTTCAAATTGTTTTTTTTAAAGTTAAATAAGTTACTTTTAACTTTTTAATCAATTAAATTCCATATGCTATAAATTTAGGTCAAGTAATCCCGTATATTTCAAACGCTCGACTAATTTTATCTCAAAATTCAAACTTGGAGATTTAATTGACCAAAACAATTAAGAATAATTTATTTGATTCTAAAATACAAATGCAAGAGCTGAATTAACCTTTTATTCATCCAAAATCACTAGTGAGTAGTGCTTTCTTGGGATACGGGCACCCAGTTTCCGCATATTCAATTTGATGGGACGTGCAGAAAAAGTAAATCATCCCTCACGTTTCCGCAAATCAACGGCTGATGATTTACTACCCAACCACCCTAATTTTCACCTACATTAACCCATCCAAACTCATTTTTCTCAGTAACAAAAAAACAACAGTTTGGCTTTAACTGAGAGGAAACAAACAAGACAAAACCCTCTGGTGCTGTCCCAGTCCGACTTGGAAATTACAATGGCAACTATTAAGGTTGTTAAAGCCCGTCAAATTTATGACAGCCGTGGAAATCCCACCGTTGAAGTAAGTTTCACTCTCACATTTCTAACCGTCTGATATTTGTCCCGTCATTGCCTAATTGTTTTACTGATGAATTTATTTGAAATATCAGGTTGATGTCATCCTTTCTGATGGAACCTTAGCTAGAGCTGCTGTCCCTAGTGGCGCTTCCACTGGTAATTAAAATAAATTTCTCTCTTTCATTTTTAATTTGTTTACTTTTACTACTCAATTAATTCTATCGATTATCAAAGTTTAGTTAGGTAGCAAACGGGACACTTGGACACGGCGCAACATGTTATAACTTTATTTTAAGGTTTTTTTTATGTACAAGTGAAGTTTTGTGTCCGAAACATCAAGTGACCGACACATTTCCAAAACAGAAACATATTACGTTGATTGAATGAAGTGTTTGTGCTATCCTAGAGTTTAGTATTTGCATTGCCATCGCATTGTTAATTAATTTGTTTTCTCGTGAAATTAAGGTATTTATGAAGCTCTAGAGTTGAGAGACGGAGGATCAGATTATCTTGGGAAAGGTGTTCTTAAGGTGGTTTTTATTTTTTAATTTTTCTATGTTATAGTATAATTTTCAGTTTTTTTTTTTTCCATTTATCAGTACCTGCTAATTTTTGTGTATTATCTAACATATTTACCTGTTTACACTTATAGGCTGTGGGGAACGTGAATTCTATCATTGGCCCTGCCTTGATTGGCAAGGTAATACCGAACTTTTCAACTGATGATGTATTATTGATTTGATTCAAGAAGCTGGTTGCTGAATGTTAGTTATAATTTTCTGATTACTAAGTATTAGTACCTTTCTGTATTTTATAAATTGCAGGACCCAACAGAACAATCTCAAATTGATAATTTTATGGTCCAAAACATCGATGGTACAGTTAACGAATGGGGTTGGTGCAAACAAAAGGTAGTATGCGAGCATTGCCTGAGTCAACTATTTGAATATTTAGAAACTTTTTTGATTTGGATCTATCTATGCATTGTTTTCTCTCATTCATGTTGATTGTGGTTATTTCTTGAAAAATGATTCCAGCTTGGAGCAAATGCTATATTGGCAGTGTCTCTTGCTGTTTGTAAAGCTGGTGCTGCTGTTAAGAAGATCCCCCTTTACCAGGTATATGTTGTACTGGTACAGTGTGTTTTTCAGCTGCTTGATTCTAATTATTGGCGGTTTAATGTGGTCTTGTATCATCCTGCAGCACATTGCTAATCTCGCTGGGAACAAGACCTTGGTTCTGCCAGTACCCGCATTCAATGTCATCAATGGTGGATCCCATGCCGGAAATAAACTGGCGATGCAGGTAATTTTGATGAACATAAAGCATGTTTTAATTAAATTGGTTCAGTTTCTGTGGGTGTTATTTACATCCGCCTCTTGTACAGGAATTCATGATTCTTCCTGTTGGGGCTTCATCTTTCAAGGAAGCCATGAAAATGGGTGTGGAAGTGTATCATCACCTCAAGGTGCTCATCGCTCTCTCTTCTAAATTGATCTTGTGAATAGCAATTACATACTGTGATTTTCTTATAACTATGATAGTTTCTTGCACGTACTTTCAGTCTGTGATAAAGAAGAAGTATGGACAGGATGCCACTAATGTAGGAGATGAAGGTGGTTTTGCCCCTAATATTCAGGTTCTAAATTATTTGCTCATATCATTATTTTGTGGCAGTTTTAAAATAAAAGAAATGTTCTGGTTGCTTGAAAGCCTGCTTTATGTTGTAATTCGAAGAATGAATCTTTAATTGTATATCTGGTGACATAAATGAGCCACAGTTTATGGTTCTTTTGGAACACTGTATCTTTTGCAACAAAATATTTGATTTGCAGGAAAACAAAGAGGGTCTTGAGCTGCTGAAGACGGCCATAGCTAAAGCTGGATACACTGGAAAGGTAGCCCTCATAACTGATGGTTGGCTATGTTGCACGGATACTGTCAATTCTTATGTTTCAAAATTTGTTTTTTATTTTGAAATCCTTTTGAAACTGTGTATTTTTGTTATTATAACATATTCATATAAGAAATGTTGTTGGTCATTTCTCTTTTGAGGGTTTTCCGTTTTTAAGGTTTCTTTTCTGTGCAACATAGATGGCTGATATTGCCCCTATTAATATCTTCCAGTTATCTTATTTATTTCTTGGAATTTTGTCAGGTCGTGATTGGGATGGATGTGGCTGCCTCAGAATTCTATGATAACAAAGATAAGACATACGACTTAAATTTCAAGGAAGAGGTAATGTGTATTGGTCCATCATATTCCCCTAAGAATTCCATTTCTACTTTCGTTCTGCTTAACCACTGGATTAACGTTAGAAGTCTTAATAGTCCTTGAACCCTCTTGTTACAGAACAATGATGGATCAGAAAAGATTTCAGGAGACAGTCTAAAGAATGTCTACAAGTCCTTTGTGGCTGATTACCCAATTGTGTCGATTGAGGATCCATTTGATCAGGATGACTGGGAGCATTACTCAAAAATGACAGCTGAAATGGGTGAACCAGTGCAGATTGTTGGCGATGATCTCCTAGTCACAAACCCCAAGGTGAGTAAATGATCAAATCTCAATTCTTCATTCAATCCAAATGTCTTGGCTTATTGTGTTATGATGACATTTAAAAAACTTGTTATCATTTTATGGCAGCGTGTGGAGAAGGCTATTAGAGAGAAGACCTGCAATGCTCTTCTATTGAAGGTTTAGTCTACACTAGTTTGTTGTTATCCAAAGTGAAATGTCAAAACAAAAAATCCGAAATGAAAATGGCGAAATGATATTTTTTTATAAGAATAAGTTGCAAATTGGTTTTGAAATTTAAGAACCTTTTCTAAAAACGTAAAGTATCAGAAACATAGGATTTAAGATGTTTCCATGCAATGCAACACAGGTTACGAATGAAGGAGAAAGTGTATTTTCATTGTAACTAGAACCAGCAAAGCTAGTTTTAAACCTTGTATTTTAACTTTTACCAGGTGAATCAAATTGGTTCTGTTACTGAAAGTATCGAGGCTGTAAGAATGTCCAAGCGTGCTGGCTGGGGTGTCATGGCAAGCCACAGAAGGTGCTTCCTTGTCTTTTCTAGTTGAGTGTTTACTTAATTTTACAACATTTGGAAAACCATGGATGACATGATTCTCTGTTTGTTCGCTATAGTGGTGAGACAGAAGATACATTCATTGCAGACCTTTCCGTTGGCTTGGCCACTGTAAGTATCCTAATCCCTGCTGCTGTGTTTTTTTTTTATCCCTTTTGCAATATGATGCATGAAGAGGTGGTAAATATGTTGGGAAGGTTTAGTTTGGATCACGTAAGGGTGTCGTTGCCTTTTTACTAATCATAATCTGTGTATTCTCATGAAACAGGGGCAGATAAAGACCGGAGCGCCTTGCAGATCAGAACGTCTTGCTAAGTACAACCAGGTTTGTACAAATAAGTTTATAGCCAAGTTCCCGGCCTGAATATTCATGTTTCAGCATGTTGACTTACACCTAGTTATTATTATTGTTTTTTTTCAAAGATGAATTAGTTGGCTTACGGTATTTCTCTGTTGCAGCTTCTCAGAATTGAAGAAGAATTAGGATCTGTAGCAGTCTATGCCGGAGCCAAATTCCGAGCACCTGTACCACCTTACTAAGGCATAATCAGACAGTCAGTGTTACTGGACAATATCGTACTAATCTAAGAATCTTGACCTTAATAAGCATTTTATTTTGTGCTGAGGAACACTTTAACTTTTGGTCGAGTCACAGCGCTTCACTATATCTCAAGTGGTGATGTTACTACTTGATAAGTTTTAGTATTAAATGCCACATGTTATGATTGCTTCATTGCTGATGAGATGTTTTCCAAAAGCCAAATATTGCAAATTTGTTAATAGCAACAATTCACAAATATTTAAAAAGTAGAACACTTATCAAAAAATCAGATTTTTTTTTATATCATCGAAACTTTTCAATAACATTAAGGTTTAAAAAGAGACATCTTAAAAATCAGATTTGTCTATGGTTTAAGTGAGATCACGAACTTGAACCGTATTCATGTTAAAACTTAAGGACAAAACTTTACCTCGCACAAGAGATCTATCCGTAGTCTGAATGGAAAAGGTTTAAAGATGCCATCTCATGGTTAGAACCCGTTCAGAACATCTCGTGAAATTACCACAAAATATCAGATTTGTTTTTCTACCTTTGAAACCTTTTAATAACAAAAAGTTAATAATAGCACAATATTTTTTTGAACCGTAAACGAATTCCAGCACAACTTCAAAATTACATTGATCTTCAAAAACCGGTATAGTATGTAAGAAAATCACATCAGTTCAATTGATATTTTTGCCAAAATTTTTGCTCACACCCTTCCATACACATGATGAGGTGAACCACTACTACTGCATACAAGTTTGTTCTTAAATGCCAAGATTTCAACATCCATGCAAGTGAATTGCCTATTTAGAGCAGTGGAGGAGTTTAAACCCAAAACAAAGGAAGATTGATGATCACCGAACATTAACCAACTCAACATCGAACATAAGCCATGCGTTTGGTGGTATCTTCCCACCAGCTCCTCTATCTCCATAACTGCATCAAAATGTGTAAATAGTTCAGTACGCTAGCAAGGAGTTGAGCAAATAAGGGACATCTCAACTAATTTAAAACTAGCTAATTGTGTAACACCGTCACTGATGGATGGGCAATAAGAATACATTGAAATGTTGCCACACGATAAGGAAAAGAAGGGATCGGAAGTATCAAATCATGCAGAATATATGCCATGAATTTAGTTCAAGGTTGTACAGCTAAATAAAAATGAACATCCACGAAGTGGCATAAATTGCTTTACCCCATTGACGGTGGAATAGTGAGTCTTCTTTTGTCTCCAACTCTCATGCCTAAGGATTAAACATATGTAAAACATATAAGCACTCAATAATTGGTAAACAAGTAAAAATCTTTCCAAAAAGGATAATTACCATTAACCCCAACATCCCATCCCTTTATTACTTCGCCTATACCTGCACATATAAACAAAAATCAGACAATTACTCCCATTATCAAAGTAAGTGGGTACCATCTCTAGTCCAATTATAATAATACCTAGGCGAAATTTGAAGGGTGCCCTTCCCACATTCGAATCAAATATTTTCCCATTCTTCTTTAGCTTGCCAATGTAGCGCACAGAAACCTGAAATTCAATTATAGATTTTCAAAATGGTACCACATTTAGTACAACTCTATAATGCAATAGGCTACACGAGTCATTTTCACTTTTTTTCCGATGGAGAATTCTTTTTCATTTCGGCATAAAACATTGACTAACCACCCAGCACCAAAAAAGCACATAGAGCTAGAAGAAAATTGTGTGGAAGTGTATGGTAATTTCATGGCTTTCCTTTGTGAGCTACCCACTAAGTTCCAAAATAGGTCAAACAGTTACCTGACTTCCAGGAGAAGCTCTTTTACCATCTGGTTTGCCCATTGCTAGCTCCTCAATTACCAACCCATTAGAAAATGTTCTAGTTTGTGAAGACTTATCTACTGATTGATTATCACTGGACCCCAAAGCAGACTTAGCCTCATCTCCTACAGCTGAAGCAGTTTGATTCTTACTCGTGTCCTCCCCATTGTCCTGGTTCTGCTTGTTCTTCTTCTTCTTCTTTTTCTTTTTTTTCTTGTCAGAAGAATTTTCAGCAGGTAAGCTGTCTACATTAGTGTCAAGACCCCTGAAAGTTGCCACAGAAGCATACTTTAGGCATGTATACACCAATTCATAATTACCAGCAGGTTACCACACTAATATGCATTCATGAAAATATGAGCTGCATGTTCATGAGAATCATTACACGAGTGTTTGAGTGGAGGACTCTCAGTATGCACTAAAAAAGGGTCCTGCTGCAAAATGTGAATATGAAGTTCTCACCTCTTATCAGGAGTAGCATCAGGAGAATCCTGCTTCTTCACCTTCTCGTTTTGGATTACATCTTCTGGAAAATTATTTTTCTTGCCGTCATCTATTTCAGCACTAGGGAGCTCTTTGCTCTTTTCTTTCTGCTTCTCCTTCTTCTTTTTTCTGACATCATATTTAGGAACTGAAGTTATCAACTAACTGATATCAGGCTTCTGTGATGGTGAAAAATGCAACAAAATACGATGACCAACATGTCCCGTAGTTTAACCAGCGCAAGCCAACAGAAAAGTAGAAAACAATACTAAATGGGATAAAACATTAGCTTGGTTTATAATTTTAAGAGAAGCAGCTGAGGGGTGGGATAAACAAACCTTATAGGTTCACCATCTTGGTCAGTGCTTTTATCCTTTCTCTTCTTTCCTGAAACGCTATCATTGTCATCTCTTGCTTTCTTTACTTTTTTGGTTCTCTTGTCCTTTTGCATGTCTTGTTCAGGTTCATGATCAGCGGCATTGCTATTTTGCGATGCATCAATTGGAAATCCGTCTTCATCTTCACTTTCCAGAATGTGTACATCAGTACTTGTCCTAGCAACAATTTGTCCTTTGGAGCTGTTTTGGTCCTCACGGTCACTTGATTTGTTCCTTATTTTCTTTAATCGTTTAGGCTGATCATTAGATTCCTCATCATCCACAATCTCCTCAATAACAACTAAGATCAAAGAAAAATCTTTATAAGCAAATCTCTCTAGCCCATTGCCCGACTAATCACAACAGCATTTAAATATGAATCACTAATACAATTAAAAAGTCAGCAAGATGCATGCATCTTCTGCACCAGCACGTTGCTCATAATATTTGTGAAGACAATACTTACCTCCGCTATTGGGGACAGGTGAAGGCGGGAACATTTCAAGATCATCATCATCATCAGCGTCATCATCAATGAAGTCTACATCATAATCATCATCATCATAACCATTTTCACTGGAATCTTCTGATTCTGTCTCAGCAATGTCTTCTCCAGAATCACTGATGATTGTAGTAAGAAAGTAACAGATAGACCAACATGTTCACCCATCTTTTAGTATAATTACAAAAGCAAAGAAGAGGGGGAGAGGGGCAACAAAGCACCAAATTTAAAAACCGATAATAGACAAAGGCAAAAGGATACGATTTGTATTCATCACGGAGACGATCACCTTCATCAGACACAAAGTAACCAGATAGATGGATGCTTCTTGAGCCAATCACGGAGAAAGCCACTAACTCATCCTTGAATTCAAGATTCAAGGAGCAAGATTCAATTCTATTAGGTAATAAGGAACATAAGAAAATCGGACTTTTATGTCCAACAGAACACTGAAGCACGCTCCTCTCCGTTGATGAACCAAGGCCTAGAGTTGCCTATATCATGATAACAAAAAGACTCAATAAGCATAAACTCATATACACCGCATCATATAGCTAGTTTCAAAAAGCTCTAGCAAAACAATAACAATAATCCTTAAAGCTCTAAGATCATGTTTGGTATATCTCATGGAAATGGAATCAAAGTAAAAACAGACTTCTAAAGCCAATTTTCACTTATATAATTGAACAAATGTTATTCCATTAAATTTGAAACATTGAGTTCATTTGACATTGTAACATTCTATTTATGAATCATTATTTACATAATTATATAAGATTTGATCATATAATTAGGAATTTACAAACAAAAGGATGGTAAATTTTTTTTAAAAATCATTTGACATTGTATTTTCAAATTGTAAACATAAAATATCGTACCAAAACAAATAAAGTAACAGAAATCAAATTACACTTTCATTTCCTTGAATACCAAACGCAGTATCACCTAATCACTTCTTATAAACACATTCAAAATAGCAAAACTAAAATATCAAGTAAAACTAAAATACAATTTTGCTAAATTTTCAAACACCTGAGTTGCATAAAGCCTTCCTTCAACATTATCAGAGTGAAACGGGTGCGGTTTCCCCGGTTTGATTTCAATTCCTGAACAAACATGAACACAATTAAAATCAAATCATCTAATTAAAAATATGTAATGTCTGATTAACAAACGAACTCATTCATCAAATAGAAACAAATTAAGCAAATAATATGTACTGCTTACCCCAAAACCCCATTTTGCATAGAAATAAAAATGCTCTTAAACCCTAACTCGTCACTCTCTTTCTTTTAAACCCTAACACTGCCCTCAATTTCTGGTTAGTGTCCGTGCACCGCAGTGGTATGGAATGTTCGTGAACCCTAATGAGAGGATGACACGTGTTTTCTATTATAATTAACTCGTAGTTGGACCAAACTGTCCACGAATTTGAGCGGAAGTTACAGCCCGGAGCCCCTAACTGATCTAATTTATTGGGCTTTATATTTTCATTTATTGGACCTAAACTTTTCAATAGTGTAAATAACTGACCCATCCTTATTGGGCCAAATTTCCAAACACGAATATGACAAATAAAACGTTGAGTAAAATGTCAACCCGGTCCTTTAATTTGTGATTTATGAACAAATAACCCACTTAGATATTTTGATCACTTAAAAAAAATATGAACAAATATAAAGACCGAAATGATTTAATTTTATCCTTAATCGATTTAAAAATAAAAAAACTTGTCCCTAAATTGACCAATAATTAAGAATATTATTTTAATTGATTAAAATAGTTGAACGTGAGTTATTCGATCTATGTCACAAACTCGTAACAAAAATATCATTAAATTAGATTTCCTGAATCTCAATGGACTAAAGAATTAATTCTTTCTTTGAATTTTTGATCCGTACAAGAATGTCAAATAGACATAAAATTAATAAAATTATAAAGTCCAAATTTAAAAATAATGAAAAGAAAACACAGAAGAAGTTAATTACATTTGTAGAGGTGTTTCAAAAGTTGGATTCCACCATACCCACCCACCAAAAAAGAAATGTGTGTAATTGAATGGTATGATACAGCACAAAAATGTTGTAAAATTAAAACACATGTACCAATATGTAAATACTTTAATCATTTTCTTTTGTTTTGTCTCAAATACTAATTATTAAGAATGATGGAACTCCAATTGCTCCAACACTATAGTCTATATACACTTTTGTAGAGAAAAAACATATTGTTGAAAATATATTGTTGATTCGGTACAATCAAAATCACATTATTATGAAATTTTACAAAAATAGATTCGGGACAATTCTTTAATTTTATTTGTAGTTCACTAATATTTTCAAAATAATCATATTAGAGAGATTTTATACTACGTGAAATAAATAAATAATATAAAAATTTAAAGAATATGTTTGATGGGATAATGAATAAGAACTTGTACTTATGGTTAAACCGTAAATCTACTATATAAAGTAGTTATGAATAGTTCAATTATTTCGATAAATATGATTCAATAGTAGAAACATAGTATTGATTATAATTTTTATTATCTATTAAGATTTACTTAATTTAATGATTCAAGTAATATACTAAGTTAGTATTAAAAAAAAGTAAATATTAAGTTAAGAATTTCTTTTTGCGCCATTACATGAACATTTGAATATTATTTTACCCAAAAAGAACATTTGAATATTATTACCATTTTATTGGTTATAACTTATAATGACATGCCCACTAAAGATTAATAAAGGTTATTTTCTTGATGCATAGTATCTTGGTGGCTATTGGCCTATTTTATTAGTCGTGGAAATGAATTCCTTGATAAAATATTAAAATGCAAATTGTTTCTGTTTGATGCAAATCAGTTTTTTTTATAATTGGAGTGGAGAAGCGTTTATACGAGAAAATAAATTCACGATTTTAACAGTTTTTTGTCTTATACCATTTGAACTACAGCCTGTTAAACGTCAGCATTAACTTGTCTTTCTTAAGAAAATGACACAAAGAATTTCTTTGTAGGCCCTTAATTAAGAAAATGGAATAAATAATAGCTTGGACTTATACTAGACCAATTTTGCTTTAGGTTGAAATGTCACCTCTTAACAAGTATACTTTTTTGACTTTTTTATTTGATCTAATGTACCTGCCATTTTTGTGTAATTCTGACGTTTCCATGTGACTTTCATGGATCGTTTGTTCTGATTATTTTGGATAAAATCTGTAATTTGGAAAAATTATAAGAACAAAAAAGGAATTAACTAAATCATTATATATGTAATCATTAAAATATAAGGATCCAAAGAGAACCCTTGGGAATTAGGCATATCTTTTTTCTTCGTCTGGAGAAATTCTAAGACTGATGATTAAATTTACTAATGAGCAAAGAATTAATTCGGTTCGCGAGCTTATAATTCTAGATTAAATAGTTAAATTTCATTTTTTTTAGTTTATTAAATTATAAAATCTATGTTTCGGGATCAAATGAGTCACTTTTAATTTTTTTTGGTCATAGATCTCAAAAAAATAACCTCTAATCGGTATATGTCAAGCGCATGATTTGACCCTAATACACAAGTTTTGAGATTTAATTAATTAAAAAAATTAAAAGTAAATTATTTGATTTTAAAATCTAAATTTTGGAATCTAGTTGATTAAATACGTTAAAATGACTTATTTGATCCTAAAACACAAGTTCGAAAGCTGAATTGATTTTGATTTATGTATTAATAGTCCAAAAAATAAACATTGTGATTTCATATTCAGTTCATGTAATATTAGTTAAAATTTATAAACCTTATAAACTAATTATCCAAATTATAAGTAAAACTTCCTCAAGTCTCAACATCACAAGTGGACTTAAATGTCAATTTGCTCTGTAAGTTCGTAGAAGTTGATCGACTAATGTAAAAATTAAATTTATTATCAAACTATATAGAAGCATATCAATTGTAGTCCATTTGTTTGGAAACGTGTAGGGAGCAAATTGAGCATAATAAATAAGTTTATGAGCAATTTGATAATAAAACTGATTTATATGCGTGTTAATCCACTTACACATACAAATTCAAGGACATAAACTGATATATAAGAAAAACTGGATTACATTCACAGTAACTGTATTTTGAAATGAGATGTCAAGAATTACTTTTAAATTTTAATAAAGCAATCTTTTTTTTTGATGAATTAATAAAGCAATCTTAAATTAAGTAATGAATAATATCACTCATTATTTGCAAAATAAATTAAAAAAATTTGTATGATTTGCGATTATAACACAAAGTTTCAAATTTTGATAATGACATACTTGGACTAACATTCATAACACCGAGTAATATTTCAAGAAAAAAAATGATGTTGTGATTATCGAAACAATATATAGTATGGTGTCATGTCCACATAAATACTTTTGTCAAAAGTAGTTTTATGTTTCAAATTGTTAAAAATTTATAGTTCGTGGATAACATTTAAAATTTGTGTTGTAATTATAAAATTACGTCCAAATTCATGTTTAATTTTTGTTTAACCATAAGCTAGTACAAGATTGAAAACTAAATTTAAGTATATTAATTATGTGTTAATTTTTCAACTTAAAATTGGTAATAATATTCTCTCTAAAAAAACAAATTGGTAATAATGTCGGGGGCCACCTCACTAATTCGGTATATTTATCTCACAATATAGCCGACGTCCCACTCCTATTAATCCTTAAGCATAGAATAAACGGCTTAAAATGACTGCTGTCTCATTCACTGGAAATTTTTGAGTTTTGAGACATCAGTCTTCAGAATCAAAAACCAAGTAGAAAAAACCGCACCCTTCAACTTCAACTTTCAAATATTTATGTCTCTGTCCATTACATTTCATAAATCCTTAACATAAATCATAATAATTTCATACATATTCTCTGTCCATTCAGTCATCTCATCATCATCTTCTTCATTCAATTCAAAAACGACTGATGAGTTTTGCGTTCTGTAACCTCACGGGTCATTGTGGAAAAAGCTGACACTTCATGCACAAGCATTTGTTTTCTTGCCTACTATTAATGGCTTCCACAAGTTCAACGCCAACAGACCCTTGTTCTCTTGTGTCCGAAGACACAGCAGCCAAAACCGTCAGCAAGCGATACGAAGGACTGGTCACAATTCGAACCAAGGCTATAAGTGGTAAAGGAGCATGGTATTGGACACATTTCGAGCCAATTCTTATAAGCCACACCGACACAAATCTCCCGAAAGCAGTAAAACTCAGGTGTTCGTTCTGTAATACTCTTTTTTCAGCTTCAAATCCATCAAGAACCGCCTCTGAACATCTTAAAAGAGGCACATGTCCGAATTTCAACTCGGTTTTAAGACAAAATTCTGTAGTAATTTCTTCTCCTTTGCCTATATCTTCTTTGCCTTCACCAACTTCACATAATCATCAACATAATCGAAAGCGAAACTCTTTAAATTCTTTAGATTCTCTGGCTGTAGTTGATCGGTCAACTCAGTTCTGCAATGAACTTGGTTGTACTAATTCTGAGCTTATTCAACCTCAGAATAATCATAATTTGAAGTTATCTTGTGGAAAGGATGATTTGGGTGCATTAGCAATGTTTGAAAATAGTATAAAAAAGCTTAAGAGTCCAAAACCTTCTTCATCACCCGCTGGTTCTTCATTAAGTAAGAACCAGATTAATTCTGCTCTAGAATCATTAGCAGATTGGTTCTACGAAACTTGCGGGTCCGTCTCATTCTCGAGCCTCGAACATCCGAAGTTTCGGTCCTTTCTTCATCAAGTAGGCCTCCCTCCATGTTCTATACATGACTTGTCTAGTTCAAGACTGGAAAATAGGTTTCTTGAGACAAAAGCTGAGGTGGAAGCTCGAATTAGAGACGCTATGTTCTTTCAAATTGCATGTAATGGATGGAAAATGAAGAATTGTTGCAATGGAGAAGAGAATTTGGTTAAATTTAGTATCAATCTTCCTAATGGAACTAGTTTGTATCAGAAAATAGTCCTAACAGGAGGATCAGTGTCTTCAAAACATGCAGAAGAGATTATATGGGAGGCGGTGATGATCAGCTTATGTGGCAGTAATGTTTTGCAGAGATGTGTAGGAATAGTTGCAGATAAGTATAACACTAAAGCATTGAGAAATTTGGAGATTCAACACCAATGGATGGTGAATCTGCCATGTCAGGTTCAGGGATTACATAGTCTGATCAATGATTTTTGCAAGGAGCTTCAGGTTTTCAGAACTGTTACTGAAAGTTGCTTTAAACTTGCCAATTTTGTGAATAATCAGTCTCAAATCAGGATTAGCTTCCAAAAGTATAGACTTCAAGAGCTTGATTACAGCGGTTTGCTTCGAGTTCCTTCCAGTAAATGTGAATGCACTAAGAATTTCTTGCCTGTTTATTTGATGTTTGAGGATATATTAAGCTGTGCTCGTGTGCTTCATATGGTTTTCTCGGACGATTCTTATAAATCAAGAACTGTGGAGGATTTTCTTGCTGCGGAAGTTTCTGAAATGATCCAAGGCCAGGGTTTCTGGAATAGTTTAGAAGCAGTTTATTCTTTAATGAAGATTATAAAACAGATTGCTGATGAAATCGAAGCGGATCGGCTGTTGATAGGGCAATGCCTGACCTTATGGGAAGATTTGAAAGCAAAAGTGAAAAGTTGGTCTGTTCAGTTCAACATTATTGATGGAAATCTTGAGAAAATATTAGACAAAAGATTCAAAAAGAATTACCACCCGGCTTGGTCTGCTGGATTCATACTTGATCCGCTTTACTTAATGAGGGACATCAATGGAAAATATGTTCCTCCATTCAAGTGTTTAACACATGAACAGGAGAAAGATGTGGATAAGGTTATTACCAGATTGGTTTCAAAGGAAGAGGCTCATGTTGTATTAATGGAGCTTATGAAATGGAGAACAGAAGGGCTAGATCCTTTATATGCTCAGGCGGTTCAGCTTAAACAGAAGGATCCGATCACCGGAAAGATGAAAAATGTGAACCCTCAGGGGAGTAGATTGGTGTGGGAAACTTGCCTGAGTGAGTATAAAACGTTAGGCAAAGTTGCTGTCAGGTTGATCTTTCTCCAAGCTAGTTCTTGTGGTTTTAAATGTAATTGGAATTCTATGAAATGGCAGAGAAATTCAAGAGTGGGACTTGAAAGGGCTCAGAAGATGATGTTCATTGCAGCTCATTCTAAGCTTGAAAGGCGAGATTTGTCGAATTATGATGAAGAAAAAGACGGAGAAATGTTCCGTATAAGTGGTTCTGAAGATGATATGTTTAATGGGGATTTTGTTGATACACCTTCAGTATAATGTTTTCATTTACTTGTGTAGCATTTAATTAAATCCCTTTTTTGATGTATCATTCCAGTCCGTTTTCACTGGCAATGAACATGTTAGAGGTATAGTCAGGTTGATCTTTCAGAATTCTCTGTTTCATCATTTCGTTTTTGTTTCTGAAACTCCGCAATCTTATATATTTGACGTCGTTTATTCTCGTGCATCATACGTGAAAACAAAATACATTCTGAGAAAACGTGAAAATGCACATCAAAATGCATTTAATAAAGTTACACTAAATAGTAAATATCAATGATACAATGACAATTGAGGAATGCACTGAAATATCTGATGCTTCAGATTTCCGGTTCCGAGATTGAAACTTGTGAAAATCCAAAATAAAAAACACTAAGAATATATTGAAAAATGTCTAACCTAGTTGCCAGACACATCCTTAATACTATCTTTTACTCCAAGCTTACAATCTCACTGTCTTGGCCTAAACATTCTAGTAATTTATTTGGTAACACTTTCACTATGAGATTGCGCCATTTTCTGAAGTTTTGATGCCTAGATTGAAAATCCTGAAGCTTATTTTAGTAGGTATATTAATTTTGTTGGGGCCAGCATGATTGCTAAAAAAAGTGTTGAGCAAAGGAGAAGCAAGGAGGTCTGTCGGTATGATAAGGCACAGAATTAGGGCTATCTATAGGGTACCCTGCCAACCCTATTCTAATGAGATAGCTAGAATTTGATTATTAAACAAACAAGGTAGGTAACGATATTAATATTTTGATTTAAGTGGCAATTTGCCCCTTCAACTTGTAAGTAATGAGCAATTAATATATAAATTAATTTTATAAGCAAATTAGTCACAAATTTATTGATTATGGACAACTAACCACATTTTGGCAATTTGCTCTCTTAACTTGTAAGCTAATTGTTCTTTAAATTGGCAATGCGCCCTCTCAATTTGTAAGCTAATTTGTCCAAACGGGGTTAATTGCCCATAACTACCAAATTCGCGATTAATTTGTCCACAAAATTAATTTATATGTTAATTGCCCATTGCTCACAAGATTGGGGGTAAATTGCCACTTAAGTCTTAATACTTCCTCGGGCCAGACTCTCGTCTCAAATTGATAAATGATAGATAGATGAACATTTTTTTTAATTTTAAATTATAAGTAGTCATACATATAGATTAGTTATTGTATATATATATTCGTTAATTGTAATAAGATATATTTAAAAAACAATAAAATAAAAGATAAAATATTATTATTACATTAAATCATATAAGAATAAGTGCAATAGTTTTTTATACTCATTTTACCTAAATAAAATAAAATATTTAATATTATATAAATTATCTAGCAATTTAGTACAAAAATACAAGTATATTTTATTGGTATTTTAATATGAGTATGGAATGTTATTTTAAATTTTATTTTTTTTATATAAAAAAAAAACTTAAAAGTACCTTTTTAAATAAAATGTGTAATGGAGTAAATATATGATAATTTGTACCATTTGATGGATACTGTCGGCAAAGCTGACAGCTTACCTACTAGTAGAAAGTAAGGAATTTTTCACTTGTATGCCATCGATCATGTTCTTGCTAAAAGAGCAAGAGGATTTAATGATTAATACACAGGAAATGACTACTTCTCTTTAATTCTACAAGAATCTTTCACAATTTCAAGGCCATCTCATGATTAGTTTTTTTTTTCTTTTCATCTTGCATTTGTTTATTTTTATCTGTCTAATTATAACATTCTTGATTAAAATTTGAATTTGCAACCTAAGAGTTTAAGATGTTAGACATAATGCTGATATGGATTGAAAGTTGTGGCCCTTCTTATATTGGCACTAATTTCTTTTTCTCCCATCTCTATAAATTATTTTCTATATTGAGTTCACCACGTCAGTCGTTGACTGAACCAATCAATTTTAAAAATATCATTAAAAAAATTAAAAAATCAAATTACATTAATACCATCATGTGTTTCTAGTGTTAAATTTTGATTTTACTTTATACCACTAACAAAAAGGAAAAGAATTAGTAGGTCCTATAATGAGAATCATTGTAAATACTCATTACAAATAATAATTGTAATTTTGTTACTTTCCTTTATCTCCATCATTACATAATTTACCTTCTTCTACGGCTAAATCCATATCTACCTAAACATGTAAATTACATGTTTGTTTTTATACTTTCAATAAATCTTTTAATTACGATTTATTCAGAATCAAACAGTATAGATTCATAACAACACCCTTAATACTTACGTAGTTATTGAATGCATAGCTAACTAGGCATAAAGATTCTTCTTTTTAAATCAAGAGAAGGATTCTAGAAGGAACAATTCAAGAATTTTGAAGAAAAGAAAAAAGAATATAGAAGGAACAATTCAAGAGATCTAAAGAAAAGAAAATATATTCAATAAATTTGACTAATAAATGTAAATGGCCAGCTTTTATGTAATTTTCGAAAAGGAAATGTAATGAATTTGAATCTCACCTAAATAGCTACAATACATCATTGAAGTTCATCAAACTGAATTGTTTTAAAGAAAAGAAGTTGCTCAATTGGTAACTTTTTCACATTTACAATCTTTTATTTCCAGAATATTATGGGCTTGGTTTGAGACTTTCAGCCATAAGCCCATGTTAGTTAAGAGATGTTTCATTAGATCCCAAAAATGAAATGATATACAATTTCCTTTAGACTTATCCCCTTAAAATCCCCCCACCTTTTACCCCCAATTCGTTTGCACCCTCACGTTGTAAAACCACCAAATATACCCAAATTACGACCTTTCACTTTCAATTGTACCCTCAAGCATTAAATTAACCTCTTTTTACTTGAAAAATGATCAAATCAATACTTCAAATTTTAGCATATATTTTAAAATAGGACTTAATATTTTATTTAAAACAAAAATAAACCTATTTTTTCAAGTGAAAAGAGATCAATTTAATGTTTGAGGGTGCAATTGAAAGTGAAAGGTCGTAATTTGGGTATATATGGTGGTTTTGCAACGTGAGGGTGTAAACGAATTAGGGGTAAAAGGTGAGGGGTTTTTAAGAGGATAAGCCTTTCCTTTAATAGCAATTTTGAAATTACAGCTTCTCTCTTTTGTTGATAACATATATATAAACTAGTATATGTAGTGTATAATTATCGTTATTAATATTCAAATTACATATCCCTTTGCATTCCGTATTCACCTTCTGCCAACATCAATAATTTATTATAGTTAATACGCTCCTTTCGTTCAATCTCTAGACGTGGCATCGCTGGATGCATAACCATCACTGTACAATAACCTTCAATTCAAGCAAGACAGAAACAGAAGTCCAACAAAAATGCATTACAATCTACACACACCAAGCAAAACAGACAATGCTCAGCAGCAAACATGTGCAAAGTTAATCCTCCTGGATCGCCTGCACACTGGCAGCCTCCATCATTCCATTTCGTATTTGGTCAGTAATGTCTCTAACGTGGCCGGGGCCATGGGGAATGAAGACAGTAGTATTGTTAGAGGAGTTACCAAGGTCTTTGATTGTGTCGAAATATTGGGTGACCATTATAAGATCCATCACCTCCTTAGCAGTGGTGCCTTCCACCTTATGGGAGAAATTCAGAATGTTCTCCCTCAATCCATCTGTTATAGCCTGTCTTTGTCGGGCTACACCAACCCCACCGAGGTACTTGGCTTCTGCTTCAGCTTCTGCCTTTTTCACTTGGAATACCTTTTCTGCTTCCCCTTTGTATACACTAGCCAGCTGAAGCCTTTGAGCTGCAATTTAAAGGAAAATTTCAATACTTGCAGTCAAACAAGCACAAAGAGCTAGACTCAGAAACCATCAATGTCAAGCATGCCATTCATGATTATGGATTCTTCGTAGGTTCAGAATTAAAAGAAAAAAATTGCTAAAGAAACAGCTCACGGGGATAAGATCTGAAAATCAAATCCTTACGACATCATAATAGTGAACACATATTAATGACTTCATAAATTAAGTAAATCAAAAACTGGTTACCACTTACCAGTTAAACCATTAATATTTTGATGCCTATTGTATGCATAGAGAATTGTCAATGACAACCATAATCAGAGTGATACCAGAAGCATATACATTCAAATTATTGCGTACAAAAACCAAAAGTAGTTTTTATTTATGTTCTTGAACTTTTATTTGGATTTCAAATGGAAAAGCAACGGTCAGCTGATGAAAAAGACATAGCATGTCAATCTAATCTCTCCATAGCATATCTAGATAAATTGTAATCTTTGAATTTGCAGAAAAACTACTTAGATATTTCTCAAATGGCATATTTTAAAATGTATTCTCCAACTCCACAGTCATAAATACACTCTTGTTGCTTCCGAATAGCATCTCATGTTAGCTGGACAAGGATATTAGGCTCGACTTTACACTCTTGTCGAGCCTAATATCCTATTTCTGGTGATGTCCACTTCGAAAAATCATAGTCATGTTAACTTTAGTCATTAGCACTACATTTCAAAAATTGAGAGATTTACCTGCATTAATCTCATTCATTGCCTTGCGAACAGAAGCATCAGGTATAATGTCAACCATCAGCATATGCTCTATGCTATATCCATAAGCTCCCATTACCTAATCCACGATTTCACCATTAGATAAGAACATCAATCATTATCACAAGTTTTCACTATAATATTAAAAAACGATAATTAATTGATCTAATCTAACCTTCTCAAGTTCCTCTAAGACAGATTTAGCGACTTCACCTTTCTGCTCAAAAAGCTCATCCAAAGTCATTCTCGGAACAACAGCTCGAACCACTTTTAAGAACAACCAAACAAAGTAATGCATCAGGTAAAATTCCAATTAAATTAAATTAATTTATATTATGAATAAAGAATTACCATCAAAGACATAAGCCTGAATCTGTTCTTGAGGGTTAGCCAATTCATAAAACGCATCATCAGCATTTGTCCTCACCACTCTGTACTGAATTGAACACACCAATTGCACAAACACATTGTCCTACACAACATTCAACAACAATCCAAATCAATATACATTCTAATTATTCACTTCAAACAGAAAACCCTAACCCTAAAATTCGAAAAACGCAAGAATTAATCAAACCTTAGTTTTGGTTTCGATGCGGACGTCGAGAGATTGGATTCTGGTGGAGAGGACACCGGTGAGAAACTGACCGACGAAGGGGTTAAAGAAATGGAAGCCAGGCTCTGCTAATCTCTCGAAGCGGCCCCACCGCTCGATCACACCTATGCTGGCTTGGTCTATGCATCCGCAAAGATAACAGCACGAATTCCCCATTTGTTTGATAATGGTTCGATTCTTAGTCCAGCTCTGGTTCGATTAATTGATCGATCGATCGTGGTTTCTTATTTGCTAAGGAAGAGTTTTTGTGTGGAAGTGAATTTGAAGATTGTCTTGATATTTTGTGCGGGACATGGGGAAAAAGTCTATCCATTGACGTGCAATTTTTTTCACTTTTTAGAATTTTAATATCAGTCGGTCAATAGAATGATTGCTGCTCAGCCAATGTTATTATCGACTTTGTTATGTTTTGTTCAACTGGACTGGGCTCATAGTTTTAACAGTTCATCACAGCTTTAAAATTGAGGCTTTTTATATAAAATACAGGATTTGGGCTAGACTTTATTTTTATACGGCCCAATTTATATCTTTATTTTTCACATCATCAATTTTATGAAACCTAACCTTTTTTTTGGATTTCTTTTTTTTTTTTACCGTTTTCCTATTTTCCTTCTCAATTGGCGATTTCTTCATTCTTCTCCGCCATTTTCGCTTCTCTTCTCCACGATTTTGCTGTGCGTTATCTCCATTATCGCACGACTCCTCTCGCTTCTCTCATTTTCATCTCTATTTCATCATTATCTCAACCGTTCTTGCTTATATAACAGTAAAATCTTTTGAGTTGTGAAAAAAAATTCACGATTTCTACTCCTTCGCTTCCGCCGTTCCGCCTCCGCTGTTGCGCCCCCGCCGTTTCGCCTCCATCGTTCCGCCTTTGTCTCGCCGCGCCATCTTTTTTTTATCTTTTTAATTTTAGATCTGGAATTTTTTGTTCTTTTTTTTATTTTCAGATCTGTAATTTGTTTATCTTTTACTGTTGATTCACCATTAAACATGTATAAAGAGTATCTTTAAAGAATCTAATACTTATTTCATGTTATATAGAATAATTTTGTGATTTTATATAATAAAATTCTGTTATTTCTGCATTTTTTTGTGTTTTGTTGTATTTCTGCGTTTTTTTTTATTCTGCAGAACGATTTGTTGATGATGATTGATTGCTGAATTATTATAATGTTACAGTGTTTTTGATTTTACGTTGATTTTATGTTGATATTATGTTGATATCTACTGATTCTTTTTATTTTAACATTGACAAATAAGATAATATTGTCTGTGAAATAAACTTTCGTTGGATGAAATGAAACTGTATCATAACCGTCTTTGTCGAAATTTAGTTAGGTATGAGAGATGAAATGCAAAACAATTATACAAGTGATTTTGAAGAAACTGTGCAGCTGCAAAGAGAATTGAGGAAAAAATAGATTTTGAAATAGATTTCTTTAATTTGTGAACTGTTGTGCTGGTGTATATTTAATACTTTTTTATTTTTATATGTAAGAATAATTTTATTTTTTCATTTGAATTATTGTTGTTGTTTTTTCATATTATTTTGATTAATTACTCTGCTAACATTTTTATCTGATTCATTTATTTTAAACATTTTATACCTTTATTGTTCTTTAATAAAATTACTACTATCATATTAACAAGTTATCAACATAATGTCAACATGATATCAACAATTAATGCTAATATAGTTAAGATGTTTGTAAAATGAGAACATTGATTGATTTAAGCCAAAAACAATCAACATATTATCAAAAATATGTCAACAACTCATTAATACAGCAATTTAAGACTAACTTTGATTTTCTTTTAATGATTGAAAAATCAACATGTTATCAACAGTATATCAACAACATGTCAACATAAAATTGAAAATCAAAAAAAGTTAAAATACTTATCAACATAATGTTAAAAATAAATCAACAAAAAATCAACAATTAATGCTAATTTAGACAAGATGTTTGTAAAATGAGAATATTGATTGATTTAAGTCAAAAACAATCAACATATTATCAAAAACATATCAATAGTTCATTAATACATCAATTTAAGACTAACTTTATTTTTCTTTCAATGATTGAAAAATCAACATGTTATCAACAGTATATCAACAACATGTCAACATAAAATTGAAAATCAAAAAAAGTTGAAATACATATCAAAATAATGTCAACAATAAATTAAACGAATCAACATAAGGAATAAAATAAAACATAACTTTTTGAAAAATTGTGACAATCGATAAAATATCAACAAGAAATCAACAACATGTCAACATGATAATGCTAACATATAATTATCTAGTCTTTATTAAATTTTATTTTATTTAGTTTATTTTGCGGATAAAGTTATCTAATTTGCCAAAAAAAAATAAAAAATTCCGATGTTAAAATCAAAAAATACCAACTGATTATCAACACAAAATCAACAACAAATCAACAACACTGTAACATTATAATAATTCAGTAATCAATCATCATCAAAAAAACGAGCTGCAGAATAAATAAACACAGAAATACAACCAAACACAAAAACAAAATGAAGAAATAACAAAATATTATTCCATATAATCATAAATTTATTTTACATAACATGAAATCAGCATTATATTCTTTAAATATAATCTGTATACATGTTTAATCGTGAAAAAACAGTAAAAAATTGTAGATCTGAAAATAAAAAAGAAGAAGAAGAATAATGAATAAATTGTAGATCTGAAATCAAATAGATGACGACGACGAGTAAAGAAGATGATATTGTTGGCGAAGATGACGAAGAAGACGATGATGAGAACGATGACGGAGGAGCGGAGGAACAGAGGACGACGCAGCGGAAGACGGCGGAGAACGGTAAAAAAGAGGTGACCTGAAAGTGAAAGAAAGAAACATGAGTGAAGAGAGAGAAAATTGAGTTGAGAGGAAGAGATAATTGAATAATGAGGAGAGAGAAAAAAAGTGAAATTATGATGTCTCTACTATTAGGGTTGAATATATACAATCCGTATAAAAGTAAGAATTATGTCCGCACATGGTAGTTTAGATAGCTGAAAATATTACCCGTATAAAAGTAAAGATTTAGCCAATATTGGTTGATTGTGTAAAAAACCCTTAAAATTGCCTAAAATTTAAAATTAAAGCCTTTTTCTCTTTAGGGCTTTAACTAACTAAAATTGGAGGTTTTAAAAAAATTTAGCAGCACAAAGCTGAGTAAGCAAACCTTTTGTTTCACTGCTAATATGGATTTTGCTAGCTCTTATTGGCTCAAAAATGTAATATTGTATATAAATGGGAATTTGTTATCTTGAGACTTGATTGTGAATGTAAAGGAATAAACTAGTCATTATTGATAGTTCAGACTTTAGAGTCTTCAGAACAATGTTATTGATCTTGGAGCTAAAAATAGTTTTGCATTTTAGTGTCTCTGATCTTTTTTGAACTTTTAACTTAATCATTTACTTAAATTTGCTTTCCCAAATGATCTACTAGTCAATAGAATGACAATCTAGTTAGACTTAAAAAAAAAATCCATAGTGACGCAATATCGATTCTACATCTTGAAACCATAATTTCTTTGAATCAAGGAAAAACACTTCTATAAATTATGGTCCATCAATTAGGCGAGTTGGGATTATTATATTCAAATTCTAATTCAATTAAAATTATAAAATTTCTCTTTTCTAACTAGACTAATCAATTCAAGTAAATACACATAAATTAATAATTCACACCGGACTAGATATATTGTGGATTTAATTGTTCAATTTACAAAATTAACATACCAAAATGTTAAATTGTTCTATAGAAATAATATATAGTACATAAATTGGGTCAAAATTATGGATATGTAAATTACTGTGCCTTGATTCAATAATTATATTTGCGCCATGTGCATATATTATCATATGTAAGTAGTAGTACGCATTCAGTACAGAAACGAATATAAACATGTGCACAACTGCAAAATACAGCTTTTAATCACAGGATTAAGCAAATGTTTATTACACAAATTACTATGCTAAATAATGATCACCTCTATAATGAAGAATGTGAGAAACACCTCTAGCCAACGCACATCCACATATCCACACGAGCGCACGCACACACGCACACATTTACGCAACCAAATCTTCTAAAATTTTCCAGTAACCACCATTTTAATTATAATCATCAACCAAAAATAATATAAAATCAAGACTATTGACCCATGCAGACATGTCTGCTATATATAAATGGTGCATTGCTCTTCTGAAGCAGAATCTTTCCACCCACAACTTGTTAATTTTCCTCACCACCTTCTGACTCCCATGCACGTTCTTAACAAATTTAATATATTTATTGTATCTTATTAAATTCTTGGAATCCGATTGCAGTCCAAAGATTGGATAAAATAATTTAATAATGGAAGAATAAAATCATGTTGGAGCTTAATCACCATTCACCACCACAATATCACATTACCTTCCCCCTGCAGGGTGCAGTCAGACAGATCTATATGGGACCTTATAATACATAATGCATTTACAGACCAGAAGACAAAAATAATTTATGATTGGAGTCTTTGTTTATCTGTGTGTTTGGGAGGGAAGCAGTTTGATGTGGATCTAGATCATTGTTAGGCCCTTTAGGTGGCACAAACAATGCCACTTGTTTTTTGCCAACAAATTTTTATCTATAGATTTCCCATCTCACTTACAGGATTTGAAATATGGGTATTACGAACAGGAAAAATTAAATTTGTCCTGTGTGTTTACAAAGTTTTCTGGTTAATGTACTTTGCACTTATTTCAACTAGGATCGATCCTACTTTCATTAGCTTTATAATTTGGTTACTGATATATTTTTAAGTGATTTCCGATCAAATTATGCATGTAAGACAACCGGTTTTTAATTATCTATACCAAATTGTACCTTATATTTCTTCTTGTGAGAATAAAATATAGTTAGTCATCGGAATATAATAAATCAAATTATGGTAACCAAATAGAAAATCAATCAAAGTACTATGATCCCAAAATTAATTACCCCGGATTATTCTAAAACTCGCATTTTCTATTCCATTTAATGCACCTCGCGTCTTTGACTCTGTCGCAGTCTACGAAGTCCTACATTTCGACATTTCATCTTATTACTAAAACGCTAACTGTTTATGTTAATAATAATATAACCTATTCTTATTAGAAATATTGTTTCACCATTTTCCATTTGAATTGTTTCAGCATTTTCGTGGCTTCAGAGCAATATTATTGTCGGAAGATAAATGTACATGCACGGAAATGGTACATTGAAATCCAGATACATCTCTCCAAGGTGGTATGGGCCGGTGAAGTACAATGCATCAAAAACTTTGTGGCTTTAGATGGTTAATCAGACAAAGATTAGATAGAAATATTTACAGTTATTGCATGGAGTTGTATAGAAACTTTTTTCCGTAAAATTTGGAGTCGAGAAATCAGAAAATGCAACCGAACATCGCAACCATATAAAAATTGTCAAAATCAACTCAATAATGTTCTTGTCAAAATTGTCCCTGGTATATCAAGCAAGAATTATTTGCATTAATTGTACTTAAGTGAACGATTTCGTGAAATTAGGAGTGAAACTGAATTCTAATAATGTTAATGTTATTGTCACTGTGCCGCGTAATTAGGCGTGTTTGATTCACAATTCCACACAAATTTGACTACTATCAATCACTTCTTGTCGACAGTTTGTATCAAGTGATTGTGCTAACGGGTCCCTAACCTGACCATGAAAGCGATAGCTCAACTTCATTTGATATCATGAGTGAGACATTAAGTTTGAGTGTGCTGCTAAGGTTCTTACTGAAATTTTTAATTGTATAGGTGAAGAAAGAACCGAACGAACTAGCAAGCTATTCATGATTGACTCGAAAAGCATTCGAAATCGATTCTTGAGTTCGAAATATTTGAATTATTAATATTAAAAATCTTGTTTCATTTGATTAATATCTGATGGAAACTATCTTTTGAAAAAATAGGTCCAATACAATAGTCAGTTCAGCAAAAAACACACTTTTTTATTAGAATTTTACAATAAGATCATAATCTAAAATAAAGTAATTCGCGACAAAAATTGACAAAAATATAATATTTTGTTAGAATTGATAATACAAAATTATAATTAGGAGTATTTTTCTTTTATCCTCATTATTGCAAATATTTTTGAGAACTATTATTAATTCATTATAAAGTACTTGGATTTCAGAACTACAGGCTTGTTGGTTTGGATTGGTGTCAGGAGTCAGGACTAACATGGGGTCATATTAGATTTGTCGCTAATAAGGATCAATTAGACCTAATTCGTAGCCGCAAATTTCTCTATTTCATTTGAGAAAAAAATCAACTGTCTCACAATTAAATGACATTACAGCTAATCAATGGATTAATCACTGGGGAACAGATTAGAAAGCCTGAAAAATATCGTGCTAATTCTGATTTAACAATGTCCAATATCTATTAAGTGTATTTAAATATTCCCAAAGGCGGTGTCTTAGAAGGTCACAAAAGATTAATTATTAATTCTAATGTTAATTAACCATAAATTTATACAATCATCAATCACAGGTAGGCCTATGAATCTCAATTATGGTTAATGACATTGACATTTTCAATTTGGTCCTACAATATTAGTTAGAGCCAATGGAAAATTTTGTCCATCATCAGAAATTATTGTCAATTTTTTAGCATAGCCAGTTGGATTGACAGTCTCTTGACCGTCCTTTTCTTTATTATTGCACTATATATAAGTCAATCACACTAAGCAAAAACCATTCATCATCACAGCAAAATTCCAATTCAAAAAAGAACTCTATTTCTCTCTAGCTATATCAGAGAAAATATACCAAAATTAAAAGATTATACAAAAATGGGTTGCTGGTCAGCTGAAAATGCTACAAATGCCTACCTCAAAACCTTGAGAATGGTAAGCAAATGATTAGTTTTTCTTTTTAAGTATGACAATAAGTGATGAAATTTCCATACAATTAATATTCTTCGTTACAATTTCGTTGCAAATTTTTAAAAATCTATCATAAATCCTTCACAAATTTGTTACGGAAATTTTGTTACATTTTTTTAGAGCTATGCCTAACGTATGGATGTTATTAATTAATTTGCAGGGCCAAAATGCAAAAGAACCAGACACAACTGAATTCATCTCAGCATTAGCAGCGGGAAATAATGCACAGCTAATGGTGGTGGCGCCATGCGAAAACTCCGCCACCTCCGTCGTGCTAGCCCTAGTTGCTGCAGCTCATCAAACCGGAGGCCGAGTAATTTGCATCCTTAACAATCACCACCAGTTAGAATCATCTAAACAAACCCTAGGCGGCTTCGAAGCCTGTCCCGTCGAGTTTGTCGTCGGAGAACCTCAAAATCTTCTATTAAACCATTACAGCGAAGCAGATTTTGTGCTTATAGATTGTAACCTAGAGAACCACGAAGGCATACTCGCCGCCGTTGAAGGAAGCAGTTATAGAAAACGAAGCGGCGCAGTTGTTGTCGGGTATAACGCGTTTGCCAACGGATCATGGTGGTCTAGTAGGGGAAAAACTCAGCTATTGCCGATCGGAGAAGGTTTGTTAGTGACAAGAGTAGCGGCGAATAGTGGGAAGATTGATAGAAGTAATAGCGGCGGTTTTGGTAAGAGAATTAGTAGTCACTGGGTTGTTAAGGTTGATGAATGCACCGGTGAAGAACATGTTTTCAGAGTCAGAGTGCCGCAAGGGAAACGGATTGAAGCTTGAAATATTGTTTATTTTGAGATTCTGATAAGAATTTTGTTGGAAGCATTAGTATTATGTTAGAGAATTTTGTGAAAGCCAATTTTAAATGTATATAGTAATATATGTATACTTGTGCTACGTATAAAGTAATGGAATTGGAGAGAAGATCGGTCTTTGTCTGATAAGATAAAATCATAGAAGCGGCTATGGAGATGATTAAACGTCAAATATGAATCTTCTAATTACCGTTGTAAATGTACAAATCGAACCATCAAGAAGCCTCTAGAGATAATGATAACCATCATAGCTTTTGGATGAATTAATTGATTATTTTTTAGCAATTACTTGTTCTAATTCGACATATTGGTTGTTTTGATCAAAAGAACACTGTAGTTACGTTATGTAGAATATCGTGGAGATGGTATTAGAATCTTTCTAGTCAAAAAGTCTAAATTTCATCTTCGACATCAGCAGTTCATTAATGAAATACATAAATTAAATTGAACCTATGTTTGTTCATATTTCAAACTCGATAGATATTTGTATGCAAGGCATGTTAGAAAGTAGGCAGAATCCATTCTCGTATTTCTGTGTTATTCATTTTGTATTTAGTTTGTCTCAGATTTACTTTGTTTCTTTAATAAGTTATTCTACTTCTGTATTTATCACCGTTTTATATAGAATTTGCTATTTATTTAGTCATTTTTAAAATTTATTTTTTATTTACTTTAAAGACGGATCATTGTAAGATTTGATTGTATAGAAGAACCTAAGGATGGTTTCTGCCTAAAAAGTATGATAACTATAATTGAAATTTCATTTAATGCCTCCATTAAACTTTTAAGTGGATTGATTATTTGATATCTCCTTCACTGGTTCTATAACTGTAGAGAGTTAAATAATCAATTTTATAATTATTGATAATCAAAAAATCAATTGCGAAATTATATTTGGACCGAATTGTTTGGCCAGAAAATGGCCCGAAAGGACCTAATTCAATTGAGAATATAATAGAGGTTGTTTCTGCAAACAAATAAGACCAATTATCCAATTATTCTTTGACCAATTAATGCTATAATTTGTGCAAAAACCAAACAATATCCATTATTTATCCATTATTTATTTCTTTGACCATTTAATGCTACGATACCACTTGAAAATAACTTTTTTTTTACTCTTCAATTTCTTTTTACCGTGACTTTACAATGCATAATTACATTAATTTTATTTGAATCTCCCATGTTTACATAATTTTAGTATAAGTATTTATATTATCCAACACTGTATTCTTTTTTAATGTATCATACCATATATAGTATATAATCAATAAATTTTAATTTTTTTATTTCAATAATATATATTTTTTTAAAAATAATAAATAAATTGCTATTGATATGTGCTAGAATAAAAATTAGATAAATAGTATAATTTTTTTAAATTAACTTTTTTGTTAAGTTGGAAATAAAAAAGAATTATTATTTGATTCTATTTTCTACTACATAGTTCATAAAATATAATATGATTTCAACTTGGCATAAAAGATTTTAAAAAGTTATTTTCGAGCAAAGTACATCAAACAAATTCAAAAACTGAATTTCGTATCAAAAAAGTCCTTCTTTAATTGCACCCATGTATATATGTTGCATTCTTCATTACAAAATTAAAAATTCCTTATAGTATTTAATTTATTCCTCAATTTGAAACTTAATTATTTTAATTTCAAATAAAAACCTTAAAATTTTGAAAGTTTGAAATCATATTAAGTTTAAATAAAATTTTAAAAATCTTTTTTTTTTCGTTTTTCGTTTTCCTTTTCTTCTTTCCTTCTTCCTTTCTTCTTTTTTCCTTTTTTTTTCTCCGTCGCTGTTAACGTTCGTCTTTCTTTCCTTCGTCGCGAAAGTCGTTTTTATGTCAACCGTCTAAAGACGAATTCAATGTATATATCTGACTGTTGACAGACAAACAAACGTCTATTCAAATCCAGCATCAAAAAAATATAATTAATTAATTTTTTTATATGTTAAAAAATAAAAGTGAATTTAATTTTTATTCTAAAAAGTAAACAATAACTCCGAGAAATAAAACGAATTTTAGTAAAAAGATATTCTACACCGATGATTCTTTTTTTTTTAGAATAATATAATAGCATCGCACTTAGAGGTATAAACAGACGCGATCTTATTAGTTACATGTTCAAACTGGCTACTTCTATTTCTAGAGGTGACATATAAGGTGGAAGTCTGAATGGATTTATAATTTTTTATTAATTTTTTAAGTCACCTTTAATTTTTTTTAAATTAATTTTGAATTAATTGCCTTTATTTTTTAAAAATTATTTTTTAACCAACTTAACATTTAAATTTAAAACCAAAACTAAATCGACTAAAAATATAATGACTATTTAATGAAAAAATAAATATAATTGCATATAATCATTTACTATAATATTTGGATTCTTTAACAAATATTAAATCGATAGCTAGTTACTCGAGATCGACTAAAAAACAAGATTCGTGAGGTTCACGAACCTAAACGAGCATCTTTACACATATTAAATAATTATCTTTTTACCATATTAACTTTTTTGTCTTTATTTAAATAAATATTATTTTAGTTGATTATATTATATATTTTATAGTGAATAATTAAAAATAAAAAAATTATCGGGTATGATATTTATTAATATTTTTTATTTTATAGAATACGAGTCAAATTCAAACATCTTATAACTTAAGAGCTTGAGTTTGAGTTTGACCTAATTGGGATTCAATTCGACTTTATTCGAAACACTTATGATTTTATTTTATTAAATATGTTTGACCTAACTTGAATTCGACTCTTGTTTTATCAATCCAAATCGGCTACGAACCGAACATGAGCTGAAAAATAAACTTAACATGAACACTAATAATTTTCAATGAACTGAACATGAACACTTTATTCATGTAACGAGGCAAACATGAACACCTCAAAACTCGGCTCAACTCGGCTCATGTTCATTTATAACCCTAAATAGAGATGAGCATGTAGTCGGTTCATTTAATAATTAAACTGAAACCCCCAAAAATCAAAGTAACATATCGACCGAAGGCTTGAAATTGAACCGACTTAACACTTAACATTAACCAAAACCAGATCGACTAAACACACAAAAAAACAAATCAAACTGAATCGAATATGTCGTTGAATCCGTTAGTTTAGTTAAAATCGATAAAAACACAATGACTATTCAATGAAAAAATAAATATCTAACTACATATAATTATTGATTATAATATTTGGATTCTTAAATATATATACACAATAATTATACAAAATGTTTACTAAAATCAAACCAATAAATTATATATTGTGAATCCTTTTATAATTTTAATTATTTCGTATCTAATTTGATAAAATATATTTATTTTTTTAAATGTTTCACAAATAACTTTTACTTTTTCATATTTAATTTCTAATCTATAAACTAATTAAATAACGTTATGTTTTGTATAAAATAAAAATATATTGTATTTAATGTACGTTATTTTTCAGATTTTATTAACTAAATCTATATATTAATATATATTTTTTATTTCTGTGGAATATTTTTAATTAATAATATTGTGACTACTTACGAAAATAATCAAATATAAGGTGTGTTTTAAAATGAAAAGAGATAATATAAGGACATGCAAGTAAGGTTTTCCATTTAATGAACAGTCATGTTGATGTTGTCCCTTTTACCGTGTCATAATTAGAATAATTATTAGCATAGTTAAAGCTTTGTGCATATTTAAGTAAATTTGGGAGGGGTGAATCAAAAGGACTGATTTGCAATTTAAATTTATTTCTGGCCGTTTTCTGTCCAAAAGAATTCGGGCCAAATAGCACTGCCCAAATCAATTTTATAGCTATTGAGAATTAATGACTTGTGTTTAATCTCAAAATAATTGAACCAAACGGATTTATAACAGCTGAGACAAAAATTCACTTGCAAAATTCCATTGTAACTAGGGGTGAGCACGGATCCTGGATATCTCTAAAACCGAACCGAAAACCGGGCCGAAAATATTCAGGACCGAAAAATATCTGTTTACCATTGACTTTCTCCGAACCGAACCGTACTGAAAATTTTATTGGTACGGTTCTGGATCTTTTATAAATAACCGTACCGAGAACCGAACCGAACCGTACCGAACCGAAGTACCGAACTTATACCCGAAAAACCGAAATTATATATATATATATATTATTCTAATTTTCATTTGATTATTATATTTGTGTTAACTTTGAATTTCTAAAAATTAAAATTGTTTTATAAAATTAAATAATATATATTAAAAATATTAGTCTATATATATAATTTTTTTTTATTAATTTACATAAAAACAAAATACTTATATACTTCAATGAAATTTATATGAATTTATCAAATATTTAATAATTATTAAAAGTATTTTTTATAAGTTAATATGAACAACACATATTCATTATTTTCTATCATTTACCAAATTACATAGATTTAACAAAAATGATATAATTTTAGACTTGAAAATATATAAAAGTACCCTTATCAAATAATCAAAAAAATAATATTAAATCGAACGATAATATACATGTTGTGCCCTTTTATTTTATTGATAATTATTTACTTGTGATAATTGAAAAAATAAAAAAATGAATGAATGAGTAGCTAATTAATTTTAAAAGTCAAAATAATATATTATAATATAGTAGAGATCACATTTTAAATAAAATTAATATCCATGGTTTTAGTGATATCCGTACCGAACCGTACCGAACCATTAGGACTGAATTCCCGTACCGAAAAATAAATTCTCTGAACCGAACCGAACCGATTATTGGTACGGATCCGGATATCCAATTTTTGATATCTCCGACTTTTGGTTTGGTTCCGGAGATTTGTCAATCCCCGGACTCCCCCGAACCGTGCTCACCCCTAATTGTAACATATTGTTGCCAATAGATTATTGCTTTTCTTCATATCTAACTCATTGAATGCCATTTGAATCTCTCTTTTCTTTTAAAGTTTTTCTTTTTAGAATCTTGTGAAAAATAATTCAATTGTCATAAAAGAGTAAAGTTAATAATTAGTTGTAATAAAAATGATTTAATAAATCATTTTTACTACTTTCTTATTCCAATAAAGTTAAATCTTTAGTAACAAAAAAAATTAATATTTCCTTTTTCTAAAAAAACTCCATATTTAATACTTAACTAGATATTTTAATTTTCATAATTAATTAATAAGACTATACATTTAATGATCAATTAATAGTAAATTAAAAATAATTATTTTTACAAGTCTATGTCACTCCATCGTGCTTTTATATATTGTACATATATAGTTTTTTTTTTATGTTTCATTTTAAATGTATTACTTCTATTATTTTTATTCCTTACTATCGTTTCCATCTAAATTACTATGACTTTGAACATGATTTACAAATTACAAGACATTCATTAGTAAGAAACTAACAATATACATGTATATTCTAAAATATATTTTAAAACAAAAATTATTCGACTAATGAGAATAATTCAGTTCTAGCATTGATCATTTTACATTACAAGGTAGGCATTCAACCCCGGCGCATTTTACTTGATGAATGGAGCAGCAGAGTACAAGCATATAGCTAGCTTACTAGCTTCGCACCAAGGGCCAAAATTACACGGACTTTTGATTACCAAGAAAGGTTCAATTCACCCTTCAACTTAGCATGCACTGGGTATTAAAAATCTCCAAGTTCGTGTTCTGTGACAAAAAAATCTATATTTTTCAATATTTGATCCATTTACATCCTTTACTATTGAAAAGGTTATTGAATTTAAAAATAAAAGGAAAAGTGCTTTGTCATAAGAAATGAGAAGATGGAGAATTGTGTGGTTTTCCCACATTGTTTAGGAGAATTCAATTTATTGAATTTATAAACTTGATTTTTTTCATATGGGTGTGGGCACGAAGGGGTACCCAATTTTGTAAATGGTGTAAGAGTTGCATCCGTCCGATCAGCCGGCCCGGCCCGGCCTGGGTTGGGTGGTTCGGCTAGCACTTAAAATAACTCTTTTGTAACTGTTTAACTCTAATTTCACGGTGCAGTGGAATCAATATTTTTTTTTGGGTGTTTTATCTTGAGGACGCCGCGGTTGGTAGTCAGCTTTGCACCACCGAATTGTGCCGCGAAACGTGAGCAACTCAGTCTGATCGTGTTATTGTTTCAACATTTACCATCCAGACAAACCTCAGATTAGAGTGTCAAATGGATCCAAAACTAACAAATTGTGGACTTTTTTTGCCATAGAACACAAACTTGAACATTTTGAATGTTTTAAGCCAAGTTGAAGGGGTAAAATAAACATTTATTGTTTAGCAATAGTGCACACTAGCTAGTACCTGGTGGTTATGAAATGATAAGAACATAAACTGATGGCTGTGTTATTACCATCCTTTCGTGGCTTGAAGCGTGTTGCCAGAAATTCGAGGCCTAACATAACGACCCAACTGAGTTCTGGGTCCTGCTATGGTTGTTGGAAATTAATGTAGAATCCTAGGTCAAGACATGAATTACATCATCACTATATCATTCGTACATTAGCAACAAACAAATTTCAATCTCTTTTGATATAATTTTGTCAATAATATGGTTGGAGTTCACGTGCAATAAACCCAATTTGTCCATTACTGTTTACATCTTTATAAGATCGAATGGGGCCAGTAACTCTGGAACATCACAGCTCACAACATCCAGAAAATAAAAATCCCCTTCCACCTTACATTTCTAGCCTTGGATAGTACTTGAAATTTCTTGATTGCCTAACATCACATGTGTCTTCGTACTGGAGCCGAGCATTTGCATACTCAAACTCGAGCTCTGGTCTAGTTAATCAAGTTCAGGTTTGAGTCGAAGTTTAAACAACTCAAACTCGAGTTCAATAACTTCGAGTTGAAATTGAGCTTAATCGAGTTTAACAAAAGATTAACGATAAACAAATAGGAAAGTTTGCATGTACAAGGAACTCGAAAAGACTCACGAGTCAATGATTTTAGAGTTTGAGCTTGACTCGACAGACTACTCGAGTAGCTCGAAGTCAAGCTCGAATTGACTAATATTGAATCATTTTGAATATTTTGAGTCAATTCTGAATAGCTCATGAATAAGCTCAACTCATTGAGAAAATTTCACATCTTTACATAGCACGAATTCAATAATTAAGTTGATTGCAAGTGAAAATCACCCAATAGAAGGCTAACAAAAAGTTCAATGACATTAACAACAAAGCTTAATCCTCAGCAAGAGGACCTACACTACACAAATGTAAATACTAAAATTTCAGTTAGTTCTACCTAGTACCACCTTCATTCCCAGCTTACCATCCCAAATTGAAAACTATCCAGAGGCAGGAGCTGTAAAACACATTCATGGAAATTAGAGACAGCTGCTAAAGTTTCCAAGTTCTTGGACAATGGCTTCCATGGACGGTCTTTCATCAGGAGACTCGTGAGTTGAAAGCCAAGCAATTCTTGCAAGCTTAGCTGCTTCGTACTCGAAGAATCTCCCATGCACATTGGGGTCGAGGTAATCTTGGAATCTGCAAGCCTCTGCTCCTAGCCGTACCAAGTTAGTAACGTTTCGTTTCCCAGAGAGAACTTGGAAAACAATCACGCCAAATGCGTATACGTCACTTTTGTCTGTGAATCTACCAACTGTTGCATACTCGGGTGCTAGGTAACCCATGGCGGCACTGGCCTTGACTGCCGAGAATACAACATCATTTGTGAGAAGGTTCTGTAAGCCAGAATCGGCAAGTAATGGATTGCATCGCTGGTCAATGAGGACCTTTTCCGCTGTAATGTTTTGGTGAACTAGAGCAGGTTTATTTGCTTTGTGTCCATGCAAATGCGCTATACCTGCATATGAAATAAACAACTATTGGTAAAAGCAAACAATATATTTGAAATTGCCTTCAAAATAATCTTCTAGTTATATGGAACAAAACAGAATGTCATTGATTGAAACAAAACTAGCTCGAACTTTCATCGAGCCATATAAAGTTAAGATTCATCAACTTATCAGCTCAATGTCCTCACCCTTTTTTTACTGTAACTATGATAAAATCTTAACTAGCTTTCAGAATGTTAAGGTAAAACAGACCTTTGGCAATGCCCTTCACGATAGAAACTCGAGTGGACCAGTCCAGCACACTGCCATCGCCATCCTTCACGTCAAGATACGACAACAAATTACCATTGGGAACAAAATCATAAATGAGAAAGCATTCCCCTCGGCCCCTTGAACAGCAAAATCCTCGCAACCTTGCTAAATTGTCATGCCTCAGTGAGGTCAGAATATTCAATCCCTTCAAGAATTCAGCTTCCTCTGACTTGCAACTGGATTTACTAATGCTTTTGATAGCAACAGCGGAACCATCTCTTAGAATACCTTTATACGTTGCAGAAAAGTTACTCTTGCCCAACAAATTCACCTCCGAAAAGTATTGTGTGGCAGTTTCCACCTCATCCAAGTTAAACCTGAAGCTTTGGAAAACTTCTTGATTGTTCCCACTAAAATTCCTACTATCAGCTAAAGGATCCCATCCATTAGAGTACTCGAGACTGATCAGAGGAGAGCCATTCTTTCTGCCAACCCCCTTGGCCTGGTCGGTAATTACAGGATTACCAGAAACCTCAAATGAGCTAGCGAGCTTCTGTTTTCGCCGACGATACTGAGTAAATGTCAGAATTCCAATAACACACAATGCAATAGTTACAACAATCGCGCCAACAACAACTGAAGCCTGATGTGATTTTGATGAGTTTGAGCAGTGAGTTTGGTTGCAAGCCAACCGCAAGTTTGCAGTTTCAGGGATTTCTCTTGTTGGCATACCAGTTGAACCTGGTCCAAAGGGTTCCGGTCTGCTTGGATTAAGATTGTTTGAAGCATTACACTCATTCAAATGCATGAACCCAGATCCACATAATCCTAAGTTATTTCCAAAGAAGAATCTTTCATTCAGTCTCTTGAGGGCTGTAACAAATACATCAAATTCGATCGAGTCATATTAGAAAAAACTATAAAGTTCAAACTTCAAAGTATCCAAAACAGATCAAATGATCGGAAAGCACTATTTACCGAGAGGTACATTGCCAGACAGAGAGTTGTTGCGAACATCTAGCACTTCAAGCACAGGAGCATCCGCTACTTTGGTGGGGATCGAACCAAACAAGCGATTAAAGCTCAAGTCTAACCTCATCAACATGCTCAAATCCCCTAAACTCGCAGGGATTGCACCCGTGAGTTGATTGGATTGCAAAGCAAGAACACTCAATTTTTTCAAGGATCCTAGCTGAGTAGGTATGCTTCCTATAAACTGATTATAACAAAGCTGCAAAACTACAAAAAAAAAAACAGACAAAATCCTTTACTAAGCAAAACCCATCACTCCATAAACAATAACTCACAAAAATAGCAGCTTTTAGGTAAAACCAAATTAATAAAATTGCAAATGCCAATACATAAAACAAAAAAACATTATTAACTTGATCTAAAACAGCTCTACATTCAACACCATAGCTCAAGAACAGCAAAAAAATTCCATCTTTGAACTTCATATTACCAGAACATTGAAATAATAATATAAGTATCAAGCTAAATCAAGTTTCTAAAAAAGTAACCAACTAACCTTGCAAATTTTCCATTTTTCCAAACTCAGGAGGAATCTGACCAGAAAGATTATTCACATTCAAGTAAAGGTCACTAAGCTGAGTCAACTCAGCTAGCTCCACAGGTATTTCACCATACAGCGAGTTGTAATGCAAGTACAACCCCGTCAAGTTCTTCAACTCAGCAACAGCAGGTGATAGCTTACCATACAACCCTTTACCCTGCAACGATATATTAGCCACTTGACCCTTGTCATTACAGGCTAAACCCTCGAATGAACCATCACAAGGCTCACCATCAATGGTCCATGAAGACAAGTACTTATCTTCTGGGTCTAAGGCAACTTTCAAGTCCATTAGTGCTCTTAACTCAGGATTTGCATGAACTTCTGAATCTTTTATCATGAAAGTAAACAAAGTTAAGAGCAAAATAGCAAACCCCATTGCTAAATTTAGCTCAAAATGTTGGAGATGAACTGGTTTTGAGCTCTCTCAGTCTCTTTGGATTCTGTTTATGGTCACAGGTTTTGGTTTTCTTCTATGTTTTTGACTGTTTGTGTGTAAAGAGAGAAGATGATAACAGGGAAGCGACAAGTTTTGCAGGACACTCCATACTTATTTTTAAGTGGAAAAGATGCACTATTATGGAAAATCTCAACAAAAAAGCCAAACCATTAGATTTTTATTATACACCGTTGGATTATTTGACTTATGTTTGAGGGCATCTCCAAGGGGAGTCACCATTTTTCCCTCACCATTTTTCAATTTGGTGAATTTTCACCAAATTTACTCCAATGGTCATCACCAAATTCTTCACCAAAAAACATATTTTTTTACTTTTTAATAAAATAATTATTTTTAATTCTTAACATTTTATACACTTTTTACCAATTACACCCGCAAACTTATTTATGCTCATATTCATCCGAATTATAGTATTATTTATATTTAAAAAAAATAAATTGCTATTAATTTTTTTAATTATTAATATCTTATAAAATTTTTTTAATTATTAATATCTTATAAAATTTAATTTATATTAAAATTATTTAAAATGAACATTACATTAATTTATTCAACTAACATAATAAAAAGACTAAAATAAACATTACATTAATTTATTTAAATTAACACAACATAAAAACTAAAATTAATGAAAACATAAATCAATCCTCATAATGACAAGGTAAATCCATTCAATGTAAAAAAGTACAATTTTTGTCTATGTAATGTTTTTATATTATTGTCTCGTAAAAATATTTATGTAATGTTTTTATATTATTGTCTCGTAAAAATATTTATGTAATGTTTTTATATTATTGTCTCATAAAATTAATTATGTAATATTTTCTTAATTGTCTCGTAAAATTATTCATGTAAGATTTTTATGTTATTGTTTTATAAAATTATTCATGTAATATTTTTATATTATTGTCTCGTTAAATTATTTAAAAAGTAAGTAATTAATTAAATACAACTACAAACAAATTATACGTACCAAAATGTAAATTAACCACATTATTATATTCAAAAGTGAAATGGTGAAGGAAAAATTCCTTCACCATTTTTGATGAAAGAGAGTGTGAGGGAGTCACCAAAATGCATTTTGGTGACTCCCTTGGAGATGGGGAGTCATCAATTCCCATTTTGATGACTCCCCTTGGAGATGGTCTGATGAGAATAAGAGCTTATGTAGAACTGGTTGCATGGGAGTTTTTCTTTTCTGTGAAGGAATGGAAGAAGAAGACTTTGATTTGACTATTGATGAGGTCTTGATTGTAAAATTCCTACTAATAGAGAATAAGAAACTTAGTACATGCGGGGGCAATAATGTCTTTTGGCATTTTCTCTATTTTGGAAAGAACATAGTCCATTAATGCAATATAATTAATTGGTTATCATTTTTGGTTGGAATGGTGAAGTTGGTGTGATTTAGAATGATGTTTGCTTAGGAAATGAGGTGAAAAATAGTAGTAGTAACATGATGATTAATAAATCTCTTTAGTCCAGGCCTGTAAAAACAAAATAATAGAGAATCAAAGTGGAAAATGAAAATAATTAGAGTAAAATAATTAAGTATACAATATGAAATATTTTGCAAGTTCATGTATTATCTTCTTTATAATGCATCAGCAAGTACATTTATTTTTTTTATCAAATAAGTATATTTAATTTAATGTTTTTATGCTTTCAAATTTTAAATAAAAAGATGTACTATATCAACAATAATGTATTTCAATATCACAATTTTAAGAATGTTCTATGGATTTGCTGTAATAAATTCACTAATTTCAATTTAATTAATTTAACTAGTGTGTATTTTTCGCTGGGGATTTCCAGGAAAAAAAGTCGTCCTATCTTATTCAGATTCTTTATGAAAGATATTCAGTCTATTCGAATATAAGTTATAGTATATTTCTATTTTTAAGAAAATATTTTTAATTCAAATTAAAATAGTCCTAAAAAGCTCAAATTAAAATACAACTTTTAGATGATTAAATTATTATTATAGAGATTTTTACTAGAGATGATGTTTATGGATAATTACAGAGAATTGTCTTTAATTTGACGAGATTATACCGTATTACATGGAATTCATATATTATTTTGATTTTTAATTATATTGAAATCACCATGGATTATAATAGTAAAATTTTATTTATTGAATGAGACGGGGTTAAATAGGATCATACCTTTTAATTAAATATACAAAACAATAAACATGTAAAAGTATTAAGTTTATTATAAAAAAATATACATTGGAAGAAATTTAATATGTATTGGATAATCAATGGATTAAATTTTTAAACAGAGATATGTCAAAAATTGACATCTATCAAATTTATTTTCTTAAATATATCCAGTTTATGTTTAATGATAAAATTTTAAATTTAATTTCTTTTATTCATATTTCTGAAGTCTCTTTCTTAATTCTCTTTTTTGCAAATTTGTTTTTTAAAATATAAACTCGAGAATAACAAAAGTCACTTTTAGTCCGAGTTGGAAAAAAAGGAAATATAGAGCTCAAATTAATGTCGGGACCTACTAAAAGTAATAGCAACTGCAGTGCCACGTGGTGGCACTATTTTGTCAGTTGGCGGTACTAATGAGGCGCATAGTACTGAGATTAGAATAGGAGTGTTTATCACATGCAATCGTTGCGCCACGTCATTTTTACATCAAACCAATGAGCATTTGCGATAGGGAATCTTTTAATTATTACTTATTTTTTTTATCATTCAATTTTCCACATGGCTAACGCACAATTGGTTTGTTGCACGAATGACATGGCGCAACGGTTGTGTGCAATAATTTTTCTTAGAATAGAGAAACAAAATTCAAATTCAAAAAAAGAGTAATCGTATGCGCACAACCTTACGGTAAGTCTTACTATAGAAGAGAATCGAGCCGTTTAAGAATAGCTTCAATCAGATACTGGAAAATGATCGTTACCTCTACTGATGAGTGGTGAGGTGTATGTAGCTCTATGTGTACTATGAGGCAGATGATAATGGAAATTAAGAAATACAATTATTGTCAAACAGAATAATAAATTGGGCTTTGTTTTAGTGTGCAGTGCCTCTCACTTTGTGCTGTTTCAGAATTTCTGACACTATTGAGTCCATGCTCTTGTCTTCCTCATTTGGATTTCTTTTCTTGCTTGCTGCTGTTTCATTTTCTTATGAGCAATTTTGATATTTTTGTAAACTGTTTGAAATTATTGTATAATTTTTTTAAATAATAATTTTTATTTTATTTTAAAACTATTTGATATCCTTGTAATCAGTTTGAAACCATTTGAAATTTTGTTTGAAACTGTTTCAAACCGTTTTTAATAGATTTTTAATAAAAACAAATAAATTAAAAATTTACAGTTTTCTTTTTTTTTTTGAGAAAGTTATGATCGTTGAATTTGAATTTCAAATGAAATTTGAAGTAATTTGATAACGAATTAAAAATTCGAGCGGATTGAAAACTAGATTTGAAATTAACAATAAAATTTTAAGAAATAATAATAAAATCGCGGGATTTAATTTCTTGAAATGTTATGAGCTAAAGATTATAATTGATTTGTTGATTTGCTATTTTTTTTATAGAATAAACTGAAAAAGATGAAAAAGAAAGAAGAAGAAAAAACAGAAGAAGTAAGGTATTATTTAAAATAAAAGGCTCATTAAAAGTGATATACTGGTTAAAATTCTCATGCATTACAGAAGTAAGGTATAATTATTGCAGGTTTATTATCATAGTTATTTTCTTTATTTGTTTTAGGCTATTTTAATCTTTATTGGTAACGTTATAATGTTCATTGTAATTTTAACCATGCGCAATTAGGAGTGTGTATCCGGTTCAAACCGAACCAAAATTATCCTATTTTTAAAAACTGAACCGAATGAAATTCTGGGAAAATTATTTTTCCACATCAACAGGTCAGTTTGATCATTTTTTATCGGTTTGTTTCGATTTTTCAGTTTAGTTTACATTAATCACTAATTGGAACTTTTTATGCTCCGAATCGAACCAGACCGACAAAGCAAATTTGTCGGTTCGATTCGATATTTAAATTTGGTCAGTTTTTGCATAGTTCAATGCCCAACAGTATATATCACTTGGAAGAGTAATAACATTATTCACAACCACCGCCAATTTTATTTCTATTATGCTGTCTCCATTTGTATCTTATACATCCTTAACATAAGGAAAATACTATATAGAATAGAATACTCAATACTGGAACTAAACAGGCAATAGTACTACTTTTTAGAGCTAAAGTCAAACTAAACAGAGTAAAATTATTGTTTTATCTAAACTAACATACATTTGATATTTATGTATTCTTTAATTAAATCCATAAAGAGCACTAAACTTAGTTAATTTTACAAATTTTAATTTTAACATTTGATCATTTAAAAACAAAAATAACAGTAAAATCGCCACTAATTCAAAAGCAGGCTTTTGCACTCTCACTGTCAAACAAGTTCGGAAATGGTGGTAATGGAATTGATTCTGCTTGCTTCCACAAGGCAGGCTAGACTACTGTAGAGTTTATTAAAGAAAGAAAAAAGGGCAACCCAATTTATAAGCATCAGATTTCGAAAAAGCCTGTTTAAAAAACTTTTTTTCTTTATTTTTTGTTTGTATTAGTTAAACCCAAAAAGAAAGGAACAAAAAGAAGAGGACCAGGCACCAATTGAGTTTTGGAAACCTAGCTCATGAACAACCGGACAAGTTGGATAGTATCACATAAAACTGAGCTATATAATGGAATCTATTACCAATTTGGCTCTAACGAAAGCAAACAATTACAAAATTTTCCGCATTGGTTACTCAATAGATGAGTTGGTACTTGAGCTTTTTGTTTTGAATTGTTACCACAATTTTAAGAAGAAGAAAAAACAGAATTGTTTACTTGTGTTGCGCCTAGTAGTTTACAAGTAGCACTGACATAATTATGATGGAATGTAAATTGTGTCTTTGTTTCTAATCTTATCACACTAACAATGCAATTCACTCTTACTTGGACCACTCCATTTGTCTACACATTTTCTCATTTCTGTGCTCAAACAATTGGATGTAATTGTAATAAGTTTTTCAAATTTAAGAGAAATTAATATAATTTGTAATAGTTTTGATTTGAATAATACTCAAGCCAATAATGTACATCTAGCACGTTATTTATCTGAACTTATTTAATTTATCAATCATTATGAATTATACATCAAGTGATAGTGTTGGACAGATTTGTACCGAGATCGTGAAATTAAATCATTCTAAAAATGCTAAAAAGTGTTAAAAAAATCAATTAAATGGGCAGTGTATATATCCAGTTTGAGAGTATAGAAATAGTGGATTCCTGCCAGTCCAGTTAGGAAAAATCGTATGAAAAACTAGAAGTGGAATATATAGGGCAGAACAATTACTTAATTAGCTAATACATAGAGTTGTAACCTCTTTTCCCTGTCCGACCCATGTTTAATTGATTAAGTAATCAAAGCTATCACATTTGCCCATAAAAAGTGTTTATTTGTGCAGACATTAATCAAGTTTGAGGCTTTTTACGCACCGAGCAGATCTAGATTTTTTGGATTACTCACATTATATAATACTAACTTTATTTGAGTTATACATGGGCTATCGTGTTGGGGCTGGGAACATATATTGTTGGCATCCAAGTGCATGCCATGTTTCAATTGAATCGTTTTAGAAGAGATGTCTGCTTCAACCCCAAGAACAACCTGACCTAAAACAAGCCATCTCTTTTCTACAAAATGTCGTTACTTAGACATGAGATACTATGTAATATGCTAATCAATCTTTGTCTTGCTTCAAAACTCAATTTCCACCTCAACTTTTCCAGGTTCATTAAAATTATTGGACCGCCAGAACTAGAATAATTTTCCATAAGATGGCTAGCTAACCCCACAAAATTAAAATTATTAGATCATTAGATCTTCAATTTTGTTTTTAAGACGTGGGAAGATATTTTGATTCTTCAATGCTGGACCAACCTTGTAATTCAGTAAACTCTTTATACCCACACGCAAATTGTAATGCTCTTCTTCCTGTAGTACGCAGCTTTTATAAAGCAGATTCAAACATTTTGGGTCAGCATCAGGGGGCATATTATCCCAAAACATCGGAACAATTTGATCATGTTATTGAATTACAGTTGGTCGCATTAAAATGGAAATCAATATCACACAGCTCACTATGCCCACATACTATTATTGTTTTTCCCATTTCCAATTGTTGGCAAGGTGAGGTTAAGATGGTTATAACAAAATTATATTGTAAAATTTCAGAACTGAACTTGTAAAAAATTGGAAATTTTTCATAAACGATGTCGTTTGATAACATCCTCAATTTTACCGAAGTTGAAGCAAGGAGACCTACCACATTGGAAGACACCAATGCAGTCCAGAAAATGAGTTGCTCTTTTTATTTAACTTTACATTTTACTTTATGGAAGGGGTCCAACTATTTAGCTGGCTGCCTACCCAAAAACACACAAGAAAACAAAATCTAGTTGGTAAGTAAAAAAAATGAACCTTCTCACGGAGAAAAATAACTTTTTTTTATGAATGATTTTATTTTTAACTTTTTTCCTTTTAAAATAATACTAAAATTGAAATTAATATTTACCAACTTTAAACCACTACTTTCCAGCTCCTTTTTTCTAGAATGGACTTTCGAGGCCCATTTGTAACATAACATGACTTGCCACGGAAAAAACCCAGTCCAAATATTATGGGCTTGTATTCAACCACCCAAATCTTGAAAATTCCAGGTCATGGTGGTGGTTAATTAGGCCACTACTGAAGCCCAATCTTAAACCAAATATTCCGATTAGGTTTTGGTTCTTCAGGCCCACTCGGGCAGTTGACAAGTTAAAACCCTAGAAATGCTATCGATACATCTAGCAATAAAAGTCCATTTGACACCTCCAACTTATCACAAAATAACAGAAACATTTAAATAGATAGTTTTTAACAAATAAACCCACAACTTATATAATCTTTTATACCAAGCTGGAAGTGAAAAATAATCACTTGTTGCTTAATATTTTAGGGTTCGCCGCTGGTTGCGAAGGAGAAGCTAAACTAAGCCGCAAGAGCAGCAGCAAGCACAACCAACACCGCCGTCACCATGGGTCGTATGCACAGTCGCGGGTAACTCCTCCTCTCCGTTCTCCGTCCATCTCTATTTCTCGGTCTCTGTTATTATTATTTATGAATTATTGTACTTTACATTGGTTTGCAGTAAGGGTATGTCAGCCTCAGCCCTGCCTTACAAGAGAACTCCACCGAGTTGGCTCAAGATCTCTTCTCAGGATGTCAGTATTATTTCATTTTAATTTGTCTTTAGTTTCTTGTTTTTATTGGCTGTTTGGATGTGTTAAACTGTGATTAATGGTTAGATTGACTTGTTTTAGGGTTTGATTTAATTAAATTTTGTGAAATGTATAGTAACTGAGGCTTGATGTTTTCAGGTTGATGAGAACATTTGCAAATTTGCAAAGAAGGGGCTTACTCCTTCTCAGATTGGTGTGATTCTTCGTGATTCTCACGGTATTGCTCAGGTTAAGAGCGTTACCGGAAGCAAGATCTTGCGTATCCTCAAGGCTCATGGTATGCCTCTTTTTCTCGCTGTGTAATCTATGATGTTTTTTTAGCGAAAATGTCGTAAATTTTATTAGTTGAATAAACACTTAGGTCTCACATTTACTTATTATTGGTATGTCGCTCAATTGTTAAGAGATATTGCAGGGAATGATGTTTCAGTATAGTATTTCATGTATGATAGAATGACATACTATATTTTGATGTTTTTTTAGGTCTTGCTCCTGAAATCCCAGAGGATTTATACCATCTCATCAAGAAGGCTGTTGCAATCAGGAAGCATTTGGAGAGGAACAGGAAGGATAAGGACTCCAAATTCCGTCTAATTCTTGTGGAGAGCAGGATCCACAGGCTCGCACGCTACTACAAGAAGACAAAGAAGCTTCCACCTGTCTGGAAATAGTAAGCCTTTCTATACTCCATTTGACTTCTGGTTTTGAATTTGTTAATAGTTTTATCATATCTTGTTTTAGTCAAGTCTAAAGTAGCTGCTAGCTTATATCTATGACTTGTGATGTTCCTTTCATGTCTCTAAAGAAGACACATTTTAGTTTAAATGATTTTTTTGGAGTAGTGTTTTGTTGTCTCTACCAACTTTTTGAACTGATTCGGGAATTGACAATGTTAACTTAATTGTGAAATTCTAGTTTGCTATCAGTTTCCCCCATTTTTACTCTTTTGTTGAATTTGATGTCTTGTCTTTTAAATTCAAGTCTTCTTTTTTATCTGCTATTCAGTCAGCTGCCCTGTTCTTGCTCTATAGTAGCTCAACATGTCAAGTATTATAAATAGCTTATATGTCCATTTTTATTCAACTTTTGTAGTTGATTACTGATTGTATTTGTATTATCTTGCAGCGAATCAACCACTGCCAGCACTTTGGTTGCCTAGAATAGCCATGTTGGGCAAGTTTTGAGATCAAGGGTAGACGTTATGTTATACTCTTATGAGTCCTTATCGTGGTTCATAAGTTTTAGACAATTTTTTCCATCTTGAACTTTGGTGTACCAAATATTTGCTTGGTTTGAGTTTTATGTACTACCTTTTGGAGCTCTTTTTTTGTTTCAAGAACTGCAATTATCATCTTGCTTTATGGTTTTTGGAATCCTTCATTCATATGCTGTGGCTTCCGAATGTTTAAATCATTAGGATTTTTGTGCTTTTGTTTCATACGTTTGCATCTCTTTCAAGTATGACATCCTAGTTCAGTCTGTGCTGTGAACATGCAGCGATACATTGTAGTTCAGCTAAAGGAGTTTCCCATGATAATTATTGATGGTAATTAAACTAATAGCCTGCAATTTTATTTTGAGCTACTTGCTATTACTTGATTATATAGAAACAAATTTTTTTTGCCTCTTTTTATTCTTAGAGATTCATAGTACTGGGAATGAGTTTCCATGTTAGAGTATTTTATTTGCTCTTTCAATGGAATTTTTTTCTTTGACAACCACGCCCGTTTGCTTCATATATGAGTATACAATCTTATGCAGTCAAAGATGGAAATTTATTTCGACAAAGTGGTGTATATTGATGTCCCAACCCTTTAGGTCAAGTAAAACTACAAAGAACAAAATTTGAGCTATAATTCTTACTTATCTCTCTACGTAACTTTTTTTCTAAAATTTTCAATGTGCGGCTTCTTTTGTTAATAGATTTCTTTGTAAGAAGATAATAATCAAAACTCTTGTAAAAAAAGATTATGGCGTTCCAAGAAAATCAAGTTAATTGTTTGGAGTTGAATAAGTACCAAGTTCGGTGTGTGCTTGTGAAACACTAAATTTTGAGCGGTCTTGTAAAACTCATTTGTTGTTGAACTAGTGAATTGAGAATCTCAATCGTTAGTGAATAGTGGATATAGGCTTGTGTTTGAGTCGAATCACACTAAATCCTAACCCATTTTTTTAAACTTTTATATTTTGCGTTCTTACAATTTTTAGTTTTTAATTTGCAACCCATTCATCTACTCTTAGGTTGTAAAAATGATTTCACATATATGCATATTATTTTATCCATAAATGATAAGGCTAATTATCATTCGAAGTGTCTTAAATTATAAATATCTTTTATTTTTAAAATTTAATTGATAACTAATTAGATAAATATTTAAATATTTTTAGTTAAATTAGTTTTGTAATCAACTAAATTAAATTGATAATGGCCTTAATGATAACAATTTGAAAAAATTAATATTTTCAATATTAAAAATACCACTATAAATATTTTATAAGTTTCTTTGAATTAATATTTATTAAAAAAGTTATTAAAAATAATAAATTAATCCATTATTCAACAAAGGTTTTATGGATAGTATAATTTTTAGTAAAAAAATAATATTTTAAAAAACATTACTACATAAACAAAAACAAAAAGATCCAGAATACCTGAAAAACCCTACAATCACTTAAACCCTAAAGAACAAACGCAAATGGTGTTAGGGCTCAGACATTTCAGCGACAGAAAAGAAGACGGTTCAGGAGAACCAGTTCTCGACACCGTTAATGGCGAAGTTCTGGTACACGTGCAGCCCGGCGTTACCGTTGTCATAGGCAATTGCCCTTCAGAATCACCCGGCACTCTTTACATCTCTTCCAAGTAAAATTATGTTCTTCTCGAGCTTTAGTTATGTTTTTTTTTTAAATTACAGTAGTTAATAGTAAGTATTTTTCTTATTGTATCAGGAAAGTTGTGTGGTTAAGCGATGCAGGTGGAGCAAAAGGTTATGCTGTTGATTTCTTGTCGATTTCACTTCACGCGGTCTCGAGAGATCCCGAGGCTTATCCCTCCCCTTGTATTTACACTCAGGTTGGTTATTTCGACTTCATTGTTATTTTTATTTTATCATTGCTCAGTAGGAAGTTTAAGGTAGTAATGTCAGTAATTTTATTAAAGAGGTTTTAATATGATCATTATTAGTATATTATTTGAGTAACGGTTTTGCATACTGTTGTTCTCATCATTTCTGGTATAGCGGTTTAATTGTCAAATCTTTTATTTGATTGAAGATTGAGACGGAAGAAGCTGACGAAGATGAATCAGATGATTCGGAATCAGAAAGTAATGAAATTTTGGACTTGTCAAAAGTTACAGAGATGAGACTCGTTCCGTCCGATCCTTCACAGCGTATTTATTCATTCCACCTATAAAAAATAATACTTCCATTGAATTTATGCTCATTTTTTGCTTGTAATTCTATTGCATACTTTCTTACAGCATCGTTGCTATCTTCTTGATTGTTACTAAAGCTTTTTTTTCTCTTTTGGATCACAGTTGATACTTTGTTTCAAGTATTCTGTCAGTGCGCTGAGCTTAATCCTGAACCTGTTGATGGTGGGCGCCATCTTCTTTGACTGTATAATTGTTGTCCTGATTTTTTTTTTCACAGTCTGCCATGCTAATTCAATGCCTATGTGTTTCTTTTTATACCCTTAATAGAGGTTGATGGAGGGGGGAGTAATTGGATTTTTAGTGCTGATCAACTTGCAGGCGATGATGCTGGTACGAGACTGGCTACCTTCTTTTATCTATTTTTTATGTCTTTTTCAGGACTAATATGTAACATATTGGTTTCTCCAGATGATGATGATTCTAACTGGAATTTCTTTCAAAATCCAACAAGTTCGATTGGCCATTCAAATGGAGATCATGATGTAACTCGTGGGGTGCTTGAGGTAGGTTTTTCAATGATTATGTGCTCTTCTAGTACCTGCCGTTTTTTGTATGGCGCGTTCCAGGACCTGCCTTATAGTTCTGTTATGCAACTTAGTTTTTTTCTATCAGAATCTGTTCATTTTTCTTTTGAGAAAGGAGTTTGTTAAGGATTTCTATTTTGCCGATTCTGATTTTTTGAAAATACAATTTTTTGTAAGGACTGCATTTCTGGTACCTATGTGCACCCAAACTCTGTAAATTACAGTACCCAGCTAGAAATTTCAATTCGGATTAAATTTAGCTAGTTTCTCCGCCATAATTAGAACATTTCTTTACACAAGTCCCTTGACAAGCTGATGTTGTGGATTGTATACAGCTTCAAATCAACGATCAGCGGTTTGAAGATCCAGAAGAGATGGAAGAAGAGGATCACAGCAGTCATCAATGAGGCACCTTTCACGAGGCTTCCGATATGTCTTTTCTTTTGCTTTGATGCGGGTGTACATTTGTACTTCCATTTATATACATTTGATGAGTAACTGCGATGTGTAACATGTGTTCTGTTTTTATCTAAGTCTATTATCAGACTTCTAATGCATAGTTGAACTAAAGAAATATATTTGTTTCATCTACTTTGAAAACATTGTGCACGAATTTTGTTCATTAATTAATTTTGTAGATAAAAAAAAACAGGAGTTGTGGACTTTAACTGCTGCTTTTGATATGCCAATACAGCTGCTTTTTCTTTCTTCTTTAACTTGCATATCAAAGCTAATTAGGTTGATGGCCTTATTCAATCATAACATTTAATATGATCATGGTTTCTCGAGTACAGTCGAGTCCAGTGAATAATCCCAAATTTATCTGAGTTAAAGACATAGTTCAATATCTTGAGATCAATATAAAGCGGAATATTAGTTCACTCAAGGCACAAAGTTAGGAACGAATGTTAAACTGAGCGGTCAAAGGAAAAATTGCATCTTTGAAAAACAATTTGGTATGTTAGCTTACAAAATGAAGCTTCATGCGATTTTTAAATACATTCCTCTGATTGCAAATTAAGTGAGAGCACAGAGCATATGATTAACCTAAGGGCATCTCCAACACTTGTCACCTAATTTAAATTAGGTGACAAGTGAACTCCAAGAAGTCACCTAATATTTCCTCCTTTCCAAAACAATAGTCCATTTTTCTTATTTTTTTTATCGCAAAACAATAGTCCATTTTCCTTGTAAATCATAATTTAGAGAGTTTATTTTCCATATCGTCCTTATTTAAAATGTACTCCCTCCGTCCCGTTTAAGAAGGGACAAATCTCAATTTTTTTTGTCCCACTTAAAAAGGCCAATTCAGGATTTTTGTGCCATTTTATAAGAAATTCTCTCTTATACCCTCATTTTCTCTTTCTATAATTAAAGCTAATACTCTACACACAAATTACAAGACAATAATTAATAGGGGTAAAATAAGAAAAGTAAAGAGTAATTATTATTTTCTTAATATATGTGCATAAAAGCTATGTCCCTTCTTAAGTGGGACGGAGGGAGTATCATTTATTGCTATTAGCATATAGTCATAACATTTAATAAGGTATGATAGAAAAAATGAAGATAAATTTGTGAAAAGTTAGAGCATTAATTGTGTTTCTTAAACTGTGTGAAAAGGAAAAAGTGGACTACTGTTTTAGAACCGAGGGAGTATTAATTAGGTGACAAAAATGCTCTCTCTCTCATCAAAATAGGTGACTCCCTATTTGGAGTCACCAAATCACTATTCATTATTTTAATATTTGATTAAAGTATGATTTTAATACTTATAATTTGTTTTTATTTAATTCAACACATTTATAATTAAAGACTTAAATATATATAATATTATTTATTTTTAATCACATGAGAATACTAAAATATTAAAATCGTTTATTTTGTCATAAATTATTAAAATTAACATAAAAATAATATATAAATAATTTTATGAGACAATAATTTAAAAGTATTACATTATTAATTTAACGAGACGAAAACATAAAAACATTACATAAATAATTCTACGATACGGTAACATAAATTAGACGATAGCCTAATAACGAAATATAATACGGCATGTAATAAAATAACTAAACTAATATATAACAAAAATAAGTTTATGGGTGTAATTGATAAAAGTGTATAAATATTAAAGTAGAGGTGGCAATTTTCACCCATACCCATTTACCCACCCATACGCACCCATTGTATAAAAGGTATGGGTTATAAAAGGGTAGTTATATATTAAATGGGTAGTAAATGGATAAACATCTTCCGACCCATTAAAATAAGGGTTATAAAAGAGTGACATGGGTACCCACACTCTACCCATAATAATCTAATAGGCAAAATTGGTTGAATGACACATGCCAATTTAAGAGTACAAGTTTTTTTAGAATATCAAATAAATTTTAAATTTTAAAGTCAATATTCAAAAGTCATAATGAACTAAAATATTTTTTTTTCTCAAAATTTTTTTTTCAGATATTTTTTTTTTAAAAAAAAAATTCCGAAAAATATTTTTTTTTTCCGGATAATATTTTTTTTCAGAAAAATATTTTTTTCCGGAAAATAGTTTTTTGTTTCAGAAAAAAAAAATTTTGAAAAATTTTTTTTGGAATATTTTTTTTCAGAAAAATTTGTCGGAAAATATCTTTTCCAGGAAAAAAAAACGTTTTTGTCGGAATTTTTTTTGGAAAATATTTTTTTTCGGAAAGTATTTTTTTCCGAAACATATTCTCTCTAAAAGTTTCACTCTAAAATTCATTAATTCTTACAAGATGTACAATTAAAATGTAATATAATTTAAATTTTGAAAAGTCAATTTTTAACATTATACATATAAAGTGGGTTAATGGATGGGTTAGGGTCATATAGGGTTACAAGGGTATGGGCACCCATATAAAACTAAAACGGGTCATAAATGGGTAGATTACCCATTTATGACCCTACCCATTTAAACCCATACCCACCCATTTGCCACCTCTATATTAAAGTTAAAAAATGATTAAAATATTAAAGATAAAAAGAATATTGTTTTTTGGTGTAGAAAAAGGTGATTGTTGATTGGAGTGAATTTGATGACAAATCACTTAATTAGTATTTGGTGACAAAAATTTGGTGATTTGAGTTGGAGATGGCTTAACAACTTTGGCTATGTTTGAATGAACTATAAAAATTGCAACAATGATAATATGAAGTTTATTGAACATAAGACCATCTTCTTGAGGGTTTGGACTAATTGAAAGAACACGAGGCGTAACATTCTGAAATTAGACAGGACGAGTAATACAAAATCAGAAAGAAACCAATTCCAGCATATAAAAATTAAGAAACTATAAAAACCTTGGATAAAAATAATATAATCCATAGCACTTCGTTAACAGAATAACAGAATGATAAATTGATCCAGCAAATTATACAGGAAAAACTACACGAAGCTCGGTCCTCCAGTTTGAATTGGAAGAAAGCTGTTACCAGAAACCATTGAAAAGGATGCAAGGCCACAAAATAGGATTTTTTTTGACAGGAAAAACCTAATGCTAAGTTTCTAAATTGGTGGTTGCCAGTAATTGAGCAATGAAGACAATCCAAGCACTTAAAGTGTATAAAGTTAATCTGAAAATCATAATTTCAGTTAAGGAGGATAAGATGCAAAGAAAGGAACATAATGCAATTTGGAACCAAATATAAATAAAAGATAAAACAAAATTTTCACTCTGCTTAACATAATTTTCAGTTTCAGAATAGTATGAATGGAAAACACATGCTGCATTAAACCTACAAGTATTTATCCAGACAAGGAAAAAGACAGATGTTCCAATACGACAGATAACAAGCAAAGTCTTCTAAAGAACTAAATAAACAGAATCCCCAACAAAAAAAGCACCATATCTATGAGTCGGCAATTGTCACTTCAACCTCAACACCAGGTTCAATAGTAATAGAGGTGATCTGCTTGACCACATCAGGGGAACTGAACAGGTCAATAACACGCTTGTGGACGCGGAGCTCAAATCTGTCGAAGGTATTAGTTCCTGCCAGAAGCAAATACAATGACACATCAACTTCAATGTAATATCACAAATTGCTAGAATTAACCACCTATAAAACTTGTAATATACTTAACGTGACTATAAGATTTAACAAAATAAATGATTGAAAGACGATGCATCACTTGAACTCAGTTTAAAAGAGAAGCTACTATAAAAGCAGCAGGAATGTATGGATATGTAATGAAGGAACAAGCCAGCAATATTAAGTGTGATCAAAACCTCCACTAAAGATTTATGAAACCAGCAGTTTTATTAACAAAACAACTCCTTTGATTGAAAATCTCTATGCTTTGATTTCTCAGGCAAAATTACAGTTGAGCACCGTATTCATTAAGATGGAAAAGTGAACTATCTGACTATAAATCGCAAATAAACATCATCTTATGCAACATAATAGTTTTAGCAGTAAAGAACTGGTCAGAGAGCCTATTACTTAGATTCCTTAGCTTATAATTATTCTAGAATTCCCACAACAAAGTCCATTCCATCTTAGTAAAGCACCATAATCATAATGAAAGGCAAAGTATACTATTTAATTAAAAGCCGCAATTATACATCACAGTTTAGAGCTCGAGAAAAATCTCAGAAGTGCAGCATCACAGGTCATAACTTGGATAATTTAGATTCCAATTATTCTTGAATTCCGAAATTAAAATCCATTTCATATTTTGGCACACACTTGCAATTATAACATTGATTTTGTAATCGAAGAGACCCATAAAAATACAATACAAACTCAATATGGCAAGCGAGTTGATAAAGGTAAAAACAACTACCTTCTCCACAAGGGGATTTCCTGGTAGTGATGAGAAGAACCTTGGTAGGCATCCTCACTGGTCCTTTGACCCTCAATCTCTTATCTTTAGCTCCCCGAACCAAATCGGAGCACACTACACAAAATATAAACAAATAATTAAATAACACACAATGAGAATCCAAAAACACTATGGACTTCGAACAGATTTATATAGCAAACAGAATTAGCTTAAAATTAACAGAAAAACAATACCCTTCTCAAGATTTTTGACATTTTTGGAAGAGAGGGTGATTCTGATCTTATGAATGGACTCCTGTGGATCCTCCAGCCCAGCCTTCGCCGGCTTCATTGCTCCATAAGCAGCTGCCATTTTGTCTGTCTGCTTTTAATTTCTCTAAAATTCACAACACAATCGGTAAAAGAAATAAAAATCAGCAATTATAAAAATAGGAATTGAAATTTAAAGATAATTAACAATTAGAGACGAACAAACCTGAGAGACGAGTGAGAAGAGAGGGAGGGTGCGGCTTCTTCTGTGTGTACCGTCTCTTCAAAACTATGAACTGATAGATTTTTGATTTAGAGTTATATATCTGAGAGCTAGGGTTAGGGTTTTGCTGTATGTAAACGTGGGCCGGGTCTATTTTATCACTACAATTGGACTTAGCCCATTGAAGGGTGAGGATTTTTCACTCCAATCATTATTAACTACACTCCATATTAATTATTAATTAGACTAATTTATCTTTTAATAAACGTTTAAGCTCAAAATTCCTTCTTTTCTTTTTAAATTTTCAATTCATTTAATTTTTTTCTATAAATTCTTCTTTTATATCAAGTAATAAAAATTAATCGATACTCAATTTTTGTGACTAGTTAATTTTAATCTTATTTAAATTAACAATGAAATCAATTTATAACTCTATCGAATTTTGTACTACGATTATTACAATGACGCAAATTATTCAAACTAATTCTTAATTGGAATACACTATTATCTTAATTATAATATTTATTGCTATTTATTAAGATATTGAGTAGAGCTTAATCATATCAATTTTGTTAATATAATATAAAGTATATTATGTTTTATAACTTTTTATTGAAGAATGTAAACTAATAAATTGAATAGTGATATTCAATATTTAAAAACATAAAAATATCTACTGATAAAACTAATAGAATTTTTAAGAATCTTAAATATAAAAAAATTAATTCATATGGGGTATTAGATTGGCAATTAAAATAAAGGGTATAATTTTTAAATAATAAAATGACAGTAAGTGTTTTTTCATAAATTGTAGTATGAATTCCTATATTTATTTGGATTATTAACTGAAGGTTATATTAATCTAATAATATAGATTATGGAGTGGGAAAATCCACGCCTCCCATTGCATTGCCTTATGATTAAGAGAGATATGCCAGTTCTTATTACATATAAACCATGTCTAATCAGACTCAAAATATGATTAGACTGGATACAGATATGATACATTTAATAATCATATTTGAAATCCATAATACAAGCATGACATATTTATGTTACAAGCTATATGTCACTATATATATGTAAATGCGTTAACGTAAAATTGACAGTCTGTTTAAAATAAATTAATATGTTTAAATCAATTTAATTATTCAAAAAAATGTATAATACAAGTTAAATTGCAGAGAGATTCTTAGGTAGACTGAGTTTACCATGTCATCCGTGGACTAGCCTATTATATAATGACACGTCATTAAAATGATGACAATCTTGTAAATTCGTTTATTACTTATTTACACTTTTGAATAGTAGTATTACAAGATTGCCATCATTTTAATGACGTGTCATTATGTGATAGGCTTAGTTCACGGATGACGTGGTGGACTGAGTCTATCTAAAAATTTCTCTAAATTGCAATACATTGTATACATTGATTGTCTCGTGAATGGGTGGACATGTTTATAGCAAATACTTGTTTAGTTTTGTGTCATTTCATCGTATAATGTCTAAAATTAAGATTTAAAGGATTTTTTTTAGAATATATTTTGAGGATATTAAGATTGTTGTTGATGTTGTTACTATCATAATTTAATTTGCAAATACGCTTTTTATATTTATCGAATTTTAATGTAAAATCAAGTATCCCATTAGATAAAATTAAGACGCTTTTTTTTGTAAAAGCAAGTATCCCGTAGAAACAATTTTTTTGATTACTTTAGTTATAAAGTCATATTTTTAAATACAAATTTGCAATTAATATTGAACCATATACTTCATGGTTAAAACAATTATATAGTTGAAGTGTCGTGTAATATTATCGTGGCTTAATAGTAAAATAAATTTAAACTTGTAATTTTTTATAAAGGTTTTAATTTTTATAAGGTTAAATTATCAAAAAATACTCTATTTTTTTTTAAAAAATATTGTTTATACCTTAAACTTTTAAAATCTTCAATTTTAACACATTTTTCAGTTTCAACTATAGCCCTTTGTTCAAATTAAAATGAAAAAAGTTTAAAAATGAGAATTGGTTTAAAATTAAGAATTTTACAATTTTGGACCATAAATGAATTTTTTTGAAAAGGTGAGGTGTTTTTGGATGATTAAGTCTTTTATAATAATGTCTCGATTTTATTATTTCGTTGCAATCCTGGTCAATTATTTTCTTATCAATTTAACTGTTGCAGTTTTTAGTTGAATTTATAATTAAATTAGTAATTAGCAAAACTCATTTTTAGAATTTTAAAATATAACTTTTAATATTGAAAAAAAAAAACATTAAAATCTTCTAAATTCTCCAACCTTTTGATGGTTGAAGAAAAAAACAAATTTGAAGTTAAAAATGACCGGAAAAGTCAAATAAAGCTAAAAGGTATTTATTAAGGTGAAAAACTGAAAAAAAAAAATCGATTAAAAAATAGTTAAAATTGCACCAAAATATTAAAATTAGACTATTTCTTATAAAAATTAAAAATTCTGGCTAAAATAAAAACATTACTTAAAGATTTGAATTTATTTACCATTAGTAATACTATCTTTAATAGTAGTAGTTCTTTTTATAATAAACAACATTCTATACAGAATAAAGAGCAAGTCATAGAAAAAATAAGTCTAAAAATTCTTGATGCTAATTTTCTTTTATTTTCTATCATTTTCTTTTAACTTATGTTTTTTATTTTGTTTTGTCTGAGAAGAAAAACATATCTTTCAATAAAATAAGAGATACATTCAAAATACTATTGGTCAAACCAATTCTTTAATTTAAATGAAAAGGAATTTGAGTAAAACCAATTAATTATTAAATTGATATAATAAACAAAAAAGTTATGATTCAAAGTTAATCAAGGCAAGTTACCAACTTATTTTATTTCTCCTACCTGCTTGGAACTCTCCACTAAAAACAGACCAATATCAAGCTTAGAAATTAGAACCAGACTCCTGAGACCAACCATAACTGAGATCAATGAATCCACATTGACATTCAACAGTTGAACTGCTAATAACTTGGCAAATCAACGGCTCATTCATCCACAAAAAAACTGAAACAAAACATAATTGCTGGATCAACAAATGTAATAACAATCCTCAACTCAATTCAAGGCACCTAAAACTAGCAGCATACTAAAAACTCTTCATCAACTTAGTAATATCTGCCAGCTGAATAGAAAACAGAGTTGTTTCTGAAATGATTTACAAACTTCAAAACAAGTACCCAAATGTGAGAAAGATAAAGCTAAACAACATTACTTTAATGTTCAAAACATCAAGTAATTAACACAGCCTGAATATCCCGTAAAGATGTATTAACTGTTTCCACATTACTACAATTTTCATGCGTTAGGTTAGAACCTCTCTCAACAAATTCTCTGCGGGACTACCAACTTGTCCGTATAACAGATCTACTCCATTCGAGCAACCTGAACCTGTACTTACAGCGCACTTTAATCCACTAATAGAAGGAAATCCATTTACATTACTCTTATCAATAGTTGTCAGTTGTGACTACATTTCTAAGGTAGTTGCCAATTCCACGCCTTCTATCCAGAAGAAAGGCGACTGCGTTTAAGAGGACAAAATAGACTCGTAACAAGGAAAATTTAAGTCTATAGGTATGATTTTTCTAACTAACAAAAATAAAGTTCACCAAAGTTTTGGCAAGCATACATCTACAGTCTATAACTGACTAAGCCATTTCGGTCTCTAAAATGATTAGTTTATTAGGCGCCTAAGTCAGCTTGAAGTTCTCGACATAAAATCGTGCAAACTGTTTTTTCTTATATCAACTAGAAGCACAAGTTCTCCCAAATGGTAAATTGTGACACGACTTCTTAAAAAATGACAACAAAGTATTACTAATTATCAATGAATTAAATAATGAAAACGACTAAAATTCTTCATTACAGATGTTGATCATGTCAGCTAAATTTCATACATACTCGTGAACAAGAATAAACAGCATAAGATGGCAATGGAAACAAATAACACTGCCTTTTGACTTGTAATCCTCCATATTTGAATTTTAATTCCCACATAAATCCACCGTACACGAACTGTGAATAAACCTACCAAAAGGAGGAGAGAGACCGGAATAACTCTAAATGCAAGACTTCATATTCTTTCAAGACAGCCAGCCAATTCATGATTTTATAAACAACTACCAACGAGTTGACAAATTAAATTAACAGATCATAAATCTCTGGACATTTGCACAGCACAGCACAAGAATTATAATAGCTATATTGAAGTTCTCAGTTACCATTATAAACCATAATCAAACACGAAAACACTCATTAAACGTTCTTCTACATCAAACAGTTGAACACGTCAATTCAGAATCACAATGAACAAGTAAAAAGAAAAATAATCATCAAGATGCATTACGTTACCACAGGATAATGCACTATAATTGAAGCACCCAAAAAGTAAGATATTCATTTATAATTCCAATAGACAATAACATTGATTCAGTTCATCACGGTAAATTCCTAACTACCACTAGCATTCTACTTAAAAATAATGAAGAATAAAGAACAATGGGTAAAACAAGGAGTAAAGTTCAAGTAACACTTCAGGAATTCTCCAAAAGCATGCATACCAGCCATAAAATTCATATATGGTGGTTCAAGAATTGACCTATTTCACAAGTAGTATATAGCTAATGGACAGATATCGCAAGAATCAAATCAATATATATTCGCATGATCCTACCGCATATTCACAAAATGCAGCAGCATTTACACAGAATTCCTCTTCCCTGATCGTGTGTAGTAATCCAGATACCACCGCACAAATTTCTTCAACCCCGATTGCAAATCAGTGGTAGGCTTATAACCAAGCTCCTTCTGCGCCAAACTAATATTCGCATGAGTAAACAACACATCCCCATTTGCAGGCATTTGCAGCACAACCTTCTTAGCCTTAACCTTCAGCAACTTCTCAAGTATACTAACAAGCTTACTAACGGGAACAGGCGAAGTATTTCCGAGATTAAACACTCTCAATTGAGCAGGACCTTTTTTAACCCCACCACTCCCGGTACTCTTCTTAGCAGTATCCAACGCACCTAAACAACCCTTCACTATATCATCAATGTAAGTAAAATCTCTCGCCACAGTGAAATGATTCGGCCCTTCAAACACGGTTATCGCCTTCCCTTTCAAAATATCCTTCGTAAAAAAGAAGTAAGCCATATCAGGCCTACCCCAAGGACCATAAACAGTGAAGAATCTCAAGCCAGTGATGGACAAACCATAGATATGATTATAAGTATGAGCAATCTCCTCACCCGCCTTCTTCGTAGCAGCATAAAGACTCGAAGGCTGATCCGTTCGATCCTTTTCCGAAAAGGGTACCTTAGTATTGAGTCCATAGACTGAACTAGAAGATGCCCATACAATTGCAGGCTGTGGATTCACGGACTTACAAACTTCAAGTAAAGAAACAAAGCCAGCAATATTACTATGAACATAAGAACCAGGATTTTTCATTGCATACCGAACCCCAGCCTGAGCAGCCAAGTGCATTACATGAGTAAACTCAACTGATTCAAATAATTTCTTCAACAATTTAGAATCATTAATATCACCCTCAACAACATACACACCTGAACGCTCCAAAAGAGCGCGTCGGGCTTGTTTCAAAGAAGGATCATAATAAGCATTGAAGTTATCCAGGCCAACCACGCCGTCCCCCCGCCGCCGTAATGCTCCACAGACATGGGTTCCAACGAAACCCGCCGCGCCGGTGACCAGAACTTTGATACCGCCGGTACGTAATCTGGGTGTTGCAGATTTTATAACTAATTGCCAATCGGAATCGGTTAGAAATCGCCGGCCGTTATTACTGTGTTTATTATTATTATCCAAATGGGGAGAGTGGATAAAGAAGAGGAGAATTAGACCCAAGAAAATGCAGGTCCAGAATATAAGTTTTGTGATTGAAAAATGGTAACGAAATCGATTTAAGGATTTATCCATCAAGAAAAGAAATACAAATTTTCTCCGAAAGTTCCAATCTTGATATAATTTTCTCGGGGAAAGTTTTAATCTTTATATAATTTTCTTGGGAAAGTTTCAATCTTTAAGGATGGAAAATTGGGGTGAGAAATGGAGCTTTCATATGGGTATTGTAGTTGGGGAGTAATACTGATGGATTAAATTGTTGTTATCTGAGGTTTAAATTTTGGATTTTTTTTGTTTGAATTAATTTTTTTTAATGTTTTGTAATTTGGGTTGTGCTTTATTTTTATGTGATAAGATAGAGAGAGAAAATTGAATGAGAGTTTGAGAGAAGAAGAAAAAGGTTGAAGGGCAGATTAGATTCAATGGAAATGAATTTGAAGAAGAAGAAGAAGATAGAGAGGAGAGAATCTAGTTGGTTTTTACTGAGGAAGAAATATTCAAATTATCTTCAAAACAGTAATATTTTCATTTCGAAAAGGAAAAGATTGTATTTTAAATTTAAGTTTTGATTTTTAAATTTGAACAGAATAAACAAATCGTTAGATAAACAGAAAACATATAAATAAAGAAAAATATAGAATATGCCAATAATATGTTAAAAAATTTATAAACATATATCACTATCTTATTTTATTTTATTTTACCAAATTTATTCATACGGAGATGATATTACGTGATCTTATATACGTCATGTATTTATACGCATAAAATTATAATATAAGGCGACATTAACTTTAAACAGGCGTATATATATTTGATAAAAATCAAAATAATAATATATAGTAAAATTTATAATTTATAATATATAGACTTTATTATTTAAAAAAATACCTTAGAATTTTGATTTTTTTTTCTTGTGATCTATATTTTAAATTTTTTGCCAAAAAAATATATATTTTAAAATCGTCAATTAATTTATTTTTAAATTTTCAACTTCAATCGTAGTTATTTATTTAAATTGGAGTAAAAAAATTCAAAAAAAATATTATATTTAGAATTTTTGAAGATAAAATAAAAAAAAAACTAGAACAATATAAAATAATATGAAAAAGTATTTAATTATTTATTATTTTAATTTGAACAAAAAAATTATAAGTAAATCAGAAAATTGAAAAATGGATCAATTTGACTATTTTAAATATTTAGATTATAAATAAAATAATTAAAAAAATACAATATTTTTGGATTATTAAATTTAGTTTATATACATATACACACATTCAACCAATATAAAAAAGAAATTTACTGGTTTGTGACTTAATCCGAGGAGTGATTGAAGGAAAAAGGCCAAAGGAAAGTGTAAAGCAAATAGTCATTAGGTAATTAAATTACATGTGCAGTGTGGACCTCAGACCTTATAATTGTTAGACTATTCACTTGTTTTTAATAAAAGCGTGTGGACCATTTCCACATAATATAAAATAATTATCCTTCTCAAAAAACAAAATTAAAACTAAATAATTTATGAATTTTTGAGTTAATGGAAATTCCAACTGCAAACCACCGTCACCTCCATGTGAAAGTTGGATCAAAGGCTGAGATCTGATACGGGTGATTACCCAAAAACATGTTTGAGTGGTATAAAATAAGGATCAAAAACCATGTGCACCAAACATCAAATCCATTTTATTGTATACAAAATTATACTTTGAAGGTCGAGGCACCGTCCATGTGCCCAAGTGGCCGATACTTTCACCACTAAAATGCCAATCCATAGATTTTAATTTTAAAAAAATAACAAATTATGTTGAGATATTCACATTATCAAAATAATAAAAATATAAAAAGTTCATAATAATAAAGTTTTTATGATTTTTTACATTTAAAAAAATTAATATTATTATGCCCATGGTATTCAAAAAAAAAAAATATTAAAAATAAAGTAATTTTAAAAGGGTGACTAACTAACTAAATAATTATTTTAGCTATGATTGAATTTAATTTGTTTAATGTGAACTAATTAATCACTCTAATTTATTATTCAATTAATAATAATAGGATATTAGAACGAATTTGGTTTGATTTCTTAATTTTTTATTAATAAATTCCATTTCAGAGGCCGAGTGTGGTTTGAATTTTGTGTGTTTAAATTGTAAATTTTAAAGAAAATTCATTTTTAAGTAATAAAATAATGTACAGTTTTTTTTTTAACAGAGATAGAATTTTCATTAAAATTAAAGGTACACACAATTATTCCATAATTATTACAAAACAGACAACATAAAAAACTGCTAATAAGTGTCACTCTTGATATGAAAATTTCACCTCTTGAGCCCAGTTGTGTGCTGCAGAATTTTGTTGTCTTGGAATAAACCGGATTATTGCTGAATTGAAGGTGTGTTGAAGATGCCAAATGTCATCACAAATACCCTGATAAGTCGCAATATTACAATGTCGACTATTGATTGTATTGGATACTTGGAGGGAATCGCCTTCAAAAACCACATTAGTCCAGCCTAAAGAGAATGCCCAGTTCATAGATTCACGAAGGGCTAGAAATTCCAAAATACCTGGATCCCATATGTAAGAAAAATAGGCAGAGAATTTTTTAAGTGTATTGCCACTGCAATCCGTTGCAATTACACCTATAAATCCTCGCTTATTACGCTTGTCCACTGCTGCATCATAATTTATCTTGATGGATCCTGATGGTAGTCTAGGAACTTGTGGCACATTTTGAGTATTCGCCGTTCGTGTTGGACGGGTAAGAGAATTCTGACTTTCCTGAAACTCTTCTAATTCCTTTTGGCTTGAAGATATGATTTCTAAAAATAAATCTCGCTGATCTTTGAAAATTAAATTGTTACGAGATTTCCATATATGCCATATCAAAAAGCAAAATGTAGTTTCTGCCACTCCAGATGGATCCAATTGAAGAAGACTATGAATACAAGATTTCCAGAATTCTGGGAATTGTTGATTGGGTAACCAATTTGGACGAAAGGAAAGTGATGAAGAGAACCAAACCTGTTGAGACCGAGGACACAAAAAGAGCAGATGCATAATAGTTTCAGACATGTCACAAAATTTGCAGACCGCAGGAATCTGGAATCGATTGGAAAGTGCTTGAGCCGTTGGAATTCCACTATGAAGACATCGCCAGATGAACACTTTAATTTTGCTGGGAGCTGCAATATTCCAGAGATGTTTCCAATCTGGTTTAGAAAAACCGGGAACCGAAGACTGAACCTGATTCTCATTTTGTAGTGCAATGTAATATCCAGACTTGACTGTGTATTGCCCTGTAGATGTGAAGTGCCAAAGTAGCTTATCCTCATATTCCCAGTAAGGTATTGCCATCTCTAAAAAATTTTGAGCATCTTCTGGGTGGAACAATTGGAGAATCCAACTTGACTTCCAGTTTCTACGAGTGGAATCGATAAGATCATATACAGTAGTTGGAGGCATTGTGGTGATTGGGTTACATCTGGGTAGAAAAGGGAAAGCTGTGGGTACCCATGGATCATTGAAGCAATTGATAGATCGTCCACTGTTAATATGCCATCTTAAGCCTTGTATTAATAGATCACGACCCCAACATAAACTTCGCCAGCCCCACGAAGGTCTTGTCCCAGGTTGTGCATGAAGAATTGAGGTTGTGGGAAAATATTTACCTTTATATATTTGGTGAAGAAGGGAGTCTGGAGAATGCATTATACGCCACACCTGTTTTGCAAGGAGAGCTTGATTGAAAGCTTGTAAATCCTTAAATCCCAGACCTCCATTCCACTTGCTTGTGCACATTTTATCCCAGGCAATCCAACACATTTTCCTCTCATCATTTTGTTGCCCCCACCAAAATTGGCGCACAACTTGATTAATACGAAGACATAAACTTTTGGGAATCATAAAGCACATCATGGCATATATGGGTATGGCAGTAGCTACAGCTTTGATTAGAATTTCCTTACCTGCCATTGATAGGAACTTTTCTTTCCAACCTGACAGTTTGGCCATGATACACGAGACAATTCCAGAAAAGGTTTGTTTCTTAGACCTCAAGATTTGAAAAGGAAGTCCCAAATATTTCTCATGAAGTGCATTTTGTGAAATGTTAAACATGTTGGATAGAAGGCATCGTTGATAGGGGTCAATATTAGCACTAAAGAAAACTGAAGATTTCTGGAAATTTATGTACTGACCACTTATTGTCCCATATTGATGAAGTAACTGTTTGATTGTTTGGATATCCTTCAAAGAAGCTCGAGAAAAAATTATAGTATCATCGGCAAATAGCAGATGAGTTATTGTTGGACATCTCTGATGAACTCTAATTCCATGTAGGGTGTTTTATAAATTTATTATGAACTTTTAATTTTGACAAATTAAATCTGAACTCTTAGGGTTTTGCAATTTTAGATCCTGGACAATTTTCCATTAGAAAAATACTAAAGTGCACATCGGAATAACCATTGTTTCGGGGTCTATATCAGCGTTTTTCTGATAAAAAATTATTTGGTGTTGAAATTTAAAAAGATCAAAATCTGGTGTTTTAATTTGCTAAAATTTAAAATTCGTATTAAATTTACAAAACACGTTAAAATTTATGATTTTTTACGCTTTTAATTTAATATTTTACAAAACTTATGGCAACTTTTTAAAAGATCATAATGATACTTAATGAATGAAACTCAATTTTGCATAATAATATGATGAGTCGAGTCTAATGGGATTCACCTACTGTAGCGAATCTCAAGAATCGCCAAAAAATAATAAGTCAAGATGAAATTATTAATTTTGAGTTTGATATTCATAAAAAAATATTTGGAAGTTATTCAGAGAATTTGAAATCGAAAGTGATAAAAAAGTCAGTTTATGCTCGAAATAGTTTATTTATGAAAATACCATAAAGGTAAAATTATAATTTTGGCCTAGTCTTTCTATATAAAGCCATCATATTCTTCATTTCATTTTCACCATTTTTCTTGAAGTTTCCAAGCTCCCACTTTTCCCTTATATATATTATTTCGAACTCTTTTATTAATATTTTTTAAACAAAAAACGTTAATCAATTATCGTAGATTATTAATCTATCGTTTGTTTTACGATCAAAAGAGTTTAAAACTGTTAGTTTCCACATATTTTTTGAAGTATTTAAATTTCAATTAATTTTTTTAAATTTAATTTTAAATATTTAAATTTAATTTTTGAAATGCTTTTTGTATTTTAAAATCAATCGGAACAATGAACTAGAACTATGAAACCAAGAATTGAAAGGAAGGATTTGCAAGTAAAATCTATTTTTGGCTTTATTTGTAAATAAAATTTTATTTTGACCGCATCTCTTTTATTAGGAAACTCTTTTATCCATTAAAACCCACATTAATTGACAATCCATTCCACCAAAACAAGAAAATGCCGCTTAATAAAACGGATGGAATATAAGGGCTGATTAGCAAATTAAAAAAATTTCTGGCCATTTTGTGTCCATAGGTTTTCGGGCCATTTAGCATTGCCCTTTAATTAGTTTGAATATAATTGGATCTAAACTCATTTAATATGAATTCTTGCACTTTAATTATGAATAGTTTTTCAGATAGTGGTGACATAAGTTTCTGAACCGGTTGAATTGTAAATCAACTGGCCAATTGTTCCGTCTAATTAATTTTTGAAACATAAAATACTCGCGTTCAACTAGTGGTTAAACCGATTAGACCACGAGCTATAACTATAACCAAATATTATATATTCAACCAATTGAACCGGCAATTAAACTATTTATACATCGGGAATTGGTTGCTTCACCGGTCCGGCCATCCGTTTGGTTTTTAACACATTTGTTCTACCTAGGTGACTTAACATAGCGAGTAACTCTAAGATCCCTGGATTCGGGTGAAATGGCAATATATCAACTCAGTAACAATTGGCAACCGACACAACGATTAGAGGTTAATTCTCAAATGTGTGGTGTGAGTGAACTGAAAAGACATGGCCAATTAGGACCACAATTGTTGTTGGGTAATTTAAAGTGGGCCATTTCTAGTTATGAGCTTGACGATGAAAGTTTTGAAAGATACCGTACCTTTGTCTCCCTAGCCCTTTGGATTCGTTTGGAAACAAGCCAATGTATTGGGTACTACCCACTAATCTAAACCGAAATCGGACCAATTTGAGCAAGCAAGTTGGGATTGGAGTAGCAAAGAGAATCTGAAATCACGAAAATAGATGGGAAAAGGGCAATACAACCACCACCGCAAAGGAATCATATGAACAAGGAGTGCGTAAAAAAACGAACGAAAACGATTTTTAAACCAAACCGATTCAGCCAATTTGATTTATTTTTATTTGAGAATTCGGTTTATGTTTTGAAAAAATAATTTTTTAACTCGATTGTGAAGAATAACCGACTAAAATGATGCGGTTTTGTTTCTTTGAAAATGACGTAGTTCGGGGTTTATACATAACATGTGCTATGCCGAAACCTAATCTGATTCTCTTTCAAAATCTTAATATTCGTTTTTTTATAATAAAATAGTAGTTTTTTAACATGTATAATTATTATAACTGTTACTTAAATTTTATTTCTATTCTCATTTAAATTCGATGAAATCGGTATTTTAAAAAAAAAAATTATTGCTCTGTGACCCAACATTCAAAAAAGGCTTATTTGTAAACCATAGGAGCATATGTTTGCCCCTTTTTCTGATTAATTTGACTAATTCTTTTGATAACTGAAAAGGAGAGAGCGTTTATGAGAATTTGAATTCACGAGCTAACAGTTTGCTGCGCAACGCTCATACTAATAGTCATATACTTCAATATACTTACTTATTGCTTAAAGGTTTACATTTTAAACTTAAAATAATAAATTTGTGTTTGATTTGCATGAGAAAATGAGGCCCTTGGTAGCAGTTGTGCCAAGCTTAGCTCAAGAAACCCAATTATCTAGCCCATATGTTTCTGATTCATGCCAAAGATTAGGCCCAGGCCCATGCCAGACTAAAAAGGCCAGGAAAAAAGCTAGAGGAAATTACACTCAACACTTGATTATCAAAAATAATTTCAAAAATACTTGAGCATCTTTTTTTTTTCAGTCAACACTTGATCCCACCTTTTTATTTCATCTAGCACTTGATTCCACCTTTTTATTTCATCCAGCACTTGATTTCATCTTTTTTATTTCATCCAACACTTAACACAATTTTTTTATTTCATCCAACATTTAACTCCATTTTTTATTCATCCAACATTTAACTCCATTTATTTAAGATTTAGAATTTAGATTTTAAGATTTTAGGGTTTAGGGTTTATGATTTTAGGGTTAGGGTTTAACATGATTTAGGGCTTAGCATGATTTAGGGTTTAGGGTTTAAGATTTAGGATATAGGGTTTAGCATGATTTAGGGTTTATGGTTTAGCATGATTTAGGGTTTAGGGTTTAAAATTTAGGATATAGAATTTAGCATGATTTAGGGTTTAGGGTTTAGCATGGTTTAAGGTTTAGAGTTTAGAGTTTAGGGTTTATAATTTACCATGATTTAGAGTTTAGGGTTTTGTATGGTTTAGGTTTTAGGGTTTAGAGAAATAAGATTTTAAGTGTTAGGTTTAATGTTTTTATTAAATTAAGTGTTAGGTGCAATTTATTTTCTTTTGTAAGTATTGTCCGTAAATAAAAACGAACATAAGTATTTTTGAGATTATTTTAACAAAATCAAGTATTTTTCAATTTTTCCCAAAAAAACTAACCAAAATGGCCTAAGATCAATTTCTCTGAACGGCTAGGCTTGCTTTTAATTCTGAACAATTCAGACTACTTGGAGTGCGGTGGAAGATAAAGATAAACATTTAGAATGGCAAATTGATGAGATAAACATGAATATACTCATGTATTGCCTCCAATTTTAGTAATGACATTCTATTGCTACCAATAGGACTCAAACTTTAACCTGAAGCATGTATCACTTACAATTTATCTTAAATTGTCCATCGATTTGAGACATAAATAATAGTAATTGAGTAATATTCAATTGACTCGTTAAAATATTAACAAAAAGTCGATTAAGTAGTGCGTTTGTAAAGTCAGTCGATTCATTGAGTAATATAGTATTTAGTAAAGTTGTTAAGCTTACGCTTACCTCTCTCAGGTGTTGGAGCGTAATTAAAAAGAGACAAATCTACCAAATGATTTTTCTAGAATGAATTGCAGATTATGTCGTTTTTTTAAAATGTTTTGTGGCTCTGCCCGAACAGTGTAAAACAAATTATCGACTACGTCACTCTCAGGATATAATAGCCAATATCACTGCTACAATATGTTATGCACTGTAACAATATCGGTCTACTAACATCCAAAAAAATAGTTGTTTAAAAAACCTCAGTAAAAATAGAGGATTGTTTAGAGTTTTCTCTAAATATTTTTTCTATTGCGAAGAAAGTCAAAATTATATAATCAAAATAATATACAACGATAATATTAACATTATGAAATGCATTCGTGACACTAAGGCATGCATTTTAAGTTGATTGAATCATATTATAAAATTGTTTAACTTTAAAAAAAAATGCGACGAAGAAAAAAAAACAATGAGTAACTTAAAAAAGATGGTAAAAAAACAAGACTTAATTATTTAAAAGTGTCCCGCATCTTGAATTTTTATTTTCATAGTTTCATTTTATTTTTTTGAAAAAATAGTTTTACATTTCAAAATCTTCAATTTTAGTTCATTTATCAATTTTTGATTTTAATTATATTCATTTGTTTAAATTGAAGTGAGAAAAAGTTCAAATATATCATTCATATTGTTTCATATTTGAATTTTTCATAAAAATGTAAATTGGAACAATATAAAGCAATATAAACGATATATTTTAACTTTTTTTTACACTATAATTGAACAAATAACTATAATTGAAACTGAAAATTAAAGAATGGTCCAAAATAAAGATTTTAAAAAGTCAAGGCACCATAAAATAAGGCGAGATATTTGTTACGATACCATAAAACAATGTCGGAATATATAAGAGAACAAGCAAGGACTAAAGTAGATGCAACTCTCCACCCTACTTTTTAGCTCCAATAGCCAAAAACTCACGGACGGAACCAGCCTTATGACTGAGGTAGTGATCACTCCTGCAATTTTTTTTTACAAAATTACTCTTTCAATTTTTTTTATTTAAAATATGGTTACTTAATTTTAAATCTTATACAATTAGCCCCCTCAAATTTTATTTTGTACAAATTAGCCACCCATAGTAGAATTCCGAGTCCTGCCCCTGCAAAAATCTAAATTAAGTGAGAATTTTTTTAACAGATTAAAATGCATTGTTAATATAAAAATTAGAGACAATAAAAATGAAACTTTTAGGATAAAATATGTAAACAAAAAATTGCAACCAAATTTGTTTTCATTTAGCGGCAGTCACTACATCCAACGACAACAAATGGAACTCGATTTAGCAATAAATAGGACTAGTCTCTAAATTAACGACGATATTAAATAACGACAAAAATATTTATAAGAAATCCATCCTCAATTTGGCCACATAATCTTTATTAGTGACAGATTACGCGTCCCTAATTGTTTTAGGGACAGATTTACTCCATTTAGGGTCGAAAGTTCGTCTCTAAGTTGCATTTTTCCAATAGTGGATCCGCCCCTGGTTTCTACCCACAACATGAAAGAAAATAAAAAAAAGGCACCTTCCCTTCTATAAGTAAACATTTTGTGAGAGAAGCAAGTAATTACTAATTACCTGCAACAACAAATGGAGGAATTACAATGTAATGGAAACGGTGGAAAGTTGCAGGTAATGTCAGGCAGTCCATATTTGGATTCAGAATTGTAATAAAAGTCCACTGTGTCACGGGCAGCCATATAATTATAACTTTCAGTCTCCATTGTTCGGTTTCTTCAAATTATATAAAGTTGGGTGTCGGTAGTAACACGATTCGTCTAACACGTTAAGATAATTGAGTGATATAATTTATCATATCATAATAGTCGTACTTGTTATGTTAATCATGTCGTGTCGTGGTATTCATTTAAGATTCACGTTAGGATTGAAGATTTTAATGTGATTAGTTAAATGAATCGTTTTTGTATTGATCTTAAACGGATCAACGAAGTGAGTCGAAACAATACAAATACGATCCGAGAACACATTTTGACACTCCTAAAATAAGGTGTGGATGTGGACTATATTAATTAATTTATAAGAACATTTAAAATTGCAGGTGACGCTATCTATTTTTCAATTACTGAACAGTTAGGTAATTCAACAGTTGGGTACAGAGTCTGACACTTTGAAAAGCCCTATCCTCAAAAGTCCATCTGCTCATAAAATCACCTCCACCATATCATAATAAGTCTAACCATAGTGAGCCCAGCTCAACTCCTCAGCTTGACTTTTTTTAATTTCTTTTGTTCTTACACTGCGTTGAATTTGGCTAGTTAAAGGTCACCTCAACTCTGAATATGGATTAATTGATGTATACAATGGTCGAGTATATATTATATCCTATATATAAAAAAATGATTAATTACATACAAAAGTATCATTTTTATACTCAATTAAAATATTGTTATGATTTTTTTAAAATTGTCAATTTCACTTACCATCTTTTAATTTTTTTGCAGTTTGATCGTCATTTAATTCAGCAACTTATAGCTGGCGTGGTGATCAGAAAATGTTATTATGTGACAATCCAAATGTACCAAATATTGATCGTGTTGCTACGTTGATTATTCAGTTAAAAATCTAATTTAGCACTACAATGTCTTTATGAAAAAAAATACAAAACAACATTTTTTATTGTGAAGTATCAATATAAATTATAATAAATTACTTGTGGCGTCTGATTTATCACACCATATTCTTTTTTTTTTTGATTGTCATGTCAACTATACCAGATTTTTGCATGAGGATAGAATTATAAAAATTAAAAAATTAAAAATAAAATTGATAACTTTTAAATATCATGATAAAGTTGTAAATTATTGTAAAATGATGACATTGTATATAATTTAATAAAAAAATTGTTGGAATTTTATACTTGATCATCAAATTAATAGGTAATATTGTTAATTGATGAATAAGGTGAAGTGATTAGTTATCAATAAACTACATTACAATAGCTCTTATGCATAAAAATGGGTTTAGATCTAATTATAATTAAAATGACCATAATTCGTAATCTGGTTGTTGGTGTTGGTCCTTTATCTTTATAATTTTTTTTAATTATAATAATGTGAGATATATGAAGATGAGATAAAAATAACTTCCCAGTTGAAACTGAAAGCCAATTGCAAAAGTAATATAGTTGATGATTATTCTGAGATAAAAAAAAATTGAAAAGGTATCTATGCAAATCAAATAATGTTGGTTAAAAAACAATAGTTGCAGTGTCTTCAGTTTGTTTCTCAAATGAACTTTCGGGTTTCTCATATTTTCAGAGAAGGAAATATGGCGGCTGATAGCTTAGCTAAGCACGGAGTCTCTGTGAGTTCTTTTTTTGGGTGGGATTCAGCCCTTGAATTTTGTAATAAGGTCATCTCTAATGATTTTAGTAGGATGACTTCTTACCGCTAGCAGCTCTTGTTAGCTTTTTCTTCTTTGTTATTTTGAACTATTTGTATTCATTTTTTCATTTATATGATTTATTTTTGGTTCTCCAGAAGCGTGATGCTTTCGCTAAGAGGGTATCAACCTAATTGAGATGTTCGGGTGCGATCCTGATTTCTGGTTTCCAACATTTTACTAAAAAAAACTACAAAATGTACAAGGGAGTGAATAGTTTAAGCCAATTTCGCGTTGGAATTCTAATTTGAATAGACTCAAATCTGCAAGTTTAAGCCCGAGTTTGAATGACATCTAAACTATGAGATTTAATAAAAATAAAATAAAAGGTATAAATTTTTTTTCATAATTTTTATAAAAGTACAAATCAGCCTTTTTTACATTCTTTGGATATAATTAAGCCCATTTTTATTTTCAAATAGAGTAAATGACTCCTTTCATCCAATACCATTAGAAACACTCGTTAAAGGCTAACATGTCTTTCATAATCATATAAGAAAAAAGTTTAAAAATAATTTTAATATTTAAAATATTTACCGAAATTTTGAGGGGGTAAGTGTCTAAAAGTAAGTTAAAAGGGTTTATTTATTTAATTTTAAAACAATCGGGTTTTAATTGTTTAATTTTAAAAGTACGAGAGTTTAATTGTGCCAAAAAAAAGAGCTGGTCTATATTTTTGAGAAAAAATCGAGGACATTTTTTGTACTTTTTACCTAAAAACAATATCATATTTTATGTATTTTAATTTATTTTCAATTAAAGATGTTTAACTAACTAAGATCACATGCCATGATTTTATATGTAAAAATAAATATAATAAAACACAAATTATTATTTTATAGTATGTGTAAAAAACTCGTTTAGACTTGTAAGCTTTATAAAACTCCTTAATCATATTTGAATAGCTCGTGTTCGAATTTAAATTTTACTCGAGATAAATTCGAATAGCTCAAAAATTTTCCGTTCAATGTTAATTGTGTAATTGATCCCTAAAAAATTGGTAGTAAACCAACCCGATTGAACAATTTAGTACTATCAAATTAAGGCCACTGAAAGAGGAGGCTACACTGATATAAGAAAAATTGGAAATGGCATATGATAATTAGGCATTTAGGTTGAAGTAAACATAATTTTAAATCATATTACATCCACGAAAAAGTAATATGTAAAATCATTTGGACTCTACTTTTGTTTTTATCCCTACTGAGTCAAATTATTTAATTGGTTTATTTCGGTTCTTTTTTGAGTATTCTCTTCAATCACTTCATGTCCCTAAATTACATTTATAGAATTTCATAATTCAACATGTTTACCGATAAAGGAAATGCCTCCTTGAAAATTATTACAGAACTAAAGAAAGTTAAATCAATTGCTATAATTATTGGCCACTATATAATTTTAATTGATCTTGATCATGCTTGAAACAATCTTTCTTTTATCACAGAAAACTATTGTAATATTTCTAGGGATCTCGATTCAATTTATACTTACCGAATTTAATTTTTTTAATATTAAATTGTAGTAGTTTTATTAAAAAATTGAATTAAAATGTTAAATGGCTCGTTTTTTTTAGTTAAGTTTATTTTTGGTTTGGTTTGTCAAAAGTAAGAATAATTATACAACGCAACGGTTGCACCACGTCATTCGTGTAACAAACCAATGAGGCGTTAGTCATGTGCAAATGTTTAATGATAAAAAAATAACAATAAATAAAGATTTCTTATCGAAAATAATTATTATCTTGTTGTAAAAATGACGTGGCACATCCGTTGTGTGGAATAAACACTTTAAAAGTAAACTGTAATTTCTTTTAATACAAATACAACCTGATGTTTTAAGTCACTGTCCTCATTAATGCAGATATAATCAAATATAATCCGTTAATTTTTAAAAAGTTGCCATGTTTGAATTCATAACTTTTGATGAAGAGGAAAAGAGTTTTTTCTACCACTCGGTTATTTATCATTTCTATTCAAAATTAAACCGAATAAAAGCACTATTTTTTTGTAATTTCAATTTAAATCAACCCAAACCAAATAATATTTATCAATTATTTTTTTCACATCTCTAATTAGAACAACAAGATATAAATTAAAAAGAAACTGGGGTCAATTTTTTCAAACTTTCTAAATGACAATATAAAGGTATTATAACAAATACTTGTTTTTTTTCTTCTATGAACTTAGATACAAAAGATCAATTAAAAGGAAAATTTATGGTTTTGGATAAAAACAGATATGCTGGTTGATTTGGTTTACTTTAGCGTCTCAATTGAGTTGGCGGAATGTTATTAGACAATTTAAATCTGAAATGATATAAAATTACGGACGATTTAAAATCGAAAGAGTAAAATGAGTTAAAATGACCAATCCTTGTGGGTTCTGTCGAAATCTTTCTTGTACTCCGTCCATTTTTAGTTGTCGCTTTGCCTATGTTACTAAGATTAAGAAAGTGCTTCTTTTGTCTTAAATTATAAACATAAAGACTAATATAACCCTGTTTATAAACTCCACTATTGAAAAATTTAATTTTGAAAGTAGAGTTATAACCCATTATTGGATGATTTAACTTTAAAAATTGAACTATCATTTAATGAAGTGAATTAATAATAAGGTCAAATTTGGAATACTATTATAAAATTACATAGAAATCCTAAAATGACAACTATTGATGGACAAAAATATTTGCCTAAAGCGACAACTAAAAATAGACGGAGAGAGTAATAGTGTTCTACAAACTTAGCACTTTCATGCGTAGACAGTTAATTAAGCCAAAAGAAAATTATAACTACCATCTATAATTGATTATTGATTATCTATATTTTGTTGGCTCTTTCATTCGAATTTTTAATTTTATAGATACTTGCATCCTCTCTTAGAAGACACCTTGCTACTTTGTAAGAATCGCATTAATGAACTTAATTACGAGCTTTTTTCGTCTCAATTCAATTTACAATTATTTTTATGTTAATTATTTAAAATGAATTAATAAATAAATATGCCATGTATATTTTAAAGTTACTTTCCAAAATATTAATTAAAGATAATTACAATAAAGTTAAAATTATTTTATAATTATTTATCAAAATGAAATATATAAAAATAAGGAATACATATTGAGAATGGGATATTGATTACAGAAGTTATTAAATTTTCGAGTTAATATTTTAGATTGGTCTTAAAACTAAAGTGTTTTATTTCAAGCCAAACTTTAATATAATTAACGCAAATGATTTTTATTAATTTCAAACCAGATTTTATGTGTGTTGCAATAAGTGTTTGATATTAACTATACTTTATTGTTTTATATAAACACATAAGCATTATATTTTGGAACCTTTTTTTTTCCCTCTCCCCTCTCTCTCAAATAGAAAACCTTAGCCGCCAAGCGTTTCTCTTTTATTTTTCGCTTCGGCTGCCGTCAATGGTTTATTTTTGCCGTTGGCGGTAGCCATTTCTTTTTTATTGCTTTAGAATAAAATAAATGACCGACTCTTTTTCATCTTTTTTCATTTTGGTTGGTAAATCTATCGACGAGGCGCATCAATTTCAATAGATATACGAATAAAAAATCAGAGATGGATCAAGCCCTTTCAAGATTGAAGATGAAATCGTTATAGGTTATATTAGTTTTTCTTTTTGATAACTATTTTACAGCGATTGTCTTTCTTTTTTGAAAGTTTTGCTGTTCTTTCTATATGAAAGATTTATTGTTTTTTATGAAGAGTTTGTGAGTCTTCTGTTAGACAGAAAAGGATTGGATCTTATTGTGTTAGAGCGGTTATGTAATTTTGATTTTGTTTTGTAAGGCGATTTGCGAATCAAAGTTTATATCTTGTTCCATGTCATGTCATTAGAAATGGTTATACATTTTCTGAATTCTTACACCTGTAACTGCTCTTTATTATTAATGAAAGATTATTCGATTGTCAAAAAAAAAATATAAACACATAAGCGGTTTAAAAATCAACTCCATATTTATGTATTTGGTGATCAAAAATTATTTTTATTACAATAAAATTTAATTTAATTATTAAAATAAAATAAATCAAAAGTCTATAACTAAAATAAAATTATCTAAAGATTTAGTGACTCTTTTTTAAATCACTTGACAGCTACAACTTTGTCCTCTCCATAGTTTAGGAATGGGTAATTTAAAACTACACGTCCATTATAGCTTTATGGCATTTCACCATGCTACACTTTTTTCTATGCTAACATCAACACTAATTTTTTTTTAAAAAAAATACTATCGTGAACATATTAATTTATTAGTTACACTATAAATAATTAAAATAATTATTATGATAATTTGTTAGATCAGTTTTTAGCATTTTATATTAGAAATGTATGTTAAATTTCAATTTATATCATTTGAAACAAAATACAATATTTAACATATTATTTTATCTAAAATGAGGTTGTAGCTAAATATAAAATAAAATGCAAAACATCAACGAGCTATAGACGTGAGTTGAATTCCTCTCGCTCCGGCAAAAAGAAATTCCTCTCGCAGACGTTTTTACTCAGTATTGCAACACGAGAGTTAGAGGAGTTAATTAGATTGTTAAAGACACACGGACGCGCATAAGGAGAGTGAAGTAACAGTAAGCTGAAATGATGTAAGAATGTTAGTGGATTAGGCCGCAGAAGCACCAAAGTTTCCGCAACGATGTCTCATCCTGACTCGCGCGTGATGCTTGACAGTGTCACGCACGCCTGTGTACTTGATTCTCTCTGCTGACCTCACATCAACATTTTAGGACCCATCCTCACCCTCCAATTCTGCTCTTGCACCATTTTCTCATTGATTTTAGTCTTTGTATAGGCCACTGGTAAGAAGAAATTGCTGAAAATTGGCGCAATTCGTTGTAACTTGTAAGTCATCTCCAATCTCATTGCAAAATAGAATAAATATCATCAAATTTAAATATAAAATAAGATTTTAATTGGTTCTTTTTTCCTTGAATCTTTAGGGAGTGAAATATGCCAAATGAAAGCAGATTGTTTTTCCTTTCATTCCCCCCGCCCCTTGGTGGATCTATCAATGGTGACACATGATTAGAACATTTCAGAGTTAAAGAACAATTTACTAGATGAACAATTATATTATTAAATAAAAATTCAGAAATAATTGAGGTGCGGGTTGAAATTTAAGAACAATTTTCCAAAAGAGAGAATGGTTTAAAAACCGTTTGTATAATAATATTTAATTTTTTTTACGATATATACATATAAAGAAAGAGTTTATGTTAATTTAGTTATCATAATCGATGCTACTATTATCCGAGAAACAATTAATAATGATCAAGCAAAACAATTTATTTTGGCAAAGTTACTTCCTTTTTTATAGATAACAAACGAATAAATAATTAAATATAAATTAAAAAAAACACTTTTATCGAATAAAAACTATTGTTTTGTCTCTATCCAATGGTGTGAGGAAAATAATTCTATTCATCGTATATATAATTTAGTGTAAATCTAGATAAGCTAGATTAAATTAAAACAAATCAAACAGATTAACTATAAAATTAATATAAACGTAAATACTTGTCTCATCCTAAGCCAAAAACATATTTATTATTTACTATATAATTTTATTGATACTTTAAAGATAAAAATAATATATTTTATTTAAATAACGATTTATATTAAATAAGATTTAAATGAAAATATTAAATGACAAATCTCAAATGTAAAGATAGTCTGTCGGCTATTGCATAACGAACAATATCAATAGAAGTCAGACTAGGTTATACTGGAAACAACTCTGATAGTAAAACCAACACAATGTTACAAGAGTATGAAGAAAAATATAAATATTTAAAGATATAAAAAACGATTAACCTCTTCTCATTATTAAAATGAAAATAGTTATAGCCTTTATTAAGGAGATAAACCCTGATCATTATCCATGTTGATGGAAATTCCGGAGTGGCCCTCCGATCACACATTTTTTGAAAAAACACGCGCAACTAGCCTTCTAGGTAGTTCAGGGCTCGGTTCGTCTTGTTCGCCTATGAGCAATTAGGCATACCAACTAGATATCTGCCTAATTGCTCGTATAACTTGATAAAATATTGCAGGGTAAGATTAAAAGAACAACCAACTATATAAATTGCTATGAACTTTTGATTTTAATGGTAAATTCAAGAATTATTATAAATCATAAGATGTTTTGACGAATGCAATGAAGACTACCATTGAAATGAATAAAATTTATTTGCAAAATATTTAAAAAATAATTGCTAGATTAATTGTTTTTATTATAATATTAATTTTAACATGTAAATGTTTCCAATATCATTATTTGTACATTTTGAAAAAATCAATACATCTTAAGATTAAAAACAAGTTTTTACATAAAATAATTATTAATGATTACAAAATATATATAATCAAAATTATTGAAAACAATGCAGATGCATTTAGTATTATTAAAACGTTCTAAACAAAAAAATATTATTTATTTTTAAGATATGTAAAAAGTAGTGGATATTTTTTTAAAATTTTGTTTAATTATAGTACATCTTAAACAGCAATTGGATCACAAAATATGGCCCACCAAAGGGCGTCTTTCTCGAGATGGGTTGTACGATTAACAATTGCAACATTCAAATGCTATCCCTGTAAAATCATTAGAAACCGCGCAAATTACTCCGTGATTGCCAATCCTCATTTATCTCCTCTCACAAATAAAACTATTCTCTCATTCTATTCTAAAAGTCCTTTTATTTTATTTTCTGAAAAATAAGTACTTCTATTTTTTAAGCACACTTATATAATTTATATTTATTTTGATTATCTCTATTAATAATTATTTTATAAATTATGTTTAGGATATTATAAAATAAAAAAATTACATAAATTTTATCCACACCTTATTTGCGAATCAATAAAATTACAAGATAATCTTAAATAGTATTAATGATATAATATAGTTAATTATAATTTTTAATTACTCGTAATTTTATTGACTTTGTACAATGACACGATATATAAGTCTATATAAATATTATTTTAAAGGAAATATGATATAAAAAAGAATAAAAAAGTAACATTAAAACTTAGACCTATTAATAAATCCATACTCGATATACGGATGAGTAACATATATTTTTATTAAATTAATATTTTTCAAAAGTAAACTAGTGAGAAAAATGCTCAACCGCCGACCAATAAAAAATTGATATTTGTCAAACTAAATTTTTAATAATAATAATAAAAAAAAAAAAACGACCGTTTTTTTTAGAAAGATTTCTACTCAATTAGGATTGGGATTTCCTCAAGTTCAAATATGTTCATGATCTACACCGTTCATTATAAAATGAACGGTGTAAATTAATTTGATTAAAATTGTGCTTTTTTTATCTACACCGTTCATTTTATAATGAACGGTGTAGATCGTGAACATGACCCCATCAAGTTCATTTTGAACTTGAGAGAATTCCAATCCATTATCATATTTTCACAAAGAATTTGACAAAAAACAATAAAGAAGTTAAATCTAAAAACTTTCAAAATTTAAATTATGCTGGAATTTAAAACCCTTGTGGTAGTAGTAGTAGAAAGTTTCCAACAAAATATGCAGTATGAAAGCAACATTGCATGATTATTACTGTCTTTTTGTGTAAAACAATATATTCTTTCACCTTTGCTATTTTCTTTTCGAGTAACAAGCTGAAGCAGTGCATCAAAAGCAAACATATATTGATTAAGAATTTAACTCAGAAAACAGGAGCAAACATATATTGATTAAGAATTTAAGTTGTTTTTTTTAGTATGGATCGAAATGAAAATTCAGCTCATTGTACCTAAAATCAAATGAAAAAAATTCATTCGTAGTTGTTTTTTCTTCTTCTCTGATTTAGAAATAAAGTGTACGTAAAAATAGAATTGAGCCGCAGTGATAATTAATTACTTTGAAAAAAAAAGTGTATTAGAACATTACAAGATAACTTTTTATCTCAGCTCTTTATCTAAATTACCAATCTTATTAAAAATAAAAATTGAAAGCCTTATAATTTTTATAAAAGATATATACATTTGATGGAAACATAATTAAATTTTAAATTGTGATTTACAAGAGATGTGGACAACTATTTGGGATAAAAAGAAGAGGAAAGTGGACTATGTTTTGAGACGGAGGGAATATTATACACAATTAAAATAGTATTTATTTCAAAATATAGTAATAATAATTATTTTTTTAGTATTATATTAAATAAATTTTAAACCTATTTAAATAATTAAATGGATTTAAACATGTCATTTTAAATGAGTTGACTTGTTAACACGTTTAGATAAACTTGTCGTATTGAGTAATCCATGTAATATTCGTGTCGTGTTTAAGTTTAAAATATCAAAATCAATTAGTAATTCGTGTTTGTGTTTGTGTCTAAACTGGTCTGATCCGTTTATGACCGGCAAACACGAATTGTCACGTCTATACACTATACAGGCCATACTTCGTTTCTAATTGACATATACACTGAATACACACAATACACAAGCCTTCTTTCAAAGTATAGTATCCACTTCATTTTCTAAAAAATAGGCCACTTGGTTTAAATAATTTTATCAGCTTTGATAAAAGTTTTATGTAGGTAAATTTTTCACCTTCTGCTATAAGCCTATAACTATTCAATCAGCTGGAATAGAATTTCTCAATTTACCAACACAGAGAATCCAATTTTCCAAATATACCCCTATAATAGTAATTTTCCCGCGCAACTGAAAGCAAAATAAAAATTATGAAATGGGAACCGTGAGATCAAAATGAAGACCCCACCATCATGATGTTGATGATACCTCCCCTTTCATTTCTTACTTTGTAGGTCCCCATATTTTATTCTCCCTCTACCCTCACTTTTCTATAGAACAAAGGATCAATTGGCCCCTGAACTTCAAGCAAACCATTCAAAATATCTTAAAATTGACAACATCATATCATTTCACCCCTCAGAGAAAAAGAGTGTAATATATTTAATTTAATCTGCCAATGACCTCCTAATTCATTTGATTAAGAGTGAGTTACAAAATCTTAGAAATTTAGGATTCAATCCCCCCATAAAGACATAGGGATGAAGATTTATTAAAAATTTATGAGAATTTATGAAAGGGTGTATTTGGTGAAGGCTATAAGTCAGAAGCGACGGCTACGACATCGTTCCGCCACGATGGTGAGTTTTGTAAGAAATGCATTCAGAATATAAACGGCGTAAATGGCGTGAATGACGTAAAAAGGTTGCACATATTTATAACCACCAGTATATATCATATGTTATAAATGTAATAGTATTTAGGGTTAATTATTATTATTCTCATATGGTTTGGTCGGAAATATTACTTCCTCTATGAGTTTTAAAAAATGAATATTTTTTCTCAAATTTGTATTTTCTTTAACTAAAATTTCACTCCACAAGGGGGTTTTACTTAGCTGAAACATAAAATTGAAGGGAAAAATAATTGTTTTTTAAAATCCATAAAAAATAATATTTCGGACCAAAACTCATGAGAGTAATAGTATTTAACTCTAATATTTATCTTGTATATTTATCTCTGTTAAAAAATATTTAATTTAATTTGACTAACCATTTAATTCTCACTATTATTCTAATTAAATCAATTAAACCTAATATACAACCAGAAAACGTCAGACCCTCCGCATTTTCACTGTCGACAAACGATATTTGGACTTTTAAAATTATAAAGATCATAATTGATTTTTAAAAATTATTAAGTGTTAATTTGAAAAATAGAATAAATATTAAGAGGTGTTTTTTAAAAAATTCCATTTTACAGTCGAAAGTATTTTTCACGCATGAGGGGGACCAGGGTTTTTTTGATGCGATTTTCCTACGTTTAGGGTATTTTTGATTCGATTCGTTTGACAATCATTCTTTTGATATTTAATGCTAAATTTAGGGGGTGAATTGGTCCTTTTTCCTTTTTTTTAATACATAAAAATATAAAATAATCTACCTGTCCTCCATTACTCGCAAATCAATGCTAGAGAAATTTCAAAATTTCAAATGTTTTCTTCTTTTTACAATCATTTTGTCCTCTTCTTCCCTCTCTGTCTATATATAATTCCCCTGCAAAATCCTTCAATACTTGGTCCTCAAATTTATTTTTTGCTAAAAAGCCCTTACTTCCATTACCATGAACCCAACGCCACCACTTCTACTTCTACTCCTCACTGTAATTTCTCTCCTCTCCGCCGTATCCGGGTGGCGCCCATGGCCCCACCTGAAACCCAACTCATCCGATCTTCTCTACGATGGGTCCAAAAAATACGAGGGCTCGTCTGAGTTCGTTCGCTTACGTTACCACATGGGTCCTGTCTTAACCGCAAACATAACCGTACACACAATCTGGTACGGCAGGTGGCAAAAATCTCAAAAGAAAATCATCCGTGAGTTTATCACGTCAATCTCCGCCGTTAACGCCCCCCACCCTTCCGTTTCCGGGTGGTGGAAGACCGTACAGCTCTACACTGACCAAACCGGAGCGAATATTTCCCGTACGGTTTTATTAGGTGAGGAAAAAAACGACCGGTTTTATTCTCATGGGAAATCGTTAACTAGGCTATCGATACAGTCTGTGATTAAAAGTGCGGTCACTGCTAAAACAAAGCCGTTGCCGGTTAATCCCAAAAGCGGGTTATATCTTTTGCTCACAGCTGATGACGTGTACGTTCAAGATTTTTGCGGTCAGGTATGCGGGTTCCACTATTTTACATTCCCGTCTATTGTCGGGTATACGCTGCCGTATGCTTGGGTTGGGAATAGTGCTAAGTTATGCCCAGGTGTGTGCGCTTATCCATTTGCCGCACCCAATTTTATTCCGGGTCTGAAACCGAAAAGGTCACCAAACGGCGACGTAGGGGTGGATGGGATGATAAGTGTGATTGGTCATGAAATAGCTGAGCTGGCGAGTAACCCGTTGGTGAATGCTTGGTATGCGGGTCAGGACCCGACTGCTCCGGTGGAGATAGCGGATTTGTGTGAGGGAATATATGGGACCGGTGGTGGTGGGTCTTACACTGGGCAGATGTTGGAGGGACTAGATGGTGCCACGTATAATATGAATGGAATCAGACGGAGGTATTTGGTCCAGTGGATATGGAATCATGTGGTTAATTATTGTACCGGACCTAATGCACTTGATCAGTAAAATATTTTTGTATTTTCGGGGTTTTGATTATAATTTTTTCTTTTAAATGGGGTTATTTTGGAATGTGGGGTTTTTGTTGGGGTTTTTGTCAAATAGTGCTTATTTGGCAAGGGGTGGGGTTTTGTTAAGGATGTTAAAAAAAATGAAAAAAGAAAAATCTGTGTAATAATATTTTCTTGGTTTACTGATTTTGTATACAAAATATCTAGTGATATTTTTTTTCCCGCGTTATTTAAAGGCAGTTAACAGTAGTTGATACCTAATTTTTATTAGATGAGCAAACCACTTATCCGGTGATAAAAAAAGATCCATTTAATCCAAATTGAACAAATCCAATTATTTACTTTTTAATTGAACTGATTAATCAATGATTTTAATTTTAATTTTAATTGGATTGAAGATTGTAAAAATATAAATTGGATCAATTAAATTAGTCTGTTAATTTAGTTAAATCGATAAAAATATAAAATTTATTTAGTTAAATTAGTTGGAATATTTAGTAGGAAGGTGGTAAAGTGTGAGTTTGATGTGAGTATTAAGATGCACCATGACACTCTTAATCCATATAGTTGTCAAGTTTTGGATGAATATGAGTAATGAATTATAGGTACATGCAATTATGAATCTCTATAGAACAATTTGAAGTGAATATGAGGGCTCCACACAGGTGCTTCCATATGATATGAGTTCATGGTACCAACTACCTTTTTAAAATTGGACTGAGTTCAACAAATTTTTAAAATTACTTGATCAAAATTGTAAAATGTATCAACAATTTATTAAAATAGTTAAATAGACTGCAATTATTTTCCCGATAATGGTATTATTTCATCTTGATGCAAACACATCCTTTAAAAATTACCAGATCTACTGAATATTCCGGCATCTCGACAATTTAAACGTCAACCACTTCTTTAAAAATCTATATATACAAAACATCAGAATAGGAGGAAACACTATGTGAATAGTAAATGCGAATTTTTAATATTTTTTAATGTTTAAAAGATAATGAAAAATAGAAAAAACTAGAAATGGATGAAAAAATATGTATGAAACCTATTCAATTTTTTTCTTACTATGGAGTGAATGGATGAACATAAAAAAATTATAAATTAGATTTTATTATATTATTTTTAACACAAAATAAAATAGAAATATTATTTTTTTATAATTAAAAAATATTTTTTCGTTCTCATTTTCTTTCCTCTTCAATTTTCAAATATAAAATAAAATATAATTGCATAGAACTCTCATATGTTCTTTTAATTTTAATTTAATTTAATTTAATATATATATATATATATATATATATATATATATATATATATATATATATATATATAAAACAAAAAATATATTAATTTATACGCTTCTAATATTTTTTAATTATTTTGCAAAATATTTAAATCAAATAAATATAGTATCCCATGTTCATTTGAATATGGGCTTACTTAAATTTATTTCGAAGTAAATATTATCATATTTTTTAACACATAAAACTAGAATATTTACTTTTTTTATAATTAAATATATTTTTCCCATTTCTTTCTCTCGTCATTTTTTTCCAAATAAAAAGTAAGATATAATTGCATGGAATCCTCATATATTCTTTTAATTTGAATTTAATATTTACAATATATATATATATATATATATATATATATATATATACACGCTTCTAATATACATTTTTAATTTTTTACAAAATATTTAAATAAAATAAATATAACATGTCATATTCATTTAAATACTAACTGATTTGAATTCACCTCGAAATAAATACTATGTTGATCCTTGATTAAATCAAGATTGTTTCGCGTTTATTCTAATTTCATATTCAAGTTCTTTGACGAATCGAGATTGTGATCGGTTTCATTGAAGTATATTGAAAAATATAGTAAGATGGAGATGGAAGTTCTAAGATAAAATTGGCGTTCAAAAATTCTTCCTACTTAAATTTAATTGATTATTATTGCATCTTTAAAATCTCATCTTTCGATTTTTATTTATTGTTTCATTTTTTTAAGTAGATCAACTGTTAACTTAAGATTTCTTTAGATTATATCAATTAATTTTACAATGTATTTTAACGTCTATTTTTGGAGAAACAAACTGATGTAAAAAATTATTTAAAAAAGAACACAAGAAACTGATGTAGTAAAAAAACTGTAGGTTTGCATTGTAGTTAGATAAAACTTGATTGACATGAATAATAAGCAGCCAAAATGTTTTAATTGGGCTGCCAAAACGCCTGCAATGTTGATGTGGACGCCGAGGCTTATCTAACAATTTTCCATGAAAAAATAAAACAATCAACGAAACACAAGTCATTTTCAACACAAGCTGTGCACAGTGAACACTCCCACTATGTTTATATCACAAGCTAGTAGAGTATCTAAAGGGGCCCATTTTGTTTTTTTAATACTTTTCACTCTTTGGCAATTGTATAATGCTACTTCTGTGGGGATTTGTGACATAAACTCATGATTTTATTTATTTATTTTTAAAGCAAGAAAAAAATTTCATATTAGCTCAAAACAAAAGTCTATAATTTACAAGTGTAAGTTTGGAAAAAAAATTGATGACCTAACTCATAACAGAATGTCTATACTAAACTATAAGCCTTTTGATTGCAAATCGCTTTATAAATTTTAAAAAATTAATTCATTAATTATGTTTAATCTTAAATAAAAAGACTCGTAATAGAAAAGCACGAAGCATCACCAAAATTCTTGAATTAGTAAGAGTCAATAACATGCAAGCACAATCCATCACAAAAAAAAAACTCGAATGAACTATAATTAATTACATAAAAAAACATGGTATCACCATAATAATAATTTTTTTATCAAATTTGGAAAATAAGTACACCATCAAAAGAAACACACCACAATTAAAACCCACACCCTATAAAGAATTTTTATATATACAAGCGAATAAATGGTGAAAGTCCGACCAAAAACCGACAATCACTGTTTCCCATCAAAACAAAACTTACGGTGAAGTATGACAAAGAAACAAGGGAAAGTTAAAGAAATATCCAAAAAACAATTTTTTTTATAAAAATACGTACTTCCATAAAAATTTACATTAATATCTAGACAGTTTTTAAAAATACGTAACATATTTTACTTTTTACGTACCGTATCAGATGTGTATTGATAATGTATCAAATGTGTATAAAATATATATTTTATAGTAAAATAAGTACGTAAAATGTGTAAATTGTTTTAACTTTTAGGTAAAATTGAATTTTCTGATTTAGTACGTATTTTTGAAAATTAAGTAATTTTTTGTGATAGTTTTATAATTTCCCAAGAAATAATAGAGAAAAATATTTTTCTCTGTAGGAAAGAAAGAAGAGCACCGCTAACCTAAATCTATTTGATATTATAATTCAAATTTAGAATAACGTAAAAATTAATAAATTTAGTAAAAATAATTTGAAAATAATAATTTATGAATTTCTTCATTAATCATTCAATTCAAACTGTAAATATAATTTTTCTTAATATTTTAATGCTTTTATAAATGTTGTTTTCCTTGAAAGTGGCAATACTTGACATGTACTCGAAAATTGAAAAGACATATAGGAATGGCGAAGAGAAGTGAATGGCAAGTTTTATGTGCTTCTCTAAGAGCCTTCGTGCTTGATTACAATTTACAACCTTGTTGTTATGCTGGAAAGTGGAAGATACCATCTTGTAATCTTTAGGCCATATCACAAATAAGACATTAAATTATACAATTACAATCTGTCATTTGTTTTTATTTCACATCTACAATTTGTTGATACATCAAAAATAAATTTCAATTTTTTGGCACAAGAAATTATCAATTTTATTGAACAAATCATCTTATAATATAAGCTCTTGATTCAATGATTTTTTGGAGACATCATGAAAAGAAAATGTTAAAAGAAACCAATCTTATAGGCAAATGAATGCTTGTTGTAATTATTTTTTCAAAAAGGGACAGTAAAACACTCGATTTAATAAAAGACATGCAAAACCCTAGAAAAACACTGTTTGTTTGATTTGAAAATGTCTATACATAGACAAAAAAGTATACTAGTGGCAGATTTTAATTATATATCCATGTCAAAAATGACGTAATCTGTTTTGGTATGGAAACTATATAAGGCATGGTGATGGAGGGAATAAATGAATTAATTAACCTTAAATATTTGACTAATCAAATCTAATTAGAATATACCTTCCTAGTTATACTTCAAATCATGACTTAAGCTTCACTCATTTGTGATACCGACCTAATAATATTCGAACTCCAAGCATCGCCTAACGAATGCTATGCTCGCCCAACGAGCCTCCAAATCTCCCATCGCTCATATCTATCTCGGGCGGACTCATCCCGGTCTGCCATCTAGGCGACCTCATCCACTCCGTTCCCTGACACCCACTACCCGGGATAATCGGAAACGTGCCTTCACCATTATCAATAATCGTGGGGCAAACCCACGATTTACCAGATAACCACCGCCTTAAACTCATTATAAAAGGAAGCCACCGAACGCTGAGAAGGGTAAGCAGAAATCAGACTTAAATACTCTTACATTCATTTACCTACCAAAAAACCCTCTCTGACTTAAGCATCGGAGTGGCTTTCAGGCTGAGCAAGCCTGAGGTCCTTTGAGCTTATATTTGTTACTTGTGCAGGAAAAATAGTACAGGCGACCCCTTAAAGATCGACTTGTATCATTTGGTGCGGTGAACGTGGAACTTATTAGTTTCGTCGTTCCTTTTAGATACTTTTCAGAATTTGCTTTTTCAAGAATGGATCCCCCACAAGATAATACTCTACCAGCTACCAACCGAGAAGACAGGGAAACAGAACCACCGGCCCTAAATCTGTTTCCCCCAACCAGCGAAGAAGGAGAAACCAGCGACCCCCTGGCGATAAGACAGACGATGCCTCCGATAGCCATAGCACCAGATGAAGGGCCAATCAACAACCAAGCAATGTTCAAGGCTTTCCTAGAAATCACCAGTCTACTCAAAGATATCAAACAGAGTATCTCGTTAAAATCGCCAGAACAGGGATCAGCGAAATCACCAGTACAGAAGTCAACGTCAACCATGGACAAGGGAAAAGAACCAATGCGAGAGGAAGATGCCCCTGAAAATTCCGCAAGGAAACAAAATGCCCCCATCATAATTCCAGACGAAGAACGTTGGATGGATGAACAACACACCCTCAAAGGCGGAGAAGAGCATCTGGAGGAAAAAGTCCGCCAAGTCATGAGCAGGCTTGGAATAAGATGTGAAGACGTGGACATCTCTCTTCGAAGTGACTCACCACTCGCAGATTTCATCATCTCTCACGAGTTCCCTACAAAGTTCAGATACCCCCCAAATTTGGAGTCGTACGATGGAACAGGCTGTCCCAAGAGCCATATTCACAAATTCCAAGCGGTGATCAATGTTCAGACAAACTTGGATCACGTACTATGTAAACTTTTTCCTACTACCTTAAAAGGTCTGGCGCAGGAATGGTACCAGAGTTTAAAGCCAGGATCAGTACTGACGTTCAAACAATTCTCAGGACTTTTTCAGGCTAGATTCGTAGCATGCATCCCTCAAAAGAAGCTATCCACAGATCTGCTGGCCATCATGCAATGGGAAGGAGAGACACTCAGGAAGTACGTAGAAAGATTCAATAAGGAGGCGATGCAGATAGAAGACCTGAGCCAGGAGATCGCCTACACAGCATTACTCAATGGAACTACCAACTCCGACCTACGAAAGGAATTATTGGCTAAATCACCAAAATCATTTACCACACTGATGACCATCGCACATACACAGATCAGGGTGGATGATGGCCAGAGAGAAATAGAGAATCGCCTCGGACGGGTAGAAGAACGAACGTTTGCAGAAAGAAGAAATGGGGACAGATCGCCCATAGGAAAGAGGTTCGGAGAAAAAGGCAATGACCATTTCAGAAACAAAAGGAAAAAAGACGAAGATAGGCGATATACGCCCCTGAACACAACCAGAACCAACGTACTGTTTTGGGTAAAAGACAGCCGAGAGAAGGTCAGATGGCCAAGGAAGATGAACGTTGCATCAGCCAGCAAAAGAGACAATAGCAAATACTGTGAATTTCACAGAGACAACGGCCACACCACAGATGAATGCTGGCACCTGAAGGAGGAGATAGAGAAATTGATAGAAAGGGGATCCCTTTCCCAGTTCGTAAAAAGGGACACCGAAGCCAGAGAGACAGAATCAGAAAGAAAGAAAGAGCGGAAAGAAGAAATCGCCAGAAGACCCAGACCAGAGCCAGCAGGCGTGGTTAATGTAATAATGGGCGGATCGACCGGAGGAGACAGCAATACTACAAGGAAGAAAGCTGCAAGAACAGTCTACTCGGTTAGCCCAGGTGCACCGAATGCTAAGAAATTCAGAAGCGTATCTTTTTCGGAGGTCGATAGTCATGGCTTATCAGTCCCCCATGAGGACGCCCTAGTTGTCAAGGGGCGACTCAACAATTTCGAGGTATCTCGGATGCTCGTAGACACGGGAAGTTCGGTAAACATGATCACGATGGAGGTGTTCGGCAGAATTGGGCTCAAGAAAGAAAATTTGACACATATTACTACTCCACTAGTGGGACTAGGAGGCAAATCTGTACAGGTGGAAGGATCACTGGAGATAAACATCCAACTGGGGGATGGAGAGATCTACAAAGAGATCCGAGCAGAATTCATGGTGGTCAATATGGATTTCGCATACAATGCAATTCTCGGAAGGCCACTCTTGCACGATACATGCGCATCCATTTGCATGAGGTACCTACTGATGAAAATCCCAACCAGAGAAGGCGATGCCGAAGTCAGAGGATGCCAAAAGTCAGCCAGAGAAGCATACTTTACAGCTCTCAGGAAGGTACATATAACCTTGCCAGTACTAACAATGGAACCTCCAGAGAAGAAGGAAAGGGCGGAGCATTATGGGCGAACTGAGAAAATCGAATTATCCCCAGGAAAGGAGATAGAAGTGGGAGATGAGCTGGAAGAAAAAATCAGACGATCTCTGACCGAAAACCTCAGATCGCTTGGAGACTCCTTTGCCTGGACAACAGACGAATTGATCGGAGTAGACCCGGACGTCATATGTCATCGGTTAAACATAGCGACCGACGCGAAGGCAGTGATACAAAAGAAGAGAAGGCACTCGCCCGAAAAACAACTCGCCATCGCAGAAGAGATCGCCCGGTTAAAAGCAGCAAACGTGATCAAAGACGCCTATTACCCCAAGTGGGTAGCAAATGTGGTGATGGTAAAAAAGTCCAATGGCACTTACCGAATGTGCGTGGACTTCACAGATCTGAATAAAGCATGTCCCAAAGATAGTTTCCCACTTCCACACATTGATCAGTTAGTAGACTCCACAGCAGGTCACGCCCTCTACACATTCCTAGATGCCAAGGCGGGATATCACCAGATACCCATGGCACCTGAAGATCAGGAGAAGACGGCCTTCATAACGGACCAGGGATTATTTTGTTACAAGATGATGCCCTTCGGTTTGAAGAACGCAGGAGCCACATATCAGCGGCTGGTGAACTCAATATTCAGAGATCAGATAGGAAAACACATGGAAGTTTATGTGGATGACATGATTATCAAGAGCATCCGAGCTGAAGACCACCCAACAGATGTGAAGATAGTCCTGGAGACGTTAAAGAGATACCAGCTAAAACTCAATCCGGAAAAGTGCGTATTCGGAGTACCGGCAGGCAAGTTCTTGGGGTACATGGTCTCTCAGAGGGGTATCGAGGCTAACCCAGATAAAATCGAAGCGGTCTTAAAAATGACACCGCCACGGAGCATACATGAAGTCCAGAAGCTCAACGGCCGGATCACTGCTCTAGGTCGGTTCATGTCCTGCTCGGCAAAACGATGCCTGCCTTTCTTCAAAACCCTGAAACAGATCAAGAACTTCACATGGACCGCAGAATGCCAGCAGGCGTTTGAAGAATTGAAAAGCTTCCTATCCTCGCCCCCACTGTTGGCGAGACCGGATCCGGGCGACGTGTTATATTTATACATCTCTTGCTCTGACGAAACAATAGCAGCAGTATTGGTGTCGGAAAAAGGAGGCGAACAATACCCGATCTACTATATTAGCAAAGTACTCAGAGATGCGGAGCTGAGATACCCGAAGTTGGAGAAGCTGGCGCTATGCGTATACACCGCCACCATCAAGCTCCGACATTACTTCGAAGGACACCAAGTCATTGTACGGACCGACCAACCACTACGAAAAATCCTCCAGAAGGCAGAAACAAGTGGACGCATAGCAGAATGGGCCGTCAAAATAGGAAGTCTGGGCGTTATCTATGAAGCTCGGAAAGCACTGAAAGCACAAGCACTAGCCGACTTCTTCGCTGAACTAACATTCAAAGAACCCATGGAGGACAAAACGACTCCCTGGGAGATGCACGTCGATGGAGCAGTTTGCGGAGAAGGAGCAGGCATCGGAGTCGTGCTCAAAGGACCAGGAAAAATCCAAATGGAATACTCAGCAAGACTCGAGTTTCCAGCCTCCAACAACGTTGCGGAATATGAGGCGCTGATAACAGGGTTGCAACTATGCGAAGAGCTCAACATCTCCGAAGTCCAGATCTGCAGTGATTCACAACTGGTCGTGAACCAAGTCTCGGGGAACTTCGAGGTAAAGGAAGCTACATTGAAGAAGTACGCCAAGCAGGCCAAAACCTTCTTTGCCAATAATGGGCGATCCTGGTCGCTACAGCAAATACCCAGAGCAATGAATGGAAGATCCGACGAATTGGCAAAGTGGGCAGCAACGAAGAATTACGACCCAATGAGAAACATTCCTCATGAAATCAAACGACAACCTAGCTTTCAAGAAGAAGTTGAAGAAGGCGAAGTACTGATGGTAGAAGGGGAAGAAACCTGGATGTCCCCCCTCACAGCATACCTGGCTAATGGAATACTCCCCGAGGATAAGAAGGAAGCCAAAAGGATAGTGATACTTTCATCAAAGTTCGGAATATACAACGGCCAGCTGTACAAACGGTCATTCACCCATCCCTGGCTAAGATGTGTGAACAAAGAAGAAGGGGAGTACATCATGAAAGAATTACATGAGGGGACCTGCGGAGCACATGACGGAGCATCAACACTGGTCAGGAAAGCACTACTACAAGGCTATTATTGGCCCACGATGAAAGAACAAGCTACAACGCTAGTAAGGGGATGCTGGCCTTGCCAGCAACATGCCTTGGTACCAAGAAAGCAAGCTTCAGAAATGAAACCCATCGGCAGTGCATGGCCGTTCGCCCAGTGGGGTATGGACATCCTGGGACCTCTCCCTTTGGCGACAGGACAACGGAAGTTCCTAGTAGTGGCAATCGACCACTTCACCAAATGGATAGAAGCGGAACCACTGGCAAAAATCACACAACAACGCATAACTAACTTTTTCTTTAGATCTATCTTGTGCAGGTTTGGAATACCGAAGGTGCTGATCACAGACAACGGAAAGCAGTTCGACTCAGCAAAGTTTAGAAAGTTTTGTGCCGAGTATCAAATCGACCTAAGGTTCACTTCGGTTTACCATCCACAATCGAATGGGCAAACCGAAGTGGCCAACAGAATCCTACTGGCCGGACTAAAAAGAAGACTAGACGAGTGCAAAGGAAGATGGGTAGAAGAACTCTACAGTGTCCTATGGAATTACCGTACCACCCCTAGAGAATCAACGGGCGAAACACCATTCGCCCTAGCCTATGGAACGGAGGCTGTAATCCCTGTAGAGATCGGCGCACCCACGCCAAGGACAGAAGACAACCAGCTAAACCTAGAAGAAAACGAAGAAGAGCTCAGGAACAATCTAGATCTCCTGGTTGAAAAAATCAACAGATCAGACATCAGGATGGAAGCCTACAGACAAAAGATGGCCAAACATTTCAACAGCCATGTAAAGAAAAGAAAATTCAAACTAGGCGACCTAGTCATGCGAAAAACCGAAGTCAAAAAAGGAGAAGCAGGAAGTGGAAAACTGCAGCCAAACTGGGAAGGACCTTACACCATCAGCGAGGTCATCAAAGAAGGAACATTTAAACTCACCAACTCCATGGGAAGAATCATACCAAGGACATGGAACGCCAACAACTTGAGGAAAATTTAGTCACAATGGGTCGCCATCAGACATGATTAGTTATTCCTTAAGAAGTAGTATAATTAGTCAAGCAGTGTTCAGTTTCAATATTGTATTTCAATTCCTCCAAGTGATGTTTAATCACAGCATTATTTCAATTTCTACAAGTGATATTTCATCACATTACTGTATTTGAATTTATGCAAGTATTTTAATTTACCCTTGCTCGGACAAGGAATTTCCACAGATATCATCTCTTTACCATAGTTGTTGATTACTTAAAATATTTCCAAAGAGGAGAACTGACGAGTTCATTCCCCAAAAAGGAAAATACACAGTCGAAATATATATATCGCCTAAAATAAAGAGAACATAGAAGCTAACTGTCTCAAAAAAAAAAAAAAAAAAGAGATATATATTAAAAAGAGGGCAAATGCCCCTCATGAAATTACAAAGGAAAATAAAATTCCTAACAAAAGAAAAGATACAAATGTACAAAGTGCACAACAAAAAAAAAAAGGGGAATCTAAAGCTTGATGATCTCTGGCTCAACCTTCTCCGGGGCAGCCTCCTTGTTCCCCTCCAAGGTATTGGGGACAGATAGCCCCTCCTGCGAATCCCGCCTGGCTGAAGAAGAAGCATCGACATGAATGTTGCCAGAACGGGTGGGAGAAGGGACATCGGCAAGACTAAGAGGATCGGACCCTGGAAGGATAGACTCCAGGTCAGAAGGCCGATCCAATAAGTCCAGAGCAGCAAAAGGCCGCTCCGAAGATATAAGCAAGCCGAAGTCCTTCTCCTCAGGACTACCCCCCAAACCGGGAACAAGAGGCTTCTCGCCAACCTTGGCAGGTCCCTGGACCCCTTGGGCAGACTGTTCGGCAACCTCAGCAGCACCTCCACCATCTTCAGACTTGATGGAGACAAACAAGTCTTGGGGAGAATCTGGCTCACTCTCACTGTTAACCCCCTCGGGAAAGCCATATAAGAATTCAACGTCCCCATCAGGATGACGCTCCAAGTAGGTACCCACGATGGCTTCAGTGAAGTCAGTCAGATCATTGGCTAGCTGGGCGGTGTTACGGCGACGCCTCTCCTTCTCACGAATCAGCCTGCCTCGCTTCAAATAAAGCCTCTTCTCAGCAACTGAGACTTTATCGTTAAGGGCCGTGACGGTGGTATCGAACTCCTTCTTGAGATCGTCATAATCAGTGCTTTTCAACACCACCTCTGCCGCCAGATTTTTATTTTCCTTCTTAAGGCGGGCGACCTCCTCAGACAGCACCCGCTGCTGCTTCACAGCACTCTCCCTCTCCCTGGATAATCTATCAACATCAGCACGAAGAGAGTCCAGTTTCTGAGTACACCCGCCATGTTCGCTGCGAAGGGAGTCATACTTTCCCTTCAACAGCTTGTACTCCGTCTTCAACTTCACCTGCCTCTCATCGTCGTTAAGACGGTTGGAGCGGTATTGACGGATGGCATAGGCAACCTAAACATAAAATAAAACTGAGTTAGAAAATAACCATCACGGGAAGAAGAAGGCAAAATGCTAAAGATAGAAAATTCAAACCTTTGCCAGGTTGGAAAAACAATCGTCCATCAGTGCGTGGTCCGGCCTCTTCAAATAATAGTCAACGTCCGAAGGGCAGCAGGAACCCCGGAAGATGTCATGGGCAACGGCAGGACAACGTACAGTGGCATCGGCCCCATACTTCTGAAGGAGCAGGTCGACCTGAGTCACCATCACATCCCTCTTAGGCCTTTTCATCGAAGGTCCCTCCCCCTCAGTATCTTCGCCCCCTGAAGAAGGAGCTCGCCTTTTGCTACCGGTCGAAGCAGCCGGGGCAGTTTGGGGAGCCGGAGGAAGGGGTCGGGAAAGCTTCTCCTTCGCAGGAACCTCCATCTTATCCTTCCCCTTACCAGTGTAAGAGGGAACAGCAGGAGGAGGAGGGCCAGTGACAGGTTCCTTTATCTGGAAACCCGGTAGCACCACCCTAGGAGTGGGAGCAGAATCATCACCCTTCTGAGAAGAAGGTGGCTTGCCTCCAGCCGTGGAAGGAACATCGCCTCCTTTCTTAGCAGGCGCCTTCTTAGCCTCAGAAGACGGCTTGGGATCAGCTTGGGGAAGGGCCTCCCTCTCTCGAGCCTCTCGACGAGCTCTCCTGTCCTCCATGACCTTCTGCTGAAGTTCCTTGAAGTTCGGCACTGAAAAGTCAAAGGAAAGAAAATTCAAAAAAACGCTTCACAAAAATTAAAAGGGAATAAAAACTTCATGGTACAAACAAGGTACCAGAAGGACTAAGAGGCATAGAAGAAATATTAAGAGGGGAAGAAAGCAGTGGTTCGCCCATATCAGGGAACTCGTCTCCATTATCGGGCGATGTCTCCCTCTTGTCCTCACTCTTCTTCCTCTTTCCCCCTTTTTCACCCTGCACTCTCTTATTTCTCTTGGAGGCGACACTTTGGTCCCAGCCGAAATAGGAATTTATCAGATTCACTACGTGCACCTTAGCGCCACCTCGAAGCAGACGCAACGTCTCTTTATCAACCTCGCTCAGGTTCGCCTTTTCCAACTTAAGGGGCCCTTCCACAAAAACATTCGGAATGGAGCCCCAACCCCCTTCCTTCTTGGCGATGACGAAGTTACCTTTCCACCGCTTCAAAGAATTGGGAAGGCCAGTGAAGGGAGATCTCCCGGGTTGCAAGTAGAAGAACTCGTCGCTTTTCTTCCTCCCCAGAGAATAGATCGCCCTAACAATCTCGTAGCCCACCTGTCTCTTCAGTTGGAGACCACGAATAAAAACTCCGGTCAAGTGACGGTGGGCATTAGGATGGAGTTGACCCAAGGGGATCTTAAAATTATCGAACACTTCTTGGGTAAAGAGGTCGAGTGGTAGCCTCAAACCCGCCTCAAAATCGTCAACAAAAAGCAACTGTTCATCATCCTTCAAGACCTGGCTAACAGCCGAACCCTCAGATGGAATCCGAAGGCTGATGAAGGGGGGAATTTCGTACCTCGCCCTAATCCAAACTAGGGCTTCTTGACCCAGATTGATAGGCCACTCAGACAAGGGCTTTTTCTTACTAGAAGATGTCCCAGAGGAGACTTTACGTCTTTTAAAAACAAAATCCTCCTCGTCTCCTTCGTCATCACCCAGTTCACCATCTCCACCCTCATCTCCACCAACGTCCTCAAGGGGAACCTCGCCCTCTGGCCCTCTGTCATCAACACCCTCCTCACTATCAGGGATCACCTTCTGAGACAACCCTTCCTCGTCAGATGACAACTCAACAAGGGTGGCAAGAGGAGCAGGGTAAGTAGGGTCACTGGCAGAACTCTCAGAAGAAGAGGAAGAAGAAGGGGAAGACATTGAAATCCTTAATGTAGACATCCTAAGAATATACTATCTGAAGGCAAACAAGAAGAAGGAAACAAGAAGACAAACAAAAATAGCTAAACCACTTACTGATTAAAAGAGAAAGTCTGGTGCTATGTAACTCGAAGAAAACCTGGCTGGAGAAATACGTCAACAGAAATACAGAATCAAAGAGAAAATTAACAGAAAAGCAGAGAGAAAAATTAAGAGTAAAAAACTTTTAATTAAAGAATATGTACCTCTTTTATACACTCGAATGCCTGACAGCAGGAAACTCCTCGAAATAATCAATGGAAAACCAAAAGTCGCGTTCTTTTATAGTCAAAAAACGCTTCAGATTCGTAACCGTTGCAGGAAACGTTTGAAATTCAAGTTGTTTCGAAAATTTCGGAAATTCGAATTTTGAAAATTGGCGCTTCAAGTCTTTGACTTAGCAAGATTATAAGGGGGGGACATCTGATACCGACCTAATAATATTCGAACTCCAAGCATCGCCTAACGAATGCTATGCTCGCCCAACGAGCCTCCAAATCTCCCATCGCCCATATCTATCTCGGGCGGACTCATCCCGGTCTGCCATCTAGGCGACCTCATCCACTCCGTTCCCTGACACCCACTACCCGGGATAATCGGAAACGTGCCTTCACCATTATCAATAATCGTGGGGCAAACCCACGATTTACCAGATAACCACCGCCTTAAACTCATTATAAAAGGAAGCCACCGAACGCTGAGAAGGGTAAGCAGAAATCAGACTTAAATACTCTTACATTCATTTACCTACCAAAAAACCCTCTCTGACTTAAGCATCGGAGTGGCTTTCAGGCTGAGCAAGCCTGAGGTCCTTTGAGCTTATATTTGTTACTTGTGCAGGAAAAATAGTACAGGCGACCCCTTAAAGATCGACTTGTATCAATTTGGGAAACAGCTGGTGCCTATAGTGGCAAGCTTCTTTCAAGTGGTATATAATTACAAACTTATAGTATATAGTTTTTAATAGTTAATGGACATTATTATATCTTTTTCATGGATACGTTTATTATTTTTTATTATTAATATTTGTCAAAAAATGCGTTACTTGGACTCTTTTTGGAACTACTCATTTTAGAGTAGGTAAGAATAATAAAATAATGAGGCACTTTTGCTTTGTCTTAATCAATGAATAATAAATAAACAAAACAAAAGCTATATAGTATCAGTTTTTTGAAACATAGTATTAAAAATACTCAATTAGAGTTGAAGAATCGGTGGAAAAGTGGCAGCGGCGCCTGAAAATCGTTCTTTTTGACTTGCACAAAGTAGAAATATATAGGTTATTTAATTGGTGCATTAAAATGAAGAGGCTGATTATTTTATTGTAGAGATTAAATGAAGCAGAAACCCTAATATTCATTAGATATTTGAAGTGTATAACACAAGCAACTTATCTTATCTTCTCCATTTATGCTACTAAATACGAATTCGGTTTGGCTTTAACTGTGACTTCATGTCCACAGAAAAGTGGCAATAAGAATGAAGTAGCTGTTGCTAGCTAGCTCAAGATTCTTTCTTGTTAGCTTTTGTCTCTCTTCGCCGATTTTGCTTTTCTTCCTCAAGTTCTATGCGATTACGGAACTATATACGCCTTTTAGAGAGCGGTTATTACCGTTTTATTGGTTATATTTTGGTAACTGAATTTCATTTCTACAACGGAAAATTACGATAACAATTCAGCCAAAAATTATTTGTGACAACAGACCGTTTAATAATTACACAATTTTTTGCTGCCACATGTAAATAGACTTTTTACAAAACGGTTACCATCGTTTTATTTATTATATTTTGGCAACTGAACTTATATTTTACATCGATGAAAGATTATTATAGCAATTAAATTACTTATGTGGCAATAAACACGTCAGACAGTAACATAGTTTTCCTGCCACAATAATTTTTACTAGGATTACTACAATTTTAACCTAGAAAGAACATGTCATTATCAATCGCATTGTAAAGGAAGTGATATAATCAAGATTTATTTAAGTGAAACAGTGAAAATTTGACTATGTTATTAAGATATAAGTAAAAGGATAAATGTTTGTTGAATTAACCAATGAAAGAACGCAAATGGTTAAGAAAGAATAAAGGGTAACAAAGAGTTGGTGAAGATTGATTAGCATTAAAAAGGGAAGATCTCAAAGGAGGAGAAGCAATAATTAAAAAAAGGGGACCTCAAGTATATGTAGATAATGTCACCTAATTGTCACACAATTTTGATGAATTGACAGTAAAGAGTTTGCTACAAAATTCAATTGTTCATTTCCAAATCTCAAACCAACTGTTGATATGCTGTAAAACTAAATGATTCTGTGGTCCAAAAGATGCCTTGGGAGTTGGGACAAACGGATTAAGGGTGTGCATTCGATAAGAACCAAACTAAAAACCCTATTTTTTAAATGTCGAACCAAAATAAACTGAATTTATTCAGTTTGATTTGATTTTTGTACATCCTACCAGGGATCGTATAACTTATGGGAAAAACAGGAATCAAATTACGAACATGATGACTATGGTGTAAATAACCATAACCAGTCATTCAGTATTGAAGATATATACTCTATATAATGTAGATAAGGTTTCAATTGCACTAACTGTTGTAAGAATCTAGTACTACAAGATAATATTCAATGAGACTAGCTATATTACATGCAATAATCATGATCATTAGATACTTAAATCTACCAAGCAAAGTATATTTGCTTGTAGAACTGAGCTTGCAGCTTAATTCCCTTGACAGTCTTTAGAAAGGTGCCAAATATTTCACAAATATGTTGATTGGCAGACCAAGTTAAGCAAAATAAGCATATTAACAATGCCACAAAACGCAAACTCGAAGATAAACTCAGCAATCTGGGCCGGGCCTTGGCGGGTTATGGCGCTATGTTATATGGCAACTGCCTTCTATATCTATTATTCCAGTGCACCATAACCATTTTTGATAAGAAGCATGACATATTTTCCAAAAACAAACATACAGAATGGACCAAGAAATATTGCTAACTATATGAAAATAGTATCCTATAAACGTTTGCTTCTCGACAATGCCACCCCACATTTCTCTGTTAATTATACAATAATGTAATATGCCGTACAACATAAACAGAACATACCTGGCTTAATGGCATCCAAGTTATCTTCAAGCTGATGAAAACCCACGGCCTCGCTAAAGTAAGTGGCTCTCAAAGCATCATAAATAATTTACAAAAACTCTTTGGTTCAGCATTAACTTTGGTTAGTGGCTGCTTAGCCTTTTAGCTTTCAAGATAGCTAGAGACCTAGCAGCAGTTGCAGCTGGTAGTCTCACAATGCTTTGCACAAGTGCTATTCGTGAAAAGCGACAATAAGGTTCTTAAAAACGTTTTGCCTCTCAATTCACTTCTATGAGCCATCACAACAGATAACTCAAGAAGCGTAGACTTCCTCACTGTATCCTAATCAAATTCCCCTTTTGTCATTTTCAGGAAACTAGGCATATAAAATAAATCTAACCCAATGAACTATAGAATATCAGAGGATATGATCAATGGATAAATGTATAATCTTTTCATATTCTATGAGCACGAGCCAGCAAGAAAATTTAATAAAAGACGAGAGCAAAAAATCATCTTGCACTACTAATGCAAGCATATCATGTTAAAATGTGTAGCTTAATAAAAGAATAAAAAAGCATTTGATGTTGATGATGTCTTACCAGAAAGTCTAATTGGAGTGACATATGGGGATTAAATGGATAGCTTGTATCTTCTAAATACACACACGTGCCTGCTTCATTAGGCAATTTTGAGATCAGCAGCATATAAGGATCTGTGGCTCCTTTTGCAGGAAAAATTTATAATATATTTCACTAATAGTATGTCAAAATATTGCCTAAGAAACAGTATGAAACTATCACCCAATTATAAGTAAGAATTACTCCTAGTGCAACAAGAAACAATAATTTACATTTGCAAACTTCTATTTTTGGTCTTTAAGTTGCTCGTTCTGCAGGTACTTGATCACTCCATATGCAACAGTTCCAGCGACAAACAAGCCGACTGTTGGTGTGAAAGATGGGTATAAATACTTCACAAAAAACCTGTCCCATTCATCAGGTAGCAAGCCTGTGGATTTTAAATGGCCAAATCATTACTGGAATTTGAATGCAAGATCACATAGAAAATAACAATAAAATCAAATTATAAACCAGATAATTGTTTTCATTATAACACTTAACTAGCTTGATAAAATCATGTTACTATGTTAGTACAGTAAGGAAATCATGAAGATATACTAGTTCTTTCTCCTTTTCAAAAAGTGGGCTCAAATTTAGAGCATTTGAAGCTTTTGTAAGAATAACAAAAACTTTGGACATATCTATAAGAAAAAAGCAAATAAGTGCACAGACTGCCCCAATGCATGAAGCAATTCTACACGTCATATATAATTTGCACAACAAATCAGCTGGGTAGAAGCCAAAGCCATCATAACCGATTTTTAATTTTTCATAAACTAGAAGAAGCAAACAACTTTAAACATAATCTCTCTAAGCCTACTCAATCTCGAGTCTAAAGCCTTCATCATAATTAGTCTTGAATGCCCATATATTTTCCTTACATCTTCCATCAATTAACATATTCAGGTAAGCCTTTGAAAACTGGTTTCCTCCCGGATCCTAAACCATTTCCTAATCAAAGCTCTTATCTTTTTGCCACTCCTAAACCTTAAAATGCCGAATTCAGTGAGGCTCAATCTATTTTTAGTTCAAGTAGATAAATAATTCAAAACTGTGCTACATAAACATAACCTACTAATAATCCAGCTTCAATTCAGTAAGGCTCAATCTATTTCTAGCTAGTTCAAGTACATAGCACGGACATTTCATTCGATCACCATGTCCTGTCTCGGAAACGTTTCGGATACTTCGAAAGTTCATTTTTTACATAGAAAACCTTAAAATAACACTGTTTCGCCATGTCCATCCGTTTTCGCATGTCTGTATATATGCTACCTATGGTAAGCTTTGTCTGGATCAACATCTAAACCCTCTCATATAAATAATTTGAATCAACTTATAATTTCTACATTCTGAAAATTGCTACTTCTTTTCCACATTGAGCACATATTAAATTTGTCATAAAAATTAATCCATATTATAATAAATTATGTCAAATATATTTCAAACATTTAAACTTCAACTAAATATATCCTAAAACCAAGCTAAATTTATAATTCAACTATAAAAATGGTAAATATTCACCTGATGCAGCAAGCACAAGGCCCTGAATAAGAATAATACCGCCAAGACCTAACCAAGCAAGAAGAAACGCGCTTTCATTTCTACTCTGCTCATTAGCTTTATCCTCACCAATCTCTTGGCTAGCAAACGTTGGTTTCTCAAGAGGTGTCCGTCTAATTATGGACGCTCTCTCTCTTTTACCCTTCTGTTTCTTCTTCTTACTTGAAACTGAAGCTGGATTATTAGTAGTTGATGGGCCAAAACCTAGCCCAGGCGGAGTGGGTTTCTCTGTTGCTGGTGAAGCGCTGCCGGGTTCCGGGTCAGGAGTGGGGGTTTGGGATTGGACTGTGAATTTGAATTTGGGTGGAGAGTATAGAAGAGGATGATGATTGGATTTTTTGTTGATGAGATAAGAAGGTGAGTGGATATGTAGCGCCATTTTCTTGTTTTTTCAGTTTATTTTGTGTTAGTTGCCGTTTTAGTTTCGTTATTGGGAGTTTTCTTTTATTACATTTTGATCCCTGTATTTCTGATAATAGGATTAGTCTCCACATTGATTTATTTTTTTGCGATAAAGGATCGATTTTGTATTTACCAGTTCAATTTAGTATAATTAGATGACCAACCCGGTTTCAATTCAGAATTATATGGATTCAGTTTATGAGTTAATTTTTTTTATGTTTTAACACAATCTATTTAACTTTATGTTTTATTTTGATAATTTATATAATATATATAAGTCAGACCATTATATTTGCAATGTATTCAAAGATTTGAATACATGGATAAGATAATTGATTTTAAATTTAAATTATAATAAAACTATTAATTCTTATAAATTTTATAGAAACTCAAAGTTTGTAAATTAGAAAAATATATTCTTATTTTAATATCGAATATCACGTAAATTACGGAAAATATAGAACAGACCAATACAAGAAAAATTATTGCACACAACCGTTGCGCCATGTCATTTGTGCAACAAACCAATTATGCGTTAGCCATGTGGAAAATTGAATGATAAAAAAAATAAGTAATAATTAAAAGATTCCCTATCGCAAATGCTCATTGGCTTGATGTAAAAATGACGTGGCGCAACGGTTGCATGGGATAAACACTCCCAATACAATTAAGATTCAATGAGATTATTAACTAATAGATATAAATATTATTTAATACAAGAGTTTTACATTCAATTTTTATTTCTTTACTCTAATAAAAATTATTCTAAAGTCATTAAATTTTTTAACCACTCTGGATATTTTTAATTCCGAATATCCAATTTTTACTAAATTTTGAATAATAATTACTACAAAAATAGATCCAGTCCAGATTCTCTCTCTCACACACACAGTGTGAGTGGAAAATGAAACTCGCTGCGTGGCGCCTCAACAACTCACAAATTTTCAGATTCTTTCTCACTCTTCACCTCTGCTTCTAGCTAATTGCTCCAATTCAAAACGTTACTCTACTTTCACTTCTTCATGGACTATAAATATAATCCACCACCACTACCACCACATCAGCACAGTAATAACCGCTCTCAATCCATTTCTTCTCGCAATGTCCCTTCTCACTTTCCCGCGCTTTCTCACTCTCTCCGCTCAAAACCACCACAACAACAACAGCCGATGCTTCTGCTCGCTTACTCCAGAATCCACGACACGACGTCGTTCTGGCTCCGCGATTCTCTGGTTCAAGCAAGACCTCCGCGTCGACGATCACTATGCTCTCACACAAGCTTCTCATATCCGCCAACACTCTCCCTTGCTTCCTCTTTACGTCTTCGATCACCGCATTCTTGCCTGTGAGTTTAATTTTTTTATGCCTATTTATTTGCAAATGAGTTGTTTTAGTTGTTTTAGCTGTATAGATATTGATTCTGTTGTTAAATATTTTTAGGTTACTCTGATGAAATGCTAGAAATGGTGATAATCGCGCTACGAGATTTGAGAAACTCGTTAAAAGAGCAAGGCTCTGATTTAATGATCAAATTTGGAAGTGCGGAGAGTGTTTTAAGAGACCTGGTGAATGAGGTTAAACCTAGTGTTGTATTTGCTGAACAGGAAGTCGAGTATAATCTCCGTATCGCGGTTAAAATTGTTCGACGGAGTTTGATTAATTCGTCTGTTAATCCTGAGATTGTCCTTTGGCAGTCTCCGTTTTATGATATTGAGGTAGTTATTAATATGAATCATCCATTAATTTTTGAATTAGTAGTGTGTATTATGCTGTTTATATTTTTCTCTGTGTGTGTTATTGTGGTAGAATTTAAACGACTTGCCTGCTTCACATGATGAGTTCAAGAAACTCAAATTATCAGTAACCTCGCCTTTGATTCCGCCGAACTTATTTTTACCTCCCATGCCGTCAATGGACTTGGACTGGGGTAAGTTTTTTGAATTAACGATTATATGATTGTTATGTACTTTTGGTCAATAATAGGAGATTTGTGTGATTAATTAGGTTCTTTGCCTACATTGGATGAGTTGAAGGAATTTATGAATGAAAGTCCATTCAAATTGGAAAAGAGCTGGAGTTCAATCAAGGAGATGTCAGCTGAAACCGTATTGCAGAAGAAACTGGCGGAATTAAGGGGAACAGATGTGAAATTGAGTTCCACGCAAAAACAGCAAAAACGAGTGGACAATTCTGCTTTTGTCACACAAAAGCAAAATTTTGTGGCCGGTGGAACAAGTAATGTGGCGAATGCCTTGGCTGCATACTTGAGATATTTGGAGGGAACAGCTCGAGATGACTGGCAAGAGTATGTGGCATTGATATTTGATTTAGTGGATTATAATCCGTTCTAATTTCTGAACTGCAGTTATTGTTGTACTTGTAATTTTGTTGTTCTTCATCTGTCTCTTTTAATGATTTTGTGGAGGCAGTTATACCATCACTTCAAGGTTTGAGCAGATAATTTCTCAGTTTACTCAAAAACCATATTCATACCATTATGCAATTTAGAAATAGCATACTTGGTGGAAGATCAGGAGCATCTTTGATGCTGAGAAATTGTTTCAATCCTCATATATAGACAAGTAACATTGAATTGACTTGCATACACCCTTCTCTATAGCTTACTTGCTTTGTTCGTTAAATTTTCACTTTTCATATTTTCTGGTGTTAGACTTCATATTAGGATATTATGAAATTGTTTTCTTAATTTTGATATATTTTCCTGTCCCATTGGGCCTTTGCTTGCTCATTCAATTTATATATCCTCTGTAATATTGAGTTTTTCAGTGAAATTCAGTACGTCAAAGATATAATACTCTGGCTTGATGTCATAGCAGGATACATGAGAGGTTGCGTAATGCTGAAAGTCGGGATGGGGCTTCATTTTCTGCACTCTTTGGCCCTTCCCTGTCTCTTGGCATCATCTCTCGAAGGAGGGTGCATTATGAAGCTATCAAGTATGAGAAGGAAAGAAATGCTGGGTTTCTATCACCCTTTGGGTTTTCAACAACAACTGTTTCTGCAGCTGCAGATGCTGTGTGCTCAATGGAGGTACTTTGTGTGCACTTTGGCTTCTTTAGGTATTTGAAGCACAATGCTAGCTGTTTGATTGATGTGGATTATATCGTTGCCTTTTTGTTTTTCCCTTTCTCTCATTGATAATTCAACCTTCTTTTCCTGTCCAGTTATGTATATAAGCTGTGTGTTATCTATGCAAGTCTCTTGAGGATTTTCTTTTGAATTTTGGGGCAGTGGTATTGGCTTATGGCTCTAAAAGGTCAAATAAACGATGAAGGAACATATCCTATTCGCATATGGCGATGGAAGGGGTATTTAATTCAGGTATGCAAAATACTGATTAAACCAATTCAGCAATTATGTCCTTCTCTAGCTTTCTGCTGACAGCAAGATACATAAGTCTCAACTTGTTCAACACGGAGATTCATGCATATATTCCTTAATTTTTTCTTATTTCAGTATACAGTGGTTGGCCATGAAGGTCCTGCAGTCCTCCTTGTCCATGGTTTTGGTGCATTTTTGGAACACTATCGTGACAATATACATGATATATCTAAAGGTGGAAACCGTGTTTGGGCATTAACAATTTTGGGATTTGGAAAATCAGAAAAACCAAATCTTGTGTACACCGAACTTATGTGGGCTGAATTGCTGAGAGATTTTATAATTGAAGTTGTGGGTGAACCGGTGCATCTTGTTGGAAACTCTATTGGTGGTACGGCCCAGGTTCTCGTCTAGTTTCATAGTCTGCCTTCAAGCTATCCTTTAGCATGCTTTTTGTTCACCTACTATATTCTGTTAAATGTTAAATTTAATTCTTATAAAGTCATAAAGTGTTTCTTCTCTTTAACTCTTATTATAGTCATTTCTTAATCTTCAGGGTATTTTACATCTATGGTTTCATGTTTTTGGCCTTCCTTGGTTAAGTCTGCTGTCCTTATCAACAGTGCTGGTGACATTATCCCAAAATATGGTTATCCCCAATTTACCAAAGTAAGTCTGATTACCTTACATTGTGACCTACAAATGCAACATGATGATTTATTTGTTTTGCCTCCCGAAAACTTTCAAGTTTATTTACTTAGTTCTTACTGACTACTGAAATATTGTGTTGTTATATCCACCTTTCAAGTTTCTTTAATTTTTCGTGCCTGATTCTGCGCTGTAAACTATTTTACTGCTAAATAGAATGTCATCCAGAGGCCGTCAATACTTTTATACAGTTGTCGCAGAAGATTTATTTCTACTTTTGGCTTGGAATATGTTATCATGAAATTTATTATAATGCTCGAGGTTCAAACTGAGATTAGCTGGTCTTTACTTGATGGAGTTTGTTTTCCAACCGATGATTTATCTGTAACACAGGGAGGTGTCTCTCTGGGTCTTGTTTAAGTGATGGCATGTACCTATATTTTTAAACAAAATTCTACCCACCCAACAATCTGTGTTGTTCCCGTGTATTTATATTTAACCAAGTTGAAAACTCCACATTACTATGTACTAACGTCTCGAGACACTTCATTGTTCATAATATTCAGGATAGACGGCCTTCAGTGATTGCATGGCTGGGGGCCCGGCTCCTTTTGCTTTACTTGAGGTCGAATATCAGAACTATAATGAACAATTGCTATGCAACGGTAGGTGTTCATTTATCAACCTTTTATGTTCTAAAGTTCAATACAAATTTCACATGGTTTTTGATTTAGAGCCTCTTATTTTGCAGAGAACCGAGAGAGCTGATGATTTGCTTGTCAATGAAATGCTAAGAGCTGTATCCTTTTGTTGATGAAAATATATAGGCAATTTGACCTTTCTATGAGGAACGGTAACTTGTAAGTTAATTCGATGCAATCGTGACCTTAACACGAGTGACAGTCCTTCGATCCTGGTGTAATAGTTGTCCTGGAAAGTATTTTCAGTTTCAACCTTTCCCTTCCATTGAATTATCTCGTGGAGGGTTTAAAGGAAAAGGTTCTGGTTATACAAGTAAGCTCCACCCTGCTGGAAAATCCAACAGTTCATTTCTTTTCTTCAACTTGATTATTCAATTGTTATTCGTTGTTGCTTTGCTTATTTAAATGCATTGCATCGATCATTTTATTGCCTTTTAGGGAATGAAAGATCCTATAACTGACTCCAAGTCCAAAGTGTCCATGATCAAAGAGCATTGTCCTGAAATTGTGATACGCCAATTGGATGCTGGTAATTTTATTCCCTTCTCAACAAGTTGAATGTGTGCAATGTTTATTAGTAAGTATTAAACATTGAATCTGATAAATTGCAGGCCACTGTCCCCATGATGAGCTACCAGAAGAAGTGAATTCCATTATTTGTGAATGGGTAGTGACAGCAGAAAGCAAAATTCTAGCCGGAGCTGGGAGCGTGTCATAGTTCAGAAGGGAAAAATCTTTTCTAACTCCTAACAGGATTCAATTTTTTCTCAACTGACATGATTCCAGGTCTACCAAATATATTCTTTTCCAAAGGAATACAGTACATAAAAATGAATACTGTTAACAGTTTTGGATCCCTTTGATTAAAAGTAAGATTCTGTACAGAATATTCAGTTTCAAATCATTTTTACTGCTAAAATGTCTCTAAGCAAGAAGGAACTTGATACTTTGCTTCAAATTCTTCTGTTATTTGTAACTTAGGTTTTCAAATGATACAACATGCAAAACAAAGATTCCTTGTGAATTTTTCTTAGATATGCTGATCCAAATCAAAACTGTTTCTTCAAATGCAAATATTCGGTTGACATGTTCTTCTGATGCAAAGCATGTGTGGCCGATCTCAAACGAGTAACAAGCTTGTAAGAAAATGCCGACTCCATTATTGAGAAAGTTCCTCCAGTCTGCAAAGCTAGTGAAAACAAAAATGCCCGAAAATCATCCTTCGTCGATCAATCATACCTCCCAGGAACTTGTATTTGTTTCCGGTGTTTTGTCATCCCACTGTTGCCGGGAAAAGACTCGCCTATCTTTTGCTTGATTGCAATAAGGGACCCAAAAGCTGATCTTCCACCAAACCTAACTCATCCAAGAAGCTGGTCATGTTGGGAACTATCCCTCCATTGCAATATCTGATAATACCTTCTCCCACAAGATCATTCATCATTTCAGCCGGTTCTTTCGCTCCTCCATGTTGCAATAACTTCGTCCTTATAGCAGTTCCTGTGGCTAATGAAAGTGGATCCTCGTGTAATAACTTTTTCCATATGGTTGCCGAAAAACATCTAGCATACAAGTAGGTATAATATCCTACAGAATTGAAAAAATAATAATTATTTGAAACAGAATAATCAGCTCACTATCTTTAGGCAAAAGGATCATAGAAATATTATTTACATTTTCTTTTCTTTGAAAGAAACACAACTTTTAATTGCTTTGGATGTTCTATATGGCTCCTAAACGTACCTGCACCGTAGTTTAGAAGATGACTGAATCTGATCTGCCAATGGGTACCCTCCACATGCTTCCAACTGGTATACTGCCTTTTAAGATCTGCAACAATAGAACTTGTATCCCTGGATGAGTCTGCTTGTTCTCCAAAAAGTGTTTGGTCAACCAAGGCATAGAAAATCTAATGAACACCAGGTAAATGATTAAAATTGACCAAGACGTTCCTTCTCTCAAAGAGGCCTAGCCTAATTAGCTAATTTATTTCCGGACTAGAAGAACAAACCTGTCGTTGCAATTCAGTCGCTGCAAACATATCTCTAGCACAGTGCATTGACTTCACCAAGCTCTCAGGTATTACTTCCCCAGATGAATAGTGCTTGGCAAATGTTTTCAATACCCGGTAATCCCAAGCAAAATACCTGTGGATGCACCAAATATCATTACATTACCCACCATTAATATGCAATCATTTTCAGAGGGTATAAACATGGATATATATTTACAAAAACGTAATCCGAGAACCGGTATATTGATTGAATTAGTAGAGAGCCACCTAAGAATTTCAGAAATGAGAGTTCAAAGGGTGAATCAACTTATTATTCTCATTAACATAAATATCAAAATGAAACAAGTTAAAGAAAATTTATTAAAGTTATTTCTATGATCTTTACCAGGCTAAATTCACCAAAGTTCATATACTACACCATACTGAAGATATTCCTGTTCTCCACAAGCAATGAAAATATTCTATTGATTTTAAAAAAGAGGAGGAAGACGATAAATAAATCGCCTTTTTTTTAATACTCACTCAAAGAGATTGGAAGGCATCTCGGCAAAGTCAAGAGCCACTCGAGTACCTGAAAAATGTTGGTAATCCTACAAGAATTCTCATGAGATGGTAGATATAGAAAGCTAATTTAGTAGAAAGGTACGGCCACTAGTATACCGTTCTTGAGAGTAAGGAATGAAGAGAATGTCCAAACTCATGAAATAGGGTTTCCACTTCACAATGAGTGAGCCTCACAGTTGATGAACTATGCGATCCAGAAAAATTGCAAACAAGGGCAACAACCTGCAGCCACCACGAACAAGCTCAATCAGAAAGAAACTAATACTATTTTTTCAAAAATAATGTAGTTTTTTTCCTTTTAAAAACATTATGTTTATGATACCTAGCATATAGTCAAATTGCTACATGATGTGTGATGAACTAGTATCACAATTCTCAAGGTAACAAATACCAAAAATGAGAAGGGAGTCCTAACTTTCCCAAGAAAAATATGAAATGCCGAAATTATATCCAGGTTACATATCTAAATATTTTCATGGGATAGTTATGCATGATATGACCTTTATTCAATGTGTTTTGCACATAAGAAGCCAATAGATATAGACATGTCAGTGCCCCCTCTCTTTACGTGAATAGTAATATTGCGCAATATTTTCAGTGGGCCATTATCATAGGCACTTCCATGGTTCATCATTATATAACCACGGTACTTTTCTTGTTTTTATGATTATAAAGCAATTTTTTAAGATAATTTTTTGAAGTGCCAAAGAAAACATTTCAAATGAATAACATACAATATTCACCAGTGTTGACAAAATTCATTAACTTACAGGAAGCTGGTATTCTGTTTCAGATATGCGGCAGCCTCCTTTGATCGTAAAATTAGCACACCCCGGGTATTTTCCCTTCCTGGAGTACAAATCAAGGTATAGATACCCCAGATCACCCTGAAATAAAAGTGTCATGCCTCAGCTTGATAGAAAAATGTCAAATTGGCATTGAAGATGAGCATAACTGAAAAGTGCATTTAAATTAAATAATTGATGAAATAATAGCCACTGTTGCATAACTAAATACTATAATATACTTAAGAATTCTGTTAAAACAAAAGACAATATCAAGGGCTTCACATCTCCACTCATCCATTTATATACCTCCTGAGGATGATGAAGTACCATTTTGATAACGTCTGGGTGCCATGATTCGCCAGGTGCCATTGGAACATTATGAAATGTTGCACCAAATAATGACTTCACCAATACTTTCAAACCTTCTATGCAATGTGGCAAAGGAAAATATGATGCTACAATCTGTTCCAAAAGAGGGAGAAAACTGAGAGAGAACTACTTGAACTCGAAAGGCGCACGAAAAAGAGAGATTGAAGAGGTTGCATTGCAAAAGGAACTAAAAAGCAACACTTGTCAACATAGTTACAGAATAAAACTAAATTTATAACATACCAAGGAATTCAAATTCTGAGCAGAAGACTTCATCATCCCAGTATAGTATGCTTCATCCCATGGCTCCAAATCAATACAGTTATTCCCACATTTTTCTCTCTTAAATTTTCTAATTGCCTCAAACTCCTACAGGCATATCAAGAAGAGAATAAATGTTAATAGTGAGAAAGTACCAAAGCTTTGTTTACATTGTACTTATAGAAAAAACAAACCTGATCAGCTCTTGGCCTGATCACCTCACTCATCTCACAGAGAAAGGATGTTACAACTTCAGGAGATGAAGCCAAATTTTGTTTCACCGTGAATTCAGCATAAGATCTATAACCCATTAACTGTAATTTCCCAAAGAACAAAAAACACGAGAAGCACATAGACTATTGTAAAAAGACTTGGTTAAAGATAAATAGTGTAATTGACACAGTAATAACAAATCTAACCTCAGCAAGCTCATGACGAGCAGCAATAAGCTTATCAAGAACTTCGATGTTTGCATATGGGACGGAAATACCTTTGATATATGAACTCTTTCTAACCTGAAAAGCAAAACTAAATTCATTTGTCTAGATAAGATAAACAGAAGTGTGCGTGCATTTGTAACTGTAAGCAATACAGAAATACAAACTCTCCCTTAAGAAAGATATAGTTGAGTAATCTAAGAAAGATTCCAAATCTAGCAACTAGTTGCCCCCAACTGGGAAATTCAACACTCCAAATTGGCATAGAGAAGAATAATGATATTTGCTATTGACAAAGAGAGGCAAGAACATTTCTAGTTGCCAAAGTGAAAGCTACCTTTTCATCTGATACCCATTGTAGAACAGAAACTAGATTGCGGGGGTCAGTTGTTATTCGAAACCCTTTTTCCCCACGAGATCCTCCTGAAGGTCCAGATGTGGAACAATGAATGGGAGTAAGGAGATGATGAATGTTTTTTGGGATAAGTGATGCTGGATATACATCCACATGACCAGGATCAATAGCAATGTTTTCACCAAACCTGATCAGCATTTCAAATCAGTACGGATCATCATATCAGTAGAGCATGTCGATAATCTAGAGTTAATGGTATCATACTTACTCCGCAGAGAGCTTAAATATTTCCATATGCAGCTGATTCACTCTATCTAATTTCTCTGCAACATAAAAATACTTTATTTTATACAAAAAGAAGAATGTTTCAGTAACTGAATAATCAAGGTTGAATGTTTACCAACCAGATGAGAGATGGATTCCACCCTTTTCAAAATCAATGCGTAGGTGGTGGGCAGCCCTATGAGCCTCTTTTGTAAGTAAATGTTCATCTTGCTCCGCTTTTTTCATCGCATTATATAAAGTATGATTCGTATTAAGAAACTGAGTGCCAACACAGACGCACAACAACAAAGACGTCACACAAACTATGCCATAAATATAAACAAACTGAAGGGATGATTGCAAAAGTGTTCAAGTCAGAAAAAAACCAGATAACTAGACCAATGGTCGTCTCACATGTAGATATTCATTGATTCTCATCGATGCCTTGTTAGCCTCTTCAACAAATTCCCTAAAAAGGCATTATTAAGACACTCAATTAACAACTCAAATTGATGTGTTCAAAACTCAAAAACAATAAACAATTCAAATTTACAGCCGCGCATAGCTTGTTTAAAAAAATTCTACAGAATACCTGTCTGGATGAGTATTTCTACAAAGTTCAGCAGAGTCGACCACACAACAAACCTAAGAAATAAAACATAATCACTCATGAGCATTTAAACTGATAAGTAAAAATAACTTGGCAGGCACAAAAAAAACTAAGCTACTAAAACCTTAACCTAACTGTGTTTGAAATCTCATCCATGGCTCGTATAACTTCAGCTGACGAAACCGTCTCTGAAATGCGATTAACCAGTTCACCAGACCTAACAACAAACACAAATATATCAATTGTAAAAAAAAAACCTAAGTTAATTTGTTTACTGATAATTAAGCTTTCATCGTTGAACTTTTACCTCTCAATAGCTTCATCGACGAATCTTCGGAATCCTTTGGCACTTTTCAAGTGGTCGAACCCGTAGAGACCGGTGGCGCTGCTAGAATATCGGGTCGCAAGAAGACCCGAACTAAAACGACGTAGTTTCCAGGAAGCTCTTCGAAATACAGTAGACATAATAATGGCTGTGTTTACTGCTCTGTTTATGCAGAGAACTCCACTCTGCTTATACCCTAGTAGAAAACGGTTTATTTTGTTTTTTTACTTGGAAGTGATATGACAGTGAGTCACCAAGCAGTAACGGAGTCCTTACGCCACAGAAAAATAAATGAAATATTTAAATATTTAGTAATATGGTTCGCGGCAAGCACGTAAATTAACAGAAAAACTGAGATGCCCAGTCGTGTAACCCTTAAACGCTCCATTTCCCGCGAAAACCTCTCTCTAACTTTCTCTCTCCTAATATTTTTCTCTCAAATTCTCAATCAATCAATTAATCAATCGAAGATTATCATCAGTGTAACCCACTCATACCATCACCGCAATGTAATGAACAATGTCGAGCAACAATCAAGATCCGCCACCAGAAACGACGACGTCTTCGTCCTCGACGTCGTCGGCGTCTTTAACATCTACATCAACACCGCCGAAATTCAAGCTTCGGAAAATACCTCCGATTCCAATTCGACGTACGACGACGCACAAGCTAAAACGACAAGATGAAACCTACGATGCAGAGGACGAGGAAGACGACGACGATGACGATCACGGAGCGGGTCATCATCGTATGTCGTCGCAAAATAGGAATAATTATAATAAATTTAAACCGTTAGATGAGAATAGTTCGAATAGTAGGATTATTATGGCTTCAGCTCTCGGATTAAATAATATCAAAACGCAATTATCAGCTCCGTCTCCGTCTCCGTCTCTTAGCCGGTTTTCTTCGACGGTTACCGGTAGACCGTCGCTGAATCTCCGCAATATTACCAATAATAACAGTAACGCTTTAAATAATAAAGAGGATCAAGCTGGCCTTGATAACAAGCTTAAATGGAACGTTCCTATTCATACTGAGCCTGGTATTTGATTTGTCGCCATTTCATTTAATTTTGAGATTTTTTTTTATTTGTGTTATTATTTTTCATATTGCATTTTCAGGAAAAAAAATTGCGTGGAGTCAATCGAAATCGTTAAAGTATCCATCAGGACCATCACCTCTAAATCCAGCTTTGGAGGTAATTTTGAATTTAATGACAAATAGATTTAGTATAATAATTAGTTAAATTACTTGAATTGTGTGAGGATTTGAATGTTTGTAATGCTTTATAGCTCGTTAGCTGTTTGATTTGATTGTTTTTTAATTGGAGTATTTCTGTAGAGTCATGCTTTTGCCAAGGAATTACAGTCTCCACGGTTTCAAGCAATACTTCGTGTTACGAGTAATCGAAAGAATAAAACTCCGGATGTTAAGAGTTTTTCTCATGAGCTTAACTCTAAAGGAGTTAGGCCATTTCCAGTTTGGAAATCAAGGGCCTTCGGTCATATGGAGGTACATTGAACATCCATATATTGCACTTTTGCCTTTTTATCTTGTAATTTGTTATGGTTAACTGAGTTCGATTTGATTTTTTTAATCATTTTTAGGAAGTTATGGTGGCAATTAGGGCCAAATTTAACAAGTTGAAGGAAGAAGTTGATTCTGATTTAGGTCTATTTGCTGGAGATTTGGTAGGCATACTTGAAAGGGCCTCGGATACTCACCATGAGTGGAGTGAAAGTTTGGAGGATTTGTTGATCATAGCTAGACAATGCTCAAAAATGTCACCTAATGAGTTCTGGGTCAAATGTGAGGTGATCGTACAGAATTTAGATGATAAGCGTCAAGAGCTACCAATGGGAATAATCAAACAAGCACATACACGCCTTCTATTTATCCTCACGCGGTGCACTAGGCTTGTGCAGTTCCAAAAGGAGAGTGGTTATGAAGATGATCACGTTTTGGGTCTTCATCAACTCAGTGATCTTGGAGTTTATCCTGAACAAATTTTTGATGTAGCGACACAGGATTTTAGTGGCCCGTTGGCAGCTGGAAAGGTTGCTGGGAGAGAGAAACACAGAAAAAAACCGTCTCGTGATCAAGAAGAAGATAGCCTGGTTGTTCAACAAGAACATGTTGATCAGACTTTGGAGGTTAACACTGCCAGAAGTGGCGATTCAACTACAAGTAGTTATAAGATGTCATCTTGGAAAAAACTTCCATCTGCTGCTGAGAAAAACCGGAAGGGACATGATGCTGTCGATTCACCTACTAAGGATAAAGTAGAACTGTCACATAGTAAAGATGAAACAAGGGTTGTTGAAGACGACCATTCTGAAAATCTTGGAACCCCAGAGCATCCTGCTTCATCAGGAATGAGAAAAGCCTCTTGGGGACACTGGGGGGAACACCATAACATTGCATATGGCAATTCAATGATATGCCGAATTTGTGAGGTGGAAATACCAATAGTACACGTGGAGGAGCATTCTTTGATATGTACCATTGCTGATAGATGTGACTTGAAAGGCTTAACTATAAACGAAAGACTTGAAAGGGTTGTAGATACTCTCGATAAGATATTGGAATCATGGACCCCTAAAAGCACCCCGAAAAGCTGTGATACTCCAATACGAAGTCTTGGTGTTGAAAGAGTGGCAGGTGTACCAGATGACTCGTATGAGTTATCACCAGAAGAGAACAGTTTTTCTCGTCATTGTTCTGAAGACATGCTAGATCTCATGCCTGATGTCGATAATTCTTTTCTCAACGAAGATATAAATGTTTTGCCAGAAATTTCATGTGAAGGGAATTCTATCGTGTCGCCTGATGCAGATGCCAAAAGTTCATCGGCAGGGAGCTTGACACCTCGCTCTCCATTATTAACACCAAGGACTAGCCAGATTGAATTGCTAGTGACTGGACGAAGGACAATAATGGAACTTGAGAACCATCCACAGGTATGCAGTTGTATTGTAAATGCAAATGCTTTTGTGTCAGAAGCTGTAATAGACCAAAATAATGTCCATATGCAGGTCAAAGTACATTTTGTATAATCAATTGAACAATTAATGTTTCATTTGACATGCAGTTTTGTTTTCTTTTATCTTTCAAATATTATTTGAGCATTTATGCTATGTTCGAAAGTGAGCAGATGTTGGGATTTCTATAATCTCAGATCATCTGATTGTGTTTCTAGTTTATGCTAGTCATTGTTTTCAATTCTTACAGTTTCGTTCCATATCAGATAAGCAAGTTACTGGATATTGCCCGTTCGGTTGCAAATATAAACGAGTGTGACTATGGAGGTTTGGAGTGCATGCTTGACCGCCTGGACGACTTAAAGTATGCCATCCAGGATAGGAAGGTGGATGCCCTCATTGTAGAGACTTTTGGACGACGCATAGAGAATTTACTACAGTTGAGTAGTTTTCAATTTTTAAAATTTTGTTAAAATGAAGCTTTTTGAGGTGGGCATCTTAATGTTTCAACTGAAAATGGATCCAATCTTCATTTTTTGTTGGCATGGTTTTCTATCTATTCTTCATATTTGCTTATGTGTGTTCAAAGTTGTATTTGAATTATATTTTTCTATGATTGGTGAGAAATTGGTTGATAACTACAGTTATTGAAATGGGTGATGGGAACTCATCCTTACAAATATATTGCAATTTTATGAATTATTACATTGCCGTGGGGCATTTCTTTGAAGTGGCGTTCTTTTAATTCATCTATGTTTTATTCCTTTGATTTTCATCAACCAAGAACCTTAGTCTCTGGTGGAAAACTAGTTACATTATTCATAGTGCTCTTATTTTTATGCTGATGTACTATATTCTATTTTATAGTAATGATATTTTTGCAATTTACAGGGAGAAATATGTGCATCTCTGTGCACAGATAGACGATGAAAAATTGGACTCATCAAATCATATGGTGGATGAAGATAGCTGTTTAGAAGATGACGTGGTGCGCAGTTTGCGTGCAAGTCCAATTAATCCATCTAAGGATCGAACATCTATAGAAGATTTTGAAATAATAAAACCAATCAGTCGAGGGGCTTTCGGAAGGGTTTTCCTTGCCATGAAAAGAGCGACTGGTGATTCGTTTGCTATAAAGGTTAGCATATATGCAATGGTGGATGGGTTTTGATTTCTTGCATTATGAACGTTTTCCAGGTTCTCTCATTTAGGTGACAGATTATTGGCTCTCACCTGTTGATGCCACAATCAAGAACCTCTAAACAGATCATATTGTTACATTTTAAACTTAGCAACTACTTGGAAATAGACCAAACTGGCCACTGCAAGTTTAGGAATCTATTGTCTAACACAAAGGATATATTCCTAGTCATGTTTATACGTTAACATTTCCGATTTTTGACGTCTATAAAAGTCCTTTTTCCCCATGAAAACTTCTGTTGATCATTGAATTGAATATTGAACATAATAAATTGAAGGCATTGCGTGTCTGCTTATCTTAAACTAGGGTTTTCATCATTAGCATTGATGGCTTCATGGATTTAAATAGTTAAAAGCAATAGACATGCTTGACGAAGGTGGGTTTTTTATCAACTTTTTTTGTTAATACCTGAATCTTTCTACAGGTTTTAAAGAAGGCTGATATGATTCGTAAAAATGCTGTTGAAAGTATCTTGGCTGAGCGTAATATCCTTATATCAGTTCGCAATCCTTTTGTGGTGAGTGTCCTCATAATGTATATCATATAAACACTTTAGGGGTTGAATTGCATGGTGAACTGTTATTCTAATAAGTACGTGATTGATGATGCACAGGTCCGTTTCTTTTACTCCTTCACATGTAGGGAAAATCTTTACCTAGTGATGGAGTACCTAAACGGTGGAGATCTTTATTCGTTATTGAGAAATTTGGGCTGCATAGATGAAGACATGGCCCGTGTGTACATTGCAGAACTTGTAAGGACTTAATTTATACTTTCCTTTTCTTTCGATTTCCCTATTCATTTATAAAGTTTCTCACCAGGGGTACAAATAGTTGGTTTTATTCTTCGCAGGTTCTTGCTTTGGAGTATTTGCATTCTTTAAATGTCATTCATAGAGACTTGAAGCCGGACAACTTGTTGATTGGTCAAGATGGTCATCTAAAGGTTATTATTTTGCAATTTGCAATTTACAATTTTAATTATTGATCATTTCTCTTTGAAAATGAGTAGAATGTCCTTTGCCTGTGTACGCATATCCACAGAGTGTTGCAACTTCCATCAGTATTTATCTATAGGTCTTACTCTTGACACATTAGATTCTCCATATAGGCAACTGAATATGATAATAAAATATGGAAAATGTTGAAAAAGAGTTCTGTGTATAGAGTAAAAAAAGTCTGGATTAAACTCCCTGCCTTTTGTGTTTAATTTGTCCAAAGCTGAAATTCCATTAGTGTTTTACCATACAAAAACAAATACCAACAGACCATGTTTGTGTTTGATACGGTATTCAAGTAGGCTTTCTGTCCATTTTTCTCTGCACATAATCGACTTTGGGAACAGCTGGAGAGTGAAGAAATTTTTCATACAAGAAAAAGTAGCTTCTCCTTTCTTTTATAGGCCTCATGCTGGGGGTACGTGGGTAGAAATTTATCTGCAGTTTGGAACTTGTTGAGCTGTCAATAGACTGGCTGTCAGAGAGACAAAGTTATGCTTTATTTCTGTTTCAAGTTATTCTGTTCAGTGAATTTGACATTATGATATTCCTTGACATACCAAAAATCTCTAATCCCTTCTGTTACAGTTGACAGACTTTGGGCTCTCAAAGGTTGGTCTGATTAACAGTACAGATGACTTATCTGGTCCCTCATTCACTAGTGCTGGTATGTTTGATGAACAACAAAAAGAACAAAATGCAGCAAAGAGAGAACAGCGTCGGAAGCATTCTGTTGTTGGGACTCCTGATTATTTGGCACCCGAGATACTTCTTGGCACAGGACATGGTATAATCTGTTTCCTAACTAGAGAGTTTCTATTTTTCTGTTTGAGTGTTTTTTAATGTTAAATGTTATCCTTGTAGGTGCAACTGCTGATTGGTGGTCTGTGGGCATTATTCTATTTGAGCTGCTAGTTGGTATCCCACCATTCAATGCAGAAACTCCACAGGTAGGCCACTGTCAGATTCCAGTCTCTTGTGTTTAGTAATAGCAGGTAAAATGAAAGTGATTTACTTCTTTATACTTCTGTTTCTTCTGCACTGCTTTTGAACTACTGTTGCTATTGTAGTTGCTTTCTGAACTTCATTGTGCACAATGCCCATTTGTTTTTCCCATATTGATATTGGACTTGCACTTGACCCATTACATAGCACATTAGCACCAGGAAACGCATTCTTACATAAGCTAGAGTTTCCAATACATTTCTTCTCGAGTAATCGATTGTAGGGGTTACCGTACTTTCCCTTATTTGGAGTTTGGTTACTGACTTTAAAAATGTAACAAATTGGTTACCCGGTGTGTACTTCAGTTTTCTCTCATCTTGACATCAGCCATTCCCACGCATTTACCATGTCACGTTCCCCATTCTTCCAAATTTGAAATTTCAGAGTTAAATACGATGGTCACATCAGCACAAAATGGCCAGATTTCATTTAAAACCATGTTGGAGTCACGAAAAGTATTACGGTAACTAATTGTAACGTTTTAAACTAAACTGCAAATAGGGAGAAGTACACTAATTATAAAACCAATAACCTTTTCTTCTCATTGTGAAGTAAGATTATTGCAGTGAGAAAATTAATAAATAAGACTCCAAGATTTAGTGTCTGATTATTTCTTACTTCTTTTCAGCTTGATTTAATGGTTCCTGTATAATGCAGGAAATATTTGACAATATAATGAATAGAGATATACCTTGGCCCAGGGTACCTGAGGAGATGAGCTTTGAAGCGTGTGATTTGATTGACAAGTAAGATATGTGAATTTCTTACTTTTGATTTGAACTTCTAAATCTTAAACAGGATCATGTAACAATTTCAGGATTATCATTTTCAGATAGATGTCATAATGTAGCTAAATAGTACTTCAAATCACTTGTCTGCTCCATTTGCAGATTGTTGACTGACAATCCACTTCAAAGGCTAGGAGCAACAGGAGCTAAGCAGGTAAACTATGAACCTCACTGATTAGCTGTTACCGGTAGAAGAGATTCGAAAACTAAGCAGGTAAATTTTTTTTCAGGTGAAACAACATGCTTTCTTTAAGGACATTAACTGGGATACATTGGCAAGGCAAAAGGTTGTCATCTTACAAAATTACATAATTTCAGATTAATTTACATCACAGTTGAATAACTCATTAAATCCTCTTATGACTGCAGGCTACGTTCATACCAGCAGCAGATGCTCTTGACACTAGTTATTTTATGAGCCGGTATATATGGAATCCAGAAGCTGAACATTTTCAAGGAGGCAGTGATTTTGATGACTTGACTGACACGTGCAGCACTGGATCATTCAGCCATACCCACGAGGAGGAAGTATGTAGTTCATAATTAATTAAAAATCTTTAGTTAAATATGCACAATTTCCTTTCAATTAACTGCATCATGGTTCTAACCAGAGTAGTTGTTTATATAATTGCTTTCAAAAAGATCTCATATCAGCAGTATGATAATTGGAGTCGGTAGAAGTCCAAATTCTCATACGAACAATTTATTCTTAAATCATTAAGATACCATATCTTTTGCCTTAATAACTAGAGTATGGAATTACGCGGGGTGAGTTTACTTTCTAATGTAATTTTATGTTTGAAGATCTGATTTATAGCCAAAGCCTACTTCCTTTGGAGAATTATTTCAGTTTTAGTAGGATGAGACTAATGTTGCTGATCCTATTACGAATTTACAACTCTATGTAGTTAAAATTTAACTGTTAAATAATTACAATTACTATGTTTGCTCGCACAGGGGGATGAATGCGGCAGTTTGGCGGACTTTAATAATGCTCCTGCACTTGCTGTGAAGTATTCATTTAGTAATTTCTCATTTAAGGTAAGACCTGTTACAGATATCTATTTTTTTTTTTTTTGGGTATTATTGTTGGCTTCCAATTTCGGAACTTGCTTTTTCTGCTCTCAGAATCTGTCTCAGCTGGCATCGATCAATTACGATATGGTAATTAGGAGCGCCAGAGAAACAGCAGAAGCCGCGAAACAATCTGAACCTTGACGAGTCTTGATTTACAACTATTACATGCCTGTTTACTCCCAGCTAAAGTTCCACTCACTGCATAGTCGAGGTAACTCCTCAACCTGAAATCATGAAGAGACTTTCTTAAAACAGAAATCAATGTCTTTCAAGAAAAGGTCAGTTTGCTTCCTAGCCAGCTTGATCAAGCATCGATCAACGCAATTTTCTTAGTTATGTGATATTTAATTGCTTTAGCCAACAGGTGATGGACATTTTTGTGATGCTAATAACCACATGCTTTTGTATATACATATATATAGATCTCAGGGAATTAATACTTGTATCAGCTTTATGTAACGAGTCCATGCTAAGATATTTGAGTTGGAATCAAAGTTCATTTCATCTATAAAACCATAGCCTAAATCAGGTTTTAGAGACAGTGCCACCTTATACTTATTGTCGTTATTCTTTTGAGTTCTGACTAGTCCAAACAAAAATCTTACGAGAAACATAAATCTTATCGTATTTCTCTTCGTACAGCACGATCGAATTGATTTGATTTGTAATGAGTTGCTTTACCTTTTCTTTAGGAGTTATTTTACTTCTTTAGTGGAAGTTTAAAAGAATTAATATTTGCAATGTCTGCATTCCATGATCATCAGAATAATTTAAAAAGATGCACTACTGGTAACCTGCAAGTGTGCAGCCCCTAGTTTCCATCAAATTACTTTAGTAACACAACATTATTGATAATCTATTTTAATACTTTGCTTTTTGCCATACCCTTTTTGTCTTATCAGGCATCTATTATTTGGTGCTACTGTGTTAATTCATTGTACTATTAAATTATATATCTCATATCTGCAACTTTTTCTCCCTTTCTTGCTAATCAATGCTAGATTTGCCTTATTGCACAAGAAATTATGAACTAATTACCCATACTCATAAGTGATAAATTAAATAATGTACACATAAAATGAGCTGCATAAATAAAAAAAAAATTGTTTTTATACATGTCAAATCAGCTTTATCATTAATAAGATTATTTTGCATAATTACATGGTGACAATCAACCACAACTCTTTTTAATTAAGAGTGGGTGATAATTACATTACATCTTTCAACTCTTACATTTATTCTAAATAAAGATATAATTATACACAAGTGTCTGAATGACTTGGAATATTCACCTAACCAACCTCATGATCCTCAGCAAACCAGATATAATTTTTGAAGGAAATTTTTACTTACACCAGATATGTGTATATCTATACTTTTAAAAAAAAATTGTATATTTATACTTAGCCAATAAGAATTTAACATGTGTCTCATTGTCTTAAACTATATTTAAATTCTATCATATTGAGTGTATTGCATTTTTCTTCACTTTAAATTAATAATAGCCTTTGTCTCCCTTTTGCAAGTTTTGAATGGTTGGTGGGGCAAATGAAGGAAAATGCAACTTAGCCAATAGCCAATAGCCACTAGCCAACAGAATTTGCACGTCTTACATTTTCAACTTGACACGTCATAATTTCATACAAATATTTATGAATAAATTATATCCACATTGCGTAAATATACAATAAAAATTATGACATGTCAAGTAGAAAACTTAGATGATACAAATTTTGTTAGTAGTTCAAAATTATATAGAACTAATTAATTAAGTCTATTTGTTCAAATTCAAGAAGCTTGAGTTTGCATCATTATCTAGTTCCCTTGAGATTGCTTGTCATCAAAGTCTGACACCTTCAAATCCACATCATTAAAATAATCAAGAAATCCAAAGTAATCTTCTCCAATATCAATCTTGTGATCAAAAAGCCAATCTGATGAAGAACATTTCCCAAATTCCAAGTATTCATCTGATTTATTCACAGGAAAATTCCACGTCGGATCATCAAGAATTGTCTCCGATAATATATAATTCATCAATGGATCATCGTCACTGATCTTAGGGTCCGACGATGACTTACATTCATCAATGGAGCAATTTTCAGCTGGGGTACTACTAGAGTTATTACTAGAGGAACTATTTTTTGTTAGCTCTTGATGATCATCATGATCCTGGGGACTGACCTGTTTAACATTAAGAGGTTCATGTGTAATTGGATCAATTCCCATTTTAATAAGCTTTTTCTTGATGTGGGTATTCCAATGATTTTTTATCTCGTTATCAGTTCTTCCCGGCAATCTTGCTGCAATTTTGGACCACCTGATTAAATGAAATCAAAAGTAATTAATTCAATTATTAGAGATAACTTATGTTAAATTAAATCAATAAGTATATATTTAAATCTAACTTTTTGTTGGTGTGAGTGGAGTATTATTTAATTTTCTATGCTTCAATTATTAACCTTGTATCAGCTTCGCTATAATCATCATTGATTATTGGGATTGTTACTCTAATGAGTCAGATTACATTTATTATAATATTTAGACTAAAAAAATACTACTTATAAAGTTTACACTTTTTCCTGATTTTTAGGTGTTAGATAAATGAAATTCTTATTACAAAATTTCAGCTAAATAGAACACGAATATAAAAAATAGTAAATTAAAATTTAGGAATAAAATATTAGTAACTTTAACCTAATCTCGGGATGATAATAATCATTCCTGTATTAAATAGGCTTGCTACAATGTCATTGCAAATAATTTTCCGGTGAACCAAATTTATTACGTAGAATCATACCATATCACATAGGATTGAGTAAAATTATTGTTCTTTATAACTTTCAAAAGTTAACTTTGCTGTCAAGTAATTGTGTGGAAGTTATACAGTAACGTCTAGTATCATCAAATTTCCAAGAAAAATATAACAAAATACTAATTTACATATATCCAAGAAAAGAAATTAGAGTAAAATTTTATGGCAGAGAATTAAGTTAAACTAAGGCATATATAACATACCTATTGCCAAGACGGGCATGAAGATCAATGACAAGTGTCTCTTCAGCTTCATTAAGCAAGCCTCTCTTCAAGTCAGGGCGGAGGTAATTAGTCCACCGTAGACGGCAGCTCTTCCCGCAACGGCGGAGACCGGAGAGTTTAGGGACGGCACGCCAGCAACATTGGCCATGTGTTAGAATAAAATTTACCAATTTCCTGTCTTCTTCAGCTGTCCAAGGTCCCTTCTTCACTCCAAGCTTGTCACAACAAGGTTGCCTCCCCATTATCACTATATACTAGCTAGCTATTATGATTCTGTTTGGAAGAAAAGAAAAGAAAAGAAAATAATGTTTGAAGAGTGTGGTTTGTAAATCACTACCAATAAAATGCTTCATGGAAACCCAAAGCCCCGCTCACCCACCTTTATATACTAGTGATATATTTCCTTTGCTTTAGGAGAAATCAAGAAAATTCACTTTTTTAGATTATTTTTGCACATTTCTCACGCTTTTTGTTTTGTATGTATATGTATAGCATTTTATGATTTAGCTTTTTAGTGAATTTTACCATGTCATTTATTTCAACGTTTATTTTACTGTTCTTGTTGTTGCTAAATAATGAAGTAAACTACATCCCCTATAAGACATACCACATTTAACAATCTATATAGTACTTCATAAATGTAATTTTATTTTTTGACCTATGGGTCAAATACTTTATATTAACCTCCATATGAAGAGAAAAAAAAATCTTGTACGTTTTCAATCAAATGATCATCAAATAATTTGATATTTATTATTTTTTTAAGCAAAAACATTCAAAAATATTTCACCTTTTTGACTTTTTTTTTATTTATGATCCAAATTTTTAAAATCATTAATTTTAACTTGTTACTCAATTTTCAGTTTCAATCATGTTCATTTGTTTAAATTAGAGTTGATAAAAGTTCTAGTATGTCTTTCATATTGATTCACGTTGTTTCAATGTATTATTAAGAACTCCAAACATGAAGGGTATGTTTGAGCCTTTTCTTCACTCCAATTTAAATAGATAACCGAAATTAAAACTGAAAATTAAAAAATGAGCCATAATTGACGATTTTAAAAGCTTAAGCAATAAATAAAAAAAAAGTTGGAAATGTGAGGTATTTTTTTATAATTAAACCTTTTTTTATATCTAGCATCTGATTTTTATAATTACATTTTTTTGTGCGATTTGATTACTAAAATCTACAATTAATTATACAAAAATACCAATATAATATTTTTTATTAAAAGATGAAGCAATTTTATTTTATTTTTGATAATGTATAAGTAATTCTCTTTTATTTTAAAAGGCTAAACGTTTAACAACGGTTCTCATTATGTCCAAAAACGTATTATAATGTTTTAAAAATGTCCAACCCTCAAAATTGCCTATCTGTCTTTTATATAGCATGTCGGTGCATGCCACGTCATAATATATTTTTGGATATTATCGAGAAAAATTTGAACGTTTGAACATTATGAGGACTTTGCTAAATATTTGGCCTCTTTAAAGTTTATTTTTTATCAACGTCGCACGTGCTGACGTGCCACCTAAGTAGCACATCAGCATAATTATATTCCATTTGACGGTAGGATAGAATATTATCAAAATGATTTAAACAGTTATATATAATAGAAATTTTCGCTAAATGTTTAATCTTTTTGAATTATTAAGTCTTTATGTTATGCTTCCTATTGATCACTGATCATTGATGTATATTTTAGTATAAAATAAAAAGGATCAGTCAAGATAGAATAATTATACAACGCAACGGTTGCGCTACGTCATTCATGCAACAAACCAATGAAGCGTTAGTCATGTGTAAAATTGTAAATGTTTAATGATAAAAAAAAGAAAAAAAAGATTTTTTATCGCAAAATGATTATTGGCTTGTTGTAAAAATGATGTGGCATATTCGTTATGTGGGATAAACACTCGTAAAGATATTAAAATCTCCACTGAGTTTTTATTGTGTGAAGGCCAGATGATCCAACGGTTGAGATGAGAGTAATCGACCCCACCAATGAAAGGAGCTGGGGACCTAAAAATTGATATGCTCCCGTCCCGTGAGCTACTGAGTTTGGCTTCAATACTTGTGGGGTCTATAATTTGGACTGGTCATTAGAACAAGAAACACCCAATAGCATTAGGACACGTAATCTTAGGATATCTTTCTTGGGAAGAATCCAAACAGCCTATTTGCTTACTTACGCATTTCATCATATCAATCGTCACCATTACACAGTCCATTTCCACTCCCATTTTTACTGACTTAAATTAAGTACTCATTTATCTCATTCTTGGAGTAGATTGAGAAATTTTGAAATTTTGAAAATTCATAAATTTTTAATTAATGAATTTTTAAAATAAATGAAAGACTTAACTTTTCTATGAATTAAAACTATCAAAAAAATAAAATTGCAAAATTAAGTCCGTCATTTTATATAAATAATAAAACTCAAATTTTCTTCTTGTAAAATTATATTTATGGCTGCTGTTTTTTTTATTTCTGTTAATTGTATGTTTATAATAATATGCATCAGAGGTGTAGGGACTTGGTAGCCGGAGTGGGTGGCCCCTTGCCCCACCGTCTTCTTCTTTTTCTCAAGTGATATTATCTAATTATATTATCTCGCTCGTATTTGATTTTTCTCTATGTATTACTGACTACGCCTTTGATCATATAATAAATAAACTTCAATTGTAATCTATTCGACATTTTAGGTCGATTCTTTTGAATAATATACTTGAAGATGCTATTAATTTGTTAATAATGTTATTTCGAACACAAGAAAACACAATCCTTTTGCTCTTAATTATTATTTTTCATAAGTTTTTCTCTTGCACCTTATAGATTTTCACTTTGTACGGAATTTTAAAAATCAAATTTCTATTAGATCCTAACTGCAAACATAAGCAAAAATGGAAATTGAGACTTTTATGATACGAGATATTTAAGTGGAGTTAGTGGTTTGATTTTCAAGTGGGATTATTATGATTCTTACTTGTGAAATTATTTCTATCTCAAAATAATTAATTAAACGTATGCTCATTGTCTTGCAGATGATCAATTTAACTGACTTCGACTCAGAAGCAGTTTTTTAATTGCAGTTGATTAAATTAATAGGATCCTTAACTACTCCATAAATTAAGAGGTAGCAGCCATGCGTTATGCTAGTTGACTGATCTTTCTGAATTTCTTTTAGAGGAAATTAGTCGAGACACATGAAAACTCTATTTTATTTCCAATTATACGATGTGGTCGTCTTTTTTTACCAAATTACGGTAAGAGTTGAACCATGTTGAGTTATTTTCTTTCTTTTTTACCGATTCTTTTTTCAAATTGACGGTGATCAGTCATTTGGTTTTTCAAGTAAACCTTTAGTAAACCTATATTTTAGTAAATCGATAAGAAATTTAAATAGCTTTCAGTTTTTTCAGTCAAACAGTATTTTTACAATAATTTTGGTCAAATTGTATTTTTGAAAATATTTTACAACTTTATGGGTGTTTCTCAAGAAACACCTTTCTTTTAGGCCACATTTCATTTAAAGTTCATGTATTTTTAAAAATTTATATATCTGATCATCTTTTAAATTTTTATTTTTATCTAGTTCTTATACTCATTTTATGTTAAATTTCAAAGCTTTTGGACGGAGAAAAAAATATATACTGCATTTTATGTGAAAACAGTGAGTACAAAACCTATATAATGAAAAATCTAAAAAAACCATATAAATAATAATTTAAAAGTGCATAGGCCTTCTATCATTTCTATGTGGAAACAATTAATCACATAAAATATGGTGTTGTAAAAAATTATATTATTTAACGGCGGCTGAGCAACACACTAACAACTTACATTTATAAAAAGGTCTCACTAAAAAGAAAACGAATAATATAAATTTATTGACTAACAAATTTTAAAAAGAACCAAATAGATAAAAAAAAGATAATGACCTTTTTATGGATTAAGCCTTTCTTTTATTCTTAATTAAACTCAAAGCATATATATATATATTTGCAATTTAATTTGTCTCATTCTTTTAATGCCTCTCTTTGATTTTTTTCTGCATTAACCAATGCCTTATTTCTCCTCGTCCATGAAACATATTGTTTCTATATCAAGAAATTAACATAGCTAAAAGAATAATCAAATTTTGGAATTTCTGTATCCTGGGAAGATGATTAAAATACTAAAGTACAAGCTTAATCATTTATATACGTGCATCTCTCCAATCAAAATCAATGGATATTAATCCAACAATTTTCATATTATTATAAAATGCAATTTGTAACTATTTAACCAATTAATGATGTAATGTATGAATATGAACTTCGTCATAAGGGCAAAACTATTTGTTCTGCATTAACAGAATATTATAGTACGGCGTCTACAAAAGAGAGACAAATCTATACTTAAAGTGAGAGCAAATCATTGACTTCTGTAAAGAAAATGTGAATCTTTAATTGGTTAACCATGATACTCTAAAATTATAATACTAAAAGTAAAATTGTATTTAGACCTATTATAACTGTGTTTACAAATATGAAAATAAATAAATTATAGATAACTGAATAAAATTAAGTGGGTAATGTGTTGGGCTAGTTTGTTTAAATATTTTTTGATATATTCTCATGAAACTTTTGTTCTTGTTTTTATATTTTTTTTAATAAATGGGAAGAACGCGCTTGTAAGAGGCCACTATCTTACAGACAATTTATTTATGTGAACCTCAAGCTATTTGACAATTTCCCTTCAAAGTAAACTTCAAATAGTTTTATCTTTAAAATTTAAATGTTATCCATGTTTTTTTTAGGTTTCAACCTCAAATAATTCCACCTTCCCGCTTTCTTTGGACTTTAAACATGTTTAAACTGTTTGATTGTTTCTGTATCATTTTACACACTCACCTTTTTCAATATGTTTTGAACTCCTGTTTTTGGGTTGGGCCATGATGGACTTTCTTCTCTCTTGCGACCTTCTTATTAAACTTTAAACTCATTTAGTGAAATTTCGAAAATCAATTCAATAGCATATAACAAATAAATTTTTATGTTATAATTCTAAATAATTGAATAATACTATTTATATTTAATATAATAACATAATTTCATTCACATCTTTTTTTTACTTTTATAAAATAGTTATAAACATATACATTTTGACTGTCTGATTAAAAAATATTGCCTCCGGCAACTTGGTATATTGACATGTACACATCGTTTAAATATAAAAAGCCTCCATCGTGAAAAAGAAAATGAGGCAACAAATAATCTTTTTATATTAATTGAAGTCATTAAAAAAGTTATTCATGATTGCTGTTTAGTGCCATATTTTTAATCTGTCATCTCAAGATGCCATGGTGTTTGATTTCATGGTCCAATATATAGTAAATTAGTCCGTTGTTTTTGTTTTTTTTTTGGACAGAAATTTTGAATGAAAAAGACAATAAAAGCAAAATGAAAAAATATAATGCTAAATCGAAAAAATTATTTACCTAAACGGCTAAACCCCATATGACAAAAGAAAACATGCATTAAGATTTTCTTTCTTTCTTTCTTTTTTGAAAAAAAAAATAGATTGAACTTTATTGAATTAATGAATAACATATACAATCTCATTAATCAGAAAAAGGCACATTTCCGTTAAAAATTTGACCGTCATAAAAAAAAACTCCCACTTACTTAGCTAATAAATGAGGAACCTGATTACATTATCTTTAAACATGCTGAAAATAAACTTCTCGATCATTCCGAACAGCCAAGCAGTCTTCGATAATCAGCTACAAATTATCGATTGCACTCTCACCATTAGCCAATCTGCTAACCACCATAGCCGCATCAGATTCAGTAATTATGCAAGAGATCAGCAGGTCCACATGTATTAAGATTAAAAGTTAAAAATTGTAAGGATAACAGTTACTATTATTACTAAATTACACAATTTTAGACAAATTAAAATAAAATTAAGGGATTTTTTTTTAAAAAAAGAAATCTTAGGGCAAAAACTAAATTTAATCTTTTACTATGCAATAACTAAATTTCAATTCGATAAAAGAATACATAAGAACCATATATACTTTTTAATATTAAAATATACTCTGTTAATGAATCTCAATTTTTTGTCAAAGGGAACCGATGTGGTAGTTATGAGGATATTTAACAGTTAACTAATATGATTTCTTTAATCTTATTAAATGAAGTTTTTTCTCATTTAGAGAGAGATGGGATACCACATGGCATTTATATTGGAGCTCATAGGCGGATCTATGTACATGAGGGACCCCACCTCTTATTTTTAAAGAAAATTTACTTATATACATATATGAAAAATAGCAAAATAACAAATAAATATTAACTGCCTCCGTTTTATTTGAATAATTATACAATACAACGGTTGCGCCATGTCATTCGTACAATAAACCAATGAGACGTTAGTCATGTGCAAATGTTTAATGATAAAAAAAAATAAACAATAAATAAAAATTCTCTGTCGCAAATGTTTATTGACTTGTTGTAAAAATGACCTGACACATCCGCTATGTGGGATAAACACTGGTTTTATTTCCTTCTGTTTTACCTATAAACCTAACCTTTTGATATTCTTATTAAACTACCACATGTTTATTAAAATAATAATTTTCATATTAGAAAAAAATTTACAACAGTTGGTTCAACAAAAAGACAACAATCATGTATGGTAAATAATTCCTTAAAATTATAAATAATGTTATTCAAAATTTTTATAAATAATGAAGTGAAAAATTCATTAAAATATATATTTTAGTTCTTAATTATTGTTAGACTTTTATAACACATACTCATATAAAGTTTAATTTAATAACTTATGGCTACTTAATTTATGTATATTTAATATTTTACAATAAATTATGTTAAAATAATATAAAAAAACTAATTTACCTACAATTCAATTTAATACTTATTTTATTGTTATATTTTGTTTTTGGCACTAATTTTATATGTAACTACGGCATTCGAGAATTGAATTTTTGTGCAATTTAATTAATTAAGAATACTTTATAAATAAAATAAACAATCAATAGTTGAATGATTTTTTAATATCATACGTACTATTAATTACACTAAACATAATATAATTATTTAATAATATTATGATAATATTTTTTTGAAAATATTATAAAATATTTATATTTTAATTTAATATCATTTAATTAATTTTTTTAACATTTTTTAATTTAAATTTTTGATATGGACCTTACCATATGAAATTTCTGGTCCGCCACTGTTGGAGCTTATATGGTGTCCAAGTGAAATCTTTATATACTGTTTGTTTAGTAAGATTAATAAAATATTTCTTATGCTAGGTAGATATTTATGTGAGTTAAATGTCAGTTCATTTTGATGAAAATTAAAATTAATTAAACGAAGATTTTTATATGCCTAATCAAAGTTTTCAACTTTCCACGAGTGACCTGACTTGACTAGATCAAAGCTTTAGAGTAGAAAGGCCCAACAATTAGGCTAGGGCATGGACCTTGATATGTACTCGGCAGTCGGGCCCAGTGACGGTATGCCCGTATGACTCAGTTATGGGCTTCATTTAAGATCAAAATTGTTTGCCAAAGGCCCAATGTCTCAATCATGAGTCCATTCTCAATGCAAGATAAATAAAAGGGAAGTTTACGTATTTATCTCAAAAATAAAAATATTTGTATTTTTTACCTCAACAAGAAAAAATTAAAAAAATATCTTAATTTGTTTTTCAAATTTATATTTTTACTCTAAATATTTAAAATAATTAAATTTTACTTTATTATCATCTAGGTGTAACCATTGCATGAAATAGACACTCCTCCAACAAAAATTATTAAATCCAGATTAAAATACAATTTGAAAATTCATATTACAAGATTTAACTATATGAACTTTTCAACTCTAATCTATTAAAGGTTTAAAAAACAATAAAGGAAACAAGCAAACTAACAAAGGAAACAAGAAAAAAATTCATCGAAAATGAGAAAACTCAAGCCGTGGATCTCACTAAGATTGCCATCCTGGGCCGCAAACAATGAACAAAGTCCCGTTGGATGGAAGGGTCTTGATATTAAAACACTTCTAATTAGACTTTGGAACTTCTAGAGTTAGGTATTTCCGATCATTTTTGTCCATAGAATTTATAGAAGTTAGATAGATAACCTTTTAAAATCTTAGATATATAAAAAATTGACTCTAAAATCCGAACAAATACTATAAACTCTGAAGAGATTTTAAAAAACAAACTACAAAATAAACATAAAACCATAAAAATTTATTTTGAAAAAACGATAAACTCCATATCAAAAAGTTACATTAGTGTAGAGATTTTATTGAATAAAGATTGAAACTATATATTATTTAATATTTATGGACGGAAAGAAAGTAATTTCCAATGGAAACCGGATAGTCACCTTTTCTCACCTTTTAAAAGGTGAAGATTATAAAAAAAAAAAATTAAAAAGAAGGAGAGCAAATTTTAGAGAGAGATAGAGTTTTTATTCCTTTTGTTACAATTAAATAATCGTTCATTAAATTAAAAATATAATATCAATGATAAAAAATTAAAAATATATTGTTTAAGGGTTAATATCATAAAAATTCACTAATTTTACATATTTTCTCAATTTAATCGCGTTCTTTAAAATTTCTCATAAAAATATAACAATTTTTATTTTTTCCAAAATTCATATGCGGTGCTGACGTGTCATTCATTCATTGGTTAAAATAATTTACACCTCAACAAATTGCACCAATGAATGAGTGTCACATCAGCACTGTGTATGAATTTGGGAAAAAAAATAAAAGTTGATGTATTTTTATGAGAAATTTTAAAAAAACGTGAATAAATTGAGAAAACGTATAAAGTTGGTGAATTTTTATGACACTACCCCTTGTTTTAAAGATGATTTTTTATTTGACCAAATTACATTAAGGTCCCTCACGTTTGTCATAATTTAAAGTTTGTGCCTCTTGTTTGAAATTCAAACGATTTGGTACCTCATTTTTTATCTTGTAAACTATAAGACCTTTTTGTTAAATATAGGTATTAAATCGTTAACGTAATGAAATGTGAGGTATCAAATCGTTTGAAAATGAGGTATCAAATCGTTTATAAAATTGAAACCGAGTACCAAATCATTTATATAATTGAAATTGAGGTATCAAATTGTTTGGAAATAAATTTTAAATTATTAACGAAACTAGAAGAAGAGTTTTATAACTTATAAAATTAAAATTGAAATATCAAATCGTTTAATTTTTAAATTAGGAATACCAAACTTTAAATTATGACAAGTGTGATGGATTTTAGAATAATTTGCAACTTTAATTTTATGAAAAAAAGCTTTTGTAGAGTCAATTTAGCCAACTTTTTGAGTCGGCAGATAAAACTCAAAAGTTGACGGCAATTAATGGCCGTCGCCTAAACCATTAGGACACCAAATGTTCAAAAAAAATCATTTCTACAGTAGACATCGGCCTAATCACCAAGTTCCGTGCCACTAACAAGACGACACGCGTATAAAGTAACGACTAAACCTCGTCACTGTAAATTTAACACTTTATGGCCACATGTGACTTGTCTAACATTTGCGGGAGCTAAGGGAGGCACGAATTGGTTATGACCCACAAATAGCGCATCACTTGTTCGACGTAATGTCCCACTGGAAATTTCAATTTCAGATGCTGAAATAGTCTCCAATTTAAACTAAAAAATTCGTCAATCGCGTAAACAAAGAAGGAAGCAAGATAGAAGAAGAAATATGTGGAAGCGCGTGGCTGTACTTTCTCCATTGATTTCCTCTTCGAAATCAGCTTTACTCACAGAGGTATTGACCTGACAGTGGTTTTGTTACCAAGTTTTTAATGCACTGATTGCAACAATTATTTGATTTTTTTTTTCATTTTCTGATGATATTTTCAGGGTACTTATGGGATAAAGATCTGGAGATCAATTTCTTCTGAGATATTCAAACAGGTATTGGTCTAGTATGCAGTTCATTCAATCTACATGTCCTGTTTCGGAAACGTTTCAGACTCGAAACTTCATTTTTTTTTACATAGAAAACCTTAAAATAACGTTGTTTTGCCGTGTCCGTATCTAAATATCCCGTGTCCATGTGTCCGTGCTACCTTGGTGTTTATAGTTTTAAAAATTCAGTGTCATAAATGGTGGTGTGCAGCTAATTGGAATTTGTTAGTGGAATTTACAAAATATTTCTATTGTTTTAACCGAAAGTTGAAAAATGGATGAAATGAATCTTGGTTATTAGCATTTTGTTATATTTTTTCAGTATTGATTTTTCGTTGATTTGATCTTTGATCGGATAGTTATGTTTGTTGTATTACTCTAACTTTTTTGTATTTGTACTCAGGAAGCATATGCACCTTCACCCAAAGAGATAGCTCCATTTATAACTTTTGTCCTAGGTAAACTGGGTGTTCAAATTATCAATTGTTGCGTATAAAAGTCGAGGTCTTTTTTGTGTTTACAGTTTTTACATGATACTACAATGGCGTTGCATAGTTTTCTTTCAGGTGGCCCTGGTAGTGGAAAAGGCACACAATGTATAAAGATAGCAAACTCTTTCGGGTTCAAACATCTGAGTGCCGGTGATTTGTTGAGAAGGGAAATACTTTCTAATAGTGCTGATGGGTAATGATAAGTTTCTTCTTCTCATTTAGTTATAGAACAGTTAAAAGAATGTATCGGAATGTTCTTGATTTGTGTCTGACTTCTGAGATGGAAACGTTATTCAGTGAAAAGATTCTGAACACAATTAAAGAGGGCAGAATTGTTCCTTCAGAAGTGACGGTCAAATTGATTAAAAAGGAGATAGAGTCAAGTGACAATAATAAAATCCTCATTGATGGTTTCCCTCGAAGTGAGGAGAACCGTATAGCATTTGAAAAAATTGTGAGTTTCTTTTTTCTACAGTTGAGTTTCATGCATCTCTCTTCATTTTGACTTTTGCGTAAGGAACTAGCTAATCTTCGTCTAAACTTGAATACGGTCTCAAGTCTTGTGACTACGTGAAACCCGGTCAAGTAGATAGAAACATTTAGTGGAAAATGTGATTTTAGATTAACAAAATAGGAATTCAGTCAGACTTCATATGAATGAGAGATTTTAAGCAGTGGATAGTTATGGCTATTAAGCTAAATGATAAGCACAGCACATATTAAGACTATAACTATGCTATGCCTGATTGCAGACTGGAGCTGAACCAAACATTGTGCTCTTTTTTGATTGCCCGCAAGAAGAGATGGTAAAACGAGTGCTAAACCGTAATGAGGTGATTTGCAATCAGAACTTCCATAGAAACAATTTAGGTTAAAGTGAAAACCTTAATAAAAAGTTTCAAGTTACTTTATTGCAGGGCCGAATTGATGATAATTTAGACACAATCAAGACGCGTCTTGAAGTATTTTCAGCATTAAATCTTCCTGTTATTGGCTACTATTCCAAGAGAGGAAAACTGCAAACGGTATGCACATATTACATAAAGTATACTGCTTGAAACGTAAAACACAAATATGTAATTGCCTTCATGTATACATTAACATATACCGAATATTAGAATGCAAAATGTACTTAAGGAAGCTAATGCATGCAGATCAATGCAGTAGGAACAGTTGATGAGATTTTTGACCAAGTGCGCCCAATTTTCGAACATGTGAGGTATGTTGCCTTGTCACTTTTCTACCTTCAGCGTGTTTTTATAGATTACCATAACATTTTATTAATTCATGACCACTTTCTAACTTTCTTCAAGCATTTTCCTGTTTGTTATGTATGATATAGACATTGCTTTGACCTCATAATAAGTATGTACACAGCAAAATACCGCTATTTTCTGTGCTATAATTTATACATGCCATTCCCTAGCTACAATAAAATTGTTTTTACGCAATTTGAGTGAAAACAGCAGCACACAATGCAGTAAACTGGTTTTAATATATGCAAAATTTTGTTACACCTGTTCCAATCTATCATTTCTAAAACAATGACTTAGTTTATTTTTCTGCCTCAGGCAATGAAATGAAAGATTGTTTTGATCAAGGGTGAAAGCTCGTAATATCTGGTCTTTATTCGGCAATTGACAATTATACTCAAAGGGGATTGAATCATTCTCAATTTCAGGCGTCAAGAACTTTGGTGACTCAATGCATTTTTCAGCTCATATGATGCAGTTTATATTCACTTCTAATGATTTAAGTTCATGTAAATAGGTTAAGGTGCAGTAAAGCCCTTGCTACCCATTTGTTTACAGAATCTGGGGTAGAATAAAATAAAAGTTCTTCATAAACAATAAGCTGTCAGATTACCATGTCAATAATATTTCTTTATAAATGATTAAATTCATTTAACCCAACAATTTTAATCCACCTTATTGTACCGCCATGTCTTTTGCTCACTTCCTATTTAAAAGTGTATACTTCAATTTCCCACTTTAACTTGATCCACTCGTTTGTTGCCACGTCAGGTGGTACAATTTGTTGGGTTAAATAGCATTATTCGAATTCATATGCTAAGCTTTAATAAAAAAATTCTTGTTATGTAACTGAAAATTTTAATAAAAATAAAATCTCCAGACTAGAATTGGGAATGTTTAGCAGTCAGCACCATTAACAAGCCTTTAGCTCATCGTTTACACCGGAATGTGTGGCTCAATGTTGGCACAGTTGTGGCAGACCAGATAGTATGAAATTGTGAATGATCAATTAGTAATGAATCAATCCAGTTTGTGACTTGAGATTAAATAACTCACACTTAGCAATATAAATTAAGAAAAAAATATACTATTTCAGGTTATTTAAGGATAAAAAAACTCTATTTTTAAGTTAATTAATAACATTACAAAATTTCGACCTCTAAATTTCTTTATTATATTTTTAATTGATTTAAAAATTAAAAATATTGTACTTAATTAGTAATTGAAATGACTACAATTGAATTAATTGATCTGGAAGGACACAGAACGAAGTTATCAATTATTGAATTTAAAATAAAATAATCAATTCAAATACAAATTAATCTCCCTCCAGTTTTCACAAGCTCTCGCTTGCTCCACCAAAAATGACGACAGTTGTCCTACCGCCAATTTTCCTCCCGCCGTCAATGATGTACCACTATGCTTCCGGCAACAAGCAACGGCGGGAAAAAAGACGAGTGCGCCGAATACAGAAGAAAGATTTCTATCAAAACACAAATTCTTTTCCAGTTTCACCTCCAACTCCACTCCTAATCAACCCCCAAACTTATACTCAAACCAAACTCCAAGCCTTAGATAACGTCGTTGAAGACCTCGAAGCCTCTGTCAAAAAAGGCATAAAAATTGACACCCAAATCTTATCTTCCCTATTAGAAACATGTTACCGTTTAAACTCTATTGATCACGGCGTCAGGGTTCACCGCCTAATACCCGCTTATCTTTTACGTAAAAACACGGGTATAGCATCCAAATTGCTGAGGCTGTATGCTTCGTTCGGGTTCATGGATGAAGCACATCAGATGTTCGATGAAATGCCTAACAGAGATAAGCCGGCTTTTGCTTGGAATTCGCTTATTGCTGGGTATGCTGAGATTGGGTTGTATGAGGATGCCATTGCGCTTTACTTTCAAATGGAAGAGGAGCAGGTTGAGTCGGATGAGTTTACGTTTCCTCGCGTTTTGAAAGCGTGTGGCGGAATTGGTTTGATTCGAGTTGGGGAGGCTGTTCATCGGGATTTAATTCGTTTAGGGTTTGGGGAGGATGGGTTTGTGCTGAATGCGCTTGTTGATATGTATGCTAAATGTGGTGATATTCTTAAAGCTCGAAGAATTTTCGAGAAAATGGCTTGTAAGGATTCTGTTTCGTGGAATTCCATGCTCACTGGTTATGTTTCTCATGGGCTTATACCGGAGGCATTAAAAACCATTCGTAGAATGCTTCAGGATGGATTTGAATTGGATTCCGTGGCAATTTCGTCACTTCTTGGAAATGTTTCATCTTTGAATGTTGGAGTCCAAATTCATGGATGGATTGTTAGAAGAGAAATGATGTGGGATTTATCAGTTGCGAATTCTTTGATTGCTATGTACTCGAGTAATGGGAAGTTGGAGCGGGCGCGTTGGATTTTTGATAATATGCAGGAAAGGGATGTTGTATCATGGAATTCTATAATTTCCGCTCATTGTAAGAGCCCTGAAGTATTATCTTACTTCGATAGGATGGAGAATTCTGGAGCTTTGCCAGACAATATCACATTTGTGTCGGTACTATCTGCTTGTGCTCATTTGGGTTTAGTGAGAGATGGGGAGAGGTTATTTGCATTAATGATAGAAAAATATGGAATTCAACCTATCAAGGAACATTATGCCTGTATGGTGAATCTTTATGGGAGATCCGGATTGATCAGTAAGGCACATTCCTTAATAGATAACATGGAATTTGATGCTGGTCCAACTGTGTGGGGAGCGTTGTTGTATGGTTGTTATCTCCATGGGAATGTCGATATTGGAGAAATTGCTGCTCAAAGGCTTTTTGAGCTGGAGCCGGATAATGAGCACAATTTCGAGCTTTTGATGAAGATTTATGGCGATGCCGGTAGATTGAAGGATGTAGAGAGAGTCAAAACAATGATGATGGATAGAGGATTATGAGTAAATGTGCATAGAATTTACTGTAAACATGCAAAGGATGAATAATTGGTTCTAGTGTTAACCAAGCTGCTATATCGTGCTTTGTATAGTTAGCTGTATAGTCTTCAGGTATCCTTGAAAAATTGGCCAGTGAAGTTACTGATGGTTTCATTACGTCATTTACTTTAGGACTTCACTGTTAGTTATAGGAGAATGTCAATAGAAATTTGGAGACTATATGAAGTTTTACTGTTGAAACATTTCTTATTTGGAGAAATTTTGTGAACATATATGCTGTAGATAGTAAGAATGATCCTTGACAATTCCGAATCAGCTTTGTCCGCGAATAAGGAAGTTGTAAGTAATGCAACTAAGAATCTCATGGAGAGTCCGATCTTGGCTCAGGATGAATGCTGGCAGCATGACTAATACATGCAAGTCGGACAGGAAGTGGTGTTTCCGGCGGTGGCGGTGAGTAACGCTTAAGCATCGTAATACATAGTTTCTGTTTTTCCCTAACAAATAATTCTTTTCCATCATAGGATACTTAAAGAGAGGTTTTCTGTCAATAAATCAGTTTTTCAGGCAGTTTAATTGGCGGTAATATAAGATAATGATAGCCAACAGAAGCAATGGAATCAGTATTACTGGAGCTCAGTATGCAGTAGAAGTAGAAAGGTATGCAGTGACAGGCGAGACAATGAGACTTCTGTACGGAAGAGAGGCCTTCAATTGTACAGTGACTTGGCCAAGGTACGAGCAACTGTCTAATTAAATATAGCAAGAGTCAGCAGATAACATATTAAAGTCAGTGGACGCTGTGCCAGTTTTTCTCCTTTACAGAAAAAAAAGTGGCCATTTCACATTACCCATTTCAAGTTCACATTGCTGATTGTATACTTTTTATATGCTCAAGCTCCTTTCTGTTTAGCATCCACTTTTGTTTCCAAACTGGACTTTTTCTTTTGAGTTTTCTTATTTGACGACTGAGTATAGAATTAATTTATTAGCCTGAAAACTAGCTGGAGAAATTAGGAGTGTGCCTTATTTCGTTAAAATTGAATTAGCCGACCAAATCAAATTTCAATTAATGAAGCTGAAATATCCAAATGAATATGGTTTAGTTTTTCTGTTTTTGACTATTAGAATTTTGGTTTTACTGTACCGACTAAAATACTATATTATAAAATATCGAATATGTATCTTTGTCGATATGAATCTATAAATTGTCTTTGTTATAACTTAAAAGTTGAGGGTCGAATCCCTAATACTTGCATTTGCTTTTCGGACATAATTATCTGTGTTATATCTATGATGCAAATATTTAGATAACCGATTGGGTTTCCCAAATTGAACTGAAATTTTCAATTTGATTCGGTTCAATATTAATTTTTTATAAGCTGATCTACTTGGTGTGAGCCGTTTATTCTGTTTAAGCCGTTTAGGTGAATTGATTCAAACTAACAAAATTCAACTAGTAGATCCCGTTAATTATGGGCATGTTCTTTGGCTACTTCTGCTGAATTTTGACTAGCAAATAGTGTTGCAAGTTGTATAATATGCATATGCAGTAGCATTTTTTGATTTTTTCTTTTAAACAATTGAAATGCTTGCACGATCATGTTAATCATTTAGCTGCAAAATTAGAGTTTTAAATAAAAGGAACTTGATCAAAATTTCATGTCGGTAGCAAAATGTTAAGTACTCTCAGAAATCCAATATATATAAAGGACAAAAAGATATTATTTTTCAAATCGTAGCCGGTGCACTACATTTCTTATTTATACAGAACTATTTTTAATTTCTAAAATGCTCAATCAATGCACTAAAAACCGAACCACTAATCTCATCAATTCAGCCACCGGTTCAAAATTCAATTGGTTCAACCAATTAAATAAAAAAATATTTATAGACAACATCTATAATTCTTTTAAGAATAAATTTTTATATTTAATTTTTTCCTTTGATAATCGGGAAGGGGGAGCATTTTTGGAGGAAATGAACCCACGATCTTAGTAGTTTGCTGCCCATCACTTATATCATTTAAAATATAGCTCATTGGTTTTATTTAAAATTTTAATACTTACATTAATTATAACTAGCAAGTACATAATATTCTAACTAATAAATAAATAATCTTACGGTTTTTACAGTTTAATCAATTCAATATTTTTCGGGCTTTTAGGTTGAACGGTATTTTCAATTTTTGGGAAAAATTGAACCGGGTAACAAGTGGTTCGTAGTTGAACCAGCCGGTTCAGTCCGGTTCCCAAAACACTGTTCTTTAACCACTTAAAAGTGCACACGGTGCAAGTTAGCAATAGGCATCAAAACCCCAAATTAGCTACATACACAGTGGCCCCCCTCCTTTCTATAAATTGAAGAGTTCTCATGTCTCTCTTATCTAACTTAAATCACATACCACCAAATTACTAACTCATCTTAAATCCCAAAAAAAAAAACCATCCCACAAAACATGGCAAAACCTGCTCTTCTTCTGCTAATTCTCTCCGTAGTACTTTACATTTCAAGCACAGAAACTTCTGCTGCTGCTGTTGCTTCTTCAAATTTCATTAAATCCTCATGCAAAACCACCACTTACCCTGCACTCTGCATCCAATCTTTATCAGCCTTCGCCACTTCAATCCAACAAAACCCTCTTCAACTCACACAAACCGCCTTGTCCGTAAGCATAGCCAGTGCCCAGTCCACCAAAACCTTTGTCTACAAGCTGACAAAGTTTAAGGGACTTAAGCCTAGAGAAATAGCTGCCCTTAAAGACTGCTCTGAAGAGATTGATGACACTGTTGATAGGCTAGGTAAGTCTCTTAAGGAGCTCAAGAGCTTGGGTCATGCCAAGGGTAAGGACTTTCAGTGGCATATGAGTAACATTGAGACTTGGGTTAGTGCTGCTTTGACTGATGAGAACACTTGTACTGATGGGTTTGGTGGTAAGGCTTTGAATGGGAAAATGAAGTCTTCTATTAGAGGTAGGATTGTTAATGTTGCCCATGTTACTAGTAATGCTCTTTCTTTGATTAATAAGTATGCCATTAAGCATTAGTGGCTGAGAAAAATTATGATTATAGATAAATATATACTATAGTTGTGAGTTTTGTTTCAAGGAGTTTCATGAAAATCCATCTTGATTATGATGGATCTAGCTATGTAATGGTGGAGACTAGATCTAGCTTGTTTTGAGATGTCTACCTAAGATTGTGAAAGTTTTTGAGTTATGTATAATATGAAACAAATTTGCGTTTCCTTTAATTAGTTTGTTTATTATAAATTAAATTTTTTAAAATTATCAATAAGTTATAACTTGAATGGTATAAAATGTCCGACAATATTTTATCAAGGTTGCTTTCATAAATGATTTCCTATTTCAATAAGAAAAAATAACCTCTTAATTTTCTATGGAATAAATTAGTAGCTAAGTTTGTCAAACAGAAAAGATAAAGAAAAATTGGTTAAAGTGAAAAAAGAACATTACTCCTTGATCGAAGGGAAAGGTTCTTTTTTTTTTTGGCAGCTATACTCCAACATTTTAAATAATAAATTTGAAATATTAAATGTAATTTGTTGATGATTAATTTAAATCAACTTTTCTAAAATGAAAGGTCGGAATTATTTAATACCTATAGATAAAAATATTTATAAAATCCACCCACTAGTTGACGATATCTTCCCATGATTGGAAGGCAGTGTATGGACCCCTTAGAAATTTGTATTTATACAGAATTGGAGAAATATGTGTATAAATTTTATTATATGAAATATAACCATTGACATTATAACTTTCAAATATATAAAATCAATAATTAAATTAAATTTTTATATTTTTTAGTAACATCATTATTTCTGTTCAAGAATGATGTAGTAAACGACTTCTATATAAGTAGTTTAAATAAATTTCACAATAGGCTTTGAATTTCCATAATTCCATTGATCATTAATTTAGTAGAAAGTTATTACATATACTATTTTAAATAAAAAAAATTTATATTTGTCTTAGTAAATTAAAAAATAATAATAATGGAAGGGCGTGAATGAAACCAGGGGCCTCGGGTCGGATTAGCAGACAAGATGGACTTTAGGTAGGGGCCCGCATTCACTTTGAGAACGTGAATGGGTTATACTACGCAGGTATTCTGGATTTTTTGTCGTAACCACGTGACTGGGGCCTGGGGGGTATCATGTTCATGTCCTTGAATTATATAGAATTAAATAAAGCATCATAAGTACGTAGAAAAAACTGCATTCAATTAATTTTCGTTTAATGATGTATTCAAATAATTAATGTATGTAACTGTATTATTTTTATTATATAGTTTTTGGACGGACAGATCACGTGGTATCCTGCCAGATAAATGCATAACATGAAGAATTGACTCTCACATGCAATTCTCTTGAAAATTTTGGCCATTGGGTGTAAATGTAATATATACAACTTACACGCAATCACTGCCTCATTTTTTTTTCTTTTCTAAGCCTCATTTCCTGGATTTTGCTTCCAATTTTAATGTCCTTATCTTTATCTCCATGAAGCATGGAAATGAAGTTATAACTACATTTTACTTTTAAATTTATGCCTAATTTTTTAATTTTTTTTTAATATATTCGTTTTTGGATAAAATAAATTAGAGACTACAATAGATTTATGGCTACACTTAGTGTTTCAAAACTTATTCATCAATTTATAGTTCAATTATTAATTCAATCAATCAATTAAATAAAAAAAATATATATATTATACAATACATATTTTTTGAAATAAACCTACATATTTAAAATTTAAACATATACATAAAGTTTTAATTAGAAAATGAATTTAAATATTAGTAAATGGATTATATTTTAACTAGTAAATAAAGAATCGGATAACTTTTACAGTTTAATTGGTTTGATAATTTTTAGTTTGTATATATATTTTGGTTCAACGATACTGAACAGTGTTTTTTAAAAAGATATTTGAATCAAGTTAGTCGTTAGTTTGCGGTTGAACCGAGTCCATGTAGTGTGGTTCTTAAAACACTGTTTATATAATTATTGAAGTGTCTTCAGTCTTCACGTGAATGCGTGCATACAGCATAATTATATTCCCCACCATTCACGGATTTAGATTCGGAGTTCCTAATTATTTCTCTAACTAAATTAGTAAAAAAGAAATAATTAGGCCCCTAATTCTACTGTTTAATGTTGCTACGGGTCGTAGTCTAGTAATAGAAAAGTATTGCTTGAATCTATAAATAAGTCCCATATGTATTGCATCAACTTTTTAATTATAAAAAAAATCTTAACTGGATCCTACTCCTAGTCATAGATAAGTTTTTGAAGACGTTGTACATTAATTTGATAACAAAGGTTTATTTTGCCTTCAAACTTGGTATAAATGATCAAAAAAAGTTAAATTCGGCTTTAGAAAAAAAATATCCTCAAACTTGATATTCTAACTCATGTTCTCCACAAAGATAAAATGGTAAAAATAAGCAAAGGACTTTATACAAATTGAAGTTGCCACATAAAATTTATTAGACAATATGGAGATGGAAGGATAAAATAAGGTAAAATATTAAGTTTTTTTAATGAGTTAAAATATAAAATTTAGAAGTTTTTTTTTTCTTTCAAAGCATTGTAACTAATCTTTTTTTTATATTTTATGCCATTTTTTTAAAAAGTGTTTTTTTTAAAGCCACAAAATTAGTGTTTTCAATATTTTATGCTAATTTCTTTTTTATGTTTATTTTATGCTAAATTTAAAGGACAAAATGAATTTTTGTTGATTAATTTGATCATTAAAATAGAAAATACTACAAATTGATCATCACACACATGCACAAAGAAAAAGAAGATTAGCACTAGTAATTAAGTTTATTAACAAGTGCTAAAGCATTACTAGTTAGCCTATTAATCTTCAATATACTCTTCTTAATCTTACTCTTAACTTTAGAACTCACTTTAATTCCTTCGAATCCATCCGTACACGTATTCTCATCAGTAATCGCAGCACTAATCCACGTCTTAATATTATCAATCTCAAACGCCTTATCAGCAGCATTTTTTAGATTCTTCAAAGCCCTCAATGACTGCTTAATCTCATCAATGCTTTCTGCAATTTCATAACGGCAATCTTTAATAACGGCAACGTCACTCTTGCTCAATCCCTTCAGCTTTAACAGACTTCTAACGGCAGTGGAAGTGTAGGTGACGGCGTTGAGGGTGATGGCTAATGCTGCATTGCAGAGCTTGAGGTCGTTAGTTTGGATGGTGGAGGTGTAAGGGGAGAGTGTGGCGTAGCATAATGATGGGTATGTAGTGGAATTGCAAGCGGTTTTCAGGTATGTTTTGTAGGTTGTTTTTTTGGTGGTGGCTGATGAAATTTGTATATTTGATATGAATAATAGGGAAGTAATGAGAAATAATGTAGAGATTTGAAGGCATGGATTGCTCATTGTTTTGGTTTTAACTTTTAATTTCTTTATTTCTGAATTAGTGTTGTGCAATGGGGAGAAATGAGTTGCATATTTATAGGGAGTGAGAATTTTTTTCAGGTGGATCTGTTTGTGTATCTTGGAAGTTTGAGCTGTTATTAGTTTGTTAAATTAATGAAAATAAGAGTTGTTTGATTGGCATTAATTATTTGAAAAATGCTATTCAACCCGCCATATTGTACCACCTTGTCCCTCCTTATGTGGCAACATTTAATTCGTCAAATCCATCTCCAAAAGTGTATATTTTAAATTCCAACTTTTAATTCATTTACTTTTTTAATGACACGTAAGGTGGGTTAAAGAAGGTGGATTAAAAAGGAGGGTTATATATTTATTTATAGTTAATTTGATGGAAAATTCTATTTTTTTTGCCAAAAGATGGAAAATGTTACTCCCTCCGTCCATTTTTAGTTGTCTTTTTAAGCAAATATTTTTGTCCATCAATAATTGTCACTTTAAGAATTCTATGTGACTTTCACAATAGTATTCCAAATTTGACCTTCTTATTAAATCACTTTATTACATGATAGTTCAATTTTTAAAGTTAAATCATCCAATAGTGGGTTAATAACTCTATTTTCAAAACTAAATTTATCAATAGTGGAGTTTATTAATAGGGTTATATTAGTCTTTATGTTTATAATTTAAGATAAAAGAGGCACTTTCTTAATCTTAGCAATTTAGTCTAAAGCGACAACTAAAAATGGACGGAGGGAGTATTTAATCTATCATTTTGTAACATTTTTATTGTCCCTCCTTACATGACAGCATTTAATTCGTTCAATTATCCTCCAAGAGTCTATATCTCAAAAAAAACTTTAAATGCATCCATTACTATGTTGCCATATGGTGGGTTAAAAAGAAGGGTTATATAGTATTATTCTAATTTAATTACTATTCATACGCTAAAAATAAAGGGATATAACCATTAATGCTAGACTAATATATCCATTTCCTATATATATACCTATAAGGTTACAATAGTAAAGTCCAATTATCTAATAATAAAATAATTAATGTTATGTCATTCTATTCGAATAGATTATATTCGTTTATCACAATTCAATCATATATAGATGGAAATTCTATCACATTTACAGTGAATAAAAAATTTCTTATTACGCAGCTCGATAATTACGTATCCGATCTAGGGCTGGCAATTGCGCACACGACCCGTGAACCCGACACGACACGACACGAAGTTAAGCGGGTTCGGGTTGAACTTATATGGGTTTGGGTCATAAACGGGTCAACCCGTTTATGACACGGTGACCCGTTTATGACCCGGTTAAATAGCGGGTTAAACAGGTTAAACTCGCCTAACCCGCCTAAGACACGTTAAGACACGTTTAAATCTATATATTAATATTATTAATTAATTAAATTATATATGACCAAATATTACTCATGTAATACATATAATTTATTAATTGTTATTTGTTGTATTAAGATTTATGGTTATTTTAGAGATTTGTTATTTGATTATACTCATTTAATTAAAAAATTGTGTTAAATGGGTTAAATGGGTTATTAATAAACGTGTTAAACAGGTTAAATATGTGATATGTTATGACCTGTTTTACTAAACGGGTTAAACAGGTCTAAACGTGTTAACCCGTTTATTAAGCGTGTCGGGTTAGGGTTTGACATTTTGACACGATTAGTTAAACGGGTCGTGTTCGGGTTGGAGAAATCTGTCTATTTATAAATGGGTACACGACACGTTTATGACACGATGACACGAATTGCCAGCCCTAATCCGATCTATATAAATTAATTATATTATCAGTGTAAGAACTTTTCTACGTATGTAGGTAGGGCTCTTCGTGTCATCGTATTAAACGTGTTATGTACCCATATATAAATAGACATATTTCTCCAACCCGAACACGACCCGTTTAACTAATTGTGTCAAAATGTCAAACCTAAACCCGACACACTTAATAAACGGGCTAACACGTTTAGAACTGTCTAACCCGTTTAGTAAAATAAGTCATAACAGATCACATATTTAACATATTTACGTTTATTAATAACTCGTTTAACCCATTTAACCTATTTTTTAATTAAACGAATATAATCAAACAATAAACCTCTAAAATAACCATAAATCTTAATACAACAAATAACAATTAATAAATTATGTATTATATGATTAATATTTGGTCACATATAATTTAATTTATTAATAATATTAATAAATAGATTTAAACATGTCTTAGGCGGGTGAGGCGGGTTTAACCTGTTTAATCCGCTATTTAACCGTATCATAAACGGGTTGACCCGTTTATGACCCGGACCTATATAAACTCAACCCAAATCCGCTTAATTTCGTGTCGTGTAAGAAATTGCCAGCCCTATATGTAGGTTGTATGCGTGAATTTTTATTTTTATTTTTAGATTAGTATTTAAAAGTGCACCAAAAACACTATGTAATTTGATCACTGCATAAAAATTCACCAACTTTACACGTTTTTTTAATTTAATCACTGCATAAAGATACACCAACTTTCATTTTTTTCCAAATCCATATACGGTGTTGATGTGACTTTCATTTCTTATTTAAAAATGACCTCCACCTCAGCAAATTAGACCAATGAATGAGTGTCATCTCAGCATAGTGTATGGATTTGAATAAAAATAAAAATTGATGTATTTTTATGACAAATTATAAAATGCGTGATTAAAGTGAAAAAACGTGTAAAGTTGGTGAATTTTTATGACATTACCCTTTAAAAATACTTGTTTTATATATTTTAAAAATTTAAAACACTAATGTAAAATAATTAAATGTTTGGATATTAAAATATATATTTTGAAAAGTTGAGATACTAGTAATTTAATAAAAAAAATAACAAACATTTGTATAATGTATTTGAAGGGAAATTAAGAAAGGAGTACAGAAGGTTTTAGCCTATAATTTGCAACTTTAGATGGCAAATGATTCTAAATGTCCTTGTTCTTCGTACGAAGTGATTGATTAGGGTTTGACATGAAATTAACAATTAAATACAAAAACAAACCGTATGTTGTACATGTATTATCCAATTATTAGACTAAATAATTTTATTAAACTTAAAGCAATTGCATAAGAATTTCTACATCCAGTTAATTAAATATGTTTTAGCAGCTAATTACATAACAATGGAAGAGAAATAATGGAAAAAGGCATGTGGACACCCTACAAGGCAGAGGGCTATGTTTGTAAAAGTCAAAATTTTCTGAGCATCTCACATCACATGTTCAATGGCCACCGATAGTTTCTGCTGAACCGGAGGCGTTGCCTCTGCAAAATCATCTCCTCTGTTACTTGCATCTCCTAATTACCCCAAGTTTAGATAAGATAATCTTTGAGTTAACTCAACTACTAAAATTTGACACACATGCATTGTACTAATCCCATTATGAATCCCAAAAGAAAAACAGAGATTGTTCCCTTTTGTTTATTATATCCAATTATATTTAATATTAATGTCTTATATAATATACAATAAACTAATAATTTTAATAATTAATAAAATTTTAATCCACAATAAATATTAATTATTAGAGATTCCGACTGTATGTTTGAACTTCACTTTCCAATTCCGCATAAGCACAGACCTGATTGCAACACAATCGAATAGTGCATGTTGAATTAGAACTAATGAACCTAGAACCTAGGTAGCACGGAAACAGAAACGAGAAACGGAAACGACACGAAACGGACACGAGGAAACAAGATTTTTTTAAAATAAGGGACACGAAACGTGGGGGATACATGTAAATAATAAAAATATAGGAATATATTTGTAATATTTAAAATTATAAAATACTATATATATTAAATTTTATTTATACATTTATGCCAATTAATAAAATAAATCAAATATAATTAAACTCAACAAAAATAAAAAGATAAGTTTTATTCTAGATAATGTGAACGATAAATTTTTTGGGTAATTGATTAAAAAAAATTATATGTTGAGTATATTTTAGATTTTTTTGCAACTATTTTTTCTTTATTTACAGAAACGGCCCGAAACGTTTCTTTATGAGTTTCCGAGAGTTTCCGATTTTTAAAACGTTTACGAAACGCGACACGCAATTTCGTTGAAGTTTCCGTGCTTTTTAGCCTAGAACTAATACTGATTTTATTAGTTTCATTAGAGATAAGAGGCAAATGCCCCTCCTAGCCATCTACTTCTGTGATACCAGAAAGTCATGACCTATGGAAGTATTTATGTATTTTTATTTCATGCTATTGTTATTCCATCTTAGCTAGATTGTCGTGTATTTAATTTTTAGGCTAGAAAATAAGTCAATTGTTAAGAAGTAGCTTAGATTAGTGTATAAACGTGCCTACCATTTTTAACGAGCAAAAGGACAATTAAAATAAGCTTTAGATCCTCTTTTCATATATCCATTGTATCATCATTCCCTTTTCCTTTTTGGACTTAAGAAATTAAACTATAGTGTTTAATTAGAGATGTTAAAGAGATGAAACATTAAATGTTCAACTAAAAAGTTATAAATTGAACCAATGTTAAAATGTTAATTTTTTTTATATCTAATTCTTTTAAAAGTTGCTAGTCTTCACAATTTGACTAATTTATTTGAAAATCTATCCAATTTAATAAAATTGATTTAATTGTATTATGGGACAATTGAATATATTTGTTTTTGAAAAATTGGAAAGAATAATAGTTGTCAATTCAGATGCCGCATGATTCAGATAAATACATTTTAAATTATATTAATCTTGAAAATTGTATATATTTCTAACGCATCGAACAAGTTAAAATAAATTTATAACTTTTAAATTTTTTGGATAGATTTAAAGAAAATTAAGTTTTTAACACCATTAGAACTTTTAATAATATCTTTTGATTGAAACAAGTTAGATTTGGTTACAAATAAACAAAAGGCTAATTATTAAAAAAAAATCCAGAACTTTATGAAAAGTGGCAATTTAAATCAAATCTTTTAATGTTGTAATAATATCCCGATTTTATTATCTCACATCAATTCTATCTAATTTCTTTCTATTCAGTTATTTATCCAAATTTTCAGTTGAATTTACTAACTCCATAATTAAGAAAATCCATTTTTTAGAATTATAAAATTTAACTTCTATTCTAATTAAATAAAAAAATAGGTTAATATCTTATTCTAAATTCTCTAACTTTCGGTAGTTGAAGTAAAATAAAATAAAATTTGAAGTTAAAAGTGATCAAAAAATCTAAATAAAGCAAATATGTATTGTATTGAGGTGAAAAATTTAAAATATTAAAGTGATTGAAAAAATGATTAGAATTACAGCAAAATAACAAAATCAAGACATTATTATAAAAATTAAAAAATTTAGTTTAAATTGCAACTATCTATAAATTAAGTTTGACTTTTTTCTTACAATATTTAGGCCATAAAAAATTGAACAATTTTTTTTTTTTTCCTTATTTTGATTATGCCTAGTTAGCAAAAAAAAGTAGTTATCAGACCTTATAAAAATGTACTTATCGCATGGTTGGAACATAAATTTAAAAGGTTGAACATTTTTTATTAAGCCAAAAATATATAACATATAACATATATAGTCAAGCTGAAAACTTACAAGATGTACATATACATGCTAATTAGTTAAAACAGACATTATTTTCCGATGGAAAAAATGGAATTAGAACTGAATTAATAAAATGCACTCATCTAATTATACATAACTAATTAATTATCCCTAATCGGAACAAGCTAATTAAGCTATCTTATTTATAAGAGCTAAAGCATTACTAGTTAACTGAGCAACTTTTTCAATAAACTTCCTAATAGTATCCCTAACCTTACCATTCACACCACTCCCTTGAAATCCATCCATACACGTGTCCTCATCAGTCAAAGCAGCACTAACCCAAGTCTGAATATTACTCATTTTCATCTCAAAATCAGGGCCATCCAAATCCCTCATCATCATCAAAGATTCCTGAAGCTCATCAACCGAGTCCTTCATATTCTGCACACAGTCTTTAATGGCGCCAGCTTCTTTAGGCATGTTATGGGCCTTCAGCATCTTTAGTACATTTTCTGAAGTTGACTTGGCACTTTTTAGGGTTACATTTAGAGCTGCATTGGCTAATTGTAGAGGGTCATCTTGAATGGTATTGGCATAAGATGATAGGGTTTGGTAACATAATTCAGGGTACCTTGTAACTCCACATGATGTTTTTATGAAATCATCACTTGCAGAAAAACAAGTGTTTGTAATGAAAAGGAATGGTAGAAGTAGAATAATGTGATTGATTATTGGTGTATGCATTTTTGTAGGATTTTAAGGATTGATGTAGTAATGTAAGAATTGCAAGGTAGCTAGATGTAGGTAGGAGAGCAAATGATTTATAAGATACATAGAAGTGATGTGCATTCGGTTCAAACTAAATTGAATCGTAAAAAATATATTATTTTTCTTTAGATTGAACCAAACCAAACCAATCGGGTTGGTTTGTTTTTTGGTACGTTTTTATACTTTATTTCATTTTAGTTTGGTTAATGAATATGATTTTAGTGACATTAAAAGGTTTTTAAATAATTTCTATCAAATTATACAAATATGACAAACGATTTTTGATTTGTATTATCAAATTGTCCAGCTCGCTATTTTTTAGTGACAACATTTCCTTTTTGTTGAAATAAAATTGAAGTTTAGCTGCCAAGATAAAACAAATTAAAATTCGGTAACTAAAAAGAAAAACAAACGAAGTACAATGGTCTCACGATAATTTTTCTATTCTTTTATGTCGAAAACAGAACATTATAACCAAAAAATCAATTTTCTTTTTATATCAATCCGAATCGAGTTTATTTGTTGGTTTGGTTCGAATTTTGAATACTCCTAGATGTCCTACAATTGAAGGGAACTTTATGGGCAACTGTATGGACATCTTGAATTATTGATTGGTGAAAAGGATGAAGAAGGCCATCCTTGTATAGAGAAAGAGATAGGGTAGGAGTGATTCACATGCACTGCCATTATTTTATAATATATATATATATCAATCAAGAAACCAAGAAATGATTAAAAAGATCACGGAGATAACCATACAGTTGAGCAGTTTATAATGTTCTGGTATGTGCTGTGGACTGTGGTCCTTTTTTCATGCAATATAAAGACAAGTTTGTTTGATAAAATTTCGTTGTTCTTTGGAAGCTTTTGTCTCATCGGTCGTTTTTTAGTTGGATGATCATGTTTTGGTTCAACCAAAAGGTGGATATAAGTTAAATTGCTAACTTTAACGTGAGCTCTTTTGCAATAATTCGCAGCTGTTTCTGCACTAAGGACGAAAAAAATAAGGATCAAATAAGATGGTGATGCAAATTTATCTGTTTCAACAGAAATAATTTTTTTGGATTTAATAGCATCACGAGAATTCAAAATGGGAAAACTACAAAAGATGCATTCCACATATACTTTTAAGTCCTAATAATAATAAAAATATACCTATCTTTTTGACATTTTTGTTTATTCCAAACTTTTAAAATTATAAAATTTATTCAATTTTCAGTTTTAATTATACCTATAATTTTAAAGTGGCAGAAGGTATAAAAAAACCTCAACTTTTTCTCAAAAGTACAAATTAGCCCTTTTACTCTTTTTGGGCACAATTAAACCCTCATGTTTTTAAAATTGACAATTAAACTCTCGTTGTTTTAAAATCAAATAAATAAACCCTTATAATTTACTTTTTGGACACTTACCCCCTCAAATTTTCGGTAAATATTTTAAACATTAAAATTATTTTTTAACTTTTTTCCTATATAATCTGAGAGACATGTCAGCAATTAACGAGTGTTTTTAATGGTGTTGGACGTAAGAGGTTATTTATTTAATTCAAAAACAAAGAGGGCTTAATTATATTTGTACTTTTATAAAAACTACAAGAGTTTTTTTTGTACCTTTTAAAATTAGAATTCTTTTACTCTAAAAAAAGGTTTAAATATATTTTTCATATTTGACACGTGGCTTAAATTAACATTTAATATTTTAAAAAGGACTAAAATTGAGAATATGTGTTAAATATGAAGGGCATTTAAAGTTTTTTTTTTCAAATTAAAAAATTCCAATTTTAAATGGATATAATTAAAACTGAAAATTAAAAATTAGGACAAATTGATAATTTCAAAAGTTTAAAATATAAATTTAAAAATTTAAAAAAATAAAATACTTTTAAATGATCACGACTGGTTTTAATAACTAGTTTTGTTTCTTTATGAAAATGCTATATAATATAAATCATCCACTATATTGCAAAGAAAAATATGCGCCATATGAATCTCGGAAATAATTTTCGAATGTTGATTCCAACACTAAAATTATATATAAAAAATGAGTATTAATGAATTGAAAAGAGTGTACCGATCATTCGTCCACCATGAAGTATATATGAGATTATGATTCAACTAGTTGTAAGTCCTGCATATTTATACGAAATTATATTAATATGTATTTAAATAATAAATTTATTAAAAAAATGTAGAAAAAAATTATATATCTTTTATATAAAATATGAGTTCGTCAAAATTTTACATTAATTTTATTTTTAAAGGATCAATATTCAATGAAACAAATAATTTGTGGAAATTAAAAATTAATATATATTAGAATACTATATTGTATAGAAATTAGAAATTATTATAAATTAAGATACTTATTAAAATTAATAAATATAATTTAAAATAAGTGGGAACTAATGAGAATATTTTTTTAGTGAGAATTAATGAGAAAAATTTATTTACTGGACATTCCACTAGTCCTCTCAATTATATAAATATATAAATTTATGTCTTTTTATGTTGATATTGAAATGTATTTTTCTATTATGTCTAAAAGAAAATCTTATAGTGAAAAAAATCAAAGAAAGATTTAAAGCGCTCTCTGAATTTGTGACACTGGGTTAAATGACCATGTGTCATAAGTCCAGGGGCGCGTTGACCCTTTTGTTTAAAATTTGTTGCAATTTAATATTCCCGCTATCCCATTTTAGAAGTCTCATTTGACTTTACACACAGATTAAGAAAACATTAATTATCTTTGTCTTTTTATGTTTTGTCCCTATTAATGATAGTGGAATTTTCCATAAAACTATCTTAAGATAACTAAAATAAAGGTAAAATAGGGTATTCAATAGAAAAACATTCTAAAAATAGTAATGAGACTTTTTAAATGGGTTATCCCAAAATAGAATATGAGACTTCTTAAATGGGACGGAGGGAGTATAAACTTTTTAATTTTTATAAAATAGCCATATCGTATTTTTTTTGTTGCAATAATAGACAAATTGCACTTTTTGTGATTTTTTTTGAAGAGTTTTGAGTTTTTTCCCCACTTTTGAGCTTTTAATATATCATTATTTATAAAATTAATAATAGCTAATTAATAATAGCTTCATACCCTAATTGAAAATAACAAGTTTATCCACCAATTTGACTATTATTACAACAGAAAAATACAATTTGACTATTATTAAAAAAATTAAGATTTGAATTAAATAGAAGATTTGGATTTTTTTTCTACCGTTAGGCCAAATAAAAGGATGCATGTCATACATACATCTATTTTTCAAAAGATATATGAGACCAATTCTTTTACTCGAATTATATGTTTCCTACTCCGCACTAGGAGTATTTCACTAAAATTTTGAGTCGTACGTTGAGTTCTTACTCGGTTCTTGATGTTGTTTGGATTCTTAAGATCCTTACTCTAGTCTTGGGGTTGCTCGGGTTTTTAGGATTTTTACTCGGATTTTGATATTGCTCATTTTCTTAGGATTCTTACTCAAATTCTGATGTTGCTCAGGTTTTTAAGACGAGTAATGTTATATAACTGTCCTTTTTAACTCATCTTCTTTAACCCACCTATGTGGCAACAAACTAATAGATGTATTAAAAGTTGTTTTTTGAAATATATATTTTTGGAGGAGAATTGGAAAAATTAAATGCCGCCACGTAAGGACGGACAATGAAGGTGGCATAAAATGATGGATTAAATAGCATTTTTCTTTTAAAACTGTCATCCGAATATGTTTATGCTTGACTTGTCAGATTTATTGGTCTATAAAGACTTTTGCCTTTTTTTCTTGAGATGTGATCTTATAATTACACATAAAAAAAAGGTTAAGTACATATAAATACATCAATTATACATATTTTTGCAGTTTAATTATGTGATTTATAAAGGTAATAATATGTTTATACGAATTATAATTTTTTTAGCAAATTCATATACAGATTGAAAATCAGGTGAAAATTGCTGACGTGCAAGCTGAAGATTGTTTATATTGGCCACCGGTGACACATCAAAACTCATAGTTTAAATGATTTACAAATTAATTCATGATTTTTATATGCTTTTACAATTTAATCACGTTCGGGATTATATTATTTTATAATTTTTATAAAATTAGATGATTAAATTTGATATTTAAATTTATATAAATTTTAGATACTAACAAATTTAAATCTGTATAAATTTTAAATTATCATAAGTCACACTTTCGTCACTCATGTTTGAAAATCAAACGGTATGGTCCTCCACTATTGTTATAGTTTAGTTCTTCCGTTGATTTTTGCTGTTAGTCAACTAAGTCAAATGATTAAATTTAAAAAATAAATTTCAATTTAATCTTAATTTTAAATTTAAATTGTTAATATGTCTAAATAAAAATCATCATAGTATAAAGTTTAGTGGTTTAGTGATTTAAATTTAATTTTAAATTTTTATTAATTTTTTTACGTTTTATTTTTTATAATTTTAAAAACTAAATAAATTAAAAAAAAAATTTAAAAGTAAGAGAAATAAAAATGAATTAAATTAAATTTATTACGACATTGAATTTCATAAATGTAATTTTTTTTAATTTAAATTAGTGTAAAAAATAATCATTTAATATTTTAAAGAGATATAAATATCATTTTTTAATTTTTAATTTGTTAATTATTATTTATTTAATTATTTTATGAATTGTATTTAAATATAAAACGAAAAACAAAAATAATAAAATATTTAAAATACAAAATAGATTTCTACATATAACAGTATAAAAGAAATAGCTTCTACATTGAAGTGGAATTGATGGAGTCTGTCCTCTTAATCGTTGATTAAATCTGCAAAACCGTGTATATGGTCAATCAGACAATGGTTGTCTGATTAACGCTATGATGCTTAATTCAGTCTAGACTCGAGCACCGTATTTGTTCTATTAAATTCAGTTGTGATTTTAGGCATTATCTCATGTATTTATATAGTGCGTGATGAATACCTTTATATGAGTTGGAATAGGAAAGTGATTCCAATTTTATAGTATATGTGAATAGGAAAACGATTCCTTAATTCAATGAGTGTCTTATTTAGGAATGTTTTTCTAAATATGTTTATCTTCTCAGATAGGAATATATTTCAAAGTAGAAAAGTGATTCCGTTATATCTGATTTTCTAGATATCATTCCCTTTCCGAGTAATCAGGTCTTCGGTTACGCACTTTAAACTTGATTTCGGATCTTACTGAATCCTTTGAGATTTGGGCTTGCTGGAAATTCAGCGAATCATTTTTTCAATCTTTAAGCATGGCGAGGTGTCTAGGGCTCGAGTGCTGTTATTTTCGGACTTTCGCTTCGGACGAGTCCTTGAATTTATTTAGATGATTGTATCATGTACGACTCGATTTCATAATACTTATGATGGAATTCGATTCCATCAATTAATAAAGACAAAATAAAAAAAAACATAAAAAGACAATGATAATTTTTTTTAATTTATGTGTAAATCAATTGAGATTTTTAAAATGAGAACGGATGGAGCAGATAGAATTGCACAAATAAATAAAATTTGAATAATAAATAGAAATTAAAAAATTTAGTTTAAATTACAAACACTCACAAAGATTTACACATGTTTACACCATGAGACCTTTTTAAAAGAATTGAAGAAATTGGTGCTCGGGAGTCAGCTAAATGAGAGCTGGTGGCGGGTTTTTGACAAAAAAAGTGTCCCCCCAAATTTTTATTTCTTTTTTTGTGCCCCAGCTCACAAAAATTATATTTTTATGCTTGGGGACCCACCAGCCCATAATGGCTCATTGCGGGCTGGTAGGGCTAGCTTTAATCCAGCTGATTAATTGTAATCAGCTGGATTAATTATCTAAAGCAGCCCGCAATAAGCAATTGCGGGCTGCTTTAGATGGCTGATTGGGGAGTGCTCTCCCCAATCAGCCCAATGATTGGGGAGAGACACTCTCTCCCCAATCACTCTCCCCAATCATTTTAAATTTTTTGAATTTTTAATTATAAATTTAATATAACAATAGAAAATATATTTATATATTATTTTAATTATGATTATTTTATAAAATGTATTTCTAACAAATTATTTGGAAATATAATTATTGGTATTAATTTTTTGAATAATTATATTTAAATTTTTTTTTTTTGAGAAAAATATTTTGGACCAATTATCATGTGTAAGGTGGCCACGGAAAAATAAATAGTTGTGGTTTTCTTATTAAAATTATTTTTAATTTTTGATAATATTAATATAATTGACAACTATTTAAATATTTATATTGTTTTAATCCATTTATACCAGTAAATGATACGAATAATAAAATGATTGGGTAGTTAATGCCTAATAATTATCTAATTAATTATTTCAATTATAATTAAAACAGGAAACACTTATTTTGACCATTTAATTGTCATGTTTACAGTATTTTCCTTAAAAAATCTACTCTTTCTTGCTGTCTTCCCGGAGTAATTAATTATTTTAATTCTCTAAAAAAATTAATTAATTATTTCAAATTACCACTATAAACGTACTTACTATAGATTATAAATTTTCTTCCTTTGAATAGTTGTATTAAGTTAATTATTTAGTTATGGACAAGAAAATTATTCACATTAATTACTACCTTTTTGATTCATTACCTTTTAAATACTATGAATTTTAAATTTTTTAACCATTTAATTATTTTTCTCAAAGTCAATAATACAATTTTTCCATATTTAAAACCATATGATTTTCGATTTTTAACCATTAAAACATAGTAACTGAATCATTCCTTTAATTTTATTAATTTAATGACATTGATTTTTGGTAATATTAACATAATTGACAACTATTTAAATTTTTTCATTTAATCTATTTAATCCATAAATGGAAAGATTAAAACAACATAAATCCATTTCGTAAAATTAGTATCCCGGAATCTCCAAATAATTTATTAGAAATACATTTTATAAAAAAATCGTAATTAAAATAATAGATAATGTATTTTTTATTGTTATATTAAATTTATAATTGAAAAATTAAAAAATTTTAAAATGATTGGGGAGAGTGATTTGGGAGAGAGTGTCTCTCCCCAATCATTGGGCTGATTGGGGAGAGCACTCCCCAATCAGCCATCTAAAGCAGCCCGCAATTGCTTATTGCGGGCTGCTTTAGATAATTAATCCAGCTGATTACAATTAATCAGCTGGATTAAAGCTAGCCCTACCAGCCCGCAATAAGCCATTGCGGGCTGGTGGGTCTCCAGGCACAAAAATATAATTTTTGTGGGCTGGGGCATAAAAAAAGAAATAAAAAATTGGGGGGACACTTTTTTGTCAAAAGCCCGCTGGTGGCTTTCTTTTTCCAATGGTATCACTTCAATACATTTAGTTATCTTGTTCCTACCTCTCATTAAAAACGTTAAAAGGTTTTTTCCTAAACCATTTCACTCTATAATATTATATTAGTATTTAGTTCAATTCGGAACATATTACGACATTACATAATAAAAAAATAGAAAACATTTGATATCCATTTATCGACAAATTAAAGATAAAAATACTCATTTGAACTCCTTGCCGAATTTATTTTTGAAAAATACAAATATAAAGATATTGTTTTTGTAGGGGTAATTTTTTCCTTATATGAGCGGTTTTACAAGTGTAAATTAGCACATTTGTACCGTGTTTACTGTCGTTTGATTTTTTCAAATAGCCAAATGCGAAAATTTTGACCTTTCTAAGTTGGAGTACTGGTTTCGCCCTTAATCGTGAAAATTGACTTATGTTTTCTCTAATTTTAAAATTTGGATGAATATGAATATAAATAATTTTGTGGATATAATTGGTAAGAAATGTATAAAATTTTAACAATTAAAATATTAAAAAGTAAAAAAATATATTTTTTAATGAAAAAATTGGTGACCTTTATTGGAATGAGTCCATGCCAAATTATAGAATGATGATGAATATTTGATGTCTAGCAGCATTGGAGTATGGAGATGCCCTTTAACCCTAGCTATTATTAGGTGCAACTAGAAGTTAAAGAAAATTTGTAAGCATTAGTGTGTAAACTAGATGAGCTCGTATGGGTTTTGGCGTCTCATATATATGCATGTCGGCCGAAGGGAGTGAGAGCGAGTACCACTGACACACGCGGTGCAAAATTGGCAGCTGATAGCAAACTATGCTTCGTGAAATTTGGTCTCAAGACCCTACAATACACTCATGCATGCATAACGCAATTGAAGCTACAATTACTGTGATACGATATCAAATAATTGTTTCTCCATCGACATTTTTCGAGATATTTTTTAGTATCTTCCAATAAAGATATTTCCTTAATTTTTCTTTATGGAAAAAACAATTTCATATCCTATTATCAAATACGTATGTCCCACTTGATAATTGAGATACAATAATTGTATTTATAAAGAAGCAAATTCCAAAATTATTATCTAGAATTGTGCATAAGTCGGTTCGGTTTTATTCGAAATCAGCCAAAACCGGCTAGCCTAAGTTTATGAAATGTTAAATCGGACCGAATTAGTCTTTAAATTCGGATTACACCGAACTGAATTAAAAAGCAATTTTTTATCTTAAAATTAATTTAGATATTAAATAATTAATGTCTAATAATTTTTTATATTTTTATTAGCATATTTATATGTTGTATGAAATTTATTAATTTATGTATCAACTGTAATTAAGGTATAAAGAATAAATTTAAGGCTTAATGCATTAAAAAATCCTGACCGTTTAGCCTATTTTCAATCCTAAGTTGACGTTAAAAAGTGGTCAATTTTATCCATTTTTTGTTTCAACTGCGCCTCAATTTTTCAATTATTGACTACTTTTTTATTTCAAGGATGAAATTGTTCAATCAACCATGCAAGTCTAAGTATAAAATCATATTCTTTTCATTTAAAAAATTACAAATAAATCACTTTTCTTTAAAAACTAACAAAAAAACCATAATTTAATTACAACTAATTTATATTTAATATTAATTTAACTAAATCTAACTTAATTTAATATATACGCAATTAATATTTAAAAAAAACATCAAACTTATCCGGCGTTTTAAAGTCTCCGACTACCCCGCAACTGTCGAAAACCAATTCAAAACCATCTAGGTTCGTCTTCCATGGAGAAGACGGGCCAGTTTCGGTCGGTCTTAAGTCTGTTTTCGGCGGTTGTGGGATGGTCGGAGGTTTTAATACGCCGGGATGAGTTTGATGATTTTTTTATGATTATTTGAATTTGTGAGAAGAATAGTTTTTTGAGTAATTTATAACATTAAATGCTATTTTAAATATATGCTATGAAGAATTTTTTTGATTGTTTTTTCAAATGAAAAAAATGTCAATTTAACGCTTAAAGGTACAATTAATACGAAAAAATACGAAACTAAGTAAAATTTACCACTTTTCAACGTCAGGATATAATTGAAAAAGGGCTAAAATATCAGTTTTTTTAAAGGTAATCGACCTAAATTTAATTATATATATATATATATATATATATATATATATATATATTATCTTTTAAATATATTTTTATTTTTATATTCAGGTTTTCAGTTTTCAAAATCGCCAAACCGAAACAAAAACTAAACACCTAACTTTTACATAATTATAAACCAAATCAAACCGAATTCATTAAATAACCGAAGTATAATTACAATTTTAGTTCGGTTCGGTTTTTGCGCATCTATTGACATCATGCTATTAGTTTTGTCCTATAAAATGGGGAGCCCTCCCCTCCATCTTTCATCATCTCATTAGCTCTTAACTAAACAAAAAACAGAGAAAAAAGAAACACTTAGTCATGGCAAGTATTTCTTCTAGAAATTCTCCTGCATACCTTCTCATTCTTCTATCCATTTGTCTCCACATAAACTTAACCTCGGCTGCCCGAGACCTTACCGAAACAACCAGCACAGAGTTCTTAAGAACATCATGTAGTACAACTACATATCCAAAACTCTGCTATAGTTCTCTTTTAATCCATGCAGACAAAATCCAAACCAGCCCGAAGCTCCTGGCCAATGCCGCCCTTAACGTAACCCTAGCATTGGCTGCATCAACCTCGACGATGATGCAAAAACTCTCTCACAGTCATGGAATAAAACCTAGAGAGATATCAGCCATGGAAGATTGCGTGGAGGAGTTAGCTGACTCGGTCGACCAGATCAGCAGATCTATTGATCAACTGGGTAAAGCTAAGGGTTCCGAATTTGAGGTCATGATTAGAGATGTGCAAACATGGGTTAGTGCTGCGTTAACTGATGAGAGTACCTGCAGTGAAGGGTTCGAAGGAAACCCGATGAATGGGAAACTGAAGACTCTTGTTAGGGAGCAAATTGTCAATATTGCACATATGACTAGTAATGCCTTATCATTAGTCAATAAATATGCCTCTCTACATGGTTAGGGCCTAGGGGAACAATATTACACCAGGCAAACAATTGTACCACATCATTCGCGCAATAAAATAATACAACATTTATAATATTAGAATATTTAATGATAAAAAATTAAATATTTCAATATCGCAACTACACGTTGGTTTATTATAAAAATGTTGTGGCGCAACCGTTGTGTAAAATAAATGCTTTGATGAAGGTGTTCATGTTAGGGTATAATATAATAATTAACTGACCGAATCAAATTAAAATTTTAATTAATTCTATTTTTGATGAATTTAATTTGGTTTTGGTAAAGAATTTTAAATTTTTAATTAGTTAATCTGGCTTAAAGCAATGACTTAAATAGCAATTTGCCCGCTCAACTTGTAAGCAATGCACAATTAACATATAAATTAACTTCATAGACAAATCAGTCATGAACTTATTAGTAATTATGGTCAATTAATCTCATTTTAATAAATTAGTGTACAAGTTGAGAAGCCAATTGCTAATTGAGAGGACAATTAACTTATAAATTGAAGGGAAAATTGCCAAATGAAATTGGTTGACCAAAATTATCAAATTCATAACTAATTTATCCATAAAATTAATTTATATATTAATTTTTTATTGCTTACAAGGGAACAAATTACTACTTAAATCTTAAAGCAATATTAGTTAGTGAGGAATGTTTTCTATGTACTTCGTAATAGCATCCTTGACCTGACCAAATGTGAAACTCTAACCAAAATAAATCAACTGATTTTTTTTAAAGAATTCAAAATTGAACTAAATAGATAAGTAATTCGGCCGGTTCGTTAAGACACAAAAATACAAGGAAAAATGAAAAAAAATCAAATCAAATTTATAGTTTATTTTATTAGTTTGATTATTTTGGCTCATCTAAATCTTAAATCAAAACGACAATTATAAATGTTAAAATTGAACTGGCCGAATGAAATGAGCACGTAATATTGGTTCATTGTGATGTATATATTGAGGTGTAGTTTTATGCTATGTACTGAGAGATTAGTCGCAGTGGAATAGCAGAAAATTAACTAAAAAAATCAAATTAATTATGATAAAATATAGAATTGAATTAAAGCAAATAAAAAATTTACGTGGTTCATCAAAAACTACTCCATCGGCGAAGGAATGAGAGTTTTTATTCACTAGTAGATCAAGATTATAAAAAGACGGTAGAAATTTTTAATGCCAAAAACTTAACAATAAACCCAAAAAATAATTTGATCATATTAATTGAACTCACACTTTTAAAACTCTATAAGCCATAATACTTGTATATTTATGAAGTTTAAATTAGATTAAAAGAATAAGAAGTTCCCATCCTATTGGATTGGACTTTTTTTTCCAACGCAAATATCAGCAATATGTATCGTTAATAACTAACACATATTAGGATAAATCTAAATCCTAAACTAATTAGAATATTAGGAGTAATCCTAACATTATACTTTTACGAATGTGTCAACATATGTTATGTGACTTGTACGAGGACACCTATCGTTTTTTTTAAAAAAAGGAAATTATATCATACTATCAAGTATCAACAATACTCTTATTTGGGTTATTTATTTTTTGCTCAGGAGCGAGTTTCTTTTATGAGAGTTTTCTAAGTCTTTAATCTCCTTACTCGGTTCTTGATGTTGTTCGAGTTCTTAAGACTCTTTTTTTGATTCTTGATGTTGTTCGAGTTTTTAGGATTTTTTTCGGTTCTTGATGTTGATTGGGTGTTTAGAACCCTCACTCAGATTGTGATATTATTAGGATATTTAGAGCTCTTGCTCGGATCTTGATGTTGTTCAGATTTTTAAAACCCTTACTCGGGTATGATTATGCTTGACTTGTTAGATTTGGTGGTGTAATTTTTTTGTTTTAGCTTTTTATATTTGATGGTCTATAAGGATTTTTGCCCTCGTGCTTAGAATGTATTATTGTTAAAGAAACGGAGTACAATCCGAATATTCGAAATCTAAAATTATGATTCAATCTATTCTAAAAATCATTTCATATTTTAAATAAAGATTAAATATACATTTTTTTATTTTAACTTTATTAATTATTCTTTAATAATTAGTCATAAACTATATTCAAATATTTAAATAAAAATGGATAAAAAAGGAAGTTAAAAATCTAAAAGCTTTATAAAATAAATTTCTAAAATAAGACATTATAAAATAGAAAAACAACGTAATCAAATGGAATGAGTATTAATTTTAACGGTCGAAATTAGATAGCATAACATGTAATCCCACAAATAGTAACATAAAAATAATTACCACTCTCTCGGTCCCAGAAAATTGTCTTTTTTTATTTTTTTTTTATTTTAAAATTCTTGTCTACTTCTAATAAAATAACAATCTTTGAGGTTAATTTTTTTATATTATTCCTAACTAAACCTCACTAATGAGCTAGTATTTATTACTCTTTCTATAAGTAAATGAGATTTTTGTGACTATAATAAATAAAGATAAATAAGAAAAATAAAAAAGAAATTATAAAAATTTATAGCATTAATTATATTTTCTTAAATAGTGAGATAATATAAAAGTGGATAATTATATTGGAACGAAAAAAAAGTAATTAAAAGGTTTTCACAAACTCTATTTACTCCATAAATTATTATCCTTACATTATAGGATTAATTCCATAAAAATCATCACCTTTATACGTTTTTTCATTTTAATCACGTTCTTTAAAAAGTGTCAAATACACCACTTTTTTTTTTTCAAATCTATCAGCGATGAGTAAAATTTGATGTCTTTTTTTCTCCCAAATAAATGTTTTAATCTGATTAGACAGTAACTCCCCCCCGAACACAACTTACAACTTTCATCGTACTGTGCTCTTCAAAGAGCAACTCTTCTCAAAATCTCAAAAGGTGCTGAGTTGGAATCCCATTCTAACTAAGGATTCTTGACTAATGCTCTATTAGAACACAAAATACATTTCTCTTACTCTTTTCTTGTTATTCCGGTTGTCGAGTCAATAAAGATACATCAGATTTTCACATTCGTGATAGATTTGTAAAAAAAGGAAAAGTGGTTTTTGACACGTTTTAAAGAACGTAATTAAAATGAAAAAACGTATAAAAATGATAATTTTATATGAAATTAACCCTACATTATATGATCACATTTATAAGCGTTAGTGATTACCTTATTCATTTCGAGATAGTTCTAAATCTAATGCTTCTCAATTATGATCAACTCTATTAGTATTTAAATTGTAGCTAGCAGCCAAAAATAATTAAGTGGATTCGTATTCAATTAAAATCTGTCAATCGATTTTTTGTTTTTCCAGAAGCAATTTGTCGCATTTCGAACTTGCAGTTATAAAATAACCGTGTCAAAAACGGTCCGCTTCAAAATGGAGACTCCAATCCTTTCAACCTTGCAAAGATTGTCAAATGCACTTGTTTGTACCCACAAAATAAATATATATATATCTATAATTATAATAAAAAAATTAATCAATTATTGTAAATTAAAAATTGTGATAATTTAATCTAATTATTTTATATTAAACTCATAAATCAATAATTAAAAAATGCAAATGATTAAATAAAATACAATTTAACATCTTAAATTATTTTTATAATAAATTAATACATATTTAAAATAATAAACTTTTGATAAAATAAAATGTTTTTTTAAAAATTCGTATTAATTTGTAGTAAGATATAAATATATTCAGCAAAACCAACATGTTTTTATAAAGAAAAGTTTATTTATACTATCTCACTAATTATCAAAAAAACAATGCACACATTGTTAAAGATAAGTCTCTAAATAGAATTTAAATTTGGTTTTTATCCCTCTATCACATAGAAGAGGATGAAAAGAAAAAAAATGTAAACTAAACATATATCATAAATTGAAATTACCAATTAATATGAAATGTCTATTTCTTTTTATCAATTAGAATGGAACACGATAATTTTTTAATGAATTTGTGCTGGCCTTTATCCTCTATTCTCTGCGCTCCTAAGAATAGACCTAAATTAACTAAGATACAATCTTTAATAAAGCAGCCATAAAACAAAAATCTAATTTAGACCAATGTTGTGCATTATTAGGGGCAGATTTGTTGAATTCCAACTTTTAGTCCAAAATACAAGCTCATATGAATGTCGGCTGAAGGATGAGAGAGCACTGAGCAGCCACGAACCCACATCTTCTTTTATAAAATAAATAAAAATATTAGTTAACATATTTTATTATAATATTATAAACATGACTAAAATAGAAAATTTAAAGTAAATAAAATAAAATTATTAAATTCTTTATTAACAATATCATTTTAAATTTATAAAATGAATAATTATTTGTTATAAATTTTAAGTCTAAAGATGCCGAAAAGACAAACTTTTTTTTCCTGAAATTTATCCAAACCTTTTAAAAGTTGTATTTACATCCTAATTTGATCAATTCATTGAAAATTTATCTAATTTTTCAAAACCGATGTAATGTTTTTTAAAGTTGATTTATCCTAATTATATGGCATTCTAATTGACACTCTTTTTCTTTTTTATTTAATTTTAAAATAATAAACATACAATTGCCACATAAGAACACTGAAGTCATTTTAAAAAATTAGATAGATTTCCGACAAAAATTTACCATATTTAAAGCATTAGATATATTTTTAAAAAATCAAAAAGGTTTAGCTTTTTAACACCACAGCCCTATTTTATTTTATTTTAGAAGAAAATTATTCTTTATTAACTAAGCAATAAAAATAAGCTCATCGGATAGTTCCATAAAAAAAAAAAACAATCCTTACCAAGATTAAATTCTATTTAGAGACTCATCTTGTTCAGCAAGTGAATGAGCAACTTGGTTACAATTTGCTTGCGAGCTGATAGCAAAATATGCTTTTTTCGATCTTAAGACCCTACAAAACACATGCATGCATAATGCAAATGAAGCTAAAGCTTAGGATATTTTTATTTAAATTTTATGTATTTTGGCCATCTTTGTCGTGCATTAATTTTTATTTGTTTCTGCATTCATACTTCACTTTCTTTTTCTTAGACAACAATATCTTTCATCTTTCCCACTTGAGTTGCCAATTTGTAAACAGTTTAGAGTGAGGGGTCCAAATTTATCATATCGGCCTCATTTCTAGATAAGATATTTCACTTTGAGATATGTTTTTCTAGGAAGCTTTGAGATATTTGTTTTCTTACCACTTTTCAGTCCCAGTCCAACCCACTGGGACTACGGATAATTCTATTTAGACCTATATGAACTTATAAATTTTAAATAAAATAACTTAATACAATTTATAAGGCTTTATCTTACCACCACATCACTAACTTTTGACTGAAATAGAGTTAAATTGACATCAGAAAATATATTGTTACTAAAGGTCAATGAAGAATAAAGTTGCAAATTAAAGTTAAGGAACTATAGTGAAAGAGACGAAAATTGAGCGACTCTCAACAACAATTACCCAAAATAGCAGCTAATAAATGAACCTCATAATTTGAGTTGTTCTTACAGTTACATGCCTAGCTTAGAAATAGATTTTTATGTGGTAAAGTGCAGGTCTAATTTATTGATCGAAAAATCGGAATATTAAGAGTGGCCGTTCCCCTCTATTATATGTGCCCTCGTAGGACCCGGAAACACTGTTCTTTTTACTCATTTTAAAATAATAATAAAAAATGTTTTCCCAATTTTGCTTAATGACAATTTGATATCCTATCGATCACTATACCCAACTTCATCTATAAATAAGCAAATTCCACAATTATCCTCCAAAAGTGATTAGTTTTGTCCTATAAAATGGGAAGCCATCCCCTCCCATCTTCATCATCATCTCATTAGCTCTTAACTAAACAAAAAAATAGAGAAAATAAAGAGTCATGGCAAGTATTTCTTCTAAATATGTTTCTACATTACTTCTCATTCTTCTATCCATTTGTCTCCACATAAACTGTAGCTCAGCTGCTCGAGATCTTGCCGAAACAACCAGCACAGAGTTCATAAGAACATCATGTAGCGCAACTACATATCCAAAACTCTGCTATAGTTCTCTTTTAACCCATGCTAGCAAAATCCAAACCAGCCCAATGCTCCTAGCCAATGCAGCCCTTAGCGTAACACTAGCATCGGCTACATCAACTTCAACGATGATGCAAAAACTCTCTCAAAGTCATGGAATGAAACCTAGGGAAGTATCAGCAATGCAAGATTGCATGGAGGAGTTAAGCAATTCCGTTGACCAGATCAGCAGATCTATCGATGAACTGGGTAACGGTAAAGTTACCAATTTCAAGCTCATGATTAATGATGTACAAACATGGGCTAGTGCTGCCTTAACAGATGAGAATACCTGTAGTGAAGGGTTTGAGGGAAACCCTATGAATGGGAAACTGAAGACTCTTGTTAGGGAACAGATAGTCAATATTGCACACATGACTAGCAATGCCTTAGCATTGGTCAACAAATATGCCTCTCTACATAGTTAGATTATCCAGATATTACCTGATAATAGTCATTTGAATGTGATAAGGGCAAAGTGCTCAATTGTTAGCATTATTTATAGTGGGTTAGTCATGTGTTGGATTTGGATATGTAAAGTGTATATATGTTATGTTATGATAGTGGAATTGATTAATGTTAAGTGGTATATTTAAAGGATAGATTTTTTGTACTGTTCTTCCCTTGAATTTAATTAGATTTTATAGAAACTTGGAGACAGGCAGATTAGCTATTTCTACCAACTAGTGAGAAATGAAATAAATTTATTCCCAATGGTTATAGTGACTATGAAAAAGCTAACTAAGTGCAGTTTCCCACAACAAATATCTCCATCTAAATAAAATTAGCAATAATTAGGCAAAGGCCCCTAATAATTAACCCATAAAATAAAACACTCAAGTTCCCATATTTTCAAAAATACCATCTATAATTCATGATGTTCAAATAAGTTTCAAATTTTTAGTTCTTTCATTAGTATCACTTTTGAGCAACACAACATTCACTAGATTTTATCATATATAATATAATTACTAATTACCGACTTTTATTCGTTTTAAGAACTAATGCCCTTCCTATCAGCAGCTATCTGCCCATCAAAGGATATGGCAAAGGAAAATGCAATTTGACTTTGATCTTATATTTCAAAATCCTAGCTGATTACTCCAACTTCCTATCTTCCAATAGGTAATCTGCCGGCCTAAAAAATCCTAGTTAAACGTCACAATTCGCCCGCTTGTTTAAGGGTATTTCTGCGGTGAAAAAGAATAGTGTTTTTATTCATTAAAACAGGGATGAAACGTGCAATTTGGTTGACTTGCCTAATTATAGTTTTGGTTAATAAATTAATAATCACATCTTTTCAGGAGTCCATCGCCAATCTAATGAGTGGGATTAGTGCCTGCTTACAGTGTTGGAGGTTGGTTACGTATAGGACAAGAAATATTGATTATTGCACCCTACCCCGTGCAAAAACTGGTACTTAAAGTGTTTGTGTGTTCATTAATATTTAAATTTGATTGTTTAATCTTTATTTTTTTAGAGTGAATCCATTACTGTAAACTAATTTTAATAAAGGAACAAAAAAAATATTTCTTTAAATTGATATGAAACAAATTCAATATAAAAGAAAAGGCAAGAAGGGAAAAAAAAGTTTGCATGAAATGAAGAATTAATTTTTGGGGTTTACATACATGGATGATAGGATCAAAGTCTACATAGTTCAGGATTTTGTTAGAATCTATTTTCAATTCAAAAAATCAAAGCAAAAACTGACCTTAATTCAAATCAAAGCAAACAAACTCAAGCAATCAAACAGGGCATATTAATTAGTTTCAAGAATAAAAATGTTATATTCAAACCAAACATATCAATAATAAACCATCTTAATCGGATAGATTTGAAACAAGTGGCAAACCCACAAAAACACATATCATCAGGATTAAGAATCTAAAAAGGACTTATTAAAACAAGCTTTATTTGATGATTAGTCTACTTTTTCAATAAATTAATCAAATTAAACCTAATTATCAAATTAATTACCAAAGACACATCTTGGTGTCGACAAGCTCAAAGATTTAAACGGTTTAAATTATTTAGATTTAGGTTCAAGATACTAATAATCTGAGTCTAATGGTTTGGTTAGTAAGATTTGGTTCATGGTTCAATAAACCAAGTAACAACCGCATGAGCACCCCTACACATAAGAATAGTGTCTTACACAATATGAAATCTAAAAGCATCCCTTGCTCATTTGTCAGGGTTAAAATAAGACATTAAATTTCATTCATGGCTTTTCATGTCAACAAAATTCCCATAATGGTTTCCTTACTTTCTAGGACCTGCTGAAATATTTACAAGTTTAATCAGTATTTACAGTTTTATTATCAATGCAGAGATTAATTTATGTCATATGCTCTTACTTGGCAGTAAGTATATAGATTCAACAGAATGTCATGCAAGTATAGTGGAGTGGACCAGCCCAGTAAACAGGAGGATACTCTCAGCAAAAGAGAACACTCAAAAGGCTAGCACATAGTAGTCAGTTAAGTAGTAACTGAACAGGATAGCAAATGGCTGACATAGTCTTGGCCTATAACTGGTAGAAAGTATTGTTCTGCAAATGTTCAGCTAAACCTTTATTTGCTGAAGAACAACCTCTAAATATATCCTCCCGCGCCCTAGTTCCATCCCAATCCCAAAGAGAGACGAATTAAATTCTAATTGACATTCAGCGTGTTAGTTAAGTTGGGAAAATTATACAAACTTCAGCCTCCCCTTTCAACATCAAAGGGTAAAATAGAAAAGAAAAACTTTCATTTAACTGGTCAATGTTGTCTCTAATTCTCAATACAACAACCCAAATTTTAAAAAGCTAAAGCTTCATTGAAAATTAGCGAAGTCGCGCTCATTCTCAAATCTATAATTCTCAAGACACAGAAAAGATACAAAGCAATTTGAGGCATTAACAAAGAGATAAGGTGTTGCTCCACACTGACCTGGATAGTAAAGCTGAAATTACAAAAACTGTTAAGAAGCTTTCTTGGGAGGAGACATATTACCAATTAGAGAAAGTACAGTGCTGATAGTAATTATCTGCACCAAAGATCCTGTAAAAATAAAAACAATAAGGTTAGAATAGGACAGTTTGTCAAAGTAAGTAGAGTTATAAGAAATTGATCTTACCAAATAGAAGAACAAGACTTTCAGCAAGTTCAAACTTTTTCTTTTGCCAGTCCCTCATATTCCAAATAGCCTATTCAGAAAAGTCAAATAGTTATGATGAGATTTTGATCGGAATTGCAATCTGAGAGAGAATCAAAAGTTTCATTTCTTAGTCACTGGGTTCAATTGATCTAGGCAGTATAATTAGAGTTCTAACATGTACATAGGATGTAGCGCACTAGATGGAATTTTTTTATTAAAGAAGTTGGGAACACCATTATATACCTCTAAAGTAGAATTGCTGGTAATGGAACAATATATGGAGAGAAGTAATGCAATAGACGATATGTAGATGTATAATCTCAATAAACCAACTTTACTGCGTCTACGGCCTTTAACATGTGAGAGAAAAAAAAAGCACCATTAAGCATGAGATAAAAATAATAAATCAAGAAAATTAAAGAGCAAGAATTTGGTCATCAACCAAATTCCCCAATGAGAAGAGAATACGATCCGGCCGCAGAAGATGAAACAGCAAATTTGTTCATGGCCTTTCCATTTGCTATCAGCTGCACCATGCATATTAACCCCATCAATTGAACCACAATCTGCATTGAAAATCCAAACCTTATTTAATTAGTGATTATGAAGTTATTGTTAGATGCTAATAAAATAATAGAAAGAATGTACCTGAGTTTTCAGCAGTGTACCTAGACGAGATTTTCCTTTAGCTACCTCTGTGTAGCCTAAAATTGCAAACGATAAAAAAACATAAATCTAATGGCATATAACAAGTAAAGCTCGCTAAAAAGTAAAAGTCCTAATTACATTTTTAATCAGAAAGAAATGGAAAAGGAAGCAGATAATACTTACGGGAATCGACGACCATCCGGTACGAGAAATCAGAGCCATCGGTTCCAGATGGCCTCCCTGATTTTCTTTGCTGCATTTTATCACTTTCTTATTTATTTTATTCTTTAGGTCCTCTCCAGTCTTCTTCTTCTGCACTGCTACTACTGTTTTTCAGAGATCTCCACGAAATGAGCAATACTAAATAAAACGACTCACTTTTTTATTTCGGTACAACATGTCGTTCATCTAAAAAAAATCTTACTCTCAAAAGATTAAGAACATTCTACTCGGTACCAATGTACATACATTATATATAACATAATCATCACAGCAAACTACATTAGGAAAATTAAAAAGCCTCAAATCAAAGTCCACAGTTAAAATTTGATTAATGTTGTCAATTCAACCAAGATTTAAAGATATAATCGAATGTTAAGGCCTTAGTCTCACCAGCTGATGCAAATATAAGCAAGATCCATACCTAATTTAATTCAAAGAACACATACTAAGAAAAATCAAAGAAATAAGGGCCGATGAGTGAAAAGATGTTATGATTACCTATTTACCTCACAAAAAGCAGCAGCGTCAGTTCCGGAAAATAAGCATAGGCGGAGACGGCGGCGGAATCGGACGGAAATAACAAAGCACTGACGGAAGCGGCGCAGCGGAAGGCAAAGCACTGGCAACGGCGAGGAAGATTACAATTATTTTGTTTCCGATACTGAGTTGATGTTGCAGATAAAGGGGCAAAAAAAATACTTGCCAGAAAGGGATAATTGCATTTCTTTTGCAAATCAAGATGGTTAAAACTATATAATTTTAATTAATTAAATACTACCTATGTTTTAGTCAAAATTATAAAAGTAAAAGTTTAAGAGATAATTATATAAATAATTTAATAATAAACTAAAACAATTATATTGATTATATAAATTAAAGTTATATAATTAAAAATATATCTTATTTTATAAAAAAAATAAATTATGATATTAACAAATGTAATACAAAAATTATCCAATAAATAATTATATTAAATTAAAATACTTTATTAATAACTAAAAATCAACTCATGAACTAATAATTAAATTTATATGTGAGTTAGTTTCCGAGTCCATTACTAGATTAAAGTTTGATTTATTAATATTAACTAGTATTGCTTTACGTGCTACGCACGTGGCTCGTAATTATTGTGATACGTCAATTAATTAAAAACACAATTAAATTGTAATAATTAATTAATAATCATCATATTAAAGCTATAATAGTGTATTTTGTTTAGTATTTTAGTTGTATATAACTTTATTATTAAATAAAGTTAGAATGTAATAATAATTATATTTAATATAATAGCACTTTGTGTGAAATATAATCTTACAAAATAAAAAGAAATTAAACTTATAGCTTATTTCAAACACAAGACTTTAAATTTAAAAAACAGAAGATATGAAAATCATAAAATAAGTCATGTTTAATTCATGTGAATACTAATAACTCATTTAACGGAAAAATTTCTCTCTCTAAAAAAAACCTATTTCTTCTCTCTAAAAAAACTTCTTTCTTCTCTCTAAACTATAATCCAACTCTCATAGCTTTAAGGGGGTTGTTTTTTGGCCAGAAAATTACCTCCTCCACCATTTTTATTTGTTATTTTCAGTTTTAGTTAGCTTATATTTTCAATAATTACTCCATAGATGGAGTTTCTTGTGTTTTTGTACGGCTGAATTTTGAAAACTTTTCAAAAATCTTGTTTTTTCAAGGTTATTTGTTTGCATGTTAAGGATCTATAATCTAAACAAGATTTTTTCAAGTCTTTTTGGCTTGCATGTCAAATTTTCTTGTTTAGATGACTATTCATGTTTCATGAAGCTTTAAATAGTAAATTTTTTTTTTCAATATTATATATTATTTAGTTGTTTTTATTTTATATTTGTTTTTTATAGTGGATGATTTTCTAACTTTTTGATTCAACTTGAAGAACATGTGTTAAAAGTTTGAAACTTTAAAGAATTCAAGCGGTTTATCGGCATATATAATCGATCGAGATTCAAGTTAAGACCCCGTACCAACGGGACCTTAGTCATCGTTGTGCCATGATGGCATCTTAGCGGGAATTTGGCTTATTTTTTTCTTTTTCGTTTATTATTTTTTACTTGTATTTTTTATTGTTTTATATTTAGTTCTTGAATTGGAGTTTTTGAAAGATCATAATTTGTTGTTATATGGCTTTCACTTTTGTAATTTGATATTTTCTTTAATGAATCTATCTATGGTAAAAAAAATCATGTAAATAAAAATAATATTTTAAGCTTGATATATTTTATTTTATTATTTTTAAAAAAATCTGTTTAATTTTCATTTTTCTATGATCACAAAAAAATTTGTTATTTAAGTAGAAGTGTAAAATCCAATGTTTTCAGAACCGGACCGGAAAGCGAACCGGCTTCATCGGGGGTTCACGGTTGGTATTTATATAAACTATTTTTAAAAATATCATTATGTAAAACATAATTATAATTGACCAACTTAAAAATATATATAATAATTACTTTTTATGAGGAAAAATGATTTTTTTCATTTTAATAATAATTATTCTTAAATTAAAATTATATAATTAAAATTGATAAAAAAATATGATGGAACATTTAATTAAAATTAATTATTAAATTTGTGAAGTACAATTATAATTAATCAATATTTTTATATATATATAAAATGATTATTTTGTATGAAAAAATAATTTTCAAATTTTAAAACATAATAATTATTAATTTTAAAAGTCAAATTTATTAGATAAAAAATGTGATAATATATTTAAATAAAAATTATGTATTAAATTATATTGTGTGGAATATATTTATAATTAATATTTTAAAAGTATGTAGAATAATTAATGTGTATTCTAAAGAGAGAGAAAGAAAATATATTCTCTTTAAGAGAGAGAGAACTTATATTTTGTGTGGAAGAGGGAGAATAAAGTGTTGTGTAAGAGAAAGAAAAAGTGAATATTGTGTAAGGAAGTAAAAAAATAAATGTGGTGTAACTAATTGACACATGCGTAGGGGACCAACAAAAATTTAATTTGAAAAAAAAAACACTTTTGACTCATTTTATCAAAAACTGGATTCCTCCGGTTTTGGTCAGAAACCGAGTTTTACCGGTTCAACCCGATTTCTGACTAATTTTTTAATTGAGGTTTTTTTTTTGTAACCGGACCGGACACCCAGCCGGTTCCCGGTTAATCCGGTCTGATCGTCCGGTCTGGTCCGGTTTTCAAAACATTGTTAAAATCTACACAACAAAGTAGGGAATGAGACTTGACATGTGCCTTCATTTCAAGTAAAAATCATACCAAGAAGCAAGGCAAACTTTTCGAATTAGGAGGTAAAGCGTATCCTAGTCAGAATTTACTTTTTTTGTTCAAATTAAATTCATAGTTCAAATTAATAAAATAATTCATACCTCCCACATATTCACAGTGTGATATATCTTCTTTAAAAATCAAATGATTTGATATCACACTTCAATTCCGTCAATAATTAGGGGTTTTTACTTATTAATAATTTGGTACTCACTTTTAAACGATTTGGTACCTCACGTTTAATTATGTTAACGATTTTTTACCTTATTTTTAAACGATTTGGTACTTTACTTTTAATTCCGTTAACGATTTGATATCCTGTTCTAATAAAAATTATAGTTATTTGCATAATTAAACGTGCGATGTCAATTTTTTTGATTTTTAAACACGAGGTTGTGAATTATGACATATGTGAGAGGACTCACAATAATTTTCTCAAAAATAAAATAAAATTATAATTTATTTAGACTGATATATAAATTTTAAGTTGAAATTTTTATTGAATTGAAGATTAAACAGCTCATGATAGGTCACTGTATATATATTTTTACTTGATGACACCATATATAGATCTTTTTAAATGAGAAACTTCATTCGATCTATAAAATTTATATATGACAATTAAATGAAATGTTTTTCTATTTGTTTATTCAAATCATTCAAATCTATTTAATCTAATTATAATAAATAATAGATTTACTTGATCTCAATCCATCAAAATAAATCTATTTAATTCTACAATATAAAATTATAAATTGAAATAACTCTCATCTCGATTTTGTAAGTCCATCTATAAATTTAAAGCATAAGTAGAATAAATAAAAAAAATGCTACTCCCTCCGGTTCATAATATTTGTCGCATTTGACTTTGGCACAAAAATTAAAAAAACAATTAATATGTCTTAATTTATAAATATTTTTACTAAGTTAACCCTATACTGAAACTTGTTTACATTTATAGCTACCATTTTCATTTGTTTATTGTATTCTTTTAATAAATTAATGGGGGGCAAATATGGAAAAATAGCAATTAATGCTCTCTTGATATTATAACATGACAAATATTATGAACCAAAAAAATTTCTCAAATGCGACAAATATTATGGACCGGAGGGAGTAACTGACAAAAAATTAATAACGTATCAAATACTATCATTTTATTGAGATTGCAATGCACTAGCATAAAGGAATTAAAAATTTGATTATTCATGAATGAATCAAGAATATTTATACTTGTGAATACATAAATCTAGATGGATGGGTGTGCTTTGAAGTAGGCCAAGAGTCCTATAAAAGGAGCATTTATATAAGTAGTTGGTTCAGATTGAGAGACATTAAAGCGACATTAAAACGACCATCAACGTGTTGATCATTGTTATCGAATCCTCCGACGATAGTCCCTACCAGCACATTTGGATTTGGATCTTTGCTTTCGAAATATGGGGTTCCTTCTTTGCAGGCGATATGGTTCGGGTGACTCTGTATTGGAGGCAAGCTCGAGCCACGGTGATGAATCTTTTGTGGGTATTTTGTGCCATAACCCACCATGAATGACATCCCTAATGGATTTTTTTTCAAGTATGTAGTCCACCTGCTATGTTCAAATGGAAAACTTTTTGCGTATATTTTGTCTATCAGGCGATCGTATATAAATGAAATCAACAAAATTGCAAGGCATTATTATTGATTGGAAATTGTAAATAATTATAGGGTTAATTACATATAAAATCACCACCTTTACACGAATTTTCAAAAATAACACGACCTTTAAAACGTGTCAATTCAAGACATCACCTTTCATTTCTTTTCAAAAACAACATGGACACGTTTTTTGATAAAATTTTGCTGACTTGGACACCCGATGAGAGTGCCATGTGTCCCGCCACGTCAGCAAAAATGCCACTAAAAATGTGCCCGTGTTATTTTTGAAAAGAAATGAAAGGTGGTGCCCTGAATTGCTACGTTTTAAAGGTCGTGTTATTTTTGCAATTTCGTGTAAAGGTGGTGATTTTATATGTAATTAACCCATAATTATATTACAATTTTTCTAGTATGTTCACGACTGATGTAGATCGAATTTATATATATCTCACGGGGACATAATTATAGAATTTTAGATTTGAATATCAAAGAAAGGTGTAGGGAAGAATAACGAATAAAATATTATTCTAGTTTTTAAATTTATGCGCCACAATTAATTAGCTAACATTTAAAAATATTCTGATTTTTTTAAAAAAATGTATCAGTTTTTGTTATTTCGAATCAACAGAGTTAAAAATTTACTCTAAAAGAACTCACACTTATCAATTTTAATCACTTATAATAATACTCTTTATTTTTAGGTCAATTAAATAACTTCCAAATTATATACAATGAACGAGTTCAACAACCGTAATAACTCAATTTGAAAACTAATTGATATAAAGCTAGAGAATATTGTCTCTAGTTGACTTATTAAAATAAAAAATAATATACCTAATTAAAATAATTTTAATGTAAATTAATGGATTAGGATTCCCTCATTTTTATTAAATCTACACCATTCATTGTCTAAATTTAATTAAATTAATCTACACCATTTATTTTGTAATGTGGAAATTCTTACCTAGTCCTCGTCCATGAATTTTCCATGCACCTATCCAATGAAGTGTTAGAAAATCTAATACAATACTCTCTCTCTTCTTATTATTTTCTCTTTATTCTCATTTTTCTAATACCTTATTAGATAGGTCCATAAATTTTTTATGAACCGGGTCTAGATAAAAACTTCCCTTTATAATAAATGGTGTATATTGGTGAACATGACCCATCATATTTATTTGAACATGAGGGAATTTTAATCCTTAATTAATTGATTCTGATGCATAAATACAGGAATTGATACTAGGGGTGTGCAGTATTCGGTTAAAACCGAATTAACCGACCGAATCAAACCGAAATTTTAATTTGGTTCGGTTTTTGGTTAATTCGGTTCGGTTTTGGTTTTCATTTTCAAAAAGTTTGGTTAATTTGGTTCGGTTCGGTTTTGGCTATGGAATTTCCGAATTAACCGAACCGACCAAAATAACGGAATTATATATATTAATTGTGTTATTTTTGTAATTTTTAAAAAAAAGTTAAGGTAATTTTGTAATTTTTTTAGAATTTAGTTACTAAGACCCCTAAAATTGTATTTAAATTATAAATTAGTATTAAAATTATTTTTTTTTATTTTATTTTTTATTTTTTATTAATTAATTTTAATAAAATTTGGTTATTTCGGTTAACCGAAATAACCGACCGAACCAAAATATTATTTCGGTTCGGTTTCGATTCGGTTTTAATATAATTCGGTTCGGTTTCGGTTTTGAAAATTTCTAATATTTCAGGTTCGGTTAATTCGGTTTCGGTCGGTTGGTGACCGAACCGACCGAATGCACACCCCTAATTGATACGATCCATTGTTCAAAAAACGAATGTGGCATACCTGGCCTTTAGCAACGGTGACAAGCCTAGCTGAAGTGGCAACAACATCGCCACATTTAACTTCTCTTTTACTTTGTTCCATACAGCGAAAGTAAACAAGGAGAAGAAAGGACATAGCAGTCACATGCTGTAAATTGCTTGGTCCAACATTAAATAAAAGCCCACCTGATCATCCGAAAGAATAATTCATTTTTAAAAACATATTTTGAGATTTTTATTTGCAAGTCTAAAATGGTAGAATTATAGAATATATTAATTTATACCTGCAGAGTATGTAACAAGTTTAGAAGGTGAATCAGGCAATATAGAACATACAAATCTATTTACATCTTGAATGAAGTTATTTTGACCGGTTTTACCACCCACCAACTACAACAACAATATATTTACTTTTGATTACGGGATAAAATAATATTTAAGCAAGACAGATTAAATTTTAGATAAATTGATTACCGAAGAAACGAGTATATGTTAATGCCAGCTTGTTTCGAATCCCATCCAAATTCAACAAAGTTGTCCATGGGATTCAAATTATCCTTGGATTTCATGGTGAGAGTTCTATTTTGGATATAGTTCCATTATTTATTAACAAAAGATCACTTTCACCCCGAACTTGCGTCAAAATATAAAAAAATCCAAAATTGGAAAACCGGATCATTTATAACCTGAACTTATGTAAACCGGCTCAAAAAGGCCCCTTTGCTGACGTGGCACCTTAATTGGAGAGTGAGATTTATAAAACTTACAATTAACTCTAATTAATCACACTAAAAAATTATTTTTTTAAAAAGTCAGGCAAGGAGGAGCCTCCAATTTGATCAATTTTAGTCGGAAATCTATCCAATTTTCAAAATTGATTAAATTGTACATAGGTACAATTTAACAAAAAGGAAGAAAAGTCCCTAATTGAGATAACACTTGATTTGGATAAAACAATTTTGAAAACATAATATGATTTTGAAAAAATAGACAGATTTTAAATTGGGATATAGATTTATTTTGATAGATATCTAAAATAATAAAAAATGACTTTTTAGAACCACTAGACCGACAAAAAAATCAAAAATATAGTTCTAAAGTTAAAGCGATTTTGCAAATAGAAGCAAAATGCCAAAACTGCAAAATTGAAAAAGGTTTCGTGCAATATAACTCGATATTGAAATAACCTCAAAATACGTATAGATGTTGCTCTGTCGAGAAGGATTTTAGAATATGCACTATTAATACTCTTAAAAACCAAGGAAGAGGTAGTCAATGCAGCAATAATCTAAGCTGAAAGTTCCGAACTAAGGTGCCTTTGATTAACGATGTAAACTGTTCTTTGTGTGTCCATGTCTTTCCCAGCAATTGTGGTCTTTGATACTTCAAAACCTCCTTGCACCGGCACCAAAAGTAAACTGAGAAACAGGGCCTGCATTAGGTTCAACCTGAAGATAACCAGGAATATCACTCATACCAAGAGAAAAAGCATGTCTATAGTCTTCTTATCAAGCTCTCTCTATCTTTTTGCCACTAGGGGAAAATCTCTTTAGTTTTTAATTACACGCAACGATTTCCTTTTCGCCAATATGATAATAAGAGAAACAGATGTAGCCTACATAATTGGAGTTGGAGCAGGTACAACCTCCATAATCGGAGCCAGAGCAGGTACATCCTCCATAATCGGAGCAAGAGTACAATCTCCATAATCGAGCTGGATGCTCATTGGAACTTCGTTTCATTCTCCGTGAATACATCAAAAAGTTTAGAGCTGGCTGCTTTCATTTCATTCTTCGTGAATACATCGAAAGGATCCCATCAGAACATCGCGACTCATGTGATAGATTTGGAATTCCGTGTTCGAGATTGTCATCAGCGTGAGTGGAGCATATTCCATTGGAAATATCAAAAGTGGATTCCTCATGCTCGTCGCTAGGATGATGACTTGAAGCAGCCAGTGATGTAAAGTCAAAGCTAGAACCTACAAGCAAGTAGAAATACCAATTTCATAGACTTAAAAATGATACGTAACGAAAGAACTCAAATTTTACAGAACTCACAGGGCTGCTTAAATGGACACCATCCCTGTCATCGTCATCCAATTCTATAGAATGATGGCTTGAGGTAGCATCCACTACAAGCAAGCAACAATACCAATTTCAAAGAATTAAAAATGATAAGTACCAAAAGGAACTCAAGTTTTAGAGAACTCGCTTGTGTTGCTTGTTTGGACACCATTCTTGCCATCAGCTTGAGTGGTAGCGGAAGTAGATACTTCCCTAGCAGCATGCAGTGGTGTTGCTGAAAGTACAAAGTCAGTACCTACGAGCAAGCAACACAATAATATCAGAAACTGAAAAATGATAAGTAGAAAAGACCAAGTTTGAGTGAGAATTCACCCTCGCTTCTATCATCCACACAATCTTGGTACCTAGAATCTCATGCCAGTAAATAGTCTTGTACTTTTTCAGCCAATTTTTCTCGTGGTTTCCATTTCATCTTTTTTGTTTAAGCGTTTTTAGTCTGCGAATATCGCCATAATTCACTTCACCAATCCCTAATTGACCAGGAATGAGATCAGGCCGATTATATGCAAGATAACTGAGGCCGAACACAATTGTTCGAGAATAAAACATTCTTTAACGAACAATCCCCTTTAGGCATGCATATGGCCTCAATATAATCTACAAAAATTAAAGGCATAACCAAATATCAAACGACAATAACAATTATTTTTACAAAATACAACTTTAAAAAGTTAAATTTATATCTCTATATTAATAACATCCAGCAACTCGTGAAATTTCATAAACTTCAAAAAAAAATTGGATGGTTCTTTAAGTTTTTGTGAGCACTCTATTGCAAGAGGGATTCTTCTAAGGACATTTTCACAAAGGGTATCGATCACTTTCAAAGCTTGCCAACGACGGAAAGTGATCGATACTCTTCTAACGACATTGGAGCACTTTCCTTCGTTGGCAAGTTTTCGAAGAAATCGATACCCTTCGTGAAAATCTCCCTAGAAGAATCTCTCTTGCAATAGAGTGGTCACAAAAACTTAAAGAGCCATCTAAAAAAAATTGAAGTTTACGAAATTTAATAATTTGCTGGATGTTCTTAATTAGGGGTGTGCACAGTTCGGTTCGGTTCGGTTTGGAGTGCACTTTGTCATAACCGAACCAAACCACCCCTAATTAATAAAAACCAAACCACCCATTTCGGTCAACGGTTTTTTCGGTTCGGTACACCGAAATTTCGGTTTTAACCGACCGAACCGAGCCGTTTAACCGAAATTCCAAAAGCATAAAATTTTGAAAAAAAATTAAAAGCTGCAATAAGAACAGATATTTGAAATGAAAAATACAAATCCAAAAACCATAAACCAAATCAACAAGAATCATATCAACAAATTAAAGAACAAAATTAATATGTAAATATATAAACAAAAAAAAATTATTTTTTTCTTTATGATTACAGATTTAAAATCAAAAAAGATATTCTAAATAAAAAGTCCAGCCGGCCGGAGATCATGAAGCGGAAGCCCTTATCATTGTCGGCTAGCCGATCTACACTCATCATCATCACTGTCGACACCGACCAAATGATGAAGCAGCAGCCTTCATCAGAAACTGATTACCCGCCTAATCTTGTCCATGTCGCACTAATTAATAAAAAGGATGAAAAATGAAAAATCAATTTTTGATGTGATTTAAGGTTGATAAAAAAGATGAAAAGGGAGAAAGGAAGTAAGAAGAAGGAAAAAGATAAGAGAGTGAGGGTGAGAAGATGTAAGGAGGCGGCAGTAAATTACTAAGTGTTAGGGTTTTTAGGTTAAAAGGGAGTATATATACTATTCTCCAAAAATGACTAAAATGGCCTTATTTATTATTTCGGTTTTTTCGGTTCGGTTCGGTAACCGAACACTAAAACCAAACCAAAACCGAAAACCGCAATTTTAATATATCTAAGACCAAACCAAACCGTTTTAACCACTTATTTTTCGGTTCGGATATTTTCGGTTCGGTTCGACTCGGTTTTTCGGTTCGACTCGGTTTTTGCTCACCCCTATTCTTAATATAGAGGTATAAATTTAACTTTTTAAAGTTGTATTATGTAAAAATAATTGTTATTGTCGTTTGATATTTGGTTATGCCTTTAACGTTTTTATATTACATTGAGGCCATATGCACGCCTAAAGGGGATTGTTCATTCAAGAATGTTTTATTCTCGAATAATAGTGTTCAGCCTCAATCATCTTGCATATAACCGGTCTGATCTCATCCCTGATCAATTATGGATTGGTGAAGTGAATTATGGCGATATTCGCAAACTAAAAACGCTTAAAAAAAGACGAGATGGAGACCACGAGAAACATTGGCTGAAAAAATACAAAACCTATTCACTGGCATGAGATTCTAGGTACCAAGATTGTGTTGATGATAGAAGCGAGGGTGAACTCTCACTCAAACTTGGTTTTTTCTACTTATTATTTTTCAGTTTCTGATATTATTGTGTTGCTTGCTCGTAGGTACTGACTTTATACTTCCACCAACATCACCTCATGCTGCTAGGGAAGTGTCAACTTCTGCTACCACTCAAGTTGATGGCAGGGATGGTATCCAAACAAGCAACCCAAGCAAGTTCTCTAAAACTTGAGTTCCTTTTGGTACTTATTATTTTTAATTCTTTGAAATTGATATTGTTGCTTGCTTGTAGTGGATGCTACCTCAAGCCATCATTTTATATAAGTGGATGACGATGACAGGAGTGGTGTCCATTTAAACAGCCACGTGAGTTCTGTGAAACTTGAGTTCTTTCGTTACGTATCATTTTTAAGTTTATGAAATTGGTATTGCTACTTGCCTGTAGGTTCTGGCTTAGACTTTACATCACTGGCTGCTTCAAGTCATCATCCTAGCGATGTGCATGAGAAATCCACTCTTGATATTTCTGGTGGAATGTGCTTCACTCACGCTGATGACAATCTCGAACACGGAATTCCAAATCTATCACATGAGTCGCGATATTCTGATGGGATCCTTTCGATGTATTCACGAAGAATGAAATGAAAGCAGCTAGCTCTAAACTTTTTGATGTATTCACGGAGAATGAAACGAAGTTCCAATGAGCATCCAGCTCGATTATAGAGATTGTACCTACTCTTGCTCCGATTATGGAGGATGTACCTGCTCTGGCTCCGATTATGGAGGTTGTACCTGCTCCGACTCCAATTATGGAGACTGTACCAGCTCCTCCTGCTTCTCCTAATTATCATATTGACGAAAATGGAAAATGAAAATCGCTGTGTGAAATTAAAAGGATAGAGAGTTTGCCCCAAGTGGCAAAAAGACAAAGAGAGCATGATAAAAAGATTATAGACATGCTTTTTGCTCTTGGTACAAGTGATATTTCTAGTATTCTTCAGGTTGAACTTGCTGTTGCCCCTATTTCCTAGTTTAATTTTTGGTGCCGGTAAAAGGAGGATTTGTAGTATTTTCATTTTTTTTTTGAATTTTTGAAGATCTAGATTGAAATGAAGAATTAATTTTTTCAGAATGTTGTTAAAAACTAATTTTACTTAAAAAAATCAAAGAAAAAGCAGACCATAATTCAAATCAAAGCAAACAAACTCGAGCAATCAAACTAGGCATATTAATTAGTTTCAAGAATAAAATGTTATATTATAACCAAACATATCAAAATCAAACCATCTTAATCGGATTCATTTGAAACAAGTGGCAAATTCACAAAAACACGTATCATCAGGATTAAGAGGATTAAGAGTCTAAACAAGACTTATTAAAACAAGTTTTATTTGATAATTAGTCTACTTTTGCAATCAATTAATCAAATTCGTTGATCTAATTATCATATAATTACCAAAGACGCATCTAGGTATCGATAGGCTCAAAGATTAAGACAGTTTAAATTATTTAGATTTAGGTTCAAGATACTAATAATCTGAGTCTAATGGTTTGGTTAGTAAATTTGGTTCATGCTTCAAGTAACCAATGCATGAGCACCCCTACCCATAAGAACAGTGTCTTACACAAAAAGAAATCTAAAAACATCCCTTGCTCATTTTGTCGGAATTGCACTCTGAGAGAGAATCAAAAGTTTTATTTCTTAGTCACTGGGTTTCAATTGATCTAGGCAGTATAATTGGAGTTCTAACGTGTACATAGGATGTATCGCACTAGATGGAATTTTTTTATTAAAGAAGTTGGGAACACCATTATATACCTCTAAAGAGAATTGCTGGTACTGGAACAATGTACGGAGAGAAGTAATGCAATAGACGATATGTAGATGTATAATCTCAATAAACCAACTTTACTGCGTCTCCGGCCTTTAACATGTGAGAAAAAAAAACACCATCAAGCATAAGATTAAAATAATAAATCAAGAAAATTAAGAAGAATTTGGTCATTAAGCGAATTCCCCAATAAAAAGAGAATACAATCCGGCTGCAGAAGATGAAACAGCAAGTTTGCTCATGGCCTTTACATTTGCTATCAGCTGCACCATGCATATCAATTGAATCAGAATCTGCATTGAAAATCAAAACCTTTTTTAATTAATGATTATGAAGTTATTGTTAAATGCTAATAAAATAGTAATAGAAAGAATGTACCTGAGTTTGCAGCAGTGTAACAAGACGAGATTTTCCTTGAGCTACCTTTGTGTAGCCTAAAATTGCAAACAATAAAAAACATAAATCTAATGGCAGATAACAAGTAAAGCTCGCTAAGAATCCTAATTATATACTAGAAAGAAACGGAAGAAAAAGCAGATAACAATTACGGGAATCAACAACCATCCGGTACGAGAAATCATAGCCGTCAGTTCCAGATGGCCTCCCTGATTTGGCTAATCTCCTGAAAAACCCCCACCTTTCAACCCCCCTTTGTTTGCACCCTCACCTTTTAAAATTTCCAATTTTACCCAAATTCTCACCTTTTATTTTCAATTGCACCCTAAAAATATTAAATTAGCCCCTTTTCACTATAAAAAAGTTCAAATCGATAATTTATATTTTAATTCATATTTTAAATAGTTCTCAATGTTTAAATTTCAACAATAAAACATATTTCTTAAAATTTTAAAAGTTCATTTTTTATATAAAATAAAAATCAATTAAAAATATCATTAAATATGGTTTTGTTGTTGAAATTTAAACATTAAGGATTATTTAGAACAGAATTAAAATATAAAGTATCGATTTCAACTTTTTTCTAGTGACAAAAGCCCAATTTAATACTTCTAGGGTGCATTTGAGAATGAACGGTGATAATTTGGGTAAAATTGGAGATTTTGAAAGGTGAGGGTGCAAACGAAGGGGAATTGAAAAGTAGGGGGTTTTTCAGGGGTTAAGCCCCCTGATTTTCTTTACTGCTACTACTGTGTTTCAGAGATTTCAGACAAAACAAGCAATACTAAATAAAACGACTTGCTTTTTTAATTCCGTACGACATGTCAAAAGAAATATAATTATTACCATGACATTCTGACAACTAAAATCCTCAAATTTATAAAATATTATCATCAGAACAAACTACATTAGCATAATTATAAAGCCTCGAATCAAAGTCCACAGAGTTAAATTTGATTAATGTTGTTAATTTAGCCAAGAATTAAAGATATAATCGAATATTAAGACTCAGTCTCACATATTAGTAAATTATAAGCTGATTCTATTAGCAAGATGCATACCTAATTCAATTCAAAGAAATATAATTCAATGAACACATACTAAGTGGCCGTTTGATTTAAGGTTGGGAATGAGAATGAGAATGGAAATGGGAATCGGAATGAGAAGAAATGGGAATGATAATGATTGTTTTCATTTTTTATTTGGTTCAAAATTAATAAAGAAATGAGAATGGATAAAATTTAATAAAAAATTATTTATTATTTATTAAAAATATTTTTTTATATAAAAAAATAAAATTATTTTAAAAAAATTACAAAAAATTATTTTCGAAAAAATTAAAAAATTATTTTTTAAAAAAATTAAAAATTATTTTAAAAAAATTAAAAAAAATAATTTTAAAAAAAATATTAAAAAAGTTTTTATTTTATTATTTTAAGTATATTTTTTAAAATAAATATTTAAAAATAGTTTTTTTTAATAATTATATATTTATTATTTATTATTAAAATATTTTGTAAAATTTTGATTTCCATTGCCATGAGATAAGGGGGGAATGGGTGATTTCCATTACGGGGGTAATCACATTCTCATTCCCTAATACAATTTGACAAAACAAACATAAACAATGGAAATCATTCTCATACCCATTCTCATTCCCCCTTTTTATGGCGAACCAAACGGCCTCTAAGAACGATCAAAGAAGCAAGAGCTGATGAGTAAAAATATATTATGATTACCTATTTACCTCACAAAAAGCAGCAGTGTCAGTCCCTGAAAATAAGTATCGGCGTCGACGGCGGCGGAAGCAGACGGAAACAATAAAGCACTGACAGAAGCGGCGCAGCGGAAGGCAATGCACTGGCAACGGCGAGGAAGATGAAAATTATTTTGTTTCGGATTTTGATTTTTGAGTTACAGATGAAGAGGCAAACTGATACTTGCCAGCTAGGGTTAAAATGGTAAAATAAAAATTAGAAGATACAATTATACAGATAATTTATATTAAACTATTAGTATTATTTTTATTAAAATTTAAATTATTTAATCTAAAACTATATTTTATTTTTTGTTAAAATAAATAATAATATTTAATAATTTAATTAAATTATTGAACAGACAATTATATCAAATAAGAAATGTATAATAAATAACTAAAAAATCAACCCTTGGATTAAAAAAAACTCATAAACTATAATTAAAGCAAGCTCATAGCTACATTCAAATTCGATTTGTTATATAAACAAGTATAAAAAAGAAGTTATTCGATTAGCTAACTTAACAAATAAATTTGAATCAAACTCTTAGAGAATCTAAAATCGAACAACTCATAAATTGTCAGTTTGTAATTTAAACTTTTATTCGAGAATACATTATGTAAATATGTAGGAGAGAAGTGTCCTTTTGATCTATAAATTTGTGTAAACATGATAGATATATTTAATTTTAATAAATAAAATTAAATAAAACTAAAAATATAGTTTTTTAATTTTTATGTAAATCTATTTGATATGATTAAGATAAATAGATTTATTTAATGTCAGTCCATAAAGTTATATCTAGTTAATCCTACAATATATTATTGCTTCTTCAAGTTTAATTTTTTAGTTAAATTAGTATGATGTAGAATTGGCTGTCCTAATAAAAAATATAAATTAAATAATATTAAAAATAAATTAAACATAGAAATGATATAAACACAGACAATTAAATAATACAAATTACATTGTTACTGTAATTTGAAAGAAATTTTATGCAATTCTGTAAATATGTAAAAGGATATAAGATACGAAAATCTAAAAAAGATTGTAGATGGAAAACCTATTATATATATGTTAATTGAGATGTTACATTTTGTTGTCATTTATAACAATTAATATGTGAATTGAATGGAAAGTGTAACACCTCAAATGTTTTTTCAACCCAACTCCTAAAGTTTATTTCTAAAGGCAAAACTTGTCCTCCACAAGTAGCTAATACGTTTTGAAATGAATGTTAACAATAAATAAATTTTCAACCATTTAATTTAATAGACAGAAGTTCAAAATTACAATTACCTCCACCATTGATAATAGTTTTGAAAAAAATTTAATCCATTTAGACATAATTTTATTGTATAGATATTTTTAAAATATGGCTTGAAGTTGAAGAGATATAAATTTTTTTTGTAACATTGTAATTTATTGCATGTTTGTGAAAAATGATTTTAAATAGGAAGGAGTTGTATTGTTAACTTTTTAATTAAAGTTCAATGGTTAAAAAATAAAAAATCATAGTATCAAAAAGGTAGCAATTAAATAGTTAAAAACAATAATAAATCATAGTATTAAAAAAGTAATGTATATTTTCAAAAAGATAGCACAAGTCTGTTCCGAGCAGTTTGCTTCCATGGACTTCGCATGATCTTCATGGTGTTTCTTATAGTAGAAATATTATTTCTTAGTTTGCTTTAGGCTTTTGCCTCTTCTCTTGTATCAAAAAAAAAAAATTCATATCCATAACAAACCTGAAAGAATTTAATACAAAGACAACAACAATAACTAATGTGATTTATGGGATTATTTCCATAACAAAAATGAAAGAATTTAAAACAAATAAAGAAAAAAAAATTACAGTTAAGAATTTAAAGAGTATATATGACAATTAAATTGTCAAAATAATTAGCTATTTTTAAGCAGAAATTATAGCCAAGAGTGTTAAATGGTAATACGTTTTACTTAGAAAAGTTAAAAATATTAAATGCAATAAGGTAATATAAGTGTCATTCAAAGGGAAAATGGTAATACGTTTTACTTAGAAAAGTTAAAAATATTAAATGCAATAAGGTATATATATATATATATATATATATATATATATATATATATATATATATATATATATATATATATAGATAGTAGATAGTAGATAGTAGATTGAAATACCCTTTATCTCAATCGTATAAAATCTATCTACTATCATAGACAAAATTAGGATTATGATTCCTCAAGTTCATTTTAACTCGAGCGATCAAGTTCAATGAATATACAACATTTATTATCAAATTAATAATGTAAAAAAAAATTACTCTTTTCGTTTTAAAGTAGTTGTCGCTTTAGCCATTTTCAAACAAATTAAGAAAGCAATAAATATATCTAAATTTATATATATTTTACTAAATTAGCACGTCTTGAAACTTGTTAACATTGATTACTATAACTCTTTATTTGTATTTTTGTATTCTTTTAATGAACTAGTTTCTCATTACGTGCTATGCACGAGGCTCGTAACGTAACTCGTCAATGAATAAATTTATAAATTTATTATAACTATATCAATTTTTTATTTATAATTAATATTAAATTAGTTAAGAATTTTTACAAAAGTAAATATGATATATTCGGTTATTAAATATTTTTCCATACTAAATTTATTCTTTGGTTTTATAATAATTATAATTAAATAATTAATTTTATTTTATTAATAATATCTTTAAAAATAATAAGATAGAAATTTAAAATAATAATATATTGTCAAATATAGTATTTTAATTTTATAGTTCAATCAATTAAAAGATAGGTATTCCTACTAATTTGCAGACAATTTAGTTAATTTTTACATACTAAAACTAAATTGTAGATAATTTAGCTACCTATTCTAATTAGGACTTTAATTACAATAGTGATTAATTAAATAACTAATTAGTTAATGCCTATAAAATCTTTATTTAGTATTAAACTGAAAGGATTATTCAGTAAATTTGCTTGCCCCCCTCATCCGTGCTTTTATATATAGTATAGATATAGATGAATGAGGGATATATGTGAAAAAATAGAAATAAATGCTTTGTTGGTATTTTAAAGTGACAAGTATTACGAATTAAAAAATTTTCTCTAAAGCGATAGCTATTTCAAAACGGAGGGTTATAATTTAATTAAATTAATCTATACCGTTCATTTTATAGCATGGTAAAACTTGAGCTTTACTCCTCAAGTTGAAATGAATTTGAGGAATCCTAATTCGCACAAGTAGGGTGGTGTTTCATTTGAAAAAATTGAACTATGTTGATTGGTCTCAAAAAAACTAAAAAAATCAAATAGCATGGTTCAGTCTAAAAGACAACAATCCAAAAATCGATCAGCATATCATACGGTCTAATAGTGAAAGAACATTCAATAACAAAATTTGCCCCACATGAATGATTTATATGTTTCCATCACTGTCTATAACTTTAATTTATCTGCAGAATTATAAAAATACACAAAAGAAATGTTGATTGATAAAAATTATTAGCTTATCAAATACCTATCATTTTATTGAGATTGCAATGTACTAATAAAAAGGAATTAAAAATCTGATTATTCATGAATGAATCAAGAATATTTAGACTTATGAATACATTAATCTAGATGGATGGGTGTGCTTTGAAGTAGGCCAAGAGTCCTATAAAAGGAGCATTCATATAAGTAGTTGGTTCAGATTGAGAGACATTAAAACGACCATCAACGTATTGATCATTGTTATCGGGTCCTCCGACGATAGCCCCTACTAGCACATTTGGATTTGGATATTTGCTTTCATAGTATGGGGTTCCTTCTTTGCAGGCAATATGGTTCGGGTGACTCTGAATTGAAGGCAAGCTCGAGCCACGGTGATGAATCTTTCGTGGGAATTTGTTGCCATATCCCACCATGTATGACATCCCTAATGGATTCTTTCCAAGAATGTAGTCCACCTGCCATGTTCAAAAGGAAAATTCTTGCGTAAATTTTGTCTATGAGGTGGTCCTATATAAATAAAATCAACAAAATTGCAATACGTTATTATTGATTGGAAAATGTGAATAATTATATGAGAATATATTAAAAAAATTCTGCTCTTTTCATGAATGACGGTTATAGAGTTTATATAACAGTTTATTGAGCAAGAGTTATGAAATTGTAAGTTTAAATATCAAATAGAAAAAAAGAAAAAAAATGACAATAAAAGATCATTCCAATTTTTAAATTTGTACGCCGGAATCAATTAGCTAACGCTTAAAAATATTGTGAATTTCTAAAAAATATATTTGATTTATGTTATTTCGAATCAATATAACTAAATTTTACTCAAATTTATCAATATTAATCAATTACAGACGATATTTTTTATTATTAAGTCAATTAACTTTCAAATTATATCAGATGAACAAATTTAAGGACCGTAATAATCCAATTTGAGAACTAATTGATGTAAAGTTGAGAGAATTGTCTTTAATTGATCGAAAAATAAAAAATAATATACCTCATATTAAATAGTTTTAGTGTAAATTAATCGATTCTAATGCATAAATACAGGAATCCCTACAATCCATTGTTTGAAAAATTGGTGTGCCATACCTGGCCTTTAGCAACGGTGGCAAGCCTAGCTGGAGTGGCAACAACATTGCCACATTTAACTTCTCTTTTACTTTGTTCCAAATAACGAGAGTAAACAAGAAGAAGAAAGGACAAAGCAGTCACATGCTGTAAATTGCTTGGTCCAGCTTTAAATAAAAGCCCACCTGATCATCCAAAAAATATAATCCATTTTTAAAATATATGTCTAAACTAGTAATTATAATTCGTAAGTCTAAAATGGTTCAACTATAGATTAGTATATAAATAATTTACCTGCAGAGTATGTAACAAGTTTAGAAGGCGAATCAGGCAATATAGAACATACAAATCTATCTGCATCTGAAATGAAGCTATTTTGACTAGGTTTACCACCCACCAACTACAACAACAAATTATTTTCTTTTGATTATGGGATAAAATAATATTTAAGTAAGACGGATTAAATTTAAGATAAATAAATTACCGGAGAAACGAGTATGTTAATGCCAGCGTGTTTCGAATCCCATCCAAATTCATCAAAGTTGTCCATGGAATTCAAATTATCATTGGATTTCATGGCGAGAGTTCTGTTTTGGATATAGCTCCAATATTTGTTATCATTAGTTGCCTTGTATAACCATGATGCTCCCCATACTAATTCATCCTGTCATAAATTAATTTTTCATTTATTCTACTTCAAATCTATTTCCTCTATACATTACGTTAAGGATAACGGAAACACTGAAACATTTCATGGAACGATAAAAAAATAGATTATAAATATAAAATTTTGGAATTTCAAAAGTAAATTATAATACCTGATAACCATTAAAATCGCAATAAAACGGGCACACCCCCTTGCCAACACTGTTGTTGTAAGATCCTTGATACTTGTCAGCAAACTCAAAGACCTGACCACCCATTTATAAGCAAATTGATCGGTACAAACATAGTAATTATACATGGCATGTACGTACCACAGAAATTGAAGCAATGAAATAACCAGAAACGATAAAACATTAAAGGTCGAAACAATAATTTTACAATAATAGATTAGAGAAACATAATAGATTTCCAGTTTGATCAATTAGCTAAAAATTTATTCAATTTTTTAAAATTGATTGGATTATGCTTACGTATTAATTGAATGTGAAATTTAAAAAAAAAAAACGAAAAAAGTTACCAATTAGCATGTCATGTGGTTTGGATAAATCAATTTTAAAAAAATATCATATTTATTTTGAAAAATTAAATAGATTTCCGACGAATTGACCAAACTGCAATAGATTTCCAATTTTTAAAATATTTAGATAGATTTTCAAAAGGTAAAAAAATTTGACTTTTTAGCACCATTAAACCAACTAGAAATATAGTTTTGAAGCTAAAAGCAGTTTTGCAAATAGAACCACAATGTCAAAATCGTAGAAATGAAAAAGTTTTCGAGCAATATAACTCGATATTGAGAAAACCTCGAAATACGTACAGCTGTTGCTCTGTCGAGAAGGGTTTTAGAATATGCACTATCAATGCTCTTAAAAACCAAGGAAGAGGCAGTCAATGCAGCAGCAATCTCAGCTGAAAGTTCCGAACCAGGATGAGTTTGATTAACAACGTAAGTTGTTCTCTGTGTGTCCATGTCTTCAGGTCTTTCCCAGCAATTGTGGTCATTGATGGGTTCACCAACTTGAGCCACGACTGAACCAGGAGTGCTCGTGGCTTTAAGAAAATAGTCTGTGCCCCACCTGACGGCGTCCACTGCATGGCTCGTGTCTGTGCCCATAAGCGGGCCAAATTCTAAGACACTCCAAGCTAAGAGAGTTGTTGTGAATGCCATTGGGAAATTGAACTTTATGTTGTCCCCAGCATCATAGTAACCCCCACTCAAGTCCATCTAATAATATATCCAGAAATATATGTGTTTTTAGCAATGGTAAAAACACAGCTATATACTATTTAGATAAAAACGATGTGTTATTCACAAAAACTTGTCGAAAACTACATTTCAGAAACGGAAACACTTTTGAAATTCAAAAAAATTACTTTTACACCTTAAAAAAATTCATCTGTCCACAATTATATTAAAATTAATAAATATATCCTTAGAAAAACAAATTTACGGTACAACAATTTTACTTTTTGAACAAATTATATTCAAAAATTAAATAAAAATAATAAATAATCTAAATCAGTAAAATAATATAATTTAGTTTGTGATGTTTTTTTATGATAAATTGGTATATTTTTGGAGGAAATTCATAAAAAATTGATGATAACATAAAAATCATAAAAACAAATTAGCAACATAAATATGTTGACAAACCAGAATGTACAATTCCTTAAATTTTTATAAGCTTTCAAATTATAGACTACTTTATCATAAAAATAAGTTAAGGGACTATATGTGTATTATTTTTATCAATTAAACCATCCATAATTTTAATCTGTTAGTTGGATATAATTGACACAAATCATAAAATTATTAGACCTAACTAACATAAATTGTTATTGATCAGGATATACTAATTAATTTCATTTTTATTTTGGATATGCTAATTCATTTTCCTAAAAAAATTACTTAATATTTAAATATACGCTCTAAACTCGTAAATTTCATTTTATCTAAAAATAAAATTATTCCACTTTCATTTTTTTAATTTTTGAGTCCAAAAAGTATATCGAAGATATATATGTCAGATACCTCAAAGGTACATCTCCGATACATTTCTAATATGGAGCGGACAAAATAAAATTTTATATTGAATTTTTGAATTTTTTTTGTCGGTTTTAGGTTATTTTTGTGTTTTTCCTTTCATATAGGTTGATACTTACTTTAACATCAGAGCCATCATAGAGAGCAGAATCCTTCCTCCAACTCATCCTTTGAGTAGCAGGCAATTTCCCCGATCTCTGCCCTTCAAGAAACAAAATACATTTGGTGAGTGCATCTCCATAATCTTGAGATGCCACATTCCCAATACTCACCACTAATAACCCTAACAACAATACTATATTTCTACTATTTTTTATTCCTGTCATCACTATTTAATATTTTTTTCTTCGAATTACAAGAAATGTTTGAGAAACACTAACGACTAGTGCTAGCTTATATATGATTTAAGATGCTCATGAAAATCCTTTGTGCAAGATTAGTGTATTAAGTTAGTCTATGTAAATATAGAAAGTTTGTCAGAATATGAACTTCTTCGAGATACGGAATTAAAACATGGCATTGTCAACAAGAGAAAGAAAATAACTTGTAAAGAAGAATAATCTTGAATTCCTATTTTGCAATCTTTTTCTTCTTTAGCCAAAAAAAGTAGACAAGATAAATACTATTTTCGTCGCATAATTATATACATACGGTTAATATCACAAAGATAAATCAGATACATCGAATGATGTATTTATTCTATAATATTCTTAATAAAAAATAAAAATATTAATTTGAAATTTTTAAAATATTAAATGTTTGCTTGATAACAATATAAATTATATAAGGGTATGAATAAATATACGAATAAATTGTATTTTGAAAAATAATTTTACTTATATTTTAAAATGAATAAAAAATCAATTATAATGGGACGTAGAAATTGACAAATTTTATTAATTGGTAATCATAAATAAATAGTAGTATCACGTGTTACTCTATAAATAGACGATTTATAAGCTTACGTGGAAACTTTGATTCACTTAAAAAAATTCTCTATTTTAGGGGTTTGACTTTTTTACACCCAACCTTCCCTTATTTATAGTTAACATATTTGTTAATTATGCTTAGAAAATCCATATGACATATATATTGCTAAATTCCTTTTAAATCTTTCAAATCAAACCGTAACCTGAAATTTCTGAAATCAATAATTGGAGGCTTACTTTTGTTATTTCATGTATTTTTTTAATTAATGATTGCCCATTGCGTTCGATTTTATTGCTTAATTAATTAATTTATTACCTTATAATGAAACATTTTCCTCTTGAAGATTACTAAGAACCACAAAAGGCACAATGTTCATAAAATGTAATGGTCGATTCGATGAGTAGGTAATTTTACAAAATAATATTAAATTAAGTTTGATAGATATGCAGTTCAAACACGTTCATGGAGTTGAGTGTACATTTATATTTTAATTGGATGCTTGAGTACGTAGTAAAATAAATTGAGTTTTTTCATGTGAAGAATGTTTAGTAGAGAAGTATTAGAAACAACTTAATATATCATATGCCCTATAAATAGATTTACAACTACTATCTTTCTTGAAAGAATATGTTTTTACGTACCTATAACAAAGTGACACTGAAATAATAATAAACTAGTTTCTTTTAATTGTAAAAGTAACATGTTTGAACTTTGAAGTTTGGAATTTTGTTTGAAAGTGTATCTTTTCAATAATATTACCCAACTATTGATGACCAAAAAATAAAAGGTTATTGTTATTACATATCTACATTTTCAATTTGAAGCGTTTTTTTTTTCCATATTTATATACTTATTATGTGTATTAGCGTTTCAGGTAAAACGGAGCAATTTGAAATATTTTGGGCTTAAAGAAGAAAGAATTCAAATATCGGAATAGGAGCGAGTCGAAAGAACAAAGAAACGAGTGAGGGTCGGGGAGTTACAGGAAGGGCTCGATCGAGCCCTTCACTTATGAAGAGAGGCTCGATCGAGCCCTATGAACAAACCTGTCCAGAAATTCTTTAAGGCACAAGGCTCGATCGAGCCCTCATTCTTAAGTGGATGGCTCGATCGAGCCCTTTAAAAAGAAGTTCAGAATTTGAATTTCGAGACAAGACAAGACTAAGGGCTCCATTTTAGGCCCAACACTCCTTAAAAGGGTGTCCTTTGTTTACCTCATTTGTACCCCATATATGTAGCATTTTATCTTATTTTAGGGTATAGACAAATTGTAGAGTTTTGATTATTCTCCTATCTTTTAGATTAGCTACCATTTTGTGGAGATTCCTCTATTGTTGGAGCTTTTGGAAGTTTTATTACTTTGTAAGAACAAGTTCTTCATTTATTGCAAGTTTAGTTATTATTGAATCTTCATTATCTTTTATGGTTGATTGCTCTATTTATTTAATTAAGGTAACCCCTCTTTACTTTCTAATGTTCTACTTTTTTTATTTATCAATTGTTTGTGTTGCTTAAATCATGAGTAGCTAGACCTCTAGTCTAGGGGTTGTTATGATTGCCTTATTTGTTGAATAGGTGATTAGAATGGGTTTTGGATTAGGATTTTATTATGTTGATTTGGAACTAATGCCTAGATTAAGTTGATCCCTTAATTTTTGGTTTGTGTTTGATTAGTGAGGGCAAGAGTTAAACTAATCAAATGAACCTAGTTAACATAAGTTTGAGACCTAGATGCACGAGAGTGATTTAGGGATTAACGGTTGTGTAGTTTGCGAAGTAATTGGCTTGATTAAGTTCTATCGAAATCTAATTGTGCGAGAGTGAGTTAGATTTCGGTGGTTTAATCAAGTAGCGATTCTTCAATTTCCGGCTCGAGAGAGCGGAATTGATACCCTCGAATAGTTTGACCCGAACAAATATCCAAAGACCCGGTCCTTTTACCTAGGATTCACCTTGGCATGATTAGCAACCTTTAGGCGCCTTTTAATTCTTGTTTTTAATCCGTGATTTAGTAATCGTTGTTTAATTGCAATTTCTAGTTGTTAGTGTAGTGTTTAGTTGTTATTTATTTTGAAACCAAACTCCAATTATTGCTTGCTAAACGAATTGAACAAACAACATAAATTCATTCTCATCAATTGCTCTATATTCACTCTCCGTGGGATCGATATCCGATTTCCGGATTTACTACGAGTTGGGTTTATTCTCAACAACTAACGCAACGCACAAATGTTTAATATTTTATTGTGATTAAGTTTTTTAAATATTTTTTTTTTTATTTGTTTGTTGTTTTATATTTAATTAAAAAATATTTATGTGGAAGAAATATGATTTATGTGTTGACACGAAATACCTCTAGTGATAAAATTCCAATCTAAAATATACATAAATTTAGTGACTTTTCTATGCGCGATGTCACAAGATCTAGCCATTAGAAACCATAAACCAAATTGTCTAAATGACTCCAGTTAACTCTGCATGTAGGTACATTCAAAAAAACTGAGCAAACATACACCCCAAATCACATAAAAATAAATTAAAGGTTTGAGCACAAAAAAATACTAAATTTTTTCGAGTTTTATCAGTTATATCTAATCTTTAAAAATCAGTTAATTTAGCCCGTTTTAGCATATTTGGTACCTTTTATAGCCATTTTTAAAATAGAATCGATTTTTTTCGACATGTTTCCCGCATCACTGTCAATTCATCAATTTACTAACGTGACAACACTCAATCCAACCAAATCACGTAATCTTCAAATCAAATTGATTAATTTTATTATTACAAATTTATAAAATTTATATGTTTAAAATATCTGATATTAATTAATAAAACTAATTTAAAATCCTAACTAATTTAATTAAACCTATTTAAATCTAAATTTAAATCAAGAAAATTTATTTAATGATTAAAACAAATTTAAAATATATCTGTAGAGATTAAATTCCGCTAATCTCCACTCTCGGCGTCTCCCTCTCTCACTATGGCCTCTACCGTTCTCTCCCTCTCCCACTCTATTGTCTCTTCCGCTCTGGTTGCCCACTCCCACCGCTGAAGAACAAACATGTTATATTTTTCATCAAATAGATATGTTCTATTCTTCGTCGAACAATCTGTTCGACAAAGAACGTAATGGTTCTTCGTCCCATTGAAGAAGACGAAGAACAAATATATGTTCTTCGGCTTCTCCATCATTCTCCATTCGAGAGGCCGAAGAACATATCTATTCTTCCGCTTCTCTAGTAGAGAACGTTGTTCTTCGTCTTCTCCAACAGTGGTGGGATATTATTTTTTTTGTTTTTAAACTTTAAATTTTGAAGTTAACTATATTATTTAATTGAAGTGGAATAAATTTAAATATATCCATCGTGGTTGACATATAGTTTAACTAAGCCCTTAATATTATTAAAAAATTTACTAAAAATTTAATATAAAATACTTTTGATGCCGAATTTGTCTTTTCGGTTTGGTTTAATTTTGGACATAACAATTAGTTAAATTTTAATATAAACCAAAAAAACATAGACGAACAAGAATTTGATTATATCAAACCGGTCAATTCATTTTGGTTTGGAAAAATTAACTCTTTAAATTTTTTATTTATATCAATTTTGAAAAAACAAAAAAATATTTGATTATAAAAATATAAAAAAATTAATTAAAATCAAGAATTTAATTAAATTATAAAAAATAAATAATATTTCATTAAAACTAGTTAACCGTGTTTGCACGTATTTAAACGGGTTAGGCATGCATAACCCAATTAGATACGAAATTAATCGTGTCATAAATGGGTTGACCCATTTATGACCTAAGTCCATTTAAATCAAACTCGTTTAACTTCGTGTCGTGTTATATCATTTAATCATGTCGTATCTAAAATTGGCAGATCTATATGTATGTATGTATGTATGTATGTTTGTATGTATGTATGTATGTATGTATATATACATATTTGTATCAAAAATTAAAATATATAACTTCTTGACAAAAAATAGTACAATCGATCTCTTTGATAAAGAAAATTAAAATAAACTTATAGAGAAAGATAAAAGAACGCTAATTGATTTTAATTCGAGCTCCTCATAAGTCATGACATTCTTATCTTAGCTGGAAAAATATTTAAAGTTTTCATCTAAATCTTTTCTTTATCTCTTTGTTTGTTTTATATAACGTTTTAGTTCTATATTTCAATAACATGCTTGCTATACAAACAAAAAGGCACATGGGCCATTCCGACTATAATGGCTATTTGAACGAAACACATAAGTTTTTGAGTAATATGAACTTTGCGTTGCTTCATCCTCTTAAGCAACCCACTGTAACTTCAAATTCACTTGAGAAACAAAGCAATACAATATTTGCAAAATTTACAAAAATCACTTTAAGGAATGATTGTTGTGATCATTCTTATATTGTTATAGATTATATTGCCGTATTAGCCGGCCGGTTATTAGCTTGATACGTTCATTAAAGTTGCACTGATGTGTTGACAAGATAAAATTTGCTCCAATTAGTTATAAATTTGAATTATTTTAATAAGGTTAGATAAAACAAAATTTGATCATATGTTGAACTCGAAAATTCTCACTACAAAAAATAATAGAATTAGCAGTAGACACTTTTGCTACTAATAGTATTAAAATTGTTAGTATTAACATATAGTAACAAAAAAAATTACGGTATATTGCTGTTAATAAAACATTGTTTTAAGTAATTAGTAACAAAATTTATTGTAAATTGCTGTTATAACTTAATTAATGACATCAACTTTTAAAATTATTATTGCAAAATATTTTTTAGCAGTAAAAGAAAATTAGCTGCAACACATATTGTTGCCAAATACATAATTTGTTGTAGTGTGTTATCAAGACTTGATTCGAGGTAGCTCATACATGAGTGAACTCCACAGTAGTTTGAGAAATTCTCAAGCTGAGGTTGTTAGTTAATTACATTAATTAGTTTTCTAATGGTATGTTTTTCTTTGTAATAATCACCGACAAATACATTGTGCCATGTTAGCCGGCTCACTTCTATGTATACGTTGTTGATTAATTAGCTAGGTTAGGTTAACAAGAAAATTCTGTAGATGCTCTAATATCTAAAAAATGGCATAGAATATTTGATATATGATTATTAATTGCTTGATAAGAACTATACTTGAACAAATAATTTTTTTTTTAGCTTTTGCACACAACAATAAGTAAAGACAACGGAGAATATTATTATTCTAAATTTCGTATCTTGCATTTTCATTTATCTACTGTATACAATTCTTCATATATTTCGTATCTTGCATTTGCATTTTCACACCTTTCTCCTTTTCTTGATCTTAATTTCTACTTCTACATAAAGAACCCTTTGCTAAAATTTTAAGTCCCTTGTATTTCCTCACCTTTATACCATATCAGAAATCGAAAAAAATTTAAAAAAACCTCAACTATATGGCAATCAAGATTAGGCCATTGGCAATATTTGTCATATTTTTCTGTTCAATTTTCTTGACTGCAACATCTAAAAGTTCCAAGAAAACTATTGCATGGTGGTGCAACGAACAGACACCACATCCTGAAACATGCAAGCACTTCATCAGCCACAGGCACCAACATTATTCTCTCAAACATAGGACAGAGTTTAGAAAAATAGCTGTCCGATTAGCCCTAGAAAGAGCCGTTACAGCACAAAAAAAGGTTTCTAAATTAAAACCCAATTGCCATAATAACCACCAAAAAGCCGTATGGATCGACTGTAACAAACTCCATTCCGATACCATTACTCAACTAAATCGCACTCTTCATTGCGTATCAGCCAAGAAATTGAAACCGTGCTCGAATTTCGACGTTCAGACATGGCTAAGCACTGCCCTAACAAACATTCAAACATGCCGAACAGGTTCTTTAGACCTTAAAGTGTCGAAATTCATCACTCCAATTCTGTCGAGTAATTTAACTGAGCTTATAAGCAACAGTTTAGCTGTTAATGGAGTTCTACTGACGGTTAAAGATAAGAACAACACAGAAGTGTTCCCGAGGTGGTTTTTAAAGAGGGAAAGGAAGCTATTACAATCGTCATCGTTAGCCGGAAATGCAAATTTGGTGGTGGCGCAAGACGGGTCGGGTCATTTCAGGACAGTTCAGGCGGCGATTGATGTTGCGGCGAAGAGGAGATATATGACTAGGTTTATAATACATGTGAAAAAAGGTGTTTATAAAGAGAATATTGAGGTTGGAATCAATAATAATTATGTTTGGTTGGTCGGCGATGGGATGAGAAATACGATAATTACAAGTGGCAGAAGCGTTGGCGGTGGTTATACAACTTACAGTTCTGCAACTGCTGGTAAGATTACTTTTTCTTGCTTTGAGTTTAAGTAACTTCTTCTGCTGTTTTTTGTTCTTCTTATTCTATGTTGATTAAACAAGTGAAAAGAAATACTTTTAGGAAATCATTTTAAGCAGTTCAAAGTAGTTTATTAAAAATAACAACTGAGAAATTTGGTTAGAAAGAACTCTGATATATGTTTAACAGGTCCAGTTTGATTGATTGACTCCGTCATTTACACCTTTGAATTCCAACAAGTGATTGCCAATTAGGGGTCATGACTTATAAAATTCAAATGTTTACCTATTTTTATTAATTATAAATAACTTTTTTATTTCATCAAGTATAGTCTATAATTTAAATTTTTTTATTTCAATTTTAGCAAGTAGGTCAAATTGAATCAATTTAATTTTATTTTATTCACGTGTTAGCAATAAATATTTAATTATTATGCTTTTGATCATTGGAGAAGCGTTTGTAGGAGAAAATTAACTCACGACATTAGCAGAATGTTGTGCAACACTTATTTAATTGAATAAAAATAGGGTTATTGTCATAATTTAATCAGCATTTATCCAAACAAAAGTTATTGGATTATTGTCGTAAAATATTCCTAATTTTTTTGTTTATTTCGACTTAATCACATTAATTTTACCAAACATGCATGGCTCCTAATATTTCAACTCTTTAAAATTTTTCATCCTATAACCAAATGATGTTTTAAACGTTTTATTCCTGCCAGAAACGATGTTGTTTGGCCGTTTTGAATGACCGAAATGACACTGGATTGAGTTTTTTTATTAATGCTTAAAAATAAAATGTTATAGATGTGAAGTGCCAAATTTGGTAAAATGTGTTTAAATCAAAAACACAAAACGTGAGGATATTTTATGACAATAATTTTAAAAAATACAAGAAAATATAGTTATTTAGTGATTTTATGTGAGCTAAATTAAATTCAAACATTGACATTAAATATATTTAGCTATATTTGAAATGAAATTATTCAAATCGCAATTATTGATAAAACTAAAAAAATAAATTAAAGTTGACAAAACATTAAATATTAATTTGTTTTTTAATAAATAATTATTCAATAGGTTAATCCATTTTAATTATCTAGTCTCTCTTTAAACTTGTTATTTTAATTGATCTTATACTATTCGTTTTTTATTTATAAATCCTTTTGCATGGAAGTTGTGAGAATGTCGCTCAATTGCCATTTATAATTTATACGTAGAAAATATATACTTTTATATCTTAATTTATATCGTTCCTTTTAAAAAAATAAATAATCAATAGATCCATATATTTTTTATTTCATTTATTTAGCCCCCTCCAAATTTGATGATGTAAATGATTTTATGAAAGTGTCGAGTTAGATGCATAATTAAATTTCAATCTCACAAGTGTTTCATGTACTAGACAGAAACAAAAATTTGAAAGAAATAACAAATAGATTAAAATGAAAATTACATGAGCCTTAAAATAAATTTGGCCTAACTCAATTATGTAGAAGTTACTAATTACCGTTATTATGTGAATTTATAATGAAAAAGTTACTAATTACACATAGTTCACATCAAATCAAACATGTTCATGCTAAACTTTTATTCGAAATACTTGCAGGCATAGATGGTCTACGCTTTGTTGCTCGAGACATTTCCTTCATAAATTCCGCCGGTCCCCTAAGAGGTCAAGCAGTTGCACTCCGATCAGCCTCCGATCTCTCAGTGTTCTACCGCTGCTCCATCCAAGGCTACCAAGACACTCTTTTTGTCCACTCACAGCGTCAATTCTACAAGCAATGTTACATTTACGGCACCATAGACTTCATTTTCGGAAACGCCGCCGTTGTACTCCAAAACTGCATAATTTACGTAAGACGTCCCTTAAAAGGTCAAGCAAACATGATCACAGCACAAGGCAGAAACGACCCCTTCCAAAATACAGGCATTTCAATCCACAACTCAAGAATTTTAGCCGCACCTGAATTGAAGCCGGTGGCGCGTGCATTTCAAACGTATTTAGGAAGGCCGTGGATGCAGTACTCTAGAACAGTAGTTTTAGGGAGTTTTATTGATAGTTTAGTTCATCCAGCTGGTTGGTCACAGTGGCAAGGTAGTAATTTTGCTCTTGACACGTTGTATTATGGGGAGTACAAGAATTTCGGACCGGGGTCTTCGACGAGACAGAGGGTTAAATGGAAGGGTTATCATGTTATAACTAGCAGCAGTGTTGCCTCAACTTTTACTGTTGGCCGTCTTATTGCCGGCCAGTCATGGTTGCCGGCTACTGGAGTTCCGTTCACCGCTGGCCTTTGATTATAATACCTGATTTATTTGAGTTTTTATCTATCGTGTAATTATTCTTTTTTTATTAACAGTGCTTTTATTTGTTTATTCATTAATTTAATCAAACTTATTACTATGTTTTCTTTTTTTTTTCGTAATTCCATAAGATGCTCTCGACATGTGTCAATTATGAGACGGCACAGTTAAATCTTTCACATTAAAACTATTTTTTATTTGAACCGAGTGGGTATCTTGCGGAAGGTAAATTTCTGACCCAAATTTTAAACGGTTGCATACGTGAATACGGTAATTTTGCTTAAAATAAGAAAGTGTCTTACAAACTCTTGGGGTTTATTATTTTTTTGACAAACTCATACTTAGTTCTTTTATTATTTATATACTAAAATCTATTTTATTTATATATATAATTTTTGAATAATAATTAAACATGAGTTAATCTGTAAATATTTAAACATATAATTATTAAATAAATGTATAGCCAATCAAAAGTATAATAAAACTAGTTCACTGAAAAGATGACAAATACTGAATATTCGGCCCAGTAGTAAATGTAGTTGAGCTACGATAATTAGTTGGTTGGATCATCGAGTATGGGCTTGGACCAGACTAGCTAAGGTTACGGGCTATTATTCATTGGAATAGATCAATTTTTTCGGTTGCATGTTAGAAGTCCAAATGGAATATTCTATTTTAAAAGTCTCATTTTATATAAAAATATTATCATTAATAAGATCAGTAAAATGAAAAAAAAGTTAATGCTTTTTAGTGTTTCTTTTTAATTTTTATATAAAATAAAATAGTACTTTTAAAATGGGATATAGAGTAATTAAAACAAGAAATTGAATTTAAATAGTTGCAAGGGACTATTGTGCATGATATAGATATCTATTCCCTCTATCAAAATCTAATTGATAATTTATATATATATATATATATATATATATAGTATTGTTCAAATTGATGTCTGCTTAAGCACTAATTTATCAATGGTCATCCCAATTATTTGCTGTATTAATTGATTAATTTATTCACTTGTAGCTATCTATCATTTATTCTTTCAATTATAAATTAAAAGGTCAAGTGCTTAAATAATTAGTTCGAACAAGAATTTCATTACCAAAAGTTACAAATGGCATTATGTACATGTATGTCTTGCTGTTCCGTGTCTTCTAAACCTAGCACACAAAAAAGAAAGTCAATGTTATGCATATTATCATCCTTGAGTAACCCATCTAAAAATTCTTTTTACTATTAATTTTTATTTTACTTTCTTTTTATTAAACATTTTCTACTTAAAAAAAATACTGTTAATTAATTTCATGGATTCGTTGTTGTTTTTTGGAAGGAACTGCAGAAAATATCATCATTTCATATAAATAAAAAATGACGACGTTCCATTTAATAAAAGGACAGCAGTTACACAGAATTAATAACAAAAGGACTTTTGAAAACCAAAAATATTAATAAAGGTCAATTAAAATAAAAATTAATAACACATGAACGGATTAAGCCTTTTTTTTTGTATATTAATATAATTCTCATTTTTAATTAGAGTTCATTTTATATTGGTTTCTTATGCTCCATGGCACCGCGTATTGATAGATCAAAATGGGTTTAAAGTAATTAAGGTCAACAACATAGCAAAGTCAAATATAATAGTAGGTGAAGAGAATACAGCAGCTGGCAAGTTATATATTTTTTTTAAATGGCCACTCATGAAAATTGCATGACACTATAGTTTAATTACTGGGTCTAATTAGAAATAGCTTCATATATATAATACATAGAATCATTCAAATAGGGTTGGCCTCAGAACTTAAACTTGTGGGCGTAGATATAAAGCAAGGAATAGCCAAACAAGTCCTGTAATGGAAGGCGGCACGGCACACCCATAATAAGAGTATAATCTTGAAATGTGCATGGTTTAATTTGTACAAAAAAATTATTAGATGTATATGATTGCATTTTTATAGAATATAGTAAAATTATTGGTTGTTGTTCTTGCTCAAATTATGAGTAATTTCATATTGAATAAACAAGAGTAGATTAAATGATTTTACGAGCTCAAATGATTGAATATGAATAGAAATCAATTGGTTTGTTCTAAAATAAAATTTAATCTCATTACCTCTCACTTAGTGGTCTAACACTTAAACTTCATGTATATAGTTTTTATAATTTTATATTAGTACCAAAAAGAAACTTTTAGTGCACCCCCTAAACTAATTATTACATCATATACATAATTAAACAGCGAACATAACTAACATTTCCCTAAATATATAATAGGGGAATGAAAGTTTTTTAGAGGTTACTAAATTGTAGTCATTTTATGAACGACTATTATCATATCATTTACTATATTTTGATAAATATATCTTCATTTTTATATTAATGAGAGGTTATATCATAATTTTTATAAAACGATGATAACCGTTTAATAAAAGACATATAATTCTAAGAAATTTTAACCCCGGAGATAGGGCAATACTTTTCCAGGCTAAACAAAAAGGAAAGTATTACAATTTATAATGGGCTCAATTGCATGGAAACTTCATGAAAATGGCCGGAGATGCAGAATGCTGACTTTCTTTTCTGGTGGTAGCTTACCGTTCTCTAACTAAACTACAGTTTTTCTCTTTTAAAAATAAACTATCATGAACACTGATTATCCCATTTCTTTGCACATTATGAAAAATGATATAAAAAATTTATAGGATAAAGCATAATAATACAATACAATCACAAATTGAGAATCTTTGTATATTTATACCCTTATACATTCGTCAACTGCCATTTTCAAACCAAGCCAACCTGTCATAAAAGTCGTAATCTCCATCTTCTTTCTCCTATAAATACAAACCCCCAAGATAATTCAATCCTCACATCAAAACAGAAACCTTAAGCTTCAAACACAAGCTACAAAAATGGCAACAAAGCTGCTTTTATCAGTCCTAGTCATAACCCTAATCTCATTATTCTCACCATCTAAATCTTCTAATGAAATAGATGTATGGTGCAACAAGACCCCAAATCCTGAACCATGCAAATACTTCATGAAACAAAACCCTAACTCTGTTCCAACATGCAAATCTGATTTTCGCAAAATGGCGATTGACTTAGCCATGCAAAGAGCCCTAACTGCTCAAACCCAGAACAAATGGTTAGGCTCAAAATGCCGAAATGAAAAAGAAAAGGCTGCATGGGCCGATTGCTATAAGCTTTACGAAAACACCATTGCTCAACTCAATCACACTCTTGACCCCAACACTAAATGCACCGAGAACGATGCACAAACTTGGCTCAGTACTGCTCTAACCAATCTTGATACCTGTAGAGCTGGGTTTCTTGAGCTAGGGGTTTCAAATTATATGTTGCCTCTCATGTCCAACAATGTCTCAAAGCTGATATGCAACACTTTGGCAATAAACAAAAATGACTCATCATCGTCTGATTTGCCACAAACATACAAAGATGGGTTTCCTAGCTGGGTTAAACCAGGTGATCGGAAGCTTTTGCAGGCTTCTTCATTGAACCCTAATCTTGTGGTGGCTCAAGATGGTTCAGGGAACTTCCGGACCATAAAACAAGCCCTCGATGCTGCGGCCAAGAGAAGTGGAAGTGGGAGGTTTATCATACGCGTTAAGAGTGGAGTTTATAAAGAGAATCTTGAGATTGGTAACAAAATGAAGAATATTATGTTGGTTGGTGATGGTTTGAGAACTACTATTATCACCGGTAGCCGGAGTGTCGGAGGAGGCTCTACTACCTTTAATTCGGCAACAGTTGGTAAGCAAATTTCTGTCAAAATTCTTCTAGAGATATTTATTCAAGTTGGTCATAATTCTTGATACATATAGAATTATTATTTATAAATTATTTTTCCTTAATTTATATATATTTTTTAAAAAAGTGGATTGACTAATTCCAAATCCTGTTATTTCCTCCTAAGACGTAAAGAAAAAATGAGTTAGAAAATTATATTTCCATTGTAAACAATTCAAGAAAACAGCACATTATTTTTGTCAAAGTAAAAACAAGACATTTTCAATCACTTCAATTAATTTTTCTTTTAATAAATTTCAGCTGTCACCGGAGAGGGCTTCATAGCCCGTGGAATAACATTCCGCAACACAGCAGGTCCTCAAAACCACCAAGCAGTAGCCCTCCGATCAGGCTCCGATCTCTCAGTATTCTACCGTTGCGGCTTCGAAGGTTACCAAGACACATTATACGTACATTCTCAAAGACAATTCTACAAAGAATGTTACATTTACGGAACCGTAGACTTCATATTCGGTAACGCCGCCGTCGTTTTACAAAACTGCATGATCTACGCAAGAAAGCCAATGGACAAACAAAAGATCGCAGTAACAGCACAAGGTAGAACAGACCCGAATCAAAACACAGGCATTTCAATTCATAACTCTAGAGTTATGGCTGCACCTGATCTTGTACCGGTTCTCAGCTCATTCCAAACTTTCTTGGGCCGGCCATGGAAACTGTATTCAAGAACTGTTTATCTTCAGACTTATCTTGATTCTTTGGTGGCGCCGGCGGGTTGGCTTGAATGGGACGGTGATTTTGCGTTGAAGACTTTATATTATGGAGAGTATAGAAACTCGGGTCCTGGTGCTCCGACGAGTGGAAGAGTTAAGTGGGGTGGTTATCGGGTGATCACAAGTGCAACTGAAGCATCTAAGTTTACCGTTGATAACTTCATTGGTGGACGGTCATGGTTGCCAGCTACTGGTGTTCCTTTCAGCTCTGGACTTTGATTGAATTTGTTAACTGTGATTGATTTTCATTTGTATGATTTAGATTTATTTGTTCTTTAATTGTTTCTAAGCTTGTTTTTTGTATTTACCAGTTCGTGACAAATTTCTTTACAAAATGTATAATAACAATGAAATAAAGGTATAATTGCATAATTAATTCTAAATTTTTGTGTTGCTTACAAATTTGTCTTCATTTTCATGTTTAGAAAAAATAAATTTACATTTTAATTGTTTTGAACCAAACTACCAATACACATAAAGTAAAAATTAAATGAGGTGGCACTATAACCTTCTTTTTGGAAAAAATGAATAACGACATAGTTATAAAACAGTCATAGATTCTTAATTTCAGTATTTTATTTTATCATATTGGTTTTTTAATTATTTATTTATATTTATGTTTAAATAGAGTATTCCTCTCCCTCATGACTCACACATATTAAAATAACTCCTAAGTCCTATCATATCATTTATTTTTGTTAATTTTTTTTTTATAAGAAGTGTTTAAAACAATAGATGAAGTTTAATACTAGTTTTGTTGAAAAAAATTAGTGAATAAAATTGAGACTTACACAAAGGTTGAATTATTTTGGAAACTATTTTAAAATAATTTATTAAAAAAAATTATTTTAGAATAAATGAAATTGACAATACTTTTAGTTTTTGCGTGGTTCTTGGATTTGCCAACGGCAAAAGATTTGATTAAGCACAATTTGGGCCTATGAACTTCATGGCAGGTACTATATAACAGGCCCAAGAAAATAGATAGGATTAGAAGCCTAATATAAAAAAATAATACCAAGAAAATGTGAAATTAATAGATTTAAACTAAAATTTTTGAAACAAATTTTAATTTGGTCTTTGAAAATAATTGTGGATAACTAAATAAATTATCTCCTACAACACCATGCCTATGGTATGTGTTAGTTGATTACTGTGGAAAGCTAGTAAAACTGATCTTAATCATAATTACCTTTATCCTGTAATCAACCTTTTATTATTTGCTCTCATTTCTCATTCATATATACTTGTAGAGTATCAGTAATTATTCTGAAGGTGACATACAACCATAACGCAATCATAATTCTCTCACACCATGTTATTATCTTCATTTTAGGTAAAATTAAGCTTAGGGTTTATTTATTTGTAAAAAGAGGAAAACATAGAAATTTATAGGGCCATATGCTATAATTTAGTATCATTTGTTATTGAAGAAAAATACCATTTAGATATCACTTGCATCAATTTTTATTGTGGAAAAATATTGTTATGACATCTCAAATTGATAGAAGTTTCATCATGTAATTATGATATGGAGTTATTGTTTCAGTATCTTTCAGCATCAGAGATAATCACTAGTTACATTTTGTAATTGACAGTTAAATAATCAAAATTGTTACTATTTCTTCCATTATCACCGAGAATTCAAATCCAACAAATTTAAAAATTAATATCTTTGATTTTATAAATGTAAAATAATTATTAATAATAACAATGATAATTAATAATTGCATTGCAGTTGTTAAAATCATAGCAAGAATCAACGAATTAATATTTGATAATTTATATAAATTATTCTAATAATATACTAATCCTTAAAATTATATAAAACCATAACAAATAATTATAATATACTAATCCTTAAAATTGTAATTTATTCTCATAAATGCTCAACTAAATAATTACTAGTGCAAAATAAGCATTACTATTCTTAATTTATCTATGTCAGTAAAGAATTGTTGAAATCAAACATTGTTTATTTGTTTTTATTTCAACTTTTATCTAATATTCATTGTTATTAATTTATAATATATGACTAATGATACTTAGTACATGTTAAAGTAACTTATAAGCAAAAAATAATGATATTTAGTACAAATTAATTGGTTTTGTGCAAGATAGATTCTAAACCACTATTTATTATTTGGTCCAACACAAGTCCCGTAAAAAAATTCTACACCAATATATCAAGGTTAATGTCAAAAAAAATCACGAACTTTACACGTTTTCTCATTATAATCACGTAGTTTAAATTTTCTCATTTTCATGCACTAACTACCATTTTTTCTCAAATTCATGCACGGTGCTGAGCTGGCACTCATTCAGTGGTGTAAAATGACCTCCACCTCAGTGAATTACACCAATGGAGTCGTGACACCTCAGCACCGTGCATGAATTTGAGAAAAAGTGGTAGTTCGTGTATGAAAATGAGAAAATTTAAACTACGTAATTAAAATGAGAAAACGTGTAAAGTTTATGAATTTTTATGACATTAACCCATATATGAACTATGAAGCATACACTTCCATACTTAGCTTTGATTGACAAATTTGAGTAATCATAATTATAGAAAAGATCAAGATGGTGTCATAAAATGCACCATGAAAAGAAAGTCAAAACCATATAAAATCTTGATATTTGGATTAAAATATATACATATTGTATACACAGAAAGTGCACCAAATTACTCATTATCGATTATCCTCATGAATAACTCAAAAATGGGACCAAACCATGCTCAATTTCTTTTCTAAATTATATGGAAACAGATTGGCTCTTTCTTGTCATGAAAAGTTTATCTCATTTGTGGGTTTGGTCTGTAAACCATAAGGTTTGGACCCATCACTTCTTCTTCTCGTATTTTCCTTTTTTTCTATATTTATAAATAAAATAAATGACAAAACTCATCTTGAGATCCTTGTACTTTATTATTTTTATTTAGGAGGCCCCTATTTTGAAAAACTTGTCTTTTTAGTCCTTATACTTGCCAAATTTCAATTTTCATCCTAATATGTGAACCAGATGAACAGAAGTGGCAACAAGTATAGAGATTGGAAATATAACTTTTTCGGTATAGAGGCATGAAAACTCAAAATTTAGCAGGACTGGAAAGATAAGTTTTTTGAAATAGAAACTTCATGAATACAAGTGGTAAAATACAGGGACTTTGGAATGTATTTAGCCAAAATAAAATATTATAGCTCTTCCTCTTTAGAAAGCTGGTAAACTGTCATCTCCTTCATTTACGCAGTGTAATAATTTAAAGAATCAAATTGTCCCCTACCTGTATTCACACTATCTGTTGGAGTATATCCTACTTCTGGTAGGTATTATACTCACTACTTTTGTATTTTCCAACTTTGGAATCCAATACTACCCTCAATATTTTGAAAAGTATATTGCAAAAACATGATTAGTAAAATGTCTTGTAAAAAGCACTTGGAATTGCAAGATAAACAAATAAATTAAGTAGCATTATTGTAAAGAAACTAAGTAGTGTCAACAGAAGAGTTCTGATTCTTTGGCCATTGTTCAAATGTGTTTTGCTAGATCTGTTTTTATTTTTAAATGTAAAAATGCTAGATTTTCATATTCTAGCATGGATTTATTTCGAAATCTATACTGTATTTTGCTGAACTCTGTTTTGCAATCATTTTTCTCAAAGTCGTAGTATTTAGTGTGCACTTTTTACGTTATTTTTTGTGCGAAAACTTTTGAGTTAGGTGTTTTTACACTTCTTGTGGCTTTAATATATTTTATGTTCATTAAAAAAATTAACTAAGTAAAAAGTATATATATTCATTAAAAATTATTTAATGAGTGACATAAATTTACTACAAAAACACCTTTGTAACGATATAAGCACACTTTTAGAATGTGGTACAAAAAGGGTCTGCCTTTTTTTATTGGCTCAAAAGCATTATCTGGTTGTTTCATTCATTAAAATTCGCTAAAATAGCGTCGTATAGGTAAAACTGATATTTTGAGAACAAAAATACCGTAAAAATGGTTGAACCTAAATACTATGCTTTTTTAAAAGAAAGTGTTTAAATCTCTAAAAATGTTAAAGGTATGCTTTTTTTAACAATTACCGCTATAGGATATGACAAGTGACTTATAATTTTTGCTAAAACAATATTTGACCTACGGAAAATTATATACTTCAAATGTATTTTTATATTTAATAGTAAATTTTTAATTTTAAATAAGCCTTAATGCCTTAAACAAACCAATATTTTGCGGGTGAGATCAATCGTAACCGGTAGTTTAAAAATCACTTCATTTAGTCTATTTTCGTATTTATTGCGTCAATTATAGCTATTTTTAAAAATAAATTTAAATTTTACCACATGATAAACATGTCAATGCAAACTCAACATATTTTAGTCATAAATGTCGACATGTCACTTTGAACCAACCCATATATGACCTTTAACATAAAAAACAATGGATCTGTTATTTTTTAGGTGATTAATAGTTCGGTTAATTTTTGTTTACATGTCAGCATTTTGTAATTTACATATATTGACTCAATGTGCTATACATAGTTGACATGAGGTAAAATTTTGTAATTATCTTTTAGTAGAAAAGAGTCGTAATTGACACAACAAATAAAAAATAAGGGCTAAACATGATGATTTTCAAAGTATTGGTTACAGTTGAGCTCACCCTAAAGTAACTGTATTTTATGATATTAATCCTTTGACTAATGATATAGTACTATATAAATTTTGTGGGTGTAATCCCTTACAAACTTATGGGTACTTTTATCATTTAATGAAATTAGAATGGGCATAAGAAATAAGCTTGCCATGTAGGCCAAGGCCTCTCCGCGTATGTAGGGATTGTTGGGCCCATAAGAATTTCCTAGAGGAGAGACCCATGAAATCTGAGGTGGGCCCGAATAAGTATTAGAGAAGCAGCATCCCTATTGGTTGCGGCCAAGTGTATCCATATAAACGGTGCCACCTCAAATTTAAACGGGGTTGCACTATCCAACGGAAACGTGCAGACACAACCAATGATGTTCTTACAGCCGTAATTAGGGGTGAGCAAAAAAACCGGTCAAACCGATTAACCGAACCGAAACCGAAAAACCGAACCAGAAAATGTGGTTAACCGGTCCAACGGTTTAGGTTTAGGTTTTGATTTTTAGTTTTTATGGTTAATGGTTTAGGTTTAGGTTTTGGATTTCTAAAAACCGTGGTTAACCGGTTAACCGGTTTATATATATATATATATATATATATATATATATATATATATATATTTAATAATTAATAAGATATATTTTATGATCTATAAAATAATATTGATTTTATAATATACATAATAAAATCTAAATATAAAAATATATTGACATATATTTTATTTAGGAATATTTATATATTTTAGGAGATTTTATATATGAAAATATTGTAAAAGAAATTTGTTTTCCTTATTAAAATATTTACTTAACAAAAATAGGAATATTTAAGTCTATAAATAGTAGAAAGTGGACGTCAACAACACTACAAACAATTCAAAAAATACAAACATAACTTTAATATTACTCATAAATTATTTGTAAATAATAATAGTTTTAAATATTTGCATTGATTTAACTATTTATAAGATAGTTTAGATTTATATTTTTTTAATATAATTTGAATTTCTATAGTTTTTTTTTTTTGCTAAAAAATCAAATAGAATTAAAAATATATTTTTTTTGTCTTTAATTTTTCTAATGGTTATATGGTTAAAAACCGCAAAACTGAAAAACCGAACCGTTTTTTATGGTTAACCAATTTACCGGTTAACCGTTTAAAATTTTAGGTTTAGGTTTTTAATTTTAAAAACCGTATTACAATGGACCGGTTTACAAATTACCCTCATGGACCGGTTAACCGGTCCATGCCCACCCCTAGCCGTAATGATAAATCACAGGACCCACATGATTCACTCATAGCCTCACATCATAAAAATAAAAATTTACTTATTTGTTATTTGTTGTACTTTTCTTATATGGACTTATTTGATATGTTTATTTAAGGCAAAAGTCTCACTTTAATTTTTGAGGTTAGACAAAAAAATAAATAAATTTTTTAGATCGAGATTGGCTCACTTCACACCCTGTGTTGTTTAAAACGGCTCACATCACATCGAAAACTTGACTCCGTTAATTTTTTCTGTCAAATAATGACGTGACGCATAAAAAAAATGTTCAAAAAAAATTCTTAATGTTTAAAATACTTATTAATTTTATATTTATAAATTTTTTAACAATGTTCACCCTCTTCTAATTTATTTAAATATCAATAATTAAAAAATATTTAAAATTAAAATATTTATTAAAACAATTTAAGCACAATTAAACATTTTGAAACAAAAATTAAACGCTTCGAAATCCAATTAAACGCTTCAAAATTCAACTAATTAAATCTAATTCACTCACCCACCCCCAACTCCTGAAACCACATCTCCGACAAAGAATATTCCAACTAAAAATTAAAAAAAATTAAAAAAATAATAAAAAATTTACCGGAGAAGACGAACTAGACGAACATGTTCGTCTTCTCCGGGCTGTTCTTCCCAATGGAAGAACAGATTGGTTGGGGAAGAACACATGGAAGAACAGATCTTCCATGGGACCCGATGATTTATTTTTTTTAAATTTTTTTAATTTTTTTAAGTTTAATTAGGTTTTAATTTTTAATATTTAGTTTAATTAGGTTTAAATTAAATTTTAATTGGTTTAATTAAATTTCGATTTATTATTAGATTTTGAAGCGTCTATTTAGGGTTCGAAGTATTTAATTGTATTTTAATTGTTTTAATAAATATTTTAATTTTAAATATTTTTTAATTATTGATATTTAAATGAAGAAGAGGGTGAAAATGGTTAAAAGAATTATAAATATAAAATTGATAAGTATCTTAAATATTAAGGATGTTTTTAAATTTTTTCCTTACGTTCCACGTTAAAACTAACCGCGATGTAATGTGAGCCATTTTGGACAACTACAGGGTGTGAAGTGAGCCAACCTCGATCTTAGGGGCTTATTTATTTTTTTAGTCCGACTTCAGACACTAAAGTGAATCTTTTGCCTTTATTTAATGCATATCATAAATCCTTCAGTTCAAACAAAATAAAAATAAAATAAAATACGCTTAAATGCATAAAAAATCACCAACTTTCGCGTGTTTTTGATATTTAACACGAATTTTTAATTTTGGCATAAAAATACACGAACTATCTGATTTTTGCAATAATAACACGAACATAATTTTAGGCATAAAACGACACCTTTTCTCCCCTAAAACGGCACCGTTTTTGCCTTAAAACGACATCGTTTTTTGAAAAAAAATACAAACTTGGTCTTATATGCAAAAATTTGATAGTTCATGTATTTTATGCCAAAATTAAAAGTTCGTTTAAATACCATAAACACGCGAAAGTTGGTGATTTTTTGTGCATTTAAGCCAATAAAATATGGCATTATTTAAAAAAAGTCATTTCAAATTATAGAAACTTTATATTACAATTAAATTGAATTAATTATAAGCTAAAATATATTTTTTTAATAAATAACTCGTTAGAGAACTTAAATTTTGTAATAACCATTTATTTAAAACTTTCAAGTGTCAATACATTTAGAAGAGAAGAGTGTTTCACTACTCAATTTGCTATTTATGCCATCAAATTAAAAAGATATTCATATAATTAAATCGTTAACCTGACTAGAAAATTGCAAGATTCATGAATTAGTTTGAATTACTTTCATTTTAGACATTTTACTTTGTGCAATTGTAATTAGTTTAGTTTTAACTTCAACTTATTAACTTACAAAATAGTTTTATATAGTCACTACACGTAACTGTTTGATTAATACCACGTATTGTACGGCCGTATATGATTACTTTAGTCGTTGAAACAAATCTAACTAATCAAAACTAAATATCTATATTTTGTATAATTTAAACCATAACCGAAATACAAACCAAAGAATTGAATCAAAATAATCATTTATTTTAGTCAACTGAATAATCGAATTATATCAATATCAATTAGTATTTAAATAATGTTAATTTCTCAATATTATATATAAATTTAGAGGATAAATTGATAATTAAGTCATATAAAAAACTATAAAAATATTTGAATGTTTTGAAAAATTAAAAAAGAGAACATATAATGAATCAAGTTGATTCAAAATTTCATACTGAGTACCAAACGAATCGAATTAATTAAATCTTTAATTGTATTGAATAAAATGAACTACAAATCAAACAAAACTATTTTGATTTAGTTAAGTTTGATGAGTAAATTTGGTTGGAACAAAGTATAAGGAGGAGGGACGCAGAAGAGAAGAGGAAGTTGGGAGACTAATGATAGGGGTTGGGCAGACAGCAAGCCGCCACGCACAAAGACGGAACCATCATTCATTCTTCTCCCGCGTGTTCCACTACTCAACTCGGCTCACATCCCCTTGTTTTCTTGACCCCCAGGCTAGCCGATTCGGACTTTTTTCTTTTTTTGAATCAAATGCATGCACCACTGCTGTTTGAACTTTCACTTCCTTCTCAGCTTAGTCCGTAAATAACTCGTACTAATTTTTATACTTTTATGTATTTACTTATTTTTATTTTAAAGGATGTATTTTTTTTAAGTTTGTTATTCAATATCAAAACTAAGTCAATACAATAATAGCGTTTATTTAAAATATAATTTTTAGCTGTAACAGTTATAATTTTCCCGCTCAAACATGTACTACTATTTTAGGGTTATTAGTCAAAATGGTACCCAACCTTCTAACGTTCGTATCAAAATGATTTTTTAAACAATTTTCGGCCACTTTTGATGACGTGGCAACCGGAAAACTAATTTTATGTATTTTTTTCCACATCCCATGACAAATAAATTTTTATATAATTTTAAAAATTAAAACAAACTCTTATTTTACATCAATAAAAAAAATATTTTTCCGGTTGCCACGTCATCAAAAGTGGCTGGAAAATGTTAGAAAAAACATTTTGAAACAAATGTTAAAAAGTTGAATACCATTTTGATACAAATTAAAGGTTGGGTATCATTTTGATACAAGGTGCGAAGGTTGGGTACCATTTTCGCTAATGACCCACTATTTTATCTCCCACTCTCAGTTATTCTCTTTTATATATTGTAATCACTTCAGCAGTAAATATATACAAGTTCAATATCATTATATTTCTGAGAGATTTTCAGGTAGACTTAATCTATCACGTCATCCGTTAACTAGCCTTCATTAATATAGTTGCACTATGGTAATTTTATTTATTATTTTTTTACACTTTTCACTACAAGAAATTCTGTTTTTTACAACAAATACTTTTTCAGCTAATTTTTTTTGCTGCTAAAAAACATTTTGCAGCATTAATTTTGAAAGTTGCTGTCATTAGTTAACTTATAGCAGCATTTTACAGCAAATTATGTTACCAATTACTTAAGACAACGTTTTATTAGCAGCAACATGCCACAACTTTTTTTTATTGCTATATGTTAATAGTAACAATTTTAGCACTATTATCAGCAAAAATGTTAGCTGCTAATTCTAGTATTTCTTTTAGTGTTTGAATAGTAATATTACGATATAGTATCATTATTTTAATTACGTGTCATAATGTGATAGGTTTAGTCCACGGATGATGTGGTGGACTGGGTCTACCTAAAAATTTCTCTATATTTCTATGTTATTCAGTTTACATTCAATGAATTATTTTACAGACAGAAATTGTTAGTGTGTCACTTAATCTTCGTTCCATAATAAAATTATTTGTCACGTTATATTTTATATGACTAACAATATTTCACATAAAATGATAAAATATAACTAATATATTTTTATTTTTTATTTATCTAATCCTTTTTTAAAATTTATTATTCAATAATTCTTTTTATTTTACCTCTGTAGCTTATTTGGCCAATGTGTCGAATTAGATGAATGTTTAAATTTTGTCCCATGCACGTTTCACATTAATACAATGCACATTCATTTTCCGCCCAAACGATTAATTGAAAATAATGAATTTAATTTATATTTCTTAATTCTCGCACAATTTTAATTTGGTCTGTCTATATGTGCCGGGCGGAATATATATTTTTTAGGACTAAAACCAGCTTATAAATGTGCACTTTACCCTAACTAACTCTTCTTGATTGAATTAAAAAAAAAAAACTTCTTAACTGGATTACCTCTCTTGCCGAATTCTTTTTAAATTTCAATTTGTACCTCAATTTTTTCTTAATTTTTATTTAATAATATAGTTGACCTATTGTTATACATCAAAAGTTTATGTAAATTTAATGGCCTAGCGTGCCAACTGAAATTTTACATGGACGCCTAATTTTTTTACATGGAGTCGAATAGAAAAACCTAAATTATAAGCGTTTATATCTCTATTTGGCAGATTACATTATTAAAATTGATGAAAGTGAGGCAGAAATAATGATGGAGACGACTAAATTATTAAATACAAATTTAGAGACAAATGAAGTACAAAATAAGTTTAGTTACAATTCGGACAGAAACTACTCCTCACAAATGATATAAGTATTTCACTAACAAGCTCTTTATTATTTTGATGTAAATAGAATTTTTTTTAAATTAAAAAAAAACTATTATCTTAGAGACGCAAATTACTCCCTATCTCCTAAACCTAAAAGCAATGCACCAAACAAAAATAGCCACTTTGATCCTTAATATGAATAATGCTATTTAATTTACTAGTATATTAGGTTATCTTAATGTAGGTCTGCGTATATGCAATTTAATAATAGATTGCTTAAAACAACGGAACGGGGATGAATGAAAGTTTGAGCTGTTGTAACGGGGCTTGAGCTCCGTAAGAAGCTGAAGAATATTAAAAAAAGAAGAGCATGGTGCCATTATGAGTAGAGAGGAAGTGGAATAGAAACGTATCAGTCACGAGCAGAACCGGTAAGTTTAATAATATGTGTCGTCGTCTAGGGATAATGAGTGAAGGGTGGTTTTGGTAGTTAAGTGGGGACAATTTGTTTTATTCTAATTAATTTTACTTAATATTAATGACACTGTCTTGACTCTTTTTTGTATTATTTAGAAGAAGCTATTTCCTCTTTCGTTTTCTCCTTTCACTAAGATTTAAAAAAATATTAATTTCAAGATGTAGATGAGTTGGTAAGGCGCTCTTTTAACTAAAATGAGGTCGCGGTTTCGAACCATACTCATGTATGCAGCCGTTTAAAATTTGGGGCCAGAATTTGCCTCCCATAAAAACCTACACGGCTCGAGTGGGGATTAGTCTGAATGTGAAAGGTTTAAAGTTGCCGTCTCATAGTTGAGACTCGTTCAGAAAACTTCATGGATCCTGTACCCAAAAAAAAAATACAACCATTTGACATTATAATGAGTGCTCATTCTAAGTATAATAGCTTATTGCAATACTATTTAGATTTTTTTTTCTACATACAAATAATCTAGTGAATTTGATTATATTTGCTTCAGTTTAATTCAATATAGTAATAGAAAAGGGGAAGAAACTCAATAGGGTAGATTTTTCTTTTTACAGAATACATAAGATTTTCTCAACAAATCTCAACTATGAGACGGCACCTTTAAACCTTTCACATTCAGACTAATCTCCACTCGAGCCATATAGGTCCCTTGCGGGAGGCACTCTGTCCCCAAATTTTAAACGGCTGCATACATGAGTACGGTTCGAACCCGCGACCTCACTTAAATTAGAAGATTATCTTACCAACTCACTTAAATTAACTAAGTAAAATAAACATTGTCATTCCCACTATTTCATTGTTATTACTATTAGACAAATATCTCTCTAAATATTTTTGCCACGTAATTTAAAATAAGTAAAATGTAACATTACTTTTATAATATATTGAGAATCATAATGGTAATGATAGAACTCACCAGTCTATTCTAGCGGACCACACTCCATTTGTTTGTGTTCTAGACCATTCATATGAAACCAGCAAATCCAACATCATCATTCTCAAATTCTATCACTGTTTAGCACTTGAAATTAAATAATTAATGTTAACGATCGACTAAAACTTGAGTTTAGATAATTAGCAGCTGGGGCCAAAACACGCCATTAATTAATTTTTGTGTGCAAACTGTTTTGGCTGGTTGCTGTTCCATTACGACACCTGCCAATTCTTTAACTGAAAAAAATATCTCTCTGGTCTCTTTTTAAGCTTTCTTGAATCCGCTGTGCTGTTCCGTTACTAATTTCACCGTTTGGGTTCTGTTTTCTTGGTTTTTAGTGGAAAACAAAGAATAATTTCTTTGTTTTTTCTTGTCATAAATCTGAGTCTTTATCAGTTGCGGGTAGAGAATAAGAGATTTGCTATCCACAGAGCCAATATTCGCGCCACCTTTTTTCCCGCCCAAATCTTGTCCATCAATATAGCTAAATGCGACAGTGAGAGCTTATGATGTTTTATTACAAAGTTTTAATGATCTCATAACCATTTAACAATATTTACTCATTAATTTGATTAAAAAGAAAAAAAAAATAGTCATTCATTTTACTTTTTTTAGTATTTTTAATCTCTCTTTTGCTTTCCTTTTTTCTTGTTATATAACCCTACTGGCTCCGTTATTTCATTCTTCTTCTGCCTTTTCCTTTACTTTCATTTCTTGGGATCTGATCCGACCAAAAGCAAGGTGGTTCAATTCCCGAGGAAATATCTTCACATTAACTACTTTTTGGTTGTCTTTTTGTGTGTAATAGGAGGAGATATAGTACTTCCAGTACAGTTGGAGCTGCACCCAGTTTAGGGTAATTCTATTTTTGGAAGTAAAAGATTCTATCAACCCAGATCTGTAACTTCTTGATCCTTGAGCTCTTTTTCCTTTTCATTTCTTGACTTATTATTGTGGAGTTACTTTGTAACTGAAGAGGGCTATGCATGCTTAGATAAGTGGAATTTTTTATTTGTATTTTGAAATTTCTGCAATTTGCTAAATTTCAGAAAGTGTAGCTGGTTTATGTTTCTTTAGATCTATTAATTTTTGAATCTGAGAAGCATTTCATGATCTAAAAACAAGATTAATAATGATGATGATGAGCCACAATTTCGAGATTCTCTTTATTTTAATGATCTATATATATGCGTATATATTGCTTAATTAATATGTGATTAATTTACAATATTGCTCAATCAGTCACTGTTCAATGTTCATATATATTCAAGGGAGACTTATAACTTTTCATCCTAAAAGCAATACTGCATCATGATTAATTAATGCATGAGATGTCTCTTAAAAAAATCGCCATCATAAAGCTTGATAAACTTTCTCCATCTTGTTCAGTATGGGAATTTTATGGGAAGTATCTGAATTTTTTTTATTTCAATTTATGTAATGTGATGATTAAAGAATAAGTGATGAGAAGCTGTTGGGTGATGTGCTCAAAAGAAACCTCGATCAAGATCATAGGCAATTTTTTCAACTACTTTGAAGTTTTAAATGATTAGTTTTTACTTTTTTCCTATAATCAACATTGATTTTCTTCTCTTATTAGGTCCCCAATCAGCAGCAAAAATACATTTTTTTAATTGTCTAAGTTTTCTTAAAAATAATTTTGGTCAGGAATTCTTGCTTGACTAGTATGCATACTAGCCTTGAGTACAGTTATTTTCATGAAAATCATTTCATAAAATTTATTGGAGGAATTATGTGAAGTACAAATGTGAATGTCCTGTATAAAGGATGCCTTGTTCAATGCAATATAGTTAGTTCATGTTAAACGCATACTGAAACTAACGAACGATATATATATGTGTGTGTGTGTGTGTGAAATAGCATTCTAATGTGGAGACTGTTTGTAGGACACAAAATCTGAGCAGGAGAAACATGAACACTTTTTCCCATGTTCCTCCTGGTTTTCGGTTTCATCCTACTGATGAAGAACTAGTAGATTATTACCTTAGGAAGAAGATACATTCAAGAAGGATTGACCTTGATGTTATTAAAGATGTTGATCTCTACAAAATTGAGCCTTGGGATCTTCAAGGTAGTTCACTGAAATTTGATTAAATGTTCTTACGTTGACGGCATATTATTTTTCTAGGACGGTTTACTATATTCAATTTGTTATATTTTGGTAATTCAACATTAGTTTTTCATAAAACTGATTCTACCTGATCAATTTATGGCAAATTTTACTTATGTGGCCAACATATCCTGTCATTTGACTAACGAATTGCCACATGAGTAAAATTTGATCTAAATTGATCGGGTAATTTTCCGTTATTTGTAAAATGAATGTTCAATCATTATGATATAACAAATTAAATGTCATAAATATTATGTAAAAATAGTATAGTTGGATAACCGTAAGTGTTTAATCCCACTAAAATCCATTAACTCTCATTAGGAATCAAAAACTATTAAAAAGTAAAATATTTTTATACACCCATAATTATGGTCCGTTTGCTAAATGTCTTATGATTTTAAAACATTTCCGGTTTGATCCATCATGTTTTAAAAGGAGCTATAGATATATTTAACACATGTCGAATTAATGATGAATCTAATTAATATGATTTTAAAATCGTGGTGTATTTAACAAACACACCATTCTTTAGGTTTAGGGTACATAGGAACATTTTGCCTTATTAAAATCCTGTAGATAATGTGTGTTCATGTTTTGTTTACATGAATAGAAATATGCAGAATAGGGACAAATGATGAAAGCGATTGGTACTTTTTCAGCCATAAGGATAAGAAGTATCCAACAGGAACTCGAACAAATAGAGCCACCGTAGCTGGATTTTGGAAAGCAACCGGTAGAGACAAAGCCATCTATACGAAGCATGAGTTGGTTGGGATGAGGAAGACCCTAGTATTTTACAAAGGCCGTGCTCCCAACGGACAGAAATCAGACTGGATAATGCATGAGTACCGCCTTGAAACTGACGAAAATGCTACTGCACAGGCAAGCTTCTTCTCCTTTTGTTCTCATATTTCTTATCAGGTTTACTAGTTTATAGTTTACTTTCAAGAAAATAATTTGAGATGTGGCACAATTTATGCCAGTTCTATATACGTCTCATTATTCAAGTCATTAACCGATCAATAAATATCACATTAATTAGTGATATTTTATTTAGAATTAAATATTTTTTATTAATTAGATATGGTATTTAATAATGCCACGTGTCATGTATTTAATGGATGGTTTATAATCCTACGTGATGAATTAGATTCGGACAAGTATTTTTTGAAAGAATAACATGGAGGTAATTTAAATTTTTTGGGTCATTAACTTTAATCTTACTTCATTTTACTAAAGAAATTTTAGTTTGTTTCAATTTAGACATTGAACTTTAAAATTATAAATAAATGCTCCTTGGTGATTTCAAACATTTGAATTTTGATGATAATCGCATTTTGTCACGCCATATTTTCTCTTACATTAATAACGAATAATCACTAAAAAAAAGGTTCGTTGCTCCATGACGTGGTAATATCGGAATATTTATTTGACCTTAATTAAGAAACGCATCGCTGCTTATACTTTTAAAGTTTAGAGCCTATATTAAATTAAATAAATTAACACAAAAGTTCAAATATGTATTCCGATATTACCACGTATGATATCATTAAGATAATCAAAAAGCTCAAAGGGTTCTTACCCGTGTGATATCATTTTTATTTTCCTTAATATCAATTGGAAACTTAAAATCAACTCTTGTCAAAATAGTACTGTATTTTAATTTACATTTCAAAAGATGGTTTTTGGACAAGATTAGTTAAATAATATTGTGGCATTCAAATATTATTAGTTTCCATTTATGATTTACCATATGCTATATGTCGGCATGCATCAACATGAATTTATCAAAGGACCATCATCTGAAATATCAATTAAACTTATGGTGTCATTTTGATACAAATCAAAGTTTCAATACCAAATCGAAATTAGAAGAAACAAACCGTATCCAAATTGAAGCATTTGCTTTGAACTGCTGTTTCAATTCCATTTTTTCCCATTTTTTTGCCATTTTCATGAGCACACAATAACATAATCTGTGTGGTTGAAGCAGGAAGAAGGATGGGTCGTGTGCAGGGTTTTCAAGAAGAGAATACCAATCATGAGAAGAGTAAGTGAGCACGAATCAGTCAGTTGGTATGATGACCAAGTTTCATTCATGCAAGAACCCGACCATTCGCCCAACCAAACTTCACAGCCTCATCATCATTTACCTTATCATCACCTTCCCCATGATCACTTCCTCCAGCTCCCACTTCTTCGGAGTCCCAAACTGCTGCAACAACCTACCACTTCTGTAAATTGCACTTCTATTGCTGCATTCGGGCTCGACATAAATCAGCAAGCAACCACTCTGCAATCCTCATCACTTGCACAAGAAGATCATCTTCATCGTCAAACCCGAATTCAAAGCTTGCATTCTCTTTATGCTAATACTCAAAATAGTAATGAGCAAGCAGTCGATCAAGTCGCTACTGATTGGAGAGTTCTAGACAAGTTTGTTGCTTCTCAACTCAGCCAAGAAGATGTCACTAAGGAAAATAATAGTAATAATAACTACTCAAATGCAGCCAACAGCATCTTCCATTCATCAGATCAAGCTAGCTTACTTGCTAAGCAAGAAACGGGACCAGAAAATGCTTCAACGTCAACCTCTAGTTGTCAAATACACCTATGGAAGTGATTATTTAATATCCTAGCAATGATATATAATATATGCACAGTATATTTATATATATGTGTGTTCTGATTATAGGATATAACTTCAGAAAAGGTTATTATTCAATGCTGTACATAATAAAACATGATCTTCTATAACTTTAACTCTTTAATAGTATTGTGTTTCTTTAGGGTGACTACATATAGAGTCAAGTGCTGCAATATTTGTATGTAAACAAGCCAGTGGTTTATTGACTGCATGTGCTTTTTATGGCATATTGAAGAGGTGTGTTTGTAAGATCGATCAACAATTGATGAAACATTTGTAGATTGTTACTGAAATATTTTTCTTGATGCCTTTTGTTTTTTCTTATATCTATTCTTTACTTCTTGTTGGTCTCATTATGCTTTTGTTCGACCATATATAATGTGATTCTTATAATTAATAAATGGATAAAACTAAAAATGTAATGACTAAGAGTTTTTGCAACATAAATTGGTGTAAATATCACTATTGGTTGCCACAACTCCAGACCAGAAAAGAAAACAAATGAGTGGATTTGTGCTAGAGATGTTTAATGATAGTATGATTTCATGATGACGATTCAAATGCTTTGCAGAGAAGTTTGGGATTTTTATCTTCTGTTGTTTATTAAACTTAGAAGTCACTTCAAAAATCCAATCAGCTAGATTATACGCTCAAAATGGGCTTTATCTGGAGCTGTAGAGTATATATAAATATAGTTTCTGCATAACATTACAGCTTTCCACCATGTATTAGATAAGATAATAGTAAAAATATCCAGACACAACAGACATGTAAGATTAAGAAATATTTCACCTAACATAAAGAAAAATTTATAAACATGCACGTCAAGCAAGTAACATAGTGGTAGAGATGGAGAGTAAGAAGGAAAAATATTTTACTTGGTCACACTTAAGTAATTGTAAAATGTGCATGAACTTATAAACATTTTGAGCTAAAGGACTTTAAGTAGCTATATAACGCAAAACACTTACCAGGCAATTTATATTCATATTCCAGCTTTGATATGGAGAGGAAGAGAGAGAAGCAGTAAGGAAAAGAATCCTAGGAACATAAGATAGGAGAAAATAGGTGTAGTTGGGTTTATTGATGCCCATTTTATTGTCCTTTAGTGGGATGCTGAAGAAATGAGAGTCATTTGCAAAGTCAAAGGCTATCCAAATGAGAAAGGGATATGATGAGAATGAATAATTAGGGTTTATCTTAAGAATTGGTTCTAGGGTGAGCAAATCGGAAAATCGAACCGAACTGTAGGTTTGGTTTGTTTTATTATTGTATAACTTTAAAAAATATTTTGATTTGAATTTGATTTTTTAAAAATTGAAAATCAAGAAGTCAATATATACCATTGATCCTTTATTTGAATTGTAAAATAAGAGGTATTATTTGAATTTTACCTAAAAAATAGAAGTAACTTTTAAAATGAAACATCAAATAAAAGTAAAATGAAGATTTAAAATCGGACAGAAACAACGTTGTCTTTTAATGTATATACCAGTGTTTTAAAAACCGGACCGGTGGCCGAACCGGTGTGGCCACCGGCTTCCGGTTCGACCGGTTCGACCGGTTCAACCGCCGGTCGAACCGGTTAAGTTGAATTATAAATAAATATAATTTTAATTTATATTAGATTAGATTAAAAATCACACCAAAATAGATTTATAAAATATTGTGTTCAATTATTTAATTAGTAAAATCTCATTAGGTATACCACTTAATTTTTTAACTTACCATGTCAAAATCATAATATATTGTCATTCCTTAAATAAAATTTTAAATATTTGATTGTAATGAATATGGAAACACACAATCTACATAATTTAGATATTGAAAACTTACCCTTTTAAACTCAATTAGTAATTAATATTATTTATTATAATTTAATTATTAATATTAAAAATTACTTTTTTATTTTTTGATTTATTAAATTATTAAAATAAAAATTACCATTTTTTAATGGATCTATTGTTGTGTTTTAAAAGTATTGTTATTTTAATTGGCTAAACTAATATATGAATAAATGGAATATTTGACTTACAACCATTAGTTGTAAATATAAATCAAAAAAGCCAACTTATATTAGTCATTTAAAATTTCCAAATATAATTATCTTTCTAAAATTAAATTACTCAACTATCATATATAAATTGAATATGATTCTAGTCAATTTATTTCCAAAATTACATTGCTCCAACTTATATATGATTACATATGAATCTAATTAATATGGAAACAAACAATTGATTTGATTTAATTATTGTCATATTTCCACTTTTAATCCAATCAATAATTGAAATCATTTATCATAATTTTTTACCAAATGTTGAATAATTTAAAATAAATAGTAAATTATTTAATTGATTTTATTAATTTTAGTATGAAAAGTGAAAACATTAAATAAAGAAAGAAATAATTAAGAAAAAGTGAGAAATTTCAGATATTTTTTAAGAATATATAATAAATATATTTTTGGGGTTGAACCGGCCGGTTCTATCCGGTTCCGGTTCAACAATTACGTCCGGTTCATCCGGTTTAATCCGGTCCAGTCCGGTTGGACCGGATTTCCGGTTCCATAAACTTAAAAAACCGGACTGGTGGCCGGTTCGCGCTTGAACCGGTTGAACCGGCCGGTCCGGTCCGGTTTTTAAATCACTGGTATATACTATTCCCTTCGGTCCATAATATTTGTCACATTTACCTTTAACACAAGAACTAAGAAAACAATTAATATGTCTTAATTTGTAAACAGTTTTAGTACTAAATTAACTCTACATTGGAACTTGTTTATATTTATAACTATTATTTTTATTTATTTATTGTATTCTTTCAATAAATTAATGAGGGGCAAACATGGAAAAATAATAATTAATGCTCTTTTGATATTCTAACATGACAACTATTATGGACTAAAAAAAAAAATTTTAATGCGACAAATATTATGAACCGGAGGGAGTAGTATATTACATTTTAGCTTATACTTGATATTTAAATTTAACATCTATTATTTTTATTTTATTTTTTATTTTATTTTCATTTTTTTATATTAAAACTTTAAAAAAGTAAAACCATTTTTATATTTCGGTTAAATTAAAAACCAAACAGAAGAACTTTGATATTTCTATTATCGAAAACCAAACCTCAGGCTATAATTTATTACACAACTCCATTAATTAATGGTTATGTTTCTTTTTTTTCTCTATTTTTTTTCTCTATTTGGTGGTCATAGTTCACAAACCAGTGATTCAGATTCAAAATTACCAGCTTATGGTATAGAGAATATTTAAACCAGCCTAAATCCGGCCTTTTTCTAGTTTTGGGTCGATTTGAATCTGATTCAAGATTTGACTTGTTCCATGCTATCTTCGGGCCGATTCCGGACTGATTCACGGTTTACTCTGACCCATGGTCACCTCTCCAACCCCATGCCTCGCACCCTCTCTCTTTTCTAGTATCATAATATAAATCACATCATGCCTCTCCTTATATCAACTTTTTTATTATGCACAACAATACCACTAAAGTGTTTTTCATTAAGAGACAAGGTAGTCAAAATGGGATAAAATTTTAAGACAAAAAGACAAAGGGAAACCATTAAATTAAGGTAAGTTTAGCGTGGTTGATCTACTTTTGAGTTTGTTATGTTAAATACCAACATCTTCGGTTGCAAACCAACCTTTTGTCGGTCTTCCTACTAGTCTGTGTTTTCCTGCAAAGAATAATAGCACTGGGTGGTAATTAACTAAGCACCGGGTGTTTTACTACATTTATTTATTGGATTCATAACTGATTTTCAAAATTATCCCTTGTTTAAATTTATAATTATTATTTGGAATAATTATATATAAAATCATAATTTTTGCACCAATTATCAAAAATGACATGACTTTTAAAACGTGTCAATCATAGACACCGTCTTTCATTTCTTTTTAAAAATAACATTGGCAATTTTTATTGGCATTTTTGCTGACATAATATGACACATGGCAGACCCATCAGATGTCCAAATCAGTAAAATTTCACCAAAAAATATGCTCATGAAATTAAAAATAAATGAAAGGTGGTGTATATGATTGACATGTTTTAAAGATCATATTATTTTTGAAATTTAGTGCAAAGTTCATAATTTTATATGTAATTAACCCTTATTATTTTCATATTGTTGCACACAACTATTTAAATCTTTATATTATACAATTTTTTTTTATTAAAGAATATATATTAAGGAAACAAACCAAAATTACAGCCAAAAACATCATATACATTGTAGATTAATTATAAAAAAAACTCTATAGTTGATCTACAAAACGAAACAAAACGATAATACAAATTTTAAAATATAAATTTTACAGGTGTAAATAATCAGGATGAGTCCCTAACACCAATTGCATCATCTAAACTTTTGTTGATATCTTGTTCCGCTGCTGATATATTTTAAACGATGATATGAAATCAATCAATCTTTAAGAATTTGAATATAAGTTTGAACAATCGCTAAAAAAATTGAATAATCAGGATCAATATTAATGAAATAAAAACACACCAAATGCTCAATTTCCAAACACGGAGCAGTTTTGTTCAACCAAAAATTTTATATGGACATGTGGAAAGGTAGAGGGTGATTTTCTGGTCGAAACCAGAAAACCACCCCTTTTTCCGAGCTCAATCACTGTGGGATTTACATTATACAATATAGTCTTTAAATTTTCACCTCCATTCATTAAATTTTGGAATTTTCTATGTTTATAAGAAATATGATTGAATCTTTATTTTCTAAATAAAAAAAAAGTTTCATACTCTGAATTGAATAATGTGTTCTAAGTACTTTTAATGGCTCTTACTTCAAATTAGATTTGATGGACAATGCGGAGCTGAACCTGCTTTTGCACTTACAATTACAAGTCCAAGCCTGGCGAGTACAAAATTGTTCACGTTTCTCCTAGGGCCCATCACAATAATAACGTGATGTCGTATTGTCGAACGAGTACTTAAACATGTGAGACCCAATTTGCAAAGTTTTAAACTTTCAGGCTCGGGAAAGCTAAATTAAGTTCCAATTTGTACTCATTTAGTGGTTTAAAATGTCTGTGGATTGCAATTTGGAGGTAATAATTGTTATACTTTTAGAGGAAGAGGTAATAATTGTTAAACTTTTGCTCATTTATTTTGTTGAGAAGTCAATACATTATTGTATCGACTTAAATTGCAATTTACCCCCTCAACTTGTAAACAAAGAAAAATTAACACATAAATTAATTTTGTGGACAAATTAGTCACAAACTTGGTAGTTATGGGCAATTAACCCCATTTGGACAAATTAGCATACAAGTTGAGGGGGCAAATTGTCAATTTAGATAACAATTAACTTACAAGTTGAGGGAGCTAATTGCCAAAATATGGTTAATTGCCCATAGTTAACAAGTTCATGACTAATTTGCCCACAAAATTAATTTATATGTTAATTGTCTATTACTTACAAGTTGAAGGGGCAAGGTTATTGTCTTATTCACAATTTACTCGATGAAGATTAACTTTTTGATAAATATAACAACAAAGAATCATTGTGCTGGTCTTAAAGATTGAACATGATTTAACTGATATAAGATGTTTATACAATTATCCAAAAAAACTGAATAATGTACCAAAAAGACAAGGAATGAGTATATGAATTGTAACTTACAGACCAAAATGCTGGATCCCTAATACCAACCCAACTTTGACAAAAAAAATACCAACCCAACTCGAATTAATCTCTTTCTTTCAAAGAAAAAACAAATTGAATGTCTTCAATACCCTGAATTTTTTCTACCAACAAGACTAAAGTTGAAATGCTAATCCAACTATGCATTACAACTTACAAGTATCCCCAACAGTATCATTATACCTACAACTAGCCGATGTAATCAATAACAGACGCATCAAAAGTTAGCTGAAAATGAAAAGAGAAATGCAGAGTGCCATCAGTACCGAGAAGAACAACTTCGATTGGTTTACGAGAACGGGGGCAGCAGAGGATTGATTTGATTCCCTGAAGCAAAACAAAAAACAAAAAAACAGTAGCAATATTAGGCTATTCGCTTTGGTGTTAAAAAGGAACATTGAAAGATTTCGTAAAAAAATTATCAAAGGATTCCAATGTATACTTCTGCAAGCTTTGAAGGGCGCCACAATATCTAACATTCGCAGGCGGGCCCATCTCCGTTTCACCATTTTCCTCAGGATTGGTGATTCTCATGTATGTTTCATGGCCTAAATACCATCTGTCTAAGTTTTCTACTCTAAGATTCCATACTCCAACATTGTCCAAAGAGATAAGAACTGCAGTCCAACCCCCAGGGTAAACCTACACAACAGAAACAAAGTAACGAAACCGGCAGGTATAAGTATAACCAGATCTTTCGAGATTATAACTGCTGCATAAATCTATCGATATGCTATGGGGTCAAACTCTCTTAATGGATATATATTAAACAATGTAAGAGAGCAGTAGAGCACCAGTTATACTACTCAAGATAAGTACGGGCATGCAAAAACCAAATCAAACCAAATAATTGAACAGAACCAACAAATTCGGTTTTTCTATTAGTTTTTATAAGTAAAGAGAAATATCAGTTCAGTGCCAGTACAAACAAAACCAAACCAAACCGACTAGTTCAATTGGGTTCAATTCAGTTGTAGATAAAATCATTTTGAATAGAATTCACATCCCTAAACATAAGGACTTGAGCATCCTTGAACTTGCATAGCAACAGATGATCCCTATTATCATACTAACCTCTATTGTGCAGCGAGAAATAGCATCCCAGTTATTATATGAACCTCTTTTGTCCTCAGTCCACACTCCCAAGTCCATCCTGCATTCGGAAATAGCCAGATTATCATAATGCAGCAGATGTCAATCAGCAATTGCATCGAAAGGGCATAATACTTACCCAACCACAAAAAATGAATACCCATCCATGTGAAAGCTGAGCATTTTGGTGTCATTGTTCTGCAATACGACCTGGATAAACCCCTTGTATGTAGCATTAAGGACAGATATGTCCATCCGAGGAGGCCTATTAAGTGGCTTGTCAGGGAAATCAAGCTTGTAAGCACCCTTCACCTTGTGCAAATCAGCAAGCCGGATTGGGGTATCAGGATTAACAAATGAAATCCCGTTCATTGTTGCACGTAATTTTCCGTTAATTACAACTGGTGGCAAGCTCCTTAAAATGTATGTCTCAGTGATATTGATTTGACCATAGTGAAAAGATCCCTGGGGATTTGGGCGAGCTCCACTTGCTGTTGTATTTTGCCTAGTCCACATTAAATAACAACATTTTTCCATCTTGTTAAAGCCACAGTAGAAGTTGATTGACTAGAGAGCAACAAAAAAGAACAAGAATTTGCACAGGATTACAACCAAATGCCCTATTCAAATGCAACAATGCTGAATCACACATCAATTATCCTTCTAGGATGATCATCAAGGAGAAGATAATTTTCCTCACTTTTATTGGCACGACTCATGAGTACATAGTTTTCTACAATCACATCTACAAAAAGGCATCGCCATTCGAATGTTTCATCATCAGGATGAATAGAATCTAGCTCTCAAACATAGAAAAGGTGTGCAAGTCATGATTGAGTTGCATTTCAAGAACATAAGTGCTATTTTACATAAAAGGAAGTAGAAATCTAACATGAGATAGCTATCAGATGCAACTGTGCCAAATTAAGATGCATAAATCTTAAGGCCGCAAATAGATGATGTTTATGAACAGCGGAAAGCTATACTAAAATTCAAGGATCGAAAGTTCAAAACATACCTGATGGCTCTTGGTTGAGTCATTGCTGCCCACTGGTTATAAATATCACTAGGTGCTTCTGGCAACGGGCCAGAAGCTGGTCCTTTTGAATTGGAATAATGCAAGATCGCAACACCAGTAACTCTTTGCCAAATAGATTCATTCACAAAGCGAGCACTAGCCACGATATAGTAATCAGAAGTTGCATTCTGATCCATAGTAACCAAAAATGAATAGGATTGGCCCACGTGTATATCAAAGCTAGTAAAATTTTGTTGCGATGTGTAATGTCCGTCTGTTTCCACAAGAAGCAGATTGTGACCCTGGATTCTAAAGTTCAAACTAGTTGAAGTCCCAACATTATGAACACGGAGTCGGTAAGTTTTGCCTGCAAAAAGAATAACATTTTGCTGATCAAAGCTAAATACATGTCAATTTGTCATTGATATGCTAAACTTCAAACGCAAATTACTCAATTAAATAGCTTCACTGCCAGATGAACAAAATGACTCCATCACTAGCAACAGCTCAGCTACTAGATGAACTGGTATGCTAGTGAAGCTGATAAACAAACTGTTAAAGGTTTTGACTCATTTCTATTAATCCATGTCGGAATTTATTACCTGGATCGACTTGAATACTTTCGTAATCTATACCATCAGGCACAAGCGTTGTGTTGTATCTAAACGGACCCTTTCCATTAATCAGAACTCCATCCGGCATGTCAAGTTCTTTTCCAGAATCAAGGGTAGCCCTCAACGCCTACAAATGACCGTAAAAGACCGCCCTTAGAGTTCAATATCGAAAATTATATCAAAGTACACCAACAAAAAAATGAACAAACACTAACCGTATGGTTTTTTATATACCAGTCACCAATCATAAGTATAATTTCCCCATCTGGCTGAGCAAAAGGAATAGCAATAACGGCTCTATTATTAATTATAAACGGACCAAACCCGCCGGATGCTCGTTGAAGATTGAGAGATGGGAAGTAGAAAAAGCTCCCAATCTGATCCTTCACTTGAAAACTATAAGTAAAATTCCTTTTCGGAGGAATCGGACAGTTGGTACCACGAACACCATCTTGCCATGAATTCCGTCGCATTTGGATGCCAGACCTGTAATAAAAAAACACAACCATCTCAAATTTCTCAACAATCAGATATTATAAATTCAAAGAACAAGAACAGTCAGCTCGACCGGTATAAAAACTGCTAAATAAAAACGTACCAAGTCATTAGGAGATTCTCATCCAAATTGTTATGGACATTAACAACAACATTGTTGTTTGTAGTAGAATTAATAATAGGACCAGGGAACTGCCCATTTACTGCTATAACCTGTAAGAATGAAATATTTTAAAACCCACAAAAAGAAAATTTCAAACCCACTAAAAAACTGTCATTAATCTATTAACGGACCTGCTGAGAAACACCAAGAGGAGAGGCGGAGATGTAAGAGAGTTTCATGTCATAGTTGATAGTTGGGTCTGCTGCAAAACAGAGGCTTGAAAACAGAGCAATGTGAACCAAACCGAATCGAACCATACCAAACCAAGCCATTGATGGACTGTTCTGTTCTGTGTATGTAAGTAAATATTATAAGTGTTGGTTTGTTTGCCGTTGGGATTTTACATAGTCGGGAAATGAGAAACGGAGTGTGTGTGAACGGGACGGAGGGGAAAATGAGCGGCGGGTTGTGGTTGAGTGGAGACAGAGAGAGAGTGGAAGTGAGTTAGTGGGGTGGTCGTTTTATGTTATTGGTGGTAATAATGAAAGGTCGTATATAATAATAATAGGCGACGCCCTAATGCTACAAGTCTACTGCTCTTTCAATTTCTGCAACTTTTGAAGCCGGATTTTGCGCTTTTATTCTTTGCTTACTGGCTTAACCGGTTTTCTTATGAATGTTTTTTTGTTGAACTTACCGGTTTTAATAAGATTTGCTTTTCAAGGTGTATTTGTTTTATGGAATCTTTTATCAACTTAGATCATAAAAAGGTGCATAATTCAATTAATTAAATATTTAAGCAGAAAAAAGTTCAATATTATACGATATGTATATATTTTAATGGGCTTGTTTGAAATAAAAAAATTAATATATTTAATTCAATCAATGCTATTGATCCAGTCGAAAAACCTCTTCTTAACTTGAAGATATTTTAATTATAAATTTTTCCAAAATACAATTAATATTATAATTTTTATAGCTCATTTTTTATTTTTTGTACCATACTCTTATTTAACATATTTATTCATTATTTTATATATATTTTAATAGATAATGATAAAATACAGATTCTTGATGGATCGAAAATAAATATAATTTAAACATTATTATTTATTAGACATAGTAACAAATTTGGGACAAATAAAAATAGAAAAAAATAGACGACTCTATTAAAACTGAGAGAGTAATATTTAAGTGTGTGTATTTTTATCTATAAATTCAATCTGAAATTTGTTATATAAAGGTTTAATTTATTTTTATATAATTAAATATTATTGCAACAAAATTTTAATTATAGAAATATATTACAATTTAATTTTAATGAAAATTTGTTTTTAGATATAATATCATGATAGAGACATGTAGATCAAACGTGAGGACTTTATATTTGAACATCTTCATTTTTGTTGTAAGTAAAAATTGTTTTTTATTTGGGTGAAAAAAATATTTTTTGTATTAAGCGCCAAAATTTTATGAAATGAAATAAAAATAGCATTAGAAAGTAAAACTTCTCAATAATAACGTATAAGCTAATTTCAAAAAATAATTATAATAATATTGCATAGCAATTATTTACAAAAAAAATTATGTCTATTATATACGACACTTAATTATAATTACAGTGTAAAAACTGAATTATATTTTTAAAAATTCAAAAAATGGATACAAAATATAGTCTAAAACCATCTAGCACCTCTATCATCACCAAAATAAAAATTTCATACATTTCTAACGTTGACAATTCCTTAAAAATATTGATACCAACTAAAATTATAGATTAATTTAAATTTAATTTGCATATAAAATATAAGTAAAATATTTAATTATTAAATAAAACAATAAAATAAAATTTTATTATTTAACTAAATAAATTATTTCCAATAAAAAATAATTTCCGATTAATTTTAAATTAGTATTAGATTTATATATATATATATATATATATAGATATATAGATATATATATATAAATAATAATTTGGGGAATTGAGTTGATATAACCGGAAAAGCCGGTGAGCAAGAGAAAGTGGGGCAGCGAAGAAATGTAGAGGTTTTTGGCCGTCGCGCATTCACATTTGATTATCTTTTTTCCTATAAATAACCGATTTTCTTTTGTCTTCTCTTTCATATCTTCCAACGTTCTGATTCCGCCTGAGAAAGCGTCACTTTGCACATGCATCGCATCCCTGCCCCACTCAACCAGTGGTCCCCACCTCCATCTGGATAATTTCATTTTCTACAACGGCTCCCGCCTTCTAAATGGGCCCTTTGCTGCTCGACACGGCGACGTTTCAAACGGCATTTTTATGAAGTGGCAATAAATATTTGTTTTAGATTTACTTAGATGCACTTACCTTTCTTGTTATTAAAATTGATCTTCAAAAATTTGCCCAATTTCCTACCATTTTGTTTTGGCTCTGCTAGATTCATTTGCCTGGGGAGTGTTTGGTTCAGCTTTTTGGTGGAATTTTTAGCTTTTACTTTTTAAAAAACTCCACCGAGATATTTGGTGAGAATTGTTTTTAGAGTTTTTGGAGCTTTTTGAACCTCCAACAGCTGCTGTTTCAATATTTTTAGTTATTTAGACACAATTACCCCTACTAGAATATATCATTTTTTTAATATATAAAATTATTTAAATTATTTTTAACTCTAATCATTTATAAATTATATAAAATTATTTTATTTATATTAAAACAACTATAATTTAATAATTTTTTAAAAATTCATTATAAATTTATTAAAAAATATCTAAATAAGTTTCAATTAAATATTGTTTTTTATAAAAAAATAATTTTTAATATTTTTATTAAATAATATATAATATAATATATTCATAATTTAATAAATAAAAATAAAAATTATGCCATTTATGGTCATTTTATATATAAACAGCTACAGCTAATTGAATTTCACCAAACACTCATGATTTATCAGCTACCAGCCAACAGCTAACAGCCACCAGCTATAAAAACAGCTGAACCAAACAGGCCCTTAATTAGAAAGCCTTCCATTTGTATTTCATTTTTTTAATAGAAAAAAGTCGGAAATAAACCTATCAATATTAGCAAGGCACTCAAAACATTTATTCAGGAAGATAACGTTTTTAGGATCGTGACTTATAAACTCTGAAAATGAGAAAAATAAATAGAAAAAACAGTTATCTTATTATTATTTGAGAATCGTTAACTCCTTTTCTAAAAAACTATTTAGGTGAGAAATTGCACAAACAACAATGTCAGAAGGAATTAGATTGATATAACATAAAAATCACTATAACGATAAAGTGAGGATAAAGTTATTGGAAATAGGAGAAGGTTTTTAAGGCCTTCTACACACACGAGGAATCGAAACTCCGGCAATATCGTCTGTGAGGCAACTATGGACATCTTCCGGCATCAAATCATAGTGAAACAAACTGGCATGCGAGATTAGCCAACCGGTCGGCATATCAATTAGCTTCCCTAAAAGCATGCTTAATAGAAACACACCATTCTTTTTCCATTAACTTCCTAATAGCACACATAAACTTTATATGAGGATAACATTTGTTGTTTTGATATTATACTATATCATTAATCGTCTCATAAAATATGCTCGGCTATTATAGTAAGTCATTGATGATTTAACAACTGCCCAATTTCTTTCCATTGGTACTTAACAAATCTTTGAATATAATAATTATCTTTATTATTGCAGTTGTGGCTGATAGAAAAAAGCGGATAATTAAATAGATTTTTTAAAAAAAGAAGTTAAAAAGGTTAAAAGAAAAAAATGGAAAAATTATATAAGTAAAAATTATACAATCATCAACTATATATTATAAGTAGGTCTGTCCATAATTATTATGTAGATGCAATATAAGAATTAAAGTCTATTAAAAGTTAAAACATAGTTACCATAATTTTTAGATACTATTATAAATTTATACATATCTTTAAAGTAAGGGTTAAGACATTCTTAACTTAGGAAGATATTCCATATCCTAACAGTAGAGCAATCACTAAAAATAGTTAAAAAAAAAAATTTTGAGAGGAAAATTAGAACTTTATTAATCAAGCAACTGAATTAACAAGTTCATTGACCGGAAAAGGAACGTTTCCGTCAACAATACAGTTTTTTCCAATAAAGACACCCCATTTAGCAAGAGCATGGGCTACTTGGTTACATTGTCTTCGAATATGTCGAAAATGAACCCTACGCGAACCTATTTCCATTAAACAATCATCGATAATGATCTGGATCGGGTCAATGGCGTTCTTCGGGTTGTTCAGTCTGCATATAACGTTGGCCGAGTCAGATTCCAATATGATTTCTGATTCCTGGAACTGAGCTGAAATTTGCAGACCTAGCTGTATCGCCCTAGCTTCAGCTGCTTCCACGTCTGTGATTCCATGGACGGCAGAAACTCCCCATCTGATAACAGCTCCTTGGGCGTTCCTGCAAACAGCACTAACCACCGAAGTGTTAGTCCTAACGGACACCACAGCGTCTGTATTGACTTTTATCATCGTGCCGGTCGGAGGTATCCAGCTCAGGGCTTCAGCTGGCGATAACGCTTTGGAAAGCCTATCTGATGAAGCACGGTGGCTCAGATCAGGGGTGACTTGTTGGAACAGGAACTCCGGCGATAGCCTCCTATTACCGAAAACCAGGTTGTTCCTATCAATCCAGATTGTCCATAGACTCATAATGAACGTCTGAAGTTCGTCCATCTTAAGCATATTGAACATATAAGTCAGCCATTCTTGCATCGTCCTGCATGTAAAAAGATCAACACGTAACGTAAGAGGAGAAATAAGCCAAAGGCCACGCACAACATCGCAATCTTTCAGAGCATGGAGTTGGGTTTCCTCCTCACTCCCACACCGTGGGCAAATTTTTGAGATGTCTGGAATACGATTTGATAAATTCACGTTGCATGGCAGGGTATTATGATTTATTCTCCAGAGAAAATGGCGAACTTTCGGTTGTACTGGACATTTCCATATTCTTCCCCACAAATCCATATGAGACGGGTTAGTAGAGCTGGATGCATGGCTTCTTTCCATCAGTTTACAAGCTTGGTGATAACCTGTTTTGACAGAATAAATGCCATTTTTGTTAGGAAACCAAAACATTTTATCCGGCGGGAGTCTTCTACTTAGCGGGATCTTGATAATATTGGCTACATCGTCAGGTGTGAAACAATTAGCCAACTTCTCCGCGTTCCATTCCCCATTTTGAATAAACTCATTAACAGTGCAGCCTTCATTAACATTCTGATAACCGATGGGTTTCATATACGGTCTGGATGTAATCCAGTTATCCGCCACCACTTTAACCGTCTCATCGTTGCCAATTCTCCAAGCCAATCCCGTATCGAGAACGCGCTTGCCCTCTAAAATACTTTGCCAAATATAACTTGATTGCCGACGTGGGGTAGCCTGTATAAAATCAACCTGCGGATAGTACTTTGCCTTCATCACCCTAGCACATAGAGAGTTAGGAGATTGAATCAACTTCCAGGCCTGCTTAGCAAGCATTGCTAGATTGAAAGCACGAATATTGTGGAATCCAAGACCCCCCTGTTTCTTCGGCTTGCATATGGAACTCCAACTGACCCATGGAATCTTCTTCTTATCTTCTGAACCGCTCCACCAAAATCTAGAAATTATACTCCGCATTTCATTACAAAAATAAATCGGGAGAGCAAAGCAGCTCATAATATAAGTGGGAATAGACTGAGCTACCGACTTAATGAGCACTTCCCGGCCTGCTTTTGAAAGATATTTCTCCTTCCACCCTAGGATTCTCTTTTGGAGGCGATCCCGAAGAAAAGCAAAAATTGGTTTCTTAGAGCGACCAATCAACGTTGGCATTCCCAAATACTTCTTGAAGCAATTAACCACCTGAAATCCCAACACCTCCTGAACTGCGACTCTATTTTCTTCGGTAACCCCAGAACTGAAAAAAACCTCTGACTTGTCAGCGTTTATAAGCTGCCCGGAAGCCTTCTCATACACCGTAATGATCCGTTTCAAAGCTTGGCTTTCCTGAATGGTGGCTTTGATGAACAAAACACTATCGTCAGCGAAAAAGAGATGATTAATGCGAGGACCTCCACGGCACACTCTTCCACCAGAGATTACTTTATTTCGGACCTCTTTGCGCAGCATAGCAGAAAATCCTTCAGAACAGAGGAGGAATAAATATGGGGAGAGGGGGTCGCCCTAACGGAGACCACGCTGCGGGAGAATCTTACCCACCGGAGAACCATTCACTAGCACAGAAAATGACACGGTAGAGATACACGCCATAATCAGAGCGATAAAATGACTGGGGAACCCCATCTTAACCATGGCTTTCTCTACAAAACTCCATTCTACTCTGTCATAGGCCTTGCTCATATCCAGCTTGAGAGCAACAGTTCCTGTTTTGCCTTGGGAGCGCTTTGTCATAGAATGAAACATCTCGAATGCTATCATAGCATTGTCTGTAATCAGTCTACCAGGGACAAACGCGCTCTGAGCTTCATCAATAATGTCAGGGAGCATTCCTTTCATTCTATTTGCCAGAACTTTAGCAATCAGCTTATAAATAACATTGCATAGACTGATAGGACGGAAGTCCTTCATAGTCTCCGGACAGGACTTCTTGGGAATCAGAGTGATAAAAGTGTGGTTGATCCTACTCGGCATCTCTCCCGTATTCAAAAAGCCCAGGATACAGTCCACCACATCGCGACCAATGACATGCCAATAGGAATTATAAAACAGGACAGGCAGACCGTCAGGGCCCGGTGCCTTTAAAGATCCCATTTGTTTTAGCGCATCTTTGATTTCATCAACACAATACGGTCTTTGCAGCTCTAACACCTGTTCCCCCGAAATGGTAGTATCAATGCATTCGATAACCTCCATCTGGTTAGTTGGATATGAAGTAGTGAACAAAGTACTGAAGTAATCTTCAGCCACAGCCGATATCCCCTTACCACTTTTCCATATTCCGCTATCATCACGGATGCGATGTATAGTGTTGTTTTTTTTTCGGTTCGACGCTTTTTGGTGGAAGAACTTCGTGTTTCGATCTCCTTCTTTAAGCCAATCCGCACGTGATCTCTGTTTCCACATCAATTCTTCCTTCGACATCAGCTCATCAATCTCAGCCGAGACATCTCCCTCTCGTCTATTATTTGCATCATAACTACTACTATTCTGTATAACATGTAGTTCAGCCAGTTTCTCTTTTAAGTGCTTATTGAGATCACCAAAGTTAGCATAAGCCCAAGCTTTTAACATACCACTGCATTCTTCGATTTTGTCCATAAACTCCACCGGACGATCTCTAGCTGCTCCCCACGCCTGAATTACCACATCATCAAAATTGTCATGCCGCATCCACATTTGCTCAAATCTGAATATTCTATTACGCGTACTCCCCACTTGTTGTGACGTGGTAGTATTAAGCAATATGGGATTATGATCCGATTTATACCGGGCTAAATGAGCAACCTGCCAAGTCGAGTACATATCCTGCCACTTTTCATTAGCGAGAAACCTGTCGAGCCGGATTTGAATTAATTCGTCATTTTTGCGTCTGTTGGTCCACGTGAATTTCCCTCCAGAGAAGCCCAAATCTTCAACGCCACACTCATCAATAGCATCCTTAAACATCTCCAATTCCCGCTGGTCACTACACCGACCACCCTCTTTTTCATCGGCTAAGAGATGGAGATTAAAATCCCCAAACATCACTAGAGGTTGGTCTCCGTCTCCATGCATCTGATTCAGTAGTTCACAGGTACGAAATTTAGACTGGCTCTCCGGCCAACCGTAAACAGCTACACTTCTCCAACTCACATTAGTCTGGCCATCAACAACTGTAAACTCAATGTGATTAAGGGATGAGCTAATTACTTGCGCATCAATACCACATTTCCATCCCAGCACAAGCCCACCACGTCTATCATCAGAATCGACAACAAAAAAATTAAAAGCATTTAAACTACTACTAATTAAACTGAATTCGCTTTGAACCAATTTCGTTTCCATCAAAAACATAACATCAGGGGAATTATTTTTAACAAATAATTTAAGGGCCCTAACCGTCCAAGGATTCCCCAATCCCTGGAGGTTCCAACTAAAGATTTTCATTGCATCCGGCGGGACTGCTCGCCAGTCGCCGCCGATATCTCAAAATTTTCGAACCGATCCATTAACCCATCTCTGACTTTCTTTGAGAAAAGGTCAACTGAATCCACACCATCCTCATCAACTACCATACTTCGGATTCTTTTGGCATTTTTCTTCTTCTGAACATCATCCCCTCTTGGCTCTGAATCCCTTGCCACCTTACTTCGCTTCCACGATCCCTCTTTCCCTTGTTTTTTCCCACTTTGTTGAGCTACACCACCTCCATCAGCATACTCGACAGTAGTATCATTAGGTTGTGGAATAACCTGTTGAACTCTCACCTCCACAAGCCCTTCCAATTGTACCTCCGGAGTCTCACCCACAACAGTATTCTCTACTACAGCCCTTACATCTTGCCCAACCGGATTCTGTTGCTGGGTTATATTCCTGCCACCATCCACCACGTTCTCCTCAAGATTAAGCCCCCTTCTAACAGTTGAGCCCGCCTCATTGCTATTTGACATGGAGGTAGATGTGGAAAATCCCTCTCTGCCTTTATTTCGACCTCCACTATAATTCTTGTTTCCCATTAAAGTCCGTTTACGCGGGGTTGCCCTTAATCCTGGACCGTATGGCCACTCTGAGACCTCCGTCTCCTCCGGCTTTGTTTCACATTCAGCAACTAAATGGTCCAGCATCCCACACCAGTAGCAAAAATTTTGGATTCGTTCGTATTTAAACGGAATCCAACAGCTTTCTCCCATAGGGTTTATGACCACGGTACCTCTGATGATAGGTTTTGAAACATCAATATGGGCACGGGCTCTGCTGTATCTGTAGCATTCACTACCCTCACCATCATCAACATCCATAATTCTACCTATTTTGGATCCCACTTTAGCAATCGCAGCTCTTCCCCTACAGTTCATTGGTAGATTGTATATGCGGACCCATACAGAACAATGATTAATAATCATGTTATTTGGTTGCATGTTGCCAGACATCGGTTCAAAAAGAATAAGTTGTTTGTCAAAATTCCACGGGGACTCTCTCAATATTCTGCTTCTATCACTTTTCGATGAAAATTCACATACGAACAATTCTTCCCCTATGTCTTTCAGTGTAAATCCTCTAGCCAATCTCCATGCACTAGCTAACGCATTCCTTAGATGGTTCAAATTGTAAGGTTTTTGCGTTAACAATCTCCCAACCAGACTTAGTTCCGCCTTATCATTAGCATCATCATCCACCACATCTTCTAGGGTAATCGACCCCTGTTCTTCTTCCGTTAACCTCAGCTTCAGGCACGCTTCGACCAACCCTTCCTCCATTCTCAAACGCAGTCTACTACACAAAGAAACCCAGACGGGAACGTACAAGACGTAACGAGATCGATGAACGATAGTTGAACTTCAGAAACGAAGAGAAAACCCTAACCCTAGAAACCCTAGGGTAGAGAGAAGAGCTCCACAAAAAATTAACCTATAAGATATTGCTAATCTAAATGATAATTACATTTGTCTTATTAGCAACACCATACATGTTTGACATTTACTAAAAAAACAAACAAAATGTTACGTGTGTGATGACAGTACATTTCGTTGCTTTGAAATCATATTTCACAAAAATAATTATCTTATTATTAAATTTTCCATAAAAAATCATATTATATTTTTTTATATTAAATTTATATTTTTGCTCCTATTGTTTTGTTAAATTAGTGGTTTATAACTCTAAATACAACTTACAGTACCCCTATTAATAGAGATAAAATAAAAAAATACAATACTAAGTCATATTTTTTAATATGTGTGAAAATAACATATATCACTTTTTAAACAGGACAAAAGAAGTTTACGATTTTAATTTAATATTACCAATTAAGGAGTATTTGTTTTTCTAATTTAAATATACTAAACGATACTCCATCTCTATGTCGTATTAAAACTAAAAAACAATCTTTCAAAAACTCTATTTAGATTGATATATTGTGTTTATCTATACTATATATAAAAGCACGGATGGGGGGGGGGACATGCAAATTTACCAAATAATCCTTACTAATTGATTAGTTAATTAAAGGTTTTATGGTAATTATTTTATTAATTAGAAAATTAAGATATCTATTTAAGTATTTGAGTTAGAATAGAATTGTAAATTGCTTTGAATAAGAAGCAACGAAAAACTATTCCTTAATATAAAATCTACGATAATCAAATATTTGATATTTGGACGTTAATTAAAATTTGAAATCCTAACAATTTAAAAACCAACGGAAAAAAGTTTTAGTCATTCAAAGTGTTCCCGCATTCTTATTAACAAAGCAATACTTTTTGAAGACTTAAATTTCTCATGGCTTTTAGATTAATTGTAGTAGAGTAAATACATGAATTAAGGGGAAAAGAGTTTTGAAGGCTTCCATATAAATATTACTTATTCTGTTTAATTATAAATATTATTAACCAATAAGTATGATACTTTTTGTATATATTTGTTTCTGTTTAGTGGAGCTTTTTTTTAGATTTTTTTTAAAAGTGATTATATATTGTTAAGAAATATAATGACCAAAAACACACAAAAGATAGATCTATAATTTAAATTCAAGTAAAAGTTAATTATGATAAATATTTAATAATATAATTAAAAGATATTAGTTATTATATAAAAATAATAATATTAATTTCATAGTAATTTATATTTTCGAGTAAATTTTTTATTTTTTATTAATAATAATAAATTTAAAATGATATTAATATTAAAAGGTAATTATCAAATATTATTTATTATTTATTATTTATTAAAATTATATTATTATTGTCCTATCACATTACGAGCCACGTGCGTAGCACGTAAATCAATACTAGTAGTAAAAAAAATCATAATCTTTTGAAATACAGTTTTTCTAAATATGTGAGGAATTATAAATTTTTATTTCCATAAAAGAATATAAAAAACATTAATATTTTATACATAAATGGAAATCGTATACAACTACAAAGGTTTTTTTTGCTTTTAATTGAGAAGACGTAATGCTAAAGCCACTCAGCTTGCTCACAGAATCACTAATTTGATCCATAAAAGTCGTGATTAGTAAGTTAATGAGGAGGCAAAAGTACCATCCACCTCCTAAGTGGATAAACATTGTGAACTGTGACTAAAAAATTTAATGTGGGTGGGTAGGGACATTTTTCCGCAAATTTTCCTAACTTAAGCACTGAAATTAATTTTTTTTCAATCCAAAACTTAAAATTTAATCCTTTCATTTTTCTTTATTTCTTTGCGCTTTGCTTTATGGGCCAAATTAAGATTTCTAGAATATGGGCTTCGAATTGGTCACTGTTGATTACGGCTAATAATCACCCATGGCACCTCAACTTTAGGGGTACGGGCGCTAAACCCCCTGATGTTTAAAAACGGGCGCTAAACCCCCTAAACTTTGTGTCGGCGCTCACTAAACCCCTTTTGGACGAAAATACCCCCGGCGCCGTCTTTTGTTTGGCGGCTGTCTTTTAAAACAGAAAAAAAAAATTGACAGCACCAAGTGTCAGTTGACACGTCATCAAAAGACAAAAAAAAATAAAAATACCCAAAACACCCCTAAATATAATATCTGATAAAATAAAAAAACCCAACCACTCATTCAAAACCCAACCACCCATTCAAAACCAACGCATCACTGATCTAACCATCGCCGCCACCCGACCACCACCGGAAAATTTTCCGGTCATCTTCTCCGAGTGAATGATGACCGGAAAATTTTCCGGTCACCAAAATAAACGGATCCGGTCACCAAAATAAACGGATCTGCAGATCTGTTCCTCTTGAGGAACGGATCTGCAGATCTGTTCCTCAAGAGGAACAGATCGGCGGATCTGTTCCTCAAGAACAGATCCGGCGCCGGATCTGTTCTTGAGGAACAGATCGCCGGATCTGTTCCTCAAGAACAGACCCGACGCGGGTCTGTTCTTGAGGAACAGATCGGCGGGTCTGTTCCTCAAGAACAGATCCGCGCCGGATCTGTTCTTGAGGAACAGATTCGAAAGATGGCCGGAAAAATTTTCCGGTCATCTTCAATAGAGAAGATGACCGGAAAATTTTCCGGTGGTGGTCGGGTGGGTGTGTTCCGGTCGGGTGGGGATGGTCCGGTCGGGTGTTGGGTTCATCTTTTAATTTAGATTGGGTTGATTTATTTATTTTGTCTTTTTCTAAATTAAATTGAGGGTATTTTAGGTGTTTGAAATTTTTAAGGTATATTTCTGACGTGTCAGATGATATGACAGTGTCAGAATTTTTTTTTTAAAATGTCAGTTGACTGAAAAAACGGCGCCAGGGGTATTTTGGTCATATTTCGTCCAAAAGGGGTTTAGTGAGCGCCGACACAAAGTTTAGGGGGTTTAGCGCCCGTTTTTAAACATCAGGGGGTTTAGCGCCCGTACCCCTAAAGTTGAGGTGCCATGGGTGATTATTAGCCGTTGATTACAGCTCAGGTTATTATTTTTGAGAAAATTAGAAAAAATACTCTCTTTTTGAAAATAATATGATTTCCTACCTCAATAAGAAAAAGATAGAGAAAATATCTCACCATTTTAATGTTTTTATTTTTTTACTCTAACACCTATTTATATTATAATTATACCTATCTTTTATTATTATTTTATTCTAACCATATTTTTTCTACTCTTAAATGACAACTGTCACTTATTTTCTTTTATTCTCTCTCCTTTTCTCTTTCTTCTTCATTCCTTTTCTTTTTCTTATCTGTTCTTTTTTTCCCACCATTCTTTTTCTTCATTTTCTTCTTCTTCTATATTCCTTCTTCATTTTTGTTCTATTCTTCTTCATCGTTAATTCATCATTCCGCCGTCGTTCTGCCATCATTCTGCTGCTGCTCAGCCGTTTTTCACATTTAATTTAGCGTTTTTTTCTCGACTCGTGGTGATTAATACGATTTGTTTAACTTTCAGATCTAAATAAATTACTCTTGAATTTTTTTCAATTTTAGATCTAAAAATCTGCATTAAAAACGTTTTTATACATTACAAATGATTTTCTAAAAAAAAAACTGCTTCTGATTATCATATGAGTATCATCACTGCATTATCATGCAAGTATCATAACACTGCAGAAAAAATCAATTTTTTTATTAAAAAACAGCGTCTGATTATCATGTTATTATCATGTCGTTATCATAACAATATTTATATGATTATGATAAGGTTATGATAATGCAAATGTACGATAATGATAATAGTATGATAATGTCTTTATGATAATATAATGATAAGCTTATAACAGTATGATAATATGATACTTACATGGAATTTTTTTTACAAAAATAGTGTCATATGATAATGTTTTATCATATGATAACGAGATGATAATATGTATGGTACATATATGATAATATCTATAATAATGTATGGTAAAATAGTGTTTGATTATCATGTCGTTATCATAACACTGGAATATGATAATTAGATGATAATGAATTATAATAAGGTTATGATAACTGGATGATAACGTACGTGAAATTAGAATTACAAAAAAATTCATGACACCAGTATGATAATCAGATGATAATAAAATAATAAAATTATGATAATAGTATGATAATATGATACCTATATGTAAAAAAATTACAGAAAAATTATGATAATGAGATGATAATGTAAAGATAATATGATGCCTGTATGAAAAAAATAATTACAAAAAAATTATGATAACGAGATGATAATGTGAAGATAATAGTACGATAATATGATACATGTATGAAAAAAACAATTATAAAAAAATTATTATAATGAGATGATAAGGTGAAGATAATAGTATGATAATATGATCTTATTATACTTCATTATCATAATATTTTCTTCACATTATCATCTCGTTATCATAATTTTTATGTAATTTTTTTAATATAGGTATCATATTATCATACTGTTATCATAATTTTATTATTATGTCGTTGTCATAACATTATCATTTAGGTCCAATAATACATTATCATCTCGGTATCATATGATTATATTATGATAACGAGATGATAATACAGTGGTAACAACATGATAATCAATTTTTTGTAGAAAATATTTCTTTATACAGTGTTATGATAACAACATGATAATACAGTGATACTCATATGATAATAAGAGACTTTTTTTTTTTATAAAAAATCATTTTTTTTCTGCAGTGTTATGATAATCATATGATAATCAAATCCTGTTTTTTTTGCAGAAAATCGTTTTTTATGCAGAAAATCGTTTTTTATCATAACATCGTTTTTCATGCAGATTTTTAGATCTAAAATTGAAAAAAAAATCAAGAGTAATTTATTTAGATCTGAATATTATAAAAATCGCAATAATCACATGAATTAAAGAAAAGTTTGCTAAAATAAAATATGAAAAAACAATGCAGTGACGGTGGAGCGATGGAGAAACGGCGGCGGAGCGATGAAGGAACGAAGAAAAAAGAAAGAAACTGGAGAAGAAAAGAAGAAATAAAGAAGAAGAAGAAAATTGACGAAGAAAAAAAATAGAGAAGAAGAAGAAGAAGAAGAAGAAGAAGAGAGGAGAGAGAAAAAGAAAGAGAGAGTCATAGAAAAATGACAGTTGTTATATGCTAAGAGTAAGAAAATATAATTAGAGTAAAAAATTAAAAAAAAAGTAGGTATAATTATAATATAAACATGCTTTAGAGTAAAAAAATAAAAGCATTAAAATGATGAAGTATTTTTTTTATCTTTTCTTTATTAAGGTAGGAAATCAAATTATTTTAGAAAATAGAGTATTATCCTAATCTTCTCTTTTAAAAAAAAAAAAACAATCTGATCAGTGAATTAACTTTGTTTCACACAAAAAAATTAAAAGAAATAATTATTGTCGATCATTCAATTTAGATTAGAACTATTACAATCTCATTATTTTTAAGACTATAGATCTCGAGTTCGAATCACTATGACAGTAAAGACTCTTTTGATCGTCATTTTAGAATAAAAATAGAAAATAAAACATTTAATCAAATACATTATTTCCTGCTTAGGCCAGTTAAGTTCATTATTAATTTGATCAAATATTTTGATTGTTAAAAATTAACTTCAAGATAATAATTAACTTTTTTATAAAAGTAATTTATAAAAGGAAATCTAAAATATATTTGTATTCATAATTATTTTTAATTTTTCTTTAAATAAGTTTTAAAAAAACAAAATTGAATTTATTAAAAATATTATATTCTTTATATATGAAATTTTTTATGGCAAAAAAATGAAACAATATAATGGACACGTTTAAAAAAATTCACTTTAATTTAAACAAATGACTGACATTGAAACTGAAAATTAAAAAATAAGTTAATATTGACAATATTAAAAGTTTGAGACATAAGTAAAAAAAAAATTAACAAATTTAAGCATTTAAAATTTGAATCTTTTCTCATTGTATATGTTTTTCAGAAAATGCAAATTACTTAGCCATTGGAGTTTGAACTGTAAAAATTACACACAAGCTTAGACCCTCCCAAATACAAAAAATAAACAACTAAAGAATATATATATTTTGCAGACCAATAATTAAACGGCAAATTGATACAACAAACTCAATCAAATAATATTTCTAATATTCACCAAATGGAAAAGGACTTATAAAGGCAGAATTCAACTCCCAAATCTTGAGTGTAGCCTTAACATTAACACTGGTTGCATTGTTGAACAAGAACACCTTTGCAGCTCCATAAATTGCTTCTGTTGGATAAATTCTTGATGTGATCACTGTTCTTCCTCCTTGTGCAAAACTCTCCACAATTGAATGATCAACCTGCACGAGTTCATTTTTTTATAATTAAAGATCATCGATACTTAATATAATTCAATTAATTAGGGTTTAGAGTTTCGGGTTTCGGATTTACCAATATCCTCATCTTTAAATTTTCATTTTCCAGCACAGGAACAGTGCTACCATAAACTTGCTTAAAGACATCAGCCTTTGACGATCTACGTAAATAAAATCCATTAAATTATTATAAATAGATATGAATAAGAAATACAAGAATAACGAAAGAAAGTAAATAAAAACCTTGTTTCGTCAGCGCAGAAATAAGTTTTAAGAGTGCCATCAGTTGAACTTTCAGGACGAAAAAATACAGGGGTCAGTTCAGAAAGTGAGTCGTCTGCAAGAACTAGCAGACCAAATGGTCCCAATGAACTCCTGGCTACTGCACCACCACCGCAGCCATATTCTTCACCGGTTGATTCTGATATTAATTCTGTTTCAAACTCTGCAAATATGTCTAGCTGCAAAATATTCCACACAATGAACTCATATTACATATTTAATATATAGTTTTATTAATTAGAAACACCATGGAAATATTAAAGGAAACTTCAGAAGTAAAGGGAAATATACCTGACTGGCCGAGCCAATGTCAAGTGGGATGACTGAACCAGGTGCAATCACAATCTGTTCAAATTCAGTACTCTTCAATCTCAAGCTCTCAATTTCTTCCACTGGCCAATGTAGCAAATTAGCCCCGGTCTTGCTATCAAATACGATGGTCCTTGGAATAGTCTTGCCCAACACAATAAATAATTAAAAATTATAAAAATAGCTTAAAATCAGTCAAAAATTGCAAATACACTTCAAAAAAATTGCTTTTAACTTATAGAGTTACCGCTCCATATTTAAAAATATGTAATTTAGTACGATCCTTATCATAAATGTATAAATCATATAGTTTTAATGTATTTGATATGTAACTATAATGTATTTTATAAGTAAAACTAAAAGCGTAAGAACTGGTTGTTTTCATTATTTTCGGTAAAATAATATTTTTGGATTTTAAGTATATTCTCAAAAATTAAGTAAATTTTTTTGATAATTTTGCTGTTTTTTCTATATACAACTAATTAATGCATATACTTTTTTTTAATTTTAATTGCTTAAAACAATTTTTGTTGGATTGATTTGTGGGGAAAAGTTGAAAACTACCTAATTTTGTTAAAATAATCTCAAAAATACATATGTTCTTTTTTATTTACGGACAACACTTACAAAACAAAATAAATTGCACCTAGCACTTGATTTAATAAAAATATTAAAACTAACACTTAAAACTTTATTTTTCTATTTTTTTTATATTTCAATCTATATTTAAACCCTAAATCATAAAGCATACTAAACCCCAAACCCTAAATCATGCTAACCCTAAACTCTAAATCCTAAATTATGCTAAACCCTAAATTTTAAATCCTAAACCGTGCTAATTCCTAAATTCTAAACCCTACCATGCTAAACTGTAAACCCTAAATTATGCTAAACCTTAAATTTTAAACCCTAAACCATGCTAATCCCTAAATTTTAAACTCTGCCATGCTAAATCCTAAATCTTAAACCCTAAATTCTAAACCCTAACCCTAAAATCTTAAATCATAAACCCTAAAATCTTAAACTCTAAATTCTAAACCTTAAAAAAGTGTGGTTACATGTTGGATGAAATAAAAAAATAGGATTAAATGTTGGATGAAATAAAAAAAAGAGGGATCAAGTGTTGGATGAGATAAAAAGGTAGGATCAAGTGTTGGATGAAAAAAAAAGGTGGAATGAGGTGCTAGATGAAATAAAAAGATGGAATCAAGTGCTAAGATAAAAAAAAAGTACTTAAGTATTTTTGAAATTATTTTTAATAATCAAGTGCTGAGTCTAATTTTCTCTTGATGGTGTTCGTTTGTACCTGAACAGAAGCCCAGCCCTTTTGTAAATCATCTTGTTCAGTATCAGTTTCATTGATCCAGCCCCATAAGATCCTCCTCTGTTTATTCTGGTCATAAAAGGACTTTGACGCATAATACCTTCCATAATCCACCCGTAACCCGATACCCACATCCTCTTCTGGGTTATCAGGTGTCCATTTATCTCTTACCGGGTCGTATGTACCGATTGCATAATAATCCACCTTTGTATTATCCAAACTAGCTTTCAATACGTGCTTAATCCCCGGCCCATTTGCTGAAGTGTCCAAACCATTTGACCCGTTTAATGCAACAGGGTAAAAGTCCACACATTCCCACATACCCGTACCCTCAACCGAATGTAAGAGTCCATCCAGCAACTCATAAGTTATAAAGTTGGTAGTTTTGTACATAAGTGAGATTCCAATGGTTTCATTTATTCTTGACCCGATTGTGAGCCTCCATTTTCCATCGGGCCCCATCCAGGCCGTTGTCGGATCTCTGAATTTATCGAATCCAATTCCAGGTGGTGGAAAAAGAACCGGGTTTCCAGGATATTTGACCCAGTCTATAAGGAGAGGATCAGATAGGTTGGCGGGGTAGGCTAGATTTTGCACCTGCAGTGATGTGTTAGTGTCCCCAGTGTAAAGCATTACGATCTGACCGTCAGGAAGGAAAGTAGCTGAGCCTGTCCATACACCGTTGATATCATACCATTGATCAGGGACCATTGCCAAGGGGAGATAGAGCCAGTGAATCAAGTCCCTTGATACAGCATGACCCCACCTGATAAGGCCCCACACTGCTGAATCAAAATTGTATTGGTAGAATAGATGATACCATCCCATGTGGAATAATGGACCTGCATGTAGACAATATTTACAATCCGTGACCGTGCTTAGCAAACTAACAACTAGTATATTAGGAATAATTGATCATAAGGTTACTCGAACAGTCAGATTTTATTTTGGAGACCAAATTTTAATTTATTTCAATTTAATTATTGTATATTACTTTCATCTCACCAAAGATTTTCAGCCAAAGTGATTATGCGACAGCCGAATTTTTCAATAAACAATAGATTTTTATTTGTATTTTTATGAAAATTTATCATTTATGCACAATTTTAATTCTTCGGAGTTTTTCGACCAAATTAACATACATGTCAAATTTCTAAGAAAAATAAAACAAAATACAATTGCTACATATACATTTTTTACAGATAAATCCCTCAATGAAATAAAATTAAAATTGATAATCGAATTGAAAGTAATTAAAATTTGGTTAATAAAATGAGACTTGTTCATGTGCCGGGATTTGACGCTGCCTGCCACGCTTTACTATTTTTATGTAAGTTTAAGCCGGCTCGAGCTCAATATGAACTTTATATATGCTATACAGTTCTGGTTCTCTATGTATATATATGTGAGCTCGGGCCATATATTTTGAGGTTTATACGAAAAATTATAAAATATCAAATGCTCGAGTCGGCCCATAAATTAACTAGTGGACTAGGCTAAAGCTCATGCGGGGCTAAAGATAAAAAGTTAAAATTAAGCTCGGCCTTAGGCGGACGAGCCTAGCTAGAAGGGTATCCAAATCCACAAATAGATATTTTTAAAAAGTCTGATAATTTGAGTAGCTCTAAAATCAATTATTCCACCTATTAGATTGTAACTAAAATTACATATTAACAAACTTACCTAATTTTATATAGTCCATGATTAATCCTCTAATATATAAAAGATGTATTTTTTTTTATAAAATTGTATATTCATGCAATAACTTTCCTTCAACTTGAGAATTGAATTTTATTCTGAAAAAAAAAGTTACTTTTGTTTACAATACGCTAACATCATATTTTACATTTTTATGTTTTTGGGTAAATCTTATAATTCAAACATATATCATGGGTGGATTTCTTGAAACTAGAATGGAAAATAAAAATGATATTTGAATTATTTCTGATGGACACACCCAAATATATAACAGACGTGTAACGTTTTCTAACATATATATTGACCTATTAAAAATCATAAAATACGATTGTATTATTATAGACAAAACAAAATCAATTAGCCCCACTCCTCATCCAACATATCAATTATTCAATTACCAAAACTATATTATGATTGGTCCATAACTACTAAAGTCCTCTTGTATTTTTTTCACGTAAATAAATTTGGTCACGTTACTTTATCTCTTGGCCACTGTTTCAGACAGGTTGCTTCCATATAGAGTACTTACAGTATACGTCTATGCCACAAAAAAACATGTGGTATTGGTGGCAAGTTATCGATACAGATTGGAAAATCTCATCCGTTCGATCTAACGTTCGCCAATTTTCTCATCAAAGAAAAATCATATGAATGCATTGATTGACCATGCATTTAATTCTCACCAAAGAGGATAAGAGTCCATAAAATATTGAGTGTTTGGACCAAGTAATCATAAGAATAATTAGATAAAAGTAAAACCCTAATTATATGTTTAGATCCTAAATGACATGCATTAGTGTGTAATCAGTCAAGCAATGATGTAATAGTAATCAAGCATGAATTAATAAACTACGAGTTGAAGATCGTACCGTCAGGATCTGAAACAGATTTCCATACGTAAGAACAATCACCAAAAACAAAGACATAAAAATATATATTAGAAAACAACAAAAATTAAAGAAAACGCAAAGTTAATCCAAGAAAATGAATATATAACGTGGTGATTAATAATAGTTTTAATTATAGATAGAACTGGAGTATTTTCAGCTTTATTTCAATACATTTTCAGAAAACTATCAAATTAGATAAAAATTAAAAAAGAAAAAAGATTAGGTATTTGTTCACCTACCATTCATCCAATGGTTTTCAGGCTGAAAATGGTAAGAAGTTTTTTGCCAAGAAAACATAGCATTTGTCCAATTGTAAGACAGTCCATCATTCAAATACGACGGACTTGACTTAGCTGATACACCTTCAGCTACTCCTCTCGGCACCGGCACCGCCGCAGATTGTGCTGCTGACTGGTTTTTATTTGGCTGGGGCGATGGTTGTTGGCTTTGTTTAACGATTAATGCGAGCAATGACAGCAGAAAAACGACTGAGAAAATCTTTAAAGGTCGCCGGACTTTTGTGGAAGGTTCGTGGTGGGAATTAGGTTGCTCCGGCAAAGGAGCGTAAGGTGCATGTAGAGTATTTTCAGACGAGGTGGCGGCAATGGAGGAACTGTCCATTTGTTGTTAGGGAGGTATAGAAATTGAAGACAAATGGAGTAGTGTAATAAAGCGTAATGGTCGGAAGCAGATCTTGCTAGATGTTTGGAGCCTAGAATATTTCACGAGAGTGAGGATTTAGTGGTTGGTTCAATTAATTTAAGAGTTGCAGAGATATAATTACACGTGTAGTGAGGAAGGAACAATAAAAATTAGGAAAAATAACAAATTAAATCCTCAAATTATTTAAAAAACCTGATCATTATAAAGATACTCACGTTTTCAAATTTTTATTCATTTTCTAGACTTTTAAAAATGTTACTTTTTAACCTATTATTTAATTTTATGCTTTAATTATGTCGTATTTTTTAATTTGAGAGGTTGTGTGTGATTATTTTACACGTGATTTAATTTTTCAAAATTGAGATTTTATTTCAATAGGCAGAAGAAGAAGTGAGGAGTAATAATTTTTAGTAGCTAGAGAAAATAGAGAGAGGTCAGATGGTCCTTTTTATTGATCTAGGATGAGTTGGGAAACCATGTAGCTAGTAGGGGTGAGCAAAAACCGAACCGAACCGAAAAACCGAACCGATCCAGACCAAAAAAGATTATGGAGTGGTTAAAATGGTTAAAACGGAGTGGTTTGGTTTAGAATTTTTAAGATTTCCGGTTTTCGGTTATGGTTTGGATTTAGAGCTCGGTTAACCGAACCGAACCGAAAACCGAAAACCCTAAAACTCTGCCGTTTAATGTAATTTAGGAGGGGTTATTTTGGAATTTACTTACACCTAAAAAATGATGCCCTAATTCACTATCCCCAACCTGCCGTTTCCCACTCTTTCATTTTTCACTCTAATCTAAGCCTTTTCCCTTTCCTTCTCTCTATTCTCTCAAATTCTCCATTGTTGGATAAATCTTGTTTCAAAAGTTTAAAATTTTATTTTTCTTCTCTAAATTATTAAAGTATTCTACTGCACCTAATTATAATAAACTCAAAAAAAATTGATATTTCTTCCTCAAATGATCTAAACGGCTGCACATAGTTTGTGATTAGTAGATTGAGCATGCAGATTTCTCGTCTTTTACGGTTCGTTACTTGTTCAAACTGTTCTTAGATTTCAATTATGATTACTAATTTTATTAAATTTGATTTCTTTTTAATAGATCCAACTTCTATACTGTATTTTATTATTTGAGATCTTTGCTTGGTTTCTCACTATTTTTAAGACAAATCCATGTTTATTTCTTAACTTTTTGATATTTGTTTGTTATTCTAATTTTTTCTTACCGTTTGGTTTTTAATTTTTGCAGGACAACCAGCTTTTACTTTGGATCTGTGGGTAAAGAAAGAGCTAAAGAAGAAATTAACAAATTTTAGTTGTTCTTGCATTGTAGTTTTAGATCGGTTGATTAAAATGTAAAAGAAATTAACAATCAATTAATGTAATCAAACCACATTTATGTATATAGAATTATTTATATTTTTATTTATTCGAATTTTATGTGTTTTACTTAAATCGGTGAACCGACCGAACCGAACCGAAAAAACCGACTTTCTCGGTTCACCGAACCGAGAAAACCGTGAACCGTAGTAGTGAAGTTTGGTTTTGATTTTTAAGGGGTGGTTTGGTTTGGTTCTGAAAATTGGCGAACCGAACCGAACCGAGCTCACCCATAGTAGCTAGATAGAACCTTTTCCAATTTAAAAATCGATACAAATGAAATGCAATATTAAAAATTAAGATTTATGAAAAAAATGAACGAAACAAAAATTAAAAAGATTGAGTATTTTTAAGTGATTAGGGCATATGGAAATTTGGCAGCCACTTGAACAACAATCATGTGCAACCTCTGAAACTTCAAAATTAAGCACAATTGAAATATCAAATTGAAAAATGGATTACAATTGGCATTTTTAAAAAATATAAAAAAAAAATCGATAAAAGTAAAATATATTTGGATAATTAAATCTTATTTAAATAGAATAATTTTCCTTTTTTAATATATATTATAGACTATAAAATAATAAATATTTGACTCTTTAATCTATTATTAAAAATTTAGAGTTTAAATAAATAAATTTTTTTCTCTCCAATCTTACAGCAGTATTAGAAATAGAAGGTTTATTTTCCACTTTTTAAGGAGTTAGATCTGTTTTGTAAACAAAATGTTATAATTTTTTTGAAGCAATTATTTTATAGATGTGATTTCTATAGTTCCTCATAAAATATCGAGGCGATGACAAAAGTACCTAAAATTTTAAAAATATTTACAAAAGTACCTGTAAACTTTTTTTATTTACAAAAATACGACTGATTTAAAATTAATTACAAAAGTATCAAAAAATGAAAATTAATTACAAAAGTACGATTTGTATAATGTCGGTATAATTATGGTATAATTTTAGAATACTAAAACTATAAATCAAATAATTTAAAAATAATATTTGGTTTATTATTAGTATAATTTCAGTATATTTTCGATATATCGATTATAAATTTTTATATATATTTTCTAGTTGATAACATGTATATTTTTTTTATATGTACTTTTCATTATAGTTGGTAATGAAATAGAGAATTTGTATATTGTTGGTATAATTTTAGCTTATTGTTAGGTTAATATTTAGTATGCAATTTGGTGTAATGTTGATTAATAATATAATTTCAGTATATTTTGATGTGTACACTTTTGGTATACTGTTGGTATAATTTTGGTATATTATTAATTTAATTTTTAGTATACGATTTGATGAAAGTTTGGTAAATTTTCATTTAATATTAATAAAATCTTAGTATGTATAGTGTCGGTATAATTTTGGTATAATGTTGATAAAATGTTAATATAATGTTAGTTTATTAGTATACTGACATTATACCCACAGTATACACCGTATGTTTGATATTATTTTTTGTTTTTTTGTACTTTTGTAAATATTATTAATATTTTTGTAAATGAAAAAAGTCAACATGTAGTTTTATAATTATTTTTATTTTTTTTGGTAAATGGTGTAATTTCCTCTAAGAGTAAATTACACCATTTACCAAAAAAAATAAAAAAAATTATAAAACTACATGTTGACTTTTTTCATTTACAAAAATATTAATAATATTTACAAAAGTACAAAATAATATCAAACATACGGTGTATACTGGAGGTATAATGTTAGTATACTAATAAACTAACATTATATCAACAGTATACCAAAATTATACCGACATTATACATAATGAGATTTTATTAATATTAAATGGAAATTTACCAAAATTACATCAAATCGTATATTAAAAATTAAATTAATAATATACCAAAATTATACCAACAGTATACCAAAAGTGTACACATCAAAATATACTGAAATTTTATTATTACATCAACATTACACCACATCGCATACTAAATATTAACCTAACAATATACTAAAATTATACCAACAATATACAAATTCTCTAGTTCATTACCAACTATAGTGAAAAGTACATATAAAAAATAATATACATGTTATCAACTGGAAAAAATATATAAAAATTTATAATCGATAGACCGAAAATATACTGAAATTATACCAATAATAAACCAAATATTATTTTTAAACTATCTGATTTATAGTTTTAGTATTCCAAAATTATACCATAATTGTACCAACATTATACAAATCGTACTTTTGTAATTAATTTTCATTTTTTGGTACTTTTGTAATTAATTTTAAATCAGTCGTATTTTTGTAAATAAAAAAAGTTTGCTGGTACTTTTGTAAATATTTTTAAAATTTTAGGTAATTTTGTCATCGCCCCTTTATAATATAAACCCATATTGTAATTGTACACCCTTCACAACCCGCACATTTATGTAATCGAAAATTTAGGTAACCTATTAATTTTAAAGCCTAATAGATAAATCTAAATTTTATTACAATTTTAATCAATATTTTTAATTTTTATAATAATATTTTAATTTAAACATTTTGTTGTAATTTTAACTATTATTTCAATTAATTTAATAGTTTTAATCTTTCACCTCAATACAATACGTATTAGTTTTATTTGTATTTTCCAGTCATTTTGAGCTTCATTCTTTTTTTACTTCAACCACTAAAAAATTAAATTTTTTTTAATATTAGAAGGTAATTTTTGAAATTTTAAAAATATTTTCTACTAATCACAAAGTTATTATATAAATTAAATTTAAAATTGGATCAATTAAATTAATTAGAAAAATTGACTAAAATTTCAAAAAAACGATGAAATTGGAACATCATTATAAAACTTAAAAGTTTTACTTAAATTTGTAACAACCCTCAAAGATTTCAATTTATTTTTCTATTAAACCTAATTTTAAACCAAATTGAACCAGCTTTTCCTATTCGACTTAATTTGATTCGACTTAATATACAAACTAGTGAATATAAAATGTGAAATATTTGACGATTCCAAGTTTAATTAAACAAAAAACGCAATATTGGCAACAACTAGGAATTTTTCGATGAAGGGTGTCATTTTACTTCCCATACTTTTTATGTTCTCTTTTATTTGATAAATCTTTTATACATACGGTTTATTATAATTAGTAAATTTTTTAATTATTAGTTTTGAAATATTGTAGATGCCAGAAGTAAGAAAATTAATGCGATAAAATATTGTTAAAATGAAATTATATATTTATTAAATTTATTTAATAATATTAATATACAGCTAGAATCTTATCCAATATTTTATTTATATTTTATATAAAAGTAGATATGTAATCAAATCAACCTTTAAGAGATAAGTGGGTCCGTATAATCCACGCAGATATGATGAGCACGTGATATGAACCAAACATGTACTTTTCATCAATTTCTAAGGGCCAAATGTATACTTCTGCCCCCAAACTTTAACCTTTTGATCAATTGTACATTCATACTTAGGTGATAATCATTTTAACACTTACATTTTGAATTAACACATTCTAATGCTCCTAAAGTATATGTTTTTTTTGTTTAAAAAGCCTCTCAACTTTAAATTAGCTCTTTCTGCCTCCTATTCTTTCATTTTTTGTATTTATAAGACCTTCTAAGTTCTATGGATGTCCGTTAAAAATAAATTACACGCGTTTGACAAACATCCACCGAATTGTCCTATAAATACGAAAAATGAAAAGATAGAGGTTAGAAATAGCTAATTGAAATTGAAAGACTTTTCAAAAAAAAACATATACTTTAGGATTTTGAGAATGGATGAATATTTTATTTACATAAATTAAATATATTTTTTATTCTTTCTTTTTACTAAAGGTTAAACTTGTGTAATTGTTTCTAATAGACTAATACATAAATTAAAAAAAGTCATATATTTCATTTATTTTTTAGTCTAATTGACATTTGCTTCTATGCTCATTTCTTTCGTCATTTGAATGAAAATACCTAACACGTCTTAGAGACGAACATTTATACTTTGTCTTTTCAAAATGAATAACAATATGATCTATATTTTATTTGCATTTCTAGATAATTTTATAATATTAATTAACAGGACTCACTTGCCACATCCTATAAATTTGTTTTATTTTAAAGATAATTTAGTAATTTAATTTATTCTCTTAGAATATTTTAATTTGCTTATATAATAAAACAAACATAAAACTTAAGAAACCAAATCCAACCACACTAAAACTACCTATCCAAACGGAGAAATCCAGCCATGCCACTTTTAGATTAGTGGTTAATGGTGAATTTACACTCACAGAAGAGACGAGAAATGAGGGGCAGGTCTAGTGTATTTTTTGAAATTTTGATGTGATTTAAGATCGATTAAACTATTAATTATTGAGCATTCACAAATACAGTGCCATTTTTTATGCAAAATTTAACATGAAAAACTGATAAAATGCTACATTTAGCATAATTTTCTGAATTCGTCTCCAATGCAAAAAGTGTTATAATAGCTTAATATGATAATTATTTATTAATTTTTTTTATCATGTTATAAAAAAAATTCAATCATATGTTTTATAATTTTTTTTAAAATATACTACGATCATGTACGGAAGTGTTGCCCTTCGGCTCAGCAATATGGAAAAATAATTTTTATTTTTTATTTGATAAAATAATGAGCTCTTTTAAATAGAATTGTTAAGTGAATTGATGAATTATAAAAAAATAAAATGTTTTATAAATTATTTTAATATGCGGGCGTGTGTCCTACAATTAAAAATTTAATTAATTGAGATCGTAAAAAAACATAAAATTTAAAATGAAAAGAAAAACAATAAATAATGAAAAGAAAGTAATAATAAAATTATAAGTGAAAATGAATTTTGATTGGTCATGCTAAATGTAACATAGGATATAACATATACTAAATTTAACACGGTAGCACTGCATTGGAGTTGAATTTAATGACTCAGTGTTAAATTATAGCATTAGCATGTCAATTTACATTGAATTGTGGATGCTCCGACTTAATTAGATTTCATATTTGTTAAAAATGAAAAAGAAAAATAAATAAAAAATAGAAAAAATCTAGCGGTTGGGAGATTTTTATTATAAAATTTTATTTAACTAAGTGAAGTGAGATATTAGAAGAGAGAAAATTGTTGAAGGGTTACTATTCTAGTAATTCTGATTATCTATGGATCTAATTCTGTTGGACTTGTTAATTTAATATCAGCTGAACCTAGAGGAACTAGTAAAAATAAGGTAAGCCATTTTTTTATAAGGCCCAATAAAATGTTAGCAGAGATCACATTCCATCAAACTAGAGCATAAATGAGTGAGTTGTTTATAAAATAAAATCTTAAAAATTAGACAAAAGGTCTGAAAAACTACCGACCTTTCAATTTTTTTTAGGCTTAATTACTTAAAAACCACTCACCTTGAATTTTTTTTTCGTTTATACCATGACCTAGAAAAAAATTCATTTATACCCTGACGTATGTATTTATGTTTCACCTCTACCCCGAAACACTAAATTAACCTCTTTTCATTTAGAAAAAAGTTTAAAATAGTTCTTCATTTTTAACCTAAGCTAATTAGAGTTTAATTAGAAATGAATTTTTCTCTAAATGAATGACTATTTTAAACTTTTTTTTTAAAATAAAAAGATGTTAATTTAGTGCCTCAGGGTAGAGATGAAACATAAACACATACGTCAGGGTATAAATGAATTTTTTCCTAGGTCAGGGTATAAACGAAAAAAAAGTTCAAGGTGGGTGGTTTTTAAGTAATTAAGCCTTTTTTTTAATAACACCCTCATCTTGTAATTTTTTCAACAACACCCTATTTCGTATTTTTCGATTTCAATAGCACCCTAAATTTAAAAAAAAAGATGATTTTACTATTATAAGGATTAAACTTTTTAAAATAATTAAATTTAAGGGTCATTTTATACTTTTTTCTACTTGGACAAATTCAAATAAGTCCCTTAACTTAAAAACCTTTCAAAAAAATTCAAATAAATAAATAAATATATATTAATAATTTAATTTTAAATCAAAAAGAAGGAAGATGAGCAGCTCGTCTTCCTCCATGGAAGACCATCTGCTGGTCTTCCATGGGGGAAGACCAGCGAGCCATGGAAGACCAGCCGCTCGTTGGTCTTCCCCCATGGAAGACCAGCTGCTGGTCTTCCATGGAGGAAGACGAGCCAGCTCCTACAGAGTGGGTTCGTTTTTTTTTTAATTTAAAATTAAATATTTGTTCTTGTATTTTTTTATTTTGTGAAGAAGATGGCGTTTATGTATAATTTAAAACATTGTTTAGAACTTATGATATATATGAAGGATTTTTTTTTTGAATATTAACCAAATGAAAAAAAGTTTAATTTGATGTTTTAGGGTGCTATTGAAACCGAAAAATATGAAATAGGATGCTATTGAAAAATGGGGTATTCCTATTAAATAGCACCACCTTTAGCGTTTTTTGCGATTTAAGCCACTACTACAAATTGTCTCAATTGTTAGCCCAAACTTTCCAATCTTTTTAATTATTAGCCCAGGTTTCAATTCCGGCATCTGAAATCCCACGTGGCTCGCCGGATTGCCTCGTCAGCGCCAGCGTGGCTTCTTCATGCGACGTCGTTTTGGATTATTCCTACCAAATAACACGAACTACCATTTTGTCTCAAATATTAGCACAACCTTTTAAATATTTTTAAATTTTAGCCTAAAATTCGTTTTCGGCTATTGGAATCACAACTAACCCTACGTCACAGTCATAAATTTATAACCCTAAAATCACAACTATAAATTCACAAACTCTAAATGCTATGTATGTTATGTTACTATCAACTATTACAGAATGCTATATATGTTATCAACTGTTACTCACAACTACTGAATGCTATGTATGTTATCAACTGTCAAGCCATATAAGTACAATAAGTTAGTGCTTGTGTTAATAGCGCCTACTTCATCTTAATAATGGGTCATATAAGTGCAACAAATTAGTTTAATTAATATAAATATATTTAACGGGTTATATAAATGTCGCTCTCATGCAAACAATTACTATTTAGAAATAAATATTATATTTTGATATTTTAATTAATTTTAATTGTAAATGAAAATAATTTATTTAAAGACAAAGTATTATATTTGTGTAATACCCCAAAATAATTGATTAACTAATTGGAAAACGTGTACAGTCTGGATTCGCCAGGGTGGCGTTATCAGAAAGTTTTCATCTAAAATTTAGATAAGTAAGTTTTAGTAGGTCGATTTCAGGAAATTAAGATTACAGTTCAATTCTAAAGTTAGAATTGAAATTAAAAGGAAAAATATTAAGAAAAGTCTAAAATAAAGTACAGGGACCAAAGTGATAATTTAGCCACTTTGTGTCGGTAATGGAAATATTGGATTTTGACGGGAAAGTGTTAATATCGAGCTTCGTATTATTTATCGGATATAAATAATACGTAACAATAATAATTTAAGAATTTATCGATTTAGTTATGGACTAAATCGTACGAAAGAAAAGTTTAAAGGATAAATGATAATAAACAAAAAGAGCAAGGACCAAAGTGAGCATTTAACCTTAATATATAAGGATTGAAATATGAAGAAAGGAGAATCAGAAGGGTGATCTCCAGAAGCTTCAAACGCCGATTACGATCGTTTCGCCGCCGTTTCGCCGTTCGACGTCCGATTCGAGCGATTTTCGCGGCGATCTCTTTAGAATCGAAAGCCCTATCGTTTCCGAACATCAAATCAAGGTAAATCTTCAAAAAATTTGGTTAGAAATGGTTAAAAGGGGGCTGTTTTAGGTATATAGAATATTAGGATCGAATTTAACGTTTTTGAAGTTATTATAGCGTTTTAATGAAAACCGAGATGCGGGTTTTGTATAGTTGAATGTATAGCACGTCGGGATGGCTGAAAAGCCCCGGAAAACGACTTTCCTATATGTACTATTATTCATATGTTATAAAGAAACATAGTACGTCCCCATACGTACTTTTAATTATAACGAATAACCATACGTGCGTGTGTTATAGATGTATGATTGTAGATTGGAATGTGCATGTCATGGTCCATAAAGGATCAATACAACAGAACGGAAAATAGAATTAAATAATAAGCGTAAAACGAGAATTTGTACGATGGTACAACCAAATATAAGAACTAAGATACAAGGTTGATCTCGGTAGAGGAATCCCGAGACCTGTATCTTATCCATTCTCGATAATAGTCCTCGGGATTCATATGAAGATAAAATCAAGCGTAATATATCGAGAATCAATATGAGATAAGAGTAATAATTAAGATATGATATCAGATACATCGGTTGGCGTGGCTATCGATGTCAAATGATTAAAAACACATCGGTTGACTTTGCTATCGATGTCAGATATGTGAAACACATCGGTTGGCTTTGCTATCGATGTCAGATGATTAAAAACACATCGGTTGGCTTTGCTATCGATGTCAGAGAAGTGATCACATCGGTTGGCTTTGCTATCGATGTCAGATAAGTGATTACATCGGTTGGCTTTGCTATCGATGTCAGAAGGATAAAATCAGAGAAACTTAATGAGAAGAATAAAGATAATCAAAACTATAACAGTAAAGAAAACATGTCAAGTATACACGTAGTATAAACGTACATAAGACATAAGAATGAGGCAAGTATATCAAGTACGTCTATAACATAACCGCTTAGTTTATGATACGTACCTGACCTATAAAGGTATGAGTGAATATATGAAGTAAGATCATATGAATTATGATCCAAAAAGAATACTTTCTATATAAAGAGGTTTTCAAACGTTTTCACTCTTTATGTAATATTGCTTGTAATTAAATGTATTCACTCAGTTTTATACTGACCCCGTTGTTATTCCAATTTTTACAGGTTGAGTTAGGTATGATGTGGAGAATGAAGCTTCCGAAGTTTTAATTCTCGGAAGTAGTACGAGTCATGAGACTAGGTTCTCATTCTAGCAAGTCCGCAGTAGTTTAGAATAGTCAGACTCTATTTGTGAAGCGCTTTAACTCTGATATGTATTTCAAACAGGGGTCGTGTATATTTTGATATTATTATGATATACGAGATATAATTTGATTTGCAAAAAAAATTAGTATGTATTTTCAGGCTTGCTACGGGTTTTGGAGCTACCACTCCCATTTCCTAGCGCCGGTCGCGGCTCAATAATTTGGGTCGTGACAATTTGATATTTTGATTAATTTTAAAGTTAAATAACGGGTCATGTAAATACCTTAATTAACATTAATACATATAACGAGACATATAAATGTCGCTCATGTGCATAGCATGTGATAATAATAAATTAATATTATATATAACGGGTCTTATTAATTAATATCACAAACGTGGTATAGTTTCTATTTAAATAAAAATAATTATAATAATTTATTTACAAATAAAATATTATATTTAATATTTTAATTAATGTAAAATTTAAATAACGGATCATGTAATCGCTCACATTTATAACACGTGGCAAAACGCTAGTACTATATATAAAACCACGGGTTGGGGTGGGGGGGGGGGTGGGTACAGGCACATTTACGTTATTATCCTCTTCACTTTATAAAATATAATTATTAATTAAAAACTATTGAGATAATTATTAGAAAAAGAGTACTAACTAAAATAAATTTCTAATTTAGAATGCTAATTAAATTAAACTACTATATTAAGATAATTGTTTAGAATACTAATTAAAATAAACTATTATAAATATTTAACAATTACTATTTTAATTATATGTATATGATATAAAATTCTAAATAAGGTAAACTACTTTCAATAAATTAATATTTTAATTATTATTTGATTTTTTTATTTAAATTCTGTATATATAATTATAAAATTTTATTATCAATTAAAAATGTTAAACTATTAAATTAATCATCCAAAGTATTATATAAGATAAACTATTTCTAATTAACTATTATTTTAAATATTATTTAATAATTTGACGAGTCACACTGCGAGCCAAGTGTGAAACACATGAAACGACACTAGTTATTCTTAAATGTGCACATTAGATTCCAATAGCTGAAAACAGATTTTAGGCTAAAATTTAAAAATATTTAAAAGGTTGTGCTAATATTTGAGACAAAATGGTAGTTCGTGTTATTTGGTAGGAATAATCCAAAACGACGTCGCATAAAGAGGCCACGTTGGCGCTGACGAGGCAATCCGGCGAGCCACGTGGGATTTCAGATGCCGGAATTGGGATCTGTGCTAATAATTAAAAAGATTGGAAAGCTTGTGCTAACAATTGAGACAATTTGTAGTAGTGGCTTAAATCGCAAAAAACGCTAAAGGTTGTGCTATTTAATAGGAATACCCCTTGAAAAAATTATAAGGGTTATTGAAAAAAGAATGAAAGGTAGGTAGTTTTTCAGTCTTTTGCCTAAAAATTACACATATTTACGATAATATTGACCAATTTTATTTTTTAATATAGATATGTTTTCTGGAATTGACTATTTATATAATTTAATCTTTTATACATATTATTTTTTGTAAATATTTATAAAAAATATGATCTATCTTCTCTATACAATCTATCTTTGACCCTCTAGTAGCAAGCAACTCAGCTCCACTTAATGATATTTTTGAAGAGAGAAACACTTAATCTAACCACAACCGCGGAATAATCATTGTAAACAGCTTACATTGCTATTAAACTTTTGGAAAATATTTTACAACTTTAATAACCCTCCTTATATAGCGATCAATAAGTGAGTTCCCTTCCAAAAATGCATATCTCAAAATCAACTTTTAATCCATTCATCTTTTTATTATTACGTTATGAGTTAAAAACAAAAGGGATTATACACCATTACTCTTTACTTTCACATCCAGATGTTTAGAATCCCAGACATTATTAATTGATTTCTCTTTTTCAAATTTAACTCGTTCATCACATATGCTCTTTACGGTCAGCACTCCCGCACATGAGCTACTACTGCTAAAAAAAAGTGCGTAAATAAGATTAATATGAAGACAAAAAAAGAACATTATAAATGAGTAAAAAGAACATCAAACATTTATAGAATTATGTATGAACCCAAATGAGGGTAATCTAATTAAAAATGCAAATAAAGGAAATAGATCACTGATACAGTAAGCTTAATTAAGCTATATAAAGAGCAGCATTATAAAGATAATTAAACAAAGGGATTTACAGTTAAAACACAAGAAGCAGCATTCACTTGAGCACTGTCATAATTAGGCAGACTGAGGATCTCTGCTTCTAAACTACTTGCTGTATTTCCTAGAAGAAAAAAATTAATAAAACAAAAGAAGAAACATATAAGCTTTTTCTTATCGTATGTGTATGTCAGAGTATTCTACTCCTCTTTTATATAATGGTTATAGAGCACTTGTTTTACTCCATATCACCAAGGAATTTAGGAACTCCATCACCTGAAATAGATAACAATCAGCGTAAGATTTTTGAGAAAAGCGAAGAACATTAAAGAAAGCTCTTCTTTGCTAAGATTACATACTTCCGACGGATCCCTGAGAGAGTAAAAAGCATTGCTTTCCTTGGGGGTCGATGACACTAATATACCATACCCGCAATTCCTCTCTCGCAAAACCTGTAGCAAGTACAAGTTAAAAGTCGGTCACAATCACTTGCACCTCAAGTCTATGTTGTATGGAAATTTAAAACGCCGAAATAAAAAACAGAAAACAATATCTTTTATAAGAATATATTATTAACGACTGCATCGTAGTATTTCTCATGTTTACCTTAAATGCATCTTCATCTGTCCGGTCATCTCCAACATAAATTGGAAGCACATCATCACAGTTGCTCAGACCTAAAAATAAATTTTAGTTCAAGCTTCCTACATGAAAGGATAAGTAATCGAGATTCTAAAAGTAATAGTAGTTACTAACCGAGGGAATCAAGCAAAAACGTCACAGCTTTCCCCTTGTCCCAATTGATCACAGGTCGGACTTCTAAAACCTGGTTGTATTCAGAAGAACATAAATTTTACAAAACTGAATAATCTAAGCGGAACCGATAGGGATATAAAAAATCTCAAACGAATCAAATTGATGGCTCATAAACTTACTTTCCTCCCATGAGTCAATCGCAGGCGTGGATAGTTTTTTATGACATCATGAACACACTGTGCAACTGTTGTCCAGCTCTACAAATAGTTGAAGAAATATAAATTAGAATTAAAGAAGCCAAAAACAAAGTATTCCAGTAAATTTTAAGTCAACATTTGTTCTTTGGAAGAGAATAAAACTAAAAGGCAAAGAAGAGTTTTCCACCTTCTCATCTACATTACGATAATGTACAGAGACACAGAACTTGTTGTTTTCCACTTTGGCTCCTTTAATATGTTTGGTACTCTCAATGAGGGAACTGTTGATCTGCTCAAGTCAACAAATCAAGATGCTTTATAAACCAATGGAAAATGCAGTATTTATAATTAAAGATCAATAACATAGCCTAAGCTCTCTGTCACTACAGTAAATACATACCTCATCAATCATGGGTAAGAATTCACTAGCAGGTTGGAACAAATTAACTTCCTTGCCCTATTTAAGAAGACATCAAATCCTAAGTGTAAGACAGAATAATAAAGAACTTGTAGCAAAAGAAATAACTGAACATGACAACTATTTGCAGAATGCTACCTGCTGATCAGTAGACCTGATACAGTTTGTGTGTTCATCAGAAACAGATTGTCTAACGGGGCCCATGATGTCCATCCCATGACTACCAGCATAATAGAGTTCTTTTAGCCCTACAAACTCGTATACCTGCATTAAATACACCTACCAATTAGAGACAACACGTCGACATGCCACAATCAAGATGTTAAAATCCCATCTGTTGTTTCCAGAAGCCTGTCAATTACCTTATCACGGCTTCTTCCACTAATTATTGCTGTTGGAAAACATTTTGCAACATTCTTTACTGCAGAACGCATCTGTGGAATTAAAGTATCAGAGATGATACAGAAGATGAGAGTTGTAATAGGTAAAAAAAAATTAACTTTAGTTGGACCATTTATCTACATCCAAAAACTACTACTTACAGCACTAGACATGAAGGCACAGTCAGGGTTATCAACAATTGGTGATAGAGTTCCATCATAATCCAAAAACAGTGCTATCCTCTTTCCCTTTGCAAAATTTGCTATTTGATCAAAAGATGTTAGTGCTGATGGATACTTGAGCTGCACAATGAGAAAAAAATGCATGTGATCATGTGTTAGTTTCTAACTAGAATCAAAGATAGCTTCAGGTAAAATTTTGAGGGAAATGTTTTTACCATCCATGTGCGATAGGCAAAATCGATGTCAGCTGATGAGAGCTCGGTACCAAAATCCTTGGCTATCCTCTTATGAGGTGGAGATGAGGATTTCATGGCATCAAGCCAGCTACTGGAGCGAACATCATCTAGAACTCCAGTTTTCTTCCTAGGAATAGTTAGCCACAAATTTGATGAAAAGGCTAATCCAGCAGATGCGTAGGGCAACAGAGTAGAATGAATGCCCAGTCTTGACTTGGTTATGGGTGCAGGGTCAGTGAGAACAGGAGCAGTGTGATTAGATTTAAGGTCCATTGGATCCAGATTTGTTGAGCAGCTTTTGATATAAAGATGAAGTGTTATCAGAAGCACAAAATGAATTGGTTGACGATTTCAGTATGCAATTGAGATATTATCTTCACCCAACCCTTTTGTCAATAAAAAACCACCTCTTCAAAGTTTTCTTGTCACAGCTAGTTGGCGAGCAGTCCATTAAGCATGCAAGTCTTGAACACTGATATAATAGCACAAAATTGGTAAGCCAAAGTGATACAATTAAATTAATAGGCATATACTTTCAGATGGACCCATGAAAAGAATTACCTAAAAATTGTCATCTCCCAAGCAGCCACAATTATATATGGGATGAAGAAATATGCAATAGGATGTTGAGAGTTTGAGAAATTTAGTTGCCTTTACGACTTCAGATATCTACTAAAACCTGCAAGAATGAACAAAAGCTTCGGAATGTGCTCGATAATAAACCATCAAATCACGACCTACACATTGAGAGAAACGTGCTTGATTGTAATAAATTAGAATGCAAGCCTTAGCAAATAATTATAGGAACTTTTCAACAAAATGATGAATAAAGAGGCATTCAAAAGCACTGTTAAAATTATGACAAGAACCATAAGCGATTTGATTTACGTGGGAAAATATTGTCAAAAACTATCACCGAATCAAATTATTTAGTCAACAGCTATACTAGGCTGACATAAGCCCCCATTTCCTTCTGAGAAAAGTAAATTAATTTCAACATCTGCATTTAAGGTATTCTCTACAGAATAAGAACAACATTCCTGAAGCATTAGAGGCTCTAGTTTCAGTCATTCTAAGGTTTTTCACAGCATTATGCATATTGGCTAAAAAGATTGAAAATCAAGTAGTCCTAATTATCTAGAATCAACTGTTCTGTAAGACATTTGAATCATTGAATACACTAAAGTCCAAGAGACAAATAGTTATTTGTTAATCTGTCGATAACCTAGGAAAACGTAAACTTTAACAGGAAAACCTCGAAGATATGAAAAGCCCGGTAAAAGAATTGGCATCACCATTTCAGCCTCAGCCTCAGACTGAAAACCTTAATCTTCCATTTGTATCTAGCTACCAACATCTACTTAGCAGGAAACAAACATATAAATGATTATCATTAAAGAATAGTTAAAGAGTAAATCACCTACAGAGTACAGAAAACAAAGAATAAACAGGAAACTAGAGAAAATGCAGGGGAAGAAACAAACAAATAAAAAACAGTGTTGAACCTTCAAAAGTGTCCCACAGAGGAAATATTAGCGATACGGTAGGTTAAAAAGCTAGTAACACCCCCACATATATAGTGGAGAGGAAGCATTACCATAAGTAACCACACATGATGGGCCTACATACAGAGCATGGGGAATAATTAAACATATGGACCCGACTCCATAAAAAAACGAAGATTCAACAATGACATAATTCAATATTAATGCAATTAAAAAAATATAGATATCTCAATCGTTTTGTAGCTATCACACATTCCACTGCGCCCACCAACATAAGTATTTCCCCAAAAAAAAAATCTGTAAAAGTATGAGTATACATATACAGCTCTATGATTTAACAATGACGCGAATTAGAAATCAATACCCAATGATTATAACGTTTTCATGAACTTAATTACATATGGATCAAGATTCCAAATTTTGACAGTGTAGGGTTAAAAAATATGAGTATAGATATACAGTTCTATGATTTTGAACAGTATTAGCTTGAAGAAATTGACAATTGACCAGACAATAAAATCAAATCAAATTATCAAAGAAACAAGAAATCCAAAAACTAACATCAAATCGTTGCCTATTGAAATTCGAATTTTGAATTCAAAAACTAACATCACAGCGGTCACAGAAGCACTACATATATAAAAAAAAAAAAAACGCACGAAAATTTGAATTTTCGATAGAAAAAAATTAAAAAGAGCGCTGAGAATTATATTTGATGCAGCAGCTCAAATCATTAAACGGTGATAATGCAGGCAAACAGAAAGAAAAAACAGCATTTGTAATAAAAAAATTAATCAAAACGGAAAATTCAAAAAAATAATCAAAACAGAACAAATTAATTCAAACAGCAATGGCAAGATAGCAGAAATGATAGGTAAATAAGAAGAGTTACCTCTGGTTAGAGAATGATTCTTTCAATGTATTTTCCCGGTGTTTCTGAGCAGCCAAACAAGAAAGAACGGCGGAAAAAGTGTGTAGCAAAACAATCAAAAAATGACGGTGTCGGTGGTGGTGGTAGAGAGGGGGAAAATAGAAATAAAAAACCCTAGAATCGCAGAAAACGAGAACGAAGCTAAAAAGGGATGGGACTATTACCAAATCGATGCAAAAATAAACCGAAAAGAAGAGGAAAAAAAGAAAGAAGGTTAGGCTGAAAAACAGGTTCGGTATTTATACAAGTTTCAGATTTTTGACCAACGTGTTTTACAAGGCACCCACGGTTGTTGAATCAGGAAACACCGCAATTAAAAATTAAACACGCTCAATCCTCATTCATGTCAACCTACGCGCTTATTAATGCTTCAGTAAATTCGGGTGATGGTATCGTACGCGCTGATTGGGGATTGGTTTTAGTTTTCATTTGGTAGTAACCGAAAGAATCTGGAAGTTTTTTTATTTCGCTTTTGTGACTTAAAATAAAATAAATAAGGAAAGAAGGTTTTTAATAGGAAATTCTAAAAGGCAAAAGAAGGTGGGCCCGGGGGATCTTAGAGAATACAAGACACGTGGCAAACGAGACTTTGAAGCCAAAGCGCGTGTAGACACCTGTGAGTGAGTAGAGGCTGACGTGGCCACGTTTCCAGTGGGGTCCTGCCGTCTTAAGTGCCTGGTGTGAAACGTATTGTCGCTTTCAGGAACAGAGTAACAGCTGGGTGATCGTCGGTGACGGTGGTTGTATGGGAATTTATATAGCCAAACAGATGGTCCCACGTGGCAGATGTGTGGGGACTGAGGTCCAGATATTGTATGAGACGGTAGCCATACGATTGTTTGAGGTGGCGAGGGACGATTTCGGGATTAGAAAACAGTAGCCACATACATTTCCACGTGGCACGGTGTGGGACTTGTTGACGAAGAGATAAAAACTCAAAGGCAGAGAATTAGTTACGGAAAATCCCCTAGAATCCAAATCAAAATTTATTTTGCCCAACTATTACTAAACCCTATTTCTTTCTTCTCGATTTTGAATTCATTTCATAATTGAATTTAAGCTTAGAAAATGAGTTTGAGAAGTTTGGAGTTCTTAAATTTGGCTCTAACTTCAGTTAAGGCTAATCCAATTAGCTAAACAAAATTAATTAATACTTTTTCTGTTCTAAACTAATTAATATCAAGAAAAAACTACACATATTTCAATAATTAAAAAATAAAGAGATATTAAAAAATGCATACTAACTCCCGCTACCACCCGTTAACAACTATCTTAAGATAGGTCTATCTCCGATAAAAAAACATTAGTCAGCCAATTCAATTTAATATAGTATAATTTTCAATTTCAATTGTTTTTAATTAAAATAATAATTTAATAAATTTTATTTTAAAAAAATAAGATTCAATTAAATATGTATCAATCAAATACCCAGTTTCAATAATTCGATGAAATCAAATTTATACAAAATATTTTTATTTTATTAAATGATACTCGCTCCATTCAACATTAGTTGATGTTTTAGAGAGAGGAATTTGTTCTCAATGACGTTCTAGGATTTCAACACACTTTCAAATTTTATATTCCACATTTAACCTAATCTTCTATCTTTACTTAATGAAAGTTTTCAAAATCTAATTACATATTTTTTCACAAGTTGTCTTATTTAATAGGGCTAATTTAGTCAATAACGGCTGCATTAAAAGCAAATTAGTGGGTTTTTAATTTGCCGAATGAAGTGAGTAACTACTAAATACCGTTCCTAAATTATTAGGTATAACACTTTTTTTTTAAATACTCTTTTATTTTACTTTTAATTCTAAAACTCACATTCAAATATTCTCATCTCACGTTCAAACACGAAAACATTCATAATTTTTTTTTTATCAAAAAATACAGTTATATTATTTTAAATTCAAATATATTAATTTGTATATTAATTTTTTTATCAAAAGAATACACTTATATTATTTTTTAGTACAGATTATAAGCTATTTTGTTTAATCGTTTAATTGCATTTAATTTAAAAAAAATCAAATTTTTTCGTTTAATTTCAAAAAAAATTGTTTAGTTTAAAAAGTGTTTTTCCTTTAATTTCAAAAAAAAATCGTATAATTAAGAAAGTATTTTTCGATTAATTTCAAATTTTTTTTTCATTTTTTTTTTGAAAAATGAGAGACTTTCTGAAAAAGGGAGACGTTATCGGAAGACGTCTCCCCAAGAGGGAGACTTTTCAGGAAAAGAGGGAGACGTGTTTCGAGAAAGTCTCTTAATATTTATTTTTGTTTGCAATAATAAAAGAATAAGAAAATAAAAAAGAAGACGGTGCCTAGTAATTCAATAATATCTTATTATTATCAATTACTATAAACTATAAATTTTTACAATAAGCATTGTCAAATAGACAAAAAGAATAATATAAGAAATAGGAATTTGATATTGAGAAGCAAATTGAGTAAGGTAGTAGCATTCATATGGACTGAGTCTGAGCTGAAAATCAAAAGGGAAGTAACCGAGAAATGCAATAAAGTTTTGTAGAATAAAATAAGAAAGGTTGGGGTGGTTTGTGTTGGTGGGTCAGAATAGAGTTGGTTGGTAACGGAATCTTGATTTTCAACGCCGTAAACTGGACCTCTCTCTATTTTATAATTACCAAACTTTCCGACATTGATTGCTTTTTTTAAACTTTCATTTTTTTCTTTTCTTCTCTTCATCAATAGAAGTCCATTTCTCTTGTCAAAATATAAATTTTTATTCAAATAAAAGGTCTTTTCAATTTTTTAATCATTAAACTTGATATAAAATTTTAAAATAGTCTAAATTTTCTTTTTTAAAGAATTCAACTTGTTAATTTAAAATAAATTACGTCCTACTTTAATATATTCTAACGTCAAATGTGTTCATTAATTCAAATTTGACAAGTTGAGATTTTTTTTTCAAAACGGCAAATTCATAAATTTTCAAAATTTAAAAGAGTAACCATCAAACTTTAGTATAAATTACTCAAAATAATTTTTTATTGATTTTTATTAGTTTCAAAAAAGTATAGTTGTTTATCATATTAGCACCAACCAAATAATACATTTTTAACTTTTAGTACTATCATTGCAAATTATTGAGAAACTTTGTTTAAAAAATTATATATATATATATATGATTTAGTTGATTGAAATAATTTTTTCAAAAAATAAATTATTTTTAAAAGAATATAGTTCCAAGCAAATAAACACATTATGACACCAAAACTATTGAATTAAATTAAAATGTGAATGTCACATGGAGCTTAGTTTTTTTATTAATAAAATTAGTAATCATCATTGTTGTCGTCACAACAACCATGTTTAGTTTAATATTATAAAATTGGTAAGTTTCATTTTCGTTGATTCAATACATGTTGTTCATGCCTAAGCGTAAAATACGGTAAAATGGCATCTAATAACTCTAGTTTAAAATTTAATACAAAGTTTGCAACTTCAAGATTTTGACTATTGTGATTTGTCGTGACAAATAATAATAGCGCAGTTCTATAATCGTGCACAATTAGCATGTTCTAACCAACCAACTAAATTGGTAGTATTATTTAAATAAAACTTTATTATAAAATCAAATGAAAGACAAGAATTCTTAATTTTAAATATGCATAGTTTGACTTGGACATTAGTTGCCTAATGTATGCCACGTTAATGGAATCTTAATTTTCCAAACTTTCTAATTAAGTCATTAGAAGCCAACTCATTAGAATATTAATGCGTACCATAATGGCTATAAACATATTTTCACATTTTTTTTATGAATATATATTTTCACATATAATTTAGCACAAAAGCCTACCATGCAAGAAAAGTACCGAGATGGCAGAATGATCCATCATTCTTCTAGTAATTGATTATCTTTTATTTTTCTAGTAGAGTAACATTTTTTCTTCTTTAGTCATCAATTGTTTTAGTCTTCCTAGCAAAAAAAGGTGTTTGATAACTAATTTAATATTTAAAATTAGTTCTGTTAGCACATAATTATTTTAAATTGGTTTCAAAATTTAAAATAAATTCAATTTAAATTATTCAATAAAATTAAAAATTATTTAAAATACTAATTAAAATATTTTAGATAGATATTGTCTATGTATGTTGAATATCAAAATTTTAAGTGTTTAATAAATTTACGAAATAATCGGCGTGCTATACTTAAAGAAAACTTTTGTAATTATACAGATGCTAAATTAAAAAATATAATATCGTTGAGCGATCTTTTAAGCTTTAATTCTTTATTTTTATATTTTAAGAATAACAGCACCGCATCTATTTAATGTGCAAAGAAACATTATTATTATTATTATTTGTGTTTTCGTATGCAAATTAAATACAATGGATGATTTTTTAAAATTAATAGAAAGAAGATGATTTCTTAAGGATCTAATTTTCAATATATGCAATCAAAATTTATAATAACTATTTATATTTATATTTATGATAAATATTACATTTATGGTAAGTTTTGTTCATTTATTATTTATTTATATATTTAATAGTTTAAACTTAAGATATTTAGTGTTTAAAGGTTAAATAGGGAAAATCAATTACTTTTATGGTTTTTAATATTTGTTGCATAGTCATCAAATATATTATTTATTTTAATACTTAAAAACAGCATACAATTATTATTATATTGAGTACTAAAAACGAACTATTTAAGTTTAAAATTTTACCAAATGCCACCAACATTTTAAATTTTGTTAATATTATATTTTTGATTCAGTTGCATTGCAGCGCAATGATAATTTACTATATTATAAAACAAATTTATTAACATTAAATTTGAAAATGATTCACACATCGAATGCAAAGCGTGATATAAGGATTATATAAAATTTACAAAAGTGACTATTACACGTATAATAGTCGCATCAGGTCATTTATACAGGGGCCCGCACAAGCAGTGGAGCATGTGGTTTAATTCGATACAAAGTGAAGAACCTTGCCGGGACTTGACATGCCGCGAATCCTCTTGTTGCATTGAATATATAAACTTACAACACCAAGCATGCACACTCAGAAAAGATAACTGACCTTTAGAGAAATTGAGAAGCCTTATATTTGCTACTAATTTTCTCTAAGTAGCAGCCACTTAAGTAAACGACAAGTCACTATAATCACTAATGGAACACAGATTTAATGAGTAGATGGTAATAATTGAGGGGCAGTCTTCGCCTGTCCACAGCTATTACAACTTAACATAAGCCACTTCCAATCAGATTTGCTGCTTTTCATTTCACCAAAAAAACAGAATCTAACTAACCATTTTAAATCATTTTTTTAAAACCAATGACTATAGTCTATACTCTGTACCCCACTTTTAAGTTTTAAAGGCCAAATATAAATCTGAGGCTGGAGAATGTACCTGGTCATTTTCCATCCGTGTGATCAGATGGACTACTACTAGTCAATCTTGAACACTTTTTATTATTAAAGCACACAGATATCAGATATCCCTCGCCTGCTTAACTGTGTTCTTTGTTGGCCTACTAAATGGCCACATTCATTTCTATTAAACTGTAGTAAAATTCTGGTTGGTTACTTGTCAAATACTAGTACACAGTTTAATCGGTTCAAAGTTGGTAGTTTGCGAGTCCTTCAAATATTGGGACCAGTTCACTGCTCCATGAACTACGGGTCTGTGTCAGTCATTTACTGTCTAAGAGGAGACCTGCCACTTGGAACTTGCAAATTGCAGCTCTTTGTACAGCGTCTTATCAGCATCCCAAAGGTCGTTCTTCCTCCTCGCCAAATTGAACACCATGGCCCTCTTCCAAACACAGCTCTGTCTCACGAGGCACTAACCAACAAAGGAATAATCGGAATAATCGGACAACGAAGGAATTATCGGACAGCGATGTACTCAAAAATCTTTAGATGACAGGTAGAAAACTAACAATTGATCGAACCTTAATATGGTGCACGGAAATTAATCATACAACTTATGTAATATTGTTTCGAAGTGTTAAATTTAATTTGTTGTTCGTGATTGTATTTCATTTATTGTATTTACTTCAATTGTTTTCTTAATATAATCTAACTTTGACGGAGAAAAAAGAAGACCATTTAGTTGATTCTATCTCCTAGTTAACCAAACTAATTGGACAATTTAGGAGCTAAAACAAAGTTTTCATAAATAAACAACCTCTGCCATAAGCATGTTCAAGTGGAATAGAAAATGGAAATACAGAAACTAGCTACCATATCGGCATATCCTTATTAAGGCTAGCAACACAAGTTCAAATGGAGCATAACTAATCTACTAATCAATCAACGGAAGCCAATAGCTGAACTATTTGGAATCTCCTCATCTTTTACAACACACGGCTAAACCTCAGGATCCCGAGCAAACCTAGAAAATGGGATCATCATCCATTAGAAACCCTCTTCTTCGTAAGTGTGTCTCAATAGTGCCGATTCTCTTCTTCATCTAGCAATTGAACAACCTGAGCAACACCTTCTGCTATTTCTTTCTGAATGGCACTGTCGGGCATATCAAATGTCCGCCTTCTCATTGAAAGTGATTTCCCCTGAGGCTGGGGATCCACCACATCAAGCATAGCCTCTAACTCATCTACCATTGACCTTTTTGCAGATCGCACCATCAGATCAGCTCCCTGACAATAAAAATGTCCAACCAATTCAAGAATCAATATAACAAAAGGTGCATTAGTCTCAAACATAATTCACAAGGCATAGACACCATATATGATATATCTACCCTAAACCATCACATTTCAATATTTCAAGCCTTTTGGCGAGGAAAACAATGTAAAACAAAAATTACGAGCGCAAATTGGTGAATCCAATTTTATTATCAATTCATCATTTCATATGCTGCCACTGAACAAACAAAGCAAATGTAGCACGCATGTTTGGCCTATCTGCCTATATTAATAAGAGCAAAATTTTGTTTTAGCTACAGCTTCAAATATACTGTTCTAATGATTTTAGGGTCCATGTTCTGTTCACCTCTTTAAAAGTACTGTACTTGCCATTTTGACCTCTGCAAACTATTATTCATAAAATCTTAAGCAAAAACCATTAAAGCTTTGAACCAAATACCTTCTTAACTCCAAAGCACACATTTACCAATCAAGCTAAAGGAGAAATAAGATGCATTTGTAGCTAGACTGCCAATAAGAAATACAACATTTCTACTTCCTCCCATAAACTAATTTTGGGTTACCAATTTTTTCAGCAGTATATTCATACATTAATATTTGATGAATGATATACATGTATTAATAGGTCGATTTCTCTTTAAAAACTCATTTCTTTCCTTAATGTAGGAAAAATAGAGGCTAAAATTAAGTGAAGGAATTTTAGGTTTTGAGTATGTCAAATTGAATTCGATCAATGTAAGTATTAAAAACCACACTGGTGGCCAAACCGGTGTGGCTGCCGGTTCATATTTAATGGTTCAGCAGGTTAGCTAAATCACCACAGATTTATCATATATATATATATATATATATATATACGGCTAAAAAATATTAAATTATAAATGGATTATAAATGACGGCAATGCACCTCTTTTTGTTTCTTCCTTTGACTACTTGAATTGATAATAAATAAAACCTTAAACAATAATTCTCACCGACAACTTTTCTCTTTCTTCGTCTTCTTATTTTTCTTGGTCTAGTTAATAGCCAAATGCCTGGGGTAGGAGAGGGCTAATCAAAGTGTTAACAACAAATGGTGGAAGGATAGAATTTTCAGAGCAAATACCAACAGGACGAATCACCAATTAATTTCCAAGCCATGCAATTCATCCAAGCTGTTATTTATTTTGAAGACCTTTATCAGTTCAGTTGATGAAGATCTTATAGCAGTTCAATCTTACTACTTACTTCCACTCAAAAGCAATGCAAATGTTAGCTATCTATGTATAAATGCACCACATACCAAATCAATAAATGTAGTAGGGCTAAAATTAAATTAAATTGTGGTTGTAAAGTGAAGTCTGAAGGCTAAACAGAAACAGCAGAGGCAATCCAACGATTTTGGTTGATTTAGGGTTTAATTACGATTAAACAGGTTTAATGGTTTTTTGATTCTTGTGATTTAAAGAGATTAAGCTGGAAATTTAGTTTTTAAAGAAGAACTGAGCCACGCTAGCCTATGGTTCTTAAAACTATGTCTGAAGCTATACAGCATATTCAATTTACAAAAGAAAATCGAGGAAGAAGCAAGCTCGGACCTGAAGCTTAAATATACCCCACGCACAATGTGGAAACATTCATCAATTCACTCAAGTTTGAGGATTTTAGTGCAATTTTCATGTGCGTGCGAGTTCATCACTTTCTCTTTACAATTCAATTTGAGTGTGTTAATAAACCAACATAATATGTTATAAACGAAAGGCTAGTCACCCATTGGAAAAAAAAGTTGTTTAAGAGACTATTTTGAAAGGCAAATAACTTGTATTTTCTCAATATCACTTGTTAATAATATATTTTGTTGGTTTACAAACACACTTTAACTGAACTGTAAAGAGTAAAGAAAAAAAAAATGAGCTCGCGCACACATGGGAATTGCACTAAAAGCCTGAAACTAGTGTAAATCGATAGATTTGCCAACCTAGCGAAGGGTAATATTTAAGCATCCGGCTCGGGCTTTCTTTTGTTTTCTAGATTCTTTTATAATCGAATATGCAATATAGTTTCAAATATTTATCTTGAACAATTTCAATTTGAACTACCAAAACTTAAAAATACTCCACTTAATTATAGCCTTTATATTTCTGCACAAAGAAAAGATATGAGATTCTGAAGTAAAATCGATCGATTAATACTATAGTACAGTAACATTGTTGAGTAATTTGGTGACCTAAAATTATTCAGTAGGAGGAAAAAGGAACATTGTGTTTCTCATTGATAATAGATATGCATCTTATTTCTCCATTAGCTTGATTAGTAAGAGATGCATCTTAATTCTCTTTTAGCTTGATTAGTAAATGTGTGTTTGGAGTTAAACAAAAATATTTAGTTAACAACTAAAGTTGGTTTTTGCTTATCGTATTGGTGAATAATAGGTTTTTAGAGCTGAAAATGGTAAGTAATATATTTATTAGAGATGACCGCAAACATGGACACTAACATCATTAGGACACAATACTACATATAATTTCAAATACTTATCTTGTTCAAGTCCAATTTGACCAACTCAAAACTTAAAGTAGAATCGGCAGCTTAATACTGTACACAGTTCATCAAATATTACAATGTAGTAATACTGTGTTGATAAATTGGTAATACAGTACTATATAGTTCATCAAATACTAGAGTATAGTAATACTATATAAAATGAACCTCAAGTCAAGCAACATTCACTTCGATCCACACATTTCAATTCCCTCCAATCTAAATGCAGGTTAATACTATTGTTTAAGTGATTTATGGATTAACATAATCAAGCAAACTCAACAAGATGCATACTTTATGGAGACAAAAGCAGAAGTCCACATGCTTAAGGACTCCAAATGATTTGCACTCACATTAATATCATGCCATTTGATGAATTCAAGAGACTACATTATCTCCAAAAACTTCAAGGACATGTTAAAATGGTGATCAACATAAATAAGAGTGCGGTTACCTCAATGGCATCAACAGTAAGAAGCAGAACAATAATTTTCTCAGAAAACCTCTGACGCTCCACAGCATCACGACCAATTTGTCTCCTGTAAGAGAAATTATTAAACAAAGATCTAAGCTCTTTTAACTTAGCCTTAGCAATAGCCAACTCTCTAAGAGCACGCAATGCCATTGATCTCCTTATCAAATAAGCTCTAAATCCCATCTGTATCATCAATGCAGCATTTTCCGGTTCCAGTTCCTTCTTCTTTCCCTTTTTGCCCCTCACAGCTCCAGCTCTTTTAGCAAAAGCCTAACCAAAAACACAATTAAAAAATTATGTCAACCTAAATCACTCATTAATGTACTAAATAATTAATAGCTACAAATCTAAATAACACGGACACTTTATTCAATCGAGGTATCATATTTAAACGCCTCGGAAAACTTGAGGTAATCGGACACGAAACTTCAATTGTACCTGTCTGAGAACAACAGCACCGTGATCATTATCTTCTTCTTTGATCTCCACAACACGCACACCACCGTGTTTTTGTTTTTTCTCTTTCTTTTCAGTTTTTTCTTTCTTCTCTGATCCGTCACACTCGCTTCCATGCTCACCACTGTGCACTTCATACGTGTACCTCCTTGTCACCGGTTGATCCTCTTCTTTTCCTTTAATCTCAGCAATCCACTTGTAGCTCTTCTTCTTATCATCTTTGATCTCAGTGCTTAACTTGAACTTCCTCTCGACTGGTCCCTTAATCTCCGCAGTCCACGTGTACTTCCTTTCTCCTCCACCGTTGATCTTCGGCTTCATCAGCTTCTCGAACCTTGACTCGAGCGCGCTGACTCGGTCACCTAATTTTTGTAAGTACAGCTCAGTCCCGGCTCGTTGCTTCATCCTCCTGTAAGAGCACAATGCCGGTGTTGTTTCCACTTGGATCAGATCCGAAACCGTGTCGAAAAGCTCAAACGGGTTCTGACTCGGGATGAATAGATCACAGTCAAGGTATCCCTCCTCTATTAAAACCGATGGAGTAAAAAATGAAGGATGGTAGAAAGGATCGAAGATCTCGATTCTCCTGAATCGGCTCATGATGATGAGTTAACACAGTGAGTCAGATTAGAACGCGTTGAGTTAGGGTTTGGTGGGGATGAAATTGTGGGAAGATAATGAGCAATGAATTAAAAGGAGCTTAACTGGGGAAGAAGACAAGTGAGTGAGCAGAACGAGGAATCTCAGAGTCAAAAGGTAGGTGTTGAGGGTAGTTTAGGAAATAATGTGGATAAATATGATTATGAGATTTGAGGATTGGATTGCGTAGGGAATGTGGGATATGGAGAGGAGATATTCGCCGCATTTTTGGATTAATGAAAGTACGGAAATGGACATGTTGTTGCGAAAGAATTACGGGGACATGAGAATCTGGTAATGCGATTACAGCATATGGGCAAAGCAAAGCAAATCTGTGGGGTCTGGGTGTGGGTCACGTGATCAATAGCCATGATTAATCCTTAATTCAATTTGGGCCGGGAGCGTCTACCTGTTTTAATATAAAATTACTGTATTTGGGTACCTGGGCCCATAATTTAATTCTTGAATGTGATTGGGGATTTAAATATTTAATAGATAGTGATGGATTTTAATTTTTTTTCATTCTTAAAATATGGTTTCACTTCAGTGATGAAAAATTGAGCAGGAGAGTTTCAATTCTAGTTACAATATTTAAGACAAATCATACAGTAAATAAGGATTTATTGAGAATATAATGTGTCATAAATTGGGATTTATTGACAGTATAATGTCATTTAATATAAAATTATAAATTTATATTTAAGTTGTAAAAATTAATTTTATAAATAAAAATTTTAAGTGAGAATATAGAAAAATTCAAACTTCGACGAAATCTATCCTAATAGATTTCTAGACGAAATACCATCAGAATTGTAAAACTTAAAATTTCGTATATAAATCAAGAAAAAATGTCTTGTAAAACTCATTGTAAAAGAATATAACTCACATTGGGTAGATAAATTCATATACAAATAGATAAAACTAAAAATAGACAAAATAAAATAAAAATATTAATAACATTTGATAAAGTCATTCATTTAGTATAAGAGGATAAAATATGGAATAGTTCAGAAGACAGGGATGTAATTTTGGCAAAAAAATGGCCAAACCCGCCTTATAAGAGGGGTTTAGCGCTATCTGGTTGTGAAAGAAGAGAGTTCAGACAATATAATTTAGAGATTTTAATGAGAAAGAAATATAAGTTATAGAAAATGTGTTTTCATTTTAGTTGGCATGAATTGCATAATATATAACAAAGTGTCAATTGTCCGAGTATTTACACTAAAAAACTAGTACCTAGCTACACTTCAAATGGTTGATCTTCCTAAAGAAGAATATAGTAAGCTAGTGAAGAATATAGTAAGTTACTGACGATGAAGCGAATGTGATTGAAAAAAAAATAAAGAGAGAAATGAGATCTTCAAATTTCAATAAGATCAATTAACAATTCTTTTATTAACTATGTGTTCGTTGTTTAAATTTAAAAATCGAATTGATTTTAAATCAAATTCTTAATCAACAATTCTTTAATTTATTAAATTTGGCAAATACGATATGACCTCATTCTACCATAGTACCATGTCTGATTATTTGCATTGTTGTGTAGTTAATACGAAACCAAATCGTCGATGTATAAATTAGTGTGCATTACTAGTTGTTTAACATAATTAAGTTCCTCAATATCGTAAAAATATAATGAAAAATCTACAAATTAAAATTGCACTAAATGCAAGCATACGTACACAGCCTCGGTCAGTTTAATGTTTAATCATGCAAATGAAATCAAAGAATTAATCATAACATACTCTATCCATGCATACAATAACTAAGTTGGAGTGTAACAAATTTTAAGTCCATCACATGAAAAACAATCAAACAAATTTACCATTAAAAACCCCATCAAAACCATACCAATCACCACTCCACCGCCAAAGCTCCCCCAAATCCGCCACCCAGAACCACCAACAGCCACCGCTTCTTTCTCTTCCTTTTTCAACTCACCGGCCTCTTTTTCCATGCAAACCTCCTCCTTCTTCTCATCTTCTACAAAAACATCAACTAACCCATTTTCTTTCCCCTCGAACCCACACAAATCCACTTCAAAAGTCGCCTCCCCGTCATCATTCAGACAAGACTCGCTGCATGAACAAGTAGAAACCGTCTCTACATGGTGATCATCGTCATTCAGACAAGACTCCCGCGGCGGTTCACGTAAAATAGCTTCGATCTCCGACAGTCTGTTGCCAATGTGGCGCAAGTGATGTGGCTTCTCAGGACTTGAAGTTATTTCCGCCGATAAAAGAGTTTTCAGAAACTCCAATCTTTGTTCGATGTCTTGAACGTATAGATTACGGTCTGGAGGAGGATTAAGTGATAAGATATTTTTGATGAAAAGTTCGAGTTCTTGAAGTTTTTTCTGCAGAATAGAGTATCTCTTCGTCATTTTGATATTGCTACAAAATGCAGTTAAATGAGCATGGCTATTGAATTAATGTTATCGGAAAACAAACGGTTACTTTTATTGTACGTGGTTTGGAGTTGCACGTAATCTACGTGACGGTTGGGGTAAGGCCGTAGGTTTTTCTTAGAGTTAGGCTCATGGGCCTGAATGTAACTGGACTTAAATAAATGGGCCTGAATGTTAATATAAAGCCCAATTCTCACATAATATATATTGTTTATTTATTTTTAAATATCCGGAATATTTTTGTCACCTAACTAATAAAAAATATTTATCAAATTTTTCTTTCTGAAATAAAAATCTATTTATTATTATTCTTACTATTAATCTTTTTAGGTTTTTAAATAGAGATTTTCACTATAAATTAGGGGTAGTGTAAAAAGAATATATCATCCAATAACTATATTTATTTTAAAAAGTTATGCTAAAATAAATCATAAATAACCTCAAGGCGTGGATAAATTGGTAAGCCGCTCTTCTAAATTAAGTAAGGTCGCGGGTTCGAACCGTACTCATGTATGCAACTGTTTAAAACTTGGGGTTAGAGTATTGCCTCCCGCAGGATACCTACCCGGCTTGACTAAGGATTAGTCTGAATGTGAAAGGCTTAAAGTACCGTTTCATAGTTGGAACCCGTTCAGGACACCTCATGATCAGATCAAAAAAAATAAAAAATTATAAATCTATTATAAAAAAAGACTAAAGGAGAGAGTAAAAATTAAAAATCAAGAGTCGGGTTGATGCTCACCAAGATTTACATATAAAAAAAATATTTAAAATTTTAAAGTTTAATAATCGTTTTTTATTAGTATTATTTTGAAAAAAAAATGTTTTATTTGGTTAGTATAACTATAAAGTACGCCAAAACATGCGAACTTGTTTGTTACAGTAGCAGCAATTTGGGTGCATCCCGAAGTATAAAATGAAGGAATGTGTAGGGCAAATTGCAGCATGCTAAATTAATTACAGCTTTCAGATGCATGTTACTGAGGTCCAAGATTTTCATAAATTTGTCCCTATGTTTGTGTTTCTATTGATATTTTTTGGGTATTTGAGCTGTTCATTTAATCATTCAAAATATTTTAATAATCCATTCAAATGTTTGTTATGAGACTATGATATAATTTGCATAAAAAATACATTATAACACATTAATTTGTATCATTTTTTATTTATTTTTTTACATGTTAAATTTTCATTTGTTTAATTTCTTTTCAAAAGTGTATAGCATAAAAAATATCAATCCTCTATTCATTTGTTGCTACGTCAAGCGGTACAATAAAATGAATAAAAAAGATGAATTTAATAGCATCACTTTTTACATAATTTACCTATTTTTTGTCTTAATTAACCTCCTAAAATTATCCCAACATTTTACAAGTTATTTATCCTTGAATCGGTAGGAGTGAAAAGAATAAGATAAATAGAGTACTGCCATAAAATTAAATATTTTTAGAACCTTAATTTAATTATTTTTAAAAGAGTATAGACTTTATTTATAAATTAGAACAAAATATCTTAAGAGGTACATGTTGAATAAAAAATCTAACTTATTAGTAAGATATTTGATTAATTCCATAAAAAGTCACGATCTTTACACGAATTTTCATTTTAATAACGACTTTTAAAAGTTGTCATATAAAACTATGACCTTTCAATTTTTTTCAAATCTATCACCAAATCAATTTTTGAAGTATTTTTGATGACGTGGTCACCATAATCCGGCAGATTTGCAAAAAAATGAAAGGTAAATTCACCGAAAAAATAGTCGGTGATAAATTTGAAAAAAAAATGAAAAGTCATAGTTTTATATGACAATTTTTAAAAGTCGTAATTAAAATAAAAATTCGTGTAAATATCGTGAATTTTTATGGAATTAACCCTAAGATATTTAAGTGTAATTCAGCATAAACAATTAGACAAGCGATGTCATGAATCGCAAAGAGAAGCTTAGCGATCGAAAGGAACAAGCTACCCACTATGAAAGAATTCATAGGACCATACAATTAATTGAATGCTATGAATATGTACTTGTATATATATCAATTATTCTATGTACTATCACAATTCTAATCATTCCCTACTTGCTACCCTTTATTCTAACTAAATTAATCTTATCTACACATATTGAAAAAGAAACAGATTTTGGTCTTATTAGGAAACTTGAATCTACTATTTTAAATAATCTATATTTTTTTGTTTTTAAAGGTTAAATACAAATTAAATTTTATGTAATAATTTATTTTGAAATCATGGTGCAAAAATTTCGGCATTCTCGTTAATATTTATCAAAAAATAATCAATGTTTGAAATTGTAAAAAACTGATAATTTGTGTGTGATACTGTCACAATTTTTTTTCCTATAATTGCTAAAAACACTAAAATTATAATGTATTTTTTCGTTTGATCATTTTTTACTATTTAAAAGATAATTTTATTCATTCAATTGATAACTAGCAAATCAAAACATCAAAATAGTAATTGATCTTGAGGTACTCAAACTATCATATTTTTTGTTTTTTATTGTCTAAACTTTGATTCATTTCAATTAATCAAACTTGATTTTTTTTCAATTTAATTATCAAACTTTAATTTTGTTTTAGCAGAAAGTTCTCTATAAAAAGTATATACGTAGCAGCTAAACTTTATCTTTTTTATCTAAAAATTTATATGTATAAATAATTTGATCAAAATTCTCTCGTTGATTTAAGATTATGCATTAAAATTTAATAATTAAAATAAAACTAATCAAAATTCGGTCACTAAAATACAGTAAAATGATATTTGAATACCATCAATATCAATTATCCAAAAACAAAATGATGCATTAATTTTTTGGCTTAATTATTTAAAAACCACTCACTTTGAACTTTTTTTTTCGTTTATACCCTGACCTAGGAAAAAAATTCATTTATACCCTGACGTATGTATTTATATTTCACCTCTACCCCGAGACACTAAATTAACCTCTTTTTATTAAGAAAAAAGTTTAAAATAGTTCTTCATTTTTAACCTAAGCTAATTAGAGTTTAATTAGAAATAAATTTTTCTCTAAATGAAGGACCATTTTAAACTTTTTTTTTAAATGAAAAGAGGTTAATTTAGTGCCTCGGAGTAAAGGTGAAACATAAACACATACGTCAGGATATAAATGAATTTTTTTCTAGGTCATGGTATAAACAAAAAAAAAATTCAAGTTGGGTGCTTTTTAAATAATTAACCTTTTTTTTTTATTATTAATTAATTGATTAGCTATCATCTATCAACTTACTAATCAGAAAGTGCTCTAATTGATATTCTAAATTTAATTATTTTATCTAGACTTTAAACTTTCATACCGCCACATAATATATTCATTGCATACTCTAATTCAAACGTTTTTGCACATAGTTTAACATGTGGTGATATATATAACCATTATTTAAAAAAATATTACATTTAACTAATTAAGTAAATGTCCATATCTACACTTTTCGATTGTGAATTGGTGGTGTTTGATGAGGTGGGTCGTAATCTATCACCTCATTATCTTCTTCAAATCTGTTCTTAAAATTGAAATACTCAGATTTTACGACTGATAAATTGATAATCCTCTTCTTGGTGATACCTACATAACCAACATGTGATTTTGTCGTTATGTATTATTGATATCATGTATCTACCTTCATAATTAATTCATTTACTTTTATTTTATGTACATATATTTGTCCACATTCTTATTATAAACAGTACAATTACTATTGCTGAAATTGATCAGACCGCCTAATGAAAAATGAGTTGAATTTAAACCTAAAAATATCCAATTTTTTTACTCTTTTATTTTAGTCCGCTTTTTACAAATGTCAATAAATATATTTTAATTGTAGTTAGTTAATAAAAAATTCAGAAAAATAAAAAAAGTTGTTTTTTTTTGTTAATAACCAAATCTTTCAATTTTTTCCAATATAACATAAATTAGGTAAGTATTTCAATTGGAAAAGTATTAGATTTGATTAAATTGAAAAAAAAAAATGAAAAGATTTTGAATTTTTTTAAATATGTTTATTTGGCTACACTTGAAATGCACTTATTAAAATTAGACCAAAATAACAATTTTGAAAGGTTTGGTTTAAATAAAAAAGAAAAAATTTGCATTTTTTTTTTCAATAAAACCCTAATTTTGCACTCTAAATTAGTACGATATTAAATACCTCTATCTTTGTTTCCTTGACGAGTGAAAGTGAGTTAAATTCATTTCCTGCACATTCCATTCCTATCAGTAACATTCTTTATAATTAATTTAACACTAATAATAATACAAACGATATATTATAACCAGAAGAAGGAATTAATATATTTGGGTACCAAACTCTGAACCAAAGGAATATATTATATATGTATCCTAGCTAGCTGTATGATAATTAATGCTCTTAATATACAAAAATATAATAAGATGAGAAAAGAATACAATTATATCAGTTGTGAGAAGGAGTTCGCATTCTTGGCATAGAATAATCTGATTCAAGTTCGGAATGTTTATCGCGATTCTTGCCAGGAACACGTCGAGAAACCGAAACAAGAGGCTCGTTACCAACTTGACCTGAACTCTTAATTGATGTGTCGTTGACGACCGTTGATGTTGCCGGAATCATTTGATCAACTGCTGAGTTAATTCTATGCTTATTCCCTCCGATCTGCAAATCAAGAAGCGCAAAATGACGAGCAAGACATGCATGCATGGAAAGACTGAGGAATAAGATGAAGAAAAATGAGGGAAAAAAGGACATGATTATTAGAATAATCAAAGATTGTTTAAGGATTTTTATTAGCACAAGTGTTTTGTAAGAAGACAATGGCAAATTGAGATGAACACAAATTTTTCCAAGGTAAATTTGGCCAGCCTTAGGCCCCCTTTTTAAAACTACAATCACTTAATAATTTTGCAAGCTGGAACGTGTGGGAACCTCAAAAATAGTACTACAGTCTCATTATACCCTAATTAACACATAAAAGACAACATTTATAGCACTTTCAAAACCTTAGTTTACGTATGAGTGTCTATATATATTTAATTATGGTGTTGCGGTTGAGGAACTGGGATTTTTTGTCTTAATTTTTAATTTAAAATTCAAGCATACAGTAACAGCATGCTTATTATCAAAATTTCAAGTTATAAAACTAATGCTTTTTGAATTCCTTGACTAAAAGAAATACTAATATATTTTTTTCACAAAATTCGATTAATTCAATGTCGAGTATTTCCATTTAGAAGGTCCTCATCACTTTATTGGTGAAGCATAGCCTTTATTTATTAATTTTGTATAGTTTATTATAACTACTGCATAGCTGATAGCACTAGTAATCTAGTATTGAACTAGAGGTGGCAAATAGATGCCCAACCCAAGCACCCAACCCAACCCGCCCAAAGAAATACAGCTCATTTGCATCCAAAAAAAGTTTGGGTAATTTTTCACCCAACCCATTTTAGCCCAAAATTTTTTGGGCTAAAATGGGTTTATAAGAATGACCCAATGGGTGAAATTAAGTCCAAACAAATTTCAATATGAAGAGTATTTGAGTTTTTAAAATAATATTTATAAGTTGTATAATTTATTTTTCAAAATAATTTTTTTCCAGAATTTTTTTTTTCCCAGAAATTTTTTTTTCCCAGAAATTTATTTTTTTCCGGAAATTTATTTTTTTTCCAGAAATTTATTTTTTTCCGGAAATTTATTTTTTTCCAGAAATTTATTTTTTTTCGGAAAATTTATTTTTTTCCAGAAATTTATTTTTCCCAGAAAATTATTTTTTCGGGAAAATTATTTTTTTCCGGAAAATATTTGTTTCTGAAAAATAATATTTTGAAAAGTAATTTCTTTGAAAAAAATTTAATTTGGTTTTTTTTATTTTGAACTTTTTATCTCAAATATAGATTTCAAGTATCTCACTTTCTATTTTGGGTAATTTTGGGTTTTCATGACCCAACCCAACCCAAAATTACACAACCCAAAACTGCCCAAAAATATTGTGACCCAAAATTACCCAACCCAAAAATGCCCAAACCCAAAGAAACCCACCCAAACCCGCCCAAGAACACCCATTTGCCACCTCTATATTGAACTAATAAACCAAAACAGTTAATCAACTAATTAGTTTATGTGTTTAATGAAGATTTAATTATGAAAACAGTGAGGCAAATAGTCAAACAGGTAAAAATAAAAAAGTAATAGCAACGGGAATTTCAAGCATAAAGTGAAAGAAGTCAAAGGGAAAATGAAGAAATACAACACACTAGTAGTATTTGTTTGTTTATAGCTATGAAGTAGTTCCAATTTTTATCGTCTGAAATCATGCTTGTGGTGCTCCGTGTTTTGTTGCTCTTCCCCCGCAATATTGAATTTTTGGACAGAAAACTATGTTACTGTTAAATGGAGATGATCGACAGCGTAACCAGGGGTCCGAGTCATGCCTTGGTCGATATTTTTAAAAAATAGGGCTAAATAGAGATTACGTCCACATTGCCGAAAAATGAAAAGAAATAGAAGTTATTTTCGAATTGAAAATTGTTGGATGCGCCGGTGAGCATAATCGTGCAGTAAAAAAATTCATTGGCATACAAAAAAACATAAGCGCGAACCTTCGTGACGGTTGTTTAGATGTGCTATTCAGGTTTAATTCTTCCTTAAATCAAGACAATGTCTTGCCTTTTCCTTTTTATTTTAAGATGTTTAACCAAATTCAAATGGCGGCATGGAATTATGGTACAGCAAATAAGCCTCGGCAAGCTAGCCATCACGACAAACCCACCACATGTTTTCTAGTTTTCCAGCATTTTCGGTCACCGTGCTGCCGTTGTTGGCGGCCATTTGACATTCACATCAACCACTGTGATGGATTATTATCCTCCTTAAAATACCATACTGTTGTCAGTTCATAACTTCATATAACCTCGTATAGAATAATAAAATTTCATATTTTAAAATCTTTTCAGTTATATAATTAGAAGCCAGTTGCTTTGGGGCATTAATTATTGTCAACCCATGAAGAAATTTCAATGGAATTTTCATTCACCTGATAAATTTCATCACAAAGATAACTTACTTTTAGGCAAAATAGCCACTGAATGTACTCTATAAGTAACAAACAAGTTACCTCAGAATATATCTATCAAAAGCCACTACTACACATCATAGCAATTACACATGATTCATTATTGTACAACACTATATATTCGGATATAGACAACAAACCTAGTTCCTGTTACCTTTGGACAATGAAGTGAAGCCAACCAAGGTAAATTTGTAGTATTTGAGGCTCAGATCAATATCAGAACGCAAAACCCGACCTCTCCATCTATGCACAACTTTATTCTTTTGCACAAAAACCAAACCTGAAGCCTATAATGCGCCTTTCCCCTCATTTGGCAAATGGAAATGGAACTAGAATTGGTGGTATATACATGTAGCTTGCGGATGTATTAATAAAGGGGCAAAAATGCAATGATAATAAGTGTCGGGGATAATCAAACCTACAAATGCTTGTATACAATAGCACAGGTTAACCACTTGAAGCACATTAGACTAAACTGTATCGTCGCCTGTTTCACATTTGAAGAAGATTGTTCACCGTGACAGTGGCGGAGTTGGATCGCTGCAAGTCCTGCAAAGTTTAAGGCATTGGATTCTTAATTACAGACAAGTAGACTTTAATTACTAGAATTCCAAGGAATCCATGAAACACAGCTCGATCTCGGGGACAGATTTACAACGTTCAGCATCTCGATAACAGTGGCTAGCAACTTTATGGGACTCCACCCATCAACTTATAGCTATCCTTTGACTAACCAAGCAAAACTAAATTCAACAGAAATAGTACAAAAACACAAAGAAACCCCCCCACTTGCACCTACGAGAATACCGTTGAATTTGAAATTTCACATGCAAATGTTTGGAACAATCAAACAAGGCAATTTAAAGCAGCAATTCGGAGAAGTATGATATATGTTTCAAAATATTAAAACCATACCTGCAAAATCAATTCATCTGGAATGTGCGGCAGAACCTCACGTACTGTCTCAGCCATGGCAAGCAGGTTTGCTATGTTGTCATTTGCAGAGCGTGATGGAGTCCTTATGTGTAAACCCCCAGTACCTCCAGCCGGTCTTCCACCAATACCAGGAGGGACAGGAGTGCCGGATGCAACAGCTTGAGAGGGATTCATGGGCCAAAGGCTCCAAGCAGCATCCTCAAGGGCAGTCTGAGCATAGGTTTCCCCTACAGATGCAAGATGTCTCATCATCATTTGAACTCTCCCCAGCCCAACTGATCTCATAGCAGTGGAAGGACCAGCTCCATCGACACCCTGGCCTGGGTAAGGATGTAGCCAACTTGAATCCAAACCTGCACTTCTATATACCCACACCAAAAAAAGAAAAAAATAATCAATAAGAATTTTATGACCATGTACTTATATATTTACGTAATAAGACTTGCGATCCATTTATAGATAAAATGATTGGCAGAAATAACAAATGATTCGTTCAAATAACTGAAACTGGACAAGAAAAGCAATTAGCTCTAGTCAGCATCCAAGGGATCTAATGAGCATCATTTATCATAAAAATCGACATTGTAAAATGCTGAACACTGTACAAGTACTATATTTGACTATAGCAAGTAGAGAATAATAAATGTTGACTAGTATAATCTAATGGGTAAACAGCAGCTAATTAGCTGAAAGTTAGTGCAACATTTGGCATAAATATGCCAAATTTCAAGTCTGCAAAGAAAAGAAGAATATAACCTTGCCAAGGTTTAAGTGCAGCGGAGGTCAGTTTTTTTTTTAAAAAATAATGGCAGTTTTTGTTTAATGGGGAAAAGTGATTTAGATAGAAGCAGCAAGCTGCAAAAAAATTATCGACAATCAAGAGAGACTACTCTTGTATGAAGTAATGATCTAAACCTCCAGGGGCTGCCTTCTAAGGGATTCCGTGTCTGACTGGGAAATACATTAGCAGGTATAGTAGGCGGATTTTGCTGGTTTAGTCCTTCACTTATTTGACGAGCAAGATGCTCATCACTTGAAACATCTCCACCATGACGGTTTGTATCATTTTCAGGTCTGCCCACAAAGAGTGGCTTTCGACAAGTAGGACATGAATACATCTCATTTAAACCCTGATCCAACCTGGCAAGATTCAGTGATTTTCAACATTGTAAATACCCAAGCATAGTGTCAACAATTAGAAAAACAAAACGAAAAAAAAAATCTAATACATACCAAGATCTCAAACATGCAAGATGGAAAAGGTGACTGCATTTTAACTTCTTAGCCTTAGCCATAGGTTCCTGTAACGTTTGCAATTCGTTACACTTTTAAGAATCCAAAGAAAGGTAAAAGAGAAAGGATGAAAAACTAAAATTAAGCATACCCTACAGATAGCACATTCATCATCATATGCTCGTAACTCTTCAGATGTTGCATCGGGAAGAGCAGCATGAAGAGCCCCAAAAGCTATTCTTAATTTAATGAATCCTCTAACGCGCTTTATAATAGCACTAAGCAAGGCCTGCTCAAAATAACAGAATCAATGAAGATGAACAATCGTACAAAACGTCAGAATCAATGTTAATTGTAATCAGCAGCATAAGATTATTACACGTATATTCAAGAAAAGGACAGCATCCACTAGATGAAATGCCACACCATGAAGCCACCAAATGTGCATGTAATGACCAAGGGCCATTAACAAAGTTGCCATGTCAAGGGAAAATCCTAGATTCCGAACAAGAATGCCTTTCCATTCAGACAATGAACCTGCAGTTGCACTCCTTAATCAGAACATACCAGCATAAGAAATCCATAACAAGCAAGAAAAAATTGGCAGAACCAACACTGATAAATTAGAACCACCAATCAACAAGGTTAAATGAACACAAGACACGATCTAAAGCATGGGCATTCTTGCCAAAGCACAATGATTTTGCGAAGTATCTATAAATTGCATCCACGAGTAAAATGTTTCCAGTAATGCCAAGCTAGGCTACAGCCAAAGGCAGAATTACTCGCAACACGAAAGAGGTCAATTTTCAATCTGATGATGATGAGGAGGAGGAAAGGACCAAAAGTTATCTGGCCTGCACCACTGCAGTACTATTTCAGGTGTTAAAAAAATCATGACGTGCTTGGTTTTTTCGACTCAGAATTTATTTCATCCAAGAACAACTAGTTATCAACACCTAATGCAAACTAATTACTGATCGGTGACCACTTCTACATGCTGCCTACATTATTTTCTATAACCTAATTTTTGAGGGAATACCTGCTGCAATTTTATCAAACAATTTGAACCTCTGGCAATTTGCACTATTCCCAGCAGAATGATGGAACCAAATATCAACCAACTGAAATCCGTGTACCAAAATCGCCTGCAGAAAAATTGTCTTGGTTCTTATTATTTGAACTATTTAACAACAAATTAATCTGTAAACAGATTCATCCACCCACAGGGCCAAGTAGTGCTTCTTATACTTTACCTGCATTGTTTCAAAGGCAATACTGAAAGGCTCAAAGAACAATAACAAAAACATGGATGAATCCAGTGTTCTATATATCAGCAAACACAGCCTTATCCTGTAAGTTCAAAATAACATGCATATAAGAGCATTTCTGAGAAGAATTACTTAAAGGTAGGAAACATGGATGCAATTCCTACATAATATTTATCAAATAAACATTAGGATACTAGAGACTACCAGAAGAAGTCGACAGAGAGTACCAACAACAAAACTGAATACACGCGAAAATAAGTCCATGGCATTGCAGAAGGAGATGCATTTAAACGCTCAAGTCGATCTCTAGCCAAAGCTTGAAACATCTGTACAGGAAAAAGATCAGCTTCATGGATGTTCAATAAGTAACCATAATACAAATATGATCAATTTTCAAAGAGCATGACTAGCATAAATATATCATCACATACCTTTAAAGAACAGAGAATTATCAACCAACTGGACCACAAACCTGCTTGAAATATCTTTGCTGGAATAACCAAAGGGAGGAATGTCCCCTGTTCACCATTCACCAGAAAAAGGTATACACTTGCTTAGCCATAAACATGATCAAGACAACTGATATTAATGTTTAAAAGATAAAATGTTCCCATATAAGAGGTACAAAATCTATTATACTGTCTGAAAACCCTTATAAAGAGTGGAATTTCCCAATACATTCGAACTGTTTCAGAACAATTGACCAAAAAAAAAAAAAAACAGAGATCCTCTTAAGTGGGTTATCTATCATTACTTTTTTCTTGCTCAAAATATACTGAATCATGATTGCAGACCAAAGAGAAAGAATTTTACAAATGCAATAAAATGACCTAAAAACAAATCCCTATTGCTACGAAAATCAAATAAGTACGACCAGTTGCTCTGTTAGAAAATTTACCTTGTATATTATATAATTAATAAGACGTTCCATTAATTTCCGAGTTTCAGAAGGATATAATTCCACAAAGAAAATTGTCTGCAGATAGAAGACAGAACCATAATCATCAAAAGGATAAGAATACACAGGCAAAAATCTAAGTGTTACTTCTAGCAGTCTCCAAGTGTACTAGTCTATGTCTCAATTATCACCAACAAGAGAGTATCATAAGTTTCTACTAACTGAAAAAAATGAAACTCACCTTAAGACAAAGATTGAGCAGAATGAACACATTAAACACAAAACTCGCCAGCAACGCGATAGTGGTGTAAGAACCCAACAAAAGTTCAAGTTCTCGGTTAGCATTCTCCGCGTTAATGGAATTTTCAGTAATTAAACCTTCTGGATTTAATTTGTCAAGAGACAACTCTGTCCAACATTTTAGACCCACAAAGCTCAAAGCTGTACACGCTGCTGAAATTGCTAAATACCCGGCCCCCATTGGAGAAAAGTTAAAAATTCCCTTCTTCAATGCCAAAATTCTCAAGATCCTCAAAAAGAACTACATTAGCATAGCTCTTTCCAGCTTTGATCACTCAATCCACATCCAACAGCAGAAAAGCTGGCATGCTAAGCTCGCTGTACAAAAACATTAACAAAAATAACATAACAATTAAAGAATATTACCCAGAATTTATAGCATTGTCCACTTTAAAATTTATATTTTATCAATTTTGCTCATCTTACAAACTTTCAGTACAATCTCACCCACCTTATAAAATATTTCTGGTCCACCACTAATGTTATTTTTTAAGAGTTCAATTGCAAGTTATCCAATAATTTCATAGCTCAAATAAATAAATATTACAAGTTTACAATCACAAAACTTTATCTGATCATTACCATATACAACGGACAATAAAAAACCCTAAATTCATAATTCAAAAGGGTAAAAACAAATGACAATCATGATCAAAAAGAATAAAAAATTATAAAATTCAATAATTACAATATGATCGTTGAATTTATAAAAAAGCAAAAGAAAAAAAAATTGGAACCTGAATCGATCTTGAGAAGGGAAAAAGGGAGGTGAAGGAGGAGCTAAAAGGGCGTCGGTGGTGGCATGGCAGTCATCTTCTGAATCGCTTGAGAAATGAAATTTACTTAAATTAAAAAAAAAAGTAGAGAGAGAAAGAGAAAAATAATTAAAAAAATTGGGGTTAGAGAGAGAAAGAGGGGATAGATTGGGGTATTCTGTTTTTGCGGGAAAGTGAAAGGCAGATCCTAAAATAATAAAATTGTTGTCTTTTCTTTATTTATATATTACTTACCATTTCATTGCAATAACAATTATACTTACCTTTTGTTATTATTACGTCATTTGTTCTTACCAGATGCAATGTCTCTTCTAACTACTCTTTGTATTTATTTTTATTTTTAAAAAATCTCTCTTTATTTATTTGTTTGTAATAAAATTACTGTAAGTTCTAACTACTCTTTATTATTCTTTCAAACTCATTAATATTTTTTTGAATAAATTCAAACTCATTAATTTGACTAGTGTATTTTCTACTCTTTCCTATTAGTATAAAATTATGTAACTTTATATACTCACCTCAACCTGCTTTCTCTTTTTTTTTAGACTTGGATCTAGGGGGCCAGCCCCATATCCCTGCTTGAAGAGATGGGCATCTGTGCTCCACAGCTACTGGTCTCATCACCCTGCAAAGAGGGGGAACCAACCAAGATGTATGTCGTCCAACCCAACCTCAGACTCTTTCTTCCCGACCTATTTGACTCTCTGGCCGCAGTTATTTAGGTGGTATACCGAGATTGAAGAGATCTAATTACTCCCCGGAACACACGAAAGACAAATATGAACTAGGTAAATAGAAATGGAAAAGAGATGTTTCCAATTCATCCAAATCAGAAGCTTTTTCTACATCCATATGATCTACTAAAGTAGATCGATATTGCCCATATAATGAAAGCAGATCTTGGTCCATGGAGTCCCAAGAAGGTAAGAACTCCAACCTGTCCGATGCTTCTTCGGCTAAATACAATATACAAGTGGGACCTGCACTATGAGCAAGCTGTGCGAAAAACCGCTTCTTTTTTCCGGTTCCGAAACAACTTGGGCGAAATGGGGTTCTACCGGGAAACCATGGATTTTTTAGTTTTCGCCATTGGTTACTGGTCGAGCCACTGGAATGGAATGAGATAAGAATCTCTGGAGATCTTTCCTCTCCACTTACTCGATACAGGCTTTCCCTCTGTAGAAGACTTCTTCCGAATGGCATAATTGTCCGACACTACGTTCCTCGATCTTCAAAGAAGACTGACTCCTCCTACTCCTCCTTCTCCTTTAGGATAGGATCGTCGTTGGTCCTTCTTTCACTAAGGATCTCACCATTTTCTAGTAGTTCGCGCGAACGCGCGAGGGACTATCCTTTCTATCGCTTGCGCTTGCTTTTCACTCTCAAGACAACGGTCTTTCTCTTCTATAAAGCGAAGCAAAGCGCATGGCGCTGAAGTGAGACAATCGAAAGCACGGTGAAAGGAGTACTATCCAGGTGCGAAGAGCTCGATCCGGTTTAGAGCTGTAAATAGAAGAAAGCTACAATCTCATAAAGCTTGCAGGCAAGGCGTTGAAAACCTCCGCTCTTGGCTAGCATCCAGACTGCCTTAGTTAGCTACATCCCTCAGGGTTAAACATCCAGAAAGTCACGCAGTTACATCGAGCTATCAAACAAGAAGCTTAGAAGTCCTTTTGCCTCTCCCAGTGCATGAAGGAAAAGCTCAGGGGAAGTCATAAAGGGAAGACTTTAAACCTCTATCCTCAGCTCCTCGTCTAGAAGCCACAGCTAATCCTAGCCTATCTGTCCTCCCTTTCTCTTCATTTCAATTCTCATGCGCTCGCTTTCGTTCTCAATAATTCATATATATAAGTAGTTGTTCTCTTTCATAGCTCAAGCTTGTTGGCTGGACCCGATTCTATTTCGCTGGGGCTGCTCCTTTCCTTAGTCGTTGGCCTCCTTTGGTTATGATTACATAACAATTAATAAAAATTCAAAAAAAATGGTAAGGCTTAATTACTTAAAAACCACTCAGCTTGAACTTTTTTTTCGTTTATACCCTGACCTAAGAAAAAATTCATTTATACTCTGACGTATACATTTATGTTTCACCTCTACCCCGAGGCACTAAATTAACCTCTTTTCATTAAGAAAAAAGTTTAAAATAGTTCTTCATTTTTAACCTAAACTAATTAGAGTTTAATTAGAAATAAATTTTTCTTTAAATGAAAGACTATTTTAAGCTTTTTTTTAAATAAAAAGAGGTTAATTTAGTGACTTGGGGTAGAGTTGAAACATAAACACATACGTCAGGGTATAAATAAATTTTTCCTAGATCAGGGTATAATCGAAAAAAATATTTAAGATGGGTGGTTTTTAAATAATTAAGCCAAATGGTAACAACTTGAAGTACATGTCAATTAAAATATTGGTCCATACTAGGATTTAAATGTTGATGATATCATAATTTCTTTACAAAATAATTAGTAGAATAGATAAATTTTATTGTTTTTGATATCATATAGACAATTGATAATACTAGTAGGGCCGTAAATGAACCGAGCTGCTTGCGGCGTTCGGCACATACTCGATTCAGAATTCGTGAACGGACTCGATTCAGAATTCGTGAACGGACTCGATTCAGAGTTCGTGAACGGACTCGATTAAAAATTCGTGAACGAGTTCGTATAGGAGCCCGATAAAAAGCTCTAACTACTAGTTGTATTTATATTAAATATACTTTATTCATCTATTATATTATTATTTTTTTGGATGAATTTGAGATTGAAAAAAGAAAGAGAAAAAGACAACAAATTTACATTGTTTTTGTTAGCGTTCGTGTTTGTTCATTTATCTGTTATACGAATGAGCTCATAACGAGCTCGTTTAGTACCTCACGAGTTTGTTCACGAACTTGTTCATTTAGCAGATAAATGAACGAATACAAACCGAACATGAATACTATATGTTTTAAATGACAGAACATGAACAACTTTGTCCAAAACTCGAAAGAACATGAACTAAAAATAAACACCTTGTTCGTGTATAAGCCGAATACGAACACTTCAATTTAAAATGAGAAAAAAATGAAACTCTCTGCACATAATTGAAACGTTTTAAAGAAAGTGATTAAATTGGAGAAACAGAAATATTTTATGAATTTACTTAACATTATCCGAGTTTAACTTATGATATAAGTTTATACATATTAAATTTAACTTATTATAATTTATTTATATTATAATTTTGAAGGTAAAAATTAATTATTAATTTTGAAATTTATAGCATACGAAAAACAATATAAATATATTAGACAAAAATATATCAAAATTAATATAACAATTAAGCATAAATTAAAATTGATATGATACATTGAATAAAAATATGCTTAATTTACTCTTTAAATATTTTGCAAAATATGAAATTAAATAAATATTTTATTTTACAAATTTACAAATACATTATAAATTTAAGAGAGATTTATGTATTTACCTAAAAAAAGAAAATAATTTGAATTCCTACCTAAATAAAGAAAAGTCAATAAAAATACTCCATGATTTGGCCATTCTAATGTTTTTACTCTCCGTGTCCAATTTATTAGAATTTAACTCTACCTATATAATAAGCTTCTCTGACACACTATATTTATTTCTCACTCTCTTTCTCTCTTTCTCTCTCTCTCCACATACCTTACATATCTGACGTTTCTTTTTTTTTCAAACTTTTGTTTTATTTACTTGTTCCAAATTTTTTTCAAACATTTATAAATTAGATACTCTTTATTTCTGCATACTTTAAATTAATAAACATGCCTATTATAAATTAACAATAAATAAAACATTTTATTTTCATTTATTTCATTTATTTCAGTATTATCAAATATTTTATAATTTAAAAATATATACTACTATTTAAATATTTTATTATATTAATAGTATATTCAAAAATTGTATGAACTAAATAAAAAATCACAGTATCACATTATCATATGATTATCACTGTATCACTTTATCATATAATTATCACAGTTTCATTTTAGCATGTAATTATCAGTGTATCATTTGCATTGTCATCTGATTATCATATATAGCAGATTATTATGTGATGATACTGGTGGATAATATAAGACAAAATCACATTATCACCTTATCATATGATTATCACTATATCACATTATCATATGATTATCATAGCTTCAACTTAGCATGTAATTATCAATATTGCATTGACATCTTATTATCATATCATTATCAGTTTCGTATATAGCAGATTATTATATGATAATGTGATGATAATGCTGGATAATATTAGACAAAATAATATTATCATATGATTATCACAGTATTACATTATCATATGATTATCACAATTTCACCTTATCATATAATTATCAATGTATCATATTGCATTGTCATTTTATTATCATGCCATTATGAGTATCGTATGTATCAGAATATTATCATCTCGTTATCATAATTTTTCTGTATTTTCTTTTCATGCAGGTATCATATTATCATACTATTATCATTTTATTATCAATAAGAACCTTATCATATTATTATCTTCACATTATCATCTCGTTATCATAACTTTTATGTATTGTTTTCCATATAGGTATCATATTATCATACTATTATTATAATTTTATTATTTAATTATCATCTGGTTATCACCGGTATCATGAATCTTTTTATAATTATATTTTCACGTACATTATCATCCAATTATCATAACCTTATCAAACTTCATTATCATCTAGTTATCATACTGCATTGTTATATGATAATATAGCGATAACAACATGATAATCATAGGCTGTTTTTTTCCTTCACTGTTATGATAACGAAATGATAATATAGTGATAATAACATGATAATCAGAGTCTGTTTTTAATAAAAAAAAATTAATTTTCTCTGCAGTATTATGATACTTACATGATAATGCAATGATGATACTCATATGATAATCAGAAACTGTTTTTTATTGCAAAAAATTTATTTTTGTGCATAAAATCGTTTTTAATGCAAATTTTTAGATCTAAAAAATGAGAAAATTCAAGAGTAATTTATTAGATCTGAAAATTAAAACAAATCGTATTAAAAATTAAATATAAAAAACGGGAAGCGACGAAGGAACGGCGGCGGAGCGATGAAAGAACGGCGGAGGAGCAATGAAGAAACGGCGGCGGAGTAAAGAAAAAAATAAATAAGGAAAGAAACATAAAGAAGAAGAAAAAAAGAACCAGAGAATAAGAAGATGAAGAAGAAGAAGAAAAAGAGAAGGAGGAGGAGGAGAGAGGAGAGAGGAAAGTAGAGAGAAATATTAAAAAAAATGACAACTATAACATGATTAGAATAAGGAAAATATACTTAGAGTAAAAAATTAATAAATAGTAGGTATAATTATAATATAAACATGTTTTAGAGTAAAAAAATAAAAATATTAAAATGGTGAGATATTTTCTCTATCTTTTCCTTAATGAGGTAGGAATTCAAATTATTTTCAAAAGTAGAGTATTTATCCTAATTTTCTCTAAATTCAATTAAATTTTACATAAGGCTCACTTATGATTTCAAAGTCCTGAAGGACCATTTTATAGTGTCATTTTTAATAATTCATTCAAACAATTAAAAACTATCAAATTGCAATTAATCCGAATGATCTTCGAAGAAATTTAAATGCAAAAAAGTTCATTTAAAATACAATTCCAGATCTTTTTCACCACAGGACACTCTAAACTAAATTAGCTGCTTGGTTAAAAAAGAAAAACTAAATTAGCTGCGTTCTCGCGCCCAGAAGCTTCCACCAGACCCAATATCCGGCGGCGGCGCAGGCGGAGGCGGGTGGATCGGTTAGACAGTAGAAGAAGGCAAAGATGGGAATAATAAAGAGCAGTTTCTCATTCATAGCAGGCACAGTGTGCGGTATTTACATTGCTCAAAACTACGACGTTCCTAACATCAAAAAACTCGCTTCCACCGGTCTTTTCATGGCTAAGCTTATGGAAGAGAAGTATCGCAAACCTAAAAGCAAGGACGGTGATTAGCTTCTTCACTAAATTATTTATTTTCTTTTCTTGATCGGATCATACGAATTTCATGAGAAAAATTTGATACATAGGAATTTAGATTTGTTAATTATAAAATTGAACTGATTGTAATTAGGATACTGTCTTGTTGATCTGAAATTTTGAATTGCAGTTAACTTTGGCAATATATAATGATTTAATGATGAATTGTTGAGTTATTTACATGTTGATGTTTATATAGAAGCTGACCTAATTTGTGTGTTAAACTGCAATTATGCTTAGAAATTTGAGAATCTTTGTTTAGTAAATTAGAGTAAATTTTATTGTGAAGAGGCAAATAGGAAATCTAATTTGTAGGGTTCTGCCTCTTAACTTTATTTGCACATGTAGAATGGCTTTTCTATGATGAATCGATTTGGAAATTTTGTGTAGCTTGTCCAAACAGTTCAACTAGGAAATGTAGCTAAAGAGGAAGCACCTATCTAGAGATTAAAATGCCTCGTGAACTAGAAATTGACAGCGGTTGGATCCGTTTTGTCTTGATTTGTTAAATTCAATAGGTTGTATTCTGTAAGAGTGATGAGGCGTGGTTTGCTTAACTTAACACTAGATGTTGAGCTTCCACTCATAGAGATGTATCAAACTGTTAATTGCCTATTTGGTGTAAATATATTGTAGCACGGACACGGCGAAACAGTACTTATTCTAAGGTTTCCTATGTTAAATGAAGTTTCGTGTACAAAATGCCAAGTTTTCGACATGATTTGCAAAACATGAAACGTTAAGTGGGTAGAGTGTTCGTGCCACTTATGAAGGGGCAAATAGGAAGTCTGATTTGGAGGGTTCCGCATCTTAACTTCAGCTTCCATTAGTAGAATTGCTTTTCTATCATGAAACAATTTGGGCAGTTTATGTAGCTTGTTTGAAAGAGTTTAACTGGGAAATAAAGCTAGTGAAGAAGCACCTATCTAGACCTTATACTGGCTTATAGCGCCTCGTGAATTAGAAATTAAAAGTAGTGGAATTACAACTTGCAATGTTATTCCTAGTTTTAGTGCCAATTTTTTCTTGATTTGCCAGAGACACTAGGCTATAGTATGTCAGAATAATGAGGCGTGGATTGGTCGAGAGATGAGACGGATATAGAAACGTCATACTGTTTATTTTGCCTTTTTTTACTAAGTTTATAGGAGTATATGTTTTAACTAGGGGTGAGCATCGGTCGGTTCGGTTCGGTTCTGTTTACTGCTGCAGGAGCTTAAATGAGATATAGTAGTCTCATTTTATTGCGTTAACTGTCACTTACCATGATAATGTTGTTAATCTTAACCTAGCATTTTCTTTATCGCTACGTTTTCTAATGTTTCTTGTGGCCGCTTAAGGATTTGGATGGCTTTATAAATGTTTAGAATAAAAATTTATGCTCGACTTAGTAGGTTGTAGCTATTATACGCACAGTTCATCTTTGTTACATTTTTAACGCGCATAAGGAAACTGGAGAAGCCGAGAAGGGGATAAGACATAGTTCCTGGTGTTTGTTTACTCTTGTATACTGCTGCTATGGAGTACGGAAACGGAAATATTGAAACCGGTGAAACGACATATGTATAAGATTAAGTTATAAATAGAAGTTCCACAAGTGTTTCCAAAAACAGAAATGAAATATTGAATTATAGGACTTGAAAAGTTTTCGTGTAACATATAGTCCTCATGCGGTTTTGAAATATTGAAATGTAGGATTTGACAAGTTGTGTGTATAATTTGCACATGTGAATGCAGATTTAGCATAGAGAAATGAAGGTTTAATTGCTGGAGAAGTTTGCATAGTTCATCCAATACTTGAAATGGGAATCATCAATATTTAGCTGCTGAACAATTACAAATAGTTGCGGCTTTTTCTCATGTATCGGGTTGGATTTCCAACTGAACTTAAATGGGCCTGTTCATATGGACTATGAGTTAATCGAAATGGGCGACTCTCCAATGCATTTTTAGCATAGTCCACCTTGTTTAATTTCCATTTTTTAATATTCAAATAAATTCTAAAAATATCCTCAAAAATATTTAAAAAAGTAAAATATTTTTATTAAACCATAACACGTTCACATTAATAACAAATTTTATTTCTTAAAATGACTTAAAAATAAAAGATCAAAATAAAATATTTAAAACACAGTAATTTTTATATATATAAATATATATATATATTGATTTGGTAAAAATATAAAATTCAATATTTTTGGTTTAATGTATAAACATTTTATTCAAAACTGAATCAAATTAACAATTGATTAATTTTGTTTAGATTTGAACCAAAACATATAAAATCTAAACAATATTCCAAAAAAAGAATTTAATTTTAAAAATAATAACAACTGATTTAATAGTTATAAATCGTTAAGAGTAAATGATTCAAGTGGCATATATTAATGTTTAAGAAACAATAATAACCCACTTTTAAGAAATGAAAAATCAAATTGTATTGCAACTTTGTAAAATATTAAGAGATTTTTTTGAATTTTATTTTTAATAATAAAACATTCTAACCAAAGAAATAGGACAAAAAAGAATTTTGATTAAACATCATAATAAAATAAGGATTTTTTAAATTAAGAAATTAGAGCGCTTTTAATAATTGTCCCAACAAAATGTAGAGAAACTGAGAAACAACTTTGGCTCCTTCGAAAAGTTGGAGTTAATTAAAAAGAGTATTATAAGCATGATCATGCCTAAATATTTGTTTAACCAATGGTAAGATTAAATGTGTCAATATGTGTAGAGTGGTAGAGCTCAAATTGAAGACGATCAATAATAATATATGTAATCTATTGGCTGCAATTCAACTGCTATCTAATTTGTGGTTGTAACCCAAAATAGCATCACATCACTTGACCTATGTCTATAATTTTTTTAATTGATTTTTGACACATTGTGGGACTTTATATTCATTCCACCAACGCAAGGGTCCTAGCTAATAAAACATTTAAATATTGTTTAATAATATTCAAATAATGGCATCAATTAGGTGATTGAGTTTAATCATACAAAAATAATTTGATTGGTGATCAGTGCGGAATATCGGATGAATATAAGTCAGAAACTCGCATCAGCTGCTTGCTAAAATTCGTTTTTTTTGTGCGCCCATTTCAAGAAATTAATTACTATATTTTAATTATTTAAAAATATATTAAAACAAAAATAATTAAATGTCAATTCATTTAAAAATCAACTAAAATTACGATAGTTAAGTATTTACACCATTTGAGAAGTGTTTATTTTATATGATGTATGTCATATTTACAACAAAGTAATAAACTTTTTGCGACAGGAAATTTTGTAATTATTATTTACTTTTTATATCATTAAAAATTTCACATGACTAACGCTTAATTAGTTTGTTATGCAAATGATATATAACGCAACAACTGTATAATTTTTTTTCATTTGAGCTATATTTCGTTGTTACGTGCAAGTTAAGAGTACAAATTAATACTTAAATTAAAAAGTGAAGAAGGCAATAACAATATGTGGTCGCCACTCGCCGTCAACTTGACCTTCGATTCTATATTGGTGGCCTGTAATTGCTGATAATCCAAGAGATTTTCAACTTGCAAAGAAAAAAGAAAGTTTTAAAAGTTGTCTGGAGAGAACAATTCTTGTGGGGAACATTCAAAATGCTTTTATCTATTTTTGAATAAACAACTATTGCCTCATTTGTATCCCTATTTCATACTCCTAAGAGACATAATTCTTCTGTTGCAATTACATGAAACAATTATGTTGCTGTCTATCTCCACATTAGCTGTTAAATTTGAATAATTCTTAATTCATTAAAATTATATTTGGTTCAATTGTTGCTGTTGCTGTTCAATATAGACAATTAATCTGAGTGATTCAGTAAGAATCTGCATGTATAATACATTTTAATTTGAGTGATTAAGTAAGAATCTGTATGTATAATGCATTAATTTGATTTCGATTTGATTTGTATATTTAAAATATGTTACTTTTTCATTTAATTTTTATCTTTTATCTTTAAGTTTTTAAAAAGAACAATAGTATTTTTTTATTTTGGTAAACCGAACCAAATCCAATTCTATCCCAAAAATTCTTTACGGTTTTAAATTTATTAAAGACTGGCCAATTTTGATTTTTTCACTTCCGAACGGAACCAAAAAACCGTTTACACACCCAAAGTTAGTTTCCACAATTCCATAGTTAAACATGACCCTGAACAAGGGTTCATCTTATTGCTGTAATGGTTAAATTGATATACAACATACAAAGAATGTACAAACAATCATTAAAAGGATCAACTCACCGATCCTCGACTCTTTTCTCCTATCTTCAGCCACTATAAAGGCCTCTCCACTCTGTTACTAATACAAATGGAATACAAAACAAGTACCATTTATTGATTTTTACACATCAACTGAAGGAGTTGATGTTCTTGATGATGCTTGAGAATTTGATTCAGCAATTTTTTCAGTAACTTCAGCCACTACAAGTCTAGTTAGAAGTAGACCAGCAACAAGAGCTGCCCCCATCAACATTGTGAAAACTGCACTCCAGCTTTTAGCAGAAATGTAACCGGTCATTAGCGGTCCAATTGCAGCCCCAACTGAGCCTGTTCCGTCTATAATTGCTGTAACTGTCGCCAACGCCCTCGAGTTTCCTTTTAGCGAACTGTGAGTTCCCAAATCAGCAGAGACTGCTGTCGTTATAAGAGCGTAAGGTCCGTTCACGAACATGCCAGTGATGAACATAAGAGCAATGTTTATGTTCAACGAAACATGTCCGTAGCTGCGGTAAAAGAAAAGTGCAGGGATCGCACAGTACATGAAGCTTGCTGCTGTAATGGCTCTGGCACCTAATCGATCAGAGATGTGCCCTGCTAAGATTCCCCCAATTACACCTCCAACATCAAACAATGTTGACATGTTCCCAGCTGAATCGTTAGACAAATACTTCCCATCAATAGCTGCAGCAAAATAAAGAATAAAAGATCAATTAGGCTTCATAATAGCAACAATAAACACATCAATTTTAGCACATAAACAGTATAGCTCATTAAGTTTTACTGATATGCAAACAGATGAACCTCACTTGATGGAACATATTAAAACTGCAACTTTACAAGACTTTAATCAGAACGAAAAAGCTGGTAAGTCCAAATTACCTGTATGGCTGAGGTAGAAAGGCAGCCAGTAGAGAAATGTGTAAGCCACCAATTTAGAGAAGAAAAGGCAAAGAGCAAATGGAGCAACTCCGGGAATTTTCCAAGCTTGAATGAAGCCAACTGCGGTATCCTTGGACTCAAAATTCGGTCTCAAAAGAGGCTGTGTGACTTCTTCACCAGATTTCCTGGGAGAATTCACTTCATCGTCCTCATTTCTGTCAACTCCAACAGACTCAGGATTAACAGGCAGAATCAGAAAAATCACTACACCAACAAAACCAATAAGAAATCCAGGCACAACAAATGACCAACCCCACCCATGTCTTAACATAGCAGCAGCAATTAATGATCCCGAAATGTTCCCTATAGATGTATGAGCATTCCATATACCCATAATTAGTCCTCTCTTTCTTTTCCCAAACCAATTTCCAACAACAGCCACCACTGAAGGCCATCCAGTGGATTGAAACAAACCGGCAAGCATTTGCATTATCAAAAAGTAGTAAAAGTTATGTATATTTGCCCAATATCCAAACCCAAATAGAGATGTGAATATACCAGTTCCGACCATTCCTATCGTCAAAAAGATCCGTAAATTCATCCTGTCGCCTATGTGACCGGAGAAATACATTCCTATCGCATATACCGACAGAAAAGCCAAATCAAGTTCACCAAGCAAGGACGTGCCATCCAATCCATTAAAAGGCGCCCACCCCTCTCCAAGTCTCGATGAAAATCTTCTTCTTTCTTCTGGTTGACTTAAGTAGGTTATCCTCCACGGATATAACTTCAAACCCAACTCGGATGATTGGGGGTCAAGAGTACTCTTAACAATACTTGTCGTTTTCCGAGCAGCATGGTAGCTAGCATAAGCGAAAAATGTAACAATCAAAACAATGATTTGGTATGTTTTGTATGAAATTCTTTTCTTTCTTATGCACTCTAAGAATTGAATTCCAAATGGTTTATGCTCATGAACTTCAAATGCTGGTTCTGATAATGAACCCATGAATATCAAATCTACAATTCTGCAGCCCTTTAATTTCCTTCCTTAAGACCAAAAGCAGCAAGCTGTGGAAACAAACAAATTTAACATTAAAGCTTAGAGAATATTAAAATCTAAATTAATTACTTCAATTCCATATCTTACAAGATCCAAACACATCTAATTAAAGTAGCTCATAAACATAGAAATCAAGCACAGTACTTAATTATTATAAGATACAGCTACAGTACAATAAGACTCACATTAGAAAAAAATAAAACCTGAATTTGATCAAATTTAGCAGGAAACAAGTCCAATTCTACAATAAAATAAAGTTTCTCGGCGATTTATTTTTAATAAAAAGGGAAAAAGAACCTCAAAAACCTCACTAAGAAGCAAAACTTTTTTTACAATATTCCAGAGACATTAAAGTTGTCAAATAATAGCCTAAAAATATAGCCAAACAAAAACCGATTGAAAAAAATACTATTAAGAAATTCTTAGATAGATTCAGTTCAACACGTCATCTATGCACCGAGCGAATCACATAATTATCAAGAAAACAAACAATGAATTAAATCTCAGGATAAATCATTACAAATTACTTTTTGATAATCATAATCAGCAGACTATCCGTGACAAAAAAAATCACAGTATAAAAATATCAGAAGAACTAGATATCAAATTTTGATCAGAAAAAAAAAAGAATTACAAAAATCAGAAGCAAAAACTTCTACCATAAAATGCTTTAAATGCATAATAAATCAACAAAATTACACAAAAATTAATTATATGAACTGCACCTGATCATGCGTAAACTATGAACTAATTAGTTAAGTAACAATTACCTCTTCTTGATCGGCTAAGCTCACTGAATTGCTTGCTGTCACTAACTTTTTTTTCGTTGAAGAAAAATAAAAAAAATGAAATGAATAATTTTTTTCTCAGTGATTTTATGTTTTAGTTGCTTAACGAACAAAAACGCTGCTTTACTTGAAAACGGAGGGGATTCTTATGGTGAACGTTAACGATAAACTAATGTTGTGGAATGTCGATTCTGTCCTCGTTTAATTTTTGCGCTGGGGTGGTTAATTTTGGTGATGCGATTTGACGGTAATGCCCCTTTGCTACATTGGACAGTGTTGGAAACGGAAATATATTGCACGTACCAATAGATGTGAAGGAACATGTTGTTTCCTTAGATGGCACGTTCTAGGATTTTCCTCACTTTTATTTTATGTTTTGTTTTCTCAATTTTATTGTTGTGAAGCTCAATTAAATTAATCCAAAATTTTACCTTCCGCAAGGGACCTACCCGACTCGAATGGGGATTAGTCTGAATGTAGAAGATTTAAAGGTGTCGTTTTATATTTAGGATCCGTTCAGAACACTTCATGTGTACCAAAAAAAATTAATTCAAAATTTCACAAATTCAAATAATAAATCAACACCATGTATAATTTTTTGTATTTTATATTACGCGGGTGTAATTTGTAAAATAAACAAAAAATATCAAAAAATTTAAAGTGACTGAGATTTTGGAAATTCGAGAATCGTTGAGCTGGATTAAAGGTGACTACAAGATTACTATCGAGTCTGATGCTTTAGAGGTAATTCAAGATATTAGAAATCCTGTTGTCGAGACGGATTTTCTAATTTTTGATTATGTGGAGTTAGCGAAGCAGTTTATTGATTTAGATTTTATTTATATGCCCGTATCAAGTCAGGTTATCAGTGGTATAATCACTATCTTGAGTTTCTTATAACTGTAATCGCTAATGAGTTAATTACAATTGATTTGTTGAAATAAATGAGTTGTGTGAGCTAAAATATTAAAAAGTAATAACTTATACACTTAACGCTCATTATACATCTTCATCTTCAATTATAAAAATTCGGACCGAAAACCACATCAATTTTTATAATCTGAGAGTATTAATTGGTTCACTCTCGTTTTATTTATTTAGATTTAGCGAATTTATGTAATTTTGATAATATTTTTATTAAGATAGTGTTCTGTGTTGAACATTAACTAACGAATTTCAATGTTTATTTTTGACTTTTTTTTGACAACTAATATAATTCTTGGATTTATTTTTATTAATTGACCCATGAATTTGTCATCTTATCAACTGAGTCATTTAATCTACATATTACTTAATTGACAAAAAAAACCTCTCAAATTATTTTTATTATAAATTAATTTCAAATTCAATTACAAACAAGGAAAACTAGACTATTGTTTTAGAAAATATTTTTCAAATATCTAATAAATAAATAACTATTAAAACTGGCCAAATACCTTCAAAATTATTTAAGTTTTCATTATTTGTCAAGATAATTTTCAAAATAACACAATTAATAAAAGATTTTGTTATCACATAATTGATAAAATATAATATCGTTGGGAATAATCATTTATGCATAAAATTAGTCTAATATTAAATAAAAAATTATACTAACTGATTCTAATATACGTGGCCAACTTGGTTGATGTAAAAAATTTCTATTTTATGACAACAACACTAATGAAAATGTGTAGAAATTTATAAATTACGTCCATAAATTGTGGTGCCTTTTATTTTTATTGGTTGCCTTTCACTTTTATATTGAAGGAGCACAAAGTTTAGAATTTATTATTGGACCGTGAATCTCAAATGCTCTCTATTTAGAGGATTTTCATGCATGCAATAGAATTGCAACAAGATCCCTCTTTTCCAGAAGTAGCTGATTTGATGCTATTGCTGAACTGCAAAATGACTCTTTACTTTGTCATTTTGTCAATATCAATACACCTCAGATCCAATTCAACAATAAATGCATTTTTAGGTACCAAATCTACATTTTCTATACTGAAAATAAATTTGTCATCTGAAATTAAACATACCTCATCTGAACCTATTTAACTAAATTTTCTGCTAGTCTTTTTTTCTTCTTCTTCTTCCATCGTAAGGCAGCATGCATTTTGATATTACAAGAAAACAATAAATATTTAAATTTCTAATAATTTATAAAAACAATATTTAAAATTTATCAATCCAAAGTCCAAACATCATATTTACAGGAAAGCGCACAAAATTATATAAAAATATTCTTTAAATTCAAAATTTAATTTTTATCTAAAAAATAAAAATATTTTCATTTTTTATATTTTTAGTTCATATAAAAAGTATATAATAGAAACATATAAGATATTCTAAAATACATTATTGATGCATTTTAATACATTTTGGATACAAAACGTACAAAAAATGAAAACTTTTAGATACGAAATGAGATTTCTTTTAATAAAAAATACATATTTTCAAAAAAAGTATGAACGATTTAGGTAATTTTTATAATTTGTCCAGATTGATATAACAATAAATAGATTAAAGTTGTGATAATGAAAAAACTTGTAAGATGTCGGCCATGGGTAATAAAAGAGATTACTACGTCGGTAATATAGTCCAATAAATTCAAGTTGAAACAAATGAACCAGATTATACATGTCCCATTGAAATAGCTAAAGCAATTATTGATCATGACTCGCTCAATTATACGTCTAAAAACAAAAAATTATTGTCTTCTAGCTTTGGTACAACATAATTGCAAATTAATTTCAGCACCATCTTTTATTTAGTTATATTACATTAATTAATTAAATTTACTATACTACAATAATTAACCCATATTAGATAAACATAAATTAAACATTGTCACATTTAGATCTTAATTTCTACTGTACTAAAAAGGACACAAAGTGCCCATTTCAGAATATTTGTATCCTTATAATTTATGAGGAATATGGGGGAATGTTGTCTTCAAACTCTAAACTGAATCAGGACCGCTAAGTTATCTGTTTTCATATTCGAAAACGGCTGAGGTTTAGTTTGGCTTTTTATTGTAAAGTCATGAGGAGGATCTGTGTCCAGCAACCATCCGAACTGACTCACTAGCTTCTTCAATCGCACTAAAGCCATAGTTGATATGTATGTGGTCCAGTCAATTATCCTCATTCAATGGCGACATCGACCGGTGCCCTTTTCAGCTAGCAGGAGGCAACCCGAGATTTTCCGAATTATCATGATAAATTTATGAATTTCATGTTCTATAAATTTTAGGAGTTTGATAGATTTTATCAATTCAAATAGTGTTTTAGTTCTCCTGTTACGGCTATTTATTACTCATCTTGTTCATAATTACTAGTAGTATATACTTATCTGCCTAACGCATAATAAAAATAATATTTTAGTTAAAACATATATAATATCCTTACTAAATTATTAGCCAATTCATCATTTTAATATATTTTTATTAAATCATAATTTAAAATAATTCATAAGATGAATATAAAACTTTTCTTGTTATTGAAATTATTAAAAATTAAAAATTATTAGTGTTATCAAAGTCAACTAGAATTAATCCAATTAAGAATTTTTTGCATATTTATCTAATTAACAAGTTTCTAATAACGAATAAGCCTATAATTTGGTACATTAAAATAAAAATTGGCTCATTAATTATAGATGGATGGAATATTTTATATGAAGATTATTATTAACTTTTTCTAGTACACGTTTTAATTAAACAAGTTTTATGCTTATATAAGGGATTTTCTTAATATATATTAATATAATTGGATGATACAAATGATATGTGCCTCTTTATATAATGCATAAGACAAATTGATCATCAAATGATGTAAACAAATTTTCATGAAAATAATATATGGTCCCCGTTCATCAAATGATTCAATTTTTGACGTTAGTGGTGGAAGGTTAGGTTAATAGGGTATAGTTTAATTAAAGTATAGCTAGCTTCTTCTGACTAGAGATTTCACTTACTAATAAAGTAATTTCCAGCACCTAAAACAATTTGAGGTCATCATTTAGTTACAGTTAATTAGTGAAGGAGGTCCAAAAATTTCATCTAAATTTTTCTCCAGTGGCTTTCTTTCTTTCTTAACATGGGGATTCTTTTTATGGTAAATGACGTCTTTTATTCATATTCTTTTAATAATATTTTAAATCTGGTTATTCGATATTCAATTATCATATGAGGGTTGATTCGAGCCCTACAAATTATATTCCAAAAGGTTATTATAATTTTACATACATGTTAAAAAATAATAATTAATTCATACTAACTACCTATAAGATTTGTTAAATCTGGATTTGAGAATAAGTTTGAGAGAAGAAGAAGAAGATTTTTGTATTGATCAAAAAATGATAACCGCTATTTAGTTACAAGCTACTGTTTATATACAAGTAAAGAGCCAGCTGGATATTAGCTGGCATCAGCTGGCATTCTAGCTTAAGTAAAAACTTAACTGCTAAGTAACTAAGTAACTAAAACTACTAATCATAAATACAGTAGTTAATAGCCTCCCCTCAAGTTGGATCTTGGTAAGAAACAAGATTCAACTTGGACAATAAAAACTGATGTGAAGATGCACCAAGGGACTTTGTAAAGAGATCAGCAAGCTGAAACTTTGAGGGAGTAAAAGTAGGAAGAATGAACCCATCTTTGTAATGTTGACGAACCAGATGACAATCAATGTCTAAGTGTTTAGTCCTCTCATGAAAGACTGGGTTAGCAGCTATATGGAGGGCTGCTTTGTTGTCACAATGTAATACAATTGGAGCTGCAATGGAAACCTGTAAGTCATTGAGTAAAAAACTGAGCCAGAGCAGTTCACAGGTGGTAGAAGCCATTGAGCGATACTCAGCTTCTGCTGAGGAGCGTGAAACTGTCACTTGCTTTTTACTCTTCCAGGAAACTAGAGATGTTCCCATAAAAATGCAAAAACCAGTTATAGAACGTCTGGAATCAACACAAGAAGCCCAGTCTGAGTCACTGTAGGCTTGAAGCTGTAAATCAGAATGAGCAGGATAATATAACCCCAAGTTTGGACAACCTTTCAGATACTTGAGGACATGTATGGCAGCTTCCCAATGAGACTGACGAGGAGAACTGAGAAACTGGCTAAGAACATTTACTGAAAAACTGATGTCTGGTCTGGTGATATTCAGATATAACAACCTTCCTATGAGCCGGCGATATTTGTTTGGATCAGATAACAAATCTCCATCAGTAGCAGACAACTTGACATTGGAAGGAAGAGGAAAAGAACTTGGTTTGACACCAGTTAAGCCAGAATCTGCCAAAATATCTAGAACATATCTTTGTTGATTCAAAGCAATACCATGAGAATCACGATGAATTTCAAGACCAAGAAAGTATGTCAAAGGACCCAGATCTTTGATAGTGAACTTAGAATCCAAAAATTGTTTCACAGTGGTTAACTGTTGCATGCTATCACCTGCAAGCAATACATCATCTACATATACAACAAGCACAGTAAAATGACCATGAAGTTTTCTGGTAAACAAGCAATTATCATGAACTGATTGCTTGAAACCAATTTCTAGTAAGGATGTTGTAAATGTAATATTCCATTGCCGAGAGGCCTGTTTAAGTCCATAAAGGGATTTGACTAATTTGCAAACTTCATGTGGTTTAGCTTTGTAATAACCTTGAGGTGGCAGCATATAAACCTCCTCTTCTAAAGTGCCATGTAAAAAGGCATTATTAACATCAAGCTGTTCTAAAAACCACCCTTTAGATGCTGCCAAAGCAATCAAAAGTCTAACAGTAACAAGCTTAGCTACAGGGGAAAAACTTTCTTTATAATCCAGACCTTCAATTTGATTATAACCCTTAGCAACTAGCCTAGCTTTAAGCCTGTCTATAGATCCATCAGAATTATGCTTTATCTTATAAACCCATTTATTTCCTATAGCAGTTTTATTTGGAGGTAGAGTAGTAAGAGACCAAGTCCCATTTTTTTCTAGTGCTGCCAACTCTAAATTCATAGCATCTACCCATCTAGAGTCTTTGTATGCTTGATTAAATGAAAAAGGTTCTTTAATAATAGATGTGGAGCATGCAGGATCACTAGAAATGGGATTGGTTTTAGTAAGAAGAGAAAATTGATGTAATGGGTATGGTTTACCATTTTGAGGTTTGACACAAGTAGCCATGTTAAAACTATGTTTTCTAGATTTTGAAATGTGAAAATCTTGGAGCCATTTAGGTTGGATGATTTGTCTAGAGGATCTCCTAGGAATGAATGTAGTATCTGTAGAATCAATATGTGGTTCTGGATTGGGTTGTTCTGGAATGGATTGAAGAGGGGACTGGGAATGAATTATGGTATTAGTGGAACAGCCAGGGGATAATGAGGTAGAGTGTGATTTACTCTGAATTGAAGTATGTGGAATGAAACCAGTGTGTAAAAGGGATGAGTCTGTGTCAAACAATGACACATTTGGAAGTACACAAGTGTCCAAGGGATCATGTGTATTATGAGAATAAGGGAAAGAGTTTTCAAAAAATTTGACATCTCTACTAACAAAGTATTTATTAGTAGTAAGATTCATGACTTTATAGGCTTTTTGGGTAGAACAGTAACCAAGAAAAATGGACTTTATGCTTCTGGTGTCAAATTTGTCTTTGGAAGGAGAAAAATTTTTGGCATAGCAAAGGCATCCAAAGACTTTGAGATTTTTGTAATCTGGTGGTTTAGAATAGAATTTCTCATAAGGTGTTTTCCAATCAAGAATTTTCATAGGCATTCTATTAATAAGATAGGTAGCAGTTAACAAACAATCTCCCCAGAATTGTTTAGGTAGGTGTGATTGAAACCTTAGAGCTCTAGCAACCTCAAGTAAATGTCTATGTTTTCTTTCTACTACACCATTCTGTTGAGGTGTGTATGGACAGGTTTGTTGATGGATAATTCCTTTGGTTTGAAGATAAGAAGAGAGTGAACTGTTGAGGAATTCAAGGCCATTATCTGTTCTAATGATTTTTACATGGGCTGCATACTGAGTATGAATCATTTTTAAGAAGGTAAGCAAAGTCTGGGTGCAATTAAGTTTCTGTCTGAGAAGATAAGTCCAAGTCACTCTTGTGTTATCATCTACTATTGTTAAAAAATAGTGAGATCCTTGATTGGAAGTGATTTTATAGGGACCCCACAAGTCTATGTGTAAAAGATCAAATGGTTGTTTGGTTTTGATTTCAGATGAAGGAAAAGCAAGTCTTTGTTGTTTAGCTTCTGAGCATATTTCACAGTCAGAAGTTTTTGGGATTTTATGAATTAAAGAAGGTAGATGAACAAGAGTAGAAATACTGGCATGTCCAAGTCTAGCATGCCAGATAGAATAAGTAGATTCATCAACAGATGCATTCATAAGAAAAATTCCTTCTTTATTCATTTTTGAAAACTGAATAGCAGGGTCAACATTATTGACAAAAACATTATCATCCATATTAATGGTGTTATTCAAAAAACTAGCAGAATCTAGTTTGTATAAACCAGCAACTTGTTGCCCTTTAGCCAAGATGACTTCAGTCTTCAGGTCCTGTATGAGGCAACATTTTGAGAAGAATGTTACCTTTAGAGGATTTGTGTTAACCAACTTACTGACAGAAAGTAAGTTATATTTAAAATCTGGTAGGAATAATGCATCTTTTAGAGTTAAATCATCATTGAGAACAACTTGTCCTGTATGATGGACCAGATTTATGACACCATTGGGTAGACAGACTTGTATGGGTTTAAGGAGTTTGGTTTTGGCTGAAAGTAGGTTAGGATTAAAAGTCATGTGATCAGATGCTCCTGTGTCTATTATCCAAGAATCTTTATCATTTAATGTAAAGCCACTAAGAGCAAAAGATGGAGAAATACCTGAAAAAGCCAATGGTTCTGCATAGCTGCGTTCTGCTGTTCCAGCAAACCTCCCAGCAGATTGTGAAGTATCTGCTACTGATTTTCCTTTGATAAATTTCAACATTCCAGCTAGTGTATTGCCCAACTGCTCATAGTTAGTAAAACTATCTGGTAAATCCCATCCTTTGTGTTCCACAGAATCATCTGAACATCCATTGTTATTGTTTCCTGTCACATTGTGTGCTTGTGCCATCCTTGGATTTTGTTGTTGTCCTTTCATCTTATTGGTTTTAAACCATTCAGGATATCCTATCAGCTTAAAACATCCTGCTTTAATATGACCATCCTTGTTACAATAGTCACAATGTCCCTTGTCTTTTGCATCTCTCTTATATCCCTGATTATAAGTTTGCTGCTTGTTCCAACTGCCCTTTGAATAACCTTGTGGATTAGCCAAAAGAGCTGTACTGTCCACTGATGAAACATTATTTCTGCTTATCTGTCCCTGCTTCTCCACAGTTAACAACATTGAATATGCTCTGTTCTCATTTGGTAATGGGTTCATCAGTAAAATCTGGTTCTTAGTATGCTCATACTCCTCATTCAATCCCATCAAGAATTGAACTAGTCTGTCTTGAGAATGATAGTCTGCTACAGCTTTGTTTAATCCACAAACACAATTCTTAAGAGCTCCACAGTTACAAACTGGCATTACATTCATGCAATTGAGTTCATCCCAAAGTCTCTTGAGTTTAGTAAAATACACTGAAATTTCATCATTTCCTTGTGTAATTAGGGTTATATCTCTTTTCAATTGATAGAGTGTAGGTCCATTACTCTGTCCAAAATGTTGTTTCAAATCATCCCATAACTCTTTAGCAGAAGATGCACAAAGAAAAGCACCTGATAAATCTCGAGAGATTGAGTTAAGTAACCATGAAATCACCATACAATCAACCTTAATCCAATGTTCATATGCATCAGAATCTTCATCAGGCATTATGCATTTTCCATTGATAAACCCTAGCTTTGTCTTAGCTCCTAAAGCTATTCTAACTGCTTTGCTCCAGCTGAAATAGTTATTGATTGTCAAAAGAGTACTCACCAATTGATTGTTTGGATTATCAGAAGATTGAAGTAGCAATGGATCTCCATTATAGAGATTCGTGTTCTTCACAGTATTTGAGGTTGATCGATGACCTAAATTGCTGCTATGTCCGGTTTCCTCCATTGTTGCAGAGTTTCGAACTGATTATCAAGTTTCAGGATCAGATTTCATGCTCTGATACCATGTTAAATCTGGATTTGAGAATAAGTTTGAGAGAAGAAGAAGAAGATTTTTGTATTGATCAAAAAATGATAACCGCTATTTAGTTACAAGCTACTGTTTATATACAAGTAAAGAGCCAGCTGGATATTAGCTGGCATCAGCTGGCATTCTAGCTTAAGTAAAAACTTAACTGCTAAGTAACTAAGTAACTAAAACTACTAATCATAAATACAGTAGTTAATAAGATTTTATTAAAAAATGATTACTTTTATATTTTATATATTTTTATTAAATGAACGACTCAATATTATGGAAAAAATGTAACTGTAAATTTTAATTTTTTAACAATAAAAGTGATAGACATAATTTTGTTATGGCTATTTAATTGACTACTACTTATTAAAATTCATGTACGCCGAGAATTTAAAAGAGCCTTGTCAATTTAGAACTTAATAATAGTATATGTCTACTTAATTGTAACATTCTTACTTATTTTAAATTTTAAATTTATAACAATAGACGGAAAATATTACCATCTCTTTCTCTCTCTCTTAGATAGATTTATTATTTTATAAGTCTCAAAATATAAAAAATTAATATTTGAATTTGAATTGTCAACTTAAAATATAAAATTTATCCTGCATTAATTTCAACAATTTATATTATATATTTTTATGTATTATTAATAATTACTCTATCTTGTAAAAAAATACTAATAATAAACTTAGTTTTTCAAGTTATATTATTAATATTAAAAAAATATTTAATATTTTTAAAATGTGTAACTTATAACATTGCAAATATCTATATAATTAAACTAAGAGTAAAATAAAAAATAATTAATTTATCTACTTACTTTTTTTAAACATAAATATCTAATTACGTTGCAAATCAAACTTCATATACTTGTGATAATAAAAAAAACAATTACTATATGCTTGTGTATGTGACAAGCATAATTATTTTTTTGATATAAATGAATGAATAATTTTCCCGCACAACCTCATGAATATTCGAATCAGATGGATCCCACCTAATCCACTCGCCGCCCCAAAGACTTAAACACTAAAAATCCGTGAAAACAGCACAAATTTACCGCCGCGTCCGCGGTGAGTCACCAAACTTTCCCAACGTCATCAAGGGCATTATCGTAATTGAACAGGCCTGCTACATTAAAATTCCAATAATTAAAAAACCTCCACATCCGAGGAGGGAAAAGCATATTCGAATATCCAAAACGAATGATACCAAATGCGCAGCGTATATGCCCGCGCCCACAGTCGGACCTTCAGTGGAGCCCATAGTCGCCACGTCATGTACGGACAACGATGACATGGACAGATTGATGGATCATGTTTAATATGTGGGGTAGGCTGATTGGGTACACGTGTCCATGTAAAGTCTTGGCTGAGTTGAGTATGGTTGTCTGTTTCATGCAATTTTTTCGAAGTAGGGTTTTGAAGAAAGGACGCAGAAATTTCCAATTATGGCTTGTTTCATGCAAATTATTAAGGGTCATTTTGAAATTTGAAACTTATGGTAGTTGTTTTATTGAATTTATTAATTTGGATAAGTGGATATTGGTTTCTATCATGAACGATATACAAATAATTTGGTTGATTGCATAAATTTCTCAAAAATTCTAATTAATTCTAGAGAATTTGATTATAGATAAATTGAGAATTACATAAGGTAGTTCCTTCTATTAAATTATATTATCTCTGCAAATAAAACAAACATATAGATTAAGACATTGAGTATATTGCTGTCTAATTGTAAATATAACAATTGAGTAGCTACATATATAGTATGGCATTTTCAAGTATTTGGTCGGTCTGGTTATAATTGAACCAAATTATTCCTGCCCAACTAACGAAGTTATTTTAGCTAAGTCAATCGAATCGACGGAGATAACTAAACTAACCGAAATCAAATTACCAAATTTTCAGAACTTCAGAGCTAAAACGAATGAATATATAACTTGGTAAAACTAATAAATATATGAATAATAATTATAAATTAAATGACAATCTAACACTATTTAGTTAATTTGGTATGTGGCTTTTGGCTAGGGACCGGATATCTTCTAACGCTTTGTTAGCCCGTCGAGGTGTTATTTCATCTTTTAATTCTACTTGCTTGCTTTGTTCCGAAGAAGAGTCGAGTATCCATATTATTTTGCAATGCCGTTTCGCTTGGGAATTTTGGAACTCAATTCTGCATTGTTGCAGCATTCAATGGGCTGCTCCAACCTCAATTCATCACTTTTTTGACTTTTGGAGTTCTCTTTCAAGCAAGCGATATCGTTGTCTTTGGCAGTCTATATGGTTTTTCGATATCTGGGAGTTATGGAAAGCAAGAAACAGGAGGACTTTCAGACATGAAATTGTGGACATCAACTCATTGATGTACTCGTCGATTTGCAATGCAGTTATCTACTACAAGGATAACAATAGCGGTTTTAATTATTCGCCGAATGATATTTTTAGAAACTTAAACTTTTCCTGTAATTTTTTGTAGCCCGTCTTTTTTCGAAAAGACTTTTGCCTTCCACTTCTTTGTGGACGTGCTAATTCAATAATCATTTACCCCAAAAAAAAACTGTAACTGAACAATTTTTATAAACTGCACCAATTAAATTAGTATTAAATTAACCAAAAATCCTTAATCAATCGAATCAACCAAAATAGATCGATATGGTTTCGGCTAATAAATTATTAATTGCTGATCCCTAGCATTTCGTGGGTCTTAAGTCTTAAAAGATAAGGAATTATATTAAAGTTGAACTTGGACAGTATATAAAGGAAGCAAAATAGTTTAAGTCACTCTCTGATCTCCTTAATTATCATTGTTTAATCTTTTTTTATGAAGATGGAATTCTCAATAGTACTTTATGCTAGCTGGTTCATTACGTGGAGAATTTCATTGTATATAAATCCAAAATCAAAATGCAAGCTCATATATATACTCTATGAAGCGTCATTTGAAAAAATAAATTATGAAAAATAAATAATAAAAATACAGAAAAATGTCAATCAGAGGGGTGTATGTGTACTAAGAAGTTTTCTATACATACTATTATAGACAGCTAGCTGATATTAAATTATACATCAATTTTGTTCTAATTAAATTGATCTTACATAATATCGATTGTATGATATTAATATTCAGATAATTGACTTCAAGAAAAAACAGTTTCGAACTTAATTTTGTATCCCTTGTCAAGCTACTGTTGCTGATATTCTTGGCAAACTATTGGCAACTCTTCTGTCATAATTCCAAAAAAAATTGGTATTTTAACAGTTTTAAACTTTTAATTTTGCATCGCTTGTCAAGCTACTGTTGCTGATTCTTGGCAAACAATTGCCAACTCTTATGTCATAATTCCAAAGAAAATAGTTTTGTTAGAGGTGAGTCAATTCTGGCTTGCGTGTATTGGGCACTCGGCCTAATCAAATATCACCTTTAGGTATCAAAATGAGCCCAGATATGGGCTTCTTATTTAAGAGCATGGCCCAACAAATTCCCAGTGTTTGTAATTTAGAATTTTTATTTATCCGGTTCTTCAAGTACAGTCTCACTCACACTCTCACATGCAAACTTTTACATTCTACTCGACCTTAACATGTACAACATTGTTCCTCTCTTCTTCTTTGGCCTTAGGCACAACTACTTTCAGCACACCATTCTTCATCTCAGCTTTAATCTCACCAGTCTTGTAAATTTTCTCCGGCAGATCAATCCTAGCACTGTATTTTCTGCCGCTCTCCTCATCTTCCGATTCCTTAGCTCCTTCACCTCTAATGATCAGAGTATTTTGTTCCATGGAAACCTTCACATCTTCCTTGGCAAGACCCGGCATCTCAACGCGGAGATTCAGAGCATCGTCAGTCTCTCGCGCGTCCCAGCCGCGTCGGATTCCACCAGCTCCGATTCCACGAAACGGATTGTCCATGAACTGGTCCATCATGTTCAGAACTTGACTCAGGTTTCTATTTGGCCAGAATGGGTCCACCACGTCTAATATACACATTGTAAGTAAAACGACGACGTTAGTATCATCATTTCAAGTCAAAATGCTCTTTTACTAGAGATTTTATAGTAGTATACCTGGGAAGAAGTTGTCCCTGCGGCGAGAGAGGGAGCGGCGGTAAGCGTTGGAATCATGTTCATCTTCGTCCTCGTCGAACTGGCAAACAGCGTTGGTGTTAAAATAGCGAGAGGCGGATGATGGGAGTGTGGCGGTTGGACGGATCATGGAACGGAGAGATGTGGGAATGAGATTTGAAGAGGTGAGTTTTTTGAGAGCTAGTGATGATGCCATTGAATTCAAGTTGATTTAGGAAAATCTAGTTGAAATTGATGATCTAGAAGCTGAAAATTGTTACGCAAGAGGAACGATGATGATGGGGTTTGTTTACACCGGCCCAAAAAAGAGCTCATATGGGCTAACTCGGGTTTTTTGAGCCCAAAAGCCATCAACTATCCTTTTGTTCCTATCTTAGCTTAGTAGTTATCTTTTTAGTAATTATCTTATTTATTTAGTTTAGTATTATCTAAATAAGAGATTGTATCTCACTAGACTAGGTTTTCTATTTTAGGGTTTGTCCCCTATAAATAGCTAGTTTTAGGTTTGTATTCTCTACAACTCAAATTATCAATCAAACACAAACAAAGCCCTGCGCTTTTCTATCCCCAACCCCCGCGGTTGGTTAATTTAGGAGTAGGAGTAGTTCAAATATTAATCTCGCCTGGGTTTCTTAACCTCCAGATTAATGTTTTAATTTAGATAAATCAAACCCTGTTCAACTTTTCGGACCGAACCGGTTAAAGCATCGATCCACACAGTACCCATCTATAAATTCAAAGATTCGAGTTTGGAAATATTTTCCTGCGAACATCTTTTGGCGACTCCACTGGGGACGCGTTTATGGTGAGCACAAAAACCGGAACGACGAAGGAAAGTTACAGGTGCACTTGTTAACGTAGCTGAGTCCAATCCGAAGTAGGTCGCACATTGTCAGGCGATTCAAACTCAGGCTTGGTGGCGAAACATGACAAAGGGTGACAAGTCAGAGTTACAGCTGCCTGGGGACCTACGCACCCCCCGCTAGAACAATGACCGTCGAGTTACAGCCGCATGGGGACATACGCACCCCCCGCTGGAACAAAACTGTCGACCTCGTAGTCAAGTATCCGAACCAAGTATATGAGGATGAGATAAATGATTATGTCCGCGACCTACCTCCCACTCGCCCTTCAGGGTCACGCGCCGATTTCATAAGTGATGAGATAGCCCAAAATATCGGCGGGTACTTGATGGGCGATTAATCAGATGGGCGAGGCCATCAAAATAGTGATGAATGGTCACACAATCATTTAAAGGGAGATAAAGGCGGATCTTGGTAGCTTAACATGTGTTCATGGAATCATTGGCGGAAGTCTTGTCGGGGTAATGTATCGTCGAGACTGCCAATAGAGTGGCCGAGTTGCCCTAAACATCGAATAAATTTGGAGTTCAGGGAGTATCGGCCAAACAAGGGCATCAACCCAACGAGTTCGGCATCCAAAATGGGCCAATGAGTATTTGAATCACCCATATGCCGAGTCTTCATATAGGGATGAGTATGTTGGGTACTAGAGGGTCTAATTTGAAGAAGGTTGCGCATCGTCAGGCGATTCAAACTCAGGCTTGGAGGCGATCATGACAAAGGGTGACAAGTCAGGGTTACAGCTGCCTGGGGACCTATGCACCCCCCGCTAGAACAATGACTGTCGAGTTACAGCCGCTTGGGGACTTACGCACCCCCCGCTGGGACAAAGACCGTCGACCTCGTAGTCGAGCATCCAAACTAAGTACATGAGGAGGAGACAAATGACTATGTCCGCGACCTACATCTGACTCGCCCCTCAAGGTCACGAGCCGATTTCATAAGTGATGAGATAGCCCAAAAATCGGCAGGTACTTGATGGGCGATGAATCAAGTGGGTGAGACCAAAATAATGATGGGTAATTACACCATCATTCAAATGGAGATAAAGACGAATGTTAGTATCTCAATCATTGGTGAAAGTCTTGTTAGGGCAACCTATCATCAAGGATGCCAATATAAAGGCCGAGTTGCCTCAAACATCAAATGGACTCAAGAATCCATGGGGTATCGGCTGAGCAAGGGTAACAACCTAACAAGTTAAACATCCAAAATTGGTTAATGAATATTTGAATTCGCCCTTATACCGATTTTTCATAGAGGGGCGAGTATAATAGGTACAAGAGGGAGAGTACCAATTTCTCAACCCCCAAGTCTCTAGGTGCCGAGTCCTTAACCTTCAAATCCTTAGATGCTGAGTACTACACTAATTATTCGGCGTTGGGCGAATCTAAATGTTGAGGGCACGATCAGTCACTGTCCACCTTGATGGGTCCTTTCAAGTTGACCACGTCGGCGATCATTCAGAATGAAGTCGATAGAGGGTGAGTATCAGTTGCACCAACAAAGGGCGAGTACCAACTCCTCAATTATTATGTCCTCAGGGCGAGTATTATGGTGCCAAAGGGTGAGTAACAAGTTCATAGGTTTTGAGTACACAAATGATCCATATAACTTTTGGTGAAGTGGGTGGCACATTGTCAGATGATCCATATACCTTTAGGCGAGTCAAGAGCTGGGGGCATGACGAAAGTCTTGTTAGGGTAACATATCGCCGATAGAGTTGCCCCAAACACGAAATAGACTCGGAGTCTAAGGGGTATCGGCTAAATGAAGGCAACATCCAAACAAGTTCGGCGTCCAAAATAAGTCAAAATACCGGGGGGGCATAGCCAATTGTCATTCACTTTGGTGAGTCCTTCTAAATTGATTCTTTGAAATTTGGGCGATCTAGTGGGTGATTACTTTGTATGGCGAGGTGATTTAACATTTAAATAAAGGCGTTCTTCAACCTTTAGAGGGTGAGTACCAAGCTCTGGGTCCCTAATAAAGTGGGCGAGTCATGAGGTTAAATTTGTGACGTTACCCAATTCATTTTGCAATGAAACGGGTGAGAGGGCGATTCTTATGCTGAACCTCCTAAGATCAAGAAGTGGTGGCATCACAAGGTGATTTTATGTTGAACATCCTAAAAAAGTGGTGGCATCATGGCCATGTTTGGTTGCCCCAAATTTATTTTTTCGGCGATGCAACCCCAACAACGAAATACATGTTGGCGATTCCTTGAGAATGTTTTTTGATATGGCGACTATGTTGGTTATCGAACGGGTGATGGACGATCTTTTAAGGGCGAGTCAAAGTATTTTGAGGCACGATCGATTACTAGCCACCTCGATGAGTCTCTTTTATGACAAAATATGGGAAACCTAGCGTGTGTATCATCCAAAATGAAAGCAAGGCAACATTTGTGCTATAATTTTGCTTAGCGAGGTCCTCAAGTGGGAAGCCCTCCAATTGTGAACCCTAAACCTCCAAGCCCTCAACCTTTGCGTCTACTCAACCGCCAAAGGGCGAGTACTAGGTTGTGTGCCGAGGTATGAGAATGAAGAAGTTTGCGTCTAAGGACTTATTTTTTGAAATCTCCTGATAATGAGATTTTATTAGCACAACCAAAGGGCGAGTACCGATCATTTGGTATTGGGTGAGTCAAGACGTCGGGGGCACGACTGTTATCCATCTAAGTTGATATTCTAAGACTCGGTACAAAATATGGAAACCAAAGTTAGTTGGGAGAATTCAAATGTTGAGGACACAGACCAATCATATGGCCGATCAGAGATCATGTTGGTTTGACGAAACAACTTGATCGGTCAAAAGACGATCAGATATGTATTAAGGGCGAGTCAAAGAGTGCCGATTAAATGACAAGAGAGATGGCTCATGGACTTTATGGTATATACATGGACCTGATTGACACATTTGACATACTTGACTAATGTATGAATTGTTCAAGTGTCAGTTGTGCAAAGTCTTAATGATATGGAGGTGGGTGTGTCGTCCAATACAAAGTGGATAGCATATGTGGCGATAAAAAAAAAAGTGGACATGCATATATTTGATTAATAATGGCCGATCATGATGAAAAGTTTCTTGATTGGCATTCACGTGAGAAGCACTGTCAATACAAGTCAATTGGGTAAAATTAACCAATAATTGGTGCATGGCCGATTAATGATGGCTCACTCAAATTTTGTCATTAAACTTAATCGGCCCATTAAATAGTAATCGCCCAAAATTATTTTTAGAACGAAGCAATGGAAAAACCTTGACCGATCAAGAAATCAAGAAGGACGATCAATTGAATAAGCTTGATTGACATATGGCCGAGCTTCTCAAATACATGCTATTTTTGGAAACACATGTCAAGGTCTCATATCCATTAAGAATATATGGAGCAGATGCATGGTCAACTAATGGATTCAAACATTCATTTATTTGAAAAGTGCTCGATTAAGTACAAGTAAGGAAGAATAAGTTGGTGAACCAAAGAAGGACTTTACCATGCAACATATATTTGAGCGAGGAGACATCATGATAAAGAGATACTCGGCCAAAATTTGTTAGTATCAAGTTATATCATGAAGCATAGTTGACAAAACACTAAATTTTGGACGATATAACAGGTATACTTAAAGACCCATATAATTATCGGCCTATAATTATAAAAGATTGTTCATAATTTGTGATCTAGAATTATATGGCCGATTTTTATTATCTCAAAAAATTGAATCGGCTAAAATACTAAGGAGTGTTAAAATTATTCGGTCTAAACGACCGATTAAAACATCAATTAAGTTTGATCGAAGATAGATTTCAAGACAAGTGATAAAAATACGTTTCTTCACCTTTCTTGACATTCAGCTAAAAAGACGTAGGGGGCATTGTTTACACCGGCCCAAAAAAGAGCTCATATGGGCTAACTCGGGTTTTTTGAGCCCAAAAGCCATCAACTATCCTTTTGTTCCTATCTTAGCTTAGTAGTTATCTTTTTAGTAATTATCTTATTTATTTAGTTTAGTATTATCTAAATAAGAGATTGTATCTCACTAGACTAGGTTTTCTATTTTAGGGTTTGTCCCCTATAAATAGCTAGTTTTAGGTTTGTATTCTCTACAACTCAAATTATCAATCAAACACAAACAAAGCCCTGCGCTTTTCTATCCCCAACCCCCGCGGTTGGTTAATTTAGGAGTAGGAGTAGTTCAAATATTAATCTCGCCTGGGTTTCTTAACCTCCAGATTAATGTTTTAATTTAGATAAATCAAACCCTGTTCAACTTTTCGGACCGAACCGGTTAAAGCATCGATCCACACAGTACCCATCTATAAATTCAAAGATTCGAGTTTGGAAATATTTTCCTGCGAACAGGGTTTTATGTTGGGAATGGAAGATGCTAGAATTGAGTGAGGAGCAAGAAGGAGAACTTCTGGAAATGTTTTGGCTACCAGAAATTTCTGGAAGGACTCTGGATATTTCTACTCCTGTTTTTTTTTTCAATTTTATGGTTTTTTTATGGACTGGGCTTGTTTACTGTTTAATAGGCTGGGCTTGTTTTTAGATCCATGGAAATGAATGGTTCGCTCTATTTTAATTGAGAAAATTACACCAAATCACCCAAAAATTCAAATCTTTGTGTTTATAACCCAACTTTTTATTTTTTGCAAAAATCCCTCTTTTTTCAAATCATCTTTCCACGCATACCTTTTTATTTTTTAGTTTCCCATTCTATCCTTATTCTCTATTCCTACTATTATTGTGTGCGTATTACAACAATTTGCTTCAGGCCAGAATCAATGGACAATCTCATCTCTCCCCAACAATATCTCCGCCGTCACCACCAGCTTACCCATTGTTTTCATGCTTAACGTAGTCATTTTTTGCTTCCTTCCTATTAATAAACTTGATGATTTCAATGAAAATTTTCTTAAGATCTACCATAAACACCTCTCAGATCTACAGTTCTTTTAAAGAAAAAGGAAGAACGAGATTAGATGGTAATGATGGATTCTAAGGCACCATAATTGCATAGAATTCTTGCCAATTATATAGATTTTATAGCATCCAATTTGTTGAAGCGGCAAATGGTCTAGCTCCGCCACTTGAGTGAGATGAGAAGACGATAAGAAGAATTGATCCAAATGATTATAAGTGGGATGAGAAGATGATAAGAAGAATTGATCCAAATGATTATATTATTTTAGTTTTGAAATAAGTCTGAATTATATAAATTTTAATTTTTAATTTTTGAAAAGAATTTTAACTTTTACTTGTAGCAGTAGTGGTGGGTTTGGTTGTTGGAAACATCATTTCTTAATTGAAAGTGATGAGATGGGTATTGAGGGTATTAGGGGTTTCATTTTTTTGTTATTGGTGCATGGTGCTGGTTCTTTTGGTGGGTGGAGGTTGAAAATGAAATTAACGAAGAAGAGGAGGAAGAAAATTATAAGATTAAGGACAAGAATTCACCACCTTGCATAAAAAGCCTATTTTCTAGGGCTTTGATTATTTTGAGTATAAATTAGAGAAAATATTACCATACATCCCAAATTCTAAAAGTTTATGTTAGTGACCGAATATAATTTGTCGCTATACATCCTAAATCAACTTGATGGGACCTCTATCAACTGAAATAGCTTAATTCAAGTTTTTAAAAAAATTGTCTTGATGTTCGGTACAATCTTAACTCACATTTTATATTGAAAGAAATTTGAGATTTAGTATAATATACAAACTGAATATCTCTTTTAAATAAAATGTATTTGACTGTTTATAAAATCAAAAATCAACCTGATATGAACATGATGTAAACTTATATTAACTGAACTACCTTAATTCAATTTTTAATAAAAATTTATTTTCTTTTGCAATCTTAACTGATATTTTATATAGAGAGAATTTTGAAATTTATTTTATATAGAGAGAATTTTAAAATTTAGTGTAATATACAAATTGAATATTTTTTTTAGTGAAATGTATGTGATAATCTATAAAATTAAAAATCAACCTGATATGAACCTGATGTGGACCTAGATCAACTAAACTTCCTTAATTATACTTTTAATAAAATTTGTCTTACTATTTTTTACAATTTTAAATGAAATTTTATATAGAAAGAATTTTGAAATTTAGTGTAATATGCAAATTGAAATCTCTTTTAAGTGTATTGTATTTGATAGTCTATAAAACCGAAAATCAACCTGATATTAACCTGATGTGAACTTATATCAACTGAATTATCTTAATTCATTTTTTTTATAAAAATTGTCTTAATGTTGTTTATAATCTCAATTGACATTTTATACAGAAAAAAATTTGAGATTTCGTGTAATTTACAAAATGAATATCTTTTATGAACCTATATCAACTGAACTACTTTAATTCAATTTTTAATAAAATTTATCTTGCTTTTCTTTACAATCTTAAATGGCATTTTATATAGAGAGAATTTTGAGATTTAGTGTAATATACAAATTGATATCTATTTTAAGTAAAATGTATTTAACAGACTATAAAACCAAAAATCAACCTGATGTGAACTATATGTGAACCTATATCAACTGAACTATTTTAATACAATCTTTTAATAAATTGTTTTGATACTCTTTACAATCTTAAATATAAAAAGAATTTTTAGATTTAGAGAAATATACAAATTGAGTATCGATCTATTTTAAGTGAAATGTATTTGACAAACTATAAAACTGAAAATCAACCTGATATAAACCTGTATCAACTGAACATATAAACTATTAAAAAATTAACTAAAAATCAACCGAGAATTTTGAGATTTAGTGTAATATATAAATTGAATCAATATATAAAGTGACATATAAACTACTAAAAATTTAAAAATAAACTATATAAAATTTTTGCGGTGGTCTGTGTAAATTCAATGTTAACTTGACATCAACTTTAATTATAGAAATCAGCAGTCCTCGATTTGAACTGTTCAAACTGAATTGAATATCTCTTTTAAATGACTTATATTTGACAGTCTATAAAACCGTAAATCAAATTGATGTGAACCTATATCAACTGAACTAACTTAATTAATTCAATTTATATTGAACTTTATAAAATGAATTTATAAAGTTAACTTACTCTAACCAAAGTAAATCTCTTAGTAAATTATTATAATTTTAAAAATTGACTTAATATCAACTCAATATAAACTTAATATCAACTCAATATAAACTTAATATCAACTCAACGTCGACTTAATGTCAACTCAATGTAAAGTAAATGTCAAGCCTTAATTTTTTTAGTAAATCATTATAATTTTAAAAATCAACTTATTTTAATCACATTAATTAATATAATATAAATTATTATTAAACTAATTATAAATATAACATTAACTTATTTTACTCAAATCATTAAAATAAGAAGAAAAATGTAAATTTTAATCAGGAAAACTATGTATAATCAAAATAATAAACAACAAACAATATTTATATTTTTAACTACCTTAAAAAATAATAAGACAAACAATATAATTGCAATAGTGTTTGCCTCCAAATTCATCCATTTTCTTCTTCAAATGGATGTCACTTTCTTGCAAATAGTTCTCATGTATTTGTTTCTGAATCATTACAATCTTAGTGACCATTCTAGTACTTATAACAATACAAACACAACTCTAATTCATAACAGTTGTGCCTGCAAACACCATATTTTTCTTCGCTTGCAATTTGCACTCATCAATGAATATATGAGCTGTACATTTTAGAACAAGCACAACCTTTCCAATCAAAGAGCTCTGCTCGAGTCTCAGTTTTGATGTCTTCAAAGCTACAACTCTAAGATCCAGCTTGCAATTCCACTATATCTCCATGAACAAATACTAATTAGAAATGACAGTGGAAACATCAAAATTTTGAATAACAACACCTTTATTGAGATTCTATAATTTGATTTGTTAATTATATAAAGAATATAAATTACTGCCATTTTTGTAAGATAAAATTAAATTACATCGATTAAATCTCCTTATGAAAGCTACTGCCATGATAAAGATAATCACATCAATGATTCTCTTCAATCTTACCGGCGGTGGATCTTTGGGAGACCACCGTGCCGCCGTTCGACCACCGTGCCGCCGTTCGACCACCGCGTCGCTGTTCGACCACCGCGTCGCTGTTCGACCACCGCGCCGTCGTCTGACCATCGCGCCGCGACCACCGTGTTGCTGGTTTGACCAACGCAGTCCAAGCAGAATGATAATACTAGAGCCGTATTCAATTTTTTGTTCTGTGTTCCATTTGGGAAGAAGAGGGCATAAATGTCCTATTTAATGTTAAAACCAATTTATTTTGAGTAATGAGGGAATTGTGAAAAAAATTCTATTTTTTGAGTGATTACTGCAAAAACAAAAAAAATGAGGTAAAGACACAAGACAAGACCATTTTTAGGGGATTCATGTAAATTACCCATTTTAATTTCACCCCCTTCAACTTAGCACAAAAGAATTAAGAGTCCTCAAATTGATAATTAAAGACAAAAAAATCTACTATAATTTAGTAAAACTGAATCATCTTAATTTGATTTTTTTTCAAAACATAAAATGTATTTAAAATAAATTAAGGAATAGTACAGTACAATAAACCAAATGTTACAAATTATTAACAAAACAATAAAATAATATCTGATAAAATTAAGAATTAAATGTTAAATTTCAGATATTATACAAAATAACTATGTGACTTTTTGGCTCGTATTAAATAAATATATTCAATATCTATAAATAAAAAAAATTATAAATATAATATTAGTTAGCTTTAGCATGCCATTATGTTACACCTAATCAAGAAAAAAGGAAGAGAACGATAGAATTCTTTAGATAAGCTATAGTAGCATGGAGTATAAAGCAATTATGGAGTATAAAGCAAGAAATCAATTTCTGATAAAATAATCAAGACAATCTAAATTTTTAACATTATTTAATCTTGGATTGGGTTAGAGTCATTAATTATATATATTCTCATCTCATGAAATGGAATTTAATATAGCATTTTTTTTATTTTAGCTCGTTCCTAACGTGAGCAATTTTTTTTGCGTATGAATCCAAGATAGTAATGCAAGATATATATGTATATATTCCATGAAGTGCCGATGAAAACACAAATACAAAAAATAATCAATGTAAATACAAAGCCTGTTGGACACGAACCACCAATAACAGATCCAAATGTGAGCCATATGATTATGATGGGCAACTATCTCTTGTGGTTTGGAAAAAAATGTCAATCAAAGGAGTGTATGTGTCCTAATAAATTATCTACGCATACTATCATAGACCATTGATATTCAATTAAAAACATAAATTATATCTTAATTGAAATTAATGCTACATATTTAAAGTTTATATATGACATAATTATTCACATAAGTGATTTCAAGAAAAATCACCTCGTAATTTTGAATCACTTGTCAATCTATTTCAAATAGGAACATATTAAAGAACCTTCTTTTTCAAATGATCGTAGTTGTAACTCACTAAAAATAAAAAACCTAGGTTAACAAGTAAAATTAGAATATTAGATGATGCAAACACTGACAAAAAAATATCAGGATGAAACTAAACCTCCAATTAACTTAAATAACGCAGAAGATTTTAACTCCATTAAACTAAAATATAATACTACTTGATTAGAAATTAGCAAGCACTTAAAAACCATTAAGATCCAAGATATTCTGCTCTAGTCTACTCATCAACTTTACACCATCTAACTATTCCCCAAAATAGAAACCCTAACTTTTTTTCATTCTACTCAACCTTAACATGTACCACATTACCCCTCTCTTCCTCCTTCACCTTAGGCACAACAACCTTCAGCACACCGTTCTTCATCTCAGCTTTAATCTCACCACCCTTGTAAAGTTTCTCCGGCACCAGATCAAACTTACCACAGTATTTCTTGCCACTCTCTTCATCTCGACCCGATTCTTTCGGCTCTTCACCTTTAATGACCAGAGTATTCTGCTCCATGGAAACGTTCACATCTTCCTTAGCTAGACCTGGCATCTCAATGCGCAGATTCAGAGCATCGTCAGTCTCATGGAGCTCCCAGCCACGTCGGATTCTGGTTCCACGGCAGGGACGATTCGTCATGAGCCGATCCATCATCTTCTGAGCTAGGCTCAGGTTGTCCACGTCTACATGTACAGATTATAAGCAAAACTTCGACGTTTACACATTATAAGCAACTTTCTAAAAGGAAATAGAAGAAGTTACCAGTGCGGTGAGAGAGGGTGATGTGATAAGCGTTAGAGTCACGCGCATTTTCATCGTCATCGACGTGGCGAGCAGCGGTGGCGTTAAAATAGCGAGAGGCCGACGGAAATGTGGCGGTTGGACGGATTATAAAGCGTACAGAAGCAGGGACGAGGCTTAAGGAGGTGAGTCTTTTTAGAGCTAAAGAAGAAGCCATGTTTTTTTTTTTCAAAATAATTTCAGACAAGTGAAGTGAGAGGGGAATTGATGAATGGGATTTTAACGTGGAGAAATGAGTAAGGAGCAAGAAATGTTTTGGCTACTGAAACGTGTGGAAGGGCTGGATATTTGTTCCAATTTTGGGCTGGCCTTGTTTATGATTTTTTAAGGGGCTGGGCTTATTTGAGGATCGATGGAAATGCATGTTCTGAATAAAACGATGGTTTTATTTCAAATTTCACCCCTTCAATTTAGAAAATTAAAATTAAAAGTGTCCAAATTGATAGTTAGGAGATATGAATCTATAGTTTGATAAAACTGAATTACTTTAATCTAAATTTTCTAAAAATATATTTTAAGGTATGTTTGTTAGATATTCTTTAAAATTTTATGATAAAATGAATTTTGTTTAGCCGGCTATAGGTTCATTTATCATAAATTATTAATTTAGATATTTAATTTCTTATGTCAAGCTCGATAATCGTTTTCTACTTATATAGTTATATGTATTTACTTCGTCATAGGATTGTAAACCGTTAATTTATCCTACAATACATATCAATAATATTGAACACTCTATTTAGAAAATTCTCTATTGGAATTCTCTATTGGTTATCGTTGTTATTATTGACACATGTTATATGATAAATAGATGATGCATGGTTTCACGTGGCGAACTCGCACAACTTTTTTTCTCCATAAAATTAACCTTTGTTGATTTTTATTTTCTAATTAATTTTTTTATATTGAAAAAAATAAATTCCCTAAATCTTTGAAAATTAAAATCTCTAACATTTTTATCCAATTAGGGCCCCTTTAGAATAATTCCAATTGTCAACTGGAATTCACTTATAAATGAATTACGTATGCAAATCAATTATAAATGAATTACACTGTTTGGAATGAAAAAATATAAAATTTAGAACCGAAATGAATTTTATATATTTAAATTTGAAATAAATTCTAAAATTAGATTTTTTATAATTTTATTCTTGTGTCAACCTTATAAATATTTTATTAAAAATGCCTTAATAATTTCAATTTTAAAAATTATTTTAATATATTTGTTTATCCCAAATATAAAAATTTAGAATTGTAAATAAATTTCACATAATTTTAAGAAATTCATTCATTCTAAAGGATACTTAATATACTTCGTGTTCCAGCATTTTATTCCATGTCGTGGACATGGCTACCTAACTAAAGTAACCATAAGCAAGCAACTGCAAAATAAAAACTGAAGAGCAAACACGATGATGTTGGATCTAGGTCCCTTCTCAGACGAGAAATTCGACCCGAAGAAATGGATCAACTCAGCTTGCCAATCACGCCATCCGCAGGAATCACTAGACAAGCACCTTGTGGATCTCGAAATGAAGCTGCAAATGATTTCCGAGGAGATTTCCGCTTCTCTTGAAGAGCAAAGCGCCGCCGCTCTCCTCCGTGTTCCGCGCGCCACTCGCGATGTCATTCGCCTCCGTGACGACGCCGTTTCACTTCGCAATTCTATCTCTGCTATTTTTCAGAAGCTTAAGAAGGTAGAGCTCAAATTAATTATTAATTATGTGCACTTAGTTAATGAATGGATCTGAAAATGTGGACTGTTGTTTAATGATTTATTATTGATTCAGGCAGAAGGATCATCAGCGGAGTCTATTGCTGCACTTGCTAAAGTTGATACTGTTAAACAGAGAATGGAAGCTGCTTATGATACTTTGCAGGTCAATTTTGCTAATTAGTCCTTAATTTTATACTTGAACAATCTAATAGTCCTAAGTTTGACATTGTATATAACCTAGTAGGAATTGAACCGAGTGGAAGAGTTTGATTTGAATTGAATTTTTGCAATATCATGTGATTTTTTTCTATATATATAGAACTGAATTGAAACCTTGAATTTGTAGACGTTCTAGACATTATGATCATGAATGCGATTGCATTTTGTGAAAACAGGATGCTGCCGGATTAACTCAGTTAAGTTCGACTGTAGAGGATGTATTTGCCAGTGGTGATCTTCCTCGAGCTGCAGAAACCTTGGCTAACATGAGGCATTGCTTGTCTGCTGTTGGAGAGGTAGTTGAAATTCAAATTCCTTTAGCTGTTTGTAAAATTATTATGGGCGGAGTGTCTGCGTACTTTGTTTATCAACTAATATGGTCCGTTACACGGTATAATTTGTTATTATATGTTTCTAGGTGGCTGAATTTGCTAATGTTAGGAGACAACTTGAGGTTTTGGAGGATAGGCTGGATGCGATGGTCCAGCCTCGTCTAACAGATGCATTGTCCAATCGCAAGGTCAAATACTCACTTCCTTGTGCTTGTCTGTACTGATGTTACTAAGTGCGTGCGAAATTGCTTCATGTTCTAGACCATTTACCATAATGCAGATTGATGTTGCCCAAGATTTGAGAGGAATTTTGATTCGAATTGGGAGATTTAGGTCTCTGGAGATGCATTATACAAAAGTTCACTTAAAGCCTATTAAGCAGCTCTGGGAAGATTTCGACTCGAGACAACGAGCTAACAAGCTTGCAAGCGAGAAGCATGAAGTGGAAAGGCTATCCACCCATAGTGATTTTCCTACAGTTTCATTTTTGAATTGGTTGCCGAGTTTCTATGATGAGCTGCTGCTTTATCTTGAGCAAGAGTGGAAGTGGTACTGTTTCTTTCTTGTCTTCACTTTAAGTTCACATTGTAAAGTTTGTCTAATCTAATAGATTAGAACAGCAGTAACACATTTCTTGGACTCAACTTGATAGATCTATTATGTGAGTTAGGTTCTATTCGTATTATTCTTTGAACTAAATATAAAAATTGTGTAGTGTTATTGATAAGAATGGGCCTGATGTGAAGTTGGTTAAGAAGAGTGTTGCCAAGCATTCTGGTTCAACACATGGAAAATAATGTCATTCAGTTTATTTTTTATATTATATGTATATAAATTAGTGTCCAGAAATGCTCTGCATTATAAATGAACTGACTGCTCGATCTATTACCTAGTTCTCAAAATCACTGTTTATTCATGATTTCAAAATTCTTTTTAATTCTAATTGTCTTTTACAACTTTATTTTCTTCTTCAGTAATTGCATTGGTGTGTTCTTATAATTTGATTTGTGAAAATAGCTTTTCTCATATCTTCGGGGGTCGGATAGCACTATAATAGATATAGATTTCAACATGTATTATTTCAGAAATCATCTCGTTTGCCTCTGATCATTTATTGATGCCTTCTCATTTTTCCTATTTTCTCATCATTGAACGCAATTGCAGGTGTATGCTCGCTTTTCCAGACAATTACAAAATTCTTGTACCAAAGCTCCTAATTGAGACAATGCAAGCAATCGGGGCGACCTTTGTTTCACGTATCAATTTTGCAACAGGAGATGTTATTCTTGAAACAAAAGCACTTGCCAAAGGTTTGATGCACATTCTTCTCTGTTACTTTATGAAATCATATTTGATATGCATCATTGTTTATTAATCTCATTTACTGCTGCAATCTTATTTTTAATTGAGGTAAAGATATATATTGTCACCTGTAAAAGTATTAGCTGGCAAGCTTTTAAGTTCTACGAGCAGGTTGAGTAAAGCAAGATGATTTTCTCAGACCTGATTGAGGGTGCTGAGTTTTGATAGATCTTTTGAGGTTTTAGCCAGATGCTGATTTTTTTTTTGCTTGCAAAATCCTTTTCATTTTTTTAGGTGATATGCATATTTTCAGTTTTTCAGTCATTAACTAAAAAACTTTAATTTGAGTTTGTCATGTATTTTTCTCTTTCTCTTTCTATGTGGATATGATGAAATTCAGTTTTTAGGATTGCCGGTTTAATACCAGTACATTGTTACCTAATCTGGTCCAACCCCCCCATGTTCTGGTACTTCTGCTCCAGAACATAGTTAGTCGGCACACCAAATAACCGTGAGTTGGGCACTAGTTCTCCAAAAATAGAGATCCCTTTTTGGTTTCAGATTAGGTTTGAGCCTATTTTGGTGATAGCGAAAACAAAAGATGAAAGAGGGGGGGAAAAGAACAGAACTTGCAAGTTTGTGAACCAGAAAAGGGAAGACATTAAGTTATTAAATATTTAGCATAGATAAGTGAACAGTCCGAAAATGTACAGTTCATGTATCGCGTTCCGAACTAAACTTATGCCCCAGAACCATAAAACATATTTCGTAACTGAACCTGTACCGTAAATGGGCACAATATATGGTCTAGGTAAATCTATCAGTACATATATAGGTTAAACACTTTAGGAATTTCCTTGAGACCGTTGTGTTTTTATTTGACAGGTTAAAGCTTTACTATAATGGCTGTCAATGCTGTCACAGTTTCACAGACTCCCAACATAGTGATTATGGCATCCATTGATTGGGGTGGGTCTTGATGCACATTTATTATATGTCATTAGAAAGTAGTAATTTATTTGTATATTCCGACAGTTGGCATGTAACATCTCACGTTATGTTTGTGCTTTCATCTTTGAATCGGCAGATGCAATTTTGTAGTATTTGATGCTGCTTTATTCAACATTTTTATGATTTAAAGATGTGATTTACGTCCCAGCTGACCTTAATCGTTTTTTTCTTAGGCATATTAGATATTCTGTCTGGAGATATGCCAAATGGTGTCAAGATTCAAACAAAGCATCTGGAGGCCCTTATTGAGTTGCACAACATGACAGGGACCTTTGCAAGGAACATTCAGCACTTGTTTTCGGAGTCTGATCTCCGAATTTTATTGGACACTCTGAAGGCAGTTTACCTTCCTTATGAATCATTTAAGCAGAGGTGACCATTTTCCTCCAAAGGCAGACGCTTTTAATGCCTATATTCTTAGGAGACTGAATGTCGAAATCATTTTTTTGGCTCGGCGTTAGTTTAATTTGAAGAACAAGTGATGATGCACCTTATTTGCATTTAGTATGAGAGAAACCATGAAGCTATCTGTTGCTTTGGAATTTACATCATGTATATCAGTGCCCTTGGATTATTTCTCCATTTTGGTCATTACATGTGCAGACTCTAGTTGGTATTAGTTCAATTTTCTATGATCATGACTAAATCTGGTATTATGCGTATGTCTGCTTTTACTTGGACTGTCAATAGAGGTTCAGATATTGATAATTTGTAGATGCTACTTTGACCTGTTTTTTCATTTTCTGTTAAGTACTCTCTTTTGGCCTTTGTCTGTCTTGATTAACATGCGAAAAAATGTGTAAAATTGTTTTCCACTAAGTAATAAAAATGTATTTGTTGTATAGGTATGGACAGATGGAGCGTGCCATTCTTTCTTCTGAGATTGCAGGAGTGGACCTAAGGGGGGCTGTTACTCGTGGCGTGGGAGCTCAGGGAATTGAACTAAGTGAAACAGTTCGAAGAATGGAAGAATCTATTCCTCAAGTCATTGTACTTCTTGAAGCAGCTGTAGAGAGGTGCATTAACCTTACTGGTGGCTCTGAGGCAGATGAACTGATTCTTGCACTTGATGACATAATGCTACAATACATCTCTCTACTGCAAGAGACCCTCAAGTCTTTAAGAGCTGTCTGCGGAGTGGATAATGTCAGTGATCCAAAGAAAGACACAGGTTTGGATAAAAAGGAAGGTGGCCAAAATGTACGCAAAGCTGACTCGGTATCAAATGAGGAGGAATGGTCAATTGTCCAAGGGGCTTTGCAGATACTAACAGTTGCAGATTGTCTAACAAGCAGATCCTCTGTGTTTGAAGCATCCTTGAGAGCCACTTTGGCTAGACTGAGCACAAGTTTGTCTCTCCCGGTATTTGGATCAAGTTCAGACCACATCCAGGCACATGTTGGGAGTAATGCTGGAAGTGGGGAGCCGCCATTGGGTGGAAGGGCTGCTTTGGATATGGCAGCTATCCGGCTTGTTGATGTCCCTGAGAAGGCTCGGAAACTATTTAACCTTTTAGATCAGGTACAACTGTATGAGAATTTAGTACTTTTGAGTTCCTTTTCTCACTGTTCCTTTTGTGGAAAGATAAGAAGGTTATGGGCTGTTCAAAGATGCCTTTATTTCTTCTTTGGTCTTTCGATGATTGTCGGATTACAGTAACAACGTTCTTTGTGTCATGTTGCAGTCCAAAGATCCTCGGTTTCATGCTCTTCCACTAGCATCACAGAGAGTTGCAGCATTTGCTGACACAGTGAGTGAGCTTGTGTATGATGTCCTCATATCTAAAGTACGGCAACGCCTCAGTGATGTGTCTCGTTTGCCGATTTGGTCCTCAGCAGAGGAACATAGTGCTTTTCAACTTCCAACTTTTAGTGCATACCCACAATCATATGTAACCAGTGTAGGTGAATATCTTCTTACCTTGCCCCAACAGCTGGAGCCCCTTGCTGAGGGTATATCTAGCAGTGATGCCAACAATGATGAAGCTCAGTTTTTTGCAACTGAATGGATGTTCAAGGTAAACCGCTTGCATATCAAACACATTTTTCTAGCATCAGTTTAACTTCTTGCTTTCTTCTTTTCATGCTTTTTATTTTATCAAGTATATGGCTTGCGAATGATTAAGAAATGTTTATATCGATCTAAAGTTCGAAAAGCCCGATAGTACTTAGTTTGTGGGATCAGGCTGTATATAATCTTATTGGTTTTGGTAGGTATAGAGACAAGAAGAAATAAATATACATAGTTATGCTTATGCAGTCTTCCCCGTTTGCCTTTGGTAATATGTAGCTAATCTGACTGGAATATTGTTCTATTTTAGGTTGCGGAAGGAGCCACCGCTCTTTACATGGAGCAGTTGCGCGGAATTCAGCACATAACGGATCGGGGAGCACAACAGCTGGCTGTTGATATCGAGTACTTGAGTAATGTGCTTTCTGCTCTATCTATGCCCATCCCTCCCATCATCGAAACATTCCACACATGCCTCTCAACTCCAAGAGACCAGCTGAAACATCTCGTGAAATCAGATGCAGGGAACCAACTTGATCTACCAACAGCAAACCTTGTCTGTAAAATTCGGCGGATTAGCTTAGATTAAGATTATGCATATCTATTTCTTAATATAATTTTTGATGTATTCTTTGATTTTTTTTTTTTTTTATATATATACGTTTTATACATTAGAGGGTAACTATATTAGGTGTTCTATTCTTATCCTGATCTTGAAAAAATATGTGAGCCTCCCTTGCTTTCTTGTTATTGTTTATTTCTTCTAGTATATCTTTCGAGAGATTTTAAAATGAAAAAGCAAGGTTTCATGTGAGATCACCAAGGGGTAACTGTTTGGATAATTCTTCGCTTTTTTTCTTCAAATATTGCCATTGGACATCGGAGTGAGCAAAAACCTAATCAAACTGCAAAATGAAACAAATTGTTCTGAAATTCAATTGATTGGTTAAAGTGGTTAATACTATCTGATTTGTTAGAATTTATGAAAAATCTGGTTTTCTATTTTGGTTTCAAGGCTTGGCTCATTGAACCAAATTTCCATACTATGTTTTAATTTTCATATATATAAATGAAAACATCAAATTTATTAGTATTTGTTAGTACTTTAATTATTTTCTCTAAAATATCACTGATAGTTAATTATAAAAAATAATTGGTGTTTTTAAAATTCATAATTAAAAATTGTTATTTTCTTTTAAAATTGTGAACCAACTAAATCAAATCGTTAAAATTTAAGACTTCAATTCACCAAATTAAAATAACCATAAAGCAAACTAGTAAATTTTGATTTCAATTTTTATAGGGACGGATTAATTCAGTTTTGGTAATTTGCAAATCAAACCGAACCGTGTTCATCCCTATTTCAGCTTTTCTCGATGATGGATAAGCGCTTGGTCTTTATCCTTGTGAAAACTCGTAGTTTTTAATAAAAACTCACTCGTTGTCCGAAGGGATTAGTTGAGGCAATGAAAACAATAATTCCGCTTCTCATTTTTCAGAGAGAAATTAGGATAACTTCAAAACAGCATAAATTAAGATTAAAGTATTGACAAATAAACTAATAGGGCAGGCAGATAGAGATTATTAGGTAGAAACGTCGTTCAGTTCTGACACATCGAAAAAATCCCGGCAAATTCCCTAATGATAGAACTAAACTTCTTCAAAGAAACTTGAATGACTGCACACTAGGTATTGTTGCAAGCTAGTAAATAGAAGCCTACCGAACTTTCACACCATCATTAAAAAGAACCGATTTTTTTTTGCAAAACCATTAAAACATTAACGAGATTGCATTCTCATGCTGATCATAAACTGTCAGCAAAATCATATATGCATATATTACGGCAACATAATCGTGCTACAATAGTGGACTAAGGCATTACATGCTTCCAAGCTCTGTATCTTTTGTTCTTTATTTCTTTATAGCTACTGTAACTCTCAATATAGCAAAATGTTTTACCAATCATATATTAATATCAGGACCCACTTATCAGCAGCATCTATGTCGCCCAAGTTCACCAGATTACTTGTCTTCCCTGCAAACTCGAATAGATAACAGACTATATGAAATGCATTTTAGAGTTACCTCCAGGTACCCCAATATTGTAAGCATAGGTTTTGCAATGCAGCGTAACCTTGTGTCCCAGTCCACTGAAGTAGATTTTAAATCAACCGTGAATTATACATTATTAAAGCAGCTCCGCTTTTGCAGACACAACTACGAAGCTATGAAAATAGTTCTGCAGATAGAAGTAGTTACCTATAATGGTTTTTGAATTTTGACTCCAAATTACCCTAGTCTGTAAAAGAGGGGACCCAGTTCTGCATGAAAAGGAATAATGAAAATTTCATATCTATTGCCCTCCAAAACAAATGCCCGTTGGCCTTAACAACAGCCTATGTACACAGCCTGTGCACCGTCTTACTGATTCATGTCCAATTATGATTTCATGAAGGCGGAAAAGGAATGAGAAGTCCGCAGAAATTGTCAACATAATAACATGCTACACTCAGATCATATTAATTTTATGAAGAACATGCATGATGACCCTGCAAAACCATTTTCATTTATAAGGGTCGATCACAATAGGTTTTAGCATTTCTTCCTTGTTTTATAGGAGGCAGTGTATGCATGCACACACAATTACATCACAACATGAACCGAGAAAATCAAATCTATGATAAGCAAGGATATTGAAACTGGCCACGATGGAAACAAGATTTATGTGTTACCTCGAAAATGAGACATATATGATATAATCATCATCTCTATCGGCAGCAGTGTTCCATAGACAATGGCGTAAAAGAAATTCAGTTCAGCCAAAGCCTAAAATCAAGATAAAAATACAACAATATCAAGTTATACCTACCTCAACCATTTTGTCCTCTATAACATTGATGAAAGGAAGGTATTGTCTCAACAAAGCTGTGAGATAGCAAGAAAAAACTTTACCCACAATGCTGACTGAACTCAAGACTCCAGAAACACATGCTAAATAACTTCAAGATTCAAAAAGTCTACCTCATGTTCTTAATAGCTTGGTATCTATCTACACACCCGTTTAGTATGGATGAATAGGACTTCTAGAGGATCTCTTGTGACCTTGTCTGACAGGGGATCTTGACCTACTCCGCTCACGATACCTATCCCTGCCACTATCTCTTCCATTTCGTGACCTCCAATCCATCCTTCTTCCTCCATCACCACCACCTCTACCATTCCACTCTCGTGACCTTTCACGATCATGATAGCGGTCTCTCTCCCTGTCTCGATCCCTCTCATGAGATCGGTCCCTATCATAAGAACCACTCCTCCGCGTCTCGTTTTCCTTATCTTTTTGCTTCCTCCGCTCTTCAGCTTCTTTCTCCCTAGCCAGTCTCTCCTCTTCCTTTGCTTTCTCTCTAGCTTCCTGTAAATGGCATCCGCATATCTTTGTTAAGGAAAAACAAACATATAATTCCAGTTCGTAATTAATTAATGGATATGCAACTCACTTTGTGCTCTGTGATGAAATCTCGAACCATGCCATAACCTATATGCTGCTTTCCAGCAACATGAGACTGAGTTCTCTCTGCAGCATCATTTGCTACAAGAAAAGAACCACAAATCTCACACAAGGCCATCTTTTTTTCCTGGGGAAGCACCAGTACTTTGTCATTCTGGGTTTGAATCAGGATCTTTTCAATGTTGAGTTCATCCACCTATATAAATAAGTGCTCAAAAGGATCAGAGTTTATTCCATCGTGGTTAGGCAAATGACAACTGTCTTAGCACGATAACAACAATTAAGGCATACAAAAAAAAAATTCTTTGCAGTGTTACTCCTAAAGAGTGAACTCTAAACAGATTAAATTGGTCGAATTTCTTTTTGGTTTACAAGGTTTTGTTCATTCCACTACAAAGAGGATAATATACAATAGGTACTGGAAGATACAGATAAGATAACATCACCTTTTTCATAAGAGCTTGAGCTTCATCAACCTTTCCAGCTTCACCAAGGGACTCCACTTGCCCAAGAAGATTCTTTATTTTCTCCTCCACCACGGATAGCTGTTCCGACTTTTCACCAGACAATGGAGGAGGTGGTATCGGTTCTTCCCCTTGAGCTAGCCGTTCTCGTCCACGTCTAACTCTTCTATCTAAATCCATGACCTGGAATAAGAAAACAGGAATTATACTAAGAGTGATGCACAGATCATCAGCAAACAAGGAAGCAAAACATAACAGCATACAACCTACCAGTTTCTCACAACGCTGAGCAAGTTCAGATTCAAATTTGGATTGATACCTATCGCGCCTCGGAGACTTCTCAAAGCTAAAGTCAGATAAATAGTAAAACAAACATTAAACTAAGAATAAAACAATCATAAGTATAAAACTAAAATAAAACAGAGCTCTTTAACGCAATGTGGGCATAATAGCAGTAAAGACCACACCTTTCCTTTAACTTAGGATCATGAATTCTATCACACGGCCCTGAAACAGAAAGAGCACGAGAACATAAGTACGAATTAACAAATTAAAACCCTTCAAACTCATTAAACAAAATATATAAATATAACTGGACAACGTACCGAGATCACTTTTGGTATTGACAAAGAGGTCATGAGGACAAAATCTAGCCATATAATATGGACAAACCTCTCTCGAATCCCACGTTATTTCCTTGTAATCTTTTCTCTGTTCATCCGTTAAATTACGATCTAATAATAAATTCACCATTCCAAAATCAGTAATTGATTTTACCAATAATAAAAATCAACCACAAATTTCAAAAATTAAATTATATGAAGATTGCAGCTTTATTTCTACAAAATTAAATTTACCTGCTCCCATTAGCTCGTCAAGCATAGCTCGTTGCAAGTCCATGGCTGAGAACGAAATCTACCACAACCGTTACTATCGGAATTGATGAGATGGGAATTAAAGGGGGTAAGGGTTTTTGTGAAAATATGGGAGGTTTTAAATTAATTTAAGAGAGAAAAATTCGATTAGGGTTTGGACATGGGAATTTTTGTACGACTGTATTGTTTATCTTGGGCTCGCGAGGACACACGGTATCCTGAGCTTTATCAGTTTAGCTACACACACTTCATTGCGTAAGGATTTCCAATCCTCTAATTTTTAAAACATTTTATATTTCAATTAAAAATTATAAATTTATATTAAAGTTTAATTATTAAATTTTAAAACATTCAAATTAAATATATACATGTTTCTCTTACTTTTTCTGGATGAAAATCCACTCAAATCCACTTAAACATGAGAGATTAATTTTGATAAATTTGTATTATTTATTATAAACAAAAAATCTAGATAAATATAATTAAATTTAGACTTTTTTTTGTACTTTTCCTATTAGAAAATTTTCAGACACTTTAATTTTTTTATCGATGTTTAAATTTTATTTTTTTAGTTTTATTTATTCTTTTATTTTTGCAATTAATTCTATTGTTCAGTTTAATTTAATTTTGAATTTCTTATTTAAATTAATTTACTTTGTACTTTATTGTTTATAGTATATCAACATAATCTATCAACATATTCCTTTTTAATGAGCCAATTGATAGATTTTAACTAGTATTTTTTAGTTTAAAACGTATTTGATTTTAAATACTATTGCATTTTTAACAATTGGATCCTTGTTTTAAAAGACGTCCACATTGAACTTCTATATTATAATTTTATCCAAATTAAGTCATTTGGTTTACTTTTGTATATATAAAAACAATGAGTTTATCTCTAACGAAAATGGACCAAAAATTTAAAGTAATTCCAATTAATAAAAACTCAATCTTTAAAAATATGGTATATGTGTTGTCCCTTTTTTTTTTGTTAGTATGATAAATTGACAACTTTATTATTGTAATATCTTATGTCCATGTGAGAGAGTACTACACCATTTGATTCCATCATTTGTATGCTTTTGAGCAGCTGAATTAGAACATATGAAACTTTCAATCCTTTGGAGAAAAAAAAATTAAAACATTGACATTTAACTTTTTTAAAAATGTAATTTTACTGTATTATTCTTTCATTTGTATATAAAACACGATATTTATTTGTTAGTGATTTCATTTATATAAATAAATTGATATTTAATTTAATGACGTACATCTATATCTAATTATAAATCGGGTTTGAGCGAATTCGGATAAAATCCAACCGAATTTGATGTGAATTCGGCTCCAACTTAATATTTATTATCCAAATCCGGTACATAACCTATATTTATTCGCGCTCGGATTGGATTTATCAAGTTTATAAGAATTTTCAATTAAAAATTTAAATTAAACTTCACGCGTAAAAAAATAAATCCAATACGAGTTTAGAATAGATCGAGCCAGATTGGATTGGGCCGATACCCGGCCCAATGAGTATCATTACTTGGGCCTAATCAATTTTATGAAGGCCTACATTCTGCAAACAAAACTAGCAAAAATATGGCAATCATAAGGAAGAAAACAAACAAGGTCCAACCACACATTCATCCCATACAACTATATCCCAAGCAACGAACCATCATTGGTTCTCAATCTTTACAACTCCACAAACTAAACCCAAGCTCAACTCTTCTTCATCACCAAACACCAATTATTATTACAGTTCCACCATGAACGACACAGTCGACAAGCTAGTAGTATTCTTAGCAAAAAGAGACGGCATAGACAAGCTTGTCAAAACATTCCAATACGTATCCAAACTTGTCAACTGGCAAGCCGAAACTTCCCATCCAAAACTCGCTCAAAGCTTCAAACAATGGGAAGTAGCGTCAGGACTTAGCCGAAAAGCCTTCAGGACCGGCAGGTTTCTCACAGGATTCAATGCTTTACGACGAAATCCAGGCTCCTCCGCAACTTTAAAGCGTTTGGCTGTTTTCGCTAACGCGGGGGAAATGGTTTACTTCTTTTTCGACCATTTTCTCTGGCTATCAAGAATCGGAACTTTGGACGCTAAGCTGGCGAAGAAGATGAGCTTCATTTCAGCGTTTGGTGAGTCTGTTGGTTATATATTTTTTGTTATATCTGATTTTATTATGATAAGAGAGGGACTAAGGAAACAAAGGAATCTGATTGTTGGTTCAAAAGAAGAAGAAGTTGAAGAAAATATAAAGAAGATTAGAGAAGATAGAGTGATGAGGTTAATGGGAGTATCAGCTAATATTGCAGACTTGATTATTGCCATTGCAGAGATTGAACCCAACCGAATCTGTAACCATACGGTTACTCTGGGGATTTGTGGTTTGGTTTCTGCTTGGGCTGGTTGGTATAGAAACTGGCCCTCATAATCACAGTATTCTCAGGAACTAATTCTCTCGCTTTTTTTTACATTGATAAAACATTATGTATTCAAGTTCTGTTATTTCTGTGCTATAAACGAATTATTCAATGAACATATAAATAGTATTTTAAAATGGTTAATCTATCTCGTATAAAATCTATAATTAGGTACCAATTCTGCGGCGGCAGCCAGAAATATATCTGAAGAGGGGTAATCGATCAATGTTAACAAAAAAAAGGGAAGAAATATAATGAAGCTGGCCTCTGATTTTTTTTTTAAATATCATTATATCGACAATTCGAGAACTCAAAATTTCTTGCTAATAGGGTTGTGAACAAACCAAACTATTCATGAATTGCTCGATAGAAACTTATTCATGATCGTCCATATCGTAAACAAATCGGAATTGAAATTAATTGTAAGTTCATTTATCTGAACGAACCAAATAAGAGTTAAGTGGTGTTCAACTTGTTATGTGTACGAACAATTCGTATATGAACTTGTTAACTAATTCGTATATGAACTTGTTAACTATTCGTGAGCGTACTAGTATATAAGCTCAATCAGTTCGTGAACTTATTTTTATAAGAGAAAATTAAAGGGTTCGATAACATATTCACTCATATAGAAGTTCACTAAAAAAATTTACAAACTAACTCGAGTATATAAAAAATTAATTCATTGAAACTATGCTAGTTTTGATAAAAAAAATTGCATGGAATCCAAAAAGTTGCTCTTATAATTTCAGAAGACACTAACCAACAGACTCACTTATAATTTCATAAGACATTCAATAGCTCAGGACTATTCAGAAGACAAACATGACAATGCATACTCTTAATGGCCCTCCCTTGAACTGAAAAACTCACTCCGATAATACGATAACTTGCGGCTGTCGAGGCTGATCAACATTCCTCTCCGGTCACATTACGGGCACTATCGTTGGTCCTGGTTTCTTTTTCCTTCAATATCAGTTGGGTTTTGATTTCGACTCCGATTCCGATTCCGATTTCGAATTATAAATAGATTGAAACATTGCAATACAAATAGAATTAGCAGTAGCACCAAAACCACGTAAAGTAGTTTCAGAAAATAAGGCGGATGTAGAAGAACAGAAAGCGGCGACAAATGTTGAAGATGAGAAGGCGGCGGCGATAAGAGCAAAGTGTTTAATGGAGGCTGAGATTGTTGATAATTGAAAGACATAATTTGAGCCTGTTTTGTTTTTTAAAAAGATTGAGTTTGTTTTTATAATGAAAAAAAAAAAAGGATGTTAAAATTTTAGTCAAACACAAATCCATTGTTTTTTTTATGGCTTATTCCCTTAAAAATACCAAACCTTTACGGGATGTGTCAAATTTAGCCAAATCTTTAAAAACCACCATATTTAGCCAAATCTTACGTTTTCCGTTCCAATTTTAGCCAGTGGCGAATCAAACCGTAATTGCCCTCCGCGTGGCAGCTCTGTCAGCACTGACTTATCAAAACTACGCCGTATTGATGATGACATGGCCCAATTTTGAATTACTAACCAAACTCGGTTTAAACCGCGAGCAACCAGACCAAATCATCAACCAACCTAACCCAAGTAATGAAACGCAGCGTTTTTGTTCAAAATGCAGAAGGTGAAAACGCTGCGTTTCATTTTTTTCCCCTGAAACTCAATTTCATTTTCCCCCTTCGACATTTTTCATCTTCTCAAGGTCATCTTCTCTAACCTAAAGAAACTCAGAAAGAAAGAACAAACCCTAATGTCGAAGAAAAAACAAACCCTAATTTCAATTTCTGAATAATTTCTCCCTCGTTTCTGCACACATCGATGGCGACTGGAAGTTCTCAAGGACTAATTCTGGGGATTTGTGGTTTGGTTTCTGCTTGGGCTGGTTGGTATAGAAACTGGCCCTCATAATCACAGTATTCTCAAGGACTAATTCTCTCTCTTTTTTTACAATGATAAAATATTATGTATTCAAGTTCTGTTATTTCTATGCTATAAACGAATTATTCAATGAACATATAAATAGTATATTAAAATAGTTAATCTATCTCGAATAAAATCTATAATTAGGTACCAATTCTGCGCCCGTAGCCAGAAATATATCTGAAGAGGGGTAATCGATCAATGTTAACACAAAAGGGAAGAAATATAATGAAGTTGGCCTCTGATTTTTATTTTTTTTTAAATATCATTATATCAACAATTCGAGAACTCAAAATTTCTTGCTAATAGGGTTGTGAACAAACCAAACTATTCACGAATTGCTCGATAAAAACTTATTCATGATCGTCCATACTTTAAACGAATTGGATTTGAAATTAATTGTAAGTTTATTTATCTGAACGAACCGAATAAGAGTTAAGTGGTGTTCAACTTGTCATGTGTACGAACAATTCGTATATGAACTTGTTAACTATTCGTGAGCATACACTACTAAAAAACAGTCATTTAGCGACGGATTTTTCCGTCGCTAAATGACCAAAATCCGTCGCTAAACACGTTTAGCGACGGATTTGCGACGGAAACAGTTCGTCGCAACCTTTTTGGTCGCAACGTTTGATAACGACGGGAAAAAAATTTTGCGACGGATTTTGGTCTCCGTTTTAGCGACGGAATTTTAAATCCGTCGCTAATTAGCGACGGATTTAGCGACGGATTTAAATCCGTCACTAATTTTAAAAAAAAAGATTAAAAATTTAAAAATTACATCGTAAAATAAATTTTTTATTTAATCAATCCCTCATCCGCGCCCTCCGTCACTCACCCACCAGAGTTAAATCAACCACCCGCATCCACCTGTCAATTTTCGCTAACTTCCCAGTAGGTCACCCATCCTTCCATTGCTCCCACTCAAGACTCTTTAACCTTGTAGTTCTCCCGCGCACAACTCCATCTTAACCAGCTCATATTCATGTTATATATTTATGTATATTATACTTAAATGTTAACTAAAAACAACAAATATTTATTTTCGTAATTTAAACCCGCATTTTAAGATAATTTTTTTATAATTAATAATTTTATTAAAATATTTATATACTTTAAATAAATAAATAATATATAATTATTATTTCATAAATAATATTTAATTATTATTTTATAAATAAAAACGTTATATTATAATAATATAAATTTAATTAAAAAATTAATAATTATTTTTTATTAAATACTATCCTAAATGATATTAGATGCCTTTTAATTTTTTTTGACATTGAAAATTAGCGACGGATTTGAAATCCGTCACTAAATTCCGTCGCAGAAGGCATAATTTAGCGACGGATTTTAAAATCCGTCGCTAATTGCGAAAAATAAAAGGCGGGAGTATTCCCGCCAGTAATTAGCGACGGATTTTAAAATCCGTCGCTAAATTTTATCAAAACAATTGGCGGGACTACTCCCGCCAACATTAGCGACGGAAAATCCGTCGCTAAAATTTAATGTGGTGTTTAGCGACGGATTTTAGATCCGTCGCTAAATCCGTCGCTAATCGAAAAAATAGCGACGGATTTTAGATCCGTCACTAAAATCCGTCGCTAAAACGCTGTTTTCTAGTAGTGATACTAGTATATAAACTCAATCAGGTCGTGAAATTATTTTTATAAGAGAAAATTAAAGAGTTCGCTAACATACTCACTCATATAGACGTTCAATAAAAAAATTTACAAACTAACTCGAGTATATAAAAAATTAATTTATTGAAACTACGCTAGTTTTGATAAAAAAAAAGAATTACATGGAATCCAAAAAGTTGCTCTTATAATTTCAGAAGACACTAACCAGCAGACTCACTTTTTTTTTTTGAATTCATCAAATTTCATTAAATCGAATATGAAACAGTTACATTTGTAAGAAATTCGGGATAATTCGAAAACGAAACCCGATGACCTGACATGGAACAGACAACATGCTGTCTGATTCGCAGATCTTACTTACGAAAACAAAAATTAATTATTAACTGTTTCGCTAATTAAGTGCAATCTTCAATCAATCTTCGATCAAACTTCATCCATCACCCATCATCTGCAAACTCACATCATCCGGTTCAACCACCACTTGATAACTCCTTCATAAAAAAAGAGACAGCAAACCTTCCACAGAGGAAGGACAACAAACCTTTCACAAAGAAAGGACAAAATAAAACATTCAGAAAAAAAAACAAAACAATGAAAAATAAATAAACCTAATATAGCTCATAAACGATTTCATTTTGTTGTTGATGATTTTCAATTTATCTCCGCTTCTTGATAATTGAATTGTGCTTCGTTGATAAATCTTAATCTATCAAGAAAAAATGGAAAAGAATTGGCTATTTATTATATCTATGAAATTAAATTAACATATGTAAAGGGATGGCTACCGTCAATAGCAAAATCAAACCATTGACGGCTGCCGGAGAAGAAACAACAAAAAAACTCTAGACGGCTAGGGTTTGCTTTGAGAGAAAAGAGAGGTTTAGGGTTTTAAATTTTATAGTTGGAGTTCTTGTTTTTACCAGCAGACTCACTTATAATTTCATAAGACACTCAATAGCTCAGGACTATTCAGAAGACAAACATGACAATGCATACTCTTAATGGCCCTCCCTTGAACTGAAAAACTCACTCCGATAATACGATAACTTGCGGCTGTCGAGGCTGATCAACATTCCTCTCCGGTCACATTATGATCGTTGGTCCTAGTTTCTTTTCCTTCAATATCAGTTGGGTTTTGATTTCGACTCCGATTCCGATTCCGATTTCGAATTATAAATAGATTGAAACATTGCAATACAAATAGAATTAGCAGTAGCACCAAAACCACGTAAAGTAGTTTCAGAAAATAAGGTGGATGTAGAAGAAGAGAAAGCGGCGACAAATGTTGAAGATGAGAAGGCGGCGGCGATAAGAGCAAAGTGTTTAATGGAGGCTGAGATTGTTGATAATTGAAAGACATAATTTGAACCTGTTTTGTTTTTATAAAACAGCGATGTTAAAATTTTAGTCAAACACAAATCCATTGTTTTTTACTAGAGGGAAGAGCGTTTTTAGGAGGAATCGAACCCACGACCTAATAGTAGATATATAGGCAGTAACAAATTATTTATCTCATATATATATATCTGATTTTGTCTTTGCTATTTTAATGGCTATAAATAGAGTGATAGCATGATACACATGTTAGTTTTAGAAAGAAGATTAATAGATGAAGAAATTACTTTAAGACGTTTTATTTAAATAAAAAATAGATGGAAATTACTCATTATAGTCAGTAGGAGGTCAATATAGTCCAATGGTATACATAGGAGTACTCACTGAAATAAAAAAAAATCGATTAAATCGAATTGATAGATTCAATCGATCAATTTTGATTAATTTTTTTTTATGAATTTGATTAATTACGTCAGTTTGTTTTGAGTAATCAAATATTAGATTTGATTATGGTACATTTTAAAAAAAAAAAACTATATTATATAAACTAATCAAATATTTATTTAATTTTATTTATTATAGTTTATTATTTTAGAAGAATTAATTCGATTAATTCACAAGCATAATAAATGTCCATTTATTTGAATTTATGTAAATATTAAATGTTTCTAATCCACTTGTACACTTAAAAAGTTAAAATAATATTATTTTACTCATTCGTTCTCAAATTGATCCGGAGCTTATGACAAAAACAATTATTAAGAGCTTTATTTTTTTTTAAAAAAAAATCATTTATAAAATAGTTCTTAATCACCAAAAAACCCTCGCCTTTTAGCCCTTTTCAATTGCACCATGACGTTGCAATTTTGTCAGTTGCACTCTAATTCGCCCCTTTGGATTTCAATTCCACCTTCAAAATCAAATTGGACTTTTTTCACTCGGGAAATATTCATAAAAACCCTTATAAAGTACTCGTTTGAACTCTTTTCCACAAAAAGTTAAAAATGGATGACTTATTTTAACTTTTTTCAAATGAAAAAGAGATCAATTTAGTACTTGAGGGTGGAATTGAAAACCAAAGGTGTGAATTAGGGTGCAACTGACAAAATTGCAACGTCAGGGTGCATTTGAAAAGGGGCTAAAAGGTGAGGGTTTTTTTTGTGATTAAGCCTATAAAATATAATAGGATTGGGATTCCCTCAAGTTCATTTGAAATTGAGAGGGTCATGTTCACAATTTACACCGTTTATTGTAAAATGAATGATGTAAATTAATTTGATTAAAATTGTACTTTTTTAACTTATACCGTTTATTATAAAATAGGCGGTGTAGATCGTGAACATTGATCCCCTCGAGTTCAAAATAAACTTGAGAAAATCTAAATCCAACATAATACTATATTTAGTATTTAGTGGCGGAATTAAGATTATATTTTTGCCCGGACTATAATATATAACCATCTAATCCACCTTTAACATTATGTCAGTTTGTGACTTAACACCTCTAGTTGATTCAATTACCGTTTATTGATTCATAATATTGATTCAATTACCGTTTTTTTTGTTTGAAAAAATAATGTTATATGAACTAACCAAATATTTATGATTATTTTAACCAAAGTAATTCGATTAACTGACATGTATAATACATGATAATGTACTAGCATTTAAGGACCATACAAATATTAAAATTTTCCAATCCACTTGCATAGTAAAAAAAGTTAGATTCATAGTATTATATCACTTTCTCGTTTTGGAATTCTTACGCGGCTTAAGACAAACACGACTATTAAGAGATTTAGTTTTTTAAGATAAAATAAGCTCATGTATAAAATAAAATAATATTTTTGATAATTAATTCAATCATCTAAGAATATAGAACAAATGATCTTGGCCATTTTTTGATCACTAATATATTAAAACGATGAAAATAAGCTCCATACTACCAATAAAAAATGACGGTTTATACCTAGTGACAGTGTAATAAATTTTATACAATTTTATTTGACATAACCACATACTGTTTATTATTATTTTTTGTATTTTTTGCTCATAGAACATGTGTTTTTGTTATTTTAATTTATTTTAGTCAAACAACATAATTATTCAGCCTAATTATCATTTATCCCCTTTGATTTTCTATAAAATACCAGTGTCATTAATTTATTTATTAAATTCATCAAATATTACTTTGATTTATGTATAAATGTTATAGTAACGACATTGTGATTATTTATTATAATTAATACTATTGATAATTATTTTATTTTTACAATTTAAAGAGTTGACCTTTGAGGTTGGTTGGAACTTGGAACAATTCTCACTCTACGGCTCTGCCTATAAATATGTAGTATAAATGATACTCCCTCCGGTCCATAATATTTGTCGCATTTGACCATTTCACATAAATTAAAATAATAATAAATATGTCTTAATTTGTGTATAGTTTTACTAAATTGTCCATATTAAATATCACTTGTTTTATGTTTGACTAGTTTTTTAACCTTATAAAGTATTTATTGCTAGGGATAATTTTAGGAAAATAGCAATTAATGCTTTTTTGAAACTCTAATGTGACAAATATTATGGACCAAAAAAACTTCTCAAATGCGACAAATATTATGGACCGGAGGCAGTAATACTCAGGTGATCGGAAAATTTGATACACATTCAATAAGTAGAAGGTTAATTAGAAGAAATAAAAGCTCAGAAACTAAAACAGCATATTAAGAAAAATTGAGACACCAGTAGTCTAATTTTTCCTTCAAATAAAATGCTTTTCAAATGAAAAAATATAAAGAAATCACTAAAAACAAAAAAATAAAAAAAACCTTAAAACGCTGCGTATCGGCACTATTTCTTTTTCGATTAATACTGCGTATCGGCACTTAGGTTGTCGTTTGATGAACAAATTACAGATCGTGACCAAATTTCACCCCTATATTCCTATAATAGGACCGTAGAATATCACATACATAATTGAATTTGAATGCCCTACTAAACTTTAAATAGATGAAGAAACTAGAAAAAAATCACATGGATTTTTTATGAACTTAAAAAAAACTATTAATTACTTATTATAAAATCAAATAAACTTATTAAAAAAAATCTCTCGAAAAATATTAAAGCAAAAAAAGACTAAACGACTAAAATAAAATTCAAATCTTCGCCTGCAATAGCCCTCTAAACCGGAATATGAGGTTGAACAAAACACGACAATTAAGACAATGCATATCATCGTCTCTCTTCCCGATTCTTTAGTTGAAAAACTTACCCAAATAATACGATAACTTGCGGTTGTAGTGGCTGATCAACATTCCTCTCCGATCATACGGGCAATGGCTGTTGGTTCTGATTTTTTGGCTGTCCTTCTAAATCAATTGGGTTCCGATTTCGGTTTTGATTTTGATTTTGATTCCGGTTCCGATTTCGATTCTGATTTTGTTTTCGAATTAGAAATAGCTTCCAACATTGCAATATAATTGCAATTACCAGTAGCGCCAAAACCACATAAATTAGCTTTACAAAATAAGACGGAAGTTGAAGATAATAAGAGCATCTCCACTCTAGTGCTAAAATACCTCACAATACTATAATTTAGCATTTAGTATAAAAAGCACATCTCCATTGCACTTCTATTTCATGTGCTAAATTTAGCATATGCTAAACTTTGTGCCAAATTTGTTAGAAAGTTTAGCATATGCTAAATTTTATTATATGTAAATTATTTACAGATTTGCCATCAATAATGATAATCACTTATAAAACTATAAATTTAGCATTTAGTTTAGCATTTTGCAATGGAGCAAATTTTAATAATATGTGCTATATGTAGCATTTTATCTTATTTTATGCTAAAAATAGCATAAAAAATACAACATGCAATGGAGATGCTCTAAGACCGCGACAATAAAGGCAAAGGAGACTGAGATGGTTGATAATTGAAAGACATAATTTGAATCTGCTATATTTTTTTTTTTCAAAAGATCAAGTTTCTATTTATAATGTAAAATTTTGAAGAAAAAAACAATGAGATTACTAGATATTCACGTAGCAAAAAAATCAAAACAGAAAGCCTTAAAACGCTGCGTATCGCTACTTGGATTGTCGTGTGAGCAAATTACAAAGACTGCAGCTAAATGCTAACAGTAGACCAGGGGTAGTTGGAGTTGACTTTATAATTTTCTTCGCTTATAAATGTCAGGGATCCAGATCGTCGCCGAATTTCAGCCCTATCTTCCTTTAAAACGACCGTAAAATCTCACACAGAATCGTCGCCAGTTTTCTCGCCGAAGAATTTGCTTCAAATTCAGTTTAATTTAGGGTTTTAGAGATCGAACATGATGGCGGAAGCTAGTGCGCACTCGCGATATGTGAAATTGACTAAAGAACAAACTGCCGTCGAGGATATTAAGCCCGGTGAGCTCAATCAGCCCATCGATGTTCCTCAGGTTTTTCCGAATCTCCCGATCTTATGGCTGAAATGTTTTTGATTTGAAGTTACATTTGAGTTTGATGTTTTTTATGTGATGTGTGTTTTGGCAGTTGAATGTGAGGAAGTGCAATGAATGTGGACAGGCTTTGCCGGAAAATTTTGAGCCTCCTTCGGATGAGCCGTGGTCTACTGGAATTTTTGGCTGTACTGAAGATACTGAAAGTTGTATGTTCATATTCACAGATTTTGATTTTTTTGTTCTTTTTGAAATTACTTTGTGGTTGTATAGCTATTTCTCTACAAAGTTATACCTTAATCGGCGTATTTACTTTGTTTTGCTATATGTGACACACATGAGAATTTGGAGTATTGATAGACCATGGGAGAAGGGAAATTTTGAAATGTTTCTCTTGGCTTGGCATTGTTACCTTAAGTCCATGGCCGATCAATCTTTGTGTATTATAAAGGTTACTTATAGATTTGAGATAGTAATAGACAACAAAGCTGGAATGCGAGTGAGATGTCGCTGAAGGCCAAACACTCATCCTAACATTTTTCCTGTTTACGCATGTTTAGTTGTTGGATTGGAGTTTCTGAAGGAATTGAAACATTTATGTGAATGCTAATCTTCGATAACTTGAGGTGTTTAGTTTTTGGTAAATTTCGTGTCTGTTTATATATTAGTCTAAATTGCATGATCTTCCCTGTTTAGATTTTCATTAGTTATGTTTTGTCAATTTTATATCTGCTGCAGATTGGGATGTAGATGTAAGATTAGAATCAACATTTCATTAATTAATTAGGTTATGGAAAGTGGCTAAATTCGACTCTTCTGTTTCTCAATAAAGTGGATGATTTCCTACAATTATCTTTTAATGCGATTTTCTCTTCTTTGTTCTTTCGACAAGTTCATCTCCATATTCAACATTCTACGCTAAAATTTGCTTTAGATTCTAATTTTCTCTTCTATTGCTATGCAGGTTGGACGGGACTATTTTGCCCCTGTGTGCTCTTCGGGAGAAATATTGAAAGCCTGAGAGATGATACTCCTTGGACTACACCTTGCATTTGCCATGCTGTTTGTATTGAAGGTGGAATGGCACTTGCGGCAGCAACAGCAATTATACACGGTTTTGACCCAAGGTCATCATTTTTACTATGTGAGGGTTTACTTTTTGCTTGGTGGATGTGTGGTATATATACCGGCCTTGTTCGGCAATCATTACAGAGGAAATATCACCTCAAGGTAATTATATAGCATTCTTCTATCCTCATCTTTTAAATGTTTGTGGGATGGCAGTGTGCCATTTCTAGATCATTGATGCCATTTGTGATGAGTGCTCTGTGCTTTCCTGGATATATTATAGAAGTATTAAGTTATTTAGGAGTTCTTAAACGTGTACAGTTTGAGGGTTGATCTAGATATCTTATAGAAGTATTTAGTAGTTTAGGAGCTCTTAAATGTGTAAGGTTTGGACTGTTTGGTGGGTTGACCTGGAAATATTGTAGAAGTATTTAGTAATTTAGAAGCTCTTAAATGTTTGAGGTTTAGTGGGTTGAGGAAAGGGAGAGCTTTTAATGTTAGAGCTGAGCATCTTAATGATTTTCCATGCATACACATCCATAAACCTTAGTTTGCAGACACAACCCAAGTATGCTAGTGGGAGAGGAAGAGTGTGCAAAGTGGTGATTCTTGTTCCAATTATTTATTGCAGTTATGCTAAATTGAATTCAAAGGAGATATTTCAGGCTCTTTAGATTACAATGGTATAATACAGATTTTACTTTACATCCTGCTGTAACTGATGATGGGTTGTGTTGTGAGTACTAGCATCATGTGACAAATTATTCTGATTGCTTTTGCCTCCGCAGTGCATGTTGGCTCTGTAGTTAAGCTTTGTCTAAATTCAATAACAATCACGAAACTGGTAATGGACCTTTTGGCATAGCTTATGTTGCATGTGATAGTTTTGTTTGCTATAGCATAAACGCATAGCTGTCAGTGTTCAGCTTTAGCTTGCTTCTGCACTGATTTGAGGTGATATCATTGGATCCTTAAGTTGGGTGCCCTCTTGAGAGCCAAAATAAATAACAACCTTTGGAGGATAGCTCAGTATGGAGTGTACAATTCACTGACTACTTGTTCTCTTGTGGGATGCAGAACTCACCATGTGATCCATGCCTGGTTCACTGCACCATGCATTGGTGTGCTTTGTGCCAGGAGCACCGGGAGATGAAAGGGCGCTTGTCCGATAACTTTGTCATGCCTATGACCATTGTCAATCCTCCCCCTGTTCAAGAGATGAGCTCCACAAATGAGAATCAAGATTCCGAAAAGGGCCCCAGCTTAGAGATGCAAGCTTTGTGAATCCACAGTAAGACAGGATGTTCATTAATAATTAAATTTTATATCCAAGATGATTTTTCTGTAGACTTATATCTTTATACTAGAAACTCTCAACTTTGCCTGGTGGTGATGCATTTTGTGCCTTTAAAGTTTCAATCATCAGAGCTTAAAATTGTAATACAAACAGCTTCTATTTCTTGCTTTGTTACGCACACAAAAATCCATTTTGTGTGCAACATCAGTTTCAGGTTTCTCCTTTTAATGGTGCCAAGTTTATAGTATACTATCAATGGGACCTGTTTTTCTTTCTGTGTCTACAGTGGCTCAGATTAGCACAGATGGTCTACTGGTAGGAGCTGCCATGCTTTCGTGAATCAACTGATGCTGTAAGTAGACAGGGGCAGGTTATGGCGGAGAGGTAGGTCCGCCAATGATAAATTGACAGATCAAATTATAGTAAAATCCATTTCCAAAGCTAAAAAGCTGAACCAAACCACTCTGCCCTGCAAATTACTACCCCAGCCACGTTCTATTATTTATTAAGGGATGGCCTTGCTTTTTGATGGCATAAATAAAAAAAAAAATTGATGCTTTTATCAAATTTAAACCTATTTTTAAGTATTTTAATTATAATTTGATTAAGAATATTGCTTTAATTATAATTCAATTTTTTAAATTGAATAAATTAAATAATTTTATTCCCTTGATAATAATTGCATGATGATTTATTAAAAATAAAATATTTTATTGAATAAAAATTAAAATATAAGAAATGTAATCATTCAATAGATGTCTTGTAAATAAAACCACATTTAGTTTATTTAGTTATAGTAATTTGAATATAATTAAAATAAAACATTTGAAATCAATTTATAATTAAAAAATGAAAAAAGAAATATAATTGATAAAAACAGTAAATAGTTAAATTTTTCTAAATATTCACTTGAAGGTAGTGATGTAAACAAACCGGGCTGCTCAATAGTGTTGTAAACGAACTTATCCTAAATGAACCGTATATGTATACGGCGTTCATATAAGGAACGGAAACATTTTGAATCGGCTGGGCTTGATTTATTTATGACCCTACTTGAAGGTCTAACCTGTAAGGCTAGGCTTTCTCTTGGTACGCAATTCTGTTACCGTACCAGAACGTATCTTTTAGCCTCTGCTATGCAAAATCTCTCTTTTTCTGTAATATTAAATTCCAGAACAGAAAACACCAAAAACGTTATTTCTCAATTGTCTCTTTCAAGAAACAGAATGAAATAAACAAATAGCCTCACTCGGTCAAACTTCAAACTTCAAACATATCTGCTACCCACCAAATCCCCTCGCTCAAATTTCTTCCGTCTCTCTCTTCGAAAAACACTTGGACTTGTTTCACCTCAATTTTTCAAATGGAGCCACCGCTTTCAGCGACTGAAATCAGGAGAATTAAACTGTCAAAAATGCAGCGTCCTCCACCACCACCAGGGCGCAAGTTAGCTGCGCCGTCCAAGGTTAAAGCACCTCCGTATGATCAAGCAAAGCTAGCCGCAATAGCTATGGATTTAAATATAAGACTCAGATCAGCTGAAATGCCCGGCGCTATGCAGGAGCGTGCTTTCCGGTGCACCAGAGCAATTCTTGACGCTAATCTCGATAACAAAGCGACTCCTACGCTCATTGCAATGCGTCTGAAGAAGGTAAAAATCAGTTAGATATCAAAAATGTGAATTTGTAGTGTAACCTAACAATTCAATTTGACAGGAGTTTGATGCAGTGTATGGACCGGCGTGGCACTGTATCGTCGGGAAGAGTTTTGGATCGTTTGTGACTCATTCAAGCGGTGGATTTGTGTATTTCTCGGTGGATAAGCTGTCGTTTCTTCTGTTTAAAACGGAGGTTAAGCCGGTGAAAAGGTCGCCTCGTCTTCCTCCTCTGCTCAAGCTTAATATTAATCAGTGATTCAACTTCTTGTTGTGTAATGTGAATTAGGGTTGCAATTTGATTCTAAATTGGAATGTTACGAATTTTGATAAATTATGGAATATACATAATGGAATTGGAATTGGAATTTGTATACTTTATTAGCAAAACCCATTAGGAGGCCTCATGTAAGCTCTTGCATTATTATTAGAGAAAATTAGGAAAAATACTCTCTTTTTAAAAATAATATGATTTTCTACCTCAATAAGGAAAAGATAGAAAAAATACCTCACTATTTTAATATATTTACTTTTTTACTCTAACACCTATTTATATTATAATTATACCTATTCATTATTATTATTTTACTCTAACTATATTATTAGGGATTTGTAAGTGACAACTGTCATTTTTTTTCCTTTTTTCTCTCTTTTTCTCTTTCTCTCTTTCCTCTCCATTGACTTTCTTCTTCTCTGTTCTTTTTTTCCGCCATTTTTTTCTTCATTTTCTTCTTCTTCTTCTTCTTCTTTATCTTTATTTCTTCTTTATCTTTATTTCTTCTTCATTTTTATTCTCTTCTTCTTCATCGTTAATTCATCGCTCCGTCGTTGTTCCGCCATCATCCCGCCGTCGCTCCGCCGTTTTTCATATTTGATTTTAGCGATTTTTCTCAACTCGTGGTGATTAATACGATTTCTTTTAACTTTCAGATCTACATAAATTACTCTTGAATTTTTCCAATTCTAAATCTAAAAATCTGTATTAAAAACGATTTTCTGCACAAAAAACGATTTTTGCAAAAAAAACAGCTTCTGATTATCATATGAGTATCATTACTGCATTATCATGTAAGTATCATAACACTGCAGAGAAAATTGATTTTTTACTAAAAAAACAGTGTCTGATTATCATATGAATAACACTGTATTAATATATCGTTATCATAACATTATATGATTATGATAAGGTTATGATAATAGAAATGTACGATAATGATAATAGTACAATAATGTTTTTATGATAATATAATGATAAGCTTATATAGTATGATAATATGATACTTACATGGAATTTTTTTTACAGAAATAGTGTCATATGATAATGTTTTATCATATGATAACGAGATGATAATATTTATGGTACATATATGATAATATCTATGATAATGTATGATAAAATAGTTTCTGATTATCATGTCGTTATCATAACACTGGAGTATGATAATTAGATGATAATGAATTATGGTAAGCTTATGATAACTGGATGATAACGTACGTGAAAATAGAATTACAAAAAGATTCATGACACCGGTATGATAACCAGATGATAATAAAATAATAAAGTTATGATAATAGTATGATAATATGATACCTATATGTAAACAAATCACATAAAAATTATGACAATGAGATGATAATGTAAAGATAATAGTATGATAATATGATATCTGTATGAAAAAAATAATTACAAAAAAATTATGATAACGAGATGATAATGTGAAGATAACAGTATGATAATATTATACATGTATGAAAAAAACAATTACAAAAAAATTATGATTATAAGATGATAAGGTGACGATAATAGTATGATAACATGACCTTATTATACTTCATTGTAATACTATTTTCTTCACATTATCATCTCGTTATCATATTTTTTATGTAATTTTTTTCTTATAGGTATCATATTATCATACTGTTATCATAATTTTATTATTATGTCGTTGTCATAACATTATCATTTAGGTACAATAATACATTATCATCCCGGTATCATATGATTATATTATGATTACGAGATGATAATACAGTGATAACAACATGATAATCAATTATTTTTGTAGAAAATCTTTCTTTATGCAGTGTTATGATAACATTATGATAATACAGTGATACTTATATGATAATCTGAGATTTTTTTTTTTTATAAAAAATCATTTTTTATGCAGTGTTATGATAATCATATGATAATCAGATGCTGTTTTTTTGCAGAAAATCGTTTTTTTCATCATAATATTGTTTTTTCATGCAGATTTTTAGATCTAAAATTGAAAAAAAAATCAAGAATAATTTATTTATATCTGAATGTTAAAAAATTGCAATAATCGCCATGAATTAAAGAAAAGTTCGCTAAAATAAAAAAAATGAAAGAACAGTGGAGCGACGGTGGAGCGATGAAGAAAGGGCGGCGGAGCGATGAAGGAACGATAGAGAAGAAAGAAAAAAATGGAGAAGAAAAGAAGAAATAAAAAAGAAGAAAAAATTGACGAAGAACAGAAGAAGAAGAAGAAGAAGAAGAAGAAGAAGAAGAAGAAGAAGAAGAAGAGAGAGAGGAGAGAGGAGAGAGGAGAGAGGAGAAAGAAAAAAAAAGAAAGAAATATAAAAATATGACAGTTGTCATATGGTTAGAGTAAAAAATCAATAAAAAGTAGGTATAATCATAATATAAACATGCTTTAGAGTAAAAAAATAAAAGTATTAGAATGATGAGGTATTTTCTCTATCTTTTCCTTATTGAGGTAGGAAATCAAATTACTTTAGAAAATAGAGTATTATCCTAATCTTCTCTTATTATTATTTTTACTTTCAGTCTTTCTATTTATCTAATTTTTGAGTTTGATGCCTTTTTATATTACTGGATAAAAAATAAATTATAAATAAAGAGACTGAAAAAAAAACTAAAATAAGGCATGAAAATTAGATAAATAGAAAGACTAGAAAACAAAGAAATAATATAGGCACCGTTTGGATTGACGGATTCTAAACGATGGATTCTAAACAATCCATGGATTTGGACAAAATCTATCGTTTGCCTAGAAAAAAAATTAATAGAATCCATGGATTTATAAATTCCCTCATTTTCTACAATCCATCATTTTTGAGGGTTTTGATTTCCCACCTACTAGGTGGGAAAGTCCAAATCCACCATTTTTTATAGATGATGGATTGTTATACTATTTATTATTTTCCATAAATAATATTAAAAATCCATTGATTTTATATTCAATCCAAACGATGGAATTTTAAAATCTATAGATTTAAATTTCATTGATATAAAATCCATCGATTTTGCTAAAATTCATGGATGTTAAAAACCCTCAATCCAAACGGTGCATCATGAATACAAATAGTATAAAATCCTATTTTAATTTCCAGGTTTATATGGTTTGGACCACATTAGATAGATGTTATTGTATTTGACCATGCTTACCTTAATTGTAAGGTACTCGTTTCGTTTATAGATTCGAAATCTACATTTAATTTCGCGACAAATTGGTTTCACATGGTATACACCAACCTTGGATAGAAGAAAATATGAAGGTTGTGACACTTTCTAAGCCACTGGCAGTTTGAATATTCTTCCATTAGAAAAGTTTAACAAATTAAGAGAATCTAATTGGATTTGGATGACTAGTTTAATTGTTGAGTGGGCTTGATTAAACACTTGTAGGAATAGAAGCATTGTGTGTGACTCTATCTGAAGTTTTTCTAGACTAGCTATGCCATGGTTGGGTTAATGACGTCGGGTCTAATTTGGGCGGGTACGAGCCAGATTTGAATGGGCTTGACATTTATAAATACAAGTCCAAGAGCACTGGCCCGGTTCAGATTTTTGCCCAAATTATTCCCATAAAAAAACATGTTCCCATTTAGTGCCCATTGCATGCAATTGCGGATTCCTAAAACCAATCCGCAATTCACAATTCCGAATTGGTGTTAATCGGGGTGATTAACACCAATCCGCAATTGTAAATTGCAGATTCGTGCCCCAGAGAATCAGGCCTTAGTCATCTGATTATAGTTAACCAGGTGATTAAGCCATGAATTCCAATTCACAGCTGTGAATTCATGAGAAAAGCACTAAGTGGGAATATCTTTTTTAAGGGGATTATTTGGGCAAAAATTCGGCCCGGTTCGGATTTATATTACATTCCAGTCCCGTCTTTTATGATAGTTTTTATTGATTCATATCAGATTTAGACGTGTTTTGTATTAAAAATTTACCAACTGTATAAGTTTATACTTGTCCATAAAAGTGGGCCTAATGCGAGTTCAGGCACGAGCAGAACTTATATAATAGTTTAGTATTTAAATTTGCCCAAGCGAATTGGGTTTGGGTGAGCCGGATACCAATGATTATATTTAGACCTCTTTAGATAAATACCAAAAAAAAAAAAATCTCAACAATAATATCTCAAAGTTTTTTTTAATACAATTTATATTTTTTTTTGCAAAAATGACTTTTGTTATTTTCAAAAATATTTTTTTTAATCTCAGAAATACGATTTTGGTTAGCTAGAGGTATACTAACACTATTGGTTAACCAACAAATAAAACTATTAGAAATTTAAACCTCCATTTTTATTAAACTAATTGAAAATTCTATTACAAACCCCTCTGCCTTCATCACCACAAGAGCAACCGTCAAATAAAACCCAAATCATATTTTTTTTGAATATAAAATTATTGATTAACCATTAGTTAACCATTTGTTAACCAACAGTGTACTAGAACACAAAGGTCATTGGTGTACATTTAGTACATCATTGGTTAAATAGCAACACAATAAAATTCAGCAACAATTAACTAACGATTTTATTAATAATATATTCAAAATAACATTTATTACAAGTTACCCAACGGTTTACCTAATATTAACCATTAGTTAACCAACACCCAAAAACATTACAATTCTCATAAGCATTTCCTCAAACATGACTTAGAGTGCAGGCTGTACAACACCAAAAATCAAAAATTGTTGTTGCTTCTTGATCGACATGAAAGACCAACAAAACACTCAAAAAAAGAAGAAGAGAAGATCCATAAACATTTTACCCTCTATTCGCTACCACCTACAATGTTGCAGCGCCGCTACCCCCTTCTCCAAGCAGATCTCCTTGGCTAATTCACCGAATGGCATTAGCCTCATCTTCTCCGATTTCGAATTGTTCGTCATAGCGGCAGTAGGTCCTCCATCCTCGTTGGCACCTGTAAAATTATTACCAGGCTTGTGTCGGAGGCGGGCTTACAACGGCGGCAACGGTAGGCTTGAGATTTTCTGGAAACGACGATCATCTCTTCTCGAACGGCGGCGACGAGTAACGATGAAAATGATGACAGAGATTTTGAATTGAAATTGGAATTGAGAAAGAAAATGAGGGAAATGGAGAGAATAAATATAAGGTCGTCGTATTTATCAAATTTAGAAAGCATAAAAATCAAAAAAAAAATCGAAATTTCTAAAATGAAACTTACCGGCGTATTTATCTAAATAATATGGGTAATTCCCGTTTTTTCTCTGATTAAGTCTTAGGTTTACAACTAGCTAATTCCACTCAAATCAAATCAGCCAATTTGCATAAATTAAGATCTTCGACCTTCGTATTAGATAAATTTGTATTATACTTTCAAAAATTAAAAATACTGATTAATTAAAATTGATTGTAGTTTTTTTAATTTACATATTTCATTATTGCATACTTATTTTTTTTTGGTTATGCAGATTTATTTTTGAGATTGTAATAAGAGTTTATATTTTCTTCCAAATTTTAAGGCCTTTACTTTATATTCGATCACAAACATATCCAAAAGAATTTCATATATTTATTATATCAAATAAAGTTTTAAATTAGACAATATTATATCATTAAATTTATAAAACATATTTTTTTTATCATATATTCTATGCAGTTCCGTACATCTTTTTAATTATTATAAATACATTATGTTTTGCATGTAAACCAAAATAAGTTAGACTGGTTGTGTCAATATACCGAAATTTGCTCGGTCCTGTCCTATAAAATACTGAATTTTCAGGTTTAAACAATACAATACATTATTTGATTCTCCTTAATTGTTAACCTTATTACGAGTATTTATGTTAGGTGGTAGTGGTTGCTACTGAAGAGTTAAGAGTTTTATCACTGTTCTGACTTTTAAGATAAAATTTGTTTTATTAGGTTGGTGATATACAAAGTCTAAAGCATTTTTTAAAGAATAATAATAAATGGTGATTATTTCTTCAATTTTTTAATTTTCGTAATGATTTTGCAATTTAATAATTAAGTTGCTGTATAGAAATTAATGATTATATGATAGTGGTAATTTTTAAGATTTCAAATTATATTCCTTTTCCTAGTAGTAAGAGGAGAACTGAATTAATAGTACTGTTAAGGGATTTTTTTCTCACACTATTTAAAATTTCTTTAGCAGCCTAAGAGGATGAATTAGTTGCAAATTTAAAAATTACAAGAATGTGGAAAATAAAAGATTAAGAATATAAATGAGGTTGGGGTTAGCATATACAAATTTATAGTAATTCGGCTCAAATTCAAACTTATGTCCACTTTTAAATCCGCGATTGATAATTCTTAAATAACTCAATAAGAGTTCATCCTGAATTTAGTATTTTCACAAGCTCACAGAGCTTAGTATTTTGTCAATTCCAACATCAAACAATTATAAAATGATTTTTTAGGTGCACTATGATCGTATCTGTCATGTATGAATTTGTCAATTTTTGCATACATCAAAATCAGAGGTGTTAATAACTTTTTTTCACATGTTGATTTGCATTTTCTTCGTATTTACTTTTATACAAATCATATGAGATGTATACGATCGTATACAACTATACAACCATATGAACATATATCAATATACTATCTGTGACACGCTGCAAGGCTGTGGCTTTCAATCTTTATACATACAATTGTATGCTGTTTAATTTTATAATTAATTTGAAGTTTTAGAATAACTAAGCTTATAATTATAAGTTAATGAATTTGTCAATTTTTGCATACATCAAAATCAGAGGTGTTAATAACTTCTTTTTTTCTTAGCTCGATACCTAAATCTAAATGCATAATTATAAAACACTTAAATATTGATTTATTAACATTAAAATATTTTCCGTGAATAATATTTTCTGTTTCTATTAAATGGACTTATGTGCAAGATGTATATAGTTTTAATACTACAAAGCACATATATAAATTTTTGAAAAGAAAATATTTTTAAGAGGGAGAAGAGATCATAAGAGCGAAAATGATTTTTACCGCTTAGAAGGATATAGAGATTTTAAATGCGGGTTAAATAATGTTCATGTTACTTTCATGTAAACTTATTTTGGCAAAAACAAGAGAAAATATTTTACTGTTGTAAAATTATAATTTGTGTATATTATAATTGTAGAATGACATTTTTACAACGCACTAAAAGTGAGAAAAAAATCCAGGTACTGTCAAAGAAATTCTCCTCTTCATTTTCTAAATTTATAATTATAAGATTAAAGCAGTATGAAAATGGACATTATATTAGTACATCCGTATAAATGTCATCAAATTCTGATTCCTCGAATGTCGCGGGGCCGGCGGCATGAAACAGTCCATACTGAATTCTTATTATAGAGACAACAATTTAATAGGAGGAAGTAATTTATTTAATACAACAATGTGTTACATAATACAAACGTACTGGAAAATGCTGTTTTTTCTTTTTTCAGAATTGCCATTCTACCAAATGGGTTTATAGCCATGGGATGATAATGTTTGATTAGGTCAACTTTGATTGACAAATGCTTTAATATTAATTAATTATTATAGTAGCTTTATTGTGCAAAATTATTTATCCTTTTTATGATATTTGGGAGAATTTATACTCAAGACCTAGTAATTTGCTACCTAGCGCTTATACCATTTGAGTTATAGTTCATTGGTAATTGGAGTGTACTTTCGGTTCATACAGTAATTGAATAAAGCCAAAATTGAATTTCTTTTAAAGAGAATCGAACTCAATTTTTAATTTTTTTTAACCAAACTAAACTGAATAAAGCACTTTTCTCTTAATTTTAAAATGCGACATGTTAAACCTTAATGAGATTTTATGTTTTGTATCAAATTAATTAACCATATTGCTATGCTTATGCGAGCTCTATCATGTATTTTTCCTATGTAGGTAGCACGATAGTCGGAAGACCTAAGTAATGCAAATAGGATATTAATTTAATACGTCCATCAGTACGATGCCACACAAGACATTATGCTTTATTTGAAGTAAAAGCGCCAGTTGATTTTTTTTTTCAGACCATTTTATATTGGTATTTTTATTATTATTGAAACTGAATCGAACTAAAAAAATTAAATAAATTTATAATTACAAACCGAATTAATCTAATTTGATTTGAATTTTGAGATCATACATTCCTAGATAGAATAGCAATATACATGTACTTTTTTATATATATTTGAGGAAGGAGTGGTTGTGAGAGAAATTGAACACACGAGTTTTCTTCTTTCTTTTATACGTGATGGATAATGGCAAGAATAGTTGAAGTTTGATGCGGATGTCGAAGGGCAGATCTCCAAAGTCAGACACGTGATACAAAAAAAAGATGTGCAATTGAATATTAAGATCGATAGTCCATTCCGTTGCTTAAGTTAGTAAAATTTTAAAAAAATATTTTTAATAATAATTAATGTATATCTATAAAGAGAAAGGATGTTATCCTTTCATAAGCAAATGTAGTGATTTTTTTCTTTTCTTACCAATATGAGATTTTGGGATATACAATACGAAAAATATAAATTAGATGGGGGATAAGTAGGGGTGCTTTTCTCTCTCACTAAACATTATCAATTGAGTTTCTTAAAACTATAATATTTTCAAAATGGACACCTATTGTAGTTTTAATTTCATAATAATACGAGAAATCTAACTATAATATGTAACCTAAAAAGTTATTATATCTAACGAACTAATGCCAAAAAAATGCTACATATCGAAGCAAGCCGCAAAGCTTTATGTGCCAAAAAAAAAAAACTCATTGTGTGGGCATAAGCATTACGCAGTGGATTGATTTGTGAAATTAGAAAAGCATAATGGGATATTCTCACATGTATTACTTATTTTATATACAGTTATTCCATTCTTGTTGTTTTATATATTTTAATGTTGTTATCATTTTCTGACTTTTGTAACATGAATATAACAATATTATCATCTAAAAATATCTTATTTAATTTGGCCAATTTTATACTAATTTGATACTCCTAACAATAAATTGACTTTGGTTCTAAATGACGATTACTTGACAATTGATTGATACTGAAACATGTTATCAAAAGAAAATAATTATATAACATATCCTTCCATACGGTTTCAGAACCGGCAGCGATTCACAGTTCCCACTTAACCGGAACTGACCAGCTTTGGTTCCATGTTCCGATGATTCGGTTAATTGTTTTAATTTTTATTGAAAATATTAATTTTAAATAAATTTAAAGGACTTATTATACAATTTATAATTTAGGATTTTATGGTTTAGGGCTTTGAGTTTTGCCTTTAGAATTTATAATTGGGGATTTAGAGTGTAAGAATTAACGTTTATTATGATTTAGAGTTTAAAATTTTGAATTTAGAGTCTATGTTTATAATTTAGGGACAACATATTTTAGTTTACGGTTTAAAATTTAAGATTTAAGATTTAAAATTTAATTTGTAGAGTTCTCGGTCTAGGGTTTGGATTAGTGGAGGGGTGCGGTAGCTTAGAATTTTTCTTTTAATAATTGGGAAGGGAGAGCGTTTGGGGAAGGAGTTTGCTGCCGGCGTTTATATTATTTGAGTTATAATTCATTCGCATTTTGATTTTTTTTTTAAAAGTGGGATTTTGAAGCCACAACTGCTAGTTCATGTTAAAAACACTGACCCCAAGCCGCATGGCCTGTGGTTCCTTGATGGTTCGCGCCGCTTCCAATTTTAACCAGTTTCACATTGATTTCACCGAGCCGATTCCAATCAGATTCTAGTTTGGAACCGGTACGTGGCCACATATATATTTTAGGTGTATTTTTTTTCACTATTTAATTCATTGCAGAGAATCAATTTAATTTTATCATATAATTAAATTAAAATATTTTGTATAAACGGACGATAAATATAATTATAGTAGGCTTTTTATGTTTTAGAACCAACTAAAGAAATAATTTAATCAAAACTTCAAAAAGATACATATATATGTCTATTTGTAAGAAAATTACAACTAATTCATTAAAAAAATATAACTAGTGTGCAATAATGACATTTAATTTTTTAACAATAATAATAAAAATGAAATTTTATGCTAGTAATTAAAAAAAGTTTATTGGTTTTTAAAAGTTAAACATTTTTAACTTTTTAATTTTTTTCTTAAATCTTTTAAAAATCATAAATTTATCACAATCTAGCCAAATTGTCATACAATATAAATTTATGATTTATCTGAAACATTTCAATCAATAATTCTATTTTAATTTAAAAGTTCATATCTACATTCTTTCATTTAATGTCCAATCAATAAATCTTTTACTTCAGATATTGTATATAAGTGTCGATAATCTCAAGTTTATTATATTCTTTTATTTGTTTGTTGAAGGAAGTTAATTTATATTCAATTCATCAACTTGTATATCTGGAATATCAAATTATTAGTTTCTTTCAATTTTCAATTAACTATCTTTTATTTATTAACTATTTTTTTGATAATTAATTCAATTAACTATCTTTTATTTATTAACTATTTTTTTGATAATTAATTCAATTAACTATTTAGTTACTGGAGATAGCAGCAATCCGCATAACTCAAAAATTATAATTTAGTTAATTACTAGTTGACATGGATATATAATACTCCCTCCGTCCCGTTTAAGAAGGGACATATCCCATTTTTATTTGTCCCATCTAAGAAGGCCATATCGTGTTTTCCGTGCCAATTTATATTGAACTTCCACTTTTATCCCTTTAATTATTCCAATATGTATTAAATGCGACTCAATTTACAATACATCTATACTATTATTAGGAGAAATTATACTAATTAATAGGGATAGACATGACAAAATAAAATATTGTCTTATTTTAGTAATCTTTGTGCAAAACTCATTTGTCTCTTCTTAAACGGGACGGAGGGAGTAGTAGTTACTATTTATTTAGTGTACATATATAATGGTACTTGTACGGGCATTGACTTCACTATAAAGTCATTTAACATATCCGTATGATCAAGTGGCAAATTTTACTTTTGGATTAGTGTTTTTACAGTTCAGTTTGAATAACACATACACACATAGTATAATTTCATGAATAAAATTTTCCTAACTCCTACAACTATTGACATGTCACTTGTTAATTGGCCGCTTTTAATATATTTAATATATCTATAGAGTTATATTTTTAGTTCTTATATTTTGTGTGTCCATATAATTTATGGCTTAATTTTTTTAGCCAGTAGTGTTGCATATAATAAAATGATAGGTGAAATGAAAATAAAAAATAAAATTAACAAAAATTATTAAATTAGTTAATTAAAAATAATTTTTTATAAGTTCGGCTACTAAAGACTTTTACTAATATTTTTTTAAAACTAACGTATTATTTTAGATAAACATATATTTCATCCATTTTTATTTTTTAAAATTATGATAAGTTACACTTAAATGATTTTAATAATTGTTACAATAATAAATGAAAATTTAGACTATATTATTATTAATAAAATGTTAATAAAAATTATACTTTTGGAGTATTATTTAGAAAAATAAAAAAATTAAAATTACTCTAAATAATTAAAATATAACTTCCAACAAAATATAGAAGCTAAAGTTATAACTTTATAGATATATTACATATATTGAGAGAGGCCAATCAACAATTGCCATGTCAATGGTTGTTGGAGTTTTCTACAACTAAGGTTGTAAGAAAATTTTATTCTAATTTCATATAATTGTAATTTTTTTATTTATATTGAATACATATTTATAACTCATTCGATGATTGTCCCATATTTTACATATTTTATACTTGACTAATAAGATTTAACATATCACTTATGGTGTGCTAAAACCAAACACGACGAAAAAATAAAACCGAACCAATATTATAATAATGGTTTGGTTATTTGATAAATATAGTTTACTTCGATTTGTATATGTATTTGTATTTGTATTTGTATTTGTATTTGTATTTGTATGGAAGTTTGGTCTTTGGTTTTTGGTTCAATTTTGAGCATTTTGAAAACTGAAATAATCGAATTATAAAATAATTTTTTTTAACATAAATGCATATATTTAACCCTTTTACTCTGTTTTTCTAATTATTTCAACAAATAAGTTAATAATTTTATATAATAGATAAATATAATAATAGATATAGAAAATAATTTTTTAACATGTAAAATAAATGACCGAAATAAGTAAATAACAAGTAATTCCAGTTTTTTATACCAACCAAATTTTTTGGTTTGATTTGATGTGATCTAAACTAATGTTTGGTTCTTGTTTTAAAATTTAACAAATTTTGATTGGCCGGTTTCAAACAATTTCAAATTAACTCGAACCGACCAATGCACATGCCTAGTATCACTAGTAAAATTATATATAAATCATACTATTCAATCGGTATAAATAAATTTTCTTCTAATTTAATATTCTAAGTTTTGAATAAAATTAGTATTGAAAATAAAATCTATTGATAACTGATAAAAATATATACTAATATTTAAATTATATAATAAGAGACCGTCAATAATTTAAAATAAAAAAATAATACTATTTATAACTTTGAGAAAGAAGTGTTATTCTTCATCCCATTCTAAAAGTTCATTCTTTTCTGTCAATGTGATGTTTTTTTTTTATCTTTTTAATCAATTAGCATTAATAACATATTAATAAGATCAAAATAAAAAATGCATACAAAAATTTAAATTAATAAGTATAAAATTTAATGGGCCTGGAAATGGGAGTACAAACCGGGAGTTTTTCTCTATATAAATATGGATCGGCGCAAAGAAAGGATCATGCACTAATAACCAAGAGAAACAAACTACGAGTCAAAATCAATGGCTGCTCTCACTAAAATCCTCTGTTTCTTCTTCATCATCCTTTCCATTTTCACATCTCAAGCTTCAGCTCAAACCGCCGCATGCAAAACAGAAGTAAATGACTGTAACGACAAATCCAAAGCTTTGCCGTTAAAGATCATAGCCATCGTATCAATATTAGTAACCAGCATGATAGGCGTCAGCTTACCACTCCTCACAAAATCAATCCCAGCTCTAAGCCCAGATAAAAATTTATTTATTATCGTTAAAGCTTTTGCATCTGGTATCATTCTTGCAACTGGGTTCATGCACGTGTTACCAGATTCTTTCGACATGTTATGGTCCGACTGTCTGAAAGAAAACCCGTGGCATAAGTTTCCTTTTACTGGTTTTGTTGCTATGTTGTCTGCTATAGTGACGCTGATGATTGATTCTATGGCGACGAGTGTATACACTAAGAATAACAGTGGTGAAGTCAGCCCAGATTCTGAACTTGCTGATCAAGGACATGATCGAGAGGTTGGTGTGGTTAATAATGGAGGGTCACATGGACATGGACATGGTCATGGTCATCACTTTGGTGGCTCTAAAGGTGGAGTTAATGGTCAACAGTTGCTTCGTTATCGAGTTATTGCCATGGTAAGATTGATTGGATTTAGTGTGAGTTGTTAATTTTAGCTAATTAATCTGGTTTGACTGTATATATATGGTGGAAAATGTGGTTGCAGGTACTAGAATTGGGGATCATAGTTCATTCGGTAGTGATTGGTTTATCACTCGGAGCATCGAGCAACACCTGTTCGATAAAGGGTCTAGTAGCCGCTCTTTGCTTTCATCAAATGTTTGAAGGAATGGGTCTTGGCGGTTGCATTCTCCAGGTAACACAAATCATTAATATGATCGAGCAAAATCATCTCTAAATTTGCTTCTGCCTTAAAATTAATTAACTCACACTTGGCTATTTAAATCAATTAGAGACAGTTTTTCATGTTTTTAAGTCAATTCATTCTTAAATTGTTTAAAAAGAACATGCTCTTATACGGAGCTGACCCAATTTAAGGGTTAATTGACGTAAAATAGTGAATATTGTCTAAAAATAGATAATGTTGTTTTTAATGAATTAAAATAACACTGACACACAAATATAGGGTCCACGATGACTTTTTGTTCTAATATAGATAATTATTGAGTAAAGGGTCATGGAATCTCTAAACTTATAATCAAAGAACTTATTTTTAGCCATTTTTATTGATGACTGTCTTTACAGTTCTATCATTCTTTTACGGAATAGCTCACTCGAAATCGTTGAAGAGTTGTTCATCCTTGTATTTCTCATATTTTATTTAATGAACTTTTAGCTTTTGACAAAAAAAAAATCAGAACAATATTCTCTATTTTTAGATGAATTAAAGATAATACTCTCTAGTTTTAAGTTAATTAGAGGACAAAATTGAGTCGTTTTGATTTCTGAACTTGTTCATATTGTACAATTTATCCTTATAACTGATATGAAAATAGATATAATTGTCCTCAATTGATAAAAATAGTTAAATTTGAATCATTTAATTTCCAATCACAAATTTATGAACCAAGTTGACCCTTTGCTCAATGATTATTTTAAGAAATCAAATCAAAAATCAAAGTTTATCTCAAATTGTATAGTGGCGTTAACTAGTGATGAAATTAATCGACAGGCGGAGTACAATCTTTTCAAGAAGGTAATGATGGCGTTTTTCTTCGCCGTAACGACGCCATTCGGAATAGCAATCGGAATAGCTTTGTCGAAAACATACAAGGAAAATAGTCCGACTGCTCTGATCACAGTCGGTTTATTAAATGCATCATCAGCTGGACTTTTGATATACATGGCGCTGGTTGATCTTCTTGCTAATGATTTTATGGGTCAGAAGCTTCAAGGAAGCATTAAGCTTCAGATAAAGTCTTATCTTGCTGTTCTTCTTGGTGCTGGTGGCATGTCTGTTATGGCTAAATGGGCTTGATCAACCAGTTTTTTCCTCTAAAATCCTGTATCAACATCAATTACTCAGTAGAGACCAGAATCAACTGTGACAATATCATTGTATGTGTGTTTTTTTTTTTCCTTCTAGCCAGTTCTTTATTTCATGTGAAGCAAAAGGCAGATTGGTGTTTGTTTGTCGAAAACAACAATCTCTCAAGTTTTAGTTTTCACACTATTTTCTCAATATATATAAAAAAATAGTTGTCTTTTTATGCTTTCTTCAATATCTTATCTTATCATTTCAGGAGATTAAATATTTGAGTCATTAAATTTTTGTGTTATTTTTTTGGTCATATAACTTTAATTTGTTTAAGTTAGATCTTTTACTTTAAAATTACGAGTTAAATATTTTTTCGGCTGTCAAATTATAACTTTTTTCTATAAAACGGTTACTACATTAAAAAAAATTTATAAAATAGTGAACGAACCATAGATTTTTTAACAATTTGGTTATTAAATTATAAAAAGTTATAAAACCGTGATCGAACTATAAATTTTTTAAAATTTAGTTACTAAATTACAAAAAAAATCACCAATCTAAAACTATTTTATCAACTTGTTAATATGGACGTTGCAAAAGTGTACATTCAGGCAACAAATCAGTAACTATTTAGTAAAAGAATTAATGGTCGACGCCTGGTTTATAAAAAAATTACTATAAAAGATTTTTTTATTAATTTCGGACCAACTTGAGTTAATATGGCAAATAGATCTTACTACATCATATTTTATTACATCTTTCTTTTTATTTTTTCATGTAGTTAAATTATTTTATATCATTTTGGTGGAAAAATGGTTGCTCCATGACATGGTAAGATCCAAATTAGACTAATTCAAACAAACTATTAACCATTATTTTTTGAGACAATCAAACTTTAATTTTCAGTTTAATTTACTGATACAATTGTATCAATTAGAATATTACAAAAATATTTGCCATGTCAACAATTAAATTATATGCCATGTAAGCTAGTATCTATTTTTAAATAAAATATTAGTAAACTTTACTAACGTTATAAATGTTGTTATTTTATATGCAAAATTAGATATGAAATTTTTTAATGAAATAAAATTTAAAGTTTGGTGATTTAAAATAAATAAATTGATATTTATCATTTTTAAAATATTTTAAAAATCTACTAATCCATGCAATTGTGTTCGTTAATATTCTAATCATAATAATTTAAAAGTTATATTTTTTCAATAAAGATGTCTTATTTACATGTTATATTCATACGTGGTTTGCCACATCGATATTTGTTCACTGAATTTTATCATCACGCATAAAATTACATATTTTTTTAAATTAGTACGTTATTATAAAAATTTAAAATATAATTAAATTATTGTTTCACCAAAAATTCAGGTATTCTTTAGTAAATAGTAACATTTAGTGACTGATAATCCGAAAAAAGGAAATCCAGATTAGAAAAAGGCACAATACTGTGATGAGGAGTTGTTATCTTTGTATATACATATTTTCACTTCTTTTATTGAAGTTTAACCTACGACAAAAAAAAAAATAAAAAAAAATAAAGAGTTATTCAGAGGATTAAGAAGACTGGGACCGGCATCGGAACCAGTGAGATCACTAATTCAAGGTTCAACTGGTTAAACCGGTTGAACCGCTGGTTCAACCGTTTAGACAAAAATAAATTATAAATTTTTGTAATATATTGTGGTTTCAACCATGGTTGTCAAACACGAACCGGACCGGCCGGTTCGACCGGAAAACCCTCGAACCGGCCATATCAACGGTTCGGGTTGCACTAAAAACCCTTATAATCACAAACCCGTGGTTTTTTAATCGAACCGGCCAGATAACCGCTGAATTGGACCAATTAACCGGTCAAGTAACCGGAAAACCCGGTCCGATTCGGTCAATCACTTAGTTGTTTAGTATTTTTAGTGGAAGCATTCAATACCACCAAGCTAACTTACTATTTATGTCTATGTTTCTTATTATATAATATATATATGATTATTAATAGTTATAATTTTTTATTTTTTTATTTTTATAATACGGATTTAATTCCGGTTGAATCCCGGTTGAACCCCGGTTGAACCTTTAACCCTTGACCCTCTAGTCTCACCGGTTTTATCACCGGGCCGGGTTTGACAACCATGGTTTCAACTTTTTTAGTTTTTGGGCTTTTGATCTTATGCCACCCTAGCTCTTGGACTCATGGACCTGATATGTTTAGAGTTTTAACTAATTTATCATAATGTAATTCCAGCCTTTAAATACTTAAAGTAGGAGTCCTAATTAATGTATAACAAACAACCTACAAAAACTCAACAGATGAAGACCAGCGCCGCACTCGGTGAAAGAGAAATTCTTAGATTCAGAGAGTGCTGAATAATAGAAGGCAGCATAGCACTTTTTCCATCCAATTCTTTTCATTCTTATGCTTTAGAAGAGATAAAATGGTGTGGCACAGTGGGTTATCGAATTAGCTTCCGTTAGATGTGGTTGAAACTGATGGAAAGTTTAACCGGTCGGTTTTGAAGGTCAAACCGGTTCCCGGTTTTCCGGTTATTAACGTTTTTTTCCGGTTCAAACAGGTTGAACCGGAAATCCGGGTTTTATAGTACAAACGGACCGGACAAGTCTACGGTTCACGGTTAAACCGGTTGAACCGGACGGTCCGGTCCGGATTTTAAAACACTGCTAGTAACTATCTTTTCTACGACGTCTCATTGAGGGCGGTTATTATTTTGTTTTGAAATGACGAGCCTTTTCACGAACTGCTGCACATTCCTCTGCATGCACCGTATATATAAAAAAACAGAGACATTATTTCTTCTCATCATCTTGAAGAAACTGTCAAACTGTTGTTATTTTTCTGTCTTCTTCATCGTTAAAAATATACAGTTGGTCAACCTTTTTGTTTAATTTGCTTGGAAAAAATGTCTCCAACGTCCCTACGTTCACGTTTTCAGCAATCTGTTACTCGGGATGCTTTAAGATCATACCTTGCAGAGTTTATCTCTACTTTCTTCTTTGTCTTTGCTGCTGTTGGTTCTTCCATGGCTTCAAGTATGTCTTCGGTCTCCATTTCTTTCATTTTCTTACTGCTTTTCTAGGTAGCATAGACATGAAAAACGGGATACTTGGACACAGACACGGCGGAACAATATCTTACAAATAAAGTGTCCGAAACAATTTCAAAACGAGACACAATGATCAAAACGAGACACAATGATCAAAACGAGACACAATCAAATAAAGTGTCCGTGCTACTAGTAGATTTTTAAAATACAGTATATTTTGTAGTTTATTTATGCTTTATTTCTGATAAGATTGATGATAAATTGATAATGTGTTGATTTTCGATATGATAACAGAGAAGTTGATGCCGGCAGCAGATCCGTCCAGTCTAGTTGTAGTAGCAATTGCGAATGCTTTTGCACTTGCAACAGCTGTATATAATGCCGCCACCATATCCGGCGGGCATGTCAATCCTGCAGTCACGTTCAGTATGGCGGTCGGAGGCCACATCAGTGTCCCTACTGCTCTATTCTACTGGATTTCGCAGTTGCTTGCCTCTGTCATGGCTTGTCTTCTCTTGAAAGCGGCTGCTGTTGGTCAGGTACTCAAATTTCTCCACCATCATCTTCAGTAGGTGTATGCAAAAACCAAACTTTGACCATATAAAAATATTTACATTTCTGTTCGATTTGGTTCAGTTTTCAAAATAAATGAAAGTTAAGTGTTGGAACTAAAAAACTGAACCGGACCCTCAACTAGTTTGGTTTGGTTCGAGAAAAATACTACATATATATTTATAAAAATTAATTTTTTTTTGATTCAGTTCAAACCAAATGCACACCTCTAATCATTAGAGGACTTTTGTACAATAATCGGTTAAAACCGATTAAGAGAACCAAACCAAACCACATTAGCCAAATCAAATTGTTTTTGATAATTCGGTTTGATTTTCAATTTATTATTAATAATTTTTTTGGTTAAAGGGTTCGAAATAACCGAGCCGACCAAATCGTTTTGATGAATTAATACACAAATAAACACATATCAGTCGCATCTTGAATTTTGCAGAATGTTCCAAGCTACATAATTGCAGAAGAAATGACAGGATTTGGAGCATCTATTCTCGAAGGTGTCCTGACATTTGGTCTAGTGTATACTGTTTATGCTGCCGGAGACCCTAGACGTACTCTGCTAGGAGCCACCGGACCATTGGCAATAGGGCTTATGGCAGGAGCCAATGTGATGGCTGCAGGACCTTTTTCAGGTGGATCAATGAACCCTGCATGTGCATTTGGCTCTGCAGTGGTTGCTGGAAAATTCAAGAACCAAGCTGTGTACTGGGTTGGACCCTTGCTCGGAGCCACTTTTGCAGGACTTCTCTATGACAATGTGGTCTTCCCTAATCAAAGTTCTGATATTCGAGGCATGTCTGATGGTGATGGAGCATAGTTCTGCTTCTAGCTGATTTTATTTCCTCAATTTGTTATCTGTTGTGTATTTTTTATTTAGTTTTCCTTAAATCATTAGTAGTGTGACTAGTAATTAGACAATGCTCTTGCTGGATGTTATTTGTTACTTGCTCGACGTGAACACTTTTTTATTTATGATGTGAATGTGCTGTGATGATAATTGTTGAACTCTAAGTAGTAGTTCCTAGATTTTTAATTTTGAAGTACAAATTTGATCTCACACATAGGCAGAGTCGTACGCTCGAGTTGGTCGGAAATGCAAGTTTTTCTATAGAAAAGGTTTCAATTCTAAGCTCGCCACGGTTGTAATGAAAAAATTGTCCCTCTTTTTTATAGTTCATCTCTGACTAAATTTTCCGGTTACGCCATTTTATGGGCGGAAATGACTTAATTTTTTTTCACAAAAAGCCGATTCCTTGTTCTTTTATCAAATCCCAGTAAAAATGTGATTGTTTTTTTTACTTCTAGTTGTGGATTATGGAGCAATTAGGAATCAATTAAACATTAAACTGGATTTTCTGATTAATTATTTATCACTACAAAAAGCTATAAAACGCTAAAACCTTGTCTATCTATCCACAAAATGGCACCCAAAACCCTCACTTCATTTCTCTCGCCCATCTCATTTCCTCACAATCTTACTCATGTCACCACCAAGTTCCTCAAACTCAACTCAAAACCCATTCCCATCTCTTGCAAATCCGCCCAATCACAGCAAAAAACAGTCTCCGAAGCCCAATTAACACCCGAACCTAGTGGTACCGGCGCGGCTGTTCAAACCCCTGGCGATAAATTTCTTGAGCGGCAACGGGAATTTGAGGCTGCTAAGCTTGTAATGAAGGAAGCTAAGAAGAACCGGAGAGAGAAAGTCAAACAAAAAGCTTTGAAGGTGAGCTCTTCGGTGGTAAGCTGTTATGGATGTGGAGCTCCATTGCAGACTTCGGATCAGGAAGCTCCGGGTTTTGTTGACCCGGATACTTATGAATTGGTATGCCAAAATGTAGATTGTTATATCATTTGTTTTGGATAAGATTAAATAAAATTTAAAATTTTGTTTTTTAGAAATGCTTAACTTTGAATTGTATAACAGTCTAAGAGCTATGGAATTTTGTTTGTTTTGGGTTGCAGAAGAAGAGACATCACCAACTTAGAACTGTTCTTTGCGGAAGATGCAAGCTTTTATCTCATGGCCATATGATAACTGCTGTTGGTGGAAATGGAGGGTATGCCGGCGGGAAGCAGTTTGTTACGGCTGATGAGCTTCGAGAAAAGCTATCTCATCTGCGTCATGAGAAAGCTTTGGTTGTCAAATTAGTGAGTGCTTTCTGCAAATTTGGGATATAATTAATCTTAACGTCTATGCAGAAGTGATGTATCACGTAAAAGAAAACAAATATGAGTTTTTTGATATGTAATTAGCAATGCAATCTGATATGCAGTCTATCTTTGAGAAAGTTGTAGGTTGATATTGTAGACTTCAATGGCAGCTTTTTAGCCCATGTCCGTGATCTTGCTGGTGCAAACCCAATCATATTAGTTGTGACTAAGGTAACAATATTTATATTGGTAGTTCACCAAGATGTTTGTGTTTATGGTACAGCTATTTAAATTTTTCTTATGTTTTACTTCCAGATTGATCTCCTTCCGAAAGAGACAGACTTTAATTGTGTTGGTGATTGGGTTGTAGAGGCAACTACAAAGAAGAAACTTAAGTAAGGTGTCTGTCCTTCTAATTGCCTTTTAGTGACATGGAGTTTACTTCTCGTAATGATTCATTTGAAAATATTCAAGTTGTTGACTCAGCATCTTCATACTGATGCTTTTTCAGAACATTTTCCAGCTCTATTTAATGAATTTACACATTTATATATATTTCTGATAGATAGCATTCATTATTCCAGTGTTATGAGTGTTCATCTTACAAGCTCAAAGTCATTGGTTGGAATTTCCGGAGTTATCGCAGAAATTCAAAAGGAGAAAAAGGTAGCTTCCTCAATTGATATTTGAAATAATGCTTTTCTTTTGTGAATGTTTATGATGCATCAATATTCGTGATCATAAACATAATTCTCTTTTTAGCATTCACTTGGGTTGCATCTCTTAAATGCCATTAAGGTTTTCTTTTACTCAAAGAGAGGGAGGGCTAAAGAATTCATGCCTTGCTCATACGTTTATGCTTAAATAATGGCAAACTGGATAAGTGTTTACAACTTGACATCATTCTGATTGCCAGAAGTTCTTCATAACTTCTTTCCATCCACCATTTAATAAGCTTGTTTTAATCTATCAACTACATTCTAATGGCTGTCGGTCATACTAATTCAGTTCTGCATCTTTTTTTGTAGTTGTCTGAACTTATTATAGAGTACCTTTTCTATTGCAATTTCATCAGCTTATCTCTTAATCTTTTCTCCTTGTGGTGCAGGGTCGGGACGTCTACATTCTGGTTGGTAAACCGTAAGCTTTGCATTGATTTTGGCAGAGTAGGATTAAAAGAATGATTGTTTTACTGAATTATCTTGGCATTCTTGCTTTCATGTCTTGTGCCTTTTTTCTTCTGGGTAAACACAAATTCTTCTAAAACTGATACGGAGTAAAAATTATTGAACTTGATGCTGGACTCGAGTACCATTTTCCATTCTGCCTATAGGCATGATCAGAGGTTAAAGTGCTTATATGTTGAGTAGTTTCTTTGATATGATTCAATTTGAGCAATAATTTCTGAGCACATGGAGTAATATACATTTTGGTCTACTGTATTAAACATTCTTATGGAAGTCTTCATCTGCTCTTAACTGTGGGAGACATTTGCTGGTATTTCTATACTCTAGTCATACCATGATGGCCATGCGATGTTGTGTTTGATTGTGGCTTATTCACTGCTTGCCTCATTGGCCAAAATAGCTTAGGACCAAGTTGCAAGTATAGCTGAGACAAAGATAACATACTGCCTTCAAATTTGGACATTGGAATTAAAACCCACAAGGTGCTTCCGTGCTTGATAGTGGGCAAAACATGAGCTTCTTACAATCTCTTTTAAAGATGGCAATTTCTATCCTTGCCAACTTACTTGTCTGCATATGAGTATTATAAACAAATACAAACTAGTAGGTTGCATGTGTCTGTACGGTTGACCAATCCTCCATCACAAGTTCCTGGTCTAGAAATTAATGATCCTCTTTCTTTTCTTTTTCCTATTAAATTGCATGATAATTATGTTCATAGTTAATTTTGCCATTTGTTCAGGGCTCAGCGAATGTTGGGAAATCTGCCTTCATCAATGCTTTACTAAGTAAGTAAATGTTATTTTTCGCATTCTGAACAATATGAAGATAACTTATGGCTCAGAACCAACGAAAAGTAGAAAAAGGTTGAAAGCAACCTAGTGTTGAGATTAAAGCGAAATGATCTTTTCTTCTAACAATAGAATGTAACTAGGGAGGCTGTCTCTGATTTGAAGCACCAAGTGGTTGTGAGGCTTATCGGTTAAAGTAGACGAGCATTTAGTTTCCTATTTTTCTCTCTTTGGTGAAGCATTATGCATATTTTTACTTCTGACTCCTGAATTTAAATATTAGAGATGATGGCGGAACGGGATCCAGCTGCTGCAGCTGCTCGAAAATATAGGCCTATACAATCTGCTGTTCCCGGAACTACCTTAGGTCCTATTCAAATTAATGCATTCCTTGGAGGAGCGGTATGCTGCTTTATTAGTGCATATATGCCATCTGGGTTGTTTCTCTTATATACTGTTGGCTTTTTGTGAACATCGGTTCTGTTTGTGGCATGAGAGCTTTCATCAACCTATATCTAATATTTATGTTTCTCTTTCCACAGAAATTATTTGACACACCTGGAGTTCATCTTCATCACAGGCAAGCTGCAGTAGTTCATTCAGAAGACTTGCCTATTCTTGCTCCCCGGAGTCGTTTAAGGGGTCAAACTTTCCCGGTATTTTCTCTTTACAATGGCCTTCAACACATTTCCTTTTCTACTTTTTTGTGAGCTTTTACTTTGTTATGCCAGAATGCTAAGGTGGCCTCGGAAAATGGGCTAGCAGACAAATTTGAATCCAGTGGCTTGAATGGCTTTTCGATATTTTGGGGAGGTCTCGTTCGAGTCGATGTCTTGAAGGTTTACTTTCCAGTTTTTGAAAGCTTTATAGTCAGATAATTATACATGTCATGTCTTGCTCTGGACTAACTCACAACTCACAAGTCTTGGTGCTTTCAGGTTCTCCCAGAAACAAGCTTAACATTGTATGGCCCCAAGGCTCTGAAGATTCATATAGTACCTACTAATGAAGCAGATGAATTTTACCAGGTGATTGAAACTCTAGGCAACACTAATAAAAGCCCATTTACTATTCATTTAAGTGAAATAGTCGTACGTAAAGACAAAACTTGTCTCAGCATGCTGTCTGTCTTGACATGACTATCGGAACACCACCAGTCCTTGATAACTTAGAGTACTATTGTTTTGTATCTGAAATTCTGAAATTACATTTGTTGGAGATTTCAACCTCTTCCCGTGATGTGTCATTTCTTACATATTCCAAGGTCGATTTGTTGTTCCAGAAAGAGCTTGGAAATTTATTGGCACCTCCATCTGGGAAAGAGGGAGCAAAAGATTGGAAAGGACTTGGACTCGTACGTCAATTGCAAATAAAATTCGAAGATGCAGAAAGGTTAGTTTGTATTGGTAGCCGTGTTTGTGTATTGTTAACAGAGACGCTTTAATTTCTTTTTCTTTGCCTGGACAGACCTGCAAGTGATGTGGCTATATCCGGTCTTGGATGGATTGCTGTTGAACCTGTGAGCAAATCACGTAGAAAGCCTGATTTAAATGTAGACAACATTGTCAAAGAACTGCATTTGGCTGTCCATGTCCTAAATCCAGTCGAGGTTTTTGTTCGGCCTCCGCTGCCAGTTGGCAAAGCTGGATCAGAACGGTATCAGTATCGAGAGCTGACGGAGAAAGAAGAGGAATTAAGACCCAAATGGCATTTCTAGCTCCAGCCGTTCTTCTGTTCAGAAATAAGTTGAACTTCTGTACATAAACATTGTGTAAAACTTAAAATTTTAAAGATGTCCATGTATAACTTTTGCAAATTTTGCCATTGATTTCCTAAACGTTTCGACAAAATTTACTTTCATTCAGGGCCATATTAGTTAAATTTATGTACATAAACATTGTGCAAAACTGAAAAAGGAAAGATGTCCATGTAACTTTTGTAAATTTTGCCAATGGTTTCCTAAATATTTTCCACACTTAAATTACTTTCAGACGGGCAATGGTCTCACATAGATTAGTGAATGCAAATATTTGAATTTCGTTTATGAGTTTGAGTTAATATGGTTTCATTTTGAATGTGAAGGCTCAATTAACATGTAGGTTAATTAAATCTTTTGCTTAATATGGTTTCATTTTGAATATGAAGGCTCAATTAACATGTAGATTAAGAAAATTTTAGCATAAGATGTTGGTTTAGTTCAGTTGAAATTATGAAAAAACTGGTTATTGGTTTTGGTTTTGGTTCACTTTCAGTACAAATCAGAGTGAATTGTATCGAAAACACTTTATTTATTTTTTTTTGTCAAAGATTGAACTTCATTAAATGAAGAAAGATATATATACAAATAGGAAATAACTCCTCAACACTAATGAGTAAGCTATTCCAAGATGAAATGATGAGAACTGCAAAGCAGTCATCCACAAGGGCTTTTTAGCCACCGAATGGGCTACCCAATTAAAATCTAAATTTCGAAACTCGAAAAAATAGATCAAAGATATCAGCTAAAACTACTTCAGCATTCTTGACGACATGTCTGAAATCAACAACTCTTCCATTGCTGTTATAGTCCTAGTGCATCCACCACCAAGGAACCATCGTGCCTATGCCACAATTGAAAAAGCCAAATCGAAGCAAAAAATAATAAAACAAATAATTTGCCATTAAAATAGGTCTATAGTTACTTTGTTTTTTTTAATAATATTATTTTATCCACTTATCACAATTAAATGAATAGTAATGACATTCATCCAATAGTGAAGTAGATAAAATAAATAAACACAAAGTAACTATAGAAACGGCCATAAAAATTATATTTTGTATATTACCGCCATACTAGATAAATTGAATATGGAAACATTACTAAACGATCAAATATTTCAATATTTATTTAAAATATATATCAAAAGTTGATGAAAATATTAATTAGTTTTAGATAAAGGACTAATAAAAAATTGAAATAATGTACTTGAATAATATAGTTGATGAAAAGTACGCTATGAAAAATTTATTTTTTAAAAAGAAGAGATAAATATATTTTTTAATTAAGTTTATTTGTATTAAATGAAACACTTTATTTAGTTTAGAACATTTTTTTGTTATTATTTTCAATTTGTTTTTGAAAAAATTTCAGTCTGATTTAGTTTGAATGGAGCCTCAGCAAGGAAGGGGCAACCTGAATGGGTCGAGTATGTAAACTGCAGGCAACAATGAAAAGTCCGGCCCATTCATAGTCAGCAGTTACCGTCCATTATCTGGATAACCACCAATCAACAATTTTTTTATAAAAATAATAATAATAATAATAATAATAAAGAAAATTACATTTTCCCGCTTCTTACTTTAGAGAGAGTGTATCCTAAAAATTCAAAATTATCAAAACCCCTGCACTTCACTTCCACAAATCCCAACTCAGCAGAAAACTCTTCTGTTTTCACTTCTCCACTCGCTCGCAAAACTCAGTGACTCACCAATTCACAGGTTTCTAAAACTCGGAAACCCTATTTCCAACTGAATTTCAATTCAATTTTTCACTTACCCGCATTTTAGGGATTTCAATCTCCAAAAATGTACATAAAGGAGATATGCTTAGAAGGATTCAAATCATACGCAACACGGACGGTTATCCAGGGTTTCGATCCTTTCTTTAACGCAATTACTGGTTTAAACGGCTCAGGAAAATCGAATGTTCTCGATTCAATTTGTTTTGTGTTAGGTATAACTAATTTGCAACAGGTTCGTGCTGCGAATCTCCAGGAGTTAGTGTACAAGCAAGGTCAAGCTGGTATCACTAAGGCTACTGTGTCCATCGTGTTTGATAATGCCGATCGGAGTAGGAGTCCCCTCAGTTATGAAGGTCATTCAGAGATTACAGTTACAAGACAGGTTAGTCAAAGTCAAATTCTAGGTCAAATTGTTCATACTATAGTTATTAGAAATTTATAGCTCAAACCGTTGATACTTTATAGTTTATTTTGAATTCAGTTTTTTTACTAGGTAAATTAGTAATTTGTTTGTTAAGGATGCTTAGGAAACGTGCAGATTGTTGTTGGTGGAAGGAACAAGTATCTGATAAACGGAAAGCTTGCGCAGCCTAGTCAAGTTCAAAACCTATTTCATTCAGTGCAATTGAATGTTAATAATCCGCATTTTCTCATTATGCAAGGACGTATCACGAAAGTTTTAAATATGAAGCCTCCTGAGATTCTGTCCATGCTGGAAGAGGCTGCCGGGACTAGAATGTATGAGAATAAGAAAGACGCTGCGTTGAAAACACTTGAGAAGAAACAAAGCAAGGTTGATGAGATTAATAAGCTTCTTGACCAGGAAATACTTCCTGCTCTTGAGAAGCTAAGGAAGGAAAGGATGCAGTACATGCAGTGGGCTAATGGAAATGCAGAACTTGACCGGCTTAAAAGGTTTTGTATTGCTTATGAGTATGTTCAAGCAGAGAAGATTAGAGATACTGCTGTTGGTGAGGTGGAACAAGTAAAGGGCAAGATTTTAGAGATTAACGATGAGACAGAAAGGATAGAGGTGGAAATAAAGGAAATGGAGACAAAAGTATCACAATTGACTGCTGAAAAGGAAGCTAGTATGGGTGGGGAGGTCAAAACATTGTCCGACGAAGTAGATGTGCTGTCTCAAGAACTCGTGCGTGAAACTTCAGCGTTTAATAATAAGGAAGACACTTTAAAAAGTGAAAATGAGAGTGCTGAAAAGGTGAATGGCTACCTGAGCTAACTTCGTTATTTCTATTATGTGCTTTCTAATCTTGTTTCGATGCACAAATGTCTAAAATCTAAGTTCCCTCTCCTCAGTACATCCCCAGTATTTCTCTAAATTCTTTGGGTAGTTGTGATTTATCATTTTAAGTTTTATGCTTTCACGTTACCAGATTGTCTCCAGCATTGAGGACTTGAAGCAATCCTTGGAAGAGAGAGCTAACGCTGTTAGAAAGTCTGAAGAAGGAGCAGCTCAACTCAAAAAAAGAGTTGACGAGCTCTCTAAGAGTTTGGAAGAACATGAGAAGGATTACCAAGTAATTGTACATGTCATTTTATTTCTTTACTGTACAGATAATTATGTTTTTTTGCATTGATTTACAAACCAAAACTATGGTTAATTATCTTAACTTGCTATTTATAGGGTGTCTTAGCTGGTAAGAGCAGTGGGAACGAGGAGAAATGCCTTGAAGATCAACTAGCTGAAGCGAAAGTTGCTGTAGGAAATGTGGAAACAGAGATGAAACAGCTGAAAACAAAGATTAGCCACTGCCAAAAAGAGCTGAAGGAGAAAAATCATCAGTTAATCTCAAAGCGTGAGGAAGCAATTTCTGTTGAGAATGAATTAAAGGCTCGAAGTGAAGATGTGGAAAAAGTTAAATTGGCACTGGAATCTCTACCAAATACAGACAGCCAGATGGAAGCTTTGCAAAAGGTTTGAGTGCTCTATACTTGGTGCCATTTTCTTTCAAGCATCTGGATAGTAGTAAATTTCCTTTTGTTAAAGTCAAAACTTTTATCGCCAGGATCGCTCATCAGAGATGGAGTTGGTGCAGAAGTTGAAAGACAAAATCCGAGATCTTTCAGCCCGATCATCAAATGTTCAGTTCACATATCGTGATCCTGCGAAAAACTTTGATAGATCAACAGTAAAAGGCGTCGTAGCAAAACTTATCAAAGTAAAGGATGGCTCCACAGCAACTGCCTTAGAGGTCAGAAATGCATGCATCACATGCTTTGTTTCTCAACATCAAATTTACTTTAAGAGGATTGATTAGAGCCTCATATATTGGGTGAATTTGCAGGTTACTGCTGGTGGAAAGTTATATAATGTTGTTGTAGACACTGAAAATACCGGAAAGCAACTTCTTCAAAATGGTGATCTCCGAAGAAGAGTAACAATTATTCCGTTGAATAAAATTCAACCTCATAGAGTACCCCAAAGAGTTCAGCTGGCTGCCACTAGATTGGTCAGTCATTGCTTTGACTATGTTTTCTTGATTTATTATCAGGCATATCTCTTTCCTTTTTTATTTTTTTTAATTTTTCATTGCTCTTCCAGGTTGGCAAGGAGAACGCAGAACTGGCACTTTCTTTAGTTGGTTACGATGAGGATTTAAGAGTATGCTATCCCTAAAGCATTTGTTATCTTTTGGAAACTTAAGAATATCTATAGAGGATTTCTTTAAGAATATCTTGAAAGGCTACGTTATAAATTTGTTTTGGTCCTTTCCTTTTCTTATAATTAAAGTTCAGTTTTGCTGTCCGCTACTAAATTCTGGGCCAAAACTGTTTCAACTTTTTTGAGATTGTTGGACCAAAGCATCGAGTTTATTGAAAACTTATAGATTAGTTCTTAACAAAACAGAGGGCCTAACTTCGTAATAACCTCTCTCTTTTATTCTGTTACTTCTCCACATTCCTTTAGTATCTTGATATGTTGCAATCAGACCTTATTAAGTTCTAATCTTGTCATAAGCAATTCTTTGTGTTGCATTTACATTCTCCTTGTTTATTTTTGCCAATTTATTATGGCTTAAGCTCTATTTCCTAGATTTATATTCTTCTCTAAATTGGACTTTTCCTGCAGACTGCTATGGAATTTGTTTTTGGTTCAACATTTGTTTGCAAAACAGTTGATGCTGCTAAAGAGGTATGCCAATTTTTTTAAAGCATTATTTAGCGCTTTTTTTGAATATGGGAGATCTCTGGTATACTGGTACTAATGGTAACTGTAATAACGTTTTCTATTATTTTTTGTTATATAGCACCGTGATAATTGAAATGTTTCCTAATGTATTCTGAATTGTTCTCGGTTGGATGTTTCATAGATTGCGTTTAATCGAGACATTCGCACTCCCAGTGTTACTCTTGAAGGCGATATCTTTCAACCAAGTGGTCTTTTGACTGGTGGAAGCCGCAAGTAAGCTGCTTGCATACTTTTGTAACTTCTACTGGCATGTATTTTTGTAATTTTGAGGGACTTTATCTTTCTTTGAAGAGTCATTAAAGTTTCACTTATTTTTAAAGCTGGTATTGAAGGCCAGTTCAAGTTTTTGTGAAGTAGAATCTTGCAAAAGATCTAAAGTAAAATATTTTTTTAGGGGTGGTGGTGATCTGTTAAGGCTACTTCATGAATCGGCAGACGCTGAATCAAATCTTTCACTTCATCAGAAAAGATTATTTGATATTGAAGCAAAGGTAGACATTATTTTCTTGTCCTTGATGAATAGCCTGTCTTTAATTTATTAGGAATTTGATAATGCAATACTGAATTTTGCTTTCTTTTGTTGGAAAGATATTCTTGCTAGTATAATAGCTTTGCTATTCTTTACACTTGGTAACTTGCAAGTTGTAACTATTCAGTTCTACTGAGTGTTATGTTTGGAAGTCTGATAGACTCACTGATTTCAAAATCAGCTGACATAATATTTACATTTTGATTCATTTCTTCTAACATTGCTAAATGATAATGAACTGTGGAACGCTTTTACATGTTCCTTTTGGTTGTTCCTTTTGCTGTTTATTGTTGCTTGATTTCACTTTATTTTTTTTTAATACTCTATCTTACTGTTGCATTTTAGCATTTGACTTTTGCTAGTTAAATGTTGGTCCATCTATTTAAAGCCTTAAGATGCCAATTGCAGCTATATTAAGTTTGCAAAAATTTTAATTCATTTAATAACGTTTCTCCTTGAAATTGCAGATTACGGAGCTTCTTCCTCTTTATAAAAAGTTCATGGACCTTAAGAAACAGCTAGAACTTAAGCAGTATGACCTATCATTATTTCAGGGGAGGGCTGAGCAAAATGAGCATCATAAGGTTTTTGTACTTTACTGTTTTATTACAGGCTTAACTGGTGTATTGTGATTTATCTTGATGCAACCTTTGTGTTATATGATAATATACTTGCAGTTCATTTCATTTCCTTTTACTTGTCATCTTTCTAATTTTATTTCCTTTTGGGTTTTGTAATAGCTTGGCGAATTAGTGAGGAAGATTGAGCAGGAGCTTAAAGAAGCAAATTCTACAGCCAAAGAAAAGCAAATTCTGTATGATGAATGTGTTAGTACAGTATCAATGCTTGAGAAATCTATTAAAGATCATGATAATAATCGAGAGGGCAGACTCAAGGACATGGAGAAGAAAATTAAGGCTATCAAAGCTCAACTGCAGTCGGGCTCAAAAAATCTCAAGGTAATTTCTGAATTTGATGAGATTTGCCACATATTCTGTGATTAAATTTCTAAACCTTCGTGTGATATTAATTTTAATATGGTCTCTTAAAAAAAATTTGTTCTGTTTTGGAAAACGTGTTAATTATGCTATTTAAAAGATGTGAGTGGTGCAATTTTTCTGTACCCGCGCTGTTGAATATCTTTCTTGAAACTAATGAGAGATGAGGTTATGGTGAAAGAACTGATTTCCAAACAACACTGGCGATTCTTTTATGTGCCAACACACTACATATTTGCAACAATGCATTATTAAGTGAATTAGCATGTGACTAACCTCATCTTTTTCTAATATTAATACATAATTGAAGCACCCTCCTATTAGGAATATCCAATGAGGAAAGAACTATGTGAGGTGCTTGCTTGTTCAAACATTTATCTGCAACTTTAACTTCAATCATATGTGTGCTGTATTAGGTAATTTAATTGATTTCTTATTAACAACTTGGACATTATTTGATCTCCAAACAGGGGCATGAAAATGAAAGAGAGAGACTCATTATGGAACAAGAAGCAGTCAGTAAAGAGCAGGCTTCTTTGGAGAGCCAATTAGCTTCCTTTAGAACACAAATTGACCATCTAAATCTTGAAGTAGAAAAACAGAAAGCCAAGGTAAACTTGGTTTATTTTTGCGTGCAATTGCATTAATATAGAATTTATTGAACAATGTGTTTCTCTTGTAGGTTTCTTCCATACGTAATACTCATGACCAAGCTCAGTCTAACCTCAATATGGTACGCTTGAAGATGAAAGAATGTGATTCTCAAATTAGTAGCATCCTTAAAGAGCAGCAAAAATTGCAACATAAAGTTAGTGAGATAAAGCTTGAGAGGAAGAAGCTAGAGAATGAGGTAAATTTAGTGTCTTATATGGTTACTGTCCAACTTGAGACACTTAAAAGATCAGCTTTTAATTACTGGAATAGGTAAAAAGAATGGAAATGGAACAGAAAGATTGCTCTACAAAAGTGGACAAATTGATTGAGAAGCATGCATGGATTGCATCTGAGAAACAACTATTTGGAAGAAGTGGAACGGATTATGATTTTCAGTCCCGCGATCCTTTAGAAGCTAGGGACGAACTTGACAAATTGCAAGCTGAGCAATCAGGGTATGTAGCCTGGAAAGCTTATTTTATTCCTACGTTGATGTACACTGCAATTAGCATATAATGGTCTTCAGCAATTTTAATTTTTTTAGACTGAAATATGTTGGCATATATTTGTTTTGGATATACATACGTATATAGTGCATCGTTTGCAGTATTGACACCTGAATGCTGACTCTCCTTTATGGCTTTCTGCTGTATTCTTTTTAACTTCTATGAAGGCTTGAGAAAAGGGTGAACAAGAAGGTAATGGCAATGTTTGAGAAAGCAGAAGATGAATACAATGACTTAATGGCAAAAAAAAACATTATTGAGGTATTTTATCCTGACTGCATATGCATACTAGCATCTTAGCTTCTCCATGTTTCTAGTATGCTAATATTATGGTTAACTAGAATGACAAGTCAAAAATCAAGAAAGTCATTGAAGAGCTCGATGAGAAGAAGAAGGAAACACTTAAAGTTACTTGGGTTAAAGTTAACAGGTGAGATATTTTTCTTCTTATTTCTCCTGTTCTCATGCATTCTTGCATGCTCGAATTGCTGTTTCCACAAAACTCTACAGTAGTTGCTCTCAAATAATATTCCCTGAATTTGTTTTTTAATAATACCTTCAGTGACTTTGGGTCCATCTTTTCTACCCTATTGCCTGGAACCATGGCAAAGCTAGAACCTCCTGAAGGTTGCAGTTTCCTGGATGGTCTTGAGGTTCGTGTTGCATTTGGAAGTGTTTGGAAACAGTCCTTGTCAGAATTAAGTGGAGGTCAACGTTCTCTGCTTGCCCTTTCTCTAATATTGGCATTACTTCTCTTCAAGCCAGCTCCGCTCTATATCCTGGATGAGGTATGCTTTGGTTGGATTTCCTGTATTATATTTGGTTGTAATATACTGTGACCATCCTTTTTACTGTTTCACATATTGTTGGTTCTAAACTTAAATATATGCCTGCATTGTACTAGAAACATTCAGACAGATTCCATGTTTATTGCATTGGACGCATGAATGAAAAAGGAAATATGCATCTATATTTACTGGAAAATTTATGTAATTGTCTGAATCGCTGTTTCCATCTTTTGTGCTGTGGAGTTTGGAAAGCAAGTAGGCTTATGCATACAAATTATACTCGGATGTCCTTTTAACATTGGATTAGTAATCTGTAGTAGGCTGGAATCTGAATTTGCAAGTGATATAACATTTGTGGTGATCGGCAGGTTGATGCAGCCTTGGATTTAAGCCACACACAGAACATAGGGAGAATGATCAAGGCCCACTTCCCACATTCTCAGGTCTTATGATTTTCTTTATGGAGTATTATATATATATATATATATATATATATATATATATATATATATATATATATATATATATATATATATATATATATATGTATGTACAATTGGTTGAAGTAGATAATTTGGGTGATCACTGTAATAGTTCTGCTGAAGTTTCAACTTTTGTTAAAGCATAACTTATTGTGGTATCATGTCCTAATCTTTTTTATTAATTTCTTTATCTTTATCTTGCAGTTCATTGTTGTTTCACTGAAAGAAGGCATGTTCAACAATGCCAATGTTCTTTTCCGAACTAAATTTGTGGATGGCGTTTCAACTATCCAGAGGACTGTTGCCTCTAAGCAGAACAGATGATTGCTGCCATTTCTCAGGTTTGTTTTGTTATTTATTCCGATAATAATGTTCCAACAATTGTCCATTTAGATACTGGTAGCAACACAAAGCTCTTATCTATTTACTACTTTACATCTGATTTTTTTGATGTAGTTTATTGTACCTTCACATTGTTCCACTTCCTACCTGTACATGCAAAATGTTTTAGAACATCCCCAACAGTTCAACTCTCAAAATATTTACATATCCTAACAATAATTGTTTTCAAACTCTGTTTTTCAAAATAAATAATTTAATTTTCTATTATAGTTTATCTCAAAATTTTTGCATTCCTCCTTTGTATCTCTTAACAGGATTTAGCCTTTTGTGTGTCCATTCAACCTGTTTTATTCTGCCACTTCTGATTACTTAAATTTATGCTTGTTCAGATTGTTCGTTGCCCATTTTGCCAGCTGATTAGACGAGAGACTATTTTCGTTGTAAATACAGGACACGCTGAAGCTGATCCAGATCAAATGCTATTCTATTCATATTTGTTTGACGACGAAATGCTAATTCTGCAAATGTATCTACCGAAGTTTTTACTTAGCATAGTGTCGTAATGCTAACGACTGTGAAACCATTAAACTATATTCCATCAACTTATTTATTGTGATCAAGGTTGAGGTTATAGTTGAGATGAAAAACGTAACTAGTAGATGATATGAAATTACTAGTTTCATTAAGAGTGTTATATTTTGTGTTTGCAATCATGAAATGGCACGAGGTTTAATTTGCTTTATTCTTTCAGAAATTTGTAATCAAGTGCGTAATCCTTTTGAAATGACAAGGCATCAATTGCAATGGAAGCGTGGTTTTAGATCATAATGGCGCATAACACAAATGCCTTTTGTGTGCAAATGAATGTAAAAGGCACTATATATGTAGTGTTATATACTCGGTTTTCCATGCTCTACAAAAGCAATATACCGATGCTTTAAGCCTAATCTGAATTTTTTTTTTTCATAGCCATAATCCCAAAAATGTTTTTTGCGAATAAAGAAGAATACCCATAAAATTTTAGCCTATTGTGGTAATATTGAGTTACGATGATATTAAATAGCGACCATAATACTATAACCTTTGAATGTCGCTTAAGCTATTAGCACCAACATTGTGTTAAAACTATTACAAACAAGAAAAGTTTGGCTGCGAAAGGCCGTATTACCTGCAAAGCATTTCGCTTTGGTCTTTGTTTAATTATTACAACAATTACTTTCCGCTGCAGATAATATAGCGCGATTCAACTCACTGGCACATCCTTTTCTTTTTTCAAGTCTAAAAATGATCATAACATGGAAACTAAGAAAAATAATCAGCCATTACAATTTTTATAATCGATAAGGACATTATGCAGCCTAGAGTTTGGAGTGAGACATACACAACTTTTTTATCATTCCATTATATATCAATATTAGCCTAAAAACTTGACTTTTCAATATCAAATTATGGCCTTGAGACTTGACTCCAAACACAGTTCATGCACTATTCTTTTCTTAAATTCCACTAACATCAAAACATGAATACCATTTTGATAATTGCTCTTAATTCATATGTATCTAGCAGTAGCAGTAGCACTCCTGCCCACTAATGCTTCTGTACCAACCTCATAAATTTCTTCATCTTATTTTCATAATGCATACTTTACAATAATGCAAATTTCTTGTCTATACCGAATTTTTATGAACTGGTCTCATAAAAGCTCCAATATTCTTAAATGGCGGAATTCACTCATATAAAGACTATCCACCATAAATCCGGTCTAGATAAGAATTTGTCTATCCGGGTGCTTATGGTGGACCGCGCTCATATAAGTTAACTCCATCATTTAATCACATGTGAAGAATCCGATTAAGAGAAATCTTCTCAACTATGTCCAACAAAAAAAGTTGTGTATCATTAGCAGTTCTGTTTCCTTGGTTAATATTACTATCTTCTTGTAAAACAAGTTTTGCTTCAAATCCTGAAACTGTAGCCCTCCTTAAGTGGAAAGCTAGTCTTGAAAACCAATCAATAATTCTTCAATCATGGGTATCCTCTTCAGCAACTGCCAATTCCACTACTGCGACTCACTGCAAATGGCACGGAATAGCATGCGATGATGCAGGCAGTGTTACTGAAATAAACCTTGCGTATCAAGGCATCAGAGGTAATCTTGACAAATTAGATTTCTCTTCTTTTCCAAATCTACTTCGTCTTGATCTTAAAGTAAACCAGCTTACAGGCACCATTCCTATCGACATAGGCATCCTGTCGAAACTTCAGTTTCTTGATCTTTCCACAAACAATTTTTTCGGTACTTTGCCTCTTTCTCTTGCAAATCTCACTCAAGTTTATGAGTTAGATATTTCTCGCAATAATATAACTGGCGTACTCGATTCAAGCTTGTTTCCTGATAAAACAGGCAGAACTGGCCTTATTAGTGTCAGGAAATTTCTCCTGCAAACTACAGGACTTGGTGGCCGAATTCCTGACGAAATAGGAAATATGAAAAATTTGTCTCTGCTAGCTCTAGATGAGAATCAGTTTCATGGCTGTATCCCTGTTTCAATAGGAAATTTGAGTGAATTAGTTATTCTTCGCCTTTCCAGCAATCGGCTATCAGGAAATATCCCACCTTGTATAGGAAATATGAGAAAGTTAACAGATTTGCGCTTGTTCACGAACCAATTGTCTGGCTTGGTGCCTTCAGAATTAGGCAACCTTTCGTCATTAACTGTTTTACACCTTTCCGAAAATAATTTCAGTGGCTATTTGCCCCAACAAGTGTGTCGAGGTGGAAAGCTAGTCAACTTCACAGCTGCCTTCAACAATTTCTCTGGTCCAATCCCAGTAACCCTAAAGAACTGTCATAGCTTGTATAGAGTCAGGCTTGAACATAACCAACTCACAGGAGTTTTAGACCAAGATTTCGGGGTGTATCCGAGTCTGACTTACATTGATCTAAGTTTCAATAAGTTGAGTGGTCAGCTTTCTTCGAAATGGGGAGAATGTCGCAACCTGACACTTCTCAGAATTGCCGGAAACAATCTAGTCGGGGAAATTCCTGCCGAGATTAGTCAGCTGAAAAAGCTAGCAGTTCTTGACCTTTCTTCCAATCGAATTTCTGGCGAGATACCAACAGAACTTGGAAAATTATCCAAACTGTTGTCTTTAAGCCTCAAAAGAAACAGGATTTCAGGTCAGGTGCCAGGGGAAATTGGAGAATTATCCGATTTGGAGTCTCTGGATTTGTCTCAGAATATGCTGAGTGGGCCAATTCCATATCAAATAGGGGACTGCTCTAGACTCCAGGTTTTGAGCTTGGCGAAGAATAACCTGAACGGGACAATCCCGTATCAAATTGGTAATCTTGTAGCATTACAAGGGTTACTAGATTTGAGCTATAATTTTCAAACCGGAGAAATTCCCTTTCAGCTTGGAAAGCTTACAAGTTTAGAACAACTGAACCTGTCAAACAATAATCTTAGTGGTACAATTCCTGCTTCCTTTAGCAACATGTTAAGCCTCATCGCTATCAATCTCTCGGACAATGACTTTGAAGGTCCAATTCCTGACAGTAATATTTTTCGTACAACCCCGCCGAGTTCTTATAGCAATAACAAAGACTTTTGCAGTAACTTTTTGCCATATTTGAGAACTTGCACAAAGAATGTCAGAAGTCAGGAAAATAATAAAGTTCGCGTTATTATTGCTCCAATAGCCGGTGGGCTAATTCTGTCACTTGCAATTATCGGTCTTTTGGCACTATTTCGCGAACGGAGTTCGCGAATTACGTCACAGAACGAAGAAGATTCATCAGGAGTGTGCTATTTTAATGGTAGAATTTCGTACGGAGATATAATTGAAGCCACAAGAAACTTCAATGAAAGTTATTGCATTGGAGAAGGAGGTACCGGAAAAGTTTACAAAGTAGAATTGTCAGATTCTCAGGTATTAGCTGTGAAGAAGCTGAAATACAAAAGCAGAGATGAAGAATCTGATAGAATAAAAAGTTTCAGCAGTGAAGTGGCAGCTTTAGCAGAATTACGCCATCGGAACATTGTGAAACTCCATGGATTTTGTTCTCGAGGAAGCCATGCATTTTTGGTTTATGAGTATATTCGAAGGGGAAGCTTGGGAAAAATGCTGAGCAGCGAAAATGGTTGTGAAGAATTAGATTGGGAAAAGAGGGTCAGAATTATTGAAGGAGTAGCTCAAGCTTTGTCTTATATGCATCATGATTGTGTTCCACCTATAGTTCATCGCGACATATCATCCCACAATGTTTTATTAAACTCCGAACTGGAGGCTCGTGTTTCAGATTTTGGCACAGCTAAGTTCCTGAAGCCTGATTCATCTAATCGGACAGCAATTGCTGGCACGTTCGGATATGTTGCTCCGGGTAAGCTCACTATTAGCCTAAGATGCATCATTTTGTCAGATTAACAGTCTCTAGTTTAATGTTTTATATTACTAAATACTAATTATGTATTGCAGAGATGGCTTACACAGCAGTTGTGACAGAGAAATGCGATGTATATAGCTATGGAGTTTTGACATTAGAAGTTTTAATGGGAAAGCATCCGGGGGAATTCATTTCGTATCTTCATTCATCGACCACGAACCGATGCATAGACTTAGAAGACGTGCTAGATTCTCGTCTGCCGCCTCCTGCAGACCAACAGCTTACTGATAAATTGTGTTGTATGTTGGGGATTTCACTGTCGTGTATACGAATTAATCCTCATTCTAGACCGACCATGAGAGATGTAGCTCGGGGACTTCAAATGGAGGCACGTTCTTTGTAATTTGTAGCAACTATTAGTAGCAAAATCATCTAATTATGTGCTCAGGGACGACTGTGCTCGGTTCATGTAAATTACAATGAATAATTGAATATCTAGCGCATGCAGGGCTTGCAGTTTTCCCACACCACATTACACAAAATTAAGCGGTTTTGAATTGAGCTTCTATAGTTGGGTCACAAACGGTCAGTGACACAGTTAAATAGCAAATTAAATAAATTAAACTCATAACACATTTAAGTCACATTAAGTCTAGTTCATTCATAATGTTAATTAATTAAATTATTATATGTGACTGTTGTACTCATATAATATATTTATTATTAATTAATGTTTATTTTATTAAAATTTATGGGTTGAAGGTTTGTTATTTAATTATAAAGTGTGTTGAATAGATTAAACAAGTTATTAATAAACAAAGTAAACGGGTTGTCTAATTTAACACATATTAAACCATTTAATAAACGTGTCGTGTTTGAGTTTGATATTTTGACATTATTAGTTAAAGAGATCATGTTCGACTTGGAAAAATTTGTTTATTTTTAAAGAATTAATTGCATATTAAATTACCACCTTTATACCTCTTCTTAATTTAATCACATTTTTTAAAATTTGTATATAAAACCATAACCTTTCAAATTTTTTTAAATCTATCCCTGGTTGAAATCCGCGAATTTGAGTTGACGAAGTAAACAAAATGTGACGTGACAAAATATTTTTAAGGGTTAATTACATGATAAATTACCATTTTTTAATTTTATTGCAATCTTTTAAATATTTTTATATCTATCACAATCTCTTCCATTCAACATTCATATGTGGAATCCGACGTGTTCTTTCACATTCTTTTCCGGTTTGCCCATCAGTTTAAATTTGTCAGATTTAAAATCGGTGATAGATTTAAAAAAAATGAAAGGTGATAGTTTTTTTTTTGATAACTTTTTTAAAAAATTGATTAAATTTAAAAAATGATGTAAAAGTGGTGATTTAATATGTAATAAATCAATTTTTAAATGGATACACAACATATTTACGATACGGGTACACAAATTGTCAGCGCTAAGTGCATTCGCCACTTGAACTAAGGCTTAGTAAATGTGTTGAGGCAAAATTTGAACCCACGATCTCATATTGCACTTGGATAGGCGTTGGCTATCAAGACTAGACTTTCACTGGCTATATTACTTTGAAAGATGGTAAAAGGTTTGGTATTAAATTGAAATGTAAGGCAAAGATATGATATCACTCATATTTTTAAACATAAATTTTATATCTATGAGTTGAAGAATGTAAAGTTTGAAAGAAGTTGTGAGTTGAAGAACACCGGTACGTTTCTGTCGAGTCCACATCTGTACCTTAATCACGACTTTCCGTCCATGTCACATTGAAACTTACATGATTTCTCAGAACAAAATCCACATTAAGTGCATCAAAACTTTTCCAAATAAATTAATTTCATGCGCGTACAATATTTACTGTTGATCAACGCGTAGCTAGCTCCTGGTCAATTAGTCGAATATATATAGCTTTTGAATTGCCAAGCAGGCAGAACCAGACTATTAAAAATTGTTTGTGGTTAATTTGTAAACTAAATAAAATGTCATACAAGAAATTCATGTTTCTTTCGGCAATTTTCTTCATTGCCGTTTTACTTTTGGCTCCACCGGCTGACTCAAGAAATCTGCTAGGGAATGTCTGGCCTTCGAGAAGTGATGCACGCCCCCAGCCTCCGCCTAATGGCCCGTCTCCGGCAGGTAAAAAAGAATAATCATACAACAACGGTTGTGCTACGTACGTCATTCATGTCACAAATGCGTTTACCGTGTTAGAATATTTAATGAGAGGAAAGCAAGTAATAATTATAAATTTTCTATTGCATATACTCACTGACTTGTTGTAAAAATGACATGGCATAAACATTGCGTGATATAAATATTCGACAGAAAAGTAGCTAATTTTTCTCATTTAATTTAATCTAGAAAATAATACATTTAGTTTCGCTAAAATAGCAAAACAGGTCGCTAAACTTTAATTTGTCTGTAATATGAACTTCCAGCTTCAGTTTTATTTAATTGGGTTCCTAAACTTTCAAATCATAAATATGTCATTGTTGTTGAGTGCAGAAAAGAATGGTGGGATGGTAGATTATGGACCTCAAGATGATCCTCATGGAGGCAATTATAACCACACCACCTAATTTTTATGGATTATAGATTGTAGTTATGTTATGCAAAATAATATACAAGTTTGGAGCATGTAATAAGGAGGAGGATTGCCGTACAGCTACACTCTTCGGCTAGCATCAAGATGCATGCATGCATTTTTTTTTTTGAAGCAGTGAAGCACAAAATACCAATAATAAATTTGTATTTATATTGTCCTTCTCCAAGTTTTATGATGTGGCTCATTTTACCAACATGTCGAGTTACGTTGAAATCTAAACTTGGTTTCATGTGCGTTTTACAGTGAGTGTAATGTATGCTATTTTACCATCCAAAATATCAAAAAGTTCAAAATAAACTAAATATATGAATTAGATAAAGACTAAGATTCAAAAAAAGACCAAATCAAAAAAATACAAAGACTATATTTGGTTAAATACTTCTCTTAAAAAATAAAAAATGACTAATTCATTTTTTATAAAATAGCTACTACATTCCATAAACCACATACGACCAAAGATATAAATACGAATCCGGCCAACTATCAAAATCATGGCCTTGGTGTCGCTTGTGTGGTGCGACATCATAGTGGACTATACATTAGAGTAGGGCTCGGTCGATACAAGAGTATGGCGGAAGCCATTAATTTCAAAGATTCCTCAATATCCTAGATTAGGGATTGGCTATGCATAATGTTTGGTTTGAAATAGATACACTTCCTCTTTTTCAAATTTTCTCTTCAGCGTTAGAGGATTGTTCTTCTGTTGGCTTAATTATTGAAGAATTTATTTGAGAGCTATATAAATAGTTCGTTATGTTTATGTCAAGAGATCAGCAAATATGATTATCCATATTCATACTCGGATGTCCAATATTTTGGGTCGAATGTTTCGGATTTTTTTATGTTTTACTTTTTACTTCGGATAGTTTTGTTTCCTCGAAAAAAAAAAGTGGAGCATGATGACTGGTGGTGATGTATGGAGGAAATGATTAGCCAAGTGACATTAGATTAGTGGCCTGTAAACTTTCTGCTTACCAAACCCATTATCTAGTCCAACGGTTCATATCTACTATATATATATAAAGCAGGACGTTTTTTCCAAATGATTGACATGTGTCATTTCCACATGTATTTTTAAATATTTTTTCTTTCTTTTAAATGCCAAGTGGCACTTCCACATCAACTAATTAATCTATGCAATAATTGGCCTTTATCTACATTTAATAATTTTCAAAACTTTGACATATGAAATCAATGATAACGGTAATTTTTAGCCATGAAATCAGAGATAATGAAAGCTATTAACTATAGAGCTGTTACTAATTTTGGCAATTTATATTATGAAAAGTAAATACAAAATACATTAAATATACCAATAATTTCATATTATCATTAAACACTTTTAACCTATAAAATAAGTTGTCAAGTGAGGCTTTTCTATTTTGCAAGTTATATTGGCTGTAAATTAAATTACCTTATTTAAATACTAAAAAAATGGGGTAGTTATGTTTTTTTGGTAACCACTAAATCGATTGCTTTAAAAAGATAGTATTAAACCCTAAAAAGTGTCTAAAATCCTTTAATAATAAAAAACTTTTGATTAACCTATAATTTACCATTATATATATATATATATTCATATTTTTACATTTTTTACTAACTTTTTAGATAAGTTAAATTCTTCTTTTTTTTTCATTCTGTTGTGGTTTTTTAGTTGTTTTTTTTGTATCTATTGATGAAATATTTTCTCATGATTGATTATATTTTTATGCAAGTATTGTGAAGATTTATTCATAATAAAGATGCACTCATCAAGAAAAAATAGATTCCGAATGAAGGTAAGATTTAATTGGTTTGTTAATCTAATTTTATTTGCTTTATGATACTTCACATTCTCACAACCATTCTCACATTTTTATTCTTTCTCAATACTGAATTCTTTCGAGGTAAGTATTTCTGTTTTTTCTCTTAATCACTATAAAAAAAATGATCAATTATATATGAGTTTGATTTTAAGTTTGAGTTTGATTTTGATTTTGATTTTGTCGTGTAGATTTTGTATTGTGATCAAATTTAAAGGGTATTGATGGATTTAATATTTGATGAAGCAAAAGAGGTATTTTGATGGTTATCATTTTTATTTCAGTGAACTTTTATATATATCTTTATAATTTTAATTCTTTAGTGCTGTATGTTGTGTTTGATTGCAGTATTGACCAATTTGATATTACTTGATCGTGAGATAGATGAAACATAGGTAAGTAAAATTATTATATTATTCACCGTAACAAAAAATTGAATGAGATTCCGTTTTACAAAAAAAAAAAAGTTAATCTGTTGAATAAATGAATATTTATATGTGTTTTTTTAGTATAAAATATCAAAAATATATTTATATTATTTTAAGATTAAATAAGATTATGTATTATTCTTTAAATTAATTTTTTAACATTATAGTATTTATTTTGCTAACTTTTTTTTATAAATTTCAATCTAAAGAAATAAGACTTTATGCCTTTTTATTTTTTGACAAGATTGCATTAATTGAGTCAATAATAGTAATTTATAATTTGAGACTAAAAAAGTAACTTTCTCATTTATTTGTATTACATCGATAAAATTAATTCATATGCTAAAATTATCGTAACAGCTATGCCTAATCATTTCCTTCACTAAATTAATATAAATAGGCTGGTTGTAAGTATTTTTACTCTACCATTTTTTTTGGGTATTGCTATTCGCCGCCCGCTTTTACTTAGCACCGCACAGGCAAAAGACATTTCTGCCCCTCTAGCAAAATTTCAAAAAAAAAGTTCTCTCAACTCATTCGAACACACTCGAACAACTACGTCAAAAGTCGAGTAAAATGACGGATAACGAGTATAATTCGTCGGGAAACGAATATCGACGTTCGGAAACAAGTTTTTCCGGCTTTTCCGAAATAAAAAATAGTTTTTTTAAATTTTTATTTAAATTTTTTAAAGGGGGACGATTGCGTTTCACGTCCTCTCCAGAGGAGGGGACGCTGGAATTCGGCGTCCTCTCCGGAGGAGAGGACGTGAAAACCAACGTCCCCTCTAGAGGAGGGGACGCCAATTTTCGGCGTCCCTTCTTCTGGAGAGGACGTTCGGCGTTCTCTCCAGAAGAGGGGACGCCGAAAACCAACGTCCCCTCTAGAGGAGGGGACGCCAATTTTCGGCGTCCCCTCTTCTGGAGAGGACGTTCGGCGTCCTCTCTAGAAGAGGGGACGCCGAAAATTGGCGTCCCCTCCTCTAGAGGGGACGCCGAACGCCGGCGTCCACTCTTCTGGAGAGGACGCCGGCGTCCCCCTTTTCCAGCCGCGACCGAAACGTCGCGGCCGGAAATTAATTTTTTTTTTTTAAAAAAAAGTTAAAATGATTTTTTTTTAATAATTACAGTGATTTTTTATTGCATATTATTACGACTTTGTATTACATATTATTACGATTTGTTAAACGTAAGTATTTATGTTTTGCAGATTCATTTAGAAGATTATGGCAATTTTCATCTCGTTCGGAATCCGACATTTTCGTAAAATATGAATTTGAATAGAGTTGAATGAGTTGAGAGGATTTATGTTTTTTGTTTATGAGTTGGTTTTCTATTCAAAAAGTGAAAACGGCAAAAATGTAATGTGGCTGTGCGGTGCTAAGTAAAAAGGGACGGTGTTTAGCAATCCAGTTTTTTTTTATTTATAGAAAATATGTGAGAAACAAGTACAAAGAATCAATTGCACTTCACTCTTCAAGTAGATCTAAATCTTCTAATCAAAGAACAATGTCTTAAAGTTAAATTAAATGAGTGCAAGGGAAAAGGATAATTTTTTTACTTATATTTATCTAAATGTATTGAGAGCAAAATACCGACGATAATGATTATTTGTATATTTCTATTTGTTTCTTTGAATTTATGTATATGTGAACGATGTAGTTCTTTTATACTCATCTTTACTTTGCACTGTCTCATTTACGATCAGAGAAATGATAATTGTCTTTTTGTTGTCTAATTTTTTTTATTTGCTACCTTAATATGAAAGTAATTAGTTGTTAATGTTAAATTTATTTGCTAACTTAATATGAAAAACACTTGATTAATTATTAGTATGTTTCATTAGTTGGTTGAATACTTAATTTGATTTAATAAATATATAAGTATAATTACAATTGTAATTTAAAACTACATTAATTTATTGATTTGCTAACTTTCTGTTTCAACCTAAAATTATGAAAAGAAACGTAATTATAATTTTTATTATATCAAATGATTTGATAAAAATTCAAAAATAATTGATAATTTATTTTATAATCTTAGTTTTTTGGTTGATTAATTTTATTCAATTATAATTACAAATAAATTTCAAATATACCAGTTTTTTTTTAATTAAATTATTATTTTTAAAAAATATTTTTAAAAATTTAGTTTGGTAATACCTTTTTTAGCAATAAATGTGAATGTTTTATTTGTTTCAATTTTACATATAATATTAATGTCTAACTAATTTTGATAAATTATTATTTTAAAAAATTTACATTTAAACCTACTGATATATACATATCTTATTTGAATTGTGCTTTATTGTATTTAATTTTCTCACATGTCTTTATTTTTATAGCATTTTTATTTATATTAAATACCTATCACCCTTAAAAAAGTTTAAAGAAGTAATATACTTACATTCTTTAAACTACGTCGGTGCTATAATATACGTTTTTGATACCTAATATTGATGTTTATTTTTTTCAAAGGATTTTTTTACTGGTGAAAAGGGTTATATAGTAAAATTTACAATGCATATATAAAGGGATTTGAACCTCATTACCCTGTCTTTAGAAATTGTATAAATGATCTTTTAGTTGCCTTTTAGATAATTTTATTATACAGGGTAACGAATCGTGTCTATTTCATGGTACTTCTACTCAGATTTCTTACTGTTGAAACTTCTTAAATATGTAATATTTTTATTGTTATATTAATTATTTTGGTAATTTTATTTATAAATTAAAATTTTAAGAAAGATTTTATGATTTTTTTATTTTAACAATATTTGTTTGAATTTGGTAACAATTTAAAAATATGAAAATAACATTAATGATTAATTATATAGTATATTAGTATTTTTTAGTTTTAATTTAGGAAAAACCCTCTAAAAATACCAAGCATTTGCGATTTTTATCAGTTATGTCAAATCTTTCAAAATCGACAAATAATCCGCTTTGACAAATTGTTGTCCTTTTATAGCCAAATTCAAATAAAAAAAAATTTCTTGCCAACATGGCAGCCATATACACAACTTTTACGGGATGTGTTATAATAAAAGGTTTAATAAAAAAAACCAAACCGGTTCAAAAATGGCTATAACATAAACATAATATGCAAAAACGGATTATGTTTGTTGATTTTTAAAAGTTGGTTTTAATGCACCAAAAATCATAAATTGTCGCATGTTTTTGGTACTTGACATAATCTTTTAATTTTGGCATATTTAACATAACTTTTTATTTTTTTGTAATTAAAACCACGAGTGTTTTTCTTTGAAAAGTAGTGTTATTTTATATCCAAAACGGCGTTTTAATCTAAAAACAGTGTCGGTGTCTTTAATCGCAAAATTTTAAAAATTCATGTACTTTTTTGTCAAAATTAAAAAATTATGTTAGATACCAAAAATACACGAAAGTTGGTGATTTTGTGTGCATTTAAATTTTAAAAATTTGACATAAATAGCAAAACTTTGATATTTTTTGCAAATTTGGCCTTTAATTTATAATTTAATAACTAAAAAAATAAATTGATATAATAAATTTTGATAACAATTAAAAAATTAATTAAATAAAAAACGTGCAACGCACGGGACTGACGCTAGTTTAACACTATTATGCAACAGGATGTGAATGTTGCACTAATACAAAATCTGTCTCAAGCCCTGATTTAGATAATTTGTTAAATTAAAAAATTTATTTAAAATTAATCTAAACAGTGTCAACTGATTTTATATTATACGAGAAAAATAATGCTATTTAGTCTTTTTTTTTATTTCTCTTTATTGTCCATCTAACATGAAAATAAAAAATATAGCAATTTTATTTTTTATTTAGAATATCTAACGTGAAAATAAAAAAATATAGCAATTTTATTTAGAATATATATATTCTTAAAAAGAATTTGTATAAATAAAATTTTGTGTGAAGAGAAAAATAAAAAATGACACAAACTGGTGGGTTATAAAATATTTTCTTAAAATCTTATCATTTGGATTATATTGCCATTGATCAAGTCTTAATTTATACACTTCTGATCCACGTTTTCTAAATTATTACTTGGACAGATTCTTATATTAGTACTAGCCAAAAAAAAAAACAATTTAAGTGTTAAGAATCATTAATTTCATTTTTTTTACAAATAGCGCCTTAGCCTGCACAGAAATTAACAAACTCTACTTACTACAATGTTTAATATTAAAAGATAAAAGGTATAAAAAAATCTTGTAGTTTGTTCAATATTAAAAGGCAAAAGGTATAAAAAAAATCTCGTAGTTTTTTTATAAAAATACAGATCAATCTTTTTATTTTATTTTTGGATATAATTAAACCCTCTTAATTTTCAAATAGAACAAATAACTCATTTCGTCCAACACCATTAGAAACACTCGTTAATGGCTGACATTTCTCTGACAATTATATAAAATGTTCAAAAATAATTTAAATATTTAAAATATTTACCGAAAATTTGAGGGGGTAAGTGTCCCAAAAGCAAACTAAAAAGGTTTACTTGTACGATCTTAAAAAAACGAGAGTTTAATTGTTTAATTTTAAAAATACGAAGGCTTAATTGTGCCTAAAAAAATAAAAAGGCTAATATATACTTTTGAAAAAAAGGCGAAAGTTTTTTTTGTATCTTCTGTCATATTAAAAATAGGGAAAAGGGTCAAAAAAAACCCTATGGTTTGCCACTTAGATCAATTTGGCCCTCAGCCTCTTGAAAGGTTCGATTAAGCCCCTAAGGTTATGAAATTTTGACAATCAAGCCCTCCATTGTAACACCGATGCTAACTCTGTCTACCCATTCCTACGTGGCTCTATATTACCGTTGCCATTAAATGACATGGCAGAGAATAAGTTGAATCCCTAAAACCAAAACTACACGTTACCCTGAAATCTGAAATTAGGGTTTATTACCGTTGGAATTTAATTCCTTCATCATTCTCTCTCAATCAAGAATTTTCACCCCTAAGACAAACAATATCTACGAAAATTACAGTAAAATTAGGGTTCCAGTAATTGAAAGTGACGAGTGGGAGGAAGAAAAGTGACGAGTGGGAGGAAGAAAACGGTTTCCCTGCCAAGAAAAAATATATTACCGAGGAAGAAAACATTTTTTATTCAGGTATTTGTTTGTTTTCCTCTTTTCTGTTCTTTTCCCTTTTTTTATTGTCATCTCTGTTTAGGGTGGTCCCTATATGTCGTAATAAAGATTCTTGTTGTTGGTTGATGTGTTTTGAAAACAGAAAATTGGTAAAAAATAATTGCTTGTGGTCCATGCTTGTTGAGATGTATTCAATAATGTGTATTTTTTATGCTATTTTCTGATATGTGGTCCCTGTGTTTGTGTTTTACTTATTGTAACAGTATGGTTGAAGGGGAACCAATTGATGTGCACTTTAATTATGGTGGTACTTGGTCAACTAACCCTAAATTGGAGTATGTGAATGGTAAAATGGTTACCAAATTTAATTATGACTCAGATTACTTGAATGTTTGGGCTATAAAGAATAAGTACCTTACTGACTTGGAGTATCCAACGGTTCATGAAATTTATTTTCTGCAACCTGGGAGGGATTTAGATAACGGTGTCATGCTAGTGGTGAATGATCAATCAATTCACACTATACTGAACTATATTAGGAGGGTTTGTTGGAAGAATGAGATTTGCATTTATGCTAGTAAAGATGCAAGTGAGTCTGTTATGGCAAATACACCATTGCCTATTGCAGTTGATGATGGTATGGAAGAGGATGATGGCTTGTATGAGGTCAGTGTGGAGGAGGTCAGTGTGGAAGAGATTAGTGAGGATGACAGCATAGAAGAGGGCAGTGTGGAACAGATTAGTGAGGATGAAGAGGGCAGTGTAGAGGGCAATGCTGAAGAGGACAGGGCTGAAAAGGTTACTGTGATAGAGGATGACACTGGTGGGAGTAGTGATTCAGAGGGTGGTGAACCATGTCATAGAGACAGTGATAGTGAGGATGAGGCTGAAACTGTGCATTTCAATGCAGCAGATGGTAGTCCCCAGTTCATATTAGGTATGATATTTGCAAATGCCAAAGAGGCAAGGAAATCAATAGCTAAGTATGTTGTGGATGTGGGTAGGAAGTTTAAAATAAAGCCTAATGAACCGGGTCGTATTAGAGCTAAGTGTATCTCAAATGTTGGTTGTCCGTTTGTTGTGTTTATGTCACAAGATGGCAACTACTTTGCATGTAAGCTAATAGACTTTTTAATTACTGTTTATAAAAATGTCCACTTGGTCTGGGTTTATTAATGTTTTTAGAAATCTTTTGCTAAGCAGCCTGGTATGCTAGGGGAACAACATATTGTTGCTGAAACAACAATGGCATCAAGAAGTGGCATAACCAATGAAGATGCTAATGTGAGATTCGCAATACCAAATGAGAATCTCATTAGAAAGGAGAGAACTTATCAAACACCCTCAACTGGTGTCACTCCAAGATCCATCAATTTCAGAGGGGTTGGATCTCAAGTTAGGTATGCTGACAATCTTCCTTTTAAGCCAAGAGGAGGTCTGAAATGGCAAGGAGGCCCAGCAGTCACTAGATCACAGCTACAAAAGGAGGCCATTGCAAAGAAAAAAGGCAAAGAAAAAGTACCAGGACATCAATGAGGGTTCAGCTACTTTGCATATGTTTTTTGTTTTGCTTTTTGTAAGTTCATTAGGAACTTGTTCAGTCCTTCAAATACACTGTTTTTGGGAAGTACTTTGGATTTTGTTAGGAGTATGTTTTGTTGATGGCATTATACAATGAGTGTGTTTATTTTGATGGCATTAAACTCTGCCAGTTATGAACTTGTTTTGCTGCCTTCATTAGATACTTGTTATGTAAGCAGTATTTTGGTTAATGAAATGTTATTTCTCAATGTGAATGTCCTGTCGTATTTTGAGAGAGGTAAATGTGTTGTTATTTATGAATGAAATTTAACATTGCATAGTAAAATCTCATTGCATTAAACACATGAAACATTGCCTAAAACTAACATCATGGAATAAAAGGTTAAGCATTACAAAACAGAGCACTATGTGCCATCCATAATCATCCAATTCCCTAAATTGCAAACACTTCTTGACTACATCATCCTGCCTAAAAAGTACACAATCAAAATAATCCATGACATTGCAGCTATGACACAGGCCAACTGCATTTTTTTCTGGTACTATTGACTTCATTACTTCTTTTCTCCTCTATATTCTTCAAACTCTTCAATTCCTGCCATAAGTTGAAAACTTCTTCATCATAATTGTACTTGCTGTTACTGCTTCTTTCCATGAGCAGTTCTTGTTTTTCAGCTATCAACTGGTTTATTACAAACTTGGCTCTATCACTCATTTCATCATCATGCCATTCAAAGAAATTGCAGCCACTTCTCTAATGAACAACCACATTGCATAAACCAGAAATTACAGCCTATTCTGTCATGAACAAACAAGAAAACGAAATGAAACAAAACATAATCTTACCTTGTAATTGCGGCAGCTGTAGAACCTCCGTCCAGGATTTTTTTGGGTCCAAGCTACATATCTTGGCGCAATACAATTTCCAGGACAATAACACCTAAGAAAACCCGGATAGTTGTACTCGACAGTACCGGTTCGTTGCAAACGATAATTGCTTGAAGAAGATGACGAAGATGGCATTCTCTAGCTAGTAGTGGAATTCAGAGAGTTATGAAGCTTTAGGGATTTAGGGATGAATTTAGGGTTTTTTGAAGCTTTATTTAGGGATTTGGGGATGAAATTAGGAATTTTGTGGTTTTAGGGATTCAATTAGGTAGGGATTCAACTTATTCTCTGCCATGTCATTAATTCTCTGCCATATCATTTAATGGCAACGGTAATATAGAGCCACGTAGGAATGGGTAGACAGAGTTAGCATCGGTGTTACAATGGAGGGCTTGATTGTCAAAATTTCATAACTTTAGGGGCTTAATTGAACCTTTCAAGAGGCTGAGGGCCAAATTGATCTAAGTGGCAAACCATAGGGTTTTTTTGACCCTTTTCCCTTAAAAATATTACTACTGTACACAATAAAATAAAGGCCTAATTACTTAAAAAAACCCCACCTTATAATATTTTTTCGTTTATACCATAACCTAGAAAAAATTCATTTGTACCCTTTTTTTGATTTTTCATTTTCAACTCTACCCTAAAGCACTAAATTGAATTTTTTTTTATTTAGAAAAAACTTAAAATAATCGTTAATTTTTTTAACTTATTTGTATTTTTTCAAATAAAAAAAAGATGATATAACCCTTCTATTTAATTATTTTTAATGTTTTCATCCTTTAATTAATTAAATTGCCAAAAAATAAAATTTTGAGGTACAATTGAAAACGAAAAATCAAAAAAAGGGTACAAATGAACTTTTTCCTAGGTCAGGGTATAAACGAAAAATTATTTTAAGATGGGATTTTTTTAAGTAATTAGGCCTAAAATAAAATACGGGCTACATTTGCAATTAAAAAGGTTGGGAGGACTTTTTCGTTTTTTTAATAGGAAGAGTAGGAGAAAATTAATAAACAGTTAAGAGACCTGCTTACAAAATTAAACGACAACGTTTGTCCAAGCTTGCCAACTGATCCTGTATCAAAATCTGCTAGTAAAGTTGCTGCTTCATATCCGTGGGCAACTCCGATCGGTGTCGCTTACAGTGATTTTAATTTAAAGCCATTTAGCATCTGTTTACGGTAGACTTTTCTTTTTCTCCACGTTAGGGTTTATATAACTATTCAGTCGCTAGATTCTTTTTTTCTTGGAAGAATGCAGGTTACGTGTTTGTTGAAATGCCGCTGAGAAATGTGTATTTGTTTTTGCACGTATTTACTCCATGATATTCAGATGGTTATTCCAGGATATGTCAACTTGACCGAGCTTTTATTATTGGTTTATGTTTGATTACAATCATTTATTTTATTTACTTGTTCATGAACTTTCTTGAACTTTTGATAATTCTTTTGAACTCTTTTTTCAGGTGGATAAAAGGTTTTTTATGATGTTTAGAATGCAATGTGGAATGTACTGAGCTTTTGACGGCCAAGTACTTCATGCACACTAATGCTGAAAGCAGCAAAGCTCACAGTTCATGTGGGCAAAACCTTCCGGTTTTTGCGCAAATTCCCGAATTTTCCCGCGGGGTTCTCTAGGAATTTTAGTTATAGCAGCTTGCGAGATGATGATGGTTCTGAAAATGAGACGGAATGGGAAAGATTACTCAAACCATTTGACCTCAAAGAGCTTCGAAGATCTTTTAATCAGATCACCCCATTTCAGCTTTGTAAACTGCTTATATTGCCACTTGATGTATCCACATCGATGGCTATATTCCAACGGGCAGGTTCTCAAAAGGGCTACTGTCACACATTTGACGTGTACCATGTGTTAATTGATAAGCTTGGGGCAGCCAAGGAGTTTAAAGCAATAGACAAATTGTTATTGCAGATGCAAGAGGAAGGGATTGTTTTTAGAGAGTCCTTATTCTTGTGTATAATGAAACATTATGGGAGGGCTAGCTTTCCCGGCCAAGCTACTAGATTGTTATTGGATATGAAGGGTGTTTATGACTGTGAACCAACTTTTCGATCATATAATGTTGTGCTGGATATACTTGTATCTGGTAACTGTCCTAGTGTTGCATCTAATGTTTTTTATGACATGCTGAGCAAGGGTGTTATACCCACTGTATACACCTTTGGGGTGGTGATGAAAGCACTTTGTATGGTGAACGAAGTTGATAATGCTTGCTCATTGCTTAAAGACATGATGCAATATGGATGCACCCCAAATGCAATTGTCTATCAAACTCTCATTCATGCACTTTCCAAGAGGGATAGATTAAATGAAGCTTTGAAACTTTTAGATGAAATGTTTCTTTGGGGTTGCATGCCTGATGTTGATACCTTCAATGATGTTATTCATGGCTTATGCAGGCTCAACAGGATTCATGAGGGGGCAAAATTGGTTGACCGGATGCTTATCCGGGGTTTCACTCCAAATGATATGACTTATGGAGTTCTAATGAATGGGTTGTGCAGAGTAGGGCAAGTTGATGAAGCCAAGGTATTGCTGAACAAAATCCCTGCTGCAAATAATGTGCATTTCAATATCCTGATTAATGGTTATGTAAAGCGTGGATGTTTGGATGAAGCTAAGGCTTTACTGTATGATAAGATGTTAAAAAATGGTTGTAGGCCTGATGTTTTTACATTTAACACACTGATAGATGGGCTTTGCAAGAAGGGACTTATGGGTTCAGCTCTTGAATTGGTCAACGACATGTCTGTCAATGATTGCAAGCCCAATGTAATCACGTACACTATTTTGCTTGATGGATTCTGCAAGAAAGGTCAACTAAAGGAAGCTGGTTATGTTTTAAATGAGCTTTCTGAGAAGGGATTTAGACTCAACATAATGGGATATAATATCCTAATACGTGCTTTATGCAAGAGCGAGAAGGTTCATGAAGCTCTGGACATGCTTGGCGAAATGTCAACCAAAGGATGCAAGCCTGACATTTTTACGTTCAATACTCTAATATTTGGTCTTTGCAAAGTTGATAGAATGGAAGATGCCGTAGGTCTATATCGAGATATGTTACTGGAGGGTGTTATTGCCAACACAGTTACTTACAACACATTGATTCATGCTTTTTTGAGAAGAGGTGCACTTCAAGAAGCTCTTAAGCTTGTAGATGATATGCTATTCAGAGGATGCTGTCTTGATGAAATCACCTACAATGGCCTAATAAAAGCATTCTGCAAAGTTGGGGCCATTGATAAAGCATTGAGGTTATTTGATGAGATGCTAACAAAGGATTTTGTTCCCAGCATTATCTCGTGCAATTTATTGATTAATGGGTTCTGTAGAGTTGGCAAAGTAAATTATGCGCTTGAGCTTCTGAGTAGGGACTGGATCTATCGAGGTATAGCACCTGACATTGTTACCTACAACAGCCTTATCAATGGTTTATGCAAGATGGGACAAGTTCCGGAGGCTCTCAATCTCTTTGACAAATTGCAGGCTGAAGGAATACAACCTGATGCAATTACTTATAACACTTTGATTTATTGGCATTGCAAAGAGGGAATGCTTGATGATGCCTATTTGCTTCTTCATAGAGGCATCAAGAATGCCTTCGTACCTAATGATGTGACGTGGTATATATTGGTTGGCAATTTTATTAAAGAAACTGACGAGGAGAATAACTTCATAGATCACTTTTAATCGGGACATACGCACTCCTACTGTTACTCTTAAAGGCGATATCTTTCAACCAAGTGGTCTTTTGACTGGCGGAAGCCGCAAGTAAGCTGCTTGCATACTTTTGTAACTTCTAGTGGCATGCATTTTTATGATTTGAGCGACTTTTACTTTGTTTCAAGAGTCATTAAAGTTTCACTTATTTTTCAAGCTGGATTGCAAACTATTTGGAAGAAGAACGGATTATGATTTTCTGTCCTGTGATCCTTTAAAAGCTCAGGAAGAACTTGACAAATTGCAAGCTAAGCAATCAGGGTATGTAGCCTGGAGAGCTTATTTTATTACTATGTTACGGTTATGCTGCAATTGGCATATAATGGTTATCAGCAATTTTAACTCTTAGACTGAAATGTTTTGGCATACAATTGTTATGGATATACATATGTATATAGTGCATCTTTTGCAGAACTGACACCTGTTTCATTTCTATGAAGGCTTGAACAAGAAGATTATGGCAATGTTTGAGAAAGCAGAAGTTGAATACAATGATTTAATGGCCAAAAAAATACATTATAGAGGTACTTTACTCTGATTGCATGTGCATACTAGCATTATGTTTAACTAGAATGACAAGTCAAAAGTCAAGGAAGTAATTGAAGAGCTTGATGAGAAGAAGGAAACACTTAAAGTTACTTGGGTTAAAATTAACAGGTGAGATATTTTACTTCTTATTTCTACAGCTCTCATGCATTCTTGCATACTCAAATTGCTGTTTCCCCAAATATTTTTCCTGAATTTGTTTTTTAATAATTCCTTCAGTGACTTTGGGTCCATCTTTTCTACCCTATTGCCTGGAACCATGGCAAAGCTAGGAACTCCTGAAGGTTGCAGTTTCCTTGATGGTCTGGAGGTTCGTGTTGCATTTTGAAGTGTTTGGAAACAGTCCTTGTCAGAATTAAGTGGAGGTCGACGTTCTCTGGCATTAATTCTCTTCAAGCCAGCTCCGCTATATATCCTGGATGAGGTATGCTTTGGTTGGATTTCCTGTATTATATTTGGCTCATTGGCTGTAATATATGGTAACCATCCATTTTTCTGTTTTGCATACTGTTGGTTCTAAACTTAAATATATGCTTGCATTGTATTAGAAACATTCAGGCAGATTCCATGTTTATTGCATAGGACGCATGAAAGGAAAACGAAACATTTATCTATATTAATTAGAAAATTTATGTAAATGTCTGAATCGCAGTTTCAAGCTTTTGTGTTATGGAGTTAAATCACGTAGGCTTATGCATACAAATTATCCTTGGATGTTCTTTTAACATTGGGTTAGTAATCTGTAGTAGGCTGGAATCTGAATTTACAAGTGATTTAATGTTTTTGGTGATCGACAGGTTGATGCAGCCCTGGATTTAAGCCACACACAGAACATAGGGGGAATGATCAAAGCTCACTTCCCTCATTCTCAGGTCTTATGAAGTTATCATTTTCTTTATGGAGTAATACATATATTTTTGCTGAAGTTTCAACTTTTGTTAAAGCATGTGTTATTGTGAAATCATGTCCTAAGCTTTTTATTGATTGATTTATTTTTATCTTGTAGTTCATTGTTGTTTCACTTAAACAAGGCATGTTCAACGAAGCCAATGTTCTTTTCCGAACAAAATTTGTGGATGGTGTTTCAACTATCCAGAGGACTTTTGCCTCTAAGCAGAACAAATGATTGCTGCCATATCTCAGGTTTGTTTTGTTATTTATCTGAGATAATAATGTTCCAACGATTGTCCATTTAGATTCTGCTAGCAGCCCGAAGTTGTTATCTATTTGCTACTTTACAACTGATTTTTTGAAGTAGTTTGCCGTACCTTCACATTGTTCTCCATCCTCCTTATACAGGCAAAATGTTGTAGAACCCAACAGTTCAACTCTCAAAATCTGTATATATTCTAACAATTATCTATTTCAAACTCTGTTTTTCACTAAATAATTTAACTTTCAATTGTAGTTCATCTCGAAAATTTTGCATTACTCCTTTGTATCTCTAACATGATTTAGCTTTTTGTATATTCCTTCAACCTGTTTTATCCTGTCATTTCTGATTACTCAAATTTATGCTTGCACAGATTGTTTGTTGCCAATGTTGCCAGCTTATTAGACTGGAGACTATTTTTGGCTGTAAATACAGGACATGCTGATGCTGATCCAGAACAAATGATATTATATTTTTTGGTATGTGGCTCAATGGCTCAAGCAGAGTTGTTTGTGGTACATGAAATTTGATATGGTAATGGTCCTATTACTGGATTCATAACTAACACAGGTTTCACTTGCATTTTTAAATTTCCAAAAAAAAAGTGCAATAATAATAATTATTAAATTACTTATATAAACTCGATTAATATCAATTTTAACCTGTTAAAAGTTAAAGTAATTATGTAATTTAATTTTTTAAGATTTGTTAGGTGTTATATGAATAATGTTTTGCGTATTTTTACTGAAAAGTTCTGTTCTATATCAGATTAGCATAAATGTATTCTAACTTTTGCATATTGGGTTAATGAAAGTTCTTGTATCTGGAGAAAGAGAGTAAAAGTTGTCTCTAATTTAATCAACATCAAGAGTTAAAATAGTTGATTACCGGTGTGATCTAGTGGATCAAATTCGTAAACTGTTTAATATTGACTTAAAAATGTTTAAAATCAGTTTGATAGTAATCAATGAAACTCGATCGGACAAAAAAGAGAGATCACTTTCAACAATTGCACTGCACCCGTTTTAACAACTCCGATACCTTGACTTGGTGGAATAAAGCAGAGCTTCGCCTCTCGAAGCCCCTATGCTTGGTCTACCCTTTCTCGAGGATGCGGAATGTTAGTGGCTCTACTCTCTTAAGCGAGTGTTTATCCCATACAACCGTTGCGCTACATTATTTTTACAACAAGCTCATAATGAGCATTTGCAACAGGAATTATTTTTATTACTACTTTTTTTTTATCATTTTGCACATGGCCAATGCATAATTCGTTTGTTGTACGAATGACATAGCGCAACGGTTATGTTGAATAAGCTCGTTAGTATTTTAAATTTTTTATAGAACCTTTGGGACTTTGCTTAAGAGGTAGATTTTCGCCTCTAGCTACGGCTTTCAAGTTATGCTTGAATCAATTATCTAGTCGAATTTGAATATCAAGATACTTGATTTTAATAGGTTTGTGAATTTAATTGAGATATAATAATTTTTTTTATATACTTATATATATTTATAATAATATTTTGATTATCATAGTAAAACGACTTAACGTATTAAAAGTGCAAAAATTATAACTAAATTGTAAAAACACCAAATTTTATCTATTTTGCATATACCTTCTCCGTTTTTTTTTTGGCTTGTCCATTTAGGATTTCAAGATGATTTTGGCTATTATCTTCCAAATTTATCCCTTTCTAATAGATGACTTTATCACTCAATTTTTAAAATATTTATTAATTAAAAGGGCTATATTAGTATTTACTCCTATAATTTAAGATAAAAACTCCACTTTTTTAATATGTACAATTTTGGCTAACTGGACAAGTGAAAAAACGGAGGGAGTAGCTTTTAATTATAACCATTTATCCAATTTAATAGCCAGAAATACCAAATTTTTTCCAATATTTTCAATCCTAAACATACCGAACTTTTTATTCATTTGAGAAATGCTTATCAAAATTTGGATAAAATTGACGGAATGGTTATAACAGAAACAAATCAAAAAGTTTTGGCTTTTAAAAGAAATTGAGTGATTGACTAAAATTAAAATATACTTATAAATTAGTTAAAATTAATGTTCTTAAAAAGTTAAGTTAGAATTAACCTCATCCAAAAATATTTGGTATTTTTAATATATTGAGCCTAGTAAAAATTATTTTTTAAATATTTTATACAAATAATCAAATGAAAATCAACTTCAATCATTCAATATAATTTGAGTGTAACTTTTAAAAAGTAAAATTTTGGTCATATATTTTAATCAGTTTGAGATTAAATTTAACAATATTTTGACTCAATTAAACCCAGGAATCGACAATATTTATAAATTAGTTACTTAATATATCTTTTGCTTTTATAAGACAATCTACGAATCAGGCGGCACATTTGTTGGCTCGTAATGCTAGTTTCTTGTCAGGTTATCAAGATTGATTTTCAAACTATTCCAAACTTTTACATGTGTAACTGTTTTATCCGTTTTTAATAAAGCTTCATTTGAGATTAAAAAAAACTTGAAAATAATTGATAAAGATATTTGCGCGTAAAATAAAGAGAACTATTTATTACTCGAAGGCAAAGCAATAAAACATGATTTGTCTCGTAAAGACAAGAGAAATTGAAGTGGACCAAATGTTGGGAATTAAAAAAATGTTTGCCTAAGATTTTATATAAGAAGATAGGACTATCTAATTTCACATGTCACGAACTTTCTCATTCCTCCACATATTCATATTCATATTTCATTACTGCCGGTGTCCTAATCCTAATTTAAACCCCAAATCATCTTATGTGGATAGAATGATTTATATATTTTAGCTCAAAAATAAAAATAAAATAAGGATTATTTTATAATTATTATGAATTTTATAATGAGAATCACCAACTTCGCTCATGATGTTCGATATTTTTTTACCAATTTCTGTCATTTATGTTTTCGGAAATGAATTTTTTTTATTTTTTTTATTATGTTTCTTAATTATTCTTATTTTAGATTAGCTTATTTTGACAAGTAAATTAGGGTTTCAACAATATTATAATTTTAGTATAAATTGCAAATTTTCTGTAAAGTTGAGGATTTTGATTAAATCTCGTTTAAAATTGATTAATATATTTACTCTAGTTTTGATATTTCTTAAAATCAATCAGTTTTGATGTTTATGTTCATGGTGATTTCTGTTGATAATCATGCGTAATTCAACAACTTGCTGGTTGTTTATGGTTTTATTATATTACATCATCAGCTGTATAACCATCTTATATTCCATGCCGGGGAAGTTTATGTATTTTATATTTTTATATTATACGCAATTAAATATTTATAAAAATTTACTTAAAATGTATTTGATTATTTTGATAATATTAGATACTTTTGTACTATCAATTTATTTTTCAATAGTTTCCTTATAAGTGTACTTAAATTTATTTTATCTTTAAACTATTTTATAATTTTATTTAAATTTTGCTTAGTTTTAAAAAATAACTTTTGTTATAGTGCACTTAAAATATAACACTATGATTGATAAATGAAGAAGATAATGAGGGGTGAAGAAAGAAAGAAAGATGAAGTTGAAGGAAGAGGAGGAGAATGAAAAAATATAAACTGAAAGGATATGAGAATAAAACATAAAAATACAGGCATGACACAAATAAAAATAAAATAAGTAATAGAATACATCAAATGTCAAAAGAATAAGTAAAATAATACTATATTTTACAAATATTAAGAAAAAAAATGAATTGATAATTCATAGAAAGATTCAACTAATTATTTAGACATTTTTGACATAACCTTTTTTTAAATTTTTATTTTGGCAGTTTATTTGACAACAAATAAAAAAAATCGGCAATTAATTATAAGAAAACTGTCTACCTACTATGTATAATAGATTTTTATTTATAAACCCAATAGCAGAGTAACATATACATCCTTTAGTAGTTAATTCAAATAAAATACTTTCATGAGTCAAATTATATAAATTATCTATTCCTGTTATAATTTTATATTGCTTATTGACCTAAGAGTACATTAAAATCGTGATTAATCCTTCTGAATTTTATTTAACCCAAAACATTATATAATATGATGACCTAAATCAAGTTTGTTTGACATTTAGTAGGATAAGGGCGTAAATAATAGTACAAGATATTTAATAATGCATCTATCACACCACTTCAATCTCAGCATATTGCTTGAATATTTATGTCATTTATTGATTAATATATAATATAGTTATTATTTTTAATTAAATTGCCTATTTAAATTTAGTAATTAATAAGAGGATTAATTTAAAAAATAGATTATAACATATTTTACAATTATAACACGAATTTTGAAATTCAATAAAACTAGTCACCAACTTTTATTTTTTAACAAATTGAAATACCAGTCTATTTTCCAATAAAAAAATATTGACGTGGCTAACAATTTATATTTTTTTTTTGAATTCATCAAATCTCATTAAATCAAATATGAAACAGTTATATTTGTAAGAAATTTGGAATAATTTGAAAACTAAACCCAATGACCCGACATGAAAGAAACAACATGCTGCCTGATTCGCAGATCTCACTTACGAAAATAAAAAATAAATTATTAACTGATCTCTAATTAAATGCAGTTTTCAATTAATGTTCGATCAAACTTCACCCGTCACCCGCAAACTCATCATCCGATTCAATCACTATTTGATAACTCCATAAAAAAGAGATAACAAACCTTTCATAGTGAAAGGATCTGACGTTTAAATTGGTATTTTTTTCACCAAAAAATAATTGTGTTCTGAATTGTCAAAAAATAAAAATTAATAATTAATTTTATCAAATTTTAAATTTTAAATCTTTTGTTATAATTATAAATTATATTAAAATTTATGGTTTAATTTATAATTACTATTAGTAAAATATTATTATTAGTTCATATACTATTTTTATTTTTAGCCAGCAAAACAATTGCCGCCCAAATCCTGTTTAGCAAGAAATGAGGCATCACTAGCAAGAAAAGACACGTATTTGATGCCAACCCAATTGACTAAATTTATGAAGTCAACCTACATACCAACTAGTAGAGTAATGCCACACAAGTAATTTATGTTGTTTAGAAAACAATATAGTTTTGACTTATTTTCATTATTAAAATCTCCAATTTAATTGACTTCAATTTCATGTCAAATTCATTTAATGTTTATAAGCATAACTTAATTTTAGGACAAAGTCAACAAACCCCCTTAAAAGACAATTATTTTTACATGATAAAGCAACATAAATTATTGAAGTTTAAATTTCTGATATAAATTGGTAACGCGTAATAAGGCACCACCCCTTGAGTGGCCCAGTTCATAAAAATCCCAAGAGACATGGAAGATCACATTTCTTTGATAAATTAAAAATAATAATTAAATATTAAACCAATTAATTTACCTAGCTAACACACATCTTAATTAATTCTCCATAGAAATGTATCAAAAATTCGGTGATGTGTCTTCAGAAAACCGTTAAGGGAAGTTGACTTGAGGTGTGTATAAATAGGTTTGTGCTTTTAGAACCATAATCATGCATATATACACACTTTAAATAGAAGTGAATTATAACTACTTGTGTACCAAGAAAAATAAAAAGAGATAATGAAGAACAATCACGTTCGTTTGAATTGCGGAATTAGAATGCCGATCTTGGGTTTTGGCACTTTCACATTCCAAAATGACATGCAGAAAACAGAACTTGCCATCCATACTGCACTTGAGGTATATATATTTATATATTCACACTTTTTGTTATTTGTATAGTCTAGCGTAGTTCAAAATCTTATTTTAAAAATAAATTCTTAATAAACTATATCCACCATGTCATCTCTAAATAAAAGTCGATAAAATTGTAATGAGAAACTTGTCTACAATCATTTTTTTGCAGAACTAAATGCTAATATTTAGTGACAAATAGATTAACGTTGCTAATCAAATTAGCAAATGTAATTCGTAATCTAAGAGATGGAAATTTCCATCAGGAAAAGGCGTTTTCTAGTAGTGCAAATGCGAAAAGAACATTTTGTCTTAGTTTTTTCTTAACCGCTTCTACTTTTTGAGAGACATGATTTTGCATGAAAATAATTTGAATGTTAATTTGTGGCATGCAGATGGGTTATAGACACATTGACACAGCAAAAGTGTATGGTTCTGAGCCAGCAGTGGGGAATGCTTTAAGTGAAGCAATTCTTGACCAAACGGTTAATAGAGAAGATGTTTTTGTTACATCTAAACTATGGGGGAGTGATCATCATGATCCTGTCTCAGCTCTCAACCAAACTCTAAGGTTAGCCTGTGCCTTCTAATTATACATCCTACGATAACAAACTTCTCAAATTCTAAATTTCCGCATTTCGTTTTGCTTTTCGAAAATGCTTTAGAAACTTTAAAATTCTATATTTATAATCTAGTCTCGTAATTCATGTGATTTCGTTGTTTTCAATTTTGGCGTTTTCCATATTTTCTACTGGCTTTAATTGCAAGCTTTTGCTTCAAGGCCTTGAAGTTGCCTTGACAAGTACAGTACTTTGTACGTAGAGGGACAAGCAAAATAATATCCCCAAATTAGTCAAATGGAGTACTGAGGATACTCAAATCATTTTCATATGGTTGCAATATTTAAGTGAATATTCTTGAGATACATTTATGGATATGATGTTTTTTTTTTCACACTGTAATTTTCTTGATCATGAGAGGATCTTCTTGATTATATTGCAATGCAATCTTGATTGAGATATTTGTTTGTTGTTATAGGAACTTGGGCATGGAGTATCTTGACATGTATTTGGTGCACTGGCCAGTGAAGCTAAAGCCATGGGCTTGTTCCCCTATACCTCAAGAAGAAGATTTTGAGAAGTACTTAGACATTGAGTCAACATGGGCTGGGATGGAGAGATGCTTGGATTTGGGATTGTGTAGATCTATTGGTGTCAGCAATTTCTCTAGCAACAAAATAATTCAGTTGATGGATTTTGCCTCTGTTCCTCCAGTTGTTAATCAGGTATTAGTCTAATCCTACTTAAGGGTATAACTTAACCTAACCAACTCGAGGTCAAGTTCAAAATACTCTAATCGAGTAGAGACAGATCAAACTCAATTCTCAACTATTCAGCTAATCTGGAACTTCTAAAATAAAACGTGATCGAATTCGATCAAATTTTGGGCTTTGAGTTATAAAGTTGAGCCGAGCTTGAAGTGTTTCGATGGGACTTGATTACACCCTTAGCCCTATATTGTTGTCATCAGCATATCCTAATGATATTGGTAAAATGTATGGTTGCAGGTGGAAATGCATCCAATGTGGAAACAAAGCAAGCTCCGAGGGGTATGTGGAGATTATAGGATTCATGTTAGTGCTTATTCACCTCTAGGTGGCCCTGGAAATGCATGGGGATCAACTGCTGTGGTGGACCATCCGGTCATCAAATCCATAGCTTTCAAACACAGAGCAACTCCAGCTCAGGTTGCTTTAAAATGGGGATTATCAAAAGGGTCTAGCATGATTGTGAAAAGCTTCAATCAGAATAGAATGAGGGAAAATATGGAGGCACTTAATCTTAAATTGGACAAACAAGATATCAATGACATTGACAAATTGGAAGAATGGAAGATCATGAGAGGAGAGGTTTATGTTAACAACACAACTAGCCCTTATAGGACAATTCAACATCTTTGGGATGGTGAAATCTGAATTTTATGCTTGTATACTATGTTGTGTTTTCCGGTGTGAATTTACCAAGTGTATCCTTTTTCTTCTACCATTTCTTCTCATGTTCATTATATGCTGTTCCCGACTAGTACACAGCAATATTGTATGAGCCCTTGTATCCTGAAAAGTGATAGTAGTACAAAGTTATGTTTATCTAAAAACCATTGTTGTGGCAGTAGCAATTTATTTTCTGATTTTTGCTCCTGAAGACGGTTTCATAATGGCTCAAGTAAAAGGAATAAGGAATAACTAGAGGTTGTGAACACATGCAAGTTTTGCAATAGAAGGAGTTGGTTAGGAAACTTCAAATAGCCTAATGTTATCTTACAAGAGGTTGTGCATTAAATGTTCTGGAGAGAAACTTGTTTTTCATGTGCTTTCACACACTGCTCATCTAGTGGTGCTTGAGCAAGACATAAGACGAAGGGATACTGAATAAGGCAGTGAACTTGATTGGATAGATTAATCCTGCGTGTGGGCAAGATGCCGGCTCATACGAACAAGTAAAAGACAACTCAATGCAGATTACTCTGTCCCACAAAAAAGAAACCTGGGAAAAGGATTTGCAGACAAAATGGCCCAATTTTGGAAAGCATACCAATTTGGAAAGGCCACTTCAGCATATAACAGGTTTGCAACTAGAAGGAATCTGGCTGACCAAGGATAAAATGAATGTTTTAATCATTATTTTGCTTTTCCTCTTATATTTTGGCTAGAACATAGCTCCTAGCAAAATTCCAATAAGATTTAATAAAAATGGTACAGCTTTTTACATGTATAATAATAGATGAAGGTTCAGTTCATGCCTGCCAGCCTGTAAGTGCTCGAGCAAACATCTGACTGTGATCTACTTTTCAGCTGGCTGCTTATCCTTTTCGACGTATACTTGTGAAATGCCTTGTTCAATGCACTGAAAAGTTTAAGAACCAGCAGACTATTTAGAAAAGCAGGATGAGAAGCTCATAATGAAACAAAAGAATACATAATTGACAAGATAGCGAACTGGCATAGAGATAGGCATCAGAATAAACAGCAGCAAACAGAGATAGTTTACATCCAAAGGAATTAACAGTCATTATGTAAAGATAAAGTAATTCAATGAGCTATAATGCATCCCATGTCGACAAAACCCAAGAATCCATATCTTTGGCAAAGAAGTTAGACTACCATACATTTCACAAATGTTTTTAACAAGATTACTAGGAAATAGAGAGTAAAGAGAAAAGGAAAAAAAACCACGGATAGGAACCTATATTGAAAATCTATTCTTCTGGGTGTAGAACACACTGGGTGGCCATAGATTCAGATTTTGACAATATTGATATCCAAATTTTACCTGAAGAAGATATCCATGCAGCCAATCAAGCGTTTGAGGGAATGTTGTTGATGATATATTGACAACAGTCAGACCCTGTTTCAAGAAGAATAAAAAAATGATCGAGTTAGAAATCAAAGAATGTGCTGAAAGTACCATTTTTTCTTTTATGCATCTAGTTTTAATACATTGGAGTTTGATTTACCGAAATTACTAACGGGTGCAGAGATAAACAGCATTATTTGAGCAAAAAAGTAAAATCTTCATTTATTCGTAAATATACTTGCTAGATTAGTTTCTTCCCTTCAAAAGAATGAATAATTAAAACAACCTCATATTATAGCCGGTTCACTGATTTAGATTTAACTGTCAAATAAGATTTTTTTTTTATAATATGCATCAAACAAATCCATGAGCCCTATCGAGGCCTCATCAGCCTAATTAATATCATCTCTGTTAAATGCCTCTCAAGCTCGTCAAATACCAAAGTGTGACGAAAATATTTATGCTATACTAGACAGGAGAAGGCAAACCTGTGACTTGAAAGAGCAAAGATAGCCTTGAATAGTTTTCAGATTGGCAATCAGCCTATCCTTATCCTGAAAAAAAGAGGGGGAAAAACAAGTGATATCAAAAACAAAAATTCCACACGTAAAAATTATTTGTGAAAAATAATGAAAATTATAACACGATCAATAAGTTTTTTTGTTTTAATTAAGAAAAGCAAAGAGCCAAGAAAATAAAAGGGAAAAATATGTATAAACTTGTCTCACTAGATCATCATGGTTGGGCCAAACTATAATATAAAGCACAAGTGCACAATTGCTCTTTTTTTTAGTTAGTAATTTCAAGTTTCAATGCGAAAAATAAAATGGCAACTTAGTAACTCGTACCCAACTTCAATATTGATCAATCATTACAAGTTTCGGAAGTCTTCATTACCTGGACTGGGAATTTCAAAATCCACTCCTCGAGTAATGCCTACACATCGGAGAAAACGATTGAGAATAGACAGCTGATATAATTCAGGTACTTCAAATTTAATGATCGGGAAACTATAACTTTAAATTTCTAATAAAGGAACTAGTAACAGCATTTGCATTAGAAACATCATAGGATTCAACACATTTTAGGCATGTGAGAGCATAAGTAGAAACCTTATGATCAAATTCTGCCATCTTCAGAACTATGGGTATAATTATTGGTTCTGGACCAGATTTATCTTTCTTAACAGAAGTATCTCCATTTCTCTCAGTATCTGCAACAATTTCATCACCAGGGTCATAAAAGCAGTTGCAACATCAATTCAATTTCATACACTTGATGTATGTGCTTCAAAATCCAAGGCATGAGTTACCTTTGTCATCAGAATTACATCCAACTGCGTTAACAGATTCCTGAGGATCTGGGAGATTCAACAGGTCATAGGATTCCTTCTCTTCCAAACTCACATTCCCAGGATTACAGTTGCTACTTTCATCATTCCCACTAATACTTGCTGGATTCTTTTCCATTTGTGTTGCAGGATCATTATCTCTAAGAGGTATAGGAGTTGCTTCCGCAGGTTTTTCTGGAGTTTTAGCGGGTGTCTTGCTTTCTTCATCCATCAAATAAATGCTGGGATCCAAATGCATTCCCTGCCATCATAGTCAGCAATAATAGAGATCACAGAGAAAACACTGCAGAAACATTACCATGTTCATCACATCCTAACCTAGAATGAGATGGCAAAAAAAGTCTAGTGAACCGCATATTGTTCTTTAGCTTATAACATGGAAACAGAAGATGTAACGACAATATATTCATCTAAACAGAAAACGCATAATTTCACTCTCCATTCTTTTCCTTTGCAACATGAAACACCTTTAGCAATTCTAATAAAACCTAACTTCATATGTTAATTAAGCATACAATATCAAGTTTGTTTTGACAGTTTCAAATTTTGGATTTATTAGCAACATTATTGCATTACATGCTAACATGAAGACTTCCCCTCTTGCACATCCACCCATTCCAAAATGATAAGCTTCCTATTAACTTCTAACCTAAACTAAAAAGGATTATAATAAGAAATAAGTACAAGAAAGTTAGATAGAAATTTTTTTTACCTCAATTATTATAGGCTTTCCATCTTTCATTGCTTTCTTTAAATCACCAGCCAAACCTACAGTACCAAGTCAAACATTAATGTCCTAGCAAAACTAACACTCGTGCTTACTGTAGACTTCTGCATAATCAGATATGAAAATCTAACATTTGATTTTTTGTACAAAAAATAAAACACAAATAGGAACGAGAGCAATTTGCACTTGCACAAGTATACAGTAACCCCATGACTAACCTTTACGAACAATTCTGCACTCTCTACAGAACTCAGTAATTAGTTCCTCTGAAGAGCTAAAGTCTCGAGCCCATACAGGAGTAGATGTCAATGGTGCACTATATAAGATAGAAGAAGAAATTATGTTTTCCCATATCATCAAAATAAAAGAGTGAGCATTAGCTGCACAAGATAATCATATTCACCACAGAATACAATTATAATAAGTGGGAAATAGCAAAGAAATGCAGCAAGTAATTTTATGGCAGATTGGAGAATGCCATTATATAGTGATATTGCAAGAAGAAAAGTAATTAAGCCATAAACATTCATTTGGTAATGGCTGTCCGACCTACACAACCGTCACTGACAGATGATAACAATCCTCAACTACAAAATCTTTTTTCCTAATTTGGCACTTTTAAGCACAAAATAAACGTGTAATCGATATTGCTCCATGTAAAAACTTTTTGCAATAAAATAATATAGATTTATGTATAAAAAACAATAAATAGGTCCAGTGCATACTCTGTTGAAGTCCGTAGCAATTCATACACCATGTCTGTCTGTAACAATAGGAAAGAAAGTATATGTCAAAGGCATCAATATCCAAGCCCGTTAAATATCAAAAAATCAAACAGGGTTAAATGGAAGGCAAGACCTGCAACACATTAGGCAAATTGAGCCTCTGTGCGAGTTGTGTAGCTATTGTAGATTTCCCAACACAGGCAGTTCCACAAACAAGAATTACCAACGGCACTCTTTGATGGTGAAATCTAATACGAAATCACGTGGGAAAAAAATTATTCGTTAAGCAATTAAATCAGCAATGAAGCTTTAATAGAGATATATTGAAGTAATAGAGTGAAAAAGCTACAATGCATTCACCTTGTCATCATCTTATAACGATTAATATACTCTTCCCCGTAACCCCGTCGCTCCATAAGCTACACACAGTAGTACAGTACGTAATAAGTAAGATATACAGAAAATGAAAATAACATGGTGCACTACAAGGTGTACCTTGAATAAATTAGCTTCTAGATCAGTCTGAGAGCTGCAAATACAAAATAAGCAAATCAAACTCGAAGCGTAAAACAGGTTAAACACAAGGATTAAACGATAAAGGAAATAAATGAGGGAAAAATCATACACGTCTAGAAGGCTGTTATCAATGAGCAGTTTCTTGAGTTCAAGAGCTATTTTAATGGCTACATGATTTGGAATCTGATATCATAAATGAAAATTAAAAACAATTTCATATAATTTAGAATAATCTGAATGAAATGAAAAGTAATACTGTAATTGGAGTAGACCTTAGTGACAGTCAGCATTCTACTGAGCAAGAATCGGGATAAAACGTAGTAATGATCGGCGTGATCGCCTAGCCAGACTTTAACCTTGACGAAGTCGTATTTGGAGGAAGCGTTGCGAGAGGAGCTGTTAACGGAGGAGAACAGCGGAGGATTCTTTGAATGATCGGAAGCTTCTTCGACACTGTTGTTGTAATAAATTGTTTTATTAGGGCTTGAACTTGAAGCTGATGCTGATGCTGATGAAGATGAAGATGAAGATGCTTCCGCTTCCTTGTTCTCCCCCATTTTCTTCGTCTTCTTCTTCAGTTCGAACTGAACTGAACTTTCCCCTCTGCGAACGTTTCTCGTAGAGAAGTGTAAGTTGTATGATGTGCTGTGTACAGTGTGCCAATTAAGCTATTGGATTTGGATTCTCTTCTTCACCACCTGTCCTTTTTGGCTTCCCGAGGCCTCCACGTCAGCTTCCGGCTTTTTGTTTGCCTTCTGTTTATATGGACCGACCGGCGTAGCCCAGTCTGATGATTGATTTAGGCTTTTGCTACCAAGTGTGTTAGTGATGGGCCTAACCAAATTTGATGAGCAGGTCCAGAAAGGGATTATTATAGTTTTGGTGTTTAAACTTCTTCAAAAAGGACAATTAGTGTATTATGTTTTTTTTATAACAATATAGTGTTTAGATCAGTTAATTGTAATAAATTGATTGGTGTATTGAGAAGGTTATCTTTAACTTTGATAACATGAACGGTAAAAACTCGAAAATGAAAATTGACCTATCTTATGTATTTACATAAATAAAATAAAGTTTTCAACAAAAAACGCAAATAATATAAAATATTAAGAAATAAGATATCTCGTGAATTATATGCAATTATAATCTGCTTGAATTACATTTTTACAGAAAAGCAAGCAGAATTAGAGAGTAAATGTGAGGCTAGGGACCGTAAACGGAGCTACATTGGCGATGGAGAGAAAACAAGATTATATGGGGCAAATATGGCGAAGAGAACGCATCCATGAGGCAGCTTATAGAGAAGAGAACGCATATGTAGAGAAGAGAACGCATCCATGAGGCAGCTTATATGGGGCAAATATGGCGTCCTTGACATAACACTATATGTTAAAATATAATTTTGTTTTTCATTTACGTATCCACCTCAGCGCCAGAAATTCTTTTGTTATGAAATTGAAGTTAAGAGATTTTTATGTTACAACTGAAAGAATTATGATCGGAGAGAAGACAATTAATAACGGTTAGTCCAAATTACTTGTTAAGAATAATATATCTGGTAAAAAAAATATGTTCTGATCCAAATTTGAATTTAATTTTAAGATCACCACCATGGATTACTAATTGTTACAAAATGTTCTCCGGTATTTTTGCAGAATCGGCTGTATCTTAGGCCTACAACAGGCAGCGAGAACGGAACAAAATCGAGGCAAACCGAATACTACATATGACCTCCAAATGATACGAGTCAAGGCCGGCCAATGAGAGATCAAGCCTCGAAAATTCAGTTACAGTATAAACTACTGGTAATTTTGATTGGTTTTTAATCTAAAGTAAATAACATTCTGCTGGCTAGAGAAATCAGCACAAACAAGATGGTTCTAATAAAGCACGTATAATTTGATAGGCAATTATTTTTCTAATCTAATTTGTAATCTAGCTCTAATTACAACATAGGAAAAATACCAGCAGATATAAACCACTTTAAGCATAAATATGAATATATATAACTACCTCTTACTCGTATGTGTGAAAATGGAAAACCGAATAGTATCTCGGTAAGATACATGTCGTTGCGAGCTGAATGAGTTAACAGAAATCTCTCATATCAAAGCATACTACTTTCCATTGGCCGTGTGGATCATCCAGGTATGGTCAAAGTGAGAATGCCAATCATCGGACAGCAACTTGAGAGTTTGCGACTTCCTGAAAAACTTACCGCCTTTTTTTCCCATGCCAGTCCCCACAAGACTGGGGGCCAGAAGAGATTTTCCATCTGGCCTCCATTTCAACTCTTTCAGAGCGGAGAATAAGGATGAAAGTGCAGGAGAGACTTCGGAATCCTTTATGCGCTTACATGACTGTACTGTCAGATGTTCAAGCTCATTGTATGTCACAAGTACAGACTCCAGGCCTTGTGTTGTTAGCAACGAGCATCCTTCTAGAGATAGCAACTTTACTTTCCTGTAAAAACAAGTTGAGTCATCAATTTCCAAATTGTCTCTATTAGTTACACAACTACTCTAGATATTATCATTGCTATTCATTAATGCCTGCCTTCAGCCTATGTTGCATGGAAACTTGTCGAGTCCTAGGTTTCATCTTTTCATTTCCGTTTTTGGAAAATGCTTCTGAAAGTAATAAATGTGCTGTTTTCCAAACTGTACCATTTTCACTATTGTCTTAACTATAGTGGCTTGTATTCTATAGTTCTATTGTCTTTTACAACGGTACTAACATCCACATGCAGTAAATTAACAGAAGTATGAACTGATTTCCTCTGATGTTCTCCTCAAATCAAAATTGAACCAATCAATAATACAATAACAGTCCAATAAACCATATGATTTGCATAATACCTAAGCCAATGTCAATTAGCTAATTTCAAGATTATCAAGCAAAAGAACAATGCAAGTCGGGAACTTAAAACATCATCAATCCTAAATTTCCGTCAGTCTATCATATCATCAGAATTTAAACATAGCTTAATGTTGTAAGACAGAAACATTAAACAGTATTCAAAGAGAGCACACAAGCCTTTTTACCTGCAAACACTTGCCGAGCTGAACGTATCACTGTCCAATCCCCAGCAATCCTGGATAACAATATCCCTAACATTTTCGCACACCTTAAACACAGCTCTAATATTCTTTTTATTCCTTAGCTGACACTTCTGCAAATACAATCTCTCAAGAGCCGGACACGAACCCAAATACTCATCTAACCCAGGATGAAGATCAATCTTCTTACACGACGAAAACCTCAAAGTCTTCAAATTTTCACAATACGCAAGTCCACAAAGCCATCCATCCTCCATTCTATGATCACAAAATATCAACTCCTCAAGCATTTGACAACACTGTCCAATAGCCTTAATCCCATCAAAGCTACCCTCACATCCACTTAGCTCAAGCTTCACCAATCTCTTACACCCTTGAGCCAAAATCGTCAACCCAATATCCGACACCAACGATCTATAAAGACCATCCACATTCCCCACAAGTTTCAAGATTTGCAAATTCCCGCACGCCGCAATCCCGCGAAGCACATTATCATTACACTTATGCAGCTCTAAATCCTGCAAAGTTAAACACTCTTCAGCAACACTCAACAAACCTAACTCACTAGCACCAATCACACTAAGCTTCCTCAAATTCGGGCAACTACCAGCTAAAGCTTTGAGCCCTCTGTCAACTACATCAACTGCCAACAAATTCTGCTCACAGACATTCCAATTCGGACCGAACCCGGAAACCCCAGAATCAATCTGCATAGAAAAAACTCTGTGGTTTAACCAAATACTAGAATTAGTTGGTGTATTAAAACACCCATTAATCAAATCCACATGGGTTAAATTTGGGAATCTTGAAATTAACCCACCAGACTCAATAAACTCCCAATCTAACACCTTTAAAGACCTTACAAGGCGGCCTTGGAGATTGAGCCACCGCTTGCAAACAAGAAAATTAGGGTTTTTCTGGGTGTCAGGTAGTTTAGAGAGGATTTTTAAGAGAAGCTCATCACTTAAGAGAAGTGTTCGGTCTATGTTGATTAGGGTTTGTGTTTGTGTTTTGTTTTTGATTTTTGAGTCTGTGTAATCGGTTGGAGTTGGGTTAGACAGAGACTGAAGCTGCATAGCGAAGACGGCTTGTTTTAACGGTTTGGTATTTTTGAGCCAGAAATCTGACCAGCTTAGTGGCCTCATCTTCTTCTTCTTCACTGTTAAATTAACGTCAGCAACTGGTTTCTCTGGTGAAAACGACATCGTGTTACATTCTGGGTTTTGTTTGTTTTGTTGCTTACATTTCTGGGTTCCCAAGGTTTCTGGTTTTAAGACCAAAAATAATCCGGCTCTGTATGTTTGAACGGCGGTGTTGACCGGTGAGGTGTGATGGTTTGTTTTTTGAAGTGGCGGTTTTTGGTTTATCTAGAGAATTTTGAAAATTGGAGACTGGGTTTTGTTGTTTACTTCTTGTTATACTCTGCCATTACCGTGATTACTGGTAATATTTTAGTTTCTGCTCTTCTTTAGAAGTTCCGGAATTTCTGAGGTAGAATTGAGCATTTTTGTTGATTTGGAAGGACTTAATAAAAACAACTAAGTTTCCTTTAGTGAAAAAAAATCAAAAATAAGTATTATTTCATTGGATTATTTATAAAATTTAAGAATTATACATTTTTTTTATAATTTAACAACGTTTTATAAAGGTTGGTAAATAATATATCAACAACTGTTTAGTGAATCGATATCTTGATTGAAAATCAGATTAAAATTAATTATCTGGAAGCTGAAATTGGCCATGTCATTCATACATTAAAAGTGCAATTTTTGAAAATTCGGAATTGGTCATATGATAAATTTAATAATTAATCGTTGAAGTTTAACCTTATAACTACCAGCTATTGGTATTATTAGAAGAATTAGGTGGTGAAGTATATGAGTGGGAGAAATTAATACCAACAAATTACATAAAAATTCTTAGATTGACTCAAATTGTGAGACTAAATCCTCTCAAAAGCGTCAAAAAAATCTCTGCACCATAATTGATAAAAAAAAAGAGAAATTAATTTTAGTTATTTTGACTATTCTCTCAGAAAAGGAAAAGAAATTTTGCTAGAAAAATAGGAATGTCAAATAAAAAAGAGCCGTTACAAATAGCCGTTTGATTATTCAAAACCTAGTTTGGAAAGTGGGGACCAAAACTAATCCATCCACATCCGCGATTTTGCATCTTTTTAAATTTCATTAACAAATAAATAAATCAACCCCTTTATTGATTTATGAATCATGCTCAAGTCATTATCCCCTGGGACCTAAGAGGTCATGCTTTACAACGTTGACGTTCATGGCATTCCTTGTAATTCAATCCTATCTAAAGAGGTCATGCTTTATAATTGAAGCGAGAAAATGTAAAATAAAATAAAATTGATCAATTTTTAACGTCATGGTAGGAATGAAAAGGGAGTAAAAAGTTGGAATTTTTTTAAAACATTAACCCTAAATATAAAATAAATACATGGGGCATCTGAAAAAAATTATTATTGAAAAAGCACATTTTAAAAATTTGATTGATATTTAGTATTTTTTTAATCCTTACTCTACATTTAAATTTTATACTATAATTGTTTAATTTACAATTTTAGGTTTAACTTTGTCAAATTTAGCTATTGATTTTAGTATTTTTTTTTTTCATCCAATAGTAATTCGAGTAAAGTATTAACCTGGTCTCCAAATTTGGGCTAATAATCATCCATGGCCCCTCAATTTTAGGGATACGGGCGCTAAACCCCCCGATGTTTAAAAACGGGCGCTAAACCCCCTAAACTTTGTGTCGGCACTCACCATGGCCCTTTTGGACGAAAATACCCTTTGTGCCGTCTTTTATTTGGCGGTTGTCTTTAAAAAAAAAATTGACTGACACCATGTGTCAGTTGACACGTCATCAAAAGACAAAAAAAAATACCCAAAACACCCCTAAATATAATATCTGATAAAAAAAAAACTCAACCCAAAATCCAACCACCTGTTCTAACCCAAACCACCCCAACCCAACCACCTCCGCCACATCACTGCCGGAAAATTTTCCGGTCATCTTCTCCAAGTGAAAGATGACAGGAAAAAATTTCCGGTCATCCGGGAACAGATCCAGGCAAGGATCTGTTCCAAGAACAGCAGCAAGGATCTGTTCCAAGAACAGATCCTTGCTTAGGGATAACCGGAAAAATTTTCCGGTCATCTTCCGCCCGGAGAAGATGACCGGAAAAAAATTCTGGCAGTGGTAGGGTGGCGGCGGTGGTTGGGTGGGAGTGCTGGTTGGGTTAGTTGTTGTGGTTAATCAAATGGTTAAATTAGATTGGGTTGGTTTGTTTCTTTTTTGTCTTTTTCTAAATTAAAATAAGGGTATTTTGGGTGTTTGAAATTTTTACGGTATATTTCTGACGTGTCAGATGATATGGCAGTATCAGTTTTTTTTTTAAGACTGAGAATTGACTGAAAAAACGGCGCCAGGGGTATTTTCGTCATATTTGAAGCTTAGGGGGTTTTCTGAGCGCCGACACAAAGCTTAGGGGGTTTAGCGCCCGTTTTTAAACATCGGAAGGTTTAGCGCCCGGAACCCTAAAGTTGAGGGTCCATGGGTGATTATTAGCCCCAAATTTGCAATGCGGGATAAAATAACTTACTTTCAATCATTTTGAATAAAAAGTCAGTCCAGTTTATAAATTTATAATTCAAGGTTAAATAACAAACAGTTATGATAGCTATTGTTCTTTAATAATCAACTGCAAATCAGTTTAGAAAATCCTTATCTTTTGATGGAGCTCTGGTAAAAAAATGCAACTTTACTCCATGATTTCTTCCCTTAAGCTACCAAATTATTATGAATAACGAGTCATTCCGGTCTCTGGTCTCTGCATTTGTAATTGGCTTATCCCTTAAAAACCCCTCACCTTAAAACCACCAAATATACCCAAATTACAACCTTTCACTTTCAATTGCACCCAAACATTAAATTGATCTCTTTTCACTTGAAAAAATAGATTTATTTTTATTTTAAATAAAATATTAAGTCCTATTTTAAAATATATGCTAAAATTTAAAGTATTGATTTGAACATTTTTTACGTGAAAAAATATCAATTTAATACTTGAGGGTGCAATTGAAAGTCAAAGGTCGTAATTTGGATATATTTGGTGGTTTTAGAACGTGAGGGTGCAAACGAATTGGGAGTAAAAGATGGGGAGATTTTAAGAGGATAAGTAATTTGAAGTTGAATAGTACACTCATAAACGCTCGTAATTTATTTGTAAGGATTATTGTTTGCAATTAAAAGTCAATTGTATTTCCGTATTCTCTTAACTGAAGATGTATTTGATTTGCTCATACATGGCCACCTCTAATAAAATAAAGGATTAATTATCAAAAAAACCCTCACCTTTTAACCCCTTTTCAGTTGCACCCTGGCGTTGCAATTTTATCAGTTGCACCCTAATTCGCACCTTTGGATTTTAATTCCACCTTCAAAATCAAATTGAACTTTTTTCACTCGGAAAAAATTCATAAAAACCCTTATAAAGTACTCGTTTGAACTCTTTTCCACATAAAAAATTAAAAATGGATGAGTTATTTTAACTTTTTTCAAATGAAAAAGAGAACAATTTAGTACTTGAAAGTGGAATTGAAAACCAAAGATGTGAATAAAGGTGCAACTGACAAAATTGCAACGTCAGGGTGCATTTGAAAAGGGGCTAAAATGTGAGATTTTTTTTTGGTGATTAAGCCTAAAATAAATAAGCATAAATTTATAAAGGTGTGGTTACCATGTCATGGATATTTATGTAAGGCGTGGAGCCAAATAAATTTCCCAAACGCCCCCCATTTAATAGTTGTTGGGATACATTCCACAGACTTAATTGTCTTAGGAATCTACTGTCCAGATGAATTCCTTGTCGAACCTCTTTGTCCCTACCCGATTGTAATATAAAAAAAATCAATATTTGGAGAAGTTAACTATACAAAAATTAGCTCGTAAATGACTTTATACACTCGCACAATGTTCACAAAATCGTACGGCTTTTCCCACGCTTGCTTAAGTTCAATTGCAAATTGTAAATACAAAAAAACTTCAGTGTCCTTAAGCTATTACACTTCAAAAAAGAAAAGGAATATTTACGCTGTCATGATTTGAATACTTCGCTTACTTTAATTATGTATTTAATAAAATGCAGTTTGATTATTTACTCCTAGAGGCATATACAAACTAGGATTCAGATGAAGGGTATCTCCAAAATGTTCTTAACATGCTGACAGTAGTGAGTACCAAGTGCAAAATGATTACACCAACCTATAGCTATAGATGATGAACATGTACACCTATGACAGCAGCAAAAAGGAATGAAAGGATATCATATGATATTAAATACACAGTGCAAACATATATAAACATCTTACTCGGCGAAATGATAGCACATCATTCAGTCGGAAGCAAAACCAATAGTATAATCAAGAACGAGGAGCCGCCATTTGCTGCTTCTTTATTCTTTCCCCTTGTTTTACCATACTGCATAAAAATCGAAAAATCAAAAGTATCATTTGTCATCTCAACTCTAGATGCCTCCTTTTCTATTATCTTTACTGACTCAATATACTTATAAAAGTCATAGTATCATATAGGAGTCTGCAAAAACCAACCAAAATATTCAATTTGGTTCAGTTTGATATTTAAAAAAAAATCAGTTTTTTGGTTCATTTTAGACAAAATAGTTTAATTAAGTTTTGGTGCAAAATTGAAATAACCGAACTGAACCAAAAAAATTAACAGAATCTACTATTATGGTTCAGTGTGAAATTTTTTAATTCTATAAAACTTTGATTTGGTTCAGTACTTTTCGGTTTGAACCGAATGCACAGCATGACAAGATTTTACATCATGGTCTGAATTTGACAGCAACTTTGATTATCTTATACTCCAAGATACAATAAAAACCTGATATCATGAGGGGTAATAAATATCCATTGGGATCCTTGTGCCACAGCAAAGTCCACTACAGTGTCTAGGCTGATTTTACGGCTAACTGCATCCTGAGAATCAACACGGACAAAATATAACAGGTTATAAGAGAAACTCCTCCTCAAAGTAGATGGCTTCTTAATATAAAAAAAATTAAAGGCGCATATAGACTCAAACGAAAGCCACCATTTAGCAGGCCCTAAAAGCAAATTTAATGACATGCAAAATTTACCATAAATACGTCAAACTCATCCATTGCTCGAAAAGGGGCATCTGTCATCTCATGAAGAGCTAATGCAAAGCACAATGTTGAAAAAGAGCGTTCACCACCTAAATAACAAGCAATTACAAGGATATTAAGGAGCCGTACAATTGGTAAGTTTCCAGAAAAAGTGAATCCCTAATTATATTGAGAACCATATGAAATTAATCATTAGGCAACTCTAATCCAGTTGCTTTCTATTAATGCAAAAAATCGTTATGTGCGGGCATTGAATCTGTACTCTGTCCATATGCATAGTTCAAAAGAGCATAGACAATGGTAATAGGATGTAAGCAAACCTGAAAGTCCTCTAGTATCACGCACTGTGGTGCTTGATGCATCTTGAGGCATTTTTACCTAACAAAGAAAACAAAATAAATGAAGACAAGATTAACATAAGCAAGCACCAATACTGTGAAGTGTGCATAGGGACATAGGGTTAGCTTAATCTGGTGAACAGGTTTTGAAAAAATGTACAATTTTTATGATCCTTGACCAACAAAATGCTTACCTCTACTTTAAGGGTTTTGTCTTTATAGCTAACTTGGATGTTCCCACTAATCCCTTTCTTTCCTAAATGACCATTGAAACTAGAAGGAAAAAGACCTTGTTTGTAAATAAAATTAAATAAAATAAGAAATATGTTCAAATGATAAAAATAGAAAAGAATCACTTAAAACATTTAAAAAACTAAAATAAAATTATTTGCAAAGTTCATACTTCCAAGTTAGCTGGCGCTTCAAAAGATCACTATTCCTCTGAAACTTATTCCATCGCAAATCTAAGGCTTTCTTGCAGGCCTACCATTAAGAAATGAAAAAAAAAATAATAGGCGAGATAGAAGAAAGATACAAGTAAGCATAAAATGGTGAGAAAGAAGAAAGATATAAATAAGCATAAGAAGAAAGATATCAAAAAGCATAAGACTTCCAAAATTGATTGTTAACTCACTAATGACTGACCAACTAACAACGAAGGCTTTGAAGAAAATAAAAACACTCTACAAAGTTCAACATGTATTGGGACCATGATATAAAATCAATGTGAGAAAAATAAGTAAATTGATTTTATATCATGTACAAACTGGGTCACTACATTTTCTAAGACTATCAGCAACCACCGATTCTTATCTCATTTTGGTAATAAAAATCATTACCAGAGAATCATATGCCTTTTCTCTTTTTCTCCTAAATTCTTCGATAATTATGTTATATTCCATCTTAAAACTAATTGGTGTTAAGTGGAGAAACCCAACCAATATATAACATAAGTCCCGCCAATGTGGGATTGTCCCACTTCAACACTCCCCTCACGCATAGCGCGACCGAGCAGAGCATCAAATCCTCCCTCACGCATCGCTTGGGCCGGGCCAAATTCAAATTTAAAATTGTGTGAATGAACAAGATTCTGATACCATGTTAGATTCCATCTTAAAACCAATTGGTGTTAAGTGGAGAGACTCAACGATATATAAACACATGTCCATTCACATACACAACCAATGTGGGATTATCCCACTTCAACAAATTATACATCCTTCTTTTTAGTTTTTACTATTCTCATGTAATTCTTTTGCATTGGGCACTGTACAGAAATGCTAAAATAGTGATCACAAAGAAAAGACACTATGCAACTCGCCTAAAGGCGAGTACAAAACAAGCAGGAGTGACCATGGCCAGTGAAATTAAACATGTATAAAGTCACCACCACTTAGAGTCGCTTCTACATTTTCATATACTGTTAGATTTTAATCACAAGGAAACAACCTTGTCTTTTATTTATTGCACAAAAATTTACACAAACTCCAATGAATAAGACAACAGATCATACAGAAGTTTCATAAGTATGGATTTAAACTAGATTTTTCCATGAAAGAAGGTATAAATAAGCAAAGTAAAACAAAACTACGCTGTACTTCACACAAAAGCTTGCGTTCCTCCTAACATTAAAAGTTTGAGTCTGACCTAATTAACTTCAGTGTCCATCCCTATAGCACAAGAACTACATAGATATTCAAGGTACCTCCAACTTTTCTCGAAATCCTCTGTATGTCTGTTGCTTCTTCAGAATTTTTCGCTGTTTTTTCTCATACAACATCCTCAGGTCATCAATAGAATCAGAGTACCTGCAAGCAACAATACATAAAAACATTAACTAAATTATTGAATACTGTCGAAATGTTGAAAAAATATCATGATTGATGACTCTACTGCTGGCTCTCCTGCTGAAGTCTCTGATTCAATCTATTTAATTGGGCACTGAGTTGTTCTGGGGTACGTCCATCGCAACCACCTAAAGCTTCAATATCACACTCAGGACAGATAATAGAAGCCTTTCTGCAATTTTCCTGCAGTTCAACAGAACATAAAGCTTAACACTCCAGCAATGGCTTGTAGGTAAATGTCTTGCTCATCAACAGAAATTAACATGAGGATACAAAAGATAACAAAATTCAATCTAAGCACTGAAAATAACCAGCCGTAGGCACCTTAATTATCATTCTAAAAGTATGTAAAATTAGTAATTCCAACTCTGTTTATCATTCTAAAAGTATGTAAAATTAGTAATTCCAACTCTGTTGAATATCTGCCAGGCATGGAAGGCTAAGTATCCAGTACAAATAACTTAATAAAGCAAACCAGAAGATAAACAGTGCTGGATATACATCATCAATTCATCTGGGCTATAGTATCTCAATTAATTTTACAATAACAGGCTTTTCTTTTTACTATAGTAAGAGCTGAACTATCATTGTGATTATGAAAATCCAAGTAAACTAGAGTGGAGCATGAGACTTGAAGCCTAACTTATGCAAAATAAGTTACATTTTTGGCTGATTCTGCCAAAACAAAATGAGTTTGCGTATTCCCCTAGATATTTGGCACATGTCTGCATTCGTATCAGATCCTTCAATGCTGCAGCTCTAAATTTTGACCTGGTGTTCATCAACAAAAGCAATGGGCTTGAGGCTAGTTTCTATGAAGGATCGAGAGAAAGATAATATATCATCCTCCTCTTTGCCAAATGCCATATCATCATTAGCAAAGTAGATAGGTTGAAATGGTATAAAATTATGTTATTTGTCGTTAGATGGAGTTATCATAGTTATCTAAATCATTACAAGCCTTCAGACTCATCATTTCTATTGGAAAGTTAAAAAGAAACAAAGAAAAGGATAGGGTAGGACTTAGCAAATTATTCAAGCATACGGATCAAACATAGGTCGCAAAAAAGTGTACCTTACGATTTCCTTCAAGCTCTTGATAGTGTGCCTCTGCAGCTTTGATAACAGCTACGACCTTGGTTGCCATGACTTCTTCATAATGGGCCTTATCCTGAGATTGGAAAAAGAAAAGAAGGGATTTGTCGTCGAAGCATGCTTTTGGAAACAATATTTATAAGGAAAATTGCAGTGAACTATAAATAAAACAAAAAAACAGGATGAGATAAGGAGACCCTTTCAGCAGATTGTAAATCATTTTCAATCTTCGTAAGCTTGGCCTCTGCTTCTTTAAAGGCGTCGATTTCTTCTTTTCCGGACTCTAAAAATATTATAACGAGTAGGGACAAATGATGGCGCGTGAGTGGAAATACATTTGACTCAACAAACATTTATAAACAGCAACCATACCACATAAATTCTCAAATGATAATTTAAGGTCGCTAGCCTTAGCTTCAGCTTCATCCTTCTTATTTTGAAGCATTCCTAGAGAAGTTTCCATTTCTTGTATCTGCCCTTGGAGTTTCTGGAATGTAATTGCAAAGATTTTTTATTAAAAAAAACAAAACAAAAACTCATGTTAAATGGACAAATCAGAAATCCAGGTAACAAAGGACTAACTGAAATTTCTTCGAGAAGTTCATCAACATTTGATAAAGGTGCCAAACTGCTTTCAGCAGCATAAGATTTCTTTAAATCTCGTCGTGCTAATTTGTAAGATGCCAGCTCCCGCTCAGTACTTGAGCATGTCTCCTACACCAAGGAAAGAAGATGATATTACAGACATATCAATGCACATGCTAATTGTGTTGACATCAGAAATGAGATGCAGATAGCTCAACAGTCTGAAACAATTAATTTATTGATGCAACATTGAGATCAGAGACCCAGAAATTGCCAGTAGAAACCAAATGAGACTTGATAAATAAACTCCCATACAAGCAACCAAAGACAAAGATGAACTAGGCTAAAACCTATAAACACAATTCTGAAAGTCGGACAACTAACAAACTCAAATAGCAGCATTCATGAGATGTTGTTGGCTCTTTTATCTTCATGATAAGCAACTCAGCCAATGACACACAAGTAAAAAGAATATATAAACAGAATATTCTGAACTGAAAATACACAACCAGGTTTTCAAGTTTTGTTTTCCTGTTTCAGTTCTATCTCAAGCATCTGAATAAAAAATACTTTTTCAGGTCTAACATATCAACAGCTTGGATAGAAGCATTAGAATGACATACTAATAGTACACTAGGCTTTTAATGACAGCTTAACTAAAAGCATTTGTCTTAAACTACAGTAAAAAATTACATATATGAATATATGTAATACGAAGATAACCACAGGTTTAAGTACAAGAAAGTCAAAAGTTAATATTTAAAAAGCTTACAAATTAAACTATGGCTTACCTTTTCTTTCTTTAAATTATGTTGAAGATGCTGATGATTTGCCTCAATATCTCTTTTCCTTTTCCTGCATTCTTCAGCTTTCATTCTGACATTTGAAGCATCTTGTTCAAGATCCTTAATTTGATCATCATAAGAGCTACAAAGTCGGCCAGTTCTATTCCTTCTGTTTGGAGGAAGTACTGTTTGGACCGATCCACGAGAAAACCTAAACAGAAATCAGAAATAAGAAAAGGTAAAACAAGCAAGTTCCTCGCTCAAAGAGAGAGGAATTCTGAGTGCACAGAAACCACACCATTCTGCAAGAGCACAACATGCATGTAGAGCCATATATTTGAGAATAAGACTTTAACCACTTAACATTTTCATTTCCACATATCAAATAAAGTTTTCTCAATGGTCTTTTCACACTAAATATCATTATAAAGGTGTATGGTGTTGCTTGAACTCATTTTTTGAACTATACCATTTTGTACAAGCAAAGTTGCACTGAAACGGAAACGGAAACGGAAATGGCGAAACGGATTTTTTCAAAATATAGGAAACGGGGACGTGGGGGAAACGTGTAAATAGTAAAAATATAGGGGTATATTTATAAATATTAAAAGTTATAAAATTATGTAATATATATAAATATATATATATATATATAATTAAATTTTATTTATAAAAATGTATTTTCATATAAGTAAACTATTATAACAAATAATAAGATAAATTATTTGAATATCTAAGAAATATAACATATCAATAAATTCCATATCTATAAAGTCTATGAGTAATTGATTAGGTTCTTTTATTTATAGGTAACCTTTTTTAGAGTTTTTTTTAACTATTTAAGAATTTTTTATATATAGGAAACAGGTTTCTTTTTAGGAAACGAGTTTCCAACTTCTAGTATTTATGGAAACGGGCCCGAAACGTTTCCGTAGAGTTTCTGAGAGTTTCCGAAACGGGGAAACTCACTCTACATAAGGTTTCCGTGCATCCTAGTGTACAAGTAAGATGATTGATAAACCTTAATGACGTTTATCAGAATGTAAGAATCATATTTCCTATAGGTTTTCCATTCTACTTTTGTTCCATCATGTCCCAGCAAACATTCTATAAAAACATAAAAAAATTGCAGCCAATAACAGTTTACATTTTATATCCATCTAAGGTGTAAACCTCCTTCACATTGAGGATATTTTTGTCAAATGCAACAGCTGATCCTGCATCATAATTTTCTACAAGCACTTGCCTCTCAGCACCACCCTGGAAAAATAAGCAAAATGGTAAATAATGAAAACCAATAAAAGCCGGAGACATAATGCAAACAAGTAAACACAATTAAATGAAAGAGATCCAATGATGACCCAAGAAAATTTACCATATCCACCAAAACGTTTAGTACAGTATCATTTTTGGAATGCAAAACAGAAAGTGTAGTTGGGTTATTTGTCTGGGGAAGCATGTTAGATGGGATGACTAACCTACAAGAGTAGCAGTCAAACAGTTAAAGATAACCATCCACCACAAGAGGCTGGTAAGGGGAAAATCAACATTCACCTACCTAGATCTTGAGAAATCATATATGATAATTTGCAGGTTATGATATCTTGCTTCTCTCGCATAGCTTCTCAAGAGAAGAGAATCGCTATGATTGGTTACAATAAAAGCATTAAGCAACCTTCCAATTGCATTTTCAACAGCAGGAGCCCATCTATCGCCATTGTCCAATGTCTGCAATACATAATCATTAAAGCAACGTGCATCCGTAAGTAAGTGTAACAGTACACAACAGCAAATCATTACTATGAAAGTGATTCTCAGGCATATGAACGTAGTTATCAATTATGAGTTTTTAATACGACAATATATCTCCACTCATAGTGACAAATTTCATTTTCATAGACCCAAGCCAGTAACCTTCCGGCCAAAAGCAGCAAGCTTACGTTGTGCCGAGAATCTGGCTCCTTTATACCTAGAATTGATACTAATGTGAATCAATTACATTGATCATATACCTACAACCTGACATTGTTCATATATTAACGTACATATATATTTAGTCATTGTTACTCACAAGGTGGGAGCCAATTGGACCTATAGGTGGCTTGTTAAACCTCTGGTGATGTCTCTCAATGATTTGTAAGAGTTGAATCACCCTTTCTCCCCCAAATGCAGTAACCTGTATAAAACAATTTTTCAACATTCAGCAATATTTTCCTGATGAAGTTTATGCTATAAACAAAAGTTGTATTGACAATTTGAGACTAAACAAGCAACACTCCATTCAAGAAGTTGTCAAGACAAACAATTCATATGCCTGTCCAAGACTGATAATTGCACACACCAGTATAAAAAGTTACCAATTACCAATACTACGACAAGAGCATGACCAAAGGAGCTGCACGAACCTTATTGGTTTTGTGTTGCCGAAGCTGGCGAATAGTTGTGCGCATCTCATGTTCCTTTTTCTCAAAACTTGCAATCTAAACAACCAGAAAAATTGAATTGTTTCAGCATATTTACAGCTTTCCAGTATGATAAATTATTATTTTTCAATAAATAAATGTCATAAATAAACTGCATTCATTTTCCAATAAGTAGTTGTCATGTATAAACTGATTCTGGCAAAACTTCTTATAAGAAAAATAGAATTTCACAAAGAAATCAGGTAAGCCTAGATACCAAGTTAATTAAGGTCAGCTACATAGATTCTCCTTTTCCATTTAAAATGACTTTAGTTTAGGCTACATGGGACTCCATGACACCAAATGATGGAAGCATGAAATCCGCCCCCTCATATAGCTACAACCAAGCTAAAACCTATTAGCAAGCAACTAAGAAACCAGATTGATTCTAACCGTTTCTTGTCAATCCTCATAAAAGGTTCCAAACACATAATGAAATTGCCCAGGTTAGAATAATAAGTAGCTGATTCCAATTAACTTGGAATTAAGGCTTAAGTGAGTTGAGTTGAGTTCAGACTAAAATAAAAAGTAGCAAGAAAGAAAAATTTAAAGTCCTCTAAAACCTAATCAAGCAAAGAAAACAAAAATAAATGAGCACCAATATCCCCATTTGAGAGTTTCACTTTGACCAAGCATTGATCTCAATTCTATCAAGATATAGAACCAAATAAAAAAGTGAAAACTTAATAATTCTTCAGAGTAGCAAGAGATAAAAAAGAAGATAAAATATTTAACATTAACTAACATGCTCCACTTAATTATTATGCAACGTATCTTCTACCTCTTCAGTGATCTCATTCATTTTTGCTACTTGCATGAAGACACTTTCTGATAGTTGACTTTCATCTTTCTTTGACCTAAAAAGTAAGTGTTTACTGGTCAATAGAAATATATCTTCAGCCTAAGTCAAAGACCCAGTACCAGATATAGTTCGCAGAAATTAACCTTGATAATTTGGCTTCAGCAGCATCAATCATGCATTCGAGTTCCTTTAGCTTTGCCTCTATTTCAGATTCTTCTGCCTGAAAAAGAAGTTAGAAGTAAATGTTCCTGCCATCAAAAACACTATTGCTACATAGTCCATAAAATCAAAAGCTAGTTTCCCTGGTTCTGAGCATCTGTTGTCTGAATTGTTTAGATTTCAAAACAGTCATCCTGATCACAATAACTAGAAACTCATTAAGCAAAAGAGCAACACTGTCAATTTTTCCACCTAAGAGATCAAATGTAAAGTAGTAGAAAAATCAGTTATCCAAAGAAAATCCGCTGGAAGATGTAAACTGGTAGAGAAATCAATTATTGAAAGCAAATTCACTGCAATTCGCAGCAAATTTATCTTGTTGTGCTTGACGTAACACTCATAAAAAAGATTTTGCAAATATTGGAAATCATAGTCTCATAAACATCAAACATAGGGTTTGATGTCAAATGATAGTAGCACAAGCTCACTTGTCAATGTCAAATTTCAACTGAAGTAAAGACCACCCTTATATAAAAAGGTAGCTGGAAAGAGAGATGCAATTTAAGAAACTGAATATAGAGATATATAATTATAACAATCCATGAAGATTTAACAGAAGATAAAAAAACACCACGCACAGGCACTATTAAATTAATTAAAGATATTCTGTAGTAAAAGCGAACAGGCAAACCTGTGTAGTTTTAAATTGTTGGTCCTGGATATCCTGGACTTCTTGCTCAAGTGACCTTATATCCTTCTGCATTTTCTGAATGCTGTTAATTGCCCGGCGATGCTCATCTTTCAACTCAAGCACCCGTTTTGTTGCCTAGAGAAACAAAATCTATTCAGTCAACAGAGAATCAAAAATGTTGAAGCACAAACAAGATAAAAAAATGTGAGGATACACAATAGATATGTATAAATATGGTAGGCATTTTTTAACATGCCAAAAGCACTAAAAGTTTTTTTTGCATTTATTGGACATTAGGGAAGAAAAGAAACACACAAATTTTTCATTGCACATCTAACATAGCTACTAAATCAACTACTTTACTCAAAAAAAGCACTAAGCTTCATACAATCAGAACGTTAGTTGACTTTTTAAATAAGAAAGGTAACCAAATTCCAACACACCAAAGAAATCAAATGTTGTGATTCGTCCTGCTTTCGCCTCACTTCCGATGTTTTCTGCATCATGACCACGGTTTTAGCTTTCGACTCTGTGAATTCATTCCTTAGTGACTCTATAGATTTCTGCAAATAGAGTAGCATAATGAATCTAGAGATTAGAAAAAAAAAAGTATTAGTAAAACACTTACAAATAAATGAGTAGTTAAAGAAGATATCAAAGAGATAGGTTTATGTAACAGGGAATGAAATATGTAGAATGCCAGATCTTATCATATTCAGGAAACTAAGTTGTCATGCCAAATGTTAACAGATAAACCAAGAGAAACAAAGCAGTGCTGACAACATAGTAGGATAATGGCTTCAGTGCATAGGCAGACTGCTACTCTCTATATTTAAAAAAACTATGACAGAAACTTTATATCCCCACTTCTGAAAAGCAATGTGAACCTCCCCTTTTCACTTATAGACTATAACATGATTAGCACATAACTGAAACGGGACACATGATACGACACAAAACGTAGAGATGCGGTTTTTTTTTTTTAAATATAAAAAACAAAATGCTGGGGATAATAATATCAATTAATCATGCCAATATCTTTATAACAATATTTAAAGGTCGAAATTATAATAATTATACTTTTAGTACAAATAAAAAATTAATAAAAACAAATACAAAAAATAAAGACTCGTTTAAGTAGGAAAATATAAATAAAAAAAGATAGTGAAAAAAATTAATTTTAAAATTAAGAAAAATCTTAATTAGGTAGAAAAACAAAGATAAACATTTCTTACTACTTTATATATTAAGGTTTCCAAAGATAATAAGTAAAGCTTTTCTAATAAATTTTAGATATTAATTAATACAGGAAAAAGAATTAAAGACTTGAAATGTGTTCTAAATTTCAAAGAATTCAAATTTTCAAAAAAGTTTCAGACACGGGACTTGATTATTTTGAGGTTTATAAGCTTCCTAGAGTATATCAATATTCTTATATAGTATATGTAATAAATTAAAATAAAATAAATCATGCATTAGATTTGCAGCCAGATTCAAGCAATATCACCAAGCAATTTACTCACTATCTTGGCATCGATTTTTTTTTGGCAAATGGGTATCCGCGTCTTAAGGTCTTCAATCAATGCAGTTTGATCTTCTATTTGCCTGTCTACACTGTAAACCCATGACCATGCGAGCATCTTTTTTAATTGTTGTACCTTCAGTGAAATTTCTTCTATATGCTCCATGTTTTTAATTTGTATTTGCAACTCCACGAGTTCCTTCTCTATGGGTTTTATTGTAGCCTCCAATTCATCAACAAGAGCATTTGTAGATTGCAATTGCTCGTAAATACTTTGCAGAAGATCATTAACTTGTTGAAGAAGAGTTGCCTTAAAGAAAAACTGAACAGCGACGTGTCAATACAGAACTAACACTTTCACTTCAGATAATACAAGAATTGCAGGAGATAAATACCTTAAACTTATCCTTGTCATTTCCAGAATGCAAGAACTCTCTGCTTTTGTCTTGACTCATTATTACACAAGGATTCTCAACATCAATCTGCATCAATATTCACAAGTGGAAAATAAAAATATAGCATAAAGTACAGTTTTACCAAGATAGAAAATCCGAAAGAGAGAAAAAAAAATCAGTTTCTTTAAAATCAGTTTTTTAAAGAACATTCTCGCAACAAGCTGCATTCAGGATTTTTATAGTTTGTAATGAACCAATAATTTCTAGAATGAGATTTTAGCAAAGTCAGCATGTTTCAAACAATTAGAGAACATGTAGTTGACCATCGTCAAAAAAATAAAATGAACAAGCATCAACTAGAGAATCTTAAAGAGGATCCGTGTAGGTCCCAAATAGATTTTGGATGACCATTCAAGGAAAATAAAGAAACACACAGATGAAAACAAACAAACAAAAAATAAAAATAGAAGTTTGTGTACACTCTGTTATTAAGCAAACACTCACATTAAAATGTTCAATGAGCTCCCGCAGTTCATCTTTTCGACTAGCAACCTTTTTTCCTGCCAAATATATCCAAGGAAGATACATGAAAATACACCAATTATCATCAATCATGTAGCAGTAGAATAGCTGTTAGAAACACAAAGCTAGATACAGATCCATATTTATGGACTAGGTTGAACTCGGAGGGGACATCCAAAAGAAATATCCTCGCTCTGTAATTAGTGAGGCCATTGGTCAATAGGTGTTAACAAAAACAAATAGAAACCCATAATAGTAGGCCTCTATCTAACAATAACTACATAACCTATTTTTGGCATTTAAACATCTTACTAATATGACAAAGACCGTGAAGGAATGTCAATACTTTAGAAAAAACAATTGTTTGGAAGATTGTCTAAACCTTGAAAATCCTTCAAAATTGTAGAGCTTGTAGATTGGTTTATTCTACGTTCTATAATTATTGCATCGCCGTAGATTTCATGCTTAAAAGCTTCATCTCCTTGGTTCTTCAATTCCACTTCAACAACAGTATAACTGCAAAGGACCAATGCCATAAAAATGTAGCTAGTAAGACAAATATGATTTCATGAAAAGGAAGAGTGAAAAAGAAAAAAAAAATGATTCAATGGAGAGATTTAGAAGAAAAAAATAAGATAATGAACATTGTTACCGGCAGTTCAAAACATAATGAAGAACTAGTTAACAATGACTAAATTCAGATAACAAAATCATCAGCATATTCTCCTAAAGTTTTTCAACAGTAACTTCAGCATTTTCTGCCTGTAGAATCCTAAGTTAAAGCATTACGAGGCTATGTGTGTATACAAAATTTCAAATGCATTATTTCAATCTAATGAGGTTGCATTCTATTTAGTCAGTTCGTGTTTTTTCTAAACCCTCGGTTGCTTCATTCAACTATTTTCAAACAAAGCCAAGCCAAAAATGACATGATATTACAAAGTTTCAATTCAATTTAACCGCTGCGTATTATTAGCACATGCATTAAAAAGTACAGATTAGCAAGCACAATTCAGAGAATTTTACGGATAAAATAAGCGGCAAACGGAATATCAAATATGTACTCCAGAGAAGTCCTACAAGAGAAAAAACATCACACATTCAAATAAACAGGCAACAAAAGACCATTATAACCTGCAGCCAGTTTTGATAAAATCCTTTAATGTAGCAGCTCTCTGAGTCCCCTTAGCTCGACTTCCAAAAGCAATACACAAAGCAGTCAGAATTGCACTTTTACCACCTGCAAAATTTAATTAACCTCATTAATCACATTAATTTTTTTTGTCTACTAAATTTCAATTCAAAAAAAAAAAGTGTGTAAACATACTCCCGTTTTGACCAGTGACAAAATTAACCCAGGGGCACAGCTCAATTTGAAGATTACTATGGCACATGAAATTCTCTAGTCGGATCCTCGTAATGGTACCCGCTCCGGACCGAGGTCGTATATGGTGAAAATCGGAGAAACCCGTAGCGTCGCCCATGACTGTCGTTTTCAGTTCGTACGATTGCGTTTGCGAACCCTAAAATTTGAATAGAGGAGATACAGAGAGTGATGAGACCACTTGAGAAGTGGAGAGAGAAAATGGCACTGTTTGCGCCCTTGTTATGTATGATTGTGGCGGGAAGAGTGATGGATGGAGTGTGGACTGGAGAGTATGCGTAGCTGCTGCTGTTTTAGGGCTTTCTCATTGGGCTACTTTTTAGAATTTGTGAGTGGATCTCGGGAGCCCAGTTTAAAACTTTGTAAATAAATGTAAAAAGGGAAAAGGGTCGATTATGCCCCTAAAGTTTGGGGTCTGGATCAAGTAAGCCATCAACGTCCGGAAAAATTCTTCTATGCCCCCAACGTTTGTAAAAATGAACAATCAGACCCCTCGATTTAACGCTCTTTTTGATTGCTCCTAAAACTCTGTTAGTATGATCCTGCGTGGCAAAGATAAAAGGATCATTTATGCCTCTAAGGTTTTAATCTGGGATCAAATGAGTCCTCAACGTTTGAAAATGATCACTTGTACTCCCAATGTTCGAAAAAATTCACTTATGCCCCCAACGTTTGAAAAAAAAAAGAACAGTTAGGCCCTTCAGTTTAACACCGTCTCATTGCTTCCTATACTCCGTTAGTATGATCCTACGTGGCTAATTTATACCGTCAAATATTTTATCTACGGTGACGGTCTTGCTCTCAACAACAATGGTCTGTCATTGCAAAGTCATTTTATTACAAGACCGGGTTAAACCGATAAATTGTCCTTCTCCAACAATCGAATAAGGAATTATCTTCATTAATCGGTATCTTATTTGATGAAACTTGCAATGTCAAAGACGAAGGGAAAAAAAGTGTTTAGTGAGGTGGAAGGCGACAGTACTGAGATGGAACGCCAAACGAAAATGAATACAGTATTTATCATTTTAGTTGGTTTTTTCTATATAGTTGTTGGGTTTTAAATTTTTGTAGGAATGTAATTGTCAAATCGGAACACATAAAGAAGATGAATAAACTATTTTTTTATATAATTTATGTTTCATTAGTAATTACGTTTAATTGTCTTCAATGATAGCGGGCAATTATTACCGATTAATTGTTCGATGTCGATCACCTATGATTCGATTGAACGGAAAAAAATAAAATTTAGCCACATAGGTTCACACTAACGGAGTTTGAAAAGTAATGAGACAGTGTTAAACACGAGAAGGGGGGCTAACTCTTCATTTTTCAAACGTTAGGGGGCATATGTGAACCTTTTCAAATGTTGGGGCATAAATGAACCTTTTCAAACGTTGAGGGTTCATTTAATCCCGGACTCAAACCTTAGGGGTATAAATAATTCTTTTATCTTTGCCACGTAAGATTAGACTAACAGAGTCTTAGGATCAATGAAACGAAGTTAAACGAGAGTCTGATTGTTTATTTTCACAAATATAAATAAATACTTTACCCAAAACAGATATTTGGAAAATAATCCCCTTTTAATATTTTTGTGACTTTTTTTTTATAAATATTAAATAACTATATAATCAACTTTATTTCAAAAATAATAATTTACTTATAGAAAGAACTGGTAATTTATTTGAAAATTTGAAATCTCAGCCAAATTTGTTTTTCTTTCAATCGAGAAATTCTTATGTAGACTCGGTCTACCACGTCATCCGTAGACTAACCTATCACATTATGACACGTCATTAAAATGATGACAATCTTGTAAATTCGTTTTTACTTATTTACACCTTTGAATAGTAATATTACAAAATTGTCATCATTTTAATGATGTGTCATAATGTGATAGGTTTGGTCTACGGATGACATGGTAGATCGAGTCTACCTAAGAATTTCTCCTTTCAAAAATTAAAGGTAAATCTCCACAATTGAAAAGTTTATAAAAAATCTTATTTATGTATGTTACTTAACATATATAGTAGTATTTACTTAACATATTTTACTTTCTTTCTTTTTTTGAGGAAAAAAAAGGTATAGATTTTACTTAAAAGGTATAGATTTTCACATTCCATTTATAATCACAGTCCATGAGTTTTCAAACAGACTAAGAGCATCCCCAATGAACTCTTTAAAATTGTCAAACTCTTTAAATTAAAGAGTTTGACAATAAATTAGAAGTCCAATGGACTCTCTATTTTTTACATTTAGAGTAGAGAGTGAAAATGGCTCTCCACATGTAGAGAGCCATTTTCACTCTCTACTTCATTTTTCAAATAGTAAAATTTTAAATTTAAAAAAATAAGGTGGTTATTTTTACTTTTAAATATTATATTTTTACTTTTAGTAAAAAAACTCAATAAAAAATTAAATAAAAAAATCATTTTATTAATATTTAATATTTTATTAATATTTAATATTTTATTAATATTTTTTATGAAAACAAAATAAAATAAAATTTAAAATTAGAGAGGCAATTAATTTAATATTATTATTATTTAATACTTTTATTTTATTAAAATTATATACAATAGAAAACTGATATTAAAGAGTCCATTGGAGTAAAATTTTAAATATCACTCTTTATCTTTAAGATGCTCTTTATTTTACAAAAGATGCTCTTTATTTTAAAGAATACCATTGGGGATGCTCTAATTTAACCTTTTTTACAACTCTTTAAAGTTTCACCCGTCAGCCATCATCGCTGGCCTCAGTTTCAATCCAAATAATAGATGATAAATATATGTGATTAATCCAAGCAAAATGAAATTGTCCATCCACAAAATTTAATATTTTATAAAATATATTATAATTTTTAACTTTAATTAGTTTGATCTATTATTTTTTCAATTGTTGCCAAATATATTAATAACTTATTTTGAGCCGATGTGGCAAAATATTATCTGTCTATATGTATAAAGTTTATCATACGTGGCGCATATAACCCCGCGCTATGTCAATTCTAAATAAGTCGTGGGTATTTAAACTGGTAAAATTTAAGATTCGTAGTATATTTAATAAAACGTTAAAATTTCTAGTCGATAAGTTTATTTTGCCTGAATTTAATGCCGTGTTGATTATGAGCTTTTTAATTTGTATATTATTCTAATTAGCGGCTCTTACTCGTGAGTTATAACTCAAATAATATAAACTCTGTACAATGCATTAGTATGCTAGGACTGTGGGTCCAATTTTTCCTAAGAACACTCTCTATTCAAATGATCATAAAAAAGCGGCTCGTTTACTTCATCTAGCAATTCTGATCGGTCACAAACAACAAACAGTAAACCAAGTATTCCCGTTGTCGCTAAATATATAGTAGTTAAAAAAGAACAAAATTTTCCTGCAATAGCTATTGTAGGAGTTTCCTGCAACATGAGTGTAAAAGCTGCCACGTTACTATATCTCCTTTAATTAAATGGTTAAATAACTATTTGATTTTATAGTTAATTACCCATTTGATTCTAATTTATTAACCAACTTAATTCAGGTACATAACTGATTAATTGATCAAATTTTCATACATCTTCAAAATTATAGCCACATCTCCTTATAATTTAACAATTTTTGGTGTTTACAGCGATAATATTATAAATTCAATATACATATACGTGATTAGAAATAAATAAATTAAGCGAACCCTTTCATTCCGAATTAAAGAATTCGGAATGAGTCCAATCTCCCCAATTAGAATTCGATTTAAATTGTCGAATAATTTTACACTTGAACATAATTTAATAAAAAAAAAATGTTAAATATGTTAAAAAAACAATGAAATAAGATTTAATTTGATTTTAAATTCATTCAATCTTAACTTTTTGGAATCAGCAATTGCATCCTATAAAAACATAAAATTATAATTATAAATATAAACTAAATAATATAAATAATTTAATTTTGTAAAGGATCAATTATCTGAAAAAGGTTGAGTATATGAGAATTGATTTTTTTTTTGAATTATTGAATATAGGTGATTTGTAAATTAGTGTGTTTTAATAGTATTCAAAATCATAAATCTTAAAAATTCTAAAAGAAATCATATATCCTAATAATAGTTGGATTTGTACCAATAAAGAAAACAAATGGCACCAATACGTAAAAATAAAATTTTGGTTTACTAACTTGTTACACTACAACAAAAACAATTTTTAGTGACATATTTTTAGTAACATTTTTAACAAATGTCATTATAAATAATTAAACAATAGTAAAATAACATTTGATATATGACACTATAAATATGTATTTATTCTAATAATTATTTTAATTGTTAAAGTAAAAAAACTTATCACTTCGTAATTTTAATTTGCATCTAACCATTTTTATCCACAGTGAAAATACGCTATTAAACTGATTAAATCGTGCTTGGAATAACTTCCCACGTTCTGTCCCTTTCTTACTCGATTGCGGCCGCGGGCGTGCTACTCCTTTAACGCTTCCGCAATGCTTCTTCTTCTTTTCTTTCAAGTCTCAAGTCTCATTTTAGGTCAGTTATCACTTTCCTTCTGAGATCCTTTAGATTTTGATTTGGGTTGATTTCTAGGTTTTAGTAATTTTTTATCATCGTCCCCTTCTTCTGTTTGTTGCTACTCAATTGATTTGATTTGTTCCTGCAGAAAACCTATTCAATTGTAGCCGAGATTTTCTATTTAATGTCTAGAGACGAAGACAGGCATGCTGGGTTGATTTATGCGAATGTCACATTTGTCCGGGAGAGAGGTGTCGATTTTTCCGTCGCAGAAGAAGCTTACTATCTGGAATTCGTTGAAAGGTGGGGGCCGTGAGAAACCGAGGAGGATATCGGTGGACAGAATGTTGAGTGTGGGTGGAGAAAGGGCATTTGATCGGATGAATACGTGGGACTGTGATGGAGATGATGGTCGATGAATTTGGAAGGTGAATCTGACGATGGAAATTTGTTAACAGACCATATGTAAAGGTTATAAGAATTATGAGCTTATGCTCAATCTCCAGCTAGGAATCAGGTAACCAAATTCATGCTCATTCTTTTAATCGTTTCTCTTCTAATTAATATAAAAAATTCTTATTGTTTCAATTGTTAACATTTTGTCACAATGTTTATTTCTGGGGATTGTTCAAGATGCTGGTTAAATACTTAGTGGTACTGGTATCAGATTTATTTATTTATTTTAAAGGTCTAATATTTATTGATTTGAAAGGTTTGTTACCATATATGTCTCAATTTGTATTAATTTATGGCTTTGGCAGATTCTTGAACAAGGATCGGTCGATTTCAATATGGACTTAGACTTAGGTTTCTTGACAAAGACTCACAAATACACTTCAGAGTTTGGAAATGAAGAAGTAATTTTATCAAGCAGTTGGTGTGTATCAAGAAAATCATGGAACCTAAAATCGCTATGATCTTAACACTCACTCAAAGTTGACGAGCATCAAGGAAATTATGGAGCCTAAAACCGCCTCTTATTGGGAAAGACATCACTGTGTAATATCAATTTAGAGGAAAATGAAACAGATGTTTGTTACATTATTTAATTTTTTTATTTCATGTTTTTAATAATTTGTGTAAGAATTTAAACATCAATGAATATAAGATTAATTAGTTTTCTTTCCAAATATATTCATCTTATTATCTTACTAACTTATGTATTTTTTTAATATTCATGATTGAATTGTGTAAAACATGATAAATACTTTAATAAATAAAGAAAAAAAAATTAAACATTATTATAATTCATAATATTATGGCAAAATATTTTCTCATAATCTAATTATTAGGAAAATATTAAATATTTATTGTAACACTTTATAAATATTATTATATTATGTGCTATAACAATGTTTAATATATGTCACAATAAATACATTTAAATGTTATTAGAAATGGCTACAAACATTTACTTTAAACGTCACTTAAACACATAACGACACCGTCAAATGTAACATTTTAGTGACACTTGTGAAAAATGTTGGTATAAACTTTAAACAACGTTTTTTTAGCATTAAGTAACATTTGTTCGATGTCACAATAGATAGTTTTTGTTGTAGTGTTAGTGCCTCAGTGCATGGACTAAACAAGTCAATTAGCAAAAATTGAATGATTAGTTAACTTGTTAGTGCCTCAGTGCATGGACTAAACAGGTCAATTAGCAAAAATTGAATGATTAGTTAACTAATTTACAGATGATAAAAGATTTGTCAATTAACTAGTTCAACACCTGAACTGAACTGGTTATTTAATTAGGATCAAATGGTTAATTAACCATTTGATCAAAGAAAAAGTAGTAACGTGGCAATTTAATTAGAATCAAATAGTAAAATAACAATTTTATCAAAGAAAAAGTAGTAACGTGGCAGCTTCTACACTCTTGTTGCAGGAAACTCCTACAATAGTTATTGCAGGAAAATTTTGTTCGTTAAAAAATATATTATGTGGGGAATTCTTAAAATAAGCTGCATTTGATAAATATTTTGCCCATTGAAGGTCCTTTTAGTTTTTTGTTTAGTGAAAATGCTGTAACATGAAAATAGTAATAAAAGATTATTAATATATAATTATAATTTTTTTCATATCCACCATAGTGATCCTTTCTAACAGCTCTGATATCAACATATTTTAAACAATGTGGAATATCAAATTAATTTATAATATTTTTATATAATAATTTCTTTTAACTAATATCATGTTACTGGAAGTGTTTATTAACATAAAAATACACACTTACCTATGGAATTTTATTTAAACAAAATTTGAGAATAGTCATTTATTTTAGGCAAGGACTCATGATTAGACATGTGCATTGGCCGGTTCAACTTGTTTGCATTCGAAATCAACTGAATGATCCAACCAACTAAAATTTGTTAAATTTAATTCAAACCGACATTCAAACCACAACAAATCGAGTTGAACATTTTGGCTTGATTTGCTTCAATTAAAAATACTTTTATTTATTTATTTGTTTGAATTATTTTTTCTCAAAAACTAAAACTTTTATTAATAATAATAAAAATTACAGATGAACGATTCCTCAACACATTGAGTTCGCTATTCTAAAAGAGATGACAAGAACTGTAAAAAAATTACAGTCATCAACTAGGGCTCTAATATTATATATATATATATATATATATATATATATATATATATATATATATATATAATTATTAGTACATTTATACCAATGAGTTATAACTCAAATGGTATAAGCGCTAAGCAGCAAACTGTTAGGTCGTGGATTCAATTTCTCTCATAAGCACTCCCCCTCTCCCAGATTATCGAAAAAAATTATTAGTACATTTATATATTGCGTGTAGTTTATAACTTATTGGTTAGCTATAATTAAAAGATAAAAAATAAATTTAACATTTTGAATGTTACTTAATTAAAAAAACTAATAAATGTTCTATAATTTGACTTCGACAATTAAACGTTATAATACATAAATTAACTATAAATATTAATATATTTAAAAAACAAATAAAATAAATTTACTATAAATAAAATATTCATCCCACATGCAATTTTTTTTTTGATTTTTAAAATATCCAAACCAAATCGAAATTTAAAATAAAACTTATATTAAAAATGTAAACGGAACTAAAATATATTTATTAAATAACCGAATAATTATTATAATTTCATTTCGGTTTTACAGTTCGGTTCGATTTTTGCACAACTCCTAATCGGAATCACTCACTCTATACCCTCTCTTTATTTGTGCCTTTGTTGACGGATATTTTTTGTTACCTACTCCTTTTATAGTTTCCTCCGAATTGCATATATATACACAACACACGCGCAAACCCTTCTTTCCTTAGTAGTAATATATAGAAGCCAAAGAGCTTCTCAATCACCATCAATGGAGAAAAATCGTATCTGCAAGATCTGTAACAGACGTTTTGCTAATGGAAAAGCCATGGGAGGCCACATGAGATCCCATTTAGCTAAACTTCCTTTACCTCCTAAACCAATCGTTCAGCAAGTTCAGAGTCCATCTCCAATCAAATTACCGTCACCGTCTCCGTCATCTTCTTCTTCCCTAAACTACCCGTATAATCGTATGCAATCTTACCGATCTGTTAATCATGAGCTTCCTTTTAGGTCATCAAAACCTAATCTTTCCGTTACTGCTACTGTTAATGATGTTAATGACGATGGAAGTGATACAGATTCGATGAGGAACAATAATCCAACCGGAAGAAGATCGAAACGACGTCGCAAATCTATAGAAAAAGTGGTTGAATCGTCGCCTGAACATGTAAGTTGGATCACTCATGATTTTCTTAATGAAGAAGATGTTGCTTTGTGTCTTCTTATGCTTTCAGAAGATAGACGTGCTTGGGAGTATATGAAAAAAAAGTTTAAGCATGACTCTGAACCCGAACCCGAGAATGAAGGTGAAGGTGGTGATGAGGATGAAGATGATGAGTCATTCGATGTTATTCCTATTCGATCCAAAGCGAAAACTAAATACAAGTGCCAAACATGCAAAAAAGTGTTCCGATCTTATCAAGCATTAGGCGGACACAAGGCGAGTCATAAGAAGATCAAAACTACTCAGGAATACGAAGAATGTAGTTGGGGCGGCGGGGGAGCTGGGGGTGGCGCCAGTGCTCGAAATTGCGATCCGGTATTGGAGCATAGGGTGTTCAAGTGTCCATTTTGTGAGAAGGTGTTTGATTCTGGGCAGGCACTTGGTGGTCACAAAAAGGTGCACTTTTCTTACTTAGGGGATCCTAAAGTGTTAGCTAAATCCAGTGATACTTTATTAGATCTCAATTTACCAGCTCCTCAAGATGAAGATGATGGTGAACTTGATCAAGCTCAGTCTTATTATCTTAGAAATTGAAACGAAATTGCAGCTTTTAATCTAGTTCAATGTAAGTCATCATGAACACACATTTAAATGCTCTTATTTTGATTGTGCATATTTTATAATTAGGTCATTTACAATTTGAATTGATTTGAATTATTAATAAACGTATCTTCTTCTTCAAAATTAATTCTTTTGATTATGCATGAAGGGTGATCTAATGTCGAGCTGGATTGAGCCAACTGTTTTTCCTAATTTTACTCACTAAAAAACTATATAGAGAGGAAATTCATCAAAGCATTTCTGTTTTTGTTTGGATACTAAGATTAGCTTTTACCTGTCTGTCATCACTGATTTACTTATAAATGGTTTTAAAGAGTTGGTGAAAAGGTCAAAAATAAAAAATAAAACATTTTTTTTCATTCTTATCTTCTCCATAAGTCATTAGGGTTTAGTTAGCTTAGCCAATTGTCAAGCAAAAAACCTTAGAGTTACGGCCACTAGTCCAGTCATTAGTTACTGAGTTTCTTAACCTAATTACTTGCCCAACATTCTCAAGTTAAGAGTCGCGTAAATATAAAAGCCTCAACCATATAACCCAATCTTCGCGTCCTCTCAAAAGCCTAGTTTAAGTCCAATTAATTATAGGACTAATGATTCAGAAAAATTAAATATTTGTGTTTTTTGGAATTAAATTTTTAATTTGTATAAATTTTAGTCTAATTTAAAGTGAATAATAATTTTATTTCAATTTGAATCATTGTTCGATTTTACATGATTTTTTTGTTTCTTTAACGATAAATTTAAAAAATTACATGCGCATCTTTTAAATATATAATTTTTAAATATTAAATTGTTAACAATGTGGTGTATGATAATTAAGCTATTTTTGAAATTAAATTAGAATAGTTGTCGGTCTTTAAAATTGAATTTAATCATTGAAATCAAACTATTTAATTTGATTTAAAAATTTATAGAAGATTTGAGTTATTTTATTAGCAAAAATACACAAAATTAATTAACCTTGATAGGTGGGATAATTGACGTCAAAAGGAGTAGATCTATAATGTGTGTATATGTTGGATAATACTTCCAAATAGACTTAATTCTTTTGCTTATTCTTCTTGAACTTGCTTCCAAGAAATAGCTTTTTTTTTTTTTGCCAAAGGAAAGAAATAGCTTTGACAATAGCACATACAGCAGTGATATCTGGAGTCCACAGCAAAATTGTTAGTATTTTTAATGCATATCAGTTTTGCATGGACACATGTTTATTGTTAGGTGCCTTTTTATACCATTTTAGTGGTGACTGATGCTGTGATTTTGTTCCTTTTAAGCATCGAATCATTTTTTAATTGAGTTTTAAGTTTTAACCATTTTGATTAATAAGGACATATATTCAAGCCTAATTGAAAATAATAGTTCTGAATTGCCAATTAGGGAAAGAGAATAATTTTCTAATTAGTACTATATTGTTTCTTTATTCATTGAAAGACAAAAAAATTCCAGCAAGCCACAATTAGTGCTCATTAGTTTTGATGGGAAAATTGGGCAAGAAAGGTTACAATTTCTGGATGGGTCGTATGATTTTGTAATGAGTGGGAAACGTATAAATCAAATTTGATATACTTTAACAATTTAATTAGTTCATAGTGTTCACATTAAGATCAATTTTTATACTTCAGTGTTTTTAGATAGAATAGAAAGCAACTAGAAGATGTTTATGTTTATTCTCATGTGCTAATCTTAATATATTTATATCTTTTATTTTATGTTTCTATTAATTTTAATGTATTTATATATTTTACGCACTTCTAAAAACATACATAAAAACGCTACAAAACTTCACAATATTCTAAGATGGCTTTGGGCAATTGGGCCTTTCAATTAGGGGTGTGTACTCGGTTTCAATTCGGCTGAAATTATCAAAACCAATCGTTTTTTAAGGATTCGAAAGTTAATCGAAACTTTGACCAATAATATCGGTTCGGTTTGATTTGATTTTACTAAAATAGGAAAATAATACATCCTTTTTAGAATTTTATTCATAAAAAATAAAAAAATAGAAAATTTAAACTTAATTAACAATCAAATCCGAGTCAAATTGTAATGTTTTATACACTATAGTATTTTTTTTAAAAAAATAGTAGTGTTTTTTTTAAAAAAATTAATAAATTTAAATATATCAATTTTTTTGGTTTTTTTATTTTTTAACACTTAAAACCGAACCGAAATCTATAAAAAAATATCATGATTTTAAAAGCGAACTGGCTATTCTCGGTTCAATTTTCGGTTCGATTCAGTTTTTGCACACCCCTACTTTCAACACTATTAAGGCAAAGAAGGCACCTTTCGAAAGGTCTGAGGTATTAGAAAGACACTATTTTAAAATAGCTATAATTATAGAATTATGATTCATTCAAGTTTATGTCAATTTGATGGATCAAGTTCAATCAGTTCACATCGTTCACTACTAAATGAATAGAGTAAGTCAAAAAAAGTACCAGTTAAACTACATTAATCTAAAGAAAAAAAAAACTACATTAATCTACAACATTCATTTAATAATAAATGGCATAGATCGTGAACTTAACTCCCTAAATTTGAAAAAAGAACTTCAAGTAAATCCCAAATCTATAATTTTAACCTTTTGTTGGGATTTATTAAAGGCCGATGACAATCTTAAGTAGACAATTTATAAAGGGCGTAGACTTTTCAAAAGAAGTACTCCCTCCGTCCCATTTTAGAAGTCCCATTTGACTTTACACACAGATTAAGAAAACATTAATTATTCTTGTCTTTTCATGTTTTTTCATGTTTTGCCCCTATTTATGATAGTGGAATTTTCCATAGAGCTCTTTTAAGATAACTAAAATAAGGGTAAAATGGGGTATTCAATGGAAAAGTATTCTAAAAATAATAATGGGACTTTTTAAATGGGACATCCCAAAATAGAATATGGGACTTTTTAAACGGGACGGAGGGAGTATTTAATTTTGTGAGTTAGTAAGGAGAGACATGTTCTTATTGAACTACCACGTGTGCGTGGTTCGATTGATAAATTGGCTGGTCTAATTTGGTTCGATCGAACACTTATTATATTATTTGATTTTTTTGTTTAATTGAACGTTGTAATAAATATAACATTTTTAAATCAAAACGCTCCGCTGATTTTAAGCCATTTTTTTCCATTTTTATTTTATCACAATTTTTTTAATTTTCTATACATCGGTCAAACATCTACATATCTCTAGTTTTTCTCTTTAAGTTTTTTCTTTTTTTATAGTATTGTAATCATACTTTTGGTCTCCCTGTATTAATATATCTACCTTGGTTAAAAAAAAAAAAATTGTCCACTTTCCTTTGAGATATACAATTTTACAAAGCTTATTTTCAAGGGCATTTTATATAAAATACTATATTTTTTTAATATTTACTTTTTTACTATCCTTTCTAAATTTACCAACTTTTTTTTAACTAATTTTTAAAAAACTTTACTTTTATATTAATTTTCATTTTTCAACATTTTCTTGTATTATTTTTAAATTTTTTTCATCATTATATTCACGCAATTAATATTATCACATATTTAAATTTAATTTTTTTTTATTTTTTTGGAATTTTTTGAATTTTGACTTTTTTTTATTGTTGACATTTTTCGTCAGTTCTAAAATCAACACAAATTCAACAACATGTAATAAACTAACTAATTTAAATTTTTCAATTCCTTTTTTAACTATTTTTTTCCATATATAATATGGTCTTTTTTGTTAATGCTAATATCAACATTGTCACGTTACAATAATTTAACATCATTATTGTCTTTTTGACTAATGCATCAGCAAAATATCAACCGAAAATCAACACAGTATCAACAATATAATATTACAATAATTTAACATGATTATTTGTCTTCTTCTCCAATGCTAAAATATCATTACAGTCTCACTTTAATTTTTATTTTTTTAGCTTATTTCAATGATAAAATTATCTTATTTGTCAATGTTAAAATCATGAAAATATCAACTGATTATCAACATAATACCAACATAAAATTAGTAACACTATAATATTACAAAAATCATCAATCAACCATCATCAACAAATCGTACTGCATAATTAAAAAAGCGCTGAAATACAACCAAATACAATAAGAATATGCAGAACTAATAGATTTTTATTTCATAAAACTACAAAATTATTTTATGTAACATGAAAAGATAATCTTTATACATGTTTAATAATGAAAAATTATTGTTATATAAAAAAAATAAAAAAAAAATGCATTTGAAACAAAAAAGAAAGAAGAGAAACGACAACTTCAGATCTGATGAAATTAAAATAAAAAACGGCGATAGTAACAACGAGCAAAAAAAAAGACTTTAATGGCGAGACAAAGATAGAATGACAAAAATGGAGCATGAAGAACATATCTGAAAATGTGGATCAATTGAGTTGAAGATGAACAGAGATGATTATGGGGGAAGAAGAAGAAGTTTTATGAAAATTTGAGTTGAGAAAGAGAGGAGAGACAAATACGACGAGAGAGAAAATAATTATAATTTTGAGGGTATTATTTGAGAGAAAGGGTATACATGTGAACAATATAAAAGATATTATTTTCCGTGTACCGTATTTTAGAGATGTAGAAGTTGGACCCATATAAAAATAAAATATTAAAAAAAATTAGTTGTTTGTGTAAAAAACCCTACTTTCAATGTATACTTTATTTGAGTTTTTTTAGTGACCACAGTGGGTGTTATTAAATTTATTTACATAGTGGACAATTACTACGTCAATTGTAATGGCTTTTTCATTAGAATTAATTCTATAAAATAATCACCAACTTTATACGTTTTTTTTATTTTAATTACGTTTTTTTAAAAAATATCAAATAAAATCACCACTTTTTATTTTTTTACAAATATGTTACGAATGTGAAAATTTGGCGTATCTTTATTAACTCGACAACCGGAATCAAAAAGAAAAGACACCTGATCTTTATTTTTTTGTTAATTATGGCATTAGTCGGATGTAGGATATTTATTTGGGAGGAGAAAGACACCTGATTTTCTCATTGGTGATAGAATTGCAAAAAAATAAAAGATGGTGATTTTATTTAACACTCTTTAAAGAATGCGATTAAAATAAAAAGACGTATACAAATGATGATTTTATATAATAAACCCTTTTTATTATGAGGAGGACATAGTCAGGGGCAGATCTAATAAGAGCGTATGGTGGGCAATTGACCACTTTCATAGTTTGATTATTTGAAAAAATATGAATTACATAATCTAATACTATAGTTTTTCTGTAGTAAAATCATAAGCACTGCCCACCTTAAAATTTATAATTTGTCAATTTTGCCCATTTAATAAACTTTCAATACAAGTTTGTCCACTTTATAAATAATTTTTGGATACACCACTGGACATAGTTGATTGTTTCTTTTTCACCAATTAAACAAAACCGCAAAACGCCTTGAAAAAAGTGATTTTGTCTGGTATTTAAACATATCTTCAATCTGTCAATTTATCTTAGTCTATAATATTTTTCAACATTTCCACTCGAATTGGACTTAATTTAAAACCATACTATAAAAGTATCTACTCTAAATATTTGAGTAAATATAACTAATTTTTTTAAATAGGTATGAACTAAATTATCAAAATAGACCAAATTTGAGTTATATGATTCCATTCTATAAGTTCAAAAATCGAAACGATCATTTGGTCGAATTTACAGTGAAAAAATTATAATTAGATGCATCTATAGGAAGAGAATAATGCATGATCAAACTATAATTAACTATAATTTTCAATTGCCAATAGGATGATTATTTTCCAATTAGAAATAAAAAGGCATGCACTAGCATCATGCAGAATGCAACAAATTGATTAAAAAAATAAAAAAAATAAAACCTAGGAAGGTCAAACAATAAAGAAATGACAATTTATTCTTCATAGTATTACCAAACGACAAATTCAACTTAGAAAAAATATCTATAGCCGCAAAATCTGAACCCACGTCGTGCAACCCTCGACTTGATTTCGTGAAACAGACTACAAAAGTTAGTCCTCTCGGGCCCAATGGCATGCAACGTGCAATCAACTTCTCAACGCGGTACTGTTATTCATTATATTTATAGGCGTAGCCATGCAATTTCGTCCATTCTAATTTTCTTTGTAAACCATTATCTCTGAGATCGATCATCAACAAAATGGAATCCCCACTTACCCGCCGGAATCCACCAACGCCGATCCCCTCGCCACGCCTTGCTCGGAGCAGAAGTGGAAGTGAAAATAATTCAATCACAATCAACAGCAGCCAAAAATTCAATTCTGAGAGATATACTTCCCGAGCAAAATCAACTACTAGATCATCAAGAAACACACAAAACGAAGAAAATACGAAGAAACCATCATCAAAATTACTTCAAAAAAAGTCTACTAATAACAATGATGATGATAATCGTAGCAGTAGTGGCAAAGATGGGTTCGTTAGGTTCTTGCAGCGGGAAAATCCACGTAATTCTCATGCAGCAACTACTAATAAGATGATTGTAAAGGCGGCTTCAAAGTCCCCGTCAGCTTGGGCTTTATCGCCAGGAAGGTCGACACTGTTTAATGTGTTGCCGTCACCGGAGTTGTTGCCGTTTACTATTGGCGGAGAAGAGAAAAAGAAGAAAGTCAAGAGTGGTGGCGGGGCAGTAAGTGGAGTTCTGAAGTACTTTAAGCAAAAGAAATTGTGTTCAGTGCAAGAAAAAGAGTATCTGAAATTTAGGGTTTTGCATAATAGGCTATTGCAATGGAGATTTGCTAATGCCAAGGCTGATGCTACTATGGCCTACATGAAGAAAATTGCAGAGGTAAGTAATTTTTTTTAATTAAGATAGATTAACAAGTCTTTTACTTACAATATATTTATGGTTGTTAACCCGTTTAATACCGAATTTTTACCTTTATAATCAATTTGACATTTAAACTAAAATTCATATTAAGATGGTCGATAATTGCAATTTACGTTTTAAGCTACAAATATATACCGATGAGATAGAAATATTTATCGAATAACCATATGTAACATCAGTATACATCAGTCTGTATTAGTTCAAGAGCCTTCCTCTAAAATGTAAATTAATTTAATGGTACCATTTTGATACAAATTGAAGTTTCGGTGCCAAATTGTACAAAGGGCAAAAGGTTAGTAATAACCCTAAAATTTATCTAATATACCTTTTGTTTTTTCAGGAAAGGTTATTCCATGTTTGGCTAAGAATCTTGAATTTAAGGAATATGTTATTAGAGAAGAGAACTCAAATGGTGAAACTGAAGAATGAGGTCAAATTATACCAAATTATTAATCCACAAATGAATTTGCTGACTGAATGGCCAAAAATAGAGAAAAAAAATTGTGAAGCAGTGAGCAGAGTGACCAGAAAACTGTCAGCATTTTCTGTCAAGCTCCCTTTAGTAGAAGAGGCTAAGGTAATACAGTTTTTTTTCATGTTACAGCTTTCTTTAAGTTCTAAAAACAGGGCATGTCTATTTTTTTTTTTTTAATAAGGTGTCAATCAATCGGCAATCTCTAAATTTATGGCTAAATACTCTCAACTATTTTAATCAATTAAAAATAATATTTTCTATTTTTAAATAAAATAAATAAAATTAAATAATTTGAACAAGTTCATGAACTAAAATAACTCAATTTTGTCCTAAATTGATCTATAATGAGAGTATTTGACCAAAAATTAAAAAATTTATTATTCTTAATTGGTCAAAATGACCGAGGGTAAGTTATTTGGCTCCGAATCACAAATTTAAAAACCGAATTGACTATTTGCTCGTTTTCTCCCCTAAAGAGCCTATAATTTTATCAATTACAGGGAGATGTGGAATCCATACATAAAGCTATGAACACAGCTCTGGAAGTCATGAATGGCATAGAAGCCACAATTACTAAATTCTTTTTTCAGGTTAATTTAACTTCTTAATCAAGTGTTTTTATGCCTAATATCATATTATAAAGTAAAGTAAAAAAAAAGCTTATAAAAATTAATTGGCAGGTGGAGAAAATTTTGTATCTGCTTACAGAGCTTACAACTAAACTAGAACATCAAAAGGAGAGATTGGGAGAAATGGCAGAGATTGTACTCTTGGTTTCTAAACTGTTGGTAATTAACCTTCAATTTTCCCATAATTTTCTGTTTTTCTTGGTCATTTTTCTATGATCATGGGCCTGACTTCGAACTCTATGTACTCTGTAATGTTCAGCTCAGCCCAATATTTAAAGCAACTGTGAATTAGATATCTTGTTGGGCCCAAGCCTTTTTTGTTGTGAATTTTCTTTGGGAATTTTGTGGTAACATTTACTAGTCTATGTTTACAGGCATGGGAGAGAAGTGTCAGGGTACAGCTAATACAAGTAGTGGAAGAACCAAGAAGCAAAGAGGGTCTTAACAAAATGCAGTACCATATCCAAGCAAATTAATCAATACAAAGAAGAGTGACGGAATAAAAAGAAAAAAGAAAGACGAAAAAAGGAGGCGAGATGGTATGATTAGAAAATATCGAAATGGATTTAAAAAAGAAAGCAATCGGTAATTGGTGGTTAAAAGAGCGGCTGTCACGTGACTCACGTCCCTCAGTTCCGTTCCTGAACAATGTACATTTGATAAGTTATGACATGTATAGCATGAAATAGTTTAGTATTAGGCTTAGAATACAATTTTATGTCTTTTAAATAAATGTATACCAGCATTTTCAAGAGTGATTTTTATGCCATTTAGACAATTCCATACCATCACAGAAAAATGCCCTTTAATTCTAATGCAATCCCATGATTAAGTTGGGATTGTTACTACGATGTGTACTTTGCATGTACTAATTAAAATCCAAAGCTTGCATGGGATTAGTTTAATACTATGCAACTCCAACTGCAACTGCTAGGTAGTTGAAGTCTCAACACATGATATTACATCTTTAACTATGTTTTACAATCACTATAGCAAAACCTGAGTGGCATAGGTGTATCCCAAAGTTGCAGATCTTTTTGACAAAATTATGCACCTTTTGAATTCTACCAGTTTTTCTAATTTATTTTTCTTAATTTTAATTGCTTTATAACCAACCCATATTACTTAAAACAAATCGAATAAAGATCCTAAATATTTTATTCATAGGAGTGACACGTAGCGTAATTGATTAACAACTCTAATTAATAAAAATATTTGAATCAAATTATAATTTATCAATTAAAATGATAAAAAAATAACCAGTGATGTTACATAGTTTATTATACTTCCTCAACCTAATTCACCCAACAATTTTTTAATCAGAAGAAAATTATAAGTACATGCATAGGTTGAATGAAGAGACTTTAGCAATCTTTATGACAGTGGCATAACACTCTTTGGTTTTTGCTACCTTTAATGTCAATTTTGGTCTAAGAATGAATTGCCTTTTAATGATTACAAATCTTCCTACTTTTGGCCCACTCATAATTCCATTCCATATCACAATCATAAACTCTCCAATTTAAAATGTTAATTAACAAAAGTTCATGTCCCACCCAATTATACCACCAGAAACAAAATTAGAACAAGAAACACTTGAAATTTTCATTAGAACAAAAAATAACTAAGAAAAATCACTTCTCCTATACCAATCTCCCCATCATTTCAAAAATAACATCAAAAAAGTAAAAATTAATCATATTAACATTCCACATTAGCCTTCAATTCAGTGGCATCACCGGCGGTAACTATATTATCACCAACCCCACCGCCACCACTGCTAACAAAACTTCCAGGCAATTTCCTCTTAGGTTTAGCTTCTTGTAACATCAACATAACGTCCCTCATCGACGGCCGGTCCGCCGGATTCCGGCTAGTGCAAAGCAGTGCAATTCTAAGCATTTGCATCATCTCCTCTCTTACTGATTCAATTAATGCCCCTGCATTTTTGTCCAAAATGTCAATCGTGCCCTCTTTAGTTTTAATTTTGGACCTCACCCAGTCTACAATGCTATTGCCGTCACCAAATTCAGCAGTAACTGATCTTTTGCCGCTAATAATCTCCATTAATAGTACTCCAAAGCTGTAAATATCACTCTTTTCATCTACCTGTAAGGTGTAAGCATATTCTGCAAATAAAAAGATAAAAAAGATATAATTAATAACCCAAATCACAAAAGAAATTAAAAATTAAAAGTCAAAACTATAATTGATTAAATAAATGATATTATTTTAATGTGGGTCCAATTTGTATTTAGCAGACAAAAATGGACAATGAAAAAGAACAAAGATAAGGAAGAGATCACGCGCAAATAGTGCAGCATGCTCAAAATCAGTTAAGGTATTCGCGGCGCCAAAAAAAAACATGACGTGCACTGCAGCTGCCGTCGTATTAGCCCACTCTTTTGAACGGAAATTCGATATCATACTTTATTCAGTAAAGGATCATCCAAATCCCCATACTAAATATGAGTGTTTCATAAAATTAAATTTACTTTATTTTATTTAAAATTTTTTTTTAATTTTTTTCTTCTAAATATACAAAAATAATCATAGAAATATTGGATGTAAATATATTAAAATGGATATAAAATATTTAATTAAATAGCTTAATTTTTTAAAAAAAACCTCACGTCAATTCTACTCAAACTTTTAGAAAACACTATTTTAAATTATTTTACATTTTCAGCTTTTATTTATAGCTATTTTTTAAAATTGATTGAATTTCAGCTCCTCTTAGACCCTTTCAAATGGCAAAAGTGCACCTTATTTTTAGTTTATTAAAACGTCCATGACTACAAGCTAAAGATATAAAATGAATATAAATATAAATTTTAAAGAGATTCGGTTAATATTAACTTCAGTTAAAAAAAATCAATTATTTTAAGATGTTATATAAATAAAAATATTTTCACCTATAGATTGAATTTATACAAATCCAGCCTATAAATTCAAAACATATGAACCTTTACTCAAACTTTAATTGCTTTATCTAAAGATAAAGGGAAATAAATTGCTGGCTTATGTTCATATAGCCCATCAAAAGCATGGTTTTGATGTTACCCATTTAATTACAGGTGGTGCAATTTCAGTCGCCTGTAGTGGACTTGATCGTCACCCAACAAAACGAACTAAACACAAAACAAATTAAAAAAATATGCGTCTAATCAATCAAAAGCAAGTAGTCAAAGAAATGGATCAAAACTAACCTGGCGCAATGTAACCATAAGACCCAGCAATCACCGACATGGACTCATCACTCTGGATCAACTTAGCCACCCCAAAATCAGCTACTCTCGCCTCCATCTCACCGTCCAATAGAATATTGCTAGGCTTCAAATCACGGTGAACGATCACCGGATCACAGTCATGGTGAAGATAGCAAATCCCTTGAGCAACACCTAAAGTAATTTTATACCTCGTAAACCAATCCGCTACTAAATTTTCACCCTTGTTTTTACCGTGCAGTAAATCTTCTAAATTTCCATTCGGCATGTACTCGTACAACAGCATTGTGCACTCTCTGTTACTGCAGTATCCTAATAATCTCACTATATTCCTATGCCTCACATTCCCCAACACGTCCACCTCAGCTAAAACCCCGCTCCGCCGTCTGATGCTCTCTTTGTGTTTACTCCATAGTTTCTTAACCGCTATGATCTCGCCACCTGGCATCTCCGCTTTATAAACTGTTCCAGTCGATCCCATCCCTAAGATTTTATCACTCATTGAAAGACACTCGAGCACATCATCCGCCGTGAAATTTAGCCGCTGAAAAGCGGTTAATTTCCACGGTCCGATCTCGCTCTCGTCGTTGAATTTCCGATTGTAGGTCGCGTGGAAGCATCTAGTTCCGGCCACCAGAATAAATAAACCTATACCGAAAGCCGCCGCCATGATCCAGACAATTGCACCGGCGGTCCTCTTCGGCTGTTGCCGGTGGTGAACCTCTAGCTCTCCGGAGGTTAAAGTGTCCATCGCGCATGGTTTTGCTAAAACGCGACCGCAGAGTCCTTCGTTACCTAAAAACGACGACGGATGAAGATTGGGGAAAATCGTACCGGAGCCTGGAATTGGACCGGTTAAACGATTAAACGAGACGTTGAAGCTCTCCAGAGTGGTACAGTTGTCGAAATTTGACGGTATTGAACCGGAGATAAGATTACGAGAAAGATCCACGTCAGTGATAGCCGGAAGAGTAGAGATTTCCCATGGAATTATACCGGTGAGAGAATTCCGGCTTAAATTTAAACAAATAAGCTTCTCGCAATGACCGATCGTCCACGGGATTGTACCGTTTAAAAAATTATCTTGTAATTCAATTTTGTACACGCTTTTGCATCCGATAAAATTAGGGATTTCTCCCTTGATTTTGCTCGAACTTGCTGAAAATATCTGTAAATTCTGCGCGCTCCATATGTTACTTGGCAATTCGCTGTTGAAGCTGTTTTGAGAAATGTTCAGATATTGTAACTGCTCTGCATTGCCAAGATCCTGAGGGATTTCGCCTGTGAAGCTGTTTTTGCTCAGGTCTATGAAGTTTAAGCTTGGCAAGAACCCGAAGCCGAGCGGAATTGAACCGTTAAGCTGATTATCTTGAGTTCTCAATCTTGATAAAGAAGTACAGTTTCCCAGTGATTCTGGCAGGCTTCCGATGAACTTGTTGGAGAAGATTATGAGCTTGATGAGCTTGTTTCCTTGGCAAAGATTTAATGGAATTGGACCGGATAAAGAGTTGTTGGAGACGTCTAGCCATGATAATTTGCCGTTGGAACCGAGTTTTTGTGGGAGAAAACCTGTTAGCCAGTTGCTCCAAAGACATAATGTCTCAAGATTTGGTAATTCGCCAATTCCTTTCGGTATTTCTCCGATGAATTGGTTTCTCATCAAGCTAAGCCTGGTTAGCTCTGTCAAAGATGAAAATCCCACTGGTATTGTTCCAGTGAGAAAATTCTCTGACAAATCAAGAACTTTCAAACTCTTTAAATTCGTAAAACTCACCGGAATTTCGCCACTGAATTTGTTACGAAAAAGTAACAGCATTTCAAGTTTTGTTAACTTCCCCAATCCTTTTGTGAGATTACCAGAGAGTGAACAGTTTGAGATATCCATGTACCGGAGATTACTTAACAATGAGAATTCCTCGGGTAAGTTCCCTGTAAGCTTATAATTGTATCCAATTTCCATGCGCTCAAGCTGATTCAGAAATCCCAGCTGAGGTGGCAGTGATCCTTCTAATTGATTTCCAGCTAAACCCAGATACTTCAATTTCTGAAAGCTTCCATACTCCAACGGAATTTCCCCTTCGAAATAGCTTCCCGTAAGGTTGAGCTGCTCCAAGAAAGGTAACGAGACGAACTCTTTCGGCAATGAACCAGTGAAATTATTGCTGTATGCATGAAAAACTCTTAAGAATTTAAGCTTGGAAATTCCAGGCGGAAAAGTTAAATTGAAAGCGTTGTGGCTGATATCAATACTCCTGAGCTCAGTGAGTTCAAAAATAACAGGCGGGAGAGGCTGTCCAAAAGCATTCATGCTTAAATTCAAATGAATTAAGCTCTTCAGGTAGCGAAATTCGTCGGGAAAACCACCCGAAAGACTCCGCCCAGAGAGATCAAGCGCGAGAACTCGAGCTGTTGTAGGATCACATTTAATTCCAGACCAAGAACACCAAACCGGGGTGGGTTTGGACGACATTTTAGTATAATCCCAGTCATGAAAAGTGCCTAAAGGATCACGAAGAGATGATTTAAGAGAAAGAAGGGCATGGAGCTGAAGAGGCAGAGCAGTGGCATCAACAGCAGAGGAGAAGAAGAAGAGTAGAAAAGTGTGAAGCAAACAAAATGTAGGACAGAAAAGAAAAGGAGGTTTCATGGTTATGGGGAAGTGGGGAGTTTTGGTATGAGATTGGTGATGTTATTGAGAGAGGTAAATTTAAGGGAATGAAGATTTTGATGGGTAAAGATTGTACTTTTTGAGAGTGCTGGGTGCAGAGGGTGTTTCATCATTATCATAATTTCTTCTTCAGTGGGATTTTCTTGGTGGGTATATGAACAAGAACTGGATTACTCATTTCTCTCTCTAATTACAGGTTTGCCTTCACTCTACATACTTTAAATCCAATTCTTGAAATTTAAGTATTTGTTTTGCCTTTATACCAGTATTTTTGTTTTGGGGTTTGTTGGAATTCTTTTTCTTTAATTTTGTTATCACTTTTTCATCATTCTTGTTTCCTTTATCTTTTGCTAACAAATTAGTTAAAATATGTGTAACAGTGACAATGGTCCCTCACAGGATCCAAGAAAGTCATTTCTTTTTCCCACCTTATTCTTATTGCTATTTAAAAAAAAATTCCTTTTCTTTTCTTTTTTTGATTTCTACTATTTCTTTATTCTTACCTAGGATTTCCAGGTGACAATTGCGAACTGCCTGTCTGAGGTATTGGATGTGCTTTGTATAATTATTTTTTAAAGAATATATTAATTCAATAAAATAATACAGTTTTTAATAGTTTTTACTAATTAGGATTAACTTTTTATAAAGCGTGTGCCACTTCAACCGGCCGGTTTAATTTTAATATATTGTTAGCAACTAAAAGTTATGTTTTTAAAATAAATAATTATTTATTATATATGAAATAAGTAATTATTCATAAAATTTTAATAATACAAATAATTCATTATTTTCAAAATTATTTTAATTTAAATCCAATTTTAAAAGATGTTGATATGTTCTTGAACTTTTATAAAAGTATATTTGTATACTTAAATTTATAACTCGGTGCAAATCTGCCTTAAAAAATTATAATCGGTATAGATATACTTGTTAAAGTGGGAAATCCCACATTGGTTGTGTGTGTGAGTGGACATGTGTTTATATATTGGTTGGGCACCTCCACTTAACACCAATTGGTTTTAAGATGGAATCTGACATGGTATCAGAGCCTTGTCCATTCACACAATTTGAGTTTGGCCCGGCCCACGTGAGATTTACGTGAGGGGGGACTTTGTTGCTTGACCCGTACACGCTACGCGTGAGGGGGAGTGTTAAAGTGGGAAATCCCACATTGGTTGTGTGTGTGAGTGGACATGTGTTTATATATTGGTTGGGCACCTCCACTTAACACCAATTGGTTTTAAGATGGAATCTGACAATACTAACTCTATTTGTTTGTCCGTTTAAAAAAAAAGATAGTTTGCACCAAATTTATAATTTTAAAGACCAGGTTGAGTATAATTAGAGTTTATGTGTATAGATGTTCTTTTTATCAAAAGATGAAGAGTGTTTTACGCCCATTACCTAAAAACAATTAGATCAAAATACCATTTCGTATTTTGCTCTATTATCAAATTGAAGGGCCATTATTGGATATTAGACTGACTATGCATTTCTCAAATAAAAAATGAGAAAGTATATTTTTCCATAGTGGATTGAGTTGAAAATAGTGTGTACTGTTTCAGAAGAACTAGTATAATATTTTCAAACAAATGGCGCGCGTATTCAAATATTTTTGAATTGGCAAAAAAGCCCTTCATTTAAAGTAGATTTGTAATAGAGATTGTAATCTCCAAACATCATTTTGTCACTAATCAATATATGTTAAAATAATTAGGAAGTGATATTGTGCACTAACAATGGCGGTTTTGCTTTTAACTTTTTAATCACCGAGTTTGACTTGTGCAAAGGCTTCAGCAAATGACCATCATGACCATATATTTTACTTTGTACATAAGCAATTAAACTATTTCATAAGATAAGGACAAAACTCAACTATATAAAAAAAAAAACTATACATATTTTCTGTTTCTGGTAAAATTTTGGATTTTGGCTTACTTCCATCCAACATCTTTTCCTCATTCTTCTGTTATTAATGTGATGCAGTACTCGTTTAAAAAAATTGAAACGTAGCAATTTTTTTTGATAAACACTGATATATGTTGAAATAAGGTATACAATAATAGAGTCGGAAGTATTGTATTGGAGGGGGGGGGGGATCTCATTATGTTAGACAATTTTTAAAAATTTGAGAGAAGGATACAAATTATAATATGCAATAAATCTCATTGCTATTTTAGATAATTTTAGTAATTTGGATGTCAAGGTCACCTCAGTCTCTTTCCTCTGTAATTGAATATACTTCAATTTAAATATTATTAATAGTTTGTGTCTGATATTGTCGATGTTACAGTTAATAATTTAATTTGCATTATATCCTGTGAATTTTTGTTTAAATTGTATACATCTTAACAGGATTGTTTATTATGCTTAGCTTAGGCACAACTAAACTGTAATAATTATTGTTATGTGGTCTTTGGTTAAGTAGTTCATCATTTATATTTTTAGTTAAAGAATAAGCTTGAGTTATTACAGTTGAATGATTATATTTTTAGTCATACAATCACATTACTCATTTACGAGCATCATAATACAATCTGTCGAATTGTGATTTCATTATCAATTTTAAATAACACAAGTGACTGTCAGAATTCATAGATTAATCAATTAAAATAATATAGATGTTAAAAATTAAAATCAATCAATTCGACAATTCCAACATAAAAATAAAATGTTTATAATCAATAAAAGATAAAATTAAGGGAAACTATTAGGTACTTGTGTGTAATATTATAAGAGAAGGACAGTTCCGTAGTTGGCTACCTTTTTCAATTTTCTAACTGAATGCATTTCTTTATTTTAATTTATAAAATACGAGATTTTATGTTTAAAGTTCTTTAAAGGAAAAACTAAAAAGCATATATTTGTGTCGAATATTTTAAATGAGGTTATATGTAAATGAGTGGTGTTTGATTCTAGTTTCAGCATGCTCCACCGTTGGGGGTATAAACGAACCGGACCGAGCTAAATATAAATTGTAATAAATTCAAATTTGAGGTCGACTATAGTATATTAGCCATGCTCAAGTTTGAATGAGATCTCGAATGACATTTTAACTATTCAAATTTAAACTCAATTCAAATTTAATAAAAAAATAAAATTATTATTCAAATTATTATTTTATGTAAGTTTAATTTTGTTATTACAAAATATTAAATTCAACTAATTAATTTGATGCACATTAAATAATAATAGTAAAAACTAAATTATTATTTTAAATATATAAGAGATTCGTTTAGACACGTGAATTTTACGATTTTTAAATCAATATTCAAACTCGGTTCAAAATTAAATACAAATATTTTAACTCATGATTAACCTTAGAGTGTTTATCTCTTAACGGTTGTGTCACATCATTTTTATAGCAAGTCAATGAGATCTCGAATGACATTGAACATTTTTAATATGAAATCTTTTAATTATTATTTAATTTTTTTATTATTAATCTCTACATGACTAATAAAATATTAATTTATTATACGAATAACATAGCACAACCACTCCGTGCAATAATTTTCAAATAGCAAACAATATGTATTAAGGCACAAAGAACACCAAATTGCAATTCTGTCTTTGGTTCTTTTATTTTGATTTGTTTTTTTGTTAAACAGAAGCAGTAGAGAAGCAGAGCCATAAATGTAAGAAATAGGGCCACAATGGAGTGCAATAAAATGGGTCCCAAAAATCACTCTGTCTCCTTTATACCCGTCACCCATAACAGACATAATATGATGGAATATCTATGTCTTTTTATTAAAAAATCGGGTTTTTGATATTTGGGTGCCTCAAAGGCACCCAAAAATCCAGTATAGTGCCTCTTCTGGAATTAATTCCAGAAGAGTGCCTGGGACCACGTGGTCCGCATTCTAGGAATGCGGACCACGTGGTGTTCCGCATTCTAGGAATGCGGAACACATTAATCAGCATTAATCAGCTGATTAAAGAGTGTTCCGCATTCCTAGAATGCGGAACACTCTGATTTTACCGTTGGGAGCTGACAGCTCCCAACGGTAATTAATGTGTTCCGCATTTGACAAATGCGGAACACATTAAAAATCCGAAGGCTATAAAAGCCTCCTCCAGCAAGTGTTTCATTCACAATTTGAAGCAAAAAAATACTTAAAACATAAAAGTTCGAGGGAGACGGTTATTATTTTGAGCGGAAAAATCTTGAACCGAGGTGTTTTTATTTCGAATCTATATTTTGGAGCTAAGGAGTTATATTATTTAATACTAATTATTTTGGAGAACTACAAGAGGTTAGTACGTTTAATTATTTTATTTATTGCTTTAAATAATTTTAGTATTTGTAAATATTAGAAATGCATGTATAAATTTAATTATAATAGAAAAATATTAAATTTTAATTATAATTTAGAAATACATGTATAAAAAAGTTTATAATGTAGAAAAATGTTATCTTAGCCTAATAGTTATTTAGAAATGTATGTATAATATAAAAAAATTATTATAGTTTATTAAAATATTGTTAATTGTTAAAAAAATTAATTGTAAATTGTTATTGCATACAATTATATTAGGATATGTTTAATTTATTTTTATAATATATAAAAAAAATATTAGACATAAAGTAACAATAATTACAATTGATATGTTAATGCTATTAATTTGAAATTCGCATATTAAATATAACGGTGTCAAAATTTGCTGTTTATTAATTAGAAATGACGAGTCCAAATATATCTTTGTTGATATGGTGTGATGGCCGTATTGTGAGTTCTCCGTGTGGAATAGAATACCACGGGGGTCGTCCGGTTAATATGGCGCTTAGCGAGAGAATGAGTTTCGAGGAATTACAAAATATTTGTAGAAGAGCAGTTTCTACCGACGGGGAAGTAGAAATTTCAAAAATCTACTTCCGGCTTCCAAGAATAGTTGGGGGTGCGATACGCTCGTACTCGTTGTTTTCCGTGGAGAATAACGAGCATGTGTTTGGAATTTTGAACGAGGTCGTGCGGTATCCGCAACTCGAGATTTTGGAATTGTACGTGGAATACGAGGCCGTGGTTCGCAACAAGACTTTACTAGATCAGTTGGTCTTATGTGATTCAAGCGGGTCTGATAGGGGTAGTGGTGAAGAGGAAGAAGAGGAAGAAGAGGATTTCTACGACAGCAACGAAGAGGATGTCGAGGAAGACTTAGGAGCAGATTCACAATATGAGTCGCAACTTCCTGAGCATGTAAGAACGGCGGATCTTTGCGACTTTGACGTCGCCCCGGAGGATGATGAAAAGATTATGTGGGATCCTGGGATGGAATTCCGAGTAGGGATGGTATTCCCAAATCGCGATGCCGTCCGAGCTTGTGCGACTACTTATTCGGTCGGGGTGGGAAGAGAGTTCAAGGGTCGCCGGACTACCAACTCGACAATAGTGTTGGCTTGCAGGCAGAACCCTGTATGTAAATGGTGGCTGCGCGCTACACTTCTGCAAGCAACTCAGACGTGGACGTTGACAAAATATATTGGCCCGCACACGTGCAATCAGCTGTTACCTGATCCAAACCATCGGAATTTTGGGTCTGTTGCAATCGCAGACTATATCAAGGGTCAAGTAAAGCTGCAACGTGATATACGGATCGATACCCTCAGAGCTGGAATTTGGCAACAACTTGGAGTTAGGCCTCCGTATAAACGAACCTGGAATGCAAAGGAAAAGGCAATAGCTGATGTTTACGGTGGCTGGTATGAATCATTTGGTATGGTTCACAAGTTCATGAACGAGATGATGCATGTCAACCCTGGATCTTTCTGGGATGCAGAAGGTATACGTAATAACTCTAATTTGTTATATAACGAGTTGCTTCAAGTGATAATTCTAATTTTGTTGAACTTGTGATTTGTAGGCGCCGAGGTGTACACCGACGGGATCCTTTATTTATCGATTTTTGTATTTTAGTATATGTTGTATGTTTACTATATTCAGTATATTATAATCGTTTGTGAAAATTGTTATTTTTTTTATAAGCGTCTGTTAAAATTATTAATTAAATAAAATAAATATTTAAATCGTCAATTTTTGTATTTTTTTTTATAAATGTTTGCTAAAATCAGCAGTTAAATCAAACAAGCATTTAAATCGATTATTAATATATCATTATTATTTTAAATTGTTTTTAGTTATAGTGTATATTAAAATGATATTTTTTTTTTAAATTAAAATTCTGCAATGATTGGGCATTTAGTGCCCAATCATTGCAGCCCCAATGATTGGGGAGACAAATCTGTCTCCCCAATCATTGGGGAAGCACGTTCCGCATTCCTAGAATGCGGAACGTGCTTAAGCAGCTGATTAACAAAAGTTAATCAGCTGCCCACCCGTTCCGCATTCTAGGAATGCGGAACACCACCTGTTCCGCATTCCTAGAATGCGGAACGGGTGGGACCAGGCACTCTTTCGGAATTAATTCCGAAAGAGGCACTGATTTAGAATTTTGGGTGCCTTTGAGGCACCCAAATATCAAAAACCCTAAAAAATCAGAAATAAAATAATTAGAATACCGGAAAAAAAATTAGTAAATTAACGCTCTTTTTTTTCATTTTTCTAACACCTTACTGGATGAGTCCATGAAATTTTCATAGACCGAGTCTAGGTAAGAACTTCCCTGCAAATCAATAGCGGATTCAGAATTTTTTTTCAATTCGTATTTAATTTCAAATTCAATTTCCGGCAATTCGAATTTAATCTCTCTCTAACTCCGAACTCTTTCTATTATTAAAAAAAAGAATTGGAGAGCAGACCTAAAGAATGTAAATGTGCAGTACTGTAGTGTAATGTAATGTGTGTCTTTAAATTTGTATGGTGCTCTTTAGGTGGCACGTGCCTGATCATGCGGTCATGCGTAGCGTAGGGTGCGATATGGCGTGACATGCGTGACCCTACACACAACATTGTTGATCATCATCATGCCTTGCCACCTATCATAATATGCCACGCCTCATTTTATTTTCCCAATTTATTTACTGCTTAATGGTTGCCTTGTTTTTTCCTTACTTGACGCTTCTCTCCTTTTTCTTTTCATATATTGACAAGAAAATTTCCCTATTATTTATGTTTTTTTTTGTAAAATAAAATAAAATATTATTCAACTAATAAAATAATAAACTATAGTAATACGAATGGTATAAAGCTCTCAGTATTATTATGATAGAATTAATTGTAAGCTCGTGTATTTATGCATAATTAAATTAATATTTAAGTTAAATATTAATTTAATTTTAAATAATAATACAAAAAATGTCACAAAAAATTAAATTAATAAAATTTAATGTTAATTACATATTAAATCATAATATTTATACAAAATTTTAAAAATAACATGACCTCTAAAATGTGTCTCTACTTTTTTTTTTATGTTAAAAGATCATGTTATTTAAATTTAGTGTTTTTTGTCTATTTTCTCATAATTCCATTACCAGCAACTTACATGACATCTTGAATATAAAGTAAAGATACTTAAAATATTTTTAATGTTGAAAATTTAGAAAGAATTTCGGAGAAACATCATTATTTTTTCAACAACAAGGCTTTTATTTTTTTTAGATAATATATAAAAAATATAAATAGAAATCTAAATAGAAAATATTAGTAGTAAATAATCTTAACCTAAAAAATAACTTGACTAATTTAAAATATAATTGACTAACTCTTAATTCAGAAAACAATATTTTTTTTTCATTATTTTCAACACTAATTGTTTATTGTTTGTTGAATTAACAATTGCTCAATTAACAATTGCCCAACACGTCTAATTCCCTGCAATTAAATTAAGGCTTAAATGCATCAAAAATCACAAACTTTTGCGTGTTTTTGGTATTTAACATGAACTCTTAATTTTTGCATATTTAACATGAACTTTTCAATTTTGCAATTATGTATCACATTTGTATTTTTTAATTCAAAACGGAGACGTTTTACACCCAAAACAGTGTCGGTGTCATTATTGTAAAATTTTGAAAGTTCATGTATTTATATGCCAAAATCATGTTAAATAAAACACATAAAAGTTGGTAATTTTTTTTTTTTTTTTTTACATTTAAACCTTAAAACAACAGCCATTGTTTTATCTAAATACAAATAAAATTCCTGCCCATCACCAGAATATAATTATTTTCTTAATTGAAGATACAGTGTGGTCCAAAAGCCAAAGATGATATTGATAGGTATATATATGCACAAAGGAAATAATGGTGAATTATGATCACTGCCTCGGTCTGCTGTTAGGTTCAAAATGGTAGAGAATTTTGGTCCATCGTCTGCATGCCTATTATTTTCTTCCTTTATATTTATGGCATACCGTTTTGACATATATATACCAACTCTTTATCTACATATACACATAAACCTAAAATGTCACTCTATACGAAGCAAGCTGCAAAGAGGAACAAACACAGTGAACAATGTAATTTAACTAAATTAAACTGGACTATCTTTCATAATTATATAAGAGTTTGAGTTTCCATTAGAGCCAATTTGTATTTTACAAAAAAATTATGACGGCTGTCCCTGAGGTGTAGATCAACCAGCTTCAGTATGCCAATGGTCTTGTAGTATAGTAATTATAGCCACAAATATTTTGGTGAGAGGTCTCATGTTCGAGATTCACTCCCTTCTTAATTATAAAGAAAAACTAGCTTCAGTGTTACTTTTTATATTTAATTGTTACTACTAGAATTTACTAGATTTTAATTTACTAGATTTTCAACATAGTTAGTTGATGAATAAGTTAATTTCATCGAAATATTTCCAGCCGGTGGTAAATAGGACAATTACATATGGGTAATCTCTGTTATTAAATTATAAACTCAATAAAATTTGAAACAAAAGACACCAAATATATCATAATGGATCAGCAAAAAATTTATAATTATTTGAGGGCAAAAGGTGCAAAAAAACCCTCGTAGTTTTCACAAAAGTATAAATCAGCCCTTTTATTTTTTTGGGGTATAATTAAGCCCTCTTTGTTTTCAAATAGAACAAATAACCCTTTCATCCAACATCATTAGAAACACTCATTAATAGCTGACATGTCTCTCATAATTATATAGGAAAAAAGTTCAAAAATAATTTTAAAATTTAAAATATTTACCAAAAATTTGAGAGGGTAAGTGTCCCAAAAGTAAATTAAAAGGGTTTATTTGTTCGATTTTAAAATAATAAGAGTTTAATCGTACAATTTTAAAAATACGGAAGCTTAATTGTATCCAAATAAAGTAAAAGGGCTGATATGTACTTTTGAGAAAAACTCGAGGTTTTTTTACCTTTTGCCTTATTTGAGAACATCGGCAGCATTTCGGCCGTGGATAAACATTGGTGTTAAAGTAGCGCCAACTTTTCCTATAAAATTGCTGACATCATTTTTCTTTATCTTAGCAATTCATTGGAAACTCATAAGCAATTTTTTAAATCATGTTGGTCGCTAAATTCATTACAAAATTATAAATTAGGGAGAGATTTTTTTCTATCAAAAAAGAACATCGATAATATATTGTTTTCTAGCATGTTTTATCCTAACTATTTTTATCATCTACTAATTGTTATTTTTGTTAGTTTAGCTACCGGGTGTTATGGACGAGTTTTAATTATAAAGTTACAAATTTAGTCTTTCTACATTCGGACCAAATTCTGCTCGAGTCAAATAGGTCCCTTGCAAAAAGTAAAGTTCTAATTCTAAACACTTGCATGTATAAATACGGTTTAAACCTGCAATCTTATTTAAATCAAAACAACACTTTATCAACTCACTCGCGTTTGTTATTTCATTTTGTGGTTCTACTATTTGATTGCCTCAAGCCATGATGTTATGTTGTATGGTTGTGGCATGCGTTGCAATAAAAGTTGCATATACCTAATAATTTTACCTAATTTAGGTGCACTACACTTTAGTAGCTATATAAGTATGGACCAAAAATAAGAAGATGTATTATTTGAAATGTAGGTGCTTTTGCATGTGCATGCCTATATTATAGCATTCTCATTCGAAGGAATTAGACAACACTCCTTCTAGCTCTGCTCTCTCATATATAAACAACATTCATTTTCATATATATGTTTTGTTCTTATTCAAATCATTTAATTTTAAAAGGCATCCCCAACCCCAAGTACATACAATTTGTACCACAGCTAAATAATGTTTGTAAAATTGACCATTCACTACTAATTATATGCATGATCTCGATCGTTTTGTTTTTAATTTGTCATTTTTTGCATGGTTTTGCGAACCCAAACTGCTAAGTTGATTGAGAATCTGAAATGGAGAAAGGAAAAATTAAGCTCATATGGCCGGCCGGACTGTAAAAAAAATTGTGGTCGAATTTAACAACATGTGTGAAGAGTGGGGTTATAAGTAGATAGTAACCTAACATGGCATCAAACATCAGCTCCTTAAGTTACATAAATCTCTAGAAAAACTTTTTTCTTTCCAAGGGCCTAGCTACATCCCAAGTTAAAATTAATTATTTTTATTAGCTTCTCGATACTATTAATTATATTATCTAATTATTCTAAAAATATTATTAATTATATATTTTGAAAGGGTAGCTCTATGTGCTCTGTCTTTATCAGATCTTACTCTGAAATTAGCACCATCCATTTTTAAAATACTATTTTTTTTTGGAAGTTTTTTTGATTTTTTTTATTAATACTAATATTAAATAAAATGATAATTAATATGATGATTGAAAGATTATAATACAGATAGATAAAACTAGTGAAATATAAAATTGATGTTTTAAGTTAACCATTCAAATTAAATAGCAAGTTAATCAATATCACAAGTTTTAATTCAAAAAAAATAAAAGAAGCAGATTCGAGATGATGTAATATAAAGTAAATATACTCCATCCGTTCTTTTTTAGTTGTTTATTTAGCCAATTTTATTTGTGTATAAATAATTGTCCATTTGGAGATTTAATCTTTATCTTTCAAATTTACCCATACCTAATAAACGACTCTATGTTTTACTTTATAAAGTATTTACTAACTCATAGGATTACATTAGTATTTTCCTTTATAATTTAAGACAAAAAGAGCATTATCTTGGTATGTGCATTTTTTTTCTAAATGGACAATTAAAAAAAGACGGAGGGAGTAGTAATTAGAATGTGCAAAAATTAAACCAAATTGAACCAAAGAATGAAACTGAAACCTTTAAGTTTGGTTTGATTTCATTTTGATTTAATTTCGAGGGTAAAAATATTCTATTAAGTTCTAAAGTAAAACTACCAAAATAACTAAAATGAACCGTAATAATTGACTAAACCGACTAGTTCGATTTGGTTTAACAAATAAGTTTAATTCGATTTTAAGAAAATTGGTTCAATACGGTTCAAACCGAATGTACACCGTTATTATTAGTGACTAGTGAGGGTTCCACAAGAGAATGATGAAAGATTTGAACCTACTTGAGCACAAGAATTTTTTTTTTTTTTTTAACCGCACTTGAGCACAAGATTGGGCAACCAAATAAAAGATGGCCCATTTCCAAATTATCTTTTTCCATAGTTTCAAATTTATACTGTGATTTGCCTCCATAGTGTTTGACTTCACAGTCCAAAACTCATCACTTATCTTTTTTCTACTCAAATTATCACACATCTAATCTTTAATAAGTGGAGAACAACATTATTACATTTTTGAAGGTTGGTGTAATGCCCATGTGAAGTCAATACTTTTAACATTACACTTATTTTCGGTCTCTAACATACTATTATTTTCTAACTATTCACTCCAAATAATACCTAAATTTAAATAATTTAGTGTCAATTTTTGCTTAACATGCCAAAACAAAAGTGACCCATTTTTTGTATTTCAAATGTAGCTCTATTATTAATATACTTGTTCTCAAACGGAATCATTGGAATATTTGAACCATTCTAACTAATGTTTTTATTCAATGAGTTACTACAATTTTGATCAATAATGAGACTATTTGTAACACTTTCACATATTTAGCATAATTTCAACTCATCTTTGATTGCAATGTGGACTACCAACAAAAACAGGACTAAATTAAAGTAAAATTGGCTTATGCATCATATAATTTTGTTGCTTTTGAGAAAACTTCAAATAAATTAGTTAAGCTTTTAGGTGGATTAGAAAGGTTAAAAGGAGGATTAACCAATGGATCACGGAACTATAAGTACAAAATCAATCACACATTTTAAACCTATAATAGTTGCTTAGTAGTGAATCTTTAATGGGTTAATAAGATTTATAAAATAAGATTTGATGTAATAAAAAGGGTCCCATGTCATCATTAAAAATCATGTTCTATCATTTGATGTTTGTTAAAAAAAAGATGCTTTAAAATGAAGATATGTGTTTGAGAGAGAGAGCAAATCAAAAGAGACAAGCAAATGATTTAGAGCTTCTAAAGCAAACATAAATTTGGAAAAAGAAAATTTGGGAAATTGCCCTAATTCCCAAATTTGAAGCAGTTTAAGAGAAAGAGCTAATTTATGCCTTTCTCATGCATGATGGTAAAATTTAACCCAAAAAAGATGCATGTTTTGAAACTTGAAACCAGCTCAAATAGATGAACACTGGCTTTATCAGTGGTTAAGAGACTTAAGACAGTATCAGAATGGTCAAATTCTGGTTTAACAATGGCACTTGTGTCCTTTTCTTTACCATAACATGTTTCTGAAATTTCTTTCTTTTAAGAAGAATGTCTCCACAACCTCATCCCTAATGTTCAAAATCACAAAACTACTGTTTTCCTTTTCCTTTTCCTCTTTTAATTCTTTTCAAGTTCTAAGAACATAATTGCAGAAGTGTTATGTTATATATTTGAGAATTTCTATGCTATAGTTTTTGAAGCATAACGCTTATTGAGCTACAATTATTTTGTTTTTGACATTAGATCCGTGCACTTCTTATTTGTCAGTATTATTTCGTTGTAGACATTGAATCCCTCAGTCATAAAAAGTCTTAACAATGTCAATTCAGACCGAAAAGGAATTAGAAACTTAATACCGACAAAAATAAAAATACATGGACTAAATTTCAATAAAATTAAAGTATAAAAACAAATAAAAAAACTTATTCCAGTCGTAGTAACAACAAGTGAAGTGCATACACTTCATTTTGTAATTGAGAAATCTAATGTTTATAAAATCAAAAGTTTAAGAACTCAATATTGAGAGATAAAATTACAGGAATTCAAGGGCAAAAAATTGAACAAATGCCAGGGCCAAATATAAGTTTTGCCTATTTTTTTTTTAAATCTATTCAGGCATCAAGGAACCCTAAAAATTCTTTGAGATTAGTACTTGCAACAAAAAAAAAAGAGCTTGAATTTTAGAAAAAATCATACCTACCTCAGTCCATGCTTTATTCATATACTCAAACGATTAATTTTTGGCTAAATCAGCTAATAAACAAACGGATTTCAATTAGGTATCCCTAAACGAACTCGCGGTTCTAGCAAGTGTTTAATATAATGAATTTCGACTAATTATTCTTACTCTGATTTAATTCTAAATAAGGTGTTTGATCTTTTAATATTTTCTTTTCACTAATCATCTAAATACGTCCAAAGGCTAACTGCAAATTGAAGTAAAGGAGAAGCAATATAGTGCGGTCCATTACGGATCCAAGCTCCTATAAAACGCAATCCACTAGGAATCCAAACTCTTAAGCAAAACTCAAACAATACAATCATTTTGTTTTAGAAGATGAAGCCACTTTTTATCAATGTGTTGGTTGGATTTGGATACTTGTCTAAACTCTAAACCCCTACTCTACATCTTTATCATATATTTTTCAAATTTTTCTTTCTTTCCCCGAGCTTTCAAACCTTATAATTACGCACTGCTGCTCATGGAGTGACACTGCAGGACAGCTCACGCACCCGTGGGAGTCCTATGAATCATCAACTTCTTCTTTGTTAGGGCCCTCTGCTCCTCTTTTCCATCACTACATTTTGATCCTCACCCACCGTTACCGATTCGGCTATACCATACCAAAATTCAAGCATTCTACTAATCCTTTATTTACACTTTAGCACGTAATAATTAGAAACATTTTGTAGTGAACAAAGTTACTTTTCGATTTAGCAGTAGGGCCATTGACTAAAATCAATTTTAATCTGCTATTATAGCTGTTTTATTACCTTTTCCCTTACCAACTTATTGGATACTTACATGACTTTTTTTTTGATACAAGCAAAAATTGCATCATAAACTAAACACTTCATTAAGGCCTATAGTAGATATAATCTATTGAGCTAAAGTAGCTGATTCAAGGTATGATATTTAGCATTTACTACCATTTGGTAGATTCTGCTTCCAAACTTGCCAATACTAAGTACTAACCGCCTCACTATTCACTTCCAATTCACTTGTTCTATTCCACCCGCCAATAAGCGCAAGCCGGCAAGGGAAACACTTATATAAGGATTAAACTTGAGGGTTTCTGTGGAGTCATAAAGCAGACCAAGTACTCGGGACAAGAAGCGGTTCCAAGTTCCTGCTCCACCCTCCTTTAAGTCGAAAAGAGAGACGGGATAGCATGTAATGTACTATGCAATGCAAGTGTATCTACTAGAGTTGCAAACCACATTTTAGATTTTGAAATAGTTTTTGAATTTCTCTTTGAAGAATTTCTTATTTTTTAAAACTCTCAAGTATCAAGCAACCTGAGCTTGCATGAACAGCCTCAAAAATAGTATAAAGGCCAGTACATCACACCTGGAACTCCTATTCCTTAAAATTTCCTAACATTTCCTATAAAAGAAGGCAATTGTAGTAGTAAGTGCAAGAAGTTGACAAATTTGGAAAGAAAAGATCATTTCATTAACAAAATATAGTGTGGTTAGTAGAAAGGGTAGTTTCTAAGGCAGATGGTGACAGTATTACATTTTGTTGTATGTTAATTATCTTGTTATTAATCCTAACTTCTAATCAAATAAGTCTATGTATAAGAATGGTCCTCATAAAATCCTTGAATCAATAAATGGCTCTCGACTCCCTAATCTTCATGGTTTTTGGCTGCATGAAATGTCTCTTTTGTTGATCATATAACCAAATGAAAAGGAACACTAAAATAAAATAATAACAAATAAATACTGACATGAGAATAAGGCTAATGATTAGACCAATACCACAGAGAAGTGGATTTGCCTTTGAAATCTCTTGGAGCATCCTAGCTGTTCTTCAGTCCACATGATCCCGAAAACGGATAATTTTGTTGATAAAAGGCCGTTCCCGGCGATAACTATCAATGAAAAACGATCACATAATTACTAATAGACTTTTCGTATGAAGGGAAGTTTCGTTATGAAAGCATCAAAACAAAATGCAAAACAACAAATTAGAATTTGCACCTAAAAATCAGTTTTTGGAAAGTCAAAACAAATACTCACATGACCAAGGCAGATATGCAGAAGCATGTGAACCCGATGAAGAAGTGAATAAAAAATGTTGGCCAGAAATTAATCCGGTCCAGAAACATTCTTTCAGAAATAATAGTAGTTGCACTGGAAAACAACAGAACTGTCCAACCTGACGGCAAGCAACTACTAAAAGAAAATGCAGAAGAATCCTGCAAAGAGAAGGGGGAATGATATGGTCTAAGGTCTATATGAATAATCAAATTGCGGACGAGTAACATATTAAAGTCATACCTGGAAGTAGCGCTTTATGAATATTGCAGAATATGTAATCCTCAACATCATATCTTCATGAATGTAAAGGATGAATTCATGAGGAGAATAACAAAAACAAGAACATTTACAAGATCAAAATAACCTGCTCTAAATGATTTAAAAGAAGAAATGAAAAAATAAATATATAATTAAATTTCATAGCACTCTCTACAATCAATATTCTAAATAAACAGCACCTAGTGAACTACTATCATAAACACACTAATTTTAATTTGCTATTAGGCGCATTTGCCTTGCCACAAACAAGTATGTGTATCAAGATTGAACTTGTAGAACACTAACACAACCAAGTTGTCGATACAATGTAAAGTCTCAACTCTACAAAGCCATACGGCAAGATTGATGGGAATCTTTCATTCCCGGTCCATGAACACGACAATGTTTGCAGCCCTAAGAATAAATCTATGGCTTGCATGATCAATTCCTAAAAATAACAGACTATCAAATCAAAGCATCAAGTGATCAAAAGATTCAAAACCTTCACCATAAAAGTACTAAAAAATTACAGGTTTTGGCTACTTTTATCTAAATGCACCAACAGTTAAGTTGCACCTATTAGTTCATGATATATGTAGTTGTGTCATGCTTTCAGTGGAATTAGATCTTGCTGAAAGACGGTTATCCATAATTTAAAAAAAAAACAATATATTAACCTTAAAACAAAAAGGATACTTAATGAATTTGCCAAAATCAAGCCAACGGCACCAGCTGATCGTATCAGTAGGACATTCAATACAAGATATATCATTGAGAACACAAGCAATGAATCATTTGAGCGTTTGAGTTGGTTCTCTGTTGCAACAGCATGTAAAAATGCTTCAGATGTTCCTGATGCATAACCAAAAGAAGGATTAAAATTTCTATGCTATTTTTTAAACAACAACTGTACGATATGCATTAGATAATAAGTGATAATAATTGTCCAAGACATTCTGGATCAATATATATTACAATGTAGTACTTGTTGTTGAAAACATAATCATGAGACGAAGCATTACATATATAACAAGGAGCGATAGCAGCAAGTTGCTTACCATTCATAGCCAAAACAATGATATAGACGCAGTAATAGCGAAGAGCTGTTGCTGCTTCTCCGTCACTCCATTTATTGCCAAACAATATTCTAATGAGGGTGTAAGAGTAACTAGGACCAAATGCCATGAATACTAGACCTGAAATATATGAGAAGAGGAGTGTTTAATAACTTTAAAATCATCAGGATCTGTGGGAAGTAATTAGACATTCAGAAAGTTGATACTAAGACAATATTCCAACTTTCAGCACATATTAAACCCCACAACAACTTCCACTATGAAGTATGAAACAATAATTGTCACAGGGAAACTTATAGGTACATCAACTGAATGGAAAGAAGAATAAATTACAAAACAACAATCTTAAGCAAATGGAGATACCAATTAGCAAAACAAGTTTGAAGGCCTCTGTAAGGTAGCCACCCAACTTCCTGATCTTCTGTGGATGTTGTTCTGTCAACAGAAGGATAAATATTAAGGTCTTATGAAGAAAGAAAACATGATTCTAACTTGAAATATATGTAATTTCATGTTTGAATTTTTTTTATCCTCAACTTCCAAATAGAATTTATAAGGAAGCAGTTCGAAAAAAATCTAAGATTTCAGAATAGCAAATTAATATACACACACTCAACAGAGACACATAGGTCCTATTTGGTATTGCTGCTTGCAACTCCCATTTGAAATTTTACTATTTCTGTTTTTGGGACCTGCTTTTGGAGAGTATATGGTTTACTCTGGTATCCCCAGAATTTAATATTCAAAAAAGTAGCTATAGTGAAAAAATAAAAAATAAAACAGAACACAAACAAAAGCACAGCCAGGCCGGGCTATAATCAGTTAGCATTAGTTATTCAGAAAACAGAAAACAGAACACATTAGGTATTTTATCCATCAGGCAAATTCCTGGCAACATATATTTATCATTGCCTGATCAAATTTTGGTGCAAACAGTCAGCTAGGAGATAGATGTCTCAGTTGAAAATTTTCTACATCATTGAGCAACAAGACAGAGGAAAGTGGAAACAACAATGTAAAAAATTGGGAGAACAACACACGAGAAAACTGGCATAATCCAAATGAGGAATGAAGATTATTATGAAAAGAGAACATCGCATGAACAACTAAGGAGAGAGGTGAACCTGATGCACACCTAGCAAATGTAGCATATGAACTTTCTTCGAATGGCAAAAACACCAACCTCACCACTAGGCTTCCTGCAGCAAATGAACTAATAATTACAGATAGTCTGACATCCTAAATATGAGAAACAAACTACAGTACTCTCAACTGTAGCACTACAAGAGCACAAGTTCTTGTTTAGGAGCATTTGGCTGCGGTTGACTAGTTATATAGGTAACTGCAGAAAGGAATAGGACATAAGAGAAGCCAGTACCTAACTTGTCTACAAGTCCGTATACTGCTTGGTTATATGGAGTATCCAGCCACACAAGGACCATCTTTTCCCCCTCCTGAAGGATTAGCTTTCGGAAGGATTGAAAGGTGAACAGCATGCACATGTTTGAGAGTTGTTTATCGTAATCCATTATAGTTCCTAGTCTGTAGAAAAAACAGTGCTGTTTATTATTTTTGTTGTAGGAAGAAAAAAGGAAGAAGTGTATGATAGTAAAAATGCTACCTGAAAGGGAAAAGTTCAGAACTTGCATACACATTGGAAAGAAGAAAATAGCTCCAGTATCCTATGAACAAGCATGCTCCATATGCAGTCTGTGACAATGCAAAAATAATTCCTTTCTCCTGCAAAACCAGGGAAAATTCTGATTTTAACAGCAGTTGACACACAACCATAGCAGGTCCGCATAGATTGTCATAGCCATAGGTGGCATATAATCAATGCTCATAAGTTAAGTTGGATAAACGGACCCTGATAAACCTAAGAAATTACCCTTAACCTTATTCCCAGCGACATAATAGCGGATGCTGGGAACCAGTTATGCTTCCAAAATGTGAACTCACACACCAGAAAGATTTTGAGACAAGACATACTGAAATATTTGTGTAAGAGGATGAAATCTTTTTCCTTACAATTTAACTTACCATCTCTACTGCAAGCACATCTACAAGTATAACAAATAGAGATATAACAATTATGACGTGCACTCTTTAAAATTTAAAATTGGAATTCTCATATCCAATGTAACATCAGATGAGATCTTTAAATTAGCTAATTAACAAATAACAGTATCCAATCAACCTTTTAATAGTTAGTCAAGGCACTCAACTATTAGAATATGATATTAGTCAAATTAACAGCACTAAATAGGAAGAACAACCAGTCAAAACATTTACCATGCTGGGTTGTCTAACAATTAGCATATACATAGTCAGGCAGCGGATAAGTGTAGCAACTGCTTCAGCAATCAATCGCAGTTTCAGAAGAAGTAAATTCTGAGAAAGGATATAAAACGGTTCAGCTAGTAGCTCCAGTATACATGCAAATCCTGCAATACGAAGTTATAATATACGAAACAGCATTATCACTTTGGCTATCCAAGACTAAAACACTATCAAATAAAAGCTAAAACATTTTTCAAAATGCACGACGATATAATGTTACCATTAATCAAAATAGCTTGCGCATATGAATCAGAAAGGTTCAGTGCTTGCCACCAGAAAACAAAAATGCAAGCAGCAATCGTGATAAATATCCCGAGAGGGAAAGTAATCCAAGCTACTTTCAGTAGCTTTGATGCGTACTCTTCATTCGAAGTGCCAGCACTGCATCAAAATAGTAATATAATGAAAATGCATTTGCATATAATATTGATTTATATAAATATGGAAATAGGATAACAATACCGTTGAATCTCAGCTCTCATACAAGCTCGACGGAATCCCTCTCGACTCAGAAACAAAATGCAGGTCACAAATAGATGAAATTGAACTGCGTACACCTAAATATTTAAAACAAAATCGAATTAATTAAGTAAAAGAGAAAAAAATAATGAAATGTGCAGGTAAAGTGAAAGGGTACCGCATAGTCTTCTTGAGTGAGGTGCCTGACAATCCATGAATTGAAAATAAAAGGGATTCCTCTTGAGAGAAACTGCGTAGCTGTAGCTCCACAATAAAAACCAAAGTGAGCTGCGGAATAGATAGAAATGAAAAACGAACAAATAAAGCAAAAACGGAGAAACAAACCTAATAAGTACTTGAAAGTGCGAGAAAAAGTGGCATCGCTAGCCGTTGGAGGTTGGACTGCTGATGCTTTTGACATTTCAATATAAGAAAAGAAGGATGAAATCAATTGATCGCCTCGATTTTTAAAAGAAGGGAAAATTTAGAGAGGACGAGCCATATCTTGAATTAACAGACATCACAATTTTCCTGATTGGAGGAGACACATTGAGTTACAATGAGGTTTTGTTTTGCTGATCCATTGCCATTGCAGAGGAGAGAGCTAGTTTTTGTTTTCTCGGACTAAAATTGGCCTAATGGACAAACAAATCCAAATGTTTAGCAAAAGTATCAATAATATCCTAATCTTTTGATTGTATCAATTATAGCCAAAATTGATTTATTTCGTTTCAATTGTAGCTCACTGAAACAAAACAAATCCAGATACTTTAAAAAAAATTGGCTACAACTAATATAGAATAAGGTATTGTTTGGTTCAAATGAATTTCACAATTTAAATTTATATTTACATTAGAAATATAATATTCAATTTATTTCATTTCATATTCAAAATTCAGAAAATCAAACATAAAAAATGATTTTCAAACAAAATTCATTTAAAAATGAAATGAAATGATCCAAACAAGACCTAAATTAAAATTGATTATAAATGACACAAAGGTTTGAACATAATTGATATTTTGATTAAACATTCGGAATTATTTGGTCTCTGACTTTAGAATTTATGACAAGTCGTTAAATTTAGCTCAATTTAGTTTTGGTCCTGTTGGATAGAATCATTTACTCTTGTAAACCCAGCGCAATTTCAAAAAGAACATAATCAAATTTCAACTTGAGAAACCGTATCAGGACACACCTGCGATTTACCATGCAATATCCGCTTGAAACACTTACACATCAGCATGCAATATTTGCTTGAAATACTAACACATCACAATCAATATACATTCTACACTAGCTTCAAATGCAAATAACTACTTTTAACTAGACTGGTTAACATTCAGGCTGTGCTAATCAGCCTTGAATACCGAAAACTTTGCATAACATTCAACAGAAGTTTTGAGTAACATAGGCCAAAAAAGAGCTGATATTGTTCAACAAAAGCATAACTAAACCGCCTCAATGCAGATAAATTAAACATGTTCAACAAAAGAAGCCCAAAAATTGTATCAAAATAGGCAAATTCTACAGTAGAAAACAAAAAATAGGATAACACAGACAAGTAATAGCACTGATCAACGGTATCGTCGGAGAGAAAGTGAGTTGTTCCTCTTCCAGGTTGCTCTTCTTGAAGGCCTCGCCTTGTGGTGTTTGTTTCCCTTGCCGCGAAGACCTCTGTATTTCTTGCCTGCAGAAGTAAGACCACGAAGTTCCCTATGCTTGTGCACAGGCTTGCATATCCAGTTGATTCTTGGGTCGTTGCGGATTGCATTGTGTGCAGCATCAACCAAGATGACCTCAAAGTATTTGTAGGTCGAATCCTGCAAGACAGGGAATCACATAAATTAGAGATTTGATATATAGATCACAGCAGCAAAATTGTGGACCGTAATCTTGTACACTTCAAAATTAACAAGCAAAAAACTAGGGCAGCTTGTGGACCCTAATTTTGTACACTTCATGTTCAAAGTTAGCAAGCAAGAAATTAGGGCAACTTGTGGACCCTAATCTTGTGCAATTCAAAGTTAACAAGCAAGAAATTAGGGCAACATTGCTAATCATCATTAAACATTAATCAGGGTAAGTTACCATAAGATTCAACAAGCAAGATATTCTATATGGCTTAAACAAGAAATTCTAAATGGATCTGGTGCAACATTTCTTGTCATCATTATTATATTTAACAGGGCAACATTGTACACTAAACTTGAACACTTTAAAGTTGGCATAGGATTCCACAATCAAGATATTCTATGTGGATTAAGCAGCTAGTATAACATCACTCCCTATCAGTACATATTTAACAGGGCATATAAAAAAAACCTAAACCAATAAAAGATTCATTCTTCAGTCTGATATTCTATATGGATTAAGCAGCTAGCATAGAAGTCACTAACCCTCACTAAAAGATTCAGTTTTCAGTCTGATGCTGCATTTACTATAAAGGTTCAAAAATATATACCTCATTGACCCAGTAAGAGTTGAGGACCTTAAGGCCACCAAGCTTCCTACCAGCTCGCTCCTCAGCAACTGACCGCTTGCTACGCTGGAACTTCAGCTGAGTAACTCCCTGGTTGGTGGGTTTTCCATACACAATACCCTTGGGAACCGGCCTCTTCCTTCCACCACGCCTCACACGCACGCGATAGATAACATAACCCTGGAGAAAACATAATTATTCACAATTAAAAAATGCACAAAAAACAGAACTCTTATTCTTCTGTTTACTCTCATTTAAGCAGCTCCTAAATAAAATAAAAAACATAAAGAAATACCTGCTTGGCCTTATAACCCAGGCGACGAGCCCGGTCAGGACGAGTAGAGCGAGTGACACGAACAATGGAAGGATGCTGGCGGTACTCCCAGCACCTCACCCTCTGCAAGAATCTCATCACATCGGATTGCTTCCTCCTCCATAACTCCGACACGTACTTGTAAGCCCCTACATTCAAATTATCTCACTAATCAACTTACACATATAATTATAAATCAACTCAAATCATACAGATCATGTTTAAATTTCTAAATTCATAACCTAATCAAACACGGTGACATCTTACAGATTGAAGAAATGAAAAAACAAAAACAAAAACAAACGAGAGAGATATGCAATGACATACCCATGACTGGTGAAATTCCTCCGCTCTGCTCTCGGGTTTCGGCTAAAACATGGAAGCTGAGCGAGAGGATATAGGTATTATTAGGGTTTTAGTGAGTAGGCTGAATAGACCAATTTACCCTCATCAGGATATATGAGCTGGGCTCTATTGCATGTTTTTCCGGCTTCCAATTCGATTGGGCTTCTTGTAGTTTATCTTGTGGTGTTTAGCCCAGGCCCGGTTCTTTTTCTCACAACAAGTTTGATTCGTTTATTTTTAGCTTAAATGCATCAAAAATCACCAACTTTCGCGTGTTTTTAGTATTTAACATAATTTTTTAATTTTGGTAAAAAAAATATATAAATTTTCAAAATTTTACAAAATTAATGACACCGACACCGTTTTGGATGTAAAACGACGTCGTTTTGCTTGTAAAATTATCTACTATTTTTCAAAGGAAAACACACTTGATCTTAATTGCAAAAAAATTGGAAAGTTCATGTTAAATATGCCAAAATTAAAAGATTATGTTAAATACCAAAAACATGCGAAAGTTAGTGATTTTTGGTGCATTTAAGCCTTTATTTTTCTACAAATCAAATTAACGTGATTAAATTTCTTTCATTACAATACATTGAATTTAGTTTATATACATATAGAAGTAACGTGTTTAATTTAATCTAATTCAAAACATTCAATTAGAAACCTTGATGCATTATAAAAGTTTTAGTAGGCTGAATAGACTGAAAATTTAATTAAAAAATGTAATTTTCTAAAAAAATAAAAAATTATTTTATTTTATTTCTCAGAAAATTGATGGATTTTTTATACTTTCCTAGCTAATTAGTTTTAATAGTATTTTTATATTTAATTATTTTTATTAGTTGGTATGAAAAATATTATTTCTAATATTTATGGACTAAAAACATATTTACTTTTAATAAGTCAATAAATAAACCAAATAAGGATATAAATTAGTTTTCATATAATTGAGTAATATTTTCTTATAAGTAAATTAGATTTATAAAAAATAGAAAATCTTTTATTTCGTAATGAATATACATATTCAAAATCGATAGTACACGTTAACAAAACTGTAGTTTTTGTGAATTTGTTTATTTAACTCCGGTTTATATTTCATTTATGAATGTCCCCAATATATATTAAAATAACTAAATTTAATTTTAATATTATAAAATATGTAAGAATCTTTTGAATTTGTAAATAAAGTTTCTAAGAGTTTTTCTAATAATGTTTATTTACACATGCCATCAACTCAGCGACAATAGCGCCACGTATAAAAAGAAGTTAATGTGCAATTTTGATGCCATTTTCATAGAATGTCGCTATTTTCTTCCAAAATATCAGGCTTTATCTAAAGAATGTAATTTTGATGCATACAGGGGCAGAAATAGGGAGATCGAGACCATCCTCTACGGAATTATTTTTTTAAAAAACACATTTTTATATTTAGGGCGGTTATAACCATCCCTATAATTGTTAGGGACGGTTTTTTTCTTTATAGGAGGGTGCTGGATATCCATTCTAGACCGTATTTAACTCGATTTTATTTATTTATATAGCCGGATGTAAAAAATTTGATCCTCTTAAAATGGAGTGTTGGTTCTGCCCCTAGATGCTTAGGATACAAAATACGGGCGAACACAACAAAGTTGAGGTATACTGTGGTCCAATTTTTTCTTGGCGGAAATGCAACGTTTTGTAGGTTTATAATAATCAATAGAAAATTGTTGCTAAGTGCTCCTAAAATACCTTTTATTTCTTAATTAGTTATACTTATCTACAATATTATTTTCAATCTTACATAATACTCAGTGGCGGAACCACGGGAGGGTCGACCCTTCTAGCCGGAAAAAATAAAAATAAAAACAGTTAATTTCATGTAGAACCACCCCCTACAAAACTGCCCTACAGTTATAGGGGCATTTGTTCTTGTTTAACCGCCCCTACAAATGTCATTTTACCTATCTTTCACCTATTTTACCGTCATATTATTTTTCTAATATAGCCGACTTAAAAAATTTAAACCCTCCTGAATTCGAGTCCTGGTTCCGCCACTAATTATACTAGTGCTTATTAAAGTCTCGCCTACTTATTAACAATTTTTAGAGTCTTTTGAAAGATTATTAGAGCTAAATCATTTGCAATATTTATTTAATTAATTAAATGCATTTGATAAAATAGACCTATGTTTATTCACTTCTTAATTTTTATTTAAAAAAATTATTGAATGAATCATGAATCATAAATAATTGAATTACTCCTCAATAAAAACAACAAGTTGTTTTAAAAAATAACGATGATTACTCTAAACACAGTGATCCATAAGAGTTTGCTTAGTTAATGAGTAGACCATCTAATTACAATTACAATGTACAAATTAAAATTTATTCTCAAAAAATTGAAACCTAACCTAAAAATATGCGCTAAAAATACTCCAAAGCTAAGGAGAAATTTACTACTAATAAGAGCTTGTTATAAAGATGAACTACATTGAATGGTGTTTTGGATCATTTTACTAAAATATTTTATATGTGTAATACTACGGTCGACCCTTTAATAATTAATATTTAATAAATTAATAATTCTAATAGTTAATAGAAAATTGTGAGAATCAACTTCGTTCCACGTCAGATAATTAATAATTATATTATTTAATAATTAATAAATTTTAAAATATATTCTATTGGAATATTAATTATTAGAGAGACTTTTTTTAAGAACTATATAACAATTGATAATTTATTTAGGACAACACTAATCTTAATTCATAAGGTGAAAGCTGAAATGCCATGAAGTTATGATTTTTTGTTCGTTTGAATTTTTTTTTAAAAAGTTATTAGATGAACAAATATAAATAAGTGAAGCATCTCTAATATAAAAAATATTAAAAATTATTTTACTTCATGAATACTACTTTTTGATAATTATTTTTTTGTTTGATATTAAGTCAATATTTTTTTAAACTGAATATAAAATTATTTCTTTTGAAATGAGTGATTGTGAAGTGTTTGGTAGTAAATTGTATGTAAATTGTATATTGTTAATTAAATATTATACATATGTATTTAAATTTAAATAAATATTTATTAATATATGTAACATTTTAATTAAATATAAAAATAATTTTTTGAAAGTAGAAAAATAAAAAATAGATACAGTTTAAAAAGTAGAATACTGTAAAGAGGAGCTATCAAAGTAAAAGATAGGGAAATTCCAAAAGACAAAGCACCATTTGGATTGAGCGTTTTTAAAATTTATAGATTTTAGTAAAATCGATGTATTTTAAATCAATGGAATTTAAATCTATAGATTTTAAAATTTAATCGTTTGAATTGAATATAAAATCAATGGATTTTTAATATTATTTATGGAAAGTAATAAATAGTATAAATGGTGGATTTGAATTTTCCCACCTATTAGGTGGAAAATTAAAACCATAAAAAATGATGGATTGTAGAAAATGAGGAAATTTATAAATTCATGGATTCTATCAAATTTTTTTCTAGGCAAATGATAGATTTTGTCCAAATTTATGGATTGTTTAAAATCCATCATTTAGAATTCATCAATCCAAATGGTGCCAAAATAAATAGCCAAAATAAATATAAATAGTAAAATAGAAACGGAACGAGTCATTAATTCACAGTCCTATCCAAAACAAAGTCTTCTCGTAAGCATCAATTGACTTCTTATTTACACTTCATCTTCTCACGACACACACCACCCAAAACAACCTGCTTTGGATTACGATTGACAGACACAGATACACCTTTTTGTCGTCTTGATGTTCGGCGGAGGCAGAGGAATGGGCGGCGGCGGCGGCGGAGGAGGCAGCATGTTGAAGGTGGTGAGTCGGAGTGTTGCACGTGCTGGTGTCACTAATCTTCAAGAAACCCTATCTTCTAATACCAGTACTGCTACTAATTCTAGTTCATCAACTGCTGTCTCTAGGTCGACCCATAAGCTTAACAGTTCTAATAATAATCTGAGTTTGTGTTCTGCCTCTGGGTCTTGTACTGCCCCTATTTATTCTGGTAATAATATTAGTTCTTGGCCATCTTTTTCTTCTGGTGATTCTGCATGTGATGAGTCTGAGTGGGTATCTGTTGATGGAAATGGAAGTGAAGAAGAGCGGTCAGTTGGTGATTTTGTTCTTGGTCCTGTTCCTTCTCTTGATGAAGTTCACAGCGCTGTCTCTGCCCTTACTCAGTATGTTTTATGAAACCTTTTTTATTTTTAATTATATGCTTGCTCTTATTGTTTCTGTTTTTTCAGTTATTTGGACCAAAGAATTGCTGTTTTTAACTCACTATAACAACTGATTTGATTGATGTTCTTGATTTGGTTACTGTTTTTTACTATGTTAAGGTCGAATTATTTGCTGATTCTGAGGCTAAACTAGCTGTTATTTTCATTGTTATCCGTTAGTTAGCAGTTGGTTGGTGTTGATGGGGACTGATATGGCACCTGTATTTGCTAAAAACCAAACTTGACTATGTCAAGTTTAGTCTTAAAGATTGTGATAGCGATGATAATAGGGGTGCTTAATGGTTTATATCTGTTTTTGTCTTCTAGTTTACACTTCAGATTTTTCTGATGGGGAAGATAAAATTGCTTGCTTTTCTAAGTTTTGACATTAAGAAGATTATTACCAAGGAAAAGACCGTTAATACAGTGGCTGCTACTGAAAATGTTTTTGTTATTTGGAAGATAGTGGGTTGCTGCTTATTAAATATGTCGAATTCAATCTTGGTTTTATTTTAATGAATATGAACTCGGGTTACTGAACAAGTAGATTGAGGTGCTACTAGTCCTTCATTTCAGTGCTGAATTGAGAAATAGTTTTCGTCTGAAAGAAGATCAGTTTTTTGTTTTACAAATTTATGTTTATGATGTGAGGTGAATTCCATGCGGTTGATGGATGAGGCGTTGCTCTTGAAAGTTTTAAGATGGAGTTTGAATCTAAAGTCGCATAATATGGAATATCAACAAGATTTGATATTAATGCTGTTGGCTATTCTAATGTTCATATGGTGCTTCTGGAGTTATAATTGTGACTGTAGCTTCATTGTTGATACTCTGGAGATCCATGTCGATGTTTGTGTGGTATCAAATAAAAAATATTCAACCAAAAACCACATGGCTTCGGTTTTTAAACAATCAGTTGATCCAACTGCACACTGTTTTTACGTCCTTCAAAATAAGTAAGAGTTGTTTGAATTAGCATCATTACACATGTATAGTATGTTCATACAAAGATGGGTTCCCTCCATTTTTCTGCAGGGTGTTCGATACTGCCTCGTATTCCGAGTTTGTTACGGATAAATTTGCTTGTACTGATGTAGCCAATCAAATTTCAAGTCCAACCGGCAGGCTGCGCAGTGTTTCTCCAGTTGGGTCAGAAGCAGATTGGATAGAACCCTCTATGCATCTGTGTAACTCAAGAATGTTTCACCCTTATAGTCCTGACAGAGTTTATGACGCTTTCCATTTGTTGCAGCATGAGCCATCTGTTAAGGTGATTGAATTCGTCCTAAAGTTTCATGATAACTGTTGTTTGTAAGTAAAATCTAACAGGAAACAAAGTATGCACTTATTAAAACCAAGTTGATGGTAGAGCTTCTGATATACAAAATAGAAATATGTTAAATAAATCTTATAGACACAAACTTTTACCTCTTTTTGTCAAAAAATATATGAATAATCAAAGCTCTGATTATAATTTGTGCAGAGAATGGTGATCTCACTGTCTTCTGATAAAGCTGTTTGGAATGCTGTTTTGAACAATGATGTAGTCCGCGAGCTGCGTGAGACCTACAATGCAGGTGGGTATTCTATGTTACCAAACTATTAGGGAACTTGTTTTTTGGCGCATCATTAAGAAAGATCAAATATTTTCATATGTTTTCGTCAGTTGTAAAAGTTGATCTAAGGTTGATCTTCATCACCTTTGTATATGCAGAAGAAAATAATACTCCCCCAACTCTCGAGGGTTCAGATGAGACTAGCAACGACTCCAATCCAGCGATGAATGCTGTAAAGTGGATATTCGAGAACACAAAAGCGAAATTCATGGAAGTATTCGAGAAAATAACAACACTGATTAACGAGTTGTTCAAGGCGCATGTTGTTGATAATAAAACAACTGGAACCATGGATCCATTCGAAGAAAGGCTCAAAACATCCTTTATGCTCTCAGTTGTAGTCTTGCTGGTTGTGGTTGTGACTCGAGCCCATAGGGCTTGAGCTTAATTTGCCGACATAACAAGCAGTTTCGCCCGGTAGTGACTGATTAATGTTAATCTTTTCACCGGGCTGCTTTTCTTAGTTGTTCATGTTAAGATGTATTTGTGTGTCAGCACTACATTTATTTTGTGTATATGTTGTTACTTTTAATAGCCATTTGTCTGTTGGCTTAGAGTCTTAACATTTATGTGGTCACTGTATTGTACAATATTTGGGAAATGGGGATGTTTCCTTGTTTTGTTAGTTAAGCAAGCGGCTTTCTTGTTACTTTAGTGATTTCATGGTTCAAACAAATCATTTAACCATTAATAGTTCCTGCTATTAATCTCATGGTATAGTTCAACAATATCATTTGCAATTGCATAGTTTCATGTTTGCCTATTTACGCCATATACATACTAAGTCTAATGTTTTGCCTAATTGTAATCTATGAACATCGTTAACCTACTGAATCAAGTAGTATGCAATTAGCTCAAATTGATCACAGAATTTAAGAGAGAATCAACATCTGGAGTCACAGTAGCGCGTTTCGCAAGTTCACCAAGGGTGCAACAGTGTTTGGCTGTAGTGTCAATAGCCATCACATCTTGCGCAAAAATGCAATCTGAACCTGGCGACACCTGCACATAGTTCAATCTAATCAGATGATACATGAACTTATAGATAGTTAAACCTGCAAATTCGTAGAACTCGTCGTCACCTAGCAGGCCACGGGTAAAACATACAATCCCGTAGCGTGTGCTAGCATGAGTATGCGTGTTTACTTGTGTGTTAAGCGGAACTGTGATGAACTTACATCATATAGGGTACCACCTAGCTTCAGCTTCACCGCTCCGCTCCTGTAAACCAGCATTTTGCCCATGTATCCCCCTGATAACTCTTCGAAACTGCTTTCCTTCCTTGTAGCACTCTGGTCCTGTGACGGAATTGAGCCTTTAGCTTTCTCTTTTCCCTTTGCACTAGCTGGGTGCTTGACAAAGGGTAGCTTGTCAGGAAGTTGAAAGAAAATCAATCTTTCTTTGTCACATTCCTCCTGTCAAGGATCACGTAATTAATTACATAATAAAGCCAGTCATATATTTCAAAGCAATCGAGTTTCAAAATTGTTTCAAGAATAACTGATCCAAACACCAACCAACAGTCCGAGATCTGAAGCAGCATTGATAGTGTTCTCATCATACTCCAATTCCCTTGCAGCCTTCCCAAACTCAGCCTCATCAAGAAGTTCTTATACCAAAACAAACAATTAGAAAGCAGTCTCATGCTGCCTCTGAACATATATGTCTACCATGTCCGAGGAGATTCCAAACTGTATATTTCTTACCAGATATATAATTTAACAATTCAAATCATAGATGCATGCACATTTTGAGTTACCAAATACAAGCATACACGTGTTCTTATTCATTCAGTAATATACCTGGGTCACCAGAGTTAGGCCGTCTCAAAGGAAGAGTTGTCGGATAGTACGTCTGGTTGTAGTCCTGCAATTACATTAGGGAAAACAAGTCGAGATTTGAGAACACATACAACATACAGATATGAGCATATGAAGAGAGCACAGCAAGAAATTCATGTATAAAAAAACCCTCACCCAAGGTTCTCTATAGTCTTTCTTGATTTTCAGGGGCAGTGCTTCATTATCACCTAAATCAAAATTCGTAGTTCCATCTTCGTTGGCAGTTGATAGTGATGAAATGACAACGCTTCCATCACCGACTGAAGATTCATTAAACCCTGGCTTAACGGTATTCTTACCTTTCGGAGCACCAAATGTCCTGATAGAAGTTGATGATGTAGCTCCTGGCCCAAAGGCAACCTGTACCGTAGCTGCAAGTTTGAAACTTCAAAGCTGAGATTCTGCATGATCCTATATGTCAACTCATAATTATTAACTCAAGGCAACATACATGACGTAAATTTTATTAAAATCTCCAATCGATGAAGGTCACATCAATTAATGACTAAATTATGTTTTAGTTAAAATTAAGTGTCATTTATTGATTTGAGATTTTTACCAATCACATCACGAGTCACACTATCAATGACAAGTTTATAATCCACCGCAGTGACCTATTCCGATCCATCCTAAATAGATACCGCAATTCTAATCACATAAGTTGATAGCCTATGTTTTTCACTTCTTGATTGCTTAACACATTACATAATGCAGGCAATAATATACGAAAGAGGAGCTTACATTGTTTCTCAGCTTTAGGTACTTGTCTTCCTAAATTCTCCTGCAATTTCAGACGAAATCAAATCAAAAGTCTGAGCTGAAGCTTATTCAAATTATCACGAGTGTAAATAAACATTATACTAAATACTAAATATTGCAAATTTTATTTGGTTGCATTACCAAATAAAAGATGAAAGAAATGGCCAAAACTATAGATAGAATAAAATAAAAATATCCCAAGATCCTCGTTAACGATTTCAGGAATTATATTTTAAGGACAATTAGTCAATTACTATAAGATCAATTTTTTTTCTTTCTTATATTTAAAAATTACTGTTCTCAGAAGAAGATAATATTATCTAATCCCTAGTATTTTATTGGACAGATAAAGAATAAAAGATTAAAAGAAACCCGTAAAACCATACTTTAATCTTGTACTAAAATTAAATTATAGTCCTAATTAAGACAGTTAACATTATAAAAAAATGATCGTTAACCTCCAAAATTAAAAGAAAAACAACTTAAGAAAAATAAGAAATATATTTTACATTGAATATGCGCATGAGCTTCCGTGCTTCAGCTTCTTCATCCTTATTTTTATCAGAAACTTCACTATATTTACAGTAAAAAACGGTCAATAAATTACCTGAAACTTTCAAAACTTAAATAAAAAGTTCAAGAAAATTAAAACTTAAGAAGAAATTAGGAGGGAGAGTTACGGTACGTTTTGGGAAGAGTAGGTCTGGGTCTCCTTTGAGGAGGAGCTTTTGGGGTGAACTTTGCCTGCAAATCAAATGTTAAGAAAATTCAAGATCTGATTGAAATTGTTGAAAGAACAAGAAATTGAAGTAGTTATTCGAATTATACTACGGATTTATACCTTCCTTCGAGTGGGAGACGGTTGATCTTCATCCATGCCGGTCAACTTTCCGGCGAGGTGCTGAAGACGATTACGATTTAAAAATAAAATGAGAGGAAAAAAGAGAACAATGGGTTTCGAACCTAGGTCGTCAAAATAAATAAGAGAAATATATTACCAATTGTACTATAAGATATTTCTGACAAAGCTCTGTAACAAGAGAAATATAATATATATCAATCCCCCCATCTTTCATTTTAAGATAAACCTTAAAAATATTTGGCCAAATGTCATAAAAAAACCAAACCTTTCATAAAAGTTTCACAAAAGTTCTGACCTTTCAATTTTATCGATTTTGGCCAAAAATAAATTATTTGGTTTCAATTGTGGCCAACTCCCAATTTGATTTCAATTTGCCTATGTGACGCCTATGTGGCATGTCAAATATTGAAAGGTCAGGACTTTTGTGAAACCAAATAATTCATTTTAGCCCAAAATCGACAAAATTGAAAGGTCATGACTTTTGTAAAACCAAATAATCTGTTTTTGGCCAAAATCGACAAAATTAAAAAGTCAGGACCTTTCTGAAACTTTTGTGAAAGGTTTGGCCTTTTTACAACATTTAGCCAAAATATTTTGAGGTACTTTATTATTTGATCCAAAAGAAAATTTTTGTACTTGATCTTTCAATTTAACGAAAACATATGTTCAAGTTCTTGAATAACAAAAATAATGCCATTTTATTATATTTCAAATGCAAATTCTTTTATATTAAACAATGCAATTTCGACTTGAACATGTTTTTTGGTTAGGTTGAAAAACTAGAAAAGAAAAATTAAATTATTTAAAGACCAGATAATTAAAAATGGTACAGTTTAAGGACCTAAAATGAGTTTAACCGTTATATATTCATTAGCAAAAGAAAAAAAAAGGGTAGTACTATTCGCCGCCCCAAATAACCACCCACCGCCCAACTTTTGACCAAACTACCCCTAAATCATTTTCATTTTTTTAAAAAAAAATTCAATTCTCTCAAATCAATTAAAAACCCAACGAATATCCGAACGAATTTATAATAAAAATGTTAAAATCGACTAAAAATAAATCTAACAATTAATCGGTTTTAAATTTTTTCATTTAAAAATTTTTAATTTTTTTTTTAAAATTTTTTAATGGGCCATCGACGGGAGATGGCGATGGTCCAATGGACCATCGTCCAGCTTTGGCGATGGTCCATTGGACCATCGCCAAAGCTGGACGATGGTCCAATGGACCATCGCCATCTCCTGGCGATGGTCCATTGGACCATCGCCAAAGCTGGACGATGATCCATTGGACCATCGCCATCTCCTGGCGATGGTCCATTGGACCATCGTCCAGCTTTGGCGATGATCCATTGGACCATCGCCAAAGCTGGACGATGGTCCAATGGATCATCGCCATCTTAGGGCGATTGTCCATTAAAAAATTTTAAAAAAAAATTTAAAAATTTTTAAATGAACAAATTTAAAACCGATTAATTGTTAGATTTATTTTTAGTCGATTTTAACATTTTTATTATAAATCCGCTTGAATATTCGTTGGGTTTTTAATTGAATTGAAAGAATTGATTTTAAAAAAAAAACTGAAAATAGGTTATTTAAAAATTTTTAAATGAACAAATTTAAAACCGATTAATTGTTAGATTTATTTTTAGTCGATTTTAACATTTTTATTATAAATCCGCTTGAATATTCGTTGGGTTTTTAATTGAATTGAAAGAATTGATTTAAAAAAAAAAACTGAAAATAGGTTAGGGGTAGTTTGGTCAAAAGTTGGGCGGTGGGTGGTTATTTGGGGCGGTAAATAGTAGTCCACAAAAAAAATCATCATGTTTTTTTGTTTCGGAAAAATAAAGAGATACATATTTAGTTTTGCTATAGTTTAAAATAAAAAATATATATATTCAAAACATCATAACATTTTGAAAAGAGCAAATATAACCCTATACAAAATTTGAAATTTATGTTTTGGACAGTTACATCTCTGACTTAATAAAAGTGTATATCATGTTTTATCATTGTTTTTAAAAGAGTGGATCAATCAAACCTAACCAATTGGACTGAAATTTAAGTCACAAAACCAAAATAACCGTAAACAAGTTTGATTTTTATAAGGATGGCTTGGTTCGATTTGATCATTTGCAAAACCATACCGACCGTGCTCTCCCTAACGATAAGTTTCATTTACAAATAAGTTTATATAATATAAGCAAAATAATTATAAAATTTAAATTTTAGATGAATTTGTAAATAAAAATCAAATATCACTAAATTATTTTACAAGTTCGTTCTATTTGTTTTGGTAATATTACTTTTGGATAAATTCGTTCTATTGTAATTTGAAACAAACAATCACAACGGATATGTATATTAAAATATAAGTTCATTAAAGTTGGTGTGCAAAAGCCAAGTCGATACACAATTTGTTAGATGTTGGTAGGATTTAAGAACAAAAAGAAGAGAAAAATCAATCTTTTTTTTTGTTTTACAACTACCAAACTAAACGTTTTCTATTTTTTTTTATAATTACGAATAAATGTTTAGCAGCTACTACAGAACTGCTAAAAACTTATATTTGCATAAAGATAATAATAAAAATATGGTTTTGTAAACAGGCTCATCATGTTTTTGTAAATTAAAAAAATCCCTGAAGGAACCTAAATGAAAGACTTAGACGAGTAAATGTCAGCCTTTCGAGCTATTTTGTGAGTCGATTAGGTAAAGGGCTGATAGGAAAGCATCAGCTGCATTATGTGGTCACTTTTGGCTGACAGTTGTGAAAGCAAGTTGCAATGCAAATAAATGAATGAAGGTTCAAAAACCCCCCTGTACTTGGCACGAAGGATCAAATAAGCCCAACCTCGTGAAACCGGATCAAACCACCCCAGAAGTATGCCAAACCGGATCAAAAACCCCCCTCATCATCTGTTTGTGCAAAACGCGCGTATTTAGGCGAGTCATTTATTGTGGGCGGGAACCAACTTACACGTGGAGCTTAACTTGTCAGTTAACAAAAACTTAAAATAATGAAACCCAAAAAATTAGAAAAAAGTAACCGTTGTTTACTTCTTCAGATTATCTAAAATTAGACTCTCTCTCCTAGGTTAAAATTGGGGGAAATCCTGATCCTTGAAAATTCGTTCGATTGAAGGAGGAATTGGGACAGGCGAAGGTCATAGAGTGACAGTAGCAGTATAACGAAGAGGAAGCATTGCATTTGTGGGATGATTTGAAGGCCTGGTTAACAATGTCTCCACCGAAAAAATCAAAGAGGTTAGTGTTTCCTGATTTTTCATCTTTTTCATGGTTGGTAATGCTTGTTGTTGTTGAAATAGGGGTAGGTTGTTTTATTTTGTTGGTTTTGATCTTGTTTCTATAAATGTGTGTTTGGTTTTATTAGTTTATGGTATAATTGTATGATCCTTGTTTATGAGTTTTAATTTTTTTCTGTAAATGTGTATTGGGTTTGATTAGGTTAGGGTATAATTGTGTGTTCCCTGTGTATGAGTAGTATGATTAGGTTGTGATTTTTAGGGTTGTCTGTTTTTATTGTTTCTGTTTTTAGGGTATTAATTTTTTTTGTTTACTGCTCATGACAGATTAAAAATGACAGATTCGTACATTAAAGTTTGTTTAAAAATTAAACATGGTGGTGTATTTGTGTTTGACCCTGAGTTCAGATATTATGGGGGCAAGTATTATAGACAGGATATTGATGACTGTGATAAGCTAGATTTAAGAATGATTATTCATATAGTGAAGAGTTTAGGCTATGGGCATATGCCAAAAATTTTTTGGTTACCAACTGGGGGTGTGATGAATGATGATCTTAGAGAAATAACAGATGACACCTTTGTGAAGTTTTTGCAGATACAAGGGGAGGAGAGCTTATGTGTGACTCTAGCCCTATTTTTAGATCACAGAATAGATAATCCAAAGTTGATGTGTGAGCCTGCTAAGAAAATTTTATATTTAACATGGAAAGATGATGAGGTTAAGGGGACTGAGGGGATAGAACCAGAAATTGAATGGACTGAGTTATCAGGGGACTTTGATTATGAGAGTGATTTAGAAGGGGAAGTTGAGGGTGAGGGAAGTAAGGGAGTACAAGTTGAGGGTGAGGGAAGTAGGGGGGTAGAAGGAGAAACTGAGGGAAGTAAGGGAGTAGTAGGAGAAATTGAGGGAACTAAGGCAGTAGAAAGAGAAGTTGTGGGTGAGGGAAGTAAGGGAATAGAAGGAGAAGTGGGAGTGGAAGTTGAGGCTGGAGAAGTGGGAGTAGAAGAAGAGGGTGTGGGGTTTGAACCTGTGGTTGAGGAGTGGGGGGGGTCAGAAGAGGAGGGTGAGGTTTTAGAACCAGTACCAGGGGAGGTTTTAGAACCAGTACCAGGGGAGGTTTTTGATCAAGTACCAGGGGAGGTTTTAGAACCAGTACCAAAGGAGGTTATGGCTGGGGTAGAGGTTGATGCCAGCAGTGACCACCTCTTTGATACAGACTGGCTAGAAGGTTTTGTTCAAGAGGCAGTAGATGATCCAGCAGTAGAAAAAAATACTCCAACTGCCAGTGTTAACAAAGCAGCAGAAGGTTCAAAGTCAAAGGGAAAAAGAAAGGCAAAACCCAAGCATCAGAAAAGAGGCAAGGCAAAGCTGACTGAGAATGGTAGGAGGAAGGTCTGCAAATGGGCAAGTTTGTGCCAGAGGAGAGAAATTACTGAAAATGTAGATGACATGGAAGAGGTGAGCAGTAGTGGTGATGAAGATTTTGAGATGACAAATGAATGGGACTACTTTTCTGATGTAGATGATGAAGAGTTAATAGAGGCCAGAAATAACTTGAGGGAGAATATGAGATCCAAGAGGGAGAGGATGCAGAGGGCCCAAGATGGGATGGAACTTGGTGATCAGGGGGCTGAACCTGTCCTAGTAGGAGATGATGTGGTGGCTCATAAACCTGCCAACAGTGAAATAAAGGTGGTTCATGACCCTAGAAATCCCAATCCAACCTTTGTGGTGGGCATGCATTTTTCCAATGTTCAGGAGTTTAGGGAGGCATTGAACAAATATGTTGTCAATAGAGGAGTAGAGTTGAAGTTTGTTAAGAATGAGCCAACTAGGGTGAGGGCTAAATGCAAGAAGGAAAAATGTCCATGGACAGTATTGGCAAGCAAGCAGCCCAGCACTGGTGAGTTTTTGGTCAAAACTTATCATCCACAGCATGCATGCTTCAGAGAGTTTAAGATAAGGCAGGCAACTCAAAAATTTTTAGTGGACTACTTTAGAGATAGGATAACCAACTTCAGTCACCTTAAAACTGATGAGTTGAGGGCAAGGGCAATGAAGGAACTGAAGGTGGATGTAACTGAAATTAAATGCAAAAGAGTTAAGAGAGAGTTGCTTGCAGAGATGGAAGGTGATTACCTAGAAGAGTATGGTCTGCTATGGGACTATAGAGAGGAACTGCTAGCTACTAATCCAGGTAGCACAGTTGAGGTACTGGCTGATGGAGCAGACCCTAAGATATTTGGTGCCATTTATGTGTGTTTTGCTGCATTAAGAAGAGGTTGGAAGGCTGGTTGCAGACCCATCATTGGCCTAGATGGTTGTTTTTTGAAGACTATATGCAAAGGGGAGTTGCTGACTGCCATTGGGAGGGATGCTAACAACCAGCGTTTCCCAATTGCATGGGCAGTAGTAAAGTCTGAAAGCAAGGCCACCTGGCTATGGTTTTTGAAGCACCTGAGGGAGGATCTAGACTTGAAGGATGGGACAAATCTGACTCTCATCACTGATATGCAAAAGGTACTACTCCTTCTTTTTTCCTTGTGTTTGTATTAATATTGGGGTTTTTGATCTTAATGTACATAGTACAGGGGGGTTTTTGATCTTAAGTAGTAAAGTACAGGGGGGTTTTTGATCTTAATGTAAATAGTACAGGGGGTTTTTTGATCTTAATGTAAATAGTACAGGGGTTTTTTTGATCTTAATGTTTATAGTACAGGGGGGTTTTCGATACAATTTGACAATTATTGTTTTCACATTCAGGGCCTCCTTCCTGCTATTAAGGATATATTTCCTGAGGCAGAACATCGTTGGTGTGCACAACATATATTTATGAGGTGGCAGAAGAGGTGGAATGGGAGTGACTTTAGGAAGCAATTTTGGCTGTGTGCTAGGAGTTCATTTGAGGAGTATTTTCATGATCAGCTAGAGAAATTGGATGCCCTAGGCCAGGGTTCAGTTGAGCATTTGTTAACTTATCCACCTCACACATGGTGCAAGGCTTACTTTGCTTTCCATTCTAAGTGTGATGCGGTGGACAACAACATGTGCGAATCATTTAATGGTGATCTACTCCATGCTAGGAAAATGCATGTCTTGTCCCTCCTAGAATGGATTAGGAAAGATGCTATGGCTAGGATTTACAAGAAGAGGCTTGAGAGTGAGAAATGGTTTACTAAAGTTAGTCCTAAGTCTATACAAATGTTGGAGAGAAACATGAACAGAGCATGCAACTGCCATGTAGGTTACAATGGGGAGTTTGATTATGAAATCACTGAAGCTGAAAATGGGCATACAGTGAAGATTGATAAGAGGACCTGCACTTGTAGATCATGGGAATTGACAGGGATTCCCTGCCCCCATGCCATTTGTGCCTTGCATCATGGAGACAAGGATTTGATAGACTACATTGATGGATGGTATTCTAAGGAGAAATATAGGGCTAGTTATGGATTTGTGATGATGCCTATTAAGGGTAAGGCAATGTGGCCCAAGACCAACAAGGAGTCTCTCTTACCACCTCAGGCCTTCAAGTCTGCTGGAAGGCCAAAAAGAGCAAGAAGAAAGGATAAGGAAGAGCCAAAGCCAGCTGGAAAACTTTCTAGGCAAGGGACTGTGGTGACATGCAGTTACTGTCATGGCAGAGGCCACAATGCAAGAGGCTGTGATAAAAAGAAAAAGGGCATCCCAGTTCCTGATTCTGACAAGGGCAAGGGCAAAGCAGTGGCCTTGGAGGATTCTGAAGAAGAAGAAGAAGACACACCCACATCAGCAGCTAATAAGGTCTGTTTTGACTTTAGGGGGGTTTTTGATCTTAAGTAGTAAACTTTAGGGGGGGTTTTTGATCTTAAGTAGTAAAGTAAGGGGGGTTTTTGATCTTAAGTAGTAAAGTACAGGGGGGTTTTTGATCTTAAGTAGTAAAGTACAGGGGGTTTTTAGATCTCAATTTAAAATTTGAATTTTTCTGTTTCAGGTGAGGAGGACACCAGGTGGAGTACATATTGGTACTCCACAAACTGATGCACCAAGGCAACACATTCCAGCTAATAGTAGGGATAAAGGGAAAGGAAAGCTTCCAAATTACCAAAGCAAGAAAAATCAAACAAACACAGTGGGAGCTGGATTGGTTCGTGATCCAAACACAGGGGAAGTGACATTTAATGTAAGTGAGATGGTTCCATTTAATACAGTCTAACACATTTGATTTGGTTCCATCTAATACAACTATGTTATTATGTTGTTTTACAGCCTGGTATGCTAGGAGAAAAGATGGCAAATCCATCAACAAATCCAATCCCAAAAGAACTGCAGAGAAAGATACATCACAAACCAACCACTGTCCAGTATGAAGGAAGGCCCTTTTATGGAAGATTCAGAGCACCTGGACCCCAATGGAATGGCAGTGAAAGCATCTCAACAACACAATTGGAATCTGAAGTTCAGAGGAGGATTGGACAGTTGCACAACACAAGGTCAACTGTTGCCTCAGCACCCAATCCAGCCTACAACAGTTTTGGAATCCCAACACCACCCACCTTTTACAGTGTGGGTCCACCACCATTCACTGGGGCTGTTTCTGGCCAATCCCTTTCCCAAACTGATTCCAATTCAGTTACCACACCATTGGGTAACATGCAGCAATCTACAGCAATGGGATCACAAGTCTCCCAATCTGGATCACAACTCAGTGGACTGCAAGAGATGCCTGGGGGAGGTAGACCTAGTGGCAGAGGGGGACCTAGTGGCAGAGGGGGACCTAGTGGCAGAGGTGGTCCTAGTGCAAGAGGCCCTGCTGGAAGAGAAAAAGAAAAGCCAAGGAAGAGGGTCAATATCCCTTTCAAGCCCCCAGGTGCAAGACCAGACTGGAAGCCATGAAGAAACTAGGAAAGCTTTTTGTTTTTGGAATCCTACTGTAATTATAGTGTCATTTTGGTTTGCTTTTTGTGAAAACAATGTGCATGTGCACTAACTTTTTAGGTTTTGTAAGCCCTTATGTGGCTTGGTATGTACAAACAGTTTGATTATGAGCTCCATATTTATGGTTTTTTTCCAACTTCTTCTGTTGTGTACCTTTGTTTTGTACCCTTGTTATGTTATTATGTCTTATGCAAATAGAGTCCACTTTTGATTACACTACTTCTTGCAATCACACAAAACAACAATACAAATGATAATGAAAAATGTTATAAATAAAACAAACTTCCATTAATTAGATAAACTTCCATTACATTCCATTACAACAACAATGCATGTCATTAAGCAATGCTTATGACTGCAGTAAATACGACTATTAGAATCAACACTACACAAAAAGCACAACATACAAATAAGAATCTGCTCTTGTACATTTTTCCCTCTTTTCTAACTAACTTCAGCCTTGCCTTGTACATTTTCTCAACATCAGCTACACTTCTCTTGTCTTCTTCATCGTGCATACCAAAATTCACGTTATGTCTACCCATTTCTTCAATTTCATCTAACAGTTCATTGATTATTTGCTTCGAACGATGGGTGAAAGGATCATCAACCCAGTCAAAAAATCCACAACCAAACTCAGCCTTCTTGCACCCATAAAACCTCCTACCTGGGTTTTCTTCTGTCCATGATACCCAAATCGGAGCTTTGACATACCCAGCACAGTGACAGTAATAAGCCCTTCCATGATAATTAAAGATGGGTTTGTTGAAACGCCCACGTTTGTTGCGACGGTATCTTGAAGATCGACCTGTTGATCCGTGCGAGCTGGAAGCAGTTGACATTGCAAGAATTAGGGATTTTCAATATTAGGGATTAGAGAAAGAAAAAATTAGGGTTCGTACAAAATTGGGAAGAGAAGATACAGGTCATAGAAAATTAGGGAGGGATTTGATCTTCTATTTTATGTAAATTTTATGACAAAAACCTGTTACAACAATAGAAAACCACCGCGTGTTACACAAACAGAGGAGGAGGGTGCGAATTGATCCGGTTTGGCATACTTCTGGGGTGGTTTGATCCAGTTTCACGAGGTTGGGCTTATTTGATCCTTCGTGCCAAGTACAGGGGGGTTTTTGAACCTTCACTCGCAAATAAATTGAGTTCACGCCATTTATAGACTGAACCAATGAAATTAATAGACTTAATTATTTAAAAACCACTCACCTTAAACTTTTTTTTCGTTTATACCCCGACCTAGGAAAAAATTCATTTATACCCTAACGTATGTATTTATGTTTCACCTCTACCCCGGGGCACTAAATTAACCTCTTTTCATTAAGAAAAAAGTTTAGAATAGTTCTTCATTTTAACCTAAGCTAATTAGAGTTTAATTAGAAATGATTTTTTCTCTAAATTAAGGACTATTTTAAACTTTTTTTTTAAATGAAAAGAGGTTAATTTAGTGTCTCGGCGTAGAGGTGAAACATAAACACATACGTCAGGGTATAAATGAATTTTTTCCTAGGTCATGGTATAAACGAAAAAAAAGTTCAAGATGGGTGGTTTTTAAGTAATTAAGCCACTAATAAAATGTGATTTGTTAGAAGTTTAATACATTTTATGATACGTTCTAAAGCAATTGGTCAATTTATGAATAACGTGATAGTCTACCTAAATTTATGTAAGTTAGCCAAATTGCAAGCGTCAAAACTACCATTTACAGTGGCTCCTATTTTTTTAATGCGACTGATCTAAGACTCAACATGACCAGTACCAGTAAAATTCTTGTATGAGACTCGACGTGAACAGTGGCTTTAAAAATCGTGTATATGAAACAGATGAGGATGATATATGCCAAAGAACCACGAGTGACTTGAATTCGATCAATCAGGAATTTACTATTTTAAATCATTATTTTCTAAATGAAATTATTTTTAAACTGCAACCGCCATTTTTCTGGTTCTTCACGTTGGAATCTGAAGAGTGCGCGCCTGTTCTCTTCCAAGATGAAACGCTACTTTTTACAACAGCCCTATATTTGAGTTGCTCGGCACTCAGCAGTAACAAGCCCCAAAATCTAAAATAGATCGGAGCCAGTTGATAAATGGTTGGCTCCAAAACAATACACTACCTTTCTCCAGATTCTAGGTCATTCTACCCCCGTTATTTTTTTCACTGATTGAAAACAGACTTGGACTACATGCACCATCAACATTCTTAGCTAATAAGTAGCTTTAAAAGTCGTAAGACAGTAAACAGAAATCAAACCAACAGAAACACAGAATACGGCTAAGCCAATGCACAAAGAATGCAGGATAACGCATAACATGTAATACGCAGGTATACACGTCAAAGCCACACCACCAGAGAGGTTCACCAACTTAGTGCAATTAATAGACGACGTTAGGTGTTGATGATGGAATGGGAGCTGAAAAGCGGTAAATTAATTTAATTACAAAAGCAACTGTTTACAGTCAAACATTGACCAGCTAAGACCACCTTGATAAGAGTTCTCTAGTATATAGAATTCATAAAATGCCCCTAGCATAATAGAGGCACTACTAATGGTTGATCACCAATTATCTTCTTTGCCAAGGTCCCAGAAAGCTTGTGACAGGAACAAATACCTGGCAGAAAACTTCTTTCATCTCAAACATCTAAATCCTGATCAACTTGCACATAATGAGGTTAGCATATAGGTGAGTATAAATCACAAAAACATTAAAAAGGAGTTAATCAAGGATAAAGCAACCACTTTAGTCATTTAAGCTACACCCAGAACGTGCGATTTGACCAAAAATGCCATAAAATAGTAAAACAACATGATGAGATACATTACTCTGGAAACTGTGTCCAAAAAATAGCCGCATTAAGCAAGCAAGCAACTGATATATGCACTTAAAAAATGCACACAATGATCTTTCAGCACAGGTACCCCTATACGGTAATATCAATAACTTGGCTAGAACAATGTAATTTTGTTTTTAAATAGGGAGGCATAAGGTATTTGGAATAGCAAATTGAAGGATAAACATCAAATCGGATAAGACATTGTAGTTATTGTTTGGAGAATTGGATTATACAATTAGATTGTTTTCCCAAGAGAAGGAAAGAAAATACGAAAAGAGGAGCACAAAATAACAATGCAAGAAAGAACCCGTTATACTGTTCCTTATCCTGTAATAACAATCAACTATAAAGATAGATATTATCAAATAAAGCTAAAGTCCAATAACTCGTCAGTGCCAAAGTAAAGCAAATTAGTTATAGCAGTAATTGCTTGTATCAGTTCTTCTGCCCCCTAAACATGATGTTAATGGTTAATCATTGGACAAGACAGATCAACTTTGAGATGCTTTATATAAATGTAATGCCTTCACATGCAATGTCATGATATCATTATTCTTCCTATAAAAATTGAAGAAGATCCCACAAACATCAAATGAAAACGAACTAGACTTCAACTATCATTTCCAGATGATGACGCAATTTCTATAAACAAACTTCCTTAATGCTGAGACCTAACCCACAATCAACTAACACAGCTCGACCAAACAATAAAGATGTTCAAATTGAAAGAAAGGTTTTCACTAAAACAAAAGGACAAGCATAAAAACTACATTTAGAACCATTTGGTTAGACACATAAAAGCAATGTCCTAAAGCCATCAACCTGAATCACACAATTCCTATATCAGCCCATCCTCAAAACATCTTAAATCAACTACATCAAATGTATGCATGTCAGCAAACATAATGTTCATTTGTAATAAAAGTTGAGGAACAAATAATATTTTTTGTTGACCCACGTAGAGAACAGAAAAAAGCACTCCAAAACCCAACATACATTTTGGATTCTGTCACCTGCCACATAAGAGCTTGGAGAAGGGCATCAAATTATTAATCAAGCAAAGCAGAAAACTGAAAAACTTCTGTGACATAAACAAAATACCTTCAACTTCTAGAAGGCTCACCTTCTTGAAAAGTGAGATGACAAAAACCAAGAGCTTCAGGGACATAGCAATTAGCGAAGCTTGAAAATCGAACAAACTCAAATATCCTCACAATAAATGAAGTAATGATTATGGCAAAACAATAGAGAGGGAAAAAGAATAACAAACAACATGGTTAAACATCTTTAAAGAATATAAAAGGCGTCGTGCAGCTTCCAGAAAGTTCAGAGGGGCTAAAGAAACAAGGAACCATCAGAAACAAATACTATATATGACCATAAGGATTCATACGGGATAAAAAATCCTACAAAACACAAAGAAACATGAATATCAGTAAGTTTTCAACGCCTTCTCCCAAATGCAACAGTACTTGCTGAACTTCTGCTCAAATCTCTGCAAATGTCATAACAGTACAGCAATGTTAAAGATGTGAGTCCCAAACTTCCAACAAAGTCATGGCAAGAGTGTAAGAAATCAGGCTGCTCCAAGAAACATCATGCCTGTAAAATATTTTCCATAATGGCAAAGGAAAAATATTAAGAAATGCAAACATGAGACACTAACAGATAATGTGGTGATAAGATGGATATAGTTAACATAATAGAAAAGAGAATGAGAAAGAGTATCTAGATGCAGAGTTCTGTTAGTGGCAGACAAAAATGTATGCATGCTACAAATCATCCACCATTGCTGCATAAAAAGATTTGCAGTATTCTAAGTAGGAGAAGAAAAAGTTAGTGGCATGAAGATGTCAAATGTCAATCATAACATAAAATGACAGTTTACAATCACGAAGACATCTTATTTGCATCTGGACCATGTTTATAAGGGTAGCCTTGCATACTTACAAAGTTTTTACCTTCTTCTCCTAGAAACCCTTTAGATATATACACCAACATGCCAAGTGAGAGTCAAAATAAAATGGCAAGAATTAAAAAACTAAAGCTTATATTTGCTCCTGAATAGTGATGACTAAGTTTAACAAATAGAAATCGCACAGATAATAATAGTGTTAGAAAATCAAATATATTCTGGAGAATAAATAGCCAACTACTTTCATAGGCCAAACTCAAAAACCAAAGGAGCTCATCACTAATGCCAAATCACAGATTCTCCATCACAATTCAAATTATATAAGAGCTCATTTGCCTCCATTATGGAATATGAAAAATTCAAGCTTAAAGATCAGCAAAAGATTAGACTCACAACATTTATGTCAGCTTTTTCGTCTTAATGAATTCAAAAGAATCATTACAGGTTATGCTAATGCTATGTCGCATGTTTAACATCCTAAGAATTGGACTGGTCGGAAAACAACTAGTTAATAGCAAAAACTCTGATTATTCCAGCCCTTTCACGGGACAATAGACTAATCCCCAAAGTTATATATCCTAATAAATAAATAAAATAAAACGAAAAGGTAAATACATTATACCTTAATACCTGGAACTGCAATGAAAAAAGTCATATCATTTCATCTCTGCCATGAACTTCTCGTACTCCGCATCAGCACCATATTTTGTCTTCTCCGAAGCAGATGAAACTGGGGGAGGCACAGGAGGATTTTGCGCCCATGGAGCATTGCTGATGCCTTGTGAATGGTCAACGGTTGAAACCGATGCAGGAGGGGGAGGAGGAACTGCATTGTAATAAGATGAGTAACCTAATGGAGCTGTAGCATATGCAGGTTGAGCTATAGAGCCATAGGCACTTGATGATTGTGGTGGAGCAGAAGAGCTGTTCTCAGACTGCACTCCTGGTGGGTAGCTTTGCTGAAGTTCACCAGACGTCCCTGTCTGAGTAGGTGCACCTGAGAGACCAGGGTGTCCTGGTGGAGGGTATTGAACACCATAGGGAGCCATAGACTGTCCTGGGACAGGAGGAGGATACATCATGGATCCAGGAGGGGGAGGAGGGGGATAAGAAGCATAAGGAGGGGGCATTGGTGGTCCCCAAGGAACTGGAGTGCCATTATAGCCAGGAGGAGTGGCTGCATAGCCACCGGGAGGTGCATTTGGAAGAGGACCACAAGGCGTAAACTGCTGGGACTGATAGGCACCAATTGGCTGAGATGAAACAGGGTATGAGGGCATATTAGATGCAGGAGGGCCTGGAGGAACAGTTGGCTGAGGCGGCTTACCAGCAACTCTCACAGCAATTGTTCGACCATCTATACGATAACCATTCATGCTTGCAATAGCATTATTAGCCATTTGAACATCACGATACTTCACAAAACCATAACCTTTGCTAACTCCAGTAACCCGATCCTTAATAACCTTAGCCATCACAATATCACCAAATGCTGAAAACAATCCAATCAAACCATCATCCTCAAGATTAGGTGGCAGATAACCGATATACAAATTGGTATCATCATAATCTTTAATAGGTTTAATTCCATTGGCTCCTAAGCTTCCTGCTTGATTTGCACTACCAAGACCCCCAGTATTATTACTAGCCCATGGAGGATTACTTCCAGAACTACCTGGACCCAAAGCCAAGGTAGAAGTTAGCTTAGTTGAAGATTCTGGCATAGAACCACCTAACTCAGCAAGAAAGTTCTGATACTCATCATCCATTTTTTTCCCTGTTGTACCCTTCACAGGACAATCAATAGTTGGATGACCACCATCACCACATATCTTACAAAGTACATCACTTTTAAATGTAGTAGAACGAGAAGGGCACGCATACTGCCTATGGCCCTGCTCACCACACAGTCTGCAATACTCCTCATCCCTAATTGTTCCATTTAAAGCAGCAAGTTCTCTAAGCTGTTGCCTCTTATGTTCATTCAAAACTTCATCAACAGGCTGCAACAACTTTTCAACCATCCCTGCAGCAGCCTCCAATGCTTCCGCTGTATCAGCCTCAACTAAAACATGCAAATCTTCATTCTCCGAAGGGTCAGGTTTCAAATCCCTCTTCTGCTGCAATCTGCCTTCTTTCACTGATCCTTTCCCCCGAATAACAATTTTAGCTCCCGTTTCCTTTTCCATTCTCTTTTGAGTATTCCCTCTTGGTCCAATAATCAAACCGATAAAATTGTAACCCGGGTACTCCTTCATTGGTATATAGAGCTTCTTATTAAGCTTAGGTGGCCGGTAATCAGCCGGAGGCTTAAAAGCAGGGTTTTTCTTAATCATTTGGGTAAGAATATCTTGTCTCTCTTTAGTCAATCTCTCTCTAGCCCTAAACTCTCTAGTATTGATTCTAATTCCCATATTATCATAGATAGGTTCCGGAGAAGGAGACCTAGCTCCCTCAGGTCTATCATCTAAAGGCATACCCGATTGAAACAGTCTAGTAATTTCCAAAAGCCTAGCATTTAAAGCCTGTATTTCAGGGTCAAATTCAATACCTCCAGTAAAATCTTTCATAAACTCAGGCAGCTGAATTGTTGGTTTCGGATCATCATCAGCCCAGCGAGATTTTCTCTTGCGCGTAGCACCGCCGCCGGTTCCGGAATCAGTATTACTAGCGTCGGTGGACTGATTTTCGCTATTATTATTGTTGTTATTAGCTGAGGAACCAGCCGGTGGATCCCATCGGCTGCGTCGACGTCTCCGGCTACTGGTTTCCTCTTCTCCACCGGAGTAATCTCTGTCGCCGCTGTTGGTGTTGGTGAGTCCGTTCTCTGATAGTAAGGGTTTGACGATTTTGGGGGTAAATTCGGCGCCATTATCGTTAGTGATAGGGGGGAAATTTTGGGTTAGGGTTTTATCTGGGTTTTGAATTTGAGATTGATCTGCTGGAGAATCGAGGGTTTGTGGTGGAGGAAGAGGAGGAGATTCGAATTGGGGATTGGAAGAATCCATTTCAAGTGAGAGCTAGGGTTCGAGAGTCTTGAAGGATTCTTATTGTGGCGTCTTGTGTGGCCTTCAATTTTTAGTATTATACTACAATTCAATGATGAAGGATTCGCTGAGTTTTGTGATATTCTAATAAAACTTTTCCGGGCTGAGATCACAAATCACCCAAATGGCCCCCTTTTTTGCATTTATACATCAGCTAATTAATAAATGCAGAAATCTCTCACAAAATAAAAATTGTTTTCATAAATACCTCAGATAATAAGACACTGAGATTTTCATTTAAAAAAGGACAGTAGTACCCTTCCTTAAATGTAATCAATTATGAATGAGGAAAGAGTACCTTTCCAAAATAACAACAAACGTCTTCTTCAAGCTCAAGATAACAGCCATTAGAGAAAAAACCGAGCTCCAAAGATCAACCAAAATCAACGATTCCTGCTCAATATCAACTCGATTTATGATTTAAAGTTCGATCTGAAAAGCATCAAACAACAAATCATCAAGAACAGAAAAGGTAATCGAAAAATTCCATTTATAGATTGAACAATTAAAATCATACAGATGCTCATCTTGAATGCATTCTTTCTGTAAATCGCGAATTGTTTAGATTAACATATATAAATGTATAAACATAAATTATTGATTGAAATTGTAGACTGAAATTGATGATTGAAATTGTTGATTGAAATTATTGATTGTGAATTTCTGGAATCATACACATTAGCACGTAATTTTATGTCAATTTCTGGAATCATTGATTGAAATTGTTGAAATATGCAGATTTTTTGTTACTTTTAATTGTATCAACTGTAAAAAAAACCTAGTTGCTTTTTAATATATATAAATATATTTGATATGTTAATTAGTATAAATTCTACTATGATTATGTTCATATGTAGGTTGCTTATAATTTCCAGCTGCTTCTTTTTGAATATTTTGATTTTCTATTATAGTTATGGAGAACATTTTAGTTTTTGTTCATCACAATGGAAGATGGAATCAAAATTTGGAATACATCAACTTTGAGCCAATTGGAATAGTAGTCAAGACAACATGTGACTACAACATCATTCAAGAGATTCTGTACAAGCAACTCCAAATCAACAACATGTCAACTATCCTGGAAATTAAATATCAAGTCAGAAGCAACTATCCACCTTTAAAAATAACAGACAATGCAACTTTATCATTCTATTTAGAGCTCAAAAAGAATGAATCAGATTGCATGAAGTATCCGTTGTGTATTTCGACAACATCTCAAAAGGAAGTGAGTTTTTTAGATTCAACATTCACCTTGTCGAATGCCGACATTCCACATTCAGAATCAGCATCAAAGTCAACATTTGAGATTGGATCAACAAGTGAGAGGCAGAAGGGTAACATACCTGATTTAATACAATTTGCAAGAATGATATCGACTATTTCATGAAGAAGATAGACAAAATAGATAAGAAATTGAGGCCTTATCTAAACGATGTTGGTTACAGCAAATGGACAAGAGCTCATTGCGGTAATAACAGGCACACAACCATGACGACCAATATTGTTGAATCTCTCAATTCAAAAATACAAGCTGCCAAGGATCTTCCAATAACAACATTGCTAGAGTACCTATGGTCATTGGTACAAGAATGGAGCTAATCAAATAGATTTTAGCAAGGTCAACATTCACATCACTATCAAAAAGAGGAGAAGATATACTGAATGCTAACTACATCCAGTCTCTAAGATTAGTGGTAAGTTCTCCTTCAATATTATTTTGGTGAGATAGATAAATTTTAGTGCAGTTTATTTAAGGTTGACTTCTGGTTGATGTTAATTACAATTATAAAATGCAGGTTTCAAATTCAACAGATTACTTAATATCAGTGCTTGATCAAACAACAACTTTCATTGTCGACCTCAAAGATAGAACGTGCACGTGTAGAAGATTCCAGTTGGATGGAATACCATGCCCTCATGCAATGGCAATACTAAGGGAAATAAACCAAGAACCTTATAAGTTTTGTTCGAGTTATTATAAGAAAGAAACATTGTTGAAGACTTATGAGGAAACAGTATATCCAATAAAAGATCAAAAAATGTGGACTATACCAGAAGAAGTGGCAGAAATGATTGTAGCAACACTAATTGGAAGAACAAAATCTGGAAGGCCTAAGAAGAGTAGGTATAAATCTAAAAGTGAGATTTCAAATCATAACAAATGCAGCAGATGTAAACTGTATGGTCACAATAGGAAGACATGCAGAAGTATGCCAAAGGCAAATTAGAGTTTATCATCAGTTGATTGTCAGTTTACTTTGGGTTTACATGGATTTTATTTCAATTTTTTTACAGGTTATAAAGACATTAAATATTTTTTTTAATTTTTTATAGTACATGAAAAATGTACAAAGAAACATGAAAAGAAAATTTATAAAAAAATTGCTTATGTTAGTATTTGAAATTTCTTTAATGTTAAATTCGGGTTTACATACACAAATTTTAATTTTTTTTAGTTTACAAACATTACATACAGAATATTAATATTATGATTCAATTGTGTATAAAAATATAAAAATATAAAACAAAATGATCCTTCATTAGTTTTTTATTTTAGTCACAGTTGACTTGCTGTTGACATATAGTTGATTTGAAAATCTGTAAACAAATCAAAATAAATAGTTTTCACATATGAAGACATATAAATGAAAAAAAAACAATTAATAAAGTATAAAAAACATTCTTACAAACATTCATAAAAAAATGAACTATAAAACACAATAAAACAGTATTAATATCCAAAGTACTTTTCTAAAATAAAAAATCACAATAATAAAAGTCTAATACATAAAAGAAATTATTGTTTAATGTGCCTCTTGTACTTGACTGGACATTCATCTTCACTAACCATGTTAGAATGTTCCTTCCAATTACCATACGCATACAAGGAGGAAGCATAGCGAGCACGATGTTCTTTAGCAACAAAATCAGATCCCATTTCTTTTCCATCAATGAAAAATTCAGCAGCAAAACCATATGGATTCCACAGTCACTAAAACAAAAACACAAGTAGATAAAAATGATCAAAACACATAATAAAATATCAGGTTAACATGTAGTTGACATGCAGTTTATTTACAGTTGACTCAATATAAAATATATGAAAAAAAACAAAGTGATAAAAAGAAAAGACTTACTTATCAAATTGAGTAGGCGGATTTTCAACAAATTTAACTTCAAATGGATCAGATCTTTTTTTCCCTTATACGGACCAGTAGTAATATTGATGTCTTTGTGCAACTCATACAAAAGAATCAAATCAAAAAACAGAAACAATTTATTCAGAATACAAAAAGAACAATAAATCAACTACAAATCAACATAACATAAACCAAATAACATGAAAATTTTATGAAATCTGTAAAACAGAGTCAACCACAAATCAACATAAGAAAAGCAAAATCATATGAGAATTTATATGATAGCTATAAAACAGAGGTTAATTTCATTACCAAATAACAATGCAAATATAAGTTTTATAAACCCTAAAAAACAGATTAAATGTTCAAATGTCATTGCAAACAGACAACATAAAAATGAACATGAAACATTTAAAATTACTATAGGTATGTTTCTCTAATAAAAATCAAAAAAAGTAAACCCTAATTAAGTAATAAAATGACAGAACTCAGACAAAATTATCAAAATAGAGTCAAAACAATCAAAAATAAAACAAATAATGGTAATGTCACTAAACCTTTGAATTTTGCTGTGGTTTTTCAACCGAATCTCGTTTTTTCCTCTTCGAATCATGGCTTAGTTCAGCTGCCTTCCTTTTCCTAGATGTTCCACCACTGCTCTCGTTTTAGATGACGCATTTTCTTTCGTTTCAGATCTAGGTAAACCTGTTTTTACAGTGACATGGGTAGGAACCGTCTTCTTCCTCATTTTAGGAGGTTTTCGTCTTGCAGCAGCGTCTGAAGCTCGAGTTTGGACCATTAATGGAGAAGAACGACTCGAATGAAGACTAAAAAGTAAAATGAAGAAAAGAATCAGATATATAAAGACGATTAATGGTAGTTATTAAGCTTTAAGAAATTCAAAAATGGGGAAAGCTTGAAGAAACGTGTGTGAGTGGGGAAGAAATAGTGACGTGGAGAATAATAAGCTACAAGAATAGACAGGTTAGTGTGTTAGTGGGTAGTTAGGGGCATAATGGTGATGAAAAATAAATGATGTATAATTGAAAAGTATTAAGGACAAAAGGGAGAATTCTGCACTTTTAAATTTAATGGGTCACGAATGTATACAATTAACATGTTTGAGATATAGGATGTAATTTCCTCAACTTTTCCCGACAAAATAAAATTACGAATTACCTTTTTCGAAAGAAAGACCGAACCCGTATAATGTAAAACGGATTATGGGCTTTTGGTTATAGGCGGTGGATATGCGGGCTTTAGCTATTTAATTAAAAGGCCTGTGATTCTTATCTCACTCACCAATCGAGTGATTTTATTGAAAAAAAGAGTTAATATTATAAAAATTCACCAAATATTTTCTCATTTTAATCACGAATTTTAAATTTTCTCATTTTCATGCACGAGCTACCACTTTTTCTCAAATTCATATACGATGCTGAGTTGTCACGATTCCATTGGTGTAATTCGCTGAGAGATCATTTTACACCAATGAATATGAGTGTCACCTCAGCACCGTGCATGAAAATGAGAAAATTTAAATTCTGTGATAAAAATAAGAAAACGTGTAAAGTTCGTAATTTTTTTTGACATTAACCCAAAAAAAGACAATATTTTTGAGTATCTATACCAAATTATTCATCTCTCTTTAGAAAAACATATTTCATTTTTCAATTGTGGAATTTATCAAGACAAGAGTCAAGAGCAATAATTAATAGGGACAAAGTAATTTTTCTATATTGACAAAGCAATAACATTGGTGTTTTTAAAAATTATTTTATTTTTACAAAGTAAATACTATTACTACTACTTTGTTTATTTATTTCCATTGGATAACTAATAATAATATTTGATATTTCTAAAAAAACAGTTAAAAATATAGAAAATTACTACGTACATTTTAAATATTAATCATTTATTTTTTACTACATACAATCTATTTTATTAATAACCATCCTTAAATGATTGAAAGCATTTCCAATTTATGGTAATAATCAAATATGAAGGAAAAAAAGGGTTTAATATAACTTAGGTGTGTGAACTTTTTTAAAAATAACAAAATAGTGTTTAAACAAAATTTTATTATAAGTTAGTGTATGAACTTGTTTAAAAGTTACGAATTGGTGTTTTTAGCAGGTCACCATCAGGTTACAGGTTACCAACCAGAATTTTAACTATCAAAAAAAGGCAGGTTTGGTTCCTATAGTTTTCAAGCAGCAGTACTGATAAGTACAAAAAGAAAAAATACTTTCAATTTAGTCTATATTTTCAACTAAGAAGAAAAATAAACTTCTGAAATAGTGTAATTAACACTATTTGAATAATAATTAATTAAATTAGGCTTAATTAAGCTAGTTTAATGGGTAATCCAGCCGAGAGTTCAGACTCTAGTAATCCATCAGGATTGACTTCGCTACACAACGTGCAAAGTGAAGTGCACCAACTCCTTGAACATTTTCATGCAAAAGGAATTTTAGGTGATTCACCAGAAGAAAGATCTACTTTAGCAAATGAAGTAGGAAAACTGGTAAATGAAAGGTTAGATGCAATTGAAAGGGAAAAGGGTTTAAAAAAGACAAAAGGACCAATAACTGAAAAAGAAATTCTTCAATTAAGAAAAGAAAAAATTGTTCCTTTTATTGCAGATCCAGCAACTAAAGCAGCCAACATGAATAATAATAATCTGGCACAAGACCTTAGAAAATCCTTAGGTTTGGTAGAAGAAGCTCCTCTACATATAGATGACAGAACCTTTAATGAGTTAGTCTCTACAAAGAGAACAATGTACAAACCTAATTATCCACATAGGACAAAAGAAGAATTTGTACCTAGGGATAACCCTTTGAGACCGGTGATTAGCCCGGCGGCATTTCTCAACTTAGATTGTGAAAAACATGCGTCCGAAAAAATAGATGAGTGGATTACTATGATTAGATTTACAGTCAAGTCAGGTGGTTACACTCCTGGAGGCGTCTACGAATTGTGCAAAGCCACCATGGTTGGTAATGCTCAAAAATACTGGGAATCATTAATAGCTCATACTCCAATAAAAGAAGAAATTGATAAAGAAGTGTTTGCAGATGGAGTACTAGCTATAGTGGTAGACGCCTTGAAAATAGAATTTTGTGGTTTTTCGTTGTCAACAGAGTCATTAGAAAAAGAGCAATCTTTAATGGCTTTAATGAAACTACAAATCTGTGACATGTGCTATTTTGATAACTTTGCCTGTGAATTTCAAAAATATTATTATAATTTAGACTTGGCAGCCCAAAATTACATGTCAGAATTATTTTTTGCTAAACTTCCGGATCCTTGGCCGGAAGTAGCAAAGACTGCATTTCAACTTCTCCTAAATGAAGACAAAGTAGTTGATGGTTTAGGAGGAAGGATACAAGCAGTGAGGTATGCTATGAGAAAAGCATGCACTGAACTCCAAGTAAGGCAAGATGCAAAACGTCTTCCTTATTTAAACAAGAGTTGTTGTTCTCAGATTGAGTATGTTCCAGGAAGGTATGGATGTTCTTCTGGAACAGAAGAAAAATCTAGAACTGGATATTCTTCAAAAAGAAAAGTTTCAAAGGATATAGAAAAAGAAGAATATTAAGAAAGGATAGAGAGGAAAGGAGGAAGTCTGATAGACCAGGTTGGTTTATTAGAAAAAGAAGTAACCTTAGAGACAAAGATAGGATAGATGCGTTTAAGAAAAAATATGGTAGAGAACCAAAATGTCCTAAGGGAAAACCTTTGAGTAACTGTTCTTGTTGCTGGGTATGTGGCTCTAAGAGTCATAAAGCCGATACTTGTCCTCAAAAGAATAAGCGAAGGGAAAATCTTAGGAGAGTATTTTTTGAAAATGAGAGTCTAGCATATGAGCCAGTAGATGAAGAAGAATTTTCTGATATAGACTCTGAAGTAGATTCAATTTATGAAGTAGTTTCTGAATATGAAACTGATAATGATGAATCTGATTTATGGACAGCTAAAATATTCATGATGAACACTTCAGGAGCTGATATGGATGATGAGTTAGTACCATTGGATACTACTCTGGTGCATGAAGAATCATTTCAGTACGAGGATCCATCTAGAAATTGTCTAGAATGGAAACTGCCAAAGGTAGACATCAACTCTATTTATAGTAAGTCTAGATTTAGCTTCAAATCAATAGTCGATGTCTCCCAGTCTGAGTCCACAGCTCAGGTTTCTAGCACAGAATTAGAAACGTTGGATGTATCTCTAATTACACTTGCCAAAATTAGAGAAATGATGAACAAGTCTAAAGGTGAATATAAATACATCCATGTTGGTCTAGTGCAAGTAGGATTAGTCCCTTTGTTTAATCTCCCAGCGGACAGTCCTGTGATAGCAGCAGTCTTAGACAAAAGATGGAAAGAATTTAAAGACCAGCTAATATCAGGTGTTCAGACTAACCTAGCAAATGGTCCAGTCTGGTTTCAAGCCTATCCAAATTATTTGATGGCTTTAAGCGATAAATGTTTGGGAAATTCTTTGACTCTTAGGATTAAATCCTCTAAGATGAATAGAATGAGTTCTCAGGCCAAGTATTTGGCGTATCACACTAGGATTGTCTTTAGACTTATTAACACAACTAATCCAGGAGTGAGGAACATTTCTAAAGTAACAGAATTATTCGAAGAAGGTTCAGATAACTATAAGCAATTCAATAGGAAAGAGATAAATCCTGTAGAACTAAGTTGGCCCAAGAGTTGGGTGCTTACAGAACCAGCTGAATCTTCAAGGCAAATAGGATCTTCTCAGATAACCCAAAGGGGAAAAGATATCATTCTGAATCTAGAAGAGCCTATGAGAGCTTTTAGAATCTCTGATCCTATTCTCAGGAGATCATTATTCTCTAGGAACATGTTTAATGCTTCAACATTAGACCAACTGCCTAGAAGATCAGTGTCTAGTGCAACTGAAAATAGGGTAGAAATTCCTAGAACATCAATAAGAGAAGAAGATGGACAATCATCTGATAATAGGAGAATTATAGGCTACAAAGAAATAAGTCTACCTATTTATGCAGATGAAGAGGAAGGTCAGGAAAGTGTAAGATTAATGAGACAAGCAATAATACTTCCTGAGGTTGTTCGAAAAATTCAAACTATTTCGCAACAACGGTCAATGCCTTTTGAAGATATTTGGAATATGATATCACCTATTCCAATGGCATCACAAAAGATCTTTAGCCTGGAAAAAACCAATTTGAGCACTTATATTTCACTAACATTCAAATTTTCAGGTTATTATGATTATTGTTTAGATGCGTTAATAGACACAGGAGCAACAATCAGTAGTGCAAGACCTAATGCATTACCAGATGAATGGTGGAAGCCATTGGCCGAACCTATTGTTTTACGTATGGCAGGAGGTGAGGTAAATCTAGTAACACATTATGCTGAAAAAGTTCCTGTTATCATTAATGAAAAACAATTCATTATTGATAAGATTTTAGCCTTTCCTGAACTAGATGCAGATATTATTTTAGGAAATGCTTTCCTAAAAGGGCAAAAAGAAAATCGTCCTTTTGTGCAAGATGATGTATTTATCTCAATTGCAGGTGTCAAAATCACAACTCTTACGAGTCCACAATTAAAATTGAAATTCGGTTTTTATCCCGTAAAAAATTCTGAACTTTGTGGATCTATACCTTGTGAACCAGCTTACAGAGTGCGAGCACAGCGTGGTGAGTCATGGATAGATTGTTTGTTTGGATCGGAAATTCCAAATGATACCAATTGGTACGAAAATTTGTGTCAAACACAAGATGTAATAGAAAAACCTATTACAAGAAGCATACAACTTGCAGGAAACAAATGGGATAAGTTCATAAACAAGTTAGCTGATAACTTTAGTGAAGATCCATTAAAGTTATGGGTTCTAAATGGTATAAAAGCCAAACTAGAACTGAAAGATCCCGATACTATCATCAGATTAAAAAATATAACATATTCTGAAGAAATGATAGAAGAATTTGATAAACAAATTCCTGAATTGCTCGAAAAAGGTTTGATTAGAAATAGTGAAAGTCCACATTCTAGTCCAGCTTTTATGGTAATTAATCATGCAGAGCAGGTGCGTGGAAAAGCACGAATGGTTATAGACTATCGTCAGGTAAATCAAATGACCAAAGATGATGGCTATAAAATTCCTACAGCCGGAGATGTAATTGACAGGTTAAGTCTTAAACAACCATCCATTTTTTCTAAATTTGATTTAAAAAGCGGTTATTGGCAGGTAAAAATGGAGGAAGACTCTATACCATTAACAGCATTCAATGCTCCTCAAGGAATGTATGAATGGTTAGTAATGCCATTCGGTTTGAAAAATGCCCCTGGCATATTTCAACGAAAAATGGATAATGCTTTTAAAGCATTAAAGAAGTTTTGTGTGGTCTATATAGACGATGTGTTAGTTTTTAGCAATAATGAAGCTGAACACATGAGTCACCTTGAACAAGTGACTGATATCCTTCAAAAGGAAGGTATGATTCTATCTGAAAGAAAGATAGAATGGTTTAAGGAAAAGATAAAATTTCTAGGGATAGAAATAGCAAAAGGAAAAATATGGCTACAAAGTCATATCTCTGAAAAACTTATCAATTTTCCTGATGAATTGGAAGATAGGAAGCAAGTACAAAGATTTTGTGGACTTGCTAACTATGCTAGACAATTCGTGAAAGATTTGTCCAAATACTTAGGAAGGATATCTAAGAAATCTTCTGATAAAACTCCTTGGTATTGGGATGAAGAAGACACTCTAGCTGTACAACAGGTAAAAGAAAAAATGAAAAATTTGCCATGTTTAAATTTACCCTCTGATACAGATGAGTTAGTCTTAGAGACAGATGCTTCAGAAAAGAGTTGGGGTGCAGTCCTTAGAATCAAAGGACGGAAACCTGAACCTATTTGTAAGTATTGGTCTGGAACCTTTAAAGGTGCAGAATTAAATTATCCAATTCATGAAAAGGAAGTATTAGCGGCAAAAAACGGTATGAAAGCTTTTTATCTCTTCTTAGCACCAAAAAGGTTTATTCTTAGAACAGATTCTACTTATGTTAAAAGGTTTAGGAATCTGAACTTCAAAGAAGCTAGACAAACTAGACTCTTGAGGTTGCAAGAATGGTTTAGTTATTACAGGTTTGATATTGAATATATTGCATCTGATAAAAATGTAATAGCTGATTCTCTTTCTCGTGAACTTTCTGACATTGCAGATGGATCCTGCTGCCAAAAACAAGCTATGTTGGATTTGCAAGAAGGAAGGGCATACAAGAAAGAAGTGCCCTATGAAGCGAGGAAATGAAGAGAACGAGAGCGTAGGCTCTGGTCCAAAAAGGACGAACAAGAAAACAAAGGCTTCAAAAGATAGTCTTTGTTGGCGGTGCAAGCAACCTGGTCATTTTACTTCAGAATGCCCAAAGGGAAATGAAGCTGCGAGTTCAAAAGAACTGATAAACCCTAAAAAGGTTTATGAAAAGGTAAAAGAAAAACCTTTGGTTCCCCAAAAGGAACGAAAGGAAAAATCCTTGGTTCAACTGAACGAGAATAAGAAGCCATTAGTGTCTCAAACGCCAAAGAGAGATCATCTAGCCGAAGGAGCTGCAAAATTTGGCTTGACTAAAGAAAGAGCTGAAAAACTGCGAGAAGAATGGTACAAAAAATGTAAAGAAGACTATGATAATCAACTTTCTTCTCAAAAAGATAACGCTGAAATACTGCAAGGTGACATTTTAGGTCACGAGGCTAGTAAAAGTGCGAATGAACCTACAAAGGTTCCAAATCAAACTCATAATAAGAAAGAATTTGTTATTAATTCTGGAGAAGAATACTCAGATAATGATGATCTTCTCGATGATGGTCCTGAGTGGGATACGTTGGGCGAACCCTCTGGAAAATATGATTTTAAAGTCAAATATTCCGTGGAAAAACCATCACATTCTCAGGAAGAAACAGATTCAAAAATTGAATCTGAAGATATTGATCTTGGAGGATTTCTTGCATCACTAGAAAATCCCGAGGTTGAACAAACCTGGAATTATTATGAAGACAAAAGTCTTGGTCTTTCAAAAGACGGATCTAATCTGTGTGCAGGTCTAAAAGGAGGAATCCAAAATAAAAATTTCCAGCAAATATCACACTTTGCAGATGAAGTTGTTCAATATATTTTAAAATTGGAAAAACAACTTGGTTTCCGTTCAGCACGAGAAGAAGATTTCCTTGAACATATCTCTGAGAGGAAACAACTTCTTGAAAGAATGAATCAATATTTACCTCCAGATGTAAGATACACTATCAAAAGGAAAATAGTTGATTCGATAGATCGTTCTCTCAAAGAATGTTCTATGTTACAACCTTACATTCATTGGCAGTCACATGGATGGCCTGGTTTGCAAATTGAAGCAGACGTGGCGGTGGAAAGTCTAAAATTCACAGAAGCAGGTCTAACTTTAATTTTAGAAGTGGATTTAGAAACTCCCCGGTCAGTATTTCCAGGAATTGTGCAGACAGCTTTAAGTTATGTTAAACAAACATCTAGGTTTGTTACATTTCAAATTATAAGTACAATGATGGAATATGAAGAGGATGGTAAGGTCCGATATCCTTATCAAATTTGGGATCTTCGTCCTATCACCAATAGAGAGCTTGTGGAACCCCAGAAAGTTAATAGTCAAAATCAAAAGTTAAGATGGAAAATGTATGAAGAATCAAAACTCGCAAACAAAGCTCTTCATATTGAGTTCCTCAAGTCTGTTTTGGAGAATATAGTTAATAATTCTAACTACATTATTCTCGGAGATGGAAGAATGTTCATAACCATCTGGTCCAAAGATATTGAAGTTATCGATAATGCAAGATTTATCTCTGGACGAGAAGAGGCAAAAACATTACTCTTGAAGCTAGTTAACAAGGATGCTAGCTTAAATTTCAAATCAGAAACCTTTGAGATTTGGAAGAAAGTAGCTGAGTATAAAGAACAACTCTTTGAGAAAGCAAGGCAGGAACTAGACGAAATGAATTGGGACTTGCCTGTCACTCACTCACAGGTGGCATGACAAAAACGTCATCCATGATGTCACCCTCAATATGTATAATTGAGGCAGCCACTATCCTACAAAGCACTACCCATAATATGACCCATGTGTCTTAATATGCGTGTCATGTCTTTATTGCTGTTGTAGGAATCTTATCTTTTATATTGTATTATTGAGAGTTATTGTACTACAGCTGGAAAATGGGACCAGAGACACCAGCTGTCTAAAATTATTGCTTTCAATTATTGAGTCTTTTGAAGCTGGAAAACAGTACTAGAGGCACCAGCTAGTCGTTGTATTTCCTATAAATATCCTTAAGTTCTATGAACAAAGGGAGCAGAAATAAATCAGAGTGCTTTCATATAATTGTCTGAGAATTTTTTGCTACTATATACCTTGTTTCATTTTACAACGGTCTGTTTTAGTGAAGGAGTGTTTCATAAGTCCCATAATCAATTGAAGAGAAGCGGGCATTCATAACACAGAAGATCCTTCTAGCTGCTGGTGACGAGCGTAGAGGAAATGGACACAATTGCGGAAGCTTAGTGGACCCTGTTCATTGAAGGTATATATTTTTAGATGAATAAATTGTTTTATTTATCTGAAGTTTTTACTTAAAGCTTGATGAATGGTAATTGCCCTTATCCTGATTGTTTCCATTTAGATCACGGAGTAGGTAAGGAACCAGTAATAGGATTGTTAAATTCTATTATCGATCGTCTTAATTCTCTAAGTGTGACTTTAAAAACTTTAAACAAATCTGTAGAAAGTTTTTCTAAGCATTTAGAAGAGTTGACTCTTAAACAGAGTGAATTTGAGAATTATTTTCTTAAAAACAGAGAACCATTAGGTTTTGTTGCTAGCTCTCGATACTTTCATGAGTATGAGAAGCTGAAGGAGTCTAGAAATAATAGACAAAAAATTAAAGATCTTTGAGTAACTCTTTAGTTCCGCCATTGTAGGAGTAGGCTCACAATTGATGGTATCAAAGCCTAGTAGATTTTTAAAAATTTCTGGACTGTTTTGAAAAAATAAAAGTTTAAGGACTAAAACTGAAATAACAAAAAAGTTTGAAAACTGGTTAAAATCCGAAACTGGCAAACACACCATATTGTAATTATTCAACAAGTTGCAACACCGTATTGTGATAAAATTAAGTTCAAACACCATATTGTCATTTCGTAAAAAGTTGAAACACCAAAAGTATAGTAATCCCTTTATTTTTATAGTGGGCATTGTGCTAAATTATTGATCCATTTTAAGTATATCACTTATATTTCGAACAAAGGGTCAATTCACCCCCTCAACTTGACACTGAATATCAAATAAGTCATTTTCGAGCATTTTGGATCAAACAGACCCGCAACTTGTGTTTTTCGGTCAAAAAAGCCCCTCTCCAGTCTCAGCTCGGCAAGTGAATTACACTCTCCCTACAAAAATAAAAAAAAGCCTTGAAACACCCTTGATATTTTATTTATTTCTTCAATTAATCCTTAATATTTTTTAAATTTCAATTATAACTTTATAATTTTAAAAATTTATTAATTAATTTATTTTTTAATAAAAGATAAAGAACCCCTTTTTACCTTTTTCCCTTCTTCTTCATCATTCCTCCTTCTTCTTCTTCTTCCCTCCTTCTTCCTTTCTATCTCTATCCTTCTTTTCTTCCTACCACCTACTTCCGGCACCCACCGCTATCGACCTCCACCTACCTCACCACCCTCCGCCTCCACCTTCTCAGGCGAGGAGCTGTTGCTCCTCTGCTCGTTAGAGCAGATCTGCCGTTTCAGGCGAGGAGCAGCAGCTCCTCGTTGGAGCTGCTGCTCCTCGTTGCTCCTCCAACGTGGAGGAGCAAGAGGAGCTGTTGCTTCTCCGACGTGGAGAAGCAGATCTGCTCCCGAGGAGCAGGGAGCAGATCTGTTGCTCCTCCGGCGAGGAGCACAGCTCCTCGCCTGAAGAGCGGTTTCCGGTGGAATGGCGATTTTCGGCGGGAGTTAATGGCGGCGGCGGTGGCGGTTTTCTGATGATTAGTTTAGGTGTTTAATTAGAATAATTAGGTTTAATTAGAGTTTTAATTATATTTAATTAGTATTAATTATAATTAATTAATATTAAAATACAAAATTATTTCATCTCACTCTCTTTTTTATGTTAGAGGGGCGTTTTTGATCCGAAAATACAAGTTGCGGGTTTTTTTGATACGAAAACGTAAGTTGTGGGTCTGTTTGTACTAAAAACGTTCAAAATGACTCATTTGATATTTGGTGCCAAGTTGAAGGGGTGAATTGACCCTTTGTTCCTTATATTTCTTATTAGATTTATCAAAGAAAAAAGTCTCAATTATATTCACTTGTTTCTGTAGCCCTCATCCCCAAAAATGCAATCAACTAACTGATTACTTCATCAGTTCTGGTCATGGACTCTTTAAGGTCAATTAACAAACTTCATTGAACAATCAATTATGGCAGCTCAAATTTCTCAAGATTAGCAATTCCAACATTATGCTTAATATTCTTTCTAGCAGCATTAGCAGAAATTATGGACTCATTAATGGAAATAAACACAAAAATTAAAAGACCAAAAGAAATCTCACTTATAAAATCATAATTAAGATCAAGCCTTAGCAATACAAAACCGATCCCAAACAAAAAAACACCATTACAACTTTTCCTCAAGCATCAGCAGATCTTCTACTATTTTTATTCCCAACAAAAAACCTCCCTTTAATCCCCTGCTTCACAGACTCACCGGAAGAGCCACACCCATCAATCTCAGCCGTCAACTTATAAGGAGAAACATCAGTCGCCAGCCACTGATCCACATAAAACAGAGTCTGCCTACACTCCTTATGTGGTCCAGTAGAAGTCACCTCAATATACTCACAGTACCACCCATGGTGCGATCCTAATCCATCAGAGGTCAAATTAAGCCGGCAAAGAGGTCCACCGCCGCCGCAACGGCCACGCCCGCTGAAAATGTCGAGATTACCCCTCTCATAGTAATCATGATCAGGCCCCATTAGACCGCCCCATGATTGGAGGTCGTTGATCCATACAGATCGGCCTTGCGCGTCGCTAAGAGTGAGGCTGATTTTGGAATCTGTCCCTGCTTTGAATATGGATCCTGTTTTTACGTACAGAGTGTAGACGCATTCATCGTCATCGTTCTGCATTCATTATATGAAATTGGAAAATTAAAAATTATAGATCAGAGTCAGATAAAATGTGAGAGTAGTGATTATTTTGCTTACGTGGTCGTCTGCTGAAGCTGCGGAGAAGAGAGCGAGCAAGAGTATCGATGTGATGAGGAGAGACTTCATTTTGGTGTGATTGGGACTGAGAACGAAGGGTGATGTGCCTGAATATATAATGAAGTTTTGGTTATAAAATGCAGTAAAACTTACTAATAATATTAATCTTTTTTGACTATTTCTACTGTTAATAATTGGGATATTTCATTATTCTGTTCTTTTACAGCAAATATGTTAAAACAGAAAATATCAAAATAAAAAATGAATGATTTCTTTTATAAAAATAGATTATGGATATAGTTTCGGGATTATTTATGGAAACGGAAATAAAATAGCGACGGATAGAAGTCGAAAAGTTTGTGTGTTGTATAGTAGTGGACAGAGGCGAAGCCCCTTAATTAAAGAAAATGGTTGGGGTGAGAAATATACCGACGGACCAAATTAACCGGCTGAACCAATAATTTTCAGTCGGTTTCATTTGGTGATAAGTTAGGTCAGTTCAGTTTTGACATTTCTTGAAGATATTTTTTTCATTTTCATTTTTAATATTTTATAAGTATTTATTGTAATTTTGCTGGTTTTTACAAGGCCGGCCAATATTTCAACTTTTTTAGTTTTTGGTTTGGTTCGATTATTGATTTTTTTTCCAATCGGTTCGGTTTCAGTTAAAATGTAATGTCGGTCAATTTTATTTTGAGCATTCGACCGATCAATTTGGTCGTTTTTAGGAAATTCGATTCGGTTTTAATGGAACAGACCAAATGTTCACCCCAGGACATTATAATCAATTAACCACCCTTTCAATTTTTTTACATTAATTGTAGTATTAATTAGTGCAAATCACGTCTGTTAGATTTATTTTTAATAATTTTTTGCAGAAGAACTGATCCACAGCATGTGGGGATAAGTTTAGCTGTCCGCAAGGACCCCAGTCCTGACCATGTGAATTAATTAGTCCTTTTAAATGCTGATTTTGTGCTAATAGTAATCAAAAAATTCAATGATATGGTAGATGGGGACCGTACTATTCTACCAACTTTTTGCAAAGCTTGCTTTTATGATTTATGGGAAGCCACACAAAAAAGATAAATGAAACTTCCTTTTTTGATTTATGGGCAGGTCATAATTGGAAATAAAAGGCTCAGTGAATCATGAATGTGACTACAAAAAATACAAAATGAGATATAACAGTAGCAACCAATGATCTCTAGCCCAGACGACAATGAGTGCGATACAATCGATAATTAAAGATAGAAAACTACGGAACTACAAACTACAAACATCGGCTTCAACACCGTCCATCAAAACAATGAAAATTGTAAACAATGCAAATGTAAGATGACATGGAAAATGTGCAACTTCAAAAATTAAAATAAAAAAATAGAATCTGTCTTCCATTTATAATTTTGGCTTTATGCCTAAAAGCTTACAGTAAGCATGTCGGCAATGGCCACACACACAACTCAGCTTATTGGACATGGCATATGCCAAACGACAATAAAATAAAATTAAACGTCCACATTTACAATTTATAATGTAAGACACTGCTTCACACTTCAACAAAGCCACTTTTCTTTTTTAGTAATGTAATATAACCTTCGTTCCCCTTACACAGAAACTTTAAATATGAAGTTTATTAGTAAAATTTATGTACAACGATGGTTTGCTGTGGCGTTTTGAATTTGTTGCAGCATCCACCTGGTAAAAACAAACATCACAATCAGTTTATCACCAGCGCCCACAACAATGCATAAACAATGAGAGAGGACGAGAAGATGAAGAATGGCAATTACCTCTATCAGTTGCTTGAGCTACCAAGATCAAAATCCATTGTGTAGTCGTATTCAATAGTTGGAATTACAGAGGCTACAAACTTCAAGAATATGAAAAGATACCTATCCAGAGATTTGCAATCATAAAAAATACATTTTGATTAGTTGAAAATGAAAATTGAAATGATAACATAAGTGCTTGAACACAACTTATTGTGCCGAGAGCCTCTAAGACAATAAAATAGAAATACAAGATAAATAAAAGAGTTTACTTGTCAACTTGTGGCTCAACTCCACGAGACATTAGAACATCAATAATTTTCTTCATGACAGCGCCATGACGACATGGATGTACAGATGCATGTTTTCCAGGCAAATGAGGATGATCTTCAATTGTTACCTGCAAGAAATTGTTTTTGAAACATGAGAGAGGGGGATCCTAGATGTAAAAAGAGGCCTTCATAGTCGATATTGGGATGAATTGATAGAGAGAAGCCAATATTGGAAATTTATCGCTGTGTTCAAAACTGCTTTGCAGAAAATTTGACTTTCGATTTTCAATAGCTTTTTGTTCAAAATACTTAGCACACGTATACATTTGACATGTTGCATTCTTCATATGTTTGCATTTTATGAAAAGGAAGTCCACCTAAAAATCACACTTTTTGGCAAAATGAAGCAAAGGCCAGGCTGCAGCAGCCTGTATTACACGTCCAACTAAAAAATGCCATTGAAAAAACTCAAAAATGCATACATGTAATTACCCGCAAAACCACAAGATCTTTCCTAGATATCTAAATGAAAGAAAAACTTTTGGTAAATAAAAATTCATCAAAAGATGGATTAGAAGCAATAACCATAAAATAAACTTGCAAGCACATTTTGCCTGTTCTAATCAGGAATTATGAATAACAAGATCTCCTTACCGTTTTGCGTGCATGGTCTTGACTAACATCTTCAAGTACAAGTTCTGGTTGCAGAAGCATTCTTGACTGTCATTGAACAAAAAGAGAAAAGAAGCCCACCGATGAGACATTTAACGTTTCTGAACATCAGTAAAAATTAATGTTACCAACACCCAACGTGTTTATCATCAATAACACAAACTATTCCCGCATGTATTATAACTTAATAGTGTTCAAATAGTACAAGGATCTTTTATATAAATAGTAGATCTCCTAACAATTATGCAATGAAAAAAACAAAAAATATTAAATAGTAAAGTGGCAAACCTCGTCATATCCAGTAAGCCAGACACGAGGAGTTTGATAATATTTGTCATACCTGGAAATTTAAGGATTACATTAATGGGCCAAAAAATACCACAATATTTTAACAACATGATTCCTTGTAAAAAATATCATACAAAAAATTGTGGGATTTAAAAGTTGAAATGAAGATCATAACAATGGAAATACATGGCACTAACAGATAAAAGTAGCTAGTTTTATTACATACATATTTTAGGAGCTGCTGTCCAATATTCACAAGAATAGGGTATTAATTTTAACTTACGTAATGCTGACATCATAGGTGCGGGTACGCAATATATTGTCATCATCAGGTTCATGGGCTATGAGATAAGTAGAATGAAGTGTTGCCTGCGGCAAGTGAAATATATAGTCAGATCTCATAAGTTTTGATCATTAAAAAAACAGAAAAATGGTCTAAAGAGCATAAAATTACAGGATCTGAATCAATAAGATTATCAGGGTCTTCATAGTCTGCCATGTCTGGAATGTCGTCGTCCTCTTCCCCCCCAAAGTATGAGGGTATGGATTTTATTTGATCTTTCTTACTGATTTCTAGGGCCTCCATGGAAGGAACATTTTCCTCCTCATCACCGTTGGATTCTACAAGAAATATGGAGGATGATGTGAAAGAACTAGACATAAAGCACAAATATTCAGCTCTGGTAAGATATATACCTTTTGGTTTCCCATGAGTTGCCAGCCAACCATCATTATCTTCATTATCAAGTAGAACCTCACCTCCAGCAGCTTCATACTCTTCCTCAATAGATATAGCTCTTCGTAGACAAGGAACTGAGAGGAAATTCAAATTTTAATCATCAACTTAATGTTGTCAATTAAAATCTTTTACAGAGCGAAGAAAATTCGTAAGGCTCCAAATTTACTCAAAACTGGAATCTGGTTGGTTATCTATATCTAGACAAGACTAATTCTAGTCTCTCCTGTAATGTAAAGTGATTCACAATTTTCCACAGATTTTTTTCTAGTAAAGTTAAGGGCAATTATCAACTAAGTAATTCCTATGGATACACTCTAATAGATGATAAAATTACAAGTAGTCAACAATATAGCACAATAACAAAGTATCAATAGAAACAAAACCACATAAAAGGTTAGACCACTTACCGTTCCGAGTAATCAGAAACTGTTTCTCTGAAGGTAAATAAGGCTTCCTCTTGCTTGGTTCACCTGATTCCCTATTGATCACAAAAAAATAAATGTAAGTTAATTTATCATTAGCATTAAGAAGTCAAAATTTAGGGATTAGAATAAAATTAATATGGAGGAAACAAAAGGGCATGCCATCGAATGAATATGAAACTAACAAAAGGAGAACACCATATAAATGACCCAATTCTTTTACTCACAAAACAAAATTCCTATTAATTGACACCAATCCCAAAACTAAAAACATTACTGCTGTAAGTAAATTGATGCTAAAGCTCAAATAATACTGAATAGAAAGCATTAACTTGGCATTCTGATCAAGTACGACAACATCAATCATGGAATATCGAAATTTGACTCCAAATTACAATCAAGCAACTAAAATCCAGCTTAATAAAACTAAATTTACGCTCCAAAAGCTGATTATATAACAACCACGACAGCATCAATTGACAATTACTCAAGTAAAGGTAGAGCATTAAAATCTAGTGAATAACATGAGGGGCAAAGAGGACAATTACCATGACCAGGTGGGACATTTAGCGACGAGATTATCACCGGCAAGAACAAATTCGCTGACACTCAGAACACCTTTCTCTTTGAAAGCAGAGACCGTTCTGGGCCCTGTGATTCTCTCAACTGTTCCCTTGAATGCTTCGTGAAGCTTCTGTGTCAGCACCATCTCTCAATTTTATTTACTTCGATCAGATTTCAATTTGAGTTTTACTACCAAACCCTAGAAATTGCAGAGATTGGGAATTTGAGGGAGATAAATATATAAGAAAAGAAAAATAGAAGCAAGGGCGTTTTTGTGACTTGTCAAGTTAACTTTTGCAGGGATTGTGTGTTTCTTTTATTTGTTCTTGTTTTAATTGTTAATTTAATTAAATTACTTTTTTAATCAAAGAATTGAATATTGTTAATTTAACTATGAGTACAAAATATAAATCTCAAAGCGTAGGTGAGTTGATAGGATGCTCTCCTCATTTAAATGAAATCGCGGTTTCGAACCGTATTCATATACGAAGTCTTTTAAAAATTGGGGTCAGAATCTTTCAGAAAACCTTATGAACTAGTATGTACCAAACAAAAAAACTATGAGTACGTAATACTAATTGATACTACAGTAAGGAAATTAAAATTTAGACAAGTCCCTGTATTAAATAAACAATGGAAATAAGTCCCCAGACAATTCTTTATTTCAAACAGAAAGTCCTTAAGCCTAAGTAAATCCTGCCACGATTTTCAGTTCAGCTAGCAATAGTTGAGTCACATTGAAATACATGGGTACGGCCGTACGGGTATTATGGCTACCGGGCTGTAGGCCTTTAAACAAGAAAAAAATATCAAGCCGATCACTAAAAAAACTAATTCAACCAAATCAAATAAAAATTACCGATTGAATAATTATTGATTTGAAAAAAAATAAAAGAGTTAAGTCTTGATTTGTGGCTTTAAACATTCAACCAATATAACCAAACTGAACTACTATATATTTATTAAAAACTTGTATAGTGTAACTTAAAAATATAAATTTTAACATTTTTTTTAAAATTATACTCAATAAAATAATATATTTTAATATCATCTAATAAATGATTACTATTTTTAATAATTTAAATATTTATACATTAATCCTCGATAGAATGTTAATTGTTTATAATATTAGAATATCATATTAATAAATAAAAAATTTATAATAAAAAATTTATATGAAATATTTTTTTATCTGTTGTAAATAAAAAATTAAAAAATGAAAATAGTGATGTGATGGATCTTAGTCATAATTATAACTTACTACATAAATAAATATAAACTATTTTTATGATGTGTAAATAATTTTAAAATATTTAATTTTTTATTTTATATGATAAATAAAATAATTATTTGATGAATTAAGTTTAAAGAAAAAAATTATCAAAACAAATCAGATCAAATTTGTTGTTTGTTATCTATCTTTTTAGTTTAGTTCCAGTTTAAAAAATTTATCAGGTATAATATTTTTGCGGTTATTGAACTATATAATCTTTTTTTTACAAGTGATTAGCGAATTATAAAATGGTCATTGAATAATTGTGATTTTAAAAAACAGTTACCGAACTATAAAAATTACAAAAAGTTATCGAACTATAGTTTTTTTTCTATAAAATTGTTATCTTCTTATTGTATGGTTGTGTAATTTTTTCTTGTCCATTTCTATAATTTAGTGATTGTTTTATAAAAAAACAATGATGTGGTAAATATTTTATAATTTTTTATAGTTTCTCTTTTTAAAATTGGAAAAAGAAACGCATGTGAGAGAAATTGAACGCACAACTTTGTTGCTTAGTACTATTTGAATTACAGTTCGTTGATATATAATTAATAATAAAGTAACTCTAAATAGATTTAATCCAAATTTGGAAAACCATATACCAATTGATTTGGATTACAATATTTGTATAAAACTAGTAAAAGTAAAACCAACTATGTGTCCACCCCTAGATTGACAGGATTCAAAATTTTAGTATTCCTTCAACTCCAAGTAATAAAGTATAGCATGTTAGTAATTAGTAATAAAAGAAATTAACCAATAAAAATATATCTTCTGAACTGATGATGCATCAAAATCTCACAACTTATATATCATTAATGTAATTGTTCACTGTCTGTCATACACATGACACAAAATTCGGCCCAAAAAAGAAAGAAATGGATGTGAATGTTCACATTGTCCATTCTTGAAAGGATTGAACATTTAATCAAAGTATGTATTTTTATGGATTAATTATATTACTTGTATATGTATGTATATATGTATATATAGCCTGATGTAAATAAGTAATATTTAATAATACTATAATTATTGGAATGATTATAGAATAAACCCTAATCATCAGATTTGGAAGCCGAGGCAGCTGGTGCATCGGAAGCAGAAAGAGCCAGCCATGGTCCAGCTCCGACCGAGAAGCATGAAGAGGCGGTGGAAGAAGCGGAGCAACACCTTATCAATTCCTTCCCTTGATCATTCCCTTCCCATCGGTTCATCATCTCCTTCTTTTCAACTGCTAATTCCATCTGTTTGCAAAAACATGAAAAATAGTCAACTGAAGGTCAAATATCACAAAAATGGCAGAAAGTTCATTAATTGGTAGTGAAAACTGAGAAATATGTCGACTTTACGTACACTTGGCACAGTAGGAGTGGTGGGTGTAGAGTTTCTTCTTTGGTATGTGACAGGAAATGAAGATGGTTGACCATGAGTCTGAGGTGATATGTTGTCGTTTTGATTGGTGGGAGGTTCGTTCAGGTTGATCAGATCAGTGGTTTTGCTACTCTGATCATAGGTGGTGACAGCTGAGGATAGAGTAGTAATGGTGACAGGCCCTTTTTCAGCTAATGGCTTCTTCACAGGTGGAGAAGTACTGGTGGCCGGAGTAGCAGGGAGGAGGAGGTGGGGTTGTGATGCTGACGTGGAGGAGACAGACGGCGGAGTTGGGAGTGAAAAGATCATGTCTTCAAATTGAACCATCTTGTTGTTGTTGTTGTTTGGCCAGATGAAACTGCCTTGGGGTTTGCATATTTTGAAACCACTCTTCAGCCTTTCTATTTTTGCTGCTTTGTCCTCTGTGTGTTGTTCTTCTGCTTTCTTGTGTTGCACTATTTCTGGCAATTCCATTAATGCTGCTTCTGATGATTCTTTTCTGTCTCCTTCCTCCACCTCCATTCTTGTTTTTAGCTTCTCCTGCATTTATTACAATGTAATTAATGCACCACATGCAATTAATCCCAAATAATCTCATTTATATGAACAAAGAATAATCATTAGACATTCAGTTCAGTTAACATAAATGTCATTTATAAGCAAGAATTTAAAAAACAATCAGTTAAAGAATCCTCATTTATAACAAAGAGTGACTAAAATAAGCAAGTGTAAATCATTCGTGAAGCATTAATAGAGGTAGCGAAATCCAGCACATTTTAGAATCACTTCACATATACTGTTTTAAGTAAGGTGATATGATATGTATGGAATCAAAAAGCTTAACATGTTGATGTATAATTAGCTCAAACAGTCAATTTATTACAATATTTCATGGACTTGGATTTTAATCATTCTAAAGCTAAACAGCATATAACTCTGAAATAAACCAGAATAAAAAAGAAAAAACAGTTTCCAATTCATGACCATGATCACATACCTCCATTTTGGCTATAGTGTGTGAAAATTCCAGCAATATTTCCTCAACTTTAGCCTTCTTATTCGCCAAATCAATATACATTTCCTACAAAATTTAAACCAGAAAATAAGCATAATCAACTAAAGGTCAAGTTATGAATTTGATTTAGTCAAAATCTGGTCAAACTCATAAACTTACCTTGAAAAACATCAAGTCAATGTTGGGACTACTCCCACAAGGCATTGGTACAGTCTCAATGGCCAGTTCCTCCTCATCATGCTTCTTGGATAACAGCTCCATATCCCTAATCAGAATAAATTTTCAAACTAAATAAATAAACAAACTTGAACTAATGGGTATAAAAAGCAAACAGAAGGGTATATTTTTTTTTAAAAAAATTGTCCACCTTTTCAATTTATCAACTTCTTGATTAAGTTGTTTGATAGCCCTAGAGCAAAGAGGATCCTGAGTAGGGTTATCACCAAGGCTCCAACCAGGTGGTGGAATCCAATAAGGATCTTGAACACCAGCCTCCCTTCTAATCTCAATCAGATCAGCACTCTCTAGCCAATACTCCATTGCACCCTCCGCATTATGCCGTCTCCTAAACCTATCTTCACCGCCCGGTGCCACCTTCCCTGCCATATGCTTCAGCAAATGGTCTAATAGACCCGTGTCCCCAATCAATCTCCTTGCATGAGCCCTAAGTTCCGGCCTTAATATCGGCCTCCCAAACACTGCGTTTTGCTCCTTCATTATCTTCAACATATTTACCTCAGCCAAATGATACCTTATCACAAAAAACAATCGTTGATTACCAGTACTTAAATACAAATCCAAATTAAAACTGTTTATTGGACTGATTAATTAATTAAAATTACCTCTCGGCAGACCATCTGTCATAGGAATTTTTAAAAACCTTTAGTTTTTTCTGCTTGTAAACAACAATCTGATTATTATAATTATTATTCTTTTCAGTTTTTGGCTTCTTAGTAACCACCGTCTTCTTCTTGTTTTTCTGGTTATTCTCAGCGGTGGTCGGAGTAGAAAACTTCCGCTTTAAACTTTTCTCAGATTTACCCTTCTTCTTCACCGCCGCCATCTTCTTCTTCTTAACTTCATCGTCATCTTCAGCACTACTCTCTGGATCACTCTCTTCACTCTCTTCTTCCTTGTTAACAAGGATAAGCTGCTGGTCATACTCACTAGGGTTAGTATTATGCCTAGCCAAATACCTAACCTGTCTCTTCTGACCCCATTTCACCATACCCGTATCCTTAATCTGAGACAACAGATAATCCTGCTTAATCTTAACACCACCACCGCCGCCATAACCACCGCCGCAAAACGACCGATTAGAGACGATTAATTTCTGAGCTGTGATGCACGGAACAGCCCAAAACCGCCAAATATTCTTCTTATCAGTAATTTCCTGAGGTGGGACTCGACGATAAAGCGTCTCCGCGGCGGTTTCTGAACCCACTATAAACTTAACATCAAACGCTGGTAACAGCTTCGTTTTAGTACTGTCACTGTAGAAGTAAGTTTTGAGTGAGACCAAGCTTGGAAATCTCAATGATACCCTCATTCTTGTCTTTTCACTCACCTGTACAACAAAAACAAAAACCAGTACATTACAAAAACTGAAATGAAAGTACTAAAAATCAAATGGGTTTTGTTTGTTTGCTTGTGTATGGTTAAATAATTAATTACCATAACAATACGGATAGAGTTGAGCTGATCTGGGGATTTAGGAGGTAATTTAGAGTGATCAATTTCGTAATAAGAACCGATTTTAATATGATCAGCTGGATCAACACACGCCATTACACTGTTATCAAGATCAAGCATGGTTTTTTGAGCTAATCAAGATGAAGAGTGAAACGGTGACGTATAATTAGAAAGAAAGGAAGAGAGAATTAAGAGGGAAATGAAGTTTGTTTTAGCTTCTTTTTCAAGTACACTATTTCCTGCATGAACTGTGCATATATATATGCACAACGTGCACCTGTTCACACGGGATAATTCACTCTATTTCTTGCATCAGACGGTGGATATATTAGTGACGAGAGATTTGGCGACGAGCAAATAAGAGATCATGTGGCTATGTAATGATTACTTGTGAGCGAATTTTTGAAAAAGCTGTGTTGATTTTATTTAGTAGAGAAAGCGGGAGACATGTATGTGTGTGTGTGTTTTGTGCAGGTGGTTAGGGGGGAGCCAGTCGTGTGGGTTTAAGACGTGTGTATGCACGCGTGGTGTCAACTTTTGCATCAGTTATGATTGGAGTTAATCTGGGCCGTGTGATTAGATTACAAGTCTGGTGCGGAGGTTGATTGCGGTGCAGATATGAGAGCGTGAGAATAGAAGCGAGTGGGATATGTGAGATGAGAAGTAACAGAAAAATGGAATCAGTTTTGGGTGGAGGGAGGGAGCTATAACCAACAAATTAAAAGCTTCTCTCACAGCTACCATAGACTATAATGACTAGGCAGCAGCCGAACCAACATTTTTAAGCTGAAAACCAAATAGAAGTTTTCGGACCCTAACCCAATAGCCCAGTTACACGATTGGATTTTTTTAGTATAAAACGACATGAACTTCATATATTTTGTCACTTTTTTGGTTCAAATGAGTAATCAGTATTTTGATTTTTTCTTTCTTTTTTATTCGAAAATAATGTATAAGATAAAATAGGGAAATATAAAATCAGGACATTTAGAGTATTAATTAAATATAAAATATTTAAAATATATTTCAATTATCTAAAAATATTAACTTTCTATCGGTTTAATTCAATCAATTTGTAAATTACTAATCCAACTTTACATTTTATTTTTGTAAATTACTAAAATTTCGAATTGACATAGATTGAACTGAAACTCATATACCATTACTTTCCTGTATAAACCTTAGAACCAAGGGCAAACCAAGATTTAAGATGTTGATGCAGGATACTTCTCAATTACACATCGCACATGTTATTTATTCCAAATTTGATTACATGTACACCGCAATGACGAACAACCTATTATAATCTTCCATGCGTTCGACTCGACTTGTAAACTTACCCAGAACAGTTTCATTGTACATGAGTTTAACTTAGCCAATAACCGACTATTTGAATCACGGTATCAAGACAACTGATCCAGATGTTTTTCGACTCTCAAGGTCTGCATGAGCTTGTGCTGCCTCAGACAAAGGGTAAGTATGGTTTACTCGAGCTCGCAATATACCTGATGTAACATTGGCAAACACCTCTCCCGCAGTTACAAGTAGCTCATCTCGATCTTCAGTATATAGCATGAGTGAAGGCCTTGTCAGAAACAGCGATTTCTTTGCGAGTGCTGATAAGGGAACTGAATCAGGTGTACCTGATGACTGCCCAAAACTCACCATGTACCCACGAGTCTTCAAGCATTCCAATGATCCCTGAACATCATAACTTTGTCATGATAAACTTTCACAAAATATTCAAGAAAGCAAGGCACCACTCTGCTTGTATAAATCAAATTGATGGACCACTCTCTAATTTTAAATTATATGCAACTATGATTTTTTTTTTTAAAGTTATAACCTTCACAAACGAAGAAAAACAAAAGGAACAAAATGCTACTATGGAATAGAAGACTGTGGATATAAGATTAACCGCTAAAAATACTCTAATTTCGAGAAGTACATTTCAATTGTATTCAGCTATTCAATTTTTTCGAAAAAAGGCCAAACCTTTTAATTTCGTCAACTGTAGAAGTATATTTTGATTGGGAGAAAAGTTCAGTTGGTTTTAAATGAAAAAAAAAAAAAAAGGATCGACTTTTTTTATATATAAAAAAAACCTGTGTAGTTGGTTATATTTAAAATTATATTTATCGAAAATAGGTCAAAATTAATGTTTTCCAAAAATTGGACCATAAATGAAAAAGGTCGAAAATGTTAGATATTTTTGAATGATTAAACCTATAATTAATGCTAATCCTTGGGTTGATACTATGAACTATTTGTTTTTATTAGTATAGCATAATGGATATACCGAACTACTCAGATCATATATATAACAATATGATTGCTAACATAACATCACAGGCACAAAAAGAACATAATATGAGTCAGCACTCGCAAATGCAGAACATTAACATCAGTCTTCCACAAAAAGACCTTATTGGAAAATTGAGAGTAAAGTACCTGAAAGGTATCTTTTCCCACAGAATCATAAACAACTTCCACCCCGCTGCCTGATGTGATCTCATTGACGCGAGTAACAAAATCTTCATTGTTGTAGTTTATTACATGGTGGCATCCATCATCTTTGGCTTGTGCTTCCTTTTCCTTGGTCGAGACAGTTCCAATAACTGTGGCACCAAGAGCATTTGCCCACTGGCATAAAAGAGACCCGACTCCGCCGGCTGCTGCATGAACAAGGATTGTATGGCCACGTTCGACCTTTAACAAAGAGACCTCATGAAAATGTTAACTAAAGTTGAATACAAATGCAAATAATTCTAAATTCTATGCATCTCAGCTTGCAAGATTATCAAAATAAATTCTACGTTCTGTAACATAATTAGACAATGAAACATAATGATCCCAACTCAAATGCCCTTCATTTACAAAACTAATCCGGGGTGTATAACAAATTAAAAGTAATCAGACCACTGGAATCCATACATCAAGAGATACAACCTACCTTGAAGCAACGGCGGAGTAGGACCTGCGCAGTCATGCCCTTAAGAATAACAGATGCTGCAATAACAGGACTAATGGAGGAAGGAACGGGTATAGCCCTGTTTGCTGGAAGGATCTGCTCTTCAGCATAGGAACCCATAGGATAGCCAGCATAGGCTACAATATCTCCAACCTGCCTGCCAGTAATTCCAGAGCCTACAGATATAACCTCTCCAACAGCTTCCATACCTAGAAGAGAGATTGAGTTCAAGGACATCAGGCTGGATGATGTTTCCAATGCATATTAGCCAACTATAAATAGAAGAAGAATTTTTTTGATACTCAGGCAGAGCATAAACCTTTAGTAGGTGTAGAGACTCTAATTTCACAAAGCTCTAGTATGCGTTGAGACTCTAATTTCACAACTCTATCTGTTAATATCTCAAAAATAAGACGTATATATAACTTCTTTATATGTCCTACTTCTACACTCTTAATGGAACCAACAAAGTACTACCAACTTTCCCGGCATATGCGACAATTAAATTTTAGAAATAGGACATATTCCAAAAATCCCAAATTTCATACAACATAAGTTGGTGGTATAACAGTCACATAGCTTATTTCCAAGCAATGAAGAAGGTCATAGGAGATGAACAGTCACGAGGAGATAAGAAGTTGATTTTGTTGTGTAACAAAAGAATTTTCAAGATAGTCTTAATCACTCAAAAATGATGCCTTGTAATTAATATTATCTTTACAAATTTAAAACTCTTGAACAGACAGACAAAGAAATAGTTTAGCTTGGGTTACATCAAATAAACATATAAGTGAGTAATAACCATCGAGGTAATTATAAGTACAATCCATATTTGGGTAGAACAAAAAAATCCATTGGTGTTAAGATTCTAGTAAATGCATTGCTATTAAAATAATGTAGAACAGATGCCAATCTGACAGTGACCACAGTTCTAGCAAGGGTTGAGATTCTAATTTCACAAGTTTCTCAGTTCTAGTTTTCGAACATAATAATTCTTTACTTATCATATCATCCACTCTATTTTCCAAATAGAACCAACAAAATTACTACCAAGTACCAACATTTTCCTACGCGTGTGACAGTTAAATTTCAAAGATACATACATTCTCAAAATCCAAAGTTTCCATCCAACAAAATCCAGTGGCATAACAATCACACAAGTTGAAGGTAAACACACCAGAGAGTCTCAATCGTGAATTCGCAAAAATGATTGCCTTGATTTTACCATTCTCGGTCAAATTAAAACCCGTAAACAAACAAAGAAACAGTTATCCAGGCTTGAATTACAAACAATATAACATATAAGCGACTAATTACCATCAATGTAACGATAAGTATAATATAATCCATTTTTCGCCCGATTCTAATTCAGTAAACATAGAGGTAGACAGAGTGCAGACCTGGAGTAAAGGGAGTTGGGGTATTATAAAGTCCTTTCCTGAAGTAAACATCAATGAAATTAAGCCCAATTGCTTTATTTTTTACTTTTATTTCACCCTCCCCTGGCTCTTTAATCTCCACATCCTCCCATTTCATCACCTAATAAGTATCATTTTAACAAAAATAATGCATGAACATGTCAAGTAATCCAATTCCATCCACATAAATTGAATAAAAACGATCCAAAATAAAGGGTAAGACTGAAATCAAACCTCAGGTCCACCAAGCTCATGAACCCTAATCGCCTTCACCATTTTAAATGATTCTGCTGTGGCAAAAGCTTTGACACTTTGATTTCTTGGAGTTGTTAAACTTAATGATGATAATTTATGATAATTATGAACGATATATATTTGTTTAGGTATTAACAGTAGCACACCAAAATTCTGGTTATTGAGCTTCAACAGTGACAGTAAGCCCATTTACTATTAGTATTTGCTTCATTTTTTTGAAATAATTTTCAAAGTAGTATATATAGGGTTTGGCTAATAGGCTGAAAAAACTCTAAACTCCGACGTAGCAATTATGTCAATTTTACTCTATTTCAGATTTTTAGTTTTCAATTGCATCCCGAGATATTAAATTGAACTCTTTTTATTTAGATAATATTTAAAATAAATCATTTATATTTATTAAAAAATTGAAATATTCTTGAATGTTATAAACTATACAAAAAACCATATTCTCCATAAAATGAAATAAAAATAATTAATTATAAATTAATTAAATAATTTTTTTTTTAATTTTCGGAGGAGGAGCAACTCATCCTCCTCCGGCAGCTCCTCAACGGAGGAGCATTCCTCCATTGAGGAACATATGCTCCTTTGGCAAGGAGCAATTGTTCCTCCTCTTCCGAGGAGTGTATTGGAGGAGTTTCAATCGAAAATAAAAAAAATAAAAGAAAAAAAAATTGTTCGGTGGTTTCCGATGGGGTATGGCGGTGGATGGTTCAGGCGGTGGTGGGTGACGAGTGGAGTTTGGTCGATGGGTCTAGTGATAGCGGGTACGATGAAAGCGGAGTGAGACGTATTAAAATTTATTAATTAATTAATTTTTATTTAGAATTTATTTGAAACTTTTTTTAAATTTAAGGACTTGTTTAAATTTGTTCACATAACAAAAATATGAAATGATCCTTAAATATATTTTTTTTATATATTTTGAATAATAAATAAAATTATTTAATTTTTTTAATTTATGGTGCAATTGAACAAAAATTTAAAATAAGATAAAATTGGAAAAATTACTATGTCAGGGTTAAATTGAAAATCAAGGTTAAAAGTTTCTCAGCCTATTAGCCTATTATTTAAGTATGTTAAATTCATAACTCTCTTAGGTTGTGTTGCTTGTTTAAAAAATAGCTAACAATGCTAATTAATTATGCTAATCTCCGCTAACAACTAGAATAGATTTATCTTTGATAATAAAAAATAATGAAATTTTTAATATTATATATAAGGCAAGGAATTCAAGGACAAACAAGATTCTCGAAATAAATTCTAGAACTAAAAGATAAAAAAAGAGAGAAAATTAAAGCGTATAGAACATGAAAAAGCAAAAAAAAAATTCTAAAAAAAAATATAAAAAAGAAAGAAGAAATCCATAGAGGATTGAGAAATAAAAACACAAAACATAAAGGTCTAATTACTTAAAAAATTCTCATCTTATAACATTTTTTCGTTTATACCCTCACGTAGGAAAAAGTTCATTTGTACCCTTTTTTTAATTTTTCGTTTTCATCTCTACCCTAAAATTTAAATTTTTGACAATTAAATTAATTAAAGGATGAAAATATTATAAATGATTAATAATATTAATGTTTAATTAGAATATAAGCTAAATATAAAGAATCATTTTGAATATTTTTCCAAATGAAAATAGGTTAAATTAGCTCTCTATGGTAGAGAGAAAAATAAAAAATCAAAAAAAAGATATAAATGAATTTTTTTCTAGGTCAGGGTATAAACGAAAAAAAATTACAATATCAGATTTTTTAAATAATTAGGCAAAACATAAACGCTATCGCATCAAAGCCTCATTCGAGGACGAGAAACAAATTTAAAAAATTTATAGTCAAAGATCTTTCTTAGATAATGTCTCATAAAGTCATTCAACCAATAATTTAGTATCTTTAATTTAGGATTAGGATTTAAGTATGTTTTTTGTTTACGGGTGGGATTAGGATTTGTTTAAAATTGGCATATAAATACATCCAAATCATCACCTTCAACTCTTCACCAGTTCTTCTACAATGGACATTGACAGTACAACCTTGAAACCTAAGGGTAAATTTCCTTTTCTTCCTTCTAATTTCGGAATAATTGGGTGTGATTTTAATTACTAAAACTGCTTTGATTATGTGTTTTGGCAGGGAGAGTATTTCGCAGAGTCTTGACCGGCTATTACGACGGCGCTGTTCAGGCGATACCAGTGATACCGGGGAACAGAGGGTGGTTCATCTTCGCTACTTTTATTGCGCATGCAGTCACTTCTTTTGCAACGCCGCTCATCTTTAGACGCTTCCGAGGAAGAAGAAGTGCCTTGGACGGCTTCTTGTTCATGCTAGGGTACTGCGCCACGCATTTTTCTCTCTTGGCTGCACTTTGTCAAGCCTATCGTCGCGGCCTTTTACAGCGTCAGCTGGGTAGAGACGTGCCTGCATCAAGGTGCGAGCTTGGTCGCCTGGCTAAATCTGCAAATTTCTTGATTTCTATTGTTACTGCTGTGCTAGCGCGCAGGTATCTGGCTTACCAGTTGGAAATTGCGATCGTCATAGCAAGTCTCACTATGTATGCACATGCCATGATCAGATTCGTATGCTGCATCTTTCTAGACCTATGCCTCCGTGATTTACTCTTGGCTGCGCTTATGCATATGCTGGTCTTTGTAGCGTTCGGCAATTCTCATGCATTTATTGCAGCTTTAATCTTCTGTGGTGCTCTCATTTTGCACCAGTTTTTCTTCTATACACCCGTCCCTGATATTTCTGTTGAGGAGCGGATTGAAGCTGGTGCGCTGCGTTTGCTTGGACACTGTCGCTGATTTCATTTTAGGATGTAATAGTTTTAGTCCTACCAATTTAATTTCTATCAAAATTTAACTTTATTATTTATGCAGTCTATTTAAATTCAAGTAATCAAATTGTTACCTCTTTAATCGTCTCCCTATCCTTCATAAATTATCATCCTTCCAAGGTATCAAACTGTCAAAGTTCTCTCCAGAGCAGCAGAATCACTAAAAATGGTGGACTCGATTAGTTCCCCAGGTTTGATTTCAATGGTGTATTTTTGTTTTTTAAATTGAGGTATTTTTGTAATTATTTTAATTCCCTGAAGTTGTATACTAATTACAAATACTAAAATTAGTTTTTTTTATTTTTATTTTTAATAATTAATTTTTATAAAATCCGGTTAACCAAAATTACCAACCGAACCGAAATATTATTTTGGTTTGGTTATGTTTCGGTTTCAGAATAATTCTGTTTTGGTTCAATTATGGAAAATCGTATAATTCAATTGTGGTTATTTTGATTTTGGTTCGGTGACCAAAGTGACCGACTGATACATACACCTACTCCTTGTTCAATTATGGAAAATCATACAATTTTAGTTTAGGCTATTTCGGTGATCGATCCGACCGATACACACACCTACTCATCATTCGATTAAATTAGGGTTTGGATTGAGAAATTAAACTCACTTTAATTGAATAGGCTTTCTTGATTCGAGAGAATACTAAAGCAATTTTGAATACCGTCATTGAATCACATCAATTCCATAGATGACAATGTATCTTATGATTAAGTGAAATCCCGAAACTCTAGTGTTCTTCGCCATTAATTTATCTTTACATCTTAGTATTTGTCGCTCTATTTACTTTAGTTAATTAGTTTAAATAAATTACATTCAAATTTTAATTGTCTTAGCTATAATTAATACGAATAATAGTTAATCCGTTGTCTCTGTGGATACGACCTTGTTTGCTACGATTACATTCTGTATACTTGCAGGAGTTGCATTTTTAGCTATCAAGTTTTTGGCGCCGTTGCCGGGGACAACGTTGTTTTTAATTATTATTTTATTAATTCTAGTCTTTACTGTTAGTCTTATTCTTTCAATTCTCTTTGTCAACTTCAGGATTTGAATGCTATTGAGACGATCAAAAAGTCTTAATAACAAAGAAATACTTGAGCTTAACCCAGAGATTGAACGAACGTGCCGTGCAAATAGAGCAAGAAGAAGACAAGACACAGCTGAAAACATGAACGGACTAGTTAATCCCAATCAAGAGCAAAGGCTACGTGATATTCAAAGGCCAACGGTTACTGCAAACCCGTCTTGTATCCGTTTGAGTGAAGCAGCAAGGAACTATGAGCTCAAAACTTTCCATCTCAATATGCTGCCTCAGTTTAATGGAACGGCTACTGAAGACTCACTAGCCTTTATCAGAGATTTCTATGGTATTGTGCAGACTTTACCGCTGAACAATCTCAATGAGGATGAGCTAAGGACGAGGTGTTTTCCTCATTGTCTGAAAGGAGACGCGAGACAGTGGCTATTGAACCAGCCAGAAGGTGTTTTTCTCACATGGGAGGATGTCTACAATGAATTCATGCTGAGGTTCTATTCACCACAAAAGACCATGGATCTCAGGGCAAAAATTTGCAACTTTGTGCAACGGGATCCAGAATCTTTTCATGAAGCATGGGAAAGGTTTAAGCTGCTCTTGACTCAATGCCCTCATCACCAAGTGCCAGAAAATTTGCTGACTCAGTTTTTCTATGATGGCCTGAATGTTAATTGTCAAACACTGGTTGACACAGCTTCTGGAGGTTATTATGGAGATACAACAGCTGCAGAACTCATGAAAACTTATGAAAAGTTAGCGATGAATTCGAGGCAGAAGGCAATCAGAGGGAAAAGAGCAGGAGTATATAAAATCAGTTCTCATTCTGATCTCTCAGCACAAATGGCTGATTTAACCAAGCAAGTCAAGATGCTTGTAGACAGAGATACTTCCAATCAAGAGTCGTGTGCCTTTTGTGGGATGTTTGGACACAATGCAAATGTGTGCGCAAACGTTGAATCGGCACCACCAAACTGTGAGGAAGCCAATTTCATGGGAGCCTTCCAGGGTAGACAAGTCAAGAATGACCCTTTCTCAAACACTTATAACCCTGGATGGCGCAATCACCCAAATTTCTCTTGGAGGGATCAAGGAGCGAATAGGCAAGCACCACCTCCGGGATTTCAGCAACAAAGACAAGTTCCTCCGCCTCAACAACAGAATAATCCGGACAGGAAGCCTTCTGTGGAAGAGATGATATCTCAGTTTTTAGCAACTCAAGATACCACTGTTAAGAAGATGGATGCAAAAATTGACCAGTTGGCACAGTCAAGTCAAGCATCAATTCACAAATTAGAGTTGCAGCTGGGTCAGTTGGCAAGAACTGTTGCTGAACGTGAACAAGGCAAACTCCCTAGTAATACTGAAAATAATCCAAAGGAGGGAGTTATGGCCATCAGTCTCAGGAGCGGGACTCAGGTGGAGACTGGAAGCAAGGGCAAGAAAGTAATTGAGATTGTCGACGACGGGGACGACAAGGAAGAGAGTGAACACGATGCAAAGCAAGGGAATAATCTTGATAAGGAAGTGGTGGCTGCTCCTTCAGTCAAACCTTATGTTCCACCTATTCCATATCCACAAAGGCTGAAGAAGAAAACTAATGACAACAATTTTCAGCACTTTCTTAATGCCTTTAAAAAGATTGAGCTTAATATTCCTATTTTGCAGGCCCTTGCTAAGATGCCTTCCTATGCCAAGTTCTTAAAAGAACTAGTTTCCAACAAGAGCAAGCTAGAGGAGTACGCCACCGTAGCTTTAACTGAAGAATGCAGTGCCATACTTCAAAAGAAGCTACCACCTAAGCTTAAGGACCCAGAAAGTTTTTCTATTCCTTGTGTTATTGGTGCTACTACTATCTCTAAATGTTTGTGTGATCTTGGTGCTAGTGTGAATATTATGCCTGCATCCCTTTATAAGAGGCTTGGTATGAAAGAGATGAAGCCCACAACTGTGTCTCTACAATTGGCTGATCGATCGATCAAATATCCTTTAGGCATTGTAGAAGACTTATTTGTGCGAGTGGGCAAGTTTTATTTTCCTGCAGATTTTCTTATTCTAGAAACAGAAGATGAAAATGATTTATCTATGATTTTAGGTAGACCGTTTTTAGCTACAGGAGGTGTGTTGATTGATGTTGTTCAAGGTAAACTTACCTTTAGGATGGGGAGTGAGAAAGAAGAATTTAATATTCTTAAGGCGGTGAAACACCCATCACGTGATGATTCTTGTTTTAGTGTTGATGTGATTGACCATGCTATTTTTCATGTTGCTGAACATGAATCATTCAAGGAACCATTAGAAGCATGTTTAATTTTGAGTTCGCATGAGAAGGATGAAAATCCTGAAATAGCTGAGTGTGCTATGCGATTAGAAGGTGAAGGTTTCAGGACCTATAGATACAAGCCTCAATATGATGAGCTTAAATGGGAACCAAAACCAAAACCAACAGTTGTAGAGCCACCAAAGCTAGAGCTAAAACAGCTACCATCTCATTTGAAATATGCTTTCATTGGACCTAACGACACATATCCTGTTATTATTTCTTCTGGTCTATCTGATGTGCAGGAAGAGAAGACAATGCGGGTTTTGAGGAATCGAAGCAAGGCGATAGGATGGTCGATTCATGACATTAAAGGGATTAATCCATCGATCTGCATGCATAAGATTCGATTGGAGAAGGAACATCGCCCTAGTGTCCAAGGACAAAGAAGACTCAACCCGAACATGAAGGAGGTTGTGCGGGCTGAAGTGATTAAGCTTCTTGACGCAGGAATCATCTACCCTATCTCTGATAGCGCCTGGGTGAGTCCTGTGCAAGTTGTACCAAAGAAAGGAGGCACAACCGTGGTCAAGAATGACAACAATGAGCTGATTCCGACGAGGATGGTCACCGGTTGGAGGGTATGTATCGATTATCGCAAACTGAACGCGACCACATGTAAGGACCACTTTCCCTTACCTTTCATTGATCAGATGTTAGAGCGTTTAGCTGGGCATCAATTTTATTGCTTTCTAGATGGCTATTCGGGTTACTATCAAGTGCCTATCAATCCTGAACATCAGGAATATACGACATTCACATGTCCGTATGGCACTTTTGCGTATCGCCGAATGCCATTTGGTTTATGTAATGCTCCAGGTACTTTTCAGAGATGCATGATGGCTATATTCTCTGACATGGTAGAAAAGATCATTGAGGTCTTTATGGACGATTTTTCTGTATTTGGCTCTTCCTTTGACGTTTGTTTATCCAATTTAGACAGGGTATTAGAGCGTTGTGAAGAGACCAATTTAGTTCTGAATTGGGAAAAATGCCATTTTATGGTACAAAATGGAATCGTCCTTGGGCATAAAATTTCAGCTGCAGGTATTGAGGTCGACCAAGCGAAAGTGGAGGTAATAGAGAAGTTGCCACCTCCAAACTCAGTGAAGGCAGTAAGGAGTTTTCTGGGTCATGCAGGTTTTTACAGACGGTTCATTAAAGACTTTTCAAAAATTGCTAAACCTCTTTGTGATTTGCTGATCAAAGATGTTACTTTTCACTTTAATGAAAGTTGTCTTATTGCCTATAACACATTAAAGAAAGCTCTTATTTCTGCCCCCATTATTGTTTCCCCTGACTGGTCACTCCCTTTTGAACTAATGTGTGATGCAAGTGACTTTGCTATTGGCGCTGTTTTAGGACAGAGGAAGGATAAAAAGTCACATGTAATATACTATGCGAGCAAGGTTCTCGATAGTGCTCAGATAAATTATGCCACTACTGAGAAGGAATTTTTAGCTGTGGTTTATGCATTTGACAAGTTTCGTTCTTATCTTGTAGGTTCAAAGGTGATAGTGTACACGGATCACTCCGCAATTAAGTATCTCATTTCTAAACAAGATGCTAAGCCACGATTGATTCGATGGGTTCTTCTTTTGCAGGAATTTAATTTCGAAATCCGGGATAAGAAGGGCTCCGAGAATGTTGTAGCTGACCATCTCTCTAGATTGGAAAATGGGAAGCTTAGTAAGGAGGAAACGGTTAATGACGACTTTCCGGATGAACAGTTATGGGCAGCCCAAGAACTTGAGGTACCATGGTTTGCTGATATTGTGAATTATTTGGTATCTAACATTGTTCCACAGGAGTTCTCCTACCATCAAAAGAAACGGTTTCTATCTGAGGTGAAATACTACATATGGGAGGAACCGTTACTTTTTCGAAGATGTGCTGACGGAATCATACGACGATGTATACCAGAGGAAGAGATGATCCCAATTCTGCAGGAATGTCATTCTTCTCCTTATGGCGGACATCATAGCGGACTTAAAACGTCGGCGAAAGTGCTACAAAGTGGATTTTATTGGCCAACACTCTTTAAGGATGGAAGGAGCTTCGTATTGGCGTGTGATAAATGTCAGAGGACTGGAAACATTGGCCGGAGAAACGAGATGCCTCAGACAGGCATCCTTGAGGTAGAAATTTTTGATGTATGGGGTATTGATTTTATGGGTCCCTTCCCACCATCTTTTGGAAATCAATACATTCTCGTCGCAGTCGATTATGTTTCAAAATGGGTTGTAGCTGTTGCACTAAAAGATAATACTGCTAGTAGTGTAGTCAAGTTCATTAAGAAACACATCTTTTCCAATTATGGGGTTCCTAGAGTCATGATTAGCGATAACGGTGTCCATTTTCAGAATCATCAATTCAGAAGTCTTATGAATAAATATGGATGCCAACACAAGACTAGTACCCCTTATCACCCACAAACTAGTGGGCAAGTAGAAATATCTAATAGGGAACTTAAGTTAATTCTTGAGAAAACTGTTAGTGCTTCTAGGAAAGATTGGTCTCTTAAGCTTGACGATGCACTATGGGCGTACCGAACAGCGTTTAAGACACCTTTAGGAATGTCACCATATAGGCTAGTGTTCGGTAAACCTTGTCATCTCCCGGTAGAGTTAGAGCACCGTGCTTATTGGGCTGTAAAAAAACTTAATTATGACTTGAAAACTGCCGGAGAAAAGCGTTTGCTACAACTTAGTGAGCTTGATGAGATTAGACGTGATTCTTTTGAGAATGCACGAATTTATAAAGAGCGAACTAAAGCGTGGCATGACAAGCATATCATTCGGAAAGAATTTAAAAGCGGGCAAAAGGTTCTTTTATTTAACTCTCGCTTTAAGTTTTTTCCAGGAAAGTTGAAATCAAGATGGTCCGGACCGTTCATTGTCACTCGAGTATTCCCTCATGGTGCAATCGAGATTGAAGGTAAGGATAACCAGCTCATTAAGGTAAATGGTCAACGACTTAAACCTTATCTTGAAAGTGGGCAAATTGAAAAAGCGTTTTCTGTGCTTTTTGATGCTTGATAGACATCTCACTGAGTCTAGCTAAAGACGTTAAACATAGCGCTAATTGGGAGGCAACCCAGAAAATTTACAATTGCTTTTATTTTATGTTTTGATTTTTTTATTTTGTTTAATCAATTTCTTTTGTTTAGTTGTTTTTCTTTTGCAGTGTCGTAGCCGACCACAGGTAAGTAGCGTATTGCTCCCCTTTGTGTTTTAATTCAGTTAACAGTAAGTTTGGGCATTTAGCTCGTTTTTTTTTATTATTATTCTGATTTTTTTCCCCCCTTTGACCGGACCTGTGACCGGACCTGCCCAGCAGATCAGGCCACAGGACCGGCTGGTTCACATAAGGGTCCAGGGAGCAAACCGGACCTGTGACCGGACCTGCCCAGCAGATACGGCCATAGGTCCGGCCCAGCTTCTGCCTGCCCAGCAGGTCGGCCGGATCTCCAGCCGGACCTACCCAGTAGGTCCGGCCGGTAGATCCGGTCACGTAAAAAAAAATAAAAAAAAAATCGAGTTAAGTGTTTAAAACAAGAGCAGCCCGAAAAATTCCTTCATTTTTCCTCCTAAACACCTCCTCTCTTCTTCCATAAGCACTCATTTTCTTCCCCTCACCCTCTAACCTCCATTCTTTTTCATAAATGGCTTCTACTTCATCCAAGACACCCAATACTTAATCAATTTCACTTATCATTACCTCCCATCACCCTTCTTTCACCTTTCCCAAATTGCAAATCCTAAACCCTAATAGCTTAAATCCGAAAATTTGAGAATTTTTTCTCAAATTTGGGACTTTATTTCTCTTGTATTTTGGTTTAGGTGGAATCTCTCTTTCATTAAGGTATGTTACTCTTCATGGTTGGTAATTATTGTTCTTCATTTAATATATTGTTTAGGCTATTGGGTTGTTTATCACATTGATGCACTAATTCGGATGTATAGGCTGTTTTTGCATGATGTAAAGATTGGGTGTGGGTTGTTTAAGTTTCATCTAGCAATTATTGTACCTAAATTGTGATGTTCGATTAATCCTTAGCATTAGGTGTTTTGTCAATTTCAAGTATACTTGTTGCTAAATAGTGATTAGAGAAGATGACTTAGTTGTGTGACCCATGTTATTTCATTACAATTGTTATTGTAACTTAGAATAAATTGGGTTGTTCAACTATGATATGCTTTCTAGCTAAGACATAGTTGATAGCTAAAAATGCAACTCCTGCAAGTATACAGAATGTAATCGTAGCAAACAAGGTCGTATCCACAGAGACAACGGATTAACTATTATTCGTATTAATTATAGCTAAGACAATTAAAATTTGAATGTAATTTATTTAAACTAATTAACTAAAGTAAATAGAGCGACAAATACTAAGATGTAAAGATAAATTAATGGCGAAGAACACTAGAGTTTCGGGATTTCACTTAATCATAAGATACATTGTCATCTATGGAATTGATGTGATTCAATGACGGTATTCAAAATTGCTTTAGTATTCTCTCGAATCAAGAAAGCCTATTCAATTAAAGTGAGTTTAATTTCTCAATCCAAACCCTAATTTAATCGAATGATGAAGGATTACAACCTATATGTCATACACAAATCCGTAGGTATATCTCTATCCCACGGTAGTTATGCGAATTAATTCTAGATCAGAATTTATGTTTCATCTCTCAATACTTCACATAAATTCTAGATAAAGTTTAATTGACGGCCAAACAATCAAACAACGATAAACACAAGAATTAATTACTGAAAACACGATATTAAACAATTTCTTGCTAATATAAAACTTCAATCCATAAAATAACAATGAATCTCATAATTAAACTACATCCCTAGCTCTAATGTAAAAGTTTAGCTACACATAATCTGAGATTGGAAAGCAAAAACAGAATTAAAAGAGTTCATTGAGTAGAGAATAAGGAAAAACTCTTTGATTCCAGGTTAGATCAATCGTCAGTTGATTTCCTCCTTCGATCGTTAAGAATCCTTGATCCAATCGCCAATTCGGTCTTTTTCCTCCTTGTGGTTGCTTACAAAGTCTCCGAGTTGTGTCAAAATCGAACCCTAACTCAGCTCCTCTTTTTGCCTTTTATAGTCTCCAAGTCTCAATAGAAAACCTTCAAAAACTGACTAAAACACGCTGACAACCGGACCTGCTGACCGGATCTACTGGGCAGGTCAGGCTACAGGTCCGGCTGAGTTTCTGTCCCGGCAGTAAGTTGACCGGACCTCCAGCCGGTTCTACTGGGCAGGTCCGGCTGGTAGGTCCGGCTGGGTCCCCAAATTTGCCTCCTTGGCCGGTTCTGCAAGTCAGGTCCGGCCGGTAGGTAAAGTCGACTCTGAAATGACGAATTCTACTGCAATTTCGATTCATTCGGCTCTCCATTATTCAATTGCTTGTTCCTAAAGAAAGTTAATAAACTCAACGAATCAGGGTATAATTAAACCATAATTTACGTAATCGCATAACAATTAAATCAAAATATTCTTAACAAAACACGTAAAATCATGGTTTATCACCTACTCCTTATATAGTCATAAAGAATTTAGAAAAGATTCTTATCCAATAATTATAGATTTAAATTATTCAGACACTGCTTATTTGGGGTAGTGACCAATATTATCAAATATCACACAAAAATCCAAGATTTAAAACCCCACCCATATGCTCATAATCTACACTTTTGAAAAAATATCATACACCAATGGACTTGATACTGACTTGTACAAGTCAATGAAGACTGCAGCTTCTAACATTTTTTATTACTATTATCATGTTATCTTAAATCTGAAAAATCATCTTCCTCAAGTTCTCTCTTCCAAAACAGAAATCACTGTAATTATCATAGTACTATGGCATCAGGAATGGCCGTAGCAAACGAAGGGCGCCAATATAACGGCAGGATTACTTCCTTTGTCGTCTTATCTTGTATGATGGCTGCAATAGGAGGAGTCATTTTTGGCTATGATATAGGAATTTCAGGTATACCATGATTTATTTGCATACCATATGATATGTTAGTTCATGGAGGAGTCATTTTTGGCTATGATATAGGAATTTCAGGTATACCATGATTTATTTGTACACCATATGATATGTTAGTTCATGAATTTAATTAACTTATGATTTATGCGAAGGCGGCGTGACATCAATGGATCCGTTCTTGAAGAGATTTTTCCCTGAAGTATACCGAAAGATGAAAGACGACACGAAAATCAGCAACTACTGCAAGTTTGATAGTCAGCTGTTGACCTCATTTACATCATCACTGTATGTTGCTGGGTTTATTGCTTCCTTTTTCGCCTCAGCAGTAACTAGAGCTTTCGGACGCAAGCAGTCAATTCTCTTTGGTGGGGCGGCTTTTCTAGCCGGCGCTGCCCTTGGTGGCGCTGCATTTAATGTCTACATGTTGATATTCGGCCGTGTCTTGCTTGGAGTTGGCGTTGGTTTTGCAAACCAGGTACTTGTTTGATTCTTGATGACTCTTTATTCTCTCTGTTTTTAAGGTTTGCTTAGCAGCTCTGACATTTCTGAATTTCTTCATAATGTTTTAGACAACTAAAATTCTAAAATTGAACTTAGTAGATTGTTTTATTTCTTGAAGAAAAGTTACCTGCTAAATTTTTTTGCGATTGCCAAACTATAGTGTTTTTACATAACAGTTATCGACTTTCAAATTTCAATTTTACCAAAAAAGCATTACTCACTGGATGAATTCTGATGACCGTTCTTTATAGAAACTGTAGTGTGGACAGCAAAAAAATTCTAACCCAAATTGTCAGGAATGTTTTGCAAAGTAAAGAAAATCAGGAATTCCATATTCTAAATCATGTTTATATAATGCAGTCAGTTCCACTATATCTCTCTGAAATGGCACCGCCAAGATACAGAGGAGCAATCAGCAATGGCTTCCAATTTAGTATTGGCATTGGGGCATTATCTGCCAATCTTATAAACTACGGAACGGAAAAGATCCAAGGCGGTTGGGGTTGGCGAATATCTTTAGCAATGGCTGCAGTTCCAGCTTTCATCCTTACATTAGGTGCATTTTTTCTCCCGGAAACACCTAATAGCCTGATTCAACGCGGCAAGGATCATAAAAAAGCCAAACGCATGCTGCAACGAGTTCGAGGCACCAATGATGTTCAAGCAGAGCTTGACGATCTCATCCAAGCTAGCATAATCTCAAGAACTGTTGAGCATCCATTTAAGAATATCATGAGAAGAAAGTACAGGCCTCAACTAGTAATGGCAATAGCCATACCATTTTTCCAACAAGTAACAGGCATAAATGTCATTGCATTTTACGCTCCATTACTTTTCAGAACAATCGGACTAGGCGAAAGTGCATCCCTCCTATCGTCTATTGTGACTGGTGTAGTGGGTAGCGGATCAACCTTCGTATCAATGCTTATAGTCGACAAATATGGCCGAAGAGCGTTATTTATTTTTGGGGGGATACAAATGTTTTTGTCGCAGATAATGGTCGGAAGTATTATGGCAGCTGAACTAGGGGATCATGGTGGTACCGGAAAAGGGTACGCCTTTATCATCTTGACTCTGATTTGTATATACGTCGCAGGATTCGGGTGGTCGTGGGGTCCTCTCGGATGGCTTGTTCCTAGCGAGATTTTCCCGTTGGAGATTCGATCAGCAGGGCAAAGTATTGTTGTGGCAGTGAGCTTTATATTCACTTTCATTGTTGCACAAACTTTTCTGTCTATGCTTTGTCACTTCAAGTCTGGAATTTTTTTCTTTTTCGGAGGATGGGTTGTTGTGATGACTGCCTTCATATACTATTTGTTGCCGGAGACGAAGAATTTGCCGATTGAAAAAATGGATATAGTGTGGAGAGAGCACTGGTTTTGGAAGAAAATTGTAGGGGAAGAAGAAGAAATTAATAAAATGGAAGCAGCATGAAAGCTAAATAAATAATCCAACTGTGCTGTTGTACAAATTCATTTTAGAACTTATAGAATTATCGATTCTAATTATCCAATCTACAATGATCATGTTCAAACTCCAATTAATTTGGATCATAATCTGTCATAATCAAACTGAACTAAAATTTGCAACTACAATGGGACATTTGGCACTTGTTCCTATCAAGAACAAGTCAATTGCTTGTCATTTTGATGCAGAAGAAATTAATTATTACAAAAAGATAATTGTTGTCAAATTGTAAAATCATTTCTGCTACTGTAAATTAGATGGTCCAAATTTGCTACTTCAGAAGTCTAACACACGTGCTCCATTCAACTCCACTCCAGTGTGTAGATGATAGTTTACTTTGACCATCCTACAATGAACATCTTAATTTATCAATTTTCAAGAAAGACTGCTATTCTTGGCAACCTGCAACTTCAAATATTATTTTTAATCCTTCTAGTTCCGATTCGAACTCAGCTCCGGACTACGGTATGGCAGTCGGATTAGCCCTTACAAGCAAAACAGAGCAATACAATGGCAGAATCACTTCATTCGTCGTTGCGTCCTGTATAATCGCCGCTATGGGAGGACTCATTTTTGGCTACGATATTGGAATTTCAGGTCTGTCAGACTGTAACTAAAACCTGTATTATTTCCTTTCAATTCTGAAGTAACTGTTAAATAATATTGTCCTGTACAGGTGGAGTTACCTCTATGGAGCCATTTCTGAAGAAATTTTTTCCTGATGTTTATGCTAAAATGAAGGAAGATAGTGAAGTAAGCAACTACTGCAAATTTGATAGCCAACTTCTAACATCTTTCACATCATCACTCTATTTGGCTGGTCTCGTCGCTTCGTTCTTTGCCTCATCGGTGACGAGGTACTTCGGACGGAAGCCATCGATTCTTGTCGGAGGTGCTGCTTTTCTTGCTGGTTCAGCTCTCAATGGGGCAGCTACTAACCTGTATATGCTGATATTCGGTCGTGTTCTTCTTGGAGTTGGGATTGGGTTTGCAAATCAGGTAACTTGTGTGGTCAGTTGCATTTTGATTTTATTTTCGAAAACGTTATTAAAAGTTCGAATTACCATATTTATAACTTATCTCTTAAAACTAACAATTTTCATTTTAGAGTTTTTATTTCGATACTACATAATTCAAATTACAAATTATTGTGTAACGGGATCGAATCAATGCGTGAATTATTCAAAATTAACTCGAAAAATATTTAAATTTTACTTAATATAAGTTGCAATTGAATTTGCGGTTCTCCAATAAATATCAGGGTGCACAAACTTGTGAAACTTATCACTTTAGTCATGTATTATTTTTCTTTTATATATACAGCATATTTACAATAACTTTTCTTTTACAATGAAGTTAATTTTCAAATATTCATATAGATAATCAAGTCGAGCCAAATCAAATTCAATGTTTAATTACTCAGCCGAAATTCGAGCTTCCAAAAGACGTTTTTAGTTGAGTTTGGAATAAAATTATGACTTGCTCTTAAATTTGTTGTGCAGTCTGTTCCCTTGTACCTGTCTGAAATGGCACCACCACAGTCTAGAGGAGCAATAAACAGCGGCTTTCAACTATGTGTTGGACTTGGAGTATTATCAGCTAACTTCATCAACTTTGGAACTGAAAAAATCGAAGATGGTTGGGGCTGGCGAATCTCTCTAGCAATGGCTGCAGTTCCAGCTTCAGTCCTAACAATAGGTGCATTTTTCCTCCCAGAAACACCAAACAGCTTAATTCAGCGTGGCAATGATCACCAAACGGCTAAACTAATGCTACAACGCATTCGAGGCACCACCGATGTCCAAGCAGAACTCGACGATCTAATTAAAGCGAGTTCAGTTTCGTTCAATCACCCATTCAAAAAAATCATCCAAAAAAAGTATAGGCCTCAGCTAGTAATGGCTATAGCAATTCCTTTTTTTCAACAGGTAATGTTAAAAATAATAATATAGTGCATATGTCAGTTCAGTCACAGAACCAAACTGAATTAACTAAAACCGGAACTAAATTTAAATTTAAATTTGATTTGGTCAATTAATTCAATTATACTCGAATAGTGCACACACCTAATTGTTGGAGCCTTGCCTAACATGTAAATTTTTGGATGAATCGGTTATTTGACAGGTAACGGGTATCAATGTCATCTCATTTTACGCTCCAATCCTCTTCAGGACTATCGGTCTAACCGAAAGTGTTTCCTTAATCATGTCTGCACTTATAGCCGGAGTCGTAGGCACAGCTGCAACTTTCACATCAATGTTCATAGTAGACAAACTCGGCCGAAGAGTAATGTTCATATTCGGAGGCGTACAAATGTTCGTTTCCCAAGTGGTAATCGGAGCAACTATGGCAGCAGAGCTCGGGGACCATGGAAGCATAAGCAAAGGGTACGCTTATTTGGTGTTGACTATGATATGCATATATGTTGCTGGGTTTGCTTGGTCATGGGGTCCGTTAGGATGGGTTGTTCCGAGTGAGATTTTTCCGTTGGAGATTCGATCGGTCGGGCAGTGCATTGTAGTTGCGGTGAATTTTCTGTTTACGTTCATTGTTGCGCAGAGTTTTTTAGCTATGCTCTGCCACTTTAAGTCTGGAATTTTCTTCTTTTTTGGCGGATGGGTTGCGGTGATGACTGTGTTTGTGTACTTTTTGTTGCCGGAGACTAAGAATTTGCCGATTGAGGTAATGGATAGAGTGTGGAGAGAGCATTGGTTTTGGAAAAGAATTGTTGGGGAAGTTGAGGATGATAAATCAAGGCAACAAAATGCTTAAAAGTAGCCATACTTTGATGGAGATTGACAAGGTTCCTTAATGAAATATGCCTATCTTCATTTCGTAGTATAAACTATGATTAATGTATTAAAATATTACAAAAAAAACTATTCTGAATTATACAAATAAAAAAAATGAAAATCAGCTCCAGTTATATGAATGTATTAGAAAATAAAAAAAAAGGAATTTTTATAACAGTAAGAATAGTTGGTATCTATAAAAATACATATCTTATTCATAAGATATATACTTATACATACAATTGTTTTATTAAAATAACTCAAAATAACATAATTAACAAAAGTTAAGAAAATACAAAATATGCATATTGTAGAATTGAAAAAAGATGACGTTTTATTAGCTGCAAATACTAATAAGAAATAAGTACAATTACTAATAAGAAATTAGTTTCAAATGTGTACTAAAATATTACATATTCCAATGTAATTTAGAAACAATTAAATAACAAATATGCCTTTAATAAAAAAAATAATTATACCACAGATTTTTTTTATTTTACAAACATTTAGAAAAAGGCCAAACCCATACTAAAGCCCCTGTACTATACGATTTTTGTTCAAAAGGCCCTTATCTTGAAAAACTTATCTATGTGGTCCCTTTACTTTATTATTTCGCGATTTTAATACCCTTAACTGGCAAGTGTATCTCACTTGCCATTAACTAACAAAAATTTCCGTTAACTAACCTAAATGACTGTTAATTAAAAATATTGTCTGTATAAAAAAACCACGTAATGCCATATCACTATTCTCTTTATAAAAGAAACAAATTGTGGGGGTAAACTGGCTATTTTACCATCTTCTCCAAAACTTCTGTTTTATTCATTTTCTCCAAATCTCAGTTTTGAACAACACCGCAACCCCAAGACTGGCCGGAGATGTCACATTATTAGAAGACGAAATGCCGAGGATATGACTTCTCGGTCTTTTGATGATTGGCACCGTTACTGCATCACCCGAACCGCGCTTCAACTTCCACCGCCATTGCACTTTCGTTGCCGCCGTGACTCAATGTATCTGTTGCTTTATTCCGTCTTCCATTCACATCCCTGTCTAATGCCAAATTACCATGTCCATAAGCCATTACATAAAGCTTACCTTCTTGCCACATATTGCAAAAGCTCTGTCATTATAGAATTTTTTGCCACTTCGGACAACTTTTACAAAATGCAAATTTTATGCTAAGAAATTGATGAAAATTTTTCCTTTTAAGAATTCAAATTATTACCATCTCCAGAACCCATCAAATATTCTTTAACTTTTCTAAATTTCGGTAAATGCTTTGCTGCTAAAAGAAAAAAAAGAAAACAGAGGAAATTTTCATAACTCAGACTAACAAAAAGCACAAGAAAAATTCACTAGGAAGCCATTTGATTTTATATGCTTAATTTGATACATATAGCTGTAAGAAAATAAATTTTGTTTAACTCTTCAAATGTGGAAGTCAAAGAACTATTTGTTTCTCTGTAATTGAAATGCATCTGGTCTAAAAAATTGATAGATAGAATACTTGCAATAACCTTGAGAAGCCCGACCATTACATCGATGGTCGTCTCTTCCGGCTCTTCCGGCCATGGGTAAATACGGCAGAGGCGGAGAGGTCGAGATAGAAACAACGAAAGCAGAAGACGAGGCGGCAGGGGTCACTACGGCAGAGGCGCTGAAGGGACATCTATTTTTCGGTAGTGGTGGTGCTCATGACAGTACCGGAGATGGTAGTGGAAGACAAGCTATGATGGTTTGTTGGGTTACAACGGGTAAGATGGAAGCAAATAAAGGTTGATGGTGGGATAGTAAATATAATTAAATAATTACTTAATTAGGGTTAGGTTTTTGTTATTTAATTTTTACATAATTAATGAGACACATGTTGATATATTAGTGGTTGTTGTAAATCTGATGTGACAAAATATAAAAAAAGTTGAATATATTTTTTTTTCACTCTCTCATTAACGGCAAGTGAATCACACTTGCTGCATTCCGTCCAGATAAGGGTATTAAAATCGCGAAATAATAAAGTAAAGGGACCACATAGATAAGTTTTTCGAGATAAGGGCCTCTTGAACAAAAGTCGTATAATACAGGGACCTTAGTATGGGTTTGGCCTTAGAAAAATTAATTTCTAACTAAATAAAATTATTTAATTAAAAAATAAAAAATTATGCCATTTACAAAATGCACTAGTTGTACATAGGAAATTGACATCTTAATATGGATCTTTTGGGGCAGACTGTGTAGAGTAAAAATAGAAAGTGGATTTTATGCACATTTTTGTATAAATCGAATAACTGAGTTGAACCAATAAACTTGGTTCAGTTCGATCTAAAATTAAAAAAATTAAATTTTCTATTTGATTTAGTTGATTATCAGTACAAATCGAACTGAAAAATCGAACCTAATTGAAAAAGACAAATAAATTTATTGATCCGTTTCAATTTGAAATTTTAAGGTTCATATAAAATCGTTTCTACTCTTTAAAAAAATATTAAAATGTCGGTTCGATTTAGTTTAAACCGAATGTACACATCACAGGCCGACATTAAGCATATCATTTCAAGTGGGCAAATATGGCAATGGAAAAGACTATTTATGAGCCACAAATTATAGACAGAGTGTTGTTGTCAATGGAATTTTGAAGTTGAGTATTGGGATTTTAATACTCCCTCCGGTACATAATATTTGTCGCATTTGAGAAATTTTTTTGGTTCATAATATTTGTCATGTTATAAACTTATAATATAAAGAGAGCATTAATTGCTATTTTTCTATATTTGCCCACCATTAATTTATTGAAAGAATACAATAAATAAATAAAAATGGTAGTCATAAAAGTAAACAAGTTTCAATATAGGGTTAATTTAGTAAAAGTGTTTACAAATTAAGACACATTAATTATTTTCTTAGTTTTTGTGTCAAAACCAAATGCGACAAATATTACGGACCGGAGGGAGTACGTTTCTTTGTCATAATGTTAACCAAGAAACACTTGCTAACTCCCTTAAATGCTGTCTGAACTATAACTGTAAAGAAATTAAATACCTGTAGGACATTAGTAGGTAATGCAATGGAGGACTTGATAGGAACTTGGTGTAGACGAAGCCAACTCGGCTGTATTTGTGCAACACATATTATTACGTAATCAGAAAATTTCAAAAAAATTTATTAACTTGACTCATCGAGATCTTACGACCAATCCAAAAATGAAAAGCATGGTAGGATAAATTCCGGCGTCCATATTGATGGAATTTTCAATCAGCAACTGGAGTCATAAAAAGGCACGGACGTTTGTCAGATTTACGGCCATTTTTTTTATGCTACTTCCACTTTATTACTTTCCTCTACAGTTTCTTCCTCTACAATTTTCTTCCAAAACCAATGCTTCCTCCACACGACATCCATTTTCTCAATTGGCAGATTCTTCGTCTCTGGCAACAAGTAGTATACAAAGGCAGTCATCACTACAACCCATCCTCCAAAAAAGAAGAAAATTCCAGATTTGAAGTGGCAAAGGATAGCCAGAAGGGTTTGCCCAACTACGAAAGTGAACAAAAAGCTTACTGCCACAACGATACTCTGGCCTGCTGATCGAATTTCTAATGGGAAAATCTCGCTAGGGACAAGCCATCCGAGAGGCCCCCATGAGCATGAGAATCCAGCTATGTAAATACAGATTAGAGTCAAAACTATATAAGCATATGCTTTGCTCATACCCCCCTGATCCCCTAACTCAGCTGCCATAATACTCCCAACTATTACTTGTGCCACAAACATCTGTATACCTCCAAATATGAGCAATGCTCTTCTGCCAAGTTTATCTACTATAAGCATGGATATCAATGTTGCTGCACTACCCACAACCCCTGTCACAATGGAAGATAGGAGGGATGCGTTTTCGCCCAATCCTATTGTCCTAAAAAGTAACGGAGCATAAAAGCCAATGATATTGATTCCTGTTACTTGCTGAAAAAATGGTATGGCTATTGCCATTACTAGTTGAGGCCTATACTTTCTTTGCATAATATTCTTAAACAGGTGCTCAACAGTTTTAGAGATCATGCTAGCTTTGATGAGATCGTCAAGTTCTGCTTGAACATCATTGGTGCCTCTCACACGCTGTAGCATACGTTTGGCTTTTTCATGATCATTTGTTCGCTGAATCAGGCTATTGGGTGTTTCCGGGAGGAAGAGTGCACCTAATGTTAGGATTGCAGCTGGAACGGCTGCTACTGCTAGGGAAATTCGCCAACCCCAACCGCTTATCTTTTCAGTTCCATAGTTTATAAGGTTTGCAGATAATATCCCAATGCTAACACTAAATTGGAAGCCATTGTTAATTGCCCCTCTGTTTCTTGGTGGTGCCATTTCAGAGAGATAAAGTGGAACCGACTGCAGAGTCAGAAACAAATTATATAAAACTTAATTTCATGTTCTCAAGCAATAGAAGATGGTTTGTGAAAAAATTCAAGACCTATAGTCGTATGGTAGAAGCTCTATGGAACTCAACAAGTAAAAAATAAGGAATTATCAACAATCAAGTGGAATACCTGGTTCGCAAAACCGACGCCAACTCCAAGCAAGATACGGCCAAGTATCAACATGTACACATTAATTGCTGCACTACCGATGGCTGATCCGGCAAGAAAAGCAATACCACCTGAAAGAATTGATGGCTTGCGCCCATATGTTGTAGTGACTAATGAGGCAAAGAAGGTAGCAATAAGGCCTGCAAGATATAATGAGGATGTGAAGGAGGTCAATAGTTGACTATCAAACTTGCAGTAGTTGCTAATTGTTGTGTCTTCTTTCATTTTTTTGTATACATCCGGGAAGAATTTCTTCAAGAATGAGTCCATTGATGTCACTCCACCTTCACAAAAATTTGCACAAATTAATTAAACTTTGACATAATAAAGAAATGTTTATATAGAATCTATAGTATAATCTACCTGATATTCCAATATCATAGCCAAAAAGGACTCCTCCCATAGCAGCCATCACACAAGATAGTAAAACAAAGGAGGTCAGCTTGCTATTGTTTTGACCCCTTTCATTTGTTATGGCTAATCCTGTTGCCATGGTGTAACCTTCCAATTCCAAGCTCACTAGCTATCCACCAATGTCTTGTTGTAAGAGAGAACTAGAGAAAGAGGAGAGGTCAGATGTAGGATATAATAATTTAAAATCACAACCTATGACGTCCATTGACTTGTGGAAACCAACATCAAATAAATAAGGGCACTTTATAGAAGAAAAAAAGAGTAAATGAATATAATACCCATACTGTGGGTATATAGGGACCCGAATTTATAAGAGCATGTTCCGGAACAGATGCTATACGAGCAAGATCCATACAAACTCAGGCTACATAAGAATTTGACCGAAATGAGAATCAATAATAAATCACAACTTGACATCCAAGCAACAATTGAAATGTCAATTTGGGTATCAAGGGACTACAATAAGCTCTAACTCCACCTAGGCAGACCGCCTAGTCGGCAACTGCAGAACAAGTACTATCGAGTAGAGCTGAGTTTACTACCAAGGATATATAACCTTCTTGAAGACAATATATCTGAATATAGAGTAATCCCAGAAATAGTATTAATCATCTGGCCAGTCAATGTCTATTTACTAATGTACAAAATAATTTCATTGACACGCTAGAAACATATATAGATGTCCTTAAAAGACACTCTAGGGTAAGTCGCTTCCGAGACTTTAAAGTATAAACCATTTAATCACTTTCGCTTATTCTCTTCGTGTATGTATTAGCCCTTGAAATGGGCTATTGAAGATCATGTCATCCATTGCTTTTTAATCATTTTCCTGCATTTCCAGGTCATTCTAACTGCCAAGAGACACCCATCAGTGATCTGAAATTGTCAGTAATAAAACTATTTAGATCAGAAGTTGCACTTAAAGTATATGAAAATGTTGGTGGGTTGACCTTTGGAACCTTGTGCAGGTTTCACTATCAAACCCAATAAAATTATTTAACTCACAAGTTGCAGTTAAGCATATGAAAATGTTGGTGGATTGGCCTTTGGAGTCTTGTGCGCGTATCACTATCATCCATGCATCACAAACAATTAGTTCTTAATAGGAAACTGACTAGAGTGACTCTATGACTAGTGAAGGATAAGATCTACACAATTTTTCTTTGACATTTGTAGCGTTGATTATTAATGAGCATGAAATGACTGGAAAACAAGAAGTTGAAAGATGACCAACTGCTACATGGTTTAAGTGGAAGTTACCAGTAGAGCACTTAAAGTCTTAAACCCTCTCACGCTACCGCAGGGCCTGCTTAAAATGAAACCAACTAATGCAGACATGAGACACCATCTAGTTTTCTTATACGAATTATTAAATAAAAGTTTACAAATACTAAGAAAATCGCTTTATTATTATTTAAGATAGTCAGCAGATATAGTTTGTAATCTCACCAAGTTATCCTACACAATGAATAGCAATCACAGAGCACATTATGTAAACATTGTCTCAAAAACCTTAACTTTAAAGCTTAGTTCCTTAATATGCATTAATCAACCATATAATCTTAAACCTCAAACATCAAACTTTTTGTCAATTTTTCATAAGCTTCAAAATTTAACAATGTAGTACAATTACATGTTCAACTTTAGTTTTTGGGATACGCAACCTTTTCCGTTTGTTTGATACGACATTTCCCGGGTCGCGAAGAAATGGCCATCGATCATTAGCGGATAACCCCACTCTGTCTGCTAAATCACTAACATTTCTCGCTAATTTTCTAACTGACTGTCCGGATTCTTTTAGCTCGACCCCTGCAATCAAATCACAAATACAATTCAATCAGAACATAAAGAGTCAGATTAGGTTTAAGAAAGCTTCCAATTAAAAAAAATGTCAATAAAAAGGGTACCTGACGATGACAAGACTGAGCCAGCTGAAGGCATTACTTCAACTGTGGAAAACAAATGTGAATCAAGCCAAGTTCTCGACGAAGGGAATGAACAAAAATAGAATCAGAATATAGAATTCAATATATTACATGTTTTTCATTTTCTAATACATTTATGTAACTGGAGATGATTTTCATTTTTTTTTATTGTAGATTCTAGTTTTAACAGTATATTTTCTATATGACAACTAAATAATTATAAAATAGTTATTTTAAGAAAATACTTTTCTAAAAAATTGTATGCCTCTGAATATGAACGTTACTCTTCAGCCGACTTTGTCTACTATAAACCAGGCTCTGATCTAGGCCAAATTATACATAAATGGAAAATTTGTAGGTAAAAAGGAAAATTCTGACTGCCACTTAAAATTTTTATATCGAAAAATATCAAAATAAAAAAATTTGAAAGATTAGTGAGAAAAACAATACTTTATTAACTGAAATGAAAAAACTGAAAAAATTTAGTAATTTTCAAAATCAACAAGGACAATCAAAGTAAACTATTATGATTTATGAGTGGAGTTGAATAGAGCACATGTGTTAGACTTCTTAAGTAGCAAATTTGGGATTTTAACAGAGCATAATCAAAAGAATTAAAACATTTAAAATGGTAGATATTCAAGTTAAAGACTTAAATTTGAGTGAAAACGAGCCGCGACGAGCAAGGACAAAGCCAAAAATAATTTAAAAGAGGGCCAAATTATATGAGACTAGTCGAAAGCCCGCGCAGTTGCGCGGAATCAAATTTATATATAATTTAAGACTGATAAAATTTTAAAAAAGTAATGTAAATAATTCTTAAAAAGTAAAATTCATGAATTATGATCTAATTAGAAAAAAATTTCATTAAACAATCCTAATAATGAATTGTTTTAAAATATTGAATATCTACGACACATTTTTTGCATTTTATTTCTTCTATTGGTATTTGATGTTTATCTCTTCAATGACCTTCTTCAATGACCTTCTTTTGAATGATCTATAGAAAAAATATAAGTGATTACATAATTTTTTTATGATTTAAAATTATTTATTATGATAATACTTATGTTAATTGGAAATTTTGTAAATCGCTCATGCTTGATTTTTTCAATTTTATAGCTATTTTTCGAAGGATTTTCAAAGATAATGCTGAATTTTTCATCTTTATAGGTGGCTTGGTATCTACATAAAAATAAAATAAAATATATAATTTGTATCATTACAATTCACATTATAGCAGTAATAATAAAATCAACTAAATGTAAAGAAAGGGCACATATTGGTTCAAAAAGCAAAAAAAATCCTAAATAACAAAAAATAATTATACTTAGTTATTTTTTTAATGAATTTCAAGAATAACATTAAGAAAGAAAAATAATGTAATTTGAAAATAGGTAAACAATAAACAATCTCACTATTGTTTTGTTTTCTTGGCCAATTGACACTATTATCAAGTAATTTATTTGAATCATAAAAATATATATTATTTGTAGTTGGACGATTTTTAGATCTTTCTGATTTTAAATCGAGAGTTGTATTTGAATTTTCCGGCAAGTGACGGTCTAAAGTAGATTTTGACTGCAATTATTTTCTATTGCTGAAACAAAAGCATATAGTTGTTTTTCAATTAGTTGTTTATTACTATGTTTAATTGTTGTTTATGAGATTAATTAATAAATTGAATATACCTATTGTTATTTAGGTATTTGAACTTATATAGAAGTAGATATTTGTACAGAATTAGATGTAGAGTTTGGTTAATTATAGAATTAGATGTAGAGTTTGGTTAATAATAGAATTAGATATAGAATTTGTCTAGTATAAGGATTAGATGTAGAGAGTTTGTAGAGTGGGAGAATTAGAAGTTAATTTTTTATAATAAATAAATTTGATGGACATGTATTATGTTTAAAATATAAAATAAAAATAATATATATTTTCTAAATTTAATTAGTTCACATATTTTATGTGAATTATTTTTAAAATTAATTTAACTGGACTTAAGTATTTGAACTTATATTGAAGTGGATTTTTTTATAATAAAGAACATTAGATGTAAAGTTTGGATAATAGTAGAATACAGTGTAGAGTTTGTATAATATAGGGATTATATGTAGAGAGTTTGCGTAGTGGAAATATTAGAGGTAGAGTTTGAATAATAGTAGAATTCGGCATATAGTTTGACGTTTAATATAAAAATTAAATATAGAGAGTTTGCATAGAAGAAAAATTAGAGGTAGGATTTGAAGTATAGAACATTTTGGAGTAAAGTGTATATAATATAAGGATTAAAGTACAGAGTTTGCATAGTATAAGAATTAGAGGTAGTGTTTGAATTATTTAAAAATAATAGATGGATATATAATACTATCAAGATTTAAAATATGATTTAATTATTTAATCTTTAAATTTAATTAGTGAACATATTTAAATGAATTATTTTTAAAATTTACAGGACTTAATATTATTAATGTTTATTTTAAAAATTATGTTTATTTTTAAAAAATAAAATTAAAATTATTGTTTCTGAACTAAAATAATTCCTTCCATGGCATTTTTACGTTAAAAAAAGAATAGTGTTTTTAAAATTGTTATGCAAATCACAACAAAATTTGATTAAATAGTCTAAATTAGATTAGTGTTTATACGTTCAAAGAAAAAGATTAGTGTCTTTGAAATTATAATACAAATTTGACCTTAGTAAATTGATCATGAAACTGGTTTTATGATTTTGAATCTAATTAGAAGTTTACAAATTTCCAAATTATATGCTTACAATATTATACGCAATTTATTTAATATTTAATTTTATTAGGATAATTAAAATTTATTAATTTTTTAAATAACATATTTTACGTGTTTTATATGTTATTAATTTTTTAAATAACATATTTTGACTTTAAATAAATTTAAAACAGATAAATAAGTATTGATACAGTTTCTACAATCTCTATTAATAAGATTGTAATAAAAGAAAGAATAAATAAATGGTTCAGATAAAGTCATAATAATTTTTCTCATAGAAAGAATAATATTAAAAATAAAATCAACAACATAAAATCACATTAAATAACAACACAACAGTTATATAACACAGAATCTATCCAAAAATCTATTACATAAAAATAAAATTACTATTATTATTATTATCAATCACTCTTTGAGGGTCAACCAAATTAACAATGTTAAGAAATACAAATTTAACAAAAGAAAGAATGATAAAATAATAATTTTTTTCAAAGAAAAAGACATAACTTACATATAGCTTTAAATAATTCTCAGCATGCTAACCAGATTATTCTTGGAAAAAAATAAATTGCAAGCCCTTCTATATATAATTTTGTTGCCCTGCAAAATTTGATGTTTGAAAAGGCATAACTAAGAGAATAAAGAGATTAAGAGAATAAGAAAAAAGAAATCTGATAACGTTTCAAAATATGGTGGAGACTATAAAATGATGAGTTTGGTGGTAGAGTTTGTGTATCAATACAATTATATGTTTATGATGAATTTAATCTCTATCACGGAACTGAATTCTAGTAGTTTAAACATGTAATTATATTGCTAGAGTTTGTGTATCTATTAAATTGTAAAATAATTACAATTAAATATGATTGAAGTATTTTAAAAAAATTGGAAACTCTAAGAATACTCTATTTGGTGAGAATGAATGAGAAGGCTCCGTTGGTCCTCTCAATTATATAATATATATAGATTTGCATTTAATCGTTATATTTCAAAAAAATAAAATTACAGACATGTTTTGAAGGAAAAAAGTCGTAGGGGAGTCAATTACATAAAACTCTAAACATTATGATTATATCTTTTTATAAAATAGAAAATGATTAAAGACTTTTTAAAACTAAAATATTTCTTGGGGGCCAGTGCCCCCTTGAGGGACAACATGGCTCCGCCTTTGGAGACGAGATCGAATTATGCCAAGTTTGAAGTCGAACAACATTTGAGCAACTCAAGTTTGAGTTCTACTCGAGTTTAATAAAATTTAAAAATTATTATTGAAAAATTATCACATTTACTGTATTAAAATTATTATAATATACAACCGATTAAAATGATATATACTTGAATGAATTTAGAGATATAGAAAATTAATAAATTAAATTTTTGTTATATATAACGTAGTTAGGGCTATGTATCGGTTCGATTGGTTCGGTTGAAAATTTTCTAAAACCCCCAACCGAAGTTTGAAAAACATTCAAATCAAATCAAAACAAACTTTTGGTTTGGAGGCAAAAAACCGAACTATATTGAACCAATTTTTTTGATTTGATACGGTTCGGTTAAAACCGAACTTGATTAATTTTTATATTGAAACTAATTCAAACATTAAATTATTAGAATCTAATAAACTTTTATATGTATATATATATATATATATATATATATATATATATATATATATATATATATATATATATATATATATATTAAAATAACAATTATAATTCATATATCATCAATAATTAAGATAAAAAAAATAAAAAAAAATATAAATATAAATATGTACGTATATTATTTTTAAAAAAAATATATTTTTTATATTAAAGTTCGGTTAATTCGATTTTTTCGATTTTTTAAATTTTAAAACATTCAAACCGGACACCAAACACTAAAATTTACCTAAAATAAAAAGAACAAAGGGAGAACGCCCCATAAACTTGTGACGCAGGTTCATCTAATCAATTTATAATTTTTTGAGCAACTATCCCCAAAACTCTTCATATTTGGGTCAAATAATCCTATAATTGTATTTTAAAACGCATAAAATACAAATTGAAGGTGAGAGATGCAAAACAATAATTAGATACTTCACTAATTGTTGAGATATAATTATTTTAAATCTATTTTTTAAAATAAAAATATAATTATGGGGTTATTTAATCCAAATATAAAGAATTTATGGGTTAATTGCTTAAAAAAATATAAATCGTGTTAGATGAACCCGTGTCACAAGTTCAGGGGGCGCATAGACCCTTTCACTACAAGAAATTCTGTATTTGACAACAAATTCTTTTGCATCTAATTTTTTTTGCTGCTAAAAAATATTTTACAGCATTAATTTTAAAAGTTGCTGCAATTAGTTAAGTTATAGCAACATTTTACTACAAATTTTGTTACCAATTATTTAAGGCAACGTTTTATTAGCAGCAACATGCCACAATGTTTGTTGCTAATTCTAATAATTCTTATAGTATTTGTTCAAAATAAAAACCAAACTAAATCATTTTAACTTAAAAACCAAACTAAATAACAAAATTCAGTTTGGTTGATTCAATTTTTCGATCCGATTTAATCCTGATCAACCCTCAATGTAGTAGTAACATTTCTGACGCCGTCATACAATATAAGACGACAAAGGAAGTAATCCTGCCGTTGTATTGGCCTCCTTCATTTGTTTTGGCCATTTTTGACGCCATAGTACTATAACTTCCCAAGCTCAATGATTACAGTAATTTCTCTTTTAAAAAAGAGAATTTAAGGAAGATGATTTTTCAGATTTTTAGATTTTGAATTTTTTATATTATGAAGTTTGTATACATGTTGGTTGGGTAGGTTGGTTATATGTTTTAATAACTCCAAAAAGCTGATATATACATTTTTTTTAAATTGCTCTTATTTTTCAGAAATTAATACTACTATTTTATTTACATTTAAATGCTATAAGACATAAAACATTATGATTTAATTTAAATTTGATTTTTAAATTTAGTATCTTTAAATTTTTTTCATTATATTTTGATTTTTTATAAGTAAATCTTTTAAAAGGAAGTATATTTTATATAGATAAAAACCAAAACAAACCGAAATTTGTCTCAAAATTCGGTGCGGTTTTCAAATTTAAAAGAAAAACAACCGGTTTTAATAATTTCACTTTCAGACCGAACCGAAACAGTGAATGCGCACATCTAGGGAACCGAACCGAACTAAAAAATATTTCAATTCGGTCAATAATTTCGGTTAACCAAATTACAAAATTTTATAATAAAAATTAGTTATTAAAAATAAAAAATAAATTAAATTAATTTTAGTATTAATTTACAACTTCAAGGCTATTAATATCTAAATCCTAAAAAAATACAATAATACCTCACTTTTTTTTGCTAGATCGTTTCTTTGAGGTGTGCTCGTTTATATATGCAAACATGCGCTTATATGAACACCAATATACTACTCGGTGATTTATCCGGAGTTATGTTAATGAATAAGCGTATCATTTAATTACTATGTATGCAATTTAATTATGTAATACCACACCCATCTTGAAGCCATCTTTTTATTTATCTATATCTTCATTGTATTTTATATTGGGTCCTGTACTTTACGAATTTTATTTATAAGGTTTTTTTTTGGACGGAATCACCACGTGTGTACAGCATGCATGTTACTAATTTTAGCCATATTTTTTGTTGCTTCATAGCTCGGACTAACTCCAAGGTTAAGGCATGCGCCATCCAACTCTCACTCTCAGGCTTCAAATTGGTCACTCATCAAAAGTAAAACTGAATGATCTGTACCTAAAGACTGAAGCCCTTGAGGGAGAGTTGCATAACATTTCTATCTCTCTGCTAAATTATATGTGCTTCATTGTCTTTAATATGCATAATTATTTATAGTCCATGTGACTTTGTACACGAAATAATTAACTGAATAAGCTCTACAGTTACTAAAGTTATGTTTTAATTTTTGTTCTAAAAAAACTAATACATTACGATGTAGGTGAAACTAGAAGAAAAACATATATAGAAGGGAAAGAGATTAATACTTAGTATATGACATAAAGCTGTATGAAAAGTGAAAAATAAAAATTACTTAAATGACTAAAAACTATTACATCCGTTAAAGCTAATAAGAAGGTTGAATGTAGTCCATGAAACGCAATACAACGGCGTCAATCCGCTCCTCCATAAAAATATCAGGGACTGGTTTATAGAAGCAGAAGTCATGCAAAAGGATAGCACCGCATATAAATGCATGAGTTTTGCTGAACTGTTGAGCCAGAATTTGCATAAGCGCAGCCACGAGTAAATCACGCAGGCATAGGTCCAGAAACATGCAGCATACCAATCTGATCATCGTATGTGCATATATAGTGAGACTCACTGTGAAGGCTCCAAGTATAAATTCAAATCCAAGTTGGTGTTGATCAACCAAATAGCGGCGTGCTAGTAGAGCAGTAGCGATAGAAATCAAGAAATATGCAGATTTACCGAGGCGACCAAGCTCGCACCTTGATCTAGGCACTTGTTTCCCTCGGCGATGTTCGTATAGGCCGCGATAATAAGCATAACGAAGTGCATATATGAGTGAACACTGCGCGACCCAAAAGCATAGCACGAACAAAAAGCCGCGCAAGACAGTTGTTGTTTGTGGGAAGCGTATCATGATCAGCGCATATGCAAAACAAGCGATTCCAGGCGCAGCAAAAGTACTCAAGGTATACAACGCTGTATTCCCTGGTGTCACTGGTATAGCACCAATTTCACCGGAATTGGGGCCTGCCAATGTCTCTGAATCTGCCTCCAAGAGGATCGCCGTCTCCGTCTCCGTCTCCGGCTGCTTCTCGATATCCATATTATATATGCAACGGCGGCAGCCGCTCTCGAGTATTTAATTTAGCTTATTTTCCACTTACCAACTTTTAGCTTTTAGTATGGCCATATTATATATACATATATGTATCCTTTTCCTTTTTGGTTTTGGATATCCTTTTCCTTTTTGGTTTTGGATATCCTTTTCCTTTTTGGTTTTGTAAATTACTCTCACACTTAATTTATTTAAATTAGCAGTGATTGATTAATTATGATTATCACATAACAATTAATCTTTCCTCACATTTTTAAACTGATATCAGTAACAATTTTTTTTATTTTAATAATATTTTACAATTAATTTTATATTTATGGTAAAAAAAATTTATTATTTATATATTTAGTAGTTTAAACTCACAATATCTAGTTGAATAGGAAAAGTCAATCATTTTTATGATTTTTAATATTTGTTATAGTTATTAAATATATTACTTATCCTAATCTATTTATCTACCTATAATATATAATCTATCTATCTATAATTATTGTGTACGTAGAAAGGAGAGACACACAAAACGATAATAAATTTTATTAAAGCTAAAAGTGGTACTCTTTTGATTTTTATATTAGTTTAATAATCTTTTCCCTTAAACTCAACCACAACTAACATTACATATCCTAATCAACTTTAAAGATTTATATTAAGGGTGGAGATTTTTGCACTCCACAAATTGATAATTGCACTCCACGTTTACCTTTTCAATTTACATATGGCCTTATTGCCCTTAACTCACTTGTCTGCATTCACTTTACAATAATCTAAATTATTCTTTTTGATTTTATTTATCCAATTATATTAACCAAAAAAATAAAAAATACTCATTTTTTTTTAATTTTTTATGTAACACTATATAATATATTATATTGCTTTATATCATAAAATTTAATATTTTTAATATTTTTTTAAGAAAGACATACTTTTATATATGTAGTGTTATATTTATGAGATTAATTAATATATCACCTATATATTTAAGTTTAGTTGAATCCGTAATAGGGTCATAAATTTTTTAATACAAAAACGCTTAAATGTATATGAATTTTTTGTTGACTTTGGTAATTTAAAATAATAAATTTATAATCTATCTCATTATACATTAGACAATTTAATTTATTTTTTTAAATGATTAAAATAGAAAATTATTAAAATTTAATATTGTCCTATCAACATTGTTTAAAATACGAAAGCAAACTTCAAATTAAAAAAATAATATAAATATATATTAAATAATTATACAAATTTTTTTGTACATTAGAAAATTATACAAATATATTTATGAATAATTTAAACATATTATAAGTTTTAAAACAATTTCAAAAATGTAAAATAATATTTTAACCACAAATATTTATAAAATACCTAAATAATAAAAAAGTTTTGGATAACTCGATACAAAATCAATTTTTAATTGTTTAAATTTAGTTTTTTCATATCAAAGTTGGATTGCTATTTTTTTAAGGCCAAATGTTATAAAAAGGCCAAACCTTTCACAAAAGTTTCATAAAAGTCCTGACCTTTCAATTTTGTCAATTTTGGCCAAAAACTGATTATTTGGTTTCACAAAAGTCCCGACCTTTCAATTTTGTCAATTTTGTCCAAAAATGGATTATTTGGTTTCACAAAAGTCCCGACCTTTCAATATTTGGCATGCCACATAAGCGTCACATAAGCTTCACATAGGCAAATTGCAATCAAATTGCACTACTAGAAATCCTTCCATTTGCGACGGAAATTAGCGACGGAATGCCTTTCCGTCGCTAATTTCCACATTTAACGACCGACTTGGCGACAGGAATGGCAACCTGTCGCCAATTTGGAGGGAAAACGATTACCGACGGAAATTCCGTCGGTAATCCGTCGGGGATTTGGCGGGCTGATGGCGGGAAGAAATGGCGCCTTTTTATTTTGGGGTTAGCGACCGGACTTATTAATCCGTCGGTAATATTACCGACGGATTACACAATCCGTCGGTAAATCATTTGGAAACGGTACGCACCGTTTCATTTAAGATTTACCGACGGATTACCGACGGACACAATCCGTCGGTAAATCTTAACCTAATATCACAGCGCCGCAGTCAGCAGCAGTTCATCTTCTTCCTTCTTTCACTTTTCTCCATTTTGGCGATTTCTCCTCCCATCTCCGGCGATTTCTGCTCCCATTCCGGCGCCATTGATACCACTCCTCTCCGGCTGCCCCCACTCCTCTCCGGCGCCAGTACTGCTGCCGCCACTCCTCACCGGCGCCACTGCTCCTCCACCGCCCCCACTTCTCTCCGGTGCTACTGATCTACGGTAAGTTAGTTTAGGGGTTTTATTAATTTTCATTTGTTTTATTAATGTGTTTTAGTTATTTAATTTTTTTATTTATTTTAACAAAAAAAATAGTTGCTGCCGGCCACCCTCCACTGCCGCCGGCGCCGCTGCCTTTCTCCGGTCTCCGGCCACCCTCCACTGCCGCCGGTGCCGCTGCCTTTCTCCGGTCTCAGGTCAGTATAAATCATTCAATTAGTTTTGTTTATTTTATTAAATTTAGGTTTAAATTAGATTAGTTAATATTATTAAAATTAGGTTTAAATTAGATTAGTTTTGTTAATTGATTAGGTGTTTTTTTAAATTAGATTAATTGATATTAATAGATTAGATTAAATTATTGTTTATTAAAATTTGTAAGTTTATTTAAATTAGGTTGGTATTATTTAAATTTACATTTTATTTAAGTTGGTAACTTTTATAATAATATGATAGTTATATAAAATTAGGTTACTTTTTATATTTGTGTAAATCTATTAAAATTAGGTTAGTAAAGTAGACTAAATTTGTAATTGAAAAGAATTGAAAAGAATTGTTTTTTATTTTGCTTGGTAAAATTAGGTTATTTTATTAATACTATTTTATTTAGATGTTAGTTAATTAGGCTATGCATGTAAATAGAATAGTTAATTTTTTTAATAGTTGATTAATTTGGTTAAGTTTTATGTGAATTGGATTGTAATCGTAAATATACGTTTAATTGTGTTACTTGTTAGTTTTGAGAATTTAGCGTATTTAGTTAATAATAACTGTAATTAATATAATACTATCTGTAATATGAAACAGTTTAGATGAATGGTGTTGGTTATGTGGAAATGTGTATTGTTTGCTTGCAGGATTTCCCTGAAAAATGGGTGATGCTCATTTTTAGGGGAAATGCTGCCGGATTTTCGTTAAAAATATTATATCACTTAGAAAATTGAAAAAAATGTATCTTGATAAAGTATTAATTTGTATTGTTATAATCTGATCCAAAACTATTAATGTAGGTTTGTTTCTGAAGATTGCTGATAGCCGCTGATCATAGCCGCTGTTGTTTGTTTACATCGCTTATCTCCTATTTATTGCGGTTCTGCTCTTCAACAAGTAAGTGTTACTGCATTTTTGTATTCAATTTATAGTATTTAGAGTAAATTGAATAACAATTAAATTTATTTAACAAAGATTTTATTCACACCGAATAAAATCTTACCTAGCCGTAGAAACCCGTCCCGTGTGTTCAAGCGATTGAACGACACGGGATTGTACGTGTGTACAGTTCGTAAAACTGCCGTCGTCTGCGTAATTTGATCACGAAAAAACATATATGTATGGATATGGTATAAAAATATTCGGTAGTTTTCTGGCGTATGTTCTCCGGGTGGCTATTTAATATAGGCTGTGTAACGCTTATTCCTTACGGAATATATAATTAGCGTTACACACCCTATATTATGTAATGCACCTGGGGAACGACGCCGGAAGGCTGCCGAATATTTTTTCCGTATTCATGCATATATCGTGATCGAATTATGGGGCGCCAGTTTTGCGAATGGGATAGGACCCTACCCTTTTAGCAGTCAATTACATTGACTTTGCTATGTTGAGCTTATGAACCAGTACGTAATTGTACGTCCTCCAGAAATGAATCCAGACCGCAGCTGGATGTATACGAGGCATGACAGAGGCTTCCTGCCGCCAGATTTTTTCCCTAATCTTGAAGAGTTCGTGAATTTTGCTGTACAACATCCCGAGTGTATGAATGGAGAAGAGATAAAATGCCCATGTTCTAGGACAAAATGTAGAAATACGAATTTTCGAGATGTCGAAGTTGTGAAACTACATGTCTTGCAGTCTGGGTTTGTTCCAGATTACTATGTCTGGATTCACCACGGTGAGGTGAATGTCCCTCCTGTTGTTCAGCAGCCGGTTAATGAATACGATTACTATAATGAGGGAGGGGGAGATTTAAACTCCGGTCAGAGAATGGTTATTGATGCTGCTGGTCCTGAAGTTTTTGAGGAAGAGACCCCGAATGAAGAAGCTCAGAAGTTTTTTGATATGATGAGTGCGGCAGAAGAAGAAATATGGCCCGGAAATAGCAGACACTCACCCCTGTCCGCATCTGTTGAAATTTTGGATATTAAGTGTCGACATCAGGGGTCGATATCTTTAATTGACGACACCTGCCGTTTATTACAAGAACTGCTTCCAGAGAACAACAAAATGCCGAAAAATTTTGCTAATATCAAGAAGCTGGTGAAAGGTCTCGGGTTGCCGGTTGAGGTTATTGAGTGCTGTTTGCACAACTGTATGATTTACTGGGGGGCAGACGAGGATTTAACCCACTGCAAAGTTTGCACATTTCCTCGGTGGAAACCTGTTACGAAAAGCAATTCGGCCAAAAGAAGGGCTAACGTTCCTTATAAAAAAATGTTTTATTTCCCTTTAACTCCGAGGCTGCAAAGGTTGTACGCTTCCAAAGCCACGGCTAAACATATGACATGGCACGCTGAACATGAAATGGAAGACGAGAAGATGTGTCATCCTTCTGACTCTCCGGCGTGGAAACGGTTCAGTGAGTTGCATACAAATTTTGCTGATGAAACAAGAAATATCAGACTAGGCTTATGTACTGACGGGTTTCAACCATTTGGTAGTTTTGGAACACAATATTCTTCCTGGCCAGTCATTGTGACGCCGTATAATCTGCCTCCAGGCATGTGCATGAAGGATGAGTTTATGTTTTTGACAATACTTGTCCCGGGACCTGGAAATCCAAAAGACCAGATGGATATATTCCTGCAGCCGTTAATAGCGGAGTTGAATCAATTGTGGGAATCTGGAATTCGGACGTATGACGTTCAAAAGAGGCAGAATTTTCAAATGAGGGCGGCGCTTATGTGGACAATTAATGACTTTCCCGCTTATTCAATGTTGTCTGGGTGGAGCACATCAGGAAGACTGGCATGTCCGCATTGTATGGAAAATACCGAGGCATTCACGTTGCCCGATAGTGGTAAACAGTCCTGGTTTGATTGCCACAGAAAATTTTTACCTACGGGCCATCATTTTCGTCGGAATGTTACTGAATTTCGAAAAGGCAAACAAGTAAAGCACAAATTTGGAGGTGTGAGGACTGGAGATGAAGTATTAGCAGAGGTTGACGGTCTGGGGTTTAAGAGGGCTTATGAGACAGATGCTAAGGCTACGAATGCTGATCTATCTAAAGGCCGTGGTTGGAATCGAAAGAGTATCTTTTGGGATTTACCGTATTGGAAGACAAATGTAATCCGGCATAATCTCGATGTCATGCATATTGAGAAAAATGTATTTGACAACGTTTTTAATACCGTACTCAATGTACCTGGTAAGACGAAAGACACGGCAAAATCTAGGGCAGAGCTGAATAAGATTTGTGATCGTCCCGGTCTAGCACAAGATCAGGAAACCGGTAGATATCCAAAGGCTTTGTATGCTTTGGACAGGGATTTAAAAAAGATTTTGCTCGAATGGATTCAAAAGTTAAAGTTTCCGGACGGTTACGTGTCCAACTTGTCAAGGTGTGTTGATTTAAACAGTTTGAAGATGATGGGCATGAAAAGTCATGACTGTCATGTCTTCATGCAACGACTTTTGCCAATTGCTCTCCGGGAGCTTCTTCCGCCCGAAGTGTGGGAACCTTTAACTGAGCTAAGTATCTTCTTCAGAGAATTAACTGCCACATCGCTGAAAAAGGCAGATCTTGAGAGATTGGATCTTGATATCCCGAAGATACTGTGCAAGTTGGAACGTATTTTTCCACCGAGTTTTTTTAATTCGATGGAACATCTCCCGGTACACCTTCCATACGAAGCTATGATGGCAGGACCTGTTCAGTATCGTTGGATGTATCCGTTTGAAAGGTACTACATCTACAGTTCTATTTCATCGATCGAGTGGTTGGTACATGCATGAACTAATTATTTGATTATGCAGATACCTGAGAAAACTAAAAAATAAGGTCTCGAATAAAGGCAGAGTGGAAGGAAGCATCAGCAGCGGATATTTATTAGAGGAAACAGCGAAATTTGCATCTTTCTATTTCAAGGATGGTGATCCGATGCTACCATGTCGGATGCAAAGAAATGAAGTTTGCGAAATGGACGTTGATGATGATGTCGACAGATTATCCATTTTCAAACCGAAAGGGCGACCTATAGGTGCTTCTCGGAACAGATATCTGGATGATGCTGAATATAATGCTGCCCGAAGCTATATCCTTCTGAATTGCACTGAAATCGAACCTTTCAGAGAGTATGTCTTCATATCCACATTTAAGTTCAATATTGAAGAATTTTATACAATTTGTCTTAATTCCGTCGGTAAGTTGGCGACAGACAGTGTTTTGGGTCGCTATTACAATTAGCGACCCAAAATTTACCGACGGACGCAGTCCGTCGGTAATCCGTCGCTAATTGTAATTAGCGACGGATTTCAGGTGTTTAGCGACGGAAATTTCCGTCGCTAAACACCTGTTTTCTAGTAGTGTTGAGAGTTGGCCACAATTGAAACCAAATAATTTGTTTTTGGCCAAAATCGATAAAATTGAAAGGTCAGGACTTTTGCGAAACTTTTATGAAAGGTTTGGCCTTTTTAAGATATTTGGCCTTTTTTTAATTATGAATTTCTTGCTGAAAATATTACTGACGTAAGGAATTTTAAGCAAAATAAATTGCACTAAAACTAGCTAGAATAGTTAATTATAAGAAGTAGTGTGAAAAAGATAAATAATTTTTAATAAAGGATAAGAAAGTCATTTATAATTAAAATTGGAGTGCAATTATGAATAGTGGAGTGCAAAAATTCCCACCCTTATATTAATTCGGTTAATCATAATCACGCTCTTATGCTTTTGACATCTTAATCAACTTTAAAGATTGACATTAATACGATTAATCATAATCAAACTCTTATACTCTTGATAAATTTTATTTCTAAGAATCCTAACCCAAATATAATTCGGTCAATTTCTATTTTTCTATTGGATTTTTTTTATTTAAACTTGTATTTAATTTAAATTATACTCTTAATAAAATCTATTATCGTAATTTTGACTCTCCCTTTCACACTTATAAAACAGTTATAGATAGATTATTTTATAAATTTTAATGATGAAAACAAAATTAAACAGGACTATCATTTTAGAGTTTAATTTTAACAAGAAAAATTTGCTTCAATTAAAATAAAAAATATAAACTTAAGTATGACTCTAATTTAAAATTTTAATTTCAATAAGAATATTTATTTATTAAACTATTAATTATTTAAGATAATTTTATTATTAATGAACTACTGACTTATGAATCAATGTTTAATATAATGACATCAATTTTATATCAAGAACATAATTTTAGAAAAATTTGCACTAGAATAACCTAGCATGCGTTCTAATGTGTCGAATTAACAGTTTTAAATTACAAAAGATAAAAAGCAATAAAGAGATGCACTGAGTTCTCAAAGGTACCGTTCTGAGTCCTTGACTCATTTTTATTGGCGAAGTGGATGCGGAATCCAGCTTCGAATCTGGACAGTGCTTGTGTCCATGGAAAGTCAAAGCATATTTAGATATATTTTGGTATAAAATCGAGCGATTTTGTGTGTGTTTATGTTAGAAGGTTTCAACGTTTTCTTAGAGAGGGGGGATATAATTTCTAGGGTTTTTTTTTTTTTGTCTTTCTAGACCGATCCCTAGCTAGACTGGCTAGCAGGAATATTTATAAGAATGAAGACTAATCTGGAATTTTTTTATAAGTTAATTTAGCTTTAGATTACTATTTACTTATTTAGAGTTTGTTTTAAAGTCAAAAAAAGTGTTAACTGATAAACTATTAGTATTAGAGTTATCTTTAAATTATTTACTGTAAGATTCTATCTTTAAAATTCGGATTTAGACTTGCTAGCCCAGTAAAAAGGCGCTAAAGGTTAGTTTTGGTGTCCGGAAGTATTAAAAACGACTTTTGGAATTTTAGGGGTTTGGGAATGGTATAATTTTAGTCAATAAAACTTGCAAATTGACCCATAAACTTTTAAGACATTACAATTACTCCAATTTTTATACTTAGATTACAATCTATTTGAATTTTTATGGGCTATTTACGGCTAATTATGTTTTAACCCTTTCAGTTTACAGCTATATATCTACTGATTACGCCTATTCTAGTAAGCCAATCAATAACTCATCACCCGGACAGATTTTTCTGAAAATTATTATAGGATGCTTCGGTCCCTTATTACTTTTACTATTCGGAAAATAGGCGTCTATAAATATATTAATAACTAAAATATCATATTTAATTATTTATTTATATGTAATCATTCATAACGGTCATATAAATATCATTCAAGTGTTGACTTTACTTGATCCTTTTAACCTTCAAATTAATTTAATATAATTTTAGCATAGTTTAATAATTTTACTCTTTTCTAACTGGATTTCAATTTAAATCATACTTCCATACAAAACACATTATAATTCAAAGATTCGTGTGTTTTAAAATATTCCACGCAAACAGTCTTTAAACTTATTTTTTTATATGTATAAATAAATATTACATTGTTACGAAATTTAATGAGTTAATGTCATCAATTGAATTCTTAAAATTTTATTTAAAAAAAATAAATTATTTTTTATTTTTCAAATTTTTTTAGGCTTAAAAACCAAATGAAGTAAAAAAAATTAAAATTTTAAGAACTTAAAAATAAGAAAAGTGAAAGTTAAATAAATTAAATTTATTAAGCCATGAAACTTTATAATTTTATAATTTATATTTATATTTGTTCTAAAATAAATTTAAAGACTAAATAAAACTTAAAATTTTATAGTTCAATTTTTTGACCAAATTTATTAACATTAAAAATAAAGTTGGCGGAAATAAAAATAGAATAACATATCACTTGATTTTAAAATATAAATATGAGTATAATATTTGCGGTGTAGTTCAAAATAATTTGTGGGGGTAAAATTTTGAATCGGGTAACTGGGTTGATGGGTTTGATTTTCAGGTATAAAATGCAAGGCTCTACCTAGTCACTATAGTGTACAGTGTGTGTCACTGTCAAACTTTTTCCATTTTTTTCTGTTATTTATCATTTCATACATCCCACTCGCTTTTTTTCTCACGCATTCACATCTGCACCGCACTCGAGACTGATATTGCAATCACACGGCCGAGATTAACTCCAATCATTAACTGATACAAATGTTACCGTCACGCGTGCATACACACGTCTGAAACCCACACGACTTGCTCCTGCTGCACAAAACATACATTTCTGCTGATTCCTCTAAATTCGCTCGAGTAATGATTATACAGCCACGTGGATAGAGAGAGAATAATTAAATGTTTATAAATTGACGAGGCTCACGACGAAAGCTAAAAATAAAAGAGTTTTTTTTTTTCTGTAAAAAATTTGAAAGGTTCCGCCAGAAAAAAAAGTTCATAATTATATATTATAAAAATTGTATCGCGTCATTCATACAATAAACTTATGATGTATTTTTTTTTTATAAGCCCATCCGGTTTCCAAGGCTTCGCCCTGACTAATCCGGATCCGACCCGTGTCGCGCACCTGACATGGTGGGTGAGTCTTCCAGTGGAAATTTTCTGCATTCACAAGTAGGGGTGAGCAAAAACTGGACCAATCCACTAATCCGATCCAAACCAACCCGAAATTAATTTTGGTTTGGTTAAAACGATTAAAATGGATTGGTTTGGTTTCAAATTATAAAAAAGTATGGTTTTTGATTTTGGTTTGGTTTCAACTAGTGTTTAACCGAACCGACCAAAAAACCGAAGTTTATAATAATATTATTTTTATTAATATTTATATATGTACAAATAAATATAAAATTTATTTATTAAAATATTTATATATAAATATAATATGTGTGTATAGCTACATGTATGAACACACATATAAGTAAAAATTATTATATATAATTTTAAATATTATGTATAATTATATATAATTTTTATCTAAATTTATATTAACCAAACCGAACCGAAACCGATGCTAAAGTTTGGTTAACCGAACCGAAATTTTACATAAGTATTTGGCGTGGTTTGGTTTTTATATTTTCTCTTAAAATATGGTTTGATTTTGGAGTTTACTAAACCAAACCGAACCATACTCACCCCTATTCACAAGGACTCGAACCCGATGGTTTGTCATATCATATGTAACCAGTGGCGGAACCAGGAATTTGTTTCAACCCGGGCTAAATAATATACAATTAATAATATATAAATTCATTTGTATAAAAATTATATTAATAAAGAAACAAACAGTTACTATTCTAATATAGTCTTACATTAGTTTCGATCGCAGCGAGACAATTATATTCTTCGCGTTTACATAGCTTGAAGGCGTTGTAGAATGTGCTCGTCATTAATTTTCACAAAAAATTGTACCCAAATTAGTTTCTCTATCACAAGAGTTAACATTTTTTGGTCTTCTAACAATAAATTTATCCATAATCTAAATTAAATTATTTTAATTAATTTTCATTAGTTATTTTTTTAATTCACAACATATCCAAATAACAAAATTCATCAATTATTTATCAATAAAATAAAAATGATAATAACCAAAAATACTTATTTGTTATAGTCTATCTACTTCTTTGATTTTGGTTGAGTAAATCAAGTTTAACAACCTAACAAATTAAATTAATATAGTTATTCCACAATAATATATAAATAAAATTAATTATACAAATAAGATTTAAAGAGAAAAATATTTACTCAAAATTGGAGATTGTTTGATTTGGGAGGAGAATTTGAAATTAGAAAAATTAAGTTGGAAAATTTGAAAAGTAAGTTAGAAATTTTAAAAATTAGGTCATAGAAATTAAATTAAAATTTTAGAGAATGGATAGGAAATTGATAAATTTAGTGAAAGAATTAATGAAATTAATTAAACGTTTAATAAAGAATTTAAAAAGGGATTAATTAGTTGATGGTGTGGTAGTGGGGTTTGATGAGATGTTTGTTTGTGTTTGGCAGAAGCTGAAACGGGACAAATCACAGAGCAATTGTCTCATTTGAGCTGTTTGAATAAAACAGCAAAGGGGGCCATTATTTTTTAAAGTTTAATGAAGGACAAAACGACGTGGTTTTGTCCATCATTAAACTTAAATAAAAAGACCGAACGACAACTCGTTCGGTCCTTTATAAAAACCTAAAATAGAAAGACGTTTTTGCCGTCTTCTTCTTCAACAGTGGCTGCTGTTTATTTTCAGCCATGGCTGAAAAGCTTCAAGCTTCCTCCGGCTTCAACAAGCTCAGGTCCCGGTCATTGTACTTTCCGACGGCAGCCCGGGCTTGAGCCTACCCGAGCCTAAGGGTAGTTCCGCCCCTGTATGTAACCGATGGTTTGTCATATCATATGTAACAAATATTTAACTTGTTGTAACAAAACATTATTGTACATGTATTGTGTGAATTAAACATCTGGTAAAAAAATAATTAGTTTTTCTCATTTTAATCTAGAAATTAATAAGTTTCGTTTAGGTAAAAAAGCATAACAGATTTCTGAACTTTAATTTATTTATAGTAAGAACTTCGAGCTTCAGTTTTATTTAATCAAGTTCCTAAACTTTCATTTCATAAATGTTGTTGAATGCAGAAAGGAAGGGTGGGATGGTAGATTATGGACCTCAAAATGATCCCCATGGAGGCAATTATAATCACACAACCTAATTTTTATGGATTGTAAACTGTAGTTATGTTATGAAAAAAAAAACAATAAAAAGTTTCATGCATGCATTGTTTTTGAAGCAGCGAAGCATAAAATACTATTAATAATAAAGGTTTTATATGTATTTAGAGTAATGAACCTGAAATGGACTAATATGTCTCACTATATGATTAACAAAAAAATGTATAAAACAACCGATGGGAGTTGGTCCAAGTGGTAAACGGCTTGGTATCGCTTAAGCAAGGTCTCGGGTTAGAGTCCTTGTGAATGCAGAAAATTTCCACTGGAAGACTCACCCACCATGCCAGGTGCGCGACACGGGTCGGATTCGGATTAGTCAGGGCGAAACCTTGGAAACCGGATGGGCTTACCAAAAAAAAAAAATGCATAAAACATTAAATGCTATAATGCATAAAACATTACAATTTGACTTAAATTTGATTTGTAAATTTACTATTTTTAATTTTTTGTAAGTAATTTTTTTAAAAGAAGTATTTGTTTATATCGATAAAACCGAACCAAACCATGATTTATCTCAAAGTTCGGTATTCAAATTCTTAAAAAAAACAATTGGTTTTGATAATCTCACTTTTTGGCCGAACCGAAACACTGTATGCACAACCCTACGGAACCAAACCGAACTAATACAATATTTCAGTATGGTCGATAATTTTGGTAAACAATCACCAAATTTTATTAAAAACTAAAAACTAAAATAAGTTGATTTTAGTATTAATTTACCACTTCAATGCAATTAATATCTAAATCCTAAAAAAATACAATAATACCGAAATTTTTAAAAAGAGTACAAACATAACGTGATTTATGCATAGAAATTGGTCCATTCGTTTGACTAAATTTCATAATGAAAACCGAACCAAACTGAAATAACCGAAGTTTTTAGATTTTGATATCCATAAACGAACTAAAAACCAAAGCGAATTAAAATCGTTTCATCGGTCGATTTATCCAGCTATTCCCGAATATTGCACATCCTTAATACTGAATTGAATAAACTCTACAATTACTAAAATGATGTTTTAATTTTGGTTTGCTTTCTATAAAAAGAAACTAATACATTATGATGTAGGTGAAACTAGAAGAAAAACATAGGAGTGAAAGAGATTGATACTTAGTATACGACATAAAGTTGTATGAAAAGTGAGAAATAAATAACTTAAACGACTAAAACTATTACATCCGTGAAAGCTTAGGATGAATGGAGTCCATCAAACGCAATACAGCCGCTTCAATCCGCTCCTCCACATAAATATCAGGGACTGGTTTATAGAAGCAGAAGTCATGCAAAATGATAACACCGCATATAAATGCATGAGTTTTGCTGAATTGTAGAGCCAGAATTTGCATAAGCGCAGTCACGAGTAAATCACGCAGGCATAGGTCGAGAAAGATGCAGCATACGAATCTGATCATCGCATGTACATATACATTGAGACTTACTATGAAGACTCTGAGGACAAATTCAAGTTCAGGTTCGTGTTGATCAACCAAATAGCGGCCTGCTAGTAGAGCAGCACCTATAGAAATCAAGAGATTTGCAGATTTAGCGAGGCGACCAAGCTCACACCTTGATCTAGGCACGTCTTGGAAAAGGGCGCGACGATAAGCATAACAAAGTGCAACCAAGAGTAAATATTGCGTGAAACAAAAGCATGGTATGAACAGAAAGCCGCCCGGGACAGTTGTTGTTTGTGGGAAGCGTGTTACGATCAGCGGTAATGCAGAAAAAGAGAGCGCATTCACAGCAAAAGTACTCAAGATATACCACCCTCTATTCCCTGGTATCACTGGTATATCCCGAAGAGCACCGGAATTGGGGTTACCCTTGTGTGTCTCTGAATCTGCCTCCAATACGATCGCCGTCTCCGTCTGCTTCTCGATGTCCATTAGTTTTGGTTACTAACTCGTTATGAACTTTTAGTTTAAGGTGATGATATGGCCCATATTATATATACATATATATATTTCCCATCCTTTTTCTTTTTGGTTTTGGATATTATTTCCCATCCTTCTCCTTTTTGGTTTTGTAAATTACTAGAAAAATTGCTCACACCTAATTTATTTTGAAAATCTGAATGGATTCTAAGTTTGTGCTTCCCTTATGCCTCAAGATTTATTTAAATTAACATTAATAGATTAATTATGTAGTATTTGGTAACTTTTATTTGCACTCATCACATACTAATTAATCTTTCCTCACATTTTTAAACTGATCTCAGAAACAAATTCCTTTTATTTTAATAATATTTTATTAATTTTAATTGTGAATAATTGAACTAATTAATATGAAAAAAATTAGTAATTGTTAGTCATAAACAGCTATTTTTGTAAAATACATGTAACATATGGTATTTTAAGAAAACTTAATTGAAAGAATAAGTTTCGATATATGCAATCCAAATTTATAACACCTATTTATATTTATATTTATGGCAAGTTTTTTTCATTTATTATTTATTTATATATTTAATAGTTTAAACTCAATATATTTAGTTAGGTAGGAAAAAGCAATCATTGTTATGATTTTTAATATTTGTTATAGTTATCAAATATATTAGTTATTTTAATAATTAAAAAGGCATACATTTATTATAACCAGTGCTTAAAATGAACCATTCAAATTTTAGCATTTAATTTTAAGATTTTATCAAATGCCACCAAAATTAAATTCTATATTTTGTTAACATTGTACTTTTTGCGATTTAATTGCAATTGCATTGTATTTCGGTTCGATTTGATTTCTGAATTTGGTTCAGTTTTTATACAGCCCTAGTTCAGTACACATTGAATGCTAGACCTAATATAAAGTTTGCATTACATTTATAGGAGTAACTACTATACACAATAATTGTGTTATGTTATTTTATACGATAATTTAAGATATTATCCATAAAAAAAGATATTAGTGATGGTATAAAATATAAATATTAAATATTTGTTTAATTTTATTAATAATATAATATTATAAATGCTGTGCACGAATAGCGTGACTCAACTATTGTATTCAAATAGTTTTTCGACTTATAGTTACAAATTTACCATACAAATTAAGCATGCACACTCAAGAAAGATAACCGACTTTTAGAGAAATTGAGAAGCGATTCGCTTAAATTTGTAATACCATTTTAGTGTTGTTATAAAATTCTCTATTTTTTCAAAAGAAAAAGAAAAGGAAAAGATAACCGACCTTTAGAGAAATTGATAAGGCTTCTTCTATACTTGCTACTAATTAATTTTCTCTAAAATGCACCTAATGTTAAGATTGAAGTTGGTACTGCAGCCATTGCTAAAGATATTCGCCAACCCCAACCGCCTTGGATCTTTTCGGTTTTTCATTTCTACAATTCAATTATCAAACAAAAATAATTTCAAATTCATTATCCCAATTGTTGTGATCGGTTAATTTGGGAATAGTTTCATTAATTTTACTTGTATTTTTTTAACTTTCAATTTAATTTTATATAGTTTAAGCGTAGTTTAATTAATTTCACACTTTTCTAACTGAATTGCGGTCTAATGCATAATTCCATACATAGCCCATTATAAATTCAGAAATTCGCGTGTCTTATAATTTTTCACGCATATAGTCTTTAAACCTATATTATTCATATATATAAATTAATAGAGGTATTGGCAAAACAAATCCTAATGTTTCACTTTTTTTGCGATTTAAGCCTAACGTTTAAAATTTTACAAAATAAATTTTAACTTTTCCAATGTTGCAAATTGTAGGCTAAGCCGTTTTCCAGTCATTATTTTCTTATGTGGCAGTCATATTATTAGTATATTAAATTTCAACGTTTTAAAGTTCAACAAATAAAATTTCTACGTTTTGCATTTTTACAACGTGTAGCCTAAAAAAGATGATAAAATGGTTGTAATTAGAACATGGGCTACAATTTACAAAATTGAAAAGGTTAAGATTTGTTTCGTAAAGTTTTAAACGTTATGCTTAAATCACTAAAAAAATGAAACTTTAGGATTTGTTTCGCCAATACACCAAATAAATATTACATTGGTATGAAATTTAGTGAGTTAATATCTTTAATTGAATTTTTAAAATTTTATTTAAAAAAAGAAATATGTTTTTATTTTTTTAAAAAAAATTAGGCTTAAAAACTAAATGATGTAAAAAATTAAATTTCTAAAAATTTAAATATAAGAAAAGTGAAAATTACATAAATTCAATTAAATTTATTAAGCCATGAGATTTTATAAATTTATAATTTATATTTATGTCAAAATAAAATTAAGGACTAAATTAAAATTAAAATATTTATAGTTTAATTTTTCAGCTAAATTGATCAACATTAAAAATAAATGACGTCTCATTTGAATTTTAAATATAAATATGAGTTATGATATTTGTTTGTAGTTCAAAATAATTTATGGGGGTAAAATTTGAATCGGGTAACAGGGTGGATGGGTCCTCAAAGTTGTATTTGATTTTCAGGTACAAAATGCAAGGCTCTACCTAGTCACTATAGTGTATACTGTATAGTGTGTGTCACTGTCAAACTGATTCCATTTTCTGTTATTTCTCATTTCATATATCCCACTCTCTTTTATTCTCACGCGTTCACATCTGCATCACTCTCGAGACTCATAGTGCAATCACACGGTCCAGATTAACTCCAATCATAAACTGATACAAACATCACCGTCACGCGTGCATACAAACGTCTTAAACCCACACGATTGGCTCCCCGCCTGCTGCTGCACTAACCGCCTACACAAAACATACATTTCTGCTGCTTCCTCTAGTAATCATTATACAGCCACGTCATTAATTCTACACCGTCTGATGCATCAGATGGATAGAGAGAATTATGAAATGTGTCTATTATGAAATGTGTCTATAAATAGCCAAACACTCATACACTCATCACCTACCCGAGAAAATATTTTCATCACCTTGAAAGTTACATATTTGAGCTTGTTGATACAGAAGACAACATTTGGATAGAATGCACCCATATTCTCAAGATGATCTTCCGGTGGAGGTTGTGATCCCCGTGGAGAACGAAGATGAGCCGGCGCCGGTGCAGCCCCGGCCACTCCGTGAGGTACGTTTACACCCTAGTTACTTGCTTTTCGTTTTTTCTTCAATCAAAGTTCACTTTTCATACCTAGTTTATACTCTACTTGCTTTTTTTTTCCTTTAATCCAAACAAAGCTGTGTGTCAATGATAAAAAAAAACAAAGCTGTGTGTCTTATAAAAAGCTACTTTGCATGAAAAATCTAGGTAGTAATTAGAAATTGTATGATATGTAGAAATGTTTTTTTTACAACTTTATATTTACTACTTAATACATTTTTGCTGCTAGCTATTTCGGTAAAAAGGTAATCTTGGTTATGGTATCATCATTAGGGTGATTTCAAAGTTGAATTTAGAACTGGTATTGAATTGAGTTGTTCTTTTATGTTATCTCGTTCATTTAACATGACTGAGCGACTTAATTTCCTTTTGGTGCAAGATTTAACTGATACTGATTGTTGTTTCTGAAAATAAAAGTTTTCGTGGAACATTATCTTGCAAACCTTTTTATTGAATCTTATCTAGCCGATCAAACCATTCTTAGAACTGGTTTCATAGCAATTTTGTTACGTGTATATCTTCATTATCAATCAGATACATACCAGTGACAATATTTCAATAGTGAACGAAGTTAATCTGATGTCTATTTAGTCGAAAAAAAAAGGTAATATACAGTTTTGTAATTATCAAAATAAATAACTCTTTATTTATTACTATTTAATAAAAATAGAAATCTGGGTAGTAAACAGCTTTCTAATTATCAAAATAAATAACTTTTTATTTATTATTTAATAAAAATAAAAATCTAGGTAATAAACAGTTTTCTAATTACCATAAGATTACCAAGTTTATTATTTTTTATGATTTTTTATTTTATTATCATTTTAATTAATTTATGATTTGAATATTTAATTTAGTTTTACATTTATTAATTTTTAATAAATATCAATAAATTAAGATATTTGTATGGAAAAATAAAATAAACTACTATTAATAAAGTACATAATTAATAATTAATAAAAGGTAGTATAAAGATATTTCTACATATCATACAATTTGGGAATTAAAAAACTGTTATTACCTATATTTTTCATGCAGTGTGTCTTTTTATACGACATACAACTTTGTTAATTCGGGTCTATTTTAAAATTATGACGCATAGGCTTTGAAAATTGAACTTGTGTGTCATTTCATAAGACACACAAGTGCCCACGGTCACTAAATTGAAAATAATTTTAAAATAGATACAGATTTAGAATATCAAATCTTAATGTGGCCATACATGGAATTATCCTTTTCCTTTTGTTATTAATATTTTTTTATTTTAACTTTTCAGTTTCTAGAGGCTATCAGATTGGCTCTTATCGGCGGTCACTGGCCCACCCAAATATGGGTTTTAGTGGAGTTCTTCGGCTATGCGCTTCCTATTGTTACAGTCGGAGCTCATCATTTTCCTGGCGCTTCTGGAATTTTTTCAATGCTCGCTATTCTAGTTTTTATTATTAATATGTTTTCACTTCAGGGTTGTCCTCTCAACTCTCTTCATTTGGGACATATATTATGTGCCGAGGGCTTTCGCCACTGGAGATGGACCCGAGTCCGTTACGGGGATTACAGTAGGGGAGTTGCGGACGTTATTATTTTTGCCCTGAACTGTATTCTAGCAATCTTCCACGAGTATCATTACATGTACCTCATCGGCTTCACGGTGACGGTTCTCGTATTTGTACGCCTCCAGATGTATAGAGTTGTTGATGACCTTGGCGCTTTCAACTTTTTATACCGGGCTACTGCTTCCGCTTCGTTACACTTATCATCTGCCCCGCCTTATATTCGTGTCGGAATTCCATGCATCATGTTTCTCCTGGGATTTCTCCGTTGGTGGCTGGGGACAGATTTACCACGCGAAAGATTAGACGATGCTTAGTATTTGGTTATTAGAGAAGAGATATGATTACTGTTTTTTTTTTAATTTTTTGACATTGGCAATTTATTTTCTTTAGATTTCATGTCCCGTAATCAATTTGAACATATGAAATTTTTATTAACAACTGAAGTTCGGATGTGATTGTCAATTTTATAATATTTTGAATAGGTTATTTTTCATTTTAAAATTTAAATTCTTAAATTTATTACTTGTGATAATCAATTTTCAAAATTTACAAATATATATCTACCGATTTAATTTTCCTTTTCATAATTGTGTCTATATTTTATCTTCCACGAGTATAGTTTTCTTTTTATATAAAGTGCCGTTAAGAGACGAAACAAGACGATAGCCGTTATATATCCGTTTGTAGAAGCATGAAACAAAAAAGAGTCCGCGGGCTCTTCTACTTTATCCACGTGGCTTCACCTAATTCGACTGTAGGCTCAAAATCCATTTTGCTGACCAATTATTAGAAAAGTCGTATTCGTTCTGCAAATAAGTAACAAACAATATTGAAATATTATACTGCAACTAAAAAAAGACCCACCGCTCTTTCTCTCTCTACAACTCAAAAATAAAAAACTAGAGAGAGAAACAAACAGACTTTCAACTTCCGAATTTTCTCGGGAAAATTGGACTCCTCAAAACGGAATAATCTGATTCTAAATAATTATCTTGTAATAAACAGGTAATTACTATATTCATTTAATTTTAGTTTTTGATTCTTCTGTATTATATATTTCTGATTTTAATGATTTTCGGTTAGTTCGTTAATTATATATTTATGAATTTAGTCATTTTCGTTCGAATTATTATCAGTCGTTGATTGTTGTTATTTATTCAGTGGTTGTGAAATTAGAGGGAAATTTCATTTCATTTCTAGATAATTTTGGTTATGATTTATGAACTCCGCATAGGTTAATCATCGTGCTTATGTAGAATCTACAGCTACGTACTAATTTTTTTGTTTTATTTTCTTGTTAGTTAGGGTTGTTAGTATTAAAAGTTTGTCATTAGTTAATTTTTTTACTAATAGGACAAAAACAAAAGATAAAATTGACCAGAATCTAATTGTTTTTTTGTTGCTGTTTAGCTTTTAAATTATTGAAGCCTGTTTTTAGCTTCCTGTGTTATCTAATTTTAATTCTGCTTGGGAACAGGAATTTATATATTAATTTTGAATTCGCCGTTGGAATTTGATTGTTGTAATTTGAGCAATGCCTTCAGCTGGCTCACCTCTCTGGCAGGAGAAGGCTACTGTGTTCTTTTCTTCCTCAGGTGCCTTTTTGATATTTATGTTTATTTTACTGCCTTTTTTTTAATCTGCCGTCTTTTGTTTTAATTGTATAGTTGGGGTTTGGATGCAGGGGCAAAGCTCAAAGAAGCTGGGCAATCAGCTGGAACGTTAATGGGAGAATTTGCTAAGGATGCAAAAGTAAATGTAGCTGATGTAGCGGAAAAAGTTGGGTCGGCTGTCAAAAGTCGATGGTCATTTCTTCGAGAGCCAGCAACAAGGCATGTTCTGCAGGAAAATTTGATCACAGCAGCTGCAACTACCGGCATGTTTTTGAGGAAAGGTGTGTCAGATACAAAGGAAAAAGTTGTTGTTGGGAAGACAAAAGTTGAAGAGGTAATTCTACTAGAAAGTCAAAATTTGAAGTTTATACTTTATATGATAGATAATCACTTATTTTATTTTTGTTAGTTGTAAGATATATGTGTTTGATCCACGAATGATTGACTATGGCTTGTATCTACACTTCTCAATTGGCTGCATACATATGAAACAGGGTACTCTAATCTGTCTTATTATAATCTTCAGAAAGAGAAATTTGAATTAGGGTGTTAACTGTTTATTTTTAGTAATATTTGAGGCCTTAGAACTTTAACTTAAAATTGCGTTTTTTTATGCCCTCAAGTAGTGGTCACCTGGTAACTTGGGAAAAGGTGAGATGACTTCATGGCTTATGCATGCTTTGGAGGATCGCACCTTGCCAATTGATATATCACAATTTTAAGGAAGTTAGCTTTAAATTTGAGGTTTCTGAGACATTTTGAGCTTCTCTAAGTTAACTCTTGTACTGGAGTACTTTATGAACCCCAAAGTTGGTGTAGACTGTTAAGGATAATTAAATTTAGGTAGTTTGATATTTAAAAGCTGTTGCAGACGCTGACATAAACTTAAAAACTTGGTCAGAGAGAGGCTGTAGCATAGACCTAGATCTGTTGACCATGTTGAGGAAGCTATACAAGTTTCTGATTTTGGTGTTAGCTAGAATACTCCAGTGGGACCATAAATAATGTTCGTGATTCTTCTCTTATGTATTCGCTAGAAAATCCCCATTTTCATTCTGCATGTCAGGAAAGTTCTTGTGTTGTCAACCCAATACATGTATGCCTTTTTCTCAAGTATCAATCAGGATGTCAAGATTTCTTACACTTCAAAGGTCATGACTCATGAATCTTTGTTAGATGGAGGAATGAGCGTATGAAGGATTCACTGTATCTTCTATTTGATATCATTTTTGTAGAATTTTAGTGAACTGATACTCGTACATTGGTGGTAAAATATACAGTGTTAATTAAAGATACTGAATTTGATAGCATAGTCAATTAAAAAATTGCTCCTTTTTCTCCATATTAGCTTTAAACTTACTGCAAAGACTAGTGAACTCCACATTTGAAATGATGAATTTCTTTTGTAGGTGGCCAAAAAGACTGCAGAGAAAAGTAAGAATATTTTGACTGATATTGAAAGATGGCAGAAGGTATATGACTTTGAGATTGCTTTGTGTTTGTGGTTTGATAATTCTTTTCCTTTTAATTTGGGAGCAATACATGTTAATATTCTGCTTCTGTTGTCCATTTCCAGGGAGTTGCAAGCACCGATGGTAAGTGTATTAAACTTTAAACATGTCTCCTAATTAACGAGTGTGATGCTTTTCTTTGTTTATCCTTTTCATTCTTCTCCTCCTTAAATTTATTTGTACCAGATTCTTTTTAACTTTCCCCAGCACTGGATGAATTTTACTTGTGCAGTTCATGCTAGTTGCACTTATTAAGAACCTTGAGCTCCTGTGCTGTTCATAATTTGTATCATGTAATCTGATGTTACTCTTCTCTTGGAAAATCTTCTCGATCATCAGTATAAGGGGCATTTATCAGTTTAGAGGGTTTTGGGCTAGAGGGTAATATAGGCTTAGTTTTGACACAGCCTCCTCTTCTAGTAAAGCAGACTGTGCTGTGTCCTGAACGTAATATTTGTAATGTTTGACAGCTGCTTTTTGCTCTTTGTATTCAGTATTTGGAGTTCCGATTGAAGTCACGGTCCAAAGGCAACACTCTAACCAGCCTGTCCCACATATTTTGGTCAAATGTGCAGATTATCTCATTTTATCAGGTAATGGATTGGAGTATCAGAAAACAGTTTAATGTTTATCCATCAACTAATATTGATCCTGAACTGGGATTTATTGCTCATTTTTTTTCATTGTCAGGATTAAATTCAATGTACTTGTTTAAAGCTGAAGGAGAGAAAAAGGTTATTTTGCAATTGGTTTCAATATTCAATAAAGGTACCAAACCTTTTTTTTCTTTTGCTCAGAATTGATTACCACATTATTCAGCATGGTGATGTTGTATGCTTATTGTTGTTTTAAATTTGATATAGACTCCAATGCTTTGTTACCGGAAGGTGTAAATCCACTTGATGTGGCAGCTCTTATCAAATGTTACCTTGCAAGCCTTCCTGAACCCTTAACAACATTTGAGCTCTATAATGAGATTAAAGGCGCTCGCTCTAGCATACATGTCATGAGAAACATCTTGAAGAAGCTTCCTACTGTAAACTATATGACTTTGGAGTTTATTACTGCGCTGCTACTTCGAATTACTCAGAAATCACCTCTTAACAAGGCAAGCAATATCTCTCTCTCTCTGTGTTTTGCTGTGGTACATTTGATCGGTGTCACCACTAACAACTTGCGGCCTCTACTTGTATTTTTGTTTTTTGAGGGATTTCACTAACTTATTGATGTTTTACATTTGCTAATCATCATTATCATACTGTTTCTCTATACAATCTATATATTTACAATGGATTGAAATTATTTACATACAATCTATATATGTACAACAGATTGAAGTAGATTGTTGATCAATGTAGGCTCACAAAGGAAATGCCATGATCATTGGTCCACATCAATCTGCTATACATGTTTTAGTTGTATTTTGTAATTTTCCTTCTTCTATATGTCGGTCGACATATTTTTGAATCATGCCCATGGCATTTCATTATTCTAGTGATTAGCATATTTTTGCTTGTCGGTTATAAAAGATGGTATTTAGGCTCAGTTTGACATAGGCTTGTAAATTGGTTTTTGATTTTTATAATTTTTTAAAACTTGCTTTTAGTGAACAAACTTTTGAAAGAAGATAAATTATCCACAATTGCTTAATCCAAAATAAAATTACAAAAAGGAAAAATTCATAATTGCTTCTCCAAATTGTTATGCCAAACTGGGCCTTAGTATTCTTTACTCATTAAATGCCACAAAGTCTTATATCTGAACCATGGATCTCATATTAAGCATTTGTTTGCAAGCTTTGGCTCATTGTTAGGCCAAACTTAATGAGTTGGCGAGGACAAACTTAGTTGTGTCTCTTTTTTCTTAATTTTTCTTTTTGATGTGCATGACTTATATTAAAGACTAAATAATTTCAATATTACTACTTCCATCATTTTTTTTTGTCATTTGCTGTTAACTCTCTCATTTATTCCGTGTCCTGCAGATGGACGCAAGAAGTATTGCCATGGAAACAGCCCCTGTTATTATGTGGCGGAAAGAACAGAAGCCAGAGGCTTATAGGCAATATTGGAGTCAAGCGTCCAGAAATCCCCCAAAAGGGAGCATGGATTCACCACCTTCTTACAGTGAATGGGACCTTCTTTCAGGTGAGTAACTCAATTTCTGTATAAAACAGATAAAAAAAGCAGAAGCAACTCGAATTGATAGGTTGGGATAGAATAACAATGGTGGTAACTTGGACCGACATAATTAATGAAAAAATTAATTTTCTGCTCAGTTAATTGATCTTCATTCTTTCTTCTCTTTAATGGCTACAGATGAGGGCGAAGGTACGGATGCTTCATCCGCCATTCCCTTGGATGACGGTACACCTTTGGACTTCGGTGCTATCGAGGTTGTTCAGTGCCTCATAGAACAGCATAACTCAATTTTCACAGATGCAAACGAGACAGTTTGGAGGTAATCCTAGAGCCTAAGAACAGCACCGTGTTTCCTGGATTCCTCATGCGACTTGTTTACTGTCTAGTCGGATGTAAAGTGACAAGTTTCAACGATTGTCTGTAATTACACTTCAAACAAGCATTGCTCATTAAAGCTGTTTTCCGGACGTGGCCTTGTATATTTTTTAGCCAATCCTGGGACTGTTGTGGTTTGTAAATTTTAGCAGATAGAGAGAGTTGAAAAAAGCATTATTTTGCCCGAACATGCTGTGTTGGGGAAAGGAAATCAATAAGACGTGTAATATTCAAAAATTGCTTGCTACAGAACACTGATTTGCTTTGAGAAATATCAGGTGTTCTGATCATACATACAATACACTATTTGCAAATTGCAATCAAATGTAATTTTCTGACATTATTTGGTTCATTCTCTATAAACATTTACATAATTGAAAAAGGAAAAATAATCTATGAACAGCATGCATTGAGCTGAGTATATTAAATTGATTTTTTAGTTGTATTTTATTCTCAATTATTAATCTATTTTGTATCAAAAAATGAGATTTATTTTCATTTCAAAATTGTGAATCAGCTTCTTATGATAAAGGGTAATAGTAGAATTGTGAAAATGTTTATATTTTTCATCTTTTAAACGCTGTCGTATCAGTTATCCTCCTAATTGGCAGTCATTAAAAGAACAAATTTGGTAGTCCCGACTCCCGAGGTCTAATTTTCCCTCTAACCAAACAGAAGTTAAGCTCCATGGCCACGGGAAGCCTACCCAATGCTTTTATTTTCTTCTCCGTAATTCTCTCTACGGTATTTGCCATCCCGCTAATGAAAATTAACTCCCTCTAATTATTTTAATCATGTACTGTAATCATGATCTCGGAAACTAAACTGCGTCCCTATTTTTGGTGATCAGGTAGTAGGCAAGAATGGGGTTGTCAATTCAGCTAAGCACCCCGTAGTAGTGAGCACGTGGCCATTCAAAGAAGCTGTTAGAGCTGCTTGGAGAGCTGTAGATAGCGGCGATTCTGCTGTTGATGCTGTTGTGGAGGGTTGCTCTGCTTGTGAGCAACTTAGATGTGACGGTACAGGTAATCTAATGCTTCAAATTAATTATGTCTAGATTTTGTTATGTATTCCGAACAAATTTTTAGTATGTTAGCGGTTATTATATGATCATAATTGAAACTATAAGGTTAAGTCAAGATTACAATTCACTTGCATCTTAGGAAATTATTATTTTCTGATGGACATTTTAATTTCTTGTAACTGAAACTCCGGGGTTTATTTATCTATAAGCTAAATGTCGTGATTTTTTGAAATTCCGGAGAAAAGCTAAGTGGTCGATAGTAATTATCCGTTATTATTATATGCTTAATGTTGTAGCTTGGTGAGATCGCTGATGTCTTTGGCAGTTTTAATCTGGATTAAACAGTGGGGCCTGGTGGAAGTCCTGATGAGAATGGAGAAACTACTATTGATGCCCTGGTCATGAACGGGGTAAGCATGTATTTTTTTTAAAAGCATTACTTCTCATGCTTAAAGACTCCACTACGTAACACGGACACGGATATGGGATACTTGGACATGGCGAAATAATATTATTTCAAGGTTTCTAATGTTAGAAATGAAGTTCTGAGTCCGAAACACCAAGTTTCCGGAACGGAAAATGTTGATTGAATGAAGTGTCCGTGCTACTTAGCTTTTTTATATTTCTTTTGCTTAGATGTGAAAAGTGATGTTGAACATCCATTTTGCTAAGATATACATAGGTGACGATGGAGGTTGGAGCTGTTGCTGCCATGAGATATGTGAAAGACGGCATCAGGGCTGCAAAATTAGTGATGCAACATACAGAACACACATTGCTTGTTGGCGAGCAGGCATCCGTTTTTGCCATTGCTATGGGTCTTCCAGGACCTGAAAACCTTAGTTCACCAGAGTCGATGGAGAAATGGACTATATGGAAAGAGAATCACTGCAAACCTAATTTTTGGAAAAATGTGGTGCCCGTCAATGGTTGTGGCCCTTATCATCCAAAGGGCATTATGAATGTCATTGAAGAGGAATGCTCCCAAATTAACCCGATTCCAAGATCGTGTCTGATTGGTCGTCATAGCCATGACACTATATCAATGGCTGTCATAGATCGAGTAAGTTGATGAAATAGCTGATTCATTGTACACGTACCATTTATAAATATCTCAAACAAAATTATCCTTGTCCGCAGATGGGGCATGTAGCCGTTGGTACATCAACTAATGGAGCTACGTACAAGATCCCGGGCAGGTAAGGTGAATGTTTAATTCTCTACACGTTTGGGTGAGATCTAATTTGATGATAGTTTAAATGGAAAGCCGTGTGAAACTTGAAATTACAGAAAACAAAATGTTGCTCTAATTACAAAATATAGTACTATTAGTAGATTTTGGTAGGTTTAAGATTTTGTGATTTGAGTTTATAGACAGGGAACTTACTTGCTATTATTCTCACCATCTTTGCCGATAACTAAGAGTAATAAAAAAAAAAAAGAACTGGCATCTATGAATCTCCATGGTAAAATTCAGTGAGTCAATAGCATTTTATGTTCCACTTTTGATTATTGAAGCTCAGAGGAATCTTTCTTAATGATAATCAATGTTAATCATATGCTTCTCCTCATATCTTGGATTAGGTTTATGCTGGGTCCTTTTTGGACTAACTCCACCATAAATCAGCTTAGAGTCATTTAGATAGTAAAATATTTCCTGTGCATCAAATCACATGGAACTTTAACTGTTTCTTGACTGCAGAGTAGGAGATGGACCCATTCCAGGATCTTCAGCATATGCTGACAGTGATGTTGGAGCTTGTGGTGCAACAGGCGATGGCGACATCATGATGCGCTTCCTTCCATGGTATTGTCCTAAATATTCGTGTTTATGATTTCCACTTAAAGTTCTGTACTGGTTGTAGTATTACATTGACCTGCTATTTGTTTTCAGTTATCAAGTTGTGGAGAGTATGAGATTCGAGGGAAGCTGCCGAAGATGCAATATCACGAATTGCCAGAAAATTTCCAGACTTTGTGGGAGCTGTTTTTGCCATCAATAAGACTGGTGTGCATGCTGGTGCTTGTCATGGATGGACATTTCAGTATTCTGTGAGAAGTTCCGATATGGATGACGTGGAAGTTTTCACCGTTTTCCCCAAAATCTGAAGTGTATTATTCGTCATAATTATTGTATTCTTATGGAGATCTAATGCTCCCCTTTCAATTTGTCTACATTTTGAAGGAACTTACTGTTCTAATGCAAAAGACTTGAGGGGAAATTCTTCTCTAGACTCTGACTCAGTCTATGATAGACCTCTTATAAGTAAATTTATAATTCAAAGAGTAGTGTAGTTTTTTTAAGAGAAACTCATGAATGATCTAATTTAGGCAATATATTTTCGAACAATTGAATGACATGTTTCTTATTTATTAAATTAAATTCATGGTGGACTATTTTAACATACGTGAACTTTTTAGACTATGTTTGGTTTGCACAAAGAAATATACATAAAATAGAGTAGTTCTATTATCACAATACTAATTAAAAAAACTTTTCAAGCGGTGCGTTTTGATATGTGAAATGTGGCCAACTCCGACTTCCACATTAGCTACTATTAGTCTATTTTATGGTGTACAAATATGCTATATTAAACTACTTCATCCCTCTTTATGAGTAAATTTTTTATTTGATCAATTTTCTTTGCATGTAATAAGAAATTTATATCCCTTCACTTTTTTATTGCCACGTCAAGCACTGCAATAAAAAGGATCATAAAAGGAGGGTTAAATAGCATTATTTCGACGATAATATTAAAGAGACATGTCATCTTTTCAATTAAATATAATATTAACTGTGATTGGTACTAATTTCCACATAAGCAACTTAATGTCCGATTACAAATGGTGTTTAGTTAGGCGTTTATTTGTATCATTTTTAAAAGTATAGAGGGCTTTATTGACAAAAAAATTATTAAAAGTGATTAAACGTTCCTACTTAAAAACCTTAGGGGGGTTTTATACCGGCTGCCGAAATAATGTAGTACCTACACCTAGGGGTGTGCATTCGGTTCAAACCGAACCGAACCGAACCGAATTTTGGTCTTTTTCAAAACCGAACCGAACCGAAATTTTAGGAAAAGAAAAAATTTCAAACTGAACCGAACCAGTCTGTTCGGTCGGTTATTTCGGTTTGGTTCGGTTTACATAGAAATCTGTCTGAAATATTTTTTAACTCAAAACCAAACCGAACCGACCAACCGAAATTTCTTTGAAATCTCAAACCGAACCGAACCGAATTTGTCGGTTCGGTTCGGTTTTTCGGTTTCGGTTCGGTTTTGCACACCCCTACCTACACCTAATTTTCTTTTTCTTCAGCGCCATCTCCAATTAGATGCTCCCATAATTAATTAATTTTTAAACACTTAAACAAAAACCTGATTTGGATAATAATGAGATCGTGTTTTTTTTCCTTTGATCATATTTAAATCCGACGAATTTGTTGTTTATCTTAACAATAACACCGCCGCAAATTTTGTTTAAATTGCATAAGAACAACAAAAATTAATATTAGTAAAATCTAGCTTAATGGAGATTATAAATGATGTTAAAGGAGAAAAAGATGAATTATCGGTTTTACAATCGACATTTTTGTTGGATAATATCGGAGAAGTTTCTCTCACTCTCAATTCCGATGGATTGTCTTGGCAATTGCTCGAATCCTTCGACACTGTAAGTTCTTTTTTCTGTTTTTCTATTTAATTATGCCCTAATTGCTTAGTCTTATTTGAAACATCTGAACTTTGTTACTGACATGGAAATACATTGTTCTTTAGATTATATTTTGTGATTGGTTTTGATTTACATTTTGTGTAACAGGATGATTCCATTTGTTTAGGAATTAAATTTATTCCTAAACTTGCAACTGACATAAAGTTTTCTGACATGTATGGTGCTGAATTGGTCGACTACGGTTTAGTTCATGGATCGAATTACCCTAATGTTGGAAAGTATCTTATGAGTCGCAAGTGTCACGATTCTGAGGTTTGTTCTTACATCGACGTATTTTGCAGCAAACATATGGATAGATGTAATAAGTACATGTATTGATAAATATTGCAGATGCATCGATTTGCAGTACATGGATTTCAAAAGTCTCAGTCTCAGCCCTGTCTTTGGGTTTTAACTGAATATAAATTTGGTCACAAAGATTTGCGGACTTGTCAACTATGGGTTGGAAGAATTAAGGCTTTGCTAAAGATGGAAGTGGACAGGCCAAAAAGTCTTCTGGTTTGTTCTGGAATTAGTTAATCCTTTGATTTTCATTTGGTAAAAGGCATTAGTTGTGAAAATGCTTCCAGGTTTCATGTCTTAATAACTAGGTTTTCATAAATCCAAGGAGTGGGAAATCATGTGGCTGTAGAACCTGGGAAACTGTGGCTCCTATATTTTCACATGCGGGTGTGGAAGCAAAGGTATATCTTTCTGCATAATGATAATGATGAATTTGTGGTATTGTTTCAACAAACCTGCTCGTCCATAATTGCCTGTTGTTTTTTATTTTTCTCAACTGTTACTTCCATTATGATACTATACAATATTGATTATTGCACTACTGTGAAGTGGCAAAGGTTTAAGGAAAAGAAAAAGTGTATTTACATTCAGCTAATATGATCAGAACCCATTAACTGTTTATGCTTTTAATTTTCAATTTCTTCACATTCAAAAGAACAGAAACATTTTTAAGTTACATGTATGCATTTACTTCCTCTGAATTTGTTCCTCAGGTTGTTGTAACAGAGAGAGCAGGGCATGCATTTGATGTGATGTCATCTCTTGGAAACAAGGAACTTAAGTCATATGATGGTGTCATAGTTGTCGTAAGCATCAGCATCCTTTCACGCACATCATTTTCATGCTTTCCTTCTATTTATTATGTTGCATTATGGAGGAAAGTATCTTTTAGCTTAATCCAGTTAGTTCAAAATTAAGGCTTTGCTGAGTTGAGGCAGCTATAAATCCTAGGATTGTCACTGAAAATTGCTATTGGATTTGATTCCAGGGTGGTGATGGCTTCTTTAATGAGATCCTCAATGGATTTCTTCTTTCTAGGCATAAAGCTTCTCACCCACCATCTCCTTCAGATTTTATTCATTCTGATGAGAGCAAAGGCAATGCTTCAGCTCACGGTTTAAATAAGACTGTTATTGAAGCTGCTTGCAAAAATGAAGCTAATGCTCCACTTATTTCAAGCTCCACAAATAATGAATCCGGGTTAGGAAATGTTGGTATGTAGAGTTTCCACAGAACTGAATTAGTTTTGAACCTAGGTCATTTTGAGCTATTTATCTAATTGAATTCTGCATTCATATGAAATTGCAGGAACTGTAGATGGTCCTGACAACACTGGTTAGTGAGCTCCAGTATTATAAGTTTAGGCCTTTTAATACTGTTTGCCGTAGTTTCTGTTGTTCCAATACCATTATCATATGAAGCCAGCAGGAGCCCTAGCACTTGTGCATGTTGATTTAATATCTTTTAACATCCAAAATTTGCTCTTTTGCTTCTCTGGAAACTGGCAGATGAAGATCTGGAGTTTCCATATCTCCAAGAAAAAATCAGATTCGGAATTATTCCTGCTGGTTCAACAGATGCCATCGTGATGTGGTATTTTCTTGTTCGATAGTTTATAAAACTTATCCTGATCAAAATTCATTTTGCTGTACTTTTGTTGAAAGGGTGTTCTCAAATTGTAGCTTCATGATGGAAATTTCAGTGATAGGACTAACTCTGAAAAGGATTAAAAGAAACTTTTACCTGTTGCATTTAACGTGATTTTAATTGCATTTTTCATTATGTAAAAACATTAAGGAAAGCTTCGTATTAGTAAGAAGCCAAGACTAAAGTGAAATCGTAAGTCATATCAGTAAATGCTCACAAAATTAGAAAATTAGGTACATTTTTGTCTATGTCCACCAGTATTACTTTGAAGACTAGGGATACAGCTTTCAGCATAAATATGCGAGCTTTAATTCTGAAACTTTGTAATAATAGTATTACACTACTATGTAAAAAAACCTTGACCAAGTCTAACTTTTTTACAATTAATTACTTCTGATGTGTAAATTTTTAAATGCAATTTATTTTTGTGCGTGAATTTTTTTTCTTGGAAGTAATTGAGGCGAAATTGATACTATCATATACCACACTGAATCATACGAAATTGTTTTGTAGACATAGCTTAACTGTGCCCTCTGCCCCTCTCTCTTAATTGTTGAGAGTTGAGACTCCTCTCTCTTAATTGTTGAGAGTTGAGATTGAGAGCAATGCCTTCTTCTTTTTACCTCTTTCGTTATTTCTTTTGCTATTCTTGCTGATACGGTCATACAATTCTTTATTTACTTAAGCTCTCTATTTCAGTACAACCGGAACACGAGATCCTATAACATCTGCATTGCACATTGTGCTGGGTAAAAGGGTGCATCTTGATATAGCTCAAGTTGTTAGATGGAAGACGTCATCTACATCTGTTACTGAACCTTATGTGCGTTATGCGGCTTCTTTTGCGGGGTAGTTAATCATTTCTCTCATATACATTACATCTTAATGTGCTTCATATGCTTTGTTCTTTATTTCTCGGTATTGTTTTGAAATGAACTATTTTTTTGTTATGAATTTTCAAATTAATGGTAGGTTGATGCAGATTTTTATTTGCCATTATATTATATGCTAGATTTTACGCACTGATACTTCAGAAACTCTTAGCTTCAGAAGTTTGCTAGAGTTCGCTGTCCGTTAAAAGGGACATTATGACATTTCTTCTTTCCGTGTTTAGTTTCCCTAAAGATGATTAAGTCACCCATTAGTGAAGACCAGTCTTGGTGCTTGGTCTATTTATGATCTTGCTCAAGTATAGCTAGTCAGATTGTATGTTTCTTCATTCATCAAACTGTATATAAACTTTACACGATGCCATCCTTACATTTGCTCATGGAGCTCTTGTCAATTTTGGTAATGGTGGCTGTAGGCCCTAGGGCTATAGAAAGAACAATTATGCTTTTTCTGTCATGATATTAAAATGCTTTTTTGAATTTTCTCCTGAATTTTTCTATTCATTAATATTATCAGGTATGGATTTTATGGGGATGTTATTACTGAGAGTGAAAAATACCGCTGGATGGGCCCTAAACGCTATGACTATGCAGGAACGAAGGTGTTCTTGAGACACAAGTAATTAATCTTTTTGTTGTATTTGTTTCTTATTTCCTCCAGGTCTCCTTAAATCTGGAGAATTGGATCTGTGTACAGCATTGTGTTTTAGCGTCATAGTGTTGGCTGTGTTTATAAGAAGTTAACAAATAGAAAATTTATCCGGTTCATGTCATACTCTAGTTGAATACATCACTCCTTAAGAAGATGGAAAAACAAGAAGATTAACATACTAGGGACCGGTTATGATTAATTTTGTTCAAATGTAATGATAACCTGTGTATGAGCTTTGTTTTTGATACACTTCATCAGCAACAAAGCCATGCAGGATGGAATAAATTGTTGCATTTTGTCAGGCCCTAAATTATGACATTTTCCATGTGGTGCTCTCAATATATAGTGAATATCACGTTGTTGACTTTGTAGATTGTGGTCAATGTTCATACTTCATGCATTAGATATTTTTTTTATTTCTTTACGTTATTTTTCCAATTGAAAGTCTGTGTGTGTGTCTTGGTCAGATCCTATGAGGCAGAAGTAGCATATGTAGAAACTGATCCAGGAAAAAGTAATTCAACTATTGGAAAAGGTCATCTACTTAGCAGAATTAAAGGTGCATTGGAAAAATCAGAAAGATCAGTTTGTCGCATAAATTGTAGTGTCTGTAAACCTGTTCATGTATCTGCAAGAAGTCCCCGAGCAGCACCTTATTCACGTCCAGAAGGCATTAAATGGGTGAGACGCCGAGGACATTTTCTGAGTGTTGGTGCTGCTATAATCTCTAACAGAAATGAAAGAGCACCAGATGGTTTAGTGGCTGACGCACACCTTTCAGATGGCTTCCTGCATCTCTTGTTGATTAGAGACTGTCCTCGCGCTTTTTATTTATGGTAGTGTGAAACCTCCTTTTATCTTATATGCGACTTGTCTCTTTAGAAAGTTCTTGGAATTTTTTAGGCTTGTGCAAATGTAGAGTAAAGGCATCTTTTAGCGTGTTACTGTAGGCATTTGAACCAAAGAAGAGAGAAATTCTCGAGTGCTGTACGAACCAGACTCATTGCTAGCTGTATCATTGCTGCTGTATAATCTACATTATCTTACCGTAGGGGATAGGCAGTCTCTTAAATCATATCTCGTCCGACTTATAATAGATAAAAATTAAATACATTCTTTTTGGTGCATTTATTTTCCCTACTTACGATTGAAATGTGCAGGCACCTAACCCAGCTCGCGAAAAAAGGGGGAAAGCCCCTGAATTTGGAGTTTGTGGAACACCACAAGGTAGGTTCCTTTTCTCCAATAATTCTTTTAATGCTTTGAAAGTCTCTTAATTATTTTGTTTGTTGGTTGCAGACCCCGGCTTTCACATTTACTTCATTCGGCAATGAGAGTGTTTGGAATCTGGACGGTGAGCTCTTTCCGGCACATAAACTATCGGCACAAGTATTTCAAGGGCTTATTAGCTTATTTGCATCTGGTCCTGAAGTCTAGTACGCCTTTCCTGATAAATATAGTTAACACTGTAATTAGACTATTTGATGGTTTCAGTTTCGTATTAATCGGGGTAAAGCTAATAACTGTAAGAGAGATCTAGGAACAGCCTGGATTTATGTTGTAACTTTATGTATCATAATAGCAAAGAAGCCTAAGGAACATTGAAATTGATACAGAAGAAAGTAAATTTTTGGAGTGTTTTGTGAATTGTAACCACATTAATAAAAAAATTATTGTCCTTTTCGTTTGGAATATGATGTATTTGTTTTTGGATTACCCTCTTCAGTCTCACCCCCTGTCTTTGTTTTTCAAATGTGAAAATACCACTCTCTGTTTATGAGAGGGAAACTATAAATTAGGGCTGGATTCTTGTTTATTAGCAGCAGAGCATTTCAATTCGGTAAGTTTTACTTGGACACCAATTTGGTGAAAATGACGTGGCACTTTACAGCTAGCTCCTTGTGGACTATGAACATAGAAATTAGAATACAATAATACACCATTGACTTACTTTCTGGAAGACACAAACGAGAAAGACTCAAAAGTCAAAGTCAAAGTCTTCCTCTTTGGAACATCCGATGCCATCATCCATTGAAGACATCAAATACATCACCAATTCTAATGTTTCTTCTCCACTCTTCAACCACCACCATCACCACCACCACCACCACCACTTCCTGCAAATATGTCGACACCTGCAGAGTAATCTCTCTTTTTCTCTCATTCACACACCTGAACAATCATAAATGTGGTTGTTGGTTTATTTTTGTCTGTAGCTTCTAGCTTGATGGTTATAGATTCATACTTGTAGTTGTTCTTATCTTTTGTATGAACTGAATTGACCAGTTGTTTTGTTCTTGAAATGCATTAGATATTACAATTCTTTACCTCCGGTGAGCAAGACATATGGAGTTGCCTGTTTAATGACAACAGCTGCCTATTATCTGGGTCTTTACGATGCCTGGATCATAGCACTTTCTTATGAGGATGTAATTAAACGCTTTCAGGTAAATCTGTTTTTGTCATTTATGTTATACTTTTCCAGATTTCCAGGAGTTTAGTTGCTTTACCAATGTCTTAAGGCAGATTTGGAGGCTTATTACCAATTTCTTCTTCCTGGGGCCATTTTCGTTTCCTTTTGCATTTCGTCTCATAATCATGTAAGCCAACAATTATATTCAACTGAATAACTAAGAGTTGGGTTGCGTTGCTAATTGATTTTTTTTTCTCAAATTTTTTAAGAGCAAAATATGGGGTTTCATTAGAGAGAGGAACTTTTGACAAGAGAACTGCTGATTTTGTATGGATGTTCTTCTTTGGAGCCCTTTCACTTCTGGTAACTTATATTAGAAATGGAATAAAATTGTGTAATTCTGATAAATTTTCATACATTCTATAAGCTTTTTGGACACAAGAATGTTATTATCTTATTGTTTGATTATAGGTGATGGCTGCCATTCCAATGCTTTGGTCTCCTTTCATGGGAATTTCCTTAGTTTTTATGATTGTATATGTCTGGAGCCGCGAGTTCCCAAATGCCCAGATCAATATCTATGGTCTCGTGTCACTTAAGGTATGTTTATGAGTTACACTTCTCGTTTTGATCATACTAGCTAGCAGATTCTTTCTTCATTCCTCTTCAAAATGCTTGAAAACCATTTCTTGCTTGCATCTAATAATTTGATTATGATGAACCTAAAGGGATTTTATCTTCCATGGGCAATGCTAGCACTGGATCTGATTTTTGGAGATCCATTGATGCCTGACATTCTTGGTATGGTAGCTGGACATCTTTATTACTTCCTAACAGTGCTTCATCCTCTTTCTGGTGGCAAATTCACGTTGAAGACCCCTTATTGGGTGTATCCTTTCTTTTTATTTCAGTTTTTCTTCTAACATGTCCTGAACTTATCAACTTTTAACGATTAGATCAAATATGTCAATTTTGAAACAACTTTAGAAGGCTAATTGTTTATAAAATTGGGTTGATTGATAAAACTAACAAGTTCATGGGCCTAATTGATAAAAAAATATGAATTTTGGTCTTAATTTTCCATTAAATGCAAGTTCTTGGCAAATCCGGTTCAACCATATTAGTGCTTCATGTGTTTATTGTGAAGTTATTTGCATAATTGTAATCCTTAATAATGTCGTTCCTAGTCACAAACTGGTGGCTTTCTGGGGCAGAGGGACACAAGTAAATGCGCCTGTGCAGAGTGATCCGCATGCTGGAGTTGCTTTCCGGGGAAGAAGCTTCCGTCTGAATGGCACCAGAACTAATCCTAGAAACGAACCACAACAAGCAACCAATTCATCAGAACAGCAGGCTACTAATAATTCTTCCGGCGGTGTCGCTTTTCGTGGAAGAAGCTATCGTGTTGGTGGACAATAGATCAAAGCATACGTTTCTGTTTTAAGTCGGTATCTGCTTGCAGTTCTATAAAAAATGTAGTATTTGCTTGCTGAATCAAACAATTAGTTTACTATTATCTCAAGTGATAAGCATATAATTTTCATGGGAATTATGAAGAAGAAAAAAAGAGAGGAGCAGACTTAATTAAAAGAAAAATGGTAGTCCTACTCTCTTAACTGTGCTAGAATAATCTTATGCTAAGCTGCTAAAGTCAACAATATAACACAATCCTTGTCGTCTGTAATCACATGCACAAAAAATAAAAATAAAAACTTGATGGTTGATTATTGTCCTTCAATCTTTTGGTTTCTTATGTTTCTTAGCATTAATTGAGTATAAACTGATTAAATCCCCTTGGACAACTTTTCATGATGAAAGTGAAAGAGTCGCATGTAGACAATTTACTTGATCATTAAAAAAAGAGTTAATGTAAAAAAACCATAAATTTTACACGTTTTTTCATTTTAATCACGCAGTTTAAATTTTTTCATTTTCATACACGAATTACTATTTTTTCTCAAATTCATGCATAGTGCTGAGGTGGCACTCATTAGTGTAAAATGACCTGCACCTCAACGAATTACACCAATGGAGCTGTGACACCTCTACCGTGCATGAATTGGGGTGGAAGTGGTAGTTCGTGCATGAAAATGAGAAAATTTAAACTGCGTGATTAAAATGAGAAAACGTGTAAAGTTGGTGAATTTTTATGACATTAACCCTTAATAAAATCTTTTGTAGTGGAGCGTAATGGAGTGGTGAGAATCCTTTCTTTAAACAAGAGGTTTTAATTCCGAGTCTTAGTTATGAAACGGCTTTAAAAAATCTGTGGGAGATCTTTTATGCCCTTACGGAATCCAACTTAATGCGGATTAGCCGGATAGTAATTTCACATTGTTGGGCCATATATGTATTCGAATTTTTTTGTTAATCTCAGTTCAAATGGTACAATACGCTCGACTCGGTTCGAATTAGTAGAATAGTAATCCCGCATATAGGGCTGTATATGTGCTAAAAAATGGATTACACTTATGTTCTTAAATGTCGTCTTTTTTTTAATTGTCCTTAAAGTTTAATTCGCACTTTAATTGTTGTAAATATTTATTTAATAATTAATTGTCTTTGTCGTTACTTTTTTGTTGTTTTTGTCAATTTTAATATCGTGGCATATCTACTGAAGTTATATATGGACTTTTAAAATTTTAGTTTTGTTATGTAACGCTATGTGGTAATTTTAGACGACCACATAAAACTTTATTCGACACGCGACATCGCTAAAATTGACAAAAACGGATGAAAAAATAACAACATGAACAATTAAATTATTGAACATTTTTTAAAAAATAGGATATAAGTTTATGTTTAAGGATAATTAGGGGAAATAGATTTTAGGAACAATTATTATCATATATTACCCAAAAAACATCTTTGAGTCTCAAGTCAGATGGTACAGTACTATGAAAAATTCAACAAGTTCAACTAACCAAACATACAGATATAGTCCCCACGTTTTTTGCAGCTAAATTCAATGAAATAGCCAATTTGACCCTTCTACTGCCAAAAAGTTGTATCAATAATTAGTACCTTTTTGCCCTCTAAACAATCACTAAATTAGTCCATTTAGTAAGCATTTATAGAACATCACCAAATTAAGTAAGCCACCATGTGTATTCAGGACAAATTTCTTAATTTCCTAGCAACAAACCGTGAAAGAAACATTTTCGTTGACTCAAAAAGAATATCATTTCTTAAATTAATTAGAGAAATTTTTAAATAGACTAAATTTACCAAGTTATCCGTAAATTAAACTAATCATATTATTTAATATCTCATTAATATAATGATAAAATAATAACAAATGTGTTTACATTTTATAATCATTTTAATAAGATATTATAATGTGATTAATTTAGTCTATGAATAATGTGGTAAGCCTATCTTAAAATTTCTTCAAAAATCAAAAAAAAATTCATTACATGCGAAATTTATTTGGTAACTCAACAAAAGCTTCAAATGGTGGCTAAAAAATATCTTATTATAATTGTCATCATCAGTTCATATGATCACATCACAAAGTTGACGTCAAACAAACAAAAAAAAGAACACCCCAAGTAAGAAACTTTGAATAGAATAAAGTTCAACAATACAAATAATGGATAGAAATAGAATTAAAGTGATCGTCAGAGACAAGTAAATGGCCTCATAGTTGCAAAAAATCCTTGCTTTTCATGCCGTAATCATATTTTACCTTTTCTTTCGAACCATATCTGCTTATTCAGAACTCTAAATTTATTTTAAAAAAAAAGAGACCAAGTTGTCATTTAAGAGTTTGAAATTTGATTATTGAAGAGATATGAATGATGGGTTCTTCAAAGGTCAGAGCTTGACGTTTTGGATTGCTGGTATGTAATGATTTCTCTCTGTTTTTTTCCTTAATTTTTCAGTTCTTTTTTTGCCCATTTGGTTTGGAGTTGAATTTCATAAGAAACTTCATTTTCAAGTAGTTCAATGTTTAAAGCTAAGAGCTTTGCTGCAGGTAGTTGTTGATATGTCTGTTTGTATAAATGCATTTATTTTTGTTTCTGCATTCATAAAAAATAATTGTCTTAATTTTGAAGAGATTTTGACTTCTAAAATTTCTACTTTTATTAATTTGGGTATGATCGTATTGATTCACAGACTTATTTTGCAGTGTGTTCTGAGGTTTAATGGCATGCTTCAAAGTCTTACTGTGTTGTATTTTTTTATTTCCCCAGCCTGTAATAGACAAATTATAGAGAAGTTGTAGAGTGATGGAGGAGAGAATTGAACCTGAGAAAATGTTTGGTTTACCACCAATCCCACCTTTAAATGTTGGGATAGCCATTGATGGGAAGAGGAAAAGCAAATATCTAGTGAATTGGGCATTGGAAAAATTTATTCCAGAGGAGAATGTTGCCTTCAAGTTGTTACATGTCCGCCCTATGATCACAACTGTCCCTACAGCAAGTAAGTTCTCTTCAGAACTTTATTTTGAACCAAATACTATAGAATTTCATTAATCCAAATCGGAAGCAATTACAATCGTTAGAAACTCAGGGAACGGACCAAAGATGCTTGTGTTAATATTCGTTAAAGATTTGAATATACTTGATGGATATTGTTGCTGGCATAGAATTTTTGGAAAGGGGATACAAGTGTTACTTTTCTGAATTTTGTCTTCTTAGCTTCAGTGGGAAATTCGATTCCAATATCACAAGTACGAGATGATGTAGCAGCAGCTTACAAGCAGGAAATGGGGTGGCAGACAAATCAAATGCTTCTTCCTTTCAAGAACTTGTGTACTCGGAATAAGGTCTGTCTTTCTTCCTCCGCATCTCACTGCCCCCAATTGTGGATTTTATATCTTGAGTAACTACAACTTGAAAAGCATTCTGTTATGGATATAGGTGCAAGTAGATGTCATCGTGATAGAATCTGATGATGTGGCTAATGTGGATTTTATATCTTGAGTAACTACAACTTCAAAAGCATTCTGTTATGCATATATAGGTTCAAGTAGATGTCGTCGTGATAGAATCTGATGATGTGGCTAATGTGGATTTTATATCTCGAGTAACTACAACTTGAAAAGCATTTTGTTATGCATATAGGTTCAAGTAGATGTCGTCGTGATAGAATCTGATGATGTGGCTGAGGCATTAGCAGAGGAAGTTGCTAAGGGCGCCATCAAAAAGCTGGTTATAGGAGCTTCTCCTCGTGGCATGTTTACAAGGTACGCAGATGGCGTCAAATGTGATTATAATTTATAATGCTAGAATATTCTTTGAGACTTGAATGTTAATTCAATTGATATATCTGAATTGTAATCAATAACTGGTGAAATCTGTTAGCATGACAAATAACATTTAATATGGTATAGTAGTAATAGTTAGAACATTATGGTTCGGGGTAGAATTTCATTTAAAACATTTTGTATTGATAAGGTAGTATTTTCAGGAAACTTAAGTTGTCCTCACAAATATCCGATTGCACCCCAAGTTTTTGTACGGTCTATGCTGTGTCAAAAGGAAAATTGACATCTGTCCGACCATCAGATCTAGAGACAATTGGGAGTATGAGAGATGACACAAGTGTTGCGAGCTCTACTAATAGCTCATCGAGTTGCACTTCCAGCTCACAAACAGGTACTTGTTCTTAAGATTTATCGAGACTTACTTATAATTAGTGATAATCTCCACATCAAAATTTGTAATTAACAAAAACTCTACTGCATCTATTTTCTGCTTTCTGGAATCTGCAGATGCCACGTCAGTCGCATCATACACTCCATTTCATTCTCCTTCCCTGCTGATGCAGCGTAATCAAGCTCTTTCAACAATAAACCAGGGCCTTCTTCATACAAGAACAAATTCCGTTGAGACCAATCATTCGAGGTGCCAGTCTTTGGATATTGACGGAAACCAGAGCCATGCTAATACAAGAACAAATTTCGTTGAGACCACCAATCATTCAAGATGGCAGTCTATGGATATCGAGGAAGAAAACTGTGAAGCAACTTCTAATCCCAGTGGTCCAGAAACTGAACATACAGTCGCTCGAAGTTCTAGTTGCAAAAACATGCCAACAGATTACCAATCATGGGAAGCCGATCAAGCTTCCACCTCAGATGCGCTTACTGATTATTCTTCCTCGGACGGGCAGGTAGCTTTCTACATTTTCTGTTGGCTCATTTGCCTGTATTGAGAATATAATGACTTGGTTGGTTGGTACTTTTGCATGAGCATATTTACTGTCACTGAAGTCATATTTTCCGATTGATTATGCAGGCAATTATTAACTTTGAGCTAGAAAAGCTAAGGATTGAGCTAAGACATGTTCGAGGAATATATGCAATGGCTCAAAGTGAGGCAATCGATGCTTCTCGAAAGGTTAGTTTCAGCATTCTTGTATTGAGCGAAACACTGTCTTCAGTTTCATGCTTATGAATCAATTCTGTATCCTTGTCTTTTTTACTAAAGTTGACATGTTTCAATTCAACCACTGCTTTTCTCAGTTAAATAATTTAAGCAAACGTCATTCGGAGGAAGCAATAAAGCTCAAGGAAATAAATGTCAGGGAGAAGGAAGCTGAAGAATTAGCAAGGCAGGAGAAGGAAAAGAGTGAAGCTGCAATAAGGGAAGCGGAATACATACGAGAATGTGCTGAAAGAGAAGCTTCACAAAGGGAAGAAGCTGAGCTAGAAGCCATTCGCGACGCCAAAGAAAAAGAAAAGCTCGAAAATGCTCTTTCAGGTCAAGTACAGCAGTACCACATGTTCTCATGGGAAGAGATTGTGTCTGCCACCTCATCATTTTCAGAAGATCTTAAAATAGGAATGGGAGCTTATGGAACAGTCTATAAATGCAGTTTGCATCACACCACTGCAGCTGTGAAAGTCCTTCACTCCAAAGAGAACCCTAATTCTAAGCAATTTCTGCAAGAGGTACGGAAGCTTTCATCTATTAACTGAAAGCACAATAAATCTTCATAATGTACAAAATTTAGCTTCAGTAAACTAAGTTTGACTTTATTTCACAATTGCTTATGAAGTGACGAAGTATCGTTAACGGCTTCAATGGTATTATTTTTTGAATTGCTCCAAGAAAGTCAAATTTTTTTACTCATTCCGATTTCGAGCATTTTCTTTCGACTTTCAAGAAAATAGTTTTGAACATTCAGCATAAAATATTTTGTGAACAAGAAAAAAAGTCCTCGACTTTGGTTGCTGTTTTCAGCATTTGTTTCTGCATTCTTCTTGCGATGATTTGCGCAAGCCCTCCTTTTCTAGTGTTTGCTGCACTATCATTCTGACCTCAAAATTTATGTTAATATTTTTTATATATTTTCTTGGATTTCAGCTTGAGATCTTGAGTAAAATCCGCCATCCTCACTTGCTTATCCTTATCGGTGCTTGTCCTGAGCACGGTTGTCTAGTGTACGAGTACATGGAGAATGGTAGCTTGGATGATAGGCTATTCAGGGTGAACAACACACCGTCCATCCCGTGGTATGAAAGATACCGGATCGCTTGGGAAGTGGCATCGGCTCTTGCGTTTCTTCATAACTCCAAGCCAAAGCCAATTATTCATCGCGATCTGAAACCCGCTAACATCTTGCTCGATCATAACTTTGTGAGCAAGATTGGTGATGTTGGACTTTCAACAATGCTTAATTCAGATGCTTCCTTTACAACCACTATGTACAGGGACACCGGCCCAGTTGGTACTCTCTGCTATATAGATCCCGAGTATCAAAGAAGCGGGCTGGTTTCTCCAAAATCGGATGTATACGCCTTTGGAATACTAATTCTGCAGCTTGTGACTGCAAAACATGCAATAGCATTGACACACATAATGGAAACAGCAATCGACGATGGACGTTTATCCGAGATGTTAGATTCCAGGGCTGGGAAATGGCCCCTTGAAGAGACAAAAGAACTCGTTTTATTAGGATTAAGCTGTGCAGAAATGCGTCGAAGAGACAGACCTGATTTGAAAAATCAAGTACTTCCTACACTAGAGAGATTGAAGGAGGTAGCCGATCGGGCACGAGATTCAATTTCCCGTGTTCAACGCAGAACTCCCCCCAATCATTTCATCTGCCCAATACTTAAGGTATGTTGGTCTATACAACCTGCTGTAACTTGGCAAGTACGTTTTGTTCATGCTTATTATACATACTTAAGCTATGTCTGCAAATTTTTGTATTACAGGATATAATGTTGGACCCTTGTGTTGCTGCTGATGGATATAGTTATGATCGGAAAGCGATTGAGAAATGGCTTGAAGATAATGATAAATCGCCGATGACAAATTTGCCATTGGCGAGTAAAAATCTTCTACCAAGTTATACACTTTTGTCTGCTATTATTGAATGGAAGTCCAATAAACAGTGACTATGGCCTTCTATTTATTGTGTAGTTCTCACACAGAAAATGATTTATTATTATTTTTGTGAAAGGTTTCCTATTTTTATTTCGAAATTCATAAAATTCATCATAAATTTTAGAATAATATGTAAAATACTGCTATTTTGTTATGCCAAATATCTAAAACTTCAAAAAAAATTAACATGTTTATTATTTTGACTAAATTTTTAAATTTCTTTAGTCTATTGGAATTTTAATATTTTGTTACATTTACTTCTCAAGTCGTGTATGATTATTGATGTGACTGTCATGACTAATGCATGTATATTATGTCATAAAAATTTATTTTGTCTAATATAATATTACTTGAACAATTTAATTATCAGTTATATAAAAAATTTAAACCAATTTGTATATATAAAATTCTCAAAACAAATCAATTTATATAATTGAAAGATAATTGTAATAAAGTTTTGAAATGATATTAAACTTAATTATTATATATTTTACAAACAGCTCTTTTGTTAAACTATTTTTTAAAAAGAAATTAATAGAAAAAGGTTACTGTAAAAAAATGGGCTTTTTTCACAAACAACCAACATTTATCATATTATTATTTTTATACGGACACATGTTTTCATTATCAAAACTACCATACACTCTGTAAATTATAACTTTTATACGGATATATATATCCCTCTTCTCAAACCAACCCTCAAAAACAAAGTTATTTTCTCTCTCATCATTATCAGTTTCTCTCATCTCTCTCAACTCATTTCTCTAATCTCTCTCAGATCTCACAAACTCTTCAAACTCTCTCAGATCTGCTGTCTTCATTCATCTTTTTCAACGTCGCCGTCCAACATCGCTACAAGTTTTGTTCGTATTGTTATTCTTTTCACCATTGTTGGAGCTGAAGATCCGCATAAGATTCCGGCGAGGAAAAGCATTGTTTTTGATATTGTAAAATGACTTTTTGTTGTTGTTCTTACGTTGCTTCTTGTTATCGTTTTTCTATTTTGATTTCAGATCTAATTCATTATTCTTTTTATTCTTCTTCTTCTTCTTTTCTTTAAATCTACATTTTCTTTTCTTTTTTGTTTACTGTTTTTATATATTCATGATTAATGTATGAAGATTATCTTTTCATATTATGTAAAATATTTTGTGAGTTTATCGAATAAAATTCGGTTATTTCTGTATTTTTTATGTGTTTGGTTGTATTTCTGCATTTTTTATATTCCGCAGTACGATTTGTTGATGATGGTTGATTGCTGAATTATTGTTATGTTTCAGTATTGTTGATTTTATGTTGATTTTGTGTTTATAATCAATTGAATTTTTTCTTGATTTTAACATTGGCAAATAGAATAATATTGTCCGTGAAATAAACTAAAAAAATAAAAATTAAATTGAAAAATATATATAATTATTATAATATTACAGTGTTGATTTTAGCATTGCTGAAAAATATAAATAACGATGTTAAATTATTATAATAGTATAGTGTTGATTTTATGTTGGTATTATGTTGATTTTGTGTTGATATCTGGTTGATTTTAACATTGTCGAAGAAAACGATATTGTCTATGAAATACACTAAAATAATAAAAATTAAATTGAAACAGAAAAAATGATACGTTAATTTTTGATTGATTACTAAATTATTGTAATGTTAATATTTTTATTAATGTTAATATCAACATAACATCAACACAATACCAACACAAGATCAACATTGTAACATTATAATAATTCAATATCATTATTGTCTTTTTCACCATTGTTAAAATCAACAAAATATTAACCGAAAATCAACACAATTTCAACATTGTAACATTACAATAATTCAACATCTTTATTTGTCTTCTTTCCCAATGCTAACATATCATTATCTAGTCTCAGTTAAATTTTTATTTTTTTTAGTTTATTTCACGGACATCATTATCTTATTTGTCAATGTTAAAATCAATAAATATCAACTGATTATCAACATAAAATTAACATAAAATCAACAACACTGAAACATTACAATAATTTTATCAATCTACCATCATCAACAAATCGTGCTGCAGAATAAAAAAAACGCAGAAATATAACCAAACAGAGTAAAACTGCAGAAATAACATATTTTCATTCCATAAAATCATAAAATTATTTTATATACATGAAAATTAGTATTACATTCCTTAAAGATAATCTTTACACATGTTTAATGGTAAAAAAATTATTGTGACTTAAAAGCAGTTAATAAACAATTTCTAGATCTGAAAATGAAAAAGAAGAAGAAGAAGAACGGTGAATCTTTTTGTCTCAAAATCTGATCATATGCCTTTAATTTTTTTTTTTAAATCGTTAAAAACTTATGATATATATTCTTCCTTCCGACAATAAACTCCGATTCAGATCTGAAAAAGAAAACAAAAAAAATAAGAGAACGGTGGCGGCACAACGAAGGCGGCAGTGGAGCGGCACTGAGAGTTGATGAAGGGCGACGACCATGAAAAAGAATAGAGCACATGAGATGGAAGAATATGAAAGAAATAATTGTTAATTTGAGAGAAGAAAGGAAAAGTCGTATAAAAGAAATAATTTTAAGATGTTAGGTTATTTTTATAAAATAAGATGGTGGGGAAAGTAAAGAAATGAGTTGGGCTGTATAAATGTAAACAATCTGCCAAATGTCGTATTTGACATAAAAAGCCCTAAAAAAATCACAACTAGATTTAATCATGGGTCTGGATATTCTTTCGGCCCATTTTCTTTGGGCCAAACTTGAACATTGTTTGTCTCAAGCATGGTCTGAGTCTGAGATTTTAGAGAACGGATAGAATTGAACTTCAATAATTGTTTTAAGAGGAAATTACACCATTTATCAAAAAAGAAAAATTACATAATTACATGTTGGCTTTTTTCATTGACAAATTTTTTAATAGTATTTACAAAAGTATAAAAAAATAAAAAATAATATCAAACATATGGTGTATACTATGAGTATAATGTCAGTATACTAATAAACTAACATTATATCAACATTATAATAAAATTATACCAACATTATACATATTGGGATTTTATTAATATTAAATAAAAATTTACCAAAATTACATCAAATCGTATACTAATAATTAAATTAATAATATATCAAAATTATACCAACAGTAAACCAAGAGTGTACACATCAAAATATATTGAAATTTTATTATTACATCAACATTACACCACATCGCATACTAAATATTAACCTAACAATATACTAAAATTACACCAACAATATATAAATTCTCTAGTTTATTACCAACTATAGTGAAAATTACATATAAAAAAATATATACATGTTATCAACTAGAATATATATATATATAAATTTATAATCGATAGACCGAAAATATATTGAAATTATACCAATAATAAACCAAATATTATTTTTAAATTACCTGATTTATAGTTTTAATATTCCAAAATTATACCATAATTATACCGACATTATACAAATCGTACTTTTGTAATTAATTTTCATTTTTTGGTACTTTTGTAATTAAGTTTAAATCAGTCGTATTTTTGTAAATAAAAAAAGTTTACAGGTATTTTTATAAATATTTTTAAAATTTTAGATACTTTTTGTCATCGTTCCTTTTTTTAATTATAATAACCATCAAAAAAATTCAGCCGAACCTGTATAAATACAATATATAAACCGGATTTAGATAGTATATATGAAGTTTGCGCTTAATGCAAACTAGATTTAAACTTGCATTTAAAAGACACAAACTCGATTGGATTCGCCCGAGTCCGCCAAGTCTGGCTCATTAACATGAGTAGGTATAACTGGAGGAAATTACACAATATACCCTAATTTATATATTCTTTTCAAAGATACCTTCCTAAAACTTTCACTTACAAGCGTGCTTACTTTTTAATTTTTCTTTTCCAAATATACGCCTTTTCTTCTGTCGTCTCTTTTCAATTTTTTCCGTTCTCTTTTCAACATCTGTTTCTTGCTGTCTTGCTTCAATTATCTTCGCCCTCATCTCCTTCAACCAATTGTTTCTTTTCTTTTACTCTGTAATTGTCTTTCTCAGTTAGGTTAATTCAGTCTTCACTTAGGTAAGAAAATTAGGTATTTTTGTTGTCTTTTGAAATTTATGATTTCACGCTTTTTTTGTTCTTAAATTATTGTATTAATTAGTTTTGTTTATTGATTGTCATTAATTTCATTTGAATGAAATCTGTTGCTAAATAACAAAAATCAAAACTCAAAAAAAAGGGGAAAATAAATATATGGCTGCCACAAAAAATAAGAACTGTTGATGTTTGATCCGGACTTAGAAGCGATTTAAAGACGAGTAAGATTATTGTTGATATTAGCTATGTCTATGTTTATTTGGTAAATTGGCTAAAGCTCTTTTTTTATTATTTTATAAATTAGATCATGTTATTTTATTTTATTGATCTCTGTAATTTCATTTTTCATTTTTTATTTTTAGAATTGCGTTTAGTTGTCAAAAGAATTCATAGAATTCAAAAATAATTAGCACATATTGGATTATTCATCTTTGAACTTCTAAATTTCTGCAATTTATGTCTCATATGAAATAGCCAAATTGAAGAGCTTAATTTTGATGCATACATTTAGAGGACTGTCGCAAGTCTTTAGTTTTTTTAGAATAGATTGTAAAGTAAAATTTCAGGATTGGCTTCTCAGTCTTATCTTATATCTTGGAGCTATTATTCATACTAACAACTTGTATTTGCACTTTATGGATGAAATTGACTTTTGTGGAACTTATGTTACTAAATGTAGTATTGATGCAGCATGTTGCTTGACAGTAGCTTGACAATAACTTAACAGTAGCTTGACAGTAGTTTAGTAGTAGCTTGACAGCGGGTCGACAATAGCTTGATTTTTACTTTCAATTTAAAAATATCAAGTAACTTTAGTACTCTTTTTTCATGAATATATGTGCAACACATCCCAAAGGCGCGCACTTATACCATGTGCTATACTTTAGATGTTTTGTGCATATCAATCCATCCTTGCAGGTTTCCATCTTTGATATTATTAATTATCGTGCAATTTAATCATATTTACATGAAATGTGTTAGGTTCTCAGCTCGTGAATTTGTTATTCTTACGTTAAACTGCTTTTAACTGTCTTTTTTTTAGTTTGACAATTATATAATAATGTGTTTATTTTCAGATGTCATTATATGCTTTCTGATCAAAATTTGATATTTAGCATGGTAGAAGGTATTGAATTTGTGTAATTGGAATCAAATAAAAATTTATACTCCTTTGTTCTTCTTTTTTTTTATCTAGATGAACGTTGAATTTTGTTTTTTTTTCTTTCAGATATGTCATAATGTAATTAAACTTGAAGATTTGATTCAAATCGAAAAGTCCATATTACTTTATTCGGTGATCAATGGAAGCAAAGGAATAGAGAATGAGATTTAAAATTGACAAGTGATATTAATGTTATATGAAAATATATGTTTTCACATTTTTTATGTTTTAAAAATTGAAATTAGTTGGTGTATTTTTTTTTTGCCAACAATATATTATCATATATTATATCTTTGATGTTGGTGAATTATGACCTTCTTTAGAGATTTATATGTATGTATAAAATTTGATTGGATCTCAATTTTTGTTGCTCGTTAGTAGATATTTTGTGGTTTGTTAGTTGCTTTCTCGTTGCTCTTTGATTGCTTTTTATTGTTAATTTGTTGTCTTTTTCTTGTTTGGTTGTTTGTAGGTTGCTCGTTTGTTATTTTTTAATTGTTTATTGATTGTTATTTGTATGGGATATAATTTTTTATGTTTTATTGATTTTTGTTACCAAGTGATATTATAAATTTATTTGATTGACCAGATGATCGTTGCTTCTCTACAACTGAATCAAATTAAATTTACATGAAATGAATAACTATCTAATGTTGTTTTAGAACATGATTTACACTCACCTTTATCTTAATCATTATTATACAATATACTGATATTTATAAAAACTAATATTAAATAAAATTATCACAATTCAATATTAATGTGTACGGTGATTTTTTTGTTAAATTTGACATTTTGCTAGAATAATTTATAATAATTAATATTTTTGATAAAAATATAATTTGACTTATCTATTAGTTCTAAAAGATAAAAAAAACATAAAAATATATTGAAAACATTTTAAATTTTAAAAAATTAAAAGGTTGATTTGGAAATATTACAGTTTTAAAAAATAGAAAAGAATATTTAAAAAAATGAATTAATAATTTTCAGCATGTTGGGTTCGAAAAAATAAAGTTCAAAAAATAAAATGAAATTAAATGAGAGGTGTTTCAAAAAATAAATGCAATATGTACAAATATTTCCAATAGTCAATTACTAAAAATAAAATAAAAATAAATGTATGCAAAAAATATATAGAAAAAAAAGTTATTGTATCAATCATTAGATAAATTATTACAATCGTGACGTTCTCATATTTTTTTTATCTTTTAATAAAAAATTAGTTAAAAGTAGAAATAATATTTTTGAAAGAATATATTAGAACAATAGAATTTAGAGGTGGTCACCATTTTGTCCAGCTTTTCTAAAGTTTAATTTTTTTGGCAACTGCAAATATTAGTTTTATAGAAAAGAAAAGTTAATATAGCAGGGGTTGATGAAAAAGCGTATATATGAATACATATTTTATGAAAAGGCGTATATGTGCAAGTGTTTAATCTGTAGCGTATAAAAGCTAATAGCTTCTCAGAAAAGGGTATTTATAAAAGAAGCCCAAATAATAATTGATATATAATAATTAAATAACTTTTATGTTATTTTTACTTTAATAAAAAATTTAAAGAGATAAAAAAAGATAGTTTATTTTATAACATGACTAAAAATTTACAATTTCTTTGATTAAATAATGTTTGAGTATATTTTTTTAAGTTATAAACAAGAAAGAGTCTAAACATATAAAGACGTATGAATATTATAAAGGTTAAAAGAAAATTATAAATTATCTTTGTAGTTTTTATTGGTGAAGTTTTGGGAATACAAAAAAATTCAAGTCTTTAACAGTACCAAGAATAAATATTAATGGACTACATTTGCCAATTCAAATATGACAAAAGCATATAAGTGCTAAAAAATTAGGTGCAGCGTATATATATGATACACTTATTCAAACATTTATGGAGAAAGCCCTTTGTTATTAGAGAAAAGGTATATTTGCTACTCCCTCCATTTCATATTAGATGACGTTTTAGGGGTGATTTTTTATTTTGAAATACCTGACGTTTTATACTTTCAATGTGCTTTTAGACTTTATATTCCATGTTTGCCCTGAAACAACAATCCAATCTAAGGGTCCATAAGCCTAGTCCACTAAATATAATTGTCATTATGATTTATAGATTGTTAGTCTATGGGGCCAAATTAGTCATTTATATATGCATTTAAGAGATATTAACTGACTTCTTAATATGTGAGCCAACTCCAAATACGTCAACTAATACCAAATGGAGGGAGTATCTTTCAATCAAAAAAGGAGTAAATGTGCTGACTTTTTAATAGGAGAGTGTTTTTAAAAAGAACAAGCTAAAATCAAGCATTTATGTACAAAGCCCGTATAACTGAAAGATGGAGTCCCTAATTGGAAATTATAGGCCCATAAATGATGAATTGGGTCTTTACATGATTATGGGCCTATATAGATGTTCGTCCAAATTCCTGTCATCAGTCAAATTTAAATAATTATCTTAAGTTCAATCTGAATGCAGTTTAAATCAGTAGAACCAGATAAATATATTGTACATGAAGTTTAAATCTTTACATTAAAAGTAGAGCTAAATTATTTTTATTATTGTCTACATAATAAAAAAATATATGTTAAATTTGTAGTTTATGATAAAAAAAAAAGAATTAAATAAAACAGTTTGGTCGGTGAACCAACTACCTATTTTTAATTGTTTTTGGTTTGGTCAATAACGACAACTGTTTCTCCCATTTATCCACGACATGTTATAGATTCTCTTTTATAGGATTTCACGCACAAAATAATTACATTACCAAATCTTATTCCCAGCACGCGTAGTTATTACCCTATCCAAAACAGCCACGTAAGCAAATCCACATCATCTGTAATAAACCCGCCCGGCCCGTTTCATTCTCTCCGTTTCTGTTTCTCCCATAACTGAAAACCCATAAAAGAACAACAAAATATCAATCCGGCTCTTGAACTTATATTTGAGAGCAAATAAATTATTTTTAATTCTTTTAATCAATTAAAATTCATGCTACGGAATTACATAAATCACTTCGAATTTTTTTACGCAATTAGATTTCAAAATTTATATCTCGAAGTCAAGACAATCACTTGTTTGAAATATACAGATTTAGAATAACTCGACCTAAATTAAGAAAGTTTGAGATTTAATCTAGTAAAAAAATTAAAAGTGACTTTTATTTAATCCCGAAAAACAAATATTAAGATTTAATTGACTATAAAAAACATTAGAAGTGATTAATTTGTTCGAGAACACAAATTAAAGGACCGAATTGACCCTTTTTTGTCCATTAAAAACTGGAAACAGAATAACACCGAATATTCAAAACCCATTAATCCGTTACTTCTCCTGTCAACTCTCTTCGCTCGCACGCCATTACCATCTCCTCTTCTCTGCGCAATTTCTCTCTGTCTCTGCAAATTATACAAACAAAAGCTGTCCACTTTTCTTATCCTCCGCCACTATACAAATCAAATTCCTCGCCTTTTTTGTTTCCCAAGAAAAAGAAAAACAAAAGCTAAAGAAATAGATAAAGAATTCTTCCAATTCACTTTATTTCTTTCTATAAATCAAACCCAGTCAACAAAATTAAATACCCAAATCATGAATCTTGCAAGATTGCTCGTTTTCTTGTATTTATGTTCACTTGTTTTTTCTGAGGAGCAATTTAACCCCCACATTTTCCCCAGGCCGTTAATTCTTGAATACCCAGATAACACAATTGAAACCAAGACTACCCGGGAATTTGATAATGAGCTTCAATTACAGTGTACTAGTTGGAGATTTGCGGTGGAGGCTAATAATTTAAACCCGTGGAAAACAATTCCGCAGGAATGTGCAGAGTACGTGAGAGATTATGTTATGGGAAGAGGCTATCAAGTTGACCTTGAAAGGGTTTACAATGAGGCTGGTGTGTATGCGAAGAGTGTGGAATTGAGGGGTGATGGAATGGATGCTTGGGTTTTTGATGTTGATGAGACTTTGCTATCTAATCTTGGTTATTATGTTGATCATGGTTTTGGGTAAGTTTTTATTTTGGGTTTTGTTGCTTATTTGATTGCTTAGTAATTATGATAATGTGGGGATTATAAAAGATTGAAACTTTTAGATTTTAATGGTAAAAAAATTGAATTTTTAGGATGTTTTGCCACAAAACTGGATTCTGCATATTGTTCTATTTGTTGACTTTGATAAATTTGGATGAGCATTGTAATGATTTAAATTTGTGTTGTGTTGTCAATTGCAGATTGGAGGTTTTTCAGCCAGCAAAGTTTGAAAAATGGGTTGAGGAGGGTTCAGCACCAGCTATAGAGCTAAGTTTAAAACTCTACAAGGAGGTTCAGGATTTGGGCTTTAAGGTTTTCTTGCTGACGGGACGCGGTGAGAATCAAAGGGGATGCACTGAGACCAACTTGATCAATGCCGGGTTCCAGAACTGGGATAAGCTTATCTTGAGGTGAGTCTAGCAGCTTTCTCTGTTATATTTATATGGAATTCTGAATTTGCTTATGTTTTATGCTGGATAGTGAATAGTTATGTTGGCTCGTTATGTCATTTGAAACCTGCCAACTTGTACGGCTACCTTACAGTAGTTTATGTGGTACAGACATATCCATATATTGGTTATCTTAAGTCAGGTTCTTAACTGAGACATATATATGTTTTTGTGCTTTCGGGTAAAGCAGTTAATGATTGTGTGCACGTTAAATGAAAACTATTAAAGATTTAGCATTGTCTGGCAGTTATACTTTCTTCATTGTGATAGTTGTCTTTGAGCTTAGAGGTAGATGACTTGGTGTTTCGTTTTTCAAATATCATGCCTCTAGATCCCAAACTTTTTGACATTTTCTATTTACGTGAGAACGATAGCTCCTCCTTACGTGAAAGTGAGCCTAGATTCAGTCAGCTCTAGAGATTTTACCTGACTCTGATGGCTTTTGGCTAATCTGTTGTTTTTGGAGACATACCTTCCTTTGGAGTGGCAAAATATGTGATTTCGTATACGGAACATGTCATATTTCTATCGTGTGATAGCGGAGACTTTAGATTTCTGGATCAGGGCTAATCTTATTAAAAAATAATCCTCTTTTGAAGACAACCAACTCAAATTTACTGAACTAATTGCAACCTTAAAAGATTAAGGCGCAGGCTCAAACCTTATTATTAGGCATTAATGAAGGCTTCCTTTTTCTGTTATTTCTTGGTCTAGAGATTACTAATTTAAGGGTGCAAATGGTGCATAATATAGGCTCTCGTTACATGGTTTTTCCATGTGATATTCATAAGTGCCCCTTTCATATCAGGGACTTGAACTGATAATTGTGTTCTACATAAATTTCATGCTGGACTAAATAATGAGGACAAATTGAAAAACTGAGATAACTCTGATAACTGTTTGAAGAGAGTCTCATGATGATAGATTTGACATTTTAATTCCTTTTTCCGTTCTTAAATTAATTATCTCATTCATGATGCTTCTTAAAACGTCTAGCGTCAAGAAGCCTACACATTGCTTAAAACTGTTGAACTTGCAAGTTGCAATTCATCATTGTGATTTCCTTGCATTTTTACTGATCTTAACAGAGCCTCCGACGACCATGGTAAACTGGCAACAGTATTCAAGTCGGAGAAGAGGAGTGAGATGGAAAATGAAGGATATCGTATTCTCGGAAATTCAGGGGACCAATGGAGCGATTTACTGGGGTTTTCAATGTCAGCTCGCTCATTCAAACTTCCTAATCCTATGTATTACATTCCTTGACAGGATCGACATTAAACTTTTAAATCATTGAAATAAGTGATTGTGGGTTTCATGAGGATCTTAGAATCATCCTCAATGTTGCCAATTGTAAAAGCATCTAAATTCTTGAATATTCTTACCCAGGAATTTATGATGCCACAAATAGTGTTTAATGACTGCTTACTGAGTTTGTTAATGAACAGCTAATTGACTTCTGGTGTTAGCATTGTGTGAATAAGTTAGAGAGGCATTATGCAATATGCATGCAGGGATCCAAATTTAAATATTTTAATTTATCGCAGTCGCATTAACAGCGCGTGAAATAAGCACACTTTAGCGTTTGCAAAATTAAAAATGCAAGTACTCAATTCTCAATTCTGTTGCCTTTTCTTTGAGGTAATTTATGCAGAATATGACCTTTTAGGAAGTATTATTAAAGAGGACCACTATGTATTATTATACACTTATACATTTAGGAAATAAGGGCCGAATTTCTTGGTGTGTACCTTTCATTTTGGTCCCTTACTTCCTTTTCTGTAAGGCTGTTAGTTTTATGCAAAGCCTCTGTCACTCAAAAAGTATTCAATTTTTATTTTTATAAAATTCAGTCTTTTAATAATATTAATTTTAATTTAATTTAATTTCGATCAATATATTTTAATTATGGCTAACTACTTAATTTTTCAAACAAAACAAAGATTCTTCACTTTTTTTATTTATGGCCATATATTTTAATTTTATCAATTATAGTCTAATTTTAATAAGTATCTTTCAATTTTTTATAGTCGTAAATGAAAAAAATTGAAAATATTTGACCGATTTCTTATAAGTATGTATAGTTGGCTCCAATATATATATATATATATATATATATATATATATATAACTGATATTGAAGAAACATTAGCTATAAAAAATGGTTATTTACATATTAAATTCCAATATATTACTAGTTTACAGCGATTTAATTCCATTCTTTAGAATACCGCATCGCACATTTCATGATTTCTCATGCTTTTGCATTGTATAGTCTATAGTCGTTTTTACCAAAAATAAAGTTAAAATGTGTAAAAAAAAGCCACGTTGTTTTGTATAAAACGCCACAAAACAGAAATTATTACACAATGCAAAAATTAAAAGATTTGTATGTATGATGCAATATTTTAAAAGATAGGATTAAATTACTACAAAAGTGAAATTTAGAAATTTAATATGCAAATAACCTAATAAAAAATATCAAAAAAATATATAATATTTTAAAATAATTAAACTGGTGCAAATGAATATAGAAAAAGGGAAAGTCTTCTCGAGATTGAATTGAGCATTTTTTTTCAAACTTATAATATCACAAGGTCGAAACTATTTACAATTACAATTTACAGTTTATAGTCCCGTTGTTTACATTTTATACATCGTTTACAAATCTCGTCATTCGTCATTTTGACAAAATAATACCGCAATTGACGCTTATAACATTTTTTTCTTTAAAGATACTTTTTATTTCTCATAAGTTTTCATAATTCTCCATTTCTTGCTTTCACTATAGTCTATAGAGAGACGTTCTATAAATTATAGGTAGTGAAAGATTAAGGAGAAAACTTCATGATCGTTCCGGATTAGCTAGGTAAAAAAATTCTATAAAATAATATATATCTAATTTGAATGTACCGCGTTTCATTCAACCGTTGAAAAAAAAAACAGTTGTTACTTTTCTGTTCTCCAAATATAAAATATAAATATAACTATAATAATTTATTAAACTACAATAATTTATACAAATTTAGAAACCAATTGATATATCTGAGGCGTGGCTTGTGGGGCATGATGATGATTTAGTTATAGATGGTGATTTATAACAAAATTAAAGGATCAAATTAGACAGCACATAATGTCGATTGTTGGGTTATTAATTACTTTACTTGGATGTATCTCAAGGAATAAAACTAGTTCGAGAATGGTAGATGTGCTATTCAATATTCTAGTGTTATTATTGTTGCCATATATTTAATGATATCTTTCATAAAGTTCATTGCGAAATTATTTAAGGATTATCATACTCTATGATCCATCTTAAATAATGAAAAAATTCTTACTTAGATTCGGTTCACCACGTCATATATAGACTAAATTTATCACATTATGACAGTAGTCTTGAACTACAATTTGTTTTTTGGTTTATTTACTTTGATTATTAAATAATATTGTATGTCCATTTCTTATGTCTAGAATTAAATATATATTTTAAATACTAGTTTCGCATTACGTGTTATGCACGTTGCTCGTAACATAACTCGTTAATGAACATATTAGTAAATTTAGTATAATTATATCAATTTTTTTATTTATATTTAATATTAAATTAGTTAATAATTTGTAAAAATAAATATAATATATTTGGTTATAAAATATTTTTCCATACTGAATAATAAGAAAGAAATTTAAATAATAATATATTGATCAAATATATTATTTTAATTTTGTAGTTCAATCAAACTAAAAGATAGGTGTTCCTACTAATTTGGAGACAATTTAGTTATATTTTACATACTAAAAACTAAATTGGAGATAATTTAGCTACCTATTCTAATTAGAACTTTAATTACAATAGTGATTAATTAAATAACTAATTAGTTAATGACTATAAAACTTTTATTTAGTAGTAAACTGAAAAGGATTATTCAGTAAATTTGCTTGTCCCCCCCCCCCCCCCTCTCCCTCATCCGTGCTTTTATATATAGTATAGATGTAATAATGATTACTTTTATTTTTTTATAAATTACAATAAAAAATCAATAATTTCAATAGTTTGATATTTTTTTAGTCTCACTGTTATATTTTTTATTTAGCGTTATCAATAATAATTACAGATAACTTTTTTATAATTATTTTATTTTTTATATACTTAATCGGCATTATTATTAGATGAAGATAATAATAATTTATCATGTATAAAATAATTATAATATAGGACGACGTTATTCCAGAGAAGTAATTAATAGAGAAAGAGCATTATTTTTTATTTTGATAATTCTTTTTAATTTGAGTCCATTTTTATGTCGGAGAATGATTTTTTTCAAAATAAAATATTTTATTATGTATTATCAAATATTGTTCTGACAACAACGTCATCCTAATTTAGCTATAAATAGATAAAATAGTTTATTTCATATATAATATTATAATTGTAAAAACTAAAACCACTAATAAAGGATTACCAATCAAAAAAAAAAGTTACCAAAATATTGATTTGGATTGGAGGGAGAAAACAGAGGATCAAGGCTTTGAGTATTGTGGGGTCTGCATGTACATTACTCATCAATCTGCGCCGTTGATTTATACTACTCACGTCAGCTTTTATTCCACATAGCTTATCGATGCCAATTCACTTCAAACGTGTATACATCCCATTGGTTCTTATTAATTTCAGAGGATTACATCAACCGTCCGATGAGAAAAATATACTGATCTAATGGTTCGGTTGAGAATTTGTATTCTTAACCTTCAACTTAGTAGACTCAACTTAAGTATCACTTGTTTTTTTTTTAACCTCAAGTATCACTTGATTTAAGTAATTAAAAAAGAAATTTTTACATAAATGATTTTAATGTACCATTTTTTTATTGTTTTTAAGTTTTAGAGCACACTTATTTACAATTTATTTATCATCACCTACTTTAAATAAAATATATCAATTTTTTTTCTCAAACGCTAGTTTTTTTATTAATAATAATAAAAATGACAGATGAACGATTCGTCAACACATTAAGTGAACTATTTTAAAAGAGACGATGAAAACTGCAAAAAATATATGAAATTTAGTTACTATAATTTAGATTAATTTTATCAGAGTCTTAAAATCATACTGTTATTTTAAATTTGTTTTGACAATATGTAAAATTTAATGTAGAGACATTCTTCAAATGGCCCCATGTGATATCCTAGGAATCATTTTGTTCACTTATTCTGATTAATTTAAGCATCAAATTATACAATAAACAGTAAAAGAAAATTCTGATCAGTTATTATTCTAATTGCGGAAATAAAGCTGCTTAAAAAAATATCTTCTTTTTATTCCAAAGAAAGAAAGAAAAATCCAACATTAAATTCACTGATTTTACTAGATCATGCATGCCAGATTTTAAGATAATTAATCCGTAAATTATACTACTTCTATTGTAGTAAATAAATCTTAGGAATATGTTGTTAAGTTATTTTATTTTAATTATTTTAAACAGAAGCCTAAATTGCTACAATTGATTTTGCAGTTTTAATTGGAAGGCATATATATATAATTTATCTTTTTCAAGTCATTTTATTTTTAAAGTAAAATTTGTTTGCTAATTACTTTTTATTGGTTTGTTTGCTTCAATTATTGCTGATAATCGATAACTGATAGTTTATACTGTAATCGAAGTATTATTTATTTGGTTAGAATTGAATTTACTGTTATTGTTCACATTTTAAATGAATATAATGGTATAATTATTTTAAAACATTTCTTATTTTATAAATAAGTTGATTTATATTAAAAATGAAGCAACTGAAAGTATTTCTGAATAAAATAAATTTAAAAATATTGTAAACTTTAGAAATTAGTTAATTATCAAAAAAAAACTTTAGAAATTAATTCACTGATAAAATTATTAAGTAGTACCAAAAAATCAGAACGATCCTCTTTGGAACCGTAATTAGCAGTTTTATTATGCAAGCGTGCACACGCTTTATATATGCATAAGACTTTTTTTATATTTTAAAATATTCTACTACATATATGTTACTATTTATTAATTTTGTATGTATAGTATATGATTATATGATACCATATATACAAGATTACCAAATAAATTCATTCCTTTTATATATTAACCATAAAGTTAATTTTTATATTACCATATATACAAAATTTATTTAAAATCATCACTCAGTTTCTATATTAATCATTATATTTTATTCCTTTTATATCAATATAATCATAAATCATATCATACCCTATATTCAATTCTTAATTTAACTATAATATTCACTTACATAAATTGAAAATTAATTTAACTATAATTAAATTTTTAAATATTATATTATTATTGGTGAAAAATAAATTAAAACACTAATAGTGGAAACAAAAATTCAAACACTGATACTAGAAATTTGTTGAGACACTTGCATGTATATTTTTCTCATATCTAGTTCTATAACTCCTATTGTCACTGAGTCAGTATTTAGATCTGATTATTCATATATGCGGGTAATAAATAGGTCAGACCCATTTATAACATAATTAACCTAAATACGAACATGACATGATTATTAATCGAATTTGATATATAAAATCCAAATACGACACAAATATTACACGGATTACACGACACGACATGTATAAACATATTTATCAAAACGTGTTAACAAATCAACCTATTTAAATAGTGACATGTTTAAACCCATTTAATTATTTTAACACTTTTTAAATTTATTTAATATAATAATAAAAGAAATTATTACTAGTTTTTGAGATAAACACTATTTTAATTATATATAATATAAAAAAATTAATTAAAATTAAGATTTAATAACATTTAAATTATAAAAATAAATATTATTTAATTAAAACTAGTTAACCGTGTGTAAACGTGTTTAGACGGATTAGGCGTGCGTAACCCATTTGGACACAAAATTAATCGTGTCATAAATGGGTTGACCCGTTTATGATCCAAACTCATTTATATCAAACAAAAATCCGTTTAACTTCATGCCGTGTCATATTTAAAATTGTCAGGTTTAGCCAATATTTAATAATATACCTTACGATTTTATTTTATTGGAATATCGTACCATATTTCTTAATTTTACTATATCTATAAGTTTTTAATTTTTTTGGTAAATAAATGAATTGAAATGGCAATATTAAAAACAAAAATTCAAACACCAACATTAAAATAAATTAAAATAATTCAAACACCAATATAAAAAAAATTAGAATAATTCAAACACCACATATATAATTTTTTTCATATCTAATTGAGCCAATATCTAATATTTTAAAATGTTTTTTAATATCAATAATCAAGAGAGATCATAAGTAAAATATATGTAGAATTTTGCCTACAAGTCTATTTTCTTAACCAACTATATGTCTATACTATGAATTAAAGTCCTCTTAAACTTGAATGAATATGAAAGATCAACTTCATCTAATTTATATCCTTCATAAAAAATAGTGTAAATTAATTTAGTTTTTTTGTCAATAATTTAGTTTTACTTATTTTTAATAAATTTAAAAATTAAATTAACTTGATTTCTAATATGTATTAGAACTAGAAAGATGTTAATCCATTATATTATTATATAAAAGTGTGCACAAAGATTGTGTAGGGTAATTGATTCCAAGAGTACTGTATTTTTTACTTTTTATAATTTGATTATCAAACTTTAAAACATAATTAATCGAGTACCGCACTACATATTTAGTGTTTTCATGGAATTAATAAAATCTGGTCAATATATACCTACGTGACAGTTGATTTGTGCTTTAATTTCCTCTTACCTACACGTAGGATTTTTATTAAAAAATAGTTGGAGTCATAAAAAAATAGCACAGTAACTAATTTATTTGTTTTAAAATTTGGTAACGCCCGTATGGGCATTAGTCTAAGGTTAAATCGTCTCTAAGTGCATTAGAAAGTCGTCTCAATAGCTAACATCTAACCAAATGAAATTTTAGCAGTTGGAATTCCATTTATATCAATATAAAAATTGTTAATTAAATTGCAAAAAAGAAAAGTAGGGTAGCCTAGAACTAATTAAACAGACTTTGTAAGTATAGCTGAAGAAATTACAAGTTTTAGACAGTATACCTGTAATGGCATGGCAGAACTTTTACACCTGCACCTCAAATACAACAGTCAAATTAGAAAGAAACATCATCACATGTCTAGATCTGTCTCTACCACATTAATCCTTTCCCTTCTCATTCTGCTACATATTTCATCCTCACCAAATAATTCTAACATACATTTAAAATTTTAAATATCTCATCCAAAAAATCATTTTAAACTTAATCTTGGGTTCCACAATTCTTCCTCCATCTTCTTGTCTTATCTCACACTTTTTCAAACACCACCCAGATCTTCAATTCTTTGTATTCATCAGTATTTTGTATTTTCTTGGTGGTTTTGCTGGAAATGAACAATACCCTGAAACTCATTCTTGGACTAACCATACCAACTGTTTTGATCAGTCTTATAATCTTCTTTTACTTCAAAATAAGACCAAGAAATACTCAGAATGACCCAGAAAGCCCTGAAGTCAAGAATGGAGATTATTCTGATGAGTCAGAAGCAGAGGATTTAGTGACATTTCAAGGTGGTCAAGATTTGACAATCAGTGACATTCTTGATGCACCGGGTGAGGTTATAGGGAAGTCAAACTATGGCACGTTGTACAAGGCTTTGTTGCAGAGGAGTAACTGTGTTAGGTTGCTTAGGTTCTTGAGACCAGTTTGTGCAGCTCGAGCTAAAGATTTTGGTGAGGTGATTCAGTTGTTGGGTTGCATTAGACATCCTAATTTGGTGTCTCTTTTAGGGTTTTATGCTGGCCCTAGAGGTGAAAAGCTTCTTATTCATGATTTTATTAGGCGTGGGAATCTTGCTCAGTTCATTAGAGGTATGTTTTATGTTTTATGTCTTTGATTTTCTGTTTGGTTGCTGAGAAAATGAGCTGTCTTTGTCTTTTTTTATGTGTAAATTTTACAGAATTGAGGTTAATGTTGACTGCTTTGTTAAATGTTAAGTTCATTTGATCAGGAAATGAAATTATGAGATTTGAAAGAAAAAAAAGAAATACTTTTCTTGATATTCATATGTTTCTAGAAAAAAAATGAAGATTTTAATTAGTTTTCCTGATATTTCTATTTGATTGTTTGGATCTTGAATGATTATATCGTTTAATATAATTTCTTACATTAAATTTCATGTTAACTCTTTTCTGGGTGTTTAAGTAGTTGAACTGTAAATATATGGAGGGTTCTTTACCAGGATTAGGACTCAAAATTTTGATTTGCATGTATTAATATAGATATCTAATTGCGCCTATAGTCAAACTTTTTTTGGTTTCTTTTATCTGTCGGTACCTAATTTTTGTCAGTTTCCTTCTAATTTCTCTATGGAGAGGAATGGTAATCTTTAATTTTTAGTTGTAATTAGTCTTGAATGGTCCAACTCTGTTCTTTAATGGCAGATGGAAATGCTGAGTCTCACAAATGGACCGTTATTTATAGAATATCTATCGGTATAGCCAAAGGATTGGATCATCTTCATACAGGGTTGCAGAAGCCTGTAATTCATGGGAATCTGAAGTCGAAAAACATTTTGTTGGATCGGAATTACCAACCCTACATTTCGGATTTTGGCCTACATCTCCTGTTGAATCCGACTGCTGGCCAAGAAATGCTTGAAGCTTCTGCGGCTGAGGGATATAAAGCTCCTGAGCTTATAAAAATGAAGGATGCTAATGTGCATACTGATATTTACTGTCTCGGAATTATCTTGCTCGAATTACTTTCCGGAAAGGAACCGGTTATTGAGAATCCGACACCGGGTGAGGATTTTCATTTGCCGACTTTCATGAGAAACGCAGTGCTTGAAAGAAGAAATATAGATTTATACCACCCGGACATACTCAGCAATAAGAGTGACGATAAAACCCCTGTTACTGAAGAAAGTGTACTTAAATTTTTTCAGCTTGCCATGTCTTGCTGTTCTCCTTTGCCTTCTCTTAGACCTAACATTAAGCAAATTCTCTCGAAGCTAGAAGAAATCGGATGACAGTTTTGTTTTTTGCAGTTGATCACAGGCTAAATTTCTTCACTTTCGATTTTCTATCTTTTAGTATTTATCGGTGGAAGCATTGAGAAAAATGACTGCATAGTTATATAGAAGCTGCCAACCGAACCAAGTATGGTAATGCATATATGGTTATATAGAAGTTGCCAAACAAGTTTCCATCCCACCAGGATTCCAATTCGAATCCGAAATTGCACGTTGTGACAAGATTGGAGCAAAATGTGGGTGACATTGTTGGATTTTTGCACTTGTCCAAAAGTATCCAGAACGAAAAAACTTTGTCGATCTTATACGGCCCTACTCTGAACTCTCAGCCTTGTTCTGTAGAGGAAGATAAGTTAACTATAAAGAGCCAACTTCCGACGGGCAAAACGTCATGAAAACATGATAGTTCATCTAATTGTGGGCTATTGTTTGTTCTCTGCTAAATGTCCAAACTCCGACAGGTATGTTGTTGAAGTAGTTAGGTGTTTTTTCAGTTATAGGAACTGGTAGTTAATATATATTCTGGTGATTCTTTTGGCAAAAGATACGGAGAAACAGACTTCAATATGTCAAATGTAAATTGATTCAGAATACTGTATAGATAAAGCATTAATTTGTAGTGGGTTCTTTCTTATCATCAACCTTTAGCTGGCCAAGAGGTTGATGGATTGGCGGGTGGTTTTGAATTGGTCCAAATTCAACTTTGAAAGATCGCAATCTAGCTGAGGCATATTGGCCCTCTTTATCTTTTAAAATTCTCACTTTTGGTCAATTGCCACTCTGCTTTTTCACAACCTCCATGGCTGTCTGACTTTTGGCCATTGGACCCATTTACATGTTTTAATTGGCGACGTGTGACGCATTCCTAGATGGGACCATAATCCATCAATTTATTACATAAAAGAAGAGTTATTCGCATATTAAATCTTAACGTTTCAAATATTTATAACGATTTAATTTGATTCTCTAGAACATCGTATTGCACATTATTGTGTAGTATATTTTCGACACATAACGTCGTTTTATAGAAATGGTTTATTTTTGGTAAAAAAAGACTTAAACTACACAATATAAAAGTGGGAAAGATTGAAATGTAAAATATGGGATTAAATTGCTATAAACGTGAGATGTTGAATTTATTATGCAAATAAAAGAAAATAAAGATTGAAGCTTTAACCTCAATAAGTTACAAGAACAGAACAATCACCACACAGATGCAACACTCTTGATATACTCATTAGCAGGATAACATGAAAAATTTCCTGCAGTAACTTGCTGATCAAAATCAAATATTTTCTCAAAACTATTATCCTTGAAGTTATACCTTATGACTTTCCCAGGTATATGTAACACCATGAACGAGTCCTCTTCATCACTTTCTCCCTTAACAATACTCATAATCTGAAAAGCGTAGTGATTCAACACCGACGGATCAAGATACAATCTAATCATCTCAGGATATGCGCCGGCAACTCCATTCAGATCAACGCGGTACTTAACGAACCATCCTGAGTAGTCTTTCTCCATCTCACACACATTAAATTGCGTAGACGGCGGGTGGTAAATCTCAACTAGATATAAGCAACCTCTAGATTCTCCGAAATACATAACCCTCCTCCGATACCATTCATCCGGCATCGGAGGCATTGGCATTTCTTTGACTTGTTCTTGATCGACATCAAAACAGATCGAAGGACCTGAATCTGTGTACCAATGAATCGCGCCATTCCAAAATACGCCGCCATGGAATCCGATGTCATGTTCTGTTTGGAATATCGAATCCGATACTTTCCAGATTCCGGTTTTGGTAGAGTAGATCTCTATGTGCAAATCAGTGTCTTCGACTTCGTTTTGACGGAGATAAATAACGCTATAATGAGGCGATTTTGATGGATCAAAAGCCAAATAAGGACCATGTATTTCAGCAAGATGATGTAACGGAGGAGGTAGAGTGAACTGACGAGTAGTAGGATTGTAGACATAGTAATTTGCTTCAGATCCGTACTTGAGGTTACTACAACACAGTAGCAATCCATTGCAAGATTGGAGAATCCTGATGCCTGACGGTTCATTAGCGAAATTAAGAATTCGAAAGGGGGCGTCACACCGATTATTAATGGGATCAAGATTGATGTAATCAAATTCAGGATGGTTATCAGAACGCGGCCATTTATTGATGTGCACGAAGAGACCGGAAGGGGAGTCGGAGAGGTTAAGACGACGAGTGAAGTGAGGATTGGAAATGAGAGAGAGCCAATGCTTGGAGACACATTTGAATTTGAGTAGAGCTCTGATGGGCAGATAAAGTAGGATTTGGGTTAAGAGATCATCGTCGTTGGCTATTGTCTCTGCGGAAAATGATCGCGATGAGGAGGACGAGGAAGAAGAGGAGGAGATTGTTTTGATTCTTTGGGGTGAGACCATGATTTTGAGATTCTGTAATGTGAAAATTGGAATCTGAGTTGATTTTATAAGTCTTATGATGTCTTTGAATATGCTGTGTAAAGTAGAGTGTTCTGTAAGTTGTTTTTTAGTTGATTGTCCATTGATTTTAAATTTTATGTGGGAGTTGATGACGGACATGTCACATGTGGGAGTGGGAGTAAAATATTCATCCAACAGGTAGCTTGCCTAGAAATCCTGTAAGAAGTATATTGGGATGAAGAGCAAAGTCACAAAAAGGCAGATACTGAAACGCTGGTGACAAACTAGCTATTACTGGGGGCATGCAAAAACCAATCGAAACCGAAAAACCGAACCGAACCGAATCGAAAATATAAATTCGGTTTTAGTTTTGATATAAACCGAACCGATCAAAGTTATATTATATATATATTAAATAGTTTAATATTAGTATGAATATTTGCTTTAGCGAGCTGATAACAAGTATATTGAAAGTTGTTAATGGCATAGGTTCGATTCCTAAGCATCAGGTTCATTGTAAAACTATTAGTATAAATATATATCGGTTACCGATCAAATCAAACCAAAATATATTTCTGTTTGGTTCGGTTTTCAATCCAACAAAAAACCGATCGGTTCTTATATTTTAGTTTGATTTGGTTCGATTTTCAATCCAACAAAAAACCAACCGGTTCTTATTACCAATCAAGTAATCAACCATATCAAAAAACAAAATCTTGATTTAATTTTAACTTTTTATCACTTTTAATTATATTTGTCTTTGGGAGATGAACTAAAACAGCATATGCGAGATTAAAATATTTGGAGCCCTTTTAATGCTAATTCTCATCTGGTCAAATTTGGACCACTTAGCATACACTGATATTTACAGATCTATTTACGAAAATAAATTATCAGATTATTTCTCTAATTAATGCAAACCTCGATTAATTTTTTTATAACTCACAAATTGATTTTTGATATTAGAAATTAAAGTTATGATATCCAATTCTACCATTTAAAATAAACAATGAATCTTTCTTAAAGAAAGAATGAAAAAATTTCACAAAAATAAAATTTAAAAATTTCAAAAAGAAAGACAAACAATATTTTAAAAAATAAAACTATTATAGCCTATAAACAATTTCATCTTTGTTGTTAAATTTTTTCATCTATTTTAAATTGTTAGTTCACAATAAATTAAATATGATATGCTCTATATCGATAAATTTTAATTCAGTAAAAAAATTGTCTATTTGTTATATTCTATAAAATTAAAACAATATGAAAAATGATTATTGTCAAGGAAAAAATAAATCACTAACAACAGCTGCGAAAGAAAAAAAGAAGAATTAGAATTCCCTTAAATTCAAATGAACTTGAAGGGGTCATGTTCATAATCTACACCGTTCATTATAAAATGCACGGTGTAGATTAATTTGATTAAAATTGTACCTTTTTGATCTACGCCGTTCATTTTACAATGAACGGTGTAGATCGTGAACATGACCCCCTCAAGTTCATTTGAGGGAATCCCAATCCAAAAAAGAACAATAGACAGCTAGAGTTTTCTTTTTACGAGTTAGTGTATATGTCGAAAAGTTAACCACAACATTTGTATGATAATTTTCAATAATGTTTAAGCAATTAATAAGGAAAGGCAAATCAAGATACACACAAAATTGTTAATAAATTATATAGGCTATTAGTGGGGTAAACTAGCAAGGTTATGATATAAAAATATAAAATTCAACCAACGAGTAGTATCTCATTGAACGAAATAAAATTTTAGGTAAATTATCAAGATCGCCAATTCAATTTTTTTATAAATTTAAATAGCAATTTATCTCTCCAATTTATAAATAATGAATCATAAATTTATAAAATATCAGTTTGAAATTAGCGATTATGATCAATTAATTTTATTTGTAAATTAATTTATAAAATGAAGGTAAATTGTTTATTGTTTACAAGTTGAGATGTCAAATTGTTACTTAAGCCAATCTGCAATCAACTGTCCAGCACCCAAATTAAGCAAACGACAACATGAAATGACCGTCGCGTAAATAGAGCATCTTGCAAAACAGTGCTGATCGGAAAATTGAAAGCTGACACCTGCCAGATTCAATTCCGTCGCATACCGATGTTATGTTTTCAGTAAGCTGGTTTGGATTCTCGACGTGCAGAGGAGGCTTATCATAAAAAATTGGAGGTATTCTCAGTTACTAATGATCTCCTCAATTATTTCTAGCTTCTTTTTTCAATTTTGAATTGATCATTAGATACTAATTTTAGATGTCTGCTTTTTGGTTAATCTGGCTAGTTCTACTGAATTTAAACTTGAATTATAATTGCAAGCATTTACATAGGAATGAAATATCAAATTATGAAAAACATTTTATTCAAGTTTTAGTTGAATTGCTAAATTAATAGTGTAATCAAACAGTAGCTAGACTCTTTATGTACTCATAAGCTCTATAATACTTCAAGTTCATAGCATTCTCCTGCTTATACTTAGTTGCACCCTTTCCAGGAGTAAAATTACAAAGCTTCTTGAAACTTCCATCTTTTAAGTTATACCGTACGATTTTCGCTGGTAAATGTAGCACCATATAGGAGTCCTCATCATTTTTACCCCTTACAATAGACCAGATTTGGTAAGCATAATAGTTCAACACAGTTGGTTCTAACTCGGTTTTAATCATCTCAGGAAATGATCTTATAACTCCGAGATCAACCCTATACTTGACAAACCATCTCGAGTAGTCTTTCTTTAATTCACACACGTTAAATTGAGTAGCTGCGTGTTGATAAATCTCAATAAGGTTCAAGTATCCTCTAGACTCCTGAAAATACATCACCCTCCTCCGATTCCAATCATCTGGCTTTGGAGGCATTGGCATCTCTCGAATCTGTTCTTGTTCTTCATCTAAATAAAAACAAGGACCCCAGTCAGTAATCCAATGAATAGCTCCGTTCCAAAATGCCCCACCAGCAACTTCATTGTCCAAGCTGTCCACCGTAAAACTCGCAGCTGTTACCCTCCATAGCCTAGTTTCTGACGAGTAAATCTCTATATTATAATGAGGTTCAGAAACGATGTATTGACGTACACATATAACTTTGTAGTGGCGTGATTTGGAAGGATCAAAAGCTAAATGAAGACTGTACGATTCATCATCAACTTGACTTACTGGAGGAAGTACAGTATGTTGCTTGGTAGTAGGATTGTAAATGTAGTATCTGGCTTGAGATGAGTACCTCTGAGTACTAGAACACAATAGCAATCCATTACAAGAGTTAATGATATCGATACCAAACAGATCATTAGCAAAATTTAGCCTTTCAAATGGAGCCTCAGAGTAACTGGAATCGAGTTTGATGAAGTCAAATAGAGGGTTGTTAGAAAAAGGCAATCTATGCACAAAGAGGGCACAAGGGAAGTCAGAGAGGTTAAGGCGATGGTGGAAGTCAGGATTGGAGATGAGAAATAGCCAGTTCTTGGATACACACTTGAATTTAAATAGAGATTTTATGGGTAGAAGAAGAAGGATTTCGGTTAAAAGATCATCATTGTTGGCGATTTTCTCTGCTGATAATGAGTGAGATAAAGAGAACATCATTTTTGTTCTTTTATCAGAGACCATGATGAACTGTGATGGATTCTGAATTGTGAAAATTTTGGAATATGTTGCCTTATTATTGGATGGAAAAGAAGTTTATATGCTGTTCGTGGAACTTGCAAATTGAGAAGATTGTGTTGTAAGCTTCTTGTAGTTGACGATTCTCATTTCTCTAGATTTAAGTCATGTGATTTTATTTTATTTACATCATTTGTTAATGCTATTATTGGAGTTGGTGCTACCATAATGAAAATTAAGTTTAAGGAGATGCGTAAGGGTCAACAACATAAATGAGAATAAAAAATTAAAGTCCCGTTTCTCTCATAGGTCAAATGCCAACAAAACACCCTAACTTGCCAATATATATTCCAAATAAAAATCCCACATAAACAAAGCTGCCATAGGCAAGTAGAGAGAAAGAATCTAAAATCATCAAAATTTGTTGAATTGCATGCATTTGTATAGCTATCTATCTATGGATAAACCGGATTAAAAGTATGTTTTTGTACTGTCTCATCATCGCTTTGTATGAACTGGGACAATTAAGATAGGATGGCAAATGAAGCAAAGATACTTTGTGAAAACTAGGCTACCTTTCTGAGTGGTCTTTATAGTTTTTTGATTTGATGTATTGCTAATTGTTAAAACTTCTATGCTGGTTGTGGATATAATATATGTAATCTCAATACAATATAAACTCTGTTCGATATGGAGAAGAAATTGACTTTTTGCATTCTTTTAATTAAGGTGCGCTCTTATCGCAGCACGGAAGGTCATTCTTATTGCAGGTAAGTTGAATGATGTTTAACACATTGCCTCCTCATGCATCCGTTAATTGTGTGCTGTTTTATGCCAGTTTTTTTGTAGTTTCTGTGTCGAATTTTTTTTGAACTAGTCATAATAAATGACCCTTTGCCACATTATTTACTAATAAATTGGCAAGTTACTTGTTTATTAGTTTCTATTTTAAATTGTCTAGTTGGCTGTCCATCACTGTGTTCTATAGAAAAGGTATTTAACTGAATTTCCCTAGAAGGAACTAATAATGGCCAAAATTTCATTGGATTGAAAGAAAGTTCTAACCATTGAATTGTTTTAACTGAATTTACACTCTTAAGAGCTCTTTCAATTTGAATTCGAAAATCATATCAAAAGAACAATTTATCAAATGCCACCATCTTAAAAAGTCAAAATTTCAAATTCCAACATATTGATTATTACAAGAACTAAATATATTGAAGAAGTGATGAAGACTCCTACATGGTTCTATTATATTCCCAAACACTAGCAAGACTCCTTATGTACTGATAAGCACCATGGTTATAGAATTCTGGATATTGGTACTTATATGCACCTCTTCCTGAAGCAAAATCCGTAAGCTTCTTGAAACTTTTATCCTTAAAGTTGTACCGAATGATGATTTTTTCCGGTATCTTGAGCACCATGTAGGAGTCTTTGTCACTTTCTCCCTAACAATACTCATAATCTGATAAGCATAATAACTCACCTCCCCTGGTTCATGGTAGGGTTGAATCATCTTAGGAAAGGCTCTCATAACTTCATTAAGATCAACACGGTACTTCACATACCATCCCGAGTAGTCTTTCTCCATCTCAAACACATTGAATTGTGCATTAGGTGGATTATATTTCTCAACAAGATTTAAACATCCTCCAGATGCGTCAAAATATTTTACCTCCAGTCTACGTAAATCATCTGAAATTTGAGGTGCTGGAATTTGTCTGAAATGTTCTTGATCAACATCAAAACACAAAAAAAGACCACAACTATCAAACCAATGAATAGCACCATTCCATAAGGCCCCTCCATAGAGTACCATATCGGACAGAAACTTTAAATTCTCGGCCGAGACTCTCCAACACCCAGTTTTTGATGAGTAAATCTCTATCTGATACGAGTCAGAGACCTCTTTCGTGAAAAAAGTCCACCGATCGTCAGATTTTGAAGTTTTACGTACACATAATACTTTATAATGAGGCGATATGCTCGGATCAAATGCTAAATAAACACTATTAATCTGATAAATTAAGTTTGCTTAGTGGAGGAAGTATAGCATATTGCTTGGTTGTGGGATTATAAATGTAATATTTTGACCTAGGTGAAAACATACGAATACTAGAGCACAATAGCAGTCCATTACTAGACTGAATTATTTTAATTCCTGACAGTTCATGATTGAAAGTTAGAGTTTTAAAGGGAGCATTGATGCCATTACTAGAAACTAGCTGGATGAAGCCAAATTCATGGTGGTTAAAACGCGACATTTTATCCACGGAAAGGGCACAAGGGGAGTCTGAAATATTAAGGTGAAAGGAATCTTTTTAAGAAATTCTGTTCTTGAATTCTGGACTAACGTTGCAGAAACTAGAAGTTGCAGCTAAAAGAACAAGCAACAAGAGAAAATCAATCTGTTTCTGTAAGATGAATTTATTTATGCTCAATTTAATATAACATCAGCCAACAAATTGTTCTAACTTTATTATGACAAAATCTCAACAGATTTTTTCATAATGTTTTCAAATTATCTGTATAATTTAAGGAGTTAAAGTTTTCGATTAATTTAATCAAATATGAACTAAATTGTTATTGGCTTATAGGCTATTTTAACTATATAAAATTAAATTCATTTTGGACATATCAGATTATGTACATGTCGAATTGTATAATTGATCTGTTATAGTTAATACTCTTAGGTAACATGAGCCAACAAATTATTTCAAACTATCACATTTTCTAGTCGTAGATTACATTTCTCATAGGGGAAATCAATTACAGATAATACAAGGTGTATGAATAGATAGGCTACTTTTGAGTTTTTGTGATAGGCTAGAAATCAGTTCAATGAAGCAACCCACTTCTAGGAAAATAAGTCTTGCAAGATCAACAAGCCAGAACTTTTTCTCCAAATCACCATTTAGGACAGAATTCGCTTCTGGCAAAGAGTACGTTTCTAGTTGTCGAACTTGCAAGTTCTAAGAGATCCCGTTCAGATGTGACCCACAATGTCATAATTTTCTCCTTCAAATCTCATTTTGCAACTTCTAGAGTTATATTCATAACAACTCATCGTCCATAATAAGCACTTTCGTCCTGTCTCGTACTCGAAAAGCTGAAGAGACAATGAGATTACGTAACTCTACTCTAGAGAGTGCGGGAAGTTCCTTATCTTTTTTAGAGCCCCATATTATTTCACCCACAGACACGGAATATGATCCACCGCCTAAGTTTGCTTGGATCGTGGTGGAATCCATTGTCAAGATAACTGAAAAATGTATGACAAGTAAGTCATTATAGAAGCGATAGACTCCATATGAATATACATACGATCCTGAAATTATACATGAACTACTTCTTCCATCCTTTTAGCTTATCTGAGGGTTGCAACTCAGCCTTTACAGATGAAAAGGCCAAATCAACCCTTACAATTAAATATGAAATAAAATAAGGAAAAAGTTGTGTTTCTATTATCATTTTTTAGTAGTTGTCAACGCTATGAAATCAAGTTACAATTGCTGCATAAAAGTAAATTATCAATCTGAAAGTGAGGAGAAGTAGTTATTTTATAAACTATATGAGAAATGAATAATTTTAACATGATTTCATGAATGAACAATATTATTTTAGAGTAGTATAAATTATGACAAACAAATAGCATAATGGGTTACAGTAGAATTGAGAATCTTACAATAAAAAATGAACGGCAACAGTAATGGTCTCGTTTTGAATTGTCATGAACAACGATCTAATTTTTCAACTGGATTGCTACAATGTAAACAATCTTGAATATAAATCGGATTGCTAATTGTTTTTTTTTTCTTTTCTTTCTTTCCATATAGTGTGCGATTATTAGTTGTTTGAATATTGTTAAAAATTTGTCGAGTTTTTATAGGTGAACTAAGGTCCATTTTTAGTTAATTCTGATAACCATTTTAAGTAAAAATTCTTATTGTAAATTTAAACATTCCAATTTATTAAGTGGACTACTATTTACCGCCCCAAATTACTACCCACCGCCCAACTTTTTACCAAAATATCCCTAAGCCATTTTCAGTTTTTTTTTAAATATTCAATTCTCTCAATTCAATTAAAAACGCAACGAATATCCGAGTGAATTTACAATAAAAATGTCAAAATCGACTAAAAATAAAAGACGGAACTTCCGGTGAATAATCGGTTTTTATTTATTTAAATTTTTAATTTTTTTAATTTTTATTTTATTTTTTTTAAGGGCCATCGCCCGGCGATGGCGATGGCCCTGTGCACCATCGCCTGGCGATGGCGATGGTGCATAGGGACCATCGTCCTCGAGGGACGATTGTCCCAGTGGACCATCGTCCTCGGGGGACGATTGTCCCAGTGGACCATCGTCCTCGGGGGACGATTGTCCCAGTGGACCATCGTCCTCGGGGGACGATTGTCCCAGTGGACAATCGTCCCAGGAAGACGATGGTCCCAGTGGACCATCGCCAGAAGATGACGATGGTCCACTGGGACCATCGTCCCTCATGGACAATGGTCCACTGGGACAATCGTCCCTCGGAGACGATTGTCCCTGTGCACCATCGGCATCGCCAGGCGATGGTGCACAGGGCCATCGCCATCGCCGGGCGATGGCCCTTAAAAAAAATAAAAAAAAATCTTTTTTTATTAAAACAGTTAAAAACGAAAAAAATTAATTACCGGAGGTTTCCGTCTTTTATTTCCCGTTGATTGCGACATAAATTGGCTCCGATTATCGTCGGGATTTTAGGTTGAGTTTGAGATATTTTTGAGTTGAGAGGATTTTTGTTTTTTTGTTTTTGAATTGAAATTATGTTAGGGGCATTTCAGTCAAAACTTGGGCGGTGGGTAGTAATTTAGGGCGGCGAATAGTAAACCCCTTTATTAATGATAGAATCTAAGCAGATTTTTTCATAATAATTTTAAATTATCTCAGATTTCGCCATAATGTTTCAGATTCATTTAGATTTTTACAATCCCACACCCAGATTTTTGAATTATTTTCCTTGACTATAGGCAAAATTTTACTAGATTTGGGAAGTTCAAGTTTTAGACTAATTTAATCAAAAATATAAATTAAATATTTAATGGATTATATATGCTATTTATTTAGTGGTTTAAATTATAATGATGGTAATATCGTAATATCACCATTAGGATTTGAACACATTTATTGAATAATTATTACGATATTGCCATCATTTTAATGAGGTGTTGCATTATGAGTGGCTTAGTCTACTGATGACGTGATAGACTCGGTCTACCTAACAATTTCTCTTAAACTATGATTATAAAATTAAATTTATTTTGGTACGTATCAAATTGTATAATTGATCTGTTATAGAATATTCCTGTACATATAAAATTGCAAATAAAAATTACAAACAAAAAAATTATAATGAACTAAATAAGGAAAATTGACTGTAAGACCAGTAATATCTATCTATACTATATATAAAAGCACGGATGGGGGACATGCAAATTTACTGAATAATCCTTTTCAGTTTACTACTAAATAAAGGTTTTATAGTCATTAATTAATTAGTTATTTAATTAATCACTATTGTAATTAAAGTCCTAATTAGAATAGGTAGCTAAATTATCTCCAATTTAGTTTTTAGTATGTAAACAATAACTAAATTGTCTCCAAATTAGTAGGAATACCTATCTTTTAGTTTGATTGAACTATAAAATTAAAATACTGTATTTGGTCAATATATTATTATTTAAATTTCTATCTTATTATTTTTAAAAATATTATTAATAAAAGTTAATTATTTAATTATGGATATTATAAAATCAAAATAAAAATAAATTCAGTATAGAAAAAAATTTAATAACCGAATATATTATATTTACTTTTACAAAAAAAATTTAACTAATTTAATATTAATTATAAATAAAAAATTGATATAATTATAATAAATTTACTAATATGTTCATTGAGGAGTTACGTTACGAGCCACGTGCATAGCACGTAATGTGAAATTAGTATAGATAAAATGTGCAATAATATCATGATACGTATATGCCTATATGGTAAAGAATTATTCAATATCTATCCTTTTCACCTTGGTAAATTTAGTCTATTTTCAAATATAAGGATAATTGATTTTGATGGATACTTAAACTATCCGTTTTTTTTTTCTTTTTTGTGACTAAATTTTAATTTTTTTCATTTTAATTACTAAACTTTAATTTATTTTGGTTTTGGTTTTTTAGGCAAAAAACGCATAGGTGGCAACCATAATTTATTTTTGGCCTAATCACTTAAAAACCCTCCACTTTTAAACTTTTTTTTCAATTGCACCCCGAAATTGGAAAACTCTCTCAAAACCCTCTCACATTTAAATTCTATTCCAATTGCACCCTGACGTAGAAAAATCCTCTCAAAATTCCCCCACATTTAGATTTTTTTTCAATTGTACCCTAAATTGAAAATTTTTATGGTTTTAATTTTAAAAAGTTATTGGATATAATTTTAGAAAGAATGATTTTTTACCTTATTAATAATATTAGTGTTTAATTAGAATATAGATTAAAAATAAAAGATTATTTAAAAAAAATCATGTGAAAATAGGTCAATTTAATACTTTGTGGTACAATTAAAAAAGAATCTAAAGGTGGGGGGAGAAGGGGGGGAGGGGGTTGAGAGAATTTTTCTACGTCAGGGTGCAATTGAAAAAAAAATTAAAGATAAAGGCTTTTTAGTGATTAACCCTTTATTTTTTTACCTGATAGTTTACCGTATATGCATAATTTGGTCTAAAAATCCCTCTTAAAAATGGTTTTATGTATATGTGATAAGTTTTTAAGGTAAAACTATCGAAATTCGGCTGTCCGGTGTCAAAATCTTCCATCTAACCATTTTTGGCCGGAAAAAACCAAAATGAAAAAAATTTAAAGTTTAATAATTAAAAGGGTTAATTCCTAAAAATTCACGAACTTTACATGAAATTTCATTTAATCATGACCTTTAAAAGTTGTCATTTAAAGGCACGAACTTTCATTTTATTTCAAATCTATCACCAAAGTAAAATTCGGTGTATTTTATCTGACTAAAAATTCCTAATCTTAGATACTCTAACTAAAAGATAATAAGATTTGATGTTAATTAATAATTTGGGTCTTTCATTAATGGTTTAAGGAAGAATTTAGTTAATAAAAATACGCTGAAATAATGAATTTGAAACAATATGAAAGTTCATGCCTTTAAATGACAACTTTTAAAGGTTATGATTAAAATGAAACTTCGTGTAAAATTCGTGATTTTTTTATGAATTAACTCTAATTAAAATAAAGAAAATTAACAGTTATCAAAATAAAAAAAAATGATAGTTTAAATACCTTCAAGATTAATACCTTCAAGATTACTTACTCGAAATTCAACCATACCCAAACGCCCAACACTAACATAATAAAAAAAAGGCTTAATTCCTGAAAAAACCCCCACCTTGCACTTTTTCTTCGTTTATACCCTGACCTTGTAAAAACACCATTTGTACCCAATTTTGGATTTTTATGTTTCATCTCTACCCAAAAGCATTAAATTGTACTTTTTCCATTTGGAAAAGAGTTTAAAACATACTTTTTTCTATTTTAAAATATACAAATAAATCCTTAAACTTAAAAAATAATCAAATACATCCAAATAATTAATTAATTTTTTTAATTTGATAAAATAATAAAAAATTAAAAAAAATTATTATTATTTTTAATTTTTTGTCGAAAATATTTTTAAAAAAAAAACTCGAAATATTTTTTAAAAAAATTAAAAAAATTATTATTATTTTTTAATTTTTTGAAAAAGATGATGTTTTTGTATTATTAATAATATTAATATCTAATTAGTATATAAGTTAAAAATGAAGGATTGTTTTAAACTTTTTTTCAAATGAAAAGAGTACAATTTAATGCTTTTGGGTAGAGATGAAACATAAAAACTCAAAATTGGGTACAAATGGTGTTTTTACAAGATCAGGGTATAAACGAAAAAAAAAATGCAAGGTGGGGGTTTTTTAAGGAATTAAGCCTAAAAAAAATTAAAGCAAAGGAAGAAATAAAGTACAATACGTCAACACTCTCAAATTTTATCTACGTCACATTATATGCAACAATATTGTTATGTTTCTCCTATTTTTTTTTAATCACTACCAACACATTAAAATTAGATTAAAATTTCTGCATAAAAGAGTTTTGGCTATGTGACAATTACAAAATCAATCAAAAACAGTAATGAGAAATAGTTATTTCAAATAAAAAAATTGAGATTCTTACACTAAAATAAGAATAGAAGAAGTAATAGCTTCTTCTTGAATTGGCATGAACAACGATCCGATTTTTCCATGGAACTTAATTATTCTTTTTTACTTCTTTTTCCTCTTCTTCCATATTGTGTTTGCTTAATTGCTGACTATTGTTACGAAAATAAAAAATGTTGAAACGAAAAATAACTGTGTATAGCGGCATTATTTGGTAATAGCCTTATTGCTCGACTTTTTTTTATTTCTATTCCTTGCTCGACTTCCTCTTCATCTCTACTGCCTCCTTGAGTTTGCTCCCGAGTGCTAACGCCAGCGGAGGAGGTACGGCATTTCCGATCTGCCTATGCTTGTGTTGAATGTTACCTGCAAACTTATAGCTGTCTTGGAATGGAACCCATGCATAGAGATTGGCGGGTAAATACAAAATAAATGTCGGGTCACACCAGCAGTTTCTGCTGAAGAAACATTCTGGCAACCCCCGCAGTGTGTTCACTTTACATTATGCAGCACGGGAACTTCTCAAGTTCTACGTTTTCTTTTTCGGGAGGTCATGCCAATCAGCGCCCGGGTGCTTCGGAATTTTTCTACAACGAATGAGATTGAGTTCATTCATTTCTTTTGAAATATGATCATTTAGCATCACCATATTTCCCCGCATTATTTTCTGAAACCAAGACACGGGGTCCTCCTTGTACTGTAAAAACATGCAAAAATCAGAAGCTTCCAGCAGATTAGCAGAAGTTAACGGACATAAACCTTGTACAAGAACAAATTCTCACATGCAAAGTCGTCACAGAAGCCCCGTTCTCTACAATTGGGAGGTCCCTGGAGGTATCTCTAACAGTAATTGCTCGAAGAGGAGCACCATTAGCAGTACTTCTTACTGCAGCATAATGAGATTTTGATTTCTCATCCAATTTAACCTTAAGCTCAGGGCCTGAAAACACATGCATTGGCTCAGGCCATTCAGGGAGTATTTCCTCTGGTGAAGCACCCCAAATGAATATTGCACGTTTCCGAGATTGAGAAATACCGAATGCCCCTGCTTCCAGAACTCCGAACCTGACCTACAATCATTACACGAACAAGCGAGTCAGAAGAATCTCCTCATTTCCTTCAAATGACAGTGATTTTAAAGGGAACAACTTGTATCTACCTGAGAGAAGCGAAGCCAGAGTCAAATGGAATGTGTTTCCTTTGTTGAAAGATACAAAGTTCCTTACATTTTCTAGCAGGAAAAACTTAGGACGGAAGTAATCAGCAAATGACAAGAAGGCCAAGATCATCTCACTCTGGACCTTACTCCAAGATCCTTGGTTAAATCGGTTCATTCCAGAAAAGCCCTACATAACGGAAAAATAAAAATAAAAGATCGAGTTCAGACAATGTACGTAGCGCCATCAGATGCAAATATGTCGGAGAATTAGATGTCAAGAGTAAGGTTTGAAGCTTTATACCTGACAAGGTGGCCCTCCATTAATGAACTCCACTTCGCCAGGCCGCGGCAGATTACGGACATCCTTCTCATCAAGCTTTTGAGCCAACTCGGAAGCTTCAGAAGTAGATATGCACTCATTTACATCCCCACAGGCAGTCATGGTTGCCCTGAATATTCGTCCAATAATTAGCATTAATATGAATATAAAAGAATACAAAACAATTAAGGGGCCGTATGGTTCAAGGTTGGGAATCGGAATCGGAATGAGAATGAGAATGAGAAGGAATGAGAATGATTGTTTTCATTTTTTGTTTGGTTCAAAATTAGTGTTGGAATGGGTAAAATTTAATAAAAACAATTATTTATTATTTATTAAAAATATTTTTTTATATAAAAAAGATTTTAAAATTTTAAAAAATAATTTTAAATTAAAAAAAATTAAAATTTTAAAAAAAATTAACTTTTTTTTTAATTTTTTTAAGAAATTTCAAGTATATTTTTTAAAATAAATATTTAGAAATAATTTTTTTAATAATTATATATTAATTATTTATTATTAAAATATTTTGTTAAATTTTGATTCTCATTCCCAAATTAAAGTCCATTTCCATGGGGTAGGGGGGAATGGGTGATTCCCATTGAAGTGGGTAATCACATTCCCATTCCCTAGTAAACTTTGACAAAACAAATACAAATAATGGCAATCATTTCCATTTTCATTTTCCCTTTTTTTGACAAACCAAACGACTAAATTTAGTGAGATGGAAATGAAACAATTGAAGAACAATAATATAACACAAGTATCTATGACAAAAGCGCCATGACCCGTAAAGCGCCCACCTTAGAATCACATTGCAGTTATTAATGAACATGTAAATAAGCTTATAAACTTGTAAGACAATTATACCAATGAATATTGATCCATGTAACTCAAAAAAGCTTCTGCAGAATAGATATGATTATAATCAAATTGAACACTTTTCACATAATTAACATATTAATAAACTATTTTTCAATGATTGAAAGCATATATTGATTCACATAATTAAAATTTTGATTTTTTTTAACAAGTTCATATTGTTCAATATCCTCGTACATAATTTTTTTCTTTCTCATTATGTGTATATATCCTACCCTTAATAGAAATGCAGGAAACTTGTCGCACAAACTCTTAACAATGTGTCATGGTAGAATTAGAAAACTTACACTAAAAAATGAACGGAACAAATAATAGCCTCCTTTTGAATTGTCATGGACAACGATCTAATTTTTTAACAGGATTGCTACAATATAAACAAACCTGAATATAAACCGGATTGCTAATTGTTCTTTCTTCCTTTTCTTTTTTCCCATGTTGTGTTTGCTTATTAATATTTGAATATTGATGAAATTTTTCCGAGTTTTTATAGGTGAACTAAAGTTCATTTTTAGTTAATTCATAATCATAATAAGTAAAAAAATCTGCTGCATGTTTTTTAAAAGTTCAATTTATTAATGATAGAATCAAAGCAGATTTTTTTCATAACAATTTCAAATTATGTCAGATTCTGCGATAATGTTTCAGATTCATTTATATTTTTATCATTTCACACCCCAATTTTTTAATTATTTAACATTTTTTTTATATTTAGGGAGGGGAGCGCTTGTGGGAAAAATCGAGCACGACCTACCAATTTAATGCCCATCATTTATACCATTTGAACTATAACTCATTGGATAATTATTTAACATCAGCAATGTTTTTTTTTTTGACGGTACATCAATAATGTTTATGCATTACAAAATATACACATGCAAATTTTAGCCGTATATGTATAATTTGGGGAGTTAAAGTTTTGAACTAATCAAATCAAATATGAACTAAATTGTTATTGGATTATAGGCTATTATGACTATATAAAATTAAATTCATTTTTGGACATATCAGATAATATACATGTCGAATTGTATAATTGATATGTTATAGTTATAGAATATTATTGTATATATAAGAGCAAATAAAATAACAAACAAGAATTTATAATGAAAGACATTTAATAAGGAAAAATGATTGTCAAACCAGCAATATATTTATAAAATATGCAATAATATCTTTTTATATATACAGTAGACCCTCTAATAATTAATACTCAATAAATTAATAATTCTAATAATTAATAAAATTTCAGGGAACCAATTTCAATATTACGTCTTATTTAATATTCAATAAATTAATAAAATTTTAATCCACCATGTATATTAATTATTAGAGGGTCGACTGTATGCCTATGGTAAATAATTATTGTAGTGGAAACCAATTACAGATAATGCAAGTTATATGAATAGATATACTACATTTTAGTTTTTGAGATAGGCTAGAAATCAGTTGAATGAAGCAACCGACTTGTAGAAAAATAAGTCTTGCAAGATCAACAAGCCAGAACTTTTTCATCAAATCACCATTTAGGATAGAATAAGCTTCTGGCAAGAGTGTGTTTCTCATTGTCGAACTTGCAAGTTCTGAGAGACCTCGTTCAGATGTGACCGACAATGTCATAATTTTCTCCTTCAAATCTCATTTTGCAACTTCTAAAGCTATATTCGTAACAACTCATTGTCCATTCCAAGCACCTTCGTCCTGTCTCGTACTCGAAAAACTGAAGACACAATGAGATTTCCGAACTTTACTCTAGAGAGTGCGAGAAGTTCCTTAGCTTTCTTAGGGCTCCATATTATTTCACCCACAGACATGGAATATCCACCGCCTAAATTTGCTTGGATCGCGGTGGAATCCATTGTCAAGAAAACTGAAAAATGTATGACAAGTAAGTCATTATAGAAGCACAGGACTCTATATGAATATATATATGATCCTGAATTTCCATCTGAACTACATTTTCCGTCTTTCTAGCTCATCGGGGATTTGCAACTCTGCCTTTACAGATGAAAAGACCTAATCAACCCTTGCAATTGAAAACTGTGGAAAAAAATACAAAAATTAGGAAAAACACGAATCAAATATGAAATAAATCAGGAAAACGTCGTGTTTCTAATATTATTTTTTCGTTACTGTTAATGCTATGAAATTAAGTTAAAACTGTTGTATAGAAGTAAATTTTCAATCTGAAAGTGAAGAGAAATAGTTATTTTTTAAACTACATGAGAAATGAATAATTTTAACATGATTTCAGGAATGAATAAAATTATTTCAAAAATATAAATTATGACAAACAAATAGCAGGATGTGTTACGGTAGAATTGAGAATGTTACACTAAAAAATGAACGGAAATAATAATGGCCTCGTTTTGAATTGTCATGAACAACGATCTAATTTTCCAACAAAATTGCTACAATGTAAACAATCTTGAATATAAACCGGATTGCTAATTTTTTTTTTTTTTTTTTTTTTTTTTTTTCATATTGTGTTTGCTTAATAGTTGTTTGAATATATTGTTAAAAATTTGCTGAGTTTTTATTGGTGAACAAAGGTCCATTTTTAGTTAATTCTAATAACCATTTTAAGTAAAATATCTGATTGTAAAATTTAAAAATTCCAATTTATTAATGATACAATCTAAGCAGATTTTTTCATAATCATTTCAGATTTTGCTATAATGTTTCAGATTTATTTAGATTTTTACAATCTCACACCCAGATTTTTGAATTATTTTCGTTGACAATAATGATGTTTATGCACTCCATCTCCATAGGCAAAAGTTTACTAGATTTGGGAAGTTCATGTTTTAGACAATTTTAATCAAAAATATAATTAAATATTTAATGGATTATATGCTATTTATTACTGGTTTAAACTAGCAAGATTATGACTATATAAAATTAAATTTATTTTGATGCATATCAAATTGTATAATTGATCTGTTATAGAATATTCTAGTACATATTAAATTGCAAATAAAAATTACAAACAAAAAATTTATAATAAAAGACACTAAATAAGGAAAAGTGACTGTAAAACCAACAATATATAGATAAAATCTGCAATAATATCATGTTACATATATGCCTATATGGTAAAGAATTATTGAAAATCTATATTTTTCACCTTGGTAAATTCAGTCTAATTTCAAATTTAAGGACAACTGATTTTAATGGATACTTAAACTATCCGTCTTTTTTTTGACTAAATTTTAATTTTTTTGTTTTAATTATTAAACTTTAATTTATTTTTATTTTGGTTTTTTTGGCAAAAATACATAGGTGGCAGCCATAATTTATTTTTTCACCTTAAAATTTATTATATATACATAATTTGGCCTAGAAACCCCTCTTAAAATGAAATTAGTATATGTGATAAGTTTTCAAGATAAAACTATTGAAATTCGGCTGAGTGTTAAAATCCGGTTGCCACCTAAGCATTTTTCGCAGGAAAAAACTAAAATGAAAAATAATTAAAATTTAGTAACTGACATAAAAAAAATTAATAGTCATCAAAATAAATAAAAAAAGATAGTTTAAATACCTTCAAAATTAATTCCCAAAATTCAAACCATATCCAAACGCCCAATACTAAAATAATCAAAAAATAAAGCAAATGAAGAAATGAAGTACAATATGCCTTAACATATTCAAATTTATCTATATTACATTATAAATAAAAGAATTAGGAATTAAAAAATATAAATAAAATATAGAGTGCAAAATAGATGAATCACTTACCCAATATCATTTATTTGAATTAGAACATGACACTATTCTACCTCGAACTAAGGTTTAAATATATTTTTATGTAAGATTTAATTTGATATAAAATCCGATCTTTGAATGTTGATGAGGATCGAAATACCTTAAAAATCATGGTTGAACGTTTTTAGATTAAAGAAGAATTGAATCGGATTTGATAAGACAAAGAATCATTTGATTGGAAATATAATGATCGGAATATCAATGCGGTATGATAGAATGATAGATGATACATAAATTGGTAAAACAAAAACAATGATTTACTTATGCGGCGTCTCTTACAAATAATTGAGACTTATATAATAAATTTTAATCAATATAATACATACGTCAGCCCTAATGACGCCTCTTAAAAAAATATCACATTAAATCTTAAAAATAAATAAATCATATATAGTAGCTCTCACATTTAAATTGTCAAATATGCATTAATTATACCCCATGATTTCAAAGTTTTATTATACAATAGATGCATTTAATTTAATTTAATGTTATATACACACACACACACATGTGTGTGTGTGTGTAAAATTGCTAATTAACCTACTATTTTGTATTTTTTTTTTCATTTAAAATACTAATTCGATAGTAACAATTTTGTATTATACTATTTTTGTTATTTATCACAACTCACTATATTGTTGTATTTTTTTAAAAAAAATATGCATATTAAAATTTTACTAACCTGTTTTATTTAGTAAAAATATTATTAAAATCAAATAATTTATTTAAATTAAAAATATGTTTTAATTTTATAAATTCTGTTACTATAAATTATAGTAGTATTCATATCAAATTTATTACTAAAAATAATAATAATACCAGAACTACTAATATTTAATTTTAGAATAAATTATTTAATTTGAATAAAATACACTTAATCTACTAAATATATGTGTATGGTATATATATTATGCTTAGTATGTTTATTCAATTTGATTAATGATAACTTTCTTTTTTATTATTAGAAAACTTGTAGTAAATAAAATAGTTTAATAAACTTTAGAATAAGCATAATGAAAAAAAAAACTAAAGTGAAAAGTTAACTGTAAAAATATAATGATATGAAGTTTAGAAAATGTTACAAAGCTAGTATCTTAAAACAAAAAAAAATATAGATTAGGTTAATTAGCAATTTCTAACTTATTATTTAAGTACAGAGGGTATATTAGTCTAACTAAAAAAATTGGAATGTGATTATCAACTGATGGAGTGGAAAAATTCCTACGCGATAATTATACACCAAGATTTAAATTTCATATTTTACAATAGACACACTTAAAATAAAACTATCCAAAACGGGCCAAATAATTGCCTGATATATGGAAAATAAATTAAAATGGTGAAATGATCAACACGAAACTAAAAGATGCAACTTTAAATCTAGGCCTAATTATTTAAAAATTCCCCACCTTATAATATTTTTTTGTTTATACCATGACCTAGGAAAAAGTTCATTTGTACCATATTTTTGATTTTTCGTTTTCAACTGTACCCCGAAATACTAAATTGATCTCTTTTCATATACCAAAAGGCTAAAATAATCCTTTAAATTTAATTATTATTCTAATAAGACATTAATCATATTAATTGTACAAAAATACCTTCTTCTCCAAAAAAAATTTAAATTGATAATAAATATTTAATTCATATAATATACAATTATTTTAACCGTAATAAAAATTAAAATTTACGTAATTTTTTTTATTTTTAAAAAAATCTCCGGGCTCCTCCTCTAAGGAGGAGCACGAGCTGCTCCTTCCTCCATGGAAGGAGGAGCAGCTCAGCTCCTCCTCCCATGGGGGAAAGGAGCAGATCTGCTCCTTTCTTTATGGGAGGGAGGAGCAGCTCGCTCCTTTCTTTATGGGAGGAAGGATTAAAAAAAGTATTTAGGTTTTAAATATTTAAAAATAATAAATTAGAAAATTTATTTGAGATTTTTAACGTTAGAGGACTTATTTGTATTTTTTAAAATAAGTAAAAATATGGTGGAATCCTTCTATTTAGTTGTTATTAATATTTTTTATCCTTAAAAATTTTATATAGTCAATTGTATCCTTTTTGGGGTAGAGTTAAAAATGAAAAATCAAAAAAAGAGTACAAATGAACTTTTTCCTAGGTCATGGTATATACGAAAAATTATTATAAGGTGAGATTTTTTTTAAGTAATTAGGCTTTAAATCTAAACCGAGTAGTACTGATGATTTATAAAGGCTCATTTAATTCCTATATTTTTATATGTCAATAATCAATATTGCTATACTTTTAATTTAATAAATAACCGTTTGTCTTTCACGCAAATAAAATCGTTAGTGTGACTGAATTAAATCAAATGATGATGATGATCAATGAAAGACGGTCTTGATTCTTTATGCAAAGGTTGTGTTTTATTATATCGAATAAAAGGTCAACGCGGCTCTTAAATTTGTGTATTTTAATTGAATAAGTCTATTTTAATTTAGGTCAAGTAACCTCATCAAATTCGTGATTTATTTGACTTCTTAGATAGAAATTTGGAGATCTAGTCAACTGATAAAATAAAAAATAACTTGTTTCGAAAACACAAATTTGAGGTTGTAATTGAAACAAAAAAACTAAATTGAATTTATATAATTCAAAGATATAAGTATAAGAGTCTCGTTGACTCTTCCTTCTTTTTATATTGATGAAAGACAAAAGAAACAAAGAATAATTATAAAATTATCCAAAAAAAACCACTTAATCGGAAACACGCTTTAAGTCCAAAAAATTCTATATTTTTTTTTAAAAAAAAATCACCTTTTACGTATTTATTTTGATACATTATAAATACGTATTTAATATTACAAAAAGTTGCTCATACATCTTAAATACATCTTGATACAAAAGTGGATAAGATGATTTTTTTTTATGTTTTTATTTTTATCTATAAAAACTACACCAGGGAGCATTTTTGATAACTTAAAAAAAATACATTTATAATACAGAATGGATACATCGATAATTTGTAGGAGCCGGGTGAAATTGTTTTAGGTGCTCATAATTCTCAAGATTATGTTGTAAGTTAGTTTTTTAAAAGGTGGTACAATTGAAAGTAAACTGAAATGTGATAAATTTTATCTAAATTATCCCATTTGACTTTTCAATTATATCCATGATTTTCTCCCATCTAATCTAATTCACCAAAACCCACCTTTCATACTTGGGTTTTCCATCTGATATTACCAGCTTTACTTTAACAACTCCCACCTAAAAGATACAAGATTAGTGAATTTAAAAGATTAAAATATTTTTAAAAATGAACTTCGCAAATGGTCAAATTTGCTCTGCCTCAGTGCAGACATTGTTATTGCAACTTTGATGCAAATTAGTGACATTCAAAAGCGTTGCTCCGTCAGGTACTTGCTACCCTGTTACATGAAATGATAATTTGGCCCCGCCTTTATCACCTCACATCAATGTGCTGATTCGCAGATTCGGATGAATAATAAACATTCAGAGCCAACCTACTCGAAAACTCAATCAAGTGACGGAAAACTTCACTCTCGAGAGTGCAAGAAGTTTGCTAGCTTTCTTAGGGCTCCATATTATTTCACTCACATATATTCCCTGCCAAAATTTGCTTGGATCGCGGTGGAGTCCATTGCTGCGAATTGTGATAAAGCGTATGATAGGCGGGTCATCGGAGAAGTGCATGACTCTATATGAGTAGTCATATGTTTATGACTTCCTAACCTAACAATTTTCCCAATCTTTTAGATCATCCTGGAGTCTTTTTGTATAGGGTTAATTCCATATAAAATCATCATCTTTACATGTTTTTTTTATTTTAATCACGTCCTTTAAGAAGTGTCGAATAAAATCACTACTTTTCATTTTTTTTCGCAAATCTATTACGAATGTGAAAATTCGGTATATTTTTATTGACTCGACAAGAATCAACAAAAAAGAGTAAGAAGACGTTTTTTGTGTTAATTAGGGCATTTGTTAAGATTATGACATTTATTTGGGAGGAAAAAGACACCAGATTTTCTCATCTGTGATAGATTTGCAAAAAAATGAAAGGTGTTGATTTTATTTGGTATTTTCTAAAGAACGTGATTAAAATAAAAAAAATGTGTAAAAATGGCATTTTTATATGAAATTAATCTTTTTATATAAAAAAGGCCAAATCACCCCTTGCAATTGGACGTTGTAAAAAAATACAAGTGAAAGAAGTTGTGTTTCTTCTACATAATTATGTTAAATCACTACTACAAACACATTAAAATTAGATTAAAATTGTTGCATAAAAGAATTTTGACTATGCGAAAATTAAAATATCAATCATAAACAGTGATGCGAAATAGTTATTTCAAAAAAATTGAAATTCTTACACTAAAAGAAGAATGAAAAAAATTAAAGGCCTCTTTTTGAATCGGCATGAACAACGGTCTGATTTTTCAATAGAATTGCTAATTTTTCTTCTTTTTTTCTTTTTTTTTCCTTCTTTCCATGTTGTATTTGCTTATTAGTTAATTGAATATAGTTGAAATTTTCCTGAGTTTTTATAGGTGATAAGATGTCCATTTTTAGTTAATTCTGATAATCATATTAAGTAAAATAATGATGTAACATTATTCGGGTCATTATAAAAATGTGAATATATGTATGATCCCGAATTTTCATCTAGACTACTTCCATCCTTTTAACTCGTATGAGGTTTGCAACTCAGCTTCTTCAGATAAATAAGCCAAATCATCCCTTGAAATTGGACACTGTAAAAAAAAAATACAACTATTAGGAAATACATGAATCAAATATGAATTAAACAAGGTAACATTTGTGTTTCTTCTACCATTTTTTTAAAATTACTATCAAGTGTCAACACTATGAATCAGATTAAAATCGATGCATTAAAAAGTTTAGGTTAAATAAATTTAAATTATCAATTAGATAGTAACGAAAAATAGTTTTTTTTTTTATAATTGGGGAGGGGGGAGCGCTTGTGGGAGGAATCGAACCCACGACCTAGCAATTTGCTGCTTAGCGCTTATACCATTTGAGTTATAGCTCATTGGTAGAAATAGTTATTTTAAAACTACATGAGAAATTAAATAATTTTAATATACAATTTCAGGAATGATAAAATTATATCAAGAAAATTTATTATGGCAAACAAAAAACAGGATGTATTATGGTGGAATTGGGAATCTTACACTAAAAAATGAACGAAAAAATAGTAGCCTCCTTTTGAATTGTCTTAATGAACAACGATCTAATTTTTCAACGAGATCCCGAATATAAACCGGTTTGCTAATTTTTTTCTTCCTTTTCTTTTTTCCCATGTTGTGTTTCCTTATTAATTGTGTGAATATTGGTAAAATTTTGATGAGTTTTTATAAGTGAATTAAAGTCCATTTTTAGTTAATTCATAACCATAATAAGTAAAAAAATTGACTGTATGTTTCTAAAAAGTTCAATTCATTAATGATAAAATCTCAGCAGATTTTTTCATAAAAATTTCAAATTATCTCAGATTCTGTCATAATGTTTCATATTCATTTAGATTTTTATCATCGTACACCCCGATTTTTAAATTATTTAACATGTTTTTATATAATTAGAGAGGTGTAGCACTTGTGGGAGGAATTAAGCCCACGCCGACCTAACAATTTATTACCTAGCGTTTATACTATTTCGACTCGTTCGATAATTATTTAACATCAATAATGTTTATGCATTACAAATTTACACTGGCAAATTTTAGCCGTATCTGTATAATTTGGAGAGTTAAAGTTTTGAACTAATTAAATCAAATATGAGCTAAATTGTTATTGGATTATAGGCTATTATGACTATATAAAATTAAATTCATTTTGGAAATATCAGATAATATACCTATCGAATTGTATTATTGATATGTTATAGTATATTATTATATGTGTGTGTGTGTCTATATATATATATATATATATATATATATATATGAGCAAATAAAATAACAATTAAATAAGAAAAAGTGACTGCCATGCAATAATATCTTTTTATATATTTGCCTATATGGTAAATAATTTTTGAAATTCTGACTTTATTTTTGTCAGCTAGGTATAGTTGAGGATAACATGATGTGAATCAGATTATAGAAATGAATCTTTTAAGAAAATTTGTTTTGAATAAACTAATAGTTATAATTAAAAGAACATACAACTAGAGAAAATCAATTTGTTCCGTTATGATGAATTTATTTATACTCTTAGGTAAAATGAGCCAGCAAATTATTTCAAACTATCACACTTTCTAGTAGTGATATAAATTGTAGTGGATATCAATTACAGATAATACAAGTTGTATGAATAAATAGACTACTTTTTAGTTTCTGTGATAGGCTAGAAATCAGTTGAATGAAGCAACCCACTTCTAGAAAAATAAGTCTTGCAAAATCAACAAGCCAGATACAAGATTAGTGAACTTAAAAGATTCAAATATATTTTAAAACGAACTTCGCATTGGTCAAATTTGTTGCTTCTCAATGTAGACCTTGTTATTGCAACTCTGATGCATATTAGTGACATACAAAATCAAACTAATGTTGCTCCATCAGGTACTTACTACCCTCTCACAAGAAGCGAAAATATGGCCCCGCCTTTATCACCTCACATCAACGCGTTGAGTCGCAGACTTGGATGAATAATAAACATTCAGAGCCAATCTACTGACATTTTTCCACCAGTGGAAGGTTAGGATGCAAAGGTGGTGTATTTTTTAGGCATTTCGCCTTTAAAATAGTGTGCTAAGAAACCAGTTCAGATGTGACCCGCCATATCATAGCTTCCCCTTCAAATTTCATTTTGCACCTACTAGAAGCTGTAGTAAGTAGCAACTCATCGCCCATTTCAAGCACCTTCGTCCTGTCTCATCCTCGAAAAACCGAAAACTCGATCCAGTAACGAAACTTCACTTTGGAGAGTGCAACATATATGGTATGTTCCCCGCCGAAATTTGCTTAGATCGCGGCGGAGTCCATTCCAACAAATTCCGGAAAAGCATATGACAGGGGGGTCATCGTAGAAGTGCAGGACTCCATATGATTAGACATATGATCCTGACTTCCTAACTGAACAATTCTTCCAATCTTTTAGATCATCCGGGATTTGCAGCTCAGCCTTTTTATTTAAGAAAGGCCAAATCAACCCTATTATTAGACGCTGTAAAAAAACACAACAATTAGAAGAAAAAAAAGTTTGTGTTTCTTCTACGTATTTTTGTTTAATCACTACCAACACATTAAAATTAGATTAAAATTGCTGCATAGAAGAGTTTTGGCGACGCGAAAATTAAAATATCAATCGGAAACAGTATTGAGAAATAGTTATTTCAAATAAAAGAATTGAGACTCTTACACTAAAAGAAGAATGGAAGAAATAATGGCTTCTTCTTGAATTGGCATGAACAACGGTCTGATTTTTCAATAGAATTGCTAAATTTTTTTTTCTTTTTTTTCTTTTTTTCCATGTTGTTTTTGCTTATCAAATGATTGAAAATTGTTGAAATTTTCCAGAGTTTTATAGATGACAAGAGGTCCATTTTTAGTTAATTCTGATAACCATATTAAGTAAAATATCTGACTCCAAGATTTAAATTTATTATGAAATCTAAGCAGATTTTTTACTAACAATTTCGGATTTTGCCATAACGAAGACTTACTATTAGATATTTACTATCTCATACCCAAAAAATTTAATCATTGATATTTGTGATGTTTGTGCATTACACAGTCAAAATTTTACTGTATTTGTAAATATGAGTACTTCCAGTTTTAGACTAATTAAGTTTTATTTTTTCTTTTAGGAATCGGAGCAACAAATGGTTGAATTTAGTTTTAGATTAATTAAGTCAAAACATAAATTAAATTGTTAAAGAATAATATGACTATATAATATTAAATTCATTTTGGTACAATGCACATGTCAAACTGTACAATTGATATGTTATATAATATTCTTGTATATTAAAAAAATTGAAAAAGAAGAAGAAAGAACTACAACTTTTTGGATATAGTAGAAGACACTAATAAGGAAAAGTGGCTGTAAGGCCAACAATATATAGATTAAATGTGCAATAATATCTTGTTACATATATGCTTATATGGTAAAAAATTTATTGAAAGTCTATTTTTTTCACCTTGGTAAACTCAGTACATTCTCAAATTTAAATTATATCCAAGGGCCAAACACTAAATAATAGAAAATAAACCAAAGGCCTAATGATGCAAAAAAAAAAATTGATTGGTTTTGCAATTGAAATCAAAGCTTTTTATTTTTTACTATTACAATTTTATTTTTTGTTATAATTCTATTCAATTTTTTCTAATTAATTTAGTTGTCCCAATTGTTTGTTGAATTTATATACTAGTTCCGTAATTAGCAAAACTCATTTTTTAAAATTTTCAAAACTTAACTTTTAATCTAAAAAAAAAACAGAAACAATATTAAAATTTAATTTTAGATTATCTAATTTACGATGAGCGAAGCAAAACAAAAGCAAGTTGAAGATAAAAATAATAAAAAAAGTCAATAAGATAAATAGGTATTGTACTGAGATAAAAAAATTGACAAATTTTAATTGATTGAAAAAATGAATAAAATTATAACGAAATTGCCAAATTAGAACATTATCATAAAAATTAAAAACATTTAGTTTAAAATTGCAAAATCACACAGAATTTTATACTTTTAAAACCATTAGGCCTTAAAAATATATACACATAATCTATAAAGCAAAATAGATGTATCACTTACCTGATATCATTTGCTTGAATTAAATCTAACCACTATTCTACCTTGAATTAAGGTTAAAATGTTTTTATGTAAGATTTAATTTGAAATAAGATCCCATCTTTGAATAGTGATGAGGATCAAACTTTTTAAAAATTATAGTTGAAAGTTTTTGAGATTAAAGAAAAATCGAATCGGATTTGATAAAACCTAAAATCATTTGTTCGGAAGTAAGAAGATCGAAATACCATGTGATATGATAGAATGAGAAGAACAATATATGTACATTGATAAAAGAAAAAAATATGATTTACTTATGCGGCGCTTCTTACAAATAAACGAGATTTATATAATAAATTTCATTCAATATCATACATACGTCAGCCCTAGTCGTGCCTCTTAAACATAAATAACATGTTACGTCATTAAAATAAATAACATATATAGAATCTCATATATAAATTATCGGACATAAGTCAATTATATACCACAATTTCATTTTCACGGTATATAATAAATGCCTTTAATTTTGTTCGAGATATGTATACCAGTTCTAATTGCGCTACTTAAAAATAAATAGCATGTCACTTTTTTAAAAATAAAAATTAAAAAAATTAATACATTCAAAAATTACAAATAGAAAACAGTAAAATTATAAAAACTACAAAAATTTATATCTAATCTCTCAAATGCATTGATGGAGCAACTAGGCAATTCGTCCACTATCCAAAACAGACCACATAATTAATTGATAGATGATTTTAAAAAAAGAAACCCAAAAAAGTAGATATGATTATCATGTCTTGAAATTTGAATGTCCATAAGAAAATTTTCTAATCTAATTCGGAACCATGCATTATACACATGAACCCAATAAAACCAAGCTCGAATACTTTTATTTCATTCACCATCCTCGTCTTTCCTTCATAAAACCAAGCTCGAATGCTTTTAGTATCTTATATTTATAAAATAAATTTGTTCTTTTTGAGAAAAAGCTTAAGCTTTATTTTATATCATTAAGAAGAACCTTAACAAGAAAAGAGGGAGGGCTAGACCATTCCCCACACACAGACATAGAATCAACTGCTTTAGCTAGGCAGTGGGCAGCTGAATTCGCTGAGCGTTTAACAAAAGCATAGGATATATCATCCATAGAGCTTAACAAAGTAGAACAATCTGTTATAATATCATAAAAATAGGAGAGATCTTTATTTAAATTTAAAACACTTTCATCTAATGATAAAATAAATAAAATATAAAAAAATAGACTACAAAATTCCCCTCTGAAATTTGATAATTTACAAATAAACTATCAGTCTCAGCCAGTTTATAGTTAGAAGAAAAATAAGGTGCCATCAAGCAAAAGAAATAAGTAAATACTATAGAAAAAAAAAATGAAATATCTAATCCTGGAATCATTCTAAGCACATCGTTCATTCTTTATCAAAATACCTTGCTCGAGTGCGTCGCCAAATACGTATTGTATCATCTATCATGCACCATTGTACATCAATGTCAACTCGATCGACCACTTTTCTCTTAACAATTCAGAGTGAAAAGATAATCAAGTAAAGAATATTATTAAAGAATAGCATTATTCACTTCTAGTCTGCATTTATACATCTTGTATAACACTAACACTTGTTTTTCATCAGATTTTTATGAAGCCAAAATCTTGGATGTAAGTTGGCCGATACCTTCAATCTCTCGGATTCACCTCCTTGTTGTATCAGAAGAAGATGCATTTTCCAAGGCGGTGAACATGAAATTCCCAGAAAACATGGCTTCTTTGTCTGCGCATCCAATTCCACAACTTAGTCAAATTTCTACTAAGCAACAGTCAACAGATACAAATGAGTAACTTAAAAGAGCCACTAAAATTGCATCATAGAATTCCCAGGTAGATATTAGACCGCCCAACTTAATGTATTAACTAGTTTCAAAAGTAAACCTACGGACAGAATCAATAATTGTTAGATGAAAATGTGAATTACGGCTAAATAGTTACGGCATCATGTATGATTCCCTATTATACACAATTTTTCTTCCCCTGTTTCCTCTTCTCACTTTGTGTCAATTAAGTTGGGACAATTTGTAACTTGATATATAAAAGTTTGTCATCAAGAAAGCAACTTCAAAATGAAGTCATCTGCAAATCCAACAAACGTACCTGTTAATGAAAAACAATCGACTTCATGACGTACATATCTTGCCATTGCCTGCATAAATCCGTAATGAACGAACATTCAGTCACATTCGGCATATATTTGTGATGGAAACAAGTTGAAAGATATTTTGGGAGCTAAAAATAAACAGAATCTAAGATGCATGCCTGGACAGCACGTAATGCACTAGCATCTGGCTCTGAACTCCCATCATCAGAAAAGACATTCCTGTAATACACGCAAACTGGTGAGGAAAAGAACACACACACACTAATTTAAAAATTAGTTGCTCCTAACGCATACTACATAGAAAAGGAAATTTATTTCTTTATCATAGTAGTACCACTACCATCATGATCATGCATTTCTATGACATTCACATAAGCTAATTTTGAAGCCTTGAAATGGATCTAATGATATGCTTAATTTGAAATACGACAAAAGGTCCCATCCATGAGCAAACAGCTTCCTTAGTTTCCAACTCTAAAGAAGTATCTTTTGTGGTTATACATTATAAGATGCATTGATCTTTTAAAAAAAAATTAATCAAAAATATAAGGGGTCGAAGGACAGTTTCTGCTCAGTGCAAGTTGCAAAAGATTTAACAATAAAGGGATATACACAAAAAACCCAGCAAAGATCAAATTTAATTACTATCAAAATTACACTACTAAAATAACATTTTCATCCAATAATAAAATGCAGAATTCATATCAAAGACATTTATAGATTGAACCTTGACAACAATCTTACTTCCAAACCACCTTCACTAGCTCAGTAGATTTAGCCTCAGGAAGCAAGGCAGCATCATAAGCAACAATGTTACCATAAAATATCTTCTCCAATTCTTTCATCCATTTTATCAACAGTAAGTTAACCTGCCATTCAAAAGCTTAATTATCACAAACACTTTAGAGAACACTTCTAAAGTGAAATACAAAAGAAGTCAAATGATGGCACTGCGTCTAATACAGTAGTAGTTAATCCCGCTGCACCATAACCAGTATGAAATCAACGCAGAAACCACGAAATGAGGTTAATTCCGTAACTAAACACGACAAAATAATAAAGGAATAAACATATTACGCCAGCTTTAGAAACTCTGAGCTCAACATCATGATTGTAAATCTCATACAAATACTGCCCGAATTCAACACCCTCATTCCCTTCCTGTTTTAATCGGCGCAGGACAAGCCACATGTGGAGCACAAGCAATGAGAATGTCATTTTAAATGTCTTCTCCAAATTGAACACTGCAATACAATAAAAGAAAATTAAAAACTCTTAAACACCTACAATTACACATACAACACAAATAAACAAAAAATACTCGAAAATTAGACGAACAGCTGACCGTCGTAAATTAGAGGCTTATCAACTTGCGAAACAATGCGCTTGTAAACCACATTAGCACCTCTAATAGATTTGCTTTGTGTACTATAGAACAGCATAAGCTTAAGAAAAAACCGCTTAATGCCTTGATAATCAGGTTCGTTAACCCTAAGCGGAGAATCCTTCGGTATAGTCAACGAACGTGGCTTTGACCAAAACATTTTATCCAAATTTACCTGAAAAAGAAAACAAATACAGTTGATTAATTGTTAATATTTGACTCATCAATTAAAATCTCACAAGGATTAGGGTTTTACACGTGCCGGTGATTTGGAAGGGGAAGGGAGTCCGGCAGAATCATGAGAAGGAGCCGGTGATACAGCGGCGGACGCCGATGATTTGGAGAGGCATTGAATGGAGAAAAGATTGTGTTTGTGATTTGAAGAGTAGAGTTTGGAGAGTTGGGAAGCTGTTCGGTTCCATCTCGACAACATTTCAGAGAGTTTCGCAGTGAGTGTTCTAATTTTTCTTTCTGTTAAACCTCAATTCTTAAGTTCGATCGACACGCCGGTGAGCTGATCGGAAGAGGAGATTTTAGTGGTGAAATGAATAGAATTAACGGCTACGATTGAGCTACGCATTATATCGTAGCTGGTCCGGGTTCGGCCCACCACTTGATGCGTGCCATCCTTTGATCCATGTCAAAATTTTATTTTTTGGGTTAAGTACTCTGTAGGTTACCGAATTATCAATATATTGCAAAACAGTTACCGAATTTTAATTTATTTTAAAAAGATTACTGAACTTTCAATTTATTTCAAAAAAATATTGAATCTTAATTTGTTTCGAAAATGTTATCAAACTATCAATATCTTACAAAAATGAAACCAAATATTTTTTTTGTTTTTAATATATTACCGAAAATTTATTTTCTAAATCATCTGAACCATACGACACAATTTTAAACGCCACATAAACTATACGCGTATAAATCCTCAATTTAATTAAAAACCTTCCATTGATAAAAAAAAAATTGATAGCCTTTTAGAAAAAAATAAAAGTTTGGTATTTTTTTATAATAAATTGATAGTTTGATAACCTTTTCGAAATAAATCAAAGTTTATTATCCTTTTTGAAATGAAATTGAAAGTTCATTAACCTTTTTGAAATAAATGAAGTTCGATAGCCTTTTTGAAATAGCGGTAACCTGCAAAGTATTTAACCCTTATTTTTTTAAAAGAAGTTGGGAAATGATGGAAACCAAATTCCAGTATAAATAAAATGGAACCAAGTCCTACATGATCTATTCTTCTGGGTGAATTCTAGGACACGCCCGAGGCGAAAGCCAAATGAAACTCATGCTCGAATCCACGAGACTCTCCAAGCTTGAAGACTAAAGAGGGATTCGCCCAAATCTCTAGAATGATTGATTCCCATAGGACTCGGTCAACAGATAGAACCTATGTCAAAACGACTCACCAGAGACCTATTTATACGAGAAGAATAATATTTAGAAGTCCGAATATAATGGATCACTTTCCTATTCAGAGACAACCTCCTATTTAGGAAGATAAGCATATTCAGGCTGATATTTCTAAATAGGACTTCCTTTTAATAAGGAATCATTTCCTATTCAAACACAAAACTACTAAGTATGAACCACTTTTCTATTTGGATCCAATTAGGTATTCTTTCGACTACTATATAAAGAGTTTGAGATATGCCTAAACACACAATTGTATTTAATACGCAAAAACACTGCTCAGATCCTAAACTGACTTTAGCATTAGAGAGTTAATCGGACAACCACTGTCTAATTGGCTATCTACCCTGTTTTGCAGGTTTAATCAAGATGATCAGAAGGTAGACTACATCAATTGACGTTGTCTGGGGAAAAATTTGACAACTTCAAAATCAAAAAAAAATTCTAAACTCAAAACAAATTCTCATTGAAGGAATGACTTCTGACGGATCAAACCTAAAAAATAAGCACCAATGAATCCAAAGAATTTGGATCAGTCCTCACCTATAGGCTTAAACACCTCCAAAACACCTAATGTCACTAGCAACGACGATCTCAACACCACATGAGCAAAAACCAACACTGGAGGAACTTCATACTCGACACCCTAGTATCAAACGCAACAAATTAGAGGAAACAATCCTATTGTCTTCCCAGATCTAGATGGAAACAACAAACCAACTCCAAACGTGATATTCCCAAAGTCTATCACGAGATGTTAAAAAAGATGTTAGAAGCATTTCAGACCAACCTGGACAAGATGTTAAAAAAACGCTTAATGCCTTGATAATCAGATTCGTTAACCCTAAGCGGACAATCCTTCGATATAGTCAACGAACGTGGCTTTGATCAAAACATTTTATCCAAATTTACCTAAAAAAGAAAACAAATACAGTTGATTAATTGTTAATATTTGACTAATTATCAATTAAAATCTCACAAGGATTAGGGTTTTCCACATGCCAGTGATTTGGAAGGGGAAGGGAGTCCAGCGGAATCACGAGGAGGAGCCGATGATAGAGCGGGACGCCGATGATTTGGAGAGGCATTGAATGGAGAAAAGATTGTGTTTATAATTTGAAGAGTAGAGTTTGGAGAGTTGAGAAGCGGTTATGTTCCATCTTGACAACATTTCAGAGAGTTTAGCAGTGAGTGTTCTAATTTTTCTTTTTGTTAAACCTCAATTCTTAAGCTCGATCGACACGTCGGTGAAATGATCGGAAGAGGAGATTTTAGTAGTGAAGTGAAATTGGATTGACGTCTACGATTGAGCCACATATTATACTATGAACAAAAGGTCAACGCGCTCCTGAACTTGCAACACAATATCATCTAATCCAATTTATACGTTTTTAAACAACTAACTCCAAAATTCTTTATTTTGGATCAAATAACCTTATAATTTTTATTTTTATTTTAAAAAATGGATTTAAGATAATTATATCGCAACAATTAGGGAAGTATTTAATTATTTTTTTGCATCTCTCATTTTCGATTTGTATTTTACGCGTTTCTAAAATACAATTATGGAGTTATTTGACCCAAAAATGAAGAGTTTTATGGTTTATTGCTCAAAAGAATATAAATTGGGTTAGATGATCCCGTTTCACAAGCGCGTTGACCCTTTGTTCATTATATTATTTGCTGATTTTGATCCATATTGAAATTTTATTTTTCTTTATTGTTTAAGATAATATTTTGAAAAATTTACTTATTTATCTAAAAATAAAAATTAATTACATTTTTTTATCTCAACACGAAAATAGTTAAACAAATAGCTCATGTTTTTTCCCAATTTTATATTTTTACTCTCGTAATTTAAAAATTTATGCTTTTACTCCGTTATCATATCGGTATCATAAACATTATCATATCGACATTATAATTTTTCTGTAAAATTACTTTACGTACTTTATCAAACTATTATCAATAAACTTATCATATTATTATCATAACCTACTTTCATAATATATCATAAATATTACGCCAAACCCTCAAAAAATATAAAAAATTTGTGATTTTTGTCGGTTATGACCAAAGTTTTCAAAATTTGCAAATATAACCTGTTTTGACAAATTATGTTCCTTCTATAGTCATTTGGAGCATATCAGCTCCAAACCATTTTGTAGCAGCTCATCAGGCGAGGAGGTGTTGTTCCTTAGGTGAGGAACATATCTGCTCCTCCAACGACGAGGAGCCTTCTCGGGAAAAAACATATATTTTTAAAAAAAATTATAAACTTTTTTTATTAACTTTTTTTAAAAAAAAAATTGTCGGAAAAAAATTTGTATATGACGGGGACAGGATGATTAATTAATTAGTTTTAATTGATATATTTTATTCACTTATAGATAAAATAAATGAAGAAGAGGGTGAAGAGGGTGAAAATATTTTAAAAAATTATAAATATAAAAGCGATAAATATTTTAAGAGTTGAGTTAAAATGATTTATAGTTTGACGGTGTAAATATTTTTTTTTAAAAAATCTAAAAATTTATTTGGACTTTTTACCTTGCATTCAGTGGCGGAACTAGGGAGGGTCGAGGAGGATCGACCGACCCTCTTCGCCGGGAAAAAATTAAAAAAAGAAACAATTTTTTTGGGTTTTTAACCAGTAGGTGCGGTTATAACCTCCCCTACGTGTGTTAGGGGCAGTTTTTCTCTGTAACCGCCCTACCGCTGCAAATTTACATATTTGGAGTATATTACAGCCGCTTGATTTTTTTTTTAAATAGTCGAATGTAAAAAATTTAACCTTTCTAAGTTGGAGTTCTGGTTCCGCCACTTCGTGCAGTCGCCTAGGTGGCATACGTGTGACATATCTTGTCAGCGCAACGTGGGTGCCACATATGCAAAATCAATTGAAATTTGAGAGTTAGACAAAATCGAAATAAAATCATGCGTTTTAGGACAAACTGAATAAATTTGAAAAGTTTGGACTTTTATAGAACTTTCTTCAAAGGTTTGGCTTTTTTGGTTATTTGGCCTAAAATAATTTACTAAAGGTTCATAATATCAAAATAAACTAAAAAAGATTAGTTTTATACTGAACATGTACTTTACTAAAAATTAGTTTAGAACAGTTTGCAATGCTGATAAAATAAACTTTTAAAAAATTATAGTTTTAAAATTAATTAAATGTAAATTTAATTTATAAGTGTTTATAATAATAACAAAAAGTAAACTTTCATATTAAATCAATTACCCATAATAATTGTCTATAGCTGTAATTGTGAGTGGATGATTGTTATAAGCAATGATTAAAAACCGGATTAAATTGGCCGGTCGAATATAAGTGTTGGGCTGCAAATTGTTAAGGTCATGAGTTCAATTATTCCCAAAAGCGCTCCCCCTCCTTAATTATATAAAAAAAAAAGATTAGGTCGGTCGTTCGAACAGATTGATAAAATATAAAAGGACCGAATCGAAGTAAAAGAATCGGATTGAACATGTAGTTCAACCGGTGATCGACTCTCTTGAACTGCCGGTCAAAGCGAACAAAGCGAACTACCGTTGGTAATTTTATGTATTATTTGTTTTAAAATTTCACTCAGCTGGTTGAACCATGAACTAGTTTATATGAGGATTTAGTTAATCTTTGCTACATCAATACTAAGATAAATGGAGAAAAGATGGTAAGTAATAGTTTGATGATGAAATTGAAGCTTTTTATAATAAATGTAGTAGCCAGTACACGAGCTCTAAAAAAACTAGGATTGCTTTTGTTTCAACTATGGATACAGTATTTTAACAATCGGTACTGAATTAGGATAGGAGTAGTAATTAGTAGTACAAATCTTAGGATGTTTTTCTTTTCCTTTTGAGAAAAGGATTTTCATCCAAAATCTGTATAAACAGCAAACTCATTTATAATATTTAACATGCTCCATAGATTTAAAAAATAAACTAGATTCTAAAAGCCCTATATAAGCTGCCGAAGTGAGGAATTTTCGTACCAATTAAGATGGAGACAGAAGAAAGTAGCGGAGCTTTATGTATTTCAGCCATTCCGGGCAATAAAAGTTGGATTATTTTGGGAAGCTGTTGTATACCCGCTATCTTTATTATTATAAACCTTCAGCTTGCAACAGCATACCCTCACAGCGCTCTTCTCATCTCACTCCTTTCGTTATTTTGTGCCCCTGTTGTCGCTTTTCTGGCGTGGTTTCCACTCATTACTTCTTTTCGCGATGGCAAAGATGTGGTTCCTCATCTACTCGGCCGCTCAGCCTCGTCTCTACTGCACCAATTGGTTTCTATCGGCGCTGCAGTATTGCTTCGAGCAATATTTCATTATAGTTATACCCTTATTATCCAACTTGTATTGTACACGGCCGTTTTTCTACGCTCTCTCATAAGACTCCGGTACAACGTTTTAGATTTGAGGATTCGAGATGCAGTATTGGCCGCAATTATGCAGTTTAGCGTGTATTTTACAGCATTTACAAATATTTATGTTTTCGGTGGGGTTCTCAGCTTATGTGGACTTGTTATTTTGTATCAGTTTTGCACCTATAAAGCACCCGATCATGACATCTATACTTATAATAACAATGACGATATTTCTGGTAACTCCAGACTTAAGTCATTCTTCGGTGGTATGGTTGAATTTTTTGTCTCTGGTCGTCCTGTTGGTGCTCTAACGGAACCATCAGAGGCGGCCGCTAACACCAATATCCATGTCCATACCGGGGAGCAAGTTTGAAGATTCTGATTCATTTATTTAGCTCTGTTTTGATTGTAATTGTTGTTGTAAAAAATTGTTTTTAATTTTGTCTTATTCTTAAGTTGTCCTTTTGTGTTATTTCAAAACAACATAAATCCTACATGGAAAGTGTAGAACTTCAATAATGAGTTTATATGGGGTTTATGCAATATAGGCTCATAAGTGTGTTGAGGGGGAAGCAATGGGCTCGCCCCCCCCCCCCCCCCCCTCCGGAGTAGGCTTGTGGGTTGGAGTTCGGGATGAAAGTCAAGTAGGCTTGACTAATCTTTTTGCTACCCGGTTTTATTATTATTTATTCCTCTACTAAGATTTTCGGTTTTTTTTAACTTAACCAATTTTATGTCTACATTCATTTACTTAATAATTAAGTTTGATTTTAAACTTTAAATCGTGACTTGCTGGATTAGGGGAGATACTTGATTCGTATCAAATATTTAAAACAGCTTCTCATGCTTTCAGTATATTAACTGAAGAGCTTGTTGTATCCTGTGACATATCGCACATACTGCGAAATATTTCTTAAGGACAGTGATATCACGCCTCAAGCAAATAATCAATAACATTTTGTATTTCTATTTTACACGACAATCTTAAGAAATATGTCTTCTGATACTTTGCACACGGGTGTTACTGATACTGAGAAATCCGACGCTCCACCTACGGTTACGCTTCCTATACTGCTGTTGTTCCGCCAACCTTGATGGCTACTGTTCCATACGCCAAACCCTTTCCAGACATCTCAAAGATACAAGTCTTTGATGGTGAAAACTTTCGGCGATGGCAGAAGCAGATTTTTACTGTTCTCGACATGCACGGTGTTGCCTCTGCATTAACCAGGGCAAAACCACTTCCTACTGCTGTCAAGGAATCTGAAACATGGCTTTATGCCAATAAGGTTTGTCGACACATAATAATCAGTACATTATCTAATAGACCTGTTGTTTGAAAAATTTACAAAAATCAGAAAATAAATTAGTATATTTCACTAAAACACAAAGCTCTCTCACTAATTAACCTAAATATAAAGATATGGGGGCTCAAAAGACCTACTGTTTGAAAAATTGAATGCCACCTTATAAGCAGTACTCAAAATCAAATGATGTGTTTAAGTCACCATAAGTTTTGAAAAAATATTAAGGTTATTATTGAGAAAGTAAAAATAATAAATGTCTAAGTAACAATGGTATTAAACATTAGGGCTATTTTTGTACCTTTCGCAAACTTTTACACTGTCGTACTGTAATAGGATACAAATACAATTACTTATTGTACAAGGAAGGTCCATGAATGATATAAGTACCAGGCGATTCCCGGGAATAAAACTTGGATTCTTTTGGATTACTGCTCTCCATTCCCTTTCTTTTCTATTTTATTCCTTCAAATTTTAGTAGCAACCCATTGCAACATTCTCTATATTTTAACTGGCTTTAATATTCCACCTTTTTAATGTTTTCTATTTATGGTCTCACCTTTTAAAATTTCAGTTTTAGCCTATCTTTTAATTTTCACTTTTAGTTATAGTCATTTGTTCAAGTTGGAATGGAAAAAAAGTTCAAATATTTCGTTTATATATTACTCCATATTGTTCCAATTTGCATTTTTATCATAATAATTTTCAAAAATGAAGTAATATGGGAGGTTTATTTAAATCTTTTTGAACTTCAATTTAGATAAATGGTACAATTGAAAATAAAAATTAAAAGGCTTTATTACTTAAAAAATTTCCTTCTGCATATAGGCACGTGACATATGATTCAACGTCTTATTGTCTAGGTGGCAATAACTTGTGATCCAGCTAAGTGCCACCTGCGGCTCTACTGGATAATGACAATTCATCTCAAAAATTCAAAAGCGGGGGTTGCCAGGTATCATCTAGGTCTGTGCAAAAATCAAACCGAACCAAAATTCCGAACTAAAATCGAACCGAAAAATGCAAAATGATTCGGTTATTAGGTGATATGGAACGGTTTCATTAGGCAAATAGAAATTCTGCCTTTTGGTATCAAGTTCGGTTTTAATTAAACCGAATTAGCAAAACAACATTGTTTTATAAAACATAAAACGAGGTTGTTTTGTGAGTTTAGATGTACAACTAATTAACCTTACATTTAATAATCTTATTTCATCATTCCATCCTACCATAGTCTTAATATAATTGCCTATATTGTAGAAAATCTGGATTGTGTCATGTTTATTATGTATTTAACCTCATAAAAAAAATAAAAATTTCAATTAAGTAATTTTAAATTTATAATCGATTGCATACCGAAATTTGCAGATTTAGGAAGCATCGCCAGAGCATGAGCTACATTTGTCATCACTTGCCAAATTTGCCAATGCCCCAGCTGCACACTCCTGACAAGAGTTATACAGTTCACTATTTATCCTTAAAATGCTCCGGTTGTTGCAGAATTACTTAGGAAGTCATAAGCAAAGTGCAAAATACATACAAGAACGCCATCATTGTTGGAGGGCCATTTATAAATAAGGTCGACCAAATCTTTTATACTGCCAGCTACAACAGATGGCCACAGTGCCTAGCCAGCAAATTCATAGCCTCGGAGCTAACTTCGCTAACACCTGAAAGCTGAACTGCTCGAGTAACCGTTTAAGTCTCTAGCGCAAGACAAGAAATGGTAGAAATCAAAGGATAATTTTTAGGAAGAGGATTTCCATCCAACATCTATATAAACAGTCAAAACCCCAGCCCAAACCAAGATGGAGAGCACAGAGACAGAAACTTTTTTCATTTCAGGTATAGATTATCCAGCGGCCATTCCCGGAAATAAAAATTGGATTATTTTGGGCCACTGCTCTACATTCCCTTTCTTTTATCTTATATTCCATACCTTTTCAGCACCATATCGTGTCAACCTGTTTGACAACGTTATTCTCATCGTATCCGTCGCCTTTTGTATCCCCCGTCACTCTTCTAGCGTGCTTTGCACTCGGTGTTTCTTTTCACCATGGCATAGATGTGGCCCCTCATGTGCTCGGCCGCTCAGCTTTATGTTTCCACCAATTGATTTCCATCGGCGCCGCTATGCTGCTCCGAGCGCTGTTGCTTTATAATTATACCTTTATTATCTCACTCCTATTCTATACTATTTATCTACGCTCTCTCATGAGACTCCGATACAATGTTTTGGATTTGAAGATTCGAGATGCAGTGTTTGCAGTATTTATGCAGTTTGGCGTGTATTTTACGGCATTCAGAAATATTTATGTTTTTAGTGGGGCTCTCCGCCTGTGCGGACTTGTTATTTTGTATCAGATTTGCGCGTATAAAGTCCCTTGTCATGGCATCTACACTGATAATAATAACAATGACATTGGCAGCTCGAGCCTACTAAAGTCATTCTTTGGTTTTTTAGTTGAATTCCTTATTTCTGGTCATCCCGTTGATAATCTACTCGAACAGAACAATGCTGCTGAACCAGCCGCTGATAGCCAAATTCTGGAGCAAGTTTGATTCATTTAGATTGTTATTATCCAAGAATTGAGTATAGAAAAATTTGGGAGGCTGCCCGTTTATTTTCTATTGTGATTCTGCAAACAATTTGGTATAGTACAATTTTTGTTGTAGTTTTTTTAGTAGTTGTGTAGTAATTTAATACAATTTTTGACATTTAATAGCAATTTCAATGGCTTAATTTTCCAATTTTGATCACTTAATTAGCCACCATTATGTTACTTCCGGCTGTAATAACTTGTGAAGTACGCAATTGTTATTATTTCCAGTGTTTTCAAACCCGGACCGGACCGGCCGGTTCAACCGGTTAGACCGGAAACCGGAGGTCTGTCCGGGTCAAATGATGCTTAATACCCGGATTTCTGGTTTAACCGGTTTGAACCGGAAAAACCCGCAAAAAATAGAGACCCGTTGAACCGGAACACCCTTCACAACCGGCCGGTTTAATATAAATCTGGAATCTTACAGATTGACTGAGATTTAGGGGATCTGATTTAATGAAAAATTAATAGAAGAACATGAGATTATTAGATGAAAATACTTTAATTCCTTGAATAATGAAAGTTTAGTGGTGGATAAATATAAGCTCCACTTTTCTGGTTGTGACTTGTGAGCAATGCATGTTGAGAGAAGAAATGGTTGCCGCCGCTGCTAGGTATTGAAATTTAGAAAGAATTAGTAGTGGCTAGGTTAATGTTGGAGATGAAAAAATATATATTGGGCCAGGCTTATTATTGAGTTAGAATTGTATTTATTTTTTAACATGTAAAGTTACTGCAGTCTAAGAAAGTCATATTGATTGTCCATTTTATTAAAAACTTTAAATTTATTTTCATATATATTATAATTTATATATATTTTTTAGTTTTTATTTAAACGGTTGGACCAAAGGTTGAACCGGTTCAACCGGTTGGACCTTGAACCGGTGGACATACCGGTTCTGTCAACGGTTCGGGTTTTAAAACATTGATTATTTCCTTCAGTGTTTGGCTTGAGAAATTAAGTTCGGTTAGACTACGCAAATATAAAATTTTATGGCAATTTCAATACATTATATGGCAAGTAAATGCTATATAGATACTGCATAGGCAGTTCAAAGAAATTCAAAAGTGAATATGTTCGTGATTTTCTCAGCTCTGGCGGATCGATTTGTTTAGGTGCTGTCGGAACTTGACTTCTTTCCGGCAGAAGTTCAATGCAAGAGCATGGCTATGATCACATCTTTTCAAGATGCATCACTACAAGAAACCTTAGGCTTGGCATGACCCTTCACTCTCATCTCATCAAGACAGCACTTGTCTTTAACTCTTTTGTCTCCCACCGTTTGATGGACATGTACAACAAATGCAACGCCATTGCCAATGTCCAAAAAGTTTTTGATGACAATCCCGTTAAGAATATTCGATCTTGGAACACTATAATCGCTTCTTATTCGCATGCTGCTATGTTCGACACTGCCCGTCACCTGTTCGATACAATGCCTGAACCAAATCTTGTTAGCTATAATTCACTCATTTCTGGCTTGTCTCGTCATGGCTTTCATAACGAAGCAGTTGGTGTTTTTAAAATGATCCAAAGAGACTCTGGTTATTTATGTTTTGATGAGTTTACGGTGGTCAGTGTAGCTGCTTCTTTAGGCCAATTGGATATGTTACGTGAACTGCATGGGGCAGCAATACTTATCGGGTTGGAGTTTAATACCATAGTTTATAACGCTTTAGTTGATGCTTACGGCAAATGTGGCGAACCTAATATGTCTTATCGTATATTTCGTCGAATAATTAGAAGGGATGTTGTCTCATGGACTTCTATGGTCGCAGCCTATACTCGGGCTTGTAGAATGGATGATGCTTTTCGTGTTTTTGAAGAAATGCCAGTTAAGAATGTTGTTTCTTGGACTAGTTTGATAGCTGGTTTTGCAAAACACGGGAGTAGTTATAAGGCTTTGGAGCTTTTTGTACGAATGCAGGAAGCTGGTGTTCTGCCCAGTGCATTTACCTTAGTTAGCGTTTTAAATGCTTGTGCAGATCAAGCGCTTATTGAGAAAGGTAAACAGATTCACGGATACATCATTAGAAGGAGGAGTGAGATCGATGCGTCCAATATTTACATATTTAATGCATTAATCGACATGTATTGTAAGTGCGGAGAGATGAAATCATCAAAGGCGTTGTTTGAGAGTATGCCAGAGAAGGATGTCGTGTCTTGGAACTCGCTGGTAACAGGACTTGCACAAAATGGATATGCGGAGGAATCACTCGAGCTCTTTCAGAAGATGAAAGCAGCAAACAAGATCCCAAATCATGTCACATTTCTCGGGGTGTTATCTGCTTGTAGTCACAGAGGTCTAGTTTCTGAAGGACTTCAAATTCTGGAGGCTATGGAGAATGTTTACGGCGTAATCCCAAACGCAGATCACTATTCGGTATTGGTTGATCTGTTAGCAAGGAAAAACAGGCTGGAGGAAGCAATGAAGTTAATAGAGAAATCACTAAATGGATCAACACATGCTGGTATGTGGGGCGCACTCTTGGGCGCTTGTCGTGTCCATGGAAATGCAGATCTTGGTAGCCATGCGGCTGAAGCCCTTTTTGAGTTGGAACCTACTAATGCTGGAAGGTACATTATGCTGTCCAACATATATGCTGCAGCTAATAAGTGGAATGAAGCCGAGAGGGTGAGGAAGGTGATTGGGGAAAAAGGATTAAGAAAAGATGCTGCTCAAAGTTGGATTGAGGTGAGAAATGAAAGATATCAATTTGTTAGCGGAGGCAGAGTCCATCCTCGGATTGAAGATATTAACAAATTGATTACTCACCTGTTTTTCCACATGAAGGGGATTACTTGGGATGATGCTTTATTATGAAGTTATCAAAGAAACTCTTAGAGGAATACTGCATTATGTTTTGGTCTAAACAACCAACGAGCTATAGCTCAATAATAAACAGTTCGACCCTGCACTTGAAAATATCGCCAATCTCAGTTCCAGGAACAGATCCCACCCGTTTTGTTGTATTAACACATCCCTAAACGCATCTTCATGAAGGTTAATACTAAAGGATGTTCCCTTCGATTTGGCGTCAACTTTAAATTTCGAAAGCACCTCATTGAACAATTTTAAAGCATCTTTAAATTTCTCTATTGTTGGGCGATGGGTTCGATTGGACTGAGACCTTGTTCTTGACGTCGGAACAAGAACCCCTGTTCATGGAAACAGAACAAGAAAGAACCCTGTTCCTGGAATTGGGGATAATAGCATATGCTGTTATTGGCTCATCTTGCGGCCAGATTCACCAAAAATTAAAAGAACTTGCAGCGCAATTTGATTTGAATTTTAACTCGTAAAAAGACAATAAATTGCTATATATTGCTGCAGAATGTATACAAAATTGATTGAAGCATTTATCACATAAGTTTCAGCTTCTCGGTTCACCTAACTCTTAAGAATATAGAATTTCAATTTACAACTTCCTCAACACAAATAAAAATAAATTACATACATTAGCTCTGTATTGATTTTTATCTCTGCTAACCTCCGAATCCAGAAAATAACAATCATGGATTCAAGATTATTGGAGATATTGCCGAAGATCTTCGCCGCTCATCGACTCCATTTCCTTGAGAATGTCTTGCGCTAGAGATTTAACGGGTAGTTCCACGTCCTCGAGCAGTTCACCCAGAAAGGGGATGGTTTCGGGCAGCAATACTAGGTATTCTTCTTTAAGATTATCCAGTAGATACTTCACAATTCTCAATCCTAAAATTCGAGCACGCAACTTCTCGCTTCGAGTTTGCAGCAATACCTGAAAAGTCCAATAAAATAAAAATTACGCGACATATCAAACTCTTCATCTTGCCAACTGAGTCAAAAATAAATTCTCAAACAATCATACAGGAAAGCTTCAATATTCTTACAATTGTGAATAATTAGTTGCATTAGATTATACAGATCTACGAGGATATGTTAATTTGAAAAAGACTGGAACACCTCATATAAGAATTTTGAATGTGAGACATGGTTTGAAAATTCTTGAAAAGAAAACAGAGTGAGAAAAATAGGGCACTCTTTTAGCTGATATCCAACTTTTGTCAAAAACTATAGGTGTTTCAAGGTAACAATGTAGAAATTTTTTATTCTAAAAGACCCCATATCCATATCCATTGAAATTTGTGGCTATTATATTCGGTCATAATTTCTCAAATGAGTCGGGCTGACCTAAAATAAAATGTAAATAACTTTCATATCATTGACAGGCAAAGTGCAAACAAAACCCCCTGTAAAGATTCATTCAATAATTTGAACTGAAAAGGCTCAACCCTTGCAATCGGAAGAAATGGACAAAAATGCAGCACTGGAAAGAAATAACGATTTCAAAAATCACCTCATGGTTCAGAGGTTTCCATAGAAGGTCAGTTCCTGCAGTTACAGCCATTTGACCAATGCAAACCACCAACAAATCATCAACTTCCTCAATAGATGGTATGCCTGGATGTTCTTCTAGAGAAGAAGGTGGCTCCACAATGAGCTGTGAGATTATGGGTTTCAACAGAACCTGCCATCACAATTCAAAAAATAAAAAAGGTAAGAAAGAGAACAAAACTAACATTGGCACAAGAGATAGGATCTTGTAGAGAGACGGAAGTATCAGAGAACAGCCGACATTCAAATAAAATTGAAATACACCAATGTGCTGTAAAAATCTACAGCACAAAGGGAGTACTAATGATATTGATATTGCCAATTGGACAAAGTATGCAGCAGAAACAGTTTAACTGCCGGGCGTATGAACTGAATTTTGGTATATACAGCACCCGTTTAATAATAAGGTGATGATTGATGAGTTAAACGAATGTGAAGTTTGTAATGCAGGATTCTACTTTATTAACATGACCAGCTTAAAGAAGATAAAAATGAAAAAAAATCATAAACTCATCATCAAGATTATATTTTACTCCCTTAAACAGCATGACCTGCAAACTTGTTTATAGCTGCATGTCACAAAGTTGGAGTTTTGCAAGTGCAGATTACTAACCTGAAAATTTGAGGAGTCAACAAATTTAAGGCTTTCAGTGTCATACAGAAAACATTTATGTAAAGCAGATAGGACTAATGCCGTTAGATGCCAGTTTTTAAGGGATAAACAACTGGTGTTTCCTTTTATTTCTTTTCCTGTTTCCTGGATCTTGGCTTTCTTTTTCTTTCGAATCAAAGCGGCACCTTTTGCATCAGCAGCATCCATGAGATGTTTTACACATCCATCACGTAAGTATTTGAAATAAGGAACAAAAAGGGACCTGCAATAACCAATGAGAAATGGCTCAATGTCTTAGAGATAGCATACACTACAAAAGAAAAAGAAAATTCTACAGCCGCTATCAACCATATACCCTGAAAACAGATGAACTATTTATTGACAACTACTGTTAATATCCTAACACGATAATTTCCCACGAATGTCTGACTTATATTACACAAATGGGTGTTAACACGCAAAATGATGTCCAATTGAAACTTGCAATATAATAAAGTGCATTATATCAGGATGAACCATCAAAATATGTGAACTCAAATATCATAATTAGAACCACAACATGATGAACAATTTAGAAAGCAAGGAGTAATATGTGAACTCAAATATCATAATAAACAGTTAGCAAGCAAGGAGCACTAAAAATGAAATTTTAGGTCAGGCAATTTAAAGAACAAACAATTAAGCAAATGGGACACATAGGGCTCACCTATGATTCTCAGCAAGTTTGTTGACCAAACCATATAATGCAATGGACCTATCAATTGATGCATGACCCTCATTATCATTATCTTCAATATGCAACTCCGCCCAGTCAACACTATTAAGAAATAGAGGCTTAAACATTGATTCTGTAAGTTTCATAGTCAAAGATATCATAGCATCAAGTACACTTTTTTCGACAACATCGATGTTCTTAATTGAAGTAGGCTGTTGACGACGAAGATCGAGAGCACCCAAGCAAACGTCATAAATCTTTTCATGGTAACCACCAACAGATGATCTATCCATCTTACCAACTAAGCTTCCAAGCAATTTAAAAGAAGTTGCCACACTTAAGTCCCCAGACTCCACTGCTTTAGAATGTAATGCTAGCAAAGGCGGCAGAGCAAGTCGAACCTGCACAAGCAAAAGCCAGGATTGGCATTCATCAAATAAGGATGGATAAGATAAACAGAATAAGCAGATTCTCCAAAAACTTACAGGGATTTTCTCAGTAAAGAGCCTTCGTACTACATCTGCTTTCAATTTTAGCTTTGGCTTGGATTCAGTTGTATACTCAGGTCCAAGAACTAGTAGTTCTATAACTTCTTTGAGATATGGATTTAAAAAGCCACCAAGCTTGTCCACAACTGCCTCCAGAATTAAAAGAATAGACTGCATGACTGATTCTTTTGAAGTTGATAGTGCAGGAGAGGTGTTATCATCACCATTTTTAAATGAGATTTCATGAGATATCTTAATTACATTTTTCATAATGCTTGGAAGTTCAGATAATGCTCTTGGTCCAAGCACATTAACTAAAGCACCAGTTGTGCGAAGGCAGCTAGAAGAAATGGCCAAGACGGGTGAGCTAATGCCTCTTGCAATAGATGGAAGGCATATGCTGAAGATAGAATAATCAGAAGAAAAGCTATTCGCCAAGACTTCCAGAGCAGAAATTGCTGAAAGTTTTAGTGGTGCATCTACTATATTCTTCTCATCATCAATTAACCCAACAATTTTCAAACACATCTTGTGAAACGATTCAAGCGAACTCTCATCCATATGGAGCCAACCAGTACTTGAATTTACATTCAAATTCCTTTTCCCCTTGCTGTTCTCTTTATTTGACTGACGATCCCTTAATGTCTCGCAAAGAAGCCCAAGAGCCTAAGTGCAAGCGAGATTTAAAAACGTCAGAAATATCCAGGTTTCAGCATAAAGGAAAAGCTAAGAATTTGAACTGAAAGCCTAAACGAATACGAATTTATTAACCTATAACGAATGTAGTAAAAGTTATGATTCACACAGCAAAAATTGAAACTTCCAAGTGATTTTTTTTAGCAGCAATAAACACATTTACATATGAACTAATGTTAATAATGGATTTGTTACGCGTCAATTCAGTAAACTTGATATTGTATTATAAAAAATAGTAAATGCATGGAGTCAAATAAAGATGCCTAGAATTCTAATGAAAGCAAGAATGACATTGCTTCTGAAGTTTTCATCCATACAAAAGCCAGATATCATTTTCTACTGGTAAACTGATAAAACCTGTACAGAAAGAGAAAGGAGAGAGGAAGAAGTACCATATAAAGACACCAAGTTTTAATACTTACTAAAACAGTATCTTTTATCTTTCCAGGACCTCAGATTACAAACTATTATCCTAAGTCCAACAAGAACACAAAAATAACAAGCTTTAAATTGATGGCTACTATTATTAGCACACTGTATTACATAGCTATATACCTTCTTTTGCACATTTCCATCTGATTGTCCAAGCAAATTGATGAGCGCTCTGAAGTATGATGCAGGGTTCATAACCGCTGTGATAGTCCTCAAGACAGCATGTGTGGACTTTTTTAATTCCTTTCTCATTGTAAGAGGAATAGTTACTTGCTTTCTTCCCTTGTCGATAAGATGTAAAAGAGAAATAACATGTTCCATGAGTTTTCCAAGAGATGCCTGTAAACACCAACAGTGGTCATTCCACAGTCATGCAAGCAACTGCAGGTACAAAATTAGAGAAAAATACACTCCCTCCGTCCCAATTAGGAAGTCCTTTTGTTTTTTTCACACATAATAGCAAGTCATAAAAACATTTTTTTCCCTTGTTTTGCCTTATTAATTGTGCTTTGGAACTATACATATCATTAATTTTCTTGTAAATGTGCTTTACTATTAAGATAGAACAAAGGGTAAATATATGAAATTATGTTAAAAAGGTACGATGGGACTTCTTAAGTGGGCATAAAAAAATGGCAGGGACTTCCTAAAAGGGATAGAGGGAGTATATGGTAGAACATGTATGGAACTGCTTATTCTCCCTTATCATTCAAAAATATACCCATCTAACTGGAAATGTAACACAATAACAGGTAAACAATTAGTGCTACAAAGGAGATAATCAGCACCATTTGGGTGGAAAGGCGCTCTAAATTAAACTCACAGAATGACTGAATCCAGTTCACACAGGTCTCGTGAAAGGCACATTAGTCCGAGGGAACAAGAAAAGGGAAGTTTCTCAACATAAGAGAAAATCTTACGGGCAATTGAAAATACATTCTGTTAAGAAAACATAGACTATCATCCTGTTCTTCAAGTACAGGATGATATTCTAAATTTTGAATTAAAATTCCAGGATCTACATTTCCAAGAGACAAATATGAGGAGAATTGATGGATGATTGTAATGCAGCACAAATTATAAGTTCGGAAATGTAACCACAGCATTAACAATTTCAAAAAATTATTGCCGTACTTTGAAGCATAAAATTGCTAAAAGAGTGAATCGGAACCTGGATGCTATCAGAATCTTCGCCTGATTCAAGCTTGAAGGCCAATTCTGGATCTTTCAGTTTATTTGAAATGAAATCCATTGCAAAAATCAACTCCATATGCAATTCTTGGCACACGTGACTCTTTCCAATAAGTTGAAGCAGCATAACAACAGACGGAAGCCATATCACGCATGAGTATTGCTCACATATCTGCACAGTGAAGGCATACTCCCACTCTCCCTTTATAGAAGATGTAAAACTTTCTAATGTTCGCGTATCATCAAGGTAAGCTCGTCCTTCCCTTAAAACTAATGACTGGAAGAGTAGGACAAGCAAAGAAGCCAAGCTATTACGCTCTCCCAATGTCCTGTAAAGAAGCATGTGAATAAAGAGGAAGATGGAAAATGCAGTTTTAGTCACCAAAGTTCAATAGATATACCTCAACAGGTACACAATAATGGACAGCCTCCTGTGTTCAGAAATTGCAGGCAAAACATTTACAAATATCTGCAGATAGATTTAGCCAACTGAGAAAATAAGTTCAAAGCAACCAATTGCCAGGGAAAGGTGTTCTACAGAGAAGAAAAAACTGAAAACAACCTGGAGCAATTTCTCTGTATCATTTGTCTTAGCTAGCCAACATGGCACAACTGTAGCTATAAGTTCCTCAAACACTTGCTGAGAGTAGCTATCAATCTATAGCATTAACAGAAAACAGAAGGAATGCGTATGCGATTAGCAGCTAATATAGAACAATAACGGTCTCAGGTTTTAAATTATCTTTTAACATCAGTATTTTTCTTTCATTTGGCTTCAAAAATTCTCACTTCAAACAAATGACACTTGCATTTGTCCACGTGCACACTCCACATATAAACTGATATATCATATTCTGTACCAGGGAAATGCATATGTACGAACCTGAGAAACAGTGGATTCTCCAATGACTGCAAGTATGTCCAATATATGTTCCAATATCTTGTCCGGAATGATCTTCGCAATCGAAGATAACAATGAGAATATATGATTGCGTGTGACTCTGTTGTTGGCAGAACGGGCACACTCCACCAATATTTTAATGTCTATTTTATTTGTTATATCATCCTGCAATCAAAAAAAGATGTCAAAGGGATAAAACACAAACACACATATTTATGAAACCTAATATGGACAGGGCCATGTAAGCATGACCCAGCACAATTTTCCAGCGTCAAAAAGAGTAGGATACCTTTAGGGGAACAGAATTTACAGATGAAGCAATAATATCATCCAGTATAGATAGAACTGTCTGTTGAATGTAACACACTGTACTGGATGCTGTCTCAAAAATGCCAAATGAAGCTTGGATGGACTTCTGATCTTGGCCAATTAGCCACTCTTCTGAAAAGATTTTACCAAGAAGCTCAAACAAGGGCGCAATAAGAGAACCCCTGCAACATCAAATTGCATCATATAGGTAGGCACACCAATGAAATGAAAAGGTAAGGGCGAATTTTAAAATAATCATCCAGTACATCACTGAATAAACCTGTTAGCCAAATCTTTCTTAAGCACCAATATCTCTAGAAGGGAGCTCAGCAAGTTTAATGCAGTTTCTCCTTTACAAACCACATCAAGTTCCAAACTGGAAGCTTGATGAGCAATTGCTTTCTTTGTCTTCTTCCCAAATGATGAACCAGTTTTGCCAGTATCCTTTTTGAGTATGAAATCAAGTGTCTGGAATACTGTGGAGCATGTAATCTGCATCAGCCAAATAGTTGCCAATCAAGTCTCTAATAGAACCCTTGCTTTCCAGATCATCATACATCTTATGATTCAAAAAACAAATCATACAGCACATATATTGGGGCAGGATCATAGAATAGAACATTAGAGGTCAAGCAAGCCTTTGAAGGTCTTTTTTATGGAATATATGATATCAAGTACTTCTAGCATCTGTGTAGAAGTGACAACCATCCAGCAGCTCATGCTACATATATCTATTTTTTATAAACTCATTCAGTAACTTATGAAACAACATTGGAATCAGTCTTTACCCCTCCAGCTCTAAGATCCAGATAAAATTTGGTACCAAAAGAGTAAGCCAAACTGTTATTGAGAAAATAAAGAGCCCAACAAGAGAGTGTTTCATGACTTATGACCATAAAGTTAATGCCGTTTTACAATCATTTCTAAACAGGTAAAACTCAATAACTTGTTTAATCTCAAAATTCCAATCAAAGTTCTGATAAGCAATCACATAAATTCAACTTGACTAAGCATTAATCCCAAGTAAATTGGGTCTGATAAATAATAGAAATAAAAAAAAAGTTGGACAAAGACAGCGGAAATTGAAGGCACAAACATTCAAGCGGAGTAAGGCCTCTCTAGTTGCATTTTGAATATCAACATTGCGATTCCGGAACAAAATCACGAGCTCACAAAAAAGCAACCCCTGCTTAAAGCAAGAAAAAACACACAATGAGCAAATTATAGCCCATCAAAATGAAAAATTAGAAAACGGATGCATGCCATAGGCATAAAAAAACCTAAGTACAAAATCATGTATATCTCCCCTCCTGAATATTGTTATTTAATATACAGACATATCAAGAATCATTATCCTCCATTACTTTCCATATCACCTCAAAACATAATTTTTTTCTATTATATTATAGTACTGTTTTTTCATTCTGCACGCTTATGTAATAGAGTTGGACTAAAATGCAGCACAAAACAATCAGCAGGCTAATAAGCTAACCTGTTTCTCAGTTGCCAAACTACTGTAATAGTGACCAGTTAACTTATGAAGAACAGTGATACAAGGTTCTGCAACAGCAGATTCTTCAAAAGAGAGCCCATCCAGCTGGATAAAACAAACATCATTAAAGCAAAAAGGAATTCGCAAACAGTGTAAAAAGACATGATCAACCATCAGAAGCATACAAACAGTTGCAAATAGCTACTTACTTGCAAGGCCCTTAGCAAATAATCATCAGTAGCACATTTGTCAGATGATGAAGGCGACATAGCACATAACTATTACAAACAAGAGGATGGGTTTACAATTAGGGAAAGAAGTGAGACAATTATAGCAGCATGTAAACACATGTGTGAGTATGTTTGTATTAATTTACCTCCAGTAGAAGGCACAAGATTTTGACTTCACTTTTGGACAATTTCTGTATCGACTTATCTGCCTCAAAATTACATTGTCTGCGTCTTTTCAGAAGCTGATCCAAAAGTGTTTCAACATCTTTAACACAAATTATTGCATGCCCCAATCCTTTAAGCAAAGATACAATCATTAGCTGCCACAAAAATCAACTCGGTCAGTTTTCAGCCTATGAAAAACATTTCTATGAGAACAATGAAATATGTCAAAAACATAATTTCTTCATAAAAAATGAATATCTTCTGAAACTTAAAAGAGATCATATCAAAGAGGGGAAACCTTCGCAAATGTTGGAAGTTGAAGTGCATAACCCAAGATAAAGGCAAGAATCTTTTCCTTAGTAGATTGATCAAATCTGAAAATTAACAGCAACAACTTGTAATTTCCAACTAAGTGTAATACGAAAAATATGACAATTCATACACACCAAATATAATTTAAAGAACCTTTGAATAGTTCATAAGCATCAAGTCTATTAGTAAGTACCAAAGATAATTCCAGCATAAAGTAATACAATCAATTATTCTGGTATAATTGGACATAATTATAGCAAAATTTAACTTGCATTAAACATTTTAGTAAAATTAAAAATTGAATTTATAGTATAAGCTATACAGCTGGAAGTAGGAGTAAAATAACGAGCCAGTCAATTGGCAAAGATGCAAATTCAATATTCACACAAGACAAAAAAAAAATCAATGCACAAAAATACCTTTGTTCAACATTCCTTGGCACTAGAAGACCACCATGGGATGAGCCAAGCAAAGAGGTCAATAAAGAGGGTAGAAAGTTATTGTCTGATAATATCGCCCTCTTTTGTTGGATAATGAGGCCAAGAAGCTCATCGAGGAAATGACTCCAACTCGCGTTGTTGCCTGTCATTTTTCCATCCACATTTTAGATATTAAAAAGTTTAAACATGCAGAACGACATTTTTGGAGCATCAAGTTCAATGTCGAATAATATACCATTTTTCTTGCTCAAATGGTCAACCCGGAGCGATAGTGCATAAAATGCTTCAATGCAGCCCATGGCAGCAGTTCTTATATCCTGAAAAGAGTGAATAGACTCTAGAGAGTCAGATCAAACCATATACTAAACCATAAGCAGATCCCTGAGCTAGTTGAAGGTTTGAAAAAAGAAAAAGAGTGTGGACCAAGTAATTTAAATGAACAGCTTCTGAACCTGCTTATCACAGGCAAGTGGCACAAGAAGCAAAGGGAAATTAGCTAGAAGTTGAAACAGCAATCGATCATCAGGCTCCCGACAAAGAAATGCAAGAGAGTGAAGACTTTCAACTTGGACAGCAACAGGAACATCTGTAGAATAACCAAAAAAGCATAGAAACATAAAACCATGAATTAAGCCTTCAAGAAAACTTCAAAAACTCAACATGTGGTTTACTGTTTTTAATTTTTTGGAGATTATGGCTTTCTAAAATCTTTGTTGTACTTTTTGATTTTCATCTTGTCATAACTTCCGCAGCACATTGATCGGTAACATCAAAAACCATATTAATAGAATACTCAAATGGTGTATATAACTCATTCTCTTTAACCAAATATTTGTTATAGGAAAACAAAATGAGAAAACTCTGGTTTGCTTTTGTTTTCTAATTAAAAACTTATATTTTAGTTACAAAAAAGCAAGGAAACATGCTTTGCTTAGAATTAAAAGGTACTGCCACTAAGTTTTCAAGCTTAATGGTATCTGATACCATAATGCACCACATGCAAACTACTTTGACAAAGTTTCGTAAAATGTCAACTAAATCAATAACATATGAAACCTGCATTTTCTATTACCCCAAAAGGAGAAGACGCTAAATACAAAAGGTATAATATTCCAAATATAACAATGTCAATGCCTCCTATGTAAAGAGGCCAAGTTAACCACCTTCATTAATGAAAAATCCAGAGAGAAAATCAACAGGAGAGATGTTGCACTTTGTAATAAGGTAATGACGGTGTTCCTTGAAGACATGCTTTAGCTGAGAAGTTGAAAGAAACACATACAAGTCCCTAACTCTACAGCTTATCCACTTTGCATTATCATCCTGAAAGAGATGCAAAAGTCAATATGTTGAACAGCAGTGATCTCAGTAGAAAGGAAATCATGACATCAAAAAATTATCCACATAAAATCACCAACCAGCAGGATATCTGTGGCTACTGCAGAAACAATTGCCTCCACTAATCTCCACATGATGCAAATTAGAATGTCTGACTTCAACGCACTGAAATCATTATCAGCTAGCTGATCTGTGAATTTCTTACATTCCCAGTGTATCATCTCCTTGTTGCACTTCCAACCATAAGAATAAGCATAAATTTAAAACTCAAGGGAAAAAGAGAAAAGATAAGAAAATCAAAACAGGACTTTTAATATCCAACCAAATCAACCAACCTCTTTTACAGAAACATCAGCGGCACACTCAAGAACTTCCCACTCAGTCTTTAAAACAGGGAAGCAAGCATCAAAAAGCAACGAAAGTTGCGCGCCATCTGCAGCAAGAGAATGCAGGAGTCTCTTGTCATAGTTAGGGCTCAGAAGCAAAACAAATACAATGAACCTAAATGAAAGTGGCAGTTACATGATATACAAAATTTATGGGTGTATCATAGATATACAAAGCCCATAACTACTGTTAAAATAAGCGATGCATGCTAGGCTACAAAGCAGGCACCTCTGTTGTGCCCTCTTGCTATACCATAATACAAATGTTGGCTCAAGAGAATAGCCTTGCACTTAGGTGCACCTACCTACGAAAATATGTGATGGAAGAAAAAATTCAGATAAATTTTCTCATATTTTTCCTTTCTTATTTAACTAGTAGGAAAATATGAGGGCAAGAACTATTTTGTAAATCCCTCTCTTTATTTTCTCTCCACATTGGACTGATTGTGCCAGGCAGAAACAACTCCTACTTTCATCCTTCCTTTACTTTCCTCCTCGCAAACAAAGGCAAGGAACTCCATTCAAATTTTCCTCTCATATTTCCCTTCTTCCCAAAAAAAAGTTTATAAAATGGGCTTAACATATCTCAACAGCAACCTAACCTTAATTAGCTTGTAAGAACACATTTAAAATAGCAGTGCAAAAAGACAATGGTAATCTTATCAAAGAGTAGAAAACATACCATTCTTTGCATTAATAAATGACTGCATCACAACCAAGAAGAAAAGAGTCTTTGACAAACTCGAATCATTGAAGCTCTTGGTAAACCAAGATGTATAGTCATCTGGATACATTGAGAATGTCTCTGCCAAGCTGCTAATAATTTTTATATTGACCGCAGATATGTTTTCTTTGGATAGTTCCTGCATAATTTCCCAGTTGACAGATAAATTTATTTAAGTGATGTAGAGCCGGACATCAAAATACTATTGAGAAAATGAAAAAACTGAGGCAACAACTGGAAAACTTGAAATGTGGAATATCAGATGCACCAGCTGGAAAAATACTCAGAATGAGCAAGACTGCATTTACACTTATAAAATTTAATCGCTGTATTTGTACTAGATTTATATCAAATGCATAAATATGTCATCGATCAACATAAATCTTGTCTTTCAGTGAAGTCCAACACTAGCATTGACTTACTCCAGACTCTAGCGTTAAAGATAGACTACTATGGGTCAGCACTGATGCTTTGAAATATGATACAGAGAATTTAAGGTTAAACTGCAAGCAAAATAGCACAAAAATAAATACCTCATCTTCAGTAGGGATGCCATTGAGATTTTGGTACAATGGCCAATTCATTTTCTTTGATAACTTCAAAATCTTCCAATTTAGACCTCGTGTCTGCATCCAGTAAACAAAACACTTGCAAATTAATAAAAGCAGGATAATGAGTACCTTTTTACAATTTACTTCACGGCGTTGTAACCTCGAAACCATAGAGCACAACAGCTACAGACCTTAGGCAATATAAGGATTAAAGGAAACATCCTAGCAGCAAGTTTCTCCAAGTAATCAGCCTGATCATGGAAGCTTGAAATGGCAAGCTGCAGGACTGAGACAGCCACATTATCAGCAAGAGTAGAGTTGTCGGATAAGCCTGCAAAACAGAAGAACCAAATGAAAAATGAGATTTAGAGCACTAAGACTCGCATACATACAAGACAGATGAAAACGTTTTGCAAACAAAAAGTGAAAAACAATAGGAAGAAGTGTAACAGCAAAACCAGGATGCCTGGTAGCCATATAAAGTGTCCAAGAGGAAAGCATCAGAAACTTGCCATGCTCACTTGATTTTTGGGAGGCAGCCCATCTTTTAAGTACACTATCCAGTGTTTCAAGAAGATCAGACGCGCTTATTATCTCCGATAATCCCTCAAGAGCTAAAGCTTCTTGAACAACTGTTAGATCACTATCTTGAAGTTGGCGCAAGATTGCATCTCGAATAGTTCCAAGACTCTGCATCACAAGTAAATCAGAATGGATAGATCACTACATGATTCTAAATGACGAGACACAAAAAAATAATTGTTATTGAAAAAGGTCCACATTTAATTGCTCCAGCCATAAGGGCAAGAAGCCCTTCAGGCAGAAATCAATAGTGGCAAACAAGAATTGTGAATTTTTTTACACATAATCAAATAATTGCTTTGATTCTGTTAATCAATTTCATGCCAAACCATGCCCAACTGCACTATAAGCTTCCTTGGCACAACATGATATTCCAAACAGGTGCAACAACATCACTCATAATGGCCAGAAGGCACAGCTTCATATTTTGACCCAAAAAATGCAACAAACTAAGTTGTGGCTTTTTTTAAACATAAAGTGACAGCTTTCTGATAAGCAGGCTACCCTCACTACATATGTCGCATGGAAACAGAAACGGAAAAACGTTGAAACGAAAAAATGGAAAAATTATAATTTTTACAAGAATATGTTATAAATAAAAAGTTCTAAAATTCCAGAAGTGGTTCTGCAAAAAGAAACAAAACACCAATACATAGGACTCAACAAGTTTCCATGTGACATATAATCAACAAAGAAAAATTTCCATGTGACATAATCAACCAAAGAAAAAAAATAAAATGCTATTTATAATACTTCAGCATTGAATTCAGAGTACGAAAGAAGAAAAATGATTCTACAGCAACTACTAATGACAAGTTGGCAGAACTAAAAATCCACAAACAACAACAGTCATTTATAGTGAAGAACAGGAGTGTTGTAGACCCTCCATTTCTCCATATACCAAATGACAGTAACTCACCACAAAGAATTTTAAAACAAATGCGTCAAATACTACCTGTGAATCAGCAGCCAAGGTTTTCAGAAAACCAGATTCCTTTAAACTGGACAATGTAGCACACCGAACTTCAGCCTATTGTAACATTACAGCAGATTTAGAAGGCTTGACAAAATGCTAACTTGAAGAGCTGACAAATAGATTTCACAATATTGGAATTTGGAATGACAATAAATAATACCATGGGATGCTGTAGAGCAAGCCAAATTTTGGAGTCTGATGAAGCGATTGACAAATCCAAATTCCCATCCAACATTTTACATAAAGCTTCAAACACCCCACCCTTTTTCTTGGATTGGCTTTCCGAATCCTATCAAAAAAGGAGGAAAATCAATAAAACCAGAATTTATAATGCATGCTAGAGAGAAATAGATAGGTAAAAATATAGATGAATTGATTGAAATATATATATATATAAAGAGAGAGAGAGAGAGAGAGAGAGAGAGAGAGAGAGAGAGAGAGGAAAGAGAACTCAGCTAGCAGACCTCCAAGAATTTACAAACTGCTTGATGAAGTTGAGATGGATAATTCTTATCAATAACCATCAAAATTTTCTTTGCCCAGCTCCCTGAAAAGTCCGACAACAAGCATAGAAAATTCATGACCTTAGCAAAGAGATCTTAAGCATCTCAAAGTAAGCAGGTCCAAATAAATAATTCTGAAAATAATAGATGAAAGCTAGCTACTTGCCCAACATCATTGCACTAACTAATGAACAGATGGCATAAAATTAAAAATAAAGAGGAGAAGAAAAACATATGGTAGGATAAATATCCATAAGCATGTATTATCAACGAACATACCATGAAAACAATGTGAACACAATGAAAATGCCAGTGCTTAGAAATACCTGATAAGGATGGCATTGAACTGTCACTTTTCTGTGCCATTTTTATACAAGAAAAAAGGACCCTTGAAACTATATGTTCAACAGAATTCTTTACTGGAACCCTCTCTATTATGGATATTAAAGCACAGCAACACGCATCATCAGAAGAACTGCCAACAAACAATAATCAGTCTAGGCAATGGCTAAATGAATAATATGCCACGGTACCGGCATGTTGATAACAAAATATAATTTAGTTCACACCTGTAATCAACCAAAGATTCCACAAGCACATTGAGGAATCTCTCAATATTGAATTCCTTAGACAGTTCTAAAAGAACCGCAGAAATATCCCTGCAGTACATAAGAAGATCATTACAAAATGTTAACCAGCATTAGCATACTTCATGATGCAGTAAATGTTCAAACATGCGAGGCTTTTGAAGACTTACCTAGTACCCTTTATAATATCCAGAACTTTCTTTGGAAACGCATTGATAGGTTGCAACTGGGAAATTTTTTACAAAGTGAATTTAGAGGTCATCAAAATAAAAATAAATATAATTGTTTATAGTATCATGCAAGCCTGAAAATTTTCAATTCAAATTTCAGAATAGGTTTCAGTGAGAGCAACACTTAGCAACCCTTTTGAAGCCACGAAGTTTATGCATAGATGAACTAATTGCATTTGGCAATCGGTATTCTTAGTACATATAATTAGATTGTATGCTATACATGTGATGAGAAAATCAAAGTTGTCTTCCAGAATCAGACAACAAATCAGAATAATTATAAGAAATGACAAAAGGAGCAGACCCGCGTTTATCTCCCAGTAAACACAAACATGATGATAAAAATAATAGACCATAGCAACAAATTTTATGGAAGAATAGTCAACAAAGTGAATAAATAAATAAATGACGATTTCCCATGGAAAGTTTCATGCGAATGATTAAAAAAGTGAAGATGAATTCAAATTTAATACCTGAACAAGGTTAACTAAAGCCATAACTGATAAACGAAGCCACTGCAGATCCGCCAACCCTTTTGCATCTTCTTGAGCCAACTCAGAAATCGACCGGATCAAACTTTTAACAAGCTTAGGAGCCAAGGAAACTTTATTTGCTAATAAACCAACAATCATTAGAGCGCCTGCCTACATCGAACAATAAATATTTTTAACTTTAGAAATTGAAAAGCAAGTCAAGTAAGCGAACAACATACTTCCAAGTTTCCATCAAAACCAATAAACAGTATCTCTAAATTTAACCTTGTGATCTGAGCCTCCTTTCAGATTAGGCTGAAGTCCAGAAACTACAAATGGAAGGATTCTATGTACAACGTCACTATTAACATCGGTTATAGAACCCAAAGTTTCAATAACAACTGCTGTGCTAAAGCTGATGACAGGTCTTGAAGGTTGAAATTTCTTTGAAGGAGATGCCTGCAGCAAAACATAATCTTTCAATACAACCATTCACCATATCAAATTAACCCAACAGTCCAGAACTACAAAAGAGATTAAACATTCACATAATTGCAAAGAGCCTCTAGAACTCCCATATCACGGATACACTGCTGCACAATAACATTCCTAGGAGGTGGTGCGCCCGAAACTTTAACACCGTCCAAAAACTTCCATTTGCTATTTCTACATGAAATAATAATTCAAAATTTTGAGAATGTCACCATAATGTTTTATCAAACAGCAACAAAAATACATAACAAGGCACCTTATTGCATTACCTTGTGTCAATTAACTGAACTATCCGAACAAAAGCGTGAGTGTCATGGTAGGGCAAGGCACATAAAATCAAATCCTCAACATTGTATACATGTATCCTACATTATTTATAACACAGTCAAAAAAAACAACTCCTCGCGAATTCCCCGTAGAAAGAACAAAAATAGCAATTCAACCTTGAATTGAACTAATGCTTACTTGTATCGGCGAATCAAAAATTCCAGTGTTTTATGAGCAGCAGGTAACTGAAGATGACCAGAGAGCAACCTCAGGTATAAACCAATAGTCACATTAATACGATTATTCTCATCTTGATTCATCAATTCTCTATTCATTTCTTTACTTTTATCACTAAACAAATCATTTCTATAGATTCTGAATCGTTCATCGAGTGTTATAAGAATCTCAAGACCTGAATAAAACACAAAACGCAACGAATTGAATTAAAAATGTGTCGTCAATTACTTCAAATTAAAAGTTAAGTAAATTTGAGCTAACCTGAAAGCGCGATACTAAAAATAGTGTCTGTGTCGATATCAGCAGCTTCTTTAGAATCGAATAAAATAGACGGACGAGTTATAGGCCGTTTTTGAGAGTCTGTGTCGATTTGTATAGCAGACCTAATTGCTGCTAATTGAGAAGCTAAGCTTGTCGCCATGGTTTTTGGTTATTTGGAGAATTAGAGAGCAACAAACGAAGATTTTTAAGTAAAAATGATGGACGAGTGTAAAATTTGAGTGAAGAGAGGTGAAGCAGCTTAAACCCTAAAAAGCTGTTGAGTTGAGTAAACCAGGTTTCAACGACGTGGATGTTTAGGGTTTTGAGATGGATGGTGAATGTGGAAAATATGACATGATTTAAGGGTCGTTTTGTCTTTTCTGTATTATTTAGGGTTAATTATTGAGCCACTCCTGAACTCTACTCCACATACAATTTTGATGCCTCTTATTTCAAGATCATGAATAATTTTTAAACTTTAATAATGCTTCTACCTAGTAGTTGATAAAGTTTAATATTTTACAACTCATAATGTAATATTATTCTTTAAAACTTAAATATATATCAATTATTAATACACATAGAAAAATAATTTTTAAATGTAAATTTAAAATGGATGAATATAGATTATTTAAAAAATTAAAAATTGAATAGTAGAAGAAAGTTAGGATTTGAGAAATTAACAACGTAATTTTAGAATACTCCGGTTCACAATCAAACCCGCATATACTATTCAATCAAAAAATTTGATTTGTAAATGTAACAAGTCATAAAGATATTCAAAACTTAATTTGGAATAAACTCTTAACTCAATTGATTGTCTTTTATTTGACAAAAAAAAAAATTGATTGTCTTTTAAGCGTAATCAAACTACCTATAATGTGAAATCATTGTTTCACCAAAAGTCTAATGTCTTAAAAATCTCCGACCTTTTAGCCCCTTTTCAATCATACCCCGACGTTGAAAATTTGTCAATTTTATCCTATTTTGCATTTTTGTGTTTCAATTGTACCCTGAAAAATTAAATTAACGTCTTTTGCGTTTGGAAATTTGTTTAAAACATTCTCCATGTCTCGCATATATTGATTGTATATTTTTAAAATTTATTTAAATTTAGTTAAATTAATTAAGAATTTAAATTAGTGTAATTTTATTATGGTTTTTAGTTAGTTTTTAAAAATAAAAGACTTATTTGTACTTTTTTGAATAAAAAGGAATTTAATTTCATGTTTAGACTTAATTAATTGAATGATTTCATCATTTAAGTAAAAAAATTAACAAAAATTAAAATATTGGGGTACAATTGAAAACGGAAAATTTAAAAGTGGGTAAAATTGACAAATTTTCAACGTCGAAGTGGAATTGAAAAAAAGTTTAAAGATGAAGGGTTTTTGAGTGATTAGGCCTTCACCAAACGAAAACAAACGATCAATATAAGAAATTGTACACAATTAGTGTTGAGAGTTTAGATAGAATTTGCGTATACAAAATTGTTATTAATTGCTCTAACCTAACAGAATGAACCCATATATGTTGAATCTTGTGTGATGTGACAATCATTTTGAAATTGAGAATGCCCCATTTGAGCTCCTTTCTTAATTAAATGCAACACTTAACACATAAGACAATTGTCTTTAGCAAACAAACACTTCTTCAAAACGTTTAATTTTTTTAAGAATTTAAAGCCATAGACGATCGTCCGGACAGTAGACGACCGGCTGCTTCATATAGACGACCGTATGCTAACTTGTTTGCTTAATTATTGGAGGTGGTTATGCCACTTTTTATTTGATCATTTTCAAATAAAACAATCATTTGAAAAGTGGTGAAAATCGTCTGCAATGTTAATCATTTTGAGAGCTCGTCTTGAAGCATAACTGAGTAGGAAAATTGGTCAAAGCATTGCCGTTTTGGCAAGGCAGACGATCATCCATAATTATGGAAGATCGTATGTCAAACCAAATGCCAAAATCTCACATTTTCTACACGATTTAGCTCAAAGACATTAAACACATAAAAACACCAATTAATTATATATATTAAAATTAAAGATGCAAAGTCTAACAATTTTTTTAAAAAAAAAATATAATTATTTAAGCATTTTAATTTGTATTCGCCACAATTATATAGCATCCAATTTTAACCCTATTAATTAAACTTAATTAAAAATCACTTTAATTCTATTTAGTATATTTCTATATAATAAAAAATTATACATCTAGATTTTATAAACTTAGGCATAACTATAATTCTAATGTATTTTTTCTTACCATAGTGGTTGAATATGATCCTGAATAATTTGCAGGATTAATATAGGGGTTGATTCAATTTTATTATAAAATTCATTTTATTTTTATCAGTTATAAACTAATTTTATATTTAATTTTTGTACAAAATATCACATCACATTAATTTTAGATAAAATAAATAAAAGTTATAAACATAGTATTTTAATTTAATAAAATATTCTATTTTTTAAATATTATCTCATATATTATATATTCATATTGTTTCTTTTGGATGTTAGAACTAAAATTCTACACTAAAATTTTATTAATTTTAGTATAATTAATTTCAAGTATTTACAAAAATAAAATTTCAAAATTAAATAAATATAAATATTATAAGTTTTTAAGCTTACAAAAATTTATTGAAATCAAACACACTTATAACTGAAAGTACTAAGCTGCAAATCCTACACAAATTGCAGCCTAAAATGGATACCAGAGTGAACTTTAGGAGCAATCTACAATTAAATCCTCTTCCGGAAGGTAATGCGACACCGTATCATAGACAGTGAAAAAGAGAAAGGAAAAGACAAAATAAAAAACAGTAGCGCCACAGTCAAAAATCTGTCTCCTTTCAAAAACAAAAATTTGAACTGCTCTTAGATTTAACCACTTTTTTAGATCCAAACTGGTGATTTGTGTTCTTAATTTACTATCCTTTTCATAACAATTACAAATGCAAACAAATTTCAAACTTAGAAATTGCTAGCTATAGTTTCTGTAAAAAAAATGGAGTTCACGGAAGCTTATAAACATACAGGTCCCTGTAGTTTCTCTCCCAATGCCAGATATATAGCATTCGCCGTCGATTACCGTTTAGTCATCCGTGATACGCTGTCGTTTAAGGTACATTTCTTCGTCTTCCTTTCAATTTTTTAATTTCTTTATCGTAATGCTGTGTTTGATTTTATAATATCTAAAAAATTTGGAGTAAGAGATTTGTTTTTTATTTATTTTATTAACTGAGCTGTCTGTTATAAATCAATAACCTGAGTTTTTTTAGCTGTTGAATTTTACGCATTGTTAATTGAACTGAATTATTACAAAATAAAATCAATTTTGACATAATTTAATTTCTTTGTTATCACGACCTAGTAGATTGCTGCTCAGCGCTTATACCGGATGAAGTTTTGCAGCTTAACTCTAGCTTGTTATATGAGCAAAGGTTTAAAATGAAATGTTGATTAGCAGTTTTGTTTTGTTTTTTTGTGCTATATTCAGGTTGTGCAGTTATTTTCGTGTTTGGATAAGATAAGCTATATAGAATGGGCACTTGATTCCGAGTATATCCTATGCGGTCTTTATAAAAGACCGATGATTCAAGCATGGTCGTTAACACAGCCTGAATGGACTTGCAAAATTGATGAAGGACCAGCTGGCATTGCTTATGCTAGATGGAGTCCCGATAGTCGTCACATACTTACTACGTCGGACTTTCAATTGCGTTTAACTGTTTGGTCACTGCTTAATACGGCTTGTGTTCATGTTCCGTTGCCTAAACATGCTTCGAAAGGCATTTCATTTACCAAGGATGGGAAATTCTCTGCTATTTGTACGAGGCGGGATTGTAAGGATTATGTTAATTTGCTTTCGTGTTATACTTGGGAGATAATGGGTACTTTTGCTGTTGATACATTGGATTTGGCTGATATTGAGTGGTCAACCGATGATAGCTCTATAGTAATTTGGGATTCACCTCTTGAATATAAGGTAACAATTTGCCTGCTCTTCCTTGCCTTTGTTTATGTCCATTGTGAAAGACAGAAAACAAATTTTGCATTGTTCTATTTCTTGGTCGTAATTTGATGCCTTATTTAATATCTAGTGGTTAATTTCTCATAAGAATGTTAATTTGTCGTATTTAATTTTGCATTTACTTTGTTTAAACCATGACCATACCTGGAAATTTTATGATCTTATGGCTGGGATAATTTGATTCAGGTTCTAATTTATTCCCCAGATGGGAGGTGTCTGTTCAAATATCAAGCATATGAAAGTGGACTTGGTGTAAAAACTGTTTCATGGTCTCCTTGTGGGCAGTTTTTAGCTGTGGGTAGCTATGATCAGATGTTTCGGGTTCTAAACCACTTGACCTGGAAAACTTTTGCTGAATTTACGCACCTATCAACTGTCCGTGCTCCTTGTTGTGCTGCTGTGTTCAAGGTAATTGATTTTTCTGCTTGTTGATGCTTTTGAATGTGCAGTCATTCAATTTGTCACAAGCAACTTAATCTATTTCTCTCAAATTGCCAGGAGGTGGATGAGCCATTGCACCTGGATATGTCTGAACTTAGTTTAAGTGATGAACTTCTCCAAGGCCATTCTGGTAAGCTTATTGATTTTATTGTTATTGCCTTATTGGGCTATGATAGCAACTCGTACTCTCTCTGCCTACAACTGTACTGCTTTCTTATATTGAATTATAATTCTATTAAGCTTGAGCATTTTGTTCAGATGCTGGGGAAGGACACTTCGGAGTCAGATATGAGGTGACAGATCTGCCTGTTACTCTGCCTTTCCAGAAGCCTCCTGCTGATAAACCAAACCCTAAACAAGGAATAGGTAAGCCTAGATTTCGCATGTGCTACAATGGTGGATTTAGAAAAACACATGTTTTCCTTAGGAATGCAACATTGTTACTTTTCTTTTCCAGTATCATATCTCCTAATTAGCAATAGCAATGCCACTGAATCCTATATTTCTTATAGATTTTTTTAATAGTTTATGAGTTTTTTATTTTTCTCGGCAGGTCTCATGTCATGGAGCAGCGATAGCCAGTATATCTGTACTCGTAATGATAGCATGCCAACTGCTATGTGGATATGGGACATGCATCATCTTGAGCTTGCTGCCATCTTGGTGCAAAAGGATCCTATCAGAGCAGCTGCTTGGGACCCAACATGTGCACGACTAGTGCTTTGCACGGGCAGTTGCCACTTGTACATGTGGACTCCTGCAGGTGCATACTGTATAAGTAATCCACTTCCACAGTTCAGCATAACTGATCTGAAGTGGAATTCAAATGGAAGCTGTCTTCTCCTCAAGGACAAGGAATCATTCTGCTGTGCTGCAGTTCCCCTATTGCCAGAATCTAGTGAATATAGCTCCGATGATTAAAATCTCTACTTATGGTAAAAAAAAAAACGTAAAAAGGCACCTACGAATACGATCAACCAAGCATTTGCGACTCTCAGTTTTGTTTCTGTAATATGCTGTATATGAGAGGCTTCTGTTTGTTGTAGTTTGGACTGTACTGACAGTTCTGTTTTGTTGTAAATTTACTATGCATAGCGGTAGTATCCTAAAATGAGATTCGAGATGGTGCTGGACGGATTAGATGTTAACCAGTGTGTAGTTATGTTTGAAACTTGAATACAAAAGTTCCATGGAAATGCTAGCAGCCCAACATATATGGCATGAAATCATGGTATTTTATCACACTTTTGAGCGTTATTCTAATCCTTGAGGGAATGTGGCATAAGGTTCGACTAAATTTGTTCAATTCTACAATACAAAGCTGCTGCCTGTAGAATTTCATGCAATGGAAGGAAACTCTAGCGAGTTTGCTGGTGCTTGTAGTAAAATTTTGTCCTAAAAACGGGCATGAGAAACTTTTGTTGGCAACAAGTTTCGGCTGATATGCTAATGAGACAAAACCAAGAATGAAAGTGGAAACCCACAACATTCATTACATGGAATCAATCCATTATGCATGGAATTTAGTTGTTCTTGTTGGCCACGAATTTTGGGCATATGTAGAAGATGAGAAGGTGAAAAATAGATGCCACTGCCAGCAAGAAAATGCGAGCTGACTCCACTAGCTCAACGAAGACCAAGGACTTGTTGATGTTAAGTTTTTTATCTATATCTATACTATATATAAAAGCACGGATGGGGGAGGGGACAGGCACTTTTACGTTAATGTCCTTAATAAATTATTGCTTAACTTAAGGTTTTATGGTAATTAAATCATTATCTAAATGTTAGAGTTATAACATAATTAAAATTTGATTTCAACGAGGATTAAAAAGATTAATCTAAACAAATACTACATAATTAGAAAGATACTAGGAACATAAATTTTAGAGTCCTAGGTATAATAAAAATAGTCCGTTATATATTGAATAGAATTAGTTTTTGTTTTTCTCATTAAAAAACAAAACAAAGATGTAGATAACTATTGGGGATATTTAATTATTAATAATTGTCTTACCTAAAAATTAGCTAATTTAAATTACTTCGACCCATTCAATTTCCAATTCCTCTCTTTCTTTCCCTAATTCCATGGTATTTTAATATGGTATTTATTATCATATTAAACTTATTTTATTAAACTACAACTATTAGTCTAAAGTCTGTAATATAGATAGTATTTGTTATTCTAATAAAAATTTCTAACTAATTTAACAGCGGAGTTGGACACTTGAAATTAAGGGTGTTTGAAAGTAACAAATATAATATACCTTTACAAAAGTATTTCTTAACAAATTCGGTGATATTTTAATGAAATAAAGAAATTATAAAATTTAATTATTATAAATAATTATATTTATTTCCAACAAAAATTCTAACTAATTTGATATTAATAATAAATAAAATGAATTATTACAATTATAATAAATTTACTTAATACATAAATTGACGAATCACATTACGAGCCACGTGCGTAGCACGTAATGCGAAACTATTTAAATAAAAACTTGATAAGAGGAATTTACTTGCCTCATGCAACTCCTTAACATGAATTTAATGTTACTTCAACTTTGCTTGTTTTCAAGCAAACAATATGTATAGGATACTAATTAAATGTTGATCATGTTAATTAATTTCATTAAATTTTATCTAAATATGATCTTTGTCTTTATTGTTATCTTTTAAGAAAGAGAAATTTATTCAATACAATGGAGGTGTGCCATGTCACTATGCAAAATATTTTAATCCTATTTTTGACATGTATTGATTGTTTAAATAAAAAGAGTAAAATTTGTCGAATGTGTTGCATATTAAAACGGCACATCTATTGTATTGAATGATCACTTTTAAAAAATATCATATTCATTGAGGAAGAGAAAGGCCTTTTGGAATGCACATTTTCTTTCTACCACATTCATCTCTTTTTTTGGTTGAAAATATTAATAGAAACCTTTTCTATAGAATGTGTGATTAAAATCCTAGATAAACTATCCAAAAAGTCCAATTTATTTCACCTTATTTATCATAAGCTCAAATATTTTAGTTATAGAATTTAAAACTAAAAAATTTAACTCCTTCAGAATAAAACTATCATTTGTTCCATATAATATATTTATTTTTTGAATGTTCCAAAATATAAATCATATTTCTTTCTAAAATTTTAATATATTTATTTATTTTGCATTAGTATCAAAAGAATATTTAATAATTTAAATTTATAAAGAGATATGTACTATGGAAACAAATATTTTTTAAACAATAAATATATTGTTTTGAGACAGAAATAGTGTTAACGAAAATTTAATTTATATAATTATTTTACGTATATTATTACGGGATGGAAAAAGTATTAATATGAACAATGTAATTTACTAAAAAATGGTTTTAAATATACGTATTTGGATGAAAAAAATTACATAAAATTTACAAGTATTTTTGTTCAAAAAAAGAATGTAACAACTCTATTATTTTTGTAATTGTTACAACTTGGAAATAAGTTGGCCTAAAAAAAACAGAAATGCTTAACAAAAGCATTAAACCTATGAACTAAAAAAATAAAAAATACTAATCACATGGTAAAACATCCAATAAAGAGAGAATTTTAGATTTCTAAAATACCAAAATAAAATATTACAGCCTTACAACTTACAAGTTACAAGCACAAACACAAGCTAATCCACCGCTCTTCTTCAACCTTTTTTTTATTTCATTGTCTGCTCAAAGACCCTATTGTCTTATTCTTTTACGAATTATGTATATTCAGATGATGTGAAGGTAATTAGTTAACCGCCATTGCACTCTAGCAAAAGCTTCTGTGTTGTTCATGTTCAACAGGGTATTGAGAATTATCAGAAACTAATCTTTTTTTTATTGTGATGATCAAGTTAGTAGAGTAAAAAGAACTAGTAGAGACTGTTTATGTAATACCCATTACTTATTTTTGCTTTGAATTTTGGTTTTGTTTTGTTATTTTTGGTTATTTTTAGATTATTTTTTGTGTGGATTGGTTCTTTGATTGAATTATTGAATTATGAGATATGGGGTTTCTTTGATTGTTGAATTGGAGCTTGTTTTAATGGATGTTTGGTTGTTTTGCATTAGAATTGCCCAATGCTAGGTTTTGAGCTTCTGAAAAGTTTGAAGCTTGTTTGACTGCATGTTTGAATATTCTACCAATGGATTTAAGAATGGTGATTTGATTGTCTGGTATATTGTGTTTGTTTTGTTTTTGACTTAGTGTATTAATGTTGTTTGTATGTTTGTTATTGGTCTGCATTGTTTGGAAAATTTGAGCTTGTTTGGTTGATGAGTTTTACATATGTTTACTTGAAGGATTGAGGTGTTGACAAACTTAGAGATTGTTTAATTGAGAGATGACTCGGAGGGTGAAAAGAAAGTTATCACATTTGGGAAAAGGTGTAGAAAATGTAGATAGCAATTCAGCAATTTCGGATGGTGGGGGTTTGCATTTAGAGACTATTAGTGACCTTGATTGGACTACATTCCCGGACGATGCGGTTATTCAACTCTTTTCTTATCTGAATTATCGGGATCGAGCTAGCTTGTCATCCACTTGTCGAACATTTAGAATTATAGGCTCATCCCCTTGTTTATGGGAATCACTTGACTTGCGGCCTCACAAGTTTGATATCGAGACAGCAGTGTCACTTTCTTTCCGATCCAAAAATCTCCGGAAGCTTAAGTTTCGTGGGACAGAGTCTGCTGATGCAATAATCCGTCTTCGAGCAAGGGGACTTCGTGAAATCAGCGGTGATTCCTGTTGGGATATCGCAGATGCTACTGTTTCAGTTATAGCAGCACGGCATGAGATGCTTGAGAGTATCCAACTTACATCAAATGCCTGTGAAAGAATTAGTACTGATGCCATCAAAGCAATAGCCCTTTGTTGTCCCAAGTTGAGAAGGCTTCAGCTTTCAGGTGTTAGAGAAGTTAGCTCTGAGGCTATAAATTTGCTGGCTAGGCACTGTGGACATCTGTTGGATGTTGCATTCATGGAATCAGACGCTGTTGATGAAGTGGCACTGGGAAACCTGACTTCTGTTCAGTTTCTATCCGTTGCTGGAACTAGAAACCTGAAATGGGGCTTAGCATCAGAAGTTTGGAGTAAATTACCCAAGTTGGCGGGCTTAGACGTGTCAAGAACAGATATAAGTTTGAGTTCAGTCAGAAGACTTTTGTCATTGTCCGGAAACTTAAAGGTCTTGGTTGTCTTGAACTGCCCAACTTTTGAATCTGAAGCTAATAATGACACGATACATGTTCGTAAGGGTAAAATATTGCTAACTATTTTTAATGATAATCTCAAGGCTATAGCCTCATTATTTGCCGAAACTACTCAAAATGAAGGTAATACGGTCACTTGTGGGAGGAAGTTAAAGATCAGAGACAGAAGCATGGATGAGAAGGTCTTGTGGATTGAATGGGTAATCTCACATTCACTCCTGCGTATCGCAGAGCTCAATCGTAAGGAGCTTGATGCTTTCTGGCTGAAGCAAGGTGCAATTCTATTGCTTCATTTATTGCAAAGTTCAGAGGAAGATGTGAGAGAAAGAGCAGCTGCTGCAATTGCAACTTTTGTTATCATTGATGATGAAAATGCCCCCATTGATTCTCGAAGGGCTGAGGCAGTCATGCAAAATGGTGGAATACAGTTGCTTTTAGACTCTGCAGAATCTTTTAAAGAGGGACTACAGTCTGAGGCAGCAAAGGTGAGGATCATTTCATCAGGCATCAGTCTTTAATCATATTGGAAATTGGATGCTAATCCTTTGAAATTCTTGACAAAAAAGTTAGAAGTAATACTAACAATGACTTGAAAGTGAGATAGATGTCAAAAGATGTTTTAATGTTTTAAGCACGTCTTTTATTTATATTATTTTATACTCAACATGTGAATTTAATTTCTTCGGTGCTGGAAACTGACATCACCCTTTTATATTTTGATGAGCTTTCAGGCCATAGCAAATTTATCGGTTGATTCAAAAGTAGCAAAGGCTGTTGCTGAAATAGGAGGAATCAAGATCCTTTCCAATTTAGCTAGGTCATTGAATAGGATGGTTGCTGAGGAGGCTGCTGGGGGACTATGGAATCTTTCTGTTGGAGAAGAACACAAGGTTGTGGATACAGAAGCAATCTTCTTATTTGTTGACCCCAAATCCCTGGCTGAATAATTCATGTTTGTTTTCAGGGTGCCATTGTTGAAGCTGGCGGTATAAAAGCTTTGGTCGACCTCATTTATAAATGGCCCTCCAGCAGTGATGGCGTTCTTGTATGTATTTTGTAGTTTGCTTATGACTTCCTAAATAATTCTGCAACAACTGGAGCATTTTAAGGATAAATTGTGAACTGTATGATTCTTGTCAGGAGCGTGCAGCTGGGGCATTGGCAAATTTGGCAAGTGATGACAAATGTAGCTTGGAAGTTGTAATAGCAGGCGGTGTCCATGCTCTGGTGATGCTTGCTAAATCCTGCAAATTTGAAGGCGTTCAGGAGCAGGTGGTATTACTTGGCATTTAACATGCATAGGCTGATAATTGTCCTTGTTTATATTATTAATTTCCTACATATTGTAAGTCCTCTAAATGGAGTGGGTTTCTTATAGTCTTGTCAGTGGATTATGCATTCTCATTATACAAAAACAGGAAAAAAAAGGTTGGGAACTTAGAAGAGGAAATGTCAGATAATGACATGAATACTATGCCACAAACAAACCCTGATATTTTCCATTAAATGAATGCTAATTATTGTGTGACTTGAAGCACCCTAGTCAACATGGCTACGCCGGTTGATTAATTCACATTGTCAATTTTTTCATCCTTTGCCATGTAGAAAAGACACGTTGGAGTCGTGATCTTTGACCTCCTTGCTAATTCTCACCAGTTAAAAAAGTTTTTACGTGTGAATAAATAGTATTTTCCTGTCAATAACATGTGACAACATCTAGCAAATTGCAACTGTAAACTATCTCATTTGAAAATGTTTTTCTTCTTTACTAGGCTGCGCGTGCATTAGCAAATTTGGCTGCTCCTGGAGATAGCAATGATAATAATACAGCTGTTGGGAAAGAGGCAGGTGCACTTGAAGCATTGGTCCAACTCACATATTCTCAACATGAAGGTTTAAGGTAAGTTTAACTCCTTTTAGTTGCCGGCAGATGAACTAATATGTGTGTTTACGTGTGTATTAATACTGGCTTTGAGTGAGTATACCTTATTCATTTCTTATAAGTTCAAATAATTCTCAATTTCTTTAACTCTTCGCTGTCTTTTACTCGTGGCTTTTCTTTGGATATATTCCATTGTTGAGCTAGAGTTGAAATTCAAATTTGATAACATTTAGTGTAAATGATGTTTTGCTTTCTTTTAAAACTATTCCTGAAGTTTCATGTAATTACTCATAAACAGGCATGAGGCTGCTGGTGCTCTGTGGAATCTATCATTTGATGACGAAAATCGAGAAGCAATAGCAGCAGCCGGTGGCATTGTGGCCTTGGTAGGCATTGTAATTACATGGGTGCCTTATTTAGTTGTTTGTCTTGTCTTTTTTTCTATCATCTGATTTGATGCATTAATATCGAAGTATATGCATGCTTTCCCCTTTTTTGCATGCATGATTTTAGTCGGGGATCTTTGTATCATATTGTACGACTAGATAGTAGCATCAAAAAAACTGGAGACCTGCAAGTGTTTTGGCATTGAAAGTCTTTGAAAACATAGTTTTATTCCTGTAATTACTTCTTCTTATTATTATTATTATTAGTGTCATTGTTATTATTATTATCATTATAATTATTATTTTCTGATGACCTATATGTCATCTCCCTTTTCTGTGTCTATATGTCTGCAATGTTTATACTCGATATACTTCAGAGTGAGTGTTAAGGAAATGTATGATATGTCTATTTTGATCCACCCGAGCTTGAGTTCCCACTTAAAATGCATGCATGTTTCTTTCAAAAACAATACAAATGTAAATTATATAGTTTGGAATGATGGTAGTATGCAATCACAATTAACATTTGATTTTTACTTTGGTAATGATTTTAGGTCTCTCTGGCACAATCTTGCTCAAATTCCTCCCAAGGTCTTCAAGAACGGGCTGCAGGTGCTCTCTGGGGATTGTCGGTGTCAGAAGCTATCAGGTAGCAATTTCTTGTTAATTCTGCACTCTGTATTTTATCTTATGCAGTAGTAAGTGCAAGGATGACTCTAAGTTTTTGTTTCTGCGCTTCAAATTTAAAGATTTTAGTTTCATAAATGAGTTCTTGGTTTCATCATTTAAAACATCGTGCTTCCTTTCTTGCAAGTGCTTATTTGTCTTCACCGTATTATTGATTCTAGCAACTTCTTCTTACCCTTAAACTTTTTGATTTTTCACATGTTTCCATTTATATTTGTATCTAGCTATCTCATTGGATATTATCTAGCCTAATATTTTTACTGGTTGGCAAAGATTGCATATCAAAAATACTTAACTCTTACTTGTATTATCTCTCTCCTATTTACTTAGTGTTGCTATTGGACAAGCTGGTGGTGTAGCTCCACTCATTGCATTAGCATGCTCAGATGTCACAGTATGTATCTCTTCTTGTTGAGCTCAGAAGAAATAGAATCATCATGTCCAAGCCGATCTCGTTAAATATTGTAATTTTAGATGATCATTCCAAATATATGATATCATTTAATTTTATCAGGATGTCCATGAGACAGCAGCAGGTGCTCTTTGGAATTTGGCCTTTAATCCCGGTAATGCACTTCGCATTGTAGAGGATGGCGGAGTTCCTGTCCTTATACGTCTTTGCACTTCATCACCATCAAAAATGGCACGTTTCATGGCTGCATTGGCATTAGCATATGTGTTTGATGGAAGGTACAGATTTTTAATGCACGTCGTCTTCTGTGATCATCAGCTCATCACACTTTGATCTGTAAAACACATATTGACAAGTTATGTGAGAATAATTATTCCGTGCTTATTTCACTAAATTTTGCGGAATTTTTGTATGCAGAATGAATGACATTGAACAAGCGGCCCCCTCAGAGGGTGTTTTGAAGAGTCTGGACATAGATAGAGTTAAAAAAATTGCCCTAAGGCACATTCAATCATTTGTTCATTCATTTTCTACTTCGCAAACTTTTGCCACTGTTGTTTCATCGTCAACTCGGACCACTCTCACACGAGTAGCAGAAGCAGCACGCATACCAGAAGCTGGGCTTCTGAGATGCAGGTTTAACTTTTATCTTTATTCCTCCATAAGTACAATTAGAATTATACACCAAATGCACATGTACAAAAATCTGCAACATTTTGTTTGACCTCATTCTTACAATAATTTTTCCCATATCTTATCAGTGCGGATGAGATTGGAAGATTTGTTGCCATGTTACGTAATCAATCTTCTATACTGAAGGCCTGTTCTGCTTTTGCTCTTCTCCAGGTAAATAATCTCTCTCGCCCTATCCTTTTGCTTTCCCCTTTTGATTACAATTGAGTTCCCAGTCGTTCTTTTCTGAAGTTGATGAGAATGACAACCATCGTAATAAGTGATCAAAATTGTCATCATTTCAGTTTACTATGCCCGGAGGACGACATTCAGGGCACCATGCAAGTCTGTTGCATGATGCAGGGGCGTCAAGGATCTTAAGAGCTACTGCTGCCGCGGCAACAGCTCCAATTGAAACCAAAGTTTTTGCAAAAATTTTGCTTCGGAACCTTGAACACAATCATTCGGAAGCAAGCTAAAATCTTAAAACAGTTCGATTCCAAATTATTTGCAGTTGCACCACAGTTTATAGCGTTTTAAGAATTTTTGCTGGCGTGTAGACGTCGAGGTAATTCCGAATGTAGCAGAGCATAGATTGCAGCAAGTTCTGCCGAAAGAAGTTTAGTTCCGACAGCTGATGAAGCACCTAAACAAATCGATCTGCGAGCAGCCTACAAAAGCTGAGAAAATCATGTACATGTCCAGTTTTGAATTTCTTTTAACTGTATTTGCAGTACTTATATAGCATTCACTTCTCTTTTAATATTCTTAGACTGTAGGGTTCCAGGCTTTGGCTCTGCAGTCTTTATAAATGAAATAAGTGAAAACTGAAAGATTGTAAATTTTTCCCGTGTTTGTCTTTTTCTTTTTGAAGTTTTTATCGGATGGTAAGAACAAAGCAATAGGGGTGAGCAACGGTCGGTTCGGTCATCGAACCGCCCAAAAATTCAAAACCGTTCGGTTTTTTAAAAATTTCGGTCACCGAACCGTATTAACCAAATTATATCAAAACCGTATTAACCAAACCGAAATATTACGGTTCGGTTCGGTCGAAAACCGTAATATTTTTTGTATGGTTTTTAGAAAGAAAAAAAAACAGTTTTTTAAAAAATAAATAAAAAAAATGGATAATTTTAACCTAGAGAGTACATGTGCTTTAAATTAAATCTATATTTATCGTTTTTTATTATAAAACTATAAAATTAAACAAGTTTAATATATAAATGTGAGTATATGAAAGTTTAAAACAACGTAATTTTTAAATACGGTCGGTTCGGTTATTACGGTTATTTTTTTGTAAAAACCGTAAACCGAACCGAATAGTCAAAATTTTAAAAATTCGGACCGTAACCGAACCATATTTTCAAATTATATTTCGGTTTGATTAATTCAGTTTGGTTCGGTTCGGTTATTCGGTTTTGACCGTTTAATGCTCACCCCTACAAAGCAATACTGGCAGCTCCATGTTAGAGAGTAATTAGTAAAAGGTCATTAAGGTCCATAGATTTATAAGATAGGTTTATATGGATTACATTTAGTCTATTTTAATAATCTAATCTATAATTCTTTTAAGTTCAATTACATCTAATTTTATATTCTCGGAGCGTTTAAAAACAGCCACAAAGATATTTGAATAATCGTCTTTTAATTGGTATGGTATATTAAATAAGAAATATAATATTTTGAAATTGGAATAAAATATTATTATCAATAATGTTATATGAAAATATTAGAATAGAAACAATTACCCTAATTTTAGAAGATTACGGAGTAAATTGTTAAAATAAATTTTATGAATTTGGCTATAAATTTAAGGATATGGTTACCAATTAAAATTGTTCTATACATAATGTAATTCTTGGATAACAATTACAATCAAAACAGCGCTAAATAAATGAATCAGAATCTTCAAACTTGCTCCCCGGTATGGATATGGATGGTATTAGCGGCTGACTCTGATGGTTCCCGTAGAGCACCAACAGGACGACCAGAGACAATGAATACAACTAGACCACCGAAGAATGACTTAAGTCTCGAGTTACCAGAAATATCGTCATTGTTATTATCATTATAAATGTCATAATCGGGTGCTTTATAGGTGTGAAACTGGTGCAAAATAAGAATACCACAGAAGACAAGAACCCCGTCAAAAACATAAAAAATTCTAAATGTAGTAAAATACACGCCAAACTGCATAATTGCGGCCAGCACTGCATCTCGAATCCTCAAATCCAAAACGTTGTACCGGAGTCTTATGAGAGAGCGTATACAGAGGGTGTACAATACGAGTTGGACAATAAGGGTATAACTAAAAAGAAATAGTGCTCGAAGAAGTACAGCAGCGCCGATAGAAACCAATTGGTGCAGTAGAGACGAGGCTGAGCGGCCGAGTAGATGAGGAGCCACATCTTTGCCATCCTGAAAAGAATTATAGAGTGGTAACCACGCCGGATAAGCGAAGGCAGGGACACACAAAAACCCAAGGAGTGAGATGAGAAGAGCATTGTGAGGGTATGCTGTTACAAGCTGAACGTATATAATTATCAAGATAGCGGGTATACAACAGCTTCCCAAGAAAATCCAACTTTTATTACCCGGAATTGCTGAAATACATAAAGCTCCGCTACTTTCTTCTGTCTCCATCTTAATTGGTATGAGAATTCCTTACTTCGGCTGCTTATATAGGGCTTTTAGAATCTAGTCAAGAGTGTTAATTTATTTTTTTAACATTCGGAGTGTGTTAAATATCATAAATGAGTTGGCTGGCTGTTTATATCGGTTTTGGATGGAAATCCTTTTCCCAACAGGAAAAGAAAAACATCACTAATCAGTATTTGTATCTTAATTCAGTACCAGACTTTCGTGTAAAATATGGTATAGGTGAACATATGGTCTCCAGCGATAATTACAATCAGAGCATTGATTTGAATGTCCAGTTGATGGATACAAATTTGGTAATCTTTTAAAAAAATTCCAAGGCCATGTGTGGTTCATGGAATAGGTGCGAAATGGAATAGCTATTCCGTATAAAATAACAATTTTTTGTTTTGGTACATGGAATAAGTATTCCATAGAATTGTTATTCCATGATTTTGTGGAATAAGTAGTCCTCTCAAAAACTAAAGAATGGTTATTCCATTTCTTATGAAATAGTTATTCTATTTCATGTTATTCCATTCCATGAACCAAACATGGGCTAAGAGTGTCAAATAGACAAAGAAAATGAATTAATTTAGTGCCGAATTTTTTAACAATTCAATAAAGAAATTAAAATCTTATTCTTTTTACAAATCAATCCAATTTTTTTATTAAAAAATTAATTTATGTAAGTAAGTTTATGTCATTCATATAATAAAAAATTAAAAATAAAATTGTGTTTTCTTCATATTAATTATATAATTAACTTAAATATATAATTTTGAAGCATATGATATTTATCATGTTTTTAAAAAGTAATTCCATAAATATGCATATATATGTTATTGTTATATAACAATGAAACAAATCAATACAATCAGCACATATTGGATCTCATTTATTTAGGGTAAAATGCTTATCTTATCGCAGCCTTACTTATAACCTATGAAGCATCGATACGGGTATGAGTACGGGTATAGACACCGTTACGGGTATAAAAAACGGTATTTTAAAAAAAATAGGATGGGGGTACGGTGGGAACACGACTATTTTTTTATTTTTTAAAAAATATATATTTACTCATATGTAATGTTTCAAGATGTAAAAACAATGAATATTATGTCATAAGATGCATAAGTTATAGGGGCTGCTTTAATTTGAAAATAGGGGATGCTGTATTTTTTTAAAATTAAAAATAGAGTTTAGTTTTGCAACTCGGACAAAATTGAGTAACCTCGGATTTTTGGCACCCAAATTTCCATTGTTGTGCCTCTTTTGGAATTAATTCCAAAAGAGTGTCTGAACCCACATGTTCCGCATTCTAGAAATGCGGAACATGTGGGGTTCCGCATGTAAAGAATAGAACACAAACTTGTACAATCTGGAGGAATGATCTATATTATTCAATAAGTGAACTAGGCTTAAATAGCCATTACAAAACAGAAAAGAGAAAAATCTGCCCACTAAACAGTGATACACAGCTAACAAAAATATCAATAACGATATGCAACTAACACCCTAACATATAGGGATTTTATTCTAACAAAACAATCCTAATAAAACTGAATATCTTATCATTCCCTCCCTTAAACTAAAGACGTTCAAGTATGTAGTTTATCCAACACCTCACATACTCCTAACATCTTTCGCAATTTGAGAAAATCTTCCAACTTCAAAGGCTTAGTCATCAGGTCAGCAACTTGATCTTTTGTGCCACAAAATTCCATCTTAACAACACCATCTTTAACTAAATCTCTCAAAAAATGAAAACGCACATCAATATGCTTACTTCTCCCATGCATAACTGGATTCTTAGAAAGCTTAATGGCTGAACTGCTGTCGCACATGATTGTGGTGCTTCCTTTCTGCCCATGCCCCAATTTCTCTAGTATTCTTCTCATCCACACAGCTTGACAAGCACAAGCAGCAGCTGCCACAAACTCAGCCTCGGTGGTCGATAGAGTGACCAGTGGTTGCTTCTTTGAAGACCATGAAACAGCTCCTGAATTCATCAAGAAAGCATATCCAGAGGTGCTCTTGCGATCATCAACATCTCCGGCGTAATCACTATCAGTGAATGCAAGAAGTTCTTCAGTTCCACTCCTGTTGTAAAATATCCCGTAGTTCACCGTTCCTTTTAAGTACCTCAGAGCTCTTTTGGCAGCTTGCAAATGTAACTCTGTAGGCTTAGACATGAAACGACTGATTAAACTCACAACAAAAATCATATCAGGTCTAGTGGTAGTGATGTACATTAGACTACCAACTATTTGTTTAAAATATGTTTCATCCACTTTGACTCCCTCTTCATCTCTATGCAACTTTGAACCTGGAACAATAGGACTACAAACAGCATTGCTATCTTCCATACCAAATCGTTTTAGAACATCAGTGGCATATTTTCTTTGACAAATATAAACAACATTAGTACTTTGCAAAACCTCAATGCCAAGAAAAAACCTCATACCCCCCAAATCAGACATATCAAATTCCCTTAACATGGACTCTTTAAATTCATTCATCATAACTTCATCATCGCCAGTGTAAATTAAATCATCTACATAGACACTTACAATAAGAATCTTACCTCCACCATTGTTTTTAATGAACAAAGTTTGTTCACTGTGACACCTTTGAAAACCTTCATTTATAAAATGTGCTTCAAGTCTACTGAACCAAGCTCGCGGAGCTTGTTTTAATCCATAAAGGGCTTTGTGCAGTTTATATACTTTCTGCTCATTCCCTTTCTGCTCGTATCCCAAAGGTTGTTCTACATAAACATCCTCACTTAATTCTCCATGAAGAAAAGCGGACTTTACATCAAGCTGGAAAATCTTCCATCCTCTTTGAGCTGCCAAAGCAATAATCATACGAACCGTGTCCATTCTTGCCACTGGTGCATAAACTTCAGTGTAATCAACTCCTTCTCGTTGTGAATAACCCTTAGCCACCAATCTTGCTTTGTATTTTTCCACCTCGCCAAGTTCATTAAATTTTGTTTTATAAATCCATTTCACCCCAATTTTCTTTGCACCTGCAGGCAGCTCAGTTAGTTTCCATGTTTCATTCCTCTCAATAGCCTCCATCTCAGTATCCATTGCTAGCTTCCACTTAGAACATTTTTGGGCTTCTTCAAAATGAATTGGATCTCCAGATATGATTTGGGCCATGTTAACCTCAATATCATCATCCGAAAAACCCTCACCGGTGACATAATCTCTCAAATAAGCTGGAGCTTGTCGAATTCTTTCTCCTTCTCCTAAACTTTCTGTTGATGCACTTGAAGATGCTGAATTTGATTCATCATTTTCTCCACCATCATGTTCTCCGTTGTTGGCTTCTTCAACATTATTTTCAGCAGTAGAAGTATCATCATCTCCCCATTCCAAATTGACCAAGATTTGTTCATCCAACTGCTTATCCCAGTCCCACATTTTCTCTTCTTCAAAAATAACGTCTCGACTTACAATAATCCTTTTTGAGGTAGGATCATAAAGTCGATAAGCCTTTGATTCTTGACTGACACCTAATAGAACACAAGGAAGGCTCTTGCTGGCCAACTTTGTCCTTCTTTCATCATGAATATGCACATGTGAGACACATCCAAAAACTCTAAAATGTTCCACTGTAGGTTTTATCCCACTCCAAGCTTCTTGTGGTGTGACATCTTTTACAGCCAATGTCGGGCTTCTGCTTAGAACATAGACCGCCCAATTAACAGCTTCAGGCCAAAAGAAATTTGGCATTTTCTTTTCGGACAACATGCTTCTCACCAAGTTCATCACTGTTCGATTTTTCCGTTCAGCCACTCCGTTCTGCTGAGGAGTATACGCTGCTGTCAATTGTCTCTTAATACCATGCTCCTTGCAAAACTCATTAAATTCATTAGAATTAAATTCCCCACCTCTATCAGTACGTAAGCATTTAATGGATGAACTAACTTCATTTTCAACAAGTTTCTTAAACATTTTAAACATGTTGAATGCTTCAGACTTCTCACTCAAGAAATAAATCCATGCCTTCCTACTGAAATCATCTATGATACATAATGAGTACCTTTTGTTACTGTTTGATGCTGGAGAAATTGGGCCGTAAATGTCTGCATGAATTAGTTGCAGCTTCTCTGTAGCTCTCCATGTGCTCCTTTTTGAAAAAGAATCTCTGTGTTGTTTTCCCACCATGCAATCAGTACAAGTCACATCTGATGTAGAAAGTAATGGAAGTCCGTGAACCATTTTCTTTGACTGTAGCGTTTTTAAGCCTTTGTGGCTTAAATGTCCATACCTGCAGTGCCAAAGATGAGCCAGATCTGAGGTAGTTGTGTGAAAACAAGCGCCCTTCTCCTTTTCGAACTGAGATTTAGCCATTAAAATGAACATGCGGTTAGCCGTCATCTTAGTTTGAATAATAAGCCCTCTCTCCGGATGATATATGCTGCACTTTCCTGATTGAATTAAAATTCCAAGACCGCGCTCTTGAAGCTGTCCAATGCTTAAAAGGTTATTCTTCAATTCTGGGACATAGAAGACATCAGTGATAACATGGTTGCTACCATTGATGTGTAATCTCACCCTTCCTTTTCCAAGCACATTCATTTTGGTGTCATTCCCCAACTTTACTGTCTCCAGAAACGTCTCATCCAACTCGCAAAATGCAGCCTTGTTTCCACTCATATGATTTGAGCAACCTGAATCAAGGAACCAAGTATCTTCACGCAATGCATAATTTACCTCAACATAGGACATCAGGAGCATCTCTTCTTGATCATTTAGTTCTGCATAGTTGGCTTCCTTCTCCCAAGCTGGGCACTCATATTGAAAATGGCCCAGTTGGTGGCACTTGTAACATTCAACAATAGCTCTATTGTAAGCTCCTCGTCTGCCTCCACCTCTACCTCCACTTCTGCCTCTGAAGTAGCCGCCTCTACCTCGACCCCTACCTCCATTCATATCATTCATAGTCACCTTCAAAGCATGTTCCTCGCCATTTCTCTTCTGAAACTTCTGTTCATGCACAATGAGTGAACTTTGCAGTTCATCAATTGTGAGTGCATCAATATCCTTCGACTCCTCGATTGAGACAACTATATAGTTGAATCTCTCAGTTAATGTTCGAAGAATTTTTTCTACAATAGTGACATCCTTCATCTGCTCTCCGTTGCTCCTCATTTTATTTGCTATACTCATAACACGAGCAAAATACTCTGTAATGGTCTCACCTATTTTCATTTCCAGAATTTCAAAGTCTCTCCTCAATGCTTGAAGCGTCGAGCGTTTCACCCTAGCATTTCCCTCGAACTTTGTTTTCATAGAATCCCATATCTGCTTTGCAGTACGCTTCTCCAGAATTTGCTCAAGAATTGTTCTGTCAATAGCCTGAAACAAATAATTCTTGGCTTTGAGATCTTTCAACATCAATTCTTCTTGTTCCTTCAGTTGCGCTTCAGACAACACCACTCCTGCTGCTGATTCCTCATAACCAGTTTCAATCAAACTCCAATATCCTTTGGATCTCAAGAGATTCTCCATTAGCAAGCTCCAATGATCATAATGACCATCAAAACGTGGAACAGCAGGCTGCACGAAATTCTTATCTTCACTCATTCTCTTGTTTCTCTTCTAAATCACTCAAAAAAAAAACTGCTGTTTTTTCTTTTCTTTTCAGGCCTCAGTGGGAAGCTCTGATACCAAATTGTAAAGAATAGAACACAAACTTGTACAATCTGGAGGAATGATCTATATTATTCAATAAGTGAACTAGGCTTAAATAGCCATTACAAAACAGAAAAGAGAAAAATCTGCCCACTAAACAGTGATACACAGCTAACAAAAATATCAATAACGATATGCAACTAACACCCTAACATATAGGGATTTTATTCTAACAAAACAATCCTAATAAAACTGAATATCTTATCACCGCATTCCTAGAATGCGGAACACCACTAATTTTAATTAATTAAACAGATCCAACCGGACTAACATGTTGCAAATGTTCTTCACTCTATCCGTAAGTCTCTTGTTTTAACTCCACAAGCAAATCTTTAGAACTTTCTCTTTATATAATTATACTATATCGAAAAGTCTAACGTTCTACCGTATTCTTTCCTCTGTCGACAATTCAAATTCCACCAAACATGAAATGACACTGAATCTTGAAACAAAAAAAAAAGACATCTACATATAGAGTAAAGACGTACACCAAGGTCTAAGATCATCGATTCCGTAGTCTAAGCGAATTTAATTGCTCAACCCAAACATTAAAGGAAAAAATTAACAATTGCCTACTTCAAGTTATTATAGCCGGGAGTAACATAATGGTGGATAAACAAGTGATTAAATAGGAAAATTGAGCCATTGAAATTGCAATAGATGTCAAGAATTGTATCAAATTATTACACAGCTATAAAAAACTAATTTTTTGGTGGATATCTTTAACTCATCTTGGATATTACTAAATTATTTGCAGAATCACAATAGAAAACAAACGGGCAGCATCTCAAATTCTTCTATACTTAATTCTTGGATAATTACAATTTGAATGAATCCGAAACCTTCAAACTTGCTCCACAATTTGGTTACGAATTGCATCAGGGGCTGTTTCCGTAGCATCGTTCACTTCTAGTAGATCACCGACGGGATGACCAGAAACAAAGAACTCAACTAAACCACCAAAGAATGACTTTAGTCTCGAGCTGCCATTGTTATTATTATTAGTATAGATGTCATGATCAGGGACTTTATACGCGCAAATCTGATAGAAAATAACAAGTTCACAGAAGACGAGAACCCCACCAAAAATATAAATATTTCTAAATAACGTAAAATACACGCCAAACTGCATAAATACTACCAATACCGCATCTCCAATTTTCAAATCTAAAACGTTGTATCGGAGTCTTAGGAGAGAGCGTAGATAAAGAGTATATAATACGAGTAAGATAATAAGGGTATAATTATAAAGCAACAGTGCTCGGAGCAGCATTGCGGCGCCGATTGAAAGCAATTGGTGGAGACATAAGGCTGAGCGGCCGAGCACATGAGGAGTCACATCTTTGCCATCGCGAAAAGAATTAAAGAGTGCTATCCAGGCTAGAGAAGTGACGGCAGGTGTACAGGGAAGGGACAAGATGACAATCATGTTGTGAGAATATGCTATTAAAAACTGAGCAAATGCAATACAACAGAAAAGGAATTGAGAGCAGTTTCCCAAAATAATCCAAATTTTATTCCCCGGAATTGCTGAAATACGTAGAGCTCTCCAGTCCCCTGGCCCTCTAATTTCCTCTCTCTCCATCTGAGTGTTAATTTATTTTTTAAAACTACGGAGTTTGTTAAATATCATAAATGAGTTGGCTGTTTATATATATAGATTTTGGATGGAAATCCTTTTCCCAAAAGGAAAACAAAAACATCCCAAAATTTGTGCTACTAATCACTACTCCTATCCTAATTCAGTACCGAGCATTTTTTTAATAAGTGGTGCAAAGTTTTAGCTCTCACTTGTGGCCTAAGCAACAATTCCTATCACGGAAATTTGTACCATGCTTTGGAACTTTTTCAACGCATTTGCAACACCATGATTGATGTTTTTCTTTTCAGAGATCAAAATTTTCATATTCTTAATTGAGAGTTAAGCTTGATGTTGAGATTCTTTAGACATTGCTTGGGATTTGCTTATGGTGGTTCAACTGAAAATATAAATGAGCAAAGAATCAATTAGATTTTTTGAATTTGTATTTTGAAATTAAATAAATTATTTTAATTTTTTAGTTAATTAGACTTTTAAATTTGTATTTTGAGTAAAAAAATTATTTATCTTTTTGGTCATTTAGATTTCAAACTCTCTTAATTTAGGTCAAGTAGGTCCTAATATGTATACCTCAAACGCACGACTTATTTACTTCTGAAACGCACATTTAAAAATCTAATTGATTAAAATGATTTATCGAATCTAATTGATTAAAATGCTGACATAAAAATTTAGAAATTTATTTAAGTAAAAGAAAATTAAAAATAATTTTTTTTAATCCTAACAAGAAGTTAAAGAAAGATGGGACAGAAGTGATGAATTAATTCACTTCAAGTATTATAAATGTACGCAAGTGACAATATATTAGGTAAAAATAATTCAAGACATACTTGTAGTTTAGTGAGCGTCTTTATCCATTGCTACAGAAACACCGTAAGGTCAGATTTGATGTTTGATCATACACCAAAATAAGATCATGGCTTGTTCTTTTCATATTCTAAAGCTTCTAATCTTTTATCTATACCCATCATTTGGCATGTGAATTGCTCCATGTCAACTTCTCTCTCTTTGTTTCAAATTAATATGCTATCCTAAAATTATAACTCACTTTTTATTTTTAAATAGTTTAAAGATAAAAAAATTATATATGCATAATGAAATTTTTAATACAATTTACTAACATCGTATGAAGTACACACATTTTATTTTCATAATAAAGACTTATTAAATTTAAAGTTAAAATTACAGGACTAATATTAATAAATAAAAATGGAGGAATTTAATGCTAAAATATGTACATAGACCCAAATACACATTTTGCCTATATTGTTTTAGTAGATAGCTCAACCAATCGTTTTCAAGTAGACTTAAAATTAAAAAAACATCGTCGTCAGAAGTAAACGCGCCACAACCGACGCGCCGCCTTTTTAGCCGTTTCTTCTACTTATGTCTACTCACAATAATTACATAACTTGTTTGGTACATATCAGGCTACTAAAATATCTCAATCAAGATATGCACATCATATTAAGAGAGATTAAAAATCGTTACTGATGATATTTGAATTTTTTAGAAATAAAAATTTAAAAAAGTTCAAGTAGAATTATATTTTCAAATTTAAAATAATTTATTTAAAAATTTGCATTTAATATAAAATTTATATTTTACGACCTTACTATGATATTAGAAAGTGTTTATAACGATTGAATTATAGCCTATCAGTATTATTTTTTGTAGAATTGACACTGATAAATATAAGGTATAAAATTTTAATATTTTATTTATTTAATACTTTAATACTCTAAAATAAAAGATAATATACTGAATCAAAAAAAATTATCTTAATTTTTGTATATCATTTTTTAAAAAATAAGGCTTAATTCTTAAAAAAAAAAACCACCTTGCATTTTTTTTCGTTTATATCCTGACCTTGTAAAAATACCACTTGTACCCAATTTTGAGTTTTTATGTTTCGTCTTTACCAAAAAGTATTAAATTGTACTCTTTTCATTTAAAAAAGAGTTCAAAACAATCCTTCATTTTTAACATTTATACTAATTATATATAAAAACTAGTAATAATTCAAAAATGCCAACTTCTTTAAAAAATTAAAAATAATATAATTTTTTTTTAATTTTTTATAAAATATTTCTGAAACCGCCGCCGCTCCTTTTCATCGGAGAAGGAGCGGCGGCCGCTCCTTCTCCATTTTTTCCAATTTGGAGAAGAAACTGCTGCTCCTTCTTCACTTTTGGAGAAGGAGCGCAGCAACTCCTTCTCCAAATTTGGAGAAGGAGCGGCGGCTCCTCGTTGATTCCAGATTTTTTTAATATTTTTTAATTTATTTTATTATTTTATAAAATTTAAAAAATTAATTAATTATTTGAATGTATTTGATTATTTTTTAAGTTTAAGGATTTGTTTGTATCTTTTAAAACAGAAAAAGTATGTTTTAAACTCTTTACAAATGAAAAGAGTATAATTTAATGCTTTTGGGTAGGGATGAAACATAAATACTCAAAATTTGGTACAAATAGTGTTTTACAAGGTTTGAGTATAAACGAAGAAAATTGCAAGGTGAGGTTTTTTTAAGGAATTAAGCCTAAAAATAAATAATTAGAAAATAACTTATTGAAGGAAGAATTGGATTTTCTATTTTTTTTTAAATTGTTTAAAAATGTTAACATTTCTTGATTATAGTTTAAATTTAGTACAGTTTATTTTTTATTATAATAATAGTTAAAATGAATAGATATATTAGTAAAAAAATACTACATATTTTAATGTTTACTATTTTAAAATAATATATTGTATTTAGAAAAATATTATGTACTGCAGCACTGGTTAATAATTTCTCTTTTTAAATGTATTTATTTTCTAGGGACAAGCACTCGATCAGTTCGGTTAAAACAAACCGAACTTTTCAAACCGAATTAACTCTCAGATATTAAAAACCAAATCAATCGGATAAAAAGTTATAATTGGAATATAACTGGTCGAATAAAAGAAGAAAATAAAATTTAAAATTAAATCGAAGGAATAGATCGGTAATTCAGCTAGTTCAGATAAAACACATTTACTTTTAAGGAAACAATCAAACTTAAAAAAACGGTTTATTTGTTCAGTTCAATTACTTTTAACGATTCAAATCTCAAACCGAATTAATACTTTTTTTGAATGGAAAGAAATATTATTAGATCAAATTGGAAGTAATAACAGTTGTAAGAAATTCAGGAAACTGACTAAATCATTCCTGATAACCTGACATGGAACGGGCATAACGCGCATCAACATGCGCAGCCCGATTCGCAAATCGTCTTACATAAACAAAACTTAAATTAGAAATCTGTTTCGCTAGCTCCACACAATCCATAATTAAAGGATATAATTCCGCTCTAGTAGGATTACAGATATCCAAAATCACCTCCAAAGCATCTGACTCCACTACCTCACTCTGCACACCCTTAAGCCAACTCAACGCTTCTTGGATGCCCATAATTTCAGCGACTCTTGGATCATAATTACTCAAAATATTCACTGCTCTAGCTTGCACTAAGACACCACCACTATCCCTAACTAAACAGCCTAACCCAATTGAAGACCCATCCGGCTTACGACCAACATCAACCTTAACCTTCCACATACCCATCGCTGGCTTGGACCAATTCACTACTCCATCATCCTTGCTCAGCAGCTGAATCAGAACTTCTTGAAGCTTAAGCCTAGCAGCTTGCCATGCCAATAACTGAGCACAAGCTAAGTTCGCCACTTCCACCGTCAAAGACCACTTACCTGCTCACATCATTACGATAAATCCACAGATGCCACCAAATCATAGCCACAAGACAAGCCTCCTCCTTTCTCGCCGACGACAACCGCCCAATCTTTAAATCTCTGAGACACAACCAACGGAGGAGCAAAACCCGCTTTTAACCAGCAGTCTTGTGCGAAGGGGCACGCTGCAAGCAAATGACTGATAGACTCATCCAAGCCTCCACACACTGAACATGAGGCGTTAACAAACACTCTCCTTGTTTCCAGATTATCACAAGTAGGAAGGCTTAAGCCTAGCAGCCGTGTCCATACACATATGTCATTTGTTTTTTTTCTAGCTACTACTGTTTTCACAAATTCAAGGCTTCTAAAAGTAGTAGACGACCTAGGTTGTTTAGTATTTTTATACCGTACATCTTCCAACTCGGCTGTCCGTGACAGTCCGAGCGGTCAACTCTCAACTTTTCAAGAGGTCAGCCGTATTATACTACCTCCTGTGATGCTTTTGTGCGGACTGGTTTCAAGGTGGATTAAAGCATATTCACCTCCTCGTAGAGTGTAATAGATAGAATTCAGATTGCAAATTAGAACATTTCAATAAACATAATCCTTCTTCTTCAGTCTTGTGGTATCTTGTTAGCGGGGACGGTGATGGGGATAGCTTCCCCACCCCGCCCCGCCCCCTAGCCATTTCTAGTTTTGGCATTGAAAATCCTCCAAAATATAGTTTCTTTTCCTGTTACTGCTTCTTCTTATTAGTATTATTACTAGTACTATTACTATTATCATTATCATAAGTATTATCTTCCAATAATCTAGATGTCACCTCCCATTTCTGTGTCCATCTGGCATTCTGGCAGCAATATTTATTCTCAAAGGTATGATTTGTCTAGCTGAGCTTTAGAATGTAAGACTTTGGTCTACCCGTGATTGATTTCAAAACCAATACAGATGTAAATTATATAGTTTGAAATAATGCCATTTTGTGCAATCAATGTTTACTTTGATGAAGATTTTAGGCCTCTCTGGCACAATCTTGTTCAAATTTATTCCGAGGTCTGTTCTACTTTTTCTCTTGTCCACGTAATTTTCTCACCCTCTCTTTTCTCAATCTAATGATTGAAATTGCAAGTCGGATCTTTCTTGAAGTTGATGAGAATGGAAACTATCATAATAAGTAATGTTATACTCATCATCACAGTTTACTATGCCCGGAGGACAACATTCAGGCCACCACGCAAGTCTGTTGCATGATGCAGGAGCATCAAGGAAATATGTCCCCCCTAACTCTTGTATTTTAGTTTCTGTTTAATTTTGGCTCTGTAGACTGCAGCCAGAACAAATGAAATAAGTGAAAACTGGAGATTGTATAATTTTTGCGTTTGTTTGAATAAAGTTTTTATTAGAAGGTATACTTATAACGCTATATATATTAAAGAACAATGCTACAAAACACCTATTCCAATTGAGAAATAAATGATTGAAACAACAATCTTAAACTTGCATCTCAACATTCTTCAAGCAGTAAAGGAAAAAAAATTCTCCACACGAATAATACTTATGTGAACCTAGTTCACCATATGTGATTATAAACCATCGATTTATCATATGAAAAAGATAATAATAAATGTCATAAACAATCAATAAATATCACACTAATATTGTTGTTTGGACATGGATGAATCTGAAATGGAGACAACAAATGCAACAATCCAACAACCATCTACCACTTTTTTGGTTCCTCCTTGTGGTGTTGTAAACATCAACATTGATATACAGACAATAAATTCAATTGTATCTTTCAATTACATCAAGTTTGGAGAATTTGTCAGAATATATATGGCATCTACAATCTTCTTTTCAAGAATTCTTTGTTCAACATGTGAGTCAAAATTTCAACAAAGAAGTACATATTTTGGCACAGGCGGTAATTTTTTTTTCTTGTAAACCAAGTTATGTACTAAATTTTTTTGTATTTGTTTACTCAATGAAAAAAAAGTTATTGTAAACCAAGAAAAATTATCCACCATAACCATTGCGCGGAGCGTCTACTTTATTTTAAAAGCTAAATAAATAAGCAGCTGAAAGAAGATGTGACATAAGTGATGAATTAATTCACTTTAACTTTTAGATGTACGCAAAGTGACAATAATTTAGATAAAAATAATTAAAGAAATAGTTGTAGTTTAGTGAGCGTCTTTATCCGTTACTACATAAACACTGTCATGTGAATTGCTCTATGTCAATTTCCGTCTCTTTGTTTCAAATTAATATGCTATCTTTTTATTTTTGATTTTAAAATTATAACTCACTTTTTTATTTTAATACATAATTTAAAGATCAAAAATTTGTATATAAATTTTTAATACAATTTACTAATAGCGTATGAAGTACATACATTTTATTTAATATAGTGGAGACTTAATATATATAAAATTAAAATTACAGGAATGAATATTGATGAAATAAAAATAGAGGGATTTAATGCTAAAATATGTATAAATAAAGAGACACACGTATGATATACATTTTGCCTATATTTTTTAGCAGATAGCTCAGCCGATTGTTTTCAAGTAGACCTAGAATTAAAAAAAAAAACAATACACGTCGTCGTCGTCAAAAGTACCGACTACAAAACGCGCCATAGCCGACGCGCCGCCTTCTCGGCCTTTTCTTTTCTTCTACTTATGTTTATTCACAAAAATTACATAGTCTGTTTGATACATATCAGGCTACTAAAAAATCTCAATCAAGATATGCACACCATATTAAGAGTAATTAAAAATCGTTACAGATGATATTTAAAATTTTTAGAAAGGAAAATTTGAAAAAGTTGTAGTAGAATTATATTACTAAATTTAAAATAATTTGTCTAAAAATTTATATTTAATATAAAATTTATATTTCACGACTTTACTATAATACTATCTAGTGCTTATAACACTACCAAATAAAGAAAAAAGGCATGTTGTTTAGATTCAAGAAAATCAAGAAACATTACCAAGAAAAGTAAAACCAGAGAGCACAAAAAAGTGAAGTAAAGTAATGCAGAGGGTACCTGTTGCTTAACACCTAAAGGGTAGATGTCACCGTTAGTAACTTTCCACGTGAAGGATTCTCTCCATTAACAGTTTGAACAAGAAAGAATAAGAAAATTTGAAGAGAAAGAGCTCTCATTTCTTTGCAAAGCTCACTCCTTTTCTTATCTATCTATTTTCTTTTGTTTTGTTTTGTAAAGTTGTTTGGGAGCTAAGCAAGTGTCAACTGAGTTAGCTTGTGATCAAATGGGTAGAAGTTATTGAGTTAATAGGTGGAATGGAATGAGATCAAGAACCGTATGTTTTGATTGGAAGTGGGTCAGCATCAGAAGTTGACGGTGGGAATGGAGTTGGTCTTATAATGGGCAGAGGGGTAAACAAAACAAGAGCATGTGATTGATTTAGAAAGTAAATCTGTGCAGGAAAATTTAAAAAAGTTCTAGTAGAATTATATTACTAAATTTAAAATAGTTTGTCTAAAAATTTATATTAATTAATATAAAATTTATATTTCACGACTTTACTATAATACTATCTAGTGCTTATAACATTTAAATTTAAAATGATACATTGTATTTTAAAAACTATTATGCACTAGTTAATAATTTATTTTTTTAGATATATTTATTCTTTAGGGGCACTAGTTAATAATTTATTTTTTTAGATATATTTATTCTTTAGGGATAAACATCTGATTGGTTCGGTTAAAATGAACCGAACTTTTCAAACCGAACTAACTGATCGACCGAATATAAAAAATCAAACCGACCGAATAAAAAATTATAATTGGAACATTTTTTTTATTTTTTTTCTCTTTTTTTCGGAGGGGTGAGCCAGGCTAGAGTAGTAGTGCAACGCTCAAGCGACTCGTGACGGTTGCAGTAGCAAGCTACTGTGGTGAACCCTCCCCTTTAAAAAATAAATTTAATATTGTGTGGGCCAATGACCCACATATCAGATATTAAACTGAACCGATAAAATAGGTCGATAATTCAGCCGGTTCGGTTAAAAACTAACAAAAACATAAAAACAATCGAACTTCTTTTAAAAAAATTCAGTTTATTTAGCTAGTCCGAATAATTTTAACGATTCAAATCTCAAACCAAATTAATATTTAAACATTTTTTTATTAAAACTGAACCGATCGAATCCAAATTTTTTAGTTGAATCGAATCGATAAAAGATCATCTATGGATCGGTTAATTTAGTCGGTAAGTAGGGGTGTAAATGAACCGAGCCGAGCCGAGCTTTGGAGTGTTCATGTTCGGCTCGTTTGGCGAACAAGGTGTTCATGTTCGGTTCATGTTCAGTCGAGCTTTGAACAGAGTGTTCATGTTCGGTTCGTTTAAATTTTATAGTGTTCATGTTCGGTTCGTGTTCAGCTCGTGTTCGTTCGTTTAGCCGCTAAACGAACAAGTTCACGAACGAGCTCACGAACGAGCTCGATAAGTACTAAACGAGCTCGTTCACGAACAAGCTCGCGAACGAACTCGATAAGTACTAAACGAGCTCGTTCGTGAGCCCGCTCGTTTAGCGGATAAACGAACGAGCACGAACTTTTAAACGAACAAACACGAATATGAGCTGAATAAATTAAAAACAATCTAATCGAACTCGTTCACGAATATGAGCTGAATAAATTAGAAACATAATTATACAAATTAATCTAGATATGAATTAGTTCACGAACACCTAATCGAGTTTCTAAACGAGCTTGTTCGTGAACTATATACGAGCTCGTTCACGAACTCGTTTACGAACTCTTAGTCGAGCTCGTTCACGAGCTTGTTCATGAACTCTTATTCGAGCTGTTCGCGAACATAAACGAGCCGAACACCACTATGTTCATGTTCGGCTCGTTTATATTAACGAACATAAAATCAAGTTCGAGCTCGGTTCGTTTAAAATACGAACGAACATGAACCGAGCTCTTGTCGAGCCGAACACCGAGCTGCTCGCGAACGGCTCGGTTCATTTACACCCCTATCGGTAAGTATATTTCCCATCCCTATCATTTTCAATGGATATTTATTTGCAAACCCGATAAAAAGGGGCAAATTTGGTTTATCTGCCGACGTGGAGAAACTTAACTGGCAACCGCATCCAAAAGCAGGAAAATATCCACTACCTTTTATTTCATTTTCATTTCATGAGTCTTTCCTTCTCTACGTCTTCTTTTTTCTAAGCTTTCTTCGCCCTCAGGCATTTCTTTCTTCTTCAATTCATTTATTTTCCTAACTAACCAAACTCTAACCAAGATTTCCTATAACCGAACCCAAAACCTCTGGTTCATTTATCTGATCATTAGTTGGTCAAATTTTAAATGCGTATTAAATAACTTAAGAGCGAATTAATTGTGGGAATTGAAGCAAATTATGGAGAACGGAGAGGGTGTTAAGAACGGAGTTTGTTCTACGGAGTCGGTTAACGGAAGCTGCGATGTTTGGAGTTGTAACGAGTCTGATTCTTCTTCTGCTGATCATCTTGTTATCATGGTCCACGGTATTCTTGGAAGGTCTGAAAATTTTATTTATTATTTTGAGGAATTTGTTTCGTGTTTTGATTTTGTAATTAATTCACAAGAATTAGGTTGCGCTAATTTTTATTATTAGGAAGTTTATTTGATGGATTTTCTTGCTTATTTTAATAATTTTGTTAATCGACTAAGGTTCTGTTATGTAATTATGTGCAGTGCCTCAGATTGGAAGTTTGGAGCGGAGCAGTTTGTTAGAATGCTTCCTGATAAAGTAATTGTTCATTGTAAGGAGCAATTCCTTTTTTTATTTTTTTAAATAATGTTTCTAAATGAACGTGTGCTAAATTTAATTAGTTTCCATTGAGGATTTTATTTGGAATTTGCTATGAAAACCGAATGATCTTTTTCTCGGAGTAGAATGCTTATGTTGGAAGCAAGCTAAATTTAATTAGTTGCTCTTAAAGCAATGGCTCTTTCCCCTTTGAATAGAATGCTTATGTTGGTTTACAAACTTATAGGTAGTGAACGTAATGCGTCAAGGCTGACTCTTGATGGCGTGGATGTGATGGGTGAGCGGTTAGCTCAGGAGGTTGGTTTTTCATATTTTTTTTATTTGTGTTATAAAATGCAGTTTTGCTTCGTGCTTTCACCAAGTGCTATGTGTTCTGTTTCGTTTCTAACTGACATGAATTCCAGGTTCTTGAGGTGATTCAAAGAAAGCCAAATTTACGAAAGATTTCCTTCATTGCACATTCTGTGGGAGGGTTGGTGGCGAGATATGCAATTGGGAGATTGTATAGACCTCTCATAGATGAAAATTTAGGAGAGTCACCAGCTGATAGAGAGGGCTTGAAGGCTACAATTGGTGGCTTGGAAGCTATGAACTTCATCACTGTTGCTACACCCCATCTTGGTTCAAGGGGGAACAAGCAGGTCTTGCATCTCAACTCTTTTTGTTCGTGCATATTATTTAAAAAAAAAAACAGTATCCTCCCTAAGACTTGAGAATACATAGCGAGAGATGACTACATGAAATTCTCTGCATCTGAGTAATGAGTAAAAGTTATGAAACATTTATTAGTTGATAAAGTAAGATTCTTCCAAATGGAAGTTGAAAGAGTATCATATCTAAGTTGCTTCCACAAATTAACTTTGAGATGACAAATTGGTGCTTGAAATAATGCCACAATTTTGAGCCTTAATGATAAAGTGAAAGCGATTTTTGGGAGTACATATTAGAAATTGAGCTTGCTTGAATTGATAGCAGTGAGTTTTAATCTTACACCTTTATTAGGTCACAAATCATGATAATATTATGCGACACTTGCCTCACCTATGTTTTCTATCAAAGCAAAAGCAAGTGAACCTAGAATGCATGGTGGTTTATGCTAGGTAAATATGCTGGGTTGAGCAACTCTGAGGCAATATCTAATTGGAATGATGATAAAAGTAGCTTAATTGCCTCCCACCATCTCCTACACGTATCATTATGTAAGCTTATCACTTAAAATTCTGAATAATCTCTCCCTATGTATTTTCATCAGCTCTTAGTGTTGCTTCATCACAATCCATTTTATGGTAAGCTACCCTGGATACTCACTAATTTGAGGCTGCATAATTAAACTAATATGATATGTGCTCAAATTTTTTATGATGGTAACAAACTGCTAGATGTGACAAAAGTTATTTATAGGTTTTAGCAACTTCAATGTTGTTCCATCTCCAGTTTTGCCAAAATCATTATCTTTTACGTGCAGGTACCTTTTCTTTTTGGTGTAAATGCCTTTGAGAAAGCTGCAGGCCTTGTTATTCATTGGATATTCAGGAGAACAGGCCGACACCTTTTTCTAACTGATGTTGATGAAGGAAAACCTCCATTGCTTAAACAGATGATAGAAGACTATGGCGATTGCTTTTTCATGTATAGACTTGGATCTCATGTCTTGCTTATTTATACTAAGGTGTCATTACTGTTACATATTTTTATAAGTAATTTGACAGAAGCATCAAACTCATTGTGTAGGTCTGCTTTGCGCACATTTAGACGTCGAGTTGTGTATTCAAACGTGGGTTATGACCGTATCCTTGGATTTATTTGAAGCGTGTATTATTTGTGTGATTGAAAATTATTCTTGGTCTTCACTGGTTTGCTTCCTTGATGATAAGTAGATATTGTGGGCTGGAGGACATCATCAATTAGGCGTAACAGTGAATTGCCAAAGGTACATCTGCTTGTTCTTTGTACTTCTATAAGAATGTTTGTAACCTGATGTTCGGATCTGATTACTTTTGTGGATATTAGTGGGAGGATCATTTGAATGAAAAGTATCCACATATTGTATATGAAGAACGCTGCAAGTCCTATGATTCTGAAGGAACTGATCTTATTTTAACAGAGGAAAATAACTCTGACAAGATTGAAGGTATGTCCCAATTTTGTTTTTCTGGTTGATATATAGGACATTCTGCCTGCTGTGATTGATATATTGGCCCCTTAGTGTATCTCAAGTTCACCCATTCACTTCATCGAAAATGTTGGACATTCATATTGCTTTTCTCAACAACTGCTTATTCTTTAAGTTTGCTGAGTGGAGATTGTTGATGCAGAGGAGCTAGTGACAGGTCTATCCCGAGTGTCGTGGGAAAAAGTAGATGTTAGCTTCCATAGCAGCAGGCAGAGGTTTGCTGCTCATAGTGTCATTCAGGTATTTCTTTCAGATCATCTCTCTTTGCTTCCTCGACAACTTCACGCGCTGGATGCTTGCATAAATGTGCCCATTGCCATTGGTGCTAGCTTGCACATTCTGTAGGTTCACATGCTATCGTAATCGCCATAGAATAGCTGGTTGTGCGTTTGTTGCATGTTTTTAACATCAAAAAATGTTGTACCCCGGGAATGATAATTGTTTCTCTGGTGTTTAGATGCAACGAAAACACCTTGAGTATTAACTTACAGCATGCTTGATCAATTTGGCAGGTTAAAGATAATGTGATGCATATAGAAGGTGCAGATGTTATACAGCACATTATTGATCATATTCTTCTTTAGATTAAACAACTTCTAGATATTACTTCCATTTGGTAAGCTACAATGAAAACTGTCTTAAACTTCTATCTGGATTTTAGACCTGTATCGAAAATGTGACTGTTGCAGGTTGAAGTTCATCTACTTTTCAGTTACTCTGAACTCGACAAAGCCTGCCGCGAGATCCACAATTAAGGGAAATTTTGTTTGTTTACCAAATTATTGTAATTACAATTATACGAGAACACTTATAAAATGTAATTAGTGCTATGTAGTAAGGACTTGCCTTTTTCTTAAAGCATGCAGGTAAAAATGTCTGATTTCTCTATGTAGAGTCCAGTTTGGTCGAATATAACCCTATGAGAGGTAGAGTCGCAACATAAAGGAATTTGATATCATATTCAATCAATTTCTTTGCTGAGGTTTGAAACTAAAATTTATCATATTTTTGCAAAAGGAAAGTCTTCATGAACAAAATGGTTTGATGAATACTGCAAGGAAGAAGGAATTTCTACATGAATAGTTCACGACGTAGAATTACAGAACATTCATTAAATACATAACGAGTTTGGTTCATCTAAGTATTTTTTGTAACGGAGATGCTAAGGAAACAGTTGGCATGACACTTGAGAAATCAGTTCCAAAAAGATAGTACTAAAATTTGTTGTAGTAGTCACTTTGACTAAAAAGAAACAAAAGGTTATTCATTTCTCGTTCATAATAAGAACTTTTCTAAATTATTTTATTCTACTAATTGATCCCTTTTCAAAATAAAAGGTCATTCCCGTCGAATACTTAGCTTCAAACTGGATTATCAAGGCCACGAACACGTTTATTCTATTTAATTGATCTTTAGAGAATATTATTAATTAATTAAAATTGTTAAACGTAAGCTTATTGATACTGACACACAAGTTCAGGCACCTCTATAACCTTTTGTTCACCTCCTTTCTAGTTACAGCTTCCAATTAATTTCTTCATTTGACAGTAGCACCCAAAGACTAGGGTACGTGTGCTGTCGTTTGACTAGTGAAGAACTGATCTCTTGGGCAAAAGCAAAAAGCATAACAATCACCTCGCCTGCCTGCAGCAAACGACTCCGTACACAAATTCTTTTCTTTCTTCTTCCACACGCTCACCAATTCTCCATTGCAACACTTACAGTTCTTCCCTCGAAATCAGACTATGAATCTTACCGTTCACTTCTCCGTCTCTCACACCTCCTCCTCTTCTACCACCTCGCGTTTTCTACTACAGCAACCGTATCTATTTCCAGCGATTCGCTATTCCAATCCCAAATCCACGCAATCTTTATTTTGGCGCCAAAATCGCCGTATCTTGACTCTCAAAGCTCAAACATCTAACGGCGCTGTTAATGATAACGGCTTCATCCTCGAAGACGTCCCTCACTTAACAGATTTTCTTCCTGATTTACCTGTACTTATTTTTCTCTTTTTTTATATGTATTATTAATATGTTTGATCGTTGTTATAGTTAATTTTTAATTTGCTAATCTTTGCTTACTTACTTTTCTTTATTTCCAGTCTTACCCTAATCCACTGCATAAAAGTCAAGCATATGCCATTGTCAAGTACGTCAGTTACTATTCATTTAATTTATTTCACTTCAATGTATTTAAATAGACTGATTTGAGTAATTAGCCGGTAATTGAACAATGTTTTTGTTTTGGCTAGGGAAACTTTTGTTAAGCCAGAGGATGCGGTGGCTGAATCAGTGAGTATATATAAACCGCGTTTTGACTAAATTTTGACTGGCAATTCTGTTGTTATCCCCATCGTAATTGTTGTGCTGTTTCGAATCAGGTTGTTGTACAGAAAGATATTCCGAGAGGAGTTCATTTTAGGCGCGCAGGCCCGAGAGAAAAGGTAAATTTGAAGTAGAAATGCCTTTACTATAAATATGACTTCATTTTGCAAAAATGTAATGCGCATGAAATTGAATTATTGCAAGTGATTCGTAGCAAATGAAGCCACACCATAATGTTACTTTCAAATCGTGAAAAGCTAACAGACGGTGATTGTGATGATAGGTCTATTTTAAACCTGAAGAAGTTCGTGCTTGCATTGTGACTTGTGGGGGTTTATGTCCAGGGATTAACACAGTTATCCGGGAGATAGTTTGTGGACTGAATTATATGTATGGTGTCAATAATATACTTGGCATTCAGGTGAGTTTTCTTTGAATTACCTAGCTTCGTTGATACTCCCTTGGTTATTTCATTTGTTTTTATCAAGGGAGAAATTATTAATTTGGAACTTTGAAGGGAGGATATAAAGGATTCTACTCCAGAAACACATCGACATTGACTCCTAAAGGTGTGAATGATATTCATAAGCGTGGTGGAACTTTTCTTCAAACGTCTAGAGGCGGCCATGATACTCAAAAGATTGTTGATAGCATTCAGGACAGGGGGATAAATCAGGTATATATTTGTTCTTTTAATTCATTTTGTTTTTCTGGTATTTAAGTTTCTTTTTCAGGAAAATCAAGAGACAGTAGCAAAGAAAAAGATAAAACAAACTGAACTTTCATTAAGTTTTTGTGTAAACTGAACTTTCATGGATTGTAGGTGTATATTATTGGAGGTGATGGCACTCAGAAAGGAGCAGCTCTAATTTCCAAGGTGATCAAATCATCTGACTAAAAAGAATGCTTCTATTTTTAGTTAACAGCTATTAGTCATACTGCATTTTGGGAAAATGCAGCAGTTTTTATTTAATTTTCTAATTTTTTGGTTCTATTGGTGCATTTCTTTTGTTAAGGAAGTTGAGAGACGTGGTCTTCCAGTGGCAGTTGCTGGAGTCCCCAAGACAATTGATAATGATATTGCTGTAAGTTTTATCAACTCTTCCCTAATTCATGGCAAAATGTGTTGTTGTACTGCAGCTAGTAGAAGTTACAAGAAGGGCTTTAGAGGGACAATAGACTCTATGGTATCAACTTACAACAATCTATAGAATATCTCAATTTATCACAAAGAACAAGATTTAATGGTTAAAATTTCAATTATTCATGTGAACTTCATTTATCTCATGCTAATTCCGTACAGTTTCCTTTTAGTTCCAAGTTCACTATATTCAGGAATATCATGGATAGGGCGGTGAACTTCTAGAACAACTTATAGCTGGGGCAAATTGATTTGGTATGAGAATATGAGATAGGTACAATTAGTTTGAACTTGAATCATTGATGCCTTGACACTATCAAAATTTGTCTTAGACAGGATGAAGCAAGGTACTTAGCTGCTACCTGGAGTTTTGCATAATAGTTGCAATTTGAGCCTATTGCTTGTGTGAAAACTTTAATTTTCTTCAATTTATTATTGGTGAAAAAATGATAATTTTGTTGAGTAAGTTGCCAATTTGTGTTTATTCATCTAGCCTTTCTTTATGTTTCTTGGGGGCTTGACCCTTCTTTTCAAAGTGTCTTCCAGGTTCATTAGGTCAAGTCTCCCATATTTCTATATTTTTTGAGTCCTGTTAGGTATTTATTTTGAAGGCTTATTCTTATATGAAGTCCTTATACATTGCAGTGGTTTGTGTTTGCGGTTTTAGGTGATAGACAAATCTTTTGGATTTGATACTGCTGTTGAGGAAGCTCAAAGAGCAATTTATGCTGCGCATGTAGAGGTTGAAAGTGTAGAGAATGGAGTTGGAGTAGTTAAACTGATGGGTAGATACAGTGGTAGGTTATTTGATAATATCTATAAGGTTTTCTAAATTTCTATACAGATTCAAGTTCTCATGATTTTTTTTTCCTGTTGCCTTGTTTTTTTTATTTCTTCAGGTTTCATTGCTATGTTTGCAACTTTGGCAAGCAGAGATGTGGTAAGACCTTACTTCCTTTTTTTTTTGGACCAAGACCTTTCTTCCTTGTGACAAAAATCTGTTTATATATATACACTTTTGGGTGTCAATGAACTGTCAATTATTAGTACTTAGTAAATTCAAGGTGTGTAAGAGCTACTTTTGGTTAATGTACTTGGTTTTGAGATGAGTGTGAGGCTAACTTTGGCTGAATTTGAACTTTTTGGTATTTTCCGTTTCTTCGGATGATATGATGGGTCAATCATTTGCTTCTTTCTATTAGAGTCGCGAGCTTGTTGTAGTTGGTCCTAAAGGCTAAAGGGAGAACCTTGCTGCTTACTTGCTATATCCCCGCATTCTTGCACGGCTCGTAGCTTATTATAAACGTATGAGTTGATTCCTTCTTTATAACCATTTGTCTCAATATGAGCTTCCATTCTGGTTTTTGCTAGTAATTCCTCCAGATAATATCAGTAACAAAAATTATTTTTGATACGGAAACTGTGAAAAATATTTGTTTAGAGTTTTTTTGAACCCACAATGAATGTGATTTTCACAATCTCATTTTGGTAATGAGTATTTTAGTCTGCAAGAGAGTAATACCAGAGTAATAAATTTAAGTACATCTCTGTTCAATTCAGTGGATAAGGTTGTTGGTCCATTTCCCGAAGCAACCATCTTTGCATTATATTCTAGCTTCATTTCTATTTCTATCACCATTGTTGTCCAATTTCTGTCATTACTTAAACAAGTAGCAAATAGGACATGTTTCTTTGGGTATTTGATTCCTTGATGTGATTTGGACAGTGTAACCATAAGTGTCATGAACGTATTTGGGATGTGACAGGATTGTTGCTTAATTCCAGAATCTCCATTCTTTCTGGAAGGCCCAGGTGGGCTCTATGAATATATTGAGCAGCGGCTAAAAGAAAATGGCCATTTGGTCATTGTGATAGCAGAAGGAGCAGGACAGGAATATGTTGCTCAGAGCACACAAGCAACTGATGAGAGAGATGCATCAGGAAACAAGCTTCTTCTTGATGTTGGCCTGTGGTTGACCCAGAACATTAAGGTAGAAGTCAAAATGTGCTTTCTTTACTTGATTTATTATTTGCATTTTCTGCTGAACATCTCTTTCCGCAAGGTCACAAAATAGTTTATTTCTATCTAGAAGCATTTTGGCCTTGGAACCAGACATCACCTGCAGATCCTAAAATATAGATATGAGGATACAATTATATCACCCAAAATAGTCAACTGTTGCTAAAGCGTTGTCTGATAGTGGAAAAGGATTACATAATTATATTCGGCTACATCCAATGCCTATAGGTAAAGAAACATGATGAGGATGAATTAATTCTTTGTGATCGTGCTTAATGGTTTTTATTGAAAGCACAGCATGTATGCAATTATATCACTTACAAGTTACAACTGGTCATGGCTAATTTTGTTGTAGTCGAAAGATTTGGCCAGAAGTGAAAAGATCACGTGAAAGTCAAGGATTCTGTAGTATCTTGGCTGATTTTAACACATACCTGAGGGGATGTTTAAAAATATGTTGTAAATATTACACTAGGATGTACTAACGCACATTCACTACTCACTAGTCACTAGTCACACTCTTGTGTGAGAGTGTAGAGGGATGCTATTTAGAAATTAAAATGCAGAGAATATAGAACTGCTCCATGTCAGCAACATGCCCTGTGGCCTGCTAAGCTTGACCGAGCAAAAGTAAGGAAGAATGGATCAAACATGGAAATCCCATTGCAGGGTTTCAGTATAGGGTTTTTTGGACCCTGTTGCCACTAAGCAACTGCACTAGTTAGTGACTTAGCATTTTGAACTCACGCAAGGAAAGAGATTGTAGTGCTCCGCGTCTGTTATTTGAACTTTTACTACTCTCTCTGCATCTAAGCTATTTCTTATTATTACATAATTTCTCATATTGACATATTTGTATCTATAATATCGCAGGATCATTTTACGAACTTCCGCAAGATGGCTGTAAATATGAAGTATATAGGTACGTTCTGAAATACTCTCCGTCTCGAATCTCACTTTCTATAGCAACACCTTTGTCGAGTTCTACTTCTACTAAAACTTGCCCGTAAATTTTACACTATCTTTTCTATATGAACTCCAGCTCTTAAAAATCCTGTTAGTCAAATCTTTAAAGAAAAATATATTACTGAACAAGCATTTTGTTGCAGCTAAGTGGAAGTTTTGCCAAAAGAACATATATTATTCATGATATCACTGATTATTGTGAGGCCATATCATGCAGAAGTGTAGGTTGAAAAATAAGTGATACTCGGTGGGGATTTTAACAAGAACAAGAAATATATTATATATTCATGATTTCTTTTTTGATGAATATACTCATGATTTGGATGACTAGAATATGGTTAAGTTTAATATTTAATCTGTTTCTCTGCAGATCCAACATATATGATACGAGCCATTCCTAGTAATGCATCAGACAACATTTATTGCACTCTTCTTGCACAAAGTGCAGTTCATGGAGCCATGGCTGGGTATACGGGCTTCACAGTTGGACCTGTGAACAGCAGACATGCTTATATTCCCATTGCAGTAAGCACTTATCCTTAATCTGTGTCATGTCTATAAAATTCAAGGCGCAAAAATTGGATTCATGTGTATGTTTTGCCGAATGAAAATGAGTTTCCGTAATTTATGCTCTTCAATTGATATGTTTATAATAGCATGATGATGGTGTTATGCAGAGAGTGACAGAGGCAACAAATACAGTGAAGTTGACAGATAGGATGTGGGCTAGACTACTTGCATCCACAAATCAGCCTAGTTTCTTAAAATCAAATGAAATGTTGCAAGAACAAATAGATGAAAACAAAGTTGATGCGGGAAATGACAACATTAAGATTACTACTTAGATTTTGAGGATCTGAACGTGAAAGCTAAACAGGTCAGCGCCAAAATGGAGAAATTTCTCTGATCTGAATTCGAAGTTCCTGTGAAGTATATACTTTTACGTATGAGAAGTATTATTTGGCAGCCTAGCTTTATACATTTTCTGCCTAGGACATGCAGTTATAAATCATTCAATGGCTCGATGTGTTATCATTGATTCAAAATATATGGCATGTATAGAAAGTTAACTTTCATACTTGAAATGGCTCAAGTTTAGCAGTAACCCACCCTGTTGGGAAGGATGTGAGGGGCATATACTTTCTGAATCGAGTGTCTGTTGGCTGTTGCGTACCAGCTGAGATGTTCATTGGCAAGGTTTTCACGATCCGATACTCTGACTGTTGAGTTGGGAGAATTTTGATGAAACCTTCCCTTTATATTTGGATTGATTCCACTAGGCGCAGTCAAGTTTATGTGATATGCTCAATCAGTACTTGATATGTTATCCACTTATCTTTTTTTATGGTCTAAGGATCTATAAAAGATTCATCCATTTGCGACTTTTATCATTTGCAATAAAAACAAATCTCGATTTTGATATGATTTTAAAAATTCAATTTATTTGTTCATATGTACAGCATTATCATGCTCCATAACACATGCTCCTTCAATAGAATCCGTAAATGTGCATATAGTAATTGTAGGATTGACATTAATAGTTGTAGGAGCCACAAAACTTTAACGTATCCCTTGGACATCAAAATCATCTATTTGCATGACATGTATGTAAATGCTAAGGTGGTCCACCTTGAAATCCAAGAATTAGAACCTATTAACCTAACCAATAAAATAAAATTAGAATTATGAGGTCATGTGGATAAAATTGTATGACGATAGCCATAATATGTGACGTGTTTCTCGCAATAGTTGCAAGTTGATTGGACCATAATTTACAACTTGTTATTGTGCCAACTGGGGACATTGTATATGGACATGTACGGATTTTCACTAACAAATTTAGTGCAACTGGGTCGAGCAGTGGACCCTCGTTGCAACACAACTTGTTCATCCATCAATCCTAATTGTTTTGATCAAGTGGGATGGCTAAATACAACTTCTGTTATAGCTAAGTTCCCAATTCTTTTGGCTATATGCATCTAATTGTTTGGCCCTACTTTTCATGTTGCATCACCCTAACCGCTGGCTATTGGCATTGACTTTAATAACAAATGGGTTACAATTGAATTGGAATTCCCTCACGTTCAAATGAATATTTTAGAGGATCATATTTACAATTTATATTGTTTATTGTAAAATGAACGATGTAAATTAATTTGGTTAAACTATTTTTTTTTAATTTACACCGCTTATTTTGTAATGAACGATGTAGATAGTGAAAATAACAACCTCAATTTGAATCCCAATCTGTTAAAATTAGCTCAGACTCGGACTATAAAATTATTAGTAAAGGTTTATTCCGATCTACAAAGAGTTATGGGTTATTAATGGTGGCTTATTTTTATAATGACACAATAAATGCGATAGACAATAGAACTAAAAGACTTTCATTCAGCTTTAGTCTTGCAAGTTGCACATTATTGGACCATGAAGTCGACTACTGTTTCTGTTTCTATCATTGCTTTTGACCTTTTTCTATATGTGCAAGTGAAAAACAATCTCCACAATTGAAAAATTCACACCTGTTTTTAATTTGTCACATAAGATAATGAACTATCAATTTATCATGTGACATATGATAATAACAAAAAAAAATTATTGATTGATTATTACATTTATTATTATTATTATATATATCACATGATAAATAGATAGCTTATTATTTTATATGGCGAATTAAATTTATTTTAATACTTTTCTAATTGTTTAAAATGTGTAATACTTTTTTTAGAATATGGAAGAATGATATTTTTTATTTTAATAATATTTTTTTGTATAAATATTTTTTTTTATTTGAATACATTTTCTCTTTATCAATCAATATAAGAAGGTGGTTTTATCAAAATAAACTTTTTATTTTATCATTATCAAATGTTATTTTAATAATAGCATCACCCGCTTAAAACATCATATTGGAATTTTTGATTATAATCATTGAAAATAAACCTGGTACAACTAACTTTCCTATTATACCTAATTATTGGAAATATTTTGTTGGAGTGTTATAAATTTCCAACAATAAATAAATCTTTGAAACAGGTATCCCAAACACACAAACTAATAATATGAAGATGAGATACTGATGGGATTGACTAATGTGCAAAAAGAAATAACTAATAAAAACAAGGCTTATCCCCTCAAAAACCCTCACCTTTTACACCCAATTCGTTTGCACCCTCACATTGCAAAACCACTAAATATACCCAAATTACGACCTTTCACTTTCAATTGCACCCTCAAGTATTAAATTGATCTCTTTTCACTTGAAAAAATAGGTTTATTTTTGTTTTAAATAAAATATTAAGTCCTATTTTAAAATATATGCTAAAATTTAAAGTATTGATTTGAATATTTTTCAAGTGAAAAAAGATCAATTTAATGCTTAAGGGTGCAATTGAAAGTGAAAGGTCGTAATTTGGATATATTTGGTGGTTTTACAACGTGAGGGTGCAAACGAATTGGGGGTAAAAGGTGGGGGGATTTTAAGGGGATAAGCCTAAAAACAATAAGAGGTCATCCTATTAAAGACTCCGTGTCTAGCTAAAATATTCAATGCCATACATTCTTTTCTGTATAAATGGAAAATCCGAAAATTCATTTAAAAACGTATTGTAGTCATTACCATTGTTTTTAACCAACCAAAAAACGGATTTTAATTTGAAAATTTACAACTGAACCCAATAAGAAGAATCACATTCTAACTAAAGTTAATGCCAACCCATATTCCAAATCATCTCGATTGCCTTCATCACCGCCATAAGCTCAGCCATATAAGCAAAAAATACCCCAATGCTGAAAACAAAACAGCCCTTAAAATATTCCCTTGAAGTTCTGTAATTTCCTCCTGCTCCGGCAGCTTTCGAAGAACCAAAAGCGGCTCCGTCCTCATTAACTGTTAAGAAATATTATTGTAATATGTAGAGTTTGACTTTCCTTAGTTAGCCGATTTGTTAATTCCTTTGACAAAGGATTATTACCGTTTCATAGGCTAGAAATTAGCACTAATTAGTTTCCTATATTATTTTGTACAGCTCTATACATTACTTGTAAAGGCTATCGTTATCAATACAAAACTTTTCTACCACTCTCTCTTTTTTACATGGTATCAAAGCAATACCTGGTGCCTCATCATTCCTTCATATACCAGCCAATAAAATGACCACTGAAACATCATCCGAGTTCACAAAAACCCTCTCAAACACCAAAAATATAAATCCCTCCATAGATGCATCAAACCCATACTTTATTCATCCATCAGATCAACCTGGACATGTACTCGTATCATCAAAATTAAATGGTTCGAATTATTCATCATGGAGCAAGTCTGTGATTCATGCTCTCATAGCCAAAAATAAAATTGGCTTCATTGACGGATCCATCCAACAACCTTCTGAAATTGATGAACCAGCAGACTATGCTATTTGGAAACAATGCAATAGCCTAATCTTATCATGGCTAACTCATGCAGTAGAGCCAGATCTAGCTAAAGAAGTTGTTCATGCCAATTCAGCCCAACAGGTATGGGAAAATTTCAGAGATCAATTTTCACAAAAGAATGCACCAACAGTTTATAAAATAAAAAAGGCTTTAGCCTCTCTTGCACAAGGTTCCATGACAGTTTCAGCCTACTTCACTAAAATCAAGGGCTTTTGGGATGAATTGGAGACTTATCAATCGCTTCCAACCTGCAACCAGATGAAGGCACATAATGACCAGAGAGAAGAAAATCGACTAATGCAATTTCTTATGGGTCTAAACGATACTTACAACACAGTTCGTACAAATATTTTGATGATATCACCACTACCTAATGTGCGACAAGCATATTCTCTTGTTGTCCAAGATGAAGCACAACGACAGATGATCTCAGAATCAACTGAAACCTTTTCTATAGCAGCTGCAATTCAACCTCGCACACATGGCTCCTCAAATGATTTTAAAAACAAGTATTGTGACCACTGTAAGAGAGATGGCCATACAATTGAGTATTGTAGAACCCTGAAATTCCGCTGCAACTTTTGTAACAGGAAAGGTCATACAGAAGAGCGCTGCAAATACAAAGATGGTACATGGGTCTCTAATAATGGTAGATCACATAATAATCGGCAAAATCAGCAACAACATGGATATCGCAATAGTTTCTCTCCATCAGCTAATGCTGCAAATTACAATCACTCAGATGTCAATCTTTCAAACACACAAGAATCTTCTAAATCACTATTTGGTCTCTCCACAGAACAGCTTCAACAGCTTGCTCATGCCATTTCAATGGTACCTCCAAATCCTGCTTCTGGTAATGGAAATGTCTATGCAAATGCTGCAGGTCTGTGCTCTTCTTCTAGTACTTCAATTAATTCTGTTTTTTTAAAGCCTTGGATTTTGGATAGCGGAGCCACCGATCACATAATTTCAGACCCTAAAAACCTCACACAAACAAAATCCCCCTCCATGCCTGTAGTTAATCTACCAACCGGATCGTTTGCACCAATCACTTCAATGGGAACAACACAATTCAATTCAGACATAACTTTAAACAATGTCCTTTGTGTTCCTTCTTTTAACTTAAATTTGATGTCTGTAAGCAAAATTACTAATGCACTAAATTGTTGTGCCATTCTGTTTCCTTCTTTTTGTATCTTGCAGGACTTGAGCACGGGGAAGATGATTGGCTCGGGTAAACAATATAATGGTCTATATTACATGTCTCCGTTGCAAAATACACCTATATCACATCAAGTTTCTCAATTTTCAAACCTATGGCATATGCGTCTCGGACACCCATCACCAGGTCGTCTCAAACTGGTTTCTTCATTGTTACCTTTACAAAATTGGTCTCCTGATAATAATTGTACTGTTTGTCCAATGGCTAAACAAACAAGACTTCCTTTTCCTTTAAGTTCTATATCAACTTATAATGCTTTTGACTTAATACATTGTGATATTTGGGGGCCACATAAAGTTCCTACCCATTCAGGAGCACGTTTTTTTCTTACCATCGTAGATGATTTTACAAGATGCACCTGGTTATTTCTTATGCAACATAAATCTGAAACACAATAGATTTGTAAATCCTTCATTGAATTTGTCCGTACTCAGTTTCATGTTCATGTTAAGGCCATTAGAGTTGACAATGGTTCTGAATTTTTATCTATGAGAAAATTCTTTCAATCTAATGGAATTGAGTACCAACGCACTTGCATTTACAGTCCACAACAAAATGGAGTCGTCGAACGAAAACACCGTCATATACTCAATGTTGCTCGTGCATTGCTTTTTCAATCTCACTTACCTTTAGACTTTTGGGGAGAATGTGTCTTAACTGCTGTCTATCTTATCAACCGGCTTCCATCACCATTACTATCTAGTAAATCTCCTTTTGAGATGCTATATAAAAAACCACCATCACTAGATCATTTAAAGGTTTTTGGCTGCCTATGTTATGCAACTGTCGTTCATCCTCATAGCAAATTTGATTCTCGGGCCAAACGTTGTATCTTTATTGGATACCCCATGGGTCAAAAGGGCTACAAACTTTATGACATGGATGATAAGAAATTCTTTGTTAGTCGAGATGTTCGCTTTAATGAAACCATTTTTCCTTTCTCTTCCATTCAACCATTGTCTAATCCAACTTCTATAACAACTGATCATTCTGTTGATATTACACCAAATTGGATTACCAATGAACCATCTATGGAAAATAACACACTTGCACAAAATCCACAAATTGGGCCATCCAATATAAATGAATCTGCAGCCACAACAGATATGCCAACTCCTCTTGACCAATCTGACACAACTCTTCAAGTTGAACCTAATACCATCACTCCAATTCCTGTAAGAAAATCCATTCGTTCCATGCAACGTCCAATATGGCATAAAGATTATGAAATGTTTTCACAAGTCAATCATTCCACCTCGAGTTCAAGTTCTACAACAGGTACTCCTATATCTCATTTCCTTTCATTTTCTCGCATCACTCCTGCCCATCGTATTTTTCTAGCTAATATTACAGGTCATCAAGAGCCCAAATCACATGCTGAAGCTATCCTTGATCCAAATTGGAGACATGCCATGAATGTAGAGTTAGAAGCATTGCAGAAAAATAACACATGGAATCTTGTTCCATTGCCTTCGGGACAAAAGCCAATCGGTTGCAAATGGGTTTACAAAATCAAGTACAAATCTGATGGGACCATCGAACGCTACAAGGCACGCCTTGTTGCTAAAGGATATAATCAAATTGAGGGCATTGATTATCAAGAAACGTTTTCTCCAACAGCCAAACTCACTACTCTCCGCTGCCTTCTTACCGTAGCTGCTTGTCAACAATGGTTCATTCACCAACTAGATGTCCAAAATGCTTTTCTTCACGGTGATCTTCATGAAGTTGTTTATATGAAAACACCACCAGGTCTTCATCGACAGGGGGAGAACATTGTGTGTCGACTCAACAAGTCCCTTTACGGACTCAAACAAGCATCGAGAAATTGGTTCACCACTTTTTCAAATGTCATTCAAAAGGCTGGCTACAAGCAATCAAAGGCTGATTATTCTCTTTTTACAAAAACTCAAGGCAACTCCTTTACTGCGGCTCTTATTTATGTTGATGACATTCTTTTGACAGGAAATGATTTGCAAGAAATGCAAAATCTCAAAAGTTTTCTTCTCAATCACTTCCGCATCAAAGATCTTGGAAACTTAAAATATTTTCTGGGTATTGAGTTTTCTCGATCCAAGAAAGGAATATTCATGTCACAGAGGAAATATGCAATGGATATTCTACAAGATTCGGGTTTTATAGGTGCTCGGCCAGAAAAATTTCCAATGGAGCAAAATTTAAAGCTCACTCCTACTGATGGAGAGTTATTAAATGATCCAACTAAATATAGAAGATTGATTGGGAGACTAATATATCTTACTGTTACCAGACCAGACATAGTTTATTCAGTTCGAACTTTGAGCCAATTTATGCATGAACCTCGTAAACCTCATTGGGATGCTGCAATACGGGTACTCAGATACATCAAGGGTGCTCCTGGCCAAGGCTTGTTGCTGCCTTCTAATAACAACTTTGCTCTAAAGGCCTTTTGTGATTCAGATTGGGGAGGTTGTCGTGCTACGCGAAGGTCAGTAACTGGATATTGTATATTTCTTGGCAATTCTCTAATTTCATGGAAGTCTAAGAAACAAGCAAATGTTTCTAGATCGTCGGCAGAAGCTGAATACCGAGCTATGGCCAATACGTGCTTGGAACTGACTTGGTTACGACAGATACTACAAGACTTGAGAGTCCCTCATATATCTCCTGCATCATTATTTTGTGACAATCAAGCTGCATTACACATTGCAGCAAATCCTGTTTTTCATGAGCGAACAAAGCATATCGAGATAGATTGTCATATAGTGCGAGAAAAGTTTCAAGCTGGAATGATAAGTCCTGCCTATGTCCCTACACGCTTTCAGTTGGCAGATGTTTTCACAAAGGCATTAGGGAAAGATCAATTCGTATCTCTGCGTAACAAGTTGGGACTTCATGACATTCACTCTCCAACTTGAGGGGGAGTGTTAAGAAATATTATTGTAATATGTAGAGTTTGACTTTCCTTAGTTAGCTGATTTGTTAATTCCTTTGACAAAGGATTATTACCGTTTCATAGGCTAGAAATTAGCACTAATTAGTTTCCTATATTATTTTGTACAGCTCTATATATTACTTGTAAAGGCTATCGTTATCGATGCAAAACTTTTCTACCACTCTCTCTTTTTTACATTAACTTTTATCTGGTCCATTGGAGGATGAAACCAACAAACCAGAATCAATCTAAATGCTCTTTTCGGAATGCCTTTAATTTGAAAAATAGATAGAATAGGCAAATCATTCAAAGAATTGGACTTGTTACCTATGAGGAAAAAAAACTTGTGCATGTGTGGTCTATGTTAAAATAGCAAGCAAAATTCACAAATTATGACAAGTAACTTAAGATAAGAGGAAAATTATACTCCACATGCTTTAATTCCATTGCACAAGTCAATTCAAACTTCAAACATTATACTTTTAGTGTTGACATGTGAATAGTAGAATTTATACTTCAAATTATCATTTGACTATTCTGCACTATAGATTAATAAGATATTTTGAGAAATCAATGATTTCATTTTTGATAAAAATATATATTACCCTCAATCTGTTAGTTTTTATTTTAAATGAAAATAATAATATAATATAAGGTATTTTTATATCATTTGAAAACCAAATAATATAGTTCTTCATTTTATTTTTGTTATATTTAATCCTTTTGTTCATTTTTGATAATAGTCACTATTTTAATGTTATTTTTTTTATTTTCTTCTCTTATTTTATGTAAATTGTAAAAAAATTTAAATACTAAAACATTATCTAAAAATTAAAAAAATTAAATACTAAAACATTATCTACGACATAAATTACTATTTAAAATATAAATTGAATTCATTAAATTTTTAAATCTCATAAAAATATAGTTTATATTTAAATTTATATTATAAATAAATTTAAAAACTAAATTGAAATTTAATTTAATAAACTAAGTATTTTGACTTATTTAAATAATATATAAAAAAGGAACGAGATGTCTAAAATATTAATGAAATTTAAAATAAAAAACCATATTGTTTGATTATCAAACAGAAAGAACAAAATTGTAAATTATGAAAATTTCAGCAAAGTATCTGTTAAAATAATTTTCTTATTTTAAAAGTACACTTGGAAAAATCATAAAAGATCACTTAATTTTTAAAAATTTATTTGAATCCAAAAATTCTTATACAAAATAATTTTTTATTCATTTTATATATTTTTATTTATGCCTATGGATCTCAACAATATAAAAAAAGTTAATTTAATTACATATTAATAAATAGAAAAAGAATATTTTTAAAAAAGTTAAGAAAGCTAATTGCCCCTCATACTACTCAAGTGGCTTAAGAAGATGGTATATTTACCCACTAACACTATTATCAAACTTTAATCTATATTATCATCTCATAATTCACACTTGATTCAAATTTAACTCAACAACCCTTCTAATTCATACATTCAATAATCTATAGGAATTAGGATACTCATGTACAGTGGTGATGGAAAGAAATTTCATGCATAAAAACACAAATAAAATAGTTCATTGTTACTAAACCCTCGAACCAATCATTTACTGACAAGTAAGCAAATACGGTTAATTTCTGTTTTACTCCATTCCCTCCACTTCTTACTTCTCCAAAACTAATCAATCCATACCTCCGGAGACCCATTTATAGACTCCGGCGGCACATCAGCTTCTACTCTCTTCACTCTCTTCCTCTTCCGGCCGGTGTTCTTTGGCGGCTCGGCATGGCCGGCATCTAACGGAAAATTCAAGATAGCTTTACGACCTCTCATTCTGAATGCAGCACAATCATAAGCTTTAGCAGCATCAACATCACTATCAAAAGTCCCCAACCAAACCCTACTTCCTTTCCGATTCGGGTCACGAATCTCCGCCGCGAACTTTCCCCACGGCCTTCTTCTCACCCCTCTGTAATGCTTCTCTTGATGGTCTTGCAGCGGAGACCGCTTAACAAGCTGTTGAGTTCTCGACGAAGTTTCTTGGTTATAGTCATGAATAGGGTCGGACATAGCGGAATTGGACTCCGACTCGGACAGAGAGGTTTCAGTTTCGAGTTTGACGGCGGGTTGGAGATTAAGAGCAAGAGAGGAGATGTAAGAATCAAGATTGGTAATGAAAATATCAGTAGAATTGAAGTCTCCAAGAAGATGTTGTCTAATCAGTTCAAGAACTGAAGATTCTTGAGGTGTTGCCATTCTAACTTTCTTTAAAATTCAAGAAAACCGGAGCAACCAACGAGCTTTAGCTCAATTGGTATAAGCGCTGAGCAGCTTTCTGATAAGATCGTCGGGATATTTAAAAGAAGAAAATTTGCGCAAAGAAATCAAGAATGAGTGTTCATTTTGATGTGGGTGAAATTGTTGGGCTGGTTAGAAGTATATAAAATAGGGAGCTAGAGTGAGTTGTGCACACGGTTTTAACGATTGAGTTGCAGCTGGAATTTGGATCTTATCCAGCTTTATTTAATAAATATGAGAGAGATTCATGTCAAATTGGAGACGTACAGTTTTGCCTTCAAGTTGTTGTTTTATACAACTATATTTTGCAACATGAAAATGACTCTCCAGCATTAGCTTTATGCCACCATTATATACATTTACGTCAAATTAATTTACTTGTTAGTTTGTTAACGGTCCATCTTTGCATATAGCAAGTTTGCAACTAGTTCTTGCTTGGTGTATCTATTTTGGAGTAATTACGAACGATCCCTAATGTTACATCAAATTAACTAATTTTTGACTTTTATGAAAGAAAGATAAGATCATATATCAGAATTATATTTTACTTTTAAAATTTAGATCATTTGATTAAAATCAACTAGCAGAATTAGCCAGTGAAAAAAGTGATAGTAATAAATTTGATCAAACATATTACATTTGAATTTTTGATAAATACATAATATAGTTTTCATTGAAATATAATATTGTATAAATTTGATCCACATCGATCCCTCTAGATTTTTGCGGTAAAGATTGGTTCGATTTATAATAATTCCTGGAAAGTAACTTTCCGAAAAATGTAATTCCTGGAAAGTTAACTTCACAAGAAGTTTGATAAATGTTGTTTTTTTCGATTTTTACTTTCCGGAAAATTTAATATAGATATATTTTTTGAAATAAATAAAAATATTTCTATATATTTTTTTAAAAGAAAAAATTAAGGTTAAATTAGAAAAATCCAACAAAAATATTAGAAAAGTTCTACTTTCTTAAATTTTGCTAGGGAAGTTACTTCCTTAGTTAAAAGGAAGTCAAAGATTCAACTTTTCGAGAAATAAAATATATAAATTGAACCAAGTAAAAAAAATTACTGCTTCCCAGAAAGAACAGCTTCCCTATTTACTCCCAACCAAACAAGGCCTTAAATTTAATTATCTTAACAAAATTTAAAATCGATTAGCAGCCTGGGTGGGACAGCGCTTAAACCCTGTCTATGAACAGAATCACTTGCTTTTTAATCATGTCTATGTCAATTGCTGAGTGATTACTCAATATTAATTCATAATCCTACTTCAATAACACTACATGTCTAGACTAGTTAGATAAATTAATTTTATTCAAAACACTGCTATTGATAAATCCAACGATGAAAAGATAATTATTTTCTTCAGAATCCACCGGATTCGACTTTAGATTAATTTATCTTAAATGGTTTTGGGATATTGGGATCACTGACTAGATTAAATTGTCTTTAGCTACTTCATAATTTATTTTGATTTTTAAAGACACTATTTATGATGCGACCCTGGAAAGTTAATAAAAATAAAACAGAAAAACAAAATGATTATTTTCACTCTAGATGACATGATTGTTGATTTGCTGGCCACTTGGTAAAATAGAGGCCCCATTTTGGAGCAACAATTCATAAATATGCGTAGCCGAGCAAGTGGAGCTAATCTGTCCATCCATGTCTTAATGCTGCCGGAGGTTCATGAATCATGCATATGTACAACTCTACTACTTCTGATTGATCCTTTTTAACTCTTTAATTATCATTCTAAAAAAAGTGAAATTTCAGTTAATTTTTATTCGAGATATTTTTTTCCTGTTTTTTTTAGTTCAACTCACATGATGAAATCTTGAATGCAACTAAAATTCGTTAATCCAAGTATTAAAGTAGCATCTATGAGTAAATAAGATGGTAGATCCATAGAAATACTCATACATGCTACTTTAATGCTTGGATTAAAATTTTATGTGTATTTTATAATTTTAAATTTGTATCAATAAATATGTCTTAATTATTTAAACAAATTTAAAAGACATATATGACGAATAATTTAATTAAAACGAGTGATGTCCTGTTATAAGATAAGATTTTAATTACAAATGCCTATATCACTCATGATAGGTGGATAGTCAGATTATAATTATAATTTACTTTAAATCAAATTAAATAATTAAAAATGCAATTCAATACAAAATTAAAGTATAGACGAATTAGTTAAATTTACAAAATCTAATCAAAATTACAAATATGCAATAAACAAATTGATGAGCTACTCTATGCTATGATTTATATTTTTTATAATTAATACATTTCAATATCTTTTTTGTATCCTCGATATGTACAATATACTTTCATTTTTAATCTCAAATTTCTTAACTTTTTTTATTTACTTATTAATAAATTAAATACTTATTTGTTACATTTTTAAATTATGCATGAACAGAAATACGACAATTAATTAATGCCATTTCCAAGAGTTTTATTTTGATTAGATTTTGAATTCTATAACCGCCCTCTATCAATTTGCTTATATATAATATTAACTGTCGGCTGCTAACTTCTGTATTTTCTAATTAAACATTACCATGCATAAAAGACAAGGTATGAACTATGTAGTTGTATTTTTCTACATTATCTCATCACTTCCTTTGTATTTTAAAGTAAAAGATCCATGTCTTATCAATTATTTTTTCACCCAATTAGATAAACTATAATTCTATATATTTAGCTCTTAAGTAAAAAAAATTAAAATAATAATAATTTTAACATATTTCCGGTTTAATTGCTTAATAAGTTATGAATTTTAGTTTGTTTTGTAATTTTGACAAGAACTTTCAATTTTGACAATATTAGACACAAATTTTAATTTTTTTGCAATTTGAAACACCGTATAATTTTTTTTATTAAAAAACAATGATATAGACGCCGGAAAATATATATTTTATTGTTTTTATGACAAAAAATTTCTAGGTATTTCGACTATCAAATATGATATTTTATATATAAACTGTAAAAATTAGGAATTCGTGTTAAAACTATAAAAAAAACATTAAATTTATGATTTATTTAAAAGCAATTAAGTCTTTTTTTAAGAACGAACTGGCTATAACAACCATTAATATTTTACAAATCAAATGATCATTCAAAGTTAAGAAATCCATTGAAGATTAAGATTGAACAAAGTTGATAAAATAATCATATAATTAATGAAATAAAAGAACAAATACAATCTTAATTAATTTCTCAACCAAAGCAAAACCATTCATGAAATTGCTGGTTGCCATTACTACCCTTATTTATGTACATATCCAACAAAATTATCCAAAACCTCACTCACTACTCACTACTCACTACTTTTAATTTTTCTACAATCTCTGCGTCATGATCCGAGACTTTCTTCGCCTTCAGATAATTGACAATTTCATTCCGTAATCCATAATTAATCTTTAATTAATTAGCATCCGCTTAATTTTCACACAACCATAAGCTGTGAATATCCTATTGAAGGATGTGGCGATAACGGAGATAGCGGTGGCACGTTAAATATCCCCATCACTTCACGGTCTTGATCACCATCCCAGAACCCCTTCCAACTTGACGGCGTTAATGGATCCGTCGTCACCGCCTTAATTTCTTCCCTTTCCGGCGAAGATTTTTCAATCTTTACCGCTTTGTTATAGTTTCCAACACTCTCTGTGTCCTCCTCAACTTTTCTTTTCTTTGAAGAATTATTTTCGGAACTAATTGATGAAGACTCACCGATTTCTAGAGGGAAATTCAAGATAGCTTTGCTTCCACGTAACCTAAAAGCTGCACTATCGTAAGCTCGAGCAGCTTCTATAGCAGTATCAAACGTTCCTAACCAAACACGAGCACCTTTCTTATTAGGGTCACGAATTTCCGCTGCGTATTTCCCCCACGGCCGACGTCTAACTCCTCTATAATGTTTCTCTCCACTTACAGCTACCGCCGCCGCCTGCTGGTGTTGCTGCAGTGGCATGGAAGTTGGAACCACCGCTGTCGGAGGAGGAGGAGGTATAGCTATTTTAGTCATAGCTGGTTTTCTCTGGCTAAGAGTTGAACTAAATCTCGGAGACGGCTTGGATTCCGTCTTGATTTCTTGCTGTTGATTCGGCGCTACAAACAAACCGAAAGCAAAATCATCTTGTATTTCAGGTTTGATAACTCCGTCAAGATTGAAAATGAAATTATCCATAGAAGCGAAGTCCGTAAGGAGATGTTGCCTGATCGATTCTAGAGTAGAACACTCGTATTCTTGATGATACGCCATTGAAAAAGGTTCTTAGTTCTTGAATTTAATACTATCTTGAAGGTGAAAGAAGAAGAAGAAATTGTTGAGTGGAAAATAAAGAGTGAAGGGTGTTGTGTTTATATAGAAGGGTTAGAAATGAAAAGGCAAAGGTAGTTCGTGCGAGGTTCTTGGGTATAACCACGAAGTATCGTAGTGGAAAATTTGGAGTAGGTCCTCAATGTTTCATTTTATTTTTTGTTGTGTAGTGTAATGGTTACTCATTATTGCTTATATTTTAATTTTGTGGAGGGTCCAAATATTTCTACTTTTAGATTATAATATGCTTCTGGGATGGTTCCAGTTATTTTGACAATTTGCTATTTGTGATTTTTTTTATTTGACAATACTTATTTATGACGTTCTATATCCTCTTAATTAATTGTGAATTTTAATAATGCTTGTTATGCCAGTATTATATATTTATATATTTTAAATTTTAAAAAATTGTGATTGTATAGTTTTTATTGAACATTGTCTATTTATTTTATTAATTATCTTTCTGTTTAGTTTTCTTTTTAAATGTCTCATTTTAGTTGATATTTTTATTTATAAATATCTTTTATACAATTTCTTATTTTATCTTTTGCAATTAATTTATTTATCATAATTATTTTGAGAAAGATGTGATACAATGCAATATGATAATACAAAAAAAATTAAAAAATAATGTATAAATGAAATTTTTCAGTTAAAATGGGATGAAGTAGTATTATTTATAATAATATAAATTTATTAGAATTATAAAAATAAATCTAATAATATCAAGTTTAAATTTTAGTTCAAACCTGTTTAAATAAATTCAATTAAGCTTCGGTGGAAATGATTAACTAACAATTGTATGTTAGTAGACTCCCCTTTAAATAAAAATTCTCTCCATTCTCTCTAAAAAAACCTTAACTGTTTGTTAGTTTTTTTTCATAATTTTTTGGTTGTCATTAGTGGTTTAATTTTACCATTAATGATAGTCATTTTTTATTGTTTTAATTTAATAAAAATAATAAATAGCCAACTTTTTTTTGTTAATCAATTAAAATTTACCGATGATGCATATATTTAATGTGAATCAAGAATCGAATACATATTGAAAATTTTTCAAAAACAAAGATGGTATGGTTTATGGTTATAATAATTTGTCTTTTTCTGAAAGTTTATGTTTATCCTTTGTGAAAGATTGTTTTTTGTTGTGAGAGATTTGTTGTCCCCTATTAATGAACGGTTTGTCAGGTGGTGTTCAATCAAATTTGATGGTTGTAGTTTTTTCTTTTTGATGAATGTAAAATTATATTAAGAGTCATAAAAATAGTAAAAAACGCTCTAACCTAAAACTTACGCAAAAAAAGTGGCACACACGAAGTTGCACACTAGAGACTACAACTTTTAAAAAAAAAAATTACAACCGATAAAACAGAATACACTCCATAATTCTATAAAAATCCAAATTAGAAAACTGCCTTATTAACACAAATGAAGACCACAACATCAGAATTTCCACGCACGTTATCAAAAATAAAATTCTTCTATTTCTGTTTTTTCATAATTCTCAAATAATGAAATTCCATTAAGAATAACAAAGTGTTTTATATGAGTCCTTCGAAATAATAGAACGCCACTGAATTATAAAACTCCCGCAATCGGTAGGCATTGTCGAAGAAACACAGAACATACCAAAAAATATCACCCAAACAGAATAAGCAAGATAGTAATGAAGCAAAACATGGTTTTTGGTTTCTTAAAATTCGTAAAATATGATTGTAATTTTTAATACCGATAAATCAGTTTGCGGCTGGTGGAGGAGTTTAATCAAGCTTGCACTTCATTAGTATGCGAATCAGACAGCATATCTGTTACATGTCAGGTTATCAGATTAATTTTAAATTTTTTCCGAATTTTTTATAAATATAACTGTTTCATATTCAATTTAATAAAATTAATGAATTCAAAACAAAAATTTATTTTATTATTTAAATGTGAAAACAAAAACAAATTATGTTTTTCTTAACATTCCATTATTTTCAAAACTATAGTATCCTTACAGTAATTTATACACAGAAATACATACATACACGCACAATGAGTATTCTTAATTATTTATTTGTACTTGTATAAAATATTTTAATAACTATGATTTTAAATAAAATTAATAAAATAAAATTAGTAACTAAATTAGAAAATATACATCATTAACTCATTTAAAAACTTTATATCTATAACATTCAATACTTAATTTTCTAGTTTTAAATTTTATTTATCAAAATGCAAATTATAAGTTGGTTAGTCAATTTTTTATGTGATCAGTTAATGAACCAAAAATAAAAAATTCCGTCGGACCAACTGCATTAAATGTAGGAGTTGCTATAAGAACAAAGTGACATCATCATCTACACAAATAAATGTTTATCATACAAACCTAACAATAATTTGAATAGAATTATTAAAACAAAATTGAAAATAATATATAGTACTAGATAAATAGTATGATATATTTAAATATCACATATTTGAGCAACTTGACTGAAAAATTAGAAAAATAAACCAATGAATTTATGAATGATGGTGACTTCAAAAATTGTGTACGCAACGAACAACAACTATCTTTTAATTATATATATATATAGACAGAAGAAAATATAAAATATAAATTAAAGTCATATTCTCAGCCGTAAATTAACAGATTTCCTCATCTTCCAAATAATTACATGCATCTAAATGCAAACTCAGGTTTATTGCATTATTTTTCAACCTATTTTTGAGTCCAACATATTGACTCTTTGACCACATTTTTTTTTTGAAAAGTTGACCACATTGTTTTAAAATTGCATTCTTCTTCTCTTTTATCTTAATTTAATTTATTTACCATTTTTATTTTATTTATTTTGCACAATTTTCAAAATATAGTGAGAGTTTTCAATTCAACATGTGCTTTAATTGTTTTTTTTACTGTCAATTGACTCATTGTCCCTTGTTAAATTGATGAAGGCTTAATTAAATTTTATTTCGAAATTTTATTGTGAATTCAATATTTGTTCAGCGTTTAAAAAAATCACTCAGGGTTGTTTGCTTTTTTTTCTTTCTAAAAATTAGAATCCATTAACATAAGATTAAAATACAATTAAAAAAGTCATATGATAAAATTTCACAATATCATCTTTCTAACTCTATTCTATTTAAAGTACTACAAACAACAAATACATCAAGCAAAATTAATCGAAAATAAAAAGACTCAAGCTGTAGATCTCGCTAAGGTTGTCATTTTTGGCCTACAAACGATGAACAAAGTCCCATTGCGTGTGAGAGTCTTTGAGTACGAAGCACTTCCGATTTGCACCTTGAAACTGCTACATCCGCTGAAATTTAGTATTTCTGATCATCTTTGTCCATGGGATTCGACGAAATTAGATTAGAAAACTCTTCAAAATTTTAAATCTACAAGAAATTGAATCCAAAGTCCGAACAATCGCTATAAATTCTTGATAGATCTAAAAAAATCAACCGTAAATAACCATAAAAGCAAACAAATTTCAACAAAAGAACATAAAATCCATGTCGAAGAACTAGACTGCGGAGAACTTTTATTGGAATGAATAGTAAATTTATAAAATATTTAATATTTATTGGCAGAGAGGAGGTGATTTCCGGTCAAAACCGGATAATCACCTTCTCCCACCGTTCAAATGGAGAAAATAAGATGAAGTCTTTTAGAGAGAAGGAGGAGCAAAGTTTTTTTTAGAGAGTGAACTTGTTGGTCAGATAAGTAGGGTCGATTGTTTTACTACATTGAAAAAAGTTAAAAGATAAAAATAATTCTAATTATTTATTTTTAATAAAAAAATACAATAAATTTTCTATCAAGAAAAAAATATGTAACTAAATAACATATAAAATAAATTATTTGCATCTTTTTGTTATTCTTATTTATTGCTGATTATGAACCAAATGGATCTTAAATACTAAATATATCAGTAAATCTATTTATATATCAAATGTGAGTACTTGAGAGAAAATGAAACAGTGAAAGAAAATATGTAGAAAATGTTCATTTGCTATACTTATCTCAACATTAAAATTCTTGCATTTGAAAGGTATGAAAAAGGAAAATCGATTACGGTTGTAATCATTTTGCTTGGGACCAAATTGATGAGGTTCCGGCTGTACTTCGTTCCTTGATAATTAGTTAGTTAGAAACTTGTCGTAAAGCCAATTTTAAATAATAATTTAATTGTAGATATTAATACAAAAAATGTGAAAAATAATAATTTAATTATAGATATTAATACAAAAAATATCAAAAAAGATATAATTTACAAAAGTAATAAAAAATTTATTCTCTCAATCAAAAAAATAAATTATTCTAATAGTCTAGTGAAGAATTATTCTCAAATATTGATATTTATGATACACTTTTTACGGTTAATATCTTTTTATATTAAAATTTAGTCTTTTTTCTCCTGTGATTTTTTTATATGTTTCTTCGCAAATTTATATACTTCTTCTTATTATAAGAGCATCTCCACTCTAATGCCAAAAATACCTCACAATGCTCTAATTTAGCATTTAGTATAAAAAATACATCTCCATTGCACTTCTATTTCATGTGCTAAATTTAGCATATGCTAAATTTTGTGTCAAATTTGTTGGAAAGTTTAGCATATGCCAAATTTTATTATATCTAAATTATTTACAGATTTGTCATCAATAATGATAATTACTTATAAAATTATAAATTTAGCATTTAGTTTAGCATTTTGCAATGTAATGAATTTTAATAAGGCTTAATACATCATTTGACCCCTAAACTATACACTTTTATTCTCTGAGACTCTTAAACTAATTTGATATTCTATTGGACCTGTTAACTTTATTTTTTGTTCTATTTAACCCGTCAACTGCAACTTTTTTGCCGATCTGACCTTTTTCCTCCAACGTGGTAAAAGCGCGTGTTTTCAAAGTTTTGAAGCGCGTGAAGGATAATTAAAAAGCATAAATTGTTCTATTGAACACACGAACTACACTATTTTGTTCTATTTGACTCCTGAATTTATTTTATTTTCCTATTACACCTTCAAACTTTTAATTTGTACCCATTTAACCTTCTCCAAAATATAATTATTTAATTTTTATCCATTTAATCTTCTAGAAAAATAAAATAATATTGAAATTTAGTCAAATAATTACATAATATAACTTCTTGTACATGTAAATATTTGTTTACATTTCAATAATGATAAATGAAGTTTGTCTGTTTTTAACGATATTATAAAATATATAAATTTACTATACTGTGATAATATTAAAAAAAGACTAAATTTTTTAAAATATTATAATTTTTAGTGTGTTTCACGAATTTCCAATTTTAATACGCCAACTTTTAATTTTTTGCAATTTCAAACTTTTAAATTAATTCTGAATTTTTAAAATTTGTGTTAAAATTGGAAAACACGCTAAATTTCATGACTTTTAAAGCCTTAGATGATTTTTTCAAATAATATGTAAAGTATATCACTTTTTATTTTAAATAAAAAAAATATATTTAGGCTTAATATATTTTTTGACCCATAAACCTTACCCTTTTATTCCCTATAACCTCTAAACTATTTTAGTGTTCCATTGAACCTTTTAACTATTTTTTTTATTCTATTTAACCTCATGTCAGAAAAGCCATGTCAGCAATTTTATCCACGTCATCGCGCGTGGTTTGCACATTCCGTGTGAGGGGTTAAATAGAACAAAAAAAGAGTTAAGAGGTCCAAAAGAAAACGAAATTAGTTTAAAGGTCGCAGAGAATAAAATGGTATAGTTTAGGGGTCAAATTATGTATTAAGCCATTTTAATAATATGTGCTATATATAACATTTTATCTTATTTTGTGCTAAAAATAGCATAAAAAATACAACATGCAATGGAGATGCTCTAATGAAATTACTTGTATGGACTCGTTTTTTTTTCAAACAATTGAAGTTTACTTTAGGTAGAATGAAGTTTTTCTTAATTATACAAACTAATTTACTTGACATGAGGTATATAATTGACTAAAAAGTAATATTTTAATAATTAATAAATAAATATATAGGATTATCAATTCACTAAATTATTATGATCAATAATACTAGTTTTATAGCTAGATTCATTTTATTGTTAAAGATTTTATTAGTAAGTTCAGAAATAGTTACTACTCTCTTCATTTTTAATTACTTATCTATTTTATCAAATGGATATGTTAAATAATTATTAATCCGTTTAAATTTTAAGATGATTATAATCGTTTTTTATTATAAAATGTTTATTAATTAATAGGACTATATTAGTAATCTATATTTATAATTCAAGACAAAAATAATACTTTTTAGTATGTATAATTTTAGATAAATGGATAAGTAAAAAACGGGGGGAGTATTATTTAAGTATAAATACTAAACAATCTGTTAATGCTAGATAAATTATATCGAAAAAACTTCCATCACATGCTAGTACATAAAACAATAAAACTATGCTAATACAGAAAACAATAGAATTAAATTTTATTGTTATTTTAATATTATTATGTTTTCAGTTATATTTTATTATCAGAAATTTCGAAGATTTTTTATTGTATGATTAAAGTAAAACTAATGTTTACATTCTTAGAATTAAAAAAATTTAGATTCATTATGAAAAACTCAACCTGTCCAACATATTATTTGTGAATATTTTTTTGACGATATTTCACAACAATATAAAATATTGTATAATATTATAATTAAAATATTATATTTTTTCCCATTTAAAAAAGTATCTAATTTTTATATATCTTATTTTAAAAGTTTATACTATGTCCTTTTACACTTTTTTTTTCCAAAAATTAATGGCTATAACTCTAAATATAACTGATAAAACAATCGTTAACAGAAGATAAAATAAATAAAAACATAAGTTGCTATCTTTTTAATCTATGTACTGGTATATTTATTAATGTATTGAAATATGACTTCATATAATAACGATATGCTCAATTTATTTAACTATATTTTTTTATTTTTTATTTTAAACAAAGGCTAAAAACTATATAGTTGAAACAGGAAAGAAGTAGATAGCTTAAGAAGATTGGGCATAGACAGCAAAAGAGATGATAAACTTGGAAATATTTGATCAAAATTTGCGACTCTAAATACCATGTGCCTTTGAATCTTGACTTTTACTTGCTTTCTTTTTCACACAACATCGCTAACACAAACAAACAAACTTTTCAAACAAGAAATTGTTACTACTGTTGTATTTATTAGGAAAAATATCTTAGCAAACGCTCAGTTTTATAATTTTTTTAATTTTTTCCATATGTTATAAAATCGTCAATTTTATTTAAATCTCTACTTTTTACTTTTAGTTGTAGCTAATTTAATAAATTTGACTTTACTCTATTCGATTTTTAAAAAAAATCTTATAAATAACTTAATTTAACTCTTTTCTATTCGAAAAAAATTAAAATTAATGACTTTTTTTGAACTTTTTCGAGTGATTTTAGGGTAATTTTTTTGTCGACGGAGATGCTCCTGTTACACTCGTAATCTTTGAAGAATGAGAACCAAAAACGGGACCAATTTAATACTTCTAGGTAAAATTAAAAGTGAAAAGTAAAAATTTAAATAAAAATAGCGATTATATAAGATAAAAATATAATTAAAAAATTATAAAAGTAGATGGTTTTCAAAATATTTTACCTTTTCATTATCTAATTTATAATTAATTAATTAAATAAAATATGTAAATTAACCTTCCAAAAACAAAACGAAGTTGCATTGCATTTGCATGCATCCTCCACTTGCATCAATTATTATGACTATGCGTTTATGATCAAGTTGGCCATAAGCATCCAATTTCAGCTTTAAACTTGTCCTCACGCCACCTTATCAATTTATTAATTAATTGATTTAGAGGGAATGAATTTGGTCCCTTTTGTTGTCATTTATTTTTATATTCGTGATCGACTCCTTCTATTTTATATCTAAAATTGATTACTTAAGTACAATTATGACATGCTTAGACGACATTTTAATTATTCATGATGGCTTCACACACTAAAAGTTTCCTTTAAACTAAACTAAATAAAATCAAAATTAAATTAAATATTTTTTAAAATCATATCGGACCAAAAATGTAAAATATTTAAACAAATAAAATCAGTCTGTTTTAATTAATCTTTTAAAATTTATAGCGCGTGCACTAAAATTTAATTGAAAAAATTATATTCAAAATAGACTCCTATATATACTAAAGAAATAAAATAAATTAAAGTGAATGAAATTAGTTAGTTCAATTTTAGTTTTGGTATGTCTTACCGTTTTAAGAGAATTTTAATGTATGTGAATCTAGTCCACCATATAGGATTATGGACTATCCGTCAATAATATGCCGCATCGGATAAATATATTAAACAATCTGATCAATCAACACCATTTAATTTTAATATATGAGTATTTAATTTCATTTAGAAGGAGTATTTTATTTAGTTTTCAGGAGAGGAATGGACATGGAAGGGGGAAAAGGAAGGAAGTTGCTTCCTTTATTAATTATTACAATATCTTAATCATACACACGTATGTATGCATGCACGTGCAGTAGAAATTAACAAAAAGTGCTCATTGAATTCAAAACTCCTTTACTTTGTTTATTCAATTGTCAATTTGCATTTACCCCACTAATTGGTTTTAATTATTCATGATTATTTCACATTTTCATAAGCATAAGAAGTAAACTAGAATGTTAAGGCTTAAGAAGAAATGTTTATTTGGGATTCAGATTTTAAATTCAGTAGTCATCAAAAACCTTGTTTTGTGTGCTTTTTAGGTTTCATTTTTTTTAATGTTCAAACAAATAATATTTTCAAGTTTTGATTTGGGTTTGAAGCACAAATGTACAGAGAATACCAACATTAAGGCCTAAGTTATGACTTTATTTGATGCCCATAAATGTGTCCTTGGGCCACAAACTCCTTTGAATAAAAATTAAAATCTATCCATTTTTTAATGTGATATTTATAAATTAAACAATCCTAAAAGATCACTTAATTAACAAAAATACGTATTTAGTTAGAAAAATTCAATTGTATATAAAAATAAAAAAATTACATAATTTACGTATATTTTTACTATAAAAAATATATTTTTGATACATATTTGATATATTATCAATACATTTTTGATACAGTATGTAAAAATTGAAAACCTCTTTCGTACTTTTATAAACTTTTTAAGGTATGAAATGTAAATTTTTGGGTAAACACGTATTATTATAATTCTTTCCGTTTTTAGTTTTTTTTGTATTTTTCCATTTTTAGTTTTTACTTTATTCACAAAATATACACCACACGCAAAATTTTAAATATTTTATTTTATTTTATTTTTACTTCATTTACTTTCTATTTTAAATTATAACTCAACTTAACAAGAGACAACTGATATTTTAATTAGCAATATGGCTCAAGTCAATATTTTCTTCATTAGATCACAATATAACCAAATTTGATCTCCTTTAATTTTCTTTTTCAAATAAAAAAGAAAAAAAAAAGGGTTCCAATTGCTGATTTTTTCATTCAACTAAAAAAAATTGTGTAGCTTGAAATTAGTATGAAACTATTATAAAAATTATAATAAAATTCTTATGAAATAATTAAAAGACTAAACTTTTAAAAATCTGTTATAAAGTTTCATATGAACTTCGTTTAGAAATTTATTTGTACTTTTATAATATTTATTTAAAGCTTTACAAAATATAATAAACAGAAGCATTAAATTGTTGACGGAAATAAAAATGGAAAACCACGTCGTTTGATTGTAAAAAACAAAAGTATAAATTATGATACAGAAGATCAGAGTAATTTACTCTAAAATTTCACATAAAATTAATTTCACTTAATTGTTATTTGGATTTCAATTGTTTTCTTCTGAAGACATTGATATTAGGGCTTATAGAAATAGCTGGTGCTGGCCGTTACTTTGCAAAAGGAAAAATCTGAGAAACGGTTAGTCAAAATTTAGACAGTTTAAGTCTTCCTTCCAAGTCCAAGTTCTACCTTTTGAAATTTTGACAATTCCAATTTTAAATTATTTTAATTGTCTAGTAATTAATGCTCAGTCGCCATCACTGCTAAATTTCATATATAAGCATTTTATAACTAACATCTCTCTACAAAAATTTCTTAAATCTTGATTTTTATATGGAGAGGGGGTGGGTTTTCAGCATTTTAATTAGAAATTCACCTTTTATCTTTGTTATTGTTTTGAGTTTGTAGGTCTGATTTTTTGGTTTGATTAAAAAAATTCACACCGATTCTAACTTGTAAGTTACATGCTTATTGATGAATCAAAACTTTTAGAAAATTGAGTTCAAACAATAACTTAGTTCCTCCTTTTAGGATGTATAAGATGATATGTACAACGTCGTGTATGTGTTGTACCCAATAAACTATTGCTCAAATGATATAAGTACTGGTCAGTTGTTAAATTATTTTCATAATTTTTTTTAATTATAAAAAAAAACATAGATCTTGTTATGTTCACATTTATCAAAAATGAAATCTGTATTGTAATTATTATGGTTTGGAACTAATGTAGTGGATGAACACTTATTAATTAATAGATTCTATACTACTATTAGATTTTTCTTTCTCACGCTTAAATTAAAGTTATAAAATCTAATCTCAGAATAATTGTCTTGAATAATTAAGGCCAAATGACTAAAAAAGTTCAAATCTTTCATAAAAGATTCACAAAAATTCAAATCTTTCAATTTTATCCAATTTGTCCTGAATTACAGGATTATGTTTCAATTATGTTCAACCACGCGATTTTATTGATGTGACGCTTATATGACGCTGATGTGGCATGTCACACATCAATAAACAAAATCGCTTAGTTGGACATAAGTGGAACGAATCCTGCGTTTTGAGACATATTGAATAAAATTAAAAGGTCTAAATTTTTGTAAAACTTTCATAAAAGATTTGACCATTTCTAATTATTTGGCCAATAATTAATATGTGCAATATTTTTTTGATGATACCTCTTAACTTGATTGAGTTCTTCAATCCCTGAAACTCTCTTTTCACACAAGAAATATCGAGTTTTATGGCAGATTATATGATTTTTCTGTATTTGGAAATTGTGAAAAATAAGAAATAAAAGGGTCTTCAACAATGTGATTATAAAAGTAGACAAATTGTTATTTATTGCAGTTTGCAAGGCGATAGAGTATTATAAAGAAGGACAATAATGAGGGGTTTTTATATACGGGGAATAATATGTCTCGAAATTTACTTTTATTTTATAAATTTGATTAATATTTTTTGTTTTTTCAAGGATTTTGGCAATCACAGTTTTATAATTTAGCTAATATATATATACATCATTTATCTAAAAAAACTTTATCTGGATAAAGTATTCAAATCAAAAAACCGACCAAAGTAGAAAAACAAGTTTGTTTAAATATTTAATGATATTTGTTTATATTCCGGCATTAGCTATAAACTAAAATTCAATTATTGATTTTTACTCAGGCTCATAATTTTTGTCACCTCACCAAATTATTTTAATTTTTATGGAAGCGTTACACTTTTTAATTCTATTGCAACCTTCTTATCATATTTCTTTTGGAAAAAAATTTAGATAGACCCGGTCCATCACGTCATCTTTGAACTAAACCTATCACATAATAACACATTATTAAAATGACGGCAATCTTATAATATTACTATTCAAATGTGTAAATAAATAATAAACAAATTTACAAAATTGTCATCATTATAATGACGTATCATTATATGGTAGGTTTAGTCCACGAATGACGTGGTAGACTGAATCTATCTAAAAAAAATTCATTTCTTTTGAGATTCTTGTAATGTGATACATCTTTTGATATTTATGGCTTTATGTCAGCACTTTTGAATGTAAAATATGTAAAATCAACGGTGAGAATATTTTTATTATCTTATTTAAATATTAGAAATTTTATGGTTATAAAAAGAAATAAAAAAACTTTAGCGAAACATAAGTGAAATGTCAGGAATGTGAGTGAAAATAAACCATTATACCATTATAAAAATTATTTATGATTATAAATTAAAATTAAATTTTTTTGTAAAAAGTAAATGAAATTCAGAAATAGCGGGGAAGTTATTAAGAGTTTTCACAATCAAGACGCATCTAATAATATAAATAATATTTTATATTTTCGATTGTGTAAAGATATCATCTCATGTTCATATAATTATATGTAATACTCACATTTTCATGATTTTAGCAATTGAATTAGAATTAAGTATAGAATTTTTATTAAACACATATCATCCACTTTATAAAATTCAAAACTTTATTTGATGAAATTTCAGCCATTTACTTTTTATTCTAGAATATGATCGGCTAGCTAGTAAAAACGATTTATTATATTCACTATTAACATGAGATAGAATTCTAACTCAATTTTACAATTTGAAGCAATCGGTAGGCCATATAATTTGAAGGATGAAAACAAGTAAATAGGCATAGATACGGATGTAAATGAATCAAGCGGAGCCGAACTTTGAGGTGTTCATGTTCGGCTCGTTAGATAAATGGGGATGTTCATATTCATACGACCTTTTAATAGGGTATTTATTCGGTTAGTATTCAGCTCATGTTCATTCATTTAGCTAAACTTAAATATGACTAGTTAGTTCGCGATAGTTCTTATACAAGTCAGCTCGCGAACGTTTTATCGAGTTTCTACACAAGTTAGTTCGTAAATTCTTTATCGAGTTTCCATACAAGCCTGTTCATGAACTTCTATCGTACGAGCTCGTTCATAAATTTTTAATCGAACTCGTCCACAAACATTTAAATGAGTTTTTTCATGACCGTACACGAGGCGAACATTATCACTATGTTCATGTTCAATTCATTTAAACAAATGAGCATACTTTTAAGTTCAAATTTGGTTTATTTGTGGTCTAAATGAATATCAACTTAATTTTTATCGAGCTGAATATCAAACTGCTCGTGAGCAGGTAGTTTGTTTACATGCCCTAGCTAAAGAAAACAAAAAATGCCGACATAAACTATAATGTAAATTAGTTAGATTGCCTATATTTTAGTATTATGTTATGTATAAGGAATAAAAACCGTAATGAAGGAAGTCATGGCCAGCATTGTCTAGGGCAAATGTATCTACCAAATGTCCCTTTAGCTGCCTCTCTTGCGCTTTCTACAGCGCACGTTTCTCTTCTACAACAGTTTACAACATTTTACTGTTGGAAAGCAAGTTTGAAAGTGACTACATAATTATCAATTTGTTTTGTTTCACATACCATTTGAAGATTAAAAATGTAGAACTTTCTCATTAATAATTTCACACAGGCAGCCAATGATACTCAAATTTCACAATATATAATTAAGGCTTAATTCTTTAAAAAAATCCCAACTTGCATTTTATTTTTATTTATACCCTGACCTTGTAAAAACACCATTTGTACCTAATTTTGAGTTTTTATGTTTCATCTCTACCCAAAAGTATTAAATTGTACTCTTTTCATTTGAAAAAGAGTTTAAAACAATCCTTCATTTTTAACTTATATACTAATTAGATATTAATGTTATTAATAGTACAAAAATACCATCTTCTTCAAAAAATTAAAAATAATAATAATTTTTTTTAATTTTTTTAAAAAATATTTCCTATTTTTTTAATTTTTTTTAAATTTTTTTAAAAATATTTCCGACAAAAAAATTAAAAATAATAATATAATTTTTTTATTATTTTAATAAATTAAAAAAATTAATTAATTATTTGGATGTATTTGATTATTTTTTTAAGTTTAAGGATTTATTTGTATTTTTAAAAATAGAAAAAAAGTATGTTTTAAACTCTTTTCCAAATGAAAAGAGTACAATTTAATGATTTTGGGTAGGGATGAAACATAAAAACCCAAAATTGGGTACAAATGGTGTTTTTACAAGGTCAGGGTATAAACGAAGAAAAAGTGCAAGGTGGGGTTTTTTTAAGGAATTAAGCCTATAATTAATTACCACAATTCTGATTAATATATGACCGCATAAATTATAGGCTTTTTTAAAAAAAAATACGAATTATAAGCTTGAATGCACTAAAAAGCACAACGTTCACGTGTTTTACATATTTAATATGAACTTTTAATTTTGGCAAAAAAGTAAACGAACTTTCTATTTTTGCAATTAAGACCACGTTTGCATTTCCTTTTAAAAATAGTGTCGTTTTATATCCAAGACGGTGCTGTTTTACATCCAAAATGGGGTTGTATCTTAATTGCAAAAATTGACAAGTTTGTGTACTTTTTGCCAAAATTAAAATTTTATGTTAAATATGCAAAACACGCAAAAATTTGTGATTTTTTGTGCATTTAGGCTAAATTATACATAAGTTTTGAAAATTAAAAGGATTTCATATATGCTTAAATACATCAAAAATCACCAACTTTCGCGTAGTTTTGACATTTAACATGAACTTTTAGCATATATAACATGAACTTTCTAATTTTAAAATTATGTATGATGTTTGCGTTTTTTTTCATTCAAAACAATGCCATTTTATATTCAAAACGGCACCGTTTTACACCCAAAACGGTGATGGTGTCATTATTGCAAAATTTTGAAAATTTATGTATTTGTATGTCAAAATAAAAATTTCACGTTAAATACCAAAAACACGCGAAAGTTGGTGATTTTTTGTGCATTTAAGCCTTGAATATATAAAATAGTAAAAAATACTTTCACTTCCATCAAAATTTTATTTCCTTAAATAATATATAAATTAGTTAATTTAAATAATATATATTCAAAATTATCAAGAATGTAACATAATCCTAATTGTACATAATTTCTAGTTTGAAAATTATACCATCTCAAAGAAAAAAAATGTGAACTAATCTTTTCTTCTAGTTTATTCTCCTGAAAAAGATGTAGAACTAATTATTTGATAGATGATATTAACCTTTTGTACATTGAAAAATGTCTACATGAATCCTTTACCAAAAATGTAAAATAACTTTTAGTTAAAAAATTTATGTAAGAACAAGACAAAACAAAAATTATAGAAATATTAGGACTATGTTGTATGAATTGACTTTTGAAATAAAAATTATATAATTAATTAATTTTATTCTACTTTAATTATTCAAATTACACAGTGGATATATCGGACATTAAGCAAATGAATAAAGGGTTAACGCACTTTTTAAATTTGTGTCACGAGATCATTTAACCCAATTTATACTTTTTTGAGCAACTAACCCCAAAACTCTTAATTTTTGGATCAAATAATCCCATTATTGTATTTTTAAAATGCATAAAATACAAATTGAAGATGAGAGATGTAAAAGAAATTATTAGATACTTTTTTAATTGTTGCTATATAATTATTCTAAATTTAATTTTTGAAATAAAAATATAAATTATAGATTATTTGATTTAAAAATAAAGAGTATTGAGATTAGTTGATTAAAAAAATATAAATTAAATTAGATGATCTCGTACCACAAGTTCAGAACATGTTGCCCCTTTATTTTTAACCAAATTAGTATGAGATTCTTATATTCTATCAAGGTGCAGGGTTGTTGTTCAATAACTATAATTTGATGATGAACATCAATGATTACGCATTATTGCTGTGGTACTTTCCCTTTTTCTTTTCTTTATTCAGTTCGTCAGGAGTGACGGGATAAGCACAACTAAATAAAACATACAACAATGTTTAAACTTTTTATAGGTACATTATAAAGAACCAATAAATTTATTAAAATGTATTAATACACTATCTTGAAGGTATAAACTCAAACTAAGTTTTTGCATTGACATTTTTATAATCTCTAAACAAAATAAAATATATTAACATAATCATTTCAATATATCGTAAATCAACCGTTACAATAAAAAAAACATTGATTCAGTATAATTAAGACAAAATAAGAAAGTAGAATTCAAAAATGAAATTTTGATGACGCTATTAAATTAGAGAATTCATGTATTGATAATTCCTTAACACTATTTACACCTTAAGTACTTTCACCTTTAACTGTTCCTTGTCAAATATACTAAAATTATTGGACTAAAACCTCAATTTGCCAAGAAATTTGGATATGAAGTTCGAGCAATAGAAGGATCGACACAAACAACAATAATTAAAAGCATCAAAAGACATTAAAAGTTCATCAGATCTTCACAAGCGAAATAATTTGTTAAAATAAAACTAAGATAAAACAAAAAAAATAGCCATGCGAGTGATGAACGATGAATTTTTGGCTCAAGGTCGGATTTGCCGCCCCACCATCCTCAAAAACGAAACTTTAATTCTTGGCAGACGTTAGAAGTTCTTTAGAGAGATAAAATGAAATGGTAAACTTCTATCGATGTTTTTTTATAATTATATATGAGTCACAAATATTACATGTTAATACATAAGTAATAAACAACACTTATTTAATAAATTAGTTCAAATACAAGTTATTTAATTAATTATGTCAAATTTTAAATACTTATATGATATGCTTAATTTTTTGGGGTAGTGTTGGATAAATTCATAAACTATATATATTTTCTTAATTTAATCACAAATTTTAAAACGTCTCCAATGTATGTGGGATGTCCATTTTCATTCGATTCGATACATATGCTGACAGCACTCATTCATTGGTGTGATTTTGCTAAGGTATTTTTAGGATACCAGGCCTCCTGGCCTCTGTTTGCCCTTTGTCACCATTTAATTTAATTGGTGGGCGGCAGAACAAAACAAGTCCGACCTGGAGAGCTTTTTCATAGGTACGCGGTACTCGTGATGATATTTTCATTTCCGATGAGCCCGTAGCTCAGTCTTATTCTTCAGCCTTAACTTAAGTAGGTTGGGGGTCTTAATTAGTTATCAAAAGTCCCTCATATCTACTTTTGGTTCAGTAGAGTTTTCTAAGAGATTTCGAGTCCGGAGATTGAGTAAGGATGTTAGTAATTTATCAATCAAGAATCTTTTTGGCAGCCACATCATCATATTATGACCTCGTGTATCGAATTGAGAAAAAATAAAACTTTCGGCATACAATTGAAACGTTTTAAAGTTCGTGATTAGATCGAACAAAAAGATATTTATAATTTATGAATTTTTTTAATAGTATCCCTAATTTTTTTAAGGAATATGCTTATTTAATGAGTTTACATGTATTTTACTATTTTTACTAACTAGTATTATCATATAAATCATAGTATATATAAAAATATATTTAATATGCTTATCCAATTAAAATAAGATAGATTATAAAAATTTAGTGAACTTGTTAAATAAATACAATTTATGTGAAAATATAAATATAAATATAATTAAATATAATATTTTAAAGGCAAAATATGGATATTGAACTCCGTACGTCACTAGACTTCTCTCAAATTACAGAAAGGTCACTAAACAAACGTTTCTTACAAAATAGTTATTGAACTATACCTTTTGTTACAAAAAGGTTCACCCATATAAAACGTACCGTTTTCACATAAAAATGCAACATTTTTACTTATATGACAAGCCGAAATTAAAAAAAGGGACATAATTTAGTGACTTTTTATAATAAAATCTATAACCCAATGACTTTTGTGTTTTTTTTGTAACAACATGAACACTTTTGTCATAAAGGTATAGTTCAGTGATTATTTTGTAAAAAAATGTTATTTAGTGATCTTTTTATAATTTGAAAAAAATCTAGCGATCTACAGAATTTAATATCTAGCAAAATATAAAAATATCAAAGGTTCAAATTAAAATTCTTTGACAAATCATTAAAAACTACTCCCTCCGGTCCATAATATTTGTCGCAGATGAGAATTTCTTTTGGTCCATAATATTTGTCACATTAGAGTTTCAAGAAAGCATTAATTGCTATTTTTTCAAAATTATCCCTAACAATAAATACTTTATAAGGTTAAAAGAACTAGTCAAACATAAAATAAGTGGTAATTTTTTTTTTGAGAAAAAATGTAGGATTTTATTGCAGCACTAGAAAATGTATTACAATTCAAGCATATAACTTTTTGCGAATACATTAATAGACAAATAAATAATAAAAGCTGCAACCCTTTTGCGCAAATCAATAAGATAAGAATTTCCGATGATAGCAATATGAAATCGAAAATTGCAAATTGTTGATAGAGCATCACAATGTCTTCTGGACGCAATTGATCTGGATTTCGTCAATTGGGCATTAGATTCAAAGTGCACTTTATCAAAATCCACAGCTCTGACAGTTTCAATCTGAATTGTTCAACTGGATTATATATTTGAATGAATTCAATTGAAACCTAAAAATAAAAATTCCATCATAAACGATTCAAATCTGCACCGCAATAGAAGAGCCACAAAAGGACATCAAATCCCATAAAGGGCAATAGAAAATTTCCACGGAGGAAAATATAAACTCCATAAAAGGAGAGATAAGAACAACCATAAATAAAAACATAAAATAGCAAAAAACAACGATCATATATAAATATATAAATAAAAACTAAAACAAAGGAAAACGAGACACCGCCGATCAAAATATTGAACGGCGGTGGCTTTGAAGGAAGCCAAGCTTAGAGTTTGTTTTTTTGTTGGGAGAGAAAACAAGTGGTAATTAATATGGACAATTTAGTAAAATTATACACAAATCAAGACATATTTATTATTTTCTTAATCTATGTGAAATGGCCAAATACGACAGATATTATGGACCGGAGGGAGTACCTAATTCGACATTAGTTGCATCCGGTACGAGTTACTCCCTCCGTTCTTTTTTAGTTGTCCATTTAGCCAAAATTACACATATTAAAATAGTGGAATTTTTGTCTTAAATAATAGAAGTAAATACTAATATAACCCTATTATATAATAAATGCTTTGTAAATTGAGTTATAGAGTCATTTATTAGGGTTAAATTTAGAAGATGATAGCTAATGTTATCTTAAAATTCTAAATGGATAACTAAATGTAGACAAATTTATTTGGCTAAATGGACAAGTAAAAAAGAACGGAGGGAGTATATGTTAGTCCGTACAAGAACGCACTTACTTAAATTTTGTAACAATTTAAATAGCTTTTGAAATTGGAATAGATTATAAAAATTTAGAAAAAAATCCGCTATAATTGAAAAGATATTAAACGAAATAAAATAGGTACACGTTCTAAAAAAATGTTATTTTCACATAGCGTATTGGCTTAGAAGAGCAAATGATGTCAGCATGTGGCAAATATCTAGTTATCAACCACTAGGAGGAGACACCTCTTTTCCCCATTTGCCCACTTGAGCATTCAAGAACCACTACCTCTACAATACTCCAAAACATTGCCAAATCGCATTACCATTATTATAAACCATATATTATAACCATAAATATCAATTTATATCATACTTTTCATTTATCTCCTATATATATATATACCCTTCATCGTTTATGTTCTAAATTCGATCCCCTCTCTTCTCTTGCAGAAACAAAAAATAATACCTAAAAATACTTAAAATGAATGAAGCAACTTTATATTATGATTCATCAAATCTGTCTCATCATCAATATTTATACCCTCGAACATCAAGCTACTCGAGTCTCATACCTTGCTTAACAGATATCTGGGGTGTCTTGCCGTTAAAAGTTGACGATTCTGAAGATATGGTCATTTACAACTTCCTTCGTGATGCTGTTTCCTCTGGTTGGTCTCCGTTAGATTTCACCGCCACCGCAACAACAACGACCGTTAAAGCCGAGCCCAGGGAAGACTTAGAGCTGCATGGTCCGGTTTTAGAAAATAAACCGGTTCAAGAAACTGCTTCAGGTTCATATTTTGAGAGTAAAAAAAATATTGAATTTGTGAAAAAGCAAAACAAGAAAGTGCTCGTAAAAGGAAGGCATTATAGAGGAGTAAGGCAGCGGCCGTGGGGGAAGTTTGCGGCGGAGATACGTGATCCGGCGAAGAATGGGGCCAGAGTATGGCTTGGTACGTACGAGACAGCTGAGGAAGCTGCTTTGGCTTACGATAGAGCGGCTTTTAGAATGCGCGGCTCAAGAGCTCTATTAAATTTTCCAGATAAGATTGGCTCGAATGAGCCTGACCCGGTTAGAATCACGGCTAAACGTCGAGAGTCTGATATGGCTGTGGTGGCTCTGGGCAGCGGCTCGGCTAAAAGAAGAAAAAACTTAGCGGCTGCTGAAGCTGATAAAGAGTCGGACAGGGAGAGTGGATGCAGTAGTGGTGGAACTGTTGTGTTTCCGGTTAGGGTTAAAATTGAGACGATGCCAGCTGGCGAAGAACTATTGGTTAGTTAGTTTTATGTCTTTAGGGATTGACTTGTAGTCGGCAAGGGCATGTTTGGAATTGTGTAATGTGTGTATAGAATGAGATTTTAGTAAGTTTATTTATTGATGATCAGTGTAACTATCTAAACAAAGGTCAATGATACAGCATGCTAATGAGATCATTAAATCGATTTTAACTTGTTAAATTTTTTATTATGTTAAATATAAGTCATTAAAAAAAACTTATACTAATTAAAATATTTTAATCCAATAGGTAATAGAAGTATACTTCATTATAACCACAATTAATTACTAATTGGGTGCTGTTTAGTTAATCTGAAAATTAAGTATTTAAAATATAAAATTGAATTTGAAATGTTGAATATAATAACTACTGAAATTAAATAAGGGGTAATTGATTTTGGAGGTCACTGTACTTTTCAAAAATTGCAAAATGGTGACTGAACTTCAAAACGTAACATTTTAGTTACTATACTATTTGGTTATGTTAAGATAGAAGAATTTTTGGTCACCGAAGAAAAATATTTCGAGTCGATTTTTTGTTGATTGTATGTATATATGAAATATAAGGTATTATTTGTCATAAATAATCAAAATTTGATTACAACATATGTATAATTTGACCGTAAAACACTTAAAAACCTTCCAAAATCACATATTTGAAAGTTTAGTACCCATTTTGTTACGTTTTGAAGTTCAGACACCATTTTGCAATTTTTAAAAAGTACAGTGACCCCTGGAATCAATTACCCTTAAATAAGTGTCAAAGTAAATATTTTGTTAGATAAATTTAACTACTAAAAAATATCGATATTCTCTTAAATATGTGTAAATAAATAACCATTAAAATGTATATTGTTGCAATTATTAATAATAATTATAATAATAATAATTCAATTAAAATGTTATATAAATAAAATTGCCGAGGGATTTTAGGAAACCTGGAATTGCCGAGGAATTTTAGCGATGAACCAAAAATCGTATATTTTCTCATGTACATGTGAAAAAAATAGTTAATAATATTAATAAATTATATATTAAAGATAAAACAATTATGAACAATTATTAATACTTTGTTATTAAATTAAAATACAAATTTATTTTAATAAAATTAATAATTTAATAATTTCACAATAAAATTTAAATTAACATTTTTGATACAAATTTTCAAAATATTTTTATATAATTAAATAATTTAGCATGATTATTAAACACTAGATAAAAATAAATATTTTAAATGTTAAATTAAAAAATAAGTTAAATTATCAAACACCACTTAAAATATAATTTTTCTTTTCAACAACCCTTATTAAAATTAACAAATAAGGTTACCTTATTACCCTTTTATATGTCTTCTCTGTTTCATAGTTGTGGAATATTTTATGTATAGTATTTTGAGTAACTTGTGAAATCAAAGATTTTGATGCTTTCTATTTCTATGGCAAGTCTTTATAAAATCTTGACTTCATTTCATTCTACTCATAAAAGCGAAAATGCAGGAAAAAAAGATGAATGAATGTAAAAGAAAGAATAATTTAGTGAAAGATCTTTTACTCCTCCAATTTATTAATCAATTAAAAATCAATGCCTAAAGTTTGAACTTTGAAAATGAGGTTAATATGCACATATGTCGTAGACAAATTGGCATTCTTTCAAAGAAAAATTTATGAAAATTGGTATTTTTTTTGTTATACTTTGAATTGATTTGCCCTATGAAGATTAGTTACATGGTTTCAACATAGTGTTAGATCATATGATTAAACTGTAATGGGAACTGTTAAAGAAAAAAATTATTCTTTTCTTTTTGGGTTTTCTTTTCTGGTGTTTGGTGATATATAATGATATTATATTATAAATTTGACAAAAAGAACAGTATATTATATTATACCTACCACATGGCACATTATTTATCTGCTATATTATGTCCTTGATTTAATTAACCTCCAATTAGGCCAAAAGTTAGCTTATATGAAACCTTCAATTGATATTTAGGTGCTAAACATGGTCTAAGAGTTTAATTTAGGTGCTAACCTTTTTATTTTTATTAATAATAAAATTATTATAATTAATATATCGTTTAACAGTTATGGTATTCTAGCTTTTATGATAGATTTTTTTTAGAGTATTTGATCCCACGATTTTAATAGAATGTTGTCCAACACACTTACTATTTGAGTTATAACTCATCGTTTAATATTTAGTCCTTAGTTTAGCCTAAAATAAAATGAATATGTACTCAAATTGGATGACTATTAGACATCCATTTATTATATTCAAAAGATACTAAAAATTAGTCTTTGATAAAAAAAAATATTCAAAAGATAATAAAAATTGTTTATTAGATTAGATCATCTAATTGAAAATCCAATGTCAATTGACATCTTATTAAACTTTTAAATTGAATGACTATTTGACATTCTTTTCTTATATTGAAAAGACACAAGAAGATTGATTATTTAATTAGCCCTTCTAATTGAAAATTCAATTGATGTTATTAATATTTAAAACAGCCCTGTAATAGACTCTGGTGGATTCATTCTAATTAAAATATGAAAGTTCATCTCTCTTCTCCCTATTTGTTAATTGGCATACACAAATTAAACATAAATGTTTATTACACTAAAAACCCAATAAAATCACATGAGATTGAAGTGTTCAAATCTTCTAGCATGTCCTTGTATTTCCTGTGGGCTCACTAGATAAACAATTATTTGGGCCATGCTTAAAGCCCAATACTAGAGTTCTTCACCTTCATGGGCTTCCTTAGTCGTTTAATCCCAAAGCGGAACTTCTTATGAAGTCTGAACTAAAGCTGGAATCCGACAAGAACAAACGTGTCCTGTAATGAAACCACCTCGTTTGCATGCAACCCATGCATGACAACCTCCTCAACACGTGCCTCTTCTCTATTCAACACGTGCCAATCTCATCGGCACCATCTTTCGTCACCTCAGTATAAATCACAGACTCTCTCAACTCAAAATCCTTCATCATACTCATCTACTACGCAAAAGTCAAGCAATCTTTGTTCTCGGACAATACAGGCAGAAATTTTAAAAACCAAATATGGCTGAGCAGACACTGTCAATGACGCAGCAGCCACGGTCACACCAAGTGGTGAAGGCAGCAACCGCCGCCACAGCTGGCGGTTCTCTCTTATTCCTCTCTGGCTTGACCATGACCGGTACAGTCATTGCGCTCACCATCGCTACTCCACTGATGGTCATTTTCAGCCCGGTTCTTGTTCCTGCTGTCATTACGGTTGGTCTCATCGGTGCCGGGTTCTTGTTTTCCGGAGGTTTCGGGGTCGCTGCACTAGCTGTCTTGTCTTGGATGTATAGGTACATTTACATATATAAATTTGTTCATTGAATTTGTTTATGTTAGTAATTTGGTGATATAAGAGAAATATGTGGTAATTGCAGGTATGTCACCGGAAGACATCCACCAGGTGCAGAGGGGTTGGACCAGGCGCGCATGAAGCTGGCCGGAAAGGCGAGAGAGATGAAGGATAGGGCTGAGCAGTTCGGACAGCACGTAACTGGTCAGACTTGAGAAGTAAAAAGTGTGGGTTTTTTTATGGATGAGCAATGATTTAGATGAGATTTAAGATGGCCCATATGTGCATGGATGTTTGGGTTCGAAAGGCTATGGCATTGCTTGTTTAGAGTTTGTATTTTGGTGTTTCTTTTCTTGTGGGTTGATGCTTCTGTTATAAAGTATTTTGTTGGTGGTTTTTAAATAATTATGTATTTGATGAGTTCTTTTCTTTAATTTTGGTGTGTTTGTGTTAAATGAAGTTTTTTTCTTTCTGTCCAATAAATTTTGGTATCATAATTAAACTGAATGATTAATTATGAAATGCCCGTGTTCCATTTGGTCTATGAGTTAGAGGGGCAGCGCATTGCATCTCAAGTGGAAGTTATTACATAAAATATTAATCCTCTGCAAATGAATATCCATTTTATAATTAGCGACTGATTCTTAAATTCATGGAAGCAATTATAATAATTATAATTATAAGCATAATAAATTAATAACAATGTGCGAAGAATTTGAAGTTTTTATTGGATTATTCGAGCTGCAAATCTTAAAGCACAGTAAATGAATGATAAATCATGGATTTCGAGTGGAAAGTGTTAATATGTTAGGTCATACATGGTCCACATGCATCGATTATAAGAGAACTTATATTTTGTGATGTGTAAGGAAAGAGTAATTATACAACGCAACGGTTGCGGCACGGCATTAGCCAATGTTTAATGATAAAAGAATAAACAATAAATAAAAATTCTATATCGCAAATGATTATTGGCTTGTTGTAAAATGAGGTGGCATATTTGTTGTATGAGATAAACACTCGTAAGAAAATGAAAGGAAGTCATTTTTACGGTTATCCAACTGATCTTTTCTATGGGTCTTTTACATCCGGTCTAATTCCCACTTAACGGACCCGCTGTCTCCTCATCCAAATATAAACAACTATTATTTTCTTGCAAGATATAATATCCTTTTTAGCCGAAATGATTGTATCGGTTAACTACGATGTACTTCTAACATTTTTTTTTGGTAAACCTATCCGGTTTCCAAGGCTTCCCTGACTAATCCGGATCCGACCCGCGTCGCGCATCTGGCATGGTGTGTGAGTCTGCCGGTGGAAATTTTCTGCAATAACATTTGTTTTTAACTTTTGATAAAATTAAGTATATTGTTTCCTATTTTAAAAAAACAGTCCTAACTTGGTGAGAACTTAATTAATATAGCATAATTTAATTGTGAAAAAATTGATATATATTAAAGCCTAAACAAAGTTCAATCTTATAACTTATGGTTAAAAAAAAGTTCAATCTTATAACTTAATTTAAATAAATGATTTGAGATTCAATTCGGTGATATATAAATCTATAAAAATAACTGTGTAATGGAAATTTATACTAAATATTCAAATTCACTATTTGTATGTATTTTAAGAATTACTACGGTTTGATCTCTTAGTTATTTGTAATGGAAATTATAAGATTTTGATTTATTTATTATCTAAACATTTATATATAAATATTAAAATAATGTTGTTGGTTTTGAATTCCCTTTTTCAATCAGTTTGTTGGTAAATCAAATTAAGATCAAAAATTAAACTTCCTATTTATTTTAATTTAAATTAATTTTTTAATTATATTAATTGAATTAAAATAAATTTTAATTTGAACTATTTCAAATTAATTTTTGATTTTGGCAGTCCTAAGCATGAACATAAATTTAGGAAGCTAATAATCTTCAACTAGTAATATAGTATAGTCTCTTTTGACATTAAAAAAGAAATTTAGAAGACACTCCCCGAAAAAAAAACATTTGATATAATAAGAAGAAAATTAGACAAACTTTATTTAAACTTAACAGTTCACAATAAACAGTCCTCGCCCACAAAACATACTTACGTAATGACTGCAAAAATATTATTCCTCAATAACCCACAATTTATAAAAATTGTACAAAATTTACCAAATCTTTATAATTCACTTCACCAGTTCTGAAATCCAATCAAGCTGTGGCAATCCATCTTCAGATTCATCAATTGCACAAATAATCTTTCCCTCTTCTTGATCATGATCTTGATCATCATCACCATCACAATCAATCCTCACCTTTGAATTCCTCAAGCTACTAATCAACAGCTGAGAAACCCCTTCAAAACACATCCTCCTATCCACCCTCACAGGAGATTCCACCACAGGAGTGGACGTGGCTCTTTCATCACCACCCGATTCAAATCCCAAAACCCCATCTCCACCGTTCATCCGAGCCCTATACACAAACGGATACGCATATTTCTTCTCCGACCGGAGCTGATCAGGAGTATGAGCAAAAAAACAAACTTTACGTTGACAGAATTGCCCCGCATTGCACGTGCGAGTACGGTACCGGGCAGGATGTAGCCAGTACTCAAAAACCCCGTGCGCGAACTCGCACGTTTCGCCTCTCAGGCATTTCCCGTTACGGAAACCAGGGCAAGCGATTGCTATGTAGGAAACTTTCCTAGGGTCGCGGCGCGTGGCTTTCTCGCCACGGTGAGCGTAAGGACACTCCGTCCAGTCATGGCTGCGGGTTCTTGAGCACCGTTTGATCTTGTAAGCAAACATGCGGAATTCATCTGAGCCGTAGATGGCGTCGTGGATGTTATCGTAATGAGCTGGGGTTATACCAAGCCCTGAAAATGCATAATCCCCGAAATCGTAAAATTTGGTGTAGCTCGACGGGTTAACTCCGGTCAACATTTTCTTGATCGTAAACCAAAAGAATCTTGAAAATATTTAAAATTATTACAGTATAAGATATATCTACAGCACCATATAAATATATGTACGTGTATATAAATATATATAAATATACAACTTTACAGAGAAAAAATGAAGAAGTTGAGAAAAGGAATTGATTTGAGCTTGAATTTCTTCATTTAAGCTGAAAGAATTGAACATAAATGGGTAATTATAAGAGGTGGTTTTTGGTGCATTTATAGAGCAATGAAGTGAAGTGGAGTTGAGTTAAATGTAACCATTATGATGAGTTACAAATGAACTCATCAAATATATATAAATCCTGACGCTTAATCTGACGGTAACGGACGTCCAATGAAATGCCCTGGCCTGTTCTACATCTGCCATTAATTGGTTACTGTGTGTCACACAGTTGTTAGCTCAAGGAGAAACCCTTTCTTCTCCATTTAACAACTATGTGCTCTTTTGTTTTTGACTCGCTCTGGCTCACTTTTCTAAATTACTAATTTCTACAATTGTTTTCTTTTTATTTAAAATACTATTAGATTTTTACTCTATCCAATTAAGATCTCTTTCCTTATTAAAATTAAAAGTATGTGATATATTGGGTGGAGATTTTCGCACTCCACCCAGTTATAATAACACTCCAATTTTTTTTATTTTAGCCATAAAATCACCTAAAAATAATACTTTGAAAAATTAGAGCTAACGAGAAATATTCAAATACAATCTCAAAACATCAGCATACAACCTTGACCATTAATTTTTACTTTTTTAATAGATATTAATTTGCATTTAAGTAGTTCTTTATAGGGTTAATGTCAAAAAAAATCATGAACTTTACACGTTTTCTCATTTTAATCACGTACTTTAAATTTTCTTATTTTCATGCACGAACTAACATTTTTTTCTCAAATTCATACATGGCACTGAGGTGGCACTCATTCATTGGTCTAAAATGACAGCTAAACATATAATTTTTAAATTCTATTGATAAAAAAACAACAAGTGTACAAATAAATTATTAAAACATCGTCTAAATATGATATATTTATATATTATAAATTAATTAAAAATAATAATATATAAATTTATGATGGAGTTCGCCTTTAATTAATTGGATTAAATATGATTTACATGATTTTTTTCTAATAATAGAAATGTTTAGATTATAGTTTTTTTACCTCTTCTCTTATAAAAAAAATGATTTCTAAAAAAAACAGAGAAACACTTAGAGAAAACGCCACTACACTGCATCACACTAAGCTAGTTACTACTTACTACCAATACCATCTTATAGGGGGGGAATGAATGAATTAAAATAAAAATAAAAATGCAGAACTACATCCATAGAAAACACGTGCTAATACTCCTAATGGGTATAAGCAAGCACGTGCTATAATTTACCTGAGAGATAGATAATATACATCTAAAAGACTAAAAGGATGAGGTCGGAAATCAAGATAAGTTACAATATATAGATAATATTAATTAATTTATATAAAATATTTCACACACACTTAATTTATTATTAGCTTTTTGTATTTTAACTTTTAGGTCTATTTCTAATCGATTCAGCTAAGATTAATGAGACATGTAATAATTGATATTAAAATAATAAACAACTTTTTATAATATATGATAAAATATTAAAAGTTATTTTCGGAATGGAGGAGGAGTATTTTGTAATTTTAGCTTCTTTTTTTCCATAAAATACAATTATAAAAATAATAAAACAACAAATTCTATAAATTAATTCTAATCTACCAAACAAACAAGATAAACATAAATTACAAAAATATAAATACAAAATTAATCTAAGGGGTATGTGATCTATTTTTCATCCTTTCTAAGCTATTCATTGTGTATTATGTACGCCTTTAAATAATAATCTGTCAGTCAACTTGTATATAATAGACAATTAATATATGAATTTATTAATTATGAATAATTGACTTTATTTTGACAATTTGCCTCCGCAATTTGTAAGCTAAATTTCTTCTAAATTGACAATTTATCTCCTCAACTTGTAAGCTAATTTGCCAAAATAAAGTTAATTGCCTATAATCGCTAAATTAGTGACTAATCTACTAGTAAAATTAATTTATATGTTAGTTATCCGTTACATACAAGTTGAGGGGACAAATTGCTAATTAAGTTCATTGTGTATTGTATGTGCCCTTAATTCTAAGTAATTAGCTTTGCTAGTTTTCCGTTTATCGGTATCTTTTTTATCGAAACAGATGCCTCTTTTAAACTAGCTAAGATTTTTTATGTATTGGTGTTGATTCAAATTTAAAAGAAAAAAAACAAATTAAAAATAATCAAATTTAGATTTGCAAATGGTGCCAACTCGTATCTCAACGACAGGATAGCAATCTTAGCTTGTTAATCACAGACATGCTAAAAATGGGTTAATTATATACAAAATCACCACCTCACCACTATTATATAAAATTTTAAAAATAACACGACCTTTATAACGTGTCAATTCGGAGACTACCTTATGTCTCTTTTTAAAAACAACATCGACGATTTTTAGTGCGTTTTTTTATGACGTGGCATGCCACGTGGCAGACCCATCAGATGTCCAAGTCAGCAAAGTTTTACCTAAATATATGCCCATGTTGTTTTTGAAAGGCTAAATATACATATTATACCCTCACCTTTGATTCGATTTTAAATTTGGACCCTAATGAAATTTTTTTTTTTCGATGGAGGTACGTAGCGTTATAAAAGAATTTTATATTGAACTCTTTGTACTTAAAATTAGAGGTGGCCACGGTTCATAACCCGGCGGTTCCGGTTCGGAACCGCCGGGTCACGGTTCAAGAAAAAGTTGAACCGACCCGGAACCGCCTAAGAGACGGTTCTATGACGGTTCAGAACCTGACGGTTCCGGTTCCGGTTTAGGACGGTTTAAAAAAAATTCAAAATAAAATTAAAATTTAATTACTAAAAAATGTAATTTAATAATAAAATAACTCACGGAAATAGTATTACAAGAAAATAAAAATTTTTTAAAAAAAAATATTAAGAAATTAACCAAAAATTTAACTAAAATAAATATAACATATATTTTATTGCAAAAGTAAATATATTATATGATAAAGATATAATATATATTTTAAATATATAATATATATTTTTTATCAACGGGTTCGACCCTTAAACCGCCGGTTCCGACCCGAAACCGCCGGTTTACGGTTCAACAAATATGGAACCGGCCCGGAACCGCCATTTATACGGTTCCGGGCCAGTTTTAGTCTGGTTCCGAGTTTGACCGGTTCCGGGCCGGGTTTGACCGGGCCGGTTCACGGGCTGACCCGGCCCATGGCCACCTCTACTTAAAATGCCACATGTCCATTAGTGAGACCAGTATGTGTCATCGAACGTAATACATGAGCACTAAGTTGGCCAGTCATTAGTTGACATATGACATTTTAGGTTCGGAGGGTCCGATGTAATTTTTTTTATAATGTTAATACCTCCATTGTATAAAAAAGGTTCATTAAGGTGCAAACTCAAAATTGGACCAAATGTGAGGATTCAATCTGTACATTTGACCTTTTTAAAAAGAAATAAGATGATGTTTTGAATTGACACGTTTTTAAAATCGTGTTATTTTTGAGATTTAGTAAAAATGGTGATGTTGTATATAATTAACCCATAATATCTATATGTTTTTTTTATGAATTCAAAAATCTCTATATTATTATCAAATTGATTCAAGCACAAACATATGTGCGTCATAGGAAGAAAATTTATATCAATTGATAATCTTTTAACAAATCTATTATAAAATAATTTTTATATTAACTAATTGATTCATGCAAATCAGATTACATGTAAAAGTTAATCGGTACACATGAAAATTAATTTTGGATCTTATTAATAATTAGGTAATAAAATAAGTAAAAAAATCATTTAACATACATTTTAAAAATTAAAATATAAATTAGTAATATTAAAAATTAAAAGAAAGTATCATTTTAAGTAAGTAAATATTAAGAAATGAGGGTTAATTTAGTTATAGAGGTTGGGAATAGGCCTGTTGTGTGAGATGTTATTCCGTCTGTATTGGATCCTTAAAATGACATGATCGTGATAGCGTGGCATTTTTACATCGTTATGACTGAAGCTGAGAAGTGTAAATGTTGCTACAAATGAAATGCCATGCAGACGAACACGTGGCTTTGGACAAATATAAAGGTGTTTTTGTGTGCAATCGAAACCAACTCAAACTGCGAGAGAACCGCCCTCTGATTCCGCAAGCGTTTTCTGATGGTTTGGTAGCAAAACGACAAAGCCTTTAAACTAATTTCGCTTTGCTTCCTCGTCGTTTAGTAGGTGGCCCACTAACAACAAATATCAGAATCCCACACATTAAAAGAAGGGAAATTGTATCAAACTAACTTCTCCTCACTTCCTCCTCGTTTGGTTATTAAATTTAGGGTAATGTTATCTAAATCTACCTATTCTAACCCAATTTTGGCGATGAAAATTAAAGCACACACTTTTACAAGAATTGAGCTAAAAACGACCACATCATGTGTGGTACAATAAAAAATGTTAAAATATATAAACTTAAAAGCATTTTATTTAATTTTATTATTTAATAACCATTAAGAGCAATATTATGAATAAAGTAGACACATAAAGCAATAAAAAAATTTATCAAAAGTAAAGTAATTTAAATATTAATAATGTCAAATATGAATTATCAATTTTTTTAAAAAGACCAAGCAATTTTATCATAAAATAATATTGGCATAGATACAAAAATGTGAATTGCTCTATTGTCCTTATCATCATTTTTATTGCAGAATTGATAATTCATATTTAATATTGCTCTCATTTAAAGTTTGTATTATAAAATTGGCCTTATCACTCAAAAACCCCTCACCTTTAAACTTTTTTTCAATTCTACCCTGACGTTGAAAATTTGTCAATTTTACCCACTTTTGAATTTTCCGTTTTCAATTGTACCCCAATATTTTAATTTTTGTTAATTTTTTTACTTAAATGATGAAATCATTCAATTAATTAAGTCTAAACATGAAATTAATTTTTTTTTATTCAAAAAAGTACAAATAAGTCCTTTATTTTTAAAAACTAACTAAAAATCATAATCAAATTAACACTAATTTAAATTCTTAATTAATTTAACTAAATTTAAATAAATTTTAAAAATATACAATTAATATATGCGAGACATGTAGAATGTTTTAAATAAATTTCCAAACGCAAAAGACGTTAATTTAATTTTTCAGGGTACAATTGAAACACAAAAATGCAAAATAGGGTAAAATTGATAAATTTGCAACGCCAGGGTATGATTGAAAAGGGGCTAAAAGGTCGGGGTTTTTTATGACATTAGGCCTATAAAATTCAGTTAAATTCATGATTTAATATATATATATATATATATATATATATATATATATATATATATATATATATATATATATATAATTACCTATTCTTTAATTCATTAATAGAAAATTGTAAAACCTTTTAATCTATTGTATCATTAGATGAAAATGTATACCTATCATTCAATGTTTGGAAATGAGTATAAAAATGTATTTAAAAAAAATAAAATAGCTATACTGTCATTAACTTTCAAATTTCAGTTAGATTTTCCTACATTTGTTTAGGTGGAAACATACAAAATACATTATAAATTTAGAAATAAAAGTTATCAAGACAACAATGCAGAACAAATGTGAAAGCCTAAAATTTCAGATGAAGCACGAGTTATGCAAATGCAATGGTAAAACTATTCCACTGTTAAGAATTTATGTGCAAATATTTTACATAGGGCTTTTCTCTAGCTTTTCATAGGATCAATATCCTGCTTTTGGTATTGCTCGAGACTAATATTACAATTGTTCATGGTTCTTGCATCCAGAAGACCATGATTCCACAGTTTTATCATTAATAGTCTCCAGCACCTGTCCTCCCCCAAATAATTTCATATTATTAAATTGCAACATTAAATTAACGGTAAAATGAAAACAAAAAGGATTAATCGGGAGATAAAACAAAGGTTAATAATGAAAAATTCATGATTTCAATTTGGTATATATTATCTGAATTGCGTCTCATTTTGTATCAGCATGCCAAGAATAATTATTTTTTTACAGCAAAAACAGCCTATTGAACTTGCTGAGAAAATGCAATGTGAACATTTTATAATTGATTGAAATAAAATTATCAGCATAAATATAAGGAATTACCAGAGTAGAGCCGGGGCTCGGACAAGATCGTGCCCATGTAATCTTGAGAATCCCTCGCATGCCCAAGGGATATGGCCGTCAGCCAGAACGCTGCCAGCATGATAATCAAATAAATTCGAGATGGAAATCAGAAATCAACATATATAACAATCATTGATTACGATCTTTCAAGCAAAAATTGGCATGCACTCATTTCACCCATAAAGACGAGCACAAACTCGTTTGATAAGCATTCAAATCTACTAACAAAATCCAAATGATCTTGCTACTATGTACGCTTGGAATAAGTATATATAAGGGAAACATAAACATTTCATTGAAAGAAAATGATGAAAGAAAACAAAATGAAGCAATAACTGTTTTAGGCACAGCTGAAACAAAATATTAGAGAACCATAAGATAAGAAACCAAAGCCGCTCAGCAGAGTCATGACATAAATCAGGTTGTCAGTCATCACAGGTCTAGGAGGATATCTCTCCCGCCTCTCCTTAAATCACAAGGTGCCTATTTATATATAGGTTCGAGTCAATGGACTTCCCCTAAAAGCAAAAAGATCCCGGCATTATACCGCAGCTCACAACTCAACTTTCCAGAGGGGTCCAGAATTTATTGAGTTTAATACTTAAGATGCTTATGTAAATAAATGAGCGTTTAGTTATGCAGCAATTCCCCCAGCAAAACCCAAGCACCCCAAGAAAGAAAGCCAAGCTGACCTCATTTTAAAATGGTAACAGAACAAACAGTGAAATAAAGAGACCATTACCGCTGCTTTCTGACAAAGGAGTTCCACAAGTGCATGATTTGCTTTTCATCTTTAGTAACATCCACAAAATCATCAAGCATCTGAAGAATCATAATCAAATTAGACCACCAATCTAATGGTTTTAACCCCACACACTGAAAATATAGTTCAACAGGTACTACAAAAGAGAGGCCATGCTAAAAATATGCATACCCTTCTGTCTTCAAAATCGGCAACGTCGTCATCAACTTCATCCTCGCTATCACGATCTGACAACACTTGCTCTATATCCATTGGCTTAAAATCCAAAAAGTGAAAAGGAAAAAAAATCATTTTCTTCATCTTAATGGATATAAAAAGTGTAAATCAATATATTCGACATACTTGTCTCAAGGAGGGAGTCAGATAACATTCACTAAGGGAGGTCATAGCATGAACTCTTTATCTTTAGCAGGACCAAACAGTTATTTTTCTAAAATCTCAAGTTCCCATGTAATACAAATCTTAATGAGTTCATCGTTGGTTTTCCAAATTACAGCAAGCAAAGCTAACTTATAAGGAAAAGGCAAGCGCAAATCTATCTGGATGAGTACTTTGGTAAAAGACTAAGGAACGTTTAAAGCAAAATTGCTATAACATTGACAGATTCAAACATGTATCAGAGCAATAATCAGAACAGATAAAACATTACTCTGATCAACGTTTCAGAAAAAAGAAGCTCCAATTTTACTATTTCTGTTTGATAAACAGCTAATGTTATGTCAAAAAAAAAATCAATCATCAAATCCTTATGACCCATTGGTTTCCTTATTTCATTCCACTGGCAAGGTTAAAGAAATTGACTATTAATTGGAGCCGGAAAGATCCAAAAGCTACTGTGACGTTAGTAGAGGGTTCAAAAGTGTCCAAAAAAAATTTAGGAGACAAGACAATTCCAATTCGTTGCATGGCTTGTAAACGGGCATATAAAGTAGCCTACTTATTCACCGGCTCTCCAAATTCTACATTAAAAAATGTATAAGAAAACTGATGACGTTGAGACACAATCTGAACTGCTATTTTAGAATTTCCATAAAGCTTTTAAACATTTGCTGCATGTCTAAGCAACAAGACCTTGCAGATTTTTTGGGCTAATCAATTTCAAGAAATATAGATAATAGCACAGATCTGCCTACCATGGTAAGTTAAACAATGTTTCACACAGGTTAACAAGCAAAACAAAGGACAATTGCAATTAAATTACAAGGTCATAAGTCACCTGAGCTCTATGCGAGTGAAAAAACTGTCGCTTGTGAAGGAGTGTACGGCTGAAAAAGAAAAAACATGATAATGAAACCCAGATGTTCTCAGACTTTTCCAACAAGTAACATGATATTTCAAGGATATGTAAACACTGTCCTATCATTTATGTCAGTTGGCTAATGCATCCTGATAATCAATGCATACCAAACAACTAATCAAAGATTTTCCATTGCCTAACGGGTTATAATGTGCTAGAAGAGTACAAGAAGACTTAGCACATACTTCCTTAAGTCGGACCGTTCAACAGATAACTTTCTTGTCTTCGCAAATTGCAACATGGCAGGGGGTGCAAAATTGTTCCCAGATGCTGCTACCTGTACACACTCAGGATCTGAAAATGCTTCTGAAACTCCAGCAACATCAAAGCTGGAAGGAACATGTTCTGCACACGCTGTTGCACCTGCAGTACTATGAAGCAAGCCTTTCCCACCTGATAAGCAAGCATTAAAGAAAGTATTTGTAGGTACACACAAAAATAAAAAACACATGTACAATTTATTAAACAGCCACATAAATATGTCGCAATAAGCTATAAGGCACATAAAAGAAGTTATCATATATGCAACATCCTCTTTACAGCAATTATGCTTATGCAGTTATTCATGCAGAAGGGCCATTTTAAAAAAATCTACTGCTTGGAACCGAACCTTTCCACAGGTAAGGAAAAAAGAAGCAGCCAATTACTTTTTTTGGTTTATGTCAGCATTCCCTTGCGGTTCTCACGTTGTGATGTTGACCCTACATGAAACCTCCTTCAAATATTTAAATATGCAAGCCATTTTCTGTAATGTAAGAGATGCAAGAATTCTTTGAGGGTGCAATCATGATCACACCACTGATACATGATCATGCATGAAAATAATTTTCTAGTTCTAATTCCATTTTATTCTCTTATTTCACTTTCAAGTGTCTAAACAACAAAGTAGTCATCGAGCATTCTTTTATTAAATTGAGATTCCACTAGAAGGATGTATTCATCAGAATGTAGATAATTGGCAAATAAATCAATGTGCATACCGTCTGCCTTATCAAGAATACTGGAGGCTCCAATGCGTAAGTTTGAATCATGAACCAATGGTTGCACATGCTTTGAATTATGAACAAGGTTCTTTCGTCTGTTGCGCCTTGGTTTCTTTGAGCTGCAAATACATGTACACACATCTGAGTCTAGCATGTTCTTGACCATAAACATAGTTGCTTTACAACACAGGCAACTTAAGAGTTCAGGCAATAAAAAAGTTGTTGAACTACCAGAAATCAAATGTTTGCTGCTTTGGATCGACACCATCAGCAACAATCTGAACAAAGAATATTAGCATGTTAATTCAAAGAACATAAAATAAAGAAAACCATAGTTGGCATTAACACGTGTGCCTGAACCTTCCATCAGTTTTGCAATTAGCAGTTAACATGCATCCCCTGATGTTCTTATAAGCATCACTTTCCAAAGAATATGGCAGAAACAGAATGACAGCATAATTTAAGCCATTGTTCAAATTGATAAACTCAGGGAGTCGCGGCTATAATCTAAAGCATCCTTTCGAGGATCAAGAGAATCTCCCTCGACAAAATGAAATAGACTCCAAATTGATACAGGGAGAGTAATATATGCATGAAACATCAACCGGACAATAGCTGACTTATGTATCAAAAGTTAATTTTTTACTACAGTTCGTCCAATGAGCCATGCTTCTGATCATCATGACAAACTTATGTAAAAAAAAACAGTATGCACATACTTACGGAAGACTTACTGAACAGTAATATGAGTATAAATATTGCATATGCGTTCCGACATTCTTAATCAGTAAGTCCATGCAAAGATCAGTTAACAGAAGATTATTAATAGTTATTCAGACTTCAAAATTTATAGGTTGCATAAGGTGGCACTGTTACAATTGTCATGGCAGATTGTAAGCAATAATGAACTCTTAAAACAAGAAAACGAACTGACTGGAACTGTTTTTTTTTTTTGTCTGGTGGATCAGAAAATTCATGGGTAATATTGCAGGCATGCCAATAATATGTCCTAGCTCAACACTAGCAAAGTACGTGGAGTATTACTTTAAAAATGACAAATTCATAGATAAAAACACTTTTGACCTCAGATCTCCAGGTGTCAGTCTTCACAGATATATTTACAGCTTGAAACTCTTCAGTTACCTACATGTCATTCAAAGCATAAATAAATCACTACTCAAAAAAAATAAATGATCAGACTTCGCCAAGATTGCTGAAGATTACCAACCCAAAATTCAAAGTTGAAGAGATCATGCGATGAAGGCAAATGATATCTTAGACCCTAAGGAAAGATATAGAAAAATGGAAACAAAATCAACAAAAGAAGGTAAATTTCAAGCATGAGAAAAATAAAATGGAGGAAAGAACCAAAAACTAAAATAAAATTAAAAAAAACCACAAAATCCATATCTGGCCGCTATAGTTTAGCTTCCAGAGGAATTAACAAAGTACTATCAAATGCTAAGAATGCTCCAACCTTAAAGCTCCCACATTTTACCAAGCAGAAGGGGCATGAAAACTCTTCAGTTACTGCAAGATAGATATTTAAAGAATTAGGGAAGAATGGGTAAAGGAACGTAAAAACAATTAAGGGAAAATAAAACGACCTTCAGTCTTTTGCAACTTGTTATTGTAATATCTATAGTTGAAAATGACATTTCCAGCCCTCAACCTAAACAATGCAAATAAAGAAAACCTTTATTATACACATAATAACCCATATAAAAAGAATAAAACAGATGTATAAATGTTTCATGTTGTGGATTTTCAATATAGAAAAATACCATGAATAAAGACAAGATATCCTAAACTGAAAAGAACCAATTCTAAATTTGAGATATGGCAGAGAAAACTTTTTATTTTCAGGCCTATCACCCACAAATGCCACCATCAAAAAATATCTATCATAGAGTTCAAATAAATTTATACCAATGACCATGCAGAAAAGCTATGACAGCATTAAGAAACAATTATTAGTAATAACTCAAGGGTCACGTCATGCAAATATATCAGATTGCACAAACCAATTATTCCAGGACTAGAATAAGAGAGAAAAACAAGAACGAATTGATAAGGCTGACAAAAATAGATTACCGAAATGAAACAAAGATCCATCGGGAATTACCGAATAATATGAGATAGTGATGAAGAAGAAATGCCACTGAATGTGTATGAATGATAAGGAGATTTTTCCTTAGCCCCAACCTCTTCTGCAGAAACATTGGCTTGAAGACATTGTGATGAACTCTGTGGAATTAACAATAACCAAAGAGTAGCAAATATCTATCAACAAGTATACCCAAAAAAGTCTGCAGCGCAAAGAATCCAAAAGTAGATTCAAACTAAAAAAAGCAGTGATTAAGGACTGAAAATACCGTAGTTTCCGTACTAAATGGAAATTGAACTGAAAGAGATTTTTCCTCATTCAAACAGCTCAACTGTAAGACGAAACACAAAATTGTAAGAACAAAGTACAAAACACTATTGAATCCCTAAAATCATTAAAAGCAAAATGAAAATGCACAAAATAAACAATAAAAAGTCAGCCTTGATTAAACTACATCAGGTTAGACATATTAGAACAATGAAGTTATAACTGCTGTAAAAGTAGAGGTCAATATCAAAGGTCAAGAAAGTGGTGCAAGCCTGCTAGCAGTTGGTGTAGCACTTATACATGGTCCAGAGAGCACAAAGTGCATGTCACGAATAATAATGCAGTTGGTGAAGACCAGCTTGGCTAATCAGATTAAAAAAACTGGTCATAAGCCAGAAACTAGTTCAGTTGTTTGAATAATCACTCATCTCAAAGGTATTCATATGTCCTCATCCTTGGCCACTTTCTTAAATTGGAAATTGCAAATAGAGTGTCTTTTTGTTGTTCCCAATGATTGAAACTACATATGTGTGGGCATGATGAAGGGATGATTAGGCAGCCCGTGCTAAAAGGAACAGTGACGGAAACAGCAGTGACATCTTAATAGCGATATATTTGACGATCACTGGAAGATATCTCTTCTGGAAGGGAAGAATAGAGATAGTGGTTCAACCTTGTCACTCTTGGTTTTTATGTTGTTAAGAGGAATACGGTTGCACGAAAAATTAGCTGAAGCATTTTTTATGGCCATTACCACCTCAGGTATCAACTATCTGGGTTAATATGGGCAGCCATTTTATCCTGGTTCATCTACAGTGCTACTGCTCCATGCTAAACGTGAGAATCTTTGCATTCAGTTGCCTCAACCTTAACCAATCAATACTAGGCATTCATTCGAATACACATTTCTCCTTAGCAATGTAACAGTTTGTATGGCAACTTTAGAGCAGATCACAGATATATATAAAGAAAAAGTTAAACGTAAGAAAGCAGTTTACTAAAACAGTTCTGTAGAGCCATACCTTCAAGAAACATGATTTCATTTTAATCTGTGATGTCAACTCCACTCTTTGTCCCAAAGTCAAGTTTGGTGACTTCTCCCATGACATACAAAGTGAATCTAGAGGCAAAGTGCCCAATAGACAGCACCCTCCAACATTTTCTGTCAATTAGAGAGAACAAAATTAGAGAGTAAAGAGGAGTTACAAAATCAAACTTACACTAACCCAATAAGTCAAATGTGTAACATTTTGGTGAAGCATTATTTGTTTTTCAAAGGAATAATTAAACACCCATCAAAAGAAGAGTTAATAGATAGTTATTAGCTACTTGACATCATAAAAATGAAAGAAAAATTGTATACCACAGTAGACATAGCACCAAGATTGTATTAAAGCAATTGATCAAGATATGACAGATAAGGTTCACATGACACTGCTTGAAGATAAGCTATCATGAGATGGTAATGAGTACTCTTGAACATGCCGAATGCTAATGTATCAATGCTTCTGTATGATTCCAAAGACTCCTCTACTAACTAAACATATGAAAGATGAATAAAGAAACAGTCGTCTCTCAGACAAACATGCCTACCGTCAATCTAATTCCCATTTACAGCATCTTCTTCTTTACCTAAAATTCAGACCTTATATTTACACTTGTCGTCATCCTATCTATCTACGATTCTGCTGTAACTTCACACAAATTCAACATTTACAACTTCAACCATAACTGGAAACACGCATGAGATTTCTAAAGGCGCCTTAAATTAGGTACATAATATGACATTTTGACCATTAAATGATACAAAAAACAGTTGGGGAACAAAAGTATATCTCACATGCAAGCATTCATACCCAAATGACCCTTGGTTAAATCAACTCCATGCATAGAATTTTGGGCTCCAGCTGCAAAATAGAAAAGAACAAAAAATCAGACAGAGCAATCCAATGAAATCAACAAACAACGTTTAGATATTGCTAAATCAATGCCTTACCGAAGCTAACAAACAAGATAACAAGTGAACCAGATTTGGCCTCTAATGCTAACTTATTAATCTCAGGTAGGACAAAATTTGCTTGAGTACTCCCCTCAACTCCAAAGAAGTTCGTCAAAACACATGCTCGATGAAAGCGATATACTGCAGAATACTTCATTTTGGAATAAAAAGGGAAAAGATCATAAAAAACGCTATGATAAATTGTAGCACACTACCACTAATAATGAAATGCATATATACCAAAAAGTATATATAAAATATTTCAGTTGTTGATCAATTTGACTTGGCATTCAACAAAAAACAATGTAGATCAACTCCTACCTCTGAAACCCTGATATCAGAAACTGCTCTTGCCAATAAAATGTATAACGGATATAGACTACCAGAAAGTGCACCATTCACAGTCTCAAACAGAGAAATAGACACTTGTATTCTACATGTTCAAACAAAAGTAATTAGAAACTATAACAGTAAATTCATTGCATAATTTTAATCCAAACAAATGCACTTCGGCAACTAAAAGCAGATATAATCATCAAAGGCCAATACAATTCAACTATCATAACAAAACTTCTTACAAATAATTCAATGCAACATCAAAATAAATACCAAAACATTTTCATTCAATCAGTTTCAACATTAAAAAAATTATGAATGAAACAATTTTTACCTCCTCTTGTGCTTTGCTTGTATTTTATAGCTCAAAGATCTTTGTAAGAACGATGGCTACAACATCATAAACATAAACAAAAGTTCAACTTCAAATTCAAACATAACATAATTCAAAACAAGTAGACACTAAAAAATTACGATTACATTTCTAATGGCGCGACGCTGAAGGATGTTATAGAGTTCAACAGGTTTGCAATAAATAGAAAGACTCTCCTCAGCCGCCATTTCTTCTTCTTCGGATAAATGCAATCTAGCATCCTCACGGCACATTTGCTCCGTGTTTCTAGTATATCTTCCGATTTCACCAACAGTAAAATCACTCAAAAATCAGAAAAATAAACCTAAACAATTTCTGATTTAACGATTAACAATAACATTACAAAATCAAACGAAGAAAAAAAATACATACGATGAAGTTTCGCGAGCCACTAAAGGGATCCCCGGCATTCTTCGTCACACTATTTCAAGTAGTGTATATAGCAGTTATTTCCATAGCTTAAGCTACGATCAACAGTAAATTTTGTATAATTACAGCTTCACTGTAGTCAATAATACCTGCAAAAATAAAATTTAATAATCTCAAAAACAGAAACCTAATTTTGTGCAGTTTGAAATTGATTTGCGAGATTTTCTTTAGGGCAAATGTGAAATGCGCGCACCTGAAATTTGATTCGATTGTTTTTTTCAGATACTGGAGAGCGCCGAGAAATTCTCGGTTTAGCTATATGAGTAAGGAAACGACATAATCAGATTTTGTGTAGTGAGTTAAACGACAGAGGGATGAGAGAGACAGCGAGAAAATTAGGATTAACATGAGATTTGGCCCTAATGTGTTTAAATTAAGAAATGGTTCCTACTAATTTATTTCATTGTTACTTTCACGCTCAAATATTTGAAATGGCGTGAATATACCCTTTTGTTATTTAATTACATCATTTAGGAGTATTTAGGCCTCACTTAGTTCATTTTGTAGTAATCTCCGGAAAGTTAACTTCGTGAAAAGTTAACTTTCCGGGAAGTTTAATATAAATTGCTTGTTTTAATTTTAATTTTTTGGAAAATACAAATTTAATTTTAATATAATATATAACTTTTAAACTAAAATACATAAATGTTATTTTTTTTATGATATTTTACATTGTTAAGTAAGTAAATATTGTCTTTTTTATATAAAATTAAGGATTAACTCCATAAAAAAATCATGATGTTTACACAAATTTTTATTTTATTCACGACCTTTAAAAGTTATTGATGGATACCGAATCCTACTGTAAGTATAATGGAGCCGAGTTGCAGGAGATCCACTCTCAGGCGACACCGGACTCCCCCTGGAGACGGAAAGATATGAAGGAGATACCGAATCTCTAAGATTCGGTAATACACTAATAAAGACCGAATCCCACATGATCCGCCAAGAGCGCGTCAGGTCCGGGATTCGGATAAACGACTAAATATGGAAACCTTGTCCTATTTGGACACAAACACTACATATGGAAGGATAAGCTCTACTTTAGGAAGATAAGACTATTTAGGAAGACGTTCCTAAATAGGATTCTTATCAGATTAAGGTAGATCTCGACAAATCAGGAGAATCCTTAAGATACGGCCGAATCCCTACAAAGTAGGATTCACCTACCTAATACAACTCTACTAGGTATATTCGTCTACTATAAAAGGAGCACGAGGTATGCCTAGAATTACAATTACATTCATATACTCAAAACGCTGCTCAAAGCTCTAAACTGACTTTAGCATCGGAGAGTTAATCGGACAACCACCGTCCGGTTAGCTTCTACCCTGTTTTGCAGGTTCACTCACCGGTTCAGAAGGCAGACTCCATCAATTGGCGCCGTCTGTGGGAAAAGCTTAACTAAACTTCAAAAGAAGGAGCTTTTCTGAACTCAAAAACAAATCTCATTGAAGAAGATGACTTCTGAAAGAGTAAACCTGAAAGATCAAACGACACAGAGAAAACGAAAAGCAACAGAACTCTCAACTCCTCCTCCAGTGACTTTTGACGGAGAGGACTTCGGGAGAATAGCCGAAGAGCACAACGAAGCTCTGGTAGTGGCCATGATCATCGAACACTGGAACGTTGAGAGAATCCTAATCGATGAAGGAAGCGCAATAAACCTGATAACAAAAAAGGCCTACGAAAGCCTAGGAGGAGACCTAGCGGAACTAAAGAGAAATGCCACGCCTGTGGTAGGATTTGGGGGCTTGCCAATTAAGCCCAATGGAACAACTACTCTCGACGTCAAGCTAGGAAGGACAAGGAAAAGCGAGGAATTACCTACACGGTTTAGCGTCGTAGAAATCGACCTGCCGTACAACGCGATACTGGGGAGACCTTTCCTCCACGACTCAGCCGCCGTGACAAGCATAAAGGCGCTAACCATGAAGATACCGACGAAACAAGGAATTATCACGATACAAGGAAACCGAGCCGAGGCGAAAAAGTGCTACGAACAAGCAATAAAAGAATCAGGCGAAGCAATGGCAATAGAAGAAATCCTTAATCACGACATCGAAGAAAAAGAAACAGCACCCGAAGGCGAAACAAAGAAACTCCAACTCGACAAGGAGAAAAGAGTAAATCTCGGCGCAAACATGAACCCAAAGATCGAAAGCGAAATCACAGCCATGCTGAAAAACAACGTCAAAACCTTCGCTGCTAACGCATCAGAAATAGTCGGAATAGACCCCCACGTCATTACTCATGATCTAAATGTAGCAGAAGCGGCGAACCCAGTGAAGCAAAAGAAAAGGAAGTTCTCGGAAGAAAAACAGAAAATAATCGCTGAAGAAGTAGAAAAACTGGAGAAAGCAGGATTCATACGAGAAGTCCACTACCCCGAATGGGTAGCTAACGTAGTTATCGTAAAGAAAGCCAACGGAAAAAATAGAATGTGTGTGGATTACACCGATCTAAACAAAGCGTGTCCTAAAGATAGTTACCCTCTCCCCGATATCGACCAACTAGTGGACTCTACTGCTGGACACGCGATGTATAGCCTAGCCGACGCAGCTCAAGGCTACCACCAAATCCAGATGAAGGAGCAAGACCAAGAAAAAACTTCATTCATCACGGAGGGAGGAACTTACTGCTACACGGCAATGCCTTTCGGCTTGAAAAATGCTGGAGCAACGTACCAAAGACTTATGAATTTCATGTTCAAAGACGAGATAGGAAAGCGAGTCCAGGTGTATGTAGACGATCTAATCATCAAAAGCGAGAAGGAAGAAACCCATGCAAAAGATCTTGAAGAAACATTCAGCATACTGAATAAGTTTGGAATGAAGCTGAACCCCGACAAATGCACGTTCGGCGTACAAGGCGGGAAATTCCTGGGATTCATGATATCTCAAAGAGGAATAGAGGCGAACCCCGAGAAGATCAAAGCAATTATGGACATGAAGGCACCAAGAAGCATAAATGAAGTTCAAAAACTCAACGGGCGAATCATAGCACGAGTCCTGAAGGGCGCGGAGACACGATACCCCGAGATCGAAAAAATGGCACTTGCCGTACTGACCACAGCTAAAAAGCTGAGATACTACTTCCAAAGTCACAATGTTGTAGTAAGGACAAATCAACCATTGCGAAAGGCGATCCAACGACCAGAAACCTCCGGAAGATTAGTCCACTGGTCCATCCAACTCAGCGAACACGACATAAGATACGAACCTCGCCCAACTCTGAAAGCACAAGCTTTGGCGGACTTCGTAGCAGAAATAACTCCAACCGAGACCGGCCAACCCAAACCAGCCTTGGTATGGGAACTCCACGTAGATGGAGCATCAAATGAAAAAGGAGCTGGAGCAGGAGCCATCCTCAAAGGACCCGACAAAATCAAGATTGAATATGGAGTAAACATCCAATTCGCCGCCAGCAACAATGTAGCTGAGTATGAAGCCCTAATCGCAGGCCTCGGCCTCGCATTAGAAATAAGAACGGAAATCCTAAAGATCTATAGCGACTCCCAGCTGGTGGTAAATCAAGTCAAGGGAGAATATCAAGCCAAAGAAACAGGGATGATCGAATACCTGAGTCAAGTCAAAACACAGCTTCAACAGCTAGAAGCACAAGGAGGACAATGGGAAATCATTCAAATCCCGAGAGAGGAAAACACCGAAGCCGACGCCATCGCCAAATCAGCGTCAGAACTCGGAGATCTATTCACTAAAATGCAGCTAAAGGAAATTCTCGAGTCACCAAGCACCAGAAAAACAGAGGTCATGGCAATCGAGGAAGCCGACTCCTGGATGACTCCACTGATCAAATATCTAGACTGCGGCGAGTTACCAATAGACAAAGTCGAAGCCATTCGCACCATCAGAAAATCTGCCAACTACTCTTTTCACAATGGAGTTCTTTACCGAACCTCATTAACCCATCCATGGTCTAGGTGTGTCTCGCCTCAGACAGGAGAATCCATCCTAAAGGAAATCCACGAAGGAATATGCGGCGCGCACGAAGGAGCAGTCACCATAGCAAGAAAAACAATACTCCAGGGATACTACTGGCCAACCATCAAAGAAGACGCAAAAGCATTAGTCAAGAAATGTGATAAATGCCAAAGACACGACAACATCAGTCGTGTACCGGCAGTACCTCAAGGATCAATGGAAAGCCCATGGCCGTTCGCCACTTGGGGGATTGACATAGTTGGACCGTTCGAAACGGGAAAACATCAAGCGAAATTCCTAATCGTCGCAATAGAGCACTTCACAAAATGGGTAGAGGTAGCACCTGTCGCAACCATCACCGCAGCCAAAGTAGAGGAATTCTTCAAAAACGAAGTAATATGCCGATTCGGCATACCCCACACTGTAATAGCAGACAACGGCAAACAATTCAATTGCAAGCGGTTCAAGGCATTTTGCAAAGGACTAATGATCAATTTGAAATTTACTTCGGTGGCGCACCCCCAAACAAACGGAATGACAGAAGTCACCAACCGAACCATAGCACAAGGCATAAAAAAGAGACTTTCTCAGTACAAGGAGAACTGGGTAGAAGAATTATACAGCGTTCTATGGGCATACAGAACAACTCCTAGAAAAGGAACTGGCGAAACACCTTTCAGGCTCGCCTACGGCACTGAAGCAGTAATTCCAGTAGAAATTGGAATACCCAGTATCAGAGTAAACTATCTAGAAGAAGAAACCAATGAGGCTAGAACAAGACTATGTCTAGACCTACTAGAAGAGAGAAGGAATGAAGCGGTAGCCCGAGCCGCTACATACAAGAAGCAAGCCGCAAAATACCATAACAAAAGAATGAATTTTAGAGAATTTCAAAGAGGCGATCTGGTCTTACGAAACGCGGAAGTTGGCAGAGGAAACGCAGGAGTAAAGAAAATGCAAGCTAATTGGGAAGGCCCCTTCATCATAGAAGAAGCTACTGGCAAAGGCGCATATAGACTAAAGACAATAACTGGGTCCATGGTACCCAGATATTGGAATATAGAACACCTGAGAAAGTATTATCAATAAATTCAGGGCTTGTACTTGTTTCCATTTTTGAAATAAAAAGCGATTCGGCGAAACAAATCTTATAGGCTCGCTCGAGACCTAATACATACAACTTAACAAGAATCGTTTGAATCTTAGTTAAAAAATAATTTAGACTCGTCCGAGTCAAATAAATAAAAGGATCCATTCGGACCTACAAATAAATTACACCAGCAGAAGTTTAGATTAACTTCTCAAAACAACAAACGAGTTTAGATTAACTCTACAAATAAAGAAAGGCAATGGTCAAAAGATCATTATATTAACAGAAGAAAAATTACAAAGGATCCGCCCACGATCCAATACAAAAAAAGAGAGGCGAAAGCAACAAATACTAAAAAGCAAAAAATACAAAAAGGAGAAAATAAAAACTAAGCCTTATTCAAAGCGTCTTGCTTCTGCTTATCAAGCTTCGCCTTCACCTCCTTCGCTAAAGAAGCAGGATCCAACTGATTGACTCCAGAAAGATCGACGCCAGGATTCTGCTCCCGCAGCTTTGCCCCGATCGCCAACCGGTATTGAGTCATGACTTGGGAATAAAAGCTCCCAGAGTCACCCAATCGCCGGCGGAGACGCCCCTCTTCTTTCTTCAGATCATCCCTCTCCTTAGCGAGAGCACCTGAAGAAGATTGTAGAGACTCGACTTCCTCGGACAAAGTTCGAACCCGAGCCTCTAAAGCGGAAATCTCCCGAGTCTTGGTAGATACGGAGGACCTCAGCTGTTGGATCAGACCGGTCGCCTCGCCAGCCTCCTCCTCCATCTTTTGTTTCTCGGAGAGCCAGGATTCGGAATCTCTCTGGAGTTTCTTCAATTGATCCACCGCATCCCTTCGGCGGCGCTCCAAAACAGCGATGGACTGGACCACCTGCGAAAGAAAACAACAAATAAGAAAAACAAAAGAAAAAAGAGAAACAAATCATAATATAAAAAAGAAAGAAGCATACCGAAAAACCGCCGAGACAGGCGAACTCAGCCAAATTATCGCCATGTTCGCGATCAATGGACTCAATGTCCTCTTTTATCATAATATTCTCCATGCAAGCATGAAGAATGGCGACGTTTGAAAGACGAGGCGGATTTTGCGCGTCCGCCCAAGCAGCAAACCGAGGTGCCTCCTCGAAAGACACCCCAGAAGATTTCTTCTTCTTGGGACGCTTGGTAGAAGCCCCAGCCTGGTCCTCAGCAGGACGCTTCTGGCCGGCGGTAGGCAACCCCTTCAGAGAAGGACCTGACTCCTTCGAAGGAAGCAGAGGCGACTCGGAAGTCGCAGCAGGAACTTGATCTCCAGAAGCAGGATCAAGATCCGGATTCACCGAATCAGGCGTCGGATTCGGCACAGCAGTTGTAGAGGGATTAGGAACGCCGCTAGTCACCTCGCCCATATCTACAGTCATATCGACATGAAAATTATCAAGCAAATGTTCAAGAGAAGTCGACATCCTACAAAACAAAACATAACAACAAAGATTAGAAAAATACCTTCTAAAGGAAGATCCGCCAAAAGTATTTCACGGCGACTTAAATACTGCTCTAAAAGAACGCTGTGCTTGGGCTTGTCAAAACGACAATCCGACAGCAAAGACAGGGCGAAGTCCTTCTCCCCATCATCCAAATCAGGTACATTAGTAAGCGAAACCTTACTAGAAGTAAAACTCCGCGAAAAAGAGGAGAAAGAAGAGTGTTGAACCAAGAAAAACTTAGGGGTCTAGCCCTTCAAAGAAGAAGGAAGACTAAAAAGAGACCGATTCGGTCGACCACCAGCAAAAATAAATTCCTCACCCTTTCGGCGGGAGAAAACATAAAAATAATTAAAAAGAGCAAGCGAAGGCTCCTGCATCCGAACCCTGCACGATTCCATAAAAGAACAAAGAAGGCGAATCGCGTTCGGATGCAGTTGGCCCAAAGGAACACCTAAATTATGACAGACCTCTACGATTAAAGACTCTAAGGGAAACCTAAGACCCGCTAAAAGTTGCTCGTGAAAAATTACTATCTTAGAAGGCGAATCCGTGCTATGATTCGCCCGATACGATTTCGCCGGCCTCAAAATAACATACGACCCGGGGAAGCTAAAATCCTCGGCATAACCGAGTATCTGCTCTCTTGACAAGGAGCTCCGCGTATATTCTAGCTCATCACGAGCACCCTTCGCCCCCTCAGTTACTTCTGACATTTTAAAATTTTTAAATGGGGGGGAAACACGGAATGATGAAAAAATTAAAACTCTAAAAGATCAAAAGAAGGGGAAAGAAGGAGAACAAGACGAAGAACAATGCGAAGAACAAGAACAGAAGGAACAAAATCAAAAACGAAGAACTACCAGAAAATTAAAATTAAAGAAAAGGTAAAATACCTCGCAAGCAAATACGCAGGATCAAAAGAAAGGTAAGGAGCAACTTGAAAACGAGGAATCTTGACAGCAGAAGAAGGAAACCCACGAAAAGCTTGAAGAAATTGAAGGTTAGCAGTTGCAGAGAAAGCAAAGGTTGGAAAAGAAAGAAAATGAACTATTATATAGCCTGAACCAAAGAAACTGAAAAGACGAGATCCCATAATACTAATGGCGCACGAAGACACTTGTCGTTCATCCAGTCATAACCCTCTACTGATGGACAACACGTGGCAATACAGAATCTTACTAAAGAAGAAACGTCACCCACAAACATATGAAACGACTCGCCCGGAATACAAAGCGACTCGCACGCATAAAAGAACTCAGCTCCAAAAGAGCTAAAATCCACTAAGGCATAAATGCCAAACTACTTCAGCTCACTTGCGGGGGGGCTAATGATGGATACCGAATCCTACTGTAAGTATAATGGAGCCGAGTTGCAGGAGATCCACTCTCAGGCGACACCGGACTCCCCCTGGAGACGGAAAGATATGAAGGAGATACCGAATCTCTAAGATTCGGTAATACACTAATAAAGACCGAATCCCACATGATCCGCCAAGAGCGCGTCAGGTCCGGGATTCGGATAAACGACTAAATATGGAAACCTTGTCCTATTTGGACACAAACACTACATATGGAAGGATAAGCTCTACTTTAGGAAGATAAGACTATTTAGGAAGACGTTCCTAAATAGGATTCTTATCAGATTAAGGTAGATCTCGACAAATCAGGAGAATCCTTAAGATACGGCCGAATCCCTACAAAGTAGGATTCACCTACCTAATACAACTCTACTAGGTATATTCGTCTACTATAAAAGGAGCACGAGGTATGCCTAGAATTACAATTACATTCATATACTCAAAACGCTGCTCAAAGCTCTAAACTGACTTTAGCATCGGAGAGTTAATCGGACAACCACCGTCCGGTTAGCTTCTACCCTGTTTTGCAGGTTCACTCACCGGTTCAGAAGGCAGACTCCATCAGTTATTATATAAAATCATGACCTTTAATTTTTATTCAAATCTATTATTTCAGTGTATTTTTGTTAACAAATCCTTCACTAAACCATTAATGAACGACCAAAATTATAAATCGATACCAAATATTATTATCTTTGAATTAGAGTATATAGGATTAGTAATTTTTAGTTAAAAAAATTTACCGAATTTTATTTTGGTGATAGATTTGAAACAAAATGGAAGGTCGTGCCATAATGCCAAATTTTAAAGGTCGTAATTAAAATGAAACTTCGTGTAAAGGTCGTGATTTTTTATGGAATTAACCGTAAAATTAATAAATAGTTTAAATATTATTTATTGACTTTTAATTTATGATTCAAGTACTATTTGAATGACTTTTTAAATATTAAATAAAAATTAAAATAATTTTATTGTTTAATTTTAAATAAAAATATTATCGATAATAATATTAAATAAAAATATTTAATTTAATTAAATATAATAATCAAAACATAAATATTGTATTTTATAAAGTAAAATAAAATATTTTTATATGAATTATTATTAATTTGTGACTAAAATATTATGATATATTTAATTTTAAATTTTATTTAAAAAATCTTTTATTCTCGTGAATTATATTCTATTTATAAGTGATAATATATGTTTAAAATCAGGAATTTAATACATTTATAGAAACATGGAGAGGTTTTGTTTTTGTCTCGTTATTACATTACTGGGTCACGTGTTATCAATAAAATCTCGGACGATTTTGTTACCAACAAACGCTAACTGTTTATAACTTATTAACTTGTTAGGGCGTTCTCAATAAATTATGTGAAAGATTCAATATATTCAATTTAAGGAGTTAAACAATAAAAACAAGGTTCAGTAAATTTAGAGTTGAGAGTGAGTTTGATTCACCACACATATATATATATATATATATATATATATATATATATATATATATATATATATATATATATATATATATATATATATATATATATATATATATATACATACATATTAATTTTATTATATATTTCATATTTAATTATATGAGAATTCAGTTTTTAAAACATTTGAAATTAATATACTTAGGTCTCATTTGGTTCGTTTTATAATAATCTCCGGAAAGTTAACTTTGTGGGAAGTTAACTTTCCGGGAAGCTTAATATAAGCTGCTTGTTTTAGTTTTAAATTTTTGAAAAGTACAAATTTAATTTTAACATAATATATTACTTTTAAAATTAAAAGACATAAATGTCTTTTATATATATTTTTATGCTGTTAAGTAAGTAAATATTATCGTTTTATATAAAATTAATAAATAGTTTAAATATTATTTATTGACTTCTAACTTATGATTCAAGAACTATTTGAGTGATTTTTTAAATATTAAATAAAAAATTATTAATTTTGTTGTTTAATATTAAATTTAAAAATTATCTGTAATAATATTAAATTAAAAATATTTAATTTAATTAAAAATAACAATTGAAAATAAATAGTTGTATTTTATAAGTAAATAAAATATTTTTATATGAATTTCTATTAATTTGTGAGTGAAATATTATGATATTTATTATATATAATTTAAAATTTTATTAAAAAACCTTTTAATTTCTCATGAATTATATTTTATTTATAAGTGATAATATATATTTAAAATTAGGAATTTAATGCATTTATAGAAACATACAGAGATTTTGTTTTTGTCTCGTCGTTAAATTACTGTGTCACGTGTTATCAATAAAATCTCGAACGATTTTGTTACCAACAAATGCTAACTGTTTATAGCTTACTAACTTGTTAGGGCGTTCTCAATAAATTATGTAAAAGGGTCAATCTATTCAATTTAAAAAGTTAAACAATATTGGCAAAAAGAGAGAGTTAATCAGTAAAAATAAGGTTCAATAAATTTAAAGTTGAGAGTGAGTTTGGTTCACCATACACACACACACACATTACACACACACAGATATATATATATATATATATATATATATATATATATATATATATATATATGTGTGTGTGTGTGTGTGTATATATATATGTATTATATGTTTCATATCTCATTATATGAGATTTTAGTTTTTAATACAGTTTTTTAATTGATAATTTTAGTTTTTGACAAAAAAAGGTTAATTGAAATCAAAATAAATGAAAATTATTTTAATATTTATAAAAAATAAAATGAGTCGTAAATTAGCAAGTCTATATTACTAAATTGAAATTATACTTTTTTTTAAATACTAATTGTGTTATTAAATATATTTTTTATTATAAAAGGTATGATTGGAGATGCTTTTATAGTGTTTAATAAAATCTTAATTTACATTTAAATTATCACTTTCATTTTTACTTTTTAAATAAAACATTTTAAGATTTTAATAGTTTTAATTGAAATTTTTATTAAGAGAGTTTTAATTATTTAATATCAAACTATTAAATAGTTTAAAAAATGATTAAACTAAACTCCTAGTAATAGTAATTATTCCTTTTTCTTATAAAAAAATACAAGAAGCGAACAAAATCAGTGTTATAATAAAATTCATAGAGCATTAAGAGACTAATTAAAAATGCTAAGGATATGGTATATTAAGCAATATTGTTGAAATAGTAGGTGAGTCTACTTTATAGGGGTAATTGATTTTGGAGGTCACTGTACTTTTAAAAAATTGCAAAATGGTGACCGAACTTCAAAACGTAACATTTTAGTTACTATACTATTTGGTTATGTTAAGATAGAAGGATTTTTGGTCACCGAAGAAAATTATTTCGAGTCGATTTTTTGTTGATTGTGTGTATATATGAAATATAAGATATTATTTGTTATAAATAATCAAAATTTGATTACTATGTATGTATAATTTGACCGTAAAACACTTAAAAACCTTCCAAAATCACATATTTGAAAGTTTAGTAACCATTTTGTTACGTTTTGAAGTTCGATCACCATTTTGAAATTCTTGAAAAGTACAGTGACCCCTAGAATCAATTACCCACTTTATAGATTAGTAGCTTTCCTTGTATATATAAAAAAGAGAATAATAATTACTACTCCAAAAATATCAAAATTCTGGAGATGAGCTTTCATACTTTAATTAACCAAACCCCATAGAATAATACCATAAATATTGCATATGATAAGGAAAAATATAAAATATTTTAATCTGTAACATTTTCTTGGCAGCCAAGTAATTTAAAACTGAACAAAATTAAAATTACAAAAATTTAGTCTAATAATTATTAGAGATAAAATATTCACAGGGGACATCCGATAAAAATTAATAGAGATAAAATACTTTGTATAATCTTTTTGCAAATACAGTCATGCTATATCTCAAATATCAAAATAAATTCCACAAATATCTATATAGTAATGGATAATTTTGTTAGTTAAAAACCGTAAAATTCCTTCTCAATTAAACATTATCAATAATTATGCGCTGGATAATTAGTTTCTTGATTAACAATCTAACAAAGTAAAACCTAAAAATCTGGATTTGATTAAATATTGCAGCCAAATAAATATTAGTTGTGCGATGAATCAGATTTAACAAATATCAGTCAAACTAATCAAATTTAAATTTGTCAGATAAATTAATGACTGAAATCAAATCTTCCCATTTTGTTAGGGGTAAAAACTGTCAAAAAAAACTACACTACATATAGTAATAAATTGGAGGGGTATCATAGTCACAATTTTCGAAGACAATAATAAAAGCTAAAACATCCAACGGTTGATATAATATTTCGAGAAAATCAATGAAATCAAAACCGTTAACAAGTATTCCAAGTCGAAGATGGATTGTTTAAGTTGGGTGAGAAAAAACCTATCAAACCAATTAATCGAATCGAAACCGAAATATCAGATTAAAAAATATGGTTAACCGGTTTAAAAATTCAAATATAAGTTTGATATTTTTAAATTATATAATTAATGGTTGAAGTTTAAAATTTAAAGTTTAACAACGGTTAACCGATTAATCAATTTATTGATAATTTATATTTTTCATAAATTATATATATGTAAAATGATAAAAAAATACTTTTTCTATTCTCCATTTTTATTTGTTAAAAAATAGAATAGAAAAAGTTCCGTACTAGACCATATAAGATTTAATTCTATAAAATTTAATTTTTTTAATTATTTTCATCTTTTTATGCTTATATGGTTGAAAACCGCAAAATTGAAAATTCTAACAAATCTAAATAATTAACCGGTTAAATATTAACTATTTTAAATTTTAAAATTATATTTTATTTATGAACCGGGTTATAAATAATGCTCATAGACCGGTTAATCGGTTCATTTAAGTTGACTTGTGTAGTAAAACAAAACCATAAGGACATATATGCAATTTCATAAAAAGAGACCAGATTTTCCTAAATACAATTGGCAAAAAACTGAAAAGATGCGTGTTGAATACTGGAAGAAACCAAGGTACTATAAATACCCATAGAACAACCTAAACAAAAGTATATTGTATAATTTTTTTTTCTTGTTTTCTTATAGATAAACTTGTATACGAAATTGAAATATATTATCTGTAATTTGTATTGAGATGGTGAGGGAGATGGCGGCGAGAAAATGTTCTCATTGTGGGCTGAACGGCCATAATTCTAGGACTTGTAGCGGCGGCAAAACGGGCGGCTGTTTGAAGTTGTTTGGTGTAAAAATAAATGAACAAACGCCGATTAAAAAAAGTGTTAGCTTGGGTAATTTAGGCTGTTTACGTGATGATAATGATCATCATGATGATGATGTGGACGATGGCTATGTATCGGATTCTTATATCGGTTCCAAGAAATATAAGGCTGCCCATGAACGCAAAAAAGGTTTTACATGTTTTTTTTTGTGTATGTTTTTTCATTTATCATGTCCGCAAAAATGCTTCTGAAAACTCTGAATTTTATGTATATTTGGTTTTACGATATGCCCATTTCAGCGTTTTCGTTTGGGTGCAATAGATGGTGGCTATTTTTGCTGAAACTATGTGTTTTTTTGTATATAGGAACGCCGTGGAGTGAAGAAGAGCATAGAATATTTCTGGAGGGTTTGCATAAGCTTGGAAAAGGTGACTGGAGAGGGATTTCGAAGAATTTTGTGACGAGCAGGACCCCGACTCAGGTTGCGAGTCATGCACAGAAGTTTTTTCTGAGGCACGCTGCAACTGATAAGAAGAAACGTAGGACAAGTCTCTTTGATATGAATTTAATTGAATCTGTAAGCTTTTCTTGTACATCTTATTTTAATTTTGTTCATTTCATTTTCTTTGGTTATGAGCTGATAATTGATTGATCGTTCAGGTTCCTGCATCACATCCAAAAGAAGTTCCCATTTTACCTGCTAACAAATCAGCTTTGCTGTTGAAGAAGCCTGCTGAAATCCCATCAAATGTAACGTCTCAAATCGTACCTTTCCGCTTCCAAAATTCTATATTTGTAACCTATTCTTGTAAAAATTATCATTTTGCTGTTTCCGTGTCGGAGTTTTCATTTCCGTGCTACATAGCTGCGGATGAGTGCACACAAACTACGATCTGCCTGTAGTTTGTAGAAATTGTTGCTGATTCTAATTCGTATCTCTGTTACAGGCTACTACTACCCCAGATCAGGTTGTTAGCAGGTTCCCTCGTCTCTGCTTGGATAATCCAACTCCAAAAGCTAATCATTCATATACACCTGGTGTTCCCGTTCCAAGCTATGCCGGAATGCCATATATGGTAACACTCAATTCAGTTCAACATAGTTCTATATCGGGTTTTCTCAAACCCGACGAGTTAAAACTTTATGTTCTGTTTACAGGTTGGATTTTCTGGCAGCAAACAAAGCTATTGGGCTGCTAAATCAATACCAACTGCATCATATTTGCATATGGTAAACTATAATTATCCAACTGTAGTCTACCCTTTTACATCTGGAAATTTCTCGACTTGCGCTCCAATTACTGCCCACCCTTCTGGTATTCCTACACCGAGATCATTTCCGGTAAACTATTCGCAAGGCGGTTCATCTTCAACATCAACTACTAGAAATGAAGATCCTTTGGAACTGAAAATTTCATTGTCTTGTCAATCCCCTCGAGACCATACCAGGCTCCAAGGCTTATTAGTGTGATTTGAGACTATATTGGTTGTTAGCAATGTGAGTGTTTTGAGATGTAGCATTTTTGAGTATAATTTAATTGTTTCGCATTAATCAAATTTTGATTTCCATTAATTGAATTTTTAATATTTTTATAGAACTCGTCTTAACAGTGGTGCCAAACTCTGTTCTAAATGCAATTATTAACATAATAAGGTATAGAGTAGTTTTCCCAGATAATGATGTTTATTCTTAAAAATATATTAAACCGATAATTAGAATCTTTATCTAAACAATTAACAACTTAAAAATCCTCATCATAATTGAATAAAGTTAATTTACTTATACCGTCTTTCAAACTGAACATTTTAAGCTAAAGCAAACTAGAGAAACATTCTGCTCAATTCGTGAATTCAATTAAGTCCGCAAGCACTCCCACAATGATAATATGAAGAAAAAAGACAAACAAATGAACATATTTGTAGAAAATAATAAAGTGAGTGAAAAATTGATGACAATAACATTTACTAGGATTAAACGAGACATAATTTTTGTACAGGACAATAAACAAGATAAACTTAAAACATCAAACTCCTTTTGAATTGCATACAGAACAAACTAACAAAGCAAATGATTATATGGTTTAATGTGGGGAATAGTCTAATTCAGGACAATTCAGACGTCATTCCTTTTGTTGCCACGTGGGGTCAATAAAGAGACAACTAAGAAGAGCAGCAACCTGACTTCTGGTTAACAGGCTGCCCACGTATCTGCACAGTTGGTGGCCTTGCGTTGTTTGCGGCTGGTTGACTTGCCATCCTGCATGGATATCACACATCAAATACTGAAACGGAAACTACAAATCATAAGTACTACTATATCCGATCAATCCGTCATGTGAACTCCGGCACCCGTCTTACCATGCCATTTGAGTTTTAATTCAGACATTCTAAATCAACACCAAATATTCACACAGTTTGAATTGTAAAGGCTAGAAATTCATGTTAAAATTGCAAAATAAACTATAGTTCATGATTTAATTTGCAGTTGAATCTAATTGGATATCGTTTAATTAACAATTCAGTTTATGTAGCAAATCATATGACTACTGTAGTTTACAACGCCTGTTTTCTTCTGAAATATCTTGCATTATAACTAATGACAGTAAGGCACCAGCTAAAATTAAACAGAAAATATACCTGTTCTTGATATCAGCAGCCATAGCCATAAAAGCCTGCTCTACATTGGTAGCACTTTTCGCACTTGTCTCCATGAATGGGATGCCAATTTCATCCGCAAATGCCTTTTAAAAAAAACACATGACTCGATCATAATGTAGTATTTGATGGTTGAATTAACGCAGATATAATAAAACAAATTATAGACTTGTTTACCTTTGCTGTTTCATAAGAAACAACTTTGTTTGCAGTGAGATCACTCTTGTTACCAACCAGAAGCTTGTTTACATTTTCACTTGCATAGCGATCAATTTCATTCAGCCATTGCTTAACATTGTTGAAACTCTCTTGATCTGTCACGTCATAAACTATCTGCAGCACGTGACAGAACAATAAGAATGATACAAAGTTAGAAGCCAAGAGGACAATGCCGCAAATTGAAATGTTTAAGAAACTCACTATAATGCCATGAGCACCGCGGTAGTAGCTGCTAGTGATGGTTCTGAATCGTTCTTGTCCTGCTGTATCCCACTGAAAAAGGATAAAGCAATAGCGTAAGAGACCCAACCAAAAGAAATTAGATATTGGCACCATGTACCCAATTCCATTTGCAAATAACACATAAATCAATCAACAAATGTAATTTGAAAGACTTCATAACCTCGGCCTCAGATAAACACCATTCAAACAACGCTAATAATGCACCCAAAGCAAACAAATCTTCAGCTTAAGGTAGTTACCATACAAGTAAGAATAATAGGTCCTAACCAAACATGTTAAAAACATTTGCAGATAAAAAGCCAGTTGATTTGTTTTAAAAAAGAGCACAAAGACGAAGCAAGGAACAATAAAAGCAGAAGAGCACCATGGAAAAAATGCACAACGAAGTTAGAAGGAAAATAAGAAACTCACAATTTGAAGCTTGATGGTCTTTCCATCTTGCTCCACCGTACGAATTTTCTATGGAATTAATGTCAAGAACAAATATTAGTCATGAGTCAACAATTTAAGCAATATGTGCATGAATCCACAACTTGATATGCTTACAAAGTCAACTCCGATTGTGCTAATGTAACTGTCAAGGTATGAATCATCCTGTTTCAAAAAGACACACAATTAGCAAGATGTTCAAATTGGTAAAGAATTCAGCCCCAAAACAAAAAGGGAAACACACACATATATAGTGCAGCAAGTTTAAGAAACTAGTTACCTATGAATTGAGTATTTCGACCAGAAAGTACATAATTTCTACATATCAGCCAGAATTTATAGATACCTAGTACAAAGTAGTTCTAGGCTTCTACTATCTTAAACATATTAACAAAAAATATCTATTTTGTACAATATCATAGTTTAAAAAAAACAGTAACAAATATACCCATAAACGATCAGCTATCAAAGCTTTCATAATTCTACTAACATCTAAAGATAAGAGTACCCTTTCAAATATAATTAATTTCAAAACAAAAAAATTATAGTTATCAAGTGATCATTAAACATAACCCTTCTTAATCTTTTTTTATTCATTCACTAATAAACCATAACTGAACGTACACAAAGATTAATATTCAAAAATAAAAAGGGATAGCAATTAATTTAGCTTACCGCAAACCTCAGAAGAAGACATGATTTGCCAACTCCAGAATCCCCAATTAGCAACAGCTTGAACAGATAGTCACTGCAAATCAAAATTATTTATCAATATTAAATTCATTCCATATTCTATAATAGAAATTAAATAAATCGTTCACGATCTAAACCAAATAATTGATTATCCTTAGAGGCTAAATTCTAGGTTTATTTACAATAACATATAAAACACTACAAAGAATAAATTAAACACCATTATATAACAGATCCATCAAGAGCATAAACAATTAAAAAAGGCTAAAAATACAATCAAAATATAATTTAAAAACAGAAAAAGCAGAACAGATCTCGAGAAATTGAGATCTTCTTACTATTCAGGATTCATGGCGGTGAAAATTGACCGGGATCGGACCGGTCGAGGCAGTTATTGAACTGGAAAAATTACAGGTAGAAGAAGCAAAGGAGAGAAAATAAGAGAGAGACGATAATAATAATTAAAAGATTTTTGTGGTAAAGTGGAAATACTTAAACAAACTGAGAAAAATTATTTTAAAGTAAAAAAAATATTAGTATTATTTTAAAGGGGAAAAAAAGGAAAGGAAACGTTAATAATGTACGCACGGTATTATCAAACCGATAGCTACGGAGAGCTTATGTTATTTTATTTATTTCTAAATCTGGACCGTTCGTATCCTATTTATTTTACCCGAAGAATTGCCATGATTCGCACAGCTGGCCCGTTTTCTTATTATTCACTAATCATGCTGGTTATTTAACGAATATTAAAGCAGGAAATATTATGTTTTTGCTAAACTTTAATTTTGGATGCAATACATCTATTGCGATAAATTTAGTACTTACACTTATGTTCCAATAGAAAATTAATATTTCCATTTAAGAGATACACCAAGGAAAAAATTAAAAGTACACTGATGGAGTTCGAAAATTGGTCGTCGGAATTTGAACGAAAAATTTCCAGTCAATATGTGGTTAAGACGTGATATGTTTATTATTGACCAATAAACTGTTGATGTTGTTAAATCTAGTATGAGTATTTCATAAGTGTTTTTTTTATATATTTTAAATATTTTATTAGCGTTCTTTTCGTGTTTTTTTAGTGTTTTTTGTTTATATTTGATTTTATTGATTGTAACGACTAATTTATGGGTTTATTTTAAGTATTTATCAGGTGTATTTTAAGTGTTTTATTTGATAGTCTTTTTGTCATACTAATGCCGAAAATAAAACAAATAATAAACCGAAAGTAAACTGGTTTAATTTTGATTTACTCTTGGTTTATTTTATGTGTTTTTAATTTAATATTTTCATAAATAATTTTTTCAAATACCTCGGAAAATTAACTTTGATACCAGTATTTTTGTAAATAATTTTGAGAAAATCCTATATATAAACCATATATTCTTAATAAATTTCTAAACTCTATCGTTTGATAATTAAGATTATATCTTTATGATTAGTTTACAAATATTAAATCTTTAAATTATTTTTAATTTAAAAATAATAAAAATTGATATTTCAACTTTACTATTTAAATTAAATAATAAATTCGTCTACATGTACCCAGATTAAAAAGTTTATATAAATGTTTTAAGTCTAATTAGTAATAGGCCACTTAATTGTCTCCATAAAATTATATGTTACCTATATCTATATATGTTTACGTATCGTGGAGGGATCATTGCATGATAAAGATAAACATCAATATTGAACAATGTATCAAAAACAGGATAAGATAAAATTCCAAAAAACACTGCATAAGATGATTGAAAATCAAAAATTTCTACTCCACAAGAGTAGCGTAAAACAATAAACAAAATCAACATTCGCTGGACAAATGCAATCCAAGTGAAATTGAAAATTAAGCCAACGGATTTCTAAAATGAGCAGTCCAGTCCCTAATGCTTGCAGAAATTGGAGGATGTATCAGCAAATTCTTCGCCCAAATAGTAGTTGACAGCATCAATTAAATTTGGTGGCAAATTTTCTTGCAGTATCATGACGATTTTTTAGGTGTTTAGAAGCTTCAATTTCGACTGAATCAATCGGTAAAAATCCTGTTTGTGTGCCGTCACTGTCTGTATCAATGTCTCCTTCGATTGTCAATCCTTCGATTCTTGAAGCTATGGATTCGGGTTTATTTCCCACATTTACATCTACAAATCACACCATAATTAATTAACTAATAAAAATTATATCCGATTATGGAATAGAATAGCATGAATGCAACTATTTTTAATTTTTGAGAGCATTACTTATCCCGTAAAATTTTGAAATAGCAATTCCATAGAGTTGTTATTGCATAAATCAAAACAAGAAATAATTATTCTATACGGAATGAATATTCTATTCTGTAATATATTCCATGGACCAAATTTTAACGAATCATAATCATAAGAAATCGTCAAAATGATCAAAAGTGGAATAAATTTACCTGGATTTGAGAAGAACCATAAAATAAAACCACAAAGAAGGAGAACAACAGGAATAAAATGAACAGCATTTTCAGCAAACTTGAGATGTGATTTCTCCTTCTTCGCCATTTCGACAATCGGATCATACTCCGGCAGTTCATTCGATTCATTCGACGATGACATTCTTAGCCCCGCCGCAGCCTTCGGTGACGAGTGCATGTAGTAGTCATCGGCTCTAGTCCAGCTTGCTGATCGATGCATTTTTTTTTAAATGGAGAAAAATGTTATTGTTTGTAGAAGAGAGCTTTGTATTTTTTTGTTTAGGTTTTGAATGTTTGTTGGGTATAGATCAAAGAAAACGGCTTAGATATGGGAGTATTGGTTTGTATGATTTGTTAACAACCTTGACCATTTTTTTGTTTTGCTTTTGGCCTAGTTGTTATTAACTTCCTTCCTAAAATTTTATCCTTAGCAACAAGTATTAGTACATCATTCTCAAATATCGTAAATAAAACACTTCTTAGTTCTTATATCGTAAATAATTATTCTCCATGAAATTCACACTTCTCTTCGATCATTCTCTAAAAAAATTGTTTTATTGTAAATAAACAATCATTCTCCATATTGTAAATAAATAAATAAGTACCAACGAGCTATAGCTCAAATGGTATAAGCGCTGGACAGCAAACTATCAAGGTCGTGGGTTCAATTCTTCCCACAAGCGCTCCCCCCTACCCCAATTATCAAAAAAATAAATAAATAAATAAATAAGTATTCTCCATATCGTCATTCATGAAATTCACATAAAAAATTGTAAGTTCTGTTCATATGATATAATTCATCATCATTACATAATATGATATTTGAATTGATAAATTTTAGATGAATACAGAATTTATTGATTTAAACAAATTCTATCATTCGGTAAGATAAAAATTTATGAATTTTAAAAATTAATCATCATCCTTGAGCCTTTGTTTAAAATTACATTTTCTAATTGACCAAGCCTAAAATTCTTCATTTTTTATAATAACAAAATTACTAAAGTACAAAACAAATTTTTTAGTATCATTGTCCAAGAAAATTTAACGTCGTGATTCACGAAACACGCTGAAATATTGGAATGAAAATATAGCCAAGGTTTTAAGTACATTTTTGCCAACTATAGCCTTTTTTTTTATCATTTTCCAAAGCCTTTACGCAAGTAGTAACCGGGGGATAGTGTAGTGGTCAAACCATAAGATTTTTTCTAAGAGTCCCATATGATAATTTATGAGAACAAATAAATATCCAAATAATTGGTAACAAATGAACCCCGTCAAAATGTCAATGCATGCAGGAAACTTTGTAGTTAAATGTCAGGTAAGTGCAATTACGATGAAAATACTTTGCGATCTAGATGTCCGACATATATATAGTAGTACTTTAGACACTATTCCATCATGGTCCCCAAACTGCAAAATTAAACAGAAGTTTCAATTGAAGAGTAATTTTTTCTAGGCATTGAATAATAAAAATCTTCATTATTGGCTGTATATAGTGCAAAATTGTGTTTGAATTTTGAATAATACTTCATTGGAATGGTTTGATGGTTTGAGAGTGCACACCTTAAACAAGTTGTCAAGGAAAATCGGATTCAAGCACACAAATGGAGCTACTTCCACTATCAGCAACATATACCTCCTTCAAATCTATGAAAATAAGGAATACTTTCATTATGATAATTGAATGGGTTAGACAGTAAAATATATCCATATAATTCACAATTGAATGTTCAAACAGTATATTTTTAAACATCAACCATGTTAAGTATGTTTATCCTATCTTGCATGGGTGGTTCCGGCTTTTCCCCCTTCATAGTCTGAGCCTTTGATCCATTTCCAGCAAGAGTCGGCACCATCTTATTGACAAAATCAATTTCCGTAAAAAAGAACAATATAATCTTTATAACATTTCCTCCTATTGAAATGATAGTTTTTATCAGTACTTATATCCCTACTGAAACATAGTTTCCATCAGTATCATATCCATATTAAAAAATAAGGTTATTGGCAAAACAAATTCTAATGTTTCATTTTTTTAGCGATTTACGCCTAACATTTAAAACGTTACGAAATAAATCCTTACCTTTTCAATTTTTACAATTTTTAGTCTCGTCTCAAAATTTCAGCAATTTTGTCATCTTTTTTAGGCTACAAAGTGCCAAAATATAAAAAGTTGGGATTTTATTTATAAATTTTTTAAACGTTGTGATTTAATATGCCAATAATATGGCTGCCACATATGCAAAAAGTGGCCGAAAACAATTTGGGCTACAAAATGCAGGATTTGTTTCCTAACATTTTAAACGTTAGGCTTAAATCGCTAAAAAGATGAAACGTTAGGATTTGTTTTGCAAATACTCTAAAAAAATATAAAGCAACTTTTTATAGCTTGAAGGAAAAAAAGCATAACTTATCACAACTGCTACAAACAATAATCTCATGAGATATTACATTTAAGACTTTGTTAATACACACAATTTATAATATCAGTATCTATTAAATTTCTTGAAACCACATGTAAAACAGCCCTCCAATTATTAAGGGCGGTTCCGTAGAAAAAAGTTTGAAAACCTAAGTCATCTATAACTTTGAAAATTGCACAATGGGATAAAAAATTTCAAAACCTACAAAACAAAAATAAAAATTTTATACTCATTGAAAATAATAAAGAAAAATTCATTTTTTTTATAACTCATTATAAAAAAGGCAAACCCTTTAAATATACCAAATGTTTATAATTTTTGTCAGTTATGATCAAATTTTTTAAAATTTGCAAATATAACCCGTTTTTATATATTATGTTTCTTTTATAGCCATTTTTGAATCAATTTGTTTTTTTTGTTATGATTAAACCTTTTATTATGACACAAAACACAAAGGTTTGATAGTTTATTGTGATTAAATTTTTTTTATTCTTATATACATGGTTATCATGCTAGAAAAAAAATCGAATTGATTTGAATTTGCCTATAAAAGAAACATAATTTGACAAAATGAGTTATATTTGCAAATTTTGAAAAGTTTGGCCATAACTAACAAAAATCGTAAAAATTTGATTTTTTTTTTTGAGAATTTGGCCTTATAAAAATAAAGTCGTAGACCGAAGACCATGAAATCCAAAATCATAACTCAAAAGGCTAAAGTCATCTATAATTAAATTTTTTCCATGTCCGCTTGCTAATTTCCTAAACATGCTGATCACCGGTGCGGGGGCGACCGCACGGGCTCGCCGCCCATTGGTGTCACTATTGTTTGTTTCTCAACATTAGTTAACACAGTAGAACTTGCACTCATGAATTTACGTAAACTTTACATGTGACACAGTAGAACATGCATTTTTTTACCTCAGTAAGCTATACTATTATCTTGATTTATTTCTTTTTTATATATTATTTCTTTGTTTTCTCTCTTAAGAAATAGAAAATGGACGAGTCAGTGTTTCAAGCATGCCATGACTCGGACTTTCCGGCTATGAGTGACGAAGCTTTTAATGACCTACTTAAACAAAAAAACTAGGCATAATGTTGCCTTCCTATTGAAAAGAGTGATTTGTTTTTTCAAATTATGAATCGTGATAATTGTGTTTATTAAACTTGAGACATATGTTTCTTCCTTTTAAGTTTGTCTACTTAATTTATGAATTTTGATGGTTATAGTTTGCGAGAACTGTAATTATTGATCCCTGTATTCTCTATATCGTTATACACTAGTTCGACCAATTCAACTCAGCAGCAAGTATCATGCAAGTATGAGCTGAAAATTAATTTATTAAACTCACTAACTGAATTAATGTCTATTATTTTCTCGTGTACTAATGTAAATATAAATTCTAATACTTTTCTGAGCCATGATGTTCCCATGGTTATGCCAGTGTAGCAGCTTGTTGCCTTCATCTTGTCGGAAAAATGATTAGCAACTCTTTCACATTCGATTATCTTCTTATTCATACACTCAATGGTGAATCCAAGGGTGGCGAGCCCATGCAGACGCCCCCCTGCGAGATCCAAAGGACCAGTGTCTATGTCGGCTCTGCTTACCATTCATCTCCTTCTTTCTTTATTCTATCTTTTAAGTTTGTATAGGGTTTAGCTAGAGGACATGGACAACCGTACAGATATGATTTGTTAGGGTAATCTTATTTGTGAAGATATGTGTGAGTCTAGAGATTGCTTGCTGCTTCAGAGGTGATGCACCAGTGTTTGAGCAACCTTTTGCTATTTGGATTGAGGTATGCGCTTATATACTTATGTTTGGGCTGAGCTTAGTGATGAACTGTATCCTATTACATCGTCATTTTATAAGTGTATATTTCCTTTTTACACATTCGTTACTTTTACAGATTGTTGATGATGTATGCTTTTTCTTTTTCTTTTATCGTGCCACATCTTCTACTGATGTTAAAGCTAGCTCTGCCACTAGTATTACTTGTGGTTCACCATCCATAGGGAGTATATAATATATAACACCGACTATCATTTTTCATTTAGTTTAGTCTTATTGAATTACCTATAATTATGCTTCTTTTAGGGCTTCTCTATATATGGCTTTGAAAGCGGCATACACTTAGTCATTAATAGAGTGAAAACAACTTTTTAGAAAAATAAATTAAAGATGAACTATAAATTCTAGGAGAGATACATTATATATTTTCACATATGACTTTTATTAATTTGTGGCGACTTATATACTTTTCGTATTAATATTAGTTCTTACTTGTGTTTTTCAATTACATTTAATCATAAATGGTTTTAATTTTTTAAGTTATGATTTTGAATTTCATAGCCTTCAATTTAGAGCTTATCTTTATAGCGAATTATAAAAATATTGATATTTTTCTATTATTTTCAATGAGTAAAATTCTTTCGCATATCATAATTTATAGCGCCGCCACTAGATATACTAATTAGCATTTTTCAGTTACTATTCTTGCAATTTCACTAACCGACTTTTATATGAATCTCTTCAATCGAAAAATAACTGATATTTTGGAATCAAATAACTTCAGGTCGTAAAAAAAACAGGTAACTATCTTCCGCGCCTTTTACAAAATTATGCTTTCTATAACTGGCATGTGTTGTGTTCCATACTTCATGTCTTTACTTTCTGAAATGAAACTTGTAAGAAATAACTGTAATGTCAACCAAATTATATTCTTTCAGAAAGAGGTAAAACAACTATTCACTCTAAATTATGGTTTATCAGTAAACAAAATATATATACTCCATATGCCAATATATTATATTAGAATTGGTTTTTTTTTGTTCTTTACTTATTTCAGATTTATCATTCTTAGAGTGAAAATAATTTTTTAGAATTTTTTTTTATAGATGAACTATAAATTCTAGCAGAGATACATTACGTATTTTCACATATGACTTTTATTAATTTATGACGACTTATATACTTTTCGTATTAATATTAGTTTTTAGTGGTGTTTTTGGATTACATTTAATCATATACGACTTTAATTTTTTAAGTTATGATTTTGGATTTCATAGCCTTCAATTTAGAGCTCATCTTTATAGCGAGTTATAAAAATATTAACTTTTCTCTATTATTTTCAATAAGTAAAATTCTTCCCCATTCATAATCTATGACGCCGCCACTTGATACACTAATTAGTATTTTTCAGTTACTATTCTTGCAATTTCACTAACCGGCTTTCACTTAAATCTCTTGAATAGAAAAATAACTGATATTTTGGAATCAATTAAATTCATATCGTAAAAAACTCGGGTAACTATCTTCCGCGCCTTTCACAGCGATATGCTTTCTATTACTGGCATGTGCTGTGTTCCATACTTCATGTCTTTACTTTCTGAAATAGAACTTTCAAGGAATAACTGTGATGTTAACCAAATTATATTCTTTCAGAAAGAGGTAAAACAACTATTCACAATAAATTATGATTTATCTGTAAACAAAATATATATACTCCATATGTCAATAAATTATATTAGAATTGATTTTTTTTATTCTTTACTTATTTCAGATATATGCTTCATGCAATTCAATCTGTCAATTGTAATTGCAGCAGTTGTTGTCATCTCTTCCCATAATAGATATGCATGCTTTTAAAGAATTATCAAAGAAATACGTATCCTTATAGTAAGTTAACGTTTGAGTGTTGTTAGAGAAAAGGTTGAAAATTGTTTTTTATTCGTTTATATATAAAAGGTTTCACAATCTTTTCTATTCTTTAATTCCTATTTTAAAAGTTTTATATTTTATTTTTGCAGGACGGACCGTTGTTGGGGCTGGAGGTGGCCATGACCCCCTCAAACAAAAAGAAGTTGGGTAATACCTTTGATGAATTAATTGTTTTCAATTATAGGTTTAATACTAAACCACTTTTGACCGCTTCTATAGGTTGTATAACTTCTCTATTTTTAATCTACATATCATGGGCTTCACTTTTGACATTAAATTCCTATTTTTGATTATTAATTTTTTTATTTAAATATTAATTTAACGTTTTATATATATACAATAATAGCACAATATATAAATCGTTTTTTATTTTTATTTTAAATTGTATTTTATAAGGTATACTCAATTGTTCTACTTTAGGGTCCTCGTCCTCTGTGTTATGTTATTTTGCACCAGCTTTCCAATCATAAAATACCTGGTTATAAAGTCTATAATGATAATAATAACGGGAACTCGAGGCTAAAGTCACGCTTTGGTGGTCTAGTTGAGTTCGCCGTCTCTGGTCATCCTGTTAGTGAACGCAGCAGTGCTACTGAACTATCAGGAACAACCGCTGCTGATACCATCCGTGGCCATATTGCGGAACAAGTTTGAATGTTATGATAATAGTTAATATTCAATAAATTAATAATTCTAATAATTAATAGAAAATTGAGGGAATCAACTTCGTTCCAATCGGATAATTAATAATTTTATTATTTAATAATTAATAAAATTTAAACTATATTTTATAGGAATATTAATTATTAGAGACATTTTTTTAAAAAAATAATATAACAATTTTTTATTTTGGGCAACACCAACTTTGATTCGTAAAGTGAAGCTGAAATACCATCAAATTATAACTTTCTTGTCTATTTGAGAAAAATTTAAGAGAAAGTTATTAGATGACCAAGTAAAAGCAAGTGAAACAATCCTAGCATAAATAGATATTATAAGTTATTTTACTTCATGAATACAACTTATGATAATTATTTTTTAATCGAATATCAAATTGATATTTTTTGAACTGAATAAAAAGTTATTTCTTTTGAATTAAGTGATTGCAAAGTGATTTAGTTGGCTTTTTTATGATATAATATTAATACTATTAAGTTTGCGAATGTAGATGCTTATATATTTTATACTTTTTTAAAAAAATTCTATTCAAATTTAATAAATTAATAATTCTAATAATTAATAAATTTTTGATACAGCATGTATATTAATTATTAGAAGATCGACTATATCTCATAATTATTCAAGAATTAAGTATAGAAGAACTTGAGATGCTGCACATTTTGTTCTTTCTATTGTGATTCTGGAAAAAAATATATTAAGATGGGTTAAAAATCCAACAATTGTCTTTTGTTGGCTACACAAAAGAATTTGATTATTTGTAGTTCTGTAGTAATTTTAATACAATTCCTTTCCAATTTTAATGGCTTAATTATCTTATTTGATCAATTAATTAGGCACTATAGGCATGCTTATTTATTGTGTGAGTATTCAATGAAAGTTATAATTAATTAAAAAAACCCGAATTTAACACAGGCAATCAATTAATTTGATTATTTGTAGTTCTGCAGTAATTTTAATACAATTCCTTTCCAATTAATGAAAGTTATAATTAATTAAAAAAACCCGAATTAATTAATTTGATTATTTGTAGTTCTGCAGTAATTTAAATACAATTCCTTTCCAATTTTAATGGCTTAATTATCTTATTTGATCAATTAATTAGGCACTATAGGCATGCTTATTTATTGTGTGAGTATTCAATGAAAGTTATAATTAATTAAAAAAACCCGAAAGGGTATATGTGACAATTTTCCTAGATCATGGTATAAACGAAATAAAGATTAAAGGTGGATTTTTTTTAAGTAATTAAGCCAAAAAGAAACTACTTCCAAACACCGAATTTAACACATAGGCAATCATGTGTCTCACTTAATATAATAATATTATTACAACGTTATTTATGCCAGCACATTTTTTGTGTTTGATTTTTTTGTCCTTGTAGATAAAATTTAACATTATTTTACTCTTGCTAGCAACAGGGGTATATTTGAATAAATTTGCTAACATTAGGTGTGTTTTGAAACTAACAGATTAGAAGGGGCTGATATATTCCTCACCCTAAACATTAGAGATATATTTGAAACTTTTCCAAAGAAAAAATTAAAGTGAATGAAGAAGTCAAAATGAAGAATTTGGAGTTGGGAAGGGGGTTTAACTTATCGCACCTGCGAATCCTTATACTCTCACCCAACTTACCAACTCATTAATGTATAAAAAATAATTGTGTTTATTTTAAAAAAAATATAATTTATTTTAAACAATATGAACTGAAAAATATATTTAGCTAATTATTTACATTTTATAAAATATTTACATATATGTATTATTTTTAAAGTCTAATGTCTTAAAAAAATCTGATCTTTTATCCCTTTTTCAATCCTAAATCGACGTTGAAAAATCACCAAATTTATCCTATTTTACATTTTTATGTTTTAATTATACCCTGCAATATTAAATTGACGTCTTTTTCATTTGAAAAAAAAATCAAAAATGCTCTCCATGTCTAGCATATATTAATTGTATATGTTTAAAATTTATTTAGATTTAGTTAAATTAATTAAAAATTTAAAATAGTTTTAATTTGATTATGGTTTTTAGTTAGTTTTTAAAAATAAAAAATTTATTTGTACTTTATTGAATGAAAATGAATCTAATTTTATCTTTAAATTTAGTTAATTAATTTCATCCTTTAAGTAAAAAAATTGTCAAAAATGGAAAAATTGGGGTACAATTGAAACGAAAAAAACGAAATAGGATAAGATTGACCAGTTTTGAACGTCAGCATAGGATTATTAACGGGCTAAAAGGTCGAGAATTTTTTAAGGCACTAGGCCTATTTTTATAAATATCAAAAATATTTTTGTAAACTATAATAAAACTCATCATATTATAAACTCACCTAAAAAAGTTCCTCAATTGTATTACAATTTGGATCAAATATAATGAATCACGCAAATGTTGAAGTTAGGTCATCTAATATTAATCAACTCCTCACATAAATACCGTTTTGTGTGCTCATATTTTCTGTCTCGTGCCAACATGGCTAAGCTAGTTTTGGTCTATGTTCTACTATTTTTAGGCTTATTAGCACAAACTTATGCAGCAACAACTTACACAGTGGGAGATAATTCTGGGTGGGACATCAGCACTAATCTTGATTCTTGGACTCAGGACAAGAAATTTGTTGTTGGCGACCTTCTATGTAAGTATAACATTCATGTCAATCATTTTCCTTTTTATTCTATTATTAGACTATTCTTTTAAAAAATTGGAACATATTGTTTCTATATTTAGTCAAATTCTAGAGTTTGATCAATGTTTATATTAGTAATAGATTGTTGCATAATTCTAGACTGTGAGACTAGGAATAGGAGTGTGCAAATACCAAATTTAACCAAATTTAAATTGTAAAAATGGAGAAAATAAAGTTTGGTTCAATTACTTTTCTTCTATTTCTTTTAATTCAAAAATAAATATACAAATTCTTAAAAGAATTACTATAAATATTTACATGTATATCCATCAATAAATTTTAAACTGAACCAAATTGAACCGATCAAATATCTTGGTTTGGTGTTGGTTTAAATTTGTACTGTGGATTAGTTAGGTTTGGGAATTTTATAAATTGTAGTTGGTCGATTGGACGATTCCATACTAAACCGACCGCTACACACTCCTAACTAGGTGTATGCATTCGGTTCAAACAAAATCAAAATTTTATTTTTTTATTCAAGCAAAATGAACTTATAAAAATTTAAAATTTTCCAAACCAAATATAATTGAACCACTCAATTTGGTTGGTTTTTTCGGTTTGCTCAATTTTTTGTTCGGTTTATAATAAACCTGAATTGAAGTATTTATATTATTTTCAAAATCTAACCAAACTAAAAATCAAATTTGTTGATAATATCAAACCAAACTAAATTTGTATTTGTTCATCTCAATTATTCAATTTGATTCAGTTTTTGCACATAATGAACATAATGGATTTTCTTATGACAATGTCTTACAGTATTCCAGTATACATCATCGGAAAGTGTAAATGAGGTGACAAAAGAATCATACGACAACTGCAGCACCACCGCCGTTATTAATTCATACACAAACGGGAACACAACAGTGACACTTTCAAGACCTGGTGCTTGGTATTTCATTTCCGGTAACAAATTATATTGCCTCGGCGGAATGAAACTTGCGGTTAACGTGGAAGGAAATCAAGCCGCTGATCAAGCTCCGGCTGGTGCACCGCAAGCAGCGGAGCCAGGGGCTACTCTTCCTCGGCCTTCTTCTAAGAACAACAATCCTGTTCTCACTTCCGCTGCATTTCTGTCTACCGGAAGAGAAATGGACTCTTTAATTAAAACTATTTTGGGTTTGGTTACTGTAATATTATGGTGGTTGGGCTAACTTATTTGTAGTCAAGTTTAAATCTTCCAAAACATGAATCATTAAATATTTTGAAGGACTGGACCTCATTTATTTGATGAGAGATTTAGAAATTTACATCAAAAAGAAAAATAATAGGATTTTATACCTTAAAACGGAAAAGTCAATAAAAATACATCACGGTTTTTATTCTTTTGTGTTTGTACTCCCGTGTGTAAAAAAATTGGAATTTTACTGTGAGTATAAAATGTGCACTCTGACACATTCTCTTTCTCTCTCTCTCTGCATCATGCGTGTGCCATTTGTTCTCTCTATCTATCTCTCTCATGCATGGGCCACTACAAATTATTAACAAATTTGAATTTTCTTTTATTTATTCAAATGTCCAATTTTTTTATTTTTTTTATTTCTTCATTCTTTAAATTAACAAATATGCAGATTATAAATTACCAATAAATAAAATATTTTTTTTATTTATTTTAGTATTATTAAATATTTTATAGTTTAAAAATATATGCCACTATTTAGATATTTTATTATATTAATAACATATTAAAAAATTATATGAACTAAATAAAAAATCACAGTATCACATTATCATATGATTATCACTGTATCATCTTATCATATGATTATCACAGCTTCATCTTAGCATGTAGTTATCAGTGTATCATATTGCATTGGCATTTTACTATCATGTCATTATCAATATCGTATGTAGCAGATTATTATATGATACTGTGATGATATTGCTGGATAATATAAGATAAAATCACATTATCACCTTATCATATGATTATCACTGTATCACCTTATCATATGATTATCACAGCTTCACCTTAACATGTAATTATCAGTGTATCATATTGCATTGGCATCTTATTATCATGTCATTATCAGTATCGTATGTATTAGATTATTATATGATAATCTGATGATATTGATGGATAATATTAGACAAAATACAGTATCATATTATCATATGATTATCACAGTATTACATTATCATATAATTATCATAGTTTCACCTTATCATATAATTATCAATGTATCATATTGCATTGTCATCTTATTATCATATGTCATTTTCAGTATTGTATGTAGCAGATTATTATCATCTCACTATCATAATTTTTATCTAATTTGTTTTCATGCAAGTATCATATTATCATACTATTATCATTTTATTATCGATAAGGACCTTATCATACTATTATCTTCACATTATCATCTTATTATTATAATTTTTATGTAATTTTTTTCTTATAAGTATCATATTATCATACTATTATCATAACTTTATTATTTAATTATCATCTGGTTATCATGAATTTTTTTGTAATTATATTTTCACGTGCGTTATCATCCAATTATCATAACCTTATCAAACTTTATTATTATCTAGTTATCATAATTTTTATATAATTTTTTTCCATATAAGTATCATATTATCATACTATTATCGTAACTTTATTATTTAATTATCATCTGGTTATCACTAATATCATGAATTTTTTTGTAATTATATTTTCACGTACATTATCATCTAGTTATCATAGTGTTATAATGCCGTGATACTCATATGATAATCAGACTTTTTTTTATTAAAAAAAAAATTTTCTTCAGTTTTATGATAATGACATGAAAATTCAGTGATAATTATATGATAATTAGATGCTGTTTTTTTTGCAGAAAATCATTTTCATGCAGATTTTTAGATCTAAAGTTGAAAAAAATTAACAATAATTTATTTAAATCTGAAAGTTAAAATAAAGTGTATTTATCACCACGAATTAAGAAAAAAATATCGCTAAAACCAAATATGAAAGAACACCACAAATTAAAAAAAAATCGAAAAATCAAATATGAAAGAACGGCGGAGCGACGGCGAAACGATGGCCGAGCGACGACGAATCCATGAAGGAACGAGGAAGAAGAAAAGAATAAAAATAGAGAAAAAAGAAGAATAAAAAAGAAGAAGAAGAAGAAGAAAAAAAATGGCGGAAGAAAAAGAAACCAGAGAAAAGAAAGAAGAAGAAAGAGAGAAGAAAGTGACAGGTGGTATAATAAATATGATTAGGGTAAAAGAAATATGATTAGAGTAAAATAATAATAAAAAGTAGGTATAATTATAATATAAACATGTGTTAGAGTAAAAAAATAACTGTATTAAAAGGATGAGGTATTTTCTCTATCTTTTTCTTATTGAGATAGGAAATCATATTATTTTCAAAAAGAGAGTATTTTTTCTAATTTTCTCTTATTTGATTTGTTATTATTTATTTATCCAATATTTTTATTGTTCATTAACTACTAAATTAAATTTAAATAAATAGATCTATTTATATTTTATATATGTATAATATTATGAATTTGTAATCAGTAATTCAAGGCCCAATACTATCATAATGCAACTCGTTCTGAATTTGGTTGCTACTGATTGAAAGAGGCCTAAATGTTCGAAAAGGTTCTAGTGGGCTTTACAGTTTACATTGACTCATTGTAGCTGTGAGTTGTGATAGAGCTTCTAGCCACATCCCACGTTCTAAACCACACGCCTGATTTTAAATTTTAAAACAAAACATTTAATTTTTTTTTAAAAAAATTAGAAATTTAATAGAAACGGATAAAGAAAGACTTACAACTAAGTTTAATTTAATTATCAATTAACTTTTTTAAAATCATTTTCAGTCACAAATGAGAGCATAATGCAATTATTTAACATAAATGGAATTTTTTAATTATAAAAAATTCCAAAGATCTGAACAGAATACTAAAAAAAGAAGCAAATTATAAACAACTCCACTCAATCACACATAAAACGTTGACACGCGCATTTTCACGTAAACAAAATGCTCCAAAATCTCGCAGCCTCTATCACCACCACCACCACCGCAAATTCAACACGTCTCCTCCTAATCTCCTCCTCCACCACCTCTCCTTCTCTATCCAAACCCTTCATTTCTCTCTCTAAAAAATCCCACCTCTCTCTCTCTAAACCCTCCACTTTCCCCCACAATTCAAACCCCACCTCTTACTACCGTCCTCCGATGAACAACATCCTCAACAAACTCGGGTTCGGAACCAGGTCACCCGACCCATCAACCATGGACCCCACAATCCCCCAAGGCCCAGACGACGACGTACCGGCACCTGGGCAACAGTTCAGTCAATTTGGGGCAGGGTGTTTTTGGGGAGTTGAATTGGCGTTCCAGAGAGTTCCGGGTGTTACGAAAACTGAGGCGGGTTATTCGCAGGGGCTGTTGCATAATCCTTCTTATGAAGATATTTGTACTGGGACTACTATGCATAATGAGGTGGTTAGAGTTCAGTATGATCCTAAAGAGTGTAGCTATGAGAATCTTCTTGATCTTTTTTGGTCTCGACATGATCCTACTACCTTGAATCGCCAGGTAAATTATTTTTTTCTTATGGGTTTTGGTAAATTTCTCTAATTTATACTATATGGTTCCGTTTTATTGGATTAATTTTGTTGTGTATAGTTGATTTTTGGAGCTTTTCAGTGTTATTTTTTTAGTTACTTCTGCTTGGAATTGTTTTAAAATATTAAAATTTGTCTCTTTTGCTATATCTTGATATAAAGTATTGGCTCTTGTATTTTATTTGGAACTTTAAATTATATTCATTTGATTTGTGTTTAGTGATATTGTAGACCATTTATTATGATTATGGCATAATTGAGTTCTGAGCTGCTGGTCTTTAACTAAGAATATTTATCAGCTAGCATATCTATTTGAGCCTTTGAGGTGCTGTGTTGTTTCTGTAGGAGTGTGTTCAAATAGTTGACATTTGACATCTTGTAATACCATAGTTTTATGCACATCAGAGACTGAGACCTCCGTTAATGAATTAATAGTATCAGGTTGACTTCCAAATATCTGACCTTAGACTTTGTGTGGACTCGGTAATGTTTAGTACATCGACATCCATTTCCATTTCCATCCCACTAAGATATACCAAACGCGCGCCTTAAGAGCTCATAGATATGCAAGTTACATGGTTAAACTATTTAGAACTCTTATTTCCTAGAGTTTTATTCTGGCAGATGTTTAATGGAATTATGTACATTTCTGGAGTCATGGAGGATACTGATTATGAGCTCTTTTTCTCATTTTTTTCATAAATGAATATAGTTACAGGACAACTTATAATTTGATCTTCGATTAGGATTTATTCTCTCTCTTTTAATATGTGGGCTGTAATAGTATTATATAAATATAAGATTTGGTTGTCAGGATGAACTTTTATGATTGATAATACTATGGGATCCTACTCTAGTGTTGGTCAACAGGTATAATTTATGTGGGGTTAACAAAAACAATACCTTAGTTCAATATATGCGTCTGAAACCTGTAAGCTTGACATCCTGTTGTCGTCATTTGTATTCTGATTCTGGTGATATTGTGTATTGTTTATTATAGCAAATCTTTAAATTGATTGAATTTGTCCAATTCTATGTCTTGCGGCCTAGCCATATTGTATAATCTAACATCACGTTACTTTGGTGGCCAGAGCAATGATGTGGGAACACAGTACAGATCTGGAATATACTATTACACCCCAGAACAGGAGCAGGCAGCACGTGAGTCCATGGAGCGACACCAGAAGCTCTTGAACAGACCGATAGTTACTGAGATTTTACCTGCAAAGAAATTCTACCGTGCTGAAGAATATCATCAGCAATATCTTGCAAAAGGAGGCCGTTTTGGGTTTAAGCAATCGACTGAGAAAGGCTGCAATGATCCCATCAGATGCTACGGCTAAATTTCCTGCCAGTTTAATCTATGTTAATATCACAAAGTTTCTATGTACTATGCCAGGGTAAGCATGTCTTGTGATGAATTTAATAATTCCTTGTGTATGCGTTTTACAATTTGTGTAAAGGTTTGCCTCTGCGGATTAGTTGGTACATATGAATCAAAGTTTTATGGGTTTTTTTAACAAGTACCTATGTTATAATAAAATATTCTCAAGAATACTAGTCATACTTTCAAAATTGAAAAATACAATATCTACTTTTTCTTTTGCAAAATTATACTTTCTTAATTATAAGAATACAATAATCATTAAATAAGGAATGTAGGTAGATGAAAATTAAGACTCTCTACAAATACAATCTTTCAAAATAAATTAAGATCTTTTCAATTAAGATCTTTTCAAAATAAAATTAATTAAAGATCTTTTTAAATAAAATCAATTAATTTTTTTTCAAAATCAAATTTAAATATAATTAAGGGTAATATTTGGTAAACGTTTATCTTAATATATAATTAAAGCTGATTAGATTCAATATTCGAAAAAATACGGTTTGGTTAACCAACGGCATACTAACAGGTTACTGATGGTAGATTTAAAACAAATTTTGTTTAAAATGCACAATTCAGATTTACTAAAAAATTATTAAAAATATACTAAATATTACTTAGCTATAGGTTTGTCAACGGTTTACTCACAGTGTACTAACGGTACATTAAAAATAAATTTATTAATTTTTTATAGAAGTACATTTTATAAAATACACAGTTCAAATTTACTAACAATTTATTCAAAATAAATTTTATTACAAGCTTGCTAATGATTAACCCAATGTTTACTAACAGTATACTAAAATAAAATTATTAGTTTACCATTAGTAAATTACTAGTTAATCAACAACCTTTTTAGATAAAGTGAAAAAAAAATACATCAGAAAATCAAGAGATCATTAGAGGACAGCCAACAGGTTCTTGAATATATTGCTTATTCTGCTCCAATAACTGCTTCTAATAACTAGTTCTATGCTTAACCACAAACTGAGATGAACCAACTTGGACACCATGATTGCTTATTCTGCTCCATCATTGGAGGCATGCCTTTGATTGCAACTGAACCAACTTGGACGCCATGAATTCCCACAAAACTAACCCAAAAATCAGCAATCACAAGAAAATAAGATCCAATAATCATCGCCAAACAAAAACAATTGCACCATTAAAACTCTAAATATTAATTCCGACGCCATTAAAACTCAAGAACAGAGGTTCACCAGAAACCTTCAACATCGCCGGAAAAATCAATGTCCTTTCAAACCTCTTTGGTTTCATCGTCGTGGCCTCTGAGAGATAAGTCACCGGCCCTCTCCTTCTGCTTTTCCTCTCTGCCGGCAACAGAAGAACCACCGTTCAATCACACCCGCGCCACCATCCATTGTCGCTTCATTACAATTGATTGTGATTTTAATTATGTAGGGTTTTTTGATTTGTGAGTTAAGAGAATAGACACAAATATATATGTTGAATTTTATAGCTAGGTTAAGTAATCGTAATTTTAAAAATAAAAAAGTTATTTATCAGAGAAAAAAAGAATGTCTCGTACTTTTCCAAAATGAAATGTTGCCCCGTATCTATGGGAATAAAATCAACTATTCTCGTATTTTATGTAAAAAACTCAAGTTTTATATGTAAATGAGGCCCGTTGGATGCGATTTCCTGAAGTTGGGTCAAAATTCTAACTTAGTCTACACTGGCCATATCTTTTTTAATCTTCTCTTTGAACTTACGATTTTGTGTTGTCGATTGGTCACTGCTTCTCACACTTCTCGTCATTTGAGTGACTGAGTCTAACAAAGCCGTTCACATAGGTTGCACATTCGGTTCAAATCAAATTAAATTAATTAAATTTTTACTTCTATAAATCGAATTGAGCTGAATTTATAGTATATTATTTTTTTCTAACGAACTTAATTGAACCAGTCGTTTTGGTGATTTTTGTTGTTTTCTTTGAATTTTTTAGAGTGGTTTAAACTGATAGTGAGTCTACATATTTATCCAAAACGATGTCGTTTCTTGACAAATAAGCATTTCTTTGGGTGTTCGTACGATGTGGAACTGTGCTTATAAATGAAATGGGGGAAAGCATTGGGATTGCGTACTGCAAGTAATTAGGGAAAATTATAAAATAATATCTAAAAGAACGGGAAAAATATAAAAATACATATCTCTCAAAAAGTTTACATTTAATATTTAAAAAAATCACAAAAATATGAAATAGATTTTTATTTTTTACATGGAACCACACATTGGATTACTGCAGTGTGGCACGAAGCCGCTGACGTTGAGTCGGCTCCTATTCCGCTAGCTATGCCATGTTTTGTCCTATGGCACGGTGGAGGTTCTGTAGCGCGTCATGAGCACCGAGTTAAAGGGTTGTTGAGCAACTCAAGCAAACTGCCCTACATTACTACAACTTAGAGACAGAGGGGAGAAGGTCGTGAAGGTGGTCTTGTTATCCACACCTTTGGTCCGGAAGGACCTACCCGAGTTTTCAGAGATGTATTTGATATGTATTAATAATGTTTAAATGTATATCAAATATATATAAAAAGATGTACTTTTATAAAAAGTGTGTAAATCATGTTAAGTTTTCAATTTTTAGGTAAAATTAATTTTTCTTAACTAGGTATATATTTCTGTAAATTAAGTGATTTTTGGGGTAATTTTATAGTTATTCCACGTAATTATGTATGACTAATTAGTAAATTAGTTTTCAAATAATTTAAAGGAAAGTCCTAGATTGTTCTATACAAACGAGTAAGTTCTGTTTATTTAGTGTCGGCAAAACCCAATAGAAGGCATGTTGTGAATAAGGAGCCAAAGGCCACATATTTGAGACTCAAATAATATACAGCGGTTGGTGATGTTTGAAAAGAAGCAGGAAGGATCAAAATGGATATAATATCATTATTGCTTTCATATACTAAGTTTACTAATAGCTTTCAATTTGGCCCATGTCGGTTTATTTTACCTTTAAATACATGGGATTAATAGTAAATGCAATTACAGAAAACACCACATTTACAAATTTCTATGTCATTCTTACTATTTTAATTTATAAATAGGTCACTAATTTGAATTTAATAACTGTTAGTTGTGTTTGTATAATTGGAGAAGTCCTTAATTGTATGAAATAGATAATTAATTGTTGGGCAGATCTATTTATGAGAACCACACGTTGTATTTATATCAAGCTCCCAAATGGGTCTTTTTCAAACCATTTCAGCCCGTGGAAATTGAGTTCATTTGTTGTGAATTGTTTCCTTTTACTTACAATTAACACAATTTTTCTAGCAATGGTCCAATGGATACATGCATCGAGTTATATAAATTCGAATTATAAACAAATCCATTTATTTATGGCATTATAAAAATAATATGTTAAATTCGCTTAACTAGTTAAAAATACATTTGACTAGTTATAGCACTATAAAAGGTTTTAGACATTATGATCGAAAAAAAGAGAGTCCGCGATCGCAATGACAAAATCATAAATTCTATTTATCAGAAGTACATGTTAACTCTGCAAATAAAGCAAAAATGATTTTCATAGAATGTACATAATGGAACAACTAGATCAGCAGATAATCGATCAATATTTTTGTACGGACTTATGTTCAATGAAAAGATTTAAAAGTAACTTAGAACCGGTAAAAAGAATCAATTTGAAGGATAGAATTTGACAACATATGTGATACACAAATCCATTTAACATGAGAGATTCGAAAACATGCATAGCACCTCAAAGACGTGCATACGAACCAAGCCTAAATGATGCCCTCAGACCTACTAATTTATTCACCAATACTTAACCAATTCAATAGGAAAATAAAGTTAACAGCTGCATCAATTAATAAATACTCATGTAAATCAAGAATTTAAACAAGTTAATATAGCCGGCACGTATAAGGCGGAACATCAAATGTGGGTTGCCACCATGTCACTATTTTATGATTTAACCATATGGTAAAACTAGTTCATTTATTTAATTGTTTATTTTAAGAAAAACATTCACAAGAGTCCTTCCAATTATGTGAGCTGATCTCTGAAATCATTGATCTACTAATTCACTGTCGGCGCCTCCACTTCAATAAGGATAATAACAACTACTAATTCTAACGTATTTATAATATATTTTGAGAATAAAAATTTAAACCAATGATGTAATCCGTTGAAAATAAAAATTCTATAAAAAAATTACCCCCATCGGGTAGCACGAACACATTATTCAATGAATGTTTTTTATTTAAAAATGTATCGGACATTTTATGTTTCGAACACAAAATTTTATTTTTATATAATTTTTTTAAATATCATCGTTTCGTCATATTTCAATTTACACTCTGCATAGTTATTTCTTAACTAATGCTGTTTACGGGAAAAACATTTATTTAATATATTCGGATATTATATGAATATCATTCTTATGGTGCTAAATCTTCCACTAATATAATTATTTCAAAAACAAAATATACCATGGGATATGCCCATGCAAGTTGCAACAATTAACTGTGGCAACAATTAGCTTTGGCTTTGCCTAGCCTACAAGGAAACAAGAAAAATAGAGCAATTATTAAGATGATGGTTAACCAATTTAATCCTAACATAAACCAACTAAAGCATGCTAAACACTATCTCTCACTATCATGATTTAACCATCCCTTCATCGATCCAACGTTTGGCATAACAAAATCATGATAATGATTTTTCTCCCATCTTTTTAAATTTCAGGAAAATTTAATTAAAACAGTAAACTTACAAGTTGGGTCAAATTCTTTTTGGGTTACTAAATTTTTAAGGTATTTCAAAATAATACTAAACATCAATTTATTTCTTAATTAACTTTTATTTTAAAATCATTTTTCTGATCTAATTTTGATGATGTATCTATCTTAAATTGAGGATATTTTCACGTCACTTAAAAGTTAATACACACTTTTAAATAAAATACATTATTTGGCAACCTTTTAAATTTTATATTTAATTTAAGCTATACATGTAAAGTAAGTTACTTTTACATGATATATTTTTATTATAATTTTATGCAATTATTAATAATAAATTTTCAAGAGTTTTATAATTGAATTTTTTCTTGCATTAATTTTAAACATACTTTACAACATTAAATGATAGATAACATGTATAGTAAAATATGTAATATAAATAATTGAAGAAAACTTAATAATATAGAAAATTATTGATTATTTATTTAATAAATGTTTTTTCTATTTAAATTAAGTTAGCTATTATATATGTTTAATTATCATAATATTTCTTTATTCAATAAATATTATTATTTATAAATTCATTTTATATGTACTATCTACACTTAAATATAAATGCTAAAAGATTGCCGAATTAAATACTATAAAAATAAAGTTGGACAATATTTTAAAAGTTTGGTCACAATTGATAATGATATAAATGTTTAGATTTAAAAAGTGAGACGCAAAGATTCGGATGCAATTGCAACAAAATCTTTCAAATTAAGATATAATTTAAAAAAATTAAAAGATTTGATTGCAATTAATAAAAGACGTAAAAATTTGAACTTAAAAGGTACTTTTGCCTAATATTATTGAGCTGTCCTTCTATTTTTGACGCAAACTAAGTTTCAGAATAATCAGTTGACTTGATTATCCAGTTTGAGTGTAGAGAACAAAATAATGACTTGTATGAGTATCTGTCTATTTGCCCTCTAAAATAATTGGAGCAAATTTAAATTATCCTAATTTTGCAGATTAGGATAAATTAGCAACAGACTGATTGGACTAATTTTTGTATTGAAATTGAAATTAATTGTAATTATGGATCACTAATTAGACATCTCAACCGTACAACTAATCGTATTGAATTGGAAGTTCATATGAAAAATGAATTAGGGAAGAATGATTCAAGAAGAAAGGGAGCTTTCTTAACAGCTGTTTTTGGATCAGAGGTACATAACAAATTAATTGGTTAGGTTGCATTCTTTTTTGTTTACTTGGATTGCAATTTTTACAATGAATACAAGCTGTCAACAAGAAATTCATACTAATTATTACCATGCAATTCAAATAATAATAGAACAATTACTTAATTGGAGACTAGTACTTTAATAGAAAAAAAAACTGATAATCTATTCTCTGTTTAGACTTTGGTTATTAAATTTTAAAGTGTTACAATTAATCACTATACTATGTGTTTAGTGATTCCGGCGGGTTTCTAATGAATTCCGGTCAATTTATGCCTAAGCGGCAGCCATTTGTGTTTTAATTGTCTCCCATCTCCTCATCAGCCACACTCGCATAACATGTTTTATAGTACATTTTTATCATGTCACCTTTTTCATTTTTTTTTCAAAATTAAAATTTTAAAGTGAAATATAATCCTACTAGGCATAAATTGGCTGGATTTTATTCAAAAATATGTCGAAATTACTAAAAATATAGTAGCATAACCAATTTACAACATCTTGAAATTCAGTAAGTAAAGTGCAAATAATAGAAAGTATGATAACCTTCTTAATCAATTATGCCTTAGTTTTCCGGTGTTAAATTAATTTTTTTTCTATATTTCAATAAATTATGATTTTTATGATATTTGAGTGTAAACAGCTGAAAAATTCTTTGTTAAGGAGTTTTGTGATTACCTAAAATTAAAATTTTAAATTGTTAAAGCGCAAATGATCTTGGTAAAGCGCTCTTCTAACTTAAACGCGGATTTAGAATTTTGCCTTCCAAAACAAACCTACCTAACTCGAATGAAGAATAGTCATGATATAAAAGGTTTAAAAGTGTTAGTATCGAATACGTCCAGAACACCCGATATATCTTTTGCAAAGAAAAAAATAATTCAAAGGACATAATGAATTTCCAAAATGCATGAAAAGAAATACTATTAATTTGTATCAAAATTCGTCAATCATTAGTGTTTAATTGTCCCAAAGAAAAATGTGAATATCTAAGTACATTCTTATGATGATTATCATATTAAATGCAAGTAAAATCAAAGATAAGAAAGTTGGATGGGAATTTAGCTTGAAGTTAACCTATAACTAGCTATGGCTTCACCTTTACTTCTTAGTGAAAAGAAATGAAAATAATTAGAGCATGGATAGGAAATAAATATCTAAAAGCTTAGATCAGATCTACACATTTATTGGGACCATTTTCCATTTTATTATAAGACATTGTCATTATTTGCTTAATCACAGCTCAAATCTTGTATGCATAGTCCCATCTCTTAGCCATAATGCATGTGGTTTCTGCTTTTGCAAAGGACAAAAATTAGCCAATTTTAATATTACACTAAATTAAACATTATATTCAAAGACATAATGAGAAAATTTATTAAAGTGGACATAATTTTTTTTTATTAAATCATATGTTGTTCGGCAGGGGCGTAGTCAGAAATCGAAATTAAGAAGAAAAAAAAAATAGAACTTTTTTCATATAATATACAGAATCTGAAAATTTGTTGAAATTAAGGGGTTAATATGTAGTAATTGTCTAATTAATATGACAAATTTAAAAAAAATACTTGCAAAAATTTTATTTTTGAAAAAAAAAGAGGTGCCTCTCTTATCCTCTATGTGGCAACGCCATTGTTGTTCGGTTATATTTCTAAAGCAAATGGCATGTTTTATTTTTAAATTTGTTATCCAAAACAACATTGTTATTTTATTTTTTTTTGTAAATCGCTCGATCCTCTCGAATCTTATCAACCTTAAATTTTATATGATTGTAGTGGGACCGCGCCCCACCTCGCCCCATCCTGGTACCCCCACTTAATTTCATATGCATGCTAATTGGTAAAATTGGGATAATTAACCTAATTGAAATCACATTTTTAAGATCAATCCGGTGGTCACAAATGTCTATTCAGTATTCAGTGTGTTGCTTTTATATTCATTCCCATAGGCTAGTAACTATTCTTCTTTTAGAAGAGAAGCAATCAGTTTAATTAGTAAAACCAATTAAAGATAATTAGTTGGGTTAAAATAATATTAATACACGTCATTAGCAGGTTTGACATGCTCATTTAAACCCGAATTTCCTAATTAATATCATTAATGCTTGAATTCAATCTGTTGCAACATTTCCATCATGATTTATTGATTTTGACACCCAAAGGCAATGATATTTAAAATTACTATTGGAGCAGACACCTCAAATATAACAACTACAGCTTCAAATTATCAACATGGCATTATTTTTATTAAAATTTAAGGTTATTTATGTATAAAATTTCAATTTTTCGCATTTATAGGGATTTAAGTACAATGTTAAAACTTGATATATAAAAATTTAACTTTTCCTTTTTTGTCATTTTACAGTTTAGGATCATTATCCGATGTCGGTTCATTCACTAAAAACCGCCAAAGCGACATTATTTGGTGAAAAAAATAATAGCTTGATGCTAGAAAATGCCAACAAATGGAAGATCAAGCTTTTTTCTGGTCAAGTTTTAAGCTTTATACTTAAGTCAGTACAAACGCAAAATGTTATAATTTTATATGTAAATAACCAAAAATTTATAGAATTAGAATTTAAAATAAAATGTATGATACAATAGATAATTGATAAAATATTAAATTGCATTTTTTAGACTATTTTAAAATGGGATGGAGAAAGTATTTTTAAAATTTTATAAAATGAAAAACAAAAACTTCTAAAAACAAGTGATATTATTATTAATAAATTTTCTATTTAAGGTTTCACCTTAATTAAAAGGCTTAAGGTCTGAAAAACTACCGACCTTTCAATTTTTTTTCAATAGCACCCTCACCTTGTAATTTTTTCAATAGCACCCTATTTTGTATTTTTGGCTTTCAATAGCACTCTAAATTAAAAAAGTTAGATGATTTGATTATTATAAGGATGAAAATTTTCAAAAAAATTAAATTTAAAGGTGAAATCATACTTTTTTCTACTTGGACACTTTTAAACAAGTCCTTTAATTTTAAAAAATTCAAATAAGTCTTTGAAAAATGAGTTTAATTTGATGATTTAGGGTGCTATTGAAAGTCAAAAATACAAAATAGGGTAAAATTGATTGTTTTACAAGGTCGGGGTGCTATTGAAAGTCAAAAATACGAAATAGGGTGTTATTGAAGAAATTACAAGGTGAGGGTGCAATTGAAAAAAAATTGAAAGGTCGGTAGTTTTTCAGACCTTAAGCCTAATTAAAAGGTTGATAAAGGTAAGTTTCCCGATTAAAAAACCGAGTGAAGTATCATTAAATATTCCTAATGAAGATCAGTAAAAATAAATAGGTAATGTAAAATTAGTTGCCTTTATTAAAGGCCAACATTCCTTAACAAAGCATAGAAATTATAATTTCTCCAGACACCAAATCCTTCTCCACACGCTACACAAAAGCCACCGAAGCTCAGTTTTTACATATAAAAAACGCAGCCAAAACATCAAATCCAAAGCTCAAAAATCTGAAGAAAAATGGCGGATTTAGATACTACAGTAGTGGCAATGCCTAAGGTGATAACTTTTCTGTCGTCTCTTCTTCAAAGGGTATCGGAATTAAATGATATTAACGACGAGATTTACCCGCAGAGGATCTCAGTTTTTCATGGGTTAACGAGGCCGAATATTTCAGTTCAAAGCTATCTTGAAAGAATTTTTAAGTATGCGAATTGTAGTCCTTCTTGCTTCGTGGTTGCGTATGTTTATCTTGATCGGTTTGCTCAGCGACAGCCGTCTGTTCTTATTAATTCTTTCAATGTTCATCGGCTGCTTATTACCAGTGTTTTGGTGTCTGCTAAATTCATGGATGATATGTAAGTTCTTTCTTTATAATTCTATCATGGCTGCTCTGTTCTTGATTTTGAATTGTTTTTTTTTTCTCTTCGATTTGCTAACTTTGTGTAGGGTTTTTTTGGTGTTTGATCTCTGTTTTTTCTGCTCATTACTTAAAATTGGGTCTACGTCCAATCTGATTAGTTGCTAACCACGACCTTTTATTGGCTATTGCTATTGTTAAGTTCGGAGTGTTTATCCCATGCATTGGTTGTGCCATGTCATATTTACAACAAGCCAATGAGCATTTGCGATAGGGAATCTTTTAATTATTATTTAATTTTTTTATTATCACTTTTTCCACATGGCTAACGCATCATTGGCTTGTTGCACGAATGACATGGCGCAACGGTTGCGTCTAATAATTTTTCGTTAAGTTCGTATGAGTTTATGGTCTGAAAGTTAATTAAAAAATGTATTGGAATATGATAAAGAGGCAATTTAGTACTACTAAGACTTTTTATGATTTAGTTTCGTGAACTTGTTAATTATGAGTTGACTGGTTCACGGAGCGGTTATGACATGTCATTTTTGCAACAAGCGAATGAATGTTTATGATATTGAAATATTCATCACTAAATATTTTTGCATTGCAAATGTCTCATTAGTTCATTGCATGAATAACATGGCACAATTCTTATGTCAAATAATCATTCGTTAATCTTTTATCAATTAGGGATCTGCATTGGAGGGTTTATTCAACGAAATAAATCAAACTAACTGTAACTTTTCAATTTTTCTTAACCATCCATTACCAAAATATATATAAAGTGAATTTTATATGTTACGGTCGGTTATATTGGTCAATTAAATAATCGAATTTCATTTTTTTTAAATTAAAAAATTAATTTTGGTGTTATTTTTTAGTTATATACATATTGAGAGGGCAATTGATATATAAGTCCTATACAAAATAACAAAAACTCCTTTAATTTTCAAAAAATAACATTATTTATATATAATTCATTTATGCAATCGATTTGGTTATTTTGTAATTCTAATACTGAAAATCGAAGCAATTAACCAAGAAAAGTAAGGTTGTTTTCCAAAACCGAATCAAATTAACCCAAAATAAAACCAAATCAAAATCTCGGATTGGTTTGATTGGTTAATTCAGTTTTACCCGAATATTGCACAACTGATACCTCTAAGCCTAATTAATAAAAATTGATACTATAATCAAGGGAGCAATTATTTAAAAAAAATAAAATAAATTTAATATTAATTGAGAATCATATGCTAAAAACATGATACCCTACTTGGCTGTGTATATTGACTACCACAGAGTAAACACACAGAGAAGCCAACTCTGCTTTACTGCACAATCACATTAGTGGGCTTCTGTCTGCCAACTTTTTCAATGACAAAAATCTAAATGAACCAATTGAGCTTACCCATAAATGTGCATGTCACAGTAAAATTAACATCATAATGAACTGAAATTAATCATATTTTCTGGTTTTGGGTTGTTTTCAGATACTACAACAATGCTTACTATGCAAAAGTTGGTGGGATCAGCACAGCAGAAATGAATCTTCTTGAACTGGATTTCTTATTCGGTTTAGGGTTCCAATTAAACGTGACACCAAACACTTTTCATACTTACTGCTCTTATCTCCAAACAGAGATGCTCATGAGTCAATCTTCTCCTGTTGAATTACTAGAATCTCCTCTAAATTTGGCAGCGTCGTTAAAAATTCATTGCTGTTTCAGTGAAGATGACCAATCTGCCCATCAAAAGCAACTTGCTGTTTAGTTTATTATTAGGATTATTGGTTAATTTGTGTATTGAAAATGGACTGATTTGATAGGTTTATTTATGAAATGGTAGTAATAGTATTATTGTAGAAAGTTTGTGATCATGTGGGATTGAGGATTTTTCACATGCATTATGCTAAATGTCATTGTGCTTCAATTTTCTTTGCTTTTAGTGTATCCTCCATGTTCCTTAGTACCATACTTTTATCCTTTTTGAGTCTCTGGCATGATGACAATTTCACATGTTAGTGTTAATTATGCATTTTTTTTGTTTTGGAATCTTGAAAAATTCAAAAATAAGGAGTATTAATAGGCGATTTTCTGTAAAATATAAGCAGTTAGAAGTGTCCCAACTTATTTTGTCCGAAGACTATTCTAATACTTAAATCGGTAGGATTTTTCTGAGCATAAAAAAGAATATTATAGTGTTTGTTGTTTATAAAATTTTTTTAGGTGAATTAAGTTTATAATATGAGATCAAAAAAAAAGTTCGCAATATAGAATTAATAATCATCTATTAATGTCATGTGGCATAATTATTTATATTTATCGATAAGTGAAAGTCACGGCATTTCTAAATAAACGTATCAATTAAGTACTTTTATTAATTGACAATTATAAATATCATACCACATCACTCTTTTAATAAATGGTTTATTGTCTTATGCGGTAAATTTATTCATATTAAAAAATATTGGTGTTTAGAGTTGTATTGTCATTTATCTTTGTAGCTTCTTTGTATTTATAGACATAGAAATTTAGTAATTCTTCGATGGGTGATCCACATTTATTAACTCTATTGTTGTTAACAGCGCATAAAACCTACGTCTTGAATTATAGAAAGGAGTAATGTCGTCTCTTATGTCTACTGACGAATTAGGGAGTCATTCGTAATACAAAACTCCCTAACTTGCTCTGAGTCCGATATAAGGAGATCGATAACTATATTTTTGATTTAATTATAAAAAAATACTTTGATTTAAATAAATCTTACAGAATTATGTATAAATAAATACATAAGTGATTGATTCATCTAAAAATGTATTTAACAATAAAACAATTATTTATAAATAAAATAAAATTGTACTACTCAATATATTGGTTTAGTTTACTATAATTAATGTGGTAGACCGAATTTATTTAAAAAATTATTTGCAAAGAAATATGATTAAACTTTAATTACTTGGATACATAGCATTGTTTGTCTTTAATTTATTAATTGTGAAAATCATAATCAGTGGATAATAAAACTATGGGATTATCGTTGATAGCGGCTATGATTCGTATGCTATTCCTATGGCCTATGAGCACTCTGGTAGTATGGGTTGACTTCCTTTAAATTTTTAAATTAAATATTATTGAATAATCAACAGTGGCAGTGGCGGAAGCCAAAATTCAAAATAAAAGGGGCAAAATTTAAACAAAAAGAACAAAATATTATAAAAAATAATAAAAATTTAATGAAATTCAATATATTGAAATACGACAATAATGTTTGACCTTCTTTTTTTTTTTTTATGAAAGATCGGTGAATTTTCTAATAGCCCATGTGAAAATTTGTCTTTTGAAATAATATTTGTAAAATCTTAAAAACACAACACAAAACATAAAAAGAAGTGAGCCCTTGGTGCGACGACCTTACTACCTAGGCTACCTCATAAGGGGCGTTGGTCGGAGCAAAAAGGGTGGCCTACCTAGCTCCGCCCTTGAGCAACGACAAGTTTGCACTAGTTGAGGGTGTAATCATATTTTAACTTTTTGAAAAATATCATTATTTTTTACGGCTCAATTTATTCATTTTATATTTAAAAAAAGTTGAAGGTTTTAACATCCCTTTTATTAGAAAAATAAATTCTTTAGTTAAATTGATAAAAACATACGCAGTGTTTTAAAATTTAATTGGTACAATTAGTTATTGAAAATTATATTATTTTTGAAGTTTAGTTATTTAAAAATAAAATGCAACTTCGTAAAAAATTAGTGAGTAAACCAGATAAAATAAACATTTATATCATGTATACTAACTATCTGAATGATTAATTTTAAAAAAATATATTTTCTGAGAATTACGTAGTTTTAAACCAAGTGAAGCTTTAGTCTTTTTGTGCTTAAAAAATTTCATAATTTTATACTCCTATTAGTGTTTGGAATACGTTGTAATTTTAGTTAGTTTAATAAAGTTTTTAATTGTTTTTTTTTTTGCCAAAAAAGTTTTTAATTGTTTATCTTAAAGCATTTTGTTAATATTTTTAGATTTTTCCAATGGATTAGTTTTGCATAGAATGAAAAAATATAACATTTGGATTTATGGTTTATATAATTTATGAATTTTAAATCTATATGAAATCCAAATATTTATACATGTGTTAATTAGAAAAAATATTATAGCTTATGAACTTAATCCCATTATTACGTCCATATCTTTTGCTTTTAAAACACAATTTGTTCGTTTCTTTTTTATTTTTTATACTTTTGATTTTATACAAATACCAAATGCTTCTCTAGTAATCGCTTCATAACCTAATTTATTCAAATCAAATTCAAAATCATGGCAGCAAAGAGTGAAGAAGCTGTTGAAGTTGCCGCCGTTCGCCGATGGATTTGAAGCTGTCGCCGTTCGTGAAGAGATGACCTCCTGCCACCGTTCGTCAGATCCTACTGTTGTCGATGCCGTTTATGCAAGTTGTCGTCGTCTTAAGCCCGCCGCCGTCACGCACCATCGTTTCAGTCAAGTTTTTTTCAGATCTAAAATTGAACCAATATTTTAAATGTTGGTTAATGCATTTTTTGTTTTTTTTTTAACGACGGTGGTGATGAGATGGTGGTTCGATTTTTTGGTGCTGTACAGCCTGCACTCTAGGTGTTTGAAGAAATACTTATGAGAATTGTAATATTTTGGATGTTGGATAACGAATGGTTAACATTGGATAACCGTTGGTTAACTTGTAATAAATTTTATTTTGAATATATCATTAATAAAATCGTTAGTAAACTGTTGCTGAATTTTGTTTTTGTTACTAGTTAACCAATGGTGTACGAATGGTACACCAATAACATTGTTTTAGTACTTTTTATGTAAATGTGTAATAATTTTTATTTTAAATATATGGTTATAAGTTGTAGTATTTTATGTAGAAAAGTCTATTGGCCTCTTTATACTTTTTATACTTTTGTTTTTAGAATACCGTTAGTGAACCGTGAGTAAACCGCTGATAAATTTATAGTTAATTAATTTTTAGTATATCGTTTTTTTTGATAAAATAATATTGTGCATATAAAACATAAATTATTTTCTAGTATACCGTTAATAACATATTAATATACCACTGGTTAATCAAAATCGTATTTCTGAGATTAAAAAAATATTTTTGAGAATAACAAAAGTGAGTTTTGCAAAAATAAAAGTACAAATTGACTTTTTAAAAACAAACTTTGACTTTGTATTTTTGAAAATATTTTAGTTTTTTATAGGTACTTATCTAAAAAGGCCTATACACATTACATTGTTTGGATTGAGTATAAAATTTATAAATTCATAGAGATATATTTAAAAGGTCTAATATCACCAAAAACTTTGACTTTTTTGCCCATTTTCAGTTTTATTCCGACGTTGTAAAATCGTTGATTATACTAATATTCGTATGTTTCACTTTTAACTTTACCCGCAAATACTAAATCGATCTCTTTTTTATTGGAAAGAGGTTCAAATAAGTCATTTATTGTAATTTCATCAAATGGATCATTTATATATGTTTTTTTTACTTTTATTGAATAGAAAAGATTCTAATTTATAAAATTGAGTAAAATTGAAACTCAAATGCATGAATTTAAATACAATTTGCGATTTTATAATGTTCAAGTGAAACTAAAAATAGATTAATTTTTTTTTTGTGATATTAAACTTATTTAGAATAACGGAAGTTTCACATAATCGATACTCTATAAAAGAAATGATAAATTTCAATTTTCTCGCATAAAATGTGGGATTTTAAAGAATGAGAGATTTTCATAATTAATGAATTCCCATGCTATTTTTTCGTGGCAAACGACATACTTAGATGAAATTCATGCATGGTATAAAATTCATAGATTTATTCCTCCAAAAAATTTCGATTCCAGTTATAGTCTTATTAGAAATAGTATTTAGTCTATTCCTTTGCGATGAAGTTATAAAATAACTTCTAAAGTGTTTTTACCTTTTTCAAATCCTAGTCTAATTAGGAATTCAATTTTTCAAAGATACAAATTATACCTATTCGAATTATTTACTTAAAATGAGTCTCTTTCCATTTATAACTCAATATAAATTGATTCTTGGACGATCCAGATTGATTTAAAAAAAATTCCTAATTGAAACTTCAACCGCGTTTTTTTCCTCTCTATATATAATGCTTTTGGACCATCACAAAAATATATATCAATAAATATATAAATATTTTAAAGATACATCAACAATGAAAGGGAAGTTGAAACTTTTCATTAAAATAAATTTTCAACAAATAGTATAACAGTCTGCATTCACAGTTGCAATTTAATGAGGTATTTTTATATTTCTTTTTTATAATTTATATGTGATTATTGTATTGTTCATTCAAATATTTTCAAAATTGTGCAACAATTTGTAATCACAGTCATAATTGAAAGAAATATTTTTATATTTTTTTTTATAATTTTTATATGATTATTATGTTATTTATACATCTTAAAATTTATATAAATTACATTACAATAATATCATGAAATAATTAATGTTATTTGTATGTGAGGTAGAATAGTTGCTCATTCTTCGCTCGTAAATGCAAACATTTGTTTATTTCTCAGCTACTGGACATAGGCAGAAAATACACAATTATAATACTATGTAAATATTTTATATTTTTAATTTAATTTAATTTCTCTATTTTTTATATTTTTTTATTTAATTACCATTATGATGTACCTAATTTCACATTAATTAGCGTACTTATGCCGTTTTTTAAACTAAGAACACATTTGTATTGATTTTTTAATTCTCATATTTCTTTTGGAAAATCAATTTTGAAACTATTGTTTACATAAACTGTTCATAATCTTTTCTGAACATAATTCTGCCATAAAGTAATTTTTGCTACAAAGACAGCCAGTTAAATAATTCGATAATGCATTTTTCATGCAGTAAACAAAAATAAATGCAATTTTCATTTGATAACCATAAACTTAGCATGGAATCAGTTCATATTAGGGATTAGTTTGCATTCACAATTGTTTCATTCTACAATATGCCATTCTCTTAGCTATATTCATCTTTTTTTAATTTTTTTTTAATAAACCGACACACATTTAGAAAATCTATATTCTTTTAAGGCTTATCACCTTAAAAACCCCTCACCTTTTATCCCCAATTCGTTTGCACCCTCACATTGCAAAACCACCAAATATACCCAAATTACGACCTTTCACTTTCAATTGCACCCTCAAACATTAAATTGATCTCTTTTCACTTGAAAAAATAGGTTTATTTTTGCTTTAAATAAAATATTAAGTCCTATTTTAAAATATATACTAAAATTTAAAGTATTGATTTGATCATTTTTCAAGTGAAAATAGGTCAATTTAATGCTTGAGGGTGCAATTGAAAGTGAAAGGTCGTAATTTGGGTATATTTGATGGTTTTACAACGTGAGGGTGCAAACGAATTGGGGGTAAAAGGTGGGGGGATTTTAAGGAGATAAGCCTTCTTTTAATAATTTTTTTATACATATATTACTTATATGCCGACTTGTCATTCAGTTAATAAGTAAAATGAGGAGGGATCACATAAAGCATAACTATTTTTCTCAGAAATTTTTTAGGACCTACATTTATATTATTTGAGCTATAGTTCATTATTTATCTGTTCAATTAATATTAGATTATTAAATATAAATGTTTTTACTTTTTATAATATTTATTATTATAATATAAAGAGAAAATTTGAATATGGGACTCTTAAATTAGAAATTAAAAGAAATTTGTCTCTAAAATTTTGAAAAAACTCTAAAATTTAAAAAAATATTTGTTAATATTTAGAAATACGCTTAAATCCAAAATTTTATTTTTACATAAATTTAAATCACCTTTTACAACCTTTAATTTTTTTTTTTGAAAATGTTGATTAGTTGTAATCCTTTTTAATAATTTTCATTAAATATTTTAGTTTTGAACATACATTGAAGATGTTAATTTATTTTAATAAAAATCAAAATTATCCAAAGAGGTTAACAGCAGAATTCTGGTGTGAACAGGTTCCAAGAACAACAAGGGAGATTTATAGATTTACCTAAAATAAAGAAATATTAATAAAGTTTACCTCAACACGGAAAACTTAATAAAAATACATCATGTTTTTATGAATATAGTGTTCCTACTCTCCGTATAGTAAGAATTTATGATTTTACTCCATATGTATAGACACATACTGACATCTCTCTCTCTCTCTCTCTCTCTCTCTCTCTCTCTCTCTCTCTCTCTCTCTCTCTCTCTCTCTCTCTCTCTCTCCACGTGCTTAAGGAGCACACACCTGACACATAAAAAGCTACCATAATCATAAACATGTATTTGACATTTTTTTCTTTCTTTTTTTCTTACATGCATCTGATATCTTTTTTTTCCTTTCTTTTTCTTTTTGACTTTTCAAAATAATATTATATCTTTATGAAAGTATTATCATAATATTTTCAATAAAAATAATATAATATTATTTTTTAGTTGTTTAAATTACTTAAAGAATATTAATAATAAAAAATAAATTTTTATAAAATATCGGAATATATTTAATATAAAAAATATTTTTTTATTTAATAATCATATCTTAATTTTTTTATATGTTTAACATACCCTTATCGTAACATTTTCAAAAAACTGCTGTTATATTATCATGACAGTATCATAATATTGTTATAATATTATAACTATCATAACCTTATCGTAATCATAATTTTATTATACAAATTATCATTATCATAACTATATCATAATATTATTATAATTTTAGCAACCTTATGATAATTTTTGCATAAACTTATATTATGCAATTTATGCATAGTTAGATTACAATTTTATAATAGTATCATAATATTATCACCTTATCATATGATTATCACAGCTTCACATTATCATGTGATTATCAATGTATCATATTGCATTGTCATCTTATTATCATGTCATTATCAGTATCATATGTAGCAGATTAATATATGATAATGTGATGATACTGCTGGATAATATTAGACAAAATCACAGTATCACATTATCATATGATTATCACAGTATTACATTATCATATGATTATCACAGTTTCACCTTATCATGTGATTATCAATGTATCATATTGCATTGTCATCTTATTATCATGTCATTATTAGTACCGTATATAGCAGATTATTATATGATAATATTATGATAACATTATCATACTATTATAATAACGCTAGCATGATATTATCACAATGTTATCATAATATACTTTATTATAACAATATCATGAAATATTATCATGACGTACTTTATATATCATATTTTATCATACTATTATCATAACCTTATCAAAATATACTTTATCATAACAGTATCATAAAATATTATCATAACATTATCATGACGTACTTTGTCATAACTATATCGTAACCTTTTATCATAAACTTATCATATTATTATAATAACATTATCACAATATACTTTATCATACAATATCAAAAAATATTATCATAACATTATCACAATATACTTTATCATAACAATATCAAAAAATATTATCATAACATTATCATGACGTACTTTATCATAACTATATCATAACCTTATCATATTATTATCATAACCGTATAATATTATGGTATTGATATGATAACGCAATGATACAGTTATGCTAACGTTAATGATACCGAAATGATAATTAAGCATTTTTCTTGACAGAAAATCGTTTTTTTCTGCAGTGTTATGATATTGATATGATAACGTCATAGTGATAACAATATGATAATCAGGCGCTGTTTCTGCAGAAAATCGTTTTTTCTGCCGAAAATTGTTTTTTTCATCATAAAATCGTTTTTAATGCAGATTTTCAGATCTTAAACAAAAAAATTTAAAAATAATTTTTTTAGATCTGAGAGTTAAAATAAATCGAAATAATCACCACGAGTTAAGAAAAAATCGCTAAAATGTGTAAGAACGGCGGAGTGAAGACGAAATGAAGGCGGGCGAAGGCGGAGCAATGGCGGAGTAATGGCGGATCGTTGAAAGGAACGGCGGCCGCATGATGAAGAAGAAAAAAAAAATGAAGAAGAAGAAGAAGAAACTGGAGAAGAAGAAAAAATGTAGAAGAAGAGAAAGAGAGAGAGAGAGAGAGAGAGAGAGAGAGAGAGAGAGAGAGAGAGAGAGAGAGAGAGAGAGAGAGAGAAAGAGGGAAGAAAATCTGAAAAAAAAAGGAAATATATATGAGAGTAAAAATAAAATGCTTAGAGTAAAAAAATAATTGGAAATAAGTATTATTATAATAAAAAAAGGCTTTAGAGTAAAAAAATAAAAGTGTTAAAAAGGTGAGGTATTTTCTCTATCTTTTCCTTGTTGAAGTATAATTTACTATTATTTTAAAAAATAGAGTGTTTTTCCTAATTTTCTCGAACAACAAGCCGAAGGGTCCAAGGAGAAACCGTATGTATGTTGGGCCTATGAGATATTCAGCCCAATACAAATACCTAGCCTCAACACACCTCGCTATTTGCTCTTTAAATTTGGCCCAAAATATAGGATATAATTTATAACCGTTATAAATATTTGAATTATTTTTAAAATTTTGAAATTAAAAGATAGTAATGGCCCCTCGATTTCTGCAACTGCAACTCTATAGACTCTAAGTCTATTTCTGCACTCTCTGTAACCGCCTCACCCACTACGCCACTACTGTTACCGCCTTACACATTACTCTGAGAAACATAAAGGAACTACAAACTTTACCAAAGAAAAATTTCTTTTTTGTTTTTTCACTGAATCAAGAATCAGCAGGTACTTAATTTCATTTCCAACTTGTTTGTTTCTCGGGAAAGTTCTGTTCTTGTATGGTTCATAGTGTTTGTAAATGCTGCAGTGAAATCAAACGAAAAGTCTTCTTTTTCTTTTGCTGTTTAGGGTTTTATTACTGCTCATTTTTTTGAGTAAAAAGAGTAAAAACTTTTTTTAATTTTTCTTCTGTGAATTTTCTTGCGACTTGTCAAAAGTATGGTGCATTCTTGGAGTAAGGTCAAGCGCGACAGACCAGACGAAACTCGTCGCCATTTTTATAGAGGGTGTGGCGGGTCTGGTCAGAATATAGTAGAAGGAAATGATAATGTAAATCATTTCCGAAACCCTAACCCTGAAGCAACTACGTATAACCAGAGGAAGAATGGGAAAGAAATTTTACCAAATCAGGGTTTTATTAATCCACATTCCATGAAAAGGAATTCTTGTTCTGTTTTCAAGAATAGGGTCTCGGCCGACAGGAAGTTTTTTGAGGACAAGAAACGACCGTTGGCTCACAATGTTAGACATTATGCTAACTGGAGTGATGCGGTTTCAAGTACTAGCAAAGAGAAGGTTAAGGAGGCTTTAAGATTGTTCGATGAGACGCTTAAGAAATTCGAAGATGATGCGAAGGCGAAAGGAAGATCGTTTAACATTTATCTGCATCAAGATGCTGTTACGGATTTTGGGAAGCATAGATGTGTCAATACGATCAAACGGGTGGGATCAGTTCCGGGAGTTGAGGTTAATGATAGGTTTCAGTATAGAGCTCAATTGTATGTAATTGGGCTTCACCTTCAATTACAGAAAGGGATTGATTATTTGAAGGACGAAAACGGGGTTTTGCTAGCAACGAGCATTGTTGTAGGTGATAAATATAGTAATGAAATGAAGTCGTCTGATGTTTTGATATATTGTGGTCATGGTGGCAACCCGAAGGTTCAAAATCAAGGGCCGCTTAGAGATCAAGTGCTTGAACAAGGAAATCTTGCGTTGAAGAATAGTATGGAGTTCAAAAGACCGGTAAGAGTTATTCTTACTGAAAGTAAGAGTTCCAAAGCATGTGTTCTAGCAGGTCGAAAGAAGACGACTTTAGGCAGCAGTTATGTATACGATGGGCTGTACTTAGTTGAGAAAATGAAGCAGGAAAGAGGGGAATTTGGAAAACTTGTTTTTATCTTCGAGCTGAGAAGAATGCCAGGGCAAGCAGAACGAACTAATACATTTGTAGGCAAATCAAAAAATTGCAGATCCAATAAAGATAGTCGAATCGTGAATGATATTTCTGAAGGTAAAGAGAAGATACCGATCCCTGTGGTGAACTCAGTTGATGATGAGAGGCCCTCAGAATTCACTTACATTGCCCAAATTGCGGAGCACGATCAACCTAGGTTGAGCGGTTGTGACTGTGGTGGTAAATGCTGTAGTTTTGAAGATTGTTTGTGCAAATCAAAGAACGGAGAAGAAATTGCATATGATGCTTCCAAGCGTCTTATCAAGAAAAAGCCCCGCATTTACGAGTGTGGCCATTCTTGCAAGTGTTCTGATTCTTGCACTAACAGAGTGAGCCAACTTGGCATTCAGCTTCAACTCGAAATCTTCAAAACTGATTCAAAAGGATGGGGGGTTAGATCGAGGTCTTATATTCGAGCTGGAACGTTTATATGCGAATACGTAGGAAGAATTGTTGAATCCAATCAAGCATACAAAACGTTCGGAAGTGATGAGTATATGTTTGATGTGGGAGAGAACTACGACGATCGTGTTCGCAACATTCAAGCTGTTCACGAGGCTCGTCATCGCTATTACGAGAAGTCGAATTTCTTAAAGAAAGAATGCGGAATCACCATTGATGCAGGGCAGTACGGTAATGTTGGAAGATTCATTAACCATAGCTGTAATTCAAATCTCCATGTTCAAAATGTTTTCTATGACAGTGTAAATCCTCATGTAATGCTGTTTGCTAAGAGGGACATTGCTCCTCAGACAGAGTTGACGTATGACTATAATTGTAGGTTAGCAGAAGTTAGATATTCGAATAGGAGTGTGAAGGCTAAGAATTGTATGTGTAAATCTGTTAACTGTGTTGGAAAATTCTGCTGACATAGAATGGTAGATTGGTGTTGATGAAGTATGTGTTGTATATTTTTTTTGGTCATGTTGGTTCTGTAAATTTTAATGGTTTTTGATAGATTTTCATTTTAGCATACTAATTCAAGGTGAGACTCTCATAATGCAGAGACATAATTAAGTTGTTAAACCACTAAGTTCATTTCTGAACCCTCTAAAATGATTTTTACACTAGTAATTAAGAAAATTAGCTAGTATTTAATTTCAGACATTATCAAAACAATAATCATTTATCAAAGTAATGGATTCAAAATTAAATATAAAATATTTTACTATCTAAAAATTTATAATGCTAACGGAACATGTGCGTGAATGTCATGTACCGCAGTCGAAAAACACTCCCAATTTGCTATTTTATGGTGGGCTCAAACTCTTATTTTTGTATTATTTTTCATGTAGGTCCGAAAAAAATCCAGCCGTAACCCGCAAAATAGAGTGTACAGCCGGATTTGAATAGCAAAAATGAAGCTCGCCGGGCCCGAGTCGGACTTGTACTTATATGTAAAAAAGCCTTGTACACTCAGGCCGAGCCCAATCCATAAACGTGTCTAAATTGACATATGATTGCCATACATCATAGGCGTTGTCATAATATCATAAAAATTTAAAAATGTAATATTAAATTGCAGTTTTTGCTAAAAATTGATATTTTTGTAATTTACCACGCTAAAGATCTGTCATATTTTCAATAAAAATCAGAGAGTCCATAACAAAAATTAGTTATTATATAGTTCAATTTATAATTTAGACTAATTTTATCTATATTATATATAAAAATATGGATGGAGAAGACATGTCTACAGTAATACCCTAAAATATTAATTAAATTATATTACTAAATATTAGACAAACTCTTGGTTAATTTGGATTACAATACAAACTCTTAATCAGATTAGGAATGTTAACTAAATTAAATTTCTCCAACTATAATTAAAACTACCTACTATTAGTAATTTACTCAACTAAAATATTTTTTAGGAATAATTATGTTTCATAAGTTACACTACAACTTAACAAAAGCTTCAAATGGGATTGGTATCTTGCTCTGGTGCAATAAAAGATACAGGGTTTAAGTTTTCTTAGCATGTTAACTCTAAATTTGTATATGTATAAATTGCATCATCTACGGAATTTATATTGCCTTGCAAATTTTTTTCAAACTTATGGGTTTTTTGCTCTCTTTCCATGGCTATGTAATAGTGAAATGGACATTTACTAGATAAAGTAACAATATTCATTTAACTAATTTTTTTTTGATAATTTATATTAACTAAATTAAATAAATATCTATGTGAATTGATTTTAAAATAAAATAAAATTAAAATATTATATTTATTTCTAAACCAAAAAAAAAGTATGAAACGCAAAAAAATATGGGACCGTTTGGAGGAAACCAATAAAAATGAAGAAGAAGAAGAAAAAAAGTAAGAGAAGACTCATTGATCTCCTTTTTTTGTTAGAAGTCAATGAATTCCTCTTTCTACAAAAACATTAAATAGTTTATATTGTATTAGAATCATTTTACTATCAAATTATTCTAACTTCAAATGTTATTCCTGCTATTTCTGTCCTTTGGTGTATTGTAGTTACGTTTTGAGTAAATTTGTGTAGTACTAATATTTATTATGTTTTGGTGTAACACTTATTGGAGTGTACTGTAAGTTTCTAAGGGAAAAAGAAAAAAAAAATATATTATGTGGTTTAATACTGTTTTTGGTGTAACACTATTTAATTGGAGTACAAGTTTCTAGGGGAAAAAGAAAAAGGAAATATTATGTAAGGACCATGAGTTCAATTACTCGCAAACAATTTCTCTCTAAATTATCAGAAAAAAATAGTATTGATTACATTTGGTCTTAAAACAGAAATTGAAACCTCAATTCAACAGCATAGCTTCTGATTTATTGAGTGTTCACATTGTGCTTTTGTTCCTAAAACAGACATTTAAAGCTGAACTAATCACAAATAGGGAAATGCAACACCATTTTTATAAATAATGCACCCATATTTAATTTTTTCCTTCAATTTGTTTAATGTTAAATTTCTGCATTTATAATATTTTTAGGTCTTTTTTATAATTGGTTTTAATCAAACCAAATCGAACCGAATTAGTCAAGCCAAAATATAATTTAAAAATTCGATTTTGATCATAAAAGTTAACAATTCAGTTATTCGGTTCAGTTTTCGTTTATAACTAAAAAATAACCGAAATAACCAGACTGATTGAAATGTAAAATTACTTAGTTCTATATGTATAACAATTATCCTTTTCATTCATTTTACCTTTCTATTAATTTTTTTTTGATAATTTCTTCAGCCGCCTCTCACACTTTAAATTTCTACCTCCTTATGCCGTCTGCCACCTTATGCTGTTGTCTGCCGCCTCCTTTTCTTGCAGTCGCTGCTTGTTGTCCATCGGTACTTTTTGTTCCGCATTTCCACCGAAGCGTTTGAAGACGATTTTTAGAGAATTATTTTTGCTATTTAGATTGTGATGTGTTAATACTTTTTTCTATTATTTTTTGATGTGTTTTTGAAGTTATTAATATATCTGTAAATATTATTCTTGAAACTTACTAAATTATTTAAATTCTTGTATCTGCTAATTTTGATGTTATGTTAAACTTAGATTTTCGATCGAGCCGAACCAAAATATTTAATTTGGTAAAAAAATTTAATTGAATCAGTTTGGCTTGGAGACTAAAAATTTTAAAAACAGAACGGTTTTAATTTTTAGGGCGGTTCAATAATTAAACTGACCACTCTGATAGCCATAATTCACCTAGCGCCCACCGGAAGTCAAATAAATTTCAAATGTAGCTGTTGGGTCAACTATACCTGTTTTAGTAGAGAGCATATCAAATTTTTAGTTTTCATCTTTTTTTATATGAAAAGTAGAATTACACTAGGTTAGATGGCAGCGGGGTTAGCAGGAGTTAGTGGAATTATTCATTTTTTAAACAGCCCACTGGCTGCCAGAGGAAGGATCGAACTCCTGCCTTCTACATATACATAGTGAGAGTAGCCCACTGGACTGCACCTCACCTGTTCAGCTTGTTCTTTTGTGTTGTCATTTTATTTTTTTATATAATTTTCTTATTTCATTTAATTTTTGAAACTAAAAATTAAAAATTAAAATAAAAAGTAATATTTATAAAAATTGAAACATTAATAATTATTAAAAAATTAAATTGAACAGAAAACTTTTAAATTTTATAATAATATAATTTTTATTTATACAAATTAAAAATATAAGTTTAAAGATAAATTGAATCTATTTTTTTATATCAAATCAGGCTGTTACTTACAAATTTCAGATATTAATGAGAAATTATGAATATTTCTTGACATCTCTTTTTTTAATGCTAGTTCATGTTTTTGCATAGTCTTTTGTTAGTGATTTTGTTTTTGTTTTGTTTCTTTGAATCATATTTATGATGGTTAACTAATTATTGATATTTCTTCCATATTATGTAAGGATATTGGAGTATAAGTTTCTGTTGGAATATGCCTAGAATTCTAATTCCTATTTGGATTAGGACTCTATTGTGGAGTATTTAGGTGAAGGATAACTTTGTTGTCATTGAGTAATTAGGAAGTATAAATCCAATTAGGATTAATATTCCTAATGCCATATAGACTATTTATTCACTATATATACACTACCTTATTCACTTTTTAGAAGACACCAAAAACCGAACACACAATGTAGACATTGATGTGAATAAGGGGAAAAGGGGGTGTGTGTGATGTGAGGAATATAAGTTAATTCTTACCCTTTTGGGTACTTCTTGTAGAGAGTTAAACACTTTATGGGTTTTTCTTCTAAGGGCATATTTACTAGAGATGTTCTCTATTTGGTGATTCTCCACCAATTTTGTACTCCTTTTGATGATTAGTGGATGGCTCGAATCTTTCGCCCGTGGATGTACGCTTTAAAGCAGAACCACGTAAATCTCTTGTGTTATTTATTATTTTGCTATATTATTGTTTGTTGATCAAATCCATAATTAAATACCTACCAATGGTTTCGATTCCGCTGCGCATACCAATCCGGTCAAGAACGGTCACGACAATTGGTATCAAAGATTCAAGAATCGGTATCAATGTTTCAACAATTGGTATCGGAGCCAATTTGGTTTTGAGATTTAATTTTGGATTATGATTATTATGGTAAAGTATTATTTGGAGGATTTTGCTAGACGCAATTACTTGACACAAAGAAGATTATTTGGAGATAGAGAAGCCACCAAATTTGGAAGTGCCGAAAGTCGTCAATGAAGACAGACTTGGGTATTAAAATTCTTAAGGAGATTTTGTTGATGGAGATCAATATGCTACTTTAAACTACAAAGAAAAAAGGTATGACTTTTATAAACACACAACTATTTGAGGATTTTATAGAGCCTTTGTAAGATGAATGATTGGGGTAATCTCTTTATACTCTTATAAAATTCTATTAGTAATATAAAAATTGCTTTTAAGAGTTTGTTGAATGAAGAGTTCGTTTGGGCATAATCAGATTTTGATAAAATCATGATATTGCAAAAGAGATTTTGTTTTGAATAAATAGCAATCTTAGACACAAGATGGATTACAACGTTTGTAATTTGAACGGCGTCACTATTGGATCGCTCATGAGCCAATTTGTTTGGAGATAGGCAGAATATTTTTTATCTGAAATTTATGCAGATTCATGTTGTTCATATCACATATGTGCCAATTTCAATTGGTTTTCCGACTACAACTGAGTTGTTAGTGGAGTGTAGTTATGCGCAACAGTCAATACATGCAGAATTTTGGGATTTTGGTTCAGTCAAGGGCAAGATGCATAATGAGACAGTTAGAACAATAATGAATGTTCAACATGATTTCTATATGCACATGTCTGATATCTCAAAATATAAAACTACGAGTTTTATGGGTTATTTGGTGATGAAGTGAGATTGGATACTGCACTTGTAATGTATGCTCATTGGGTTGGTCGACTTATGAAGATTAAGGGATATGCTACGACCTCAACATTTGTTTTTTGATTTAATCATTATAGGCTATTAATGACGTTTGTTTCTGGTATCAGTTTTAAGACCAACAAAATTCGAAGTTTCGTGAAATTTTGATTGATACACCCGAAGATAGTAAATCTTCAGTCATTTTGGTTTCAGCAAGTTCAAGACGTTCTTGAAACTTGTATGGTCCTCCTCAAAGAACCTCTTTTGGAATAAGTTCAGTTTGGACTTAAATGGAGAAGGTGGAGCACAACAGTAATCACAGTTTATTGGAGAATTCAAGTCAAGGTGGAGATTGTTGGAATATGCCTAGAATTCTAATTCCTATTTGGATTAGGACTCTATTGTGGAGTATTTAGGTGAAGGATAACTTTGTTGTCATTGAGTAATTAGGAAGTATAAATCCAATTAGGATTAATATTCCTAATGCCATATAGACTATTTATTCACTATATATACACTACCTTATTCACTTTTTAGAAGACACCAAAAACCGAACACACAATGTAGACATTGATGTGAATAAGGGGAAAAGGGGGTGTGTGTGATGTGAGGAATATAAGTTAATTCTTACCCTTTTGGGTACTTCTTGTAGAGAGTTAAACACTTTATGGGTTTTTCTTCTAAGGGCATATTTACTAGAGATGTTCTCTATTTGGTGATTCTCCACCAATTTTGTACTCCTTTTGATGATTAGTGGATGGCTCGAATCTTTCGCCCGTGGATGTACGCTTTAAAGCAGAACCACGTAAATCTCTTGTGTTATTTATTATTTTGCTATATTATTGTTTGTTGATCAAATCCATAATTAAATACCTACCAATGGTTTCGATTCTGCTGCGCATACCAATCCGGTCAAGAACGGTCACGACAATTGGTATCAAAGATTCAAGAATCGGTATCAATGTTTCAACAGTTTCTATGGGAAAAACAAAAACAAAATATTATGTAAGGATCATTGGTTCAATACTGAACCAGTATTTATTCTGTCTTTGGTGTAACACTAATTGAAGTACAAGTTTCTATGGGAAAAAGGAAAAAGGAAATATTCTCTCCCTCTTAATAAAGTTGTCCATTTTATCTTTAATAAAATTGTCCACTTTATCTTTATCAGACATAAATTTAAGAAAAATAATTATATTTATGAATTTTATAAATTTTTCCGTACTTTTTTTGTCATACTTTTATTTAATATAAGGTCTACTTGAAATTTACTTTTAATTTACTCATTAGTGAATTTTAAATAGGGATAATATAAAAAAATTGAGTGTAAAATTTAGTTATTTTTTAAAATTGGATAAAAGCTTTGAGACAATTTTTTTTGTTAAAATAGATAATTTTATTGGGACGGAGAGAGTATTATGTAAGACCATGAGTTCAATTACTCGCAAACAATTTCTCTCTAAGTTATTAGAAAAAAATAGTATGATTACATTTGGTTTTAAAACATAAATTAAAAACTCAATTCAGCAGAATATTTTCTAATTTATTGAGTGTTCACGTTGTGCTTTTGTTCCTAAAACAGACATTTAAAGCTGAACTAATCACAAATAGGAAAATGCAAGATAAACTACACCATTTTTATAAATAATGCACCCATGTTTAATTTTAGTTTTTTCCTTCAATTTGTTTATGTTAAATTTCTGCATTTTATAATATTTTTAGGTCTTTATATATTTATTGATCAAAATGCATTTTCATTTGTTTTGATATTTAATTTTTATACTTTTATTTAATAAATTTAAATCATAATACTTCTGTAAAGTTAATATTTCTGACATGACGACACGAACTCCATTAATTCAACGTGAAAATATCTTAAGATCATTTTCGGCTGTGTAATACTAAGAAATTAACCTCAAATGTTTTTTTTTTTTTTTTTTTGATTAAAGACAATAACCTTACACAGCAAGGCCAGCCAAACTAAACAGAAATAAACCTACTATCAGCTAAACAACTCTTCAATAAATCTTCATTCCAAGTCTGCATCCATTGTGGCTGAATTTCTTCCATCCAAATTCGACCCTCATCTGACTCCGCCTCTGCAGCTATCATGTGAGCTAGAGAGTTAGCCTGTCGCTGGACAAACCTCCATTTCACGCCCTCAAGGTTCATTGCAGCAGCTCTGATGTCATTTAATATATCTCCAACTTCTGTTAAATACTCCTCATCATGGGTTAAAGCTGAAATTAGTTGAGCTGAATCAGATTCAAATTCTACCAACTTTAGAGAGCACTCGGTTGCTATCTTTAAACCCCATAATAAGGCCTCTGCTTCTGCCTCGAGCACAGATTGTCTCATCTGGATGTTCTTATTCCCAGCAATCACAACTTCACCTGCACAGTCCCTTCCAACAAAACCAATACCCCATTTACCTCTTCTCGCCATCCCTGCATCAGAATTCATTTTAATCCAGTTTTCCATTGGTCTAGTCCACACGGGATCCCTCTTCTCTGAATTTCCGCAGCTTTTAGCATTAGCTTCCTTGAACTCAGCCAGTGTCTTATAGCACAAAGAAATAACAACCTCGTAGGGAATATCATTACTACAAAAGCAGAGTTGATTTCTTCCATACCAAATGGCCCAACACATAACCCAAAACAGTTCAGTCATTTCCAGGTTCCAGGAGCTGCCATACGAATCCACCCATGACCAAAAATCTGCTGCAGGAAGTCTCCTAGTATCCATACCTAGCGTACAACCGAACCAAATACCTCTAACCCAGCCACATTCTTTGAAAACGTGAGTCAGGGACTCTCTTTCTCCACATCTCGAGCAAAGACCATCACCTAGCGAGGTTCTATGACCATCACCTCAAATGTTTTTGGTATTTCATCAAACTCAATTTATTATTTATTGATTGCATTTTAATTTCTTTAGTAACTAAATTTTATTATACTATTAAATTATCAAGCAAATATCTTTCAGTTATTTGTAAATTTTATTATTTCTGTGTAATTAACTGTCATGAAAACTTGAAAAATTAAGTTAATTTTAAATGTGTAAAATAATCTATCTTTGCTAAAAGTCCCAATTTAATCATAAAGTTTAAGAGCAAATTATTATAAGACCCTTCATATTTATTATAAATAACACTTTAATCTGTCCTATTTAAAAATCAAATTATATGGTCTATCACTTCTATTTCTGTAAACGACTTAATTCTTCCGTCCATTTTTTGTGTTAGTCAACCAATTTAAAAAAACTATATGATCCTCCATTTCTGTTTTTCTCAACGATTTTGTCTTTCACTTTTGTTTTTGTTAACGATTTCGTCTTTAATGTTTTAAAAAATAATTTATTACTAAGTCCTTTAATTTCGTTGACTAACACCAAAAATGGATGGAGGGACTAAACGGTTGATGAAAACAAAAGTGAAAAATTATATTATTTAATTTTGGCCTAATCACTCAAAAACCCCTCACCTTTAAACTTTTTTTCAATTCCACCCCGACGTTGAAAATTTGTCAATTTCACCCACTTTTGAATTTTCCGTTTTCAATTGTACCCCAATATTTTAATTTTTGTTAATTTTTTTACTTAAATGATGAAATCATTCAATTCATTAAGTCTAAACATGAAATTAAATTTTTTTTTATTCAAAAAAGTACAAATACCTCCTTTATTTTTAAAAACTAACAAAAAACCATAATCAAATTAACACTAATTTAAATTCTTAATTAATTTAACTAAATTTAAATAAATTTTAAAAATATACAATCAATATATGCGAGACATGGAGAATGTTTTAAACAAATTTCCAAACGCAAAAAACGTTAATTTAATTTTTCAGGGTACAATTGAAACACAAAAATGCAAAATAGGGTAAAATTGACAAATTTTCAACGTCAGGGTATGATTGAAAAGGGGCTAAAAGGTCGGAGTTTTTTAAGACATTAGGCCTTTAATTTTCGAATAGGAGGAATTACAGTGTGAATTATAACAAATGTGGAGAAATTTATAATAATTTGTTCAATTTTTAATTTTTGTGATGTTATTTTTATTCTTTTTTGAAAAATTGTGTGTTTGATTATGTTATTTTCTATAAATTGCATATGTTGGCAAAAACTGAATGAGCTTTAGCAATTTTAACCATTGAATCATGTCCTTGAAATTGTTTATAATTTATAGGCCTAATTATTTTTTAAATCTAAATATTTGTGTTATTTTTTATCATTTATGGTCAAATTTTTATTTTTTATAATTATGTTCAATTTTAAAGTTTTTTTTTGCAATTATAACCAAAACTTTATTTTTTTAATTCAAACCTTTTTATTTTTTTTATCAATTGAGACCAAGTGTTTATATTAACTCTTTTAGAGGTTAGACATTTTTTTAAAATCTGGTCATAGTTGATAAAAATTCAAAATTTTAGATTTAAAAAATAAAACTCAAAAATTTTGGTTACAATTTCAAAAAAAGGTCAAATTGGAGATAATCGTAAAAATTAAAAGATTTTATCGCAATTGATAAAAAAAAACGCAAAGGTTTGGAAAAATGATTAGTCCTATAATTTTTAAAATTATCCATTTTATATAATAATTTATCATATTTTATTTTTGTTTGTTTTGGTCTTGATTATTCTCCTAAACTTAACATGGAAGACCTTTATGTTTTTTTTTGTGAGGAAGACCTTTATGTTTTTAAACCTTAATTTCTAACAGAAATTATCTTTAACAAATTAAAAAAATTATTTCTAAATCCTTATCTATTCTTCTTAATCAAAACTCAATTGTGTTTAAATTTACAACCTCAATCTAATTGAGCCCGTTTCGGTTGCTCAAGAAATTTCAAGTTTCTATTTACATATTATCACATAATATTAAGTTTTCACTTTAACTAAAATGATCTTATACTAGTAATTAATTCTAAATTTAGAAATAAAAAAGGAATTGAAACTTTTTAATCCTTATGCAAATCCAATTATTTTAAATTTTATGAAACCATGAGGTACTTTCCTTATCTTCTTCAAATTAGAAAAAAAAATCCCTTTTACTTTAAGCACAAGTCATTTGTAAAATGTAAGTAAATAAAATTTCTCAAGCAAATAAAAATTAAAAAATAAAATATACACAGAACTAAAATCCTTTTTTTTTCTTTCAATTGCAATACAACTGAACTGAATTCCATTTGTAGTATTGATTACAAAAGAAAGAAATATTATGACATTAAAATTTTATACCAAAACAATACTAAAGGTACACCTCGTGACCTGCACACTCTCATTTTCCAGCGATTATAACTTCTTCGCTGACGAGGACTTTTACCCGCTGCACTCTCCATTGCTACTCTCTGAACCAAAAACTCAAGAATATAGAACGTCGAACCATATTTTTTTCTTTTACATTTTATTTTCTCGAGAAAATTTCCATTTCTTTGGAGCATCACAGAGGCAAAGCTCAGGCGGTTATTTTGACAAATTTCAGGTACTAATGAAGAATTATAAACTTTGTTGTTCAATCTTTTCTTTAAATTTTTTTGATGTTTGTTACTAATTTTGTAAATGATTTGTTCCCGTGCTTGAATGAAATGGGTTTCCATGCCTATAATCTTTTGCATGTGTTCATTGTTCTGTTTGGATTATTTGTGTATTTTTTATTGTTGGTTGATTTGCCCTGTTGATTAATTAGTTCTTGATAATTTATGTCGTTTGGTATTCAGTTTCTTTAATTTGTTTGTCAAATATCGATAGCTAGGACTTGCTCTGATTTACTTAAATTTTGTTTGGCTTAGCAAGAATGCACTCTTCATCCAAGAAATTAGCTAGAACAATCTCTGACCCGAATGAGAATCAAAACCCCAGAAAGAAAATGCTAGCCCGTCGAGATTTCCCCCCGAATTGCAGCGAACGAGGTTCTTGTTCTACGAGTATTAATTCGAGCAACGAAGGATCGAGTTCTGCAGCCAGTGAACATGTGAAGCAGGTTCTGAAGTTGTTCCGCGAGACGCTTGATAGACTGGAAAAGGAGGCCAAATCCAAGGGAAAAAGAGCTAATGGCCACATGCACAAATATGCAGTTACCATTATGGGGAAGTCTAATTTGGTTAACTCGGATAAACGGTTGGGACATGTTCCTGGAGTTGAGGCGGGTGAGAGATTTCATTATATGGCTGAATTGTATGTAACTGGGGTTCACTTGCAGCTTCAGAGAGGAATTGATTACTTGAAGGAAGGGGGAATGCTGCTGGCTACAAGTATTGTTGCTACTGATCACCACTCCAATTACATGAAATCGGCAGATGTCTTGGTTTACGCCGGTGAAGGTGGGAAGGATTCAGCGAAAGATCAAGTGCTTGAACGCGGTAATCTTGCTTTGAAGAACAGTTGGGAGCGGAAAAAGCCTGTACGAGTTGTCCTCACTGTAGGTCTTAAGAGCTGCAAGGGTTATTCCTCAGATTTCAACTACTGTTATGATGGCTTATACATGGTTGAGGATGTAAAGAAAGAAAGAGGGAAATTGGGGAAATTTGTATTCAAATTTCAGTTGAAGAAAATGTCAGGGCAGGAAGAAGTACTGATCACGCGTGGATCGTTACACGAATCTGTGAAAGGGGTATCACGTAAAGAAATACGTATACTGAATGATATTTCTAATGGCAGAGAGAAGATACCAATTCCTGTGGTGAACAAAGTTGATGGTGAAAGACCTTTACCATTCACTTACATTGCAGACATTTCTGATCCTGAGGATCAAAATCATAGTTTGTCAACTGTTTGTGATGGTCCTGACAGAAGTATTCAGCTTCAACTTGAGGTGTTCAAGACTGTGTCAAAAGGATGGGGGCTTAGATCAAGATCATACATTCGAGCCGGAACATTCATATGCGAATACGTCGGAACAATTGTTGAATCGAAAGAATCATACAGTAGTTCTGGAAGTGATGAGTATCTGTTTGATGCAGGAGATGACTACGATGATCGTATTCGCAACACTCAAGCTGTTCATGAGAAAGAATGGGGATTTACCATTGATGCAGGGGAGTATGGTAATGTTGGAAGGTTCATTAACCATAGCTGTTCTTCAAATCTGCAGGTGCAAAATGTTTTGGATGGCAGTAAATTTCCTCATGTAATGCTGTATGCAAAGAAGGACATAGCTCCTCAGACAGAGTTGACGTACGACTACAATTGCAGGTTAGCAGAAGCTCGATACATGAATGGGAGTGTTAAGGCCAAGATTTGTATGTGTAAATCCGTTAACTGTGCTGGAAAATTCTACTGATAGAGATTTTTTTTGTCATGTTGATTGAGTACATTTTAGAGGTTCTGATAGATTTTAGCATACTAATACAATGAAATCAAGACTCATGTACTGCATAGACGTTATTAAAGGCTAATACCACTCAATTTCCTAAAGTTCCTTTCTGGTCATGATGGGTGTCCACTATTCAGGGGTAAACTAATCAACCTACCGAACCAGATGAAGCTTTAATTCAGTTTGGTTTTCGGTTTATTTAGTTTGTTTATGGTTAACAATTGTGAAAAATTTGATTAATTTGGTTAAGTTCGTTTGTTGGTACGAAATTTCTAACCAAACCGACCGAGTTAACCGAATCACACATATCTAAATAATAATGTTACTTCTGTAAGTTTTTTAATTTTTAAATGACTTAGATATCTATTTTCCGGTTTCCCTCTAAATTTGTATACAATTTAAAATTAACACCAAATTTTATTTAATTCATTTCATTTTTAAATTTTAATAATTAATAGTACTCATGAAATTCGGTTATTCGGTTGCTCGAATAATTGACCGAATGAAAAAATAATTTTGGTTCAAATATAATCCGGCTTTAGTTATTTCGGTTACAATTACGGTTATAAATAATTAGAGAAATTTGGTTAGAGGTGATTTGGTTCGTTGGCCAACCCCACGGATGTAATAGGGCTTCATATACGGTACCACTGAAGTTTGGATACCACATGTGTCATTCACCAAATATAACCTGTTATAGCAGGTAAGTTTAGCTTTTTTTTCATTTAAGTATTTTTTTTTCTTTTCTTTTAATTTTCTTTCCTAAACTTAAACTAATCGAAAAAATTATTTATCCTTTACATTTTTCTGTTTTGTTTAAAGGAATATATCGAGGATGGCTTCCAAAAGCATCGATGAGCGGTTATTTGACGGTAGCCAATCACCTTTGAAGAAGACAAAGCTGGAAGCAGAGGGCGAAGGCGGTGCTAAAGTTGTTGCTGCCGGTGATGAAGCAGAAAACAGAGGCTTATACATTTGCAGCAATTGCGACAATTGTGGTCTGCAATTTGATGACTCGGAAGAAACGGGGGCTTATGAGGTTAATTTACTTTAATGCTGTCTTCAGTGGATTACAGAAAGTTCATGTATGATTATTCACTTCATTAATTACTGTCTTTTTGTTTAGGATTTTGAGCATTTATAAGAAGTTATATGGGGGGAATGATGGAAGAACTGCCATGGCATTATGTTATTTAGCCAAACTGAACTGTTCAACAAGTAAGAGACGTAAATAATGTTACATTGAATTTTTAAGCAAACCAATCACAACTCATTTTGTTGAACTCGTTTGTATGTGGAGTAGAAGCTTGTATGCTTAGTTAATAATTGATGATAGTGTTTGTAATTGATAGTAACTGGCAGCTGTGATATTTTTGTTCAACCAAGAAGGATCAAGACAACGACTTGTTGTCCTCATGTTCTTTGATTCACTCGTCTATATGGTAAAGGAGAGAACTATATAATGTATGCCAATTTTGGTTATAACGTTGTTCAAGTGTGCTTATAACAGACTAACTGGTTAGTTTCGCTTCCTGTAATTTGTTACAATTATTATTTTTAATAATTTCTTAGGGTTTTGGACGTGTAAATAGTTGAATATTTCCAATATCTGCTGCTTTTTGTAATTCGATTTTTGCTCATCTGATTTACCAAAAAGACATGAAATTCTCACATTAAGATAATAATGCAATGCTTTTAGAATAGGTGAGTTAGGTTATTTATTATAGTGTTCTTGAATTTAATATAATTGCATTTTATGTTAATAATTTGGTTAAGTATTGTTCAGATGTGTACCTTAGAATGTTAGTCATTAGTCATTATTCAGTGAAATGATTAGCACGTTCTTGCAGATTCTGAATGAGGATTTGTGTCTGCCTGTCTGCTGCTTGGTTGATTCTGATCCATATTGGTTTGGTTTTGTTCCACAGTTAGCTTCTTAATTGATTAATGCACGATTTTGGTTTCATTGAAATTCAAGTCAATCAAAAGTCAGAGTGAATTGATTTCTCTTTTCTTTTGTCCATCACTTCTATTTTGCAAGCAAATGGCCTAGGATGCTAAATTTCAAGGTGTCCCTGAAATACGTTGGTGTGGAGTTTTTCCTTATGATCTCGAGAAATATGACCTTTCTTTGGTAGAGTCTGCTTCTTTCAACAGCTGAAGGTATTCTTTTGCTCATAAAATTGACTCACTCCTAATGTCTGCATATGTGTCTTTGGTTTGGTTCCTGATGTTTTTGTTAGAATTGTCTCATTCTTATGTCTGTGTATGGATCTTTGGTTTGGTTTCCTGAGAAAGTTAACTTTTTTTGTTTATATTTGACTGCATCTGTTCATTGTATTAGATTATGTAATTTTGTAGTTCAGACAGTTACCCTTTTGTTTGATTGCAGATGAGAAAATAATGTTAATTGATGGGCTGCAGTTTGTGTTTATGTTATTTTGGTTTTATGTGCAGTTTTTGTTTCTAAAATTACCCTTTGGAGAAAATTATTTGATCATATGTATGAAACAACATTTCACTTAGTAGCTAAATTCAGATTTTTTATGGTGTACAAGGTTCAAATTATCATAGTTAAATTTATAAACCTGTTAGATTTATTTGACATTTGTTGATTATAATGTTCAAATCTGCAAAGGCATTACCCACAGATAAAAAAAATCACAAAGCTGTTGAACTTGTTGAATTCCAAATTGAGATTTGACAAATAATTTGAAATAAGAATTGTGCAATTGGATCTCTGAAATATTTTTATTAACAGGAACCCTGTATTCTCTTCGAATTACATGATATGAAGATCCTAGCAGCCAAAAAATTATCAAATTCAGCATTTAAAGCCAAAAATAAGGACACCATGGTGAAGGTTACAATTTCATCAAGAAAGAAACCTTGATGCTGCCCGTTGCGCTAACAAATTTCAGGCAACCAGTTTATCTCAGTTCTATCCGCGTCTCTCATCAGTTTTTCAAGCAACTCTCCAATGGGTATTTCGTCGTCACCATATTTTTTGAACTGCCGCTTGAAATTCAGTTTCAAATGCTGCACCTGATTGGAAATTAAAAACATAAGCAGTTAGTCTTTTTCTATGTTTACCAGAGTCTACAAAATGAAAAACTTTTGGCAACCTTCCGCAAGGGCGAGTCAAGCTTTGCATTTGAGAGAATATGAATTCTCGGAGGAACCTTTTGAACGACAATAGGATAAATGATATATCTACTGCAAATGACTATATCACAGAAGTAACACAAAATAGGTGAAAAATAGTACAAATGTTTTTCATCGGCAATAAATTTTCTGGGAACTCATACTTGAAAGAAGTTCTCTAAAAAGAAAAGAAATATATAATTCCTAGCATGACCGTATAGCGGAGTTGATGTGTTCAAACTCAATTTGTGAAGACTCCTGATATGAGCTATGTTGTTGTGAAGAAAAAAAGAGTTTTCTTTAGATTTCAAATCAGTATTGGATGATATAATGGACTCAATGGATGAATCTTGCAGTCTTTCACCCAAATTGTCTTTACTAAAGAACATTTTGCAAGAGGGACTACAATGTACACAAATCATCAGGAACATGGAATTAACAGCTTTAGACTAAATACAACTACAATTAGTATATAAGCAGATTAATCAATTTCTCTCGAAGCACTTAGAATGCTGACCAAGTTCAAACGAGACAAAAATGATGATCAGAGCGCCATATTATTGCGAATTTGAAACGGAAAACTAGCATTTAACTTCATTTTTCGTTACCTGTTAAGGGGAGTTGCTGCAAAAAGATTAAACAAGCCATCTGCCTGCAAGTTCTTAAGTTGTTGTTGCTGATTTTGGGAATTGGTGACAGTGTTGGATGCACCGTTGTCCTTAAGCCCCACCATTAGATGATTCAACGACAAAAGTAATAAGAACCGAGGAAAAGAAGGTTGAATGTGTAAATTTTCCAATAACATACCCGTTAAAAACCCTGTTTCAGCAACATGTGCAAGCAGCATACCTACTAGTCATGTGATAAATACAGTAAAACAAAATCATGTCAAACAAAAAACACTTACAACTTAATCTGAGAGCTTCTACCATTAATTAACCAACATGGAGAATAGAGATACATACCAGTCCTAGCTTTAAGTTCTAACAAATGAATCTCATCAAAATCAGATAATAAGACTTGTAATGTATTTCATAATTGCCAATGATAGCTAAAATCAGAGAACTACTGCAAACAATCACAAAATTTAAAATTCTCAAGAAGGATGTACACACTTTCATCATGTTTGCATACATGTAATACTAACCAATAACATCTAAAACCTACTGATCCATTAAGCAATCAAAATGAGAAATAATAAGTTTACTAAGCAATCAAAATGAGAAATAATAAGTTTACTAAACAATCAAAATGAGAGATAATAAGTTCACTGAGCAATCAAAATGAGAGACTATCAAACTTTCCAACTTCAATTTTCTCGGAAAGCTGTCTGTGCATTCATCTCCACCCAAAATTTTCCAAACAAAGACTATATAAATTAAAAGTCAATAAAACACTTCAAAATCCTATCTCATAAAATCCCAAAAGCCAATTCAAGTATACCAAATAAAATTCTAAAATTTTCGGCCAATTCACTCCAAATTCTCATGAAACTTGACAACCCATATCATCAAATCGAACAAAAATCCTACCTTTGCAAGCTTTGGTTAAAAAATTGATAAAAGTTCCAATCTTTTTAAGAACAGAGTAAATAACATAATAACAACATAACATACCATGAATTGATCGAGCTCCTTATCATCACCGCCAAACCCTGACCAAGAGCTGAATATTTAGTTACAACATGCTGAGATTGAGCAAGCTCAGCATCAATTCTCGGCAACTGATCAACCGGAGTAGCGATCCTTAAACAAGCTACATGTAAGGGGGCATTTTGCCAATTCATTATCCCATCTCCACCACCAACGCCGCCGCCGCCGTTACCATTCTCACCTCCTTCACTCTTATTATTCATAGTCTCACTGTTATTATTATTCATAGTACCATTGTCACCGAATTCTAACTGTGATTTAAATTCGTCACCGGCTGAATAAATAAATGGTCAAATAATCAACGGAGGACATTAATCAGAGAATGATCTAACGGCTATGCAAGCCAGTGGTACCTAAACTTAAGTGGTATTGTAGAACAACCCAATATTAGCGGTGCAGTTACCAAGATTAGGACTACATGTACATATAGATGCTTGCTAATTTTTTTTGGCTAAACCTATTTTAAGGTCCCTGAACTGTACGTTTTTAGTTCATTAAGTCCTTCAACTTATTGGCTTCCTCAAGTCCCTAAACTTTCATTTTTTGGTTCATCAGGTCCCTCAACTTTTATTTAACTTTCTCAGACCCCTAAATTTTTGTTTTTTTGGTTCTTTAGGCTCTTAAATTTTTATTTTTTTACTTCATTAAGTCTTTAAATGGATCTCCCTTTAAGGACCTAATGAACCAAAAAACAAAAGTTTAGGGATCTGAGAAAGCCAAATAAAAATTGAGGGACCTGATGAACCATAAAGTGAAAATTTAAGGACCTGAAAAATTAAATAAAAGTTGAGAGATCTGATAAACCAAAATTATATAATTTAGAGACCTCAAAATAGGTTTAGCCTTTTTTTTTGAAATGAAGGTGTTAAGGCCATCTTCTCGAGTGAGGGTTTGCCATAGGGATGCACTATTTTAATGCTACTTTGGTAATAATTAATAGAGTTTTTTGTATATAAAATTTTAAATTTTTGTGTTTGCAGCGATTTGAGTATAACATTTAAAAATTGATATAAAAAAGTATAACTTTTTATTATTTAGTATAAAAAAGTATAATCTTTCATTTTTTAACATTTCCGACCGAAAGTCATTATCCGATGCCGTTTCAGATATTAAAAACCGCCAAAATAATACTGTTTGGTGAAAAAGGTATAAATTACTAGAAAATGCCCACAAAATGAAAGGTTGAACTTTTTTCATATCAAGTTTTAAAAATTGTGCTTAAATCTCTACTAACGCGAAAGGGTGAAATTTTATATACAAATAACTCTAATTAATAGGATCACTTTGAAAATATAAATAATTGTTATTCTATATAGTTATCTAAAAAATTAAGAAAATTTTGAAATTACTTAAATTTGTATCCCTTCTATTAAATAAAAATTGGTGATTTTTTATAACATTAGTCCTTATTTGAATAACCAATTCAACATAATACATTGTAATTTATTGAGTGTTGAGCTTGTAGCTTTGTTCTTATACCTAAAGCAGAAATTCAAAGCTCAAGTCATAACACATACTAGTCATGGTTTTAGAGTCCTAGTCAATGCATTTCATTTTTGGAAATAAAGCTTGCCCTACTTTTACTAAATGTGGTGCAAGATTCCCGCGGTTAATTATTTAGGGGAATGCAACCATTTCTATAAGTAAAGCATTTTATTTTTACATCTTCCCGTTCAAACTAATATTTATTTTGAAGGAATTACAAGTTCTTATATAATTGGTTCTCAGTTATAGCGATTAAAGTCACACATACAGAGCCTATGAATTTTTCTGAACGGGTCAAGACGGCACTTTTAAATTTCAAATTTCTTTTTCATTTTATACCTAGACAAACTTCTTTTAATTTCAAAAATGGATATCCATTAAGAGAAATAAATATATGGTTAAATAAATGAAGTTGTTGGGTTATATCTGTTTTAATCGAGGACATATCAATAATGGTTTTTTATAAATACATATCAATGATGGTTAAAATTTAAAAATGACAAATCACTAATGGTTAATATCTTTGCATTCTTTTTTAATCAATTACGATCCTAAATTTTATTTTTCTACAATTATAATCAATTTAAAAGGTTTTTATTTCAATTGTATTTAAAACTATAATTTTTTTTTAAAAAAATATGACCTTTGTATGTTTTATCAATTAGATCAGATTTTTAAAATATTATCTAACTTTTTTAAAAAATTATTATAAAAATTTGATCATAATTTATAAACAAACGCAAAAATTTTAATTTAAAGTTTGAATATAATTATAAAATATCTTTAAATTTGAAATAATTATAAAAATAAAAAATGTCTGATTGCAATTAATAAGAACTGCAAATATTTAAATTTAAATAATACTTTTGTCATTATTATTTGTAATACAATTAGTTTATTTTAATATACCCAAGCATTTTAAAACTAAAACTTTTTTTTATCTTATTTTAATTATAATTAAATTTCTAAAAACTTGTAAGCCAATTTTTAGAAGATGTGTTGTAAAATTTCTTTTATCTTGAATTATTAAGATAGATTTATACGGTTTGATATATTTTAATATATGATGTCATTTATTTAACAGTGAAATGAAAAAAAATGGAAAAAAATTAAGAGCTTGAGAGGGGCTGCTTTCAATTTTTTATAATTGGTTTTTCTGATAATTGGGGAGAAGGGGCGCTTATACCATTTGAGCTACTGCTCGTTAGTTTTATAATTGGTTTTCAGTTATAGGCAATAGGCATAAATAACCGGGTGCCGGGCGGAAGTCAAATAAATTTTAAATGAAGCTGTTGGGTCAATTATATCTCTTTTAGTAAAGAGCATATCAATACAATAATGGTTAAAATAATATTTTATTTTTTCAGCTTATTTTTGTTTGCTCTATTTCATTTTTTCATTTTTATAATTTTCTTCCTTCATTTAATTTTTAAAACTAAAAAAAAAACTAAAAATTATAATTACAAAATTTAAAACGTCAATAATTATAAAAAAGATTAAATTGAAGTCAAAAAACTATTAAATTTCAAAACTATGTCATCTTTATTTATACATATTAAAAACATAAGTTTAAAAATAAATCAATTCTTTTTTTATAATTAAGTCCTTTAACTTAGTTGATTAAAACATTAACAAAAAAATTGGAGGACCATATCGTTTGATTTTCAAATAAAGAGACGAAAGTATGAATTATAACAATTTTTACGTACAAGTGACCAAAGACTCAAATACTTTTTAATTTATATTTATCTGTTTTTTCTCTTAAGTTTTTTTATATGTAATAGGTATTTTAAAAAATTATCCGATTCGTCCTCTAAATTTGATGATTCGACCTGATACCGCCCTAATAATATCAGAACTCCAGGCATCGCCTAACAAATGCTATGCTCGCCTAACAGGTCTCCAAATCTCCCATCGCCTATGTCTGTCTCGGGCGGACTCATCCAGGTCTGCCATCTAGGCGACCTCATCCACTCTGTTCCCTGACACCCACTACCCGGGATAATCGGGAACGTGCCTTCACCATTATCAATAATCGTGGGACAAACCCACGATTTACCAGATAACAACCGCCTTAAACTCACTATAAAAAGAAGCCACCGAATGCTGAGAAGGGTAAGCACAAAATCAGACTTAAATACTCTTACATTCATTTACCTACCAAAAAAAACCCTCTCTGACTCAAGCATCGGAGTGGCTTTCAGGCTGAGCAAGCCTGAGGTCCTTTGAGCTTATATTTGTTACTTGTGCAGGAAATACAGTACGGGCGACCCTCTAAGATCGACCCGTATCATTTGGTGCGGTGAACGTGGAACTTATTAGTTTCGTCGTTCCTTTTAGATACTTTTTCAGAATTTGCTTTTTCAAGAATGGATCCCCTACGAGATAATACACTACCAGCTGCCAACAGAGAAGACAGGGAAACAGAACCACCGGCCCTAAATCTGTTCCCCCCAACCAGCGAAGAAGGAGAAACCAGCGACCCCCTGGCGATATGACAGACGATACCTCCAATAGCCATAGCACCTGACGAAGAGCCAATCAACAACCAAGCAATGTTCAAGGCTTTCCTAGAAATCACCAGTCTACTCAAAGACATCAAACAGAGTATCTCGTTAAAATCGCCAGAGCAGGGATCAGCGAAATCACCAGTACAGAAGTCAACGTCAACCATAGACAAGGGAAAAGAACCGATGCGAGAGGAAGGTGCCCCGGAAAATTCCGCAAAGAAACAAAACGCCCCCATAGTAATTCCAGACGAAGAACGTTGGATGGATGAACAACACACCCTCAAAGGCGGAGAAGAGCATCTGGAGGAAAAAGTCCGCCAAGTCATGAGCAGGCTTGGAATAAGATGTGAAGACGTAGATATCTCTCTTCGAAGTGACTCACCACTTGCAGATTTCATCATCTCTCACGAGTTCCCTACAAAGTTCAAATACCCTCCAAATTTGGAATCATACGATGGAACAGGCTGTCCCAAGAGCCATATTCACAAATTCCAAGCGGTGATCAATGTTCAGACAAACTTAGATCACGTACTATGCAAACTTTTTCCTACTACCTTAAAAGGTCTGGCGCAGGAATGGTACCAGAGTTTAAAGCCAGGATCGGTGCTGACGTTCAAGCAATTCTCAGGACTTTTCCAGGCTAGATTCGTAGCATGCATCCCTCAAAAGAAGCTGTCCACAGACCTGCTGGCCATCATGCAATGGGAAGGAGAGACACTCAGGAAGTATGTAGAAAGATTCAATAAGGAGGCGATGCAGATAGAAGACCTGAGCCAGGAGATCGCCTACACAGCATTACTCAATGGAACTACCAACTCCGACCTACGAAAGGAATTGTTGGCTAAATCACCAAAATCATTTACCACACTGATGACCATCGCGCATACACAGATCAGAGTGGATGATGGCCAGAGAGAGATAGAGAATCGCCTTGGACGGGTAGAAGAACGAACATTTGCAAAAAGAAGAAATGGGGACAGATCGCCCACAGGAAAGAGGTTCGGAGAAAAAGGCAACGACCATTTCAGAAATAAAAGGAAAAAAGACGAAGATAGGCGATATACGCCCCTGAACACAACTAGAACCAACGTACTGTTTTGGATAAAAGACAGCCGAGAGAAGGTCAGATGGCCAAGGAAGATGAACGCTGCATCAGCCAGCAAAAGAGACAACAGCAAATACTGTGAATTTCACAGAGACAACGGCCACACCACAGATGAATGCTGGCACCTAAAGGAGGAGATAGAAAAGCTAATAGAAAGGGGATCCCTTTCCCAGTTCGTAAAAAGGGATACTGAAGCCAGAGAGACGGAATCAGAAAGAAAGAAAGAGCGGAAAGAAGAAACCGCCAGAAGACCCAGACCAGAGCCAGCAGGCGTGGTTAACGTAATAATGGGCGGATCGACCGGAGGAGACAGCAATACTACAAGAAAGAAAGCTGCAAGAACAGTCTACTCAGTTAGCCCAGGTGCACCAAATGCTAAGAAATTCAGAAGTGTATCTTTTTCGGAGGGCGATAGTCACGGCTTATCAGTCCCCCATGAGGACGCCCTAGTTGTCAAGGGGCGACTCAACAATTTCGAGGTATCTCGGATGCTTGTAGACACGGGAAGTTCGGTAAACATGATCACGATGGAGGTGTTCGGCAGAATTGGACTCAAGAAAGAAAATTTGACACATGTCTCTACTCCACTGGTGGGACTAGGAGGCAAATCTGTACAGGTGGAAGGATCACTGGAAATAAACATCCAACTGGGAGATGGAGAGATCTACAAAGAGATCCGAGCAGAATTCATGGTGGTCAATATGGACTTTGCATACAACGCAATTCTTGGAAGGCCACTTTTGCACGATACGTGCGCATCCATTTGCATGAGGTACCTACTGATGAAAATCCCAACCAGAGAAGGCGATGCCGAAGTCAGAGGATGCCAAAAGTCAGCCAGAGAAGCATACTTTACAGCTCTCAGGAAAGTACATATAACCTTGCCAGTACTAACAATGGAACCTCCAGAGAAGAAGGAAAGGGCGGAGCACTATGGGCGAACCGCGAAAATCGAATTATCCCCAGGAAAGGAGATAGAAGTGGGAGATGAGCTAGAAGAAGAAATCAAACGATCTCTGACAGAAAACCTCAGATCGCTTGGAGACTCCTTTGCCTGGACAACATACGAATTGGTCGGAGTAGACCCGGACGTCATATGTCATCGGTTAAACATAGCGATCGACGCGAAGGCAGTGATACAGAAGAAGAGAAGGCACTCGCCCGAAAAACAACTCGCCATCGCAGAAGAGGTCGCCCGGTTAAAAGCAGCAAACGTGATCAAAGACGCCTATTACCCCAAGTGGGTAGCAAATGTGGTGATGGTAAAAAAGTCCAATGGCACTTACCGAATGTGTGTGGACTTCACAGATCTGAATAAAGCATGTCCCAAAGATAGTTTCCCGCTCCCACACATTGATCAGTTAGTAGACTCCACAGCAGGTCACGCCCTCTATACATTCCTAGATGCCAAGGCGGGATATCATCAGATACCCATGGCACCTGAAGACCAGGAGAGGACGGCCTTCATAACGGACCAGGGATTATTTTGTTACAAGATGATGCCCTTTGGTCTAAAGAACGCAGGAGCCACATATCAGCGGCTGGTGAACTCAATATTCAGAGATCAGATCGGAAAACACATGGAAGTTTATGTGGATGACATGATCATCAAAAGCATCCGAGCTGAAGACCACCCAACAGATGTGAAGATAGTCCTAGAGACGCTAAAGAGATACCAGCTAAAACTCAATCCGGAAAAGTGCGTATTCGGAGTACCGGCAGGCAAGTTCTTGGGATACATGGTCTCTAAGCGGGGTATTGAGGCTAACCCAGACAAAATCGAAGCGGTCTTAAAAATGACGCCGCCACGGAGCATACATGAAGTCCAGAAGCTCAACGGCCGGATCACGGCTCTAGGCCGGTTCATGTCCTGCTCGGCAAAACGATGTCTACCTTTCTTCAAAACCCTGAAACAGATCAAGAACTTCACATGGACAGCAGAATGCCAGCAGGCGTTTGAGGAATTGAAAAGCTTCCTATCCTCGCCCCCACTTTTGGCGAGACCAGATCCGGGCGACGTGTTATATTTATACATCTCTTGCTCTGACGAAACAATAGCAGGAGTATTGGTATCGGAAAAAGGAGGAGAACAATACTCGATCTACTACATTAGCAAAGTGCTCAGAGATGCGGAGCTAAGATACCCGAAGTTGGAAAAGCTGGCGCTGTGCGTATACACCGCCACCATCAAGCTCCGACATTACTTCGAAGGACACCAAGTCATTGTACGGACCGACCAACCATTACGAAAAATCCTCCAGAAGGCGGAGACAAGTGGACGCATAGCAGAATGGGCCGTCAAAATAGGAAGTCTGGGCGTTATCTATGAAGCTCGAAAAGCACTGAAAGCTCAAGCACTAGCCGACTTCTTCGCAGAATTAACATTCAAAGAACCCATGGAGGACAAAACGACTCCCTGGGAGATACACGTCGATGGAGCAGTTTGCGGAGAAGGAGCGGGTATCGGAGTCGTGCTCAAAGGACCAGGAAGAATCCAAATGGAATATTCAGCAAGACTCGAATTTCCAGCTTCCAACAATGTTGCGGAATATGAGGCACTGATAACAGGGTTGCAATTATGCGAAGAACTCAATATCTCCGAAGTCCAGATCTATAGTGATTCACAGCTGGTCGTGAACCAAGTCTCAGGGAACTTCGAAGTAAAAGAAGCCACATTGAAGAAATACGCCAAGCAAGCCAAAACCTTCTTTGGCGATAATGGGCGATCCTGGTCGTTACAGCAAATACCCAGAGCAATGAATGGAAGATCAGACGAATTGGCAAAGTGGGCAGCAACAAAGAATTACGACTCAATGAGAAACATCCCTCATGAAATCAAACGACAGCCTAGCTTTCAAGAAGAAATTGAAGAAGGCGAAGTACTGATGGTAGAAGGGGAAGAAACCTGGATGACCCCCCTCACATCATACCTGGTTAATGGAATACTCCCCGAGGATAAAAAGGAAGCCAAAAGAATAGTGGTACTATCATCAAAGTTCGGAATATACAACGGCCGGCTGTACAAACGGTCATTCACCCATCCCTGGCTAAGATGTGTGAACAAAGAAGAAGGAGAGTACATCATGAAAGAATTACATGAGGGGACCTGCGGAGCACATGACGGAGCATCAACACTGGTCAGGAAAGCACTGCTACAAGGCTATTATTGGCCCACAATGAAAGAACAAGCTACAACGCTAGTAAGGAGATGCTGGCCTTGCCAGCAACATGCCTTGGTACCAAGAAAGCAGGCTTCAGAAATGAAACCCATCGGCAGTGCATGGCCGTTCGCCCAGTGGGGTATGGACATCCTGGGACCTCTCCCTTTGGCCACAGGACAACGGAAGTTCCTGGTAGTGGCAATTGACCACTTCACCAAGTGGATAGAGGCAGAACCACTGGCAAAAATCACCCAACAACGCATAACTAACTTTTTCTTTAGATTTATCTTGTGCAGGTTTGGAATACCGAAGGTGCTGATCACAGACAACGGAAAGCAGTTCGACTCAGCAAAGTTTAGGAAGTTTTGTGCCGAGTATCAGATCGACCTAAGGTTCACTTCGGTTTACCATCCACAATCAAATGGGCAAACCGAAGTGGCCAACAGAATCCTACTGGCCGGACTAAAAAGAAGACTAGACGAGTGCAAAGGAAGATGGGTAGAAGAACTCTACAGTGTCCCATGGAACTACCGTACCACCCCTAGAGAATCAACGGGCGAAACACCGTTCGCCCTAGCCTCTGGAACGGAGGCTGTAATTCCTGTAGAGATCGGCGCACCCACGCCAAGGACAGAAGACAACCAGCTAAACCTAGAAGAAAACGAAGAAGAGCTCAGGAACAATCTGGATCTCCTGGTTGAAAAAATCAACAGATCAGACATCAGGATGGAAGCCTACAGACAGAAAATGGCAAGACATTTCAACAGCCATGTGAAGAAAAGAAAGTTCGAATTAGGCGACCTCGTCATGAGAGAGACCGAAGTCAAAAAGGAGAAGCAGGGACCGGAAAGCTGCAACCAAATTGGGAAGGACCTTACACCATCAGCAAGGTCATTAAAGAAGGAACATTCAAACTCACCAACTCCATGGGAATAACCATACCCAGAACATGGAACGCCAACAACTTAAGGAAAATTTAGCAACAATGTTTCACCTCTCAGCATGATTAGTCATTTAGTATGTATGCATTTAAATTCCTCCAAGTGATATTCCATCACAGCATTGTATTTCAAATTCCTCCAAGTGATATTTCATCACAGTTTACATTTCAATTCCTCCAAGTGATTATTTCGATCACAGTATTGTATTCACAGTTCTACAAAGTATATATTAATTTACCCTTGCTTGGACAAGGAAATTTCACAGATACTATCTTATTACTAAGAGTTATTGTTTAAACAAAATATTTCCAAAAAAAAAGGGGGGAACTGACGAGTTCAACCCCACAAAGGAAACAATAAATACATGCGATATAAGCAAACATCGCCCAATAAAAATGCAAACAGAGCAGAATAAAGAAATATATATATTAAAAAGAGGGTAAAATACGCCCTCCAAAAAGTTACAAAGACAACATAAAAAAAAATGAGAAAAGAAAATTCTTCCTATACAAAAACTAAAGGGAAAAGGAGGAGTCTAAAGCTTGATCTCTGGCTCAACCTTCTCCGGGACAGCCTCCTTGTTCCCCTCCAAAATATTTGGGACAGATAGCCCCTCCTGCGAACCCCGCCTGGCTGAAGAAGAAGCATCAACAGGAATGTTACCAGAACGGGTAGGAGAAGGGACATCGGCAAGACTTAGAGGATCGGACCCTGGAAGGATAGACTCCAGATCAGAAGGCCGATCCAATAAGTCCAGAGCAGCAAAAGGCCGCTCCGAGGATATAAGCAAGCCGAAGTCCTTCTCCTCAGGACTACCCCCCAAACCAGGTACATGTGGCCCCTCGCCAACCTTGGCAGAATCACGGGCCGCTGGGACAGACTGTTCGGCAACCTCAGCAGCATTCTCACCCTTCTCAGGCTTGATAGAGACAAACAAGTCTTGGGGAGAATCTGGCTCACTCTCACTGTTAACCCCCTCGGGAAAGCCATATAAGAATTCAACGTCCCCCTCAGGATGACGCTCCAAATAGGTACCCACGATGGTTTCAGTGAAGTCAGTCAGATCATTGGCTAGCTGGGCGGTGTTTCGGCGACGCCTCTCCTTCTCACGAATCAGCCTGCCCCGCTTCAAATAAAGCCTCTTCTCAGCAACAGAGACTTTATCATTAAGGGCCGTGACAGTGGTGTCGAACTCCTTCTTGAGATCGTCATAGTCAGTACCTTTCAACACCACCTCTGCCGCCAAATTCTTATTTTCCTTCTTAAGGCGGGCGACCTCCTCAGAAAGCACACGCTGCTGCTTCACAGCACTCTCACTCTCTCTGGATAACCTATCCACATCAGCACGAAGAGAGTCCAGCCTCTGAGTGCACCCGCCGTGTTCGCTGCGAAGGGAGTCATACTTTCCCTTCAGAAGTTTGTACTCCGTCTTTATCTTCACATGCATCTCATCGTCATTGAGACGGTTGGAGCGATATTGACGGAGGGCATAGGCAACCTAAACATAAAATAAAGCCAAGTTAGAAAATAACCATAACAAAAAAAAAAAAAAAAAAGGCGAAATCATAAGGTTAGAAAATAATCACCTTTGCCAGATTAGAGAAACAATCGTCCATCAGTACGTTGTCCGGCCTCTTCAAATAATAATCAACATCCGAAGGGCAGCAGGAACCCCGGAAGATGTCGTGGGCAACGGCAGGACAACGCACAGTAGCATCGGCCCCATACTTCTGAAGGAGCAGGTCGACCTGAGTCACCATTACATCCCTCCTGGGCCTTTTCATAGAGGGTCCTTCCCCCTCAGTATCTTCGCCCCCTGAAGAAGGAGCTCGCCTTTTGCTGCCGGTCGAAGCAGCCGGGGCAGTCTGGGGAGCCACAGGAAGGGATCTGGGATGCTTCTCCTTCGCAGGAACCTCCATCTTATCCTTCCCCTTACCGGTGTAAGAGGGAACAGCAGGAGGATTAGGGCTTGTAACAGGTTCCTTTATCTGGAAGCCCGGCAGCACCACCCTAGGAGTGGGAGCAGATTCATCACCCTTCTGAGAAGAAGGTGGTTTGCCTCCAGCCATGGGAGGAACATCGCCTCCTTTCTTGGCAGGCGCCTTCTTAGCCTCAGATATCGGCTTGGGAATAGTTTGGGGAAGGGCCTCCCTCTCTCGAGCCTCTCGGCGAGCTTTCCTGTCCTCCATAACCTTCTGCTGGAGTTCCTTGAAGTTCGGCACTGAAAAGTCAAAGTAAACAAAATTCAGAAAACGCTCCACAAAAATTAAAGAAAATAAAAGCTTCATGGTACAAACAAGATACCAGAAGGACTAAGGGGCATAGAAGAAATATTAAGGGGAGAAGAGAGAGGTGGTTCGCCATCCTCAGGAAACTCGCCCTCTTTGAGAAGCGAGGTTTCCTGATTATCATCATTCTTCTTCTTCTTCTTCCCCTTCTTGCCACTCCTTACTCTCCTGTTTCTCTTGGAAGCAACGCCTCGATCCCAACCAAAATAATGTTCAATGAGCTTCACCACATGAACCTTCTCGCCATCCCGGAGCAGAGTCAACGTTTTCTGATCATCCTCGCTCAATGTAACCTTATCCAATTTCCTAGGACCTTCCAAAAATACATTTGGGATGGAGCCCCAACCCCCTTCCTGTTTAGCAATCACAAAAGAACCTTTCCACCGCTTTAAAGAGTTGGGAATGCCACAAAAGGGAGATCGGCCAGGTTGTAAATAGAAGAACTCATCACTTTTCTTCCTCCCAAGAGAATATATCGCCCGGACAATTTCATAGCCAACCGACCTCTTCAGATGGAGCCCACGAATGAAAATCCCCGTCAAATGGCGATGGGCGTTAGGGTGAAGTTGACCTAAAGGAATTTTAAGATGGTCAAACACCATCTGTGTAAAGCCATCAAGGGGTAGCCTCAAGCCTGCTTCAAAATCTTCTATTAAAATCAACTGCTCGTCGTCACCTAGGACTTGGTCAACAGCCGATCCTTCAGAAGGAATCCGGAGCCCGATGGTGGAGGGAATCTCGTACCTCGCCCTAATCCAAACTAGGGCACTTTGACCAAGGACAATGGGCCACTCGGACAAAGGTTTTTTCTTACTAGAAGATACCCCAGAGGAGACCGTACGTCTCTTCAAAACGAAATCTTCCTCATCTCCTTCATCATCGCCCAGTTCACCATCTCCGGCCTCATCTCCACCAGCATCCTCAAGGGGAGCCTCACCCTCTGGCCCTCTGTCATCAACACCCTCCTCACTATCAGGGATCACCTTTTGAGACAACCCTTCCTCGTCAGATGACAACTCCACAAGGGTAGCAAGAGGAACAGGGTAAGTAGGGTCACTGGCAGAACTCTCAGAAGAAGAAGAAGAAGAAGGGGAAGACACTGAAACCTTTAATGTAGACATCCTAAAAATATACTATCTGAAAGCAAACAAGAAGAAGAAAACAAGAAGACAAACAAAAATAGCTAAGCCACTTACTGATTAGAAGAGAAAGTCTGGTGCTATGTAACTCGAAGATTCTGGCTGGAGAAATAAATCAACAGAAGTAAAGAATCAGATAGAAAAATCAAGAGTAAAAGACTTTAAATTAAAGAATAAGTACCTCTTTTATACGCCAAGGTAGACACTCGAATGCCTGACAGCAGGAAACTCCTCGAAATAATCAATGAAAAACCAAAAGTCGCGTTCTTTTATAGTCAGAAAACGCTTCAAATTCGTAACCGTTGAAGGAAACGTTTGGAATTCGAATCATTTCGAAAATTTCGGAAATTCGAATTTTGAAAATTGGCGCTTCAAGTCTTTGACTTAGCAAGATTATAGGGGGGGACATCTGATACCGCCCTAATAATATCAGAACTCCAGGCATCGCCTAACAAATGCTATGCTCGCCTAACAGGTCTCCAAATCTCCCATCGCCCATGTCTGTCTCGGGCGGACTCATCCAGGTCTGCCATCTAGGCGACCTCATCCACTCTGTTCCCTGACACCCACTATCCGGGATAATCGGGAAGGTGCCTTCACCATTATCAATAATCGTGGGACAAACCCACGATTTACCAGATAACAACCGCCTTAAACTCACTATAAAAGGAAGCCACCGAATGCTGAGAAGGGTAAGCACAAAATCAGACTTAAATACTCTTACATTCATTTACCTACCAAAAAAAACCCTCTCTGACTCAAGCATCGGAGTGGCTTTCAGGCTGAGCAAGTCTGAGGTCCTTTGAGCTTATATTTGTTACTTGTGCAGGAAATACAGTACGGGCGACCCTCTAAGATCGACCCGTATCACGACCAATTTATCAACTTTTTGTGTCAGATGGGATTTAAATTCGATATCACACGCATTTGACTGTATATATAATGCACACTCTTTTTCCATAAAAAGGACCTAAAACGTCAAAAAAATAAAGATAAAACATGGATCAAAATAGAAATTTGAAAAAATACAAGGGGCTTCAATATGGGTTGGCCTACTGTGTAAACAAACAAGAAGCATAAAGAATAGCACACCAAATTTTGTTTTCTTTACGTTTTCTTTTATTTAATTTCTTCCAACCATCAAATCAGGCTATTACTTACAAATTTCAGGTATAATTGAGAAATTATGAATGTTCTTGAGATCTCTTTTTCATAATTCATAGTCTTTTTTTGTTAATTATTTTGTAGCTTCGGGTTGGTACATGTCTTCGTATTTTCTCTTTGACATATTACACTCTCGTTTTACTTTTGACAGACATCATAGTTAAACTAGATTGAAAAAAAAAATATGACACATTAGTTTATATTTATATTATCATATTTCAGTTTTAAATAGTTGAATACGTAATATTCATGGAATTTCCGTCATCACCTTAATCAATGAAATTAAATGTTTCAGATCTTTTAGTTTTGCCTCACCTCTAATTTTTTTTGGCATAAGGCATATATATTAAGTTTTTAATACTACTGTATTTTTTAAATTAGTTCGTTTCGCTATAATTTATATATATCGAGACCTCGTAATTTTAATTTTATAGACATTAGGCGGTTTCCGCAAATATCACTAGCAATGTCACAAAAAGAGCAATTGAAGATGAAAGTATGGAGACCTAATTAATTGAAAAAACATTAATGTTGAAAAACAGACTAACATGCATAAACTGTTAATGTCCTCATATATAGAATAGTTATTCCTTCACTAAATTACTAATAAAAAATTTAGCCTATGACAAAAAAAAAAAAAAAAAAAAAATTACTAATAAATTCATCAACATAAAACCAAAATCCTATTCTTCTTCTACGGGCACTTTATGGCGACAAAGAGGACACAAGTGACTCTTATGCAGCCACTGAACAACACAATCTTGATGATAAAAATTCGAGCACGGCATCCGAATCGCTTCCGTCCCCATCTCCATCTCCTCCAAGCAAATTACGCACTTCTTCTCTTCCAAATTCTCATCATCGAACACGAATCTCGAGTCGCTCGCCGGAACTGTACGATAAGTATCATCCATCCACGAACCCCCTCGCAGCTCTCCTAATAGGATCTACACCAACAAAAAGATTGCCGTAGGTCTTACTTGTTGTACGGACTGCAACGTATAAGTAAGAAGTTGATTAGACTATAAATTGCCAAAAATATGTAATTTCGAAAAGAGATTTTGAGTGATAATTATTGATCCTGATATTATATATATATTTCAATTAATTTGATAAAATAATAATAATTTTTCGGTAAAGGATAAGATTGCTACAAACAGTACAATATAAATTAATAATATATTTGTGATGCAATTTTTTATCACTTATTGAAAAATATTTTAAAGAAAATGCTATCTGAAAGAGTTAGACGAAACCTAAAAAATGTCGCGGGACGAACGCGAATACTATTAATTAAAAACAGACAAAGTTACAAAGAACTAACTCAGATTGCCGACTCAATAAATACAATGCATTATAAAAAGCAAGTTATAACTAATTACATACAATTTCCGCCTCTTATTTGTTCTGTATTTCGGAGATGGAAGAAGCACGAAATATGACCTCATCACTTGTAATTCCGGCGGTAGTTTAGGCAAACGGAGCATAACTTAATAGAATAATAAAAATAGACATTCTTTACTAATTATCATTTTCATAATCTATATATGCTCATATTCTGTGATTATTGCAAGAGCTAGTAAAGGGATAACAACAAACATAAAAAAAATTAAAAAGAAATAAAATTCGTTTGGATATAAATTAAATATACTAATTAGAAATAAAATTATTATTATTATAATGAAAAATAAAAACAATTTCATTTTGAAGTGTAATGTGAAAAAAATGAAAATATATGAGAGGGATGAGGAAATTTGTATAATGAAAAATATAAGAAAGTGAGCATGTATGGATAAAAATATAGTAGCTGTTAAGACCGTTATATTACAAATAGCATAAATTAAAATAACATTTATTAAAATACTGTTCCATCCATTTATTTTTTTAACAGAGATAGATATTACATACTACTACTACAAACAAAGCTACAAATATACAAAGCTACAAACAAAGCTATATATATACATACTACCCTTTTTACAAACATGTGCAAATTCGCCATTCACGCCATCCACACCGTTTACGTTGAATGCATCGCCGAGCTCGCCAATATGACGGAATGATGCCGCAGCCGCTGCTTCTAACGCTTCTGACATGCGAGCCTTCTCCAGATGCCAAAAAATCTTTTGTTTTTCTTTCAGATGAACACAAATTTGAGTTTCAAACCAAAAAAACTGGGGCCGAGATGAAAGAAACACCTGAAATCGAAAAAGCTAATGGTTAAAATGAAAAAGTTGCATGTTATCAAAAGGAAAGAATTGGCGGGGAATTGTAAAATATGACCAGAGACGATCATAAGCTCGAATGACAGTTGGTCGGGGTGTGCATAACGGTTCACGATTTAGTGTTTCTTAGTGTAGAGAAACGCTCAATGAAAGGAATTTGGGGAATGAGGCAGATCGTAGACATGAAGAAGCGTCGGGTTTGCAAGTATGGTTCCTCAAGTATTTCAATTACTTTTCACTTACAGTGTGAGGTTTACAGGATTTATCTTCTTTGAGAGCACCATGAAATTTTACCCCGAATGCTAAATTTCTCTGCAATTCTCTTTACTGAACAAACAATGGATCACAAACATTGTTTGTTCAGTTAGGTCATCCACTTTCTTTATCAGGGTCTTGATATGTATATATAATATTTGATTAGATGATTTAAAAACTACCATCACATGATTTGAAAGCCTTCTTTTATACATGGTATGATTTCATAACATGTTCATTTATACGATGTTTAATTTTCATTTATGATGTAGTTAAAGTAAAGTAACTTCAACGTCAAACTCTGACGCTACGATTGAAAAAATTGTTAAATGTGTTAGTAAATGAGGCGGTGTATTAAAGATGAAAACCTTTAGTGCTAACATGTTGCCTGTAAACAAAACAAAGAAAAATTGCGTTAGAACAAATTTAGTGACATTTTAGCTATAAAGGAAGCCCAGAAACAGCATGCGAAACTAATTTCCCATCCCACATCCACCTTCTGCTTAGTGTAATTGGACGAACAAACTCCAACGGTAAGCTAAAATGGATGCTTTGACTTATCGGATGTCCCTGCTGCTTTGACTTAAATGTAACATATTTTATGAACCCACGTGAGGTTTTTTTTTGTGAACTGGTCAAACAGCACGTCAGGTGCAAAATAACATTACATTTAGAAGTTATTACCGAATAAACCATAACTTTATGTGTTATTCAGTTACAAAAGTAAGGACCTAAAAGAGAAGCAAAGTTATTGTTCCAAAGTTGCTTCTCTTTTAGAAGTTAGATATAGATAGGAGACATTTACAATGTAGTCAAAGCTGAGGGTTGAAAATTTTGGACTTACAATTTTTAGCGAGTTAATAGTAAACTATGACTCATACATTTTTATATATTTATTGATTGTTGATTGAAATGCAAAGGCAATCCTGTTCAATAAATTTACAATTTTATGGAATTTGCATGATTATTTTTATAATATTAACATGGAAGACCTTTTTTTTTTAGGAAAGACCTTTATGTTTTAAAAGCCTAGCCTCACTTGGTTGGGTAATTTCATTAGACACGTCCATTTTTTTGGAAAATAGCATTTTTTTTATTTGGTTTATTTTTGTCAATCTACTTTCCCGGAAAGTTAAGGGATTGACTTTCCTTTTAAATAGGGAAATGACTTCCCTATCAAAACCTAAATAAGTTCTACCTCCCTAGTTAAATTAGTTAAAATACTATTATATCTCTAGGGCTTAATTACTTAAAAACCCCACCTTTAATCTTTATTTCGTTTATACCCTGACCTAGGAAAACTATCACATATACCCTTGATGTTGTAATTATGTTTCGCCTCTACCCTCGAAGTATTAAATTGACCTCTTTTCATTTGAAAAAGAGTTTAAAATAATCCTCCATTTTTAGCATATATTCTAATTACACGTCAAAAAACACATTCTTCTTTAAAAAAAATTCAACTAATAATAATAATTTAATTTATATTAATTAACAATAATTTTTTAAAAATAAAAAACCGTAAAAAATTTACATAAAACAAATAAAATATTCAGACTAATTAATTTCAACCTAATACCGTATTTTAATTTTCAAATCCATTTTCAATTTTTTTTTAAAAAAAAAATTAAAAAAAATAGCTTCTCCTCCATGGGAGGAGGAGCTTTTCTTCCTTCCATGGAAGAAAAGAGCACTTCCATGGAAGGAGGAGCAGCGTAGAATGGTCCCCTAGTCGTGTGTCACTCCTCAGAGTAAGGTCGACATTGTCGCACCGCACGCCCATTCTACTCAATGCGTCCCAGACTTTTCTTTCCAGATCATCCGGACTTCCCCTAGACTCCATCTCGGTTTCCGGTCGGGGTTCTTCTTCGTCTGCCGCCGGTGGGTGTGATTTTTAGTCCCCGTGGGTTCTGAGGATAAGGGAGAGACATGTTGTTTGCCTTTTCCTTTCGTGTTGTCGCTTGTCTCAGGCGGGGGTGCTGTTTGGTTTTGAGAATGGGATGATGTGTTTTTCTGTATGTCTTTCAGTATGCTGGTGAAATCTGAGAAGACCTTATAGAGGTCTTTGGTGGAGATGGCGTCCTCTTCCTTATGGGGGTCGTCGGTGACATCCTCCGGTGGGGGGGGGGGGGGGTTTCCCTCCGGGTTGCTGGTTTCTCCCTCTTCACCAGCTCGTTCCCTATCTTCATCCCTGTGCTGCTCCTCCATAATGAATCAAACTAGCTTCTGAAAGGTGTTCCACGTTCACCGCACCAAATGATAACTTCAATCCCGAAACGAGTCGGCAATCTCCTGCACAAAGAACAATGTGAGAAGGAAGTCTGGTAACCATTTTGATGATAAAGTTAGTATGATATATGTGGGAATAGTAAGTGTTTAAGGGTGTGATTAGTGATTGACCTCTTTCTGGTGTATGCTTCTTAGTATTTATAGCCATATGTAGGAAGTAACCGCTGAACGTGCCAAGCCCACGTTCAGCTACAAATCCGGAACAACCCACGATCCTATAACTCGTGGTTAGCTCGCTTGATATAACTGTTGGCTCGCCCACCATAACAAGCGTCTGTGGGATTGAGCTCGGTAGAAATCAGGTCGGTAACAATACTATAGATTATCACATGATATTAAATTTTCACTTTAATTAAAATTATCCAATAATAATAAATTTTATATTTAAAAATAAAAAAGGAATTGAAACTTTTTAATCCTTATGCAAATGTAATTATTTTAATTTTTATGTTACCGTTAAGTACTTCCTTTTCTTCTTCAAATTAAAAACAAATACTACCTTCTATTGTAAGAATAGTTTTCAAGCAAATTAAAAATTAAAAATTAGAAATTAATTAAAAATTACAATATAAATATAACATTCACACTTACAAAACTAAATGTGCATCTCCATTGATTATAATTTATAACTTCTTCGCTGATGACGATTTTTACCCGTTTCACTCTCCATTGCTTCACAATCGAACATCAAAAGAATGTAAATGGGTTTGTTGTCTGACATTGTATTCTTCGCTTAAATTTTGTTTGACATTGTATTCTTCGCTGACGAAGACTTCTACTCATTGCACTCTCCATTGCTACACTTAGTCTCCGTGAAGCACAAAAAATGTAAATGGGTTCGTTGTCTGTTTGGATTTGTGCATTTCTTTGATCTATTGTTGGTAATTACCCTGTTATATCAAGAATCAAGAATTTATCTTTCTTGAAATTGGAATGAAGATTCTTAATTGTTTTCTTCTGCTGATTTATTTACTTTGAACTTGTCAGAATGAAACCCTCTAGGAGTGACGTCAAGTAGACATTAAAATCTTTCAGCCAGACGCCCGAGAAGTGGAAGCTTGACGCCAAATCCAAAGGGAAACCCCCATATCGAGTGCACCAATATGCAGTATCAGAATTCTACAGGAGGTGTGATGTTAGGATAACGAAACAGGTCGGAGCGGTTCCCAGGGTGAAACCTGGCGATACATTTGAATATCGGTCCCAATTGTACGTTAATGGGCTTTATCTTCAGCTACATAATGGAATCGACTATCTGGAGTCCTTAGAGGAACCAATTTTGCTGGTGACAAGCATTGTGGTCGGCGATAAATATCGCAATGAGATGAAGTCGGGTGTGCGGAAGTATAGCGGCCACGACGGGAACCCAAAGGTTAATAAAAAAAGGCCGCTAAAAGACCAGGTGTTCAGGCAAGGGAACCTTGCACTAAGAAACAGTCTGCAGCGTGATATGCTTGTCAGAGTTATTTTCAAGCAATGCAAAACTTCTGACACATATGTTTATGATGGCCTGTACTCTGTCATAAAAGTGAAGGAGGGACGTGGAGAGTTTGGGAAGGAGCGACCGCCCCCTGCTCCGACAATCGGACAATATGGGTGAAGCGCAGGCGGTTGGGCCGCCACCCCAGAGCCCTTGCTCACTACTTGCAGCAGCAACTCTTCAACCGTTTGCGTTTCACGATCTTGAGATGCCATTAATTTACAAGCTCTCCAACCGTATGTGGTGATTAAAAACATATTTTAAGATATTAATGGCATCTTAAGATCGTGAAACGCAAACGGTTGAAGAGCTGCTGCTGTCAGTAGCGAACAAGGGCAGAGCCCTTACTGAGGGGTGGCGACTCAACCGTCTGCGCTTCACCCCTATTGTTCGATGGTCGGAGCAGGGGGCGGTCGCCCGGGTATGACCCTCCGACTCTGCCCCTGGTAAATATTGTAATAAAATGAAGTCGTCTGGTGTTCTGAAGTACTGTGGTCATGGTGGGAACCCAAAGATTAACAAACATGGGCCTCTTAGAGATCAGGCGCACAGACAAGGAAACCTCGCACTGAGAAATAGTCTGGATCATTATAAGCCTGTGAGAGGTGTTCTTAAGGAAAGTAAGACTTTAGAGAAATATGTATATGACGGGCTCTAATATGTTGAAAAAATGACACAGGGAAGAGGAGAACACGGGAAACTTGTCTTCACCTTTGAGCTGAGAAAACAAAACCAAAAGCAATCTATCAGCAAGCCAAAAAATGTTAGATTGGGATCGGGTTAAATAGGAACGTGAAGGCGAAGAGATTTGCTGGCTATGTTGGGAAGTTTTATTGAATTTAGTTTTTTCAGGTTTTAGTTACAAGGTTTTTGGGTTGATGATGTGATTCTAATATATTTTTTTGAATTGTTGCATGTTATTTTGTTTTGTAGATGTTCAATATGTCATTTATGAAGCTTAAGAAAATGACTACTGGCGACATTTTTTTGGCTTTTCACAATTTGCTTTGATGGAAGTATCCTTTTTTTCTTGAATATCAATTTAATAAAATAATACTTTGATTGTGTCTTTTAAAAAAATTGTTATCGAAAAACAAATATTGGTCAATTCAAATTCATCAAAAAAAATTGGTCATTTCAAATATCATTTGAACTACAATTCATTTATGGTTATTTTTGTTTAATAAAACTCATGTGACATATTTAATAAAATAGTATACATAATGAAATAGATTCAAGTAAAAGTTTTTTCATATTTCTATGCAACAAACCAATAAAATATATTCTTTCTATTTCAAAATGATAGAGCATTTGCTTTGTCAAAAAAAAAATGATAGACCATTCAGAAAAATAAAAAAATAAAAAAAATAATTAAATTGGTTAAAATTAATTCTTTTAATCCATCTTTCCAAATTTATTATTTTATAATTTTCATATATATATATATATATATTGGTGCATATTGTCTTGTGTATCGTACTGCTATCCAAGTGAAGATTAGAAAAAAGGTTTTTCATAGCCTAGCCTAAAAGACATATGACTAGATGGTAAAGTCGTGAAGACACATGTTTTTTCCATGAAGGAAACATGTTTTATCAAGGCCGGGTAATGAACCGAGTCATATGAAGGTTCGGCAGATGAAGTCCAACCCTTTAAAGACGAGGGAAGAAGGAAAAGAGACCGATTCGGTCGACCACCAGCGAAAATAAACTCCTCGTCCTTTCGGCGGGAGAAAACATAAAAATAATTAAACAAACCATGTGAAGGCTCTTGGTTGCGAGACCTACAGGACTCGATAAAGGAACAAATAATGCGAATTGTATTTGGATAAAGTTGACCGAGAGGAACATTTAAATTAAGACAAATATCTACAAGTAAAGACTCGAGAGGAAAACGAAGACCCGCGACAAACTGTTCATGAAAAACAACAATTTTAGTAGGCGAGTCTGTGCTGTGATTCGCCCGATACATTTTTCAGGGTCTCACAATAACGTATGACTCGGGAAAATTGAATTCTTCAGCAAAATCTGTTACCTGCTTAACATAAAGAACTTCGGATATGCTCTAAGTCATCACGAGCACCCCGAGACCCTTCAACTACTTTTGAAATTTTAAATTAAAATGGGGGAAAACAAGGAGGAACAACAAAATTTCGAATTTAAAAGATCAAAAGAAGGAAAAACTAAGAATTGGGAAGAACACGAAGAACAGCAACAACCCGAACCCAGATATCAAAAACAGAAGATTATAGGAGTAAAAGGAAAGCACAATATTTTGAAATCAAATAGGCAGGATCAAAGGAAAGATATGGAGCAACCTTGAAACGAGAAATCTTAAAAGAAATTAACACGACAAAAAGAATAAACTGCTTAAGGAAATCTGGAAATTTTTGAAGAAAAACAGAAGTGAAAGAAGAAAAGTGTAAATATGAACATTTATATACCCAGAAGTTGGGGACTAGGAAGTCGAAGAGACGGAACCCTAAGGGTCACATCGGATGAGTGACAAATGTCATAAAAGCGAGACACTTATCCCTCATCAGATAACCACAGTTTGCCGATGAGTGACATATGGCAGAGAGAAGAAAAATAGAAATCTTGCTGGAGAAGTAAATCGACTCGCCAGAATATAAAACGACCCACCTCCAAAAGAGCTACTCCCTCCGGTCTATAATATTTGTCGCATTTGAGAAATTATTTTGGTCCATAATATTTGTCATTTTATAATATCAAGAGAGCATTAATTGCTATTTTTCCATGTTTGCCCCCCATTAATTTATTTAAAGAATACAATAAACAAATGAAAATGGTAGTCATAAATGTAAACAAATTTCAATGTAGGGTTAACTTAGTAAAAGTGTTTACAAATTAAGACATATTAATTATTTTCTTAATTTTTATGTCAAAACTAAGTGCGACAAATATTATGGACCGGAGTGAGTAAAATTTACAGGCATAAATACCAAGACTTCAGCTCACTTACGGGGGGGCTAATTATGGATACTGAATCCTATCTTAAGTACAATGGAGCCGAGTCGAAGGAGATCCATTCTCAGACGATACCGGACTCCTGCCCGAAGGGCCAAAACAGACGAAACAGGCAACCGAATCTATAGGATCCGCCTCGATTGGAACACCATCCGATAGGAAGAATACAGAATCCCTGAGGACTCAGACAAAGCGCGTTGACCCTGGGATTCAGATAGATTACCAGATCTAAATTTTCTCGAGTATCTTACCTATTTGGATTAGGAAGATAACCTCTAACTTACGAAGACGATACTATTTAGGAAGACGTTCCTAAATAGGACTCATGTCTGAATAAGGAATATCACTCCTAATCAGGGTCAAACCCTACAAAGTAGGATTCACCTTCCTATTACAACTCTACAAGGTATACTATCATCTACAATAAAAGGAGTTTGAGGTATTGCCTAAACACACAATTACAACATACACAAAACTCTGCTTAAGCTCAATACTGACTTTAGCATCGGAAAGTTAATCGGACAACCACGGTTCGGTTAGCTTCTACCCTGTTTTGCAGGTCATACAACCGGATCAGAAGGGAGACTCCATCAGTAATTATTATTTTCAACACTTCAAATTCAACACTTAATTTTCAGTTTTGTCAAATGCCGCCTAAGTCTACCATGTCATACGTGAACTGAGTAGGGGTGTGCAAAAACCGACCGAAACCGAAAAACCGAACCAAACCGAACCGAAAATATAGGTTCGGTTCGGTTTCGGTTTTTGATTTGAAAAATTTGGATAAACCGAACTTACCGAAGTTATGCTATATCTATTAACTATTTTATTAATAGTACAAATATGTGCTGTAGCACGTTGGAAACTTGTATTTATGAAGTCAATTTTGTCCCATGTTCGATTCTCCTTCTTCTCTTCTTTTATTTTTCTGTTTAATTAAAAAGAAAAAAAGGAAGTTGCTCACCGAGGATTCGAACCTAGGTCACTTTCATTCCATGACGCGCGCATAAGCCACCAAGCTACACAGGATAACTGATATATTTTATCTGATATAGTATATATCGGTTACCGACCGAACCGAACCGAAATATTCTCCTTATTTCGGTTCGGTTCGGTTCGGTTTTCAAGCCACCAAAAAACCGATCGGTTCTTACATTTTGGTCGGTTCGAAAACCGAACCGACCGATGCACACCCCTAGAACTGAGCCCGGTCTTGAGCTGGAAATTCGACGTTCCATCACCGGCATGTCTAATTTTTGTTTTATGTTAATTTTATTTTAATAAATTGCTCTGTTTGTGGATATATATTTGATTGTTCATTATGTTTTAATGATTTTAATTAGCATTGTTTGCGTCGGTCCTTCTTTTACTCAAGGCGGTATAGTGTTCGTTCGAACTTTAATTTTAAATTTCTTATTAAATTTTAGGTTGTGGTCCAATCATTAAACTATATTTGACACAGAACATTTTTTTTTGCCAAAGATAGCAATATATAAATATATAAGAAGAAAGGTCATCTCCTGAAGATGATGAACCGATCTTAAGTAAAAGAAATAAAAGTGGACTTCGCGGCTACTATTGAGCCATCCAAATACACATTCGTTTACCAAATTAGAATACCAAAGCGTAAATAATTTGCTAAACGAACGGTAGCAATATAATATAGAACATAAAAACTTAAAAGAGGGAATTACTTACCGTTAAAAAATATATTAGTATAAGTATTACCTTAATTGTAGCGCGCATTACTGAAATGTTGAGACCATTCAGAACAAAACACACCGTCATACCTTACCTGAACATTTAAATTTAAAATTAGTATATAAAAAAATTAATTTAAAGCTTACCTTATAATAGAGGCGGTTCATTAGTAGAGAAATTCCACTGAGTGTTAACGGAGAGAGTAAGAAGTGCTTGGTAGGCCCTTCATTTAGAAGTATATGTCCAAAAAATAAAAAACACAAACAAATAAAATATTAACAGTTATATTTATAAATTAATATTTTGTAAGACATTTAGACTAGTTTTTTTTGCCAGAGATAACAATATATTGCTAGTGTAAATGGTGCTAAAAAAATCTCTAACACTTGAATTCTCTAGTTTATTGGCACCATTAAAATTTCGTTAAGTGGATCAATTGTTAGTGTTTGTTTTGTGATTTTTTATTTTTATTGTAATAGTTGATTTACGACGTAGTTCAATAATTTTTTAATGTATTTTATCTTTTGCTAAAAAAAATACGGACCAAGCCAAGCATTTTAAAATTTATAATTGAATATATAAAAATTTATTAAATAATATTACATTAACATCATCATTTAATTATGCTTTTAAAAATGATCAATAAAGACCATAATGGACTAAATTTACTTTAGAATTTCTCAATTCAATAAGAGAAATTTAATATAAATACTCCATTTTCAAAAATAACGTGATTTCCTACCGCAATAAGGAAAAAATAAAGAAAATACCTTACTGATGGATATCAAATCCTATCTTAAGAATTATGGAGCCGAGTTGCAAGAGACCCATTCTCAGACGATACCGGACTCCCGCCCAAAGGGCTAAAACAGATGAAATTGGTGGACGAACCCATAGGATCCGCCTCGACTGGAATATGATGTTATCCACGCGGATGAGACCAAATCCTTGAGGACTCAGACAAAGCGCTTCATCCCTGGGATTCAGACAAATTGCTAGATCTGCCTATATTCTCGAATATCTTTCCTATTTGTATACGAACTCCAACTTAAAAAGATAACCTCTAACTTAGGAAAACGAGACTATTTAGGAAAATATTTCTAAATATGACTCCTGTCTGAATAAGGAATAATACTCCTAATCAAGGTCAAACCCTACAAAATAGGATTCACCTTCCTATTTCAACTCTACAAGGTATACAATCATCTACTATAAAAAGGAGTTTGAAGTATGCCTAATTACACAACTACATTACATACTCAAAGACGCTGCTCAAAGCCTAAACTGACTTTAGCATCGGAGAGTTAATCGGACAACCATCGTCCGGTTAACTTCTACCCTGTTTTGCAAGTTACATCACCGAATCAGAAGACGAACTCCATCACTTACCTTTTTAATGTCTTTTTTTTACTATAACACTTATTTATATTATAATTATACTTATTTTTTATTATTATTTTATACTAATCATTTTTTTACTATTAAGTGACAGATTTCACTTTTTTTTTTCTCTCTCACTCTCTCTTTTTCTCTCTTTCTTCTCCATTACTTCTTCTTCTTCTCTGTTTTTTTTTCGCCATTTTTTTCTTCTTTATTTTTTCTCCATTATTATTCTCTTCTTTTTTGTCGTTAATTCATCGCTCCGCCATCATTCTGTCGTCGCTCCGCCGCTTTTTCATATTTGATTTTAGCGATTTTTTTCTTAACTCGTGGTGATTAATACGATTTATTTTAACTTTTAGATCTAAATAAATTACTCTTGAAATTTTTCAATTATTTAAAAATTTGCATTAAAAACGATAATCTACACAAAAAATGATTTTCTGCAGAAAACAATGTCCGATTATCATGTCAGTATATCACTACTTTATCATGTCGTTATCACAACACTATAGGAAAAAAAGAATTTTCTGCAGAAAAAAATGATTAATTATCATATCGTTATCATAATATTATCATGTCGTTATCATGACATTATCATATGACACCGAGATGATAATATTTATGGTACCTATATGATAATGTTGTGATGATATCTATGATAATGTTATGACAAAATAATATTTGATTATCATGTAAGTATCACTATATTACCATGTCGTTATCATAACATTCTGATATAATAACTAGATGATAATGAAATATAATAAGAGTCTGATAATTGTATGATAACCTACGTAAAAAAATAAATTACAAAAAAACTTATGATAACCAGAGTAAAATCATAATTATTTTAAAATCCAGAATAAAAATATAAATCTAAAAAAAAACGTGAGATATTTTTTGTAAATTTATCAGATTGAGATAAAAGATAAATATCTAAATTTTCCCATTAGAAGGAACTTTAACCGATGCGAAAGTGTAAACCGAACCGCTTATAATTCCAATTTAAATTCAAAACTTTCTCACCGTCGATAACATTACACTTGCAGTCTCTTAGCCATTAGATTAAAAAACTCTCCTCTTTTACCAAGAAGGAAACACTAAAAGGTCTCCAACTCAAATAAGAATTCGAAATTTGAAAGGACTCTTAATCTTGCTCTGCAAAGTGCAAGCACATTGTCTTCTATAAATAGGACTGCTTGTTTAGGGTTTCTTTATCACCACCGCTAAACAGAACGGCGGAGAGGGCTTTTCCGGTGGCTTTACTTCTGGTACTTCGCTTTGCTCTTTTATGCTTGCATGTTTGTTTATATTTTCTCTGCTAGCAAATTGCCTGTTCTTTTTATTTCTTATTGCCATCACTACTCGGTCTGATCTTTGTTTGAATTTTTGTTTTTATTTTTTGATGCGTTGTAGCTTACATTGATTATTTTAAATTTAGTAAATCAATCTTAAGAACATGCAGTATACAAGTACACAGACTTCACTTAGTCTATGAATCCAAAACTCTATTTATAAAACGTATTCTTTTAAAAAATCTATTATTTCTCCGTTTTGATTTTGACATTTTAAATTTTAGCTTTTCTGGTTTTTTGAGTTGCGTGATATGATTTGCTTGATTGATTTTCATGTGTAAATTTCTCAGATACTGTGATTCATATGATGTTGCTGTTTTCGTTTACATTCAAATATAAGTCTAATTATATTTTCTGGTATTTGAAAAGAAAATAAGTTTTTATTGGTTACTGTGGAAAATGTGAATAATTAGTGAATAATTACATATTTATTTTTAATTTTTAATTTATAAATAACTCCTTTAAAAATTATTTGTAGGCAACTCTTAAGGTTTTTGTGTTTAGGATATTTTTTTCATATTGGAAAACGGTTTTTAAATTTTTACAATTATTTATAGAAACTACACTAAAATCTTTATGAGAGTTTCGAAAATGAAAATGTTTTCAAAACGAAAAACACAACTTTCTCAAGGTTTACGTGTATTATAGGAATGTTGTGATAAATTTAATTTGGCTAAACTCATTCGGAGGCACTTGTTATATACCATTTTTTATGAAGAGCTCATATATTATGTTTTTGTTCTTCCAGTCCTTCTACATGTGTAGTCTACCGAATTTTTGATTTTCATGCTCTTTTTAGTTGTTTAGTTTTTAGTTTTCATGCTCTTTTTTCGGTCTTCCTACTTATAATTCGTTTTTCTTCACTAAAATAAAAGGGCACAAAAATCAAAAATTAGATAATTAGAGGAACGGAAAAAAATAAAAAGTTAGTACATAGGCTTCCTAAATAAAAATAGTCTAGTACATTGGCCTCTAGATGGATTTTGCTATTTAATTAGTGCAAATACCTTGTTGCTTTAGTCATCCATGTGTAATACGCTAGGAATTGATTTTAAGAAATGTAATAATTTTGAGTTTTTAACTATGTCCTTTTAAGTGAGATGAGAGTATGTTTTTCTTACTATGCCTTTATGATAAATGATTTTAGAATTAGTTTTCTTCTGATAATAGTTCGAGTTATTAGATATTTTGTGTTAAATTTTTTTTGGTATTGTATGCCAAAAATTATTTGTACCTATTTTATATTGATTATTTTGAAACTAATCATTTTTCATGATGACATATAGATCCTATCTTATGGAATTTGGCATGAGCACGAGTTTGTCGTTGGGAACTACAACAATGAAAAGGAAAGCTACTCGTCAATATCCAACTCGTTGCAAATTGTTTTTACACTCTCTAGACTCAAAGGAATTCAAAGGAAATTCTTCTTATGAACCCTTAGAAGAATTTTCCTACATGGGAAATCCACCAAATTCGAAGAAAATTGTAAGTGAACGTTTTCTCGATAACTTTTTAGATGATTCTATTCTAAATCGTATAAAGACTAAAGAAAATTCATGTAAAGGAGGGTTTTCCTATCATAGTAAGAACCAAGGTTCTAATGCCATCTCTAGGGACATTATATCTCGTAAGCAAGATTCTAATACTTTTGATAATGATTATCTTCCTCGTAAGCAATTGAAAATTAGTGTGCAATTGTACCGTGAAATACTTGATAAGCTTTTACAAAAAGTTGAAAAGTCAAGTTGGCAAAAGCCTAACATTCACTTAAAAGCTGCAATGGTTCTTCGAAATATTACCAATTGGCTTCCGATTAAGAAACAAATAGGATCTATTTCTGGAGTGGAGATTGGAGATGAGTTTAAGTTTAGAGCGGAACTCTGCATAGTTGGCATTCACCATCATTTTATGAAGGGTATAGATTATGTTGAGAGAGATGGGACTACATTGGCCACAAGTGTAATTGTAACTAGCCGATACGCGAACACTTTGGACTCCGATGTCTTGATTTACTTAGGTGAAGGTGGAAATCCTAGAGTTTTGAATTCTCATCCGCTCAAAGACCAAGTATTAAAAAGAGGAAACCTTGCATTGAAGAATAGCATGGAGCATCATTCACCGGTAAGGGTTGTCTATCAGACAAAGTATAACGTCTTCAAGTCATCAAGTCTTAGTCAGAGCTCGGATAGAAAGACTTCAAAAGTAGTTTATGTTTATGATGGTTTATACTTGGTGGAAAAATATTGGCAAACGAGAGGCGAGTTTGGAAAAAATGTTCTAAAGTTTCAAATGAGAAGGATTGCAAGACAATCAAAGTCAACTCGAGGATTTGCAAGCAAAGCAAATAACGAATTTCTTCACAATGAGAGTTTCTTTATGAAAGATATCTCAAAAGGCAAAGAGAAAATGCCTATTAATGTGGTGAACACGCTTGACGACAAAAAGCCTTTACCATTTGTGTACTATTCTAATAGAACATATCCTATAAGCTCTCAAAAGAGTATTTTAAGTAGTTGTGACGGTTGTGATTGTACCGACGGATGCTCCGACTCTGAAGATTGCTCTTGCAAAATTAAAAATGGAAAAATGTTTATGTATGACTATAGTGAAGAACTCATTGGAAAGAACCGTCACATTTATGAATGTGGTGCTAATTGTAAGTGTTTCGAGTCTTGCATTAATAGAGTGAGCCAACGAAAATTCAAGTTTCAACTCGAGGTCTTCAAAACCGAATTGAAAGGTTGGGGCGTTAGATCGAAATTGCATATTCCCGTTGGTAGTTTCATATGCGAGTATGTCGGAGAAGTCCTTAAGGTTAATGAAGCTAATCAAAGGAATAACATGTGTGACTATTTATTTGACATAGAAAATAATGAAGAGGGTGAGGGTTATACTATAGATGCTTCTCGACATGGTAATGTGGGAAGATTTATTAATCATAGTTGTTTCCCTAATCTTTATGTCCAAAGTGTCGTACATGGTGATCATGTTGACAAATTTTCTCATATTATGCTATTTGCTATGAGAGACATCCCTCCATTGCAAGAGTTGACCTATGATTATAAGCATCGGTTAGGAGAAATTCGTTGCAAGAATGGCGATTTCAAGAGGAAGGAGTGTAATTGTGAATCTGCTAATTGCATCAAAATGTTCTATGAATAGTTTTGGGTGTTAATGAATTAACTAGTGTTTTTCGTTTGAATCAATTTTTGTTATATGAATGTCAATCTTTTGTTTATAAATGTTGGTGGCTATAAATATTTAGTTGATTGCTTAATAATGCCAAGGAAAAGTTTTCTTGATTGGATAGATTTTTGTTGTTACATGATACTTTTAAACTCAAGTACAATTTGACTATGAGTGATCATGTAATTAATATAAAGACAATAATATTACAAATCTTCAAATATATCTAAAACCTCTATTGATAGTTTAGTTTTCTCTGGGTGAAACTATATATAAAAATGGACAATTTTGGTTTGAGCTATTTATATCAAAATATCTAAAATTTTAAATTAATTTTAGTAATTTTAAAATTTAACTATTTGATATTCTTCTCAGTCTCATAAAAATAGAAAAAGTAGTATTTTTTTACAAGAATTAAAAAGTTCTTGTAAGAATTATGATCTGAGTCCTAACCTCAACCTAAGTCTGACCTCAACACGAACATCGAGTCACGTACTCGACCTGAGTCTCAACCTCAAATCCCGGCCATAGTCCAATTCCTTATCAAGGCTTCTTAATTTAATTAAATTTAATTTTGATGATGTTTTTTAAAGTATTAACAGGTATTAAAAAGAATCTTAATATCAACTTTTTTAGGTATTCAGATTTCAACTATACCTTAGAAAATAACTTCTGATGAAATAGCTAGGGTTCCATTTAAAAAAAAATCTCAAATCAAAAAATAGACATAGAAATAGGATTTTCATAAGATGCAACCAAAGCTCTTAACAATGCAGTTTACAATATTATTGTTAGTATTTAATTTAGCTCAACCCAATTTGAAAATCAGATGCAAATTAAGAATTATTTGATGAATTATTCTATCAGTTTTCAAGTAATTAACTTTTTAACTTTCTTCTTTAGCTTAAGCATATGAAACACTAAAGACTGGTGGTTGCACAAAAAAGAAATACTAAGCATATGAAATATTAAACTTATTTAAGAACCATTCATAATTTATACATAAATCCCAAACTCAAACTATATAATAGCAACTTACTTAGCTCACACACACCTTGTACGGTTGCACCCTTAATTTAAATCAAAAGATTAACCTCAAACCTTACATATATTCTCCACACCTTACTGAACTCATCAGCCATGGTTTGTTTTCCCTTTAAACTCAGCCGGCGAATGACTACCACCACCAGAGCCACCTGCGCCACCGCTTCCTCCGCCAGTCCCACCACCACCAGAATTACCAGACCCACTTCCAGCTCCATACCCACCGCCATGTGCACCACCACTGCCGTACCCATAACCATGTCCTGAACCTGACCCACTCCCAGACCCAAAGCCAAACCCGAAACCCCTGCCGAATCCATTCGGCGACCGACCTGAACCTGAACCGTAGCCCCACCCACTATTTGGTGTAGATCCCCAACCCCAGCTGTATTCCCCGTTGGGGCTGTGACCGGAGCCGGTAGCACCAGTAGAGCCACTGCCCTGCTCGTTATTAGGGCCTGTAGACATTTCAGGTTTCTTTTCAGCAGAACCACCAACAGTAACTCCAATTATCAAGAAAAGAAGAACGAGTGTGAAATAAAAGAAATTTGGGTGCATTATTATTTTATTGGAATGAAATACTTGGGGTTTGAATAATGAGTGAGAGGATTAGGATGAAATGAAAAGTTGATATATTTCAAGTTATGCCTATGGTGATTTGTGTGCAGGATATTGGTTGGTATTTATAGTGGAATTTTGATGCTGACACGAGCCCACTCTCTAAGTGTATGATGCAAATTTCAGTAGAACAAAATTAAAGATGTTGGGCAAAGGAATTGCCCCTATCTTTCATTTTTTATTAGTTAAAAATAAAAATAAAATGATATAACATGAGTAAATTTGGAGACCGTGATAATTTAATTTCATTAATTTACTAAAAAAATTATTTTAATTGATAAAATTTAAAGTTTTTATTTTCAATTTATCATCGAAAAATAAGTTATTTTCACTTAAAATTATAAATTTAAAAACCAAATGACCCTTTGATCAAAAATTTATTTTTCATGCTCATGATTATCACTTCCACCACCGCTCACATACTAAAATATTTTTTGTTAATTGTTTTATAAACAAATTAATTAGGACTAATTTCTATTGACATGCGTGAATTTAGGTGCAAATTAGTATTTTTCTATAAACTTAAAAAATTATTGTTTTTTCTAATATTTTATTTTTATCATAATATTTTTAACTGAGATGCCCTTTTCAATTATATAAAATTTAAAAGTAAAGAAGGTAATAGTAATTTTTCAAATTAAGGAGAAAATAATAATTCGGTTCGAAATTCATTAAAATTATAGTAATTATCCTTCGTAATAATAAGTTGATATAGTTTATATGACACATCTTAAAAATTAAACTGGGTTGATCGAATTGCATAAAAATTTGAAGTTCATTCTAAAAATATTACTATAATTTAAATTAAAAAAAAATATAATTACCGAATTTCTAACTTTAAACTAAATGTTTCTTTAATTAATTGAACTTGTAAACAAAATGAAATTTGATTGATTGGAATATTAAATGAAACAAAATTTAGTGAGATTACAGGTTCGAACTGTACTCACACAACCGTTTAAAATTTGAGAAAAGAGTTTGCCTCCTGCAAGGGACTTACATTGTTCAAGTGGAAATTAGTATGGATGTGGAAAGTTTAAAGGTGTCGTCCCGTCTAGACAATTTCATGGACTATATCCTAAAAAAGTGATACAAACTTTGGGGTTAACCGCTTAAACATTCTTAATTTTTTTGTATTTTTTTAATTTATACCCCAACTTTTAAAATTATTTTGACATAATTTCAATAAATATGTGAAGTGTTAATTTCTTTTAAATTTCTAAAATTTTCCAATTTTGTTTTCTTATTTATAAGAAACTTTTAAATTTGTCGATTTTGTTCGTAATTTAATTTGGTGAATATCTTTTGATTATTTGTATTATTATTTTTTAAATAAATATGTGCAGTTGGAAACAATTGAAATATATTGACGTTTTTGAATTTTTATCATAATTAAAAAATAAGAAATATTTTAAAAAAAGAATGATTAGGCCAAAATTTATTATGATTTGGTCTCCACTCTAAATTGGAAGATATTTATTTTGCATAAAATCCCTTCTCCAACTTCAAAGAGTGATGATTATGTAGGATGAATGAAAGAGAGCCATACTTGAGGAAGGAAATATCTAAAAAGGATGATAACCAAAACATATGAACCATTTAGTGGCCGTAACTTTTGGACCGGCCGGCCATGCTGCCGATGACAAGTGGCAAGAGCAAACCCTGATGAACAGGTGGCTACTTGGTGAAATAATGGATTATATGTGGTTGAGTAGCTACAAAATATATTATTGGACTCATCTAATTTAATTCTTTCATGAATAAGATGTGCATCCAAAAAGGTAATAACGTGTACATGCTTTTCCAAATCATCTGCTTTTAGTGGGGAATTTTATACCCATTTTAACTGCTTCTGCAACATTTTATTTTTTTGTCTCTTGTTCTTGAGCTCAATTATATGTGTTTAACTTCATTTACGACCACAAAATTATATTGTTCGTTTCTTCCTTTTTATGTTTATATAGTTATATCTCCTGTATTCTTATTATTATTGATGTCGGCATTAAAGTATTTACAGGAGGGAGAAAGAAACAGTGATATATACAACCTCCAAGGCCGATCCAAAAACTAAAAAACAACTATATGATACCGATCTACAATACGTCCTACTCCAATCGAGTTAATTGAGATCGTAAGTTAATGAGATCGTTAACTCGTTATCGTTAGCTTATTACAATAAATTTTGCATTAAAGAAGATATTTTTCGCTATTCGAAATTTTAGCTTAATGTTTAGGATTATGCTGCACTAGTATATCTTAGTGCTAAATATGCAATATGAAATAAAATTATCTGTCCTATAATATCGCCTATAAATGGTTAAGAAATACTAAAAGAAATAAGGTTAAAGTTTCTGCCATCTTTAATGCGTATTTTAAAGCCAATGAAGTCTAGTCCAAATAGCTTAGGTTCTTCAAATGCATTTTTGAAATTTCGGCTTTCAGTTTCAGTAGGTAGGTGGTTTAAGGTTAATTTAACATCTAACTACTAACAACTGACGCAATTGGATTCTATCTATCGACAAAAAAAATATTTTATAATATAATAACTTGAGCATTACAATAATTTTTCAAGCAAAGGTTTGGTTTTCTGTTTTTTTTTTTTTTTGCAGGTTATATTGATAGAAATTACCGAGACAATTATACATGTTAAATTCAGTTTGGCACAACCTTTTTTTTTTAATTTTTTTCAGAATATGTTATTTTCAGTTGGACTTGAAGGAACCAAAACATTTCAGTTTCTCTCAATGAAACTATATTTACAAATTAAAAAAAAACGTTTATATAATTTTAAAAAATGTCTAGAATATAGGGGGCATACACAATGGAAACTCACATGCAAATATTACAACGTTAAGGGCCGGTGTTAATTGGGCCCTACTTGCATACGGTCATGAGATGAGATGAGTGACTAGATTTATCAATAGCCCGAAACCGTGTGGGCCCAAGTTAGTGTCAATTTGGACCCCGTTAAACTTGGACCATAACTCTCTCCACTATCTTGGCCCAATCCATGTGCTATTATTTTATTTCTCTCAATTTTGTCCTTCACAAAACAGAAGGTAGTTTTCATCCACAATCTTTTAATTTTTTCACTAAAGTCCTTAAACATCAGTTTATAATTATATTTATTTTCAATTTTCATATTATATTTGTATTATCTCTTATGTCATTTCAATTTTGTACCCATAATACAAATCAATAACGTGATGACCATTTGGATTAGAAAAATGGCAACGCGTAAAAACAAAATTATCAGTTTAAATAGGACATCAGCTGGCATTTTAATTTTTTGATGAAAATAGAGTTGAAGTGATGTTAGTGATAATTTGGATATAAAATATAAGCTGGGAGATAATATAGTTATGAATTAAAATGTAAGGACTATAGTGAGAAAAAGGCGAAATTTGAGGGACTTTCAATATCCATATCTTTTTATGTTTTTATGATAGGAAGTTTGGAACACAATTGATTGGCGCAATTGGCGCAACAACTCACCTAAGTCTGACATGCCAATTTGGTAATGGAATTGCATAGAATATATTATCTGTTAAATTACATAATTCAGCAAGTGATTTATGGGCAGAATCGACTTCAAAATTCAGTCAACGCTGAGTCATATTTTTCCTCTGCTTTTTTGTTTTCTCTGCAAAACGAAACCGAGAAGCAAACTGTTAGTGCAAATTCTTGAATTTGAAGAGTGATGCTCACGATTTATACTATTCATTACAAAACGAACGATGTAGATTAAAAAAGTACAATTTTAATCAAATTAATCTACATTGTAAATCATGAATGCGACCTTCTTAAATTCAAATGAACTCGAGAGAGTCCTAATTTTTAATGTTTTTAGGCAACTTGGGCCAATCGGGTATGCTATACGTGATTGAATTCTAAATCAGTGGTCACACTGATTTAGCCACACGTTTAGGTTTTAAAAGAGTGATTTAAAAGTATGGGTGTGCACAAAAGGGTGGAGAACAGAATATGAAGGCTATAGATAATATCTAAAACTAGTTGGATCCTATATGAGAGAGCCCCATGTCTATGTCCATGTACACGTTTATCCACTGACCTGTTGTTTGCCACTTAGGCAGCTCTTTATGGTTGTTTTTGGTGCTAAATTTTAGATACTACCAGAGATAGCTGGTGCAATAAAAATCCAATATTTGGCTTATAAAGGAAAGCAGCACTTGCACGGTGTAGGGAAATTCATGGAAAATTAAATTGAATGAGTGATGGCGATAAAGGCCGATGTCGGCATAAATCTAAGCAAACTACACAAATTCCCTAATGAGTGCACATTGTGGTATTCATTAAATATTTAAATGAAATAAAAACGACACAAGATTTAAATTGCAGAGCATGTTTGGTAGTATTACGGTCGTATTATTGTATGTATAAAATGAATTTAGTTGTGAAATACTATCATTTTCATGACGTTTAAAAAGTCAATTGTTTGTCCTTAATGTTTGATCAAATTCATTATTTTTTCTTTTATCAATTAATTTCATTAGTTGACTTGGTCAAAAGGTTTTATTGCTAGAAATAAATTGAATTTAATTTTTAAAAATTAAACGCTTTTACTAAGTCAACTAATAGACTTAACTAACAGAAGGAGGCCACAAGCTTAAAAATGAAGGGGAAAACTGGTGTAACTAGAACTCAGATTCGGACAAAATTATATAAATTATTTTGAGTCAATTTACACTTCTAATTCTAGTGATATGTCTGGTATTCTATCTCTTATTTATTCAATATTGTCTGATACCAATAATTTTGAGCTTACTAAGGATTTTTTCAATGAAGAAGTCCACTCTACTTTGTTCTCTATGCATCCAAACAAGAGTCCTGGTCCTGATGGTCTCAACCCTGCGTTCTACCAAAGATTTTGGTATATTGTAGGGCCTAAAGTTTCAAAATCTTACATCAATATTTCATATATTGAACAGCTTCTTTAAGTAATTTCTTCCAGTATTAAAGAGAACCCAAAAGTCTTAAGAATGACCCGTCCTCTATTTGTAATACCTTTGCTGTCAATTCTTGGGTCAAGCCAGTTGAAGGGTATATATGTTATGTGCAATATCAATGCAGCGATGGCTAAAGTACTGACTTCAATTCCTGTGGGTTCTTGGTGCGGGATCATAAGGGTTCGTGTATGGTAGCAAAGCATGCTGGTTTGATGGGAAAATTGGAGCCTAGAGTTGCTGAAGCAATCGGATTTTGAGAGCGTTGAGTTGACTCAAAGATAATGGTTGTTCTCATGTGCGGACGGAGTCGGACTATCAAGAATTAACAATTGCCTTAAACATCCTGGGAAAGATTGTTCTTATCTTTCTGATATTATTTTGGATTATAATTTTTTTAAGCTCTATGGATTCTATGTCCTACGCTTTTATAAAACACTCAGCGAATTCGACTGCTCACGGCTTAGCTAAAGCGATCGATTTTATGTCTGAGTGCATGGAATGAAGTAGTCCTCTCTTTTTCCTTGTTGAAGTTCTTCATAATGATATAAAGCAAAACAATATTGTTTTGTTTCTCAAAATAAAATAAAAACTAACGAAAGGAAAAAATAGTAAATTTGATCAATAGTCGCGGAAAACAATTGACTCTTATAACATCACGGAAGCAGTAGTATTTTGAACCTAAACTTATGAAAAAAATAATCATTCTTAATTTTTAACCTCTAAATTTTGTCATTGGTAATTACTCTTTAAAGACATCATGAAGTGCAAGGTCTAATTCCCCTTAAATGACTATCGCCAGAGACTATAATTACTATTATGGTGTAGTTTACAAAATTTTAGTGGGCTATTACTTACCGTTCCTAAATTACTAGACATTATCTCTTCTTTTTTTATCTAAATACCCTTACATTAAAACACAAAAAATGAATAACAAAAATTTTGAATAAAAATGTCGGTCTAACTATAAGAGAACAAGATAGTACGGTAAATTTTTTGCATAAATTTTATATTTTTACTTTTTTCCGATTTTTTTAGGCAGGACAAATCAGAATTGCATCCCATCATAAGGTGGGATGTCCTTCTACCTTGCCCGAGTTCATTTTTGCAGTCGATTTTATCATCAATCTCATTAATTTTAACAATTGTTTAATCATATTCATTGAAATCTATTGATTTGATAATCTTGTATAATATGCAAGGTAACTTAAATATATTACTTTTCAGTTTTCATTTTCATTTACTATTCCTTTTTTACATTTTCTATATGTAACAGTTTCCTTATTAGCAGTTTGAGTTACCAAATTTCTTGTAATTGTTTTTCCAATCTCATTTTTTTTATCTTTCATTGTCATCGTGTTCTATTGAGATGTTGAATGGGTCTTAATTAAGTACAATGGCAATTTAATTTAATTAAGTACAATGGCAATTTAATTTAATTAAGTGAAGTATGGAATATAAAGATCGCTCAGAGCTGGTTATCGACATACACGCTCTCATTTGAGAGCTTGTAATCAGGTCTGTTGAGCTTGAATTACAAAAAGTCATCACTGCGATCAACACTAATTAAAGTTTTGAGAGCAAATTAACAATCCCATCAAGAAAATAATATCTGTCCCATGAAAAATTAAAACTTTATAATTAATAATCATCATCAGAACGGATAATATTATTCTCATCCATAGCTATACAAGCTATGTAGGAAGGTGTCCTAAGATTTTCCAATTTTCATCATTTGATGATTCAGATCAACATTTTACAGTTCATACGGTTCCAATAGCCAAACAATTTATTCACATTTTAGAAATTAATTGACAAATTTTTGAAATGAGAAGCAGATTCAGAAGTCAATACTGTTAACATCACTCGACTACAAAAGTCTCAGATCAAGTGTTGGATTAGATATTGATTGCTTCATCCTCATCCACAATATTAAATACACTTCAAATTAAAAATAAAAATAAAGATTAGGGAAATGAATTTACTCAGTGGTGGCTAATAATTTTAGGTTCGATTCTGCCAGCAAATTTCTTCATAATAATCAGAAGAGGGAGCTTTATATCCTCATAGCAAACTCAAATTTCCCAATCTAACTAATTTTAACAATGAAATTAATTCACAAAAATTGAAAATGGAGATTGAGATTACTCAGTGGTGGCTATAATAATTAGGTTCGATTCTGCCGGCTGATTTCCTCAACCTTAAATCAGAAGAGGGAGCTGATAATCCTCATCGTAATCTCAAACATATCCGATAATTAAAACTTTTAAAACCAAAACAGATAAATATTAAGAGATTAAAACAGTTAGGTAAACAGATGTGAGAGATAGAGAAGATCGCTCAGGTCAGCGGGAATATCGACACGCAAACATCTCAATGAAGAGAAGCCTGCATTCCGGTCTGTTGAGCTTGAATTTCCTGAGTCATCACTGCGATCTTTTCTTATTCTCATTCATTGCAAAACAATGTTAACTCTTTTGAAAATTAAATTAAAAACTAGATTGGCTATACTAAAGCTAAGAGAAATCTGAAGAAAAATATACCTCGAGTGGGCGACTGTCGAAGCTAATGACGAAGGTTGGAGGTTATTTATAGTAGCACAGTACATAACTAGGGTTTTCTTTCATGTGTTTTGTTTACTATATGGGCTTTTGTTCACTATAGTTAGATGGGCTTAGATTGTATTGTATTGGCCTTTACTTGATTTCTTGCTGTTCCAGCCTCTCAGTATAGAGAAAATTACACATATAAGCTAATTGCGGGCTATTATTACAAAACTGCTAAGTTGTCAATTTCTTTTCATCAATGCTAATTTGCTCTTTACATTAGAGAGTTGTTAATGATAAATTATTACATTTTTTACGTGTGTCATCCAATCTTTACACGTGTCCTCCTCCTTTCAAACTCTCACTATTTTTCTCATAAAATGCTAAGTTGTCCTTCCTATATTTCTATCCAATGGCTCTCCGCTCTCTTTTTTTTTATCTAAGGCTTCCCATTTGTTTTATTTTTTTATATAAAATATTCTTATCCTATGCATATACGACTCACATAATTAAGATTAGTACTTTATTTAATTTTTTTTGAAGATTTGATGATTTATTTAACATAAATAAAAATATCATTTTATTTATTGTTTGATATATTAAAATTATTATATTCCTTTATTTTAAATGTCTTCAATTTTTTTATATTTTTGTAAAAATTAATTAACTATTATTGTTGGCTTTTTTTTACCATTTTAATTTTTTCTCAACACTTTATTTCTATTTCTCGTCATTTTTTGCTTTTTCATTTTTTTAAATTTTTCACTAACTATTATTGTTTTTTTTTTGACTAATTTTATTCAAAATTTTGGCAGTTTTTTTTTATTATTTTCTTACTCTTAACTGTTAAATTCGCTTTGTATAAATATATATAGCACTGTATAAATAGCACAATAGTTGTCTCTACAAAATTAATCGAAATAGTTGATAGAAAAAAAAATTATGAAGCGTAAATTAGTTAAAAAAAAGTGGAAATAGTGTTTACAAAATTGAATAATTATTTTACATAAATATTACATGACATATTAATTTTACAGAAAGAAATAATATAATATGTCAAATTTACTTATATAACTATAATTATATATTTTTAGTAATTCAACCCTTTTTTTCTTATTTTTTGTGTAAAATAGCAAATGAAGTACATTTGAAAAAAAAGGAACTTACAAAAGAAGAAAGAAATATTTTATATAAATTAAAATATATATGACACAAAACTAAAAAAAATATTTAAATAATTATTGAATAAAATTTTATGACGACATTATATTGTTACTAGTTCATCTTTTTTTATTTTTATATATATATATATATATATATTATTTTCTTACTCTTAACTGTTAAATTCGCTTTGTATAAATATACATAGCACTATATAAATAGCACAATAGTTGTCTCTACAAAATTAATCGAAATAGTTGATAGAAAAAAAAATATAAATTTATAAAGCGTAAATTAGTTAAAAAAAAGAAAGTGGAATAGTGTTTGCAAAATTGAATAATTATTTTACACAAATATTACATGACATATTAATTTTACAGAAAGAAATAATATAATATGTTAAATTTAATTATATAACTATAATTATATATTTTTAGTAATTCAACCCTTTTTTTCTTATTTTTTGTGTAAAATAGCAAATGAAGTACATTTGAAAAAAAAGGAACTTACAAAAGAAGAAAGAAATATTTTATATAAATTAAAATATATATGACACAAAACTAAAAAAAATATTTAAATAATTATTAAATAAAATTTTATGACGACGTTATATTGTTACTAGTCCATCCTTTTTTATTTATATATCATGTATATATATATATATTGAATACATCAATGATACACTATAGATACATCACATGGTACGTCACAGATGTACCACCGATACATTGTAGATACATTACAGATACATCATAAATACATCAATAATACATTACCGATACATCGTTGATATATTGTAGATACATCGATCGATTTTTAAACTAGTGAATCATTATAATTGTAGAGTAACTGTTGGTATATGGTTTACAATAATTGAAGATATAAGGAAATGCTTATCTGAGCGATAGTTAGAACTTTTTACAAAAAAAATATTTAAACAATTATTGAATAAAATTTTATGACGACATTATACTGTTACTAGTTCATCTTTTTTTATTTATATCATGTATATATATATATATATTGAATACATCAATGATACACTATAGATACATCACATGATACATCATAGATGTACCAACGATATGTTGTAGATTCATTACAGATACATCAATAATACATCAATAATACATTACAGATACATCAATAATACATCAATAATACATTACCGATACATTGTTGATATATTGTAGATACATCGATCGATTTTTAAACTAGTGAATCATTATAGTTGTAGAGTAACTGTTGGTATATGGTTTACAATAATTGAAGATATAAGGAAATGCTTATCTGGGCGATAGTTATAACTTTTTAGCATCACTTTTTTCTAGGTCATTTTATGAATTTAAAAACTAAGTTTATTCAGTCACACCTTGAAAAAATGAGATGTATATATGACGCATCTAAAATGTATCTTAAATATATTTGTGTTTTTCTATTTAATATATAAATTATACATATCAAAAAACAGTTCAAATGTATACATTTTAAATATATATTAATTTATTAAACGTATTTTAACATGTTTCTTGCTTGTATTTGTTAGATAAATCTCTAATATATATATATGGAACACATAAATTTTTAATATGATATATGCTACAAATACATTTCAGATACACGTCATATATTTTGATAGATATATCGGAAACAATAATGCTTAAAATATGTTAGAAATATCTTCTACATACATATAAGATACACATAATTTTAAAATATTAGGCAAATGAGCTAAAAAAATGTAACCAAATTATAATGATATGAGTAACAAATTAAAATGTTATTGATGCGTAAATTTTAATTAAAATATATCATACATGTAGCTTTAATTTAAAATATGTTACACATATACATTAATGATACATTATTAATACATATAAATAATATGTGTGTGTGTGTGCGCGTGCGCGTGTGAATAAATATATGTATATATATTCATAATTAATAAAAGAACAAGGCACGCATCGAACATGTAATTGGAAGAACATTTTTTATGGATACTATTTTGTAGCATAATTTATGTATTTTTAAAGTATGTGATACATGTATCTTTTAATTTAAAATATGTTATACATACACCTTATATGGATATAAATAATAAATATAAATAGTATGTGTGTTTAGGTGTATATGTATGCATATATATTTGTTTTTAAAATTAAATATGTTTTTGATACATTGCCGATACATCTCGGATACATAAATGATACATGTGAATAATTTTGACAAACTGACGCGTGACTGACGCGTTTCTGACGCGCGTGACTGACGCAAGTCAGACGCGTTTTTGACCCATTCTGACGCGTTTTGACTTTTTTTTATTTATTTTGTATGTGCCATGTGTTGCATTTTCATTGGGAAGGTATTAAATGTAAAGTTTTAGCTTTTTTAGGTGGTGATGTAATAATAGAGATAACTTAGCATTTTTGTTATATTGTTCCTTTTTTTGTATAGTTTTGTTATTTACTCCTCAGTATTGTCACTGCATTTGAGAACCAATTGACACACTCCCTCCTAGACCTGTTTATGGGCCAGGATATCCGCCCGGCCCGTCTTTTGGGCGGACTTGAGTAATGGTTTTTAGTTTTAAATCCGATCCGGAAAAAAAAACTGTCATATTATGAACGGACTTGGACTTTTGTAAAGAATCAATGTAGGTCGGTCCAAACCCGACCTGATCCTATATAAATAGTGCATCAAAGAAATAATATATTTTTAAAAATAATTAAATATCATTTTTGTGAATAAAATTAATATTAAGAACCGTTTTATACTTTTAACCATCCAAAACCACTTAAAATCGGAGAGTGTGTTCACTCTCTAGGGTGAGAATGGAGAAGGGGGTATTTGATAAGTTTTTGCATAGTTCTGTGGTGATTTGATCTACTTTTGCGAGATTAGGCTTATTTGATATTTCGTGTTAAGTTTCAGGGTTTTTTTTTATCATTCACTCTTTATTATTTCATAAAGATAGAAAAAATAATCATATTTAATGTTCATTTAAAATAAAATTATCACAATATCATTATAATTATATTGTATAAGCTTAAATGTAGTGCTCCATTTAAGTTTTGCATAGTCTTATTTTATGATTTTTTTTTTAAACTCCAAATACAAAGAGAAAAATTATTATATTCTAAAAAGTTCATGGAAACACAATTGAATAACATTTGCAAACACAATTGAATTTATGTTGAAAGAGAATTGATGAATATATTTATTTATCCATAAACAGAGGTCCCTGTCGGAGAAAATGCATTTTTAATATGTCAGAATTTAGAAGGCCACAAAAATCACCTCCACCCAAAATAAACAATTTTAATTATAAAAAGAGTTGTTCATACACGTGGCAAAGCCAACTCAGTTGTCACCACTGAAGAATGAAGAAGATACCTTGTAAATATGAAATGAGCCCAACTCCTATGCTCTTCTTGTCTCCACTCTCCCACTCTATATCATCACCATTACCAACACATTTTTCAATTCAATACCTCTTATATAGCTTAGATTATCACCAATATATGAATATATAGAGACATACCATCACCGCCATTTCAATAAAGATGGGAACTTTAGGCAGAGTTTTAGCGGTTTCTTACCCTATAAAGCCGCTATTATGCCTGCATGCTCCTCACAATAATTCTTCAACTGCTAGAGTTTTATATTTTAACAATCGCAAGTTCCGCTCGAGTTGCCGATCTATGGCTTCTTCTTCTTCTCCTGAGTTTGATCCTTCTGTTAATATTAACTCTGACTCCACCGACAAAAACTTTGCCGGGTAAGTTTTTAATATTATATATAGCTAGCTCGTGTGATCTAATCACATGATTTTATTAGTTGATTGACGATCACATGAATTTTGAGTGTAGATTTTGTATAATAGAAGGGCCTGAAACAGTTCAAGACTTTGCTAAAATGGAACTTCAAGAAATTCAAGATAATATTCGGAGTCGGCGCAACAAAATTTTCTTGCATATGGAGGAGGTAATTTGCTCTATCTTTACATTTTTTTTATTACTATGTTCACATCAGATTGCAGTTGTATATGCATATGTTAAATTCATAAATTTTGTAGGTTCGTAGGCTAAGGATACAACAGAGAATAAAGAATGCTGAAATTGGGATATTTAATGAAGAGCAAGAGAATGAGCTTCCTAATTTCCCTTCATTCATCCCCTTTTTGCCTCCTTTGGTAACTTTTTTTTGTTAATATTACTATTGTGGTTTATATACGCCAGTGGTTTTATATTTTAAGATGTTGATTACATGGATTTAATATTTGAATGCAGAGTGCAGCCAATCTTAAGCTGTATTATGCTACTTGTTTTTCTCTTATTGCGGGGATTATCCTTTTCGGCGGTCTTTTAGCACCCACTGTAAGTCAGTTTGAATAGCTGGCATTGAATTGTTTAAGTAGTATTGTATTTCTTTAAATTAGGACAATGCAAAACTTTACCAAGGTATAAGATTTGAAAGAATGAAAAAGCGCAAGGAAACCTAAAACAAGAAAGTCAACTGCTAAGTTGAGGTTTAATGACGATTGTTCGTTTGTTGTATAATATTGGTCATTTCACATTTCAGCTGGAGCTTAAGTTGGGGATAGGCGGTACATCATATGAAGATTTTATCCATAATGTTCATTTGCCATCGCAATTGAGGTATGATGCATACGCTGGTCCAATTAACCACCGTGCCATGCTTTTGTTCTGATTTGCTTCCGGCTATCATTCTATCAGCTTTTAGTTAATGCTTGATATATTAGAATTTGGTACAGTTCTCATGCTATCGTTCCATGTACTAACCAATGTTGCATTTTATCTGCAGTCAGGTTGATCCTATAGTGGCATCATTCTCTGGAGGAGCAGTTGGTGTGATATCATCCCTGATGGTAGTTGAGATAAATAACGTAAAACTTCAGGAACACAAGAGATGCAAATATTGCCTTGGAACTGGTATGTTATCTGTTCTCTAAACCGCCCCCTTTTGCGTCTGCACCCATGCGTGTCTTAATTATGTTTTCTTTATGCCTATTTTGGCTTCTTTTGTCTACATTCATGATGATAATCAGTGATGTGTCTGTGTACTTGTGGTAACTCTGCTGTCGTACTTCAATCCAGCATAACTTAAGCTGCATCTCCATTAGTCTGTATATGCTTGCTCAATTATTGAGTCTGTGTATTTTTCAACTAAACTATGGATGGTATTTGTTACTCTATATTGAATTGTTCAATTCTCACTGGATGAAGATTGAACTTACAACAGATTAGAAGCACATTCATATAAGGCGAGCCTTAGATGTGATTGCACCGACTGTGCTTATATTTAATCTATGCCCATTGAATGCAGGATATCTTGCTTGTGCTCGTTGCTCAAGCACCGGAGCACTTGTACTTATTGAACCTGTTTCAACAGTCAGTGGAGGGGATCACCCGTTGCCAGCACCAAAGACAGAAAGATGTTCAAATTGTTCAGGAGCTGGAAAGGTTTCATTTCACATTAAATCATTTCTATGAAGTTTGAATAGATGGAATATATGAAAATTGCTGAATTAAACTTTCCTTTTGTATCTTTATTATCGCAGGTCATGTGCCCCACATGCCTTTGCACTGGAATGGCTATGGCAAGTGAACACGACCCTCGAATTGACCCATTTGATTAACAAGTGTATTTCAGACTCACATTGGGAATGACCGCAAAGGTTAGATTTGATCCCGGATAGGCTATGATTGCCTCATGCTCTTTAGCCTTAAATTCCTAGAGGATAAGGAAGAATAGTTCAAAACATGAACAAATGGCTGAAGATTGTTAAGGGCATGGAATGCCCAATCAATTGTGTTCTATTAGTTAAAAAAGGCGGATTTTTTTTTATCTTATATCATAGAAATTTTAAATGGATGTACTGATATTTGCATTCAGTTACCTTGAAATAAAGCATTTTTTCTTATGTTGGAATGTTTTGATAGAATATTGCTGTGGATAAGATTTCATATCTTGTAAATAGGTGCACACTTGCTTTATCCAAACTTAATCTTGGATATTTCCTTGGTCATATCAGCAAACACTCGTTACCTTTGTCCTATTTATCAATTCCAACAATGAAGATAAAACATCAATTTCCCTTGATTAATTATGATAGTGACATAATATCCTAGAGGTTTATATCAGTGGGGCTTTAATGGAGGAATGTAATAACAACGGTGATGTGAACAAAATGAACTTAAAAAAATAGATCGATTTTTTATTTCTTAAAACTGAAAACTGATGGAACAGAAATTTTTAGAAAGTTCACAAGAAGTGAACTAAATCGACCACTTTTACTCGGGAAAAACCAAGTGGATTAAGACCTAAACAAGCAGCGAAATCCACAAAAGGAAAAGCATGATCTTCTACATATTTGATAACAAAATGTTTAATGATAACAATGACAGTTACAGTTGTATGTTGGCGGCTTCTAATAATGCAGCCAGTCACAGGGCTTTGTACTGTTCGATTAAACGAGAGGCATGGAGACGTGATGTGGGGACTACAGTGCATCCCAAATTTTGCAAGTACCCAATCTGCAATTTATAGCAACCAATTATTTTAACTAAGAAAGTGACACCAAATTATGAGTTCAGCTCGCAAGTCGCAACGAATTGAACCAGTTTGTTAATTCAATCAAATTGTAATTACCTGTTTTGATGTAGGCGCAGATGTGCCCATAGAGTTCTCAATCCTTAATTTCTGGAAGTACTCCTGTTTCTCCCGCATCAAATGGGCACGTTCATCAGCAGGAATTTTCTCCCATCTTAGTACCTAGCAGAAGATATAATAAATAAAGTGAGAAAGATCTGTTTATGCAAAATGGAAGGTCCAAAAGTATCGCCTTTTAGTGTTATTTTGTTTTTGTCAGAGTAATTACTACTTTCTTTAAAAATTCATGAAAAATAATGCAAACTTCACCAAATTGTCATGAATTTATTTATTTTTGTTAACTATTATAATATTCTTAGATGATTAAATTTTGTTAAAAACTATTACTTTCTTTTTAAAAATTTATTAGCCACATGATTTGCATAAAAAATTAAGTTAGTTAAAAAAATATAAATAAAAAATGGCATTTTCCTTGATCTTACAATTTTAAATGAAATTCTAAGAGAAAGTAGGGTTAATAAAACAGCATAATGCTTACATATTCTGCATGCTGAAATGCTTCATCACAGCTCAAGCAAGTCTTCAGTGCGCGCAAAACATCCTGAAAAGTTATGTCAGAAGTCAGAACCATAATAAGTAATTTCTTCTAGGGGATTGCAACTGAATATCAGGTATCAAAAGACAAATTAGCTTCATATTATCTCTTAGCAGTGAGCTAATGTAATATGATAAGGAAGTGCTTCAAGTTTTGAATGGATAAGTTATGACCTTATGCTTGTTTTTATTGATCCTCAGACGCTCATCAATAACAAATCCAATCTGTAGATTTAATGAGGTAAGACATGAGAGGTCAGAATAAACACCCAGTAGATAAATTGCATATAAAAATGTTGCAAAGCCAGATGGAATCCAGACTCCAGAGATTAATTGTTCACTAAAATTTGAAGTACATTTCTCAAGCAAAAGGCAAGAACATAAATTCAAGATCACATTGCCATATTGAGTTGCAGTACTACTTAAAAGTTAGAACAATTACCAACAAATAGTTCTTTTTCTTCAAAAAACACAACAGGGACAGCCTAACAATATGGATATTATATTCAAACCTGGAAATCCCAGATTTGATCATCCTCCTCCCCTGTTGTAATAATGGAAAAAAACCCAAAAAGGAGAAAGAGAAAGCTATGTGGATGATGCTTAGAGAGTTCAAATCGTTTGAGGAAACATCACCATTAGTCATTTTTTACCTGTTCTTTTAATTCTAACAGGTGACATATAGTATGCAAAGTTGGCATAAAGCAAACAAAAAGGCAGCATACGAGCATCGGAGAAATAGTCTCTGATCTAAACGAGACATGCATGCAGACTCCAACCAAAACTAGGTGCTTTGTGCTCAGACATTTTAACACAGCTGAGGCTTTTTAAAGAAATGAGAATGAACATTAGTAATGAAGTTTAATATAATGCGTGAACTTGGGCCTATCAATCTACTCCATTGCAAACATGGATGCGCCGGAGAAAGTATAATTTTAGTGCAAATTGACCCCATGGCGTGCATCTCAACATACGCTCTCCACACTAAAAGCAGTTGGTGAAAAATTCTTGAAAATGACCAAAATGTACCTTGTCAAGCAATCTCTTAGGATTTTGAAATGCTTTCTTCTTGGCCCATTGATGGAATAAGTGGGAAACAACTGATCTCTCCTCCACAGCAAATCTGAATAACAAAGGCAGAGATAATTTCCTTGTTATTACAGGCATTTGACAGCTTCAAATGACAGTATGAGTAGAGCAAACCGTTTCAAAAACATATTTCCATAATAATCAGTTATTGGGTCCTTCAATTCGTTTATGTCAGTATTGATTTGAATGTCGGACGAATCTTTAGATTCCATGTGTACTTCAGAAAGTTCCTTTTCATCATGTAAATGGCTAGTAAAGTTGCCAGGTTCTTCTGAAATATCTTGAGGTTTTGTCTGTAGATCTCGTACACTTACTTCGGCCTGTTATTAATAGGACCCAAATTTCAAAGTGAGAATTATGACAAACAAAATACACGAACATAAAATTGGTGATAAAGAAATGGATGCTGATACTGTCATAGTCATAAATTATATCGACTAAGATGACCGATTGATTTATCTTGAACATTATTTTTTCAATTAATTTTAGGTGCTATTTTCCCATATGTAGATTGGACAGAAGCTGCCAGCTTTTAGCTTCTATAAACAGTAAAATGGATACTCATTCAACTGAGTACTAATTTCAATATAAGCAGAACTTGAAACTACAACCAATAAAATGCACCTGAATCTCCCGATGATGATCTGGAATCTCCTTGAGAAATCGTGATGGTTGAAGCATCTGAACTGACTTGCTTTTTCAATCAAAAGGGACAGTAAGCATATAAAAATAGTACAAGTAGTTTGTGAAGATTAAACCTGCCAATTTGAATCCACTGTGCAATACAGAATGAATAGATTCTTTCGAGCGCGAGTCATTGCCACATATAAAAGACGTCTTTCCTCCTACAATTGCAGAGTGAAGATGACTAGCAGAGCGCCACAAACTAACATAAACTTCTCAGTGCATGTTAAAACTTACTTCAATTGAGGTCCCGTTTTCCTGTATATTTCCTTTGAACTCGTGCAACAAAGGAATCTCAGATTCATTTGCCTGCATCAGTCCAAATGTGAATGTGTTATATAATGAATATGGAGGGAAAAAACATGAGTAACTGATTTACAATGATTTACTTTGCTAGCAATGATAACATGTCAATGCCAGGACGGATCAAACAAACTATATCTCCATTTTTTTTTCCAAAATTGATTGGTCAATAAAAAGTAGTGAATGAATGAAGCTAAAATGTACCTTTACAATAAAAACAGTGTCCCATTCTAAGCCTTTTGCCTGCATGGGAAAAAAGGAGATGAAGGAAATTAAAGTTACGGAAATACAAAATCTGCACATGCATTGATAAAGTTGAGACAGACTGAACAAATAAACCTGATGAATGGTAGTCAAGGTAACAGAATTATTATTTTCTTGTCTCCGAGAACGAAAATTTTCCTTCTCTCGTTCTGTTATGAAATCAACAAAGGCTTTGAGAGTCCTAAAGCAACCTTTCTCTTCCTCTTTAACCGTCCCAACACCTTCCTTTATAGGACATTGCATTGACAAAAATTCAGACACATCATCCAATAAGTACTGAAGGACCTGCAAGGCAGTTAAGCGAGTGCCAACTTCATGTCAAAAATCAGGATAGGCTTCAATTTGCTAACAATACAAATTTACGGAAATGATTTAAGCAGACCTCCCATTTCACCTATTTGCACAACATCTTGGTTCCTATGAATAGTTCTTTAAACACAATTGATATTCTAACAGTCGTTCTGCCTAGTTAGGATCCTAGCATTAACTTGCTAGTCGCAACTCGCAAGTAACAACAAACAAGACACTTTCATGGACTAACAACATAAGCACAAAAACTTACAGATCTAATGTCATTGTCTTCATTCAACAATTTCCTACCATCAACGTCAACCACTGCCCGCTGCTCAAGAAGGTATTTCTAAGATGGAAAAAAAAGGTTATTAGCACCAAACCGGCATGCGAGTATACACCACAAAAAGGAAGAAAACGTGAAGAATTATCATTTTTTATGACCAACCTGAGAATCACATGATCATTATAGTTATATAGCATAGATCAATGTAACAAGTACTTAAAAATGAATATATCTTTTAAGGGCTACCGAATAAGATTGGCTCCAATAGCAGCATTGACTTTCCATTAGCGATGGTACTTGTGAAGTTATGAACTCAAATAGAAACTGACATGAAAAAGCAAGCGGAGGAGATACGAACCTGAGGCACCATATTTGACACTGAAGTTATAACAGCAGAAATTGATTGTTCCTGAAACATTTGACCAATTAAATAAATTCATCTACAATAACTGGATAAACCAAATCCTTCAGATTGAATGACACTAAATTCCATTTGGAGAATTTTCTAGCATTTATCATTTGAAAAAGAAAAAGTAATAGACTGGTAAAATGGAGGAGGTATTTTCCAGTTGCTTTACTAAAAGCATTACAGAACAATAATTTAGTTCAATTTCCTCATGGAGCAGTTTCTGCAGAAACTAATCGTTTTTAGTAATATGTAATCCGATGCTTCAAAATACAAAAGACAACAAGAGTAATACAAATACTTATAAGTTTACCCTGTGAACAAGTTTTGATATCATCTCAAGTGTTAACAGCACCTTGCGTCCTTGACCTAGTTGACTCCTATTAACAAGAAAGAAGACAACAAGAACACAATCAGCAGTGAGATTTCCCAGGCCATGTCCAAGTTCAATTTTCAATAGCATCTAAATCTGTTACATTACCATGATGGTGCTTTACATATACAATCACAATCTCATAATTATGTGCTTACAAGACGTTGCAGTTTAAAAAGATTATCTAGAACATTCAATTACGATCATACTTCTTAAAAAGAAGAAAAAACTTATCATAACTCTTACTTGCATGCAACCTAATGTAAAAGAAAGGAGTTTTTGCACCATTGACATATAACATAATATGAAATTCAAATGGCAAAAGAAAACTGTACTCTGCTGTGGTAACATCTATAGAACAATACCCCAATTGATAGACACATCAAGATAGATAATTTCACATGAATATGCAGAAAAAAGTTCAATAACATGAACCTCTTGAAGGTACCAGAAATCTTTGCACTAAAGATGTCACTGGCAGCAGATATGAAGCTGCACTTTCTAATCATTGAGATTTTATCAACATGATCAATAACCTACAAAAAGAAGAGAGAGATGGAGAGAGAGATGGAGAGATTGTAGTAAAATAGCCTTAATTCAAGAGGATATCTTATTTTCCACAGAAGCATGAGAAACGGAAGAAATAAACACATACCCTCTTCTTTTCGTCCTTCTCAAATGGAAGAAACGCCTTAAAAACTTGACGATACGGGCCATCATCACATCCCGGTAATGTGGTTCTAAGCATAGAAATAATGGCTTTAACTACCTGTCACAAAGAAATGCCCATAGATGGCTGATATGTTAATATTATTAGGCATGCATGTTAGCGCAAATATCAACACACAGAATCAGAAGAAAGATTATAATTGTTTTTGTAAAGTGGATCAAATAAAAAAATTAATTCACAATGTCCCCGACCATGTCTTCTAGGCCATTTGTCATTCTACCGAATACTCACAAATGCTTCTAACATAAAAATAAAATGAAAGCAAATGACCTCACAGATCAATCAGTGAAAGTGCTAAATTACATTTAAAAGTTATAAGGGTTTGCTATCTTAGTCATAACAAAAAATCAATAATCAGAATTATTGACTGATGCTTTATTCCTAACAGTCATATAAAATCATTGCAGCAGCTGAGGCAGCAAGTTGGTCAGCAAAAACCCTAATAGCACAGTTTGCAACTACTTCAACTTTTCCTGGTAGTCATGCAAATCTCAACTGCTCAAGTTGTAAAATGATTAACATGATGTAAAAGCACACAAAACTCACAAAAAGATAACCAAGCCCAATCCAACTAATTACTGAGATTCCTTATGGCAAAAGTAGCACAAACGCGAGCTAAATCAGCAGCATTGTTTTGTCATAAATGTTGATGTATAGTTCCTTTCAATTAGGAAGCTGCTCAAAATTTCAACTCCTTTACTAGCTCCGATGAGGTGACAATTGATAGTCATATTAGAATGAAAAATACTAAAATCAATAACTACTCTCTAGAAATAAATTTAAACTGATGAAATAGACAATTTCAGTTTAGGCAAACAACATAAGAAAGCATGCATTACTCGGATATAAGGTGATGCAGATTTAGAAATCTGAAAGAAGAAGGAAACCTTTTTCCTGTAGAAGGCCACGCCATGAACATTAAATGGTATTTTTCTGTCACGAAAAGCTATTTGAAAAACTCTTCCTGACACCTGTTGTATAAAGGAAAAAAGAAGACATAGATTAGCAGATTTATTCATTATTGCACACTTCAAAAGTTTGGAATGTAAACTCAACCTGCCTCCGGTAAAGAATGGCAATGTTGCCATAAATGTCTTTAGTATGTGACTTATCAGATGCCATTTCCAATATCTTATCAACAACAAACGAGCATTGTGCAGGCTCAGTCTGGCATTCCTTGATGATTATCTATATATTTAGGCCAAGTGCAGAAACTGAATCACCAAAAGCAATAAAAAGAGGGGAAACACAAATGACAAATAATTCGAGTAATATCAAAATACCTTAGATCCGGAGGAATTATCAGTAACAACATCCTTGAATCGACATCTTTTCATATTATTTTTTATAAGAGAAGATGCAGCCTCAACAATATGGCGTGTGGATCGGTAGTTTTTGTTGAGTCTAATCTAAAGAATAAAGGTATTATAAATTAATTGTTAGCACTTCATAATTAATGGTTAATTAGTGGATACACGGCTTGTTACATCATCAAGGAAACAACCAAAGAAATCATAAAATGTAGCAGCCAGAGAGGACAGGTAATACCTCTTTGTAATTTGGGAAGTTTTGACGAAATGAATCAAACCCTGAAACGTCAGCTCCATTGAAACTGAAAATTGACTGCAGAACAAATTAAAGTGACTTTGATTAATAAAGCACAAGTATGAACTAGGACCGCCGAAGAACCAAACAGAAATTACTTTCTGTATCTAGGGCTCAGGAGATGGAAAGTAGACCTGATCATCGTCACCAATAATAGTTATGTGACTATGAGATGCAAGAAGTCGTAGAAGACTGTATTGCATGGAACTTGTGTCCTGAAATTCATCTACCACAATAGCCTTCCAAGAATCCTTGCACTCCTTAAATACTGAATTGGATAATATGACAATAGTTAGCTATCAGTAAATAAAAGAAGTGGCATTAATTGCAAAGCATAGTTGGACGATATTGACCATCAGGATAATCAGTGAGCAACTTCACGGAACAGCTGATCAAATCGTGGTAGTCCAGTGCGTTACAAGATTTCAATATGTCGGTGTAGTTCCGAAGTATCAAAGCCTGATCCAAAGACAAGTTAAAGAGACAAAAGTAATGTAGTAACACTCCTAGAATGTAATGAGAACAAAATGTCCGTTTATCAGCTTACTCCTGTCTCATTGCCCATTTTCTGGTAATCAGCAGGTGTCTTTCCTGAAGCTTTAGCCTGAAATAGAGAACACTAATAAATGATGTGAAAGATGTTATTTCCTTGCGGCAGGACAAATAATATACTCTTCTGAATGTTAAAAGGAAATAATAGAAGGAATAGAAGGAATTCAAAAAAAAAAAAGGAATAGAGTCCACAATATTTATTGTACAATAAGAATCATTGCCGATTCTCATGCAGTACGTCCTATGTAAAACAAAATGGCAACAATTAAGATTTTAAGTACCATCATCTGATATTGCTCATGTAAATGAAAGAAGCCAAAAAGTAAAAATTCTCACTTAAAAAAGCAATACTGTTGTCAATCAAAGTTGAGCAAGATTATTGATATAATTGAAGTTCAGTGACATGCTAGAAATTCAATGTTAACTTCAGTCACCATAAGTGAAATGATGCCTAAAGTTGATCAGGCTCCAATAGAAATAAGCTGAGAAACACATCAATCATGATGAGCACTAAATTGACCAACATAAAGTTGCAGAAGTTCTAAAACGAACAAACTTCTACTTATTTTATGAAACATCTACAAGGTATGAAACCATGACATATGGAAAAATTCATAATTGAACTAACAACTTAACCTGGGTTACAAACTTTTGCCATTTCTTTGACTTGTCTTTAAAATATTCTATCCCATTAGAAGCTTCAACAGGTTTATCGGCACTGTAATTTTGTTCGTCCGTCTTTTCCTTTTCTGATAGGCGCACAGCCTCTATAATTGCTCGTCTTTGGTGCCCATGCCCGTATATTAAGAACTCTGATGTGCGCTCTAACCTGTAACAAGAATTTCAAATTTTCAGTTTTTTAAAAGAATCTAAAAGCTAGAAACATTTAAGACAATCATTATGCAATATACAGAAATGAAAAGTGGCTAATATGTCTAAAACTAGAATCTTAAACAGTAATGTGTTATCACAATAGGTACTAAGATGACTAGAAATGGCAACGCCAACGGATTTTACTTGAGTAACAAAGAAACACAATACACAACACTACAACAGATATCCAAATTTAGATTTTTACAGACAGCAACATAATATTCGTACTTCTCTGCATGTGAACGGCAAAGTTGCAAAGAAAATGAATGGAAGGTACTGATTGTAAGTTCTTTAGCTACTGTCTTCCCAGCCACGCGCCCAATCCGATCTCTCATCTCAGAAGCTGCCGCAGTTGTGAAAGTCATTGCAAGAATATTTGTTTGACTGATGCCCTGGTCATGATTCGGTGTAAAGAGGTAACAAAACATAAGCACAAATCATAAACAACCTAATAGACTTTTCTAGATAAAAGAAAATGAAAAATGAAAAGCAAAGATATGAATATATGATTAATATCAAGATTGAAGCTCAAATTTGCAATACCAATACCTCACTAAGAAGCTTCAAAACTCGGCCAACCATAGTGGAAGTCTACAATCAAAGACAGAAGAATTCAGCTATAACTACAAAAATAGAATCCAAAGCAAGAGACTAACTACTCCATGTGCATGTGAATTGTGAGTGCAAGAGGGATTTATAGTAGAACCTTTCCACTTCCTGGGCCAGCAACAATCATCAAAGGGGTAGAAATATCAGTACAAGCCGCTTCTCGTTGCCTATCATTCAAAGACTGCAAGTATTTTGAGTAATCTTCAGGCATATTATTAAATTGTACCGTCTGCGAATTATCTTTAACCTCAGTTATACGTTCCAGATCATCACAGGCTCCCAGAGTACCTTCTTCTCCTCTTACATCCTCATTTACAACAGTAATTGAACGTAAACTATCAAAATCACTCTTATTATTTGCCTCATTATTGCATTCAATTTCGACATGATTAGTGCTACTAATTTCACTCCGCGTTTCAATTTTTGTAGCAGAATTTTGATCACATATGATATCAATTTCTTTCAAAATAGACTCATCAAAATCATCATCTAGAAGAGTAGCTATAGATAAATTATTATCACTTAAGCCTGAACACAGCGGTTGTTGTATAGGAGTAGTAAAAGAATCGAAAAAACATTCATCACCATAAGAAACGGAACCAGTTATCCTCGAGCAAGACTTATCATTAAACTGACTATCTTTTGATTTCGCTCCACTTCCAAGAAACGGCGGCGTATTGATTTGCATTTCCATAAGCGGAACTCGTTTCGCACCAGAAACCTGAAACGGCGACTCGACACCTCTTGCATCCCTATCAATAGAATTAAAACGCAAATAATTGTTAATATTGAATACACAAATGAGTAAATTAGGGTTTTGAAATAGTTTGGAGAGCTAGAAATGCTAACTTGGAGCAATAATCAAGAGGCCGTTTGCGAGAGAGAAGAGCCTTGGCGGCTCTGAAGTTCTGTGAAATTCGAGCCCTCTGCTCCGGCGTGATGACTTTGGCAGTATCATAACCGTTCTCTTTTGACATGTAGTTTACAGTGATGGATTGGTGCTCAGTCTAAGCTCCACGACGAAGATCATAAACGGCGCAAAACTGTAATAAGCGGAGCACTGTGTTGTTTTCCCTCTCAAATGTACACGTATTAAACGTTTCAAATAAACGGGCCGTTGAGGTTAATGGACTTGGGCCGGACACGAAATGTCGTCGTTCTAACCAGATGCTTGCTTAATTCTTCGCCGTCTGAGAGACCTTAGGCAAAATGGAAGCTCTGATAGCCTCATACGGCGACGTATCATCAGATTCAGACTCCGATTCTCCTCCTTCAACAGCGACAGCTAGGGTTCCTAATCCGCCACCGGAGATTACTACACCTTTGCCACCTCCACCTGTATCACTTCTAGTGCCGCCTAATTCTATAGGTATTAACAAACTCATTTAGTCTCTTTGTTTTCTTACACTTAATTTCACTAATGCTCACCAAATGTTCGACGTTTTGTCTCTGTGACAAACTGCAGATTACCTTCAAGCTTGCCAGCCAAATCGTGTGAGGAGCTTTGAACATGTTGAAGGCAACTACGCTTTACACGTGTACATTCCAGGTTCTTCTTCTACTACTAGTGAATGTGAATTCCAGGTTTGGCTGTACATTCCAGGTTCAATGAACCGAAAATAAATAATCACATAATGTGATTATTTATTTTCTGTTCATTGAATTAAATTCATAAGCAGTGTTTCATGCAGCTAATTTTTATGCTTATCAGTTCACATACCAGCAACTTCAAAGAAAGAAATTATCTTATTTTTGAAGAAGGTATCCACACTTGTGCCTGGTCTTCATGTTGTCGATGTCGATATTCCACTTGATACTCTGCGTAAAGATGATCGAAAGCTTGAACAAATCGCGGTAGGAAGAGAGTTTCACATTAGCTTGGGTAGAACTGTCCCGATACGAGTGCATCAGATTGATTCTGTTGTATCTATGCTTCGCCAACGACTTCAGTTGAAAAAGCCGTAACTTTCTTTTTTTACGATCACAGTGTGAATTTTTGTACAATTCTTGAAAATGATGCTGTTAACTTGAGAATGCTGTGTTTTCTTTTTTTGCAATGTAGATATTGGATTGATTTTAGTAAGTGGGAGGTTTTTGTTAATGATGAGAAGACTCGCACTTTCCTTTCGTTAGAAGTTGTTACCGGAGGATTAGCTGAGGTATGTTGGTAAAACTATATGTTACATTGCTTGAATTGTTTGCTCATGTACTGTATATAATTCGTTACTTCGATATTGATTATTTCAGATCACCAAGCAAATTGAATCAGTTAATTTGGTGTATAAGCTTCTTAATCTTCCTGAGTTTTATAAGGTGGGGGAATCAATTGATACGTGTGATTTCTAAAGTGTTCTCTTTTTCTTACAAAGAAAGCAATGGCTTGTGCATATGTTTGAACTAACAGTATTCTGCTGCTCTAGGATCCACGCCCACATATATCATTGGCTTGGGCAATGGGGGACATCAGTGATTCCATGAAGAGGGTCGTCAAAGAAGAAATGAATAAATCAAGCAGTCGGGTTTCATCACAAAATCATATATTTACTTGTAAATTCAGTGGCATTGAGTGTAAGATTGGGAATAAAACATATAAGATATGTAAATTTCTTGATGGTTAATAAAATAAAACCTTACACTTTTAAAATTGTGTATCCCTTGCTTGTGCGAATAAGGAATTTTCTTTTGCCGATAATTTTCTACTTTTAATTTTTACATAAGAGTACAATTAATTAATTTATCAGTTGTTTGTCCTTGTCATTCGTGATTGTTTGTCCTGTTCATTGATAATTTGCCTCATAAATCATATTATCATCCTGCATTTTCTCTCGCTTACTTTCATGTAGGCGTCCTAATTTTTAAGTGCAGGGTCTAGATATGCATAAATTGTATTGTTTAATTTGGATGACATGTTCCCATGGCTATTTGCCTAGTCAAATGAAAAACAATTTGCAAAGGCTATCGAACAGTTGAGAGAGGACATAGCAAGCCTTTCTCAACTACTCAATCATGTTATTTAATATGCAGAAGAAACTCAAAATTATCATATATATTACGGACTATACAACCTGAATTACTTGAGATTCATACACTCTACAAAGTATAAGGTACTTGGTGAAAGCAAGAGAAAGTTGCTAGACGTTGTTCAAGCTCCTTATACGTCGTCTGCCCCACTTCATGAGGATTGGTGTTAGTGAACATAGAATTGTACTGACTAGAATGACATAGAGCCTTGGCTTATCTGGTGCAGTATTTATTAATGCAGTGTTATAGGTGAAAGACATTGCAGCCAAGCATATTTGCAGCTCAAACTGCAAGGGAAATCTACATGTGAGGATGTTGATCATGAAGACAGACACTAGAAACCCTAGTGTGTTGAAAAACATAATTAAGCTAAATCCAATTACATTTCTAGTGCCCAAAATGGACTCGCCTGCATTGTGTGCCTGGATGTTGCTGCTGCTGTTTTTTGTGTCTGTTTTATATGTATCTTGCCAAAAACCTCCGGGAGGGTTGACCCCAACTTGGAATGTGGCAGTTGCAACCAAAATAGCTATGACTAATAGTGTGTCACGAGCTGTGCTGGGAGAGTCTCTTCCCCTCTTAAATTTAAAATAGTCTTCTACGCTAGTTTGCTGTGATTGATCTGTTTCTGGGGCTGTGCATGTATCTCTAAGGGTTTGACTATGAGGAATAGTTGAAAGGGCAATGTCTCTTGCTTTCCTAGCTCCAACAGCTTGCAGGATCTCAAGAATTTCTCGATCACCTGCTTCACTTTGAAATAGCAGAAGCACATCCAAGGCAGTGAGACCATAATGGTTCGTGGCGTTCACTTCCAACGAGCCTGGGCATGTTCTGCTGTCAAGTAACAGTTCTATCACCTGCAAGAACAGCAACTTTCTTTTCCTGAATTATAGTTTTTAGTTGAATATTTCTGAAAAACTTAGCTTAAATATTAAATAAAAGTCAAATTATGAAAATTATGTAAAATCCGGTGAAATGATAGATTTGTTGAAAAATCTATAGGAAGTTCAAAATGAATAGAACTGGCTGATTACTTGCCTGGCGTTGTTTCTTCCAGACTGCAAGGTGCAGGACGGTATTGCCTTGCTCATCCCTGACGTTGAACATTTCGTCCTTCTTAATTTCTCTGATTCGATCCACCATTAACTTTGTTGCTTCGAGTTGGTTAGTTTTGACAGCAAGGTGCAAAGGCGTCTCTAGCTGAACAGTCGCAGCGTTGATGCATTCAGGATAACTGGAAAGCAAAACACCAATGACCTCAGCTTTCCCTTTGATGGCAGCATAATGAAGGGGAGTCATTTTGTCTCTTCCCTCTAGCAGACAAATGCTGGGGTCAACTTTCATAAGTTCATTAACAATATCAACATGGCCATTAGCAGCAGCTATATGAATGGGGCTAAAGCCATCTTGATTTGCTTCTTTGGCAATCTCTGGTTTCAACCTTATTATCTCCTTGACAAATTCAACTTTCCCAGCGATACAAGCGATGATAAGGGGACTCTCGACAATCTCCAGAATAAGTGGGTTTTCATGAAGCAATTGGTGCAAATGATCCGTGTCTCCTCTTCGAGCGGCCTCATACAACCTTGCATCCATTGTAGTGATCAAGTGCTCGTATGAAGTTTTCTTGGGTAGAAACAGTGTTATTGTCATGCCCTTGTAAATACATACCAAACCAAGGCAATTTTATGCAGTGAATGAAAAGATAATGCTATTTTATTATCATATAGGTAATTTTAATATGTTCATGTCATCATTCTAACGACTTGATTGGAAAATTTCAAATGAAAATTAGACTACACATGATCTAAATTATAAGATACTGTTGTTGACTAAAAAAGTTTGAAAAATTCTCCATAGTTCATGTAATGAGCCTTGCACGAAAAGTTACAGGCTTGAGCCAATACTGCATCATAAAGTGGCAGCAACTAAGTCTAATCGGATTTTTCAATTGCTGTATTTGATTAATATGATTTGTATATTGCACCTGATTCTTTTAACTAGAGAATTAGTATATTTTATGTATGCAAGTCGTTAATATATTTATAAATTTGAGCAGCTGAGATCTAAAAAATAAATTCGGATGTTATTATATATGTTGTCATTGTGTTAATTTGCAAACCAAATTCAGAAAGTTGTTCAATTAACTGTTAACATTCGCGCAGAGTGAATTTGGTATGCAGCGTTAGCCGAGGAAAAGAAAGTTTATAGAGGGCAATTATTCCCACATCGAGAAGAAGATGCATGGCTGTTGAAAGAATCCCTATAAAATAACAGAGAAGGCTCTTAACAATTCATACCTTTCTCGGCCTTTTGGCTAAGATCAAGTGTAGTATCTGTTCTTATCAGTTTAATATCTGATATGTGGGTCATCGGCCCACACGATATTAAATTTATTTTTTAAGGGGGAGGGCTCATCACAGTAGCTTGCTGCTGGAGTCCTCACGAGTCGCTTGTGCTTTGCACTACTGCACTAGCCTGGCTCACCCCTCCAAACTGAGTTTTAAAATTTTCTTTGCACAATCGGTTCAGGTAAATAATTAATAAATCGAATCGCAGCAGCACCTTTAATGTTATAATTGAATGCTAATTGAAAATTACACAACCCACCTAATTTCAATTAAGCAAATAACATTAAAATATGGTTATTATGTTTTTAAAACAGGCTCAATCTCGTATGAATTAAATGTAAGAAATAAGATTTTACACCAACATGAATGGTAATTTATCACTTTTAACTCAATTAATAAATTTAAATCGAAAAATTATTAGATAGATTCAGTCCACGTCAAATATTAAATAAAGACATAAATATTAAATAAAGACAAATAACTAAAAAAAGTATGGAAATTCGGATGACTTTTAAAAATATATATAAAAAAAGTAAGGAAATTCGGATGACTTTTAAAAATATATATAAGTCCAATCTGTCAGTTTTTCAGTTTAGTTTAATCCAGTATTTTAATACTTGGACAATAACATAAATGGAATAAACAAATGATAAACGCTAAGATTGTGGGTTCAATTCCTACCATAAAAACTCGTCATTCCAATAATTTATACTATATATAAAAGTACGGATTGGAAGAGAGAGCGGGAAAGACAAGCATATTTACGTTAATGTCCTTTTTACTTTATAAAACATAATTATTATTAGAAAACTATTAAAATAATTATTAAAGTTAATTATAATTAGAGTACTAATTAAAATAAACTACTTATAATACTATGTAGAGATAATTGTTTAGAGTTTTAACTAAAATAGACTACTTTAATATTAATAATTGTTATTTAATTATTAATTTATCGTTTAGAATTTTAAATTATTATTAATTTAATTAATATTTAATATTTTTAATTTATATTCTCTATAAATAATAAGATAGACTACTCATGATTATTAACTATTATATCAATAATTATTTGATAATTTACATTTAAATATAATTTATAATTATAAAATAATTATTAACTAAACATACATATAATATTTTGACGAGTCACGCTACGAGCCACGTGTGAAACACGTAAAACGACACTAGTAATAATAAAAGGGATAATGTCATAAAAATTCACTAACTTTACACATTTTCTCATTTTAATTACGCCGTTTAAAAATTATCATTTTCACACACCAACTAGCAATTTTTCTCAAATTCATACACCGTTCAAAAATTTGGCAAAAATTGCTGATGTGTCACTATCTGATTCGTTATGCCAATGTCACTATCTGGTTGCCAACTCAATAATTTTCACCGGATTTTTGAACGGTGTATGAATTTGATAAAATTTGATAGTTCGTGTATAAAAATGACGATTTTTTAACCGCGTGATTAAAATGAGAAAACGTGCAATGTTAGTGAATTTTTATAATATTAACCCATAATAAAACCACCTTGAATTTTCAGATTAGTTTCCCTGCTGGTTAAAATAGCTTCTTCATCAATCTTCTAAAACTTAGTAATACATGTTTTGATATACAAAATTTTATCTGGGAGGTAAATCAAGATCCCAATTTGCATGGAAAAACCAGAACATTTTTCAGGAGAACAAGAGTATAACTCACAAAATAAGCCAACAGTCGAAGAATATTACTTGAGGGAATCATTTTTACAAGAAAAATGGCAATCTAAAATAGCTACACCTATCATTATTTCACTGAAAACCTTCAGTCGTCTTCTCTTAAACCTGTTCCGGTGGGGAATACTTCCTCGAGTATTCAAGATGAAATAAATCCTAATCCCTCTCAACACATTTGCACGGGACACAAATCTAAAGAATGAGATATTATTCATCTCATAGTGGTTGATTCTACTGAAGTAAGCAGAAACCCTCTGCCATCTAACAAATGATTTTTAAATTGAATTGTAAAAGAATGATTATGGCGGATTGCGTAGAGTAACATACGATCCACCAAAATACACTTACAGCCCCGGAATGGATTCAAGATTATATTTCTGAGATGATGCAGTCTTCGCAGCTTCCCTGCTCTCTTGTGGCTTTGGCGATTTCATGGCATCAAGTGCCTGCAAGTATGTATAGGAAGCAGCTCGACTGGGAGGGCTCGGGTTGCTTATTCTGCTGGCGAGGAAACGGCGGATCAGACCCCTGAGGAATGGAGCCATGGTGTCCGGCTCATGTTCTAAGTAGTACATTATTCCTCCCATGCAAGCGCAAAATATGGCCACCTGCAACATCATCCAACCAGCTATTCACTTAATGATTAATATAATTTTCATTAAGTCAAAATAAATATAGTAAACCTAAGCGCCCTTCACCACTAATCTGAAACATAATTTTATCTAACAATCTTATTGCCGTGAGCACATTGCTAGTAAATTGATTCTGCCCAGCATACATGTTTAGTATCCGTCTTCCGATGATGGATGATTGGATTATAATGTCAAAAAAAGAAGCAAGCAACATCTAGAACTAAGCAAGTACAGAATGTGGATTGAGGGCGACCTTAAGCCAAAATGCAAAGTGTATATGCAGAACTAAATGTTCACAAAAGTCATACCTCTGCATTCTTGATATTTGGAACCAAGTGCCGGTTAACTAATATATACCATAATGAATCTCCAGATCGCGGTAGAACATACAAGGCAAGTTCAGCACGTCTAGATTTTTTCTCCAGTAGAACTGAGAGTGCTGATATTCCTCCTGCAATCCAATATACAAGCTTGTGGTCTACTGTTGCCACTTTTCTATGCAGACATATAACCCCCTTGAATCATCCATAAATAATTAAGAACATATCATCAGTTTTATTTTAATAACAGAAAAGGTGAATAAAACAGTGTAATTACTATATACCTGAAAAATTCCAACAAATGCAGACAAGAATGTGGTTGAGCGAATAGAATCTCTAAGAGCGAGCCAACATGTGCGAGCAGGTGATTCCATGAACTTGAAGAGTAGGAAAATATTGGAAGAACGATAAATTAGCTTCAGATGCAAGACGCTATTACCATTCTTGACTAGAAATACATAAACCCTTTCCCAGCCCCAGCTCATGTCGAATCAAAAGAATATCCAGCTCAATGATGACAAGAAGACATATTATGGTTCGATGAATAGAAATGAAGAAAATAGATGCCTCCTTATGCCATACACAAATCCAATGAATATCTACCTGAGCTACGAAGCATTGCGAACTATAGACTAAATATAGATTTTGCATAAGCAATAGTTGAAGTACATAGCTTCAAATATTAAAATTAAGGTGAGAGTAATCCACGTAACGTACCAAGAGATTTTAAGTGAAATGCAACCAACAGAAAAGCTGCAGCCAAGATGTAAATCATCTTAAAGGTCGCATCACTAATTGTTCTAGGTATTGCAGCTTATAAACTTGGACGTGCAACAAAATAGTATAAATTTAACTCCAAATTATCCTTCACCGAAACCTGATAATGCAGGATCACAACTAGTAAAGTGCCCTTGATGGTTCTAATTTGGTGGAGAAAATAAAAAATGTGCTCTCTAGTCTCCATGATGATGTCAGGGCTTGAGAAGAGTTTAACTAACAATTCTCTTATCTTGGTTCTCCATAATAAGCAGTGAAAAATTATAAACTAAAATGTAGCATAAGAGCTTGAGTCAAAGGCTTACCTTCTGCAGGTGCAGAACAACATATGGTACAAACGTCAATGAGAAGTAAAGTGGAAAGGTTTTCCTGAATGTAGCTGATGCAGCATTAGCATTATGAGTTAAGCACGAGTCTGTGTTTGGATGAATAACAGAACAAGGAATAATAGAGGGGAACTCTTCAAGCTTTGTTGATTTAAGTTTCCCTCTGCTAGATAAATAGGCTGATAGTGATGCAACATCCACTGGGGCACCTCTGCAGCTATCTCTCACAGCCTTGTATACAGGCTGAGAAACTGGCCCAGTTTTCTGAATGAAATCGTGATATGATTTTGGCAAGCTCTCAGGACGCATTACAAATGAATACATAACCTGGAAAATGATGAAGTCAATTAGATAATTTAAAGACAAAATCAATAATCATACAGAGCTTCAATCAATTTCTCCCTGATAATGGATTAAGTTTCAAAAATGTACCCAACTCGACAAACAGATAAAGGTAACAAGTACTGGTATCCAATCTTATTGAACAATTACATTACATCCAACAAACAAAATTTGAACTCTGATTTACCTGAGCACATGCATAAGCAAACAACAACGAATCACCATGTCTCCAATGACTTCCCCAAAGGTGAAACTTGTTCTTAGATTTTGCAGAATTATAAGAACACTGATAATCAAACAGCCAATTGTTACTTTACTAAAAACAAAAATGCCAAACTTTTATCAACGCAATGAATCTGATCATATAAATCATGAAACCATTTCTATACCTGAGCAAGCCTAGCTAAAAGATAAAGAGCAAGAGTTCGCCTCCGGTTAGGATCATCTAAAGCTAAAACAGATAACCCTGCAACCGAACCTGCTAAAATTCTGCCCCATCAACCCCTTAAACAATGTTACTATAAACAAAGCAATTGTATTATATATTTCACAAACTTGAAAGACATGAAATACACTTACGCATTAAAAGGCGTCTCTTTTCGTCTAATTTTTCTCATCAAACATCTAATTGCATGATAAGACCCTGTAAATCCCCCAAATAATAAACCAACACGACATGCTTCTTCTCTCACTATCAAATCCTTCTCCGATACAAGTTGCTGCATACAGAACCAAAAATTCATCAATATTTTTTTCCGGTAACAAGGACTCACTCCCATAAGCCAAAGCCCATGATCACTGTCAAACCCCGGGATCTGGACCGCCCGCAAGCCCACATACCTGGCAAATCCGGGTTATAATGGTCAGCAGTCCAGCTCTAACCATTCATTTTTAAAAAAGGGAGTCGCCGGGGTTTGAACTAGCGACCAGGGCTTAGACCACTAGACCGATTCATCAATATTTCAGTTCAGAATTTCACACATTGCGCAAATTAAACACAAAACCCTAAAAAATTTCACAAAATCGAAGTTTCACAAAACCTTGAGATCGAGAATTGAAGAGTAAGACTGTCCTTTAGCAAGCTTAAAAGCGCGAAGTAAAATCCCGACGCCAACTCTAACTCCGTAAGAGAGAAGAAAGCTTTGGCAAAGATTGCCAATTGCATGCGCAACACACGATTCATCAGGTGGATGATCGCACGGTGGATATTGGCCGCGCTGACGGCGTTGGAGCTCCTCTATAGCATCCCGTAACCGCTCCTCCGCATCACGGAGGCGGCGCTCGGCGTCGGAGGTTTCGTCGGCGATGAGAGAAGGCGGTGAGGACGGCAAATTGGGGGATTTAGTGAGAGATGACATTTCTATGAGTTCTGGAGAAGCAATGGATTGTTTAAGGTTTGATTTAAAGTGTTGGGTTTGGTTGGTGGTGATTGGGTTGGTTGGGCCAGTTTGAGTTTGGATCAGTGAAGCAAAGTTTTGTCAGCTGCAACTAATTAATTTGATTTTGATGTGACTTTTCATTTTTGGGGACATTTATGATAGGATTGGATGTTCTGATTTACTGCATTTATGTTTATCATCGAATTGTTGTGAACGTGTGTGTACTTCTCCTTTGGGATTGAATTGCCTTTTCTAGAAAGAAAAATAAATGTGAATTTCAATGAAAGTATTATTTTAAATTATTTAGTAAATGATGTAATTTATTTTTATATTAGTATCAAATTTTACATTACTACTTTTTATATAAAAAATATTAATTAAAAATAATAAACAAAAATTAAACTTAAAATATTAAATAGAAGTTATTGATTAGAATGTTATATCTAAAAATAAAGTATTTATCAAATAAATATGATAAGTTAATATTAATATGGGTTGATTTCCATTTTTAATGTTTTAGAGTATATGCTCTCTTTATAGATATTCAATGTTCAAAATTTTAATGATAATTTTTTTAAAAAAAAGCATTATTCTCCTTTACTTTGATTAGTGGAATAGATAGTACTCATTGACACTTTATCGTCACTATATCAATGTAGAGCTTTTTTCATTTAAATAAATATATATTAATTTTTTAATATATGTGCTCTGTTAAAAAAATATATATTTAAAAGAGATTAGAGAAATTAAAATTATTTCTATTTATAAATATTTAAAATACACTTAATTGAATTAATTTTAATCAACTACTATAAATTAATTATGAATTAGATAATAATAATTTTAATATAAAAATATTTTAATGCACTTTTTATGAGTAATTTTGAATCACTATTTAACAAAAGGGCATTAGAATAGTAAATAAATTAATTATTTAATAAGAGTATTAGTATAATCTTTACTAGGAAAATTAATTGTTTTAAATATGTATATGTAATACCCCAAAATATTTAAGCATTTAATTGGACTACGTGTCCAGTCCTGTTTCGCCAGGGTGGTGATATTGGAAATAATTTTCGAGAAACTTAATATTATATTTCAATTCTAAAGTTAGAATTGGAATTAGAAGGAAAAATGTCAAGAAAAGCTCGAAATAAGGTACAGGGACTAAAGTGGTAATTTAGCCACTACGACTTAAAATGGAAATTATTTCGCCAAGGTCCACGAAATGTTTTATAATATATGTGGTAAAAGTTTCGGATCAATCGGAGACCTTTTAAAATTTGGACGCGGATGTGTTTTGGGCTAAATTGCAACTTTTGAAAAGTTCAAGGACCAAAGTGAAAATTAGCCAACTAAATTTCGAGAATAGTAATTAAGAGATCATTGACGGAAAATAATAATTTTGGGTTAGTATTATTTATATAGATATAAATAATACGTATGTAATTGAGTTAAAAGGATAATTTAACCATTTGGTTAAATTAGAAAGTTTAAAAGAGAATTGGTTTAAGTTAGAGAAATGGAGGACTAAAGTGGCTAATTAGCCAAGATATATACATACATTCCTTAAGAATAAGGAAAGGTATCAGAAGAAGAAAGAAGGAACAGACAAAGGGTTTTCGGCGATTAACTTCGATCCGTCGCCGTTTCGTCGTTTCTCGTCCAAATTGAGCGTTCTTTATATCGATTTGTTCGGAATTCGATTCTCTATATTCCTCAATCTGCAAACCAAGGTAAGTTTGTCATTTTGAGTACTGAAATTTAATAATAAAGGGCTGCCCACATCGAGTTCGAATCGAACTAATCGTAACCACGTCGTTTTTGACGTTTTTGATGATTATTGAGTTGAATTTTGTGTATTATTGATGTAGAAACATGTCGGAACGAGTTAGGGATGTCGGAAGCATGTCGAGGAAAGTTTTGGGGCTGTTTAAGGGTGTCTCACGACGTGAGACATGATCTCGTGTAGCAAGCGAACTTCCAATCGGCATAACTTCTTCGTTCGGACTCGGAATTGATCGATTCTCATTGCGTTGGAAAGAGGAAAGGATTCTCTATATTATCAGCCCTAAAAATCAAGGTAATTTTGATGTTTGATTCTCTGGAAATCAATAGTTTAGGGCTGTTATGTCATGAACGTGTCGAACTAATCGTAACCGTATTGTTTTGACGTTGTTGATGGATTTCGATATGGGTTTTGTGTTAAAGTGATATGAGAGTATGAAGGAATAGATTTAAGGGTCTTTAAGAGGTTGGAACCACCTCGAGGCAGACTATTGGTCTGTTTAGGGTTCCTCACGACGTGAGGAATGATCCTCACGACGTGAGGGATGCCTCACGACGTGAAGCATGATCCTCACGACGTAAGGAAGGGTCCTCGCGACGTGAGAAACCATTCTCACGACGTGAGGGAGGCTTGGCACGATGTGCCAAGCATGTTTCTTCATGGAAATGCCATTCCGAGGCCCGACATGAAGTACCCTAACCCCATAGTAACTTTTGGACTCCGAAAACGTGATTTTTGGACGTAAAACACATCGCTTACGATTAGGGTTTTAGTATTCAGACGACGTTTATGAATTAAACGTACGGTAACTTGAATAGGTGATTGACGAACCGTCAAGCTACTAGACCGACGAGCGGGAATAGCTACGTAATCGAATGACGCATGGAACCTACATGATCGGACGATAATGCAATTTGGGATAGCGGTCACAGTGAGTGGCAAATTTACTTTCGCGTATTATTAGTATAAAAGTTATTTTCATATATATACGTATATTGTTTATACGCATCGCATTACATATGATTGATTCAGATGTTATATGTTTTATCAAGTTTATATATGAAAGACTAGTATGCGATCCGAAGAAACTAGCTACCTATTGGGTGTCAATAGGCTGTGTGATCACCAGTATTGAGTCAGTCTAGTATGTTTGCATTTGAGAAATGACTTGATACAGCTGGGAGCTGATGATGATTATAAAATTTATGTGGCTGAGCCACCAGCGAGTTGAGCTCGCAATTGATATTTACGATTGGGTTTTTGATACGAGTGAGTACTCGGCTACGGTGTAGTCTGGAGTCCCCGTATCTAGTGGCTGGGCCACCAGCGAGTTGGACTCGCGATTGATATTCACGATTGGGTTGATTGATAATGATTATTCGAGAAATGTGTCGCATGCTAGGATATTAGTTTCGTACGGATCAAATACATGTTTATATGTTTTATATTATTGTTTTCTTGAGATGCGATGCTATATTCTTATGATAATACCATTAGTAAAATGCAGACTCACTCAGTATTTCCCCATATACTGACCCCTCACCATTGTTGTTTTCAGGTGATCGGAGTCGGATCAGATAGACCATCTCCTTTGTGTTGGAAGTCGTTTGACTTGCACAAAGCACGTTGTCCTTTAGAGCTGCAGTAGTCCGTATGTGTCTATATGAGATTTACGCTTATTTTCAAACGGTATTTGAAATATGAATTCTGATATAAGAAGCTGTGCGTAACAGTAATGTTTAACCGTTTGATTTCGTCAATCAATTACCATATGTGGGATTGGTAGTGACTGTGACTAGAAGTAGGGCAGGGCTGGATATGGGATATCGCACTGTAAGACCCTAGCTATGACGAATCGTGTTTTAATGGTTTTCAGAAAGTAATATGAGATTTTGATATTTATTAATAAAATGTTTAAACGAGCTTTCTGAAAACGTTTTATATATAATAATATGTTTTTAATTGCGAAAAAATTAATAACGATTTTAGGCTTGCTACGGGTTTCAGAGCTACCACTCCCATTCTCTAGCGCCAGTCGCGGCTCAATAATTTGGGTCGTGACAGTATAAGTCAAATAAACTCATCCATTATGGATGAAGGAAGTAATTAAAAAAAATTAAAAAAATAAAACTTAAAATATTCTATAAATAGAAATTATTAAGTAGGATGATATATCTAAATATACAGTTTTGTCAAATAAATAAGGACATATAGATATTAAGATGTAGTAAAAAAATAAATTTAATATAGAAAAAATTAATCTTATAAAAATTTTCTAACTTTTGAACAATAAAAATATCAAGTATACAATGTGTTATGGAGTTGGTTTCTCAACAAATTAACTATTAATAATAAATATTTTATCTTTGAAAAAAATCATTAAATATTAAATATAAGTGAGTTGAGCGTATTACGGATAATTATACAACACAACCGTTGCGTCATGTCATTCGTGCAACAAACCAATTGTGCGTTAGCCATGTGGAAAATTAAATGATAAAAAAATAAATAATAATTAAAAATTTCCTATCGCAAATGCTCATTAGCTTGATATAAAAATGACGTGGCGCAATGGTTTCTTTTTTTTTTTTATCAAAGGTGGAAATCGACTCTTTAGAGTCTCATGTTAGTTGTTAATTACCGAGGCGTAGTTCGAACCCACAACCTCTCGATGCACTTAGAGACGCCTTAACCATTCAGGCTAGGCCTACATTGGCACGTGGCGCAATGGTTACATGAGATAAACACTCCTGTATTACACTTGAAATGCATATAGATTTGTAAATATATTTATTTTTCGTTATCCTTTTACAATTTTTATTTAATTATGGAAATTAGAACATACATGCAAAAAAATAAAGATTAATTTTCAGATTCCAGTTTTATCTGAACCACTGGTACTATCTTTCCAAGACGACCGCCATTGATTATCATACAATGTAGCTTCATCGGCCAAGTTCTTGAGGTTGTTAAAATCTTCAGTTCGTCTGAGGACCATTATGCTAATAACTGTAACAAAAAGTCCTGCTTTGCAAATAAAGTTGCCAGCTTGGCCAACCATGTCAAGCCCTGTTAATCCGTCCACCACGTATGACATCAAGAATCCCACCATTGCAGCTCTACCTATGGTATGAACCAAATGCAAGAGTTCAGATATACATATATTGTTATGACTAGGGTGTAACCGAGTCGAGTTGATAGTTCGGAGCTTCTCTATATTTAATATTCAAAGCTCGAAACTCAATTCGAAATTGATTGGATTTCATTTCAAATATCAATTAGAATCGTGAATTTATTGAGCTGAGTATTTCGATACTCGAAACATTAATCGACTCGAGTATCTCACAATCGAACTTGATTCCACTAACATCGAATCGATTTCGACTATTTTTTGAATCATTTTGAGTAGTTCATGAGTTTGTTGACATGAGTATTTTGATGCTCAAATCAAAACTTGACTCGAGCAGTTCGACTTTGAACTCGATTCCATTAATACCGGATCAATTGTGACTATTTTTGGAATCGTTTTTGAGTGGTTCGCGCATTTGTTGAACTCGGTATTTTTAATACTGAATGGATAATTGACTCAAATAGCATAATGGTCAAAATTCCAAACTTCTGATAATTTATTTGCTTGCTACATAAGCTATGACAGCATATGAATAAAGAAAAAGTGTTCTGAGACTGAAAATCAAACCATTTATGAGTTCTGCTTCAGGCAGATATGACCTTTTCAGCCATGCCCACCAAGGAATAATAGAGCTCCTGAACAGCACAGGTTCTTCATTAGTGGATATTTCCGGGTACATTTCAAGAAATTTTCTTCTCTTTGCTTCTGCAAAACCAAACAGATTATAGAAAAACATAGTATAAAATACATTGATTTGTGAAATTAGAAGTTATTTTTTTAACATAGAAAGGTTCCGACTGCTAGAGTCTCGGGTGTTAGATGTTAGTAAAGCAGCGTAGGCGGTGTTTAAACCGACGACCTCTTAGAGTTAACTAATTACCTGCTAGAATTAGACCATCCCAATCCATCTGACCATCCTTAACAAACATATTCAGATCCCAAGTACCCTTCTTCCACCGCTCATCAACAAATTTCGGACCAGAGAATTCTGTTTCAGAACCGTTCGATTTACTGTCAGCATTCTTCAGACCATCAGATTGAGAAACAGACTTGTGGTGTTCTTCTGGTATGCTTAAACTTTTTGGACTTTCATCAACATTTAGAGTAACAACATGAGTCGCCTGTTTCGACCCGAGAGAGCGTGCGGGTCTGGATTGAGACTGCTGTTTATTGGTGGTGACATGATGGGAACTGCAAGCTCTCTGCAATGAGGCAGAAATGGAAATGGCAGCCATGGATATTGAATGCTCTAAGCTGTTTGGTTTTTCTTTCAATCGGTTAAAATGGTAGGATAATAAGTAGGAAAATGGCCCATACTTGTATCATAAATAATATTATCCTGTCTTATAAGGTTATGGGCTCCTATGAAATGGTAAAATCTATGATAAGGATTGATGTGAACATTTTCGGAGTGATTCTGTTCAGTTCGGTTTGAAAATGTTTAGATCTTTATAAATTTCTTTTATTCGGTTTTGAGTAAAATCTCAGTTTGGTTCGGTAAAAATCGAACGCACATATTAGAGTATCAAAATGAGCAACTTTATTAACAGCAATAACATTCTTGATGTTGACAACAATCTCTTTTTCATTTTCTGTTTAAATAATAGAGTACATCGCCCCAATAAGAATTCACTTGAATCAAAATATGATTTTGGGGTATTCTGAAAAAATGAGATAAAAATATTTGTAAAATGACAAAAGATGGCAATAACTCCTCCAAGTTTTCTACTTCAGAAGGAATGCCTGAGAATTAAAGACTGAAACAAAGCGGATTTATGCTTCCCATCCCCTTAAGAGTGCAGCACGCGCAACCCGGTTCACTCCAAGGGTAAAGGCGCCCATTCGAAGATTGCAATCGTGTGTCTTGCACATGTTCTTGATGTTATGAAAGGCTCGAGTCATATACCTTTGAAGCTCCTTATTCACTTGTGCTTCTTCCCACATGAAACCTTGAATATTCTGCAAAATTCAACCAACTCAAACTTGTTGAGGAGTTCATCCATATGTAAAATGATGCATTTCAAGCTCTCAACATCCTATCCGATGTCTTACAAATCGGATGCTATTTTAAATGGAGTCCAATCATTATTATCCAAGAAACTATAGGTGATCAACATAATCTTTTTATGTCCCAAAATGAAGCAGTTATTATAGCTACATTGCGCCAGAAATATCATGTTGTGAAATCAGTTAACTGTTACAATAATCGACAAAGCCTATAGGTTTTACAGGATATAGATTTTTTCAGCAATACCTTGTGCCCGAACTTTGTGTTACTATGATGAATATCAGAAAGAGAAACAGCTTTTTTATTTAAATGGTTTCATATGTTACCTGAACCCACTCAAAGTAGCTGACAGTCACACCTCCAGCATTAGCATATATGTCGGGAAGTATCACGACTCCTTTCTTGGATAAAATCTGCATTATCAAACTTTTGTAAATTAGAAATGTATATATCTTCATCATTTTGTTTAGCACAACAAAATCAGAGTTCAGTATTTACTTCATCTGCTTCTGGATCGGTAGGATGATTTGCTGCCTCTACTATAAACTTCGCCTTCACATAGGAAGCATTTTCCCTTCAAATGAAAAGGTCATAGAAATTGGAAATATATTAGCTATGTTTTTTTATCAAATGAGTTACGACTGAAAATAAGAAATCACAACGAAAAAGCAAGGAGCATGTTGCTAGAGTAGGGTCAAACCTGTTTAGAACTCCACCTAAAGCACATGGAATGAGGACATCACACTCATGTACCAGCAATTCATTGGGATCCATAGGGTCTCCACCATCAAAATTTATCAAGCTGCCGGTGGAATCTTTATGCTTAATCAATTCTTCTATATCAATTCCCTTTGGATTCTTGACTGCACCAGTAATATCGCTCACTGCTATAACCTTCCCACCTCTCTCATGAATGAGTTTTGCTGCCCAGGATCCCACATTTCCAAAGCCCTGAAATGAAAAGCTAAAAGTTATTTTTTAATGACATACAATCTCAGATACCGGTTTAGATGTATTTATTTAGAGTAGAACTTCAATCAAGGTTACCTGAATAACAAATGTCAAACCTTCAACAGATTTTCCGTATTCAGCAAGTAGAGCTTCAGTGGCAAAAACAACTCCACGACCAGTGGCAGCCTCTCTACCAAGTGATCCACCAAGATCCTATCATAATAAATTTGGATAGGAGATAAGTATCATTATGTTTAGCTCTAATGTGCTATTCAAATAAGCAAAACCATAAACTTGGAGCGAGATATCTTTAATACTTACTATTGGCTTTCCTGTCACAACAGCAGGAGAGTGACCGTGAAATTTTGAGTACTCATCCAATATCCATGCCATTGTCTGTTTACATTTTTTTAGCTCATAGTTAAAATCATGTCTTCATTTCAAAATTAGACTAAAAATATTAACCGTTTAAAAACAATATACTTAAAGAATGTCATTGGGAGATGACATTACCTGTGCATTAGTACCCATATCCGGAGCAGGAACATCAGTATGAATACCAATGAGATCATGGATCTTCTGAGTGAAGACGCGTGTTAATCGTTCTAACTCGCTCATACTTAAATCCCTTGGGCTGCATCCAATCCCTCCCTTTGCTCCGCCATATGGTATGTCTGCTACAGCAGTCTTCCATGTCATAAGTTGTGCAAGAGCATTAACTTCATCCGGGTTGACCTGTCAAGAAAAGATTTGAGAAACACTTCAACCTCAATATAAATTCATAAATCATCCAAGAGAAAGAAAGAAAAGTGAGTTGTTAAATTTTGATCAAATGAAGCATCTCAATAGAACTTTTGGTCAAATGGAAGAAACAAACTACGAACCATGATGTCCAACGCGAACATCAACTTTACTTTCAAACAATATTCGTATTTTATAGAGATCTCATCATAATAATACGATTTCTGAGTAGGTAAATTCAGGTTATTTCGGATAATACACCAAACTCTCATTTGACCATTCTACACACGATGGTAAGATCCGAATCAGAACAGTTTTAGATCTTAGATCGCGGCGGTTCTTCCAAATAAGTTTCTTCCAATTTGATAAACCAAAGTCAATCTCCAACACTTAGATGAAACAGAAGCAGATTGGCTTCATTGAAAAGCCTAAAGCTTTACGATTTGTACTCAAATTAAAAGCAACAGCATTAAATCCAATTTGATAAACCAAAGTCAATCTCCAGCATTTAAATCATAGAGCTACTAATTACAAATTTATAAAAATCATTACCATCTAATATCAAGAATCCAATTTCACTAAGACAATCACAATCTTTTAACTATCTAATATCAAGAATCCAATTTCACTATGATCAAACACATACCTCAGGATGGTATCTGATACCACCTTTCATGGGGCCACGAGCATTATCATGTTGCACTCTAAATCCAACGTACGAAACCAGAGTTCCATCATCTTTAGGAATTGTGCATTCCACCTGATCAAACCCAACATCATCAGACCAATTAATATCATAAAAAAAGAAAGCAAAAAAAATGCAGTGACAGTTTTTCAAGATTTAAAATACCTTGATCTCCCTAAAAGGGATCAACAGACTCTTCTCAACTTTAGAGTCTAACCCAAGAATCCGCGCAGCATGGCGAAAATTCCTGTTAGTTGCTGCAAGAGCGTTCATGGCTGAACCTTATTTATAAAATCTTGAACCCAGAAAAATAAACTAGCAAATGAATGAAAATCTAAAGAAAGATTATCAAGAATTTGAATGGATACAAGAAATTTGTGAGTATGTGTTTATATAGTAAAGAATAATAATTATAATTAGTAAAAAGGAGTATTATATATAGGGAAGGTAGATTAGAGGATGATTCATTTGGATAATCACAAAACTTTGAGGAGAACAGAAACAGAGCACCAGAGAATGGTAGAACTATTAATTAGTAATATTTCGTCGTAGATACTTAATGAGGCTGTTCCTTTCCAATAGGAAATAAAAGGCAAAATGCTTTTGGAAAATTCAATTCTCTCACGTGTTTCCACCTCATCAAATAGCTTCATTTTCATGAAAAAAATGTTCCTAAACTCGTTGTTAATAATATAGTATTCTATTCACCTTCCTATTTTAGAAATTTCATTTGATAAAGATGGTGTGAAATACTATCTTATACTAGAATTTATTTTAAATTAAAAAAATAAAGATGAAAAAACTTTCCAAAATAGAAAGTAAAATTTCTAAAATGAGATACATAGAGTATTTAATTGTACAAAATTCAATAATTATCTTAAAATTGAATATTTATTATATTTAATAAATAGATCAAATAGTATTTACTTTATAAAAGTAAAATAACTATAACAAGCATCTTAAATTATATTTGCAGAAAAATAAATAAATATTTTAAGATGAAATTTATATTTATTACTTGCATAAAATAACCACAAAAATATAACTAATTTTGATTTAAAAACTTCGTTCTATAGTTATTTTAACTTTCTTAAAGTAACCCCATCTTGATATTTATCCTCCAATCTCCCGATATTCGTGGAGCTCTTTCCCTACGCTGGTTTTCTAGGGTTAGGGTTTATCTTCGTTCCTGAAGTTCTTTTGGTGCATGCCATTAACAAAATATTGTCCCTTGTGGAAGTGATCAATCCCTATCCTTTTCTGTTGCAGGATTAGGGTGTTTAGATATTTTTTAGATATCAGCTACGTAGGCGTGTTGGGCAGGTCTGTCTGCTGAGGTTGGGGGGTTGCGATGGATGGAGATATAGCTGAGATGTATGCCAAACTGAACCTCACAGAGAGCGAGGGTGAGGCAATCAATTTAGAGGATGTGGTTGATGATGAGATTGAACAAAAAGCAAACCTTAGTCTTGTAGGTAAGCTCTTAACAAAAAAACCGTACAATCTGAATCACATGAGGAACGCTCTTACGAGCGCATGGAGGTTGGCAAAAGGGTTCAGCATTAAGCAGATTGGGGATAATCTGTTCGTTTGTGAATTTAAATCAAAAACAGACAGAATTCGTATTTTGAAAGACGGACCTTGGCACTTCGACAAACAATTGATTATTTTCGAACCGCTCTGTGGGAGTTTACAGCCAGGTGATGTTGGTTTGGAAACGAGTCCGTTTTGGATCCGTATTTACAATCTCCCCCTAAACTGTAGAGGTAAAGCTGCGATCACAAAAATAGGGGGAAAGGTGGGGCGGATAGTGGAGTGGAGTGATGAGGAGATGGCGAGTTGGGGTAGATATAGTCGAGTTCGAGTTATGGTTGATGTCTCAAAACCTATTGTTAGAGGCACAAAAATAATAAATCCCCTTGGAGAGAATTGTTGGGTTTCCTTTAAGTATGAGAAAATTCAGAATTATTGTTATTGGTGCGGGATGCTTGATCATATGGCGGCTGAATGTGAAGATAAGCCTGAAGAGATGGAAGTGGAAGAATGGCCGTATGGGCCGACATTACGGGCCACCCCTAAGAAACGGGGATTAATGGGAGAGAGACATGGTAGCAGTCGAAATGATGGAGCATTGAGAAGTAGGACAAATTCTTTGAGCCATACCCCTGAAGGTTCAACTGTTAGAACGGATACTGTCCGTAGAGAACTTAACATGGAGGAACAAGAAGGAGTTGAGGATGAAATCCAGTTAGGTAAAGATGCCAGCAAGACCAAATCTGGTAGTAAGGATGCTGACTTTATTACCAGGGATGCGGAGGGAGCGCATGGCAATTTTGTCGAAGTGCAAGTAGCACAAGTTAATGATACTTCTCAAATTATCTCTGACGGTAATGAAGTGAATGATAAACAGACCTCTGGTGGGAAGAAAAGTAAGAAAAGCACATGGTCTAGGAGCAAATCGCAAAGGAAGCCAGGGAAGGAGGGTGAGGTTATTAGGACAAAGAGTAGTGCGAAACGAGGTATTGATGATATGCAGGTGGATTTTTCTCCAGTGAACCTTTTCTCAAAGAAAGCTAGGGATGGGTTGCTGGATCAGTTTAACAATTTTGAGATATCGGCGGAGACTGTGGAGCAGTCTCGCCGGAAGCCATGAAAATCTTTAGTTGGAACCTCCAAGGTTTGGGGAATCCTTGGACGGTACGTGCTCTTAATTTTTTTATTCATAATTCATCCCCTTCCATTTTCTTTTTGATGGAAACAAAGTTAATAAAGAGTGAATTTAACAGTATTTGTAGGAGTTTTCGGTCGTATAATTCTTTTATTGTTGACTCTAGTGGTAGAAAAGGGGGTTTGGCTCTCTTTTGGAAGAATAATGTAGATATTCAGATTAGTGGCTTCTCTAATAATCACATTGAGTTTGTTTGTGCTGATGTAGTTGAGAATTGTAGTTGGAGGGGAGCTGGAGTGTATGGATGGCCTGAATCGACTAATAAACATCTTACATGTGAGTTAGTTAGAAGGTTGGGGTTGCAGGGCATGAACCCGTTATTGATGTTTGGAGATTTTAATTTGTTTCTCAACCACTGTGAGAAGAAAGGTGGCAGGATTGTCGAGCAGCGGGAGATAGATTGTTTCCGAGAGGCTTTAGTCGATAGTGATCTGGATGATTTGGGTTTCTCTGGTAATGCGTATACTTGGTCTAACAGGCGAGAGGCAGATCAGAATATTCAGATTCGATTGGATAGATTTGTTGCAAATGGCCAATGGCGAGATTTTTACCCGGATAGTCGTGTTAACCACCTTGCTCGCTACCGGTCAGACCACTGTCCGATTGTGATCGACACTAGCACTGTTCAGATTCTAAAAGCTCCACGGCCGTTTCGATTCGAGCAGATGTGGTTGAGACATAACCAGTTTGAGGGAGTTGTCAAAGATTGCTGGAATACAAACAGAGAGGCATCGATGGATATTATGGGTAAACTGGAAGCTTGCGGCAATCAATTGAAGTCCTGGGCTCACGATAATTTTGGCAGTGTTAGAAAGCAACTGAAAACAAAGATGGATAGTATCAAGAAGATGCAAGAAGATGATGGGTTTACAGATTCAGACCAGCAGGTTAGTGCGTTAGCTGCAGAAATCGATGAACTGTTAAACAGGGAAGAAATCATGTGGCGCCAACGATCTAGAGCAGATTGGCTCCGAGAAGGGGACCGCAATACCAAGTTTTTTCACCATAAAGCTTCGAGCCGAAAGAAAAACAATAGTATCTTCAGAATTCGGGATGAGTTTGGGGATTGGAAATATGGTGAGCATATTCCTAAGGTGGCGATTGCTTACTTTCAAAAGCTGTTTACTACCTCTAATCCAATGAACCAGAATTTAGTTGTTGATTGCGTCAACTCAGCGCTAACTGGTGAACAGTATAATGAGCTCCAACGACCCTTTCGAGAGGAGGAGATTCGATTAGCTTTAAAGCAAATGGGTCCAACTAAAGCTCCAGGACCAGATGGTATGCATACGCTATTCTATGATTCGTTTTGGCAGGTTATCGGTTCAGACGTAGTGCATAGTGTGTTGGAGTTTATGCGCACAGGTGTGATGCCAGCAAACATGAACCACACTTATATAACGCTCATCCCTAAAGTTGTGGATCCGGAATCAATGAAAGACCTGCGCCCGATTAGTCTTTGCAATGTGATATATAAGCTGATTTCAAAAGTTTTGGCAAATAGACTAAAAGGTGTGCTGCCTTCTATCATCGATGAAGCCCAGAGTGCGTTTGTCCCAGGGAGGCTTATTACGGATAATGCTATTGTGGCGTTTGAAATGTTTCATTCCATGACCAAGAGATCGCAAGGAAAAAATGGCTCGATCGCGCTCAAACTAGATATGAGTAAGGCGTACGACAGGGTAGAATGGAGTTTTATCGAAGCAATTATGAAAAAGATGAATTTTCCTGCTCACTTCATTAAGCTTATTATGGGATGTGTTACGTCGGTTTCTTATTCTGTAATGATTAATGGTTCTCCGTTTGGTCACTTCTGTCCCCAGAGAGGGATTCGTCAAGGCGATCCCCTCTCCCCTTACTTGTTTTTGCTATGCGCAGAGGGGTTCTCGGCTTTACTGAGGCAGGGTACTCGAAATGGTGATATCTCCGGTGGGCGTGTTTGTAGAGGTGGTCCGAGAATCACTCATCTTTTTTTCGCGGACGATAGTGTGTTATTTGTGAAAGCTACAGACAGGGAGTGTTCAGCCATAAAACGGATTATTTCAGTATTTGAAGATGCGTCGGGCCAAGTTGTGAATGGTGACAAATCCGAATTGTGTTTCAGCGCTGCTACCCCGATAGCTAATAGGCAATCTATTCAGAATATGTTGGGGTATGAGGTTGTTAGCCATTTTAAGAAGTATTTGGGGATGCCAACGATGGTGGGTCGCTCAAAAAAATCAATATTTGGCTTTCTTCGTGATCGGCTGCATAAACGGGTTCTAGGATGGAAGGAGAATTTCCTCTCAAAGGCGGGTAGAGAAGTCCTTATCAAGTCCATTGCCCAATCTATCCCTACGTACATAATGAGTTGTTTTGCGTTGCCAATGTCTTTCTGTGATGAAATGCAAAGTATTATCTCTAGATTCTGGTGGAGTGGTACCGACGATAAGCGCAAAATCCCGTGGGTTAGCTGGCGTTCTATTTGTCAAGCAAAGAAGGACGGGGGACTTGGTTTTAGGAACCTACGAGCTTTCAACATAGCCATGTTAGGGAAGCAAGCCTGGAAGCTGATACAGGAACCAAATTCTCTATGTGCGAGGGTTCTACGTGCAAAGTATTACTCTAATTCTGATTTTACTCGGGCTAGGCTTCGACCAGGTTCTAGTTTCATTTGGCGCAGCATAATGGAGGGAAGAAAGGTTTTAGATTGTGGTTTAGCTTGGAGGGTGGGAGATGGCAAATCCATTGATGCGAAAGTTGATAAATGGATTACTTCATCGAGCTATATGAAACCGGTGGTCTGTACAAATTTGCAGGATGGGTGTCGGGTAAGTGAGTTTATTAATGAGGAGTTGGCTAAATGGGATGTGGAGAAACTTCAATCGTCCTTCGTGCAAAATGACGTCGATTCTATTCTTCAAATTCCTATTAGTAACAGACTACCACCCGATAAGCTGTTTTGGGTTCCTAATAAGAATGGTAATTACTCCGTCAAATCTGGGTATTACCAAGCTCGGAGTATGGTGGAAAGGGATGTAGCTTCGTCTTCAGGGAACTCAACGATGAGAGGATACTGGAAACAAATATGGCGCTGCAATGTTCAGCCGAAAGTCAAGCACTTTTTGTGGCGTATTGGTCACGACTCGCTTCCATGTAATGTTAATGTGGCTAAGAGAATGCCTATGGTGTCTTCGTTATGTCCTAGATGTGGGATTAAGGAGGAAACCAATCTTCATGCCCTGAAGGAATGTGAGGCTGTTCGTGGATTGTGGCTGTTATCGCCGCTGTCCCTGCGTGTGGATAACATGCAAAGTGGTTCTGCAGCGGAGTGGCTTAGCACGATGTTTCAATCGTTGAAGGTGGAGGAACTTCAGATATTTATCTTATTGACGTGGATGATATGGAATGACAGAAATAATATTGTATTTGGAAACAACAGGGTGCACCCATCTCGGCTGTTTAGCAATATTCTATCAATGATTTCAGATGCAGCTAAAAATTCCCAGATTCCCATCGGTGGTGATGTTGCAGTGGTTCATTCTTGGCAACCTCCCCCGGCGTTATCAGTTAAGGTTAATACAGATGCAGCTGTTTCAATTGATAGGAAACGATCTGTGGTTGGAGCGATATGCAGGAATAGCGAAGGGACAGTAATCAAGAGTGGGGTGCTGGTGCTTCATGGAGTTATTGATGCTGAAATTGCAGAAGCATCTGCTGTCCGGTTTGGTTTACAAGTAGCAGCTGAGATTGAATGCACGGAGCTGATTATGGAGACTGATGCACTTGGAGTGGTTCAGAGACTTCATAACCCGAGTGGCGCCAGTGATCATGTTCAGTTGATTATAGAGGATTGTCTTGCCACCGCGTTACCGTGCTCGATTCGTTTTCAGCATGTTAGAAGATCTTGTAATCATATCGCCCATGCTTTGGCTAAATGGGGGATGTTCATTGGTAGAAATTGTTTATTTGACGGTGAAGTGCCTTTCCCGATCAACGAACTCTTTGTTAATTCGTCTTAGTCAATAAAGAGTATTTGTTTCTCAAAAAAAAAAAGTAATCCCATCTTCTTTTTCATTTTCCCTTATAAATCAGTATAATTTTTTGATTCATATAAAGAAATATATTTATTAATTTTGTTACTATAAAACAAAAACAAATATGTAAAGCTACTATTTTTATTAATTTAATATAATTTGTATTAATAAAATTAGAAGTAACATAACTTTCAAAAAAGGCAAGTAATCTTAGAAAATGATAGTGCCAAAATTCGCAAATTTGACTGTTTTGTAATTTTGTACACTAAAGGTATCCATATTTAATGGAAAATCTGGACCCTTGATTTACCTTGACCCTTGGATCTCATCAACCTTCACCAAATACACACTCAACAAAACTTCCATTCCGTTTAATTATTCAAATATTAATACACGACATTACACCACGATTATTAGTCAACTGCCTTGCAAATCATTTTAATCCACGTGAGATTATAGCATGCTTTTGTTGGCTTTGACCCAGCTCACAACCATAAAAGATAAGGCGTTTTCGTTCGCAGCGTCTCAGCAATGCCGTGGACTGAAAGTTTCAAAAAGGCTGCCAGCTTTTGCTTTGTTGGCGGGGCTGTGACTTGCCACGTCAGGTTATCCCTAAAATAAAATTATATATTTATATAAATAAAAATAGATAAAAAGGTCGGTGATGTGTGGACCGTTACAATTTAGAAGCTTCATTCATTTTTCCTGCAACAGCAAAAGAAAAATACATGAGAATGCAAGGCAAATCATGGCCATCTATGGAAAAAGTAATGAGAAAGTTGCATACTTTCTTTTCCTCCGATCAGTTCCGCTACTTCTCATGTCATTTTTGGCAAGAGCAGATCCATATGGCATGGGAGAAATTGCAGAGGCCGGAGTGGATATGGTTGTTGGAGGAGGAACGGGTGGTAATTGTTGCACCGGAGCTGGAGGAGCAGGTTCAGGAAGCGGTCTCGGTAAAATGTGCTTCAATCGATTGTTTCTATAGTTCTTCCAGAAGAAGAATTGCTGTCTATGAGCCACCTCCTAAAGATGCAGGCATCAGCAAGTGGATTCCAATTAACCAAAAACAGTTAACTAAATTGACCATGAACAATCAAATAACTAACTTCAGTGTTAATTTGCGGCAAAATGATTTTTTTTAATTCGTTAATATTGCTAAAGTGGATTACTTGATTGGCCCAACTAAAAAAAAATCATAACTTGAATTGAGTTGGAGTTTGAATAAGATTGCCCCACGCACTTAATTGTCCAATTTTTTTTAAGGGATACATATCAAAATCATGGATATATAAAATCCATTTGCCTTAATTTCAACAGGAAGATCCATGGTTCTACATGGACTATCTATGAATGAATTCAGCCTCCGAGTCATTCAGTTTAATAAGGAGGAATTAATACAAAAATGTCTTCTTGTTACAGTAGTTTTATCTTTTATGTAATAAGCCCATCAAATAACTAAAATTTCAACAGAAATTGATAATTCTTGTTAAGATGCTTGCTGAGGAGCATCAGACCATTCTTAAGATAGATTTGCTTCTAGTTTAAGACTCCAAAAGAGCAAGTTACAACATAGTGAAAAAGACTGATAATCGAATGAGTCGGTGGGAAAAAACTGAACCAGATGCAATGAGCCCGTGATCGAATTATGTCTATAATAAGCAACCAAAGAAAAAAAATCACCATCATTAATAGTTTTCAGTGGTATTGCTTTTCATATTCATCTGAAAAGGATGCATATTAGTTATTCGAGTTCATGAACTAGCATATATGAGCCTTAAGGGATGTAAAACATTAATCATAATACATTAATCTATTATTTGTATGAAGGCTATAAAGGAGGCATAAGAAAGGAACCTTGCTGCCGGGGTGTGCCATTGCATTGCGAAAGCTTGCATTTTGAAGCAATTCGAGAAAAAATAAGCAATGAGGATACCTGCAATCATACCAGATAATGAGATCAGGCATGAAAAACATAGCGGAGAGTGATCACGATTTTACCAGAAATAAGAACAGAAACATGAACCGTGCTCACTTAAAGATTAGTGAAACAATCAGTTCTATAAAGCAAGGAACAGATAGATACATCATTTCTTTTAAAAATATGAGAAATTTGAAAGTAAAACATTTGCTTAAGTAACATAATCTAATAAAAACAAGAAAAAACTCACATTATAAACTTGATGTACTCGGGTCTTTGCCAGTACTGAAGGTACTTTAAGTAGCCAATAAACGCTTCATCGTCAAAATAACGATTTTGAGCCAAATCTACATTCCCATCAAAAAAACCAGAAACTCAAGAACTAGGCATAAAGTCGTGTACATAAATTTAGAAATATGAACAAAAACAAATACTAAACGCAAAAGAAAGTTGTCAAATTTGATGAACTAACAGTGTATATAAGTAGGATTAGCTAGACATTGCACAAATTCCATCTCCAGCAAAAACCTCTGCCGTCCATCGTCGGGATCCTTGAACACACTCTTCGGTCTGAAATTATTTCAAAAATAAGTTATAGTCAAGTGAACTAAATAAATAACTCAAAATCAAAGCTTATGAGTAAAGAGAGAGAATTCACGATGATGGTGTATCGGGCGTGCTATCGGTTTCTTTAGAAGATGATGAAGAAGAAGACATAAATGCACAGATTAAGAACAGTCAGGAACCAATAAAACCTTCTAATTAGATTCTGCGCTCTCCAATTACTTTGCTGTTGCAAGAAAATCAAATCAAATCATTACTAATTTTTTTTTTTGAGAGAAAATCATTACTAATTAAGAACAACTAGTTGTGTGACCTAAATTACACAAAAAAACAAAGCCAAATAAACATATAAAAAGAGGCAAATTAGCGGACGGAAAAAAGAGACCGCACCTTGCAGCGGACGGAAAGAGACAGCACTGGCAGCAGCAGCAACGGAGGTGGTGGATAGTAGCGTAGGCGGAGGCGGCCGGGAAGGATACGGTACTGGCAGCGGCAGCTAGCGGAAAAGCACTGAAAGAAAAATTGTTTCTGCTATTTTTTTTAGGCTAAATGTTATAAAAAGGCCAAACCTTTCATAAAAGTTTCACAAAAGTTTAGACCTTTCAATTTTGTCGATTTTGGCAAAAAAATTGATCATTTAGTTTCACAAAAGTCCTGACCTTTCAATTTTGTCAATTTTGGCCAAAAATGGATTATTTGGTTTCACAAAAGTCCTGATCTTTCAATAGTTGGCAGCCACATAGGCGTCACATAGGCGCCACATAGGCAAATTGAAATCAAATTGAGAGTTGGCCACAACTGAAACCAAATAATTTGTTTTTTGCCAAAATCGACAAAATTGAAAGATCAGGATTTTTGTGAAACTTTTATAAAAGATTTAGTCTTTTTACGATATTTGACCTTTTTTTATGTTACTATTTTACAAATGACAATGAAAGAAAAAAGTATCATTACAGGTTTTATTTATTTTTAGATACATTTTTTAATTTAATTAATTAATTTTACATAACATTTCAAGCCAAAACTATACAGTTTATTTATATTTATATTTGAAAGCAATTAATAAATTTTACAAGTGTGGTGAGTAATAAAATATAGGCTTAATGCCTTAAAAAATCCCGATCTTTCGTCCCCTTTTCAATCTTACCATGACGTTGAAAAATTTGTTAATTTTACCCTAATTTGTATTTTTTTTATTTCAATTGTATCGTAAAACATAAAATTGTCTTTTCTTTATCAAACAAAATTTCAAAAAAATTCTTTAAAAATGATCAATTTAATATAAAAAATTAATCTAATGTAAAAAGGGTCAATTTAGAGAATTTCTTTGAACTTTTCTCAAATAAAAAAAGTTCAATTTTGTGCTTCATGGTACAATTGAAATGAAAAAAATGCAAAATAGGGTAAAATTGACTGATTTGTAACGTCAGGGTAGAATTGAAAATGAGGTGAAAGGTCGGGATTTTTTAAAACATTAGGCCTAGAATATATAATGTTTTTTTAACAAACTAGAATATATAATGTCAAATATGAAATATACAATCTTTTATTGAATATTTTTAATAAAAAGTTTACCATTTTAATAATTAGTAAAAGATTACTATTTCTCATATCTAATTCCAGCTCTTCTGAATGGTTCTTTACGATTTCCAATATGTATGATGTGGAATCATGTTCAAGAGAGTTTAAGAGGAATCTAATAGTAGTAATTATCCAAGAATATTATTATAGCCCCACTTCACTTCCTCTTACAATAAAATTGTATGCAATGAACAGTACTTGTACATCAGAATTTCGCACATGAGCCAATTATAATCACTCATAAACAGGCACCTGATATGAAAAAATAGAGACTCCCCTTCAATGCCAAATCTCGTAAAATAATTATGTCGTGAACATATTCATATTCAAGTATCAACTACATTGCACAAAATGGTAACTGATAATGCATTGTTGACTTGAAGCCATCATTCCATACAAGGTACCTTATGCTTTGTTTATCATCACTCTGCTGTTTACAAGGGATATTTAAATGTTAAGTAACCATCAATTAACATGAATGACAAATTACTACAAGCCCACAGCTAAACTGTTAAAATAACAGTATCCGGTGATTTCTATATTAAAAGGCTTTCTAAACCTCACTGAGAAACTTTAAAATCTTAAAACATGAATTAACAACTACACTGGAAACGGAAACAAATAATCTCACAGCATTTGCACATCTGGCGCCCCCTTAAGTCTTATCTCGTATAAAGCAAGCAAATGCAAATTTGTTTGGTGAGCAGGAATCTAGCACTCCTGCAAGCTATCAATTTGAGAAAAATCAGACTGGCCTTTTCCATCCAAATGACGGTAAAAGTCATCTCATCTCTTCGTACATACAGAATACTGATAACCGTTACAAATCCATATAGGTCTTCTTAGTATGGCCTATAACGCATGGGTCTCCTGAACCTTGGAACCCTCCTGCACATGAAATAATTCGACAATATGAACAATCAAGAAAAATAAAGTCACTGCTATTTCAGAGTACAAAACACTTGTCAAATAAACAGACCAATAGTCCCTGCAAACATACGTAACCTATAGGTAGGGGAGTAACTGAACCGATCAACGATATGCTATAAATGAAAATGACTACCATGAGATACAAAATAATCAAACAGCAAGCATGAGATGGCTCATGCCTCGGGGTGCATTTAAAATATGACGAATAAAAGGCAGCACAGACAGCATAACAAATAAGGTGTGGAAACATCCATGCATGAGGGTTAACAGATAACAGCCTGAATGACCTAACTCATCCCAACTTACGTAGCTCTATGTAAAAATAAAATTATCTTCGTAACCAAGCTAGCCACTTGAAAAGAATATTAGAATGATAGGAATCGACAGATTCAATGATGGTCTGCTTTACACTAGCCACTACATAAGTTGAATTGAAAATCTCTAGCCTAAAAATATTCAGACATTTGTTAAAGATAAGGACATAAGCTGCACCTTCTCCTGATCTAAAGAGTACATGAATGCTCATCACAATGACATAATACAGCTACCAAAATAATAAGCTATACAAATGCCGAGAAATAATTGTAATTAAAAAGAAAAAAAAAAGAACATTACAATATTAAAAACAAATCATACACATGCACAACACGGACACCAATCAGTACCAATAGCACCGAGGAAAAATCTTATATTGATCCATTAAGAGCATCATTAAGTGCTTTTAGAATCTTAAAACACACTTGCATAAAAATGACAGACAGTTATTACATACTAGGGACATTCGAGGAGGCTTTGCTTATTGTCAAAAGTGCAAATGAATACAAACAACAGTCAAACAGCTATTTATTGGTTTTAATACATCAACCTTTTTATCGTAATCTTCAATGTTTACATATGTTTTATGAGACTCTTAAATTTAAGTCATATCTATCTCAAAAACTGATAAATCTAAATAAATAAATCAACTATTAAACAAACCATCTTGTATGTACTCAAAATATGCGTAGAAAGAAAGCAAGCATGAATGTAGTATATTAAATCATAGGTAAAAGGAGTACACACGGTTTTTCTTTAATCTAATTCCTTCATCATCCAAGTCACCAAATTAAGTATAAAGATAATGCTTACCCATAACCATATGAGGGATAGAAAGGAGCAGCCATAAATGGCCTTCGAGATCTGAATCCGGAAGGACCGGAGCGCCTTCCTCGATACTGTTTCATTCCGGGAACATTGGTTCGCTTAGCAGACACCTAAAGATAAATCAGAACCATCAATATAGTCATACCATCAAATCCAAAGGGCAATAACAGCAAACGAAAGCTAGAAGAATACCTTTAATTGACGGCCGTGCAATTCTGATTCGTTCAACAAAACAGCATTTGGAATGGCATCAGCCTCAACAAATTCAACATACGCAAAACCCTTTGGCTGTCCAAACTTGTCAGTCAAAATTGTTACTCTGTTTACGGTTCCACAAGATTGAAAATGCTGTTGAACTTCTTCAGGAGTGCAGGCGTAGTCTACCTGAAGTCAAAAATATAAATGAGCAACAATTTCTCACAATGACTCTACAGAATAGTAGTTTCACACTAGCTGAAAATCAGAATACAACATGGAAAGCATCTAATTCCAAAAAAGATCATCCAACACACAAGTTTTCCAAAACCTAAATACAAATCTTCATCTAAACTGTGCTAGCAAATACTAGAAAACAAACATTAAAACCATTACAAATAACAAGCATTAAGCATAGTTATGCTTAACCGACCAACCATGAATAAAAACATTGTAAACACATGAGAAAAGGACTGTAAACACTCACATTACCAACATATATAGATCGCGCATCCACCTCCTCCTTCTCGGCCTGAGTTGCAGAACCACTTGACGAATCTGCACACATAATCAAAAGGGATTGTGACCTAAACTACTGCTTCAAGTAGTGAAATCAATATGTATGGTGCATACATTTAAATCAAATAAATAGTAATAAAAAATAAATCAGTCGATACAAATCGTAAATCAACATATAAGTTTAACATCATATTCTTACTCTATTAGGATATATAAAATTAAACACATACAATAATATGACTCCAATCAATTAAAGTTGACAGGAAATGACATTAACACACTATAAACTAACAAATGCATACATTAATGATTAATGTGAACAAACATTTACTTAATTTATCAGTTTATCTTGAGCTAAATTTGTTTACCAGGAACAGCTCCCATCTCTTTCTCAACCTTAGCCTGCATTTCACGAAGAGCGCCAGCTTCTTCTTCGATCTCTTTAAGTCTCTTCTTCATGTCCTCCAAATCCTAATCCATCACACCTTTAAATTACTAACAAAGTACAGTAAAAAACAAAAGAAATTCAAAACAAAAACAGTAGAGAATCAAAACAAACCTTAGAATTAGGATTTTGCTGGTCATATTCTTCTTCAGCGTCTACTTCGTCGTCAGGTCTAGAAGACATATCAAAATCGGCGTCCATCTCTCCGTCGTCTGGGATTTCACTTCCGTACACTTCATGCTCTTGCTCTTGCTCTTGGTGATCCATTTTGTTTCTGCTACGTGTGAAATTATGCTGTGTTTTTCTTTGGGTTTTGAGTATTTATGGAGCTTAGGTCAGGATTATGGTGTGAATTTTATGAATTGTGAATTTCTGTGTGTGTGCGTGAATCGATTGGGGGAGAAGAGAAAGGTTATTTTTGTGAATTTTGTGGAGCTACTCTTGGGTTTCTATCTTCAGGATCCAATGTTGTTGGGCCTTCAGACTGTAGAGCCTAGCCCATATAAGTTGTACCGACACTTGCTGATTTCTTCTGTTTGTTTTTATCTAAAAGGTTAATTACTTAAAAAAAAAAAAACCACCTTAAACTTTTTTTCGTTTATAACTTGAACTTAAGAAACAGTCATTTGTACCCAATTTTGTATGTTTATATTTCGTCCCTACCCAAAAGTATTAAGATTGTCTCTTTTCACTTGAAAAAAAGTTTAAGATAATCATTCAATTTATATTTATATACTAATTAAACGTATGATATAACCTTCTATTTAATTGTTTTTATTTTTTTCATCTTTTAAATCATTAAATTATGAATTATATTCTTGTATTTGATAGAGATGAAACCTAAAAATTCAAAATTAGGTACAAAATACTTTTTTACAAAGGTTAGGATATAAACGAAAAAAAGTTCAAGCTGAGTTTTTTTTTTAAGTAATTAGGTCTTATTTAAAAGGTTTAATCACTCTAAAAATATCTCATCTTTTCGATTTTTGGCTTAAGGTCTGAAAAACTACCGACCTTTCAATTTTTTTTCAATTGCACCCTCACCTTGTAATTTCTTCAATAGCACCCTATTTCGTATTTTTGGCTTTCAATAGCACCCCGACCTTGTAAAACAGTCAATTTTATCCTATTTTGTATTTTTGACTTTCAATAGCACCATAAATTATCAAATTAAACTCATTTATCGAAGACTTATTTGAACTTTTTTCAAGTTAAAAGATTTGTTTAAAAGTGTTCAAGTAGAAAAAAGTATGATTTAACCTTTAAATTTAATTTTTTTGAAAATTTTCATCCTTATAATAATCAAATCATCTAATTTTTTTACTTTAGGGTGCTATTGAAAGTCAAAAATACAAAATAGGGTGCTATTGAAAAAATTACAAGGTGAGGGTGCTATTGAAAAAAAATTTAAAAGGTCGGTAGTTTTTCAGACCTTAAGCCTCGATTTTTTTCGTTTATGGCCACAGCTTTTAAAATCGTCAATTTTAGTCTATTTTTCAATCTCATTGTAAATTAGTATAAACAACATATTGAATTTTTTTTTTCACTTCAATCTGGACGATTGGGTACAATTGAAAGTGAAAATTGAAAACTGAGCTAAAATTGAAGATTTTCAAAAATGTGGCCATAAACGGAAAAAAATAAAAAAATAAAATATTTTTAAGTGATTAAACCTATTTAAAATTGATATCAAACTTTAAAATGACGTGGCAGATTGAATTGCTAAAATGATGGATATTTTTGAATATTTTAATTAAAATTAAATTAATAATGCCTGAATTTTTCCAAATTGTTTATTCTGAATTCCCAACATAAATTCCCCATTTTCCTCTGTTTTTTGTTTTTCCCTGTTAATTGAAATTTGTTAAATCTAATATTTATAAATCATTTACAAAAGCCGAATTAAAGAAAAGGAAACGCTGAATATATATATAAAACAATGTCAAAGTTTACATAAAAATTACTGTACACAGTGTTAAACAACATCAACTGTTCGGAAATTAAACAAACACGACACTACAAAGACGTAGTGTCGTTAGCATCTGCCGGGGCTGGGGGAAACTGTGGGCGATACTCCGGAGGAAGGTTCGGTATTATCTTCGCAATCTCCGCACGGATAAGCGCGGTCATCCGCTCCTCGTTGCTAGCCTGTAGCTGACGTCGAAACTCGGTCATCCGCTCCTCCAAGGCGGCTGTAATCTTCCGCAGTCTCTCCTGGATGGCGGCCTGCACACGGCGCTCGAAATCGTCGTCCTCCGGCTGTGACTGCGAGGAGCTGCCGCGCAGCCTGCTACTCGTGGCCGTATCGACATACTTACTGATCGCCGAACCCAGCCCGGACTCACAATGCTTCTTGTTGAAGCTCTCGATATTCAAAAACACCTGATTCTTGTCCACATCCGCTGGACTCGAGGAGATACTCTCTCCGGTCGTCGGCTGAGACGCATCAGCAAGCCTTTGAGCGATCGCATCCTACAAAAAAATTGAAAAACATATCAGTTTAGCATTATCACTACTAATAATGCATAACATATTAAACGTAATCCTAATACTAGTAAATGAAACATTTTAATCATTACAAATAACAAGCATAGTAATGCTTAAACAACCAGCCATGAACAATAAACATTGTAAAAACAGGAGAAAGAACTGTGAACACTGAACACTCACATTACCAACATACATAGATCGCGCATTCACCTCCTCCTTCTCGGCCTGAGAAGGAGAACCCCTTGAGGAATCTGTACACATAATCAAAACCGATCGTGATCTAACGTACTGCTTCAATTCAAGTAGTGAAATCAATATGTATGGTACATATATTTAAATCAAACAAGCAAAAATAAAAAATATATCAGTTGATACAATTCGCAAATCATCGTAAGTTTAACATCCTGTTCTTACTCTATTAGGACGGATAAAATTAACCAAATTCAATAATATGACTCCAATCAATCAAAGTTGACAGGAAAACTAACAAATGCATACCTTAATGTGAACAAACATTTATCTAATATATCAGTTCATTAAACTTACAAAGTAATACTAAAACACAAATTAATTAAACAAATAAAACTCGCAATAATATAGAGAAGAGCTGAAAAAATTACCAGGAACAGCTCCCATCTCATTCTCAACCTTAGCCTGCATTTCACGAAGAGAACCGGCTTCTTCTTCGATCTCTTTAAGTCTCGTCTTCGTGTCCTTCAAATCCTAATCCATCACACCTCTAATTACTTACAAAGTGCAGTAAACATTTAAAAAAGCAAGACAATCAAAACAAACCTTAGAATTAGGGTTTTGCTGGTCATACTCTTCTTCAGCATCTACTTCATCGTCAGGTCTAGAAGACATTTTGTTTCTGCTACGTGTGAAATTATGCTGTGTTTTTCCTCTGGATTTTGAATGTTCATGGAGCTTAGGTTAGGATTATGGTGTGAGTTTATGAATTGTGAATTTCTGTATGTGCGCGTGAATCGATTGGGGGAGAAGGGGTATTTTTGTGAATTTTGTGGAGATAGTTTTGGGTTTCTGGGCCTTAAGACTGTAGGGCCTAACCCAAATAAATTGGAGAAAAATTGAGAAATACCTAATTTATACAACAATAATTAGACAATTACGGGACTATCTTTCAAAATTAAAAATTATCATGTCCATCTTTTATTTTTCAAAATTAACTTTTCTAAATTAGCAAAATACGAAATTATTAAATAAGGTAAGTTTCACTTGATAATCAAATCTTCTCCTACAATCTCTACGAAAATCAAATTTTAAGATTACAATTAAAATCTTTCAAAAAGCTGAAGAATCCAGATTTTGCTGCCAAAGACGAATTTCTGCCGACGCACAAATCACCACCGGTTGAACAGATTTGTCTCCGTTTTTTGGAAGCCATCGTTGCCGCTGCCGCTGAGAGAAACACTATTAACGCTGAAGAAAAAAACCAGTGCCGCCATGAGTGAAATACAGAGCCGCCATTATTGGAGATCCTGATTTAATTTTATGTTGTCTGTATGGCTGCCAAAGATTTTAGATCTGAAGATGAATGAAACGATAGTGTTTTGGTAATGATTCTAATTTTCAAAGGCTCCATAATTGTCATGTACATCTTAAAAAGCATTCTTCCATAGAAAAATGAGTTACTGAGGTGTTTGAAGAAAGCATTGTCGATAGTGGTCTGATTTTGATATTGCACTCTTGGTGTTTGAAGAAATGCCTATGAGAATTTGTATTGTTTCTGGTGTTGGTCAACCAATGGTTAATATTGAGTAAACTGTTGGTTAACTTGTTGGTAAACTTGAATTGTGTATTGTGAATATATCGTTAGTAAATTGTTGGTAAACTTGAATTGTGTATTTAAAACAAATTGTACCTTTTAAAAAATTATTAATTTTACTTTTAATCACTAATAAATATATAGTCTATTAACTAGTTACCTAATGGTCGACCGAACGATGACCAATTATATACTGAATTAGTAGATTGTTAATAAACTTGAATTTTGTATTTTAAACATACCTTTTAAATAAATTATTAATTTTATTTTTTACTCCATTAATGAACTGTGAGTAAAACACTAATAAAATTATAGTCTACTAATTAGTTATCTAATGGTCAACTAATCGATGACCAACTATAAGCTGAGTTAAACTAGTTCATTAGTGTTTTAAAAGTTAACCAAAAGCTGATCAAATGTTATACATGCTAACAAAACGATTTATTTATTGATTTACCAATATAATACCAATTGTACAATTAATAGTATATAAAATATTTAATTTAATAAAATATAATACAATAAAAAAACAAAATTCATCAACACTTTATTATACCAAACAATAACCAACTATGTGCTAAAATATTGTGAATTAATTAATTAACACACAATTTAACTAATTGAAATTTTCATTCTATCTATGATAAAGACGTATAGCTAATAAACCCATAATACATTACAATCTGAACTCAACACTATATTGCAAACTATGGTATAATGGTTAACTAGCAACAAAATAAATTCAGCATCAGTTTATAACGATTGTATTAATGATATATTCAAAATAAAATTTATTACAAGTTAACCAACAGTTTACCCAATGTTAAACATTAATTAAAGTTCTCATTTTATGCTAAAAATATATAGCTAACAAAATTAAAATATATTACAATCTGAAATCATACACTGTATTGCAATTATGGTATAATGGTTAACTAGTAACAAAAAAAAATTCAGCAACAATTTACTAACCATTTTATTAATGATATACTTAAAATAAAATTTATTACAAGTTAACGAACGGTTTATCTAATATTAACCATTGGTTAACCAATATCTAATATATTGCAAACATAAATAGATATTCTCATAAACATTTCTTCAAACAGCAAAAGTGCAGGCTGTGCAACACGAAAAAATCGAACCACCACCACATCACCATCGTCGTTCACAAAAGAAAAATAGAAAATGACCGCAACACCAAAAAATGTATTACAAATTAACTAGCAGTTAACCATTAGTTAACCAACACCTAAAAAATTACACATATATAACGTCCTATTCTCATAAGCATTTTTTTCATCTTGATTCAGTAAAAACTTTGCTGGTAATACACAAAGCACCGGCCCAAAAAATAATTATCTACATTAAATAAACACTAAATTTAACCTTGAAATCAGGACATACTGTTGCACACTAAGACAAAGTTTAAGTTAGAGTTCAAAACTCAAGAACCCAACAAAACTCAAGACCACCATCAGAGAAAATTTAAATCGTTTTTTTCAAAAATTAAAATTATTGGTTAACCATTAGTAAACCATTGGTTAACTATTAGTAAACCATTGGTTAACCAACATCTCCCTTCGCATTGATTTCCAAGTACCAGGTCTTTCTCTTCCACTCGCAGCTACTTTTCCACCACTGCTGGAAATTCATCAGCTTCGGCGAAGCAATAGCCTACACAAAGCAAACAAATCAAACAATAAACATGCCATAATTTTCAACTAACTTGAAAATTAATATTTCAATACTTTAAAAGTAATGACACACACTATAGACTAGAGATGAAATGCATCAGATCTAGCATAATACAAATCAAAAACAGCAAACTACAAACCATAAGAACGGAGCTACGGAAAATCAAACAATAAGTAGGCATTAATATTAAAAATTAAAGATAAACTAAAAGAAAAATGATCGAACCTGAGCAATAAATAGAGAGAAGTCGCTGGATTATTGATGCAGGAAGACAAAGTGAGGCTCCGGCGAAGCAACGAAATGTCGATTTCTTCATTTTTTGCAGGGGGATTTTAGGAGGCTGACCTAGTTGAAACCATTCTGAATTCAAATTATGAAAAACTACTGAAATGGGAAGTTTGAAAGAAATGGAAACTGGAATTTGAATGGAGAAAAGGAAGGTGAAAATCTCGCAAGAATCACGACATACAATCTCTCAGATTTTGGAACCGTATTTTTCTCATTTTGAAAGTATAAAAATTGAATTTAGAAAGGTTAAAAATCGAATAATAAGAGATGAAATGACAAATCTCAAATTTCAAACTTAGGGTGGTAATTATCTAATTAATTTGGGCTAATCCTGTAATCCCTCTAAAAAAGTCAATAAATTGTGCCAACGATTGCTGATTTCTTGTGTTTTTTATTTAAAACAATTATATACTTTTTTAAATCTTGTATTTTGACTCTCGTTTTTATTTAGATTTATGCATCATATTAGTAACAAAATGATGATCGTATGCAATAATACACTTATATATGTGAAGTTAAAAAGATAAATTATATCAGCAACTTTAAAAATAATTTTAGTTTCGTCAGTAGTCCGATATTCGAAAATGGATAAAAATATTATTAGTGTAATTTAGTCATATTTTAATCAGCTGACTACTTGAACGAGATTATATTAACGTCTTTTTAAAAAAAAGTTAAAGTGATGATCCTAAATATAAAAAATACAAAATAATATTTCTTTTGAAATATACTGAAAATTTAGTGACGGGTAATCTTTTTTCATCCCAATAAATTTAATTGTTAATATGACTTGGATTCATATTTATATATTATGAAGACCAAACTGCTATGTCGCCGAGCCAATTAAACTGCAAACTGATGATAATTAATTGGATTTATTTATTGTTATGTTATATAATGATGAAATGCAGCTAATACAAGTCTAAAGTGGAGGTGCTGGTTAGTGTACCGTTTGCAATTATAACGGTTTCATTTTATTTAAACCAAACGTGGCTTAATGACATTTTTTTTTGTACAGGGAAGGAGGCAACAATGCCTAAAACAGCTTATACTTTAACATTATAGTCATAAACATTATTCTGTTCGATTACCATAACCTCATCATTCTCAGGCAGGATATTACCATCATTTAAATTTTCCATCAAAGTATCAGACGGGTCCGGATCAACAGGGTGTTGGAAAACTCGAGGAATAGCTGCGTTACCTGACTTTGAATTGGTTATTGCATGATGACCAACATAAGGCCTGATAGTACTCTTAGAAGTTGAGCTAGTATGCTCATGACAATTAGGACTAGGTTGTAAGCAATTGTAACCACTAAGTTGGCCTTTAACGATAGCTTGCTGAAGAAACTAAACTATGCAACTTATGATTATTTCACTAAGTTGGCCTTTTTAGTTCAATTTATGAACCATAATTACAATTTGGCTGGTAGAGACTTGTCATAAACACCAATTTATTTTTAATGTTTGTGAAAATGAACCTCTTATTATACTGTGGGAGGAGGAAGCAACCATTGAGAAGCAGCTATGAAGCTAAGAGAAAGGTAAGGTTTGGCTTCTGCATCTGTGAATTGCTTCCGGTATTTGACACGCTCAACACTTTTTGACCCCGGTCCTGTGCACTTGTACTCAGCGAACGTCGTTGTTCTGTAATCCAATAATGCCTAATGTTAATGGCTAAAAAGTCCTTACAGCCTCCTTTTTAGTAGTTATTTCAGCAGTTTATGTTATCTATGTCTTACACATTATGTGCTTCTATTTTCTGAAATTAACAATTGCTATTTATTCAAAAAAATCTTCCTTTATCACACTACTAGAAAACAGTCGATTTTAATCCGTCGCTAAAATATAATTAACGATGGATTTAGGACAGATTTGAAATCCGTCGCTAAATCTTAAAAAATTTGGCGGGATTCATCTTGAGGGACGGAAATTCCGCCGCTAAAAATGGCTTGTTTAGGATTTAGCGACGAATTTTTTAATCCGTCGCTAAAAGTAATACATTTAGCGATGGATTGTGAAATCCGTTGCTGAAATATTTTTTATTAAAAAATAAATTTCTATTAAAAATAATTTTTTATCAACAAAATAATTTTTATAAAATAATTTTTATATTAAAATGCGAGAGTAAAGTGTAAAAGTAATAATTTGTTTTTTCTAAAATATTATTAAAAAATTATTTATTAATTATTTATTTAAAAATAATTAGTATAAAAAAAATTATTTTATAATACGGGAGTAAATTGTAAGAGTAACTTTTTGTTACTTTGAGTTATATTTAAATATAATATACATAGATATAATAAGAATATGAGTTGGTTAATATGGAGTTACGCGCGGGAGAACTACAAGGTTAAAGAGGATTGGGTGGGAGCGCAATGTGAAAGATGGATGACTTGCTGGGAAGTTGAGAAATTTACAAAAATTGCGGGTGGGTGACAGTGTGTTGTGTATAGCGGGCGGGTGACGGTGGGCGACCGATTAAATAATATTTCATTTTATGATTTTAATTAAAAAACTAATTCTTTTAAGAAAAATTAGTGACAGATTTAAATCCGTCGCTAGTTTTTTAAAAATCCGCCGCACTTTTTTTTATTCTGTCGCTGTAAAATTTTGCGACCAAAAATGCTTATCCGTCGGTAATACATCACTAAATTTTTTTAGCGACGGAATTTAGCCATTTAACAACGAAAAAATTCGTCGCTAAATGGCTGTTTATTAGTAGTGCTACCCCTATTTGTAATAACTAGTATTTATTGATATCTATAAATAAATTAAAAGAGAACTCTATATTAAAAAAAGATATATGATAAATAAATAGAGAAAAAATTATAAAATTCACAACAATAATTATATTTTCTTAAATTCTATAATTTCTTTCTGAGAATGTTACAAATTTAAAGTTATAGCATTTTACAAGTGTTTCAAATGTAAGACATCCTAACCAGTTTTGGAGGTAGGTTGGGGAATAGTTGTTGGCCACGGCGGAAGCACAAAAAAGAAGACCACTGAACTAGAAACTATACCGCCTGGAATAAATGGATCGCTGACTATTTCTGAAATTCTACTTTTAAAGTCATAGGAAACAATCTGTTGTTGACGCTTCGCATAAACTACATTCATATCAGAAGGATGAAAAGCTAGCACCATCAAAGGAGGCAATCCATAGGGGCTCACTTCATACATTGGAATCTTAACTTGTATACACCACTCTCCGGCATCATAATCATCGAGTTGCCACACAATTAAATCACAATCGCGCGATGGATCCATAAAGCTTTGAAGATATCGCAGGCGGCCACCACATACTCCAAGCAAACATTGACGCATGAGTCTACCATCATCATCTTTATGATCGGTTTTCGGCAAGTCAATGAAACGACATTGGTCCGAATCTTTGTCTAGATTGCATGCTACAACAACATTAGGATTTGCAAAAAAATGCATTATCGAATTGTAAAACACAGCTTGGTTTGAAAAGAAAGTCCCTACCCTTATAAATCGAGGGCATGCCAATTTTACACTCTTCCATTCACCGATATCAGAAAAAAAGATTTGAAGCAAGATGGTTTTTGAGAATTCTCTATTTTTTATTATGTGCACCACCTTGTAAGCTTCGTCCGTAGCGATGAAACCTATATCTGCACATTTATATGTGTGAACATGCCTAGGAAGGGAAATTCATTTTGCAGTTAAGGGATTGCATACGTAATAGTTACATCCCGTCGACGTGCAGCAAAGCAGGAGTCCGTTGCTCGATGCCAGAACTCGAATTTCTCCATCATGAGGAAGAAATTTGAGTGAAAAGTCTATAGAAGTGAATTCAGAACGGTGCTTGAATGCTTATTGGAGGCCTGTAGGAAGAGCAACAGTATCTTTAAGATCATAATCGCGATTATCATAATTCTGGTAGCGGAAGAGAAGATTCCACGGCGAGGGTGTTCTTGTTGGCATGTAATGTGTATCACAAACAAGTGAATTCCAGCTTTTGGATACCGATTTGAACTTGCACTTTGATTTCATTGGAAGTCTTGAAATAATTTCCATCCAAACCGTATCAGGAACATCGTCATCGTCAATAATAATATACTCTGTCGTCGTTTTCCTTAATTTCATCATCTCCATCAAAACAAACTATCAGATTATCAAATTGTTTGAGAAAGAAAATAAAAAGATCAAACCTTTGCTGAATTAATTGTTCGAAAAAGAAACTTTTCTGCCTAATGCGTTGTTTCTGGTATCCCGCAATTTGTAAAATGATCATGAGTGGCTTAATTATGTTGTGTTTACACTTTATACAAATTCTCCTTAGAATAGGTTTTCTAGCTGAGTGAGAGTCAAGTCTTTACTAAAATATAGAATGAATCTGATAACTTTCGAGGCAATGTAAGGCCTGTGCAACCATAAGAAACCGCTGCCCCTTGTAGAAACCGCCGTCGCCACATTAAAAACTCATCAAAGCCATACCCATCATAATCCACCACCAAAACTCCAACATACCAAAATCGTTTGTTGAATGTTGAGAAAAGAACAAAAATGATTATTAGTTTTAATTATTACACACAATTAAAAATATTTCATCTCATCTGAAATTTATTTATTTATTTATTCAGTTTTTATATTAAAAAAAATAAAAATATTAAATTTTTTCAAGAAAAAACATAACAAGTTCTTTTAAAAAAAAATTGATATTTTATCCTTAACTTTTGTCAGTTATGTTAAATGTTAAGATTATTTAGTAATTTCTCCAATTACTAACCAATCAATAACTGACGTGAATAAATTTAGTAATTAGACTTTAAAGTTTAAATTAGTTTACATGGTACACTTGTCAATAATTTTAATAAGTAATTTAGTAAATGGTACACTCGTCAGTTATGATTAAGAAATCATAACAAGAATCACTTAACTGTATACCATTCTCTAATTAGCATTTTTTTGTCAAATCAATTTATCAACAGAAAGAATCAAAAAAATTGGAATCATCTTTCTTTTGAGAATCGCACATTCATTAATTAGAAATCAATATTAAGGTAAGGCTCAACGCTCTGATTATATATTTTTTTTTCTACTTGCATTTTAATCTGCTAATTGTCAATAATTTTAATAAGTAATTTCGTAAATGGTACACTCGTCAGTTATGATCAAGAAATCAAAAAAAAAATCACTTAACTGTATACCATTCTCTAATTAGTATTTTTTTGTCAAATCAATTTATCAATAAAGATTATTAAGAAAATTGGAATCATCATTCTTTTCAGAATCGCACATCATTCTCAAGAACAGATATGCTCAAGAAAGAACAGATATGTTCTTTCTTGAGAACAGATCGTTCTCAAGAACAATCTGTTCTCGAGAACAGATTCAATTCTGTTCTTAAGAACATATTTCGAAAATCTGTTTGGGGAAGATGACCGGCGGGCAACAGAGGGAGGCGGCGGGCGGCGGGCGGCGGGCGGCCGGTGGGCGGTTGACCGGGTTGATGGTTAGATTAAATTGAGCGTGGTTTGATTAGTTTGGTTAGGTTTTGATTTGATTGGCTTATTTTAGGGGTATTTTGGATTTTTTAATTTTTTTGAATTTTTTCTGACATGTCAGATGACGTGGCGCCGCCAGCCGCCATTTCGTTTTTTTGTAAGGGTATTTTTGTCCATAAGGACCGTGAATGAGCGCCGCTATAAAGGTTGGGGGGTTTAGAGAAGCTTTTGAAAGTATAGGGGTTTTAGGAAAGTTTGGGGTAAAGGTCGAGGACCATTGATGATTATTAGCCTCATTAATTAGAAGTCAATACTAAGGTAAGATAACTTTATTCAAAAAAAAAATATTAAGATAAGGTTCAACGTTATTATTATATATTTCTTTGTTCTACTTGCATTTTAATCTGCTAATTGTCAATAATTTTAATAAGTAATTTAGTAAATGGTACACTTGTCAGTTATGATCAAGAAATCAAAACAAGAATCACTTAACCGTCTACCATTCTCTAATGAGCATTTTTTTGTGAAATCAGTTCATCAACAGAAAGAATTAAGAAAATTGGAATCATCTTTCTTCTGAGAATCATACATTTATTAATTAGAAGTCAATACTAAAATAAGGGTCAACGCTCTGATTATATATTTCTTTTTTCTACTTGCATTTTAATCTGCTAATTGTCAATAATTTTAATAAGTAATTTAGTAAATGGCACACTCGTCATTATGAAGAATTCAAAAAAAAAGAATCACTTAACTGTATACAATTTTCTAATTTTTTTTTGTCAAATCAGTTTATCAATAGAAAGAATAAAGAAAATTGGAATCGTCTTTCTTCTGAGAATCACACATTCATTAATTAGAAGTCAATATTAAGGTAAGGCTCAACGCTCTGATTATATATTTAATTTTTCTATTTGCATTTTAATCTGCTAATTGTCAATAATTTTAATAAGTAATTTAGTAAATGGTACACTCGTGAGTTATGATCAAGAAATCAAAAAAAAAAAATCACTTAACTGTATACCATTCTCTAATTAGCATTTTTTTTGTCAAATCAGTTTATCAACATAAAAAATCAAGAAAATTGGAATAATCTTTTTTCTGAGAATTGCACATTCATTAATTATAAGTCAGTATTAAGATAAGGCTCAACGCTATGGTTATATTTTTTTTTGTTCTACTTGCATTTTAATCTGCTAATTGTCAATAATTTTAATAAATAATTTAGTAAATGGTACACTCGTCAGTTATGATCAAGAAATCAAAACAAGAATTACTTAACTGTATACCATTCTCTAATTAGCATTTTTTTGTCAAATCAGTTTAGCAACAGAAAAAAATCAAAAAAATTAGAATCATCTTTCTTCTGAGAATTACACATTCATTAATTAGAAGTCAATACTAAGGTGAGGCTCAACGCTCTGATTATATATTTTTTGTTCTACTTGTATTTTAATTTGTTAATTGTCAATAATTTTAATAAGTAATTTAATAAATGGTACACTCATTAGTTATGATCAATAAATCAAAACAAGAATCACTTAACTGTATATCATTCTCTAATTAGCATTTTTTTTGTTAAATCAGTTTATCAACAAAAAGAATCAAGAAAATTGGAATCATCTTTCTTCTGAAAATCACACATTCATTAATTAGAATTCAATACTAAGGTAAGGCTCAACGCTCTTATTATATATTTCTTTGTTCTACTTGCATTTTAATCTGCTAATTGTCAATAATTTCGTCAGTTATGATCAAGAAATCATAAAAAAGAATCACTTAACTGTATACCATTCTCTAATTAGCATTTTTTTGTCAAACCAGTTTATTAACAGAAAGAATCAAGAAAATTGAAATTATCTTTCTTCTGAGAATCGCACATTCATTAATTAAAAGTCAATACTAAGGTAAGACTCAACGCTCAGATTATATAAACCTAAAAACATAAGAGAATGGAAATTATTGTATCGATAAGTATAAATAGAAACATATCGGGGTTAGACGCGAAAATACGACGAGTTATGTATACGTTTGATTCTCGAGTTTAAATTTGAAATACCAAATGCTATCTTATAGAGGTAAATAGTGTTTTACAATTTAAAAGAGTTTAGAGGTAGGTTAGGTGTTTAAGGGATAGCGAAATTACACTGATGGTGACCTAATTTTGCTGAGTAATTCAATTTCACATGTTTAATTATGATTATCAATAATAATTTGAGTTGCAATTCAAATATGATATACTCATGAAATCAATGTGGTAGCAATTAGAAATATTAGTTATGTACCGTAAATATAAAGTAAGGTTTATTTTTAATGTTTGTGAAAATGAACTTCTTATTATACTCTAGGAGAAGGAAGCAACCATTGAGAAGCAGCAATGAAGCTAAGAGAAAGGTAAGGTTTTGCTTCTGCGTCCGTCAATTGCTTCCGGTATTTGACACGCTCAGCACTTTTTGACCCTGCTCCTGTGCACTTGTACTCCGCAAACGTCGCCGTTCTGTAATCCCAATAATGGCTAATGTTAATAACTAGTTCATAATCCAACTAATTACGCAAGAAAAAATCCATTAACAGAATTAAAATTTATAGTTCGCGGAACAAGAATGGCTCCGGTTCAGAATTGGCTATTCACTATTCTAAGATAAATAAAACCAGAGTTTTTAAACTTTAAACCGGCATTAGGAAAATTTTAGACCGGATCCAAATCCATCGGTGTTAGTTTAGGGTTTGAAACCAAGATAAATGGTTCCAATTCCTTAAAATGTAGAATCGGCATGAAACCGATTCCAACAGTTTCATATTGTTATTAGCCCAATTTCGGATTTAGTTGGTATCGTATCAATTTTTATTAGAAAATCTCACGTCGAATAAATAAAAGGATGCCAGGTGATTTATAAGTGGAGATTAATAGTACTAAACATAAGCCAATTAATTTTGTGCAAGATGGACTTCAATCACACTATTTGAGACTTGATCAATTTCAATTCCATAAAAATTCTACACAACTAGTATCAGAACAATTTGACTGGTTGGATTCTAGTCTACCCTTAGCCACCTCTATACACATATATAATGTCAATTTTATATATACCAAGCAAGGCATACGTACCCTTCACGTTCAGAGTGGAAATTATTGAACCATCCAGCAGGATTAACGACAGCTCCCATCTCAGTATAAGCATACACCACTCTAGGCCTTTTCATCCACGCTCTTCCCAAAAATGCCCCTCGCCCTTTTCCAGTCACCCTGCAATGCGCAAATACAAATCCAGTGTCCTCTGTTTCTTCATTTCTCGCCTGTGCTGCTATCACCCTCAACCCCTTCTCTTCCACCACGTGTAATTCCGTGTTCTGCGCTTCATTTCACAAATAATTAGTACTTAGTATTTTGATCACTTGCTCATAATATTAATCATCCAATTAAAAATGTAATTAATTAGTTACCAAATAGATGGATTTTCCGCTTCCGAAAATGTAATCAAATGTGCCTTCAATGTAACAATCTTTGAAGAAATGACGGCCTTTGTCATCACACAATGTGTCTTGAAATCCAAGAATTCTGCAATTGTATAAAGCTGCCTTGTCACCGCCGGTTCTTAGAGCAACTGCTTGAGCACCTTTTCTTTTACCATCCGGCCTTGGTGCAGTGTTCTATTACAAACAATATTATGAACATAATTAGCCTAAATTATAATTTGGGACCTAATATACTACACACCACCGAAACAGAAACTTCAAAAAGCCAAAATATGGGTTAGAAACCATTACCGACTTTTAAATTCTTACATTTTTATAGCCAAACATCAATTTCATCAAAAAAAAAAAAACATATCACTAAGCAAATTTAAATTAAAAATTACTTATACGGCCATCAAAAGTTAGTACATATTTTAGAATAAAGTACATAACTTGATCTCTTTAAATTAAATATAATATATTGCAAAATATTATATATTTATTGTTCAATTAAGAAAAGCTCATCGACCAATGAGCTCTAACTCAAATGGTATAAGCGCTAGGCAGCAAACTGCTAGGTCGTGGGTTCGATTCCTCCCACAAACGCTCTCCCCTCCGCAATTATCAAAAAAAATAAAAAAGTTCATCGAAAATTATTTAATGATCTATCGTTGTTGGTAAAATTGAAGTTTAACAAAACACATTAACCCTCGAAACGAATAGTTTCTAATCAAATATGTTTGTAAATGTCAAGTTTTAAAACTTTATAAGAATTTTTCGGAAACAAAAACAAAATGCCTAAACATATGATTGGGGAAGTTTTCGTGCAGTTTACCTGAATAATGAGATTAGCTGCAACGAAATACTCAGACTCGACAGTGAGAGTGGCACTGTAAACAGTTCCATATTGAGCAGCAGTACCATGATACGACAACGTTGGCATGGCTTTAGCAGATCCATAAAATGTAATAAAAGGCTTATTTCTTTCAATGGTGATTTTTTCAGTATAAACACCGGCACCAATATCCACGATCACTCGTTGTTTATTATTAACCGGAACACTCTTAACCGCATCCGTGATCGTCTTAAAATTCCCAGTACCATCTTTTCTCACCTTAATGATCTTCGGACGATTCTCGGCAGCTTGAAGCGTGGCGTTTAAGGTACCTTTCCGGTCCGAAAACGGTTTAACGTTGGCGATAAACCAGTTGTTTAAGGCGGCTTTGGAATATGGTATTATTGGTTGTGAATAGTCAGGAACGGAGACGGAAATGTTATTATTTAGTGATAGGATTGAAATGATAGCTAACTGAAATATAGCAAAAAGAGTTGTTGTAGCTCTTGCCATTTTAGTGTTTGCTTTTAATGAAGGGAAGCTGGTTAGTTTCATTGGAATTTATATGAAACTTGGTTTTAAAAAAGGCATAAAATTAATTGGATTTAGAAAAGAAATCGCATTATTTTGTTTGTAATTTGTGAAATGTGTCTTTTAGATTCTTAACTGATCTATTCTTCTGTTGTTAAGATTAATTGTCAAGAAGCAGAACGGATGTGTAAATTAAGGGGTAATTACAAAAAAAAAAAAAACATGAATTTTATTTGTTTTGTAATTGTAACAGGATAATATATATTTTATAAAATACAAACTATTGATCTTTTTACAATTAGGAACAAACACTCTTAATATTCTTTAAAATAAGTAGGTATGGATGTCAAAATAACGTATATTTTAGCGTCCACGTCCATATTATTTTATTAAAAAATATCTTGATATTCTAAATTGTAAAAGAAATTACAATTCCAGTTTTATATTGTTAAATTTGAGAACTCATGTTAAAATTTTAAACCGTGCTAAAGTTCATGTTTTATTTTACAATTAATATCTTATATTATGATCAGACCATTTTAGCATTAAAAGATATAGAAATCATAGTTGTATTATAATTCATTTCTGCTTTAAATAATTTTTCTACTTCACTAATTAAAGTAAGGACAACATCAGTTCTTTTGAAATTTATTTTTGAAATTTTAAAATGAGAAATTATTTTAATAAAAAAATTAAAGTGATGACAATTATAAGAAAATAAAGAGAATAAACAATAAGAACATTTAAATTAATTGATTTCTCAAGAAAAAGTTTAAAATTATTATAAAAATTGATTTCTAAAATAACTTGCAAACGATCTCTCTTGCTTTTGTATAGCAACAACGCCAAAAGCCAACAAATTTTGATTTTTTATAAATTTATTCAATTTTTTTAAAAATTAAAAATTTATCATAATTTGATAAGTTCGCTGAAAATTAATTTAATTATGTTTCTGTAGTAGATAGATTGGCATAAAATATTAAAATATAAAATTATATTTTACATGTACCATACGGTTCAATCGGCAATTTTTTTATATTATATAAGAACGGTTGTCCTTTAAGCACAATAAAATTAATTTTAAAATTATATAGTTTTTTTAGCGATTTGACCATATTAAGATAAATTTACAACTTTTTCAAAAAATTATTTTTTGAGAGCTTTTTTTATGCCAATCTACCTATAAAAAGGTAAAATCTTAATTAAGTGAAAATAATAATTAATAGAAGTACATCTTGCAATTTCATGAGAAAATGCTCATGCACTAAATTCGCTTTAAAAAATGGATCAATTCGATCTTTAAACTTGTGGAGCGAATTCAAATAAATCTTGGTTAGCTAACTTTGATAATTAAAGAGGAAAATCATTCAATTTTGGTCAATTATCTCCCATTTTGTGTTGAAATGGAGCGTAATTTATACTACTATCAGTACTTTCTTCCAATAACAAGTTACTACAAGATACTTGCAAAATCCTATTGTTACCAAAACAGAGAAAAAGAAAATCTACAAACAAAAATATCATAACATTCATTAGCACAACCGCACTCCTTACCCAAATGCCACAACTAGTCACAAAAAAGTAAGTAGTTTGCTCGTCACAAAAGACTAAAATTCTATAACTCCTTTTGTTTTCATTTGTTAAAATGTAAGACACCTACCCAACCTGATTTTATGAGGTGTAAGACATGAAGCCTTATTATCCATGCAATTCAAACAATCCTAATCCTTCATATTCAAAAGTTTGACAATTTGTAGATGATGAAAGAAGAGATAGACTATTATTTGTATATATAAGACCAATTCTCAAAAGAAATGGTTGGCTAGCTAGTACGGACACGAATACTGAAAAACGGTACATTTGACGCGGACATAGCAAAACAGTGTCATTTTAAGTTTTTCACGTAAAAATGAAGTTTCGTGTCTGAAACGTCAAGTGTCAGAATATTTTCGAAATGGAACATATTGATTAAATGAAGTGTCCATGCTGCCGATATGGTTAGTAAATTAAATCATCCACTCCTTTAGCATGAATTAGGAGTTAATTGATTTTATTTAAAGAATTTTATTTTAAATTGTCAAAAAATAGCATACTCTTGTTTTTAATCTGGTTTATAAATTTAAGGATTGAATTGACCTTTTATTTTTATAAAAAAACATATGATCAATCAGAGAAAAACAAACAAATTTTAACAAAATTTTAAATTAGGCAAATCCGGGTAAAATTATAATTATAATTAACCTGGATTGATTTTTTATATTTTGAATCCGGGTAAAATAAAAAATCACGTTCATAAACTATAAGCCTAAAATATAAAATATAATTTGACATAAACTATCACGTTCATATAAATTGGTTGTTATGAAAGTTCAATTGCCAAATTAAAACAAATCAAAGCAGAGACATCAAACTGAAATAAACTCAAAGTACTGTGACAGCTATGTCAAATAACCAAACATGACATGTCACTAAGCTGGATAACAGATACTGGAGGTATACAAACTATTATTACATTTTTTTTATGGCCAAATTTTAATATTTTTAATTTTAATTACTAAATTTTAATATTTTTAATTTTAGTTACTAAATTTTAAAAAGGAATTTTAGGGAAAAGAAGATGGCGTGGAGCTGAAATTTGTGACCAAATTAAAAATAAAATCAAATTCAATAGCCAAATTAAAAAGAAATTAAAGTTTGATAATCAAATAAAAAAAGAAAATTTATTAACTAAAATAAAAAAAAAATTAAAATTCATTCACCAAAATGAAAAATAAAGTTGGATGCCAACTTCTTTTTTTATGATCAATTAATCGACTCCCAAACTGGCAAAATCTATTTAAAATTTTGTATCGCTTCATGAATCTGTTTTCTACGACCAAGAATTCTTACAAGCTGCATGATCATTCAACATGCCATACGTAGTCGTTTCATTAGCTGCCGATGATTTCTTGAATCTCTTCCAGTGATGAATAACAGCAGTAAGGTCAACAATTTTTGCACTTATAGTCCGACAACAATTAGCATGAACAGTAATAACAGCCCTAATATCGGCGCTATCTTGGCAAAATCCGCTGAAAAATTGAGTGTCCAAGTACCTCATTTTGAGCCGTAGATCCCTGAACACACCCTCACGCATCATGCTGTCCAAAACATCTTGCTCTTTCTGTCCGACGGAGCTGTTTTTTCTTGCATACCATGAGTCAAATAATGTAATGGTCTTCTTGTTGGATCTTATCATGTAAAATCCTGTGTTTATTGGGTTGCCATCTGACCACTCGTCGTGGTTGAAATTGTCGACGCTCATCTGAAAATCTACACTTCCGTCTACGATTAGACTTGGAAACGGGTTCCGTAACCACATTACATCAGTATCCTGACATTGAGAGAATTCATAAAAAGAATTCTCAGATGAATGTGAAGTGAAAGTAAATTATATGTAACATGGTTAAAAGAACGAGTGCTACCAAACCTTTATCATATGTCTCTATTTGAAACAAAAATTTCTATCCAAATCAAAATAGTAGGGATAGTACGGGTAATTGATTTTGGAGGTCACTGTACTTTTAAAAAGTTACAAAATGGTGACCGAACTTCAAAACGTAACATTTTAGTTACTATACTATTTGGTTATGTTAAGATAGAAGGATTTTTGGTTACCGAAGAAAATTATTTCAAGTCGATTTTTTGTTGATTGTGTGTATATATGAAATATAAGATATTATTTGTTATAAATAATCAAAATTTGATTACTACGTATGTATAATTTGACCGTAAAACACTAAAAAACCTTCCAAAATCACATATTTGAAAGTTTAGTAACCAATTTGTTACGTTTTGAAGTTCGGTCACCATTTTGCAATTCTTGAAAAGTACAGTGACCCCTAGAATCAATTACCCGGATAGTACCTTGTAACTTTCCAAAATGATAATATAATGATCAAGTACGTATATTAGAATTTTATATCATAACATTCTTGAAGTGCTCTTTATACTAGCGGCTATATCTTAGAATGTGGCGCCACTAATTGTTACATGACTAATTAGTTATACTTTTAACTATATTTTAAAGGGCAAATTTCATAATTTAATATAAAATTAAAAGATAAAGTGATCAACATGTATTAAAAATAAGTCCAACATATGTAATTTATACTAATTAATATAAGCTTAATCACTCAAAAATACCATAATTTTTGATTTTTTTTTCATTTATGACCACATCTTTTAAAATCTTCAATTTTAGCCTATTTTTCAATTTTCACTTTCAATTTTAGCTGATTGTCCAAATTGAAGTGGAACAAATTCAAATATGTTGTTTATATTACTTTATATTATTTCAATTTGTATTTCTATCATAATAAATTTTAAAATGAAGTAATATGAGAGGTTTATTTGAACTTTTTCTTACTCCAATTTGGACAATTGGCTACAATTGAAAGTGACGATTGACAAATGGGCTAAAATGAAGATTTTGAAAGATGTAATCATAAATAAAAAAATTGAAATATAATATATTTTTGATTGATTAAACCAGTAATATACTATATTAACGTAAAAAAAATTAAAAAGTGGTTAGTGGATCATGTGTCTTTGACATTGCCTATATTTACTTATTTTAATCTAGAAAGTTGAAGTACCTTAGCTTGAACTAAAAACTAAAATTCAAATTGATGCAAATAAAAAAATGCGTAGTACTAGATTGAAATATAAAATAAAAATGACCAAATGACCAAAAAAGACCAAACATTTTATAAAAACTAGTTTCGCATTACGTGCTATGCACGTGGCTCGTAACGTAACTTGTCAATGAATATATTAGTAAATTTATTATAATTATATCAATTTTTTTGTTTATAATTAATATTAAATTAGTTAAGAATTTTTGTAAAAGTAAATATAATATATTCGGTATTAAATTTTTTTCCATGCTGATTTATTTTTCTTTTGGTTTTATAATAACCATAATTAAATAATTAACTTAGTTTTATTAATAATATCTTTAAAAATAATAAGATAAAAATTTAAATAATATTATACTGACCAAATATAATATTTTAATTTTATAGTTCAATCAAACTAAAAAATAGGTATTCCTACTAATTTGGAGACAATTTAGTTATTTTTTACATACTAAACTAAATTAGAGATAATTTAGTTATATATTCTAATTAGGACTTTTACAATAGTGATTAATTAAATACCTAATTAGTTAATGACTATAAAACCTATATTTAGTAGTAAACTGAAAAGGATTATTTAGTAAATTTGTCTGTCCCCCCCCCATCCGTGCTTTTATATATAGTATAGATTTCACAAAAATTTAAATTTTTTTAATTTTATCCAATTTGTCCTGAAATACATGCTTTCGTTTCAATTTTGTCCAACTAGACAATTTTGCTTATGTGGCAATGATGTGTGGCAATGCTACATCAGGACCATGTAGACGCCACATGAGCCAAATTATATAATTGGACAAAATTGAAACGAGATCATGCATTTCAGGACAAATTGGATAAAATTAAAAGGTTTGAACTTTTTTGAAACTTTTGTGAAAAGTTTGACATTTTTTTGGTTATTTGGCCAATAAAAATTAAGCGTGCAGTGATGCTTTTTAACCCAATATTAGTCCATAGTCCACTAAAAAAGTACAATTATACAAAACGATGGCAAAATTTTATTGCGTAAACTCAACTTCACATGTTTTAGTGAGTACACATAATGATATGAGTTGCAACTTGCAAGTCTAATTAAACATGAAATTTATGAAGGTGGTAGAATGAGAAGAGTTGTGTACCGTAAATATAAAGTTATATCCTCGCTTTAGTACGTCCCCTAGCAACAATGTTCTTCTCCACATCATCTTTATAAAATCTTCCGACATGTACACTACCTCACCGTCAAAATCAACACCGTCTGTTTCAAGCTTGTAACAATGGAGTCCAAGAAACATGCACCTGTCATAAGCCGTCCGATCAACTGTAACTAGAAGAAGATGACTGATCAAATTTCTTGTATCTTCCCCAAGCCAAAAGCTATCCAAGAATATATCTAGCATTGGCTTATCACCTTCAACATATGCTTTATTCACCATCGCGATTATTACGGTTTTGTTCGCCGTTGATGCTCCGGCCAGAGCTTCTTCAAGGCCGTCTCTATGGCTAGAAACAAGACTAGAGCTAGTTCCATTGCTCTGCAAAGTAATTGTAATAAATCAAAAACAAAAGGATAACTTTCAGACGATTATTATCGAGTATGATACCAAACTTTTGCTTCTAGTTTCAATTTGGTACTTAAATTTTGAATTGAACCAAAATGTTATCATATATTTTATTACATGTCGTTGGATCAGGTCAATGCATGCTAATAAGACATATAAATATCAAAAATCTTCTTTTTCTGAATTTGTCTAAGTGCCATAATCTGAAGTGTAGATTAAATTATATGGTGCCAATTTGTTAAGAATTTAGGTACCAAATTGATGTTGAGAGACAAGATTTGGTACTGCAGGGGATAGTAATCCAAATTCAGGACAAGGAGAAGATACTTACAATTGTTGTTGAAGATTGACAATTACAGTGAAAATCTGGAAAAGAAAAGAATGAGTTGGATCCGGCGCCGTCGCCGGGATTAGTAAAGATGAATAGTAGATATGCTGAAGCAATGAAGAAGAGACCAAATAATATAGCAGCAATGTATTTACTGTTGTGATTCTTTGGGATGGGATTGTCCATTGAAATATCCATTGTTTCTGATAAGAAGTTGCTAAATTAAATGGTTATAGTAAAATGTACGTACGTATATATGTCATCAGGATTTACTTTATCTACACTGCCAATTAATATTGATGCCGCCAATTTAATAACGGAAATTAATTAGGTATTTTATCTTGATAAAGAGTAATCGCTTTAGGATAATTATATAGCACGTTACACTTTTTTTTTCTTGTAAAAATGGCGTGAGGTCCCTTTTTAACAAATATCATGCAATTTATACCTTGGTATTCTCATGTATTTTTCTTCATTGTGTACCTTTTTTTTTTTAGAATAATGAAAATTTCATTAATTGAGAAATAAAAATACAACTTGATCAAATATTGAACAAATCAATACATTCAACAAGTACAATAATAGAACATCAGTAAAATAACAGAAAATCATATCTAATTTCTTCAATCGCATTGACGGAGCTCTTTGAATATGCAACTCGGCGATCCGTCCGCTCACTCGAAAGTTATTTTAAACCACAAATCGACTCTTTGGTCTTTGAATGAGTCCGATTGAGAGGATATTAAAAATAAGATTTCTACTGATGACACTTCAGTTCTACACTCCGTAGATAATTCCATCAAGGAAATAGCGAATGCCAGAACTCCACAAAGGAAGACAAAACATCCATAAAGGAAGAAAGAAAAATATCAACAGATCTCAGATCTGTGATTATTGATGCAAAATAAACTAAATACGAGAATTGAACAAAAAACGAGAAGGTAGGGAGGTGATTTTGAACCAAAAAATGGCCAAAATCACCTCCCTCTTGTTGCGGATAGGGTTTCTGAAAAGAAAGAGAGTTTAGAGAGATGAAAGAGAAGGAGTTAATAAGGTAATTTCATTGTGTACCTAAATTAACCGTTATGGCTGTTGCTTCTTGTTTAAAATCATTTTACTATATGCAATCAGTTTATTCAAGAAATCTATGGCTGGTACTCTACTGTTATCGAATTTGATTGCCGCATAATATTCTATCGTTTGAATTGAGAGTTTTCAAAATTAATGAAATGTGAAATTTTAAAAAACTACTGTTTGAATTGAATATAAATTCATAAATGTGTAATTTTTGTTTAGAATAACAAAAGTTGAAAACAATCCATCACTCTTTAAAAATGGTTGTAAATTAAATAAGTGATTTTAAAAGATGAGAGATTTTATGATCCATGAATTTTCATAAAAAAAATCTATCAATCATTGTATTTTGTTAAAAATCCTAGCCGCTCTCTTGAAAAAACTTTCTCATAAAGATTTTTCATTTTTATTCATTTGCAAGGCGTGTCTTTGCCATTTTTATCTAAACATCACTTTAAAATCTCCTCAAATTCAAGGTTTTTAAATTATTTATAGTACATTTATTTTTAGTTCGGGTGAACAGATTTTGTTCATCAATTTTGGGCTTGATCTAGATTAAAAATTTTACCATTTGAAAGCATAAATTCATAAATGTGTAATTATTGTTTAGAATAATAAAAGTTGAAAACAATCTATCATTTTTTTTAAATGACTATAAATCAAATAAGTGATTTTAAAAGATGAGAGATTTTATAATCTATGAATTTTCATAAAAAAAATTCTATCAAATATGGTATTTTGGTAAAATTCTAGCTGCTCTTTAAAAAAAAAAACTCTCTCAAAAAGATTTTTCATCTTTACTCATTTGGAAGGCATGTCTTGGCCATTTTTATCTAAACATTACCTCAAATTCAGGTTTTTTATAATTTATTTTTAGTATATTTATTTTCAGTTCGGATGATCAAATTTTATTGATTAATTTTGGGCTAGATCTAGATTCTTTTTCTAGTATAACGTATTAGTTCAATTAGATCTAATCTAACCCAATTTGAAAATAGTTTATTCTTTATCCTCAAAGGTGGAGATATTGAGCTTTATTTTCAAGTAAGATTGATCTACAACAATTAAAGTTGTCATCGTGCGACGGATTTTTACTGTATGTGTGTTTTGTATTCGTGTTAATGATATTGATATAAAAGAGAATAAATACAACTCAAGAATGTTGATTATTAAAATTTTGAATGTTGAGCTACTTGCTGTAGCAGTCACACGACCAGAGGTGATATTATACGAACAATAAAAGATAATCTATTTTATATAATTTTTTTGTGCTGTAATAGTATAAATTCATGCACAAAATTATTTTAGATCAATGAAGAGCAATATATTAATTTTTGTTATGTTAGTATGAAGACTTTTATGATAGCTCATTTTTTTTAATCAGAGCATATATTTACAGTGTTTTATAATTTAAATAGATGGATGTTTTATGTCTCTTTAAATTTCAAAAGATTCAAAACAATAATTTTTGGTGAAATTTATAAATAGTAAAAAATTCAATTATGTTGTCAAAATTGATTTTATTGACATTTTAAGGTTTGGCCTAATGCTCAAGTTATTCGATATGCGTGAGGTTGCATGTTCGATAGCCCAATTCTACTTAGTGGAGTATGTGGTTTGTCTGATTTAAAAAAAAAAGAAGCAAAACATACTGATTTTTGCTAATTTTTATCAAAAACTTATAAAATAGGTCTATTTTTTATAAAAAAAATTAATTTAATTGTCTTATTGAAAATTAAACAGCTCCATACCGAACTCTGTTTGATTGGTCCTTGTGCGCCAAACCTACTTCAGTTGAGCAATAGAGCGCCAAACCTACTTCAGCTAATTAAGTAGAGAAATATACAAAATAAGACCCTACTTTTTATTTTATTTACTAAATGTACAGTCGACCCTCTGATAATTAATATTCTATAAATTAATAATTCTAATAATTAATAGAAAATTGAGGAAACCAACTTCGTTCTACGTCGGATAATTAATAATTCTATTATTTAATAATTAATAAAATTTAAAACATATTCTATATATATATTAATTATTAGAGAGATTTTTTTTAAAAGAATATATTATATATAAATATAATAAATTATTTAATTTATATATGGGACATAAAAATATTGTTCAATACTTAAAAAATACAACAATTGATGATTTATTTGGGGCAACACAAATCTTGATTCGTAAGGTGGAAGATGAAATACCATCAAATTATGACTTACTTGTTCATTTGAGAAAATTTCAAAAAAAGTTATTAGATGAGCAAGTAAAAGAATATGAAGCAACCCTAGTACAAAAAGATATTAGAACTTATTTTACTTTATAAATATAATTTTTTGATAATTATTTTATTGTTTAATATCAAATTGGGATTAATTAAAGTGAATATAATATTATTTTTTTGGATCGAGTGATTGTAAAAGTATTTAATTAGTTGGTTTTTTATAATATAATATTAATATTAGGTCTATGAGTGCAAATGCTTTAAAATATAATTTTTAATTTTTAAAATTTTTCTATACAAATTCAATAAATTAATAATTCTAATAATTAATAAATTTTTGATCCACCATGTATATTATTTATCAGAAGGTCGACTGTACTACAATTATTGAAATTTATTTTTTTAGCCAAATAATTAAAAGAAAAGGTCAAACCTTTGCCAAAGTTTTTATTTTGATTCATTATTTGAAATATTTTGATTTTAACTTGAATCATATTTTTAAAATACTAAATATTTTTTAGGTCAATTTAATTAAAATAAGTTAAAAGACCAATTTTAATCAATATTTAGTAAGTACATTTTAATTTTAGTCCATTACTCATTTGAAAAAAAAAACAATTTTTTTATTACCATATAAAGTTATAGATAATTTTTAAGATTTCATAAACTTTTCAAAAACGGAAAAATGCATATTCTTTGAGGTATCTGTGCATCGTAATCTATATTTTCTATAATTTTTTTGTGTTTGAAAGAGGAGGTAAAAGAATAACATATATGCTTGAAGAAGAAGACTGAGAAGAATAAGAAGAATTAATTTGGTTTTGTAAAATGTATATTTAGATTTCTACAATATCGTATTTTAGAAAAATGAGTTTTCTATTTTTATTTTACAAAATTGAATTTTTATATTTTCAGTTTTGCAGACGAAAGATTTTTTTGTTATGAAAACAAAGAGCGTGCACTCCACGGGACATTAGCTCTTGGGCCTTGGCACTACAACAAGTTTATTAAGATTTGGGCCGGAGCTCTTTCAGTGACATGGGCTTCAACTCATTTTGATATAGAAGGTTAGTCCTACTACACAATTTTTCTGTATATCAAATACTTTACAATTATTTTATTTTTTAAATTTAATATTGTTTTTTTTATTTACTCACGATTGAACCGTAACAAACAATTTAATCAAATGATAAGATACAAATTACTAAAAATTTCAGTAATAATATATGATTGAGCTTGTAGTATTATCATAAACCTTTTTGTATATATTCAAATATAAATCGATTTTTTTTGGTATTCTATTAAATTTTTTAAGATTGATATAAAGTTTAAAACAAATTCATAAATTTTTGTAAGAGTAATGGAATTACGTATGATTCACGATTAACTAAAGTATATATATATATATATATATATATATATATATATATATATATATATATATATATATATGGTGTAGGATATAGTTAGCAAAAAGTCAAAAAGATAATAATATACTATCATAAGATCATAATAAATTTTATTAAATAAAAAAAAAACATCTTACCTAAAATTAACAAAGGTGGAGATCGATTTTGTTCCCCATAGATTTGTTGTTTTGGAGGTATGTTACGAGGAGTGGCATAGACCCACCATACCAAATCCAACAACTCCACCTTCTTACTTTAATGGCTTAATACATTATTTGACCCCTAAACTATACACTTTTATTCTCTGAGACTCTTAAACTAATTTGATATTCTATTGGACCTCTTAACTTTATTTTTTGTTCTATTTAACCCGCCAACTGCAACTTTTTTGCCGATCTGACCTTTTTCCTCCAACGTGGCAAAAGCGCGTTTTTTCAAACGCTTTGAAGCGCGTGAAGGATAATTAAAATACATAAATTGTTCTATTGAACCCCCGAACTATACTATTTTGTTCTATTTGACCCCTTAACTTATTTTATTTTCCTATTGCACCTTCAAACTTTTAATTTTTACCCATTTAACCTTCTCGAAAATACAATTATTTAATTCTTATCCATTTAATCTTCTAGAAAAATAAAAAAAACATTGAAATTTAGTCAAATAATTACATAATGTCTTAAATGATTTTTAAAGTCTTAAATGATTTTTTCAAATAATATGTAAAGTACATCACTTTTTATTTTAAATTAAAAAAAATATTTAGACTTAATATATTTTTTGACCCCTAAACCTTACCTTTTTATTCCCTATGACCTCTAAACTATTTTAGTGTTCCATTGGACCTCTTAACTATTTTTTTTATTCTATTTAACCCCATATCAGGAAAGCCATGTCAGCAATTTTATCCACGTCATCGTGCGTGGTGTGCACATTCCGAATGAGGGGTTAAATAGAACAAAAAATATAGTTAAGAGGTCCAAAAGAACACGAAATTAGTTTAGAGATCGCAGAGAATAAAATGGTATAGTTTAGGGGTCAAATGATGTATTAAGCCTTACTTTAATAGTTGAGATATATGGAGTACATCTTGTAATCCATGAGAATAAATAGCTAAATAGAAAAAATATACTATCTCATTTTTTTATTTTATCATGCTGATTTTATTATTGAGAGATCTTTAGTTATTAGTGCACCAAAATATTAAATAGCAGTATGGAAATTAATGACGTGGATGTAATACTGCAGAAAAGAATATTTGAAAAAAAGAACAAAAGCCAAAATATTTACGTCACAACCGAACAATTACTATGATTTTTTTAATTATTTATAGAAAATTATTTAAAATATAAAGTGATAATTACAAATATAATCCGGACATTTAGGGTTATGACGAATCAAACTCCATTAATTTTTAAAAAATTAAGGCCAAATAATTAAAAAATACCAAACATTTGAAGAAAATTCCATAAAAATTCAAAATTTTAAATTTCATCCAATTAGTCTTGAAACGCATGATTTCTTTTCAATTTTGTTCAACCCTCAATTGGCACACGCTTTTGTTGATGTGGCGTTGATGTAACGTGCCACCATGGTAATTAATAGATTAAAGTGCAAATAAATTAATAAATAATTATTTTGAAATGTTTTTAAACGTTAGGATTTGTTTTGTTACGGAAAATTTAGTAGGATTCGATTCATTGCAATCCCTAAATATTGAAGTTATTTTTACAATTATTCCAATTATAAATTTAACCAACCTATCTCATTATTAGTTTAAATTCAATCAACACAAATTGATCTAAATGATAGTAAAAAAACGATATTCATTACACAACATTTTATTATTTTAGAAATTGATTTGGACTGCACAACAGGAAGTAGACCACCTCCTTATTTAAAAGTTTAATACTAAAATTTTGAAGTTAAAATTAAAATGCCACAAGTAATTTGAACAAGTAGAAAAAATAAAATAAGTAAAGGTAATGCTTGATTAACCCAATAATTTTCTATCCTAAATCTATTATAATTTTCATTATGTGAAAATAAGCAGCAACTAATTTTACATGATACCAATGAACTATAGCTCAAATGATATAAGCGCTAAACAGCAAACTGCTAGGTCGTGTGTTCGATTCCTCCCATAAACGCTCTCCCCTCCTCAAATTATAAAAAAAAAACTAATTTTACATGATAATACCGCATATGGTCATAAAAAATAGAGTTTAGAAGATAAGGAAAAATAGAGTAAAAAAGCAATTATTAAGCACATTGTGATTCTGTTAAGTGAAGGGAGTTAATCTATTACGGTAATGCTTGTGTAAAACGGACACATCTCATTGGTTAATTACATTGTCATTTTCCGTTTAAAGCTATCCAATCACATATCTGAATTGTAAGAGCAAGTCAAAGTCCGTCAGCTTCTTCTTCTTCTTCTTCACACTCACCTGCCCTTAATTCTCACCTAACCATAAAATCAAATTAATTCCATTTTGATCTCAATCAATTCTTATCAATCTTTTTCTTTTCTTTAAAAGTTCAGCTGCAAAAAAGCTATGCCTATGCTTGTTAATTGTTCTAACTGTCGCACTCCGTTACAGCTACCGCCCGGCGCCAAGTCTATTCGCTGCGCAATCTGTCGCGCGATCACTCTCATCGCTGATCCTCACTCTGCCCCTCCACCGCCACATCACTCTACTTTTGGTCGGTCTCAAGCTGTTTCTTCTTCCTCATACAGCAACGCGCCGTCGAGTCCGTCTTCCCCCCATGGCTCCAAGCGTGCCGTGATATGCGGGGTGTCGTATAGAAACACGAAGAATGAGCTGAAGGGATGTATTAATGATGCTAAGTGTATGAAGTACTTGCTGATTAATAAGTTTAAGTTTCCCGAATCTTCCATTCTCATGCTCACTGGTAATTTCTTCTTTCTTTTTATCTTTCTAATTTATTCATGCTATATTTTACTCGCTTTGTTTGTATCGAAAATTTTATTTGTTTTCTATTATTGAAGTTCTTTTTAATAGAATATTGCATGCTGATCTTGATATCATTGCCAGCTATGCTTGTTTCTTAAAATGGATTGGTTGGTCGATCTGTTGATTCTAATTTTTGAAACTCATTTTGTTTGCTGTTCAATCCAATTAACCATAAGATTTTTATTCTTGCAAATCATATCATTAACTGAAAGAATTGAGCTGTGTTAACTAGTGCCTTTGCAAACATGAACTTTGACTAAACTACAATCAAATTGAATTAAATTCTTGCATTCTTAAGACTTTCCCTAGTACATGTGTTTTCTATAGATTTCTGTTGGGATTTTCCTAGTTGACCATGTTCTTTATGGTTGTCACTTCACTTGTCATTTTGCAGAAGAAGAAACTGATCCATTTAGGAGGCCAACCAAGCACAATATGAGAATGGCATTGTTTTGGCTAGTGCAGGGTTGTCGTCCGGGGGATTCGTTAGTGTTTCACTTTTCTGGGCACGGTTCACAGCAGAGGAATTACTCGGGAGATGAGGTGGATGGATATGATGAAACACTTTGTCCCACTGATTTTGAATCTCAGGGAATGATTGTGGATGATGAGATCAATGCAACCATCGTCAGGCCTCTCCCACGCGGGGTTAAACTTCATGCTATTATAGATGCCTGTCATAGCGGCACTGTCTTGGACTTGCCTTATCAATGCAGAATGGACAGGTTAGGCTTTAATACCAATTCTCATTAGATTTATCGTTCTTCCGCAAATTGCAATAGTCATGCTGTCAATTCGATGTTTAGACCAGATTACTAATTCTACACTTTTTGTTCTAGGAATGGAAGGTATAGTTGGGAAGACCATCGCCCTCGATCAGGTGTATGGAAAGGGACAAATGGTGGCGAAGCAATCTCCTTTAGTGGTTGCGATGACAATCAAACCTCTGCTGACACTTCGGTAAAGTTCTGTGCTATACATATGACAAACTTACTGTTTCGACAAGAATTCCCCTTTCTAAAAATATGTTTTAATTTGTAGTGATGATGGGCTCAAATGTTGATTCTGTTGCTTTTTTTATGGTCAGGCTCTATCGAAAATTACTTCAACAGGTGCAATGACTTACTCTTTCATCCAAGCCATTGAGCGTGGACATGCAACTACATATGGAAATATGTTAAAGGCAATGCGCTCCACCATTAAAAATGCAGACCCTGCGGTTGATGGTATCGTAACTTCTCTTATCTCAATGCTTTTAACTGGCGGAAGCCTTATTGGCGGGTTAAGACAGGTATGCTTCGTCTGTCCCAACTATCTGGTCCGTTTCACTCGATTGCTGTCTGCATCTGTATATCACTAGACTGTTTGACATGGCATTCAGAAACATTTATACACTAAAAAAGCTGATTTCAATACACTTGACCTGTAGTTCATCCGTATGCATAAGTTTGTTAGTAAGATTAACTTGATCACACATATAACGGGCTATATTGAATTCAATATTTAAACTTTGATGCAGGAACCACAGTTAACTGCCAATGAACCATTCGATGTGTATTCAAAACCGTTCTCTTTGTAACAAGCAAAAGTTTTGTTCGATCTTCTTATAGCTTCTTATCTGATTGAGGGTTCATGTACAGGTGTTTAGTATAAACGAATTCCATCATTTGATTCTCTATTTATTGAATTAAAAATGTATAAGGTCTTCCAATTTCATTACAAATATACAATCATTATATTCTCGAATTCTTTGTTCTGAAACTGCTTTTGTCTTAATTCCTTTAATGCAAAATGATTTAAATGTTATTTTGCGTCACTCATATGCAAAAACAAGTTATACTATCAGAATTTCAAGTCAATAATACAAATAAAAATTCAAGCTTACTAATGAAAAATGGAAAAACCAATTTGCATAAACTAATTTCATATTCCAACAAGAAAAGTAGTCATTACTTCATCTTCGTTGTTTCTTCGCATATTTCTTCATCCTTGTAACAGCAAACGTTGCTTTTTATACCTTGCACTGTCCTTCAATGCCATGTCTGAAAACACCTGCATTATTATTACAACAAGTCAAAACAGTATTTCAAAACAAAACAACTTTTTAATGAATTAAATCTGTTCTGTTTCACCTTCTTCTCTTTGTGTGAGATTTGGCACCACATTTGACCCAAACTCTTGCTTGCCTCACTAAATGAAGAACAATTAACCGAATTCCAGTTAGCCATAACGAAAAAAGCATAAGAATTACACGGCCTAACAGGAAGACTATGTCTTCTAAGAACAGTTTTCAATAAATCCTTCTTCCTCCCAGTTCTGCATTTCACTTTTCTCTTCGAACTCTCACTAGACACGGCAGAAACGCGAGGTAAATAGTACTTAACCGGAGATATAGCCCCGCTTCTCAGCCTTGTCATTATATTAACAGTCTTTCTTATGTCAGACTCAACAGCAGCAGCCTCTACAATCCTATCATTATTTGGGGTGATATAAGAAGAGGACGGACTTAGATTCTCGAAGAGGCGATTGTTTCCGAAGAAATTTGCGGCTAACGGACTAAAATGATCATCCGAACCATGATTATGATTACGATTATGCTTATTGTGGATGTTGAATTTAACAGAGAATTGTAAACTGCCGGTGTCACCCTCTACTTGAATAATATCTCCGTGTAGAGAACCCGACAGTTGGAGGGTGGTTGGCGTAGATGGTTCTGCAGATTGTAAGTTAGCCATTGAAACAACCGAAGAAAAACTTGAGAGATAAATAAAATGCAGTAAATATTTGAAAGAAAACGGCTTGGTTGGTTATTTATACTTTTCGAGGAGAAGTTGCATCTTTTCAATACCAACGGTAATATAGTAACTCTCAAACGGCAGGTCGTTTCGTTGGCTTGCAATACGACACAACATCCTAACTACCAGATAAGAGTAAGACCAGTGTCTTAAAATCTATCATCTTCTTCTCTCTTTTGTCTGCTAATAATGGCAGCCACTCATCTCTCCTTCTCTCTTCCTTCCCTTACCAAACCTCGCTGCCTTCCACGTCATCACCGACACGGTGTCTCTGTTCTGACGAGGAACAGTAGAATGAAAACTCGGGCTACGGCAGGGGACTTTCTGGGTGATTTTGGAGCGAGAGACCCATTCCCGGAGGAGATAGAAAGCCAATTTGGAGATAAGGTGTTGGGAAGTTTTAATACAGAGCATAAAATTCTAATTCCTAGACTCTCTGCTCTCTCTCTTGCTCAACAAGAGTGTACTCCTCTCTCTCCTCTTCAGCCTCCCATGTCCAAAGAGGACGCTCAATTGCTCATAAGAAAGGTCAGTCAGTTATTAATCTCATTTTTGCTTTCTGTTTTTATTTTAGTTGAGTAGTCTTGCAATTGAATTGTATTGCTCGTCAGATTACAAATCCTTTTTCCATGTGTGTTCTTCTCTGCAATGACACTAGTTGCTGAAATTGGTGTTCTTTTGGTAGGTTACTTATGTAAATTAAACGGTAACAGGTCATTTGAAAATCCTGATGAGGTTTTACAGATATTGGTACTAGGATGTTGAACTTAAATTACTCTGCTTATTTGGTTCAGCTGTTTAAGGAGAAATTCTTACATGAATCTAGTTCACCGTGTACGAGTATAAACCATCCATTTAATGCGCGACTTCGTTGATTCGTTCATTCATCTATTTACGCCACATGTTCATAATCATACATGGTGAACTAGGTTCATGTAAGAAATTAAGAATTTCTCCTGTTCAAGACTGGTATTTCTTTGTAACAGCAACCATTGACTCCCTTGTTATAGTTTATCCCATATATGCACCCAAAAATAGGAACTTGCACTTTTTATCTGAATGCATCATTAGATATATGTGATAGTGTTAAAGCGTGAAAAATGAAAAATAACCTACTATTGGTTACTGTAGATTATATGTCGATTCAGAAGATAAGACATGATCACTAGAAATTGGTTTTTCTTTCAAAATCTTACATCTTTATGGTAATCCTGAATAATCGAATCTTTAACAAATCTGCAACTTGTAAGAGTTAATGTAAAATTTAATGTTTGAAAACATCAGTCTGAGCTTTCAGTTTCATTTTAGAATAACGAATTATTGACTTGCTTCAAACACTTTATATCTAGCATTGGAGCAGCAATGACCAATGTGAATTCCCCACATAGTTGAATTGCTTGATATTTGAATGTCGACGTTTTTCTCTAATGCAATTGTCTGTTTAAATTTTTATTTTTTGAATGCTTAACTACCTAAGCAATTATAGCAATAGCTGATATTGGTGTTCCTGTGCATGATGATGTGAAGAAAGTAGTAATATATGAGAACAACTTGTTAAAAGATTGTAGTTTTGATCCCTTCAGGTTATTGGCTGGAAAATTCTGGAAGAAAAAGATGGACTTAAACTACAGTGCTTGTGGAAGTTGAGAGACTTTAAAAGTGGAGTTGAGCTTATTAATAGAATTAATAAGGTTACAGAAGCGTTCGGACATTTCCCAGATCTGCACTTGGAACAGAGCATTCAAGTTAGAGCAGAACTTTGGACTGAATCTATCGGTACGCCAAACCTCTTTGCTTAACAATGTCCATTTGAATAACTTTTAGAAATAATTACTGCTACCAAACCTCGAGTTTTAAGTCAAAATTACTATATGAACATTTTGTGTTTGATCTAATACGAGGGGATTGATAATTTGATAGTAATAATCCCTTTTTAATTCCTGCTTACTGACCCAATAAACAAGTCTATGCATGTTTTCTGTACTCCATATATTTCTTACACAGTAGTCCTCAAAAACTTACATTCTGGAATGCAGGAGGCTTGAGCTTGAATGACTTCATAATAGCAGCCAAAATAGATGATATTAAGACATCTGATCTTGTCCCTAGAAGAAGAGTATGGGCATAATTTGAACATTGTTTCTTCTTCAAGAAACTCAAGAGCCATGTTTTGATTCTTCTTCAAGCCTGCCTAGTGTAAATGCATCTTTATTCACTTGATTGTAATTGGGAAACATTCCAATGTGTAAAATCATTACCTACCCCTTTTGGTGCTATTAGTTCAAGCACTCAAATTTTGAATCGCGGTGGTTAGAACAGTGGCCATGTTTGGTTCATGGAATTGAATAGTATGGAATAGAATAGTCATTCCATAAGGAATGGAATAGCCATTCTTTAGTTTTTGAGAGGAGTACTTATTCCACAAAATCATGGAATAGCAATTCCGTGGAATACCTATTCCGTGAACCAAAGTAAAGAATTTTCATTCTATACGGAATAGCTATTCCATTCCGCACCTATTCCATGAACCAAACATGGCCAGTATGTTTTGCATAATCTTTTTAAGAAAAGTTATACTACTAGTGTCTGTTTTTTTTATTATTTGATTTCTTATTCGTTGTATATCAGTGTTTAATATATTTTAAAAATAGCTTATATATAGTAAATTTTTAGGATACTTCACGATCATGCAATTCTACAGTCTTTGAAGGTAATATTGAAAATATCGAATGGAACCTTGATACACACGAATTGACGGATCTTCTTCATCTTTGTCATTCTAATTTTTTATTGCTGACCTATAAATAGTCCAACAAATTGCTCTCTCAATGTCTTTGTTGCAGGATTTTGCGCTTGCTTAATTTTGGTTCTTTTTGAATCTTTGAAGCTCAGAATTTTTTAACAAATTCTGTCCATTCTATTTCTAACAACTATTTCTAACATTATAGTATTAGTATGAACTCCTTGACCACTTCTTATAAACTTACCCTTTCAAGCAATTCGTCCAGACCAGTGCCTGCAATGAATGCTATCAAACATAAGCCGAGAAAATCATGCCCGCTCTGAGTATATTTGAAAATAACATCCAACATCATTATTATAGAGCCTACTTAAGTAATGCGCTTCATAAATTTCGACAAAATTGCGATAACAATCTACTCATCATAGTGACCAACTAGCGATCTTTATGTTTACTGTCGAACAATTGCAACTGTTCTTGAAAGAGAAAAACACTAATTTTACAATGAATATTTCCACAACCATTAATTTTAAACTACTTTACACGAATTTTAAATTACATTAAAATACAAAATATTTAAATTACATTAAAATACAAAATATTTAAATTACATTACATTACGCTACACAAATTTAGCTGATATTATATTTTTTCTTAAGAATGGAGCACATCTGGTCATGAATTTTAAGTTGCTCTTTCGTCATACTTGTAGTATCTTTGAATAAAATTTCATAATCACTTCGAAACATATACCCCTCTAATTTATTTGCTACTTTCTTCATATGCTGGACCTTTTTGGTTTGTTGCTGTAATAAGATATCAATTTCTTCCCTTATATTTCTCTTAGCAACTTTCGATGAAGAACTCGTCGATGCTGATAGTCGTTGCCATTCCTCAAACAACATCATAATTCGATAATCACTATCATCTAGCAATTCATCGACCAAAATTTGCTCAATTTCTGCAAGGTGGGGATCAAGATAATGAGACATTTTCGAATTTATGTTTGGATAAATAAAAACTTATTGCATGTCTATCTCTTTATAAAGACATACCTTTACAACGGCTACTTTTTTTATAACAGCTATTTTTGCATAATATTATATGAATTTTAAATTAAATCAGAGTACTACACATACACATTGGTTATTGTACTGCAAACTTATGCAAACCAATCAGTACATTAGTAGTAGTACAGCCATAATTCCAATCTAAGCTGCTGAAATCTAACGGTCAAATCTAATAACAAATTCCCACGTGGCAAAATCAACGGTGTACAGTCATTCTTCTCCAATATTCATGTCAAAATAAAACAAACCAGTTCTGTCAACTTTTTTTTGTCATCTGCAGAAAAAAATGGTTGCAGCAGCAGCAGCTACTGTCTCCTCTTCACTAACTTGCGGATTATTTCCAAGTCATGGTGAATTACGTTGTACAAGGAAGGTTTGTATCGCATTATCATACCTTAAAAACTATGCACTCAAGTTGTTTGATAAAATGCTTGAATGAAAGTTGTTATTTATATTTTCTTTCTCGTAATACTATAGAGGCAGTGGGTAAAGAAGGCTGCCGGGTCTTGTGTAATTACAGCAAAATTTGAGCTTAAACCTCCTCCATATCCTCTGGTAAATGAGATTCTGGAATTTAGAAACTAAATATTTTGTTCTAAATCAAATGGGTAGTGAAATTAATGTTGTAAATTTTGCTTTTGATTGTTGATTTATAGGATGCTTTGGAGCCACTAATGAGCAAGGATACATTTGAGTATCATTGGGGAAAACATCACAGAGCTTATGTGGATAACTTGAACAAACAAATTGCGGGAACAGAACTCGATGGGCTGTCACTAGAAGATGTTATACTTGCTACTTACAACAAGGGCGATACGCTTCCGGCTTTTAATAATGCTGCACAGGTATGTCGATTATGCGGAATTATTGTGCTCATAATTGGACTAGATATGTAATTTTCATTTGGGTTACAATTCACCAAATTATGATGGATATTCTGCATAACTGCAATAACCTCATATCAGGCCTGGAATCATGAGTTCTTCTGGGGAAGCATGAAACCTGGCGGTGGTGGAAAGCCTTCAGGAGAGCTCTTGCAGTTGATTGAACGAGACTTCGGTTCCTTTGAGAAATTGGTGGAAGAGTTTAAGGCAGCTGCAGCTACACAGTTTGGTTCTGGATGGGCTTGGCTTGCTTGTGAGTGATTTATCCCTTAACCAAATATATGGCATACTTCACTCTTGTAACCTCGAAAAATTACTAATTTTAATATATATAGGATGAAATTGGATGTGATTATATTCTATTTTCTGTTTATCTAGACAAAGCAAATAGGCTTGATGTGGAGAATGCAGTAAATCCACGTCCCTCGGAGGAAGATAAAAAGCTTGTTGTGGTGAAAAGTCCAAATGCTGTAAATCCCCTTGTTTGGGATTACCATGTAAGCATTTACGGCTTGCTACTATTTTCTACTATATTTCGATGTGCAGAGTATCATGTACAATTTTTGTTATCTGGCTACTATTGCTATAGACATCTGACCTTGTTGCTAACTCCTTGCAGCCACTCCTCACTGTTGATGTTTGGGAGGTACGTTACAATTCCTTTTTCTACTATCATATTTATTGACTTTAACTGAGAAGAATTTGAATGTTATGATCACTCATTTGTTTTGAAATTTCTCTTTGCATTGACAGCATGCCTACTACCTCGACTTTCAGGTGAGACTGTTCAAAACTAAATTTACTTGCTTTTAGACTTTTCAGTCTACTGTGATTATGGCCAAGGTCTAAAACCCCCCCTTTTTGACCATTGTTGCAGAACCGGAGGCCTGATTACATATCAACTTTTATGGAGAAGCTTGTATCATGGGATGCAGTCAGTGAAAGACTTGAAGCTGCTAAAAAGAAAGTTGCAGAGAGAGAGGAAGAAGATAGGAGGAAAAAAGAAGAAGATGAGGACGACATGCCAAGTAGTGATGATGTAGAGATGATCGTGGACAGTGAAAATGATGAATCCGAGGCTGACTAATCAGTACCATTGTAGATTACAATAATTCGGAAAACGTTGTGAGTTTTTTTTCTCTCAAATGCATCACTTTGTATCTTGGAATTGAAAGTACTAAATATAGAGATCCGTGTTGTAAGATTGTAAAGTTCAAACCTATCAACTAAGAACAATCTGAGGTTTTTGTATCACCAATAAATTAAAAGAAAAAAAAAATCCATCATACTCTTGTTTATTTGCACAACAATAGAATAAATTGAAGCAGAGTACAAGAGGTATCATCTTATGGGGGAAGTCTTGAGAGACAGAAGGTTCTGCAGATTTGAGAGGTTAGAGTTTACAGTAGAAGGTGGTCCAAATATCTCCCAAAAGCGTAGTGTTTGATCCGCTCCAGCCGATACAACAGTTAAGCCATCAGGACTCTGCAGCAAATCAATAGAAAGACGTAAATTTAGATGTAGGTATTCTCACTAGTTAGGTGAACTCTCTCTGTTCATGACGTAGGATTATAAACATTACGAACATTACGACCTATTTTGGTTAAATTGAAGCCCTAAACTTGTCAAACCTGAGAAAGGCCAACAACTCTGTTGCTATGACCATGTATCTCTCCCACCTTACTCAAACCAGGGTACTTCCACAAGCACAGACTGTCTTGCAGTCCACCCAGACTATAGCCATGTCCACTCAATATCTCCTTGTGATGTCTGTTCCATTCTAGAGCACAAACCTGAAATGCGTACACGTCAGCATATTACTGAGAGTTTCTTTAGTTTACTTAGAATCAAAAACTATTAATAATGGACTCGATGTTAATAGGAAGAAAGATATACTGACCTGTGCTTTAGTGTCGATGTTGGTAATACACGATCCTTTCTGTAGATTCCATATCTTAATACACCCGTCGTTAGCACCCCCTCCTGAAGCAAGTACATTATATTGATAAGGGCACCAAGCAAGAGCTTTCACTGCAGAGCGATGATCATCAAATTTGTGCAAGAAACTAGATGAGCTCATTTTAGAAGCTTCCCATATGTATATTTTATTTTCATTTCCGCCACTTGCTAATAAATTTCCTTCTGACCATTTCAATCCACAGACTTCTGATGTATGTGCTACAATACTGCAAGTTGTACTGTTTCGCGCTCTAGCTAAGCACGAAAAACACAGTCAATACCATCTCATTCTCTCAACACATAGCAAAAAAAATTAGCAGAATAATATAACTACCATCATGATTCAAAATAGTTGTGTCCTGGCTTCCTGATGTTAGAGTATGACCATTCCAGGCGAGGGCTGCTATCCTATCCGTGTGACCATCCATTTGTCGAATCTGTGATAACAGAAGACGGAAACAAATCACTCCAAGCATTTTATGAATTATATTCTGATTTGACAGATTTCATTTAAATTGTAGCCAAGTATGCTTATTTGAGTGTCACGTCACGTGGGCGGATTTGGCTGTAATTGAAATAGAATTCTTCAAATCATATGACAATTTGGATTATTTTGGAGCTTACACATTTGGATGTCTTAGTGTCCCAAATCTGAAGTTTAGATTTCATAAATCCAACAGCTAAACTTCTGTTATCCTCAGACCAAGCTATGCTAGTTGGGTAATCATTTACACCATCAACTTCCAACAGCTTTAAAATATTACTATTCTCTGCATTCCATAGATAAACTGCTTGTCCCAACGCAACAGCAAGAACATTGTTGTTTCCCCAGTCTATGATCTTCATATAGTAGTCATCTTTTATATTTGGTGCATCCAATGTCCTCATTTCCCTCTGCAACACACTAATCCATCAGGAACAAGAATTCCAATTTTAGCCATTGATTTACAAATACACAGCAGAAAGTACCTTAGGCAAGCGTCGGAGACACTGATTTTGGTTTGGATTACTAATTCTCAATGCTTCTGCATCATCTCGTCGCATCTGATCAATATGATTAATTGAATTTCTATTCGATTTTGGACTTCCGCTGAAAACCAACATCTTAAATGGTCTCCCTTCTGCGTCTGAATTTATATTCTCCGTCAACTTCTGTTGGTATGCTTCCTGTCATAAAAGAAATCTGATCACATTGTAAGAAAAGAAGTATACAGAAAATGTAATAAAGACACAAAAACATACATTTAAAGTGAGATGGGGAACTAGTTTGGTCCTATTTGTCAACAAACTGTGGGCTTGATCGAGATTCATCAGACTTCTATTTGGAATAAACCTGTCACCCTTATACATACCCAGAAGCAAAAAAACAAGAATAGATGAAACAAAAACAAAAGAGAGATTATGCAAAATTGAAGAGAAATGAAGAAAAAATTATACAGGAAAATTGTATTTGGTTGGGCTATCGTGCAATCGTCTTGGAGAGTAGCAGTCTGATCGGACAAGTTGTTCTTGCTTCTCGTTTTTATCCATCTTTCACAGAAATTGAAGAGTAAAATTATACTTTAAACTCTGCCTTTTCTTGGAGGAAAAAAAAAAAGTTAAACAAGAATGTGCATGGTATTACGAAGATCAACGGTATAGGAAACAATTATGTCTCTCCCGCCAAAGACACGACCGTTGCCTGCGTTTGTTTAAATTAGATGCTATTATAATTATATATGTTTTGTTATCTAGAATCAACCGAGCCGTCTTAGCTCAGCTGGTAGAGCGCATGGCTTTTAACCATGTGGTCGTGGGTTCGATTCCCACAGACGGCGTTTTGAATAATTTTTAAAAAATCTTGCGTATGAGTAAAGATTCATTCTAGTCCACAAACTTATAAACTGGATTTATTTTAGTCAAATTTAATCTATTTTAGTATTTTAGTCCATAATTATCAAAAGTAATTACTTTCGATTTTATATTTAAACACACAAAAACACAAAGGTAAATTATGTATTTGTGTTTTCAATTTAATATTTGTACCGTTATTTTTCTATGTAATCCAAAAGTGTATGGAGGAAATAATCAATTTTAGTTTGAAGAATTATAAAACTATCAAATTTATTGATATGAACTTATTTTGACAAATTTTAAGAAATGAAATGACACTCTGCTTTTATTATAATTGCTTTTTTTTATTTTAATTCTTATCGCTAGTTAAGTATTTTAACACTTCATTCAATTAACATGTTTTATTTCGTAAATGTTTTAGATATTTGACGTTTCGATCACAAAATTTTATTTTATATATTTTTTTTTTAAATAACACCGTTTTGATGTAACTGGATTCAGGTGTCTCGTTTTTCTGTATACGTCTATGGGTTACATAGCTTAAATGTTTACAGACTAAATCAAAAGAAGTTCAAGTTTAGGGATTGGTTTAGTAAATAACATTTTATATACCCTGTATATTAGTAATTTTACTGTATATTATTTTCTTCCTTCTTATTCTTCTCACAATCTAGGTTACCAGATTTGGGATTGTTGTACAAGTTACAAAAATGTCATTTCTATGGGAAAAGAGTGAAACGTGGAGATGGGTAGTGCGTAAAACCAGAGATTCAAAGCCATTCTTTTTCACTTTCGCCACAATCTGCGGCGTAGTCCCAGGTGTTATCGGCTACTGCGTGATGCAATTCACCAGCACCAACAATCCCGAACTCGAAGCCCGCCTCCGCCAGAACGCACGCAATGAATCCCTAATGATGGGCAAAGTCAATCAACAGCGCCTAGCTGAATACCTCGGTGAATTGAAGCGTAAAGAAGATACTAATGACCGTTATGTTGCTGCTCTTAAAGGTGAGACTTTGACTCGAAACCCTTATGTTAGAATTCAACCCATTTCAAAGCCAGAGGTTCAAAAAACTGTAAATGATAAGAATTAGGAATATTTATGGCTTTTATTGATGTTTTATTTAAATTCTGCTTCTGGGTATTGTTAAAGTTTGAATCTTTCTTGGTGGGTATCGTTGAAGTTTTGAGTTTGGTATATCAAAATAAAAATTGTACTCTTGGTATTATGGAAATCTCAGCTTTTGTTTTAGCTCATGTTCTGTTCTTGCTTGTTTTCCATGTTCTTACAATAGTGAATTATTATAGTATAGATATCAGAATCATGACTCGTTTGGAAAGTCTAGTAAGATAACAATGTTGTTAGAAATTGGAATTTTGATGCTAAATTTTGAAACCAAAGTTAATGGAAATGATAAAAATTAAGATTTTTGAATAGGTTTTATTGGTGTTTTACTTAATTTCTGATTTTGGGTATCACTAAAGTTTGAATATTTTATTAGTGTTATTTTCAATTTGATTTATCAAAATAATATTTTTTTCTTGAAATTACGGAAATCTCAACTTTTGGTTTTGCTAATGTTTTGTACTTGCTTGTTTTCATGTTCTTACAATAGTGAAATTTTATAGAATAGATATCAGGAATGAGGATCATGAATCATTTGTTTGGAAAGTCTAGTAAGATTACAATGTCGTTAGAAATTGGATTTTGGATGCTAAATTTGATGAAATTTATTCCTTGCAATTTCCTACTAATAAGTTATCCATTGTACAAGAATCAAAAAAAGATTTAGGGTTCACTATTAGGTGCTCGACATGATATTCTAATCTCCCCCTCTTTGTCTGTAAGAACTCCAAGAGCACCTAGTTTAACCATTGCAGCACCAAACCTTGTCGGAAAATCGAATGCATTGGCTAGATTTCTGACTATAGGCATTGTCACTGGATCCAGTGCAAGCTCTTGGTCTATTTGTAGAATCCCTCTGTGCATCATTACGTTTTGATAGTATGACACATCCATAAAGAATGGACTAAATGGATTTTGATCAAGGTTGATAGTGTTGTCTGTTGTAGAAAACTGAGGACACCTAAATTTTAATAGATTAACTAGGAAAGGATCCATGACTGGATCGGGATTTCCACTGCCTTGGAAATTGTAGATACGATCTTCAACTAGGGAACAATGAGTTACTCCGACGGAATGAGCACCTGCATAAAGGGTTCTTTCTGTTTTAGCAATTATATTATGTTCTGAACCAAAATTGAGGGAAAAATTCTTTTTCGAGTACCTAGAAGAAGCACCATGTCTGTAGCGTTGAGACCTTTATCAGCAAAAGCTTCAATAGCTTCAGTAACTGATGCGCCGGGTCCTAAAATACTTGCATTTTGACCTGCAGAAACTAAACCATCTCTTCTTCCTGTTTGAACTTCATATCTGCCTCCACCACTCTGTAAATTTATGCATATTCACCAGTTACACAATATATTATTGATTAAGAAAACTAAATTTGCATCTAAATATGAGAATGGTAGGGAGAGATAGAGATAGGTACCAAGAAAACAGCATCTCTAGTGGCTATTGCAATGAGATCAGCACAAGAGACAACACCAGGGCAAGCTTCCTCCACAGCATCCTTTGCTTCATCTATGATGTCATATCCTCTCACTCTCACATTTGGTGCTGCTGTTTTCTCACTATTGCTTTCATCTAGAAGTAGTGATGCATCACATCCCTTTTCCACCATTATCACCACAAACAATCAGTTACTCAGATTTAATAAATTCAATAGGTGCTATTGAGTCAAGCGTCGAGTTGAAACACTATCAAGTTCGAGTTCAACTCTAAAATTTGAACCTCGGAATTCTACTCAAACTCAATTGAGTTTATTTTAGGAGTTTGAGTTTGAATCTGATAGTATAATTGAGATTTGAGCGTGACTCGACTTGATTTGATTATCTATACAAATATTTACAAATAAATATTAAATATTAAATATAAAAATAAAGATATTATCATAAATATATATAATAATAAAGAACTAAAAAAATTAATTCAATTTTGATTAGACTTGCGAGTTTGTCGAGCTGAATATCTCGATGCCTAAATTTAACTTGGCAATTGACTTGAGTAGCTCCAACTCTACTCAAATATTGAGTCGATTTTGAGTAGATTCCGAGTTGACTCGACTCGAATTGCAAACCAAGCATCAAGTGAATTTTTATTTTTAACTTGTAGAAAGTTGTAAATGTGAGTAAAGGGCCAAAAAAAAAATCACATTTATTTTTGGTTATTGTTAATAATGCTGTAAAATAACATTATGTCATGCGTATTAACATTAACAACCACCACCAACTTTTTAAATGATTAAACAAAACATATAAGCTTAAAACTTTGAGACGTGCACACAAAGCTTGCTTACTAACCAATGCATAGTTATTCCAAGTTTAGTTAACGGTTAATCATAATTAATCTTTAAAAACTACTAATCTCTTGACAAAATACATAAACAGATGTTCATAAGCTTACTGTAACAAAACAATCATGGAACTGCAAGCGAAGAAGGGCGGCGACAAGAGTAGGATCTCTAAAGAATTGTGGAGTAATAACTCCTGCAACTATGGTCTCAACATCTGCAACCCCACATTTGTCTCTGTAAAATCCAACCTCCAGAGAACAATTGCACAAACTTGCTAAAAAGAGCCCTAGGATTAGCGTTGCCTCAACGTTCATTATCATCGTTTACGGTATAAATAACATTTCGAGGATTGAAAAATGAGAAAATGGCTTAAGAATGGGAGCTTAGATTTTCTGTGACAGTAGGAGTTTGGATGAAAAAGCTGAGAGGAAATAGTTTATATTTGTGTGTGTGTTTCTTTACGTTGTTTCTTTATATGTAAGATAATAAGATACAAATCTCTTTGTATTATGGTATACTATATGTGAAAATTCAAATGAAAGAGCTGTATTATATGAGGGTTTTATAGTATGGTACTCTTGGTACTCGTACCAACTCTTTGCTAATGCTAAGTGCGTATTATCACATTACCAATTTGGCCAGTTAAGATCAAAGCCCAGCCTTCACATGTTATTTGTTTCAGACTTGACAAAAAATTCGAACACTACCCCATCCAATTACAGTTGCACGAGCCTCGGATATAAACGAGTTGAGCTACTATACTTGTAAATTATTTAAGATCGACTCGTAAGGTTTGAATTAGTATCGAACTTGAGCTACTCAAACAGAACCGAGCTCAAGTATCAATTGAAGAAGTTTGCGAGCACATATATTATATACCAATGTTGTCTTTAAATAGAAATATATATCTTTGTTTGATTAAATTTTATATTTCATAATTAAAAATTGAATATATAAAATATGACAAATATAAAAGAAACAATAAAAAAGAGACATCAAATTTCCCTGAAAAATGGATAAAACGATAATGACAAAAAAAAAATCCTATGAATTATGCTGGTCGCTACTTTTGTACTACTTGCCCATAGTGCCGAGGCAACAAATGAGTTTCTAGTTTATCTACTGTGGCCACCACTGCTGAAATAAATACATTTGCCATGAGAAAACAGCAATTAGCCTAAAAAACTTAACAAACCATCATTAATATCAATTCCCATTGCATCACAAGGTAACTATCAGAAGCTGATTCTGTTGGCCATACGAACTGATGCATCAGCAGGGAACTTAGCAGAATTCTTCTGATGGATGATGACTAAGATGCCATTTTCTTAAGCAACAAAAAATATCACGCAATAGAAGTTGTTTTGTGTGCTAAATTCCTGTCAGTGATGAGCCAGGCTCATTCGGTTTTAATGCTGTCTTCACTTGACAGCATCAGCAAAACTGTATAGATCAGAAGCTGAGCTTCGGTTACCAGCAGGAGTAGGCGAAGGTAGACCGGTGAATTCTCTTGATAATGATGGCGCAAACAATCCAGATGCAGACTGATGAACAAAACTCTGCTCCCTCGTCCCATTAACCATAGAAGAGTCCCCAATATAACCTTCTCTCGATAATGATGACACGAACAATCCAGATGCAGGTTGATGAACAAAACTCTGCTCCCTTGTTCCGTTAATGATTGAAGAATGTCCATTATATCCATAAGCTGAAGTATTACTTCCCATTATATTCCCAGATCTATCGCCAAGTGTCTCCCTGTAAACCCCAGGGTATGAACTGGTGGATGGGACACCATATGCAGCCGAGTAAGAACCAGATCCGTACATCATAGATACGGCAGAAGGGTTGATACGACCAGAGATTCCACCATCCAGAATATTTGTTTGCGTAGAAGGGTTGTACAAGCCATTTCCATCCACGTGAACACTTCGTTCATGCAACCCAAAGCTTGGAGAAGATATCATGGTTGACCCATGAACACTTCGTTCATGCAACCCAAAGCTTGGAGACGATATCAGGGTTGAACCTGAAAATCGTGGACGTTTTGCTTCTTGACTCTTCAATTTGTTTAAGAATTCATTCTCCTCAGCTCTCCTTTTTTGTGCCACCTTTACCTTATCATCTATCCTTTTATTAAGGTCAGCAATATCTTTCTCTAACTTCTCTATCTTTTCTCTAAATTCCCATCCAGGAAGAATTGTTTTAGGGTCGAGCTTGCGACGTTCAAGAAACTTCATCACAGATTTCAGAGTGGCCAAATGCTTTTGGGTTGCTTCTTTCTGTGATAGGTGAACATAAAATTGTGTGTTAAGCACCAAAAATAACAACATATACTAAAATAAAGTGGAGAGTCGTGATCATCCATACCAGTAATGCAGGTGAGTTGCTTGTTTCTCTTTCTCTCTTCTTCAATGCTTCTTTAGAATCTCGCAATAAAGACTTCAAGAGTTTCTGAGGAGGAAACTTATCCTCAATCCCAAAAGTATAGGCTACATCAACAGCTTCAAGCTTAATTCCACTATTCATCATCCTTCCCAAGATATCTGGAAGAGTCGAAGAAATATTACATAAGGCCAATAAAGGTGGTCGTCAACAAAGATAGCGTAGACCAGTGATTTCACATTTAGCACATTGATAAAAGACTAAAAAAAAGGACAAACAACAGACTGACAAAGGGATAATGCAAGTAAAAAGACTACCAAAAACATATTTCCATGAGGTAAAGCCATCTCTCAACTCCCTCACAATTACCACTGACGCTGCTAACTAGCAGAACATGAGATGAACAGTGAGTGGTTCATGGCAACAGCAGGAAAAATCCTGGAAACCAAAAATAAAACACCACTTTCAATTTAGTAGTTAACAAAAGCATAACCTATCATAGACACTTGCCTCACTCCATTTAGACAATTTTATTTATGTATGATCCCTAAACCAAAAATCTAATAGATAATCAATACTATTTTCACCAAGAAACAATCACATTGTTGATAAAAACAACTTATTTTCAGTTGACAATTTTGACTATAACAATAGTATGGCTAAACAAGTTTAATTGTCCGTAAATACTATCAGACAATTGAAAGCCAGCAAATAATGACACCCATGTGATGTCATGCACATTAAAACCACACTAGATGTAGGAAGCAATAAGGGAGGATGCTAATAAGCATTTTAGTACGAGTCGAGCAGCATAAAAAAAGGATGTACAAGAAAGATTCCAAATAGTTTATATATGTGTGTACGGCCTAGCCTTAACCACTAAAGCATTATTACAGACACGTTGCTTCAATGACATACATGCTGGTGAAAGATTCCACGTGAAGTACTTATAAAGTGCTCTTAAAGTTTAGGTAGCAATCAAGATAGAAAAACAATCTCATGCATATTCTACATTTGATATCCAGTGGGTATAATATTATTCTCATAAAAAGACATTTCTAACTTTCAGACTAAAGGCAGAAAAGCATTCAATAACAAGATTTGTATGAGTGATTGAATGAGTTTATTTCATCAAGCGTAAAGGTATATATAAACAAGTCTTGGAGTAATGCTCAAGGATAAGACTTAGAGTAATGGCCCAGTCGTTGGAGTATTGACTAAGGACAAGACTTGGAGTATTGACTAAGGACAAGACTTGGAGTATTGCCCAAGTCTTGGAGTATCTCCAAGTAAATACCTATCTCTAATAATTACAATTAATATTAAACGTACAAACTAATTAGATAATATTTATATTCTTGATATCCCCCCTCAAATTGATGGTGGATGGTCAGAAAGCATCAATTTGTCAACAAGAAACTAATGTCGATGTCGTGAGGGAGCCTCAGTAAAAATGTTTGCAGCAGTGGTGATATGTGGTAGAGAAATAACGTAATTATCATAAGCAGCTCGAATAGAGTGATAATCCACTTCAATATGCTTGGTACGCTAATGAAATACTGGATTAGCAGCAATCTGAATTGTACTAGTGTTAATTAGAGGAAATCCAAACTCACCCAATAGCCCTCGAATCCAAACTATTCAGAACAGGCAGAGAACATGGCTTGATATTCAGATTCAGTGGATGACTTAGACACACGATCTTGCTTTTTACTTTTTGAAGAAATAAGAGAGTTGCCAAGAAACATGCACCAACTAGTAATTGAACGTCGAGTATCAGAACAGCCAACCCAATCAACATCACTATATGGACACAAACGAATGGGATAATTCAAAGGGAAGAAAAGACCTCGGTCAATAGTACCTTGCAAATACCGAATAATATGACGTACAACAGACAAGTGTAGCTGCGTCGGTGCTTGCGTAAACTGACTTACTTGCTGAACATTATATGAAATATCACGCCTAGTCATAGTCAAATAATTGAGGCTCCCCACTAGTTGTCTATACAAAGAACCAAAGAAATTAATTCATGAGTGCATTTCTATTGATGTAAGAAAATACTAGTTGATGTAGAATGCACTTGTAAACCCAAAAAATACTATAGACGACCTAAATCCTTCATATGAATTTTTTTTTAAGATGCTCTTGCAGTTTGAAAATCAAGTCAAGATCGTTCCCTATAATAATAATATCATCGACATAAACCAAAAGTAAACAATTCCTTTGGCCATGTTGCCAAAAAACTGCGAGGAATCATACTAGCTCTAAACAAAGAACTTCAAAAGTGTGGTGCGAAACTTTTCAAACCAAGCACGAGGTGCTTGTTTCAAATGATATAATGAGCGTTTGAGCTTACAAACATCAGAAGATGGTGTAGAAAATAACCCCTGCGGAGAAGTCATATAAATCTCTTCTTTAAGATCATCATGCAAAAAAGCATTTTTAACATCAATTTGTTTTGAAAACCAACCCTCAGACGCAGCAATAGTTAGAACAAGTCGTACAGTTGTCATTTTTGCTACAGGAGCAAATGTTTCATCATGATCCACCCCATAATTTTGTCGATTACCGAGTGCCACCAATCTCATTTTTGTCCCGGTCAAGTGAGTAACCATATCGACAAATGGTACGTAAAGATCTCCGAGTTGCCGTTGGAGCAGACATTGGATCAAGTATGGTTTAAACGCTCAATTACAGAAGGAGAGTCATCAAAGCTTGGAAGGAGAACATCATGAGGAAGATACATGTTGCTGAAAATAATACTCATGCTCAAAGAAAATCATATTTCTAGAAGTACGAATACTATTAGCATCTACATCAAAACATAGACCTTTTCGCGGAAGGCTATAACCCATAAAGACACATTTTACTGATTAAACAGTAAGTTTGTGGCGTTCGTGTGACATTAAGTGAACAAAACAAACACATCAAAATGTGTGCAATCTGTGATAATCGGGATGTACACCAAACAAACGATCTTTACCAAGAAAACCACACTTCATTAAATTTGACATAATTACATTATTTGGATGACCCAGTCGTTTATGCCAACTAACAACAAAAGAAGCTAGAGACAACTCTTTAAATTGTATCGGGAACAATCTACCAGTTTTAGGCCTCCTCACAATCACCTTCCCCAAATCTGATCATGCACAAGACAACCATCACGAGAGAAGTGCACATCACAGTTATTATCCATAATTTGGCCAACCGAGATTAGATTGGTAGATAATCCAAGAGAAACAAACACATGAAGGTTCAATATCACCAATGGATATAATTGGAAGATTACTTCCATTAACAATCTGAACATTTTGAGAACAAGTATATTGTCGTAGATTGTGCAAAAAATCAGCTGAGATGGTCATATGATTAGAAGCTCCAGAATCGACAAACAAAGAAGAAGGACCAGGCTTACCTCGACTTTGAAGCCCAAGAGCAGAAAAAGTAGTGACAATCATTTGTTGTACCATTTCTGGAATTATCAGAGTGATTATTGCTAGTGGTAGCAGATGAAGAACTTGAATTGGCAGCATGAAAGGCTTGAGTTGAGCTTGCCGATTTTGTGGGCGTGTAGGACATTCTTTGATGATATGTCCACTCTGCTTACAATAATTGCAAAATTTCTTCGTACGACTGCGAGCAATGTGCCTAAACTTCTTACAACTGTAACATTGCATTGGCGCTTTTCCTCGATTCCTTCCTTGAGCATCATAAGCAACATTTTCTTTTAAACCATCTATGGTAGCTTGCGTAGCCATTCTCTACCCTTCTTGCAATAATTCACCGAAGCATGCAGCATCCAAAAAGGAACTGGGTTCCCTATTCAATAAGCTAGCCCGAGCAACCTCAAATTCTGATCGTAATTTCATCAAAAGTTGATCTCGTCTACTATCTTCATAAACCTCTTGAAGAGCGATTAAGGCCTCTTTGGCGCCTTAGAATAGATAATGCCAAAATATTCACTCCACAAATTAAGAAATCCAAAATAATATTGCTCGATAGATAAATTGCCTAGGTTGTAGTTGCTAATCTCAAATTCAAGTTGAAAGCATTGTACAATATTATCTTGATGGTATACGCGCTTCAGATAATTCCACATATCTTATGATGTCTCAAAGGAGCGTAAATTGTTCACCATATGACTTTCAATCGATGCTAAAATCCAAGAGATGATTCGAGCATCTTTTGCCTCCTATTGATTGGGTTCCTTAAAATCTTAAGGAGCAGTACACGACCCATCAATATGACTTCAAAGTTCTTTTCCTTTTAAAAACATTATGAATTGAAATTTCCATGCAACATAATTCTTTCCTGTAAATCCGATAGCCAGATTCTCATCAAAAGCTTTTCCAAAATATTTTTGGTAGACATTCTAAAAAAAAAAAGAGATTCAAATTGAAGATGTTGATTCAAAGAATAATCAACTTAAAATAGACAAATTCAAGAGAAATCGGAAATCTCAAAACAAAGATGTTGGTTAAAGACAATCAACCCAAAATCTAGAATGAAAACTAAAATCAAAGCTCATAGTTTTAAGAAGTAGGCTCTGATACCAAAATACGATTTGTGAGAGTGATTGAATGAGTTTATGTCATCAAGTGTAAAGGTAAATATACAGGTCTTGGAGTAATTCCCAAGGATAAGACTTGGAGTAATGGCGAAGTCTTTGTAGTATTGACTAGGGACAAGACTTGGAGTATTGCCAAGTTTTGGAGTATTCTCCAAGTAAATACCCATCTCTAATAATTAGAACTAATATTAAATATACAAACTAATTAGACAATATTTATAACCTTAATATTCAATTCCCTTGCCACCCACAATCATACACATTCGATCTATTGAAGAATAATACAATAATAAGAGGCTTATAGTCATAAAAAGAAATCAGTAATATAAGTGAAATGTTTGACCCGTATCTGTCCACACAGTAGAGTTCTCGTAATGTGCAGTCATCAGAAGCCAATTTCTACTTTAGGAGCACAATCTTGTACTGTATGCATGCAACAAAACTCTGAAGCATCCACCAGCAATGCTCCATGATAAGTTTCAAACTTAACATGAGAAATACTTATTAATCACAAATAAAAATTATAAGAAAAGGACATAAAACTAGACATGTACATGTGCATTTTCTGGATATTTAACTTGCAGTGCTATAAGTTCCCTGGCATCTTAGCCATTTTATGTCCATTACGTTCCCTCTAATTTCTTGCTTTCTCTCTTAAAAACTGTATCTCTATCAGTTCACATTCTTAGACAAGTACATTGTCCATATTGTATAATCCCCAAATAAATTAAGTTCCACAATTCAGCAACAAACTATCCAAATCCAACAATATATATTAAATCACCAATTTGAATCAAACTAAAATATAAATTACAAAAGATGCTACGAAATATACCTGAAACTCTAGTAACAAGAACATGTGATCTTTTCAAAGCATCAGAAATCTTCTTGGAATTACTCAACTTAACCAAATCCCAAACATCCCCACTAGTAAAAACTTTCGGAATCCCATAACAACCAATAAAAAGAAGCAAACCCGTTGCGTCAATTTCGCTAGCTTTACTAACACTCCCTTCAGCTAAAATCCTCTTCCTCCAAGCAATAGCAGCCTGCTCCGCCTCTTGCTTAACATCAGCATCAAACTTAACACTATCATCAAGAATTAACAAAAACAACTCCAAAGCCAAAATGCTAGCTGTTCTACCAGGGATCATTGGTGAATTCTTAGCATAGGCTTTACTCCCCTGCAAATAAAACCCTCCAACGCATTCTAAAACTAATTTAGCCGGATTCGGAGAGCGTTTTATCGCGGTCGGAACCTCGGACCGGAGTTTCGAGAGGTTTGAGAGATTGTTGGTTAGGTATCTACGGAGGCCTTTCCCCGACATCATTTCGCATAGACTGACAAGCTCCGAAGATGATGTCGGTGCCGGTACCGTTGCCGGTGTCGGAATTTGGCTGATAGCTTTTGCTGGTGAAGGGGAGTCTGATTGAATTGGTTGATGATCATGTTGTTGAATGGCGGTGCCGATGAAATTGAGGTGGTCGTTTAATTCGTGGAATCTACGGTGGAATTCGGTGATTGCGGAGGCGAGATTGTTGAGTTGTTCGATAGATTTGAAAAATTGAGGTTGTTGTTGTTGATGTTGAATGGCGACGATAGCGAGCGGTTCGTCTTCTGTGTGTGGTTCGGATTTGACACGCAATGGTGGTTGGTGCTGCGGTGGCGTTGGGGTTGACTGTTCGTGTTCTTGTTCGTCTTTGACGGAGACGAGCGCGGGTGTTGCCATTGGGCGGAGGGATTGGGTTAATTTTGTGCCCTAATTTGAAAATATTGAATCCCCCGGTATATAATGATTCTATAGAAATTTGCCTAGGATTTAGAATCCTTGTTAAATGATACTACTACGTTTCCTAATTTTTAAAACTTACTTTTAGAAGAAAAAGAATATGTTCTGACACAATTAATGGAAATAATTAACCAGCGAACTATAGCTCAAATGGTACGAGCATTGGACAACATGAGCATTCGATCAGTTTCGTCAAAACCGAACTGACAATTCTCAAACAGAATTAGTTGCTAGACCGAATAGTCTGAACTGATCAAATAAGAAATTTTAACCGAAAACCAAACCGATCGAATAAAAAAAAATCAAAACTGGACCAACCGAATAAGTCGGTTCGGTTAAAACCGACGAAAAGTTTGAGAACATTTAAAAAAATTAAAAAAAAATTGTCTATTCATTCGGTTCAATTAATTTGGATAATTTAAATTTCAAACCGAATCAATGGTACAAGCAATGAAAAATTTAACTAATTGTAAATAAAATTTTAAAACTTGAATAACAAAAAATATTTAAATTAAAGAATATCAAATTTTATATATCCATGGGAGTCAACAAAATTCAAATCCAAAGTAACTTACGCCTACAAGCCTTAGAATTGAGAATCTGAGATGCTTTTGATCTTTATATACATTTTTGGATTGAAATTGCAAACTCCAGACTTACAATACAAAACTTATACATGTAACATGTTATATACAGGTATAAAGATTACATAATCTGTATCATACAAATTCGTTAGCTACGAGACTGTTGTTATATCAGACACGTGAATGCTCTGATCTGACAGATTTATGACCACAGGATTTCCTGAAGCCTCGAGATCAACCATCGCAGTATCCCCGGGCTTGAATTGTGCAGCAAGTAATGCTTCGCTAACTGGATTTTCAATTATTTGAGTCACTGCTCTTCTAAGAGGCCGAGCGCCATAAATTGGATCGTAACCCTGTTTGCATACAAGCTCCTTCACAGATTCAGACACCTCTAAGCCGACCCCAAGAGATATTAGCCTTTCTTTCACCTCTCTCAACATCACACTTAAGATCTTCAGCATCTGAAAATAGCACAGATTATGCAAATTCACTCAGCTCAAGTTCAATGTTACCGAACAAAACCAAACCGACAAATTCCGTTTGGTTCAGTATTTCAGTTCAATAACGGTATATAATCAAACCAAAGTACCAAACTTGAAAAAACCAGCCAAAGCTACTGGTTTGCTTCGGTTCAGTTTGATTTGAAATATTTTAAATCATTATAAATTCAATTCAGTTTGATTAAAAAAATATTATTTCAGTTTGGTTCAAGTTCGAACCAAATGCACACTGCCTATTATATTCATACTTTAGTGACCGCTTGTAGGCTACTCATCTATCATAATATAGAACTAAATTTGTTAGTTCGAACAATCAGAATATGGAGACAGGGAAAATTAATTACAGATTGTGATCTCGCAAACAAAATAAATCAATCAGGGAAGCGCGCTTAAAATGATAACTGCAAAAAGCAAGGAATAGCTAAAAACCTGAGACTTCTCGAGGGGGTGGAATACTACTACTTCATCAATCCTGTTGAGTAGCTCAGGACGAAAATATGATTTGAGTTCTTCCAGCACCAATGCTTTTATTCCAGCATATGAAGTTGACTCATTATTATCTGCAATCATGAAACCGATGGAGGTGCGTCCTCCCTTTGCGATAGCAGTGGATCCCACATTTGAGGTCATCACCACCAATGCATTTTTAAATGATACTCGCCTTCCCTGTCAAATAAAGTCTTCCCCGGATGAGAACTATGAGAATATCAAGATAAAACTTCCTCCCTATTATTGCCAAAGTTGTTGGAATGGGCAACCGGTTTGAACTAAAAAATATATAAAATTGAACCCAACTGATTTTCTAAGAATATTACATACTTCAAACCTAATGGTTCGGTTGTTTATTTGTTTATGATTGATTTTTTGGCTCGATTTGTATAAAAAAATGAACTAAATTTCTTTTACTTTAAAAATCGAACTGAATTATTTCTTTTTTTTAATATAATTTAAAACTGAACCAAATTCGTCGGTTTGATTTGATTCAGTTTTCGCACACCGCTAAAAGGAAGTATTTTACCAAAGGTGTTCCAACTATGACAAACCTGAGAATCAGTTAGGCGACCGTCTTCAAACAACTGGAGGAGGATATTAAAAACATCTGGATGAGCTTTCTCTATTTCATCAAGTAATACCAATGTGAAAGGCCGTCTTCTAATAGCTTCTGTCAAAGTGCCACCCTCGCCGAAACCGACGTAACCTGGGGGTGCCCCTATTAATTTGCTCACAGTGTGTCGCTCCATGTATTCACTCATGTCCAATCTCAGCATAGCCGACTCCTGCAACATACATATCAAGGCAGAAAGAAGCAAAATAGATTCAGAAGGTTGACCCATAGAATTAGAATGCAATTTCTATTTGATTGATTTTATCATCCTTATAATCATTATTATTATATAAACATAACTTTCCCTCCTTTATATTGCTGATCATAATGTGGATATTCTCTTGCACGCAAAGAACATAAATATTTAATGACTATACAACAACCAGAGAGTGGTTTCTTGCAGAAATAGTTAAATGCATAAAGCAGGAAAGCTCTTTAACATATATACGAAACCGAAAAAGAAAAGAAAAACCGTCTATTTAATTGGATTTTTAAGAGAAAATGTAGTGTATATAATGCAAGAGCCTCACCGATCCAAAGTAGCTTGCTGCCAAAGCTTTTGCTAGTTCAGTCTTGCCAACCCCAGTTGGGCCACAAAACATCAGTGCTGCTATGGGCCTATCAGGATCCTTCAAACCAACCCGAGACCTTTTAACTGCTCGAGATATGGCACAAACAGCCTCATCTTGACCAATGACCCGTTTTCTGAGTTCATCCTCCAGACCCACCAGAAACTTTCTTTCATCAGCAGTGAGCTGCTGAACTGGGATTCCTGACCAGAGTGAAGCCACGGCTGCTATATCATCATGACCCACCACCATGGGCCTAAAAGTTCAAGCCAGAAAGTTAATTAAATCTATAGGATAGGGTGATCCTAGACCAAAAAAAATCTCCATTAACTATGAAACATAATTTAGGATCCAAAAAACATACTTGTCATCTGATGTGACAGGTTTAGGGGACTCCAAAATGATTTCACCCGAGTCTTCAGAACTCGAAGCACTGCCATCATTTCTCATCCTGCTGGCCAGGACCTGCCATATCAGAAACATGAAATCAAAAATTTAATAAGGGATAATGGAAATGTGTAATTGCCCTTATTAAACAACAAAATTACCACTTCATGCATCGCCTGAACAGTTCTAATTTCTTGCCAATAATCATCCGGCGACTTCGAAAGTATGCCTGTTTGCTCTTCTTTCTTCTTCCTATGAGCCTCAATACGAGCTCTACTTCCTGCCTCATCAATCAGATCAATAGCTTTATCGGGAAGATATCTATCGGCAATGTATCTTGCTGACAAATAAACAGCAGCATTTATTGCTTCCAATGTGAAGCTACAGTTATGATAGGCCTCGTATTTCTGGCGTAGACCCAACAGTATTTTAACTGCATCTTCCTGAATAGTTTTGCAGACTTTCAGTTAAAGAATCAATGCTTTGTCTGACATGTATAACTAGATGAAAATAGAAGTTTGCAATCAACCTGACTTGGCTCATCAATTGACACAGGCTGGAACCTTCGTGCTAACGCTTTATCAACTTCGAAATGTGCTCTGTATTCATCTACTGTAGTGGATGCAATGCACTGCACGAGACGCACATATTCTAAGCATAAAAGATAAAAGAAAGCCCCATATGGAAAGTCATAAAGAAGTCAAGCTCATTCCACTAAGAAACCCCTTGCTATTGTTGATTGACCTAGCTCATCAGGCAATTAACTCAATCAAGGAAATCCACAGCCAAAAGAAGATACAGAAGAACGGATTCAAAATTCATTACTTGTTCAGTGAAGGACATCAATTGGTCAGAGCCTCAGAGGAGATAAACTCCTCTAAAACCTAACTAATGCTAAGCAAGCTACATTTAATTTCTTCTGGATAAATTTATATAAAATGTATATTAGTTCTTTATAACATGATAATATATATAAGAGAAAAGCATGATCACATCAAGACATGTCACCTGTAATTCACCCCTCCCAAGAGCTGGCTTCAGCAAATTAGCAATGTCAAAACCAGATCCTTTGCTTCCCCGTCCAACCGTGCCAGTCCCGACAATTGTGTGGACTTCGTCAATAAAAAGTATGATATTACCTGTGAGGCAGACATATCATGAGTGAGAGACAACAGATGCACTCTATTTACATAAAAAAAATTCCACATATATGTAGCCACCTTCTTTCATTATCTCTTTTATTAATGTGGTAACACGTGCTTCTAGTTCTCCCCTTTCCTTCGCACCAGCAATTAGCAGTCCCATATCCAAGGACATAACACGCTTTGCCTGAGCATGAAATGGCATACTTATTAATTTGCGAAATATTTGTTAATGCGAGCACCCCACCAAATCGCATAATTAAAATAATAAAGGTATAGCACTCAGTTGCTAAGATACATACTATGAGAAAAAGAGGAACATCAGCCTGCGCAATACGAGTGGCTAGTCCTTCAGCAATGGCAGTTTTTCCAACCCCACTTTCACCAAGAAGAATAGGGTTATTTTTGGATCTGCGGCAAAGTATCTGAACAATTCTTTCAATTTCAGTTTCTCGCCCAATAACAGGATCAATAAGTCCTTCACTGGCACGCACAGTAAGATCCACACAGAATTGAGCAAGAGCACTTTTCTCTGTGAAACATAATTGAGTTACAAGGCATTCCTATAAAATTTTACATAAGGAAAATTAATAAAGTTAGTAATAACTTTTTACCTTTTGTTTTTCCAGAGGATCTTAAAGCTCCAGCTTTCTTCGAGAAGGACTTTTCACGCGTCCCTTTCCCTTCCACAGGTGGTTCTCTTCCTTCTTTCGCAAGTTCACCTTGAAGTCTGGCGACTGCTGCAGTTGCCAAGTCATCTAGATTTGCCCCCAATCTAAACTCATCAATAAAATCCCTTAGTTAGAACCTTGTTTCTCTAAACAAATGCTTCAACCACATACCATTCTCAATAACGAACACAACAAAACAATGTTATTTTAAGGTTTCCTATGTCAAAAATGAAGTTTTATATCCGAAATGCCAAGTTTCCTGCACGTTTTTAAACCGGAAACTTGATTGAATGAATAAACAGCTAAAATGAGTTACCTCTGGAGCACACGACTGGCACTCCCATCATCCACAGTCAACAACCCAATAGCCATATGCTCAGGTGCAATATAATTATAACCCATAGTCCTTGAATACTCAACTGCAGCCTCAAATACCCTCTTCGTACTAGTCGAAAAGGGCACATCCGTCGCATTTTTCGCAGTACTCGAAACAGAAACATTCCTCTCATCACCATCATTAGTCCAAATTTCTTGAACAATCTCACGAGCTCTATCAATTTTAATCCCAGAACCAAGAAACCCATTCGTATCCCGATCCTCCCCAATTAAACCCAGCAAAAGATGCTGAGTAAAGACCATATCTTTCCCCAAAGCTCTAGCTTCTCTCTGAGAAAAGATCACAACTTTAATAGCCCTCTCTGTAAACCTCTCAAAAACTGACGAAATTGGGAGAATTCTACGCTTTCTACGCAATTTAGAGCGTTTAAAAGACAGGGAATTTAGTGGGTTGTGTTTATATGAGATTGAAATGCCAAAACAAGAAGAACCAGATGAATTTATTGTACTGCTGTTATTATTTATACAGTGAAATGCTAAGAGAGGATCAAGTTTAGTTTTAGAGGCTGGATTAAGAGGACCCAAATCTAATCTTGAGTGAACTGATAAAGGTGATGATGATGATGATAAAACTTCCATATTTTTTGTATGAGCCTCAGAAAACTGATTGGTGCTGATTATGTACGTAAAGATTTGAAGTTTATGTATAATTTGGGTGTGGAATAAAGAATCTGAATGAAAAATGAAAAGACAGGAGCAAAGTAGAAAAATAAGGAAGGAATTGAGTAATAGAAAAGAAGAAGAAAGAGTTGGCTAACACGTCAAGCCACTGTAACTGTTCAATGATTTATTTATGGGGTTGAATATAGAAATGTAATGTTATTACTTTTTTGGGGTTAAAATGTAAAATTTAAAACTTAGAAGTCCACTATTTGTAATCTGAAAGTTGAGAAAGAGAACTGGTCGGCTACGGAAGCCGAAGATGTTGTACGGGCTGAGCCTGTGGCGGTGTGCGTATGCCTTGTTGGCTCTGTCCTGTCCGACTCTTGATATTTGAATGTGCCTGTTAATTTTTGTGTTCCCAGATTAAGGGAAGGACTAAAGTGAACAGGAAAAGTATATTGGGCGGCTAATTCAGGTTTGGCAGCTAATATGGATTATAGTGCCCAATTTCCAATTTGGAAAATTGTTGAACGATCTATTGTTTGGTTAATGTGTACTTCAAATTTGTTTTTATCAGATAAAGTATTTACTTTCAATTGTCTACATTTAGTTCAATTTCTCAAGTTAAAATGAGGAATATAAGGTTGTAGGTATGCCTACTATTTTGTTGTTTTGCCTAAACTAATGTACTACAGGTAATAATATGCCTAACAATGTGCAGAAATTTCTGTATCAATCACATGTAATTAACGAAATAGAAAGAAATGAATTCAGCAAATTGTAACTCTTTAATTATTTTACTCCATTCATTGCTTTATTAGTGTTTTACCAGTAATCGTTGCAGGAGCAAACGCCCCTGTTGAAGTGATGAAACCGATTTGTATCTCTTACGATTATCTTCCTTCCATAAATTTGCGAAATAAACTTGAATGCCGAGTGACAGTCATTGCACACACGAAGATTCTTTGTTATTTGGATATCCATTTTTGAATCGAGTTTTAGAATACCAAAAGCCAAAGCTAGCTTCTCACTGTGATAATTTAGCATGTATTCCTTATCTTCCTCTTCCACATCATGCAAAGCACATGATAAATCCGGTATATGCCCAGCAATCTGCATCTCTATCGCCAAGCTTTCCGCTTTTTGATAAACCTCTAGCCAATACGGGTTTTCACGATCAGCTGTGTGGAATCCATGAACTTCATTTCCATATTCAATCATACTAAACGCGGCGGGTTTCTTCAATCCTTTGTTGATTATATCCTGTCTCAACTTCCCAACTTCTTGCCACTTGTTTGATGCAGCATATATATTTGACATTAACACATAATATCCTGTATGGTCTGGCTCGAGCTGAAACAGATTGTCTGCTGCAAGTTTTCCTAATTCCATGTTCCCATGGATTTTACAAGCTAAAAGCAGAGCTCCCCATACAGAATCATCTGGAAGCATCGGCATCTCTTTAATCAGATCAAATGCTTCTGGCAAAAGCCCAGCTCTTCCGAGCATGTCAACCATGCAAGCATAGTGCTTAAGCTCTAGAGTCACGGATAGCTTTGTCATCTCTGTGAAACACTTTCTCCCTTCATCTATGAGGCCTGCATGACTACAAGCAGAAAGAACGGACGTAAAAGTGATATGGTTCGGTTCAACACCTTCATCTTGCATTCTTGAGAAGAGTCTCAGCGCTTCTTCCCCATGCCCGTGCATTCCATACCCTGAAATTAGAATATTCCAAGGACAAGCATTCCTCTCACTGGGGAGAATATCATTGAACAGTTTTATAGCAGTGTCTAGATCTCCACACTTGGCATACATGTCCATCAGAGCATTCTGAAGATTCGCATCGACTTTCATTTTATGAGCAATTATAAAATCATGAAATTTCTTTCCAAGATGACGAGAGCCCAAATAAGCACACACTGAAACCATGATCAATGCTGTCACTGCATTAGGTTCACACCCGGAATCACGCATCTCATCAAAAAGAAGCAAAGCTTCAGTAGCCTGTCCATTTTGAGTATAGCCCGAGAGCATAGAATTCCATGAGATAACATTTCTCTCATCCATTGTATCAAAAACCAATCCAGCCTTATCCATATTCCCACATTTTGTGAACATAGCTAAAATAGAGTTAGCAACACATATTTGCTGAAGAAACCAGTGACGAACTGCATAGGCATGCACTGATTGAGCTTTCCTGGAATCCCCTAATTGACCAATAGCAGAGGCAACACTTACAATAGTAATTTCATCCGCCAAGAGACCCACTTGTTGCATCGTTTGAAACAAAAGGAGAGCCTCCTCAGGCTTCTCAGCCTGCTCATAAGCTGTAATCATTGCTGTCCAGCAAACTAAATCCTTCACAGGCATTTCATCGAATATCTTGCGACCATCCCAAAATGAACCGCATTTTGCATACATATCCACTAAAGCAGCCTCAACATATAAATCCGAATCAAACCCAATTTTAACAGCCTCCCCATGAGCTACTTTCCCTTGAAGAAGCAATGCACCCGACGCACAGGCCTTAAATACAAAAGGGAAAGTGTAGTTGTTTGATGAAATGCCGGCTCCGCGCAAAAGCATGTACAACTCCAATGTTTCAAAACAGAGGCCAGCATTTGCACAGGCTCTGATAATTGTATTCCACAGGAAAGAGCTAGGCTTAATATCACCATTGATGTTAATATCATCGAACAATAATCTAGAGCTATTCAGGTCTCCAAATTTGCCATACTTGATAATAATCTGTGCAGCCAAGTGAGAACTCTTGGTAACTAGACCGGTAATGGTGAGAGATGAGTGTATCTGTTTGACAAACTTCAAGCTATCACAAATCTTTACAAGTCCGTCATAAACAATCTCTGCCGAATCAGGTATATAACTAAAAGTGCAGGAGTGGTTGAATGAATATAAAGAACAACGGTTTAAGAGAAGTTTAAGAGAGATGGGTATAAAGTGGCGTTGCATTCCTTTGGTATGTCTCACAAGAGTACATTACAGAATGATTTCCCTAAAGAACTGAAAATAAACTTGGACTAAATACATATAATTATGAACTGAAATTCCTAATTTCTTTTCCCAATTCCCAAAGAATACCGTATTTTTACTGAATAGAATCAATTCAGTATAACAAATAATAACGAATTGTGACCTGTACTTCGTTTCCGGACAGGAAATTTAGGATGAATCAACCTGACTCCATAGCATCTCAGCATAAGCTTTATCTTCATCCTTCTCCTCTACAACAGAAGGAGCTGTTACTTGACTTGCTTCAATAGCTTCTTCGTCTTCTCCATCAGGAATCTCTTCGGTTTCTTCCAAATTTGCTAATTCTACCAACTTTTCTCTCTCTTGATCTTTGAGTTCAGCCAATGCCTCTCGCATAGCTCGCTTGGTTGCTGGCTTATCAGTTGCTCCATATTTTGGAGCTGGCACAACAAAGGGCAAAACCACATCATCCAAGGTAGCAGTACCTTTGATCGCAATGCCCCTAGTCCCTGATGGAGGGAAGACGAAAATGATTCCTAGCTCATAATTACATATATGAAGCCTCTGACATGAAGAAGAATTGATCTTCTCATGTTCATTCAGCTTTGGACCAACTGGTTTGGATAGAGTCCTTCCCCAGGCAGCAGCACTAAAATTATGTGACCCGTTATAGATCCAACCAGAAGAAGATGCATCTTTCTTGGACTGAAAACGTCTACGAGCCACCTGCTTACATACCTCTTTCAGTTTTCCAATACACAATATTTTCAGTGACAGCTATGAAATGTGCATGAAGAATTGTTAGCCAGAGAAACTTATAAAGGTACGGTAAAGCCATATACAAGCTTAAGATACACAAACGAAAAGTCATCGCAATGAAAATGATAAGAATGATAAGAATTCAAACTAGATGAGTCAAGTGCCAATATAATACATGCATAGGAACTCGAACACTCAAAACACAGGGATGATCATTACAAGAGAAGTATTCAACAGCTGTCAATGATTATTTACAAAGAACGGAATAGAAACCTAACTTTCAGATGAAGGCATAAACCAGAAGGAAATAGTATGTGCAAATCAGATATGAGGAAGTCACATGGACAAATAAAATTCTAACCTTGACATGCATTGGGTGCCCAACTCTATCACAAGGACGAGGAACTGCATCACGCAGTATGTCTACAGATCTCAGCCTTTCCCATGTTTTCTGTATTCATCATAAATTGGATAATATGAGGCATATTTATTGAATAAAACATTATCAGACGAAATTACACAATTAATTAGAAATGGAGATATCAAGTTCTAAATTCAATGTCACACCTTAGCATGATGGAAAACAAAAAAGATAAAAACAAAGTTACAGTTCTGCTATAAATTTCCACAGTCAAGTGTCAAGAAAAACAGAACACTATTGCTGCCTCTCTTTTCCTTACTGAAACAAATTCTTTAAAAGAGAAACTTTCAAGAACTCTAACAGCTGCCATTCACCTTAAAACTGACAACGATATGAAATATGTGTAACTAACTACTATGCCTTGGCATAACTACTACTATGTCCCATATTTCTGTCAAAGATTTTGATTAATACCGGACAAGTGTCACAAATTACCGTGTACAATAAATATACTTAGCAAATAACATATTACTTTACACTAACAAACAGCAAAATTTGGGAGCATAGATTCAAATCATGATCTGAATGATGTTGTCATTACAATCATCCTCGGGGACAACACCATGATTCTATGTTTGAAAATGGTGTTAGGCTCTGCATACTTTTGCCTGGACCATTCCCAACTTGCAGCCATACTCCACTATTTAGTCAAACAAAAGTGAGTCACTGCATACAAATGGGCTACGCATCATATACAGAATCAAAAAATGTGCAGCATGTATGGCCTGATAAAAAAGGCACCAGTACCTCTGAGAAGCAAAGAATGCGCCTTGAAGGCAAGACTCCATTACAAGCATTTCTCACCCTCTCAATTGTAGGAAAAATTATTCTAATGGACGGATTTCTCAATTCTTGACTAGCAGTCCAGCAGCCCCACTGTCCAGAGAATCGATAAACAGGTGAATATGTGAGCAATGATATAAGTATCTCATTTGTAAATCATAATTACAGCAAAATATTCATAGTACCTCTGGATCTGATTCTTCTGAATCAAAAAGCCGCCGTGATCTTTTTCCAGCAGCTGCTGAAAATGATGACAGAAACTGAACGTTGATGGATGACCCAATTGAAGATGAGCCTTCAAAATAAAATGTGCATCAATGACAAGTAAAAAAGATTCATGTCCAAAAAGAATAATGTTTGCTCCGTCAAAACTCACCATAAATAAAATCAGATTGCTCCGCTTCAGGCCATTTATACTGATCCAGAACCTTGTGCAAGCAAAAATAAATCACAAGATCAGAATATTTCACAAATAATCTACATCTTACTCACTATTTTTTAAGCCAGTTGCTTAAGTGCATTGACAATGATCACCACCAGAGTTAGTTAACTATTGATCTCCTAGTCTTACCATTCATAATTGCTAACTCCTAGAATCCTTAATGCGGTTTTTTCAATGCATAAGTAAAATTAGTCTCAACAGTGGCAAAAAAACAAAAAGCCAATCGTCTCAATATGAATCTGCATTAATTATAGAAATCGATATAATGGTAATTTATATAGCTATTTTCAGAATACTCCTTTCACCATACCCTCGTGAAAAATCTCAATAAAACAAAAGGAGCTTGACTATTTCAACAGATTGGCATGTCCAAAAAAAAAAATTAAGCCACGCAAAACCAAAGTCGCCCCACTCCAAAACCCAGCTCCATCTTACCACTCGCTTCCTGACCCCTTACCAAAAGAAATTATTTGACCAAACCACATAGACATCTAAGAACTAAAGAAGTATTAACTCCAACTATAAATGGCTATTTGAAAACCAAAAATCCGTATCTCACTCCTCAATGGAACACTGGAAAACTAGAAGTCACAAAGCCACTTCACGCCAAACTTTATAATACATATGAAATGTTACTATTAATCCCACAATCCAAAAATTTAGATATAGGTTTCTGAGCACAAGCGCAAGTCATAACAAAGAGAATAAATGGCAACAGTGTAGAGCAAATAGGAAACCAAACATTTTGAAGCTGAAGCGTTAAAGCTGAAAGTATTTAGGCTTTTTCTTTTAATTTTTACCTCTTGTAATCGCCAAAGGCCTGTACACCTCTGAATTGAAGCAATTAGAGAACAAATTGCACTAACATGTTCAGGCTGCAGCGCTGTCATCAAGTGTGAAAAGCGAGGCCCCTGCCAAGTCAGTATCCTCTGGTTTCAAATGCCAAACAAAAAACCAAGCATGCTTTAAGCAAAACAACAAATTACAGAAGTACCATGCCTGTGATACATGTAGCATCAACTGTAATCGCATGTTGTTTCCTCCAGAAGCAGCTGCAAGCGCTTCTTTAGGATGGATGTATCCAGAGAATTTGAAAAATCCACCGTCCCACAATGGAGAAACCCACTTCGCCACATTTTTAGGCAAAAATCCAAGTTGAACACAATCTAGTGCAAACATGAGTCAGTCTCATTAATCTCAAAGCATGTCCAAACCAACAACTGTTAAGGAAACTAATGAATACAAATGCTTCAAAAAGGAAAAAATGCACAGGAAAAATATGATGAAACAACACTAGCCAAAGAAGACCATTAAATAATTGCAAAAGCTAACATAGAATAATATTACACAAAACATCATAACAAAGCTAAAGAAGTACCTACTACCTAGGATCAGGAAAGATGCTTAACTGTAACTTTACTGTCACATTATTGACAGAGCCATAGTAAAAGACATGCAATGAAATAAAAGGTTAGAGGTATAATTCATGCTTGTTACTCACAGAAAATTCAAATAAAGCAAAAAGCATTTCACCTCCTTCAGCAAATTGATCAGGATTGGGAACAAGAACGCTCACAGCATTCACATCTGCAGGCACATTAGTGTTTCTCCTCAAAACAATCTCGGACATTCCAAATGCATTTTCATGAGTTCTTCCCAGGAAAGCAGCCAATTTTTTTAACAGTGCGCCATTTACGTCAGCTGACATTCGAAACAAGTGGCTTAAACCAACAACAAATGCTTCAACTGATCCCAGGAGCTTCACATCAATTGAGTCCATTGCAAACACACAAGCCTGGAATATAAATTCAATAACGGACTATAAGAGTTCAACATATCCAGCGCCCCTTGTAAAGGACAAACAAACAAGAAAGCTCGGCTACTTTGTACAAGGGCTAAGAATTACAAATTCAAATAATGGCAATGTGCAAAATTATACTACCTCTCCATTCAAGGAGAACATTAGAAATTAGGGCACTTACAGGAGTTCTGCGAGAATGAATACCAGGTACTGAAGCAACCAGATATCCAACTGCCCTATCAAAGTTGTAATTTGTCAGCTCAATCATCCAATGGGCCTGACTAGGTATGTCAATCACAAGAGATGCCATGAAGCCAGCAAGCTGAGTAGCAAAGTCAGATCTTGAATCTTGACTTATTCCATCAGAAACACTGATAAAAAGAGATGAGATATCAGGCGTACTTCTACGAGGGAAATCTTGCCACCAAACAGTGTTTGTCACGTTATTCCACTGCAAGAATCATGGAAAATCATGGTAGACAATACATTAAAGTTCAACATAATTTTAACAGCTTATATTTAGCAGGATAATAAAATGCAAGCTATTACCTAAGAAATAAAAAGAATACTACAAACTAAAAGATGATGCCGGTGTCATCAAGAATTTCCTCCAAATCAGAACTAAGATAATGTGCAACTGGTCATATGAGAACACATGTCCAATTAGGGCATTAGAGTTTTCATGAAATAAAACATAAGTCTGCACATTACATCAATTTAAAGAGAACTAAACAAACATCAAACTATTTCCGAAAGTCTCTACATAATAAAACTAAATAACAAAATTCATTTCTCTAAAACTTCAAAGGAAAAAGAGCTTAGGATAAAAATCTCTTTAATTAAAACATAAATTTCACACGTAAACAATAAGCATAAAACATAATATAATATTGGTGAAAAAGTTCACATTATATTGATGAATGACTTTAAGTAACCACCTGATTTGGTACTAAATTAGCAGAAGTGATGATAACACGAATGCTATCTTCTCTCTGTAAAACAAATAACTTGGGATGATGACAAGCAATGCCTTGTCTCCTGTGGTCATTGCCAAATGCTATGGCCTCAGGGAAGGGGGGAAACCTGTGGATCACAGCAAACATCAAGAAGTCAAAACACCACAAAATACAGACAATACCTAAGCCAAACAAGTAAAATAAAACCAATACTTACACGACAACTAAGTTTGGATAATTAGAGTATGGCATGGAGATTCGATCATCAGTTCTAGGACTCCAACATCTCTCAGTGTTATGACATGCAATTGTCACAGGCAGATGGAATGGGATCCCACAGTGTGACAAAAACCTATCAAAAAACATGCCTTAGATTTGAAACTGTATATAGTGCAGAAACATACAGGAAAAAAATAGACAACTCACAATCCACTAATTGAACTGCGGATATTCAAATTTTAAATGGCCAAAAGAATATAATACCACAGCAGATGTCTGCACTCTGCAGAACAAAGAACTAACTCATTGTTCTATCAACAATTTGGAGTTCCAAAAGTATGACATGGATAAAACTATATAACTGAAAAAAATATAAAGTAAAAGTAAACAACAGAGTAAAATTTATTTTACCATAAAATATCACTAGTAAAAGTAGCAATAAATATCTGTGCAATGCTTTCAGTGGGATGAAGAAGTTCTGGTAAGGAAACTGTATTTCTATGACTTAAAGAATCATGTTCCATAAAAAGAAGACGATTCAGGTAAAACTTCTTTCCAGGTGGTTGACAACAACCTTCCTGAGGTTTCATCTGGTCATCACCAGGGAAAAAAGCATTCTTCACGCCACTATGATCAAAATCATTCTTAGAAATGTCTTTTCCATGTAAAGTATCATATCCAAGGGAAACACACTTGGAGCTACCTATTTCTTTGTTAATTTTAACAGTCTGGTCAACATCTGACTTCTCATAGTGATGTGCTTCTTGCCTAAAAACAAGAGCAGACTTATTTACCTCCTGCTCATGAACCCCAGTACTGCTATCACATAAAGCCTCACGTTTATCGAACTTCATTTTGCAATTGTGAGCTTTTGTAATCTCCATTCTGAAATCTGATATATAGCATTGCTGCAAATAAGATATGGGATCATTACTATGCAAAATTCGCCTACAATGGTTCAACAAAAACTTTGCTCTCTTCACAATTGACCCACATTTTGGCCTCGAAAAATTACAAGCTGTAGCCATAATTTCATCCGCCCGAACAGCAAAAACCCTTTTTTTCCTACTCCCACTAGACACCGATCCTTGTGAGCGTCCAATTGAGGTTGACATAGTCCCAAATAAACAACTCTCTAATTGAACCTCATTTTCCTTTACAGCGACCTCGCCTTTTAAAACAACATCTTGAATCAAAAACCCAATTTTAACCCCTAAATTACACAAACCCTCATTTCCGCAAACAAACAAAATCTCATCACCTCTACACAACTCTCTAACATATCCTCTTCTAACCCTACGTCCATTAACAAACACTCCATTCATAGAAAACCTAGCCCTAATCCTCGAACACTCCGAATTATCGGAATTATCCTCTTCCTGACTCCCCATTTGATCACTACTAGTAACTAACATTTTCCGAAATTCACAAACAACACAGCTACTACTAACACTATTTTGCAACAATGATGATACTCCATCAATAACATAAATTTTACGGTTTAAACTATCAAATAAAATCTGACAATGCTGCTTACTAACGCGACGATCACTGAACACAAAATCACATTTCGGTTCGGTTTGACTTCGGCCGATTGTGTATAGCCGGTCCGGTTCGAGGCAGATTGAGTCGAGAGGCGAACCGGTGGCCGATGAAATTAACGGGATGTTGAAGTTTCGGAGATTAATGGAGGCCGATTGGGTGTTTTGGTTAGGGTTTTTGTGGCGGCTGCACGAAATTGAGGACGGTAATGAACGGCCGTTGTGTTTGATGGAGAGTAATTCAGTAGATATGTTATGATTGGGTTCGGTGGTTGAAGGAATAATGATTGAATTTTTCATGTCAATTAAATTTGGGGAAGTAGAAAATTGAAGAAGATGAAGATGTGAAATGAGGAAAATTGGAGGGAAAATTGAGGAACGGCTCCTCTTCTGCATTTGGGAGATGTTATAAGTTAACTGCTTCTTATGTAAGTTTCCCTCCTGAATTTTGATGGATATGGGCTTCGTTTTGGGCTAACTTTATAAAGAGCCCATGAGATTTATAAGCTCCAAGGCCCATATATATAACCTCCAAAAGAAGGGAAAATTACAAACAAAATTCAAAAAGGTTTTTTTGATAAATACCCATGATATGGTAAAATATTCTCAAAAGTACTAGCCCAAAGTTTATTTTTGAGAAATACAGTTTAAACTTTTTTTTTTTGAAAATTGTCTTTTTTTTTTCAAAAATAATTTTTTTATTCTCAAAAATACGGTTTAAGTCACCAATGGTTTACCAACAGATTACTAACGGTATACCAAAAATTAATTTAATATAAATTTGTTTATGGTTTTCTCATAGTATACTAAAAATAAATTTAATGTAGATTTATGAAAAACAATTTGTTTTTATGCACAATTTAAATTTACTAGCGATTTTTAATTTTATACTAAAAATTAATTTATTTTGAAGTTATCAACGGCTTACTCACGGTTTACTAATAGTTCATTAAAAATAAATTTATCATAACTTTTAAAAAATGCAGTAAGTTTAAAAGCACAATTTAAATTTGCTAATTGTTTACTAATAAAATACTAAAAATTAATTTATTATAAATTTATCAATGGTTAACTAACAGTATGCTAAAAATTAATTTATCATAAAAATTAAAAAATACAGTTTTTTTAAATGCACATTATAAGTTTACCAATGGTTTGCTCACTATTAACCAAACGACTTCACGATCTACTAATGATATACAATAAATAAATTTATTGGTATACTTTTAGTATACCATTAGTAAACCAACATCAAAATAAATACACTAAATTTCAGTCAAATAATTAGTCGAACAGGTTGTGTGCGTAAACTGAATTAATACGTTGAGCTATTTCAGAAATAATTTTTCGAATTGATCCTACAATAACTCACACCAAAACCATTACAAACAAATTGCAAAATTTAGTGTATAAACAAAAGACCAAAAAGTAAATTGTGAATAAACTCCTCAAACCACCGCCGCGGTTAGTGTTATAAATAGAAACAAAATAAAATAAAATTAGTGACCCACAATCTGAGAGCAAAAGCAAATACAATGACGAAACCCTCGAAACATCAGCTATCCTACAGATAAATCGTGAACCGATGATAATCACAGATGGTAGAAGTCAGTGAAAATAAAAAGAGAAAGGAAGAAGATCAACCACGGTGGACTCCATATTTTTAAAATTCTTTCACATGTAATGATTGTGGCAACTTCCACTGCTTGTAACCCTTTCATCTTTTTCACCATAAGAGAGAACAAATTAGATGGCCTTCCACTGAGTTGCTTTTGCCACCGCCGATTTTGTTTTCTTTCTTTTCTTACACTACCTCAAATAGAGAGTTTGATTTGATCTTGTTAAAAATGAAACAAAAAGAACATATTAGGGCTTTAATAAACCCGTATATATTTAAAGGACAAATATAGGGGTTTTTGACAAAAAAGTGCCCCTACCCAATTAATATTTATGGTTTTGTGTCCCAGGCCACAAAAATTACATTTTTGTGCCTGGGGCCCACGCTGCCCGCAAACAGCCATTGCGGGCCAGTAATTAAATTCCCTGCCACATGGCAGGGAATTTAATGTCGCCCGCAATGGCTGTTTGCGGGCGACATCCCCTATTTAAGGGGGGTGTGTGGTGAAGTTTCACCACACTTACACTTCAAATCAAACATAAAAAAAAAGCTTAATCGGATTTGGAGTAATTTGGCGGATTTGGAGTAATTTGGCGGATTTGGAGTAATTTGGCGGATTATTTTTGGAGCTTAATCGGATTATTTTGGAGCTTAAAATTTTATTATTATTATTTTGCGAGGACTACAAGAGGTAAGTCCGTATTACTTTTTATTTTTTATAGCTAATTTTTTTAATAAATAATAAATATGTATTGTTAGATTTAGAATAATAAATGTGTATTGTTAGATTTAGAATTTAGTTAATATTAGATTTAAAATTTATATTATTAAATTTAGATTTAGAATATTAAAACGATTTGTATGAATATAAAACACAAAAACATTATAGAATGAACATTACTCATAAATATTTGATATAATATATAATAGTTTGATTAAAATGTGGACGATTTGCTAAATAGTTAAATAAATTAATTTAAATTTTTAAATAAACTGTTTATAAATTGTTAAAAATATTACTTTATAAATATATATGTAGAAATTACTTTAATATTAATTAAGCCTAGAAATGTACATTTGTAGAAATTACTTTAATATTAATTTATTACGCATGTTTGTAGTAATGGCGTCAAACACCATATTATTTGTGATATGGTGTGATGGTAGCATCATAAACTCCCCTCGTGGAGTTGAATATTTGGGGGGTAGATATGTTCATGTGCCGATTAATGGAAGAATAAATTTTGGGGAGTTGGCCGAAATCTGTAGAACGGCAGTATCTACTAGTGTGAGCCCTCCGGAGGTGACGAAAATTTATTTTCGGCTACCTCATGTTGAAAGGTACGAGATATGTTCATACTCGTTGTTCGAAGTGCAAGATGACCAACACGTATTTGCGATTCTGAACCAGACAGCTCGGATGCCGACGTTGAACGTGTTAGAGTTCTACGTGGAGTATCATATTTCGGCTTCTAATGAAACTTCGATGCAACTAGATTTATGTTCTAGTGAGTCTGAGAGAGGCAGTGTGGAAGAGGAAGAAGATGAGCACTATGATAGTGAGGAAGAGGATATGGAGGATATTCTAATCGCTGAACAACCAAGTAATATTACACATTACCAGTCTCGACTTCCGCAACACATACGATGTGTCGATCTCAGTGACTTTGATGTGGACGAGACATGGGAAGCGCCGAACATTGAATGGCAGCGTGGGATGGAATTTCAAACCGGGATGATTTTCTCGAGTCGATTGGCTGTGCGAACATGTGCCATTACTTATTCGGTTGATAATGGACGAGAGTTTAAGAGTCGCCGGACAACAAAAACAACACTGGTCCTAGTTTGCAAGCATCGAGAAATGTCCGATCTGCAACACGCATCTGAAAAATGCAACATTAAAGGCCCGCACACATAAACTCAAGAAATATAACCCGGACACCCTGACTTATCGAGTGATTACAAAGAAAGACAATTTTCGAAGAAAGGGAGGAAATACTCAGAAGGTCAACCTTCAAATGATGAAGTGCACGTGCGGGAAGTTCCAACACCGCCAGATCCCTTGCTCCCATGCCATGGCAGTCATTCAACAAGAAAAGTTAAACCCTCACAACTACGTAGGCTCCTTCTTTTTCTCTGGGATTAGGGTTAGACCCCTCCTCACAGGCTCCTGCTCCTGAGGTGGATGATGATGACGAGATTGAGGATGTGGCCAGTCCAGTCGCCGATAGTGGAGAGAGAAGCTCCGGACCAGATGGAAGACGTTACCGCCGTTTGACTGATAGTCAGACGAGTCGACGTGTCAACAGGGGTTACGACATGAGGACACGCTTACGGAGTCCTGATAGATCAGACTTTACTGAGTAGTTTTGTTATTTTTGTACAATTTTAAATTTTTGCATTATTAATTTATTTACGGTTACTTTTAATTGTGTTGTATGGTTTTTATATATTTATGTATAATTTCTTTTTAATTTATTTTTATCGCTTAAATATTACTCGGAAAGACGCTCAATTCCTTTTAAATATCGAAATATCGAAATTGTAGATAATTTTTATTTATAATATTTCAATTTTTAGTTGTGAATTTTTTTTAAAAAATTAAAAATATAATAATTTGTTTTTTTTTTAAATTCTGCTGCCAATGATTGGGGAGAGAATCTCCCCAATCATTGGCTGCTTAAGCAGCCCGCAATTAGCCATTGCGGGCTGCTTAAGCACTTAATCCAGCTGTTAATCAGCTGGATTAAGTGGCCCGCAAACAGCCATTGCGGGCCAGATTGCTGCCCGCAATGGCTGTTTGCGGGCAGCGTGGGCCCCAGGCACAAAAATGTAATTTTTGTGGCCTGGGGCACAAAACGGGAAATATTAATTGGGTAGGGGCACTTTTTTGTCAAAAACCCCAAATATAGAAATGAGAAAGAAAAAGATCGAGTCGTATATTTCAAAACTGAAACTTGACACCGTAAGTTTGGGATTAATTTGGGTCAAGCCGGTATATTGTCTAATTTTCTCAATTCAAAAAGGGGGGAAAATTTATAAAAATTCGTGCTTTTAAAAAAAATTATTTAATAACTAATAAATTTACAAAAATATAAAATAGATTTCACTTTTTACGTACTATATCAAAAATATATCAGAGACATATTGATAGTGAATCAAAAATGTATTTTTTTATAGCAAAAATATATATATAAAGTTTATTAATTTGACTAACTGCGTATTTATGTAAATTAAGTGATTTTTTAGAGTAGTTTTATAGTTATCCCCAAAAGAATCACAAATATGAATCCAATTTAGTAGTTATATTATTAATACTTCTCATTCTATTTAATCAATGTTTTTTATTTTGGTGTCTCGTTGTATTTAACAATTTCTATTTATAGAATATTTTTTACAGAGTGCATAGAATATGCGGGGGAGATATTCTATAACTTATTCGAAACAATACGCTATTTATCTCTCCCATATATTCTATACACTATGTAAAGTACATTCTTATTTATGTGTCACGTATAAAACAGATGAGAAGTATGTGGAAATACCTCTCTCATTGGTCTAATCAGCCCCAACTACCGATCAGTAACAATAGCTGTCGGCTGCACATCATCGCCAATTAAGTACCTCAACCTCTCCAACACCTAACTATAGCTTCCCTCAGTCTCATCCTTCACAATTTCATATGCTATGAGGAAGATTTTTTTGACCCAAACTTGCTCAAAAATGGGATCGGTGTGAGAAACTCTTCCGCCGGTTATGGAGCTAGCGGGTTCAGAATGATCTCCCTCTCACTGTTAATAAAGTGGTTAACCATTTTGAAAAAAATCATATCAGTGTTTTAAAAATTGTAAGTAGCTGAACCGGTAAAGCCATCAGTTTTTGGTTCAACCGGTTGAACCAATTCAATAAAATTTTGAAGAAAGAAAATTAGCGATGGATTTTAGGTTTTTGGCGACGAATTTCCTATCGTTAATTCTCTTCATCCGGTTTGACAGCGATCCAACCAGTTCAATGGTCGCTCGTCCAGTTCAATTCGGTCCAAACAGGTTCAACCAGATTTCCATTTTTTTTGAACCGGATCACTGACCTGATCCCGGTTCGACCGGTCCTGTCCGGTTTTTAAAATAATGCTTTGAACCATTCATTTTTTATCGAAAGATTATGATATTAAGGTGTTGAAATGGAATTACAACTTAACGTCGGAGTACATCCTAGATCAAAATTATAAATATGACAAATAGAATGAAACTTGGTAACCGATTTACATAAAAAAATAGAAATTTAAAGATACAAATTAAAGGTGACAATAACAAATTAAATTCAAGTGTTGGGAATTCTATAACACCAATCGCACCATTAGAACTTTTATTTACAACTTGTTTCGCTGTTAGTATACTCTGAATGATGAGACTAAAATTTTGAATTTTTAAGAACTTGAAGCTGGGTTATTTGAATAAGCACTGAAAAGTTTTTAAAAATTCAAAGATCTACGCAAGTAAAGTTTAAATCTAACAAAAACATTGGAAAACACATACAAAAGCTCCAAAAACAAATCAACTTATTGAAAAACAACAACAACGCAAACGTAGAAATAAACTAGATAAGAGACAATGATTTCCAGTTAAAAGTCTAAGATTACGCTCAAAATAAAAAAATGAAATTTCCACGTACGCATAAACTTATTTAATCCAATTTATTTTGAATAATATATCTAAAAAATTTTCAGTTTAAATTGTTTATCAAATATAAAATACAACTTATAATTTGAAATGCTAAAAATTAATAAAATGATATATCGATTCGGGACGGAATGGGTATAATAAAATATTTTCTAAAATTTAAAATTTAAAAATATTTACAGTCATATTAAACTATATTTAAATGGAATGTAAACAAAATCAAGGACTGAGATTCCAATGAATTTGAGGGAGTAATATTCACGATTTACACAATGAACGGTATAAATCGTAAACATGACCTCATCAAGTTCAAATAAACTTAAGAGAATTTCAATCCCAAAATCAATCTTTTGTACATGATACATATATATATTTATATTAAAATTAAAAATATTTGATATTCTAATGCGTCTAAAATCAGGTCTAATTAAGGATGTGGAATTGGAAAATACTAGTATAATAACTAAAAATTCTGAAGTTTTGATAAGAGAATGTTTGTTATGGATTTGGAGACAAATATTTTAAAAATCATTTTGTTGATTTTTTCTGGACAATTTTTTTTTTTTAAAAAAAAGGTACAATAAACTATTATTGATAGTAGCAGTTTTAAAAAACAGTGAATACCTCGATCGCCTATCTATGTGCCTGGCAGCTGCTGGCTGTGCAAAAATGAAACAGGCCAAGTCAAGGTTGGTTTCTTCCTTCACCAAATCCGCCCGCGTTTGCCTAGTCAACTCGCTTGTTTTTACTATGTTTTTTTTTATATTACATTTTACACCTTTTGTGGATCTTCACCAACCTGCACCCATGGTAAAAGTGAAAATTGTTCACAAAAAATAGGATCCTAGGTGAATGCAAAATTGAACATTATTTGGTAAAATACACCCCATCTTTATTGACATTTTTTTTATCTTTTTAAGTGATGTTATCCAATTTATCAAAAACTAATGTTATCCAATATAGACTGCAACTTCAATTTTGTTTAATTAAGACCAAACTGTTTCCATACTTTCGAAACAATATTTTTATGTCAGCATCAACCTTATCCTATCAGATAATTACAATTTATGTTTGATATTATAAAATTAAAATCTTGTTTTAAAATTATAAAAAATGTAAGATTTTACAACTTGTTATATAATTAATCAAAAATTAATACCGTAATTAGAGTTGGACATGGACCGCTCAATCAGTTAATCATTGTTTTAAGAACTTTAAATTTTAAACCTAAACTTAAATCATTAGTTCTAAATTAAAATATTTAAAATTAAATTTAAATTTTAGACCAATTAACTATATTTTTAATTCAGTTGTCTGTTTTTAGTTTGATTATTCTATTTGATCGACATTCCCAGTTGCATATCCAATTTTTTTAATAAAATGAGTAAAATTATACTTAAAATTTATAAGGTAGATAAAATTAAAAAATATAAATTTAAAATGAAAATACTAAAAAAAATAAGGTGTAAAAACTGTGCAATTTATTTCTATATCAATAGTAATATTTTAGGAACCAATGAGCTATAACTCAAATGATATAAGCGCTAAACAGCAAACTGATAGGTCGTGGATTCGATTCCTCCCACAAGCGCTCCCCCTCCCTAAATTATAAAAAAAATATTTTAGGAAAATTAAAATTAATTGTGTCCATCATGCGCTCTCCGTCACGAGAGATTCTTAGGTAGACTCAGTCTACCACGTCATCCGTGCACTAACCTATCACATTATGACACGTCATTATTTTAATGACATTATGTTTATTACTTATTTACACTTTTGAATAGGAATATTATAATAATATCATTATTTTAATGACGTGTTATAATATGATAGGTTTAGTCCACAGATGACATAATAGACTGAGTCTATCTAAAAAAATTTCCTCAGCCACCCCCTACTCATAATAATGAACCGCACTTGTAATTAATTAATCACGTGAATAGCTACATGTGTGCATACTTCTAAAAAAAAGATTAACGACTCAAGTTGACAATAATTTAAAAACAATCCTCCACAAACCATTAACCATAATTGTCTTCTCTTGAATTTTTTTAAATTTAAGCAATGATGGTAGTTAGAAATTGATCAAGATTTTCTCAACATTTCCTACCACAAAAGTATACATGATGATGATAATGACGATGAAAATGTGTGGTTTCTAAGCTGGACAGCTTAATATTGAAAGTTGATCAGGCAAAATTGCAACTTAGTTAGTACACAATGTTTGACTCGACCACACGGTTATGATATCGTGGTACCATCTATTTAGTTTTTAGATCTGTATTTCTATTTAGTTTTTTGGGCCACGTCGTTTTCATGAACTAGACTACAGCTAGTTGATATTTTTATTGGATTTCATTAAATATAATGTAATGTTTCAAAATAAATCATGCATATTTTTGTCATTGTTATATGTCTAAACTTATGTAAATCCCACTTGTACTTTTTATAAAATATGTTAGGTTATTTTTATTTAAATGTTGCATCGTATTTTGGTTTTATATCGTGTTTGTTTTTATCAAGCTTCTATATGTTATTTTGTTGCATTATATTTTAAAGCAGTATATTTACATTTTCTTAGCATATCACAAGCATAGCATGTTTCATAATTTATGTGTTATGATTAGAATAATATTTATGTTTCATGAATTTGATTTAATTTGATTGTGATATCCTAACAAATTAAGTTATTTTTTATTTATATGCTGCATCATATTTTGTTTTTATGTTGTGTTTGTTTTTATCAAACTTACTATTATGTGTTATCTTGTTGCATTATGCTTTAAAGCAAGAATTTCATTACATTTTCTTTACACTGCACAAGCATGTTATATAACTAAAACATTTTGATCACTAGAATAATACTATTCATGTTTTCATGAATTGGATTTGAATTTGATTTTGTACCCTAAAAATTCAATATAATTTAAGTTTTAAATAAAATAACACGTTTGATATAAATTTTATCAAACTAGAAAAGATTTAGAAAATGTCCTTTTATATGTTTTCTACTGACCAATTTTTCTTTTTAACATTAACAATATTATTGTCGTTATTCAAAATATTTATATTCAAATTTTAAAATATTCTAATAATTTAGTTAGAATTTTAAATAGAAATATCATAAAATAATAAATATTTTATAATATTTATTTCAAGTTAAACCAAATTGGAATGCTGTGAATTTTCAATGACTTTTTTAATGATTTACGAAATTCAATTATATCCCATACATGAATATATAGCAATAGAAATAGTAAATAGAAGTAAGGATTAAACCAGTTTAAGGTCCTTAACTTTGCATTTTTCTGTTTATCTGATTCATGAATTTTCATTTGATCTTATTTAGTCTTTAACTTTTCGTTTTTTTTATCTATTTCCTAAATTTTGATTTTTCGCTTCCTCAAATCCTCAAACGGATGTCCGTCTATTCCTTTATACTACGCTCTGGAAATTAATGAAAAAACAATAAAATTATTTCCACGTATGAAAAAGTAATAAAACCATTCCGTCAGACCACAAAATAGACTAGCATCCGTTTGAGTACTTGAGAAATCGAAAAATCAAAATTCATGGACCATATAAAATCAAAGTTTAAAGTTTAGGAACTAGATAAGACTAAATAAAAATTTAGAGACCATATAAACAAAAATACGTACAGCTAAGAGACCTTAAAAATGGACTAATCCTAGAATTAATCTCGAATTCATGAATTTTACTTGTACTTTCTCCAAAATAATAAAATAAAAATGAAGGTTCATTACTCATGCAATAAGTAAATTAACTTCTAATTACCACTATGAGAATTTTTTTGTAATATATTTCAAGCAAACACAAAAAAAAATGGAAAAGTTAAATTTCGGTGAAGACAATGTGTAGGAGATTGGACTGTTGTTTGGATATAAGAAGGAAATTGTGCACATGTCTGAAAAATACGAAGCTTCTTATAATCTTTCCTATCAGGACAAGAATGAATTATTAATCATTTTGGTTAAACAGTTTCAATTAATTATCATGTAATTGCAAAAGTCGTTGTTCATTTCTACCGAACTTTTGAAAAATTAATTAGTATAACCTGCAATATGATGATTAAATCTGATGTTTAATGACATAAGCATCACCTGTTCATACCTTAAGAACATTCTATAAATATATTACAGAACCACACAATATTGTAAAAGACAAGAAATAAAGTTAATGAAACCAAGAAAATATTAGTTGTTCATCATTTTATTTTTTTTCCCATTCTTTGTTAGTTTTCTGTCTGAAAATATAAAGAATCTTATCCTCTGGCAGTTGAAATCAAGATTTCAAGCTTTTTTATTTTTTATTTCAAGATTTGAATCCAAACCCAGATGCAAGAAATGGGTAAAATAGATGAAAATAATCATCACCAGCCTTATTATTCTGATCCAGAACTGAAGACAGGTGACCAAAGAAATTCTTACAGTGGTTCTTTAAGCGGACCATTGAACAAAAGAACAACAAAAAAGAGTGCAAGATTCAACATTCCTGAAGCTACTTCATCTCAGGATGAACAATATCTGGAAGTAACTCTCGATGTTCGTGACGATTCTGTTGCAGTTCACAGTGTAAAAGCTGCAAATGGAACTGAAGAAGATCCGGAGCTTACGTTACTTGCTAAAGGATTGGAGAAGAGATCAACCTCGAATGTTGTCAGGAATGCTTCTGCTAAATTCCGACAGGTTTCTCATGAAATCAAGAAGTTAGCTTCGTTTTCGAAACGAACATCTCCTGCTCGTCTAGACAGGACCAAATCTGCAGCTACTTATGCTTTGAAAGGACTTAAGTTCATCAGCAAGACCGATGGAGGTGGAGGTACTGGTTGGGCAGCTGTTGAGAAGCGTTTCGACGATATTACTGCTTCTACCGACGGATTGCTTCTTCGGTCAAGATTCTGCGAATGCATAGGTAAGTTTTCATCAATTTCCTTCTAAAAATTGAGTTGAGTTAATGATTTTTTTGGTTAGGACTAATTGGTGTTATCTGTTTGATTAAATGCAGGAATGAAGGAATCAAAAGAGTTTGCAGGAGAACTGTTTAATGCACTTGCGAGGAAGAGGCATATAGAAGGTGATTCTATCAGTAAAGATGTTCTTAAGGAGTTTTGGGAACAGATTGCTGACCAGAGTTTTGATTCCAGGCTTCAAACTTTCTTTGACATGTACTATTTCTTGTCTTAAATTCATTACCCTTCTTTAATTTTCATTATTTATTACTTGAGATTAAAGTTGTTTATGAAAAATTAATTGCAGGGTTGATAAAGATGCAGATGGAAGAATCACAGAAGAGGAAGTAAAAGAGGTATAAATATAGTCCATTTTTTTTGCATATTATATCAAAATTTTGACAAATTAATGTTAATTATGAGTTATAACCGTTTGATATTTGCAGATTATTACACTCAGCGCGTCTGCGAATAAATTGTCAAATATTCAAAAACAAGCAGAAGAATATGCAGCCTTGATCATGGAAGAGCTGGATCCAGAAAATCATGGATATATCATGGTAAAATTAAACAAACAAAAACTAATTTTTACATTCTTTTTAAGCAAAAATGTTGTGAACTGGACATTAATAATGTGTGAAAAATTGACCAAAAACAGATAGAGAATCTGGAAACACTTCTATTACAAGGACCAACTCAGTCAGTAAGAGTAGGAGAGAGCAAAAATCTGAGCCAAATGCTTAGCCAGAAGCTTAAGCCAACTTTAGATGACAGCCCAGTAAGAAGATGGGTGAGAACCAGCAAGTACTTCGTTTTAGATAACTGGAAGAGAGTCTGGGTCATAGCTCTATGGCTCGGAGTTATGTCCGGTCTATTTACTTACAAATATATTCAATATCGAGAACGAGCTGCATACAAAGTGATGGGGGCTTGCGTCTGCATTGCGAAAGGAGGCGCTGAGATTCTTAAGTTCAATATGGCTTTAATCTTATTACCAGTCTGCAGAAATACACTTACTTGGCTTAGAAATAACACCAAGTTAGGCATGGTAGTTCCTTTCGACGACAACCTTAATTTCCACAAGGTAACTGCACGAAAACTTATCAAGTCCTACGTAAACGCTTTTGAAATTTCGAAACTGACATTTTGTGTTCTGTTTTTTTAGGTGATTGCAGTGGGAATTACGGTTGGAGTTGGTTTGCATGCGATTTCTCATTTGGCTTGTGATTTTCCTCGGCTACTGCGAGCAAGTGACGAGCAATGGGAGCTCATGGAGCCATTTTTCGGGGATCAACCGTCGAGTTACTGGCATTTTGTGAAATCAGTAGAAGGAATAACAGGGATTGTAATGGTGGTGTTAATGGCAATAGCGTTTACATTAGCTGCCCCTTGGTTCCGACGAAACAAGCTTAATTTGCCTAGTTTTCTCAAGAAACTCACCGGTTTTAACGCCTTTTGGTACTCTCATCATCTGTTCATCATTGTCTATACACTGCTCATTGTTCATGGTCAATACTTGTACCTTACTCATGAATGGTACAAGAAAACGGTACGCATTATCACACGAATTAAGTTTAAGAATTCAATCTGTTTATTTAGATATATAATTGCATTTATAATATTTCTCTGTTTCGAATTTTGACAGACATGGATGTATTTGGCTGTTCCCCTTATTCTTTACGGGGCCGAAAGACTGACTAGGGCACTAAGGTCCAGCATCAAGCCTGTTACCATTAAAAAGGTTGGCAAAACATTTGTTTCTGTTTCCGTAAATGCTTCTGAAACTAAAAAAAAATCGTTTCGCCTATTTTTTATTTTAGCGTTTCTCGTTTTAATGTTTCCGTTTCGCCTAATATTGTTGTGTATGATATTGAAGGTGGCTATATATCCTGGAAATGTATTAGCACTTCACATGTCAAAGCCTCAAGGATTCAGATACAAGAGTGGACAATACATGTTTGTCAATTGTGCTGCTGTGTCTCCATTTGAATGGTAAAATAATTAATTATTCTGTAATTACTTTTTGATTAGTAAAATTATTACTGGATTTTGATTGATTAAGTTAAATTTATGTGAACAGGCATCCATTTTCTATAACATCAGCTCCTGGAGATGACCATTTAAGTGTCCACATTAGAACATTGGGTGATTGGACAAGGCAACTTAAAACAGTTTTTTCACAGGCATGTATTTTTATTTCAAAATGGTCCTTTTTTGTTTTTTTTTTTAACTTTTAGTAAATAATTTTTTGATGGTTTTTTAATGTAAATTTGACAGGTGTGTCAGCCACCAGATCATGGTAAAAGTGGACTGCTCAGAGCTGATGGCTTTCAAGGAAATAACCGCCCAGAGTAAGTTCTTTGAATAACTTATGTTGTTTCTTCATTCTTTCTTGCTTAAAAAACCAAGTATAGTCTAAAATAGTAGCTGCATGTGGTTCGATTCGAGAGTTCCGGTTCAATTTTATTATTTTTATTAGAATAAAATATAAAGAAACTTAAAGAAAACCAACATGTATTATTTAATGTAAGAGAAGTTTTTAAGTAGACTCAGTCCACCACGTCATCCGTACACTAAGTCAATCATGTCATAACACCTCATTAAAATGAGGGTATTCTTGTAATATTATTATTCAAAAGTGTATGCAAATAATAAACAAAATTACAAAAATATTCTTATTTTAATGAGGTGTTGTAATATAATTGACTTAGTCTACGAATAACGTGTTAGAATGAGTATACATAAAAATTTCTCTTAATGCATGTCAGGATTGTATTTAATAAACGTGAGCAGCATTACACCAAGTCAACTTATAATTTAGGCGCAAATCATGGGTAGTTGGGTACAACAATCTTATTGCTGACTCTGTTATGAACAAGTGATAATGCACAAGCATGTAGGGGTGAATGAGCAATTGGTAATGCACAAGCATGTAGGGGTGAAAATTCGGTTCAAACCAAATTGAGATAACTTTATAAAAAAAAAATTACAAATCAAATCGAACTATTTGGTTTGATTGAAATTTTATGATTGTATGCGGGCTTTCAACAAAAAATAGAATGAAAATCAAATTAAATTGAATTTTTTTTTATAATTTTAAACTAACTGAACTGAATTTATTGGTTTTATTTGATTTATCGGTTTTGATTTGATTTTATACACCCCTATCCACTTTTTTTTTTTTGGAAAGCACCCCTATCCACAACTTACAATAATTTAGTAACTTTTGTTATCACTTCCCCTATTTTCTTTTGCTTTTTTGGTTTAAAGTTGAAATAAAGAATCATGTCCACTTCAAATCTAGACTCCACCTTTGATTTTTTTTTCTTGGTCTTGTTATTTAGAAAGATATAATCTTGACTACATCATCATTTACCAATGACTATTATACCATAAGACAAAACACCCTTAGAACAACATGTTCTATTTTTTATGTCATATTTAACACAAAAAATAAAATAAAATATTAAATGTAATACATATTATTGAATTTTACTGTATTGTAAAAAGCTAAATTTATAATATAACTATTTATCATTATTAATGACAAATTATAAATAATTTAGATATATTATAATTTAGCAATATGCTAATTTTTTTAATAAATTTAGCATAAAATTTAGTATATGCTAAATTTAGCATGTGAAATAGAAGTGCAATAAAAATATATTTTTTATGCTAAATGTTAAATTATAGCATTATGAGGTAAATTTGGTATTAAAGTGGAGATTCTCTAAGATTAGCATGCATTTTTGAAAGCCAAGTATACTTTTGTTAAATTTATTAATATCCATCAAAAAAATTAATTAATATTATTAATATATGAGTGTCTTGTTAGTGCATTTAATTAGTCAAATAATCCACATAACACCAACTATACCTTACATTATTATCTTATATCTTAGAGGCTCTATGGATCGTGCTAGTTATACAATAAATAATAATTTATTTTCTAATCTTATTATAATTAAAGTAATTTTCATATAAATAGATAGATGGGATCTTGTGGAGATCCAAACAAGATCTTTCAATACTGAATTTACCTGATTAATCAAAACATCAAAACATATTAAATTTGTTCTTATATATTGTACGCTCCACCATGGATAGAGACACATAACAACCCCATAGATATGCACATGGCTTTATGAAATTAATAGTACTTTTGTTTTGTTTGTACTATAGTAATACTAATGACTTTATTAAACTAATTAATTATGGGTATAATCAACAGTTTTCCAAGAGTATTAATCGACGGTCCATATGGAGCCCCAGCGCAAGACTACAAAAAATACGAGGTGGTTCTTCTAGTAGGTTTAGGAATCGGAGCAACACCAATGATAAGCATACTTAAAGACATAGTAAACAACATTAAAGCAAAAGAAGAAGAAGAAAAAGAAGAGTTTAACTCATTAGAAAATGGAACATTACCAAAAACCCCAAGCCCTAATTCACAAAAAAGAAAAGAAAATTTTAAGACAAGAAGGGCTTATTTCTATTGGGTGACAAGAGAACAAGGCTCATTTGATTGGTTCAAAGGGATCATGAATGAAGTGGCTGAACTAGACCAGAATCATGTAATAGAATTACATAACTATTGCACAAGTGTTTATGAAGAAGGTGATGCCAGGTCAGCCCTAATTGCTATGCTTCAGTCTATAAACCATGCAAAGAATGGAGTTGATGTTGTTTCTGGGACACGTGTCAAGTCTCATTTTGCTAAGCCTAATTGGAGAAATGTTTTCAAGAGGACTGCTCTTAATCATCCTAATTCTAGAGTTGGTAAGTTCACTTTTTTATTTTACATTATTACTATAAGTTTTGGTCTTATCTTTTTTTGCTTTTATGATGATTCAGATAGTACATTACATTATTGCAAAGGACTTAAGTGGCAATATGCCCCCTGAACTTGCAAGCAATGGGCAATCAACACATATATTAACTTTGTGGGCAAATCAGTACACGAACTTGATGATTATGGGCAATTCGCCCCATTTTGGCAATTTGCCCCCTCAATTTATAAGTTAATTGTCTCTTAAATTGGCAATTTGCTCCCTTAACTTGTAAGTTAATTTGCCAAAATGGGCTGATTGCCCATAATCAACAAGTTCGTGTACTGATTTGCCAACAAAGTTAATTTGCGTGTTAATTGCCCATTGCTTACAAGTTGAAGGGGCAAATTGCTACTTAAGTCAAAGTCTATTTCTTGTCATTTTCACTTTTTTTTGGCTGCATTATTGTTTTTCTTTCTGTCAATTAATGAAAAAGAGGTGAATATAGATTAGAAAGTAGTAGATCTAGTGGTAGTGCTTTTCCAAGTGATGAGGATTGATAATGTTTACTAAAGTAGTGATTATCCAAAAACTTATCACCTTTTTCTAAACCATATCTTTCAAACGTGCGATTTATTTAACCTCGAGATACAAATATTTTTCAGGTGTGTTTTATTGTGGTGCGCCGGGATTGACAAAGGACCTAAGACATCTTGCTCAGGATTTCTCACACAAGACAAACACTAAATTTGATTTTCATAAAGAGAACTTCTAAATTTTCAGTGCAACAGAGTGAAAGATCCTACTGTCCACCATATTACAGTCCTTTCGTTGACATTTTTGTTAGCCTCATTTAAATACTGCATTGTGGTTTTTAGGAGTTTTGTCAATAGGAAATCTATGAATTATCAGCGAGCAGAAGATAGTGCGGTGGTTGATTGAAGAGGCAGCCCACCACCATAAGTTTGGTTTAAAACATTAGTTAGTGCTCATCTATTTTTATGTCAATCACTAATGTCTATATTCAAATACAATAGGAATTGTAAAGCATTCTTTTTTTATCTACTTTCCAAATTTTCATATAAAATTTAATAGAGAATTTCTGTTAGTTTTCTGATTAATTGAATTGGATTAAGTATCTATATTTGTTTAGTCATTTTCTAATCTAAGATGCGTATTATTTATTACAATCTTTATGATAAAGTTTTACCACTTGTTCGAAGTGATGTTGATGTATGCCCCAATTTCAAAGTTAGTTGTCATTTTGGAGTACAATTTCTTGTATGTTCCAATCGGCTAATAATCACCCATGGACCCTCAATTTTAGAGGGACGAGCGCTAAACCCTCTGATGTTTAAAAACGGGCGCTAAACCTCCTAATCTTTGTGTCGGCGCTCACGAAACCCCCTAAGCTCCAAATATGACGAAAATACCCCTGGCGCCGTTTTTTCAGTCAATTCTCAGTCTTAAAAAAAACTGACACTGCCATATCATCTGACACGTCAGAAATATACCTTAAAAATTTTAAACACCCAAAATACCCTTACTTTAATTTAGAAAAAGACAAAAAAAAAAACAAACCAACCCAATCTAATCTAACCATTTGATTAACCACAACAACCAACCCAACTAGCACTCCCACCCAACCACCGCCGCCACCCTACCACTGCCGGAAAATTTTTCCGGTCATCTTCTCCGAGCGGAAGATGACCGGAAAAATTTTCCGGTCATCCCTAGGCAAGGATCTGTTCTTGGAACAGATCCTTGCTGCTGTTCTTGGAACAGATCCTTGCCTGGATCTGTTCCCCCGGATGACCGGAAAATTTTTTCCGGTCATCTTTCACTTGGAGAAGATGACCGGAAAATTTTCCGGCGGTGATGTGGCGGAGGTGGTTGGGTTGGGGTGGTTTGGGTTAGAACAGGTGGTTGAATTTTGGGTTGAATTTTTTTTTAATCAGATATTATATTTAGGGGTGTTTTGGGTATTTTTATTTTTTTTGTCTTTGGATGACGTGTCAACTGACACATGGTGTCAGTCAATTTTTTTTTTGTTTTAAAGACAGCCGCCAAATAAAAGACGGCACAAAGGGTATTTTCGTCCAAAAGGGCCATGGTGAGCGCCGACACAAAACTTAGGGGGTTTAGCGCCCGTTTTTAAACATCAGGGGGTTTAGCGCCCGTACCCCTAAAGTTGAGGGGCCATGGGTGATTATTAGCCGTTCCAATCGCTTGTCAATTGTATGAGTTAATCACTGCTCCATTCCTGCTCTATTTGTGCTAACTCTTCACCTTCATAAATACTTTGAAGGTTTGGTCTATTCTAGAGCAAATTGCTACGAATCCCCTCACATTTGACATAATTCACACTTTAATCCCTCCTGTTTTAAAACTAAATTATGTAGCCTCTCACTTTTGCTTCCATCAACATTTTAGTCCCTCTATCCATTTTTAGTGTTAGTCAACGAAGTCAATGGACTTATGGGTAAATTAATTATCAAACCTGAGGGACTAAATCGTTGACAATAACAAAAGTGAGGGGTGAAATCATTGAGAAAAACAAAAGTGGGGGACCATATAGTTTCGTTGACTTCGTTGACTAACATCCAAAATGGATGGAAGGACTAAATCGTTGACAAAATCAAAATTGAGGGGCTATATAGTTCAATTTTTAAATAAGAGGGACTAAACTGTTAATTATATCAAAAGCGAGGGGTGTTATAGTAATTTACTCTTTATTCTATTATCCATGTGGTCCATAGCAGGCTTTAATACCCAAGCATCAAAAATTAATAAAATTAGAATAGAATTAAAATCTTAGTTAGTGAAAAATGAATCTAAAACTCTCTCTGGTCTAAGAATGTACAGGAGTTTAGTGAAAACAAAGAAATAATTTCTTTGATAATGTTCTATTAATTCATCAAATGTTTTGCTCAGTCCCTAGAGCTTACAATATATATAAAGAAATTATAGATTTTTCAAAATAACAAAAAAGAAATCAAAATAATATAATAAAAATATAAACTAATATAAAACTAGAATAATGTTATTGGAAGTGCCTAAAACGATATTTTCCATGAATAAATAAATTAACATATATCATAAAATAGAAAAATTGCTAATTCAAAGGATTAAATTACTAAGTTTAACAGAAAAATAATGAACATTACGAGCAAAACTGATGAATTTCGATCATTGACCCGTTTCCCATTGAATTTGGCTTTGAAATGCCAAAACGAATTAACCCGACTATTGGATTAATAACAAAACTGCCACTAGAATAATGTTTCTTATTTGTCTAGAAAATCACAAGCCTGTTCTTCATTGCCTTCACCATCAGAAGGATTTTGGTATTCCTATCAATACAAAATATATGCATGATGGCACAAAAAATGGTAGTCCATCACATACAGGGGTCAAGGGGACATACAGTAACAACATCAAAATTTGTCAGCATAACCAACTAATGCAGTATATTACATGGGAACATATACAGCAACAGAACACGATCTTGTCAATTTTCTCTGCACATTGTCCTAATATCGGAACTAAAGCTCGCTAATCTTAAGATTTAGAGCTCCATATACACAGAAAACCCACATTGTCAACAAAAACTCCAACACAAGGCATATTTTTTCACCTGTGTTTCCTTTTTTGCCTCTGGAAATTGGGTTTTATTAGTTGACTTGATGTCAAACTCTGGTCTAATGCATTGTTAGAACGGAAAGGGATTAGAGGCTTTTTAACCGGCACACAAGCAGCTTCTGAGAAGTTGCTGCTTGTGGCAATGGGAGACGCGACCTTTGTTTTCAACTGTCTTGGCACCTCCAATCTCTCTAATATCCTTGAAGTTTTCACATCCAACTGCTTATTACAGTCTGGTGAGTATAACACTAATTTGTCCACCTTACGTTGGGAAACACAACTGGGAGAATACATTTTGGGGACTTCACTGACGACCAGCTGCTCCCATTCTTCTGCAATAGAAGACGTGCTTTTGTCTTCTCCAAATTTCAACTTCAACTTTGGAGATTCATCGTTCACCAGTATAAAATCCATTGAACAATTTGATTGTTTTAATGAATCTAGTTGGTTCGATTTCAGGTCATATGCTGCCTCGTTTAGTTCAGGGGGAGCCGACCTGGAATATCCAGTTAATGAAGGCAAAAATAAGAACTTCCCCTGAGTTCAAACACTCATGATGCCAATAACATAGAACAGAAAATTCCAGCTAAAACCGATATCATACTTAAATTCTAGCAATCAGTCTAAGACAAGTCACCTGCATAATTCCACAGCATAAATTTTTCTACAACAACAGTTAAACTTAATTCAGATGCTTCGATGAGACAATAGTTGTGGTAGAGGACATAAAGGATGCACAATCAAAATATGCCTGTGAAGCCTATGACTTCGATGAAAACCATCTCCTTCCATGAAAAAAACTACTAACATATGAGCTGTGCCCAGATTCTTACTTGATGAACTATAGCTGAGAAAAATAAAATATTAATATTCAGAAAAAATAAATAGGCAACCTATTTGAATCAGTTAATATTTCTGATCCTTTCTGGAATCTAGTTTGAAGGATATCCTGAATTTTGATCTTGATAAATAAAGAGTAGCACATGTAGATGCATATTCATTTTGTTGGTTAGCAAGAAAGGACATGGATGAATAGATTACTTACCCAAATTGTAAGCTCTCTTTCACAAGCGTGTTCAGCTTCTGATAAACGCCCCTCTCATGCAGGATTGGATCATAGTCTCTCAATTCAATCTGCAGATATTTAGAAAGACCTTGAAAAATGGGCGAAAAAATTTGTGCTGTGCCTATCCAAGCCAAGGCCTCCGGTTAGCTAAAATTGATGCACTAACAACAAGAATGAATATCTAGAAGTTATCTCAGAGTGTCAAAATTCTGTGGATGCAACTCCCTAATATTTTCTCTTCAAATGATTCCATCCACTTTTAAAGTTACTTGTACCTCATGCTTAAAGTAACTGGCAATATCCCATTGCGTTACATCTAGCCAAAAACTTTGGCTATCAGGATCATTGAAGGAAGTGGTATAGCATGAAGGAAATTAACATTTTGAAAAACAATTTACATTCTACTGACAGCCTTAAACAGCAAAGCTGATAATAAGCAAAAGGAACAAGAACACAATTAAAAGAAGTTATTAGAAGAAATTTCAACCTTTAACATAGAGGCTTGTATTGCATTCTGAATATCCATGGACATCGAAGAATCCATGAATTGATTGATTTCAAGCATAGGCAATACTTCTTCTAAGCTGGCAAGACGCTGTGGAGTTACAGAGCAGGTTAACAGCACAGAGAAGCAAAAAAGTAATGCAAACAAAAGCCGAACCAAATTCTTCATGCATAGAACACTAGAAAAGGAAAGAGAAAAACAGTGCATGTAAAATAAATAGATAACAAGAAATGACATTTGGTTCTTTACAAGAGATAACATGCAATTTAGTCCATGCATGAGGATTGACATTCACCCTGAGAAGCATTGGTCCATTTTCTGATGGCAGAAGAATATAATAACAGTGAAAGGCTGTCTCTTTCATGGTTTCCACGTTGCAATATGAAGAGCATACCAACCCCTCATCCATTGAGTGTAGAGCACTGCAAATGCCTTGAAAAACTGCCAAATCATACCCCAATTAAGAAAGGATACAGCAACACAGAGAAGTATGCAAAAGTATACACAGAAATAGAATCACCTTAAGGCCCAAGGTGCATTTGATAATATTGAGAATCAGAGGAAAAAGGAAACATTTATTCTCGCATATATAAAATTGGGGGTAAAAAGGAGACAGATAGGGATTGCACATACGTTGAATATTCAAATCAGGCTGGGACATTTCATCTGAACAAGCTCCTATCTCATTGCAAGCTGACGGAGCCACAAAATATGAGGTCCCAAATATAACACCTGTGCTAAGATACCAAGAAGGGAAGGTCAGTTAAAAAAATACGCAATATATCGATTTACCTGAAAAATGTCCTATAAGAGAAGTCAATCAGGAAAGTCTCCCCCGTAGGAAAAAGGGGAAAGGGAGAGAGTTAAAGGAAAGGTAAAGAGCATGTAATTTATCCAAAAAGAAAGAGCATGTAATTTTTGCAAGAAACTTCCATAGCCATCCAACTCTGGGAAGGCAGAAATATGCGTGCACTTGGAGTTCTGATACGGTTTAAAATAAATTGAAAACAGGAAGTAATTTGTTCACAGCTTGTAAAGGGAAAACATAGGAAGAGGTTTAACTATTGATGTTTTCACACTAAAGACAACGCAGTATTCATGAGATTTAATACTCAAGTGGATTTCATTGCTTTTATTAATATGCCAATGTATCATTTATGCTATTCCATGATGAGGTGGGAAAAAAGCATGATGTCAGAATACAGCAGTATACAAAATCAAGCCGTTTTCTCTCTTTTAACTACTGAGATAGCAAGAAAATGAATCTACAATGATCCTCATGCTGGATATTACCTTCACTTAAAGATTTTAGATTAGTCCTCTCGATAACATTGAATTCAATCGATGAAGAAAGTTGATGGACCTTCATTGAGCTCTGGAAAGAGGGCATAAACAAGATCGTTTTATCGCCAACTTTCACAGAGTTGTCAATCAAATCAGCTGCTCCCAGTTCATGGCCCGTAACTGGACAAGAAAGCATCTCAACTTTATGTCTGGCTGAACTTTCTAACAGAATACCATGACATCTGCACGTCTATAGGATGAACAAATGTGTTTACACAAATATTCATTGAAAGAAAAATAGAATGAGAAAAACCTCAGGTGACAATGAACCATGTTATCATACACTAGTGAGCATGAAACTAGAGTCATAATAAATACCTGACAAGGACTAATCGACTCATCAAGGATTTGGCCGACAGATACTGACAAGCTGCAGCTGATCTGATTCAAAGTACCAACAAGATTGGTCTTAAAGATAAAACGAGCTTGCAAGGGCTCCTCTATATCATCCTTTAACTCCTGTAGCCATCGCTTTACCAGACTATGAAATATTCTTCTATCTGCAAATCCTTTTTATTGTTAGTTCTAACTACAGATGACATAACCTTTTTTGGGAAGAACTAGTTGCAAAGATTTGTGTCACCTGCGGTATGATTACATTTCTATGAAACTGCCTTGTTTTTTCAATTTGTAAGAATTGAAGCTACCACAATGTTTTCAAAGACAAAAGTTGACTGTATAGAACTGGATCAAATTTATGCATTGCTAGATTTTTCCAAACAAGTGGATATAATATCTCATTCTTCCTCTAGTTCAGTAGTTGTTCCTAATCTCATATATATAATTAAAAAAAATTAAATTCGAGGAAAATTCAGCTTATTAAGAAAAAAACATAACATAAATAAACTTCAACGAAAATAAAATAAATAAACCTAGAGAACTTGGAGGTATAAACCTGGTATATAAGTCTGAAATGAGAAATTGTCGAGATCAGATAAACTCGTTACAAAACAGTCGATATTCTCTTGCAGATTATTGAGATAACTAGAACTTTGTTCAAACAACACAAACTCCACTGAAACACACTTGTCAGCTGCATTCTGTCAACAGATACAAAAATTTAATTGGAAACAAACAAAGCAAACCTGAAGTTTCTGTATAAAGATAAAAACAAAAATTCAAATACCGTGAGAGTAATTTTCAAGGAAGAGTCAATATTCTCAGGTAAAGAAGAGCTCAAAACAACCACTTTCCTCATAAAATCTTGAATCTCCCATGAAAAAAGTACTTGATCACTCAAAACACTAGATAATTTTGCATCTACGATATCATAAAATAATTAATTAGCATACAAAAACACGCCTTAACAAAAATCACGTGAGAGAAAAAACCACCACCTGACCGATGTAAAGCTCCAGAATCGTCAAATTCAGGCGAATAAGCATCCAAAGGCAAGTTGTTAACGGCGTGATGAAAAGCTCGGAGACGGAAATTTCCTCTAGGATTATATGCAACTTTGACCTAATTTATTAAAAGTTTTTAACCATTAATCGCAATTATTGATCGTTATTTATCGATTAAAGAGGCAAATTAGTGATTATATACCTCTTTAGTTGAAGAAATGCGGTTTTTGACGGCATAGCACAAGCCGATTCTGTCTCTGAGAGAATCCGTACGATTATGCCGCGATGACGACGGCGATGAAATCGCGTAAGAATTAGCGAGCTGTAATAAGCTCTGAAACGAATAAAATGCGATTTTATCAATTAAACAGAGATTTAAAACATTTTAATTCAATCGATTATGAATTATTAGTACCTGTTTTAGATCTCTCAGTAATGGAGGTGATATGCTACACAGATCCAACACAAAGCATAATAGAACCATCTCTTCTTCTTCTTCTTCTTCAGTAAGCTTTACAATTTGGCGCGCGATTTAGTGAAAAATTTGCAATTTGAACTAATATATAGTATAAATTACAATAAGCAACAAAAGCCGTTGATAGAAATATGAAAATTTCATTTTGACCCCTGTATTTATGGGAATATGCAATTCTGCGCTATATTATCTTTAAAAGTAACAAATGCATACCGTTAATTTTTAGAAACTGAGAAATTGTTTTAGAATAAACAAAGTCTGCACCCTTACATTATATAACACTGATAAACAAACTATATAGCAGTTAAAGCTGTACATTCAAGGACAAGCATATATAAATTAATCAATCACCAGAATCACTACATAATATAAAAATGTTTGCTTTAAGTTTAAAATCCAAACAAGGTGGCATTATTCACTCCATTGATTGCTGATGCAGAAACTGATTTTATCCTTTTAGCTAGTTTATTTGTCGCATCAGGCTCTGTCTCAAACACTGCACCAGCAACATTCACCACTCCAGGATTTTGGCTACTCAATACTGAGTATACTACAGCAGCATCATTGCCAGCGTTCAAGCAAAAGTGTAGCAGACCTCGAGGCGCGACGAACACGTCTCCTTCTTTCAGAACCGACTGGAACAGCTGGTTGTTAGTATCTAGAAATCCAGCAATCACGACACCAGAGCCGACGAAAAACATCTCAGTAGCTCGTGGGTGAGAATGTGGCAATACTATGCCATCAATCTCGAGGTCTGTCCTGGCGATTGAGAGGCTGAGTGTGTTCAGGCCAGGGAAATCAACAGCAGTGGCCATGGTTATTGCTGAACTAAGGAAGTTGTCTGTGTCGCCGGGGTGACTCAGTATTGATGACTTGAAATCTGAAGCAGTAATGCTACCTGGGTTCTTGCATGGTAAACCATTGATGAAGATATTCTGCTTGTTTGTGAAAGCTGCTGGACAAATATCTTGAATATTATCGCAGTCTGCAAAGCACATATGAATCAATGCGCACAATACTATGCAAAAGATGAAGGCAGAGTTCATCTCGAATAATTTTCTCTTTTGTAATAAAATAATTGAGTATTTTTCCATGTTATATAGATTGCAAGAAATGAAGTCAATTTTTTTAAGGCTTGGAGTTCACTGCTAGATTTCAAATGGATTATCTTTTAAGCAGATTCTGAGAGTATTTGCTTAAAAGAAAGATTATGAGAAGTCATACCAGCTGATATGGCCCTTTAATCTTGCAGTCAATGACAGAAATTCTCCAATGTCCCGAATCTGCAAGCTTTCTTGCCATAGCAGGAAAGCAACTGGGTCCAGAGTGTAACATCTGACCTTGAGGAGTAACAAGAAAGCAACTTGCTGTAACTAATTGAAATTGAAATTAGTGGACAGTTAATTTGTTTAATCTGAAAAAGATATGCAGTCAATTACCAGAAACTTCAAAATGGGAACAAGACTACCAATATATTGATGGAATAAAGTCCACTAGGGATCAAATCCATGAGTTTTATTCTCTGCTTACTCTAAAATACAAAATTAAACACAGATAAATTTTGCCCAAAAGGAGGCAAAAAAAATAGTCATAAAGAGACTAATATCATGAATAATTGCCAAAGACAGATTCAAACACCTCAATGTAATTTTTAAGACCCCACAGATGTTATTTTTACTCTTTCTTGCTGTCTCCGCTACAAAAGCCATTTAGTTTGGCTGAACACTCATCTGGACTGGTAAGAATCTCAGAGATAAATTTGATGAATGAGCAAAGCCCGCCCAAGAAGTTGTGATCAATAATTCCATTGCCTTCAACAACATGAGCAAAGTCGATAAGTTTCACTTCAGCGCCGGAACTCTGTCCTTTTAGCAAGGATTCCTTCTCATACACCATGAGAACAGAACAAGAATTGAAATGGTAGCTAGTTTGATCCTCAAACCATGCTTTTAACTCCAATAACTGGGATAAAATTCCCCCAGAACCACCATAAACACTTGATGCAAAAGAACAGTCTGGTACCATATTTGGATCATCAGATTGGTTGGAGGAAACAAACTTTCTGAGCACCAATCTAACCTCATCTGCATTTAATTTCTTGACACTCTTCCTCGAAGGTTCCCAAAAGCCTGATTCTTCATTGCGATATACCTTCAAGCCAGATAACCTAAAACCCAATGACACACCGCCGGTTTCTCTATCTTTCTTTAAGCATTTTTGAATATAGTCCTCAGAGGCCTCTGGATACCATGTTCTGGAACCAATCTTGATGTCCATAAGCGACGGATGTACACGATGCGAGACAAAATCCTGCAAGATAATGTGGGGAAGCAAACCGGATCCATCAGACGCCTCCAAAAGCTGAGTTCCGTAGAACATAGGAAAGAATTTGCGGATGTCATCCGGAACCCTTGTATTGGATGAAAAAGATGTATAGAAGGCCGCTTCTCTAGCGCCACGCTCGCCATCCTGAAGAGGCTTGTAGAAACGTCCTGAATCGTCTATGAGAGGGCCAAGCAACCCGTTACGCGCACTGTGACCGGCAACCTGATGTTCTGGGATCTTAAGCATGGTGTGCAAGAGTTTGAAGTATGTATAACCAGTACAATTTTCTTCACTCGATGTTTCTGTGTTTAGAGGGATACACAATCTGTCAAAATCAGAGAAAAATATACTAACCCTAGTTCTGCAAAATGTATAAGAAAGCAGATTTTGATGCTGAGTTACTAATTACTACTATATGAATCATCTAATAACACTTAACTGGTTATAGAATCATAATTGATGAATCTAAGTACTGTTTTTTTGTGATTTTATCAATATTATATAGTGTTGATAATAAAATCACAAAAGAGCAGTATTTATCTCTCAATTTCAGATAAGATTATTATATAATACTAGAGAAGTAATCTTTACAAGTTCCTTTTTGCTATATTTAATTGCTTCACAATAAAATATACATCAACACAAAAGATGAAAGCAACAAGTTGTATTAAAATAAAAGCCCCAAAATTGAGACAATGCAGACTGCAGAGTTATAAAACAGCCACTTAAACGAGGATTGTTAATTACCTTCGGCGTTATCAGATAAACTCTCTTCAGCTCAAGCTCGAGGAGGACGGATCCGGTTGACACACAGCGAAGGAAAAAGTTAATATCAATAATACGCAGAGATATTTTGTACGCTATCACTTATCAGTGATAAGTGCCGAATCCAATGCGAAAGTGAAACACGGCTTTTGTTTTATGCTATGCTATTGGAGGAGGAGAATTTCACTTTTTGAACTCGTTTTGGACATCTATTGATTTGTTTAGTAAATTTTAGGGTTAATGTCATAAAAATTCACGAATTTTATACGTTTTCTCATTTTAATCACAAAGTTTAAATTTTTTTATTTTTATGCACGAACTACCACTTTTTCTCAAATTCATGCACGTTGCTGAGGTGTCACGGCTCCATTGGTATAATTCGCTGAGGTGGAGGTTATTTTACACCAATGAATGAGTGGCACCTCAGCACCGTGTATGAATTTGAGAAAAAGTGGTAGTTCGTGCATGAAAATGAGAAAATTTAAACTTCGTGATTAAAATGAGAAAAAGTGTAAAGTTCGTGATTTTTTTTGACATTAACCCTAAATTTAAGGGGTGAGCACATTTAGGGGAAATTCGGAAATCGACAAATCTCCGGAACCAAACGACAAACCGAGGATATCGAAAATAAGATGTCCGGATCTGTGTCAATTTTTGATTCAGTTCGCTTTAAAGATTTTATTTTTTGGTACTCTGCGGTTTAAAAATTTGTTCTAACAGTTCGGTATAAGTAGAACCACGAATATTAATTATTTATAATATGGTCTTTAAATTTTATAATATATTATTTTAACTCTTCAAAAATTAGTTAGCTACATGAATGTAGCTGTTTTTATATTTCCAACTACTAAAAATAAATAATTAATAAAATCAAAAGGTTTGACATATATGTTATCATTTGATTTAATATCACATAATTTTGGTTATTTAAGTAGAAAACTAATTTCTATTATCGTGGGAAAAACCTGTATCATTTTTCCAAAACCGTGAAGTTTTGACCATAGTAAAAAAAACTGAATATATAAATATTTTATATTAAATTTTTAAAAAATATTTTTAATAATTATTAGATCTTAAAAAATTTATATAACTTCCATTAAAATAAATAAATAAATAATATTTATTTGATATAATTTAAATTTATATGATTATATTTTTACGTAAATATAATACTATAATTTGTTTAAAGTTCAGTAATTTAAATGTAATATGAATATAATAATTAAATTAAAAATAGAACTAAATATATATTTTGGTTCTTTGGTTATGAGTTTAGTTGTTTGGTTTGGTACGGTTCTCGGTACGGTTATCTATCTAAGATCCAAAACCATACCAGTAAAATTTTCGGTACGGTTCGGTTCGGGAAAAATCAATGAACAGCATGTATTTTCTGGTTTTGGATATATTCAGTTCGTTTTTAGAGATATTCAGGACCCGTGCACACCTCTAGTATTTTCCACGAACTTCACTTGGCCAAATGTATATTTCCTGGAAGTTAACTTTTTAAAAGATTTAATATAATTTGTTTATTTTGATTTTATTTTTCATAAAGTATAATTTAATTTTACCATAATTCTGAATAAAAAGACATAAATATTCTTTTATATATTTTTATATTTGGTCTTAATTTAGCTCATTTTTATTTATATAGATATTAAACGATCCGGGTTCGAACCCATTCCAACACGTTGACCTTAACCTTAATGTGTTTTAACACCTAAATGAATAATTACGTATAAAATTTGTTCAACATTGGAACAAATTAATAAGAACCGGACTTAACTAATTTTTTTTATACATGAGTCGGCTGGTATGAATCCGTTTGAATACACTCATATACGAGCTCATTTACATATTTATAATAAATGATAAAATTTTGTTATCTTTGGCAAAAAAAAAATGATAAAACTTGAATATTCTAAAATAAAAGACAAATAGATTATTGTTAGTGGAATATTAAGGCAAATAATTTATGTTTAAGGAAGCCGTCATTCATAATTTATATGGTTTAAACTGTTATTATTATTTTGACTTTTGAGGGAGGGCCGTCGGCATTAGCGTTGCCTCTCGTATAACGTAATTTCGCCCATTTTTTTATTTTTTGAGAATAAAATGAAATTTCATTAAGAAATCGAAATCTAGAAAAGTTTGTGAACCAATCTCGGTGACCTAACATAGATCGTGACATTGCGCGCTAACAGATGCGTAGTCTGATTCGCAGATCGCCTTATAAAAATTAAAAAAAATTATCGTACTGATTCGCAAGTATAACACAATTTTTTACTAAAAATCGCCCATGATTATATTTATATATTTCTATACAAGATTTTCGTGACAATAAACAAGCCCAATATCTCTAAACTTAATAATGAGCATTAACTCGAACAATTAAGTTTGAGTCGAGCATGTATTGATCCGAACACCTACGAGCGGCTAAACTTATTTACGTTTCTCAAAATGGCGTTGTTCACTCATGATTAAGAAAACAAATAAAGAATCAATTCGGTTCTTCAATATATGATTTAGAGTTAAATAATTAGTTTTCAAATATTTTGATCAATTAGGGACGATATTCTTTGCATTTCAATAAATTGAATGACCTAATTCATCAAAAATAAATAAATTGAATGGTCTAATTTTATTTTTTAATTGATTTAAAAATTAAAAATTAAGTCAACAGTTACTAACAAGTTGTAACTTAAATGACATAAGCACTAGATAATATTTTGTTAAGGTGTAGTTCTATAATTTCCATTTCGCTCACGAGCATTTTCCTTTCTAATTATTATAAAAAAAGACTAAACCTATACATAGACCCCTTTACTTTACCATTTTTATTCGAAAAGGCCGCTACCCCAAATTTGTTCACGTTCGGGTTTCTGTACTTGTCAAATTCCAATTTTCATGTCCTTTTAAAGGACAGGAGGAACAAAAAATTTATAAATAGAGGGACTATAACAAATCTGGAAATCCAAAATTAGGTAAGTAGAGGAGCCTGAAAAATAAAAAAAATACAAGAACTTTCTAAAGAAAAATGGTACAATATAAGAATTTCTGGATGGGATTAGCCTTAAAAAAAAAATAACCCACCAACTAATTATATATATATATAAAAACCTCAACAACTAAAAATATTAGTATTAATCTATCTATCTATCTATAACTATCTTATATGTGGGAAGGGGGGGGAGACAGGCAAAATTACGATAGTAGGTTTCATTAAGGGTATAAATTATAATTAAAAAAATAAAGTCAATAAAGTCAATAAAAAAATAATTTAAATAATAAAATAATTTAAATAATATAATACAAAGAGTAATTAATTAGGAGAGTAACTTTAGAGAAAGGAGAAGTCTAAAGCTATATATTACTCCTGGAATGGTATTAGTAATGTAGGACTCTAAAAATCGGATCATTGTTATCCTAACTTAGCTGGAATAGTATTTGGCATTAAATATTGAAATAATCAATAATAATCTAATAATCTGACCATATTTGAGAACAGTTAACTTTATATTTTCTTGAACGATTCAATTATTTTCTTGAATTTGGGTTCAATTTTTGATATTTTGTGTTGAAGTTAAACCCTTTATAAATTAATTTAAAAAAATATGAAGTTTAATACAAATATAATTCTAATAAAATAACTTAACTAAATATAATTCTAATAAAGTAGAATCAGGCAATTTGGAGCCAAGGATTTCGTCAAATAATTTTCATATCAATACCAATGTATAATTTTAATTAGTACTTCTATTGCTGGATGATCTATAGGTTTTTTCTTTTAATAAATATGTGTCTTATTATACGACAATGTTAAAGGAAGCAGTAGCTCATTTTAATTAAATATTATAGCACGAAACCAATTGCAAAATTAGCTTTCATGAAGTTAATTTGTATATAATTTATTTATTTATAACTACTATTTAATTTTATATATGACGGGTCATGTGAATATCGCTCACGTATTGTAATGATTTATTAAAAACTAAATTATAATGTTTAATATTTTTATTAATATTCAACATATATAACGGGTCATGTAAATGTCGCTCACGTGACGACTACATATAATAGTCATATAATGTCAACAAAATTATTATTATCAAATAAAATAATTTACAAATATACTATATCTAATAATCTATATCTATATATTATATAATTGGGAGGATCAACGGAGACTTCTCATTGATTCTCGCTAAATAGAGCATTCTCATAGTCTCCAATTTTTTCAAACTACTTTAATTTTCATTATTAGATAATTAGCATTAATTTTTGATTTAAAAGATAATATATCTAATAGATTAGAGAACATGTAATTCTTTTGCTATAAAAACTCTTTCAGGCTTCTACTTCGATATATAGGTGTTTGAGGTTTAGGTATTCACGTGTCCAATGGATTTCTTCTCGTAATAATTAGTGTGAAATAAATAATGCATTCAGTTTCCAATTTGGATTGTTTAGTTCCTCATTTGACATTGTTTAATGGTGGATGGTATTCTCATCGCTTGAAACTACTTCAAAAAGGTGATAGCGTGGTAATCTGTTTAGTTAACATTTAAACGTTTTTAATTTTTATTTTTATTTTGTTCTAGGTTTTTGCATTTATTTTTTATGTTTCTGTTAATTAGCTCTAAGCTCCTTATTTGGTATTGGTTTGAGAGGATCCGCATAGGTAAAGGTTGTTTATTGGATGATTTTGGTGGGGCTTAATTCAGATTGAAATACAAGGTTTGTGTTGTTATTTATGTTGATTTATTGGATTCTAACATTTTTCTGTATGTGTAATATTTAGTATATTGTTGTGATTGAGAATATGTATTGCTAACAGAAACTAGAAAAAGATGGTTTGTTCCTTTTTTATGATTAATTATTATAAATCAACTTTATTGATTAATTTTGGTTACATGATATGATTAATTAATATTTGATAAAATTTATTACATTTTGATTCTTAATTATATGATTAAAAAGAATAATATTACCGCCATGTAAACCGATGAGAAAGATGCGTTGATTAGAGAAAGATGCAAATATAATTGAATATATATATATATATATATATATATATATATATATTGCGGTTTAATTTTAGCTATAATTTTTAATTGATTTTTCCGTTGTTTGAACATATAATCAATTCTTTTGTTATCATAATGATGGATATTGAGATAATAGTGCTCGATATAACTAACTTTTAAATTGTTAGCTTTTATTTCACTTTACTCCTTAATAAATATTTTATATTTAAAAATATTTTTTATTTTTTTATTTATTTAAGTGGTCTTTTGTTGAAGAATTAAAAAATTGATCTAGCCTAATTTATTTGGATAATAGTTCTGGATATAACTATGCCATTGTGAAGATAATGGAGAACCTACCAAACAACATGGTGATATATTTATATAAATATTTTTACTTTTTATTCCATTAGATTTATAATGAGAACATGGTATAATCTCTTACAATTCATATTTATTTCCAATTTATGTATCATGGTTTCTTTTTATCTACTGTATTGTAATGAAAATTCGTAAATGAAAAGTAAATTTGGATGATGAAAAAAGGTGCACTCTCAGTATATATCTCAGTATTTTAAAAAAGGTGGAAACTAACAGAAATACTTTATTTGGTGAGAATGGATGAGAGAGTTCTATTTGGTGAGAATGAATTGGAGAACCTACCAAACAACATGGTGATATATTTATATAAATATTTTTACTTTTTATTCCATTAGATTTATAATGGAAATAGAAAAAAAGTAATTGATGAGATAAAGATAAAAAAACCGACATAAAAAACTTATAAAAATATAAAATAAAAAAAACGTATTGTAGAGATTCAATACTTTAAAATAATTAGTTATTTGTATAGGTTTTTTATTCTATTAGTTCATAAATTATGAAATATTAAATTGTAATTATTTACATGAATTTCTTATTAAAAAAATTAGATACCGCGCAAATGCGCGGGTTTACGACTAGTATTATATAATTGAGAGGACCAACGGAGCCCTCTCATTCATTCTCACCAAATAGAGCATTTTTAGAGTTTCCAACCTTTTTAAACTACTTCATTTTTTTTTAATTTTTAAATTAAAAGTTGAAACTAATAGATAATTCACATTAGTTACCACTTTTCAAATAGAGCATTTTTAGAGTTTCCAACCTTTTTAAACTACTTCAATTTTATTTAATTTTTAAATTAAAAGTTGAAACTAATAGATAATTCACATTAGTTACCACTTTTTTTAAAATACTTATTTAAATTGATCTTTATCGTACTTTTAACATCCTAATCGATATGAACCATCTAACTTATCAATATAAATACAATTCATCATTCTCTTCTACCACAATGATTTTTAGCAATTAGGGTTTATTTTTGCTCTTTAAATTATCTGTTTGTAAATTGTGTTGTTATCATGAAAAGTGTTCTTTTAGTTAAATATATTCAAATGATCTGTTTTTTTTTTTCGAGTTTTCAATCATTTTGTCTACTTTATTCTGATTATTGCAATTTGAAATTTGTTTTTCTCTGTCATTAGGCGACAATTCATGGAGAAAGGTGGAAGCTGCTTAGATTTAAATGTTTTGTATAATCTTTTATATTTAGTTTCTAATTTCTAAGGACAAAATGTCAAATTAATGATAATCATTAATTAATGATCATCATTAATTAGCGGGATGTCAGTAATTCTATGTTCAGTTTTCATTAATCATGTAATACTTAGCTACGACTTTGTTTTCTCATCACGTAAATCATTTTTCTGATTCTATTATATCTATATATATAGTGTAATTAATTCTTCATAATAACCTGTGATATTATTATGTTGTTGTTTTGATGACTCCCACTCTATAAAAATTGAATTGAGCTTTACACATGGAAACAATCCATATTTTGTCGTGTTGATAAGGTTTTTTTTTTTTTTTTGAAATCATCAAATCTCATTAAATCGAATATGAAACAGTTACATTTGTAAGAAATTCGGAATAATTCGAAAACTAAATCCGATGATCTGACATGGAACAGACAACATGTTGCCTGATTCGCAGATCTTACTTACGAAAATAAAAATAAATTATTAACTGTTTCGCTAAATAAGTGCAGTCTTCGATCACTCGTCGATCAAAACTTATCCAATCACCCACAAACTCAGAGCATTCCATTCAATCACCACTTGATAACTCCTTCATAAAAAAGAGACAGCAAACTCCTACATAAAAAGGAGACAACAAACCTTTCACAGAGAAAGGACAACAAACCTTTCATAATGAAAGGACAACATAAAACATTCAGAAAAAAAACAAACAATGAAAAACAAATAAAACTAATATAGCTCATAAACGATTCCATTTTATTGATGAAAGATCTTCGATCTATCTTCACTTCTTGGTAAATGAATTGCGCTTCGTTGATAGATTTTAATCCATCAAAAAATGAAAAAGAGTCGCTATTTATTATATTCTATCAAATTAAAATAACATAAATAAAGGGATGGCTACCGTCAACAACAAAATCAAACCATTGACGGCAGCCGGAGAAGAAATAAAAAGAAAACTCTTGGCGGCTAGGGTTTTTTTAGAGAGAAAAAAGAGGTGTGTTTATTTTTTCTTTTCTACTCACTTGACTTGATGCTTATCCAAATGTTGGCCTCTGTATAGTGTTACAATTGGGTTTTGGTATATTTAATAACTATTAGTATATATACATTAGAAGTAAGGAAAAAGAATATCACAAAATAAAATAAAATACCAACAACAAAAACCCTATAAAAATGTAAAAAAAATATCATAAATATTTAAAATTTTAAAATTATCAAATATATTATATATTTTAATTTTTGTTTGATTTTGGTTGATTTAAACTGTTGGATACCGGTTATAAATTAATAAATTACTTTTAGATTATTTTTATAAGGATGTAATAGCAAGATAATTTAAGATTAAAATTGATTTCATTCCACTCATATTTTTTAAAATGACAATCATATCAGTCTATTCTTTTTTTATTTATTACATTGATAGATATGGCGTGCTTTATACTCAAATTTTAAAAAATTTAATATCATCCTTAAAATTTATTTGAAAAATGACTATATTTTTTTTGAATTTTCTTATAAATTCATATATAATGTAAAAAAAGTCAATATATTATGATACTAAAATATATGCTATATTTATCATTAAAATTTATTATTAATATTTACTCACAGGAAAAATAATACACGAATTCGACACTCTAATTTTAATAAAAAGAAAAATGAATATGCAACATTTTTCTACCACGGACACGGACACGGATACGGGGAAACGGGACACTTGGACACGGCGAAACGGTATAACTTTAAAGTTTCCTATGTAAAAAATGAAGTTTCGTGTCCGAAACGTCAAGTGTCCGAAACGTTTCCGAAACGAGAAACGTCGATTGAATGAAGTGTCCGTGCTACTTAGGCGAGAATTAAACACATATTTTTAATAGAATATGAACAATTATTTTATTATTATCAATTGTAAAAAAATCAAAATGCACAAGAAAATTTTATAAATACCGTAAAGTATTGAATATTATGGCACTCGGTCGATACTTCATTACGAGAAGTAGCATCATGCACAATACTCTATAATAAAAAAATTATAATAATATAAAATAAAATAAATATATAATACAGATATTCAATATTTTAACACAATTAATTGTTTAAAATTACTAGAATATATTTTTATTTTATCTAACATTATTAGTTTACGTATTATTAATTCTTATTTTTTGGCATTTTATGTATTATTATTTTTTTTGTAAAATGATTATCAATATTGAATATTTTGATTCCGCGCAAATGCGCGGGGCTACGACTAGTTTGTATATATAACGGGTCATGTGAATGCCGCTCACGTGCGTAGCACGTGGCGAAACGCTAGTCTATCTATAACTATACTATAAGAGCGAAGGGGGGGGGACAAGCAAAATTACAATAATAGCCTTCAATAATTAAAATATTTACAAAATTAAGTATAAATTTAATTCTAATATAAATAATAATTTAATTTTATAAATAAGATGTTACAAATTAATAAAGAGTTTGACTTCAACTCACATTAGAAAATATAGGACTTCTTTTCAATAAGATAAAAGCAATCTCAATAGAAGAAAAACCGTAAATTGAGTATATCAATATGTGTTTCATATGAATAACAACTTTAAAAGTAATCTCAATAGAAAAAAAAAATCGTAAATTGAATATATCAATATGTGTTTCATATGAATAAAAACTCTAAACTCTTTATATATGTCTATAAGAGCTCCACTAGGACCATCTATATATATAGGTGTTTATGTGATTCCGCCGATTGGTTTATAGGAACCTATGAGTTTCTATTAGTTTATAATATTAATATATTATGAATGTTTGTAGTTTTTGTAAATACTAATTATTATTCATTTTTTTATTTATTTTTCAGCAAATGTTGATTTTTGGAACAAGCATATGTGGAAATTGGTGTAAAAGATATGAAATCTAATGTTAATATTAATATTTTCTTATATAATATCACTCTAATTTTGAATTTCAATTGATATGTAAGCTCTTGAATTTTAATGAAAAAATATAAACTAAATCCATACAAATAGATAAAGCATGTACTCGGAACAAAAAATTGTCTTCACAAATATTTTAGAATTTTTTATTGGAAATTATTTTCTCTTAAATAAACTGTTGGCAGAGGTTCAAGTTTTTTGGATGGATCCAAAAAAAGTCATCACGGTCATATTGTCCCCGATATGCTAGCTTTATTATTTGCTTTGTTATATATTCTCATATCTTAAAATTGTTAAAATATTATAGTACGGTATAGTTATAGTGTTTATTTCCTTATTGTTGAAGTGTACTAACCCGGAACCAAATAATAAATAAATTGGTAACAGTGGATGTTGGGGTGCATTATTAATTGATATTTTTTTATTCATTCTTCCCTATTAATTTCTTGATAGCTTTCCATCGCTTAGTAAAAATTACAATTAACATTCAACATATATAACGGTTTATATAAATATTATTCATATATTATGTTTTTAATTTTAATAAAAGAATTATAATAATTCATTAAAAACTAAAATATCCTATTTAATAATTTAATATTCTAAAACATTCTATTTAATAATTTTCATATGGAAATATAAATTAAATAGAAATTTAAAATGATTTAAACAGAAAACAAATAAAATAGGAATTTTCCACAAAAATAGTTTAATTGTAATAAAGAAAATACATTTGAGTTTAATATGAGCAATTACGCATTTAAACAAAATTTTATTACTGTACGGTTTCGTATGTATAAGTACTAATATGATTTTGAAGGTATTAACCATATGCGGTTATATTAAAAAAAAGTGTACGTGTATATATGAAACGGTTGAAAAATTGAACATATAAAAGGCAACATAATCACTTTAAGTTGGATTATAGAAAAGGCAACATTATCACTCTAACATATGTTATTGAGTTAAACTAAACTTCTACCACTTAACTTAATTAATGAAGGTTAATAAATATGTGATGGTTATCTTAAACTTGAATTCTTATGAATTTCTTTAACAATGTTCGATGTAATGTTAACAATTTGGAGGATAGTTTGATCAATACTTTTATAAATTCTCACATTAGTGCTCGATAAATTTGTATTTCAACATTATAATTTAATTAATATATAATATATAACAGTATCATTCATGCTAATTTGATTTTAAAAAATTGTAATTATTTATGTGCTAATTTCTTTAAATACATGTTTCGCCAAAATAATTACAATTTTATATTGCAAGTTTTGAGTTTTATTTTTTGACTTTTTGCCCTAACTTTATTTACCTGTTTTGTTTTTTTATTTACAAAATACCTTTTTCGGTTTTCGGTTTTTTGGTTCGGTCAATCAAATCGACCAAACCGACCAAACCGACCGGCAATTTTTTTGTATAATGTAAGATTAGTGTATATATATTATTAATTTTTATTTTTTATAGATTTTTTCCTAAAATTTTTTATTTTATTTTTTTATAATGTAACAGTAGTATATATACAGTGTTTTTATGGTGTTTATATAGTGTAAAATTACTGTATAAGTAGTGTATTTATGGCATTTTGTAGTGTTTTTCGTGGTTTAACCATGAAACACTGCAAATACACCATAAACACTGCAAATACACCACAAACACTGCATATACACCATAAACGCTGTAAATGCACCATAAATATATTAAAAACGGCAGAAATACACCATTAATACACCAAAAATACACTAAAACGTAAAGATATTATAAAATTATTACAAATGCACCATAAATCAATATTTTCTTTACAAAACCAGTAGCAATAAACAAATCTACGAATAAGAGAAGACAAAATAAATAATTTTATGAATAATAGAATAATTTTATAAACAAAAAATTATAGATCTACAATAATTTATTTACAAAATATTCAAATCATTAAAAAAAACCTAAAAAATTACACAAATCTAAAAACGAGTCGAGAAATCCATAGCGCGAACGAAAAAGACGAACGGACTAGCGCGAACGAAAAAGACGAACGAAAAACGACGAGAAATCCATTGGAAGTAAACGAACGGAAGCACGACCGGAAAGACGAACGGAAAAGTAATGAGGAGATAAACTGAAAATCGAATGAAAAAAGAAGAAGAAAAGAAAAGAGAAGAAGAGAGAGAAAAGAGATAAAAAAAAAAGATGGATATGTAAAAATTTAACCTAAAATGAGATAAGAGTTTTTTATATAGTGGGTATGTTTGGTAAATAAGTTAGCTTATTAGGTAATGTAGGATAAGAGAAAAATATGGGCCAAAATGGTATAAATATTTTACCCAAAACAGGTATTTGGAAAATAATTCCATTATTTATTAAAAACTAAAATACCAATATAAATCTAATTAATATTTAATGCTCATCAAACTAAAAAATACAGTTTATTGTTAGTACATTTAGGAGTACAGGAAAATTTATTTTAAACGGAGCGAATTATATTTTAATATAAGATAAAAAAAAGACAAAAGGCTAAAAATGACCCTTATATTTCCACCCAAACTCTTAAAGATCAATTATGACCCTCATATTAACAAAACCTAAAATTCGCACCCCCCCGCTCTCAAAACATGAAGGGTCATAAATGAGTCTCACGAGGGGTTGCAAATTTTCGGTTTTGAGAACATAAGGATTATAATTGAGCCTCGAAAAATATGAAGGGGACTCAAGAGTTAGGTGGAAACATGAAGGTCATTTTTTAGCCTTTTTCCTAAAAAAATAAGGTGATCAATATGACACTACCATATGTATAATGTAATGGGTTATACAAATATATATTACGCTCTGTAATTTTAATTTAAATAGAATAATTTATTTATAGCTAAAATATTATGTTTAATAATCTAACTAATAGCTAAAATATTACATTCAGTAATCTAACTTATAGCTAAAACATTACATTTAATAATCTACCTTATTTTAAATTAAAAAATTGGTTTTATAATTATCATTGCGTGCCAATAAAAAATAATCATAATAATTTATTATCAACTAAACTATTTTATTTAAGATTTTAATTATTTTTTATAATTAGATTTTAATTATTATTAAATATATAACGGGTCACATGCATATCGCTCACGTGCGTAGCACGTGGCGAAAAACTAGTATTATATATAAAAGCACAGATGGGAGGGGGGGACAAGCAAACTTACTGAATAATTCTTTTCAGTTTACTACTAAATAAAGGTATTATAGTCATTAACTAATTAGTTATTTAATTAATCACTATTGTAATTAAAGTCCTAATTAAAATAGATAGCTAAATTATCTCCAATGTGGTTTTTAGTATGTAAACAATAATTAAATTGTCTCCAAATTAGTAGGAATACCTATCTTTTAGTTTGATTGAACTATAAAATTAAAATACTGTATTTTGTCAATATATTATTATTTTTAAAAATATTATTAATAAAATTAAGTTAATTATTTAATTATGATTATTATAAAACCAAAAGAAGAATAAATTCAGTATGGAAAAATTCTTAACTAATTTAATAATAATTATAAATAAAAAATTGATATAATTATAATAAATTTACTAATATATTCATTGACGAGTTACGTTACGAGTCACGTGCATAACACGTAATGCGAAACTAGTTAATTAAAATATTTTAAAGTACATTCGGCTTACTCCGGAGTTGAGAAACTTGGGTGACCATTTCCTGTTACGAAAACAACAAAAAGTGTTCTGTACGGATCCAGGTTTCTTCAAATTGATTGAAATGGTCTATTATCAATCTCACCATTCATTATTGAAATGAATGATTGAGATTAAAATTATGTTTAGTTAATCTAAACCATTCATTTTAAATGAATGGCATAGATAGATTTAAGAAGATCCTATCATCCTAATACATTCTTTCTGTATTACTAGTATTAATTAGTTTCAGAAAAAACTAAAAAGATTCGTAGAATCTCTCACCGGCGTACGAGTACGAATTCTTTACATGCAAGAAAGAAACGCCGACAATTAATCAACCACCCATCAGAAGCGAAACGTGGCAGCTATGTCGCTCGATTCATGTCCTCCTCGTTTTCTGATTAGATTGACACGTTTAACTCTATGCCTCCATTTTTCACTTTATTATTCAGTGAGGTCAGCTTCGTTCTGTAACTCGGCAGCTATTATCATTCGACCCGATCGCTTTCTCGCTGACACCGAGACATCCATGGTACCCTCTCTGTCTCTTTGTTTTCAACTTTCGTATAAACTAATGTTTTAGTTGGTTGCTGATTGTTGTATTTTGATTTACATTTTTTATCTAATTTAAAATGATGAGACCTTTTAAGAAATTATTCAAAACCTTTGGAAACAAATTCAAGGTTCATTCAAAATTTATTGTTCAGGTATGGTAATATCTGTAATGAGTCCAGGGGCGAAAGAGCTTATGTTGGGCAGTTGCCCACCTTGTTATTTGAAAATATATGAATATAGAATTTAACAGTATAGTTTTTTCGTCTTAAAATTTAAATGCCAACCTCATAAAAGAATTATGGTTCCGCCATTGGTAATGAGCACGTGATGTTTCTTGTTATTGAGCAGGATGGAGGGGAGAGTAACAAATGTTCAGCTGATGCTGCACCTTTTAAATGCACATTGAAGTTGCTAGGTGCTGGTTTTTTTAATGATGAAAAGGTGATTGATTAGTATTTTTTTGTTCTCATTAATTTTGGGTGTTGGTTAGAATTGCTAGTGATTAATGATTATTTGTAATTTAGGTGGTGGAAATTGCTAAAGGTGCAGAGGAATTTAATCTGCCCATTAGTGAAGCTAATCGGAGACTAGTTGCTTCTGAGAATGGAGGGTTGCATAATCCATCTTGTTTAGTTTTTAATCCGGAGTGGGGTAATGAGCATGTGAAAAATGCTGATAAAAGATTTAAGTATCCTGCTCTATCTGGCATACAGAAGCCTACGAGCGAAGAAGATATTGCATTTATGAGCGTAAGCTATTTGTGTATGTTACTCATTCATGGCTTATCACTTGTTCTCTTTTTTTACAATTTAGTGCATTTGCGAATTTGGTTGGTATTTTATAGGTGCTTGAATTAGGAGAACTCATTAGGACGAAGCAGATCACATCTCAGGAGCTTGTACGGATTTTTTTGGAGAGATTAAAGAGGTATTAATGGAAGAAGTAGAGTGGTGGTTTATCTATTTGTGTTTCAAGTTAATTATGATTCAAATGCTTGAAACAAAACAACAACAGGTACAATCTTGTTCTTGAAGCTGTTGTAAGTTACACTGACGAATTAGCTTATAAGCAAGCAAGAGAAGCAGATGAATTGCTTGCTAAAGGAGTATATTTAGGTATCTTATCTCAATTCGTTACTGCATAGTTTGCGACTTAATTTCATTTTCCATATTGGTTAACCATTTAGTTGATGTCATTAGTCTAGAAGTGAAATTTTTAACGCGCTTAAGATGCTATGTGCACTTAAAACTCTTATTTTAACAGACTGATGTAACCTAGAATAAGCAAGCTTATGTAATCTATGATTGATCAATCGTTGCTGTACTTTGTAATTTAACTTGCATTGTCAAGTCTATTGTGTTTATGACTCCAGATTTAAGGAGATTTTGTCTTACAGGACCTCTGCATGGGATTCCGTATGGTCTGAAGGATATCATTGCAGTACCTGAATACAAGACAACATGGGGTTCTGGAACTTTTAAAGATCAAGTTCTAAATATTGAAGCTTGGGTTTACAAGAGGTAATTAATGATATGATGAAAGTATTTGGTTGCATTCAGAATGTAATGGCGCTGCTATGCTTGTTGAACTTGTATATCTATATGCAGGTTGAAGTCTGCTGGGGCAGTTCTTGTTGCAAAGCTTGCTAGCGGATCACTGGCATATGATGACATCTGGTTTGGGGGCAGAACAAGGAACCCGTGGAACATTGAGGAATTTTCAACTGGTTCATCATGTGGCCCTGCTGCCAGCACCTCAGCTGGTATTCTTCTGATCTTATGAGTAATTTGAGGTTAATTTGGAGACTTAAAATAGTTTGTTCAGTTAGGTCGTGAATAATTCAAGTTTACAATGGAATCTGGAATATGAAGTATTCTGAAACCAAATCATAATTAAATCTCATCATTCTTGTTTAAATCAGTAAAAAAAAACATACATTTATCATAAAAGTATACAGTGACTAAGAATTAAGATCATTTATGAGCAGGTATAGTTCCATTTGCTATTGGCTCAGAAACAACTGGCTCCATCACATACCCTGCATCTCGCTGTGGTGTGACAGCACTGCGTCCAACTTTTGGTACCGTTGGTCGAACTGGTGTGATGAGCATATCAGAAAGTCTGGTGATGTCCATGGATATTCCTTTCTTGTGGTTTATCTATTCATGGACTGTTAATTGACTGTAGATTTAATTCAATTTTGTCTAATAGGATAAGCTTGGCCCTCTCTGTAGAAGTGCTGCAGATTGCTCGATTATTCTGGATGTTATTCGAGGGAAGGATCCAGATGATCTTTCTTCTAGAGAAATTCTTCTCGATGATCCATTTTCTGTTGACATTACGCAGCTTACTGTTGGATATATGGATGATGCTGAAATGGAGGTCAGTAACTTCACAGGATAAAATTGAAATAATTACAATGAATACTGTCCTATATCAGCTTATAGACTTTATTGAATTAGCATTTATTTTTCAATCAGAGACTAAATTTGTGTGAATTTCCTTGAAATGGCAATTTTAGGTTGTACACGTACTCGAGAAAAAAGGTGTTCATATGGTTCCTTTCAAACTGAATTACTCTGTTGACTCCGTCCAAGGTATTTTAAATTTCACCATGGATGTTGATATGCTGGCTCACTTTGATAACTGGCAACGCAATGGCCTGGATGATGCTTATGAAGCTCAAGACCAATGGCCCGTTGAGTTGCGTCGTGCACGTGTGATTTCAGCAGTCGATTATATGCAGGTACTGTTTGATCTACAGTCAATTTATAATCAGAGCCTCATTGAAGGTTTTCTAACAGCATTGTGATTAGTGCATTTTCTTGTTGGAATTGAGCACTGTGATGGTCCAATTCAGGACCTAATGAGTAATGACTTCCGTATAAGACTCTAGTTGGTCTAGAAAATATCTTCAAAAATCTTGAAGAATTGTTACATTAAGTTATTTTTTTCCCACAGGCACAAAGGGCCCGAGGAAAATTAATCCAGGAAGTAAAAAAGAGTTTCACAGTGGACGCATTTATCGGTAATGTAACCGACTGGGAAAAAGTTTGCTTGGGAAATCTAGTGGGTCTGCCTGTAATTGTTGTTCCAACAGGATTTAAAAATATATCAAATCCACCGTCTGAGGGAAGTCGAAGAAGAACCACTATCACCACCGGCATATACGCTCGTCCTAGCCACGATCACATAGTAAAAGCTTCATGTTATGTGTGAAATCATCAACTAGCATGCCTAGTTCTTATGCTGATTAATTTTCTTTTTGTTGGTTCCTCTTATGTGTAGGCTCTGGCATTAGCAATGGCTTACCAGTCAGTCACGGATCACCACAAGCAGCGGCCACCGATCGATAATCTCGGGCCAAGCGACAAGATACCCGATCCACCTACAGTGACTATCCCTCCTAGGTTGTTGCATCTGTAAAGGTTGTGCAATCCCAGTTTGTTACAGGATTGTTGTTGATATGGTCGTAGAATGTAGTATTTCTGTGCAAAGTAAGGTGGCTCAAATCTGTAATTATATTGTAAATATGATGTGGGTTCAGGGTAATATTGAAGAATTATGCGTGTAGGGAAGTAAATAAAATAGGATAGATTAAGTGTTAATCTACAGAAAAGAAATGTATAGCTTCAAGATTCCTATTTTGGGATGTACAGCTGAAGGAAATATTCCTCTTGGTCTGCTTGTTAAATCAATGGTAAAGAAGAATTTTCTTTCTTCTTTATGCGGGCTTTTGTTTCTTCTTTTTCTCAAAAAAGCGTCTCTCTTGGCAGGCTATTTTTTGGTTTATTACGTTTATTTTGTCATTGTATACTGTGTCTCAAATTAATTAGTACAAGTATGGATATTAAGAAATCTGAGTTTTTTTTAGTAAAATTAATTAATTTACAAAAATATATCACATTTATTGGATATAGTATTACTTTTTTTAATGATTTTTATCATCTTTTTAAAACATACATCTATAATTAATGAGCACATATTTAAACTTTTTTTAATAAAATAATAATTAAATATCTATAATATAAGATAAAAAAGATTAAAATAGTGCATATCTGAAATATAAAACATACTTATTTATCTAAAAATTCTTGTCAACTCACTAATTGATAACGTATGGATAATATATGATCATAGGGGCGAAGCAACCTCGATAAAATGAGAGGACACTAAGTCCAGCAACCGAGCTCTTATTTATGCCAGATCGGTAACCGAGATACCATTGGACGAGATACAAAAACATGCACCTTTCAAAGATCCTAAATTCCGAGATACCCATATCAAGCTATGAATAAACCGTACCTAACATCACCACGATGATAACATGACTTACTCTCCGGCGTTCGCACCTAAATCCCGAGATACAAATACCGAGATATAACACGAGACCTATTTAATAGGGTAACACCGAGATTTCGAGATACAAACACCGGGATATAACACGCGACCTACTTAACAGGGGGAGAAGAACCACTAGACATGGGCTATATAAGTCACACTATGGGGAAACCCTAAGGTACTTCTTTCTACTCGCTTAATATTACTATTTCTCTTCTCTCTTCTTTCCCCGACAAAATATACCTGACTTGAGCGTCGGAGCGAACGTCCGGAGATCCCCCTCCGGCGTTCTTTCTGACCTCTGCTTTTGGTGTACGCAGGTATCCCGGAGCTTAAATCCGTTTTGGTGATTTATCACTAATTAAAAAAATCTTACAACTTTTTGGTGCTCTTGAATTAAGAATTAATGCAGCATAAACGAATTCAATATCATTCAATCAACTATCATATTTGGAAATTAAATTATATTTTCTTATTAGTCCCGAAACAATTCCATTGGTAAAAAATTCAAGATATATTCTTATAATAAGATATTGTTGTGAAAATTTATATCACTATCCAAAAAAAGTACACATTATTTTACTTTAAATTTTCATAAAATGCATCTATTTTATCCTTGTTTTTTCTAGTAATGCTTATTAATTGTAGGATCTTAAAGAATTACTTTATGAGTTGAATTAAAGGGTATACTTTTTTTTTTATTTCAGAACATAGGAGTATGATATTTGCAATAATCGCAATGATATTTGCAATAATCGCAAGTATTTATAATTATATTTACTTTCATTCCTTAGTAATTGTTTATTCTTTACTATAAAGAGACAAAAATTTGGATCCTGTAAGGTTCCATTTTGCAAATTGATCATTAACCGTGATCTTATTTTTGAGTTTAAGTAAGAGAATTTCTCCGATGCAACGATAGTGTGTTAGGTAACGCTTACATTTATATCTACGTGGGTCCTAATTCAGACATATTATTTATTTAAATAAATAAACTAAAATTTATCAACATAAATAAAAAGAACAAAGGGTCAACGCGCCCCTTAAACTTATGACACAGAATCTAACCCAATTTATACTTTTTTGAGCAACTAACCCCAAAACTCTTCATTTTTAAGTCAAATAACCCCATAATTTATATTTTTATTTTAAAAAATAGATTTAGAATAATTATATTGCAACAATTAGATAAATATCTAATTATTTTTTTGCATCCTTCGCCTTCGATTTATATTTTACACATTGTAACAATATAATTATGGGTTATTTGACTCAAAATTAAAGAGTTTTGGGGTTAGTTGCTCAAAAAAATATAAATTGGGTTAGATGACCCCGTGTCAGTTTAGAGGGCACATTGACCCTTTCTTCTAAATAAAAATCGTGAAATGATGTGACACATTGCATGAAATTTTCTTCATGCATGAAAGAAAAATAAGGGAATAAAAAATGTAGGAAATTTTATTTATTCATTTCAATTTTAGAAGACAAAAATAAATAAAGCGAGGAAAATTAACTAGTAGGAGGATTTATTTTTATTTTTAATAGTTTTAAAAGAAAGATAATGCTGAGATAATAATAATAATGTAATTAACTGTAATGCAATTTGATTTAATTTAAAATTTCAACTAACAAATTAAAATTAACCTTTTTAGTAGAGCTATTCGATAATTGTTGAGTAATTTAGATACAACGGAACATAATTACATAAACAAAAAATTCATTCTAAAATTATCAATGCATCTCATATTCAGATTTAAATTAAATTTATCTTGAAACATAATAATTATTTTCAGTTAATTTAAGCACGTATAAATATTATTTTACTTTCTTATCCAATTAATAAAAGAAAAGGATCTAGAGTAAGTTATTTGATACGAGAAACTCATTTTGTTTTCTACTTGTTTTATAAAACACTCATTCTATAAAATTATAATATACATTGATCAAAATGATCGAAAGTGAATTATTCGATTATGATTCACAAATTTAAGAAGGCTTAATTACTTAAAAACTACTCACCTTAAACTTTTTTTTCGTTTATACCATGAGCTAGGAAAAAATTCATTTATACCCTGACGTATGTATTTATGTTTCACCTCTACCCCGAAACACTAAATTAATCTCTTTTCATCAAAAAAAAAAGTTTAAAATAGTTTTTCATTTTTAACCTAAGCTAATTAGAGTTTAATTAGAAATGAATTTTTCTCTAAATGAAGGACTATTTGAAACTTTTTTTTGAATGAAAAGAGGTTAATTTAGCGCCACGGGGTAGAGGTGAAACATAAACACATACGTCAGGGTATAAATGACTTTTTTCCTAGGTCAGAGTATAAACGAAAAAAAGTTCAAGGTGGGTGGTTTTTAAGTAATTAAGCCATTTAAGAATCGAGCTAACCTTTACTCATTATTTTGAAAAAGTTTGTTTTTACTTTTGTTTACAGATATAGTGTAATATAACTACAGTCGACCCTCTAATAGTTAATATTCTATAAATTAATAATTCTAATAATTAATAGAAAATTGAGAGAACCAACTTCGTTCCACGTCGGATAATTAATAATTCTATTATTTAATAATTAATAAAATTTAAAATATATTCTACATGAATATTAATTATTAGAGAGATTTTTTAAAAGAAATATATAACAATTGATGATTTATTTGAGGCAATACTAACCTTAATTCATAAAGTGGAAGTTAAAATACCATCAAATTATGACTTTCTTATTCTTTTGAAATTTTTTAAAAGAAGCTATTAGATAAAAAAATTAAAGTAAGTAAAGTATCTCTAGTATAAAAAAATATTAAAAATTATTTTACTTTATGAATACAACCTCTTAATAATATTTTTTAATTTGATATCAATTGATATTTCTTAAATTGAATATAAAATTATTTTTTTTTAAATTGAGTGATTGCAAAGTGTATTTTGTTAGTTTTTTTATAATATAATATTAATAATAGGTCTATCAATGTAGATGCTTTAAAATATTTTTTATAATTTTTTTATACAAATTCAATAAATTAATAATTCTAATAATTAATAAATTTTTGATCCACCATGTGTATTAATTATCAGAGGGTCGACTGTAACTATCACGAGAAAAATGAAAAACAAAACAACAACTTTAAAAACAATCATCCAGGCTTAGTCATCATCTTTTGTTTGTACTGCTGCCATCTTCAAACACATCACTTCTCTAAATCTATTACTACGACTCAAACAATGTCCTTTTGGTTTGTCCTCTAACATCATGACGTACTACTATTTTAATTTCTTTTCATCAATATCCCTAATTAATATCTCAAAATTCAAATTAATTACTATCTATATAGTCTAAAACCAACACACATTCATCAAAATCACCCCTCAATTAATCACATTTAATAAGAAGAAAAGTTACAGCATTATTATAGTAATAATAGTTTGGACCACATTCACCACCCCAATAAATATTTTTTACCCAATTGAGAAATTACAGTTACAGTCAATCCAGTTATTCTATTCATTCAATTTTTTCAAAGAATATTTCCTTTTTGTAGTATGTTTTTCATTTACTTGAATTAGTAGAGCATATTTACAAAACACAAGTAAAAATGTAAACTCATTGTTTTCTAGTACCTAAATACAAATAGTAGAAAAGTTCCTGCTAAGTACTGAGTTAATCTCTATGTTGTCTACCCAAAAATGTTAATTTATGGATTGTGGCAAATCTGTAAAAAGGGTGCTGTAGACTAACCTATTCTTCATAGCTTTAGCTTTTCATTTTTTTCGTCCAATAAAATTAAAGTATGATCCAAATACACTAATTTTGGATAAGATTTCACTTATTTTCTCTATTTCAGTGCTCATTTATTAAACATTTTAATAAAAATAAAATGAAGCCTACAGTTAATTTCTCTAAAATTAAAGCTAAATTAAATAGAATACTTTTATTTGCATCTCTTATTAAATTATAGTATAAAAAATAGAAATTAAATCAAAATATAGAGATCATAATGTCAATTAGCACACATGTACATATTAAAAAAGTAATAATATATCTAGATAAAATAAATTAATTTGTAAATTTTTTATTTTAATTGAATTATAGTTTTGTATAAATTTAATAAATGAAAAATTTTAAACATTGTCAATTTATTTAAAACGGATAAATATTATTTTTTATTTTAATTTTATATATCCATATGTCACCTATACAAGGAGCTGATGTAATAAGTTGAGGTAATAATTTTTCAAATAAAAAAAACAGCAATAATCCCAAAAGATAAATAAAAACAGGAAAAATAAAAAGGGCAACGACGTTACGTTTCATTATCAATTAGTAAAAAAAAAAACTAACAAACGACAAGTTTTAGACAAAAGAGGAATTCACACTCACACGCAAATAGCATTGCAATTAGCAAATCCGGAATAAACGACATGCAAAACTTTCTGTTAGTTTGTTTATTTACTACTTCGAGCAGTAGTAGTTGAATTTGAATATATATCTAACTGTAATAAATCTTAAGGTATGCATGTAAATATTACCAAATAGTAAGGGTATTTTCATATCAACCTCCCCCTAGCTCTCGTTTATATCCCTCCTCCCCTGCTCTAAATTTTAGAGCTTCTCTCGTACTCTTTCTCTCTCTAACTCGCCGTCTCTCTCTAATTATCTCCGTCTACGTTCGTTAATTTTGTTTACTTTCTCTCTCTACAATTGAGATCTCCAGGTAATCACCATTGTGTAATATAATACAGATCTCTCTGTTTTTTTTGCATGATATGAATTTGTGTTTGTATGTTAATGTCAGATTGGATTACTGTTAAGCTTAAAATAACCGTTGACCTGATCGCCTACTAGATCGAGTTTTGTTTTTTGTGTTTCGATAAATTCGATGCTTCGGATCTGAAGTTTTTGATTCAATTTGGAAGATTATCTTTTTGTTTTAATGCATTGTTGAATTGTGTAACTGGATGAGATCGGATTGAACCGCAATGCTATTGGATCAAACGCAAATTTAAACGTCGAATGCGAATTTATTAAGTGTTAATTAATCTGTTTTGATTTTAATGATTAGCTTGTTGTGTATTGCAGACCGATTTAGGTAGGAGTAAGGTGTTTGTTTGAGAGATGGCAACATCCAAAGGTGGGGCCACTGGATGGTACAGTGCAGTTGTGAAAGCTGTTCCGTCAGGGGATAGCTTGGTGTTAGCAGCTAAGTCCAGTAATAAACCTGGACCTCCTCCGGAAAGGACTCTTACTGTTTCTTCTATTATGGCTCCTAAACTGGTAATGAAACACCTATTCAGTAATTAGATGAGTTATATTGAGAGTCTGACCGAATGATTATTCAACGCAACGGTTGTGCCACGTCATTCGTGCAACAACCAATAAGACGTCTGCAATGTTAAGATATTTAATGATAAACATATGCAATAATTGAATATTCCGATATTGCGAACATTTATTGGCTTATTAGTTTGACGACTACTATTTTTTTACGATGAATTGCACCATTTTTAGCTATTGGAATGCTACATTGGACATAAACCTAACATTGTTTTTTGATGCTCTATCTCCTATTCCTAGGCCCGCAGAAATGGCACCGATGAGCCTTTCGCTTGGGAAAGTAGAGAGTTTTTGAGGAAGCTCTGCATTGGGAAGGTTATTATTTTCTACTTGTAAATATTGGGCAAAGAAAAAGTGGTTGGGGATGGGGTGTATGTTGGTGCTTGGATTACATTTGTTATCATTTAATGTTTTTTTTTTTGCAACAGGAAGTTGTATTCAAGATAGATTATACTGTTCCTTCTATTGGCCGAGAATTTGGCAGTGTGTTCCTTGATGGCAAAAATGTTGCAACGCTAATTCTTACAGAAGGCTGGGCGAAGGTAGTATTACTTTTTATTACCGACTACGGAGGTTTGTTATGATTTTCATGTATGTGAATTTAATTGAACTTGTTCACTGCAGGTGAGGGAGCAGGGCCAGCAGAAAGGCGAGGCCAGTCCTTTTCTAGCTGAGTATCAAGTCATTGAAGAACAAGCTAAGCAAAAGGGTGCTGGAATGTGGAGTAAGGTTCGTGGCTTGCCTGTTGCTACTTCTTCACTTATTTGTTGGTCATTCCGTTTTCATCTTTGAATTTGTGCTTCACGTGATCCGCGGTGATAGTTTTGGAAGTAAATAGATCATCTCTTTTAATTGTAGAAAGTGATGTTGGAAATGCTTTTCTATTCTATTAAATCAACCTCACTTTCAACTAAAAATGTATTTTGTTTTTTGGGTGAAAAATTATCTTGTTCCAGCAAGTACAATAACAATGGTTGAGATGTGAGGCACATGCATCTAATACTTTAAATATAATGGCAGAGTTTAGAATGGTACCCACTTTAGTGCTTTACTCTCTTTAGAGATTAGACAATTTTTTATTGTTGCCTGCATTACGGTTCTGGTCAAGTTGAATAAAAATTTAATTGTGATGCTAAGTTGCTAAAAGTTCAAATGGCTGAACATTTACTGGTATTGTGGGCAAGCCTTATGTAAGACATTCATGTAAAAGTTGTTTTTTTACACAAAATTGAAATTGAGTAATTCAGTGAACTGAAAATTCAAAATTTCTGATTGCAGGTACCTGGGGCTCCGGAGGCAGCCATCAGAAATCTACCTCCTTCTGCCATTGGTAATCCTGGCAACTTGGACGCCATGGGTCTGCTAGCTGCGAATAAGGGCAAACCCATGCAGGGTATTGTTGAACAGGTTCGTGATGGAAGCACTGTTCGTGTCTATTTGCTTCCAGATTTTCAGTTCGTCCAGGTGTTTGTTGCAGGAACCCAGGTATGCGCTATTGTATTGTAATCAGCATCGTTTCTTTGTTGTGTTTTGTCATTTCAGCAATCTTTTCTGCCGGCTGGGATCATTATGTGCTCTGTGTAAACTTCTGATATCTTCTCTGTTAAATCAGTCCCCATCAATGGGTAAAAGGGCTGCACCAGAAGCTGTTGCAGAAAAAGCACAAAACTCTGGTGAGCAGAATGGAGCTGTTTCTGAACCTCGGGCCCCTCTAACTTCTGCACAGAGGCTTTCAGTCTCCGCTTCAGTTGAAGTTGCTCCTGATCCCTTTGCTGTAGAGGCCAAATATTTTACCGAGCAACGTGTATTAAATAGAGATGTGAGTAACGTACTGTTTTCTAAGTCAGAGACTCTGCTTTTTCATTTTTCTTTTTATGAATTCCATTTTGTATTACAGGTCCGCATTGTCCTGGAAGGAGTTGACAAATTCAGCAACTTGATTGGATCAATATATTATTCAGATGGAGAAGCAGCAAAAGATCTATCTTTGGAGCTCGTTGAAAATGTACATGCTTTATTACGATTCATTATATTGATTAGGACAAAATAAGACTGCCTTTCTCTGCTTCTTTAGCGTAGCCTTAACGCTGTCTTTCTTTCTCTTTAAGAGGGATATTTTGTCTGGGTATTTCCTCATGCTAAAACGTTTGGTCTTAACCATCCCAAAGCCAGAACAATTGTTTGGAGTAGGGCCTTTGGATTGTGTATTTTGTTCATGGCAATTAAAAGTGGCACTGAAATTACGTTGTGATGTGTGGATATTTCTTTGCAGTATGTTGTAGAACTGCATGAAGTTTGTTTCTTCTAATTTTTAGTGATTAGTTGTTGCATAAAGTTAAAAATATGTGCTGCTTCTTTTTTATACCTTGTTTATTATCTTTTAGTTGCTCTATTTGTATAGCTATTATTAATTTTGTATAGATTTTGATTGTACTCAACAGAATTGCTAAATGTTTTAAGTTCAGATATTCTGTTACATGATTTTCTGTTAATGCTTGCTCTTATATGCTAGATTAGATTGATCTGATTGATTGTATCTTTATTCTTCCCCTCCATGTGTGTATTGATTCTTATTGGTTCATTCTCTATCCAAAATGCAGGGTCTAGCTAAATATGTGGAATGGAGTGCGAACATGATGGAAGATAATGCTAAGCGGCAGCTGAAAACTGCAGAACTTCAAGCTAAAAAAGATCGCTTGAGGATCTGGACAGCTTATGTCCCCCCTCCCACAAATTCGAAAGCTATTCATGACCAAAACTTTACAGGAAAGGTAGTATGTTTTATTACTTTGCTATCAGTATTATTGCTTATGGAATACAGATTTCTTAGCATCCAAATTACATTTTTCTCCAGGTTGTGGAGGTTGTAAGTGGCGATTGCGTCATTGTGGCTGATGATTCTGTCCCATTTGGAAATCCATTAGCAGAAAGACGAGTCAATCTTTCAAGTATTAGGTGCCCGAAGATGGGTAATCCTCGTAGGGATGAAAAACCAGAGAGCTATGCCAGGGAAGCTAAAGAGCTTCTAAGAACTCGCCTTATTGGACAACCAGTATGAAGCCTTTAGCTTGTCATCTTATCATGATGATTACAGATTGCAGTTTTTTGTATTTGTTTTTAATAATACTACAATATGTTTTTCAGGTGAATGTGCAAATGGAATATTCTAGGAAGGTGGGAGATGGGCCTACTGGTACCGGGTCTGGGGAATCAAGAGTAATGGATTTTGGGTCAGTTTTCCTGCTGTCCTCAACAAAGGTTGGTGAAGTGCCAACACCTGCTAATGGGCAGCAAGATGGGGTCAATATTGCCGAGTTGGTGGTTTCACGTGGCTTCGGAACTGTGATTCGGCATAGAGACTTTGAGGAAAGATCAAACTATTATGATGCCCTTCTTGCGGCTGAATCGCGTGCTCTCACTGCCAGAAGAGGAATTCATTCTGGAAAGGAATCTGCGGTTACACATATAAAGGACCTTACCATGGTTAGATATAAAAATTGATTGCTTTTTTTTTTAAGCGCACCATGAAAAATTTATCTTACAGACTCGGTATGCTTTTCTCAGGTACCGGCCAAGAAAGCAAAAGATTTCTTGCCATTCCTACATCGAAGTAGGAAAATTCCTGCTGTTGTAGAATATGTGCTTAGTGGCCACCGTTTTAAAGTTTTGATTCCGAAGGAAACATGCAGTGTTGCCTTTGCTTTTTCGGGCGTTAGGTGCCCTGGTCGTGATGAACCATATTCAGAAGAAGCAATCTCACTAATGAGACGGAGGATTATGCAGAGAGATGTTGAGGTATTATTCTTCCTGTTTGAGCTTGTTACTTTACTGCTTTGTTGATTTCCCTTTATTGACAATCTCATTTATGTTTTAATGTCAGATTGAAGTAGAAACTGTTGATCGAACTGGGACATTCTTGGGCTCCTTATGGGAGTCTAGGACTAACATGGGGATGGTTCTTCTTGAACATGGCCTTGCAAAGTTGCAAACTTCCTTTGGCATGGACAGGATACCTGAAGCTCATCTTCTTGAACAGGCAGAGCAGTCTGCCAAAAAGAAGAAACTGAAAGTAAGCATTCAAGCATTTTCCATAGTTTATTGGTGTACTGCTAGTATTTCTGCAATTCTCCTTGAAGTTCGGCTCAATTAAACTAAATACCTTGCAGATTTGGGAGAATTATGTTGAAGGGGAGGAAGTCTCTAATGGTCCAGCTGTTGAAAGCAAACAGAAGGAAGTGTTAAAGGTATTTTCCATATAATTTGATGAACTGGTGCTTGTCATTTAATAGTTTATGACTTTACTAATTGAATGTTGCTTTCAGGTGGTGGTTACAGAAGTCCTGGGTGGTGGTAAATTTTATGTCCAAACTGAAGGAGATCAAAGAGTTGCCTCTATTCAACAACAACTTGCATCTCTGAGTCTTCAAGAACCTCCTGTGATTGGTGCCTTTAATCCTAAGAAGGGCGACATTGTACTTGCCCAGTTCAGTGCAGATAATTCCTGGAATCGAGCGATGGTGCGTGTTAGATATGTCGCTTGGTTTTGTTCCTGTTCTTCGATTCACTCAGTTTATTCTAGCTAATATTTAATAAGATTTTGCCATTTATTATGCAATAATTTTGTAACTTAGGTTGTTATATTTCCACTGTTAGTTTAAATCATTGATGTGCTCTTTATGCTGAAATGTTATATTTTGACTTCTAAAGATTGTGAATGCACCTCGTGGAGCTGTGGAATCCTTGAAAGATAAGTTCGAAGTGTTTTACATTGATTACGGAAATCAGGAAGAGGTTTTGTACAGTCAATTACGGCCTCTTGATTCGTCAGTTTCCCTAGCACCTGGTCTTGCTCAGCTGTGCAGTCTTGCATATCTTAAGGTTCCAAGCTTGGAAGAGGACTGTGGTCCAGAAGCAGCTGAATTTTTAAGTTCTCAAACATTAAACAGTTCAAAAGAGCTTAGGGCAAAGATCGAGGAGAGAGATACCTCTGCTGGAAAAGTCAAGGGACAGGGGACTGGACCAATTCTTGTTGTAACTTTGGTTGGTGCGGACTCTGAAATTAGCATAAATGCTGCCTTGTTGCAGGTATGAGTAGTTTTTGTATTTTTATCCGTTTACATGAAAATCTCCTGTCCGAATATTTTTCATTAGCCATCTGTTGCTTATTATGCTTTTTACCTTATTTCTGTTTTTGCTTTGTTGACTAATGCTTGCTCTATGAACTTTCAGGAAGGGCTTGCTAGGTTAGAGAAAAGGAAGAAATGGGACTCCAAGGATCGACAAGCGTCCTTTGGTATTTTGGAGAAGTACCAGGATGAAGCACGCTCTGCCAGGCGTGGGATGTGGGAGTATGGAGATATCGAATCAGATGATGAAGACGTAGCTCCCGCTAGAAAGGCTGGTGGTCGCCGATGATCATAGCCTTTTTACTAGAACGACCGCGGAGAAAAGAGGAAAAAAAGAAAAGGTGAGTGGTCTAAAATGAGTTTAAGTTATAGGCAACGTCTCCAAATTTAGGTTGAGAGAGGAATCAAATGTTGCAGCGTAAACTGAAAGTTTTGTTTTACTTTTCCTTTTTTTCTTTCTTATAACCTCCTTTGTAGGTGAGCAACCCATTTTTTTTTTATGTTACACAAGTCTTAATAAGGTAAGCCAAATTTAGTTGGTCATGTGGAAACAGTATAAACAAATTTTGTTGTTAATTAAAGTTTATAGTGTGTTGGAACTCATTTTGGTTTTTAGTTTACTTCTTTTTGCAGCTTAAGTTACTCAATATTGAGTCAGTTAATGGCATAAAATTGACCCCATATTTATCTATTCGAGTAGTTTCATAGTTTACTACACTCATCTTAGACAAAGCTGTGGACATTTATTGTTGCATCATATTTATCCTTCATTGCTTTCATATGGAATAAAGTTTAACCATATTTATATAATTGAATCGGATTTTTTTAGTTTTTACTAATTTATTTGAAACCCAAATTTTTTTATTGTTATGGTATCACAAATTATTGTTCATGTGCAATTATTGATCTAACTGTCATGAGTGTGTGACATTGTTTGTAGTCTAATTCTGTTTATCACTGCATCACTAAAAGCAATATGACCCTGAGTTATATATAATTGTAGAGTCAGTCTTAGCAATTAAAATATAACTATGATTAATTATTAAATTTGAATAAACTTACAAAGAAAAATAAAAGATTTTAATCAAATGGTGGTCTCGAAAATATTTGGTATTTAAGATTAGATGAAAAGGTGAGGGAAGTTTGGACTTGAGAATTTCTAAGTCTACTGTTTTTAAAACGTTTGAAATTACATTGGGTCAACTTTAAGATCAGAAGCCACTCCTTGGCAAGCAGTGTTGCGATGGCTTTGTTGCAGGGTTTGAATCAAAATTCCACCGACCACCGTAACACTCCCATCCCCCGCTAAGCAACTCCTATCTCTTGTCCAAAAAAAAACTAAAAACTTCAAACGTCAAGAGTAAAGCTGAAGCATGCAATTGAACCGTTTTTTAAAACAATAGGGCGATTAACAAACTGAACCGAGCTACAGATTAAAGTTTCTATATCTAGTTTGTTTTTTACAGCTGATGGCTGTTAACTGTTGCTGATAGCTGATAGCTGATAGAACATAAGTGTTTGCTGAGATTTAATTAGTTGTAGCTGTCTATATATAAAATGACCGTAAAGGGTATAATTTTTATTTTTATTTATTAAATTATGAATGTATTATATCATATATTATTTAATAAAAAATTTAATAATATTTTTTATAAGAAGTATTTAGTTTAAACTTATTTAGATATTTTTTTTGATAAATTTATAATAAATTTTTCAAAAAATTATTAAATTATAGTTGTTTTAATATAAATAAAATAATTTTATATAATTTATAAATGATTAGAGTAATTTAAAATAAGTTTAATAATTTTATATATTAAAAAAAATGATATACTATAATAGAGGTAATTTTATCTAAATAATTAAATTAAAAATATTGAAACAGCTATTAGCTGTTGGTAAAAAGCTCTAAAGTAGAGCTTTTCAAACAGCAGCTGTTGGAGGTTCAAAAAGCTCCAAAAAAACTCTATAAAAATTCTCACTAAACACTTTGGTGAAGCTTTTTAAAAAGTAAAACTTAAAAGTTCCACCAAAAAACTGAACCAAACACTCCAAAATGTACCAAAATGTTTATATTCGGTTCAGACTCAATTCAGTTCAAATTCGATTCAAACTTTAAATATTGAGTTGGAGCTTGACCTTAGCTCATGTTTATTTCTTTAAGTGCTAAACAAGCCAAATACGAACTCATTTATTTGAGTGCTAAATAAGACGTGCTCGCGATCCGGTTGTTTAACACTTAATTAAATGGATACGAGTAGAGAAGTCTGGACTGGACTACAATTCATGTAAGGAAAATATATGCACAGTGTGATTATATATATAATACCCTTTGTCATAAAATAATAAGTGGTTTGGATAAATACGACAATTAAGAAAATTGTGGTTAACTCAGATTAATTTTTTTTTGTTTCATTTAATTTTCCATTTTTTGTAACTTTTAAGGTATATATATATGTAATATATTAATGGCTAGTTCTTTTGTTGGTATATTTTGTATTTTTATTCAAAAATAATATTTATTCTATGCTGAAAAATAAAATAATTAATTCATTTGGAGTCAATTATTTATTAGGAATATAAAACTTGTAATTTTAAGATTATTAATCAAAAATAGAAGGTGTATTTATAATTTGGAACGCAAAAAATAGTAAGGTATCAATTTAGAACAAAGGGAGTGTTATTTTATTAATATAAGAGCCAAATTGAAAACCAATACGCCATTTTATATATATTCTCTTATTGTAAGATTTTATACTTAAAAACATTATTTTTGTAGGTAATTTATGCAAGAAAGATATGGTTTAGGAAGTAAAGGAAATTGTGAAAAAAGAAAAGAAAAAAAATAAGTCAAATTTTAGCTGACATTCTTAAAGATCTCAACGAGAAATGGTTTTGCATATAAATTTTAGTTGACATTCTTATATTTCTAATATTTTATTAACTAGTATGACACCCTCGCGATGCTTCGGAATTAATATTTAAACTAAAATAATTAATAAAGGATTTTTAGAAATAAAAATTAATATTTTAATATTTTTATTGAAAAATTAGTATCTTAACTATAGTAGTTAAAAAGAAATAGTAATATTTATAATTCTATAGTTAATGCTGGAAATATCGTTCCATAATAAGCAAAAATATTGATATAAATGGACGCAATTAAAGAAAATGAAAATATTGTGAGCGAAAAAAAAGATTTTTTTTTAAATAAGTGAAGAAGTAAAGTGCTTGTGGAAAGATTTAAATGCACGATTTAGCACTTTACTACCCAAAATTTATACCATTTAAGTTATACCTTATTGGTATATGAAAAAAAAAATTATACAAAAGCAAGATGAAGAAGTTTTTTTAGGGATTAATAAATATTTGGTGTCTAAATTTTTTAAAAAATGACAATATAGTGTCTCAATAAAAATTTATATCAAAATAGTGTCTAAATTTGTTAAATAATTTCAAATTAGTTGTTCCAGCCGGTTTCATTTCGGTAGCAGTAAAAACGCCGGTTAGTCACCTATATATTTTTGTCACCTTATACGCCATGTCATCTTTTTCTGATATAAACTGACTGGAACAACTAACTTGTAATTATTTAACAATTTCATTTACCGGTTTAATATAATTTTTGTTGCAATACCATGTTGTCATTTTTTATGAAGTTAGCTACCGAAAATTTATTGGTCCCTAATACTGAAACAGTGACTACTTAATAAAAAAAAAGAGTAATGCTATATAACCTTCATTTTTAACCCATCTTCTTTAACCCACCTTATGTGGCATTAAAAGAGTGGATGAATTAAAAGTTGGAATTTAAGATATACATTTTTGGAGGTGGATTTGACGAATTAAATGATGTCACGTAAGGAGAGACAATGAATATGGTACAAAACGAAGGGTTAAATAGTATTTTTAAAAAAAAAATTAGAAACAATTAAAAGATTTAGCAAGATAACAAATGGCATTAAAAGAATTCAGTTAGGGTAAATTTGTCAAGAAAGATATTAATATGCATAAGACTTTTATTACTCATCAGTTATCTCTATATAATTACTACATATTTATTTCAATATAATTTTCACTAAATAATTAAATAATATCAAAATATTTTTTGAAAGTCTAGGACCAATAACGTGCTATGTGGGATTCAAAATAGCATGTAATGTGGGACTCACAATATGTTGGAACCAAAAACAATGTTCAATGTACAATATTTTTGGATTTTACTTTATACTATATACATTGATTACACTATTACGAGGTGTCTATCTAACCTTATGAGACTTTGAAGTTTGATAGATTACGCATCACATTTGCTTACTTGCATATTTGCCTCTTTTCCATTAAATGAATAATTTGAAATTTTTAAAGACTTATAACGAACTTACATTTTCAGCAATAAATAAATTAGACATTTTAAAGTTTCCAATTAATCAAAAAACAAGTCATTTGAAGGTATATATAAAGAGTCAGGCTAATAATCACCCATGGCCCCTTAACTTTGGAGGTACGGGCGCTAAACCCTCTGATGTTTAAAAACGGGCGCTAAACCCCTAAGATTTGTGTCGGCGCTCATAAAAGCCCTTTTGGACGAAAATACCCCCGACGCCGTCTTTTGTTTGGCGGTTGTCTTTTAAAACAGAAAAAAAAAAATTGACAGCACCAAGTGTCAGTTGACACGTCATCAAAAGACAAAAAAAAATAAAAATACCTAAAACACCTCTAAATATAATATCTGATAAAATAAAAAAACCCAACCACTCATTCAAAACCCAACCACCCATTCAAAATCAACCCATCACTGATCTAACCATCGCCGCCACCCGATCACCACCGGAAAATTTTCCGGTCATCTTCTCCGAGTGAATGATGACCGGAAAATTTTCCGGTCACCAAAAGAAACGGATCAACAGATCTGTTCCTCTTGAGGAACAGATCCGCCGATCTGTTCCTCAAGAGGAACAGATCGGCGGATTTGTTACTCAAGAACAGATCCGGCGCCGGATCTGTTCTTGAGGAACAGACCCGACGCGGGTCTGTTCTTGAGGAACAGATTCGGAAGATGGCCGGAAAAATTTTCCGGTCATCTTCAATAGAGAAGATGACCGGAAAATTTTCCGGTGGTGGTCGGATGGTCGGGTGGGGATGGTCCGGTCGGGTGTTGGGTTCATCTTTTAATTTAGATTGGGTTGATTTATTTATTTTGTCTTTTTCTAAATTAAATTGAGGGTATTTTAGGTGTTTGAAATTTTTAAGGTATATTTCTGACGTGTCAAATGATATGACAGTGTCAGATTTTTTTTTAAAATGTCAGTTGACTGAAAAAACGGCGCCAGGGGTATTTTGGTCATATTTCGTCCAAAAGGGCTTTTGTGAGCGCCGACACAAAGTTTAGGGGGTTTAGCGCCCGTTTTTAAACATCAGGGGGTTTAGCGCCCGTACCCCCAAAGTTGAGGGGCCATGGGTGATTATTAGCCAAAGAGTCATAAACTTTCAACGTTGATGGTTGCGCAGAGTCCGTTCGCCGAGATGATGCACCACCTCGAGCTGAATCTCCTCTAGAACATGACCATCTCAAAGAATTTGATTCATCCCGCTGAGGTGAAAGGTACGCCTCAAGAAGAATTTCTCTAGAATGTAAAAATTTCTTTTGAAACACGCATGATTCATCGAGGATTAATTCCAATTCGACCCAGATTGTTTTTTTACAACATAAAATGTAAAATCTTATACATCTATAAGATTGAGAAAATAAAATATAAAAAATATAAATTGGATTAAGAATATTTTTTTAATATATATAATAATCATATTTAAATCCAAAACGGAGAATGAATAAGGTATAATTCAAGTTTCAAAAATTCTATAAATAGAGCTAAGTTAAGGATGTTCAAACCATTCAATTCATTATTCATAATGTAAAATAGATTGTTCTATTTTTTGTTTATAAACTTTGTTTTAATTCAGTTTTTAGTTTAGTTTAGTTTTTATCTTAACTTTACTAGAGTACAATTAACCGATGAATTTGAAATCACTGATCATGCATCTAATATTAGTCATAATTCACAAGAACTTTCTGTAGTCTTAGTAAGAGGAGGAAGGGTTAAGAATTTACCCGATGTAAGATGTCATATTGTTCGAGAGACTTTAGATGTTGTCAGAGTAAAAGATCGTCAACAAAGTAAAATTATCAAAATACAATTAAAAATTTCAAATTTCATTAAAATGATTTATTCTCAAGTCAAGTCAAATTTGATTTCTTCTCTCTTTTTTAGTTACGCGATTTTTTATTGTTTGCTTGTTTAACTTTATTATATATATCAGAATTTCTTATAATATAATATTGCGAATAGTATGAGTGAATAATTACTTTAATAATCTATCTTTGTTTATTCATACAATTCTTAATTTGATTACTCTCATAATTCGTCAGTTTAAAATAATTAATTGTTAATAATATATAATAAAAAATATTAAAGTTATAAGTATAATATCACAGAATAGTATAAAAAAATCTAAGAAATTAACAAAAACTAAAAAAAGGAAAGATCCTACGCAGAGAACAAAAATTCCATAATAGAAAAGCACTTGTTAAAAGAAGTAAACATCAATAGTAAATAATTAATCAAGAAAGAAGAAAATTTAGTTGCTTAACCTCTACTTAATGGAGGAAGAAGAAAAGACACCTGTTAGGTATGCGTTTTGCCATACAAAAGTGAAAATTATGTATTAGCAATCTAACATGCACAATGCATTTGTTTGTTAAAAAAAAATCAATAAACTAGTAGAACTAAAAAAACTACAATGTGTTTTTATGAAAGTTGATTAACTCCGCATACTAATGTTTTCCTGAGGCAGGGACTGAAACTATCAAAACCTCACAGATATTGTCATTTACACTCTTTTTTCATACAGTACCAAAACATCTAAAACACAAAAAAATTGAAATATCCAATAATCCAGCCAGCAAGAGTGTAAAGACATCTAACTGAATACATCTACCAAAAGTGAAACCTCATATAACCAATCTCCTTATCCTTCTAAGTTTCACGCCTTGCTTGTCTTCTGCGAGGAGGTGCTGCAGCAGCAGCATCGTCCTTCTCGGTCTCCTCGGTTTTCTCTTCACTGCTTTCGTCCTTCTTGGAAGTCTCAGCAGCTGGTGCCGGTTTCTCTACTTTTGCCTGCCCACATTGTATGTATTAGCATACTGTACACAATGAGAAAAATTATCGCCATACGAAGTTACAGGTTTTTGAACTTACAGGCTTCTTCCCACCAAAGAGGATCTTAAGGATAACACTGAAGATCACCACCACTATGGAGACGAGGATACCAATTGTGAGGTTTGGTTGTTTCTCTCCCTTTTCAATAATTTCCTACAAAATAACCCACATGTTTCAGGCAGCATCCACATTGAGATGAACAAAATTTATCCAGTACACAGATTTGTATAACTTACGATAATTTTGTCTTTGTGGTTACTTAAGAAAGGAATATCTGCAATCTGGTACAGCACGTCGAATACCTTCTTCTGCGGAGTTAAATATGAAGGGTCAGATTTTGAAGCCACAAATCAAATTAAATTTATAAGAACGCGAAATTGCGTGTCAAGCTACCTGGATACCAGCAAGAGCATCTGAACCAGCGGCTGCCTCCTCAGTTTTCTGTTTCTCTTTCTCAGCATCAAACTTTGTTTTCCATGCTGTCTGCCTAAGTGACTCTGCGACCTTCTCGTTATCTGCTATCAAGATGTGTCCAAACAAAACACCATCCTGCATTGTCCATATCTCAATTCCAACGGCGGCAATAGGCTCAAAGTTGGGTTTTTCAAGCTCAAAGTAGGCAGGGTTGGGAATTTCCTGAGGCTTCCAAATACCCTTGTAATTGGGGTTATCGATAAGTGGAGCATGCCACTTTCCTTTGTAAGCTGGATTGCTTTTCATTGGCTTCTTCCATTCACCACAACCAGGGGCTGACTCACATTTTGGGTTATCAATCTTTGGTGCTTCCCATTCACCATCCTCTTCATCTTCCCAATCTTCAGGTTTGGCAGCATCAGGATCATCAATTTCATCAGGCTCGTCATCTAACCATCCTTCAGGTTTCACAGCCTCTTCATCTACAATCTCCATAGGTGCATCTTCGTCCCAGTCATCTGGCTTTGACGCACTAGGATCGGGAATCTTGGCTCGCTCATCCCAGTCCTCGGGCTTCTTATCATCAGGGTCAGGAATAGTCTTAGCAGGAATTAGAGGAGGCTCAAAATCATCTGAAGAAAGAAAATTTGCTTTCTTCTTCTCCTCTCCATCAACCAAAATTCGTAGCTCATTGTCAGGTTTCAGAATGGCAGTGTACACATGGGTAAGCTTGTCAGATGGGACAGATGGTGGGAACTTGAGATGGTGTTCAACATACTCGCCGCTCTTAGGGTTCTTATGCTTCAGGATAAAGTGCACCTTATTTGTGGCGCCACATTTATCAGGTCCAAACATAATAGAGTAAGGAGATTCACTGTCAAACTCCTTAACAGTCCACCCAGCTTCCTGGGGGCGCAAATATTTAAGATATGCACCACCACATTCCAGCCCATTCTGGAAACGAGTCTCGAATTGGAGAACAATGGTTCCATCCTTAAGACTCGCTGGTTCATCGAGCTCTTTCACAATGGCGTACTTCCTAGCCTTCTCACTCACAAGAAGGCCATATTCCTCGTGATCCTCACTCTTTGAGTGCTTCCACACACCTGAAACCCAACACATAACATCAGCATCCACATCAATCATCAGTAAACAACACCACACATCCTTCTACTAATTTAAACAGAAAAATGGGACAGAATTGTTAAAGAACAAAATATCCAATTCAAAGAAGCCAAATGTCCATTATCCCCCTACAAAGCCAGATTCTAAATAGTGAAATGAAAACCACACTCAAATACAATTACAAAATGCATATCTAACTTAAATATTTGAACATAATTTTTAATTTAGCACTTAATAAATCAAATCTATAAATTACATTCTAAACCAGATATCACAAAACATTATGAAATCAATTTCATTTCATATCATGCAAGCTAACTAATAAAATAACTTCAAATCAAAGCATATGATAAACTTAAGATCTAAAAAACATCATTTAATTTCTCGAATAAATTAACCTTGGTAATCATCTTTATCTGATACAGTCCATCGTCCTTCAAATGTCTCTTCAAACGACTCATAAAAGATCTACAAAAAACACAGTTAATGAATTAAGAATAGTAAGAAATGGAAATGATACTTAAAAATTAAACCTAATTGATTTAGCTTACCTTATCGTCATTAGAAGCAGCATTAAGCTGAACAAATAAAACAAAAGCTGCTAATAACAAAACCGCTACTCGCAGAGAGACGCGTTTCGCTTCTCCCATCTCTGTTAAACTCTCAAAACCCTAATAATTTTTGTTAATGGAAGACGATGAGATTATTGATCTGATCTGAATCTAAAACTTAAGATAAAGAAACTTCTCGAATAATTATTTCTATTTTTTCAGATTAGATGCATAGAGATGGGTGTTTCTGTATACTTAAAAAGATTGTAGGAGTGACTGCGATTGTGTTGTTTCCGCCAATCAGAGCATGCGCCACGCGAAATGGACCAATTATAACTTGACACGTGAGAAACTCCAGCAATTCTCCTATGGTGTTTCTGTGTGAATATAATAGAATAGAATACATTTTATTTTTTCTATTTTTTTGTTTGTTTTTTATAATTACGGGCTTGACTTGACCAGGTCTCCGGCCAATGCTGTGGTTTTGTTTAATGGGCCGGACCTATGGTTTTGGGTCTAATGTCGACAGTTGATTGGAAACTAACAGATCGGTTTGGTTTGATTAATCAACTACAAAATCGTTCTGAACATTAGGGTGAGCAACGTTCAGTTCGTCATCGAACCACCCAAAAATTCAAAACCGTTTGGTTTTAAAAAAAATTGGTCATCAAACCGTATTAACCAAAATTATATTAAAACTGAAATATTTTGGTCCAGTTCGGTCGAAAACCGTAATATTTTATTTACGATTTTTAAAAAGAAAAAAAAACAGTTTTTTAAAAAATAAATAAAAATAAAATAAAAAAATTTAACCTAGAGAGTACATGTGCTTTAAAGTAAATCTATAATTTATCGTTTTTTTTATTCTAAAACTATAAAAATAACAAGTTTAATATATAAATGTATGTATATAAAAGTTTAAAACGATATAATTTTGAAATACGGTCGATTCGGTTATTATGGTTATTTTTTTGTCAAAATCGTAAACCGAACCGAATAGCCAAAATTTTAACAATATAAACTGTAACCAAACCGTATTTTAAAATTATATTTCGATTTGATTAATTCGTTTCAGTTCGGTTATTCGATTTTTAACCGTTTAATGCTCACCCCTACTGAACATATTAAGTTACTGCATTTATTTCTTTTTATCAAAGATAGAATCTAATTATTTTAAAAGTTAGTAGTTGATAGTTATACTTTTTAAAATTTTAAAGTCATCATAAACAATTGGCTATACTAAAATTCCAAACCAAGACCTCAAAAATTCACTTGAGCAAAGCCTCACTGACTTATATATCTTAAAAATTTGTAAAAAATATTCATTTCTTTAATATATATTTTGTAAAATTATTCTGGTTTTAAAATCATGTCCGTGCTCTTTTCAATTTTGTCTATAAAAATACTATTTCTAACTTTATTTTCAAAAGTCATTTAAAATCATTAGAAACTGTTAATAAAAAATTCATAAAATAACTGTTAGTAAAAACAATTGTAAACTGTATTTTCAGGAATCAAATAAAACGTTTTTAGAAACTGTTTTAGAAATTGTATTTTAGAAATAATTAAAAACTGTATTTTAAAAAACTATTTAAAATTATTTTAAAAATTCTACTCAAAAATAGTATAAAATGTATTTTTTTTAAACTCTTTAAAAACAATTGCAAACAATCCCTTTTTATAAAGCATTTTGAAACCGTTATTCTTTTTTATATAAAAAAATATATTGATGGAATATAACAAAAACGCACAAGACCATTTTATTCTTCAAAAATCTTACATTTCTAATTTACAAGAAAGTCAATTCAACAAATCTTTATATAAGACGAGCCAAAATCTCTCATGCCCACTGTATTTTTTTAAACTATTCGTTTTTTTAAACTATTCATTGGATCAAACATAATTACATTTTTTAACAACCTTTATTATCAAGATATATATTTCGTTCGTTTTCTGATAATAATTTTATAAATTAGTTTTCGTACTTTAATTTTTATAGAAAATAAGTTTTTCAATCATTTTTTTCAGGTCTGATAACTTAATTAATATTTTTAGGATGAAAGAATTTAATATCTATAAAACTACAAGTGTAAAAATTCAATATATATAAGTTATAGTAGAAATATTTAATTGTGGATGAGTTTAAAAATAAATATATGTATATACTATGTCATCATTAAATATTTTTGTTTTTAAAATTTCCAAGTCTAATAATCGATAGCATACAATGATAAAACAAATAAAGTATATTCACCATTTATTTTCGATAGATTCAAGTGGCAGATTGCTCTCTTTAGCTTAGAGACTATTTTTTTTTTAGAATCGAATAATCTTTCATTAATAATAAAGAGTAGTTACAGGTGTAAAAATTCAGAAAGGTTATAACCGTTTCTAATGACCTGAGATGGAACAATATATAAACCTTGATTCGCAGATCGCCTTATAAAATAAAATCAAAATTATATAACTGCTCTAACACAATAAGATCAAATCATTTTCTGTCTAACTGAAGATTCACAAACTCTCATAAAAAAACAACAAATTTTTCATATAGAAAGAACAGCAAAACTTTCAAAAAATAAAGACAATCGCTGTAAAATAGTTATAAAGAAAAACTAATATAACCTATAACGATTTCATCTTAAATTTTAAAAGGTCTTGACTCATCTCTAATTTTTTAATTGTATATATATTAAAATTGACGCGCCTCGTCGATAGATTTACCAACGAAAATGAAAAAGATGAAAAGGAGTCGGTCATTTATTTTATTTTAAAGCAATAAAAAAAAATGGCTACCGCCAACGGAAAAAATAAACCATTGACGGCACCCGAAGCGAAAAACTCTTTAGCTTAGAGACTTAAATTATATAAATATGTTCAAACCAAAAATTGTTATTTTTAAGCAATATAAGAATCAATAAAATATAACTCAAATGCTGCAAGCGTTGAGCAGTAAACTGCTAGATCATGGATCAACTCTTCCCACAAACGCTCTCCTTTTTTATTTATATAAAAAAATAATATACGATAATTTATCAATCCATAGAGTATTATTTCACATAAAATATATTTAAAAAACATATGAAATATCAAGCATAAATACAAAATAAACAAGTCTAATCATTAATAAATATACATTAAAAAGGTTTATGAGCTAATTTTAAGGCACATGTGGGTTGATAAGACGCTCTTCTGATTTAAGTGAAATCGCGGATTCGAACCATACTCATGTATGGAGCCGTTTAAAATTTGAGGTCAGTGTCTGCCTTCCGCAAGTGACCCACACTACTTGACTGGGGATTAATCTGAATGTCAAAAGTTTAAGAATATCATCTCATAATTGAAACCCGCTAAAACCTCATGAAATCCTGTAAAAAGAAAGACTTATGAGCTTGGATTATCGAGTTTCATTGCACTTAAGAAAAATCTGTTGACTTAAATGGTTGGCCGCATTAATATTTCTATTTTAAAATTTATTTATAATCTCTTATTTGAAACCAGACTTGCCGGTTCGGACTAGAATCGGCAATTCCAATTATAAAAAAAATAAAACAAACATATCTGAAACTACTGTTCTTTTAATTATAGCCCGAGCTTGATCGACCCGGTTCATGGGTCGACCAGCCCATGGACTCCTCTATATAGAATCATGGGATCTTTATAGAAATATTTAAAAAGAATTATTTACAAAATTTAACTCTCAAATTAGAAGGTTTTAGTCTTACCTCAGAAATTCAGAAATTTTGTTTTTTTACTATGCGATTTTAAACAATTTCAAATGGTTTTTAAAAATATAATTTAAAACCATTTTTTAAACAGTTTTTAAATGGGATTGAAATAGTTTCAAATAGTTTTTAAAAAAATTATTTGCAACAATTTTTAAAAAACCGTTTCAAATCGTTTCAATATGTACAATTGTAAAACAATTTCTAAAATAGTTTCAAATATTTTCTAAAAAAACAGAATATTTTTATAAATTTTCAGAGTAAAAAAATAAATTTTAAAATTCGGGATAATTTTCATTTCAAAAACGGGATATTTTGACAATACTCTAGAATCATATCTGTACGGGGATACATGGCATGACCTGATTTTGTAGTTGAACACTTGTTATGAGGTAGACACTCCACATGAAAATTAACTTAAATATATTATCTGTCTGAGTGTTTGACAGAACTCAGCCGGAGGAGTTAAGTAATAAGCGAAGAGCCAACTTTTGGTGAACTCCCCACCTCAACTGCTAAGCTCAAAAGAAGGCTAGAATATAGCCGTTGAGGGGGAGAGTTCAGAGAAAGTTAGACCTCCAATAATCCTGATTGGTGAAGAAGAATTGCTCATAGTATATATACACATTAATTCTTTCAAAGCTTTTAACTTCTTCTAATTGGCGATCAATCAAATGGAGCTATTTATCAGGAAATTTCTTCCACATTTTCTAAGAAATGTTCTGAAAATGTATCGGAATTCGGAAGCTGAACAAGAAAGAAAATAATAGTTTAATGCACTTCCCTTAGGAGTCATCTAGTGAAGTTGGAAAATGGCCAACAAAATACGATTTAGTACGAAAATGTTGGTAATAAGCCAAAGTGGTACCGAAATTTTAATGATCATATTTATACAATTCATATATATATATATATATTTCTAGGAGTAATGTCATAAAAATTTACCATCTTTACACGTTTTCTCAATTTAATCACGATTTTTTCAAACTTGTCATAAACATACATCAACTTTCATTTTATTTCACATTCATACACGGTGCTAATGTAGCATCCATTCATTGGTTAAAAATGACATCCACCTCAACAAATTGTACCAATGAATACGTGATATCTCAACACCGTGTATGAATTTAAAAAAATAAAAGTTGGTGTATCTTTATGATTAATTCTAAAATGCTTGATTAATTAATTGAGAAAACGTATAAAGTTTGTGAATTTTTATAATAGTTCCCCATATTTTTATAGTTGACTAATCTTTATTTATATTTTGAATCAAAATTATTAATGCACTTACATAATCTACAAATTAAGATGATGCGTGGCAAGCATTGACACACTATTTTAATGCCACTTAAGCATTAATATGTTCTTTTTAAGGGATTGATATAATAAAGAATTTTTATACTTGTACAAAAGTCGAGGCATTTCAATTGGTTAGTTATATAGGATGAGAATTTTTGCTAAATGTTTGGATTTTCTGGATCATTTAGCCAATAAAAAATGTCATTTATAAAAACAAATTTCATCAGTGGTTAGAGTGGTAGATATAAAAACTAAAGTTTTGATATCAATTTGAAATCTATAGTAAAGGTTAGGTACCCTAGTATACTATTTACTATCAAAAAGGTGGTTTAGTTATTTTGATATTAAGGTGGTTTAGTAGTAATCGGAAAAGGTTAAATAAAAAAAGACAAGGAAGGAGAACATCACTAATTTCTATAATCCTAATTAGCATATAACCTTGCTCCTTGCTCCTTGCTCCAGGGCCTCTGTCCAATCGATAATCAGCCATCCAAGAAATACGCTGCGCAAAGTGTTAAAATGACCTTTCATTAACCATTTCAAGCCAAGGGTTATCTCTATTCTTAGCGTTCGACGCCTTAGTTTACATTGATGCCTACGTCAACAAATGCCGGGCTTGTTTCACAAGTTATGCTGCACCAAAACTTTCCCGGTTTCGAACGCTTTATGAAACCCTAGAAGTATATATCAATAATCAATATTTGTATAAAAAAACACGTGATATAGTAAAACTGTGAATACCTGAAGATATTGTGAATGCGTGGTGGATGTTAGTGAACTTATGGGGACTAAGCCTTCTATCTCCTCAAAAGCATCCAACAATTCACTTAGCAGTCATGTTGGAAGCCTTTGAGGGAGATGGGAAGCTTCTCCGACCATTCTCCTTTCAAGTCCTTCTCATCGCTTGCTAGCCAGCAGGTTCTCTACACTAAATATTAAACACATTTCATTGTGTTTATATAGCCTCAATTTTCATCTTACCATTGTCAGCTCGAATCATTTCACTTGTTAATTATCAAACGTGTTATATTAGTTGCGCATTATTGATTGTGTATATAAAATGATCGATATTTTTCAGTATTGAAGTTGGCAATTTGGTGAAGAAATGTGCAATGACAAAGACAAAATTCCTAATTGACTTATTCTCCACCACAAAGGGCAAGAGAATGATTTAATGGAATATCAACTCGTTGATTTATATATTAGAGCTCATTGTTTATCCATCTTCAAAAACAAGTTGCCAGCCACCGCACTAGCTCGCTATAATCCTCTTGATTTTATGCTCTATATATCTGCGTAGACTTTTTAATTTATCGGAATCATTACAACTTTATATCCAAATACATATCTTCTAATTTCTTTTCCATGCTTAAAATCTCCAAACAAAAGCCACTCTATAAGGAAGGAAGATTGCTTTGCGGAATATATGAATAGGCCAAGTAGTTACAATATGCCTAAAAATTCTTCTATTGGTGCATTATCAACATAATATGTACCATAACGTAGTAGTTAAAAGAGGATTATTTGAGAACGAGATTATTCCACATTAGTTGTGCGTGTGAGTGGATAGTTTATATAAAATCGGTTGAGCCTCTTCAAATTAATTAATAATAATTAATTATGAAATTCCAATTAATACTAATTGATTTTAAAATAAAGTCGAACGGGGCATTAAAACTTTGTCCATTCAACAATTTGAAATCTGAATTATTTGAGTTTGGCATGTGAATTGGCTGCTCGATTATCGATTTTAAGATGGAATCACTAGCTAGCAGGGTAAAGTGGCAAGAAAAATTTGTTTGATTGGAAATCATATCTTGTTTAGAATATTATAGTGCACCATATCATTTGAAAGTATAATTAAGTATGCGTGGTGCATAATGAGAATCCATTAAGTGAACATTTATTGATAAGTTAAAATGAAGATAAATTCAAGAATGAATCTAGCTACCTGGCTAGCCCTCGGGAGATCAATCCTTTAAGGACTGTTGCATTTTTAGCTTTCCAAGTTTCTCGTTTTCTCATTACCAATGTTTTGTTTCTTGAACTTTTTTGATATATATTTCCTAGGATATTGCATACTTACATTCTTCATGTGAAACAAGATTTATTGGCATCAATCCATAACTATCCAAATGATTTAGATTCTTTAAGAGATTTAAAGTTACTAATTTTCATCTATTTCATTTTGGCTAACGAGTATTCCTTAATTAATGATTATTAGGACAAATAAATAGTTAGCCTTAGTTATTTCTAACATCAAGTCGTTGTAGTATAGTGGTAAGTATTCCCGCCTGTCACGCGGGTGACCCGGGTTCGATCCCCGGCAACGGCGTCCTTTTGCTTTTTCTCATTTTATTTTTTGTTTCAAATTGGCCCAAACTATTCTTGTCAAATTGGCCCAAACCCTCAATTTGAGCTTCTCTCCAAATATCATAACCAACTAACCATTCCAATCAAATTCTTTTATTTATTTCTCATTACTAGTTATACACACACTTTAATTCTTTTAATATTTTTATCCTATCCATTTCCAAATCCAAATCCCAAACATTTTAGCCTTGCAACAGTAATAAAACATTGTTGCAAAAAAGTTATTTTTTAGTTGATTGAACAAAGAAAAACAGACATTGCCTCTATTTACATCGCATCATTATTCAGCAACTACATTTACAATCACCCATCAACAAGACTTTCACATTGTTGAAGTTTGCTTGGGATCAATCCCAACAGACTTGAGAGTCTCAGCTCGAGGACGATGAGCCAAAACATCTCTACGAATATTAGGGTCCGGTAAATATTCAAGACCATTATCAAACTCCTGAATATGAGCCACTTTTCTAAAGAAAGATTTCTTCAAGAATCGATCCGCTTCATCGATCACTTTATCAGGGTCCTCCACTTCTGGTAAAGTCTCTCTGGTCTTCTTCTTCACTCGGACGCCCGGAGAATACATTATCTGTTGCTTCGCAGTGAATAAACCGAGCGATACAGACAAAGCTATCATCCCTATTGCCACATAAACTGGAACATAATCCGCCTTTTTCGGATGCTTTATTTCTTTGTGATGGCCGAAATCTGCTGTCGGAGCGTAGGGTTTCAGTTTCGGAGTAGTTGAAGTTGCGTAAGTTGCTGCTTGTGATCTCAACCGGCTCACCATTGATCTTAAAGCCATGATTGGAGAATATTTGAGAAGTTAATATGATTCGAGTAAGTTATTTGGTTCTTGGATTGGGACGGTTGATATATAAGAGATGGAGATGTCTAGAAGAGGATTCTGGAGACACGTAGCTGAGTGTGGAATGCTTGGGACACTTGTGGATGTAGGAAGTTGACAGGTTTAAACTAGAAGCCTCGTGAAGTGACACGTCTTGTCCTACTACAGTATGTTTCCTCTGTTTTTGGATAAGGGAGTTGCTAACGTGAGTTCACCGACTCATAACCTAGAGGGGTGTAAACGAGCCTAGCCGAGCCCGATATATGCCAAGTTCGAGCTCGAGAGAATTACGTAAATGAAATTCGAGTTCAAGCTCAAGTTATGTAAATGAAGTTCGAGTTTAGGCTGGAGCTAGAACTCAAATGAGTGATATAAATTAAGTTTGAATTCAAGCTCGAAAAAATATTCGAGCTTGAATCTGAGCTCGAACAATTTTTGACTTTTTCGAATTTTAGCTTGAGCTCGAATTGGAATCAATAAAAAATAAAATAATTAATAAAAATTATCATAATGTATTCACTGAATTTTATGTTATAAAATATATTATTTCAACCAATTAAAATATTATATGCATAAATAAAAAGTATAAAAATTAATATAAACAAGGCATGATAAATAATTGTTTAATTTATTTAAAGGCTTCTTTAGGTCTGTAAGTCTAACTACCCCTTTTATTTATTTGATATTCAAGTTCTGCTCCAGATTAAGCTCAAGCATCTTGAAATTTTGAAAGCGATTTAAAGTAAGTTGCGAGTAGCCTAACTCGTTTACATTCCTCATAATAAAAGCTACTCGAGTTAGTGGTGTTTTTAATTTTTAATCTTAGTTATTCGGATCGATTTAATAAACTTCACAATAACTGATACTATGTTAGTATATTTTTTATATATAATTAATGCGCAACTCACATTGGTGTTGACATGCTACCACACTTCACATTGGTGTTCACTAAATCCTTCTAAAATCATATGCATCTCATCAGTTCGAGCATGGGAGCTATCTCCCGCAAGAAATTCATGCATAACCCCATCCAATTGAATCAAGCTACGACCAGAATTCTTCTTCACCACCTTATTGCCACTCATTAATCTTCTAATCTTTACTACATCTTCCCATCTCTCTGCATTGGCATAAACACTTGCCAAGATTGAATAAACCCCACCATCTTCAGGTTTTAACTCCATCACCTGCTTTGCTGCCTTCTCAGCAATCTCAACATTCCCATGTATTCTACACCCTCCAAGCAAACCACTCCACACAAACATATCACCACCCATAGGCAATCCCTTTGTCATTTCCATTGTTTCTTTAATCATTCCAGCTCGCCCTAGCAAATCAGCCATGCATCCATAGTGTTTCAGCTCTCGAGAAACCCCGTAAACACATTCCATTTCGTCGAAAAGTTTCCTGGCTTCATTGACTAAACCTCCATGGCTACATCCGACGAAAACCGCTAAAAAGGTTACCCCATCAGGTTTAACTTCAGCATTAATCATTCTTGAAAAGTAATTCAGTAGTAACTGACCATGACCATGCATTGCAATACCAACTAACATAGCATTCCATGTAATCAAACTCTTATCAGAGCTCAATTCAAAAACTTCTAAAGCAGTGTCAATACACCCACATTTTGCATAAAAATCAACCAATCCAGTTGATAAAAACGAATCAACTCGAATTCGATTTCTTTCAATATAATCGTGAACTTTCTTGCCTTTTTCCAACTCACCCAGTTGGGCACAAGCAGAAAGAACAGACACCAATGCAATATTATCAGGCACAACTTTTAAATCCATCATTAAATCAAACAATTCAATAGCCTCAACACAACAGCTCCCCTGCGCATACCCTGACACAAGAGTACCCCACGACACAGAATCCCTCACAGGCATCCGATCAAAAACCGCTCTAGCTTGTACAAGATCACCACCTTTAACAAACCCATCAATCATCGCATTAAAAGAAACCACATCTCTGTCAGAACTTTCGTCAAACACCTGGTGAGCATCACTCAAACAATTAGATAATGAGTACAAATGAATGAGAGAGTTGGTTACGTACAAATCAGACAAAAACCCAAATTTTAAAAGCTGACAATGAAGGGATTGCGCCAAGGAAATATTGCCTATATTGGCACAGGCTTTGAGAGCAAATGGGTAGGTGTGAAAATCAGGGAGGACTGATGAGCGGCGCATTTGGAGGAAGAATTGGAGAGCAGAGTGAGGAGAGGAATGGAGAATGTGTAGTCTGATTATGATATTGTAGCTAAATTTTGATGGGTTTTGGATAGTTGTGAAAATAGAGACTGCATAGTGTAGTAAAGATGAGGAGGGTTTGTGGGTTATTTTGGTCGTTAAAGAGTAGAGAAGTTTAGTTAAGATTTGAGAAGAACAAGTGTTGTGAGAGATGAGACCTTTAGCGACGGAATGAGCATGGATTTGTTTGAGTTGGTTGATTGTTTTGCATTGTTTGATGATACAGTTAATTGAAATCGAAAGATGGTAGAGTTGTGAATGACTGGAGATTAGCATCAAATTAAATTAAGACGTTTTTTTTACTCTCAAAATACCTGATGCTAATTAGTATCTTCAAACGAGAGCGTCACTATATCCTAATTCTTTCAAATTAGTATGCTGCCGCCAAATCTATAACGCTGAAAAAAAAAGAATGGAAAAATCAAAAGCGTGAACGGCAGGATTCGAACCTGCGCGGGCAGAGCCCACATGATTTCTAGTCATGCCCGATAACCACTCCGGCACGTCCACCGACATGTTATGTTAATCCAAATCATTTTTACAACTTAAGAATTAATTATGATCAAAAACAAGAAAAGGTGAAAAATAAGAGGATTACATCAAGAAAGCATAAATGCTAATAAAATGACCACAAACAAACAAATGATATAAATAAAATAAAAAGGAATGATTAATATTGACTAATCTAGATCTATCCTTCCACAAATAGTAGCTAAATAATGGCTCCCACATTTAGTGGCATTTGACACAGAGATTCTAACATTCTACTTTAAACTGCTTTTCAGTCTCTCTATTATTTGCTTACCTCTTCAAGAAACACCTATCCACCACCAGGCAATATTAATAAAATCAAGTAGAGTAATAATTAAGTGAAATAGAAGAATATTAAATTTGTATTAGTGGGGGATAAACATGCATTACCCAATAAGGGAATAATGCCACTGTGGACCACTTTCTTTTAACATTACTGATTTGCTTTCTTTGGCCTTTTGCAATGTGTAGCGTCATTTTCTTAAGCTCCTTACTTAACTAATATGTGTCTATATATATACACACAGCACAACACATAAATAGGGAAGAGGCAGCTCAGAGGTTGTTTGAGGCCAAGAAGATGTGGAGGAAAAGAAGAAAGAAGAAGACGGTAATGGAAGTTTCGCAACTTTAATGATTGTATACATATATAAGTATACGAACTCTTCTTCTGCTTCCTTGTGTATGGAACCGAAGAAGGGCAAATAGGCAAGTCAAAGAGGCAAAGGGAAGGTTACGCCTTTCTTCCGGGTTTGTTGTTTGTTTATGCTATTGTTCATGTAATAAATCCTTCCGTCAGGATTTACGTCATGATCTTTGTATCGGTGGGTAGGATATAGTTATTCGCATGTGTTTCCGAAGCTGTTTTTTTTTTCTGGTGTTAGTTCAAGATCGCTGTCTTCTCTTTTTTCCTTGTTTGAATGCTTTAAGCTTTAAAGTTTAAACTACTCTCTGTCTCTTCCATTGCATATGCAAAGTAAAGAAATTTTAACAATAGTCCCGTTGAGTTGAGCTGCACCTACACAACCTAAAATGGCAGGCTAAAATTGAAAATTCCCACTAATCTGATACGGATATGTCAAAACCACAGCAGAAATAGATCCTTCTTGCGAAATGCCAAATCTAGTACCACAGGCATATGCATCTCAAACAGAAAGCTCACATATTTCATCAATAAGTTCAACGCCTAGCATATAATAGTAACAAACAACACTTCCCACATAAAACTCGATTCATCCAAATTTATAGCGGCAACTACACATCCCCTTATACGCTTACATTCATCAAAACAATGCAGTTTACCTTTCGTCTGACAAAACTACCTTATATATACAGTTCAACAACACTTGAGAGGGATCATAAACATACTGTTCAGACTACATTTACATACGTTCATCAGCTTACATATGCGTGGTGATATTTATTTCTTATGTATGCGTACATTCACGTAAATGTACACATACATAAGGGATCATAAACATAATATTCAGCCTACATTTACATGTATGCATCAACTTACATATCCGTGTTGATATCTCTTATGTATGTGCAATGAAATTCTGCATATGATCGCATATGATAGAGAATATGCAGTAGCAATGAAAACAACATCCATTATTGATCTAAAACCGAAGACTAAGGATGTTCCAGGAAACCAAAGATAATGACTAGTGCCTACCTACCATCTCTTGCGCGCTTTGACATGCCCTGATATATGTCCAACTCAAACATTCCTAAACAGGTGGTACTTGAAAAATAATTGTCAACATAAACCAGATCTATAAGTTCTCTTTACATCATCTAAGATATACTGTTACCAAAGTTATGAAACAAAGTGGTGATAGAGTATGAAAAGAAAAAGATCCATCACCTTACAGTCAGATTATAATGATGTCAAATATTTCTTGTTTCTCAGAACTAACTCCAAATAAGCCTCCCGCAAAATCTCTTCAACTGAAAATACTACGTTTCCCCTGATATTTAAATGGGGATTAATGTCTATTGTATAACTCAGACAAATTGTATTACCTACTAGTAATCCTATTATTTTTGTTGTCGTCAATATCATTGCTAAGTTCATTTTCTGATCAGTTCAGCAGCCATAGGGAATAAATACAATGCTCTCCAATCATAGATCGAGACTCTTTTTCATGGCTTCATAAACCAAATATGTTATACTTGCAGCTGGCACAACCTTGAGAAGGTTTGGAAATAGTCCTTTGTAGAATCCTCTATAACCTTCAGTCTGCAGTGTTCTCCGGAACACATCAGACATCCCCTTATAAGCAGCAGCAGAACTAGAATGTTGAGCTTGCATTCTGAAGAATAGATCAAAGGTAAAAAAATAAACAAATGGGCTTGCTTTTGGGAAAAAGTAAAAAACAAATCATTGAGGATAAGAAACAAATCTCAACCTCGGCTTCCCTATATAAGTGTTCAAGGATGAATCATATTTTACCTGGTTCTGATAACCTGCAAAGGGTAAACACATGTTGCTCCAAGGGCTCCTGAAAACATTCCACAACTCAATTGCACAAGAGGACCGGGTTCTACACAAAAGAAATGTCAATCCAAACAAATCATGAAAACTTTGTGAAGAGGGAGACATAATGATAACTTAGACACAAGAAAATATACCATTATCATACAGAACATACGTCTTTGACATTTCTTTCAGTGTCTCATAGGCAGCAAGGTCGATACCAGCATAAGGGATAATCCCAAGAAGAGATGGCACGAGACCTTTATAAAAGGCTCGAGGTCCTTCCTGAACCAATATATCCCTTGCTAGAGCTCCCACTTTAGGAGCCTTTCCACCTTCACAAGGGAAGGTTTGCAATCGAGTTTTCACAAGATCTAAAGGATAAATGGCAGTTTGTGCCACTGCACCAGCCATACCACCAGCTAAGAGTCTCTCACCAGGACCTATATGATCTTTGTTCCCCCCCTTGATATCTCCAATGACATTCTTTAACAATTCATAAGCATAAAACTTTATAGCACTTTCAGGTGCTACCTTTACAACATTTAACCCATTACCTCGAAAGAAACCCAGCAAACCACCATCTTTTTTCCATATCTTCTTTATAGCAGGAATGAGGCGAGCATCTTCTGTCTGGACTTGCAAAATCACCTTCAAGCGATCAAGAGGAGCAGTTGCAGTACGAGAAGCAGCTCCTGCTATTCCCCCAGCGATAAAATATTTACTCCTATGAACTTTCTTACTGATGCCTTCTGGGATAACAGCTTGTTCTCCAATATCTACAAGGCATACCCTTTCCCAATGATGATATATGTTCTCTATTGTAGCTTCATGTGGGTAGAGTAAAAGAAAATCCCTCCATTCTTCAAAAGTTATAGTTCCATTATTATCCTTATCAACATGCTCTACAAATCGTGCAAGCTCCTCGTCATCTATTTCAATGCCTGTGAAGCAGAAACTGCCAAGGCTTATAAGTTGAAAACGACAAATAAAATTAAACAGATGATGGCAAACACATAGAAAGAATTAAAAAGAACGAGTCCTTTTCCTCCAATTCAACCACAAAAATAATTACTACTAACAACCGAAACCAAGAAAATGAATCCTTCTGCAAAATGTTCCACAACATCCTGGAATCATTTGAATTAAGAAATCATATAGTTGAAATTTGAAAAAGACCTCATAGAAGCATTGACAAGAAGCACACCAGAGCATACTTTCCAAAATTCAAAAAACTTTTTGGAGAACTGCACTAGAAGGCTACATTGTATCTCTTATTTATAGTATAGTCACTCATATATACTTAAACAAAAATTTGCATCAGCCATAATAACATAACATATAGAAGAAATATATGACTCAAAAACTATAAGCTTATCCCCAGTAAACTAACTCTTTTAACATTTGCAGGGCATCTATATGATAATAGAAATGGAAAAGGAAAAAAGTTCCCAAAATGGAACCAGGAGTTACTAATTAACTTACTTAAATAAACAGTGTGCAGATTTTTAAGCTGCCTGGTAGCAGGCTCTTAATGTATTAAAGCACTTCTTTAGTGAAAGCAATAAGTAGCTACCGGAAACTGACGATCACATAGGATGTATTCTCTACACTAACATACAACGCAATCCAAAATCAACACAAAAGAAGTCAACTCAAGCCCAATCATCTAAAATAAATTGCAAATCAAAATTCCTACAATTTTTTACCCTACGGCAGCTAACAAACTAACAGAAAAAAAAAAACAATTTAAGCATAAGAGAATCCAAGACAACGCTCTCTCTTAATAAAAGAAGTAAGCTTCACTCTTTGCAACAAAGTTTAAATTTACATAATTTTCCTCTGATTAAACGTGTATCATCACTGTCCCTAAACCCCACATAAATGCTTTCTCCCTAAAACATACTAGAATTTATAGTTCCATGACACAACCCAAATCAAAGTTAAACATTACCACAACTATAGCTCCCACAAATTAACTTTTCAAAACTTCAACATGCAAAATTTATCAATGCAAACACTACAAAACTAAAAACAAAATAACAAACTTTCAAATCTAGTAATTAAAAAAGCAGTGAAATTTATGTTATACCAGCCTTAACAAGAGCATCCCACAACTCCTCAGGCAAAATGCAACCATTATGTTCAACATCAATAGCTTGAAAAATCCTATACAGCTCCAATTCTTTATCATCCATATACCTCCTAAACTCCACATAATCAACCCGGCCATCTCTATTAGCATCACAAACTCTCAACAAATCCTTAGCATACTTATACTCATTCGGTATCTGCATCGCCGATAAACCCGCCTCGATCTGGGTATAATCCAAGTACCCGACATTTTCGGCATCAAAAAAACTAAACAGACTCCTTAATCTCAAATCCCTCTCGTCTTTCGTCTCTCGCAATGCTAATAGCACATGATCCATCGTTATCGGACCCGGTTTTTTAACTGGGTTGCAACCGGAGAGGTTTGGGTTTGGTTTTGTGTCCATCTCCGGGAACCCTACACGGCGGTCCACGGCGTGACCCGCTCCGGACATGATAAAACGAACTCGGTTCAATAATACAATCGAGTTGGGTTTCTTCTAATTTGACTTAAAAGAGTCAAAAGCTTTGAAACTGAGGAATGTAATGGCGGAGTGATGAGATAATGGGATTAGAAAGAAAGGGAAGGAATTTACCCAGGAAGAATCGTTGTTGGATTTGAAATTTAAATTAGAGCACGTGTAATTGGTGGAGATTTTATTGGAATTGGCGAGATGATGCAGCTATGGGCACGTAAATTTGATAGATGGGGACACGACGTGCCCATTTGAGCTAGGAAGATTTAACGCCCTCCATATGTTTGTGAAAATGTTTGAGAGAACTGCCTGCCTTGTGGGCAAGTTACTGCAGTGTATTCTTAATGGGCTTTTTATTTAGTAGCTTTGATTCTTTTGAAGAGTAGAAAGGAATCTTGAAAGGGATATCCATTTGTGGCTGGGTTTATTCCTAATAGTAATGAATATTTATCTGTTATTGCGATTTGCATAGCATGGAAAACTGGTTGACCTTTAAAATATTACCACTATGGGTGTAACCGATCGAGCTAGACTCGACTTTAAAATCTGAAGTTTGAAACTCGACTCGAATTCGATCGAGTTTCATTTTAAAAATTCAAGTTCAACTGAATACAATAATTACGACTCGACTCGACTCGATTTGATTGTCTATATAAAGATTTAAAAATTACATCTTAATATAAAAATAAAAGTACTATAAATATATATAAATATAAAGGGTAAAAAAGTAAATTAACTGAAACTCGATTAGGTTCGTTCGCTCATCGAGTCAAGAATTTGGGGATCATATTGACCTCGATAATTAAGCCGAGTACTGGCTCGATACGAATCGAGTCAATTTTAAATTTTTCGAGTCAATTCTGAATAGCTCGCAAGTTGGCTTGACTCGGATACACCTCTAATTGCCACTTCTAGCTTAATTGGATGAAATAAATTCAAAAAAACAAAAACAAAATTCTGGAGTGAGTTAATGAGCTTTCCTCTGGGCTTATCCAGAATAAATTGCTTCATAGTTCATTTACCACAGAAATTTTACCGAAACTAGTTTCTAAAATTTGCCAATTTCAAATATTTTGAGTCCTACATTCTAAAAATAGTTCACCTCAGAGGCAATCATAAGCATGCTAGTTGTCCAATAGAAACATTTAATTAAGTCTTATTTACCATATCAGTTCCTCAGCCAAACAAAACATTCTGCAGTTAATATTTATTTACTCATTTCCAGTTCCTATAATGATAGTTCAATAAGCATGCTACTGCTAAATTTTACATAAAATGCCTATATGTTACCATTTGTAGGCTGAATAAAGATATAATACACATTTATGATATGTAGTAAACTAAGTTCATGTCAGAATTGGTTTGTGACGGTCATCTTTTCCAGTGGCAGCCCAAGAATAGGCGGCAATACCAACAACAGCCAGAGTAAGTGCCGAACCCAATAAAACTATCATCTTCCAAGGATGTAAGGATGCCTCCATGTTCTGATATGCCTGCAAGGACCCGGACATATTTACAGTTTCAGTATCATCGACAAAGTCGAATGGCGTATCTTACCCTTGATGAATTATGTAGCAAGGAAACAAAAATGCAAATGTTCTAACATATGGTGATAAATACTTTTAGCAAAAGTATGTTATAAATTTAGAGTTCAGGGATTTCATAATGTTTTCAGATATGCAAAACATAGGATCCAATAAGTTCCATATAACACATATAGTTGATGATAACAACTTACATGAGTAATAGAATCTAAGAAACGCGTTTCCTTAGGTGTTCTGTCTGCAATGAAAATGTGGAAAAGACCCATCACTCCAGTATGCATTTGAGCACTGCTGTAATTTGATTCCAGAACTAACTTCTCCCCATTTACAATCTTGACAGAGCCTGGTTTAGGATAACAGGCGGACATTCCTACGACATAACCAGCCTCATTTCCTGCTTCTTTCCCATTTCCATAAATCGGTAATGATGTACATATAACGCGTCCATCCTGACAAAAAATGTCAAAAGAAGCGCATGTTACAATTACTATATACCAGAAACTTTTTAAGGTTGATGATTAAAAGTATATAACCTGGCCATAGAGAGTTGAACCAGTTGCCCCAGTATGCTGGTGAGCAACACCATAGATAACAGAACCACCATTCGGCATGGTGATGCTTGTCCTTTTGACATCAATGCATCCTGCATTACTGTTTTTGCAGGATTTCACTTGGTATTCAACCTGCAACGTCAAGAAAGTTACATTTGTTTTCTACATATTATCACTTCCTGACCAAATAAGAATGTTCATCAATACTGCGTATCTTCTTCCACAAGCATATGTTCTAAGTCAGGTTAACAAAAACGCATTTCTAATATGGCTTAATGAAAGATCTTATATTTCAAAAGAAAAAAGAGAGTGCTCTTATCTACCTGACAGCCATTTTGTGGGCCGATTCCTGACGAACCATCAAGCCTTTCTCCAGTATCAGTAACATCAAATATAAATATTTTAACAGGAATTACAGAACTATCCCATTCAACCCATTTCACGGTGTACCGCAAGTAAATTCTTCTCGCCTCACCAGAAAACCCTTGTCTCAGCCTGCATTGTGAACCATCATAGCAACATAGCAAACCTCCTTTATATTCAGGACTCAAAAGATTGCCATTTGCATCAACAGTCGTATTGTAAAGATCACATCGGCATTCAGCGCAGCCCAACCTATCTTCGACACCTCTTGTATCTATAGCATGGAGGTCAAGCAGCCATCTTTCATCATACCCAACAGGAATTTCAGCAGGATTACCAATTTCTATGCCGTAAGGATCTGGAACATATGTAGCTGTTTTTCTTGTTTCTGATCCAACACCATAGAATTGTCCAAGAATATCCCCTTGGCATACTCCACTGTTTCTTGCAGAAATTCTCGAAGCATTTGTTCGATGATAGTATCTTCTAATAGCCCAGTGGTGAAGGTAAGTCTCATGGAGCGGTATTGAATTCCCAGCATCATCGATAACTTCAGCGTTAAAGCCTTTGAGGAAAATATGACCTCGTGGAAAATCGATGTTGTAGTGCAATCTGTAGACTACTGATCCTGGTCCTAATACAAAAACAGGGGATATAAGAGTAGCAGATTTAATCTTACTCCCGTTTTCGAGATGGGCTAGCGAAGAGGATATGTTGACAGAAAGTAGTAGCATAATTGCTACTGAAAGCATGCAGCTTTGATGAGAAGAATAAACCATATTGCCTGTCAAATCCATTGAACTAAAGCATTCAGAAGGCTTGATTCCTTAAAAAAGAAAATGAAATAAATAATTATTTCTTAAGTAACAACAAAAATGGAAAAACACATACCCTGGACTTGATACACACAGAACTTGGAGCAAATCAACCTTTTAATACTAACAGAAGCGTAATTTTGTAAGCTCTTATAAACTAATTAAATTCAGTATAAACTTCTAATGTAGAATGGGGAAATTCAGTATAAATTTCTAATGTAGAATGGGGTGTCACACAACAAATGTAATATTATAATAAGAATTTTACAAAATTATTGACAAGAAAATGTATCTTGAATTTGTGGTCTAAAATGCACCAGCGCAAGAAAATGTGAGTAGCTTGGTTCTTAATTATGAAAAAAGCAGAGTGGGTCAAGTGGCAACAACTTTTCCCTGCATTATTATATCAAATACACTAAATATTTTAACAAGAAAAATGGAAAACAAATCACATTATCGAGTTACTATTCAATTTCGGATCTATTTTCATATAATTCAACCCTATTCCACAGTACTCTTTATGCCAAATTACGAAAAATTGAATCCATTTCGTGACAGAACCCGTTCATAGCTACCATCTACCCTTTTTAACTGATATTTTTTTGTAATTATTAAAATGATGACCAGTAGTTCCAACAGAGCAGCTGCTATTGCTACTACTGATAAGAATAATCAATGGACAATTTTGCCTCTCCGTCTATCTGCAAGAATGAAAATTACATTGGAGCTTATACTCTGCTAATCACACATCAAACTATTCCAAGAATGGCCTAAAGAGTCTCATATCTAAAACATAAACATAATTTGTTCTTGGATTTAGTTATTTCAGTAAAACCCAACTCACATGAGCATGATCAGTGTGTAAGGTAGTCTCAGGGTTTGGCATTTGATCTGCAACAAAAATGTAGAAGAGCCCCATAACTCCAGTGTGCATTTGAGTACTGCTATAATTTGATTCCAACATTAATTTCTCTCCATCACCAATCTTGACAGAGCCCGGTTTAGGATAACAGGTTGACATTCCGACAATGTAACCAGCCTCGTTTCCTGCTTCTTTTCCTTTTCCATAAGTGGGTAATGATGTGCATATAACACGTCCATCCTGAATCCACAGCGCACACAACACATTTATAACTTAATATTTGCAATTGATTTGGATGGAAAATTATGAAAGCTTGAACTACGTACTAACCTGTCCGTAGAGACTTGAACCAATGCCCCCAGTGTGCTGGTGGGCAACACCGTATATGACATAACCACCGGCTGGCATTACGACATTTGTCCTTCTCACATCAATGCATTCATCAACAGCTGCATCACTGTTTCTGCAGCCTTTAACTTCATACTCAACCTGAATCCATCGATGTCTGTGTTATGACATTGTTCTGTTTAAAGAACATGTTTTTCTACAGTTTTATTTTTCTTGTTTATTTTCAACAAGAAGGGCATTATGAAATTAATCCAATCCAATTCATTTCATTTTTACCTGACAGCCATAGTGCAGACTGATTCCTGATGAGCCATTAAACCTCTCGCCAGTATCTGTAACATCAAATATAAAGATTTTAACAGGAATAGTTGAACTATCCCAATCAACCCACTTGATGGTGTACTGCAGATAAAGGTTTCTCCTGGAGCCCTGAAAACCTGGTCTCACATTGCATTGTGTATGGTCATAGCAACATAATAAACCTCCCTTGTATTCAGGTCTCAAAGGACGGCCAAATTCATCAACTGTAACATTGTAAAGATCGCATTTGCATTCAGCGCACCCCAGCCTATCTTCAACGCCCCTTGTATCTATAGCATGGATGTTAACTAACCATTTCTCTTCATACCCAACAGGAATTTCAGCAGGGTTACCAACTTCTATACCATAAGGATCTGGAACATGTGTATCTGTTTTTCTTGTTTCTGAACCAAGACCAAAATACTGACCAAGAACATTACCTTGACATATACCACTGTTTCTTGCAGAAATATGATCTGATGGACTATTGTTCTCGTTGACTGAAGCATTCGTTGGTTGATAGTATCTCGAAACAACCCAGTGGTGAAGGTAAGTTTCATGGAGAGGAATTGGATTGCCAGACTCATCGATTACTTCAGCATTAAAGCTTTTGAGGAATATATGACCTCTTGGAAAATCAATATTGTAGTACCACCTATTCTCTACAGACCCTGGTCCCAATACAAACTTAGGTGATAGGAATGTAGCAGTCTTGATCTTATTCCCACTTTCAAGATGGCCTAATGAATAAGATATGGTAGCCAAAAACAGTAGTAACAATCAGCTTTGAGAAGAAAAAGCCATATTTCCTGTCAATTTCATTACATCAAGTTAAAGCACTCATATATATTTATACAATCATTCATAAAACCCAGATAAACAGTGTGTAGAATACAGCATAAGTCATATCAAATCCAGAATCAACTTTAAACAATCTTCAACAGAAAATATTTTACACTTATGAAATCAATTTCCAAGCAAACCCTTTGCTTAATCAAAGTTATAACAAAACCAATCAATTACTATCATAAAATTTATCTAAATATGCAGGGTAATTGATCTGATCATCACTGAAGTTTTAAGTTTTCTCATTTCAGTCACTGAACTATTTTTTTTTTTCATTTTGATCATTGAACTTTAATTTTTTTTCATTCTGGCTGGAAAATATCAAAATGAAAAAAATGAAAGTTCAATGATGAAAAAGAAAAAAAATTAGTTCGGTGACTGAAATGAAAAAATTTGAAACTTGAGTGATATTTAGAATCAATTACCCAAATATGCATCATATTTTACATCAAAAAAGGAAAGAAAAAACAACTCATAGTCATAAGGAAATGAAATATAAAACCAAGCTAAGAGCTTAAAGAAGAAAATGAACACTAACACATTCAGCAATTTCTGATATGGCTTGAAGGCACTGATGAGAACCCTATAGCAAATACTTAATCTTTATAATGACACCTTGTCATCTTCAAAAAAATACTACTATAAAACAAACACTTTTTAAATAGAAATAAGCATATAAAACATGCAGAAAAAATTAAATATTTCCTGAGGATAGAAGTAACCATTTAGAAGTAGGCAACTGATATCGCGTCCAGGAAATAACGTGAGGTAATCAATTACATCAATGGAGGGTTGATGATAAAAATTATGTCGACGCTGGACAACTTTAGGACGACATGCAAACTGTCAAAATTCGACAGAGGACGAAAAGCGCCGATTATTGAAGACGAAGCTGGAAATAGAAATGCATATTTGTGCCCCCAAAAACTTTAGTATTTTGGTCATTTACACACTCATACTTAGATGATAATTATTGGGTTACTTCCTAAAAAAATCACGAACTTTACACGAAGTTTCATTTTAATCATGACCTTTAAAAATTGTCATTTAAAGGCATGAACTTTTCATTTTGTTTCAAATCTATTATTTAAGTGTATTTTTGTTGACTAAATTCTTCAATAAACCATTAATGAAAGACCCAAATTATAAATCGACATTAAATCTTATTATCTTTTAGTTAGAGTATATAGGATTAGGAATTTTTGGTTCGATAAAATACACCGGATTTTACTTTGGCGATAGATTTGAAACAAAATGAAAGTTCGTGCCTTTAAATGAAAACTTTTAAAGTTCATGATTAAAATGACACTTCGTGTAAAGTTCGTGATTTTTTTAGGAATTAACCCATAATTATTTTAGTATATTTTTATATAGGCTTAATTACTCAAAAACTACCCATCTTTAAACTTTTTTCAATTACGCCGTGACGTAAGAAAAGAAAACCAATTATTGATTTTTTGTGTTTCAATATCCCAAATTGGAAATTTCGGATGATTTAATTACTTTAAGGATGAAAACATTCAAAACAACTAAAAAGAAGGATAATATCATATATTTTTTATTTAAAAAATTACAAACAAATTTTTAATCTTTAAAAACGTTCAAATAAGTCTTAAATGAATAATTAATTTTTAAAATTTTATTAAATAAGTGACATTTAATAATCATTTATTTATTAAAATAATAAAAAACCGCGTCAAACCCCACCACCGTCCACCGAACACCTCCGATTTATGGATCCGCCATGTCTACTGGAAGTTACCCACTAGAGTTCTTCCTTGAAGAATAGACCCGATGAGTTTGTTCTTCCTTGAAGAGTAGTCGATTTTTGATAAAAGTTTTCAATTTATATCTAGTGAAACATTTTTTTTTGTAAATCGATTTCGTTTTGTGTAAGGGTATCTTTTTACTGTTTTTAATTTTAAAAAGTTATTGATAATTAATATAATTAAATAAAAAAATTATTATGTTTGTTGAATTTTTTGAGGAAAAAAATTATTTTGTACTATTAATAACATTAAGACCTAATTAGAATATAGGTTAAAAATGAAAAATTACTTTATTTTTTTTAAATATAAAGAGGTTAATTTAATATTTTGGGGTATAATGAAAATATAAAAATTAAAACTAGAATACAATTAGTTTTTTTTCTACATCAAGGTGCAATTGAAAAAAAGGGAAGTTTAGGTATTTACTCCAAAAATGAAAATATTTGCACTTTATATTTCAACACGGAAAAGTTACAGAAAATACCTCATGTTTTCTCTAGATTTATATTTTTACTCTGAATTTTAAAATATTTATGATATTACTCTGTTATCATCTGATTATCATAAACACTTATATAATTTATTTTTTTCGTAGGTTATCATACAATTATCATAACCTTATCATACTTCATTATCATCTAGTTATCATACTGCAGTGTTATGATAACGACATGATAATGTAGTGATACTGACATGATAATCAGACATTGTTTTATCATAAAATAATCATAGATATTATCATAACATTATCATCTAGGTACCATAAATACTATCATCTCAGTATCATATGATAATATTATGATAACGATATGATAATCAAACATTATTTTCTCCAAAAAATCATTTTTTTCTTGCAGTGTCATGATAACAACATGATAATATATTGATACTCATATGATAATCAGACGTTGTCATTTAAAAAAAATAATTTTTTCTGCAGTATTATAATAATGCAGTGATACTCATATGATAATCAGATGCTGTTTTGTGCAGAAAATCGTTTTTTCATCATAAAATCGTTTTTCATGCAGATTTTTAGATCTAAAATTGAGAAAATCAAAGGGTAATTTATTTAGATATAAAAGTTAATATAAATCGTATTAATCACCATGAATTTAAGAAAAACTAAAATCAAATATGAAAAGAACGGCGAAGCGACGGTGGGGTGATGGCGGAGTGACGACGACCGATGAAGGAACAATGAAGAAGAAGAGAAGAAATAAAGAAGAAGAAGAAAGAAAAAAAAGAAGAAGAAGAAGAAGAAAAAATGGCGAAGAAAACAAAGAAGAAGGAGAAGGAGAAAAAGTGCATCTTGCCCTTGACTGAATCAAAATTTCAAAATTTTACATGTATTGACCGTTGGCCATAACTACACTCCACTATCAACTCAGTTGTAGTCAGAAAACCAATCGAAATTGGCACAAATGTGATATGAACAACCCGAATCTGCATAAATTTCGGATAAAAAACAACTATGGTGCAATTTTAAGCGTAGACTGGTTCTCTAACCTGATTCGCTTGTAACCGCTAGCATTCAGTCCTCATCTAATTATCTCTAAATAAATTGACTTATGAGTGATCCAATAGTGACGCCGTTCAAATTACAAACGTTGTAATCCATCTTGTGTCTAAGATTGCTACTTATTCAAAACAAAATCTCTTTTGCAATATCATGATTTTATCAAAATCTGACTATGCCCAAACAAACTCTTCATTCAACAAACTCTTAAAAGCAATTTTTAAATTCGAATCACTAATAGAATTTCATAAGAGTATAAAGAGATTACCCCAATCATTCATCTTATAAAGGCTCTATAAAATCCTCAAATAGTTGTGTGTTTAGAAAAGTCATACTTTTTTCTTTGTAGTTTAAAGTAGCATATTGATCTCCATCACAAAAATCTCCTTAAGAATTTTAATACCCAAATCTGTCTTCAACGACTTTCGGCACTTGAAATTTGGTGGCTTCTCTATCTCCAAAACATCTTCTTTGTGTCAAGTAATTGCGCCTTGCGAAATCCTCCAAATAATAATTTTGCCATAATAATCATAATCCAAAATAAATCTGAAAACCAAATTGGCTCTGATACCAATTGTTGTAACATTGATACTGATTGTTGAATCTTTGGTACCAATTGTCGTGACCGGTTCTTGACCGGATTGGTATGCGCAACGGAATCGAAACCATTCGGCAGGTATTTAATAATGAATTTGATAAACAAATAACAATATAGCAAAATAATAAATAACACAAGAGATTTACGTGGTTCTCCTTTAAAGCGTACATCCACGGGCGAAAGATTCGAGCCATCCACTAATCATCAAAAGGAGTACAAAATTGGTGGAGAATCACCAAATATAGAACATCTCTAATAAATATGCCCATAAAAGAAAAATCCACAAAGTGTTTAACTCTCTACACAATCCACTTCACAATGTACCGCATGTAAATGTTTCTCCTGGAGCCTTGAAAACCTTGTCTCACTTTGCATTGCGTATTGTCATAGCAACATAATAAACCTCCCTTGTATTCAGGCCTCAAAGGATGACCATATCGATCAACTGTAACATTGTAAAGGCCACGTTTGCATTCAACGCAGCCACGCCTATCTTCCACGCCCCTTGTATCGATAGCATGGACGTTAAGCGACCATTTGTCTTCATACCCAACATGAATTTCAGCAGGATTACCAACTTCTATTCCGTAAGGATCTGGAACATCTGTAGCTGTTTTTCTTGTTTCTGATCCAACACCAAAATACTGACTAAGAAGATCACCTTGACATATTCCACTGTTTCCTGCAGAAATAAGACCTGATGGCGGATTGTTCTCCGTAATTGAAGCATTCGTAGGTTGATTTTATCTCGAAACTCTCCAGTGATGAAGGTAAGTTTCATAAAGAGGAATTGGATTTCCAGCTTCATCGATTAATTCGACATTAAAGCTTTTGAGAAATATATGACCTCTTGGAAAATCAAGATTGTAGAACCACCTATCCGCTATTGATCTCGGTCCCAATACAAAATTATGGGATTTGAAAATAGCAGTCTTGATCTTAATCCCATTTTGAAGATGGCTTGAGGAAGAAGGTATCGTAGCCGAAAGCAGTAGTAGTATTGCTAATGAAAGCAAGCAGCTTGGAGAAAAATTAGCCATAATGCCTGTCAAATTCATTACAACAGCTTAAGGCCTGCGTGTATATATAACTAAATTGGCCGCAAAGTTTATCTAAAAATGGATCATAAAGGAAAAACAAACTGAAAAAATAATAAAAAGTTCTATAATAGTACTATACAAATGTAGCTACGTGAATCAAGTATCAACAATTTCTGCATATGTTTATCAAAATTCTTAAAAAGAAGCATGAAACCACTACGTTGGAATATTTAATGATAAAAAAAAGTAATGAAAAATTTCAAATGGTATTGTCCATTTGTTTATTGTAAATATAACTTACACAATCAAATAAGAGCAAATTACTATGACATCCCTCACAATTGATATAATTCACACTTTAGTTCCTTTTGTTTGAAAATCAAACGATATGGTCTCTCATTTTGTTTTTCATCAACGATTTAGTCATTCTGTCCATTTTTGGTGTTAGTCAATGAAGTCAACGAAATTATATGGTCTCCCATTTTTATTTTTATCAATGATTTCATCCTCACTTTTGTTTTTTTCAACGATTTTGTCCTTCATATTTGAAAATTAATTTACTACGAAGTTCTTATTGACTTCGTTGACAAACACTGAAAATGAACGGAAGGACTAAACTATTGACAGAAACAAAAGTGAGAGATCATATCGTTTAATTTTCACATAAAAGAGATTAAAGTTTAAATTATATTAAATATGAGGGTTCTGATTAGGGGTGAGCAAGAACCGAACCAAACCGAAAAATCGAACCGAACCGAACCGAATTTTGTTGTTTGGTTCAGTTTTTCGGTGAAAACGGTTAGGTTTGGTTTCCACTCTAGGTAAAGTTTGGTGTTCGGTGTTCGGTTTGGTTTTGGTGTTTTAAAAACCGAACCGACCGAAAAACCGAATTAACCGAAATTTAATATAAAATATATATATTTTAAAAAAATAATATACATATATACTTATATTTATATGTTTTTTGTCTTTATATCTTAATTATTGTTGATATATGAGTTAATTATTGTTATTTAAACATATATTGAAGTTTATTAAACTCTAATTATTTAACATTTCAATTAATTTTAATATAAAAAAATTTAAAAAAATAAAAAATGGTGAAATTCGGTTTCAACCGAACCATACCGAACCAAAATTTTCGGTTCGGTTCGATTTGAAATTTTTCCAAACCAAAAACAAAAAAAAACCGAAAAAATTCCAACCGAACCGACCGATGCTCACCTTAGTTCTGATAGTAATTTGCTCAGGAAATAAACAAACATTTATTGGTATCCATTTTTGGATAGGCGAGACAGATGGAGGTAGGTAATTTATCTCAGTCATCTATAAATAAAGGGAAAGTTGGTCGTAATCAATTATAATTACTCAAATCGACACTGCATGTGAAGAAATTTGAGATATTGCAACATGTTTGTGTTATGCTCTCTCAGTTACTTTTCTAGTTTTGCAAAAAATTTAGGGTTTAAAATGTTAAGATCGATAGTGAGAGGAAGAAGAAATTGAAGAATGAATACTTCATTTACAGAAATTTAATATTGAGAACAACATTTTTTATAAGGATTACGTGCTTCAGTGTTTTTTTTACAGATTCAGGGGTTTAAAGATTCACTAGGGTTTTAAATTTTTTTGATTTGTAAATCCCGGTCAAATGTCATGTCATGGTGAATGATCTGTGCTTTAAACATTTTAAATTCTGTTTTAATTTTCTGATACTGGATGGTGTGTCACACAAATTAATAGCACTACATTTGTAGTCTACAATTGGCAAGCAATTGAATCTTTATGGCAGCAACTAAAATCAAGAATTAGATGATTCCCTGTGGTTGCAGCTGATTGAAACTAACAGGATCCATTTTATGCCCGAATTGCCTCATAGCGACAATGATTGCAAGTCCCACCAGAGCTACTACTACTCCTGCTGTCCAAGTCCAAGAATAATCAATGGATAATTTCGCCTCTCCGTCTATCTGCAACGACGAAAAGTACATCCGAGGTTATGTTCTGCTATTCAAACATTAAACCATATTCACAATTTTGTTCTTGGCTTTAGTTATTTCTGACTTTTCTTTAAACAGTAAAACCGAACTCACATGATCATGATCTGCAACCAAAATGTAGAATATCCCCATAACTCCAGTTTGCATTTGAGTACTGCTATAATTTGATTCCAACATTAATTTCTCTCCGTCACCAATCCTGACAGAGCCCGGTTTAGGATAACAGGTCGACGTTCCTACAAGGTAACCAGCCTCATTTCCTGCTTCTTTCCCTTCTCCATAAATTGGTAATGATGTGCATATAACACGTCCATCCTGAATCCACCGCACAAACAAGCTGTTTAAATCGGATTCATGAATTATTAACCTTCTGGCGAAAGAAACAGAGTTACAACTTAATAACCTGTCCGTAGAGAGTTGAACCAATGGCCCCAGCATGCTGGTGGACAACACCGTATATGACATAACCACCAGTCGGCATGATAACGTTTGTCCTTTTCACATCAACGCATTCTGTATCAGTGTTTCTGCAGCCTTGAACATCATACTCAACCTGCATTCATCCATTAGAATGTCTACATTATGACATTGTTTCTAAACAAAAATGTTTGTTTTTCATATTTACCTGACAGCCAATTTCTGATGAGCCATTAACTCTTTTGCCAGTATCAGTAACATCAAATATAAAGATTTTAACAGGAATAACTGATCTATCCCAATCAACCCACTTCACAGTATAGCGCAGGTAATAGGTTCTCATGGAGCCCTGAAAACCTTGTCTCAATCTACATTGTGTTTGGTCATGGCAACATAACAAACCTCCCTTATATTCAGGCCTCAAGGGACGACCAAATGCATCAACTGTAACATTGTAAAGCTCACATTTGCATTCCGTGCATCCCAACTTATCTTCAACTCCCCGTGTATCGATAACATGAACGTTAAGCGCCCATGTCTCTTCATACTCGGCAGGAATTTCAGCAGGATTACCAACTTCTATACCATAAGGATCTGGAACATGTGTATCTGTTTTTCTTGTTTCTGATCCAACACCAAAATACTGACTATTAGAATCACCTTGGCATATTCCACTATTTCCTGCAGAAATAAGATCTGATAGGCTATTGTTCTCTGTAATTGAAGCATTTTTTGGTTTATAATATCTCGAAACAACCCAGTGGTGAAGGTAAGTTTCGTAGAGTGGCATTGGATTTCCGGACTCATCGATTACTTCAGCATTAAAGCTTTTGACGAATATATGACCTCTTGGAAAATCAAGATTGTAGAACCACTTATCCGCTACTGATCCTGGTTCCAATACAATTTTAGGGGTAAGGTAAGTAGCAGTCATGATCTTCCCATTTTCAAGATGACTTGAGGAAGAAGATATCGGAGCCGAAAGCAGCAGTAGTATTGCTAATGAAAGCAAACAGCTTTGACAAAATTGAGCCATATAATGCCTGCACAATACAGGTTAAATTTTTAGCGGTTAGTGACATTGTCACATAAGCAAATTTTGACTTAAACTGCTGTAAAAACCTCTATTTAGTGTAAAAATAAAAGTTTAGTTACGAAAATATGGTAAAAGAAATGACGATAACTATTCTATAAATATTCTATAGTTTAGTGACCGAAAAAAAAATTAACCGGTTCAATTACATGATCAGGTTAAAGATTATCATTCATAAAACCCAAATATACAACCTCTAAATTATTCACAATTATGAAATCAACTTCCAAGCATATATTCATGTTTGGTTTAAATTATAACAAAAGCAATCAATTACTGCCACAAAGTTTATATAAATATGGATCATATTTAATTACTAGAGTAAATCTAAAAATGAATTAAATATCAACAATTTCTGCATATGCTTAGCAAAATTCATCTATCCAAAAAAAAAAACATGAAATTTCTAAAAAAAGGGGTTATAGCATAAAACTTACTAAGTAAATAAAACAAACTCATAACGAAAGGAAAATAAAAACAAGCTAAAAAATTTAAAGAGAACAAAACACACTAAGAAAGTCAACAGAGAAGAACATACCCAAATTCAGTAATTTCTGACCCAACAAGAGATTGCGGTTTGAAGGTGTTGACAACTTAATAACAACAAATACTTAATCCTCCCGTCCTTAATATACTCACATTTTAAAAAAAAAATCAATTTATACTTTTTTTATAAATTGTATACTCAAAATAAATTATTAATCTGCAAAATTTAATACAAACAAAATTTAGTGCAGAATATTTTAAAAATATAAATAAACATATATACAGAACATGATGAAGAAAAAAATTGTAGTGGAAGAAGTAGACATTTTAGAAGTGGACAAACTGATTCTTATCTAACAAATAAAATAACCAATATTCGTTTTTGATTGCATTAAGAAAAATTAGATCAATGACGTCAATGCATGGTGTGCTGATAATAAAATATTGGCTTAACCAATTTTGAGGTCCCTAAACTATACAATTTTAGTTCATCGGGTCCTTCAACTTCTATTTGGCTTCTTCAGTTCTCAAAACTTTCATTTTTTTATTCATCAAATCCCTCAACTTCTATTTGGCTTCCTCAGATCACTAGACTTTTATTTTTTAGTTCATTAGGTACTTTAAGGGAATCTATTTAAGGACTTAATGAAGTAAAAAACAAAAGTTTAAGGATCTAAGGAATCAAAAACCGAAAGTTTAGGGATCTGAGGAAGACAAATAAAAGTTGAGGGACCTGATGAAACAAAAAATGAAAGTTTAGGGATTTGAGGAAGCCAAATAAAAGTTGAGGGACCTAATGAATAAAAAACGTATAGTTCAGAGATCTTAAAATAGATTTAGCCTAAAAAATTAGTCCATGACTACGAGAACTTCAGGACAAATTCGAAAAATGTTGAACTTGGACAGAGAGAAAACTTTTAATTTTTTTATCATCATGAACGAATAAAGAGAATTTGAAAAGTATTTATATTAAACGTTTGTTTTATTAAACATATGAAAATAATATTATGTGGCATTCCGATAGAATTGTCCATTTTTTCTTTAAAATTCTTACTCATCTATAGTACATCACAATTTTTAAATTTAATCATTTTATATCATTCTTATTTAAAGTCCACTAATTAACTCATTGGTATTATTCCTAAAAAAGTGACTTAATGATAATATTAAATAAAGATAGAGTAAGAAAATAGAGATAAATTTGTAAACATTTATGATATTAACTGTGTTTGTTAAACTGCATGATTAAGATAAAATGGATAATTCTATTGTCACAGACTAAGAAGCACGGAAATTTCGACAAAGTTGCGTTTCCCGTTTCAGAAACGTTTTGAAAACCGGAAACTATTGGACACCCGTACGAAACGTTTCGGGCCGTTTCTGTAAATAATAAAAATTAAAATTTGTAAACAAAATTAAAATTATTACCCACAAATAAAAAAATCTAACTAGTTACCCATAATTTCTACATTCGCATTGCCCACAATACATCAAATATACTTATTTGTGTTGAATTATATTATATTTTCTTATATATTTATAAAATTTTAAATATTTAGTATATTAAAATGAATTATTTTGTTAATTATCATAAATATTTAAATAATATTTTTATAAATATATCCCTACATTTTTGTTATTTACACGTTTCTCCCACGTTTCGTGTCCTTCAGTTTGAAAAACTTTCGTTTTCCCGTGTCCGTTTCGTATCGTTTCCGTTTCCGTGCTACCTAGAGTAAGTATTTTTTTTATCATTGTTCAAAAAATATTTAAAAATAAAAATGAAATCATTATTTGTTTATGATCATTTTTTATGGGGCAAAATTCATATTTGGATCTTTGCATTATTATATTTTTTAAATTGGATTCCGCCAATACAAACAATTTATACATATATTGAGTCTTTAAAATTTTAATTTTTGTATTAATTACACATAAAATCAGCACATTTACACTAAATTGCTATTCTATAGTAATCTTTAAAGTAACCATATCATTGTTGGAAAATCCAATGACTTGTAGCTAATATGGCGGTCGAAAAATATCGCGACACGAAAAATTAAATGCGGCAAGTAATTAAAAGAAATGCACAAGCACAAGTTAGATGGCACAAGTAATAAGTGCTTTACATTTGTGGTCTAAAATGCACAAGCACAAGAAAATGCCGGTCGTTTGGTTTTTGACAATAAATATATGAAGGCTTCTTGACAATAAATATATGAAGGCTCCACTTGCATCAGTTTACCAAAGAATAATGGAACAACATAATCGATTTGCTATTCTATTTTTGGTCTATTCTTATATACCATAAGCATAAAATATGTATACTGTTGAGCTCAAAAAAGCAGTATGTTACAAACATTCTGACTACTGGCCTATTTGTTCAAATAAACTGTATCTATTTATATATGGTTACACAGTGTTTATGCCAGCAAGTAAAATCAATAATTAGATTATTCCTTGTGCCCGGAGTTGACGAAAACTGGATCCATTTCATGGCAGAATTGGTTCGTAGCTGTCCTCTATCCTTTTTAACTGATATCTTTTAGCAATAGCAACGACGATTACAAGTCCCAACAGAGCTACTACCACTCCTACTGTCCAAGAATAATCAACGGATAATTTCGCCTCTCCGTCTATCTGCAAGAACACAAATTACATCAGAGGTTATACTCTGCTAAAGAGTGATATATTTTAAACATATTCACAATCTGTTCTATTTATGGCTTTCTTTTAACAGTAAAACCCAACTTACATGAGCATGATTGGTTTGTAAGATAGTCTCAGGTTCTGGTATTTGATCTGCAACCAGAATGTAGAAGAGCCCCATAACTCCAGTGTGAGTTTGAGTACTGCTATAATTTGATTCCAACATTAATTTCTCTCCGTCATCAATCTTGACAGAGCCCGGTTTTGGATAGCATGTCGACATTCCTACAATGTAACCAGCCTCGTTCCCTGCTTCTTTTCCTTCTCCATAGGTGGGTACAGATGTGCATATAACACGTCCATCCTGAATTCACCGCGCACATAACAGATTTATAACTTAATATTGCAGTTTATTTTGGCTGGAAAATTATGAAATACTAACCTGTCCGTAGAGAGTTGAACCAACTCCCCCAGTGTGCTGGTGAGCAACACCGTATATGACATGACCACCAATTGGCATGATCACATTTGTCCTTCTCACATCAAGGCATTCATCAACACCTGCATTAGTGTTTCTGCAGCCTTTAACTTCATACTCAACCTGCACCGAACAATCAGAATATCTGCATTATGACATTGTTTATTACAAAAATGTTTTTCAAAAATTGCATTGTTATTATGAAATAATCCAATTCATTTCATTGTTACCCGACAACCACTTTGCGGAGGAGTTCTTGACGAGCGATTAAGCCTTTTCCCATCATCGGTAACATCAAAAATAAAGATTTTAACAGGGATAGTTAAACTATCCCAATCAACCCACTTCACGGTGTATCGCAGGTAAAGGTTTCTCCTAGAGCCCTGAAAACCTGGTCTCACTTTACATTGTGTATGGTCATAACAACATAACAGACCTCCTTCGTACCCAGGTCTCAAAGGACGACCGAATACATCAACTGTAACATTGTAAAGATCGCATTTGCATTCAGCGCACCCCAGCCTATCTTCAACGCCCCTTGTATCTATAGCATGGATGTTAAGCACCCATTTCTCTTCATACCCAACAGGAATTTCAGCAGGGTTACCAACTTCTATACCATAAGGATCCGGAACATCCGTAGCTGTTTTTCTTGTTTCCGATCCAAGACCAAAATACTGACTAACACCAGGACATATTCCACTATTTCCTGCAGAAATAAGACCTGATGGCCGACTGTTCCCGGAAATTGAAGCATTCGCTGGTTGATAGTATCTCACAACAACCCAATGGTGAAGGTAAGTTTCATGGAGAGGAATCGGATTGCCATCTTCATCGATTACTTCAGCATTAAAGCTTTTGAGAAATATATGACCTCTTGGAAAATCAAGATTGTAGTAATACCTATCCTCTACTGATCCTGGTCCCAATACAAAATTAGGGGATAGGAAAGTTGAAGTCTTGATCTTATTCCCATTTTCAAGATGGCCTAAGGAAGAACATATGGCAGCCAAAAGCAGCAGAATTGCTAATGAAAGCAAGCAGCTTTGAGAAGAATGATTCATTTATTGCCTGTCAAATTCATTACATCAGGTCAAATTCATTACAGTATAATTCAAATGAAATCCATAATCAACCTTCAACAATCTTAACTGTAAACTATTTTACACTTATGAAATCAAATTCCAAGCAAATCTTTTTACTTGATAACAAAAGCAATCAATTAATGCCACAAAATTCATCTCAAAAAATGAAAAAATAATAAAAAATTCTGTACTGCTTGAATTAAGTATCAACACGTTATACATATGCTTATCAAAATTGTGTCTTTTTGTAATAAAAGAATTGGATTTATAGTACCTAGCAACCAGAAATAGCTGAAGTATATATCAGCATGCTTGAATTAAAAAGGAAAGAATAAAGCAACTCATAATGAAATGAAAACAAAACTAAGCTGAGAATTAATTGAAGAAAAAACATTGGAAGTTTATAGAAAACAGCGTACCCAAATTCAATATATTCTGATACAACAAGACGATGGCGGTTTGGAATTGTGGAGAACGCAGAGTCTGAAACCCGATAATAAATGCTTGATCTTTCCGTCATTTATATTCGCATTTTAAAAAAATGTTTGCTTTTGTTTTTGTTTTCATATCAAAATTTATATTTTTAAAATAATAATGATAATAATATACTATATTTTTTTTTCAAAAATGATAATAATATTCTTTTTTTTGCCAAATAATAATATATCTAGAACAGCATTTATTACAATGACTTTTTCCTATTTTATCCAATAATAATAAATTAATATAAAATTATTTTACAAACAAAAATAAGACTTTTAACAAATAAAATACTCGAGATAAAAAATGAAACTTTTAAAATAAAATAGAAAAAAAAAACTTAAAAAAAACATTGAACTAAACTTCCAAATATAAACCCCATATACTTAAAATGCCTTATCTTTCTCATCCAAGAACCTATAGCGAACCAGTATTGTACTCTTGGGAGAGCAAATGATCAAGTCACGCTGTTTTTTATTTTGTGCCAATTTCATTTTGAAATCACGGGCTGAAACGGAAATATGAGGAAAAGGTAAATATTATTGCATGATAATGACAAATTTTTTTCTACGTTAATAAGATTATAAAAAAGTAAATGTATAAAATAATAAAATTAAGACAATGAAATTAATTTTTGAAATTTATATAAAAAATATTATAAAAAATTAATTATAAATTAAACAATTATCTACCCTACGTTCTATGTTTTCATCATATATATGTTTAGGAGTGTTATTGAATTGAACCAGCTCGTGATCTATTCGATATGATTCAAAAACGACTCAATAACTACTTGAGTTAATTATTAAACCAAACACAAATATTAAATGTACTTTTTAAAATATTTATATAGAGAATCAAATCAAGTCGGATTGAGTTTTAAATTTTAATAATCTCATGAGTTCAAGATTAAGTTTTTAAAATAAAATTCAGTCGAACCTGAATTGAATTTTAAATTTTCAAATTTCTAATTAAATTTATTTAAATTTAATAGTATTGGAACTCAACTAGATTTTATTTGATTACATAGATAGAAGGGGTTAATGACATGTTTATTTATAAAATTAGTAAAATTTCTTAAATTAGCCCTCAATTAAATTTTTTTCTAAATTTGTCACTTCTAGACCGCGGAACACTTCCACGGTCTACTGCAAACCGCGGAAGTGTTCCGCGGTCTGCAGACGTGGCTCCATCTGGACGCAGGTGGAGCCACGTCGGCGTAAACCGCGGAACAATTCCGCGGTTTACAGAGGGAATTTATTCCCTGTTAGAGGGAATAAATTCCCTTTGACTAGGCAGTATTATTTAAATTTATTCTCTGTGACACGTCATTTTAATTTTTATTTCCTGTGACACGTCATTTTTTTTTAATTTGTAATTTTTAGTTTATTAAATATGTTATTGTTATGAAGTATAAATTATATTTGAATATTTGATAATATAATTATTTTGTAATATTTTATAAATTTATTTTTGTAAAATGTTAAAAAAATTAACTAATTCAAACGTTTTAAATTTAAAAAATTCAACAATTAAAACGTAAAAAAATTTTAATCAAAGATTTTTTCATTTTTAAATAAATATTTTATTTATTTAATTTTTTTTAAATGATTGGGAGAAAACCTCTCAATCATTTAAAATAAATCAAATGATTGGGAGAATTTTCTCCCAATCAGTGCAGCCAGGGAATTAAATTCCCTGGCTGCACAAAAAGCAAACCGCGTAACTGTTACGCGGTTTGCCATGTTGGAAAAGCAAACCGCGTAACTGTTACGCGGTTTACTTTTCCTATGTGGCTCCTCCCTGACTGGCCAGCGAGGAGCCACGTAGGACAGACCGCGGAACAGTTTCGCGGTTTACACAAATCACGGACAGTTCTGCGGTCTGTAAGGTATTAAGTGGGAAAAATTGAAATTTTGGGGGTAATTTGAGAAATAATTAGCAAATGAGACATACAATGGTCATTAACCCAGATAGAAGCATGTGATAGGCTAGCTCCGAAAATAGTAACCAATAAAATGAGGCAAGCACTTACGTCAATGGAGAGATGGAGAGCTTTAGGACAATACGTATACTTACAAAATTGGACACGCAGGATTTAAAAACTTTCAGTTATTCAGCCAATGAGTCTTGGCCAAACAATTGGACACGTAGGCAGCCGACTGAATATTTTTGGATATTCCATTATCTTTGTTCTGACCAAATTAAATTATATGTTTATTAAATGGGTTAATGTCATAAAAATTTATCTTCTTTACATATTTTCTCATTTTAATCATGCAGTTTAAAGTTTTTCATTTTCATACACAAACTATCACTTTTTCTAAAATAGATGCACGATGCTGATGTGTCACGATTCCATTGAAGTAATTCGCTGAGGTGTAGGTCATTTTACACCACTGAATAAGTGCCACCTCAGCACCGTGCATGGATTTGAGAAAAAATGATAGTTCGTGCATGAAAATGAGAAAATTTAAACCGCGTGATTAAAATGAGAAAACATGTAAAGTTCGTGATTTATTTTTGACATTAATCCTTATTAAATTTTGACAAATGTTTTATATAATGAAGAAAAATTAACGCGGCTCATGTACTTATGATACGGAATTGTTTAATTTAATTTTTATTTTTTTGAATAATTAATTTCAATTTTTTTTATTTTTTAGATTAGATTACCTCATATAAAATTTTATTTTAAAAAGGCGTGATAAAATCGGATGTGATTAATGTGAAAAAAATTAGAATTTTTTTTAATTATTACGATAAAATTATCGTAAATCCATTTTTTGTAATAAAAATATAAATTATGTTAGAATTTGATCTAAAAAGTAAAAAAAATCGGGGATAGTTGCTCAAAAAAATAGAAACGATCTTGTATATAAGTTTAGGTAGCGCATTAACCCTATATTATATTATATTAATAAGTTTAGCTATGGTATTAAGATCTGTTAATATTTAAGTATAAACTTTTGTTAGTTTTAACATTTAAATAAAAATTATAAAACATTTATTGTTACTAATTAAAAATCTATTTACATGTTAAGTTTAAATAAACTTTTTCTCAATAAGAGTAAGTAAACTTTGTTAGGTGAATATTTTTTGAGTCTCCGTTTGTAAGCACGTGGATCCATGAATCCGAACATACGATAATTCTTCCAATTACAAATGTATCTTTGTTGTTTTCTTTAAAGATGTATTTCTGAAGAAAACAATTGTTAGTCTCTTTTTTAAGATTATGTTAATCTGATCTGATACGAAGCATGTTTGAAATTATTGGTTTGTATTAATCGAAGCACAACAATAATAGAGCAGATTAATCAATTAATTATTATCATATTTAATACTCGAAGCACAACAATACACCATGACAATGGCAACCAATTCTCTTTGACTTGTCAGCCGAACTTTACTTTTGCATTAAGATTTGTTTCTGGAAAATTACTATAAGATCCCTCATATACAATTCACATTTTATTCCCTCATTTTTAAAAATTAAACTATATGGTCCTTTAGTCAACAGTTTAGTCTCTCCATCTATTTTTAGTGTTAGTCAAAGAAGTTAGAGGATTTAGGGGCAAATTAATTATCAAATCTGAGGGACGAAATCGTTGATATATAAAAACAAAAATAAAGGATGAAATTATTGAGGAAAATAAAAATAGAGGACCATATAGTTTTGTTAACAAACATCCAAAATAGGCGGAAGTACTAAATTGTTGACAAAAACAAAAGTGAGTGGCTTTATCTTCAAATAAGAGGGATTAAACTGTAAATTATGTCAAATATGAGTAGTGTCATAGTAATTTGCTCTTTGTTTTTCTAATGTATTATGTTCACATTTTAAAAAATATCTATAACGTGTAAAAATATTGGAAGTTAAAATGTCAAGAGTCTATGTTATCAACTAGCTAATTCAGTAGCTTATTATATTTTTGAAAAAAGTTGAATCTCTCAATTCTCACCTCCCTCTTGAGCTACTGCGTGACCGAACACTGAAAAATTATAAAAATGAACGAAATTAACAAAAATTAGAGCGTAGGATGCATTAGCTAATTGACATTGTCCAAAAGATACAATACATGTGATCAATCATGTTGTCTCCGAAATAAATCAATCACTCAATCGATTACAAACTGCACTACTATATTGAACTGGTCAAGAGAATTTTAGAGAGGGAAATTTAGTTTTGAAAAAATTGTTCAAAATGTAAAACCATTTGAAATGAATGATGTAGTGTATATATGTATAATTGTAATAACAGTAATAACATGTATGGAAATGGTTACAAAACATTGATGTCTATATCAATTGTAGCATTTAATGAAGTCCTTACAATTTTTTCTTGTCTTCGTGCAAATTATTATCATAAACGAGATTGGCGAGTGTATGAAATTAAAATCCAAATGCATGATAGGTGTGAACTCAAGGAAATTAAATGGAAAGCAACAATAACATAAATCCGACAAAATTGGATGGTCAAAAATTCACAAAAATGTAAGACAAAATTGGATGGTCTGAAATTGACAAAAATGTGAAACAAAACTGTGAAAGTGATATAATGTCATTATCATTTCATCGAGGTGGGCTTTCTCTAATTTTCCATATATCCTCATCAATCTTTTTTTTTTATTTGAGAATTCCTCATCAATCTTTTTATCATTCATTTTTTATTTTTTTATTTTATTTTTTATTTTTTCTCAATTTTATGGCCTTGCTGGTTTTGTTTTTGGCCCAATAGTTCAAAAATATTCAAACTTTTTAATTTTTTCGTTTATAATTTAAATTTTTTAAAATTTCAATTTTAATCTATTTTTCATTTTTCAGAATTAAAGTTAATTGCTCACATTTGAGTGGAAAAAATTCAATGTACGCTTCATATTACTTCACATTTGAAATTTTTGACGGCAAAATGATAAATTAGAGTAACATGAAGCAATATTAACGACATATTCAAATTTTTTTTCATTTTAATTTGAACAATTAGCTATAATTGAAACTGGAAAATGAAAAATGGACTAAAATTGAAGATTTTAAAAGTTTGGGCCATCAACGAAAAAAACCAAAAAGATGAGGTATTTTTTTCATGATTAGGTCTTTATTATTTTATTTCTTCAAATAACTAACACTCAGTTTTACTAAAAATATTATAGTAACATATAGTATGGCACCATTTGAGAAGATTTTTTTAAATAAATTCGTTTAATAGTAAATAATTACATTCCTTATTTTTATTTAGTATGAAATATTTTAATAAAATGATTTCATTTTACATAGTAAACTATAAATTAATTCTAACAATACAGATATATATAGTTCAAATAGTATTGAGAAGCATTTTGCGTGGGATCAATTTCACAAACACCAGCAATCCTTCCTCTCTAAACAATAAAAAAATTACATTTGATTTGATATCAATTTATAAAGCAAAAATTAAAACTTGTAAAAGAATACGTATTTAAAATAGGATTAATGTCAAAGAAAATCATGAACTTTACACGTTTTCTCATATTAATCACGCAGTTTAAATTTTCTCATTTTCTTGCACGAACTACTATTTTCTCAAATTCATGCATAGTGCTGAGATGGCACTTATTCATTGGTGTAAAATGACCTACAATTCAACGAATTACACCAATGGAGCCGTGACACCTCAGCAACGTGTATGAATTTGAAAAAAAAATGGTAGTTCGTGTATGAAAATGAGAAAATTTAAACTGCGTGATTAAAATGAGAAAACATATAAAGTTGGTGAATTTATATAACATTAACCCTTTAAAATACTAACAATCTAATATGGACGTCACAAAAAATAAATGAATAATAACACTATAAATTTTTATATACTGCAATGAAAAACAAAACAAAATTTTAATTATTAAAATTGAAAAATAAACAATATGGATGCATCAATTTATAGACTTTGAGAAGCTGAAATACACAATTGACAGTATACTCAATAACAATAAGGAAGGTAAATAATTAAAAATAAATAAAATTAATTTTAATTTACACATATTACCTAAGAAAATATTATACGTTGACTCGCTTGTTTTATTAAAAAATTATACTTTGCTTTTTTTAATTTCGATTTCTGACTACGCCATTGAGTATATAAAAATAACATACATCATCAACAGCAGAGCTTATACAACAATCGGCAAATAATGCAGCAGAAGAAATAATATCAGACCTCGGTAGACTATGCAACAAATTTAAGCAAACGAGGAAGAAAAAAAGAAAAACAAGCATAAAGTATGTCGATAAACTACCACATCGTCGTAAATCCAAATCGAACTGAAACTTAGATGATTTCTTATGGTGCTATGGAAACTAACTTGATCCATTTCATGTCAGAATTGGCTCATAGCTATCCTCTGCCCCTTTTAAATTATATCTTTTAGTAATAGCAACAATGACTGCAAGTCCCACTGGAGCTACTACGTACTACTCCTGCCATCCAAGAATTATCATAGGATGATTTCGCCTATCCGTCTTTCTGAAAGAACGGAAATTACATCTGAGGTTATACTCTGCTAATCAAACATCAGACATTCATAGTCTGTTTTTGGCATTAGTTCTTTAGGACTTAGTCTCAGAGTTTGGCATTAAATCTGCAACCAAAATGTAGAAGTGCCCCATAATTCCAGTGTGCATTTGAGTACTGCTATAATTTGATTCCAACACTAATGTCTCTCCATCAGCAATCTTGATGGAGCCTGGATTTGGATAACAGGTTGACATTCCTACAACGTAACCAGCCTCATTTCCTGCTTCTTTTCCTTTTCCATAAACGGGTAGTGATGTGCATATAACACGTCCATCCTGAATCCATCGCACAAACAACAGATTTATAACTTAACATTGCAATTGATTTGGCTGCAAAATTATGAAAGCTTGAACTACTAACCTGTCCGTAGAGAGTTGAACCAATGCCCCCAGGATGCTGGTGGCCAACACCATATATGACATGACCACCAGTTGGCATGATCAAACTTGTTCTTCTCACATCAACGCATTTATCAACACCTGCATTAGTGTTTCTGCAGCCTTTAACTTCATACTCAACCTGCACCGAACAATGTTTTTCTACTATTTGTTTATCTATATCCAACAACAAGTGTACTAAGAAACTAATCAAACTCATTTCATTATTACCTGACAGCCATTTTGTGGACTGAGTCCTGATGAGTCATTGTGCCTCTTCCCGGTATCAGTAACATCAAATATAAAGATTTTAACAGGGATAGTTGAGCTATCCCGATCAACCCACTTCACAGTGTAACGCAGGTAAAGGTTTCTCCTAGAGCCCTGAAAACCTGGTTTCACTTTGCATTGTGTACCGTCATAGCAACATGAAGAACCTCCCTTGTATTCAGGCCTTAAAGGATTACCCAATTCATCAACCGCGACATTGTAAAGATCACATTTGCATTCACCACAACCCATCCTATCTACGACGCCCCTTGTATCGATAGCATGGATGTTAAGTAACCATTTCTCTTCATACCCAACAGGAATTTCAGCAGGGTTACCAACTTCTATACCATAAGGATTTGGAACATGTGTAGCTGTTTTTCTTGTTTCCGATCCAACACCAAAATGATGTCTAAGAACATCAGTTTGACATATTCCGCTATTTCCTGCAGAAATTCTATCTGATGGGCTATTGTTCTCGGTAATCGAAGCATTCGTTGGTTGATAGTATCTCGAAACAAACCAGTGGTGAAGGTAAGTTTCAAAGAGTGGAACTGGATTGCCAGCTTCATCGACTACGTCAGCATCAAAGCTTTTGAGAAATATATGACCTCGTGGAAAATCAAGATTGTAGAACCACTTTTTCGCTACTGATCCTGGTCCCAATACAATTTTAGGCGTTAGGAAAGTAGCAGTCTTGATCTTTTTCCCATTTACAGGATGGCTCGAGGAAGAAGATATAGTAGCCGAAAGCAGCAGTAGTATTGCTAATGAAAGCAAACAGCTTCGAGAAGATTGAGCCATATATTGTCTGTCCACTTCAATTACATCGGGTTAAAGCATACATATATCATCATTTATAAACCCAAATAATTTACAGTGCACAGTATAAATTCTTTGAAACTCAGAGTTTACTTTCACCAATCTGAACTGTAAATTAGTTTTCACTTATGAATGTCTAAATTATAACAAAAATAAAGAATAAATGCCACAAAGTTCATCTAAATATGAATTGTATATTGCCTCAAAAGTATGCATATCCCACTGTTTCTTGCAAAAACAAGCAAAAAGATCTTGAACTTGCAGTCTAAAATGCACAAGACCAAGAAACAATTTCTACAGTGCATGAATCAAGTATCAGCAATATAATCTACATATGTGCTTATCAAAATTCATCTTTTTGTAATAAAAGAATTGGATTTATAGCATAAAATTTTCACTAACTAGCAACCAGAAATAGCTGAAGATTAAGAAGGAAACGATAAACCAAAGAAATGAAAATAAAACTAATTAAGCTAAGAATTTATTGAAGAATGAGCAGTGAGAAAGTCATGAGAAAACCATACCAAATTCAATATATTCTGATAGAACAAGAGAACCTGAATCCCGATAACTAATGCTCGATCTTTCCCGTCCTTTATACTAACATTTTAGACATACACCCCATTGAAATGATGCAAGTGCTGGTACCTGCTGAAATAGTAACCAGTACAGTAGGAGCAGTCAACTGGTTTACGTCGCGTCTAGGATGTAATAAGTGAGGCAACCACTTCCATCAATGGGGTTGATAAAAGAAATAATGGATTGATAGAGAACTTTTGGACAGTACGAAAATTTTCATAATTGGACAAAGAGGATATGAATATAATAAAATTTTGGCTTAATTCCTTAAAAAAATCTCACCTTCCATTTTTTCTTCGTTTAAACCTTGATTTTGTAAAAACACCATTTGTACCCAATTTTGGGTTTTTATTTTTCATCCTTACCAAAAAGCATTAAATTATATTCCTTTCATTTAGAAAAGAGTTTAAGCTGTCTGCGAGTTAAAAATTAGAAAAAAGTGCTAGTACCTGCTGAAATAGTAACCAGAACTGTAGGGGTAGGCAACTACTGGTTTACGTCGCGTCTAGGAAGTAAAGTGAGGCAACTAGGCAAGCACTGGCGTCAATGGAGAAATTAGTGGATGATGAACTTTTGGACAATATATACTAAAAAAGTCAAAATTGGACAGAGGATTTGAAAAGAATATGTCGATGAGGGTACTATCATTAGAATAGAATATGTCCCATAAAATCATAAAAATAAATAGAAATATTAAATAATAATAGGGATATTGCATATTATTTTAACATTTCATGTTTCCAACATCTAATTTGAATCTTTAAATCAATACAAAACAGGGTTTTTGATATTTGGGTACCTCAAAGGCACCCAAATTTCCAATTCAGTGCCTCTTTCGGAATTAATTCCGAAAGAGTGCCTGGTCCCACTCGTTCCGCATTCTAGGAATGCGGAACGGATGGGGTTCCGCATTCCTAGAATGCGGAACAAGGGCAGCAGCTGATTAACAAAGTTAATCAGCTGCTTAAGCACGTTCCGCATTCTAGGAATGCGGAACGTGCTTCCCCAATGATTGGGGAGACAGTTTTGTCTCCCCAATCATTGGGACTGCAATGATTGGGCATTTAGTGCCCAATCATTGCTGAACTTTTTAAAAAAAAAAACAATTTTTTTTTAATTTTTTTTATAAACACTATAAATTAAATACAATGTTATCAAACGATATATTAAAAATCGATTTAAATGCTTGTTTGATTTAAGTACTAATTTTAACAAATTGAAAATATCTGGGTACCGGAGCCAACTACCGCATGTAGGTCACTTAATTTGTATCTCTGAGCCTTGGTTTTGCATATATAACTTAGTCTCTAAAATAAACACACCTCATTCACTCTCATTACAGAACAACAAACTGATTTTGAGTTTCCGAATGGATTCTTGTCCTCTAAGAGACGACGGAAGGCCGATGTTCAAATCAAAAATACCCCGTTTTTTCAAGATTATTCTTGACGACGCCCTTCGTGATGGCAAGCTTGTAAGTCCTTTTACCTTTTTTTAATCAATTTTTTGATCTGCATAATTTATAAGAAGAAGATAGACTTTCTAACTTCACCATGAACATGTAAATTTCTACGTATATGCACAGTATATTCCAAGAAAATTTGTCAGACTCTACGGAAACAATCTGCCAAGTTCAGTAGTCCTCAAGGTTCCAAGTGGTGCAAAATGGAAACTAGATTTAGTGAAATCTGACGGTGAGATTTGGTTCCAGAAGGGTTGGCAAGAGTTTGTCAACTTTTACTCTATAGCTTATCGGTCATTTCTAATCGACCACTTTCAGTGTTTTATTTTTTCTTTTATTTATTTAATGAAGGTTCAATAGAAAATCGTTTATTAATTTATATCGATTTCTAAAATTATATCATTTGTTAATAATAATTTAAAATCGTTATTAATTTATATCGTTTATTAATATTATTTTTTTAAAAATTATTTATTAATTTTTTTTGGCAATGATTGGCCCAATCATTTGCATCTCCCCAATGATTGGGGAGACAAAAGTGCTCCCCAATCATTGGGGAGAAGCAACGTTCCGCATTCCTACAATGCGGAACGTTGCTAAGCAGCTGATTAAGCAATTAATCAGCTGCTTAAAGCGTTCCGCATTGTAGGAATGCGGAACGCCACGTGTTCCGCATTCCTATAATGCGGAACGCGTGGGACCAGGCACCTTTTTGGAATTAAATTCCAAAGAGGCACACAACTGGAATTTTTATTGCCTATGAGGCACAAGAATATCAAAAACCCTACAAAATAAATTTAAATTTTTTCCATTTTATATTTTGTAGCCAAATACTATTTTCCGACAATTTTGTACATGTGGAAATACCGAAATGTCAGAATACATGTATTGTCATATTAAATTTCAACATTACACGTTTGTAGCGATAGAATCTTATGTTTTAAAACATCAAAAATAATCTTTTAATTTTTTACGCTTTTGCACTATGTAGTCTAAGTCTATTTTCGCCATTTTTTAATTATTATGTAAAAATAATTTATGAGGATAAAAGAGGTATTATAATATAAATCTAATATAATTAATAGTACTTTCAAATTAATGCTTGAAACTAGAAAGTATCTTAGATAATTCATGGATTTTATTACCATTCTGAACAAATACATAATAATAAAAAAATAAAAATTTAAATAAATTTTAAATCCAAATTTAAATTTAAATAAAAAAATTATGTATTTAATTATGCACACGAGAAGACTTGAAAGTGTGCATTCAATTAAAATTAAAATGAATTATTTTTCCAATTAAAATGTAAAGATTGCAACCGAACCAAATCATTTAGATCCAATTACTCTTCTAATTTAATTTACGTGGAAACTAATTGAATCATTGTTTCATTAAAATCATTTAAAAAAAAGTTAAGCTATACTCCCTCCATTCTTTATTAGATGACGTTTTACATAGAAATTTTTGTTCCAATTTACATGACTTTTTTATGAGTTATTATAGGGATAGTATAGTATATTTCATATGCATTAATTATATTCCTTAATTTATGTGCACAAACCTAAAACGTCATCTAATAAAGAATGGAGGGAGTACTTGATTTTAATAGGTTAGGATCGTAGTGAAACCGTAAATATTATTATGGTCGTTGCACTGACAACACTAACACTACGCACAAATATGGTGAAAATAAAACTAATTTATTATTAATAAAGTAAATTTTTAGTAAAATGATTTAATTAATGTGTTAAATTTACTATACATTTATTTTAAAATTATTATTACTTAATAAATTAATTTTTTTTTTATAAAAAATAGCTTATTCTAATTATTAGCGGGGGTTAGCAGGAGTTAATGTTAGACATTTTTTAAATAGGCACAGTAATAAATTAACTGTTAAAATTATAATTTATATGCGTTGAACGGAATGCACAGCTGGTACAACAAGCCAATGGAATTTTTATTATGTTGAAATATTTAAAAGACAAAAACATAATTAAAAATAAAAGAAAGTTTTTGTTATATCCATGTCACGAGATAACACATTGCGTTCACATATTCTTGGTCATTGAATTCATAATTGACCGTCAAATATATGGGTTCTGTTGGAGGGTCTGGAATTTTCAGAGACAAAACATATATGACTGAGGTTGATGAAATGAGATTGCTTCATCCAAGCCAATCATTCTAATTTATACTAAACCAGACTATCATCTGCTTCTTCTTCTTCAGCACTATACAAATCAAAGGTGCCCAGTTGGTTAGAGCAAGCATTTATGTATGCCTAACATGTTCATATTTTCTTGATTTCTTGATTCGTATTTTCTTGAATTCTTGGTTTCTTGATTTCTTGATTCTTGACTCAGGACGCAGCATTGATGCTTAAAAGAGACTGATAGAGGAGGAGGTTTTTGAATGGAAACTACCCAAATCATCCATTAAAAAAGATGATCATAAGATATTATTAAAGTATGTGGGTCTGTTATTGTTTTAGATCTCCAAACTTTTCAAGTAGTTTACCAAGATTACTCCCTTGTTCGTTACATCGCCGGCTTTCTTGCCTTCAGAGACCTAACTTTACTCTTACTTTACACTATCTTATGTGAGTTTTACTTTGTTTTAGGTTCCACTTATTGAGAAGATGAAGAACAGTCAAAATCGCTTCTACCCCAGGTAACTGTTAGATATTTTGAATTACAATTAGTTTTTCATCAGCTGCCCCTACTTTCTTTTACCATGTTCAAGACTTATTTTTCACTATATATCTCATGCTATCTACTCTTTGCTGATAAATGATAATGGTTAATGGCAATGGATCATTTCGACCCTCCAACTTGGGACAAAAAGATTTAAAATAGTATAAAGATTTGGCTGTAATTTAAAAAGAACAAAAAAGTTGGGATTAATTTAGCTATTAGGACAAAACAACAAACTCAAGTAAATTGATAAGCTTCTTCCCTCTGGTCTTATCCTAAAATAACTTGCTTTGTAGTACATTTACCTGCCACAAATAGTTTCTGCAATTCCCCACATAATTCAAACATTTTGACTGCTACATTCTAAAAATTGTCACCTCCTTTTCTTTTACCATGTCAGCTCCTCTACAAAACAAAACATTCTGCATTTAGTAAATATTTACATAAAATGTCTATATTTTTATTAGTAGGCTAAATAAGTAGATTGAGATTCAAACAACTTCCGGCGGCTGATTCACCGGACAAAATTCTAGCAACAACTTACTTGAACAATAGATTCTAAGAAGGGCCTCTGCTCTGGTATTCTGTCTGCAATATATATGTGGAAAAGCCCCATAACTCCGGTATGCATTTGAGTACTGCTGTAATTTGATTCCACAATTAACTTTTCACCTTCCGCAATCTTGACAGATCCTGGTTTAGGATAACAGGCTGACATTCCTACAACGTAACCAGCCTCATTTCCTGCTTCTTTTCCTTTTCCATAAGTCGGTAATGATGTGCATATAACACGTCCATCCTGCACAAACAAGTTGTTGAAGTCAGATATATAAATAGTGAATTTGGAGTTTCAGAAGTGTGAAATACCAAAACGTAGGACTCGAGAATTTTCCTACGTTGCTACATATACTAGAAAAAAAAAAGCCAGAGCTACTTATAAGTTTATACCTTCCCGTAGAGAGTTGAACCAATGGCGCCACTATGCTGGTGGACGAAACCATATATGACATAACCACCAGTTGGCATGATCACACTTGTTCTTCTCACATCAATGCATTCATCAACTGCTGCAGTACTATTTCCGCAGCCTTTAACTTCGTACTCAACCTGCATTCATTCTTCAATATGAAATTGTTTCTTAAACAAAGGTTTGTTTTTCTATAAATTCATTTCATTTTTACCTGACAGCCAATTTCTGATGAGCCATTAACCCTTTTGCCAGTATCAGTAACATCAAAAATAAAGATTTTAACAGGGATTGCAGAACTATCCCAATCAACCCACTTCGCGGTATAGCGCAGGTAATGGGTCCTCCTAGAGGCCTGAAAACCTCGTCTCAATTTACACTGTGTACGATCATGGCAGCATTTCAAACCTCCCTTGTATTCAGGCCTCAAAGGACGACCAAATTTATCAGCTGTAGCATTGTAAAGATCGCATTTGCATTCAGTGCATCCCAATCTATCTTCGACGCCCCTTGTATCGATAACATGGACGTTAAGCATCCATTTCTCTTCATAACCAGCAGGAATTTCAGCAGGGTTACCCACTTCTATACCGTAAGGATCTGGAATATGTGTAGCTGTTTTTCTCGTTTCCGATCCAAGACCAAAATGATGATTCATAACATCACCTTGACAGATTCCACTATTTCCTGCAGAAATTCGATCTGATGGGAGATTGGAACCGTTCTTTGGTTGATAGTATCTCGTAACAAGCCAGTGGTGAAGGTAAGTTTCATAGAGCGGAATTGGATTGCCAGCCTCATCGATTACTTCAGCATCAAAGCTTTTGATAAATATATGACCTCTTGGAAAATCAAGATCGTAGTACCACCTATCCGCCACTGATCCTGGTCCCAATACAAGTTTAGGGGATAGGAAAGTAGCAGTCTTGATCGTATTCCCATTTTCACGGCGGCTTGAGGAAGAAGATATGGTAGCCCAAAGCAATAGTATTGCTAATGAAAGCAAGCAGCTATGACAAGAATGAGCCATTTATTGCCTGCCAAGTTCAATTGCATCAGTTTAAATCATATGTAATTGTAATCATTCATAAACACAAATACAGTGCAAATACACTTATGAATGTCAAAGTTATAACAAATGTAACCAATGAATGGCACTAAGTTCATCTAAATATGAACTGCATGAATCAAGTATCAACAATTTCTATATATGCTCATCAAAGTTCATCTTTTAGTAATAAAGGAATTGGATTTATAAAGCTTCAGTACCTTGCAACCAGAAATAGCTGAAGTACATATGTGTATGCTTAGATTGAAAAGGAAACAATAAACTAACTCATGAAGAAATAAAAATAAAACTAGGCTAAGAATTTATTGAAGAAGAAACACTTGAAAACAAAAAATGAGTTAACCAATTCAGTATTTTCTCTCACTGCCAAGTCACAATGCCTCTACTTAAGGTATTCCCCATGGTCCCCATCATCTTACTGTCCCCTAGTTAGGCAACAGGCTCATATTTGTATGCGGCAGTTTAAGGTTTCCTTTGGTTGGGGTAACCATTTTAACCCAACTTTTTAAACCCACTTTATATGAAAAGGTTTCATAAATGTATATCTCAAAAAAAAAAATGTAACTTGAATAAATTTAAGCTGTCACCGTTTGCAAGCACGTGGGTCGTGGATCCATAACACAGGTATAGGTGTGTATTGGCATGAGGAATGCATCAGAAGGACTGCACAATTGATCCAAAAGGTTGACAGCATATCTATAAATCCGAAGCCTTTTTTCCCAATTAGATTATTGTTTTTCTTTACTGAAATATTTGTTTGAAGGAATACAACAAACAGAGAATATCTAGAGCACCATTTATATATATGTAGATAAATCTTTTGTTTGTTTTATTTGTGAATATATTTTAGTAAACTTTAAAAAATTTAAAAATTTCAATATATCTTTCATATTGTTTTGTGTTTAAAAAGAATAGTGATATAAAATAATTATAACAATATAAAGTAATATAAACGATATATTTAACTCAATTTAAATAAATGGTTATAAATAAAATTAAAATATAAAAATAGTTAAAATTGAAAATTTTGAAAAAAAAAATCATATAAATAAAAAAAGTGAGGGAGAAGCTCGTAGTTGGCTAGCACCGCTTCAATTCTGAACTCAAAGGAGTAATACGGAAAGCAACAAAAACATAAATCACACTTTTTTTTGTGACGCTTGAAATGGACAAAGTGATTCTATGTCATTATCACTGCCTCGAGCTGGCTTTCTTTATTTTATTTATTTTTTCTTTAAGCTTAAGTTTCCATTTATCTTCATAAATTCATTTTTTTGGTTCTTTTCTTCCTCGCAATTATTTACATCTTCTAAATTACAGGACATGTTACAGATAGATATTCTTTTTTGGTAAGCCCATCCGGTTTTCAAAGTTTCGCCCTGACTAATCCGGATCCGACCCGCGTCGCGCACCTGACATGGTGGGTGAGTCTGCCAGTGAGAATTTTCTGCATTCACAAGAACTCGAACCCGAGACCTTACTTAAGCGGTACCAAATATATTAGATATTAACATACGTTTTCGTAGATAGTTTAACCATTTACGGTAAATCTCTAATAATTAATATTTAATAAATTAATAATTTTAATAATTAATTAAAAATTAAGGGAACCAATTTCGTTTCACGTTAAATAATTAATAAAATTTAAAATATATTCTATATGAATATTAATTATTCGAGGGATTGCTAAAAATATATATATATTTATATATAAATATAATAGATTAATTAAATTTATATGTGGGACATAAAAGTATTATCCAACACTTAACTACTTATTTACTAAAATAAAAGATTTTTCATGTGCCTAGTACAAAAAGATATTAGTATTTCATGAATACAGTTTCTTGATAATTATTTTTTTATTTAATATCAAGCTGATATTTTTTTGAATCGAATACAAAGTTACTTCTTTTGAATAGATTATGAAATATATTTAGTTGACTTTTTTTATAATATTAGGTCTACAAAGACAAATGCTTTAAAATATATTAGAATACTGTTAAATAAATTCATAAACAATAGATGTTTTTTCAATTTGATCACAAATTTTAAAACATCTCAATTGTATGCAGGAAGTTATATTTTTTCCAATTCGATACATATGCTGACGTGACATTCATTCATTGGTGTAATTTACTAAAGTGAACATTATCTTTGTCAGCCACGTCGGCATATTTATGACCTCGTGTATTGAATTAAGAAAAAAATGACTTTTTTACTGTAATTGAAACGTTTTAAAATTCGTGATTAAATTGATAAAATATGTATAGGTGTTGATATATGATTACAATAACCTTAAATCTATTTTTAATATAATATTTTTTAAGTGGGTAATTTAAAAAAATGAAAAATGAAATTGTATTCTTTTACATATTTAAAAATATAATAAGTACGAAATTACAGCTCAATTTTAGTTTACTCCTCTAACGATAAAGGTACATGAACAGCCATTTGATCCCCATCAAAGTCTGCATTGGCCATAGAAGTTTTAATCGTTAATGTGCTACATACATTGGTTTGTTGACCGGATCGAATTCGGCAACTACGATGAGTAATTTATATAATTTAATATTATAAATATACATATAATTTTATTTGTAAAAAAATGAGAATAATTACGATTAATTTTTTTTGATTAATACTTATTTTTGCAATAATAACATACTTTAGATTCATACCTAGACCAAAGCTGCAATCACTAAGAGCAACACGATAAAAACAAAATCTTATGAAGTGTCAAGTGTAATGATAAGACTAGCTGGATTTGGAGAGTGATTATGAAAATTAGAACTGATGCTAGAAAAGTGATTGATTACAAAATTGCCCTTGGATTCAAGGCTGCACTATGATGGAAAAATTTCCTAGGGTTAAAATGAGAGACTCAGATATGTCCAAAAATACTGTAGTTGCTAATCTGTGTAAAAATGAGAACTAGGAGTTTCTTGATCCTATGGATGAAGCCTCTGAAGAAGCTTGGATTTTATTAAGAAGAACTATAGACTAGAAAATAATGTTGATGGTAGCATTAAGTGGACTGTTATGGATCACAGCAAGTTCTCTATAAGCAAGATTTGGAAGATGTATAAATGCAATCATGTTAGTATGCCTTGGTTCAAAATTATGAGGGAAAAATTCTATCCCTAAGCACGATTTTATCTCTGGTTGGCTATGAAAGGCAGACTCAAGACTAAAAATAAGTTGAAATCTTGGGGTGTGACTTCTGATGACCAATCTGAGCTGTGTGCAAATGGTAGAAAAAGCATTGAGCATTGTTTCTTTGAGTGTGCTTTTACTGCTGAAATTTGGAGGTCCATGTTTCTGATCTGCAGAATCAATTGGTTCGTGGAGAAGACTTATTAGTTTAGCAGGAAAGCCAAAAGGAGGAGCATCTTAGCAAATATTAGAAGAGTGATCCTTGCTATTTTAGTTTACACTATCTTGAATGCTAGGAATAGGAAGATCTTCCTGAATGAATGCAGCTTGCCTGATAATTCTGTTAAAAGAATTAGAAGCATTCTGTTGGACAAGTTTAATGTTAATAGCACGAGCAATACTCTAATTGTTTTGTTTGCTTTACTATATCCCTGAGACTTTTGTAATAGGGGTTAAATTTTGCTTTTATGGGTTGGTTGCAGTGAGTTTGAGGCTCTTGTAATAGATTTCGCTGCATGTTTATTTCTTTGCTTGCTTTTGTGGTTGACGGTTTGTTCTTGAATTAATCTTTGCCTTGAGGCTTTTGTAGCAGGGTATTAAGTTCCTCTTATTTCTGGCTTTTGTTTTTTTGTTTTGGTGCTTATCCCGGAGGCTTTTATAATATGGTTGCACTTGTTTTTTTATTGTTTCCTAAAGTTTATTTAGGGGAGTCTCGTTATATTCTCTTTGGTGTTTATCAATAGAGCTTTTTGGTTGTTTTCGTAAAAATAAAATTTTAGATTTTTATATTTTTTAATTGATAAATATTATTAAAATAAAATAAACTAAATAAAAAATAACATCAGTATTTGAAATTTTATTATTTATAAAAAACAATATCTTATTTTATTTTTAAAATTCAATTATTTCATTTAATTTTACTTTTCAATGCACATTAAATAATTAAATTTTTTAAGTGTTGGGTTTTTATTTTACACTTGTAGAGAAGATATTTTCACTTTCTACACTTGTCTCAGCAAGTTTTACTTCTATTTTTAAAATATTATGATTATTTTTAGGATTTAGTTTGTAACAATCCAAAATACTGGGTATTTTGTTTCAAGTAAAATAAGTGTTTGATTTAGTTATTTAATGGTCAAACAAAGACTGTTTGACTCCAATATTTACTTTTTAGCTGATTTAAAAAGTTAAAAACATAAGTAGTTATGCTAAAAAAACATTATTTTTACAGTTAATATTTTTATTTTAATTAATTTAATTATTTATAAATTATATAAAATAAAACTATTACTTATAAGTCTATTATCCATACGAATTACTTCTATTTTTGTATTAAAATATATAAATAATTTTTTTAAATTACTATTATATAGTATAATTCAGCTTATTAACGATATAAATATAACACATATTAAAAGACAGTCTTTTCTTTTTGACATAGTGCATTTTTCTTAAGATACAAAAATTTCTAGTAAACCCATCTCAAAATTTCATGCCTAAAAATATGGTACCAAAAAACAAAATGCACAAATTAGACCTAAATATTAGCTTAAAACAATTTGACCAGACACAATCAAAACGACGAGCGGATCCAGTCGCCGGTCTGTCAGCTTCACTGTTCTGTAACCTTAGTTTATGCACTGAAACCTAATCAATCAAACAAACCAAATCAATGGGACAAGGAAGTAAAGTCAGAGCAAAAGAAAGAAGAGAGAAACGACAACAAGAAATTTCCCTTCTCCGTACAATTCCTTACTCAGATCATCAAAGGTATAAATTATTTATTTCGGGTTTCTCAGAATTGTATTTTTTTAATTTTATTATTGTGATTGACTAATTGTGATGTAGTTTGAATTATAGATGGTGGTCTGAAGAAACTATAGCAGTAGTAACAGGTGCTAACAGAGGAATAGGGTTTGAAATTGTGAGACAATTAGCAGCCCAGGGGCTAACTGTTGTCTTAACCTCAAGACAGAGTAATGCTGGTCTTGAAGCTGCTAAGGTTTTGCAAGAATCAGGTCTTAGTGTTGTTTTTCATCAGCTTGATATCTCTGATTCTTGTTCTATCAAGAAGTTTTCTGATTGGATTCGACAAACCTATGGCGGTCTTGATGTTCTGGTAAACTTTTCATTCATCCTTTTCTCGTGTGATCGTTATTGTTCGATTTGTTTATTGCTGGTTTTTGTTTTGTTTAGGTGAATAATGCTGGTGTTAATCATAATCTTGGGGATGATAATTCTGTTGAATTTGCTCGGATGGTTATTGATATTAACTATTACGGGACTAGAAATGTGATTAAAGCTATGATCCCTTTGATGAAGCATTCTGCTGCTGGTGTTCGTATTGTTAATGTTAGCTCACGCCTTGGTCGAATTAATGGCAGACGGAATGTGAGTAGTCTAATGCTATGTAGTTATCCTATGTACATGCTTTTAATATGCACTACAAAAGAATATCAATCCCATCTGGATTAATTTCAATGCCAATGCAGTCGACTAGAGTACTCTGGCATAATTGTGCAGGCATACTCATACTGTCTATATTCCTCTCCGCATGTTTTTTTTCTTCCTTGCTGCTGTATTATGTTATATAGAAGGCCTTGTTTACCTTCCTTATTTACTAAATACAACCTGTTTGTCATCTCTTGGGGAAAATCGTATCTACTTCGTGCATGAGCAACTGTATTGTTGAATTTTGATGATTGATCGCGGCTTAGAAATTCTAGCATACTATGATTACTGTTTCTTGCAATTCTGATAAAACTCTGTAGCAAATGAAAACAATATGCATATGTACATTGTTGTAAATCACTTCCTTGGAGAATCAGGAAAGGAAGAGGAGAAGTCCAAAGATCATGCATTTTGTTTGAAGTCTACTGAGAACACATTCTTTGATCTTAATAAGGTATTTGTAATTGGTGCATTTTACCAAAAATAAGGTCATTGTAATTTTCTTGGCTGTGACAGAGAATTGGAGATGTGATTTTGAGAGAACAACTCAGCAATCTGGAATCTCTATCAGAGGAGCTCATAGACAAGACTCTATCCAATTTCCTACGGCAAGTAGAGGATGGCACTTGGCTATCTGGGGCGTGGCCTCAGATGTTCACTGACTACTCATTGTCAAAACTTGCAGTTAATGCTCTCACTAGGTTAATGGCAAAAGAGCTGTCAGATCGACCTGAAGGTGGGAAGATTTATATCAATTGCTTCTGTCCAGGTTGGGTGAAGACCGCAATGACAGGCTGGGCTGGTAATTTGTCATCCGCTGACGGGGCTGACACTGGAGTATGGCTTGCCTTGCTTCCAGAACATGCAATATCCGGAAAGTTCTTTGCAGAGAGACGCGAAATAAGCTTCTGAGGTTACTACGCTGATACATTTAATAGGATCCGCGAGCTGGTACCTATCTCCTTAGACTGAGAATATATCTATGAAATTTAAGGAGAAAAGATTAGTGTCTAAATGGGGCGATCCGTTCGTTCATTTTATAACAAAGGAGTTTATCTTCCAGTTCTAGATTCTGCTGATAGGAAATAGGATTCTGGGCTGCTAAAACGAAGACTGCATATATGGAAATCAGTCTGCTTAATGATCTTTAGAAGGGTGTATAACAAGCACTGTATAATAGTAAATGATTCCTTATTAATTTTTTCTTTGCACAAGATTTTCTCAAAAGTAACTGTATTCTAATATTAATTGAATTGGTCGATATCTATATCAAATTAAATTTTAAATAATTTTATTTATAAATGAAATCGAGAAAAGGTACTTGTCGAAAATCCAATATATGTATAAAATACTAAATGCAGGTGGGGGAAAAGTTTCATGGAAAAAAGAAGAAAGAATATATCGAGCCAAATTAAATTATATTAAATTAAATTGATTTTTTTAATTTAATTTGAATTTAAAATTATATGAAAATTTTAAAATTAAGCCAAATTAAAATAAATTAAAGGCTAATAGGCAGAAAAAACCTGATCTTTGTTTTGATTTTCAATTCCATCCCGACGTTGCAAGTTTTTCAATTTTACCCTATTTTGCATTTTTAGTTTTCAATTGCACCCTGAGACATCCAATTGAACTCTTTTTATTTGGCTAATATTTAAAATAGATCCTTTATATTTATCAAAAAATCTAAATACTTTTTAAAATTATAAATTATACAAAAAAGCCATCTTTTCAATAAAATAAAAACAAATAAATTAAATTTAAATTAATTAATTTTAAGAAAAAAATATTTGGGAGGAGGAGCCTCCCGCTGCTCCTCCGGTGAGGAGCAGCAACTCCTCGCCTGAGGAGATTAATTAATAAAAAAAATATTTGGGAGGAGTAGGTTCCTCCTCGCCTGAGGATTGGACCCTCTAATGGGTCAAGAGTTAAGTGTTGGTTCAACTTTCGACAAAATGTTTAAGGTGCTGGCATTTATGGTAGCCAATCCTGTGATGACTTTGATAGAGATGACGTTGAGCAGGTAATCACTTCATTTCTCTCTAAATTCATAGTAATTTTTAGTCTCCGTGTGTAAAGATTCATGCTTTATGTTTGGTTTTTAGATTGGATGTTCTTGTTGATTATTGTAATTTTGTGATTCAAGATATATGAATTCTGTTCTGTTCACTTAATGTTTTACTTTTAAGTGAGCATCTTTGACGGGAAATTGGCTTATACATTGTGTCATTGTCGGCATAATAAGATGATGGCTTTCCGGTGGTTTCCGATGGTAGGTGATAAGCGGAGTTCGGTCGATTGGTCTGGTGATGGTAGGTCCGATGAAAGCGGAGTGAGGTGTATTAAAAATTAATAATGAATTATAATTAAGATTTTATTATGGATTTATTTGAAATTTTTTTAAGTTTAAGGATTTATTGAATTTTTTCTATATGAAAAAAAATATGGAATGATCTTTCAATATATTTATTTTATATATTTTAATTTTTATAATAATAAAATTATTTAATTTTTTTTATTTCAGGGTGTAATTGAAAACCAAAAATGCGAAATAGGGTAAAATTGAAAAAATTGCAACGTCAGGGTAGGAATTGAAAATTAAATGAAAGGTCAGGGTTTTTTTAAACCTATTAGCCTAAATTAAATCATATTTCTTTGATAAATAATGCAAACTGTTTTTCAAAATTTAGTAGAGTTGTTTTATGATTTTATGAATTTCTTTTAAACACTAATTTAGACTTAAAGTGTGGGTAATTAGTAATAATCCAAACAAAATTAGGGAAAAGGTAGAAACAGCTTACGTTTTGGTGGACTTGGCAACAGCAGATACTATCTGAAATTGACATAAAATTGTTAGTGGATCAAAAAGGGCCACGATCCAGGCCCTTCTAGCAGTTTGCTTATTATGGTTTCTGATTTCTTTTCTTTATATCTCACAGTAATTAAAAAGATCCCATCAACACAAAAATGGCGTCCCTGAGACGAGCTCTGATCAATGCCCACCGCCTCCTTAATTCTTCCGCCACACCTTGCCGGAGCTCCATCACTTCTTCCTCTCCCATCCGCATTCAATCTCCTTTCAGGTATACCTTTAATTTACTCCTTTATGGTTCGGTTTTCTGGTTAAAAAAATTGTTCAATTGAGTTTTATTCTAAGGGTATATCGTTTCTCCCAGGTCTGAATACGGTTGGATTTCACGTTATTCTACCGTTAGTGATAATGATACCATTGATCTCTCCAATGAGGAAAACAAACGCCGCTTGTGTAACAGGTTTTTATTGATTAATTAGCTCCTTTTTGAGTTTTTTTTGTTATTTATGGTAATCATACGGATGATTGAAAAATTCTTATTGTTTTAATGTTTTGTTTGTGAGAAGATTGTTGTACAGGAGCAAACAGAGAGGGTTCTTGGAGCTGGACTTGGTTCTTGGAAAATGGGTTGAAGAGCATATTGAGTCCATGGATGAGCATGGAGTTAAAGCTTTAATTCATGTCCTTGACGTTGTAAGTTTTCTTATCTATTTATTATTATCTTTATAAGTTTGCAAACTAATGGATTTCAGATTGGCCTCTGGTTGTTAATTTTTTGATCCGACGACAAATTTTGCATTCATTTTTTTTAGTGGTAGCTTCTGTTTGTATGTGGAAATGTTTTTTAGCTGATTCAAAATTTCTTAAGTAGGTTCTTATGTTCCTTATTGATCCTTGTGGTTTATGCTTGTAGATTGAATGATTTCACACGTTTACTTGGAGCTGTGCATCATTAAATGTAACTGGACTCTGATGCACAACACTACCTAATGCTCTATTTGTCCCGTTTGTTACTGGTTGACCGATCAAGTTGAATAAAATGGTTATTCGGGGCTTGTCCCCTTGGTTCCAACAAATGCACTTACGAGTATTAACCTCCGACCTAAGTGGCATTATCTTCCTTCACATCTAATGTTTTGAATGATTCTATTTGCTAATTTTTTGGTGGTTTATTATTTCTTGGCCAGAATCTGCATGCACCGGTCACATGCCACATTAAGCGAGTTGTCTCGTCTTATAATGTTATCTGAGAGCATCTGTAGCTTTTATGTGTGCTTTATTGAGATATGGTACAAAATCATAGAAGCATGGTCCACTGAGTTTATGTTTATGCATACTAGAAGAACTGATCTTTGGTTGAGAAAACACTAACTCCAATCTATTCCACAATACCTTTCAATCTCATAAGTCATAAGATATCATCTTGTTTGGAAAGTGAAAAAGGGTTTTGCTTAATCGTGTTGGACGTGTTTCATTAGAGTAATGTTTTAATATGTTGTCCCATTATGCAGGAAAATCCGGATCTTTGGAAATGGTTAACTGGTCAGGAGCAACCCCCTGAGGCATTGAATATGAATCCGGTGAGCTGACCCTTAATTCAGTCTTCATCTTATCTTTCTTTCCCTCGTACGCCGCATTCTTATATAGTTAAATTTGCAGGTATTCTCTGCAGTGCGTGATAAGGTTATGAACAACCTAAACAACCACACTTCTCCGGAGACGCGTGCAATACCTGGACAGCCATGGGTGAGAGGATGGGATGATATAAAGAAATATCCGGGCAACCCTGTCGCTGGAAATCAGTAGCTGTCCTCCTCATCATAACCTTGGAGGTTTCGGGTTGATCATTTGTAACATATGGAATAAAAACAATAATATGATATATATAATTGTCATTTCTTTCTATACTCCCTGCATGTAATAGTTATCAATAGCGGCTAGCTATAGTAAACAAATAAATTCAACAGCTATACACGGGTTTTTGATTTTTGTGTGCCTATAAGGCATTGAAATTTTCGGTTTAGTGCCTCTTTGGAATTAAATTCCAAAAAAGTGCCTGGCCCCACGCGTTCCGCATTGTGGGAATGCGGAACATGTGGCGTTCCGTATTCCTACAATGCGGAACGCATTAATCAACTGATTAATTACTTAATCAGTTGATTAATTACTCCCTAATGATTGGGGAGTACTTTTGTCTCCCCAATCATTGGTGTACCAATATTATTTACATACAAATTTAATCTAAAAATTATATATTCATTTCGTCTCAAAGTGAGAAAATCGATTTGACATTTGTAAAATTTAAAAAATCAGTATGATAATATTAATAAAAAAATTGAAACAACCCAGTTCAATATGAGTTAAAAATATCATACTAATTTAATTTTTTTTTATCAATACCATACGAATTTTTTAAATTTATAAATGTCAAGTCGAATTTTTTAATAAAATACTTTTTTTGGATTGGGATTCGGTCAAGTTCATTTTAAACTTGAGGGGGTCATATTCACGATCTACACCATTCATTGTAAAATGAACGGTGTAGATCAAAAAAGTAAAATTTTAATCAAACTAATCTACACCGTTCATTGTACAATGAACGGTGTAGATCGTGAACATAACCCCCTCAAGTTCATTTGAACTTGAGAGAATTCCAATCCCTTTTTTTCAAGTGATCAAACTTTATTGAGATGAAATGGATATATAATTTTTAGATTAAATTTGTATTTAGATAATATTTGCTTTTTGTCATTTGTAGTAGATGTATTTTTAATATATTATTTATTTTTAAAATCGTTGTTTAAATAAAATTAATATTATATCGTTTTTTAAAATTATATCATTTGTTAATTTATATCGTTTGTTAATATTAATTTAAAATCGTTTATTAATATTATATATATTTTTAAAATTGTTAAAGTGCCCAAATATTAAAGTTGCTTAATGAGCTGATTAATGATTTAATCAGCTAATTAATACGTTCCGCATTCCTACAATGCGGAACGCGTGGGCCCAGACACTTTTTTGGAATTAAATTTCAAAGAGACACTAAATTGGAAATTTTAATGCTTTATAGGCACACAAAATTCAAAAACCCGCTATACACTGTTTATTTTTGCATCAGATTTGTATGCTTTTCTCAATTGGTAAAATGTGTACAAATGGGAGGGGCATAAATGATAAGAAAAAAGTATCACAATGCAATAGTGCAAAAGAATACTAGTTTGGCTGGGTGAAAATAGATTTTTTCATAGTTGGATGGCACGTGAGTAAAATTGATAAAATCTTTTCAGGATAAAACCATGGCCAATGAAGAAAGAAGATAACAATGGCCTTTGAAATCAAACTCAAAATGTTTTCATTCTCTCTCACAATCCTAACTACTCTTCTCTTAATCTACTCTCTCGGATGCAGTTATGCCTTATCAGAATCAACAAAATCTGCAGACCCAACTCCGGCACCATGGCCGCACCAGTTCCACTCAATTCTGTTCATGAACAACACCGCCGGTAATCTTCAGGCGGTGGACTTATGGTACGACTGGATTAAAGGCCGGAATTTCAACATTATCCAAAACCAGCAAGGGAAGCTTCTCTATGACCTTGAATGGAATAATGGAACTTCCTATATCTACACTCTGGACTCAGCGCAAGAATGCCGGACCCTGCATTTCCCGGTGGGTATTCTAAGACCCGACTGGCTCGATGGAGCTACTTATCTTGGTCAGCGCCAAGTTGATGGGTTTCTCTGCAATGTTTGGGAGAAAGTGGACTTTATAACCTATTATGAGGATGTTATAAGCAAGAGACCAGTTTATTGGGAATTTTATACAGGTACGCAACGTAATTAATAAATTTGCAACTTTAATGTGTGGAATTGTAATATTAAGTAATAATTGTGTGGTTTTTGTGATATGCAGGGATGGTTGCTCATGTGATGACGTTTGAAGTTGGAGCGGTGCTGGAGGATGAACAATGGCAAGCTCCGGTTTACTGTTTTCAGAATACGGAGGTGGAGGAGCGAAATTCTGTTCTTGAATCTGTTGTTAATGGTAAAGCTTTTCAAGGGTCGATGATGAGAGGAGGTGTTTAATTATTTTATTGTGTAGTCTTTATAATTTGGAACTTGCTCAGGTTGATGATGATCTTTTAGCCTTGGAATCTGAATAAAGTTTAGTGTTCGTAGTCTTGATTTTGTGGGCAGTTTGATTTTTCCTTTTCAAGTAACGTAGGCATAACAAAGGAATTCTAATTGTAGCAGTAACAAATTATATTTCTTGTCTTCAAAAGAAAATAAACAAAAAAACAAGAAGAGTCATTGATGTTGATGCATAAACAAGTAACAAGTTCATCTTTTAGCACCAACTATTTGCAAAACATTTTGTCAAATGTTTATAAATAGTCAGGAAACTCATTCATTTTGTCAAATCCTGTTTTGGCATGATGTAGTTCTGAAACTACGATGGCTGCATTAAATTTGAGTGTGATGGGAAGAGCCCTTGAACTTCTCATCGGCTATCTTCATTTGTTTATCAAACATCACCTGAAGTTTCCTCGACTGTTCCTCAATTCTCAACTGTAATTTCTGAATCTGTGAGGATGATAAAATCATGGCTTATTCTCCAAAAAATGCCAAACCTATACGTTTTGTGTCAATTATAGCCAAACCTTTAAAAATCACCAGATTTAGCCAAACCTTATATGTTCTGTTTCTTTTTTAGCCATTTTTGAATCGAACCGGTTTTTTTGACACCGTGTCGTACACGTCACCGCCAACTAAGCAATTGGCTGGCATGGCAATTGAAATATTTAAATAAGGTTTGGCTATAAATGACAAAAAAAAAAATAGGTTTGGTATTTTTTGGGTGAATAAACCTAATTTTAAATTCAAGCCAATTTTTAAATTTAATAATTAGTAAATTAATTATATCATTTATGAAATTTATATATATTTAAAAATAATTAATATTTCCTATTTAATACTAATTAAAATTAATTTTAATTTTTTATTAAACCTAATTAAATCTAATAAATTTATATTATAATATATTTTAATGAATATGTAATTAAAAAAATGAATTAATGTATTACTTTGGAATTGATGTTCAATTAAATTTGGTGAAAGGATTTAATGTTCACGATGATTTTGAATTTAATTTATTATTTTTAATGTTGTTGAGATCTTGTTATGACTGGATTTAGATAATAAATAAAATAGTTATGTGTAAATTAAAGTAAGTTTTTGGCTATACCGAGTAAAATGACATATGCGTTTATGCTTATAAACATCATGATATATATTGATTACACACAATGAGCTTCATTTTTTAAAGGAAAAAAAAAAGAGAAAATAATTACATTCGTCCTTCAAATAAGCAGTCTATTCAGTGATTATTTTTATGTTTATGTGTGTATAGTTAAATTATGAACACTGTCGTATGTTTGTTGTGTATATTACTCTCAGATTGTTCGTCGGAAGACGGATAATTGGGTCTCAAACGGCGGCGGTGTCAAAGAACCGACGACTGGAATTAAGAAAAAAAAAATTTAAGATGAATATGATATTTTTTGTTTTTAATAGAATTTAAATTAATTATATATCCATCAAATATGTAAAAAGATTTATTAGAATTATTTAAATTTAGTAAAAAAATAAATTAATTTTAATTAGCGTTAAATAAAAATATTATTTTTTAAATATATATGAATTCTATTATAATATAATTAATTATTTAATAATTTAATTTTAAAATTAGTTTTATTCACCAAAAAATACCAAATCTATGCATTTTGTGTCAGTTATAGCCAAACCTTATTTAAATGTTTCAGCTGCCACCAGCCAATTGCTTAGTTGGCGGTGACGTGGACGACACGGTGTCAGAAAAACCGGTTCGATTCAAAAATGGCTAAAAAAGAAACAGAACATATAAGGTTTGGCTAAATCTGGTGATTTTTAAAGGTTTGGCTATAATTGACACAAGACGTATAGGTTTGGTATTTTTTGGCGATTAAGCCTAAAATCATTAATAGCAGAAAATTCACAAAGTGAAGTAAATTTGAAATTAATAGCATACCTCAAGCTGTAAGGCTTCAGTGATCTCCATGCTCCTGTTTGAGAAAAGAAGTGAGGGTAGAGCTCAATTGCATTGGTCTCCATATATATACAATAGATGTAGTCTGTAGTCTGTAGACATCACTAAAAACAAATGACTCGAGCAAGAAATACCATATTGACGATGATGACCATGTTTTTGTTTTAGCTTATTAATCCTTGTCTAACACCTATGATTTTTGTTATCTCTTTTTAGAAAAACAAAAATTAAAAAATATAAAGAACGCTTCATTATTTATAATTCTTATAATAAAAGTTATAAAAAATTAAATTATATTAAATTAAAAATATATTTTATTAAAAGTATATGATAAAACTCATTAATAAATAAGTTTATACTAAAAATTAAATTTAAATAAATAATATATATATATATATATATATATATATATTAATAACTCGTAACATCGTCATATATACATATATTCTAATCAATTTAATTAAAATAATAATATTAATTTCATTTATAATTGAAGCTATATGATAATTTATTAGGGGCGAAGCAACCTCCGATTATACATATATCACTAACTCTAGTATAATGGAATGAAATAGGCCCACGAGCCCAGAAAAATTTCAATCCCGGATTAAAATTTCTTGATCCGAATTTTCCTTATGTCTTACCTCGTACCTGTTATACCATTAGAGAAGCAACCAGGATTAAAATATAAAGGACATTACTCATAAAGAAAAGTAAGGAATACCACGATAGCCAAAGGAACTGCTGAAAATTCTCTGCCAAAAAAACACATACATATCGCTCTGAATATCAAAATAATAGGAAATGTCAGTTTAGCCTACAACATAGAGGGACATCTCACTATAGAAAGTACAAGTGAAGAAGACGAGTATACTATATAAATCATTTTACCCTTAAATTCTAAGTTATTTATTCTTTACTCTTTCTATTCTTACTTGCCTCTTTTTTACCAAATACTTACCTGACCGTCGAAGTGAGCGTCCGAAAAATTCCTTCCGGCAATTTTTCTAACTGTCTTTTTTTTAGATACCAGAGCTCTAGCAAATCACCCCCCCGTTTTCATTACAATTTATGTATAAATAAGTAATTTATCAATAAATGTTTTGCAAATAGTTAATTTATGTATGTATAATTTTACATGAAGTCTCGTAAAGCCTAACTCGAGCCTGCAATGGGCCTAATTTTTGATGAGTTGGATTCGACTTCCATTATTATACAATTTTCCACGTAGGTCGCAAAAATTCGGTTTGAATCTATATAAATTTAATGTACTCACCGAGTTTGGATAGTAAAAATAAGGCCCAAAACAGATTCAGAACTAAATGAAAAATATTCAAACCTGGTTGGATCGACCCGAGCCCGCTCAAATCCGGCTATAAATAGGTCTCCAATACGCCAAAAAAAAGTTAATTAATAAAGGGTTAACAAGAAAATTACTTAATTTTTAGGGAGTTTTAAAAAAATACCTATATACATATATTTTGAAAAATACTGTTTGACCAGTTTGTGTAGAAAAATACGTTTGACTTTTAAAAGGTTTTAAAAATACGGTTTTTGATAATAAAAATACGGTTTTTATTCTAAAAAATATGGTAGGTTTGCTAACAGTTTTCTAATAAAAAATTTATTATCAGTATACTAACAGTTTGCTAGTAGTTAATTAAAATTTTATAAATTTACTTTTAATATATTTTTTGAATTATAAAATGAAAATAAGTTGTTAATTAATTTACTATCAGTTTACTGATAACTTTTTTACTATTAGTTTACTAACGGTTCACTAACAATTTACTAACAGTCAAAATTAATTTGTCTTTAGTTTACTAACAGTTCATTAACGGTTTTATAAAATTTTAAACCCATAAATTCATAATCCATTAATTTAACAATGAATTTAAGAGAGCCAAATTGTCTAGTATATGGATATTTTAATCAAAACCCAAACAGAAGAGAAGAGTTTTTGTCTTCTGTTTCTATTTTTTCATTAATGGCTTCCTTATCAAATCTTGTTAACATATCTGCTTACCCTGCTCAATGACTCCTGAAATCATCAACTACCTATTTCTCTTCTTTTGTTAATATATCATTCTCTCAAAAATAGAAAGCAATTCATGAGCAAATGGCAGAGCGATCCAACACTGATTTTCTCAGATCCATCGCTGCCGGCAAACCCATCAACTCCAGCAAATCTAACCATTATTTTATACGCTACCCTTAATTTCTTTCCTCTTCTTTGGAATTGGTTTTTATAAACTCTTCTTCATGTCTAATTACTTCAACTTGATTGTAAGGAAAGATGATGCACTAACAGCGGCATCGGCGGAATCGAATTACTAAAATTTAAAATCTTTATGTGATTTGCTGTGGAATCGAAATAAAAAAAATGGAGGAATAGGGTTGTAGCAGAGATAGGTTCATACAGAAAAAAATGGCGAAGATAATTGAAAGGAAAACAAAAGAGTAGATTCAAACCATACTTTTGCAATCGACAAAGTATGTATGTAAATTGATTAAATATTCTTCGATACGGACTAATCAAACAATACAAGTGAGATTATTTGCTGTTATGCAGGTACTGTCTAATTTCCTCTAATTTTTAAAATACTTTTCAGGAGAATTTCAATTGCGGATTAAAAGCAATAGGCAAAAATACTTAAAAAGCCCCCACCTTTGATTTTGTTTTTCAATTGCACCACCACGTAGGAGAATTTTCAATTACACCCTATTTAGTGTTTTCAGTTTTCGTCTGTACCCCAATTGACTAAAATGACCTCTTTTTATTTAGAAAAAAGTTTAAATTAATCCTTTATATACTAATTTATTTGTTTTTTTTCAAATGGAAAAAATAATGATACAATCCCTCTATTTAGTTGGTTTTAATAATTTTATCATTAAATTAATTAAATTATCAATTTTTCTTATTTTGAGGTACAGATGAAAACTGAAAACTCTAAATAGGGTGCAATTGAGGATTCTCCTAAGTGGTGGTGGAATTGGGAAAAAGTTTAAAGGTGGGGGAGTTTTCAGTATTTTTGCCAAAGCAATACATTTCTGATACGAATTTGTTTTAAAAAAATACCCTTTCCTTGAATTTTTCTATAATTTTCCATAAAAAAAAAAAAAAAGAGAATGGCTACAAACCACCAAAAAGCCCAAAACCCACATTCAGCAACAGTACTAGCAAAAGCAACCAAGCCACAAAACTCCAATTTTCCTCAAATCACTAGTCTCTGATTCTTCTGCTATTCCACAAACCGAGTCCTCAGAACCCACTACTCTTTTATTCATCCACCCACTCTTTTACTATTGAGCTTTCCAATCTTCCTGCTGTTTTTTTTTTGAAGAAGATGGTGACGGGTGTTTGGCTGCGGATGGTAGCATAAAACACCAAAGGCTCCGAAAATGGTGGACGGGTCGAGCTCTTCTGGGTCAGACTCGGAGTCAAACGGGTGGAGCAGAGCTCGAGGATTAGTAATAAAGAGTCTAGTTTTAATAGGAGGTGCCATTCTTGTTAAACGCCTCACCAAGTCCACTACTCGCTGGGACCATGCCCGTCTCGTTTCTCAGTCCCTCACCGGTGAAAAAGTAATCATTTTCCTTTTCATTTCTGTTTTCTAATACTGTTTATGTCTTCATTTTATTATTCATTTGTGTTTTTTTTTTAGTTTTCGAGAGAACAAGCAGCTAGGGATCCTGATAACTACTTCAACATTAGGTTGGTAACTTTATTTTAAGTGAATTTTGGTATGAATTAAGAATTAGTACTAGCAATTTTAATTTTGAAGTTGCAATTTTTGCCTTTAGAATTGGATCATGTTTGCTTGATTGTTTTTAGTAAATGTGTAATGCAGAATGCTTACATGTCCAGCAGCAGAGATGGTGGATGGTTCTAAAGTGTTATATTTCGAGCAAGTTAGTTGAGCTCCTTACTTCTAGTTATTATTTTAGGGTTATTTTGAAAAAAAATAAAAGCAAAGGTCTCACCTTTTTAACGAGTTAAGCACGCCTTCTAAAACTGGACACAAAAAAGCCAACTTTTCATTTCTCGGCATTTTACAGCTGAATGTCGTTATCCGCTGTTGTATTATTCATTTAAAAACGCCAAAAAACAACATTTTTTGGTGAAAGAATACTGCTTTTGGGCCAGAAAGCCGAAAGGTTTAGTATTTTTGTTTAAAAACGTGCTTAAATTGCTAAACAAGTGAAAGGTGGTTTTTTTTGCAAGTACCCCTATATTTTATTTGATTATATTGAACTTTAGTCTTAATACTTTTCGTTTATCATATAACATATTTCTTTTTAAATTCTTTTAGGCATTTTGGAGGACTCCTCAAAAGCCCTTTCGGCAGGTGATTTACTACATTCTAATTCCTTTACTTTTGAGGTGTAATCTTGACAAGTTATGATTATTTGATATTTATGTTGCTAATTAGATTAGCTTTTACTACATTCTTAAATATCCAGTTTATGTATCTCTTGGTATTCTTATATGCAAATTGTTGTTGAACTTTTATGATAGGATTTTACTACATAGAGTAGTAACTAGAAAGTATGTTTCTTGTTCTTGTGTTCATAGCGCTTTTTGCAATAAGAATCCTGACATTTATTTTATTGGCTTTGTTGCAGAGATTTTATATGGTCAAGCCCTGTCCCAAGGAATTGAAATGCGATGTTGAGGTGAGTGTTTCTGCTATTAATTTTTGTGCAAGAGCCTATACGTAATAATACTCTGCATTGTTAGTGATCTTAAGTTTATGTTTATGTACTTCAAAATATCACCTTCTATCTAATATTCGGGCAAGCTTTAGGAGTCGACGGCATTAATGCAATTACTGTAGTACTACCGTGCTTATTAACTGTTAGCAAGTATATAATATATATATCTCCCGGATCCCTTTACATGGATTATGCTATTTTCCTCGCATCATTTGCTTGAAACCCTTTGAACAATTATGATATGCTAGAAATTTGTTGAGTAAAACCTGGGGATTAACCACAATTAAAGACGATATACCTTTTAATATTTTTTCTTTATATGTACTATAACGCTTTACAGACTTATAAAAACTTGGACTGTTTTTTTCTTCCCTTGATCCTGCTATTAAATTTTCCCGTCAAAGAACTTTTTCATCTGTTTACTGCAACAGCTTTGTTTGGCTGGCTATTTCTTATCAATTCCTTTTTCCACCTATGCCTGATTTTGTGGTTAATTACCCTTTAATGCCTATTCATTTTGAGGCAGAGGAGAATTTTCTTAAACATGTTAAACAGCCTAGAATTTTGCAATAAATCAACAGGTAAGCTCTTATGCCATTAGAGATGCAGAGGAGTACAAAAACTTCTGTGATCGCCCAAAGGATCAGCGTCCGCTTCCAGAAGAAGTTATTGGTGTAAGCCTCGTGTACATATTTAGATCATGACTTCAATACAATATCATGAGGTCTCAAATATGATCAGGATGTTCTACTACTAAAAATATTCTCTCCACATTGCCATATATATGATCAGGACATTGCAGAACATTTGACAACAATACATCTTAATCGCTGTGACCGTGGAAAGCGCTGTTTATATGAAGGTTCTACTCCCCCTGGAGGATTTCCAAATTCATGGGTATATGCTTCTCGACTTTATGACATTGCACTATACAATTAACTATATCCCTGTAATTTATGTTTGCTTCCAATTTAGATCTGCAAGTTAGCCAATTTGTGCTAATCTCTACTACTCTGACAGAATGGAGCAAGCTTCTGCACTTCTGAACTAGCGGTTTTAAAAAACAATGAAATACATACTTGGGATAGGGGCTACGATGATGATGGAAATCAGGTTAGCTTCAGGGTTTTGCTTGAATTTCAAGTTTTAACATTATCTCATTCAGAATGAAGCAAAAAAATTATACAATATAATGTGTCAGTTTGAAAATTGCTAGTGTTTTGGTGATTGCAGGTTTGGGGAGTAAGAGAAGGTCCTTACGACTTCAAGCCTGCGCCAGCCTCTAGTGTTAATGACATGTTTTCTCCCTTGAATTTCCCTCCTCCGCTATCAATGGAGAAACGGATACAGGGTTCTTTCGTCTTGCAGGAATGATCACTTGCTACATACATACCAACCATTTGTAAAGTTTCAGCTATGAATTATTTTTTCATTTTTCTCGTCCAAGTTGTATGACCTTATTTAACATCATTTTTCTTTCTTAGATAGATAAAAGTGTAGCACTACTAATGAATAATGTGATGTGCTAGATATTTGAATGTATATGACATAGTAAAGTCATTCACTTGGCTATGAATTATAATGCAAGCACATTAGTTAGTTCATATGAGTTTCAATTGATTAGTCCTTGTATTTTAGGGGTCATCAAACCAAATTAAATCACAGCTGATATTCCTCCTTTCAAAATCGAACTAGATAAATTTAAACTGAACCAAATCTGGTTTGGTTTTTGCACCTCTATTGTATTTGATGAGACATTATTGTTTCAAACTGTAGATTTCTTGGGAGTTCCTAGCTCTGTTCATTCTGCTATTCAGTTTATTCAGTAGATGCATTCATACTCTTGCAGGCAGGAATAAGTTTACAACATCACCAATGCATCAAAATTGATGAATCATACTATCAAACGAATTAGATAAAAATACAGGAAATGCTCTGTTTCTGTTCTGTGAACTCAAAACACTGACAAAACACTACTCTACAAGCATATTTGGCCGGTGGAGTTGTTCTGTTTCAACCTTGGAAGGAGCTATTTAGGTAGAAGTATAAAGCAGCAAGAGCTACAACTCCTACCGCAATCGCAATCGGCAATGCTCGCCTGCCAAGTTTACATATCGAATTAGACTCTGCATTTAAAGCCGGAAAAGATAAGTAGAAACATCAAATTATACTCACCCGACTGCTTCGTCTCTCTGGAGTTCCGCTTTACGTGCTTTTCTAACATCTGTTTGATTATCGTTTTTGGTGACAGGAGGTGCATATGTCTTGAATCTCCTTTTCGGAGCACCACAAACTGCACCATCCATTTTCATTTTATACCATTGCCAACAATCAAATATGTAAATTTAATAGAATCATCTAAGTTCAGAAGAGAAGAAGGAAATACCAGGACAGAAGTATTTGTCAGGCAACTTCTCAAATGGAGTCCTGTCATTGTAAATGTACCTGCAGTCACCAAACTCATGCTAAATTATAACTATTTCGTTCTTCAATAACTGTTAAACAAATAATAGATTCAGTTAAAATGAAACTAAAGTACCCGCAATCGCGACAAATGTAAGCTTGCTTGGAAGCAGCACGCATGGAGAATCTTGGAGCAGAAGCAAGAGTGTGGCGTTGGTTTGAAGGAAGCAAGAGATGAAGTGCCGGAGCAAAGAAACAAGATTTCAAAGCAAAACGATCAGATGGAGGTCTCAGGCCAGCATTGGTGTTAATGGGAGCTAGAATTGAGGGTAGTGATGCTGAGTTTGAGGCTTGAAGGCTGGTGGGTACATGCAGGGCTGCCATTTTTGTGTGTTTCAACACTAGCTAGTACTGTACAGAAAAGAGACGAGAAGATAAGAGAAGAAAAATAGTTGTGTTATTGGCTGTTGTGTTTGTTGTAGATCAAAAATGATGTGGAAGCGTGGCTTTCATGCTTCCCACACAAACACCAAACATCTTTCTAGGCCTTTTTGCCCCACTTGTCCTGTGCCTCCTTTTCAATCAAATACTTTTTAAATAACTACACTTTTAAGCTGTTTTAAAAAGAATTTTGAACTTTACTTTATTATTTTAAGTCCCTAAATTTCAGTTTTTGTATTAGTGTATACTTCCGATCTTATTTTGCTTATATGGCATATAATTGTATTGTTGACGTGATAAATATTATCTAAATATTCTAATTCAAATGACTCATCTTCGTAATTAGATCGGAAATACCCTCAACTTATCAATTTGGAGTTAGTCGCACCCTAAAATTAAAATAATGTCAATTTGATAGTCAAGGAGGTATCTGAGCCAAAACTGACAAGTTGAGGGTTTTCATTTTTCGAAGCAGCGAGCTTTAAGCCTTTTGATCTTTCGTCCCAAATTAGAGGGTCAAACTGGACCTTTCTTCAATATAAGTATATTACTGAGACAAAGCTTTCAGACTAAAGCAAGTACAAAATTATTATACACTACATGAGGCCACTAACTGTAAATGGCTAATGAGCTCATACCAATGCATAATTCAACAAATGGTGACAAGTTTCGAGAATTACTTTACATTTTTGATAAACTCTGTCAAATGGCAGGCTCAAGAGAATGAATGCTAAAATTTGCAGTTTTGTGTCAAGACTGCTACCATGGTTTCAGGTCGCCGACAGGACCTGCTGTCCAGTTCAAGATCTTCTCTCCCGGCTTTAAGAAAACGCTGCGATCATGTGGCAATTTACGTGCAAGTCCATTCAGAACTTGATGGAAAGCATCTCCTGCTTGAGCAGGTTGCGGAAACAGCATTGCCTGTTTCATTGAAGGGTTTGCGAGCAGTCTCTGCTTCCTCAGTATTACTTCAGGTGGGATTGAAGTGAGAATGGTGTCCAGGTCGGGCACGTCTTTCTCATCAACAAACACCCCAATTTCTTCCCACGGAATTGCATCCGCAAAAGGTAAAACGATGTCATCGGCTATAATAACAGGAATGCAACCAAATATCACGGCTTCCACCAATCTCGGACTCCATGGAGCCCAGCCAAGTGGACATAAACAGAATACAGCTCTTTGCATGTCTTCATAGTATGTAGACGGATGCTCTGTGGATATGTCAAAAAGCGGATTGTCCTTGAAATTCTCCCACACTGCTGCTCGTGCACCTCTGTCATATTTTAAAGCAAAGAGGCATTCGGTCAAAATCTTGCTTCAACAAAGCATCAATGCTGAGGATCAATTGGAAACTTGTGGCATTCTACTCCCCTCCATTTGTACAGCATTTTAGCAAAAAAACTATAAATAGTTTGAATATTTAGCTTACTTTGCAAAGTTGCTAGAAGGTTCATGCCATTACTCAGACATGACATTTCTTATATACAAGTTTCTTTAATATGGTTTGTTAAAGAAATGCTTGTGGAACAAATTGAAGAAACTCGACACTTAAAGCCTTTTCTGTTAATTTGAAAGAAAAAAAATGAGAGATACCTTGCATAGTAGCCACCCTCTGGGTCATTTCCTACGTCATAAAACAACCCTCGGAAATAGACAAAAATAGATCTAGGAGTTTTCTCAGGAATCAAGTGGGCTTGCATTTTCTGTGGAGGGGCATATGGGGGAATTGTGATTGATCCCTCATTCAAACAAACATGATTCCGCTGTCCAAAAGTTTGCACTAAGGTAGCACGTTGAAGCAAAGGAAGAATTCCTCTTCCAATAGCCTTCTCTTCCTGCAAAAGCATAGGTGACATAATACCATAACATCAGACTTAAGTGGAAAATTTCACAAGAGAAAAAAAGAGAGAACGATTACAAAATTAACCGGATAAAACAAAAAATTATTCTACACATCAACATATTGATGCAGAACAGGAAACAGACATTTTAGGGTCTTTAGGAATCCATAAAATCAGGCCAATTGGTTCAAATTGCATAAAACAGACTTGTCAGTATAGTCACAAGAACGACAAACGTGAAACATATGGATTTACTCACTTGATAATGGAAGCATGCTCCAAAGTCATGGGGCACTACAAAAAAGTGATCAGCTCCTTCGGTCCGATTCCAATAAGGCCAGTTTGAAGAAATAAGCTGAATTGCACTTCTCATCATTCTAGGGGATTTAAAAGGCAAAGGGAGGCCATTTGGAGTCAAGTCACAAGTGGTGTATACAGGGGTATAAAACCAATCAGCTTCCTCAGGGTTTAGAGTCCGGACAGCGCTAGATAACACAAACCGATGCATAAAGATCTCAGCAGCAAACATGTGGGTGAGACATCTTTGATCCTTTTGAAGAATTTTCTTATTGTATTTGCTTGGAAGTTCATAAACAAAAACTTTTAGTCTTCCCACAGGATCATCATCCAAAACATCACCAGCACTACCTACATATTACACAATTCAGCCAACAATAAATATCTCATATTTAACTTTATACATGGTTTAACATCTTCCACTAATTCAACATATCTGACATTATAATACCATGTATCAGAATTCTAAAAGAATGATATTTTCTTAAGCAGCAAATGATAATTATTTTGCATAGCATGGTCCTTCAAGACTCGAATTTTGGATTACTCCAACTCAGATATATCACCTAGACAGATCTATGTTTCATAGTCTCTATCCCAATGCAATGTGATATGGATTTCTGGTGCTTGGCATCTCTTCTTCATTCAATAATTCAACTAGCATTTATAATAACTGGTAGGGCCACTGAGACACCAGCAACTCTAACTACAGAAACTTCATATATTCAACTCAGATCAATCGAGTCTAAATAGTTGAGGTCAAACTCAATTACAGGGAACCTTTCACCATTCTGTTTTGCTGAAGACAAACTTGAAATACAATGAGCTTCAAATATTAACTCTAAACCATCTCCTAGCAATTGCAGTGCTTACTTGGCATCTTCTGCCTTAGACAAGCATTTACGGAAGTGTATAGCAGACATCACACCACCTTTAACTATGAAAAGCAAACAAAAAAATATAATTAAAATTAACTTTTCCTTCATTTAGGTTCATCCTAAATAAACCCTTTCAATGCTTCCTCATTCCCTTTTGTTGTTAGCATGTAACTAAAACAACGCAAGCTAGGACTATAGCCAAATGTAGCTTAAAACTGGGTACAAAGCCAACGTGAAAATGCATGATATTGCAATTAGAAACTGAAACTGAGAGGAACGAAGCTACTAGATTGGGAATATTAGTTGAGTTAAACTATGCATCCACTTGACTTCAACCATTTTAATCGTCGAGTCTTCAACTAATACCATGCTTGATAATTCGCATTTCTAACTTAATTTTGCATATTCAAGAAACACCATGCTCTTACTTTCAAGCTTCAAACCTGCTCTTTGCTTCAAGCATGGATAAGGTAAAAGACAGCTTACACCAATGTAAAGACTCTGAATTAGAGATCCAAAATTTAGATAATTACAAAATTATATCTAGATTATACATGCATCATGCATGTTAGAGCTGATAAATTAAGAGAAACGTTTAAGTAAGTTTTCTACCTCAACCAACTAGATGTAGAAAACAGTTTGACTAGAGTTCAACCTTAGACTAAAATAGAAAAAAACTAAAGCCCAAATCTATATTTTAGCTTAAACTCAATCAGATCGCAGTAATCTATCATAACCAACTTATTTATCAGAACTAACAGAAACCCTAAAGTCAGTTAACAGTTAAAACCAGAAATTTGCACAAATCAACCCATTACTGAACAACAAAAACATTAAATCTGACCTGAAATCCTCTCAGTGCGTTGGTTGGTGCCGAGCTTCAAAGCACCAAGATTTGATATAAAAAAAGCATGCAAGAAAATCCCACAAAAAGCCCACTTCCAAATCTCCATTTCTAAAGCATAAAAAGAAAAAAATACACAATAAATAAAAGAAAAAAACAGCCCAATCAAGAACTCAAGGAAGAATGATTCTTGAAGAAAAGATTGTGGTTGAAATGTCACAAGAAACAGTAGTTACAGGGTTTCTTTGAAGAAGAAAAAGAGTGATAAAGAAAGTTGAGCAAATAAATTTGAAGAAGATTATATTTCCTTAAATGATGATTAAGGTGGTAAGTAATATTTAATCTGAAGGAAGGGGCTGTTTGGCTATTATTTTCTTTTTGTAATCTGATGAAAAGTCCACTTCATTACCACCTCTGTTTTCTTCCACCTTCAATATATTTCTTTTTCTGTCTTTTTATTACTTTGCTCTAATACTTGTCTTTTATAGTCTTAGTGATTCAATTTTTATAACCAATGAAGATAAATTTTTAGATAAATCAAGTTTATTATGTTATTTATAGGTTAAACCGGTTATATTATAATATTTTATTAAAATAATGGTAAATTATAATAAATATATTTAGATTTTAATGATGATATTATAATTTTATCATCATTTTAATTAGGTGTTTTAATTTATGAATGACGTGATAGACTCAGTTTATCTAAAAAATTCTCCCCAAGAAATTATAGTTTAAACGGTACTCCCTCCACCCCATTTTAAAAGTCTTATTTTTTTACACACAAATTTAAAAAATATTTATTATCAATGTCTTTTTATGTTTTTGCATGTTTTATCTCTATTAATGATAATGATAATTTCCACAGAATTTTAAAAAGATGAATAAAAAAAGATAAAAAAAATGGATTTTTAAAAAAAATATAAAAAAAATATGAGAGTTTCTAAGTGAAAAATCTCAAAATAGAATATGAGACTTTCTAAATGGGACAGAGAAAGTATAATTGATCGTTCATTGATCCTTCGTTATATATAATTATTAAATTTAATTGATATGAATTAAAATTGTAAGTCACTGAAAATTTATATGAAATTAATATTTTAGTTGATTATTATCATTGTTAATTTATTTTATTTAATATTTTTATTTTTACTAGTTTAATTTAGAATATAAAAAATATCACAGATTTAATTGCTCAAATAATAATTTAGTTAATTAATTTATTATTAGATTAATTTTTCAAAGGTTTGATGCTCTATTTATTATTTACTGTTTAATCGTGATATTGTTTATTTGTAATTTTTGTTACATATAAAAAGATGAATGCTATTTTTGTTTTTATTTTTTAAAAAGATAGTTTTATATAAATAAAAAATAAAAAATTTATAGTTAATTTACACTATTATGAGTGTATACAACTAGTCAATATCTCTCTCTAATATTTATGTTCTCACTTCTCTCTAGAAAAAACTTTAATTCACTTATCTTTTTGAGGGTGGGAGAAGATGATCTTTCCGGCTAGCCGAAAAATCATCTTCTCTCTGCCTAAACTACTAATTATTATAGATCTACTTTCTATTTCAATAAATCTTTGTCAAAAATTTAATTTCAAATTGGGTCTTTTATGATTTTATCATATTGGAATAAATCTTAAGGTCGTTGCTACCTCTTTTGTTTTGATTTTTAGATCTACCAAGTATCTTTAGTGTTTGATCGTTCTTCAAATTCATGTCTTTGTAGATCTAAAATAGAAAAATTTGTGACTTCTATCTTTATAGATCTAGATGAAGATGATTGATTGTTTTGCAAAAATACTACACTTCAACGGTTCGAGCGGATTTTTCGGCTCATTGGAAGAAGAAGATCAAAATCTCCGTTCGACGGTCTATCTTTATGTCAAGTTTGCGGGATCCATGATTAGACTTCTTTATAATCTTTGCTTGTATCACGTTTATTGCCTTTTATTTGTCGCTACAACTTTGAAAGATCATATGAAAAAAAATATTATTGTTATATGGCTTTCATCCTTATATTGTTATCTTCATCAATAGAACTATCGTTGGAAAAAAAAATTAGTTAATATAATTGTAAAAATACTGGCATAAGATGTATTTGAAGTTTTTTTTCATAATCTTTGACCAAGTTAAACAAAATAAAATTTTGTGAATATATAATTTAAATTTAAAAATCTTCAATATAAATTTAATTTTTTTTTTAGAAAAAAAAAAACAAAAGGAGAAAAATATTCTATTGTTCCTTTAACACTTTAAATAATAAGTGCAGTTGGGCTTTCAATTTGAATTAGGTGTTCGATTCAGGGTCATGGGGAATGGGCTCGACATTCGACTTGTCTAGCCTCATTTGACTTCTAATTCAGTTTTGTTTTCATAATCTTTGACGAAGTTAAAAAAGTTTAGAGAAATTATGTAAAATATTTTCTCATTTAATTATTAATTTTGGATTTATAGTATATTCTGATTGATATTTATTTGGACGTAACTCGCAAAAAATTGTCAAAATATGTCAAATTTTTGAAAATACATTTTTATATTAAATAACTTAGTATTTATAAAATTTGTATTCAGCTTCTAAATTTATAGGCCGAGATGAAAAAAGTCAAATTTTAAAAGTGGTTTAAAGTAGGCGATGGAAGATAAAAAAAACTAACCATCAAATTTTCTTTTCTTTTTTCTATTATAAAAAAGGCCTAATCACTCAAAAACCCCTCACCTTTAAACTTTTTTTCAATTCCACCCCGACGTTGAAAATTTGTCAATTTTACCCACTTTTGAATTTTCCGTTTTCAATTGTACCCCAATATTTTAATTTTTGTTAATTTTTTTACTTAAATGATGAAATCATTCAATTAATTAAGTCTAAACATGAAATTAAATTCTTTTTTATTCAAAAAAGTACAAATAAGTCCTTTATTTTTAAAAACTAACTAAAAACCATAATCAAATTAACACTAATTTAAATTCTTAATTAATTTAACTAAATTTAAATAAATTTTAAAAATATATGATTAATATATGCGAGACATGGAGAATGTTTTAAACAAATTTCCAAACGCAAAAGACGTTAATTTAATTTTTCAGGGTACAATTGAAACACAAAAATGCAAAATAGGGTAAAATTGACAAATTTTCAATGTCAGGGTATGATTGAAAAGGGGCTAAAAGGTCGGGGTTTTTTTTAAGACATTAGGCCTATAAAAAAACAGTTTAAAAAGTAAAAGTCTACCATTTTATCATTGATGATAGCCAATTTTTATTTTATTAAATTACCTTTTTACATTAATTAAAATAAAATTATTGTACCTTTTTAAAAAATTATTTAAAATTTTAATACTAAAAATGTTTAAAAAATATTTCAACAATAAAGGTAAAAATATTAGTTAGATTGTTACAACTTTATTTTTTATTGATAAAGTTTACATATTTGTTTTTTGTAAAATTTGTTTGAGTTTTAAAAAGTCGAGTTTGTCTTTTTCTTCTTTATGTATATAAAAAATTATATGTAGTTTCATGCACATTAAGTGAATTTATCTCATAAATTATATTTACGGATTTTTATTATTGAATTTTTTTGATATTATTTAAGATTACTTGCATATAAAATCAGATAACCACAACCTTTTACGTTGTAGCGCTTTAAGTACAATTTTTAATACTTGACAGATAAAAATCAACATTTCATTTTATGGCATTTTCAAGCACCAAAATATTTTTGGCTTAATAGAAAAATTAATTTAAACTTTTATGATTTTTGCAATTTTATCTAAATTCTTTAATTTTTGCGATAATATCCCGATTTATTAGTTAGTTTCTATTCTAGCTAATTTTTTTCTAGTCAATTTAATTGTTTTAATTTTTAGTTGAAATTATAAATTAACTCCGTAATAAACAAAACTTTTTTTTTCAGAATTTTGAAATTCAACTTTTTATATTAAAAAATAAAAAATAATATTAAAATCCAATTGTAAATTCTCTTACTTTTTCGGTTGTTAAAAAAAAAATGAATCTCGAACTAAAAATGACCGGAAAAGAGAAATAAATCTAATAAGTATTGAGTGATTTATTTAAAATTTACATTTATTGAAAAAAATGACTGAAATTGCAATAAAATGTTTAGTTTATGATATTTTAACAAAATAAAAATAAAAAGTTAGAATAAAATTATAACAATATGCAAAAATTTGGATTTATTTTAGTGCTAGGCAATTTTTATTTTTTCATATTAAACAATGCCGTTTTAATGATTTGTAATTGGACTGACTGAAATGATATTCATAATGATCTTGTGTTGTAAAAGCCAAAAAGAAATGAAAGTAAATTTTTTTTATTTCAAAATCTTAAATATTATACTTAAACCCCCATTAACACACAAAGTGTTACTCCCTCCGGTTCATTATATTTGTTGCATTTAAAAAAAATAAATTGATTCATAATATTTATTATTTTATAATATAAAGAGAATATTAATTGCTAATTTTTTCATTTTTGCCCCTCATTAATTTATTGAAAGAATATAAAACAAATAAAAATAGCTGTTATAAATATAAATAAATTTCGATGTAGAGATAATTTAATATAAATATTTATAAATTAAAATATATTAATTGTTTTTGTAATTTTTACGTTAAAGATAAATACGATAAATATTATATACCGGAAGGAGTATTATTTATAAAGAAAAGCAATTGATGGAACAACGGAAATAGTGAAGAAACTAGAAAGCAAATTAGGAAGGTTGGTCATATTAATTAAAGAAAATGATGGATCACGACGTTTTTTCTTCTATTAATGTCATGATCTGTCACGGCCCGGACATTTTATGATGCAGCAAACTATTCACATCCATCTGGACATGATAAATTCTTTCTTTTCTGAAACAGAAATTATGTTTCACTATATAATGTCTAATAAAAAAATTTATTTTCGGCAAAAAACCTATCCAGTTCGAGTGAGGATTATTTTGAATGTAAAATATTTAAAGGTGTCATTTTATAGTTGAAATCCGTTCAAGACACGGTATGGTCAAACAAAACAAAATGTCTAATTATGAGATGGCTTATATTTTCACTTATATAACTCGAAATTGGTCTATTCATAAAGTTAAACTTGCTGATCACTTTGCTCAAATATAAATTGAGTTTCAGAGTAATAAGTCTAACACATAACCTAACCACCAAAATAACTTTCCAACTGCCAGCTGCCCCCTAATTATATCAAAATCCATTCTAAAAGTGATTTACAACAGTATCAATCATAAATGACAAATTAATAATAAAAATTTGAACGTAAATCATATTCGTAAATCAATGAGCTTATGAGACACTCGGTGATGAAAAGTAACCTGAAAACTCAAAAATATGAGATTAGCAACATGATTATTATTCATAACAATAGAAGTTATGTGTGTAGTTGAGTGTCTTTCCAAAACTACGAGTCATTAATATCATTATAATTATTTATCTCGATTAATTTTCACTACCTATTATGAATTAGGGTTTGGATTTAGGGTTTAGGATTTATTTAACTTGGTATAAAAGTAATTTGGCTTTATCAGTGGGTGTTGGTCCAAGTGGTAAGCGGTTTGGTATCGCTTAAGTAAGGTCTCGGGTTCGAGTCTTGTGAATGCAGAAAATTCCCACTGGCAGACTCACCCACCATGTCAGGTGCGCGCCGCGGATCAGACCCGAATTAGTCAGGACGCGGGTCAGATCCGGATTAGTCAGGACGAAGCCCTGAAAACCGAATGGACTAACCAAAAAAATAAAATTAATTTGGCTTAATCTCTTAATTTGCAATACGGTTTCGACTAAGCAACTATACACATCTAATTTGTTCAACCATTATCTTTGCACACATTATTTGATCCCTTAACTCACACATTTTTTTAGAAGAAATGTAGGATTTTATTGCAGCACTAGAAACAAAATATTACAATTTAAACATATAGCTTCTTGCGAATATATTAACAGACAAATAAATAAACAAAAGTTGCAACCCTCTTACACGATCAATGAGATAGAATTCCCGATGATAGCAATATGAAATCGAAAATTACAAATTGTTGATAAAGCATCACAATGTCTTCTGCAATCAACTGATCTGGATTTCGTCAATTGGACATTAGATTCAAAGTGCACTTTATCAAAAATACAATTTGCAGTTCTGATAGTTTCAACCTGAATTGTTCAACTGGATTATATCTTTGAATGAATTCAATTGAAAACCTAAAAACAAAAATTCCATCATAAACGATTCAAATTTGCACCGCATTAAAAGATCCACAAAGGGAACATCAAATCCCATAAAAGGGCAATATAATATAAACTCCATAGAAGGAGAAATAAGAACAACCATAAATAAAAAACAAAAAATAGCAAAAGACAACAATAAAATATAAAAGATGTAAATAAAAAATTGAATAAAGGAACATGAGACCACCGCCGATCAATATTTTGATCGGCGATGGCCTTGAAAGAGGCCAAGAATAAGGTTAGATTTTTTGTTTGGAGATGACGGCTGTGCTAGGGTTTTTTTTCCGATTAACTCACACATCTTCAAACAAAAGATTTGTAACGTACTTATTTAGTTTTACAAACCCTAATGCTGGGTTAATTACGATACAACTGTATAAGAGCGGAACTATTTGAGAGGATAAAGGGGCAACTGCCCCCTAATAATTTTTTTCCTTCAAAAAGCAAATTTTAAGTTTTTATAAAATATGGTTACTAAATTTTTATTTTTTTACAATTTGTCCCCTCAAAGAAAACGTACGATCACGTCCCCTTATATTTAAAGGCATCAAAGCCTTGAACTTTCGATCTTCTTCCTCTCTCTTTTTTTGCCTGTGTTAGCAACGTAAATTTAGCTTGCTAGTGCACTTATCTCGGAGCGAGGGGCCGTGTAAAGTTTGTATGTAGCTCGGGTGGGAATCATGGGTCCCTACGCATTGGATTGGTTCTTTTACCTCGAATGAACTTCTTAATATGACTGGTGAAATTTTGGTTATTCGTGCTTTTTTTAGTAGGTTTATGAGCCGGGCTTTATTATTATTGAATTTAGGGATTTTTACACAAATATCGGAAAAATAGAAAATGTTTATAAGACAAATTAGCTCATAATCTATTTTTTAAAAAATATTTACAAAAATATTATCTTTTTGTATACAAAATTACGATTTTGTATAAATTCAATACAAATTTAGTATATAAATCAAATAATATACGTATATTTTTTTTATGAACACAATTTCATTGTATATGATCCGAATTATATACGTTTTTCTTAGAAAATTCAGATTTGAGGATATCAGATTTGACAAGCGGCAGTGCTATGAAGGCCGACGAGCGGCGGCGATGTGAATAAATGGCAAGCGGCGACAATCCTCTTGAAGACCCGCGGGCGGCGGTGGGGTAGAGGAGCTGACGAGCGGCGAGACAGTGATACACAAAATCGCAAGTGTACGATATCGATAAATCAAGTAATATAATGATAAGTAAAAGTCGAACCCACGAGGAATTGAATCTAGTACCAAAATAGTTAACTAATTATTATTTGAACTAACGAATTTGATTGATTTGATTTTTAATTAATTAAACTAAAACTGAAAATAAAATAAGGAAATACGATGATAAAAAGCAAACCTAGAATATTGTTTTCATATGGGAAATCCTTCAAATCTTTATCTAATCTCTATCAATCCTAACTTTAATTATTCTTTGCAATGGCGGATAGATCTAACCTCGTTAACCCCCTATTTCGTAGACGATGTTAACCTATCGTTTATAACCCGATTACCCCGAATCGTCCTTACTGTCACGGCTTAGAGGACAATAGAAAATAATCCGACAATCATAAACAAAGCATTAAGAAAAGTTATCCACACATGCCACGCAACGCAAACATAGTGGACGGACTCATGTTTTATAATTACGTTCTTATTATCTTTTCCAACCAACTTGCTTTAATGACGTTTACTCACAAATCGATTTTCAATCATGTAATTGGTGATCAAGTAATTACAAGCATTAATCCCAATAATAAGAATTGCAAGAATAAAGAAAGATAGAATATTAAATTTCAGATTTGAATTAAACCCATACTACTCACAATATCCTAGATTTAATAAATTTAGCTAGACATAATTGAAGAAATCAATAAATCAAAAGTAATGAACATAATTAAATAATATGAAAGAAAATACTTGAATTAAAAACCTGGAATTATTCGGAACACAAGTCTTCGAATCAAAGCTTCGAAGAATTAAGACTTGAAAATAAACTAAGGACTAAAAGAAAATTAACCTAAGACAAATTGTTTGTAAAATAGAAAATAATGAAAAACTAGATAGAATACATGATCTTGAGATGTCTTTATATAGTAGAAGAGTCCTTGATGTGTTACAAGAGTTGTAGTTGAAATCGGATCCAAATCCGCGTTGAAAAAGGATTTTCACGTTTTTAGGTTCGTAGGTAATCCGGGCCAGTTCCTCAATAGTGCCTGGTTCCTAGGAACTCGGCACTTTTGAGGAATTGGCCACAAAGGATTCGCAGAAAGTAATCCGGGCCAGTTCCTCAATAGTGTCTGGTTCCTAGGAACTAGACACTTTTGAGGAACTAGGCACTTTTTCCAGCTTTTCTCCAATTTGCTCCAAATTGCTACGCATCACTCCATACGCATAAACTTACAAAATAAACACCTTCCAAGCATAATATCCTTAAAAATATGCAATAATACTATATCAAATACTTGGAAAAACCCTATATAAAATATGCGTATCAAACTCCCTCACACTTAGTTCTTTACTTGTCCTCAAGTAAAGTAGCACATTAATTAAATCAAACTTCACAATCCTAGCATAATAAACTTCCCCGAACAAAATTGACATTAAGCGATCAATAACAAGTTGAAATATATCATTAAATCGAATGACCTTAACTTTGATTAATAAAGTGTATTAACTCAAGTTAAACATTTATTCATAAAAATCAATATTACCCATAACTTAATATCAAACACAAAACTCAACTCTATCATTACCAATTAGTACCTAAGAGTTAAAAAGCATCATAAGAACTTTAAATTTCCAACCACACTCAAACTTTAAAACAAACCTTTTTCCTCACAAGATTTCTCTCAATACGCTCATGTATTTGGGGTATGAATTCACTCCTTGCTATCATGATATAAATTGAACCATAGGCTTGCAATTCAAACAAAATTCTACCACTTGAAAATAAATGACAACATGAATCAATGGGTCTTTAATTTTGGTTGTAATGGGGCTAAGGTTCAAGGTAGGATTTAAGGCTTAAATGAGGTTAAAATGAGTTAAAAATTCAAACAATATTTCTTTATCAATCTCAAGATAATACAATCACTAATTTTTCTCATGAAGCCCAAAACAAGAATTCAATTGCTAATTTTTTTTTTCAAACCAATTTTTTTTCTTTTTCTTTGCTCTATATTTGTTTTTTTTTTCTTTGTAGAAGCTTCTTTTTTTTTTTTTTTTTTTTTTCAATTTCTCTTTGGTTCTTTTCTCTTTTCGCTCATCTTTGAATTTCTTGTCAACTATACTTAGTGAAACATATGTCTTTTTCTTTCAATTTCCTTGCTCAAAATTTTAACTCATTGGGTTATCAAAAAAAGAAAATAAAAGAAGGATAAAAGGTGTAAACATGTGTATAATAACAAGAAAAGGCTAGGCTCAAATTTGGTTAATCCTAATGGGAAATTGGGTAGTCTTTTTAAGTGGGAAAAGAAAGGGTTTTCTAAATGCCCAAATCACACTCATGTCATCACCTATCTCATATGGCCTCAAATTGATTTAGAATTGCAAGTTCTAGCAAATAAATACCAAGTAGCACACTCAAGAAAAAAAAAATTGATACTTTAGGCTCAAAAATCTCACATTCTTAAGTGTAGTTTGTAAAAAGCATCATGTGGTTAGTCCTTCAAAATTCTCAAGAAACTTAATTAAAACCCAAGCAAAATTAACTTTGATAAGAGTTGAAATTTTGGCTATCTTTAAATCACAAGTAATATAGAATTTTGTGCTTAAATGTTATACTAAAAAGTTAATAAAAATTATTAAAACAAAACCAAGCTCATGATTTCAATCAAATACTTTCAACAAACTTAAAGATATCATAATTTCAACTTGACACGGGGATATCTAAACATGCTTCTCAAGTTTTATTTGATCAATTAATGAACTATCTTACTTTTTGACAATCAAAAACTAAGTTCAAAAACTAAAGTTTTCTCAAAATTCTATATTCTACTAAAAACAGAAAATAACTAAACAACACAAATCACCCCCTAAATAAAAATTTTCATTGTCCTCAATGATAGCCACAACCAAATCAAACAATAGAAAAGAAAAAAAATATATTGAGAAGTGAAAGAAACACATACCTCACGCCTCCGGAGAATGGGGTGGTGAGTCAATCATAACATTTAGTGCGCGAAAACAAGCCGCCCACTTCCGATTCGCCCTCCTTTGCTCTCTCCTCATTTCATTCACCGATGTATCAACTTGTCGCAAGGTGTTATCCATAGCGGTAAGCCTCGTATCCATAAGTTGGTTAGATGCTTCCAAATCACCAACACGCCTAAGAATCTCCTCCGTTCCCGCACGCCTTTCACGCCTTGGAACCCTACCTATCTCAACATGTTCTTCCGGAGTGTTACTAGGCTCACCGTCATCACCTTCTACTTCCTCTTCACTATCATCTTCTTGTCCACCTCTCGATAACTTCACCGCTTTTCGCTCAACATAAGGCTTGAAATTCCCATGAGTATCTAGTAACTCCGCTCTCCTAAGAAAAAGAGGACTAATATATTCTTCATCATACTTTGTCATTCCGTTTACCCAAGCCTCATCGTTCAACAACCCTAGGGCTTGGGCAATAGCGGTGACAAAGTGACCGTTGCCAATACGGTACTTTCCATGATTCGCAATATTCACAAAAGTATGAAAAATATAATAAGCAAAATTAACTTTAGGAGCGGCTTTTTGTGCTAAAGGGGCTATAGCAAGAAGTTCTTCTTTTGAAACCTTGTTTGATTCGCTTTTTCCATAAATTGTGTGGCAAAGGAATTTATGGATTAAGAGAATCGAATGGTTTTTAATAAGTGCATTAGAACCTCTTTGTCCTTTCGGAACGGGTACATCCGAAAGCGAACTCCACACATTAGCGCTATCAAAACCCTTAGGATAATCAACTATCCCCTTTTTAGGCACAAAAAAATTAGAATGCATAAAAGTATAATCAATCTCATAATTTACTCCACGCATTCTAAACGAAAGATTTTTGCCATTTTTAGCCGAAAAACAAACCGAAGTAAAAAATTCTAGAGAGAGCTCTCTATAAACCTTAAACTTAGTCTTACTAAACTCTAGCAATTCTAATTTATTCAGACAAGAGTTCAATTCATTAGCTAAACCTAATCTATCAAGCAAAACATCATCAAAGTACTTAGGCATAGTGAAAATTCTATCTCTAAGGCTTTTAAAGCGCTTACCTTCTTCTTCGGAGAAGATGGGGAAAGAAGCTCCCAAACCCGGTCCAAAGTCATCCACTTCTTCCCCTTCAATGAAATTAGAAGTGTTAGCCTTTCCTTTTCCCTTTCCTTTGGCGGTGCTTTTAACTTTTGGCATGGTCGGTAACCTAGAATTGAAGATAGAAAGAAGAAATTTGAAGATGGAAAGTGTTAATTTGATGCTTAGAATGTTTAATTCTAGAGAGAGAAAGCTAGGGTTTTCAATTTTAGAAAGAGAAAAAGAGTTAGGAGAAGAAGAAGAGGGGTGGGTAAGTTTTAAAGAAAAGAAAAAAAAAAAAAAAAAATTTCAAAAAAAAATCGCACAGCTATGGGGTAAAAAAAATAATTCCTGCCGAGTTGGGCAATAATGCCGCTCGGCAGGGGTGGGAACTCGCCAGGACGAGTTCCCAGATGGGACTGCCGGGCGAGTTCCATGGAACTGCCGGGCGGCAGTTCCTAGGAACTCGTCTGGCTTCTCGTCAGAACTGTTCCTGGGCGAGTTCCCAGGAACTGCCGAACGGCAGTTCCTTGGAACTCGCCAAGGAACAGCTCTGCCTGGGGAACTGGCGAGTTCCCCTAAACTGCCGAACGGCAGTTTTGGGGAACTCGGCAGTTCCTCATGAGCTGCTAATTAAAAAAAAATTTGAAAAAATAATTTTTTTTTTTTTTTTTTTTTTGAATAAAATAAAATAACAATCTGGGTAACAAAATAAGAAGAAAATAAGAAGAATACGTGAGTTGCCTCTCACAAAGCGCTCTTTTATAGTCAATAGCTTGACTTTACCTCCCATTTAATCGAAAAGAGCAACGGTTTCGGTGTGATCAACACCTTCATCATGATACACTTTAAGTCTTTGACCATTCACCTTGAATTTGTGATCCGTACCTTCGATTTCTATTGCACCATGTGGAAAGACTTGAGTAATGGTGAATGGACCCGACCAACGTGATGATAACTTACCCGGAAATAGTCTAAGGCGAGACTTAAAAAGAAGCACTTTTTGTCCAACCTTGAATTCACGAGGTTGAATATGCTTGTCGTGCCACCTTTTAGTACGTTCCTTGTATATCCGGGCGTTTTCATAAGCATGAAGGCGAATCTCTTCCATCTCACTCAATTGTAAAAGTCTCTTTTTCCCTACGGCCCCCGCTTCAAAATTTAGCAATTTCATCGCCCAATACGCTTTGTGCTCAAGTTCCACCGGAAGGTGACATGCTTTACCAAACACCACTCGATATGGTGACATACCAAGAGGTGTTTTAAAAGCCGTTCTATAAGCCCAAAGAGCATCATCGAGCTTAGATGCCCAATCTTTCCGTGAAGAGTTAACCGTTGCTTCCAAGATCCGCTTGATTTCTCGATTAGAGACTTCCACTTGTCCACTAGTTTGCGGGTGATAAGGTGTACCTACACGATGAGAAACACCATACTTGGCAAGAAGAGTGGTCATATAGCGATTACAAAAATGGGATCCGCCATCACTAATAATTGTGCGAGGGACACCAAAACGAGTAAAAATATTTTTCTTTAAAAAATTTAGCACATGTTTTGACTCGTTTGATGGTAAAGCAATGGCCTCCACCCATTTAGAAACATAATCCACCGCCACAAGAATGTACATGTTTCCATATGACGATGGAAAAGGTCCCATAAAATCAATTCCCCAAACGTCGAACAATTCGACTTCCAAAATGTTGTTTAGTGGCATCTCATTCCTCTTGGATATGTTTCCCATTCGTTGACATCTATCACATGACATCACATATTTATGGGTATCTTTAAACAACGAGGGCCAATAAAAACCACTTTGAAGTACTTTAGCCGCCGTTCGAGACGGACCAAAGTGACCTCCACATTCTAAAGCATGACAATGATTTAAAATACTTTTTACCTCCTCCCTAGGCACACATCTCCTAATGATTTGGTCGGAACAATACTTGTACAAGTATGGTTCATCCCAATAGTAATGCTTGACATCATGCATAAATTTTTTCTTTTGTTGATAAGTCAAGTCATTAGGAAGAACTTTGCATGCTAGAAAATTTGCAAAATCAGAAAACCAAGGTACCTCACTTGTAGAATGTTGGATGGCGAATAGTTGTTCATCGGGGAATGATTCATTGATTGGAGGTTCATTGTTTGGATCATCCTCACGCTCAAGTCTAGATAGGTGATCCGCTACAAGATTTTCCGCTCCGCTCTTGTCTTTAATCTCAAGATCGAATTCCTGCAATAAAAGAATCCAACGAATTAGTCGAGGTTTAGCTTCCTTCTTAGTAAGAAGATACCGGATTGCCGCATGATCGGTGAAAACAATTGTCTTTGATCCCATCAAATATGACCGAAATTTGTCAAAAGCAAAGACAATAGCTAATAATTCCTTCTCCGTTGTGGCGTAATTCATTTGAGCATCATTGAGAGTGCGACTTCCATAAGCGATAACATGCAATCGCTTATCCCTTCTTTGGCCTAAAACAGCCCCGACCGCGTAATCGCTAGCATCACACATCAACTCGAATGGAAGATTCCAATCCGGGGCGATGATTATAGGTGCTGAAATTAACTCCTTCTTAATTCGATTAAAGGCACCTAAACATTCTTTGTCAAATTCAAAAGTCACATCTTTATTCAAGAGATGGCAAAGAGGTTTAGTAATCTTGGAAAAATCTTTTATGAATCTTCTATAAAAACCCGCATGTCCAAGAAAACTACGGATGCCTTTAACCGAAATAGGAGGGGGTAAACTTTCAATCACCTCAATCTTTGCCTTGTCCACTTCAATTCCTTTTTCAGAAATTTTATGCCCAAGAACAATTCCTTCTTTCACCATGAAGTGACACTTCTCCCAATTTAAAACAAGGTTCGTTTCCTCACATCGCTGCAATACTTGAGAGAGGTTAGCTAAACAATGATCAAAAGAAGAACCAAAAACAGAAAAATCATCCATAAACACTTCTATAAATTTTTCAATCATATCGGAAAAAATGGACATCATACACCTTTGAAAGGTCGCCGGTGCATTACATAATCCAAAAGGCATTCTCCTATAAGCAAAAGTGCCATATGGACAAACAAAAGTGGTTTTCTCTTGATCTTGAGGTGAAATAGGAATTTGCATATAGCCCGAATATCCATCTAAGAAGCAATAATAGGCGTGCCCCGCGAGTCGTTCTAACATTTGATCAATGAAGGGTAAAGGAAAGTGGTCTTTTCGGGTGGCTTTATTTAACTTACGATAGTCAATACAAACACGCCAACCCGTGACTTTCCTAGTGGGAATCAACTCATGTTTGTCATTCTCAATGACGGTTGTGCCACCCTTTTTAGGTACGACTTGCACGGGGCTCACCCACTTGCTATCCGAGATAGGATAAATAATTCCTGCATCTAAAAGTTTGATAATCTCACTTTTAACCACTTCTTTCATATTAGGATTTAACCTACGTGAGTGCTCAATAGTGGGTGAGTGAGAGTCTTCCATGAGAATTTTATGCATGCAAAGAGAAGGACTAATTCCTTTAATGTCGGATATGCTCCAACCTATGGACTTAATGTGAGTTCTCAAAACATGCAAAAGACTAGTTTCTTCCACTTCGCTTAAAGATGAAGAAATAATGACCGGCAAAGTGGAGTTATCTCCTAGGAAGACATAATTTAAGTGCATGGGCAATTGTTTAAGCTCAAGCTTAGGTGGACATGCAATAGATGGTAAGGCCGGTTGTGATTCCCTATGAAGTATTTCATAAATGTGCTCTTCATTACCATGTTTTTCACAAGGACTCACCTCATGATCATCAAAAATCACATCATGCAAAGGTTCATGTTCTATATCAACATATTCATCTACACAATGGTCAATAATGTCTACACGCAAGCAATCCTCATATTCCATGGGATATTTCAAAGAAGAATACATTTCAAAAATTACCTCTTCTTGACCTACTCTCAAGGTCAACTTACCTCCTTCCACATCTATGATGGCTTTGCTAGTTGCAAGGAAAGGTCTACCCAAGAGGAGTGGAACTTCTTTATCTTCCTCCATGTCAAGGACAATAAAATCAATAGGAAATATGAATTTATCGACTTTGATTAGGATATCTTCAAGTACTCCACTTGGGTAAGTAATTGACTTGTCCGCCAATTGTAGAGAAACGGTAGTGTTCCTCATCTCCTTCACCATACCTAATTTCCTGCAAATAGACAAAGGCATTAAATTAATGCTTGCACCAAGATCACAAAGTACCTTACCAAATTCCGTTTCACCAATGATGCATGGAATAGTGAAGCTTCCCGGATCTTTCGCCTTTTGAGGAAGCTTGTTTTGAATGAGTGCGCTACATTCTTCGGTTAGCGTGACCGTTCCCACATCATCAAATTTTCGCTTATTTGAGATGATTTCTTTCAAGTATTTAGCATACTTAGGCATTTGGGAAATTGCCTCGGTAAGCGGAATGTTGATGTGAATCTTGCGGAACATGTCAAGAAATTTGGAGAAATTCTTGTCATCTTCTACTTTCTTCACCCTTTGAGGATAAGGAAGTTTAGGAACATATGGCTTCAAAATTACTTCCTCTCCCTTTTCTTCCGACTTGCCGATCTTGTCGCTTTCCTTCTCTATTACCACCTCATTAGGAACTTTTGGTCCCTCTAGTATGGTTCCGCTCCTCAAAGTAATTGCCTTAGCTTGTTCCTTTGGATTGACCTCGGTGTTGCTAGGCAAAGACCCATTGGTGCGAGTAGACATGGAAAGTGCTAGTTGACCAATTTGATTCTCCAATGATTTGATGGAAGCTTGTTGGTTTTGGAGAAGCGAATCGGTCTTTTGCATGTGTTGCATTAACATGTCTTCCAAACTTGATCTCCTTGGTTCTTGAGGTTGAGTTTGAAATCCGGGTGGAGGCCTCACCACATTTTGAGTGTTGCTCCATGAAAAATTTGGGTGATTTTTCCACCCCGGATTGTAGGTATTAGAGTAGGGATTATTTTGGCCTCTTCCTTGATTAGCCACATAATTGGCTTGCTCCATCCCTTGTACCACGTGAGCATTGTTCATGCTACACTCTTCCATGACGTGATTTCCACCACAAAGGCAACATGTGATTTGCGGAATCATCGCCAATTTGTCGATTTTCTTGGTTAGAGCTTCCACCTTGGCATCTAAAGCTGAAATAGCTTCGACTTCATGGACTCCAACCGGTTTGCGAATTGAGGACCGCTCATAATTGTTGGCCGCCATGGTTTCAATCAAGGCATTGCATTCCTTGGGCTCCTTTGCTCTAAAACTCCCCCCGGACGCCGCATCAAGCATCATCCTTGTTGCTCCGTTTAGCCCGTTGAAGAAAGTTTCTACCACTAGCCAATCCGGAACTCCATGATGAGGGCACTTCCTTAGGTACTCGTTGAACCGTTCCCAAGCTTCATAGAGGCTTTCCAAGTCTTGTTGAGCAAATGTGGTAATAGCCATGCGAAGCTTCGCCGTTTTTGAAGGAGGATAAAACTTCTCCAAAAACTTTTTAGCTAGATCTTCCCACTTAGTGATGGTACCTCGAGGCAAATTTTGTAACCAATTCTTGGCCTTATCCTTTAAAGAGAATGGAAATAAAATGAGATAAATTGCCTCATCTGGTACCCCATTCATTTTGAAGGTGTTGCATAATTCCAAGAAGCTCATAATATGCTCATAAGGATCATCACTAGGCAACCCATTGAATGAGAGGTTGTGAGTGATCATTTGAATGAACGCCGGCTTGATCTCGAAGTTATTTGCGGCGACATGAGGTCTAGCAATGCCCGTTGTGGCGTCATCAAGAGATGGTAACATGTGATGTTTGAGAGATCTATCTTCCTCCATTGTTCCGAGTTCGAATGTGTCAAAATTCAACTCAAAACTTTCTTGTTCAATAGTAAACTCAATACGCCGAAGTGCCCTTTGTGTGGAGATTCGCTCTTTCCGTTGCTTATTTAGTTTCTTGCAAGTTTTCTCAATCTCGGGATTAAAAGGCAATAATTCCTTATCCTTTGAACTTCGCATAAACTAAAGAGCAACAATAGACCTACACACCAAAAGCACAAAAACACCAAAGCGTGAAAACTGAATATAAAAACAGAAAATAAAAGGTGTCCAAAGCAATAATTAATTAAGTTGTATTGATATAAATATCAATTCCCCGGCAACGGCGCCAAAAACTTGATACACAAAATCGCAAGTGTACGATATCGATAAATCAAGTAATATAATGATAAGTAAAAGTCGAACCCACGAGGAATTGAATCTAGTACCAAAATAGTTAACTAATTATTATTTGAACTAACGAATTTGATTGATTTGATTTTTAATTAATTAAACTAAAACTGAAAATAAAATAAGGAAATACGATGATAAAAAGCAAACCTAGAATATTGTTTTCATATGGGAAATCCTTCAAATCTTTATCTAATCTCTATCAATCCTAACTTTAATTATTCTTTGCAATGGCGGATAGATCTAACCTCGTTAACCCCCTATTTCGTAGACGATGTTAACCTATCGTTTATAACCCGATTACCCCGAATCGTCCTTACTGTCACGGCTTAGAGGACAATAGAAAATAATCCGACAATCATAAACAAAGCATTAAGAAAAGTTATCCACACATGCCACGCAACGCAAACATAGTGGACGGACTCATGTTTTATAATTACGTTCTTATTATCTTTTCCAACCAACTTGCTTTAATGACGTTTACTCACAAATCGATTTTCAATCATGTAATTGGTGATCAAGTAATTACAAGCATTAATCCCAATAATAAGAATTGCAAGAATAAAGAAAGATAGAATATTAAATTTCAGATTTGAATTAAACCCATACTACTCACAATATCCTAGATTTAATAAATTTAGCTAGACATAATTGAAGAAATCAATAAATCAAAAGTAATGAACATAATTAAATAATATGAAAGAAAATACTTGAATTAAAAACCTGGAATTATTCGGAACACAAGTCTTCGAATCAAAGCTTCGAAGAATTAAGACTTGAAAATAAACTAAGGACTAAAAGAAAATTAACCTAAGACAAATTGTTTGTAAAATAGAAAATAATGAAAAACTAGATAGAATACATGATCTTGAGATGTCTTTATATAGTAGAAGAGTCCTTGATGTGTTACAAGAGTTGTAGTTGAAATCGGATCCAAATCCGCGTTGAAAAAGGATTTTCACGTTTTTAGGTTCGTAGGTAATCCGGGCCAGTTCCTCAATAGTGCCTGGTTCCTAGGAACTCGGCACTTTTGAGGAATTGGCCACAAAGGATTCGCAGAAAGTAATCCGGGCCAGTTCCTCAATAGTGTCTGGTTCCTAGGAACTAGACACTTTTGAGGAACTAGGCACTTTTTCCAGCTTTTCTCCAATTTGCTCCAAATTGCTACGCATCACTCCATACGCATAAACTTACAAAATAAACACCTTCCAAGCATAATATCCTTAAAAATATGCAATAATACTATATCAAATACTTGGAAAAACCCTATATAAAATATGCGTATCAGACAGCGAACACATGACAATGGGTGGGGGCGGCAGATTTCGGCTGCGGAAAATATTGGCAAAGGCAAACTTTATAAGGTGAAGGTTTATGGTGGTGGTGGCTAGTAGTGGAGGAAAAGAAAAAAATTAGGTTTTGAAAAAAATAAAAAAATTAAGAAGATGAAGAAAAGATAGTATTTTTTTGGATATTTTTAAAAACGCTATATTATTTGTAAAGAGAAAAAGAAGATAGATTTTTGTAAATATGTCGTTTTTTTTAGTATAGGGTGTAAATTTCTCTTGAATAATTTAGTAACTTTTCAGACCATCGAAGTTGTTGCATCTCTATAGTACGTTATCACATATGGCAATTTATAAATTTTTATAAACATGTTATTATGTAACCGCATATAATAAAAAAATTATATTCGAAGAACAAAATTTTATATGAATTGTCAATATTGCACGCACAACAACTGCCATAATGACATTTTCCCTTCCCTGGAAATAGACAAGCAACAATAATAATAAGATGTAGAATCTAGATTCATGTAATTATATGTATAGGACATTTGGGAACGACTTTTAAATAGAATATAAATTCCAATTTTGTTTTCTAATAATTGAAGAGTAAAGTATTTGTAAAGAATAGGACTCGCGATTTCGATAAAATGCTGCCCATTGAACTATATATAACTCGTTGATAATTCTAAATACTTATCTCATCTTAGAAATTAAAATATAAAATTACTATTCAATATATATTGATATTTTTCTTTTTTTTTCCTCTCTAATTAAACCATCTTTGTTGAAACCTTGGATGAGAAATCAGTAAATTCTGGCCTTAGGCCAAAAAATTGTCGTTTCTCCGCCTTTGTATATGTTTTTTATATGTTTTTTTCAATAAGTTACTATATGGTTAATAAAAGGCCTAATTATATAAAAACCACCCACCTTATAACTTTTTTTCATTTATACCATGACCTAGAAAAATGTTCAATTGTACCCTATTTTTGATTTTTATGTTTCATTTGTATCCTAAAATTAAAAAATTTAATAATTTAATTAATTTAAGGATGAAAATATTAAAAACAAGATACATAAATGATTAATATTAATGTTTTATCAGAATATAGGTTAAAGGACTAATTTAAACTCTTTTTCAAAAGAAAATAGGTCAATTTAACTCATTAGGTAGAGATAAAACATAAAAATCGAAAATAGGGTACAATTGAAAATTTTCCTAAATCATGGTATAAATAAAAAAAATTACAAGTTGGATGGTTTTTAAGAAATTAGGCCTTAATAAAATTAAAATATTTATATTATATTTTACACATTTTTAAAATGCAATAGACCAACATAGATATATAAGAATTTAGCAACATGATTATTATACATAACAAACTAGAAGTCATGTGTGGTTGAACGTCTTTCCAAAAACTACAAGTCATTAATATCATAAAAGAATCATGACAATTTACAGAAATTGAGTTGTAGGTTGTGATGAATATAATCAAATTAATTATATGCATGTGATGATAAATTGTCTTAAATGAACTCTCATCATTTAGATGATTAAATCAACAATAAATACGTTTCTTTCTTCACATTTCGGCAAGCTTTGTTGTCTCTCTATAAAAAGTAAGCCTCGGTGTACTTCAAAATCCCAAAACAGAAGAAGAGTCACTGTGAACAAATGGAGAAGATTAATCAAACTACTGCACCAAAAAATATTGAATCAATGGAAGAAAAAGATTATGAAGTTGAAGAGAATAACTGTAAAAGCAATGAGATTGAGCTGATGGCCAAACTCCGTCTCTTCAGAGTCGCTCTTGAAACACAACAATTCTTTTCCAAGGTATTTTCTAACTTTAAATCGGTTTAGATATACGACGAACATGCAAAGTATGAACTCGGACTGGATAAGAAATTCTCGTGATACAATTTTTAAGTTGTTGCTGCCATGGTTTTAGTTTGGTGTTCTTTTCTTGGTTTGTTATTATTTTTCTTTGTTTTTGGTTTGGGTTGAAACAGTCTAAGATCCGAACCTTTTGAACGATACATTTGGCATATATTCTCCAAAAAGTATGGAGTCTAGCTTTGGTCACGAACAAATTAGAAAAATTGTGTTTTTTGTTTTACTTATTTATTTTCCTCACGAAATCATTTGAAAAAAATATTCCACTTTAGAGGTTAAGGAATTTTGGCTAATATACTCACACAGTTCTTGATAATTAACTTGGTGGGAAGTTGGTAAAAATTTATGTCGCTTACCAAACTTTCGTTAATTGGATATTAAATTTTATAGTTTACTAAATTTTTACTAAATTATAAAATGAGTATTATATTTAATTTTGTTTTATTTATCTACTAAAGTTGTACATTTTATTTCACCGGACGTCACTAACCGGAAATTAATGTCAATTTATATTGGCATATTCAACGTAAAATGCCATGTCATTTAAAATTTAATATTTTTGAAATAAAATTTATTGTTCCATATTCTTTTGAAAATAAAATTTATAGTTTGATGATCTTATTGAATTTATATTTATAATTAAATAATATTTTTCCGACATGTAATGATTACCCGGTTCGGTAACTAAAAGAACAAAATAAAATATAAGTAGTTTTTTATAACTTAGTAAAAATTCAATGAGCTACTGAATTTTATACCCACCATTAATCTGTTTCAAAGCAGAGCTCAATTTTAATTTTATCATTTATCGGAAATTAATTGTAAATGTGTACTAATAATTGGTTTTCCATGAATTTTTATATATACATATATATATGGCCTGATTAGTATTCCAGAAAAGTCTTAGTCCTACTATTAGTCAACGAAAATTCATTAAAAACACTGAGATTTTAAAACTAATTCCAGATAACCTTAAAAAGATTTAAAATTTATATTCTTTTAACTGTGCATGATTGAGATCGGTGCAATAACTATATTTATCTTACTACATGACAAAATTTACCGCCTACTTTCAGACAAAAACAATTAAAATATAATGTATTAATATTAATGATTCAATTATAATTTTAATTTTTGGTGCGTAGGAAATAGATGACATGACACTGAGAAGATTTCTCCGAGCTCGTGATTTAGATGTGAAGAAAGCTTCTGCTATGTTCCTCAAGTACCTGAAATGGAGAAAGGATTTTGTTCCAAATGGTTCAATTTCCCCATTAGAAATACCAAATGAAATTGCACAAAATAAAATGTTTATGCAAGGTTCTGATAAGAGAGGACGTCCCGTTACTGTTCTCTTTGGAGCTAAACATTTTCAAAATAAAAATCCTGATGAATTCAAGCGTATGAATAAGCCTAGCTAGCTGTTTTTAGTTTAATTATTTTATCTTTTTACTGATGCATTTATGGGTTAATCAGCTGAAATTAGAGTTGATTAAGTCTATTTAATCTTTTTACTGCCTTGGTCTCTTAGCTTTGTCAGGTTTTAACTGTTGTTATGTGTAAATCTGTACAGGTTATGTAGTCTGCGTCCTCGATAAATTATGCGCCAGGTACAATTATATTATATTTCTTCATCATTTTACCGTTTAGATTGCAGCTTTTACAGATTAGTGAATAACTTAAAATGCATCAGGGTTCCAGCAGGGCAGGATAAATTTGTCGTGATCGGAGATCTTAAGGGTTGGGGGTATGCGAACTGCGATATCCATGGATACCTCGCAGCTCTCTGCATTTTGCAGGTAATACATCAATTATAATTGATTCTGTTTGCTGCTTTTTCAAAGTGAAAAATAATTCTGATGAGTAGAATCTGAACTTGCAGGACTACTTTCCTGAGAGACTAGGGAAATTGTTCATTGTGCATGTTCCTTACATTTTTATGGCAGTCTGGAAACTAGTTTACCCTTTTATCGACAACAACACCAGGAAGAAGGTACGTTTTCTTTGATTCATATGTACAACGCTTCTCCAACTATTTTCTTGGCAGCGCCAGCATCTCGAAATGTATATGGATGTAATCTGCATTTCGCGACCCTGATTGATATATTATAATGTTTCTGCGTTTACTTGCAGATAGTATTTGTGGAGAACAAAAAGTTGAAATCGACTCTCCTTGAAGATATTGACGAGTCCCAGATCCCGGAAATATATGGAGGGAAACTTCCATTAGTTCCAATCCTGACAAACGGCAAATAAAGTACCTGGAGCTGGGGGAAGAAACAAAACATTGCTCAAAACTGCAGATCCTAAGGACATATAGTTTATATATAAATAAATTAGAATAATCTAAATTTTGGATTAAACATGATTATCTTGTAGGGTTTATTTAGTAGTAATACTATGCAACCCATTCTGAGATCCTCCCCTATTTTTATCATATTATCCGTGTGTGTATATATGTATAAATATATTTCAAATGGATAAGTACAAAAAATATTTTTTTTTTAATTCTTGGTGAAAAGATGTATGTTCATTATTAAAAGAAAAAAATCAAAATTTAAATGACATAAAATATATTTAATATTTATTTTGTTTTTTTTTCATCTCATTTAATTTTTTATTTATCCTATAAATGGTAATGATATTTTTTTTTAAAAAATCACTTTTAATTTATAAAAGAAAAATAAACATAATATAAAAATATAAAGAAATTTTTTAAATTAGCCATTAAAAAATAAAGTTATAAAATGACGCAAATGGAGTATTATTTAAAAATTAAATTACATTAAAGTATTTCATAAACTTTCAAGAATGCCATGATATATGATGTCACCGTATATAATTAAAAAGTTATTCCATGTTGGAGATCTACTTATTATATGCTGTTAATAATATGGCACGTATCCATCAAACGAAAAAAAAAATGCACTTACAGACAAATGCCATAATGATATTTTTATTTCTAGCAACAATAACAGTAAGATGTAGATACATGTAACTATCGGTACAAATACCAAATATTATTAAAAGGAAAATTTGTTGGCCACCGAATTGATATACAAATTTTTTTTTTTGAATCTATATACAAAGCTATTTAATAAATATATAGTTTGAAAATTAATCAATAAAAAAGATAATATGACAAAATTAAAAATAATACAAAAAATATATTTCAATAGTAATACTTACATTACAAAAATCTATTACTTTTGATAAACAAAAAAAATAAAATAGACGAAAAATATCCCAACAAATTATGCTTTAGAAAAACAAATCGAAATGTTGTGTATAGCTATTTTAGGGAGTAACTCAAATAATTAGGAATAATTATAATGTCTAACTTATCAGTGTCAGAATTTAAAAAATTATTTATAGATGCTAAATTTTACTTGGCTGAATCATTTTTTACATTAAATAACACAGCATGCAACTTTTTAAAAAATATATATAGACCAAACGATTTATTATTTGGTCTAATTTTGAAATAAAAAAATCATACACTTTCTTTAAGATTTAAAAAAATTAACAAATGTACTTTCGACCCTCTGATAATTAATACATACGGTGGATCAAAAATTTATTAATTATTAGAATTATTAATTTATTGAATTTATATAAAAAAAATATAAAAAATATTTTAAAGCATCTACATTAATAGACCTAATGTTAATATTATATTATAAAAAAACTAACTAAATACACTTTACAATCACTGAATTTAAAAGAAATAATTTTATATTCAATTTAAAAAATATCAATTGATATCAAATTCAAAAATAATTATTAAGAAGTTGTATTCATAAAATAAAATAATTTTTAATATTTTTTATACTGGAGATACTTTACTTATTTTAATTTGTTTATCTAATAACTTCTTTTAAAATTTCTCAAAAGAATTAGAAAATTATGATTTGATGGTATTTTAACTTCCATTTTATGAATTAAGGTTAGTATTGTCTCAAATAAATCATCAATTGTTATATATTTCTTTAAAAAAATCTCTCTAATAATTAATATTCATGAGAATATATTTTAAATTTTATTACTTATTAAATAATAGAATTATTAATTATCCGACGTGAAACGAAGTTGGTTCTCTTAATTTTCTATTAATTATTAGAATTATTAATTTATAGAATATTAACTATTAGAAGGTGGACTGTATGAGTTTATTAATATTTATTATATATACATGTTAGACAAGGTGTTTGTTTAAATTTAATATAAAATGTTAGACATATTATTTTATAATAATTAAAATTAGATGTATTTTTTTTTGATAAAAAAAATTAGATGTATTTAAAATCAAAATAACTAAAATACACCGACATCTTATGTTTTTGTTTTATAAATATTGACAACCCTTCTTCCATTAAATGAGGGGTGGAACTTCTGATTAGGGGATGGCTCAGCCACAGTGCCACTCCCTACGAAGTTATATTAGATGGAGAGGCCATGGTGCTTTTCGTGGTCGTTGCGTTTTAACCTGCTCATCATACAAACCACAGTATTACTCTAATACCCAATTTTCCTACTTCCATTAAGACGAATATTTTTTTTAGTTTCATCACAGTTTTTACCACGTCTACAGTGCTGATGGTGGCGGTGAGAGTCTGGCGAGTTCTTCAAATACAATTCTAGTTTAAAACATCACAGTAAACAATTTAATTAATTACTAGAACTATAATTAAGCATAATCTTAATAAAGCTCATCGACTATACTCTATGTCTACATATGTAATTTAATAAAATGTATATACATATTTATTTAATAAATATTGTAGTAATTTTCTTAGTGTAATACAGCAACATAAGAATTTAGCAACATTAATTATTTGGGAAACAAGAAGTCGTGTGTGGTTGAACATGTATAACTAACTAGTAGTACAAGTCATTAATATCATCCACCACCTTCATGTAATTGTAAGGTGTGAATTGTGATCGAGAATCGAAGTATATGCATAACGCATGTCTTAAATGATGTAGCTCAACAGTTAATGCGTTTTTTCCTTCACATTTCGGCAAACTTTGTTGTTTCTTTCTGTTAAAAGTAAGCCTCGGAGTTGGTATTAAAAAACCCCAAAAGATAGAAAGAATTCGAGTTCACATGATGAACGGTGAACAAATGACGAAAATTAATGGAGATCAAACGGGGAAACAAAATTATGCAGTTGAAGAGAGTGACTGTCAAAGCAATGGGATGGTAGCTAAACTCCGTCTTTTCAGAGATTCTCTTCAAACACAACCACCCTTTATTTCCAAGGTAAACTTTTACATATTTTTCACTAATTTATCATATTCTTTTAACTTTTAATTGGTTTGATTTTATGAATAAAGTATGAACTCAGACTGCATAAAAAATTGTAGTTTCTTGATTTGTTATTTTTTTGGTTTTTGGTTTAGGGTTGAAATAGTCTTAGATTTGAACCTGTTGAACGATATATCAGGCAGGTAATTAATCTCCAAAACGTATGGAGTGTAGCTCTAGTTGGTCACTAACTAACAACTCACAGTTCTTGATACTCAAGTTGTAGGAGAGAACTATAAATCTGTTTCAAAATATGTCTCTCTTGGTTTATTTTTCCAAATTTTATGGAAATCAATTTTTAAAGGTAATAGAAACGTTTTTCAATGAATGCATATGACCTGAAAACTTTTCAAGAATATTAATTCTCTGACTGTTACTCATTGAAAATTCATAAAAAAATCACTTAACCGCAGTTTGAATTGGATTTTTTTTTTATAATCTATATAACCGTTATTGAGATCATGAATTTTAAATCTTACTCACATAAATCGATAGGATTTTAATTTTTAGAAGACTACAATAACATTCTATCTTATTATATTGATTTAATTTAATTTATGAACTTTGAAGAGCGTATAATTTTATTTAATTAAAATCTATCAATTTAAACAATCTCTTAGTTTGATAACATTAAAACCAACGATATTAACTAAAAAAAAAAAAATTCTAATATTCCTTTCAAATTAATACTCCTTTTAAATTTAACCGTACAACTAGTTGACTGCAAAAAGGGGTGCAATAACTTTAGCTTTCATGAGATGTACTATTTGACAAAATTTACCGCATACTTTCTGACAAAAACATTTAAAATCATATTAAAGTGAGTGGTCCATTTATAATTTTAAGCTTTGGTGTGCAGGAAATTGATGACATGACTCTTAAAAGATTTCTCCGAGCTCGTGATTTCGATGTGAAGAAAGCTTCTGCCATGCTCCTCAAGTACCTGAAATGGAGAAATGAATTTGTTCCAAATGGTTCAGTTTCCCCATCAGAAGTTCCAAATGAAATTGCACAAAATAAAATGTTTATGCAAGGATTTGATAGAACAGGCCGTCCCATTACTGTTCTCTTTGGAGCTAAGCATTTTCAAAATAAAAATTTAGATGAATTCAAGCGTATGAATATGCCTGCTTTCAGTTCTATTATTTAATCTTTCAATGATGCATTTTGTGAATTAATCAGCTGAAACTAGAGTTTTAAATGTACATTTTCATGCTGTATTAGAAGGTCTTTTGTTTTTGTCAGGTTTTAACTGTTGTTATGTGTACATTCGTACAGGTTATGTGGTCGGCGCCCTGGACAAATTATGTGCCAGGTATACTTATTTCTTCATCGTTTTACGGCTTGTTACCGTGTATTATATTTTTACCTCCAACTTCAATTTAGTATTTTCAATGTCTTAAACTAATCAAATAAAATTATGATACTGCTTTGATAAAAGTATCAAATTGATTAATAACCCTCAAGTTGCAGTTTAAAGGAAGTTTTATGACGGATTTCAAAAGAAAAAGGAAGTTCTATAATGATAAAATGGTGATATGATGTGTCAGGGTGCCAGCAGAGCAGGAGAAATTTGTAGTGATAGGAGATCTTCAAGGTTGGTGCTACGCAAACTGCGATTTCCATGGATACCTTGCAGCTCTATCCATATTGCAGGTATACATCTATATGCTATGTAACACGGACACAGAAAACTAGATATATGGACGGGAGCACAACGAAACTGTATCATTTTAATATTTTCTATGTTAAAAATAAAAATTCATAGACAAAATGTCAAAGTGTTCGACGCATTTCTGAAACGGAAAATAATGTATCAATAAAATGTTAGTGCTACAACTATACTGATGAACAGAATTGGAACTTGCAGGACTATTTTCCAGAGAGACTGGGGAAGGTGTTCATTGTGCACGTACCCTACATTTTTATGGCAGTGTGGAAACTAGTTTGTCCTTTTATAGACCACAACACCAGGAAGAAGGTACATGGATTATATATGTTTAACCCTAAAAACAAACTTCAGGTTTCATCCTTATTCTTCTATTCATACATAGGACACTTCTATGACTATTTTGTTGGCCGCGCCAGCATCTTTAAAGGCACGTGGATGCATTTTCCAGCCCTAGTCATAATGTTTCTGCGTCTACTTGCAGATAGTATTTGTGGAGAACAAAAAGTTGAAATCGACTCTCCTTGAAGATATTGACGAGACACAAATGCCGGAGATATATGGAGGTCAACTTCCATTAGTTCCAATCCTTCAAAGCTGCTAATAAAAGGCCTTAGTGATAACGTTGTAAAGTTGGACTCAACATGATGAATATATCATGTAGACTTTATATAGTGATAATACTATGTAAAAAGATGGCTATCAACTAGAATCGGAAGCTGCTTTCTAATTTATCATATTATCGATATCGATAAATGTATATCAATCCCCTCGGCCAATTGTTTGCACAAGTAAACTCACCAAGAATGGATTCATCTCTCCATTGAATATCTGCACTCTCCATTTTGCATTCTCCAACAACATCGCAGCACAGCCGAGCATCATTCTTTGAGGTCTTGGTCTAGCTCTAAAGCAAGGTTGATTTCCTTAAACTTCATGAAATATGATAACAAGGACATACTCGTTAATAGAAATCAACGCATTAAAGAATATCAGAAACGGGGACATTTACCTCTTGTGCTTCCTATTTCTTTTCCCACGCGAAGCAGAGTTTAACAGTCGAAGCAGACCCATTCGAGGATGCATCATTTAAACATGGAATTTCTTAATAAGTGACCGAGTAATCATAGAATATCATCTTGTGTTTGCCTATCAAATTCTTGAGGTTGGGACTACAGCAGCTGCTGTGTAGGAGATTAATCATGCCAACTCTGCTTATGGATTCCTGGAATAGCTCTATCTCCCTTAACTGACTACCAATAGTCTCCACAAGAACATGATCCCCCTTCAAACCTGTGAAAACGTATACGATCTCTAACAATGATCACTCTGCTTAATATCTCAGAAACCATTTTTATCCAATTATGACAGTCATTGCAAATTCGAAGGTTCTTCGAAATCATAATTTCTGTTCCAGGGCTAGTTTTAAAGATTGCATAGGCCAGTGCCAGCTTTTCACTGTGATAATGCAAATTTCGTTCCTTCTCCTCTTCAGAGACATCCATTGTAACCAATTCCGTGGTGTGTACAAATCCCTCCATTTTTGTTCTCTGGATCAACCCTTCCAATATTTTGTACACTGATTCTGTTTCAGGATGAGACCTATCACCCGACTTAAAATGGTGAACGACACCATCGCACTCAAACCAACTCTTCCCCTGAACTTTACGAACTTTATTCCTTTGCATCATCTCCCTCACTCCCTGTGCACTATCCCATCTCTCCTGAGAGCAGTACATGTTTGACAGCAAGACATAATCCCCACTCTTACGTCGTGATATATTCGCAATGGCAACTTCACCTAGCCCTGGCATTTTGAATGTTCTAGAACCGCTAAGAAGTGCCCTCCAAATAACAACATCCGGCTCCATAGGCATTCCTTTAATCACAGCATAAGCCTCTTCTAGAAGCCCAGCTCGACTTAAGAGATCAACCATAGCTCCATAGTGCTCAAGCTCCGGCCGAATTGAAGAACTCCTTTTCATCAAATCAAAGTACTTACGCCCTTCTTCGATCAAACCACAATGGCTACACGCTGTTAAAACGCCAAGAAAAGTTATACAATCCGGTACCACATTCTCCACCTCCATCCTCAAAAACACTGATATCGCATCTAAGGCGAGTCCATGAACTGCTAGTCCATTAATCATTGAATTCCAAACCGAAACATCACCTCTCATTACGCTGTTAAATATCCCCTTCGCAAACTCAATTCTACCACATTTTGAGTACATATCAATTAACGCAGAGCTCAAAATAGAGTTCAATTCAATTCCTTTCCGAACCATCAACTCGTGCACCCACCGAGCATTGTCAACAGCTCCAAGGCGAGCACAAGCAGTTATAACAGATGCAAATGTAAACTTATCCGGCTCAACATTTTCCCTAAGCATTACTCGGAAGAATCTCAGCGCCTCCTCGAACCGTGCATTTTTAACATAACCACCGATCATGGAATTCCACGTAATCACATCTAGGTCAGGCATTTTATCGAACACCTTGTGAGCAATCTCATATTCTCCGGCCCTCATTAAAATATCAATAACCGAATTGAGAGATGTTAAATTAACGGTCCAAGAAAAAACTTGATTTATAAGTAGACAAGCTAGGTTAAAGTGATCGGACTTCACGTAGGTTAAAATCAGAGATGCTGCAAGAGACGGGTGAGTTCCGTACCCGAGTCTGATGACTCGTGCATGTGTTATAGTTGCAGACTTTAAGTTCGATGATGATTTACAAGCTTCGATTAGATGATTGAATAACTCATACTCTGGATGATTGAAGGAGAGTGAACTGTTGGAACTAATCCATTTTGCAGCGGCCATGGTGGTCGGAGCAGTGAGCCTCCGCATAGTACAAACTTTAGTCCTTTTTGAAAGGAACCGCGAGTGATGATTAACCAGAAAAAATACCAAGCATCAAACAAAAACGATATGTCGTTTCTAAATACGTTTAGCTGTCTGTGCGGATCCAGTGAAAATTGTCGAAACAGCCCAATTAGTAGCTTCGTTTAGCCCATTATATGGGCTGGACTAAAGTGTAGTTGGGCTAATTTTGTAGTCTTGTCAAAAATGAAATTACTTTTATGTATCGCCTTATAAATATTTTAATTGTTTAAATTAAAAATAAAATAAAATTTATTATTTTTTAAGATCTTACTATTAGTCCTATGAATTTATAACCGAATTACTGTTTTTTCCACGAATCATAAAATATAATTATTTTCCTTTTTTCTTTAGCTAACGCTCTTTTTTTTATGAATAACTAACACCCCCTTGTATAATGAGGTTTCAGTTATATAATATTTTAAAAATTAAAGAGGATATTGTGATTTTTCAAACTTAAGAAGGGACATAGTTGTTCGGATGTAAAGTTCATGGGGTAATGGTAATTATTTCTATTTTTTTTATAATAAAGATAAAAATTAGTAGGATATTGGTATAATTACATTTCAGCTGTTTATTATTAGTAAATACAGCCGACCCTCTGATAATTAATACATATGGTGGATCAAAAATTTATTAATTATTAAAATTATGAATTTATTAAATTTATATAAAAAAATTATAAAAGATTTTCTAAAGCATCTACATTAATAGACCTAATATTAATATTATATTATAAAAAACTAACTAAATACACTTTACAATCACTCTATTTAAAAGAAATAATTTTATATTCAATTTAAGAAATATCAATTGATATTTATTAAGAAATTGTATTTATAAAATAAAATAATTTTTAATATTTTTTATACCAGAGATACTTTACTTACTTTAATTTGTTTATCTAATAACTTCTTTTAAAATTTCTTAAAAGAATAAAAAAGTCATAATTTGATGATATTTTAACTTACACTTTATGAATTAAGGTTAGTATTACCTCAAATAAATCATCAATTGTTATATATTTCTTTCAAAAAATCTCTCTAATAATTAATATTCATGTAGAATATATTTTAAATTTTATTAATTATTAAATAATAGAATTATTAATTATCCGACGTGGAATGAAGTTGATTCTCTCAATTTTCTATTAATTATTAAAATTATTAATTTATAGAATATTAACTATTAGAGGGTCTTCTGTAATTAAAAATAATAATAGCGATAATACAAATAATAGGTATTTTTTGCATAGGAAAATAAATGAAAGAGTACTGTTGACTGTTGTTAATTTATGTAAGCCAAGCTGAGCTCCTGACGCCATTTATCAGAGATTTGACGTGTCATCACGTGATTAGCATTGTTTGAAGACTTTTTGCGGTTGACCAAAAAAGATTATTCATTAAATAATTATTTATCCATTTTTTCTGAGTAAAAGATTGAATTGCTCAGGAAAGAAGATAAAAAATGGGTGGAAAATAGTATTTTGAAGCGTGCTCTGTTGTATAGTCACTGATTGATTGAAACGTAGCCGAGTTTTAACGTAATCAACCGCAGAGGTGAATTCAAAAGATGAGGTGCAAGTACGTAATAAAGCAGGGGATCATTAAAAAATCAGGATATGGATGAGAAAAAAGTAATTTATTGGGCTCTTTTGAATTCTTTTGTTATTGGAAGTACAAGAACAGACTTTTTTAAGAAACGAGAAGAGCTTCGGTAGCTGAAACACCTGACCGTTTTTGTGTACTTTCACCTCTGGTGCAAAATTTTATTAATTATTAAGTTCTTCATGGCTAAGGAATAGTATTTTACTTCCAAGAAAGCATATAATATTGACAATTACAGATTTACCCCTTTAAATTGCCAAAGTCTAGTAAATGAAATAAACTTTGCAGAGTTTCAGTCCTCATCCTTAGAGTGGCTTTTCAGACTGCTTGACTATCGCTGTATGTGCTGTGAGGCTTGTGACCAGTGACGGATACAGACTTTTTATTCAGGGGGGTCCAAATAAAAAAATAATCAAAACAATATGATACACTTTTTAATTTAAAAATAATTTAAATTAATAATTGTTATTTATAACAAATAAACGGTATAATGCTAAATACATTTCTAACTTTATTTACAACTGAAAATTATTTTTCAATAGTTATTGATTTTAAATACAAAAAACAATATTATATCCCAGTTTTAATAATCGTTTAAAATGGTTCTTATTATAGCTTATTTATTTAGAGTTTATAAACTTAAATTGCTATCCATAACAAATTAAATAATGATGTCTATTTTTAAAATAAAATTATTAACAGTATAGTGAAATATCTTACTTTGAAGAAAAAAAATCATTTTTTATTAAGAAATAGATATAAATGAAAAGAATGACAATTTTATTAAAATAAATGCCTTTTGCAATTCTTAACTGAAATGTTCATTAGATAATTTAGGATTGTATATATATAGTACCAATAGTAATATTTAGATAAATTATGTAAATGTTAATAAAACTACAAATATATAAGATGTAAATATTTAATTAGCAAATTTGATAATAAAATTAATAATGAGAAACAAAGAGTAAAAACGTTTTTCATCCAAAAAAACAACAACATTGGTGATGTGTCAAAATCTCAAGCATTTAGTAAATGAGGTAAAAGTGTTTTACGAATTATAAAACCAAAGCATAGAGGTAATTTGGTTTGTAATTAAAACAACCTGTGCGTATGATATATAGTAAGTTTTTTTTTAATGTCAGGGCCAGGGGGATCCAGTGTCCCCCTTGGCCCATATGTGTATCCGTCATTGCTTGTGACTTGCGAGTTAGGTAGCATGGATACATCATACAGACATAGAAAACGGGACATTTGAACACAAATAAAACATTTTAAGATAATTTATGTTAAAAATAAATTTTTATAGTCGAAATATCAAGTTTCCGACATGTTTCCAAAATGATACGTGTTGAATAAAGTGTTCGTGGTATCTAACTTGTGAATAAAGAATATGTAAATATAGTGTAACTACTTTTTTTTTTTGTTAAAAAGGAATCCTTTATAGCGATTTCTTATAAAAGTTTCACTTCCTTAAAATCCAAATAAAAGTTTCCCAATCCAATAAACAAATTTTGATTTTTGCTGTTTTGATAATGTAGCCATGATTAGACAAATTACCCAATTTTCATCATTGCATTGTAATTGATAAGTGTTATACTTAAATCGATTATTGTACGTTCAAATTTTAGATGGTTGTCAGTAAAACAAAGATTTGATTTTAAATAAATTTATGAACTATAATACTTTTATACTACAATTTATATTTTATGATTTAAATATAAATTCTACATTTTTTTATAATTTGAATCAAATCAATTGGCATTAATGAGGACACTAGATTCAAAAACAAAAGGCATTAGGATTCTTTAATCCTAGAGGACAATTTTTTTAAAAAACTTTAATGTATTTAATATATTTAAAATTATTAAAATTATAAATTTATATTAACATTAGAAATTACACTATAGTATACGCTTTTACTTATATTCTAATTTGAAAATAAATTTTGGTATTAGTTATTTGTATATTGTAGATATAGTCATATATTGTTAACATATTAATGGTTAATAATAAAAAAACAAATTAAAATATATTAAAAATAAATAAATAATATTTTATAAATTTATAGTAGTATATATTATAAATAAATATGATATGATATATATAATATACATATATTATATAATTTAAAATATATATTTATGAAAAAAACAAACAGAGAAAATAAAAACTGGGCTCTCCACATCCCTTTTCATAAAACTGGCTGTAGTAAGAAGAAAACGATATTTCTTTCCCTTTTGGGTAGCAATCACTCATTTTTTCTCTTCTCAACCCGTTCCTACATTTAATTTATTCTCCAATAGTTTTCAAATTTTTGTTATTTAATTTAATTTAATTTAATTATCAATGTCGTTAGTTTAAAGCCATTTCTATTATTTTTATTGACGTGTTGTGCTAAATGGAGTCGTATATGAACACTATTTTATTATATCATGAAACATCAAATGACAAAAAATGAAGAAAACTACATTCATTGTACTCCATTTTGCATTATCGCGCCATGAAAATTGACACAAATAACATACGAATAATGGCATGAAGTATCAAATTATTAAAACACAATTGGGATAATAAATTAAAATTTAGGATTAGAGTAATGAGAGGATAGTTCAAGGACAATTAATAAGTATAATCGACCCTTTATTTAACTTTCTGAACTAGAAGAAGTGACCATTTTAGTACTTCAAGTTTGGAATGTTTGATAAGGTTAACAATGAAGTCGAAAACAGACCAGACAACTTCGACCAAGTGAAACAATTTGTATTCGTAACGAGAAAGTAAAGGGCGACAATAATCTGCCACACTCAGATTCATCAAACTTGCAACATTTCAGAACCTATGATTCTAAGGTTGATCCTACTGATCCGTCCAATCATCAATCAGACGGCTAAAAGCTGTTAATACCCGAAACCAAACTCAAAAGCTCCGTGATGTTGCACACATACACACTCATCAGCTAGATTTTAGGTAGTTTCTCAAGCAGAACCTTTGTTGTCATGTACCTTCATAATACGGCGTCGTGGCAGAAAAGGATATAAATATATCCTACGTGTCAAAAAATGTAATGTAATGCAACGACAAAAGAACCTGACTAAGTTGGATCTCAACTGTCAAGTCCTAACCAAACATTTCCAAAGCCTCCAGTTCTGTTAGCTTCTCATTCTCTACCACCAGATCATAAGTCGACATGCAAGGGTATTTTTGGCATTCTCTTAATTCAAAAAAGAAAAAGAAAGAGACAGTACAGTTGTCTTTATATCAGTTCCAAAGCACCCGCCATTCTTCACAGTCATAATCAAAGGCAAATCAAAAATATACTTCCAAATGGATCCGGAAGCCTTCACGGCGAGTTTGTTCAAATGGGACCCGAGAACGGTGGTGGCGCAACCTAACCGTCTACTGGAGGCACTTGCGCCGCTTCCGCCACAGCAACCTCCTTTGCCGAGGCCGAGGGAGTTATTATGCGGGTTGGAGGAATTGTTTCAGCCTTACGGGATACGATTCTACACGGCAGCGAAGATAGCTGAGCTAGGGTTTACAGTGAACACGCTCTTGAACATGAAAGATGAAGAGCTTGACGAGATGATGAACAGCTTGTCTCAAATTTTCAGGTGGGATCTTCTCGTCGGTGAGAGATATGGAATTAAAGCTGCTGTTAGAGCTGAAAGAAGAAGGCTCGAAGAAGAAGATTCTAGAAGAAGAAATCTAATTTCGGGAGACACTAACACTCTTGACGCTCTATCTCAAGAAGGTTTTATTTCTTCCTTTAATTTATATATTCCTTTATTTCCACATTTGACTGAACCATATTTATTTAAATTTCTGATTGGTCTCTTTATATTCGGAAAGGTTTCAAATACTGTTATATCATATTATAAATATCATTTAATAGGGTTATCGGAGGAGCCAGGGCAGCAAGACAAGGAAGCGGCGGGGAGCGGCGGCGGAGGAGCATGGGAGGCGGTGGCAATGGGCGGAGAGAGAAAGAGACAACAACAGACGCGGCGGAGGAAAGGACAAAGAAAGGTGGTGGATATTGACAACGATGATGAAAATGATAACGACGAAAATGGCGGTGGTTGTGGGTACGAGAGACAGCGAGAGCATCCATTTATTGTGACAGAGCCGGGGGAAGTGGCACGTGGAAAAAAGAACGGTCTAGATTACCTCTTCCATCTCTACGATCAGTGTCGTGATTTCTTAATACAAGTTCAAAACATTGCCAAAGAGCGTGGAGAAAAATGCCCTACTAAGGTACACTACTTGCAAACAAGAACAAAAACGCATCTCGACCGTTAAATTTTCCATACGTAATCTAGACCCCACATAAAATACAACACGTTAGATTTGTCTCATCACATAGGACCCACACTCACTCTTTGTCTTCTTGCTTCCCTTTCCGATACCGTACGGATAACACAGCTGTTCCAAGCAATAGGTGACAAATCTTGTACTGGCTTTCTGATTGGTCTGTCATCTTAGGCCTAAAATTGCAGAAAGCAGAGTACTTAATTCTTCAATTCACATGTGATTTTCCTCCAGTTCGTGCTATGACGTGGCACATTCAGGGGTTTAACAGCTGGTCTGTTTGAATCTATGAGCTGAATCTAATCCATTTACACAATGGATCTTGAAATGTATTTTATAAGAGATCACTAAAAAACCCGTATTCATCGTATATGATTATGATTAGGACTATGATTATGATCAATTGATTTCTAAGACCAAAACAAATCTTTGTCCTAAACATTAAAAAATCAATTAATTCTTTACAGCAGCTTTTTTCTACTTTTACTGTTACATTAACATATTACTATGTATATAACACGTTCTATGTGTCAGCAAATTAGTTTCAAAAGTTAATGACAGGCTAAAGATTGAGTTTTTTTTGGATTTAGGTGACCAATCAGGTGTTTAGGTTCGCAAAGAAGGCGGGAGCTAGCTACATTAACAAGCCGAAAATGCGACACTATGTGCATTGCTATGCGCTGCATTGTCTTGATGAGGAAGCGTCTAATGTGCTGAGGAGAGCTTTCAAGGAGAGAGGAGAAAATGTTGGAGCATGGAGACAGGCTTGTTATAAGCCGCTTGTTGCCATAGCGTCACGTCAAGGGTGGGATATAGATGCTATTTTCAACGCACATCTTCGTCTAGCGATTTGGTATGTGCCGACTAAGCTTCGTCAACTATGTCATGCTGAGCGCAATTGCGCTACGGCTTCCAGCTCTGTATCCGGTGGGGGCAATCAATTGCCCTTTTGAAGTTTTAGTGGGAGAATAGCTTACAGGATCTGGCAATGGATGGTTGCATTTCGAATCCATGTCTATTTGGAATGTACTAATTAATTAGAAATCTAAGTTATTGTGATTAGATTATGAATTACAACCGAATCGGACCCATTTTCGACAATTCATGCACAATAAATTAACAAATTTCATAGACTGCAAATATTTTGTACATGTTTTACTTGAGTAATGGTGGCATAACTATAACAAACAAAAAATGGATAGCGGCTATTACATTTGGCAATTAGTTTTGGACCAGAGGAAACACATTGCATTTAACACTGTTAGCAGGCCAATATAACTTTAAACTCCTTCAAAATGCAATTAATTACTGTACTTAGCAGAATAGAACCAATACTTACGGGCCAATCAAGGTCTGGAACACCAGATTAAACGAATTAGGAACAGAGAGGGCAATCTTAGAATCTGGAGAAGTAAAATCAAAAAAATTAGTACTATTATTTATAGGATAGAGAATTAATGGGCTTCTTCTAAGCCCAGTCCATAAGGAAGCCCATTCTTGTTAAAAAGGTACAAAATCAGAAAAAATCAAAGAAACTTGCCCTCTCATAATTCAAAACTTTCAAATTACAGGAGATAGTTATTTCAGATGAGCCATTTCCCGCAAAAAATTGTGTATCGCCGTCAGAGATCACAGATAATGCCGTTTCCGTCTCCTTCTTCGTCTCCGTTGACTGATGATTTCCTATTCAAGCTTAAAAATCTAGCATCTCGCCACGAGAAGATGAAGATCGCGTATCACGAGCTCAAGTCTCAGATCTGAAAGGATTATAATGAGGAAGATAATCTCATTGTATTAAATGCACAGCACATTACAAGTGTATATATATACACAGCTGAAACTCTAGAAGCAGAGTTTTACACAATTGTATATACTACAAGAATTAGAGTAGGAATCAAATACAATAGCTACATAATAGAAACTACATCGTTATCACCCTCCCGCAAATTGATCATCGTGTGAACAAAGAGTCAATTTGTCCCGTAATAGTTGAAACCGAGATTTGTGTAATGGTTTGGTTAGCACATCGGCTATTTGATCATGAGAAGAGATGTATTTCACTTGCAGCTTTTTGTCCGCAATCAATTCCCGGACAAAGTGAAAATCAATTTCCAAATGACGAGACCGAGAGTGAAAGATTGGTGTAGTCGTTAAGTAAGTAGCACTGAGATTATCACACCATAGTATTGGCGGTGTAGTAGTCACATAACCGAGTTCAGTCAATAAGGACTGAATCCATACAAGTTCTGTGACCGTGGAAGCCAAAGAACGGTATTCAGCTTCGGTAGATGAACGAGCAACAGTGCGTTGCTTTCGTGAGCCCCAAGAGATAATATTACAGCCAACAAATAGACAGAAACCTGATGTAGAACGCCGGTCGTCAAGGGAGCCCGCCCAATCTGAGTCGGAGTATGCTGTAAGTGTGGTGGTATCAGAAGGCCGAAGTAAGATACCGGAATTCTTAGTGGATTGGAGATATCTCAAAATACGTTTAACCGCTTGCCAATGAGTTTCCAGCGGACAATGCATAAATTGAGCCACCTTATTAACTGAATATGAAATGTCAGGACGAGTCAAATTCAAATACTGTAAACCTCCAACAAGCATGCGATATAACGTGGAATCAACATATGGTGAGCTGCCGGTGTTGGAGAGGCGGACCTGCGGGCTGGATGGTGTGCTAACAGTACTTGCAGTAGACATGTTAGCTTTTGTCAATAAATCTGAAATGTACTTGCGCTGAGTTAACAATAGACCCGATGGAAGCCAAGTTGCCTCAACTCCAAGAAAGTAGCTCAAGCGTCCCAAATTTTTAAGAGCAAACTGAGCACTAAGCGAAGTAATAATAGATTGCAAATGAGAAGTATTGTTGCCCGTGAGAATAATGTCATCAACATATATCAAACAATAGGCCTTAATACCTTCCTTGTTGAGTAAGTACAAGGAGGTGTCAGTTTTAGAGTGAATGAAACCCAATTGTCGTAGAGCTGCAGTAAGACAAAGAAACCATTGCCGAGGTGCCTGCTTCAAACCATATAGAGATTTATGAAGTTTGCACACATGATCCGGAAAAACTGAACTGATGTAACCTTGTGGTTGAGCCATAAATACTTCTTCATCAAGTTTGCCGTGTAAAAAGGCATTGGACACGTCTAGTTGATGAATGTTCCAAGATTGCGAAATAGCCAATGACAGGACCAAACGAATAGTAGAGGGTTTAATTACCGGACTGTATGTGTCACGAAAGTCAACTCCCGGCCGTTGATGAAATCCTTTCGCCACCAAACGAGCTTTGTATCTATCAAGGGTACCATCAGACTTTCTCTTGATACGAAATACCCATTTGTTGCCGATGATATTTTGAGTGGGTAAGCGAGGTACAAGTTCCCATGTATGATTGGCTAGAAGAGCATTAATCTCTTCATCCATGGCAGCGCGCCAATGAGTGCTGCGAATGGCCTGAGTATATGAGGAAGGTTCAGTCTCAGTAAATAAAGCTGAGAAAATTTTGGGTTTTAAGTTCCCTGTTTGTGAACGAGTCACAATACGATCATAAGTAGTAGGTTTCGGAGGAGAATGGCTGGACTGTGGTAATGCAGGAATATTGGTTGTGGATAGTGATGGTGGTGTGGGAGATGGAAGGTCTGAGGCAGGTGGTGTTGTTGAATTTGGTGGGCTGACAGTAGGGGCTGGTGTAATGGGTATGGAGGCTGGTGAGTGAGATAAGTTTTGTAGTGTAGGCAATATGATGGTTGCAGGAGTGGTGTTGTGTGGATCACGGAGAGGGGCAACGGGATCGGCAAATGGAAATACCTGTTCATCAAAAGAAACATGGCGTGAGACCAGAACTTTTGAAGTAGATAAATTGAGGCAATAATAACCTTTGTGAAGTTTACTATATCCAAGAAAAACACAAGAAGTAGAACGTGGAGCAAGTTTATTTGGGGCATAGGGACGAAGCCAAGGATAGCACAAACAACCAAAAACTTTTAATTCATTATAATCAGGTGTTTTTTCGAGCAATTTTGAATAAGGAGAAATATTATGAAGCACAGGCGTAGGTAAACGATTAATAACATGAACAGCAACATCAAAGGCATAAGTCCAATAAGATTTAGGAACATGAGAATGATGTAGTAAAGAAAGTCCTGTTTCAACAATGTGGCGGTGTTTACGCTCAGCAGTTCCATTTTGTTCAGGAGTATGTGGGCATGAACTCCGATGAATAATACCATTATCAGAAAAATATGCGTTAAGAGCTACAAATTCGCCTCCTAAATCTGAATGGAAGGTTTTAATGGGTCGACCAAAAAATTTCTCCACAACATTGCGAAACTTAATGAATGTATTAAGCACATCAGATTTCTTATGCAAAAAATAAATCCATGAATAACGACTGAAATTATCAATAAAAATAACATAATATTTAAATCCATCAATAGAAGGTACCGGGGAAGGTCCCCATACATCAGAATAAATAATGTCTAAAGGACCCTGCGAAGAATAACTAGACCTAACAAAGGGTAATTTATGAGATTTGCTTGTACTACAAGCATGACACAAGCCTATATGTTTTTGAGACTGAAAAGGAATGCGCAAAGCAGATAAAAGATTGCTAACAGTGCGAAAATTAGCATGCCCTAAACGTTGATGCCAAGTAGAAATAGAACTTGATAAAGCAAGCTTTGGTGATCTATTTAGTATTGGCTGCAAGGTTAGAGAGTATAAGCCACTATCAATCGGTCCGGTAAGCAGCAAATCCCTCGTGTGGATATCCTTGACCTCGAAATAGGAAGGAAAAAATTCAACGGAAACATTGTTAGTCTTAGTGAAAGAAGAAATAGATAATAAATTATGACTGATTTCAGGAACATGAAGAACATCCTGCAATTGAAAAGTAGAACCTTTAGATTGACAAATAGAAGAACCAAGATGTTTAATAGAAAGAGAATTACCATTGCCGACCTTAACATCATCGGTGCCTTGAAAATCAGAACGGATTGTCAGATTTTCAAGTTCCGGTGTTAAATGATGAGTTGCTCCAGTGTCCATGATCCAATTCTGTTGTTGGGGTGGAGGGGGTGTTTGTGGATGGGGAGAAGCATAATTACCATAGGGTCTGTGGTTGAAGTGTGGCTGTTGCGGTGGCAGAGAGGGATTGAAAACAGTCCTGTTATCTGAAGAGTAATTTGGCGAAGAACACGTACGAAAGGTGTGGCCAAAACCATTGCAATTAAAGCATGTGGGAACTGATCGGGTGGTGGAAAAATCATTACCACGTCCAGCAGTATTATTCTGAGATCGGTTAGGGGAATATTGCATACTATAATTATTAGGACGAAAGCCACGTCCACGTCCGCGAGAGCGTCCTCCTCGCCCACGGTATGAATTGGTGGGGCTGTTAACTGAAGCTGTGAATGCAGTAGGTTGATTACGGCTTTGTTCGGCAAGAATACTTGATTCTTCACTAAGAAGTAATCCATACAAATCATCAAAGGTGACAAAGGATAAGCGACTCTCTAGAGATCGCAAGAATGGGCGATAATGAGAATCCAACCCATTGGATAAAACTTGTACCAAATCATCGTCGGTCATGGGGCTCCCAAGAGCAGCTAATTGATCAAACATCCCTTTGCCACGTTGGGCATATTGGGCAACTGTTTCGGTGGGTTCTTTAGATAACCGAAAGAAATTCGCTTTAATTTGACGAACTTGGGCTTTGGAGCCAGAAGCGTAAGATGTGGATAACTTCTTCCACGCGTCTTTAGCAATAGTGGTGTTGACAATCTGAGGAATGAACGTCTCAGAAATTGATCCAATGATCCAGCTTAGAACGAGTTGATCACGTCGGAACCAAGATTGATATAGAGGATTTGGATCCCCTGTGGCAGTAACAACATCAGGAGGCGATGAGTCCTCATTGATGTGTGCGGCTAGGTCATAGGTGTGAAGTAAAGGCATAAGTTGAGCTTTCCATAATAAATAATTGGAAGAGTTAAGTTTGATGGGTAGATTTTGTGCTGTGTTTGGTAAGGAAGGAATGTTTTGTGAAGAATTTAGTGTGGTGAGAGCCATGGTAATCGTGCTATTGAAGCAGCAGCTCTGATACCATGAAAGGATTATAATGAGGAAGATAATCTCATTGTATTAAATGCACAGCACATTACAAGTGTATATATATACACAGCTGAAACTCTAGAAGCAGAGTTTTACACAATTGTATATACTACAAGAATTAGAGTAGGAATCAAATACAATAGCTACATAATAGAAACTACATCGTTATCAAGATCAACACCGGTTTGCTCGAAGTAATTTCTCCATCTCTTAATAACGCTTGTTTTGTTCTCAGTTCTATTTGATTATTTAGTGTTTGATTTTTGTTTGTTGAATTCTTTAGGCAGAGGACGTTTTTGCGTCTTTAGCGATTCCGTTGATGAAACTCGTTGGTCTGAAGACCATGGAAATGGCAGAAGAAGGACGAATCTCTACTATTATTACCGATAATAGTTTGAATCATGTAAAATATATGCTAATTACTCTATTTTTTTACTTAGGAAGGTTAGTTAATTTTTTTTGAAATTGTTTATATGTTTAAAATATTTATGGCAGGGCAATCGGAAAGACGGACTTGAACCGGAAACGCCAGCTACAGGGAAGCGAGACCATCACATTAATGCACCTGAGGTAAAAAAAATTGAAATTCACTTTTAAAGGAATATAATTATGTTTAGCTTACTTAGAAATCTATTTAGAATTGATTATACACATCAAATGAATTATTAAATGATAGAGTATAATTGAATGTACTAGTTAATTATTTATTGAAGAGGAAGAACTTCAAATGTACTAGTTAATTTTCGTTTGTGAAAGGCCTACTATGAGATCTTCAATCGAATTGACGAGATTTATAGATATTCCAGTTTTGATTTTGCCCAATTAGTAAATAATGCTTCTGAACCTATTTGTTGCAATTAAGATCTTTGTTGGTGATGATGATGATCATAATTGCAAGAATAAATCTCTTTTGATATTCGTATTTGAATCTTTTATGTTCATTAATCAAATTTGCACAAATCCAGGGAGAAAGTTATGTAACTAAAGCCGCCGTAGCTGGAAAAGAGCTAATGGTGAAGCAACAAACGAACTTATTACAGCTAGTGCACTTGCTCAGGCAAATCGAAACCCAAGTTAATTCTCGTCAAGATGACATCCTTGCAACCCTTGGAAACCACCGTGCTGTCCTTCACAAGTTCTTCCAGAAGGCTGTTCATTATATATCAACTCTTCATGGTCAAAACAATGACTTTTTTATGACTACTTTGAAGCTCCTTCAAGTTATATTCAACAATGTAAATACAGTCCTTGTCTCAGTGGAAGGTGGTGTTGAGGATTTAGTTCATGAATTAGCAGAAAAGATGTGTAATCCAATGATGAAGTATGTTAAGGGACTAAAGGATGATATGGCGAATGGAACATGTATGCGTTTGGTTGCTATTGTAGAAGAGATGGACAAGATGATGGTTGATGAAAAACGTGAGTTAGAAGACGCAAGGAAGAAAGTTAGAGTGGCGGAAGAAGCGAAAATTGAGGCAATGTACAAACTGAAGGCGATCGAAGATAGGGTGAGGAAAATGAAAGAACAACTTTCACTTCCAGATACCCAAAGAGGGCTTATGGAGAATTATACTCCACATAAGGTACATGGATTCTTCGTTATTTTTTCTTATTTTTGATGCTAGTATGATCTATGGAGTATTGCTTTTCTGTCTTATTTATTGTAGCATTGTTCAAAATTTTAAAGAAGCATGATTTATCTTGTGTTTCTTTTGTCTGCCAATTGTGATTAACAATTGTTAAATGGTATCATTGTTGTTAGTGTGTGTTGGTGAAAATTCCATAAAAGTAATCAATGTTTGCGAACCATTTATACATCAAGAACCTTAATTTACATTTACATAAGCTGGCTTGAGGGAAATATCATGCTTATGAGCTATGTAGCATGAACGCATATATGGAAAAACGGAACACTTGGATAGGGACACGGAAACGCCAAATTTCTAATATATTTCTGAAACGAAAAAAATCGGTAATGAAGTATACGTACTACTTAGTTTATTAAGCATTTCAACTCTTGTGAAACATGTTGGAAACATCTATGACGTCTTTTTTTACATTTCTATTTGTGTTAATTGAAGTTGTTAGGGTTGGAGGAAGAGCAAGCAAAAGAAGAGAAGCTGTTATGGACATTATTGAAGAAGAAAAGAAAATATGAAGCACCAGCAAGTCCCATGGGACCTCAAGGGCTTTTCTGTTTTGACGCTAATTATAAAGCCTGTAAGGCAGCAGTTGCGAATGGACCCTTGGATCACAGGCGTCCTACAAGATCTGCCACAAGACAACTTGTTCCACAAACTCCATGCTTGAACAATTGGATTTCTTTGGGCTCATCACCTTCTTTGGCAATTCAACAAGCTAAATCACGCAAGCGAGCCATACCTTGAATGCCTGAATCCACTCTTCTAATTTGTAAGTTTTACTAGATTGTCGTTAATACGTGCTACTTGTTTTTGCCATGAAGCTGCAAATATGATTAAATACATATACCATAGCTTATTTTCATTATAACTATTGGAATAAATTTGATTAACTGCTGATTTAAAATTGGATTGGTTTCTCTACTATAACATGGTTATTTTGTATTTTTTTATATGTTACTATCTTTTTTTATATCTCAGTTAGGAATAACTAGGTGTGCTTATGAAGGATTGGGCTTGTGTTCTTCGCGAGTCACATTTTTATGAGCCCAGCCCAAAAATATTAAGCCCAAACTGGATTTTCAAAGGCTTGCATAAATATCAACATGCTGTTCGGTGCATAAGTAGTGGACAATCCATCTCTGGCCGCAAATACTACATTCCTCACATTTTTCGGATAATTGATTCTGAAGATAACTGAATTTTTGAATTTTTTTATTTTAATTACAAAGCTATTTTTCTTTTTTTTAATCACTGAATTTTCATTTTTTTTTTCCATTTTGGTATTTGCTGGCCAAAAATATTTAGCTGGCAGCCAGAATTAATTTTTTTTATTTGAAAATTTGTCGTATATACATAATTTGATCTAAAAATTCATTTCAAAGTAAAATTATGCATATTTGATAAATTTTTAAAATAAAACTAGTAAAATTGGATTGGTACATGTCAATTTCCGGCTACCATTTAAATATTTTTGGCCTGAAATACCACAATAAAAAAAAAAATGAAAGTTTAAAAATTAAAAAAATAATAATTTGGTGGCCAAAAATTAAAAAAAAAAATAGAAAATTGAGTGATCAATTACCCCAACTTTCCCTTATATTTGCATTTCTAATCATATGAACAAAACGTTTTGTGGCCAAAGTGAAATGAACCTGTGCTTTTAAAAAAACGAGCTTGACAATTGAAAGTGACATGCGGGATACATAGCTAGACCAAAAGGTGACAGCACAGCACACGTGTACTTTAGAATTGGAGCACATTTTGTTATGGAAAATCTGATTTCTTTAACTTCACTCCGACAAAATGAAAGTAATAAGAACTAAGAAGATTGGAGTAGTGAAATTAGAGCTTAGAAGCTTTCTAAAGTTTGAAAATAAGAAAAAATAAAAAAAGGGTAAAAGAGAATAACTTAAATTACACTGCAAGAATATAGGCTCCATCGAACAAACATTGGTCAGCGGAATGGGTCAATAACAGCCGACAAATTTGACAAAGAAAAACCGACATTACCACCACCGGCGGCGGCAGTAAGAGGCGCCGACGAGCTACCCAAAGTCATAATTGTTTTCACATATTTACTCCCTCCATTCATTTTCGAAGTGAGACTTATGATTGTTCTTTACTTCTTTAGATCCTTCCACTGAAAAAGGACACTAATTTTGGCTACACTAATGCATGTGATTTTACATTAACAGTGACGGATTCACCTTAGGTACAACCCTAAAATTGAAAAAAACTTAGGTATCAAGTCAAGTCTCAGCTAATAGCAGCATTCTACAGAATTAGTGAAAGTCAATATAATGATATTTTTTCAAAAATAATAATGTTTATTTTTTAAATCTAACTTATACAACCTTCAAAAATTTATTGGTTGGTGGCAAAAAATTAATTTTTTTTTTTATCAATATGCTATAATAATAATAATAATAAAAAAGTTGCATAATTCATCCGCATTTGATATACTATCTACAAAAAATAGCTTGGTTTCTATTTTAGATGTTTTAAATTATAGGCTTATTTGTATAAATAGAAATTAGTTAATTATATAAATATTTGAAATAATTTTAACTAAATTAGTCCTAATCAACTAAATTAAATTGATTACTACTTTTGATGATTTCCATATTAAAATTAATTTTAGGGTTAATATCACCATATATCACAAACTTTCGCGTTTTTTTTCGATTTAAGCACAAATTACATAACGTCTTACCTAATAGCCCAATCTTTCATTATGTGGCATATATAGTATAAATGTCTAAACCGGCGTCGTTTTGGTCACCCATACGGCCAAAAATGACATTTTTTTTACAAAAAATAAAGCATAAAATGCATACAGAGCTGTAAAATGAAAAGTTTGGAAAGATTGTGCTAATAGATGAGACAAAACGTAATTTGTGCTTAAAATAAAATAAAAACACTAAAGATTGTGTTATTTTGAATTACTATTTAATAAAGATGTTATAAAAAAATTGCAGTAATTATTCATATAAAAATATTAGGAGTAGCTAATATATTTTTAACTAATTAAACTATATTTTTTAATGTGTGTGTAAAGAGATTCAAATTGATCGTAATTGTTGTAACTCGAAAGTTTATTCATTTTCAACTCTCACTATATTTGACCTTTATTTTTTTAAATCTTCATTTAAATCAATTACTTCACTTTTCAATCTTTTTTGACAAGTTCAAACAATATCATTAGAAGCAACGAATGAAGTACTTTTATTTTTTGTTTTTAATTGTTTGGTTTTTATAGTTAAATACATATTTTATTTTATTCTTTAGCTGAAAAAAAGATTAAATTACCGAAGGAAATATTTTTGCTTATATTTCATTTAGGCCTAACTATTTTTTTGATCTAAACCTCTGTGCATATTATCAATTACGACAAAAAATTTCAATTTTTATAATTATGTCTAATTTAAAAGTTTTTTTTTTGAAATTATGATCAAAATTTTGAATTTTATTTTTTAAATCCAGACTTTTGTGTTTTTTTTGCAACCAAATATTTGTATTAATTCTTTTTACAAATTAGACAACAAATTTAAAATTTGGCCGTGATTGATAAAAAATATAAAAGTTTAAATTAAAAATTAAAATTCAAAATTTTGGTCATAATTGCAGTATCAAAATTGATTAAAGTAAATAACATTACAAAATATGCAATATTTTATTTATGTTGTTATCTTTCATTAGCGGGACATAAACAATCTTTTAATAAGGAATAGCAATATAATTATTATGTAACGATCTTACAAGAAAAAAAATGAAAGAGGATAATATAATATATTAATATCAATTTATTAATTTATCAAAATACTATTAGTTTATATATTTTCTATATATTTTAAATTTAGATCTTGTATCCGGAGAAATTCTTAGGTAGACTCAGTCCACCACGTCATCCATGGACTAAGTCAATCATATCATAACACCTCATTAAAATGAGGGTATTCTTATAATATCATTATCCAAAAGTGTATGCAAATAACAAACGAAATTACAAGAATACCCTCATTTTAATGAGATGTTATGATATGATTGGCTTAGTCCACGGATGACGTGGTAGACTGAGCCTACATAAGAATTTCTCCTTGTATCCGTCACTTTTAATATACATGAGTTTTTTCAGATCATATACATGATTAATTTTTTAAAATATCTGAGTCATTGTCGGCTTTGTAGTATTGAGGTATGCAAAATATTTCTCTTACCATCTGTATATAGAGTGAGACTATATTTGTTGCTAATTTCATAAATTCCTCAACAAATGAATTAAGGGAAGATGAATCTTCGTTCTTTTGAACCTTTATATTGTAGTTTAGATCACCCTCAAGTTTTCACTTTAATCAATTACACCCTTGTACTCACTTTTTATGCTATATAAACACTACGTATTAATTCGACATCAATTCAGATGTGATTTTTCCAAAGTTAGTCTTATCAAAGATTTTGAAAACTCCTGTTTGACCAACCATGCAAATAGACACTCTTTCGAGAACTAGGTTTGGGAAAAGTATATAATATAGAGAAAAATCAATTCAAAAAATATAATAAACGTTTTTTTAATCTTTTTATACCTGAAAATTGTCTGTTCCTTCCACTTCTTAATAATGAAAAATAAAATAAAATATTTTTTTCACACCAAACACAACATTCTATATTTGTGTCTTCCGCTTTAAAAGCATGCCACGCATAGGGTTTTAGGCATCTTTGGCTTAGTTTTTCTTCGTTTGAAACTGAAGGGTGCCAAAAAGTTACTTGAAAATTAGGGTTCAACAATCTTAAAGAGTACAAACTTGACTATTAACTGATTACCTCAAGAGATCACAATAATAAGGCATATTAATTGACTGTGTACTTTTTATAGTTTTATTTTGTTCGTCAAAACTATAAAATTTGTATTAACCTTATATATCTTTCACGTGTAATGAGTTAAGCTAATTATATAAAATTTAAGGCAAAATTATTTTATATATCCACAATTTTTACTTATATTTCAGAAAAATTAGATTGAATATATTTGTCCAAATGATAGAATTGATGGATCAAATTGTCATAATTGTTTTTTGGTATAATGAGAAATTTATTATCCAAACCTTTCAATAATTAAAAATTTATCCTAATTTGGCAACAATTTTTGAAATCTATCCAAGTTTTCAAAATCTATTTAATATTTTTCAAAACATGTGATGCATGCACCATTAATTAAATTTTAAAAATTAGATAATTTTTTTAATAAATTTATCAAATTGCGATAGATTTATAATTTTTAAAAGATTTGAATAGATTTTCAAAAAGTCAAGAATATTTACTTTTCATAGCACCATTACAGCTTTATTTTTAAGAATACATTTGACATTTTGATAAAAAAAAATGTGGATACATAATATACTTTTGCCTAAATTTAATAAAGAAATTGTTTGATTTACTAAATTTTTAAAAAATAAAAAATAGAATAATTCTCCAAATTTCTATTTCTAATCTTCTCCAAACCAAGTACTAATTTGTATAAAATTAAATATTTATTGTAAGGGTGGAGGTCTTTCCGTTTTGGGTTTGCTTGCTAATTAAAGTGGCAAGAAGAATATGGTTGAATAGTTGATGGTTAATTATTACATTTTTTAAAGAATAAATTAAAATTAAAAGTATTTAATTAGGACTTTTTTTTATAACTTTATGTAATAATTTTTTTTATAAATATAGAGAATTATATGGGGTATTTGTTTTATATAATGATGTTGAACACAATCTATCACTTCAAAAATTTGAACTGAATTTAGGCTTCATCACGTTTGTAGTTTTTAGAATTATATTTGATTTCATACACGTGACACGAGAATCCATTGAGCAATATTATTACTCAAGAAAACTTTATCTTTTTATATGATATCATATCATAGTATTTCAAATTGATGTTTTTTTTTTCCAACTATAACATCCTAGCTAAATCAATTTAAGCACGTTTAAGTAAATTTTAATTAAAATCTACTTTTTTAGGATTAAAATCTACTTTTTTTTATTCCAAAAAAAGTAAATTTTAATTACTTCTTTAATGAGCAAAAGAAAAATTCCCAACAAAAATTTAATAAATTTAAAAAAATTACAAAAAATTGGTCAAAAGCGAGAATATAGAACAAAGAAATAACTTAGTGTTTATATAGAAACTAGGGCTGACAATACATAACGCGTAAACTGCCATTTGCTGCAAATGTTGCCAACTAATAATTAGCCGATTTTCATGACAAATTCATTTTCAGTTTTTCACATTAATCTGCTGCATTTGATGAACTACCCATTTTGTATTTAAATACTGAATCAAATCATTACAACTTACTTGGCATCTCTTGCCATGAAAAGGTGGCTTCCTAAGTGGATTCAACGGAGGTATGTTTAGTCTTTGTTCATAAACTTTATATATAGTTTATAGATATGTTTCCATTACTTTGAATAGCTTCAAAGATAAGTAATTAACTAACTAACTAACTAACTACGTTAACTAACTAGTTTGAATGATGCATTACACACACAAATCATATTTGATCACTCCAAAACCGCGCAACATTTGTTTCACGTCATTCTTACATCAAGCTGCCAAATCATTGCGATATTCCTATGTTCAATTAGTATTTTTAAATATCTTAATATTTCAAATGTTTCACTGGTTTTATTGCACAAATGACGTGATATAATCGTTGCATTGATTAAATATTCAAGTAAAAAAAGGTTGGATCGATAATAAAGAACGTAGTAATTAATGCAAAAACTCAAAAGCAAACATATGAGAAACAAAAAAACAAGCAAATGACCAAAACAAAATTATACAAGCTATAATAGCTAGCTCAACCATGTATAGTTTAAGGAGGCGGAGGAGTGAAACGAGCGTAAGGATTTCCAAACTGCATTGAATATCTTACGAATTCGTCTTCTTGCTGTTCTTGAGAAGGTACTGATGACGACGACGATGAAGATGAAGATAACTGATCTCTACCGTAAAAACTACTTGAAGGGGCCGTAGCATAATTGTTGAATCCATAACTCGAGCCACCCGGGAGAAAATCTGGATACTGAAACTGATTTGACGAAGCTGCTGCTGCTTGTTGCTGAGATAATAGTGAAGGGCGCGGCGGAGGAGGAGGAGCATTGATATTGAGTCGGGGGGCATTAAGTTGCCCGCGATTATTAGTTAAGTAACCTAATTCGGATCGGCCTTGAACTCTTTCGGGGAAGTTCAGTTTAGCTTTGCTTCCTTTAAACCTAAGGGCTGCTTCGTCATAAGCAAGTGCTGCGGCTTCAGCAGTATCGAAGGTGCCCAGCCATACTCTCGCAGCCTTGTTAGGGTCTCTGATCTCTGCTGCCCATTTTCCCCATGGTCTTTGTCTCACTCCCCTATAGTGTCTCCTCCTTACATTTCCTACAAAATTCATATTTAAACACTGATTAATCATACAAATCATGTCATGTCTCGAACAAATTAATGAGACCTTTGCGGTGTTAAAATATCTAATGATAATAAATAAAAAATAATTGAATATTTCACTATCGCATGTGCTTATTGGGGCTTGTTGTGAAAATAACGTGTCGCAACCGTTACATGAAATTAACACTCTTAAACATCTTACAGGTGAAAAATCAATCATTATATACATATATATTGCACCATGTCATTTTTACGACAAACTAATATGATGTGTTAAATATTAAAATCTTCAATGATTGTATATCCCTTCTTGCTTTGGCAGAAATTGGATTCAAATAAATATATTGATTAGCGCTAATTGTTTGTGGGGATGTAGTTTTCACATAAACATACCCAATTTATCATTTTATTACAAGAAATAACTTCAAGATTGAGCTTAAATAATTATTAGAACTACATCAACTAAACAAACTAGTAACTTGGACTATAAATTTGTTTCGAAACACATGAAATAATATACAGAAATGAATTACCTTGATCTTGAACTGATTGTGGTTGCTCATTTTGTTGGGTGTTTGACTGTGTGGTTGGTAAGGGATTTGTATTGAGGTGAAGTGGAGCAGTTTGGGAAGTATTAGCAATAACTTGAGATAGGGCAGAAATAATAGCATTCATATCATGTTGAGATCGAGCTGAGTAGACAGGGAAAATATGTTGCTCCTCTGTCTCTTCCTGTTCATCGAATGGAAGGGGCCTCTTCCCATTATCTCGATCCACTTTTTGGCCTTCCTACAGCAAATATATATATATATATATATATATATATATATATGTAGCTACAGAATATACACAACACCAGCAATAAATAAGAGTAATTGCTCGAGAATAATCTAGCTTATGAATATGAATGAGTATTATCAAGAATCAAGATAGCTGAAATAATTAAGACGATAAAAACAAGGGTGAGAAGAAGAAGTTAGGGTTTTGAAGTAAGTAAGGACTAAGGAGTTTATTTATATGTATAGGGTGGATTAGTGTGAACAAGGTCGTCTCAGCAACATCTTTAAAAACCGGATGCAAAAGGTGAAGTGGCTTAAACTTCAATCTATTCTATTTTAGTCTAACTAGCTCACTAACGAAGAATAATATTGGATTTATTAAATGAATTCAATTGAGAAAGCATGCATGGCCAACAATTTAATAAAAATATTGTAGACATTGATCAACTTCTTTTGTATTTGTAATATTGTAGTTAGGAATGAGAACAAATTCAGTAAAACCAAATTAATTAACTTAATTGGTCGATCCATTTTAGTTATTTCAATAAGTTAGTCGGTTCAGATTATAAAAATTTAGTCTGGGTTATAGTTAAGAATTTTTAAAAAAATATTAACTAAATAAACCGAATATTTTTATTTTTTATTACTAATTATTTTTATAATTTTTCCGGCTTAATCAAAATAACCGACTAATTCGACCAGGTGTATTTTATATTTTTGGTTAATTCAATTTATTTAATTTTAATTAATTCAGTTAATTCGGCCGGTCGCCAAAATATTAAAAAATTTATGGAGGATTCGAATTTTAAGTGAGCAGATGAATACTCATCCTTAATTGTGATTGTTGGACAAAAAATATTTATTTGGAGGCTAAGACATGTATTTTTCACATTAAATGCTAATGTATATTATCTATTAACTTGTATATTCAACATAATCAATTAATACTTATCAAGTAAATTATGTTAAATAATATCGAAAAATTGATTTTTTTTCTCAATCAAACAATTGAGTAACGGGTTTTTTTACCAATGAGTTACAATTCAAATGGTATAATCGCTAGGCAATAATCTTCTAGTTTGTGAGTTCGATTCCTCCTACAAACATTCTCCTACTCTCTAATTATATAAAAAAAAAACGGGTTTTTTTATTGTTATATTGATTGTACAGAACATTAATTATATACTGTAACTTAATTAAATGTTCAAACAGTTTTTTAGTGTATATCCTTTTATTTTAAACTAGATATTGAAACATTATTTGAAATAATATTTTTACCGTATGCATTAGCAGAACACAAAACACACTTAATATTTGTTTTAATAATTTTTTTTTAATAATAGGGGAGGAAAAGTGTTTGTGCTAATTTTCCTAAATACATGTTTCGCCAAAATTATTATAACTTTACATTGCAAGTTTTGATATTTTTTGACTTTTTGCCGTAATTTTATTTACCTGTTTTGTTTTTTTATTTACCAAAATACCTTTTTCGGTTTTTCAATTTCGGATTTTTTCGATTCGGTCAACCAAACCGACCGAACCGACCGGCAGTTTTTTTATATAGTGTAAGATTAGTGTATATATAGTGTTAATTTTTATTTTTTTATAGATTTTTTTCCTGGAATTTTTTATTTTATTTTTTATAGTGTAACAGTAGTGTATATATAATGTTTTTATGGTGTTTATATAGTGTAAAATTAGTGTATATATAGTGTATAAGTAGTGTATAAGTGGTGTATAAGTAGTGTATTTATAGCATTTTGTAGTGTTTTTTTGTGGTTTAACCATGAAACACTGCAAATACACCATAAACACTGTAAATGCATCATAAACACTGTACGTAAATGCAACATAAATATACTAAAAAACGGCAGAAATATACCATTAATACACCCAAAATACACTAAAACGTAAAGATATTATAAAATTATTACAAATGCACCATAAATCAATATTTTCTTTACAAAATCAGTAGCAATAAACAAATATATGAATAAGAGAAGATAAAATAAATAATTTTATGAACAATAGAACAATTTTATAAACAAAAAATTATAAATCTACAATAATTTATTTACAAAATATTTAAATCATTAAAAAAACCTAAAAAATTACACAAATCTAAAAACGAGTCGAGAAATCCATAGCGTGAACGAAAAAGACGAACGGACTAGCGCGAACGAAAAAGACGAACGGAAAAACGACCGGAAACGACGAAAAATCCATAGAAAGTAGACGAACGGAAGCGCGGCCGGAAAGACGAACGGAAAAGACGAACGTAAAAGTAATTGGAGGAGATAAACTGAAAATCAAATGAAAAAGTAGAAGAAAAGAAGAGAGAAGAAGAGAGTAAAGAGAGAAAAAAAATGGTTATATAAAAATTTAACCTAAAATGAGATAAGACTTCTTTATATAGTGGGTATTTTTGGTAAATAAGTTAGTTTATTAGATAATGTTGGATAAGAGAAAAAGATGGGTCAAAATGGTGTAAATAGTTTACCTAAAACAGGTATTTAGAAAATAATCCCAAAGCGTTTATGGAAGAAATTGATCTCACGACCTACGAGATTGTTGCTAACACTTATACCAATTCGGAAAAGAAGGGCACTTATGGAAGGAATATGACCACAATCTAGCAGAATAGCTATCGAATCTTATACCAAATAAACCAAATCAAATATTGTTATTTTGGTGTTTATAAATTTATTTATCTTATTCTAAGAAAGCTTTAGTTTTCTTTTAACTTAGTATGCATATACTCCTATAGTTGATTTATCAAATATATCTTGAGTGATTTTTTTGACTGTGTAGCTCAATAATTTTATTATTTTTATCAATTATATTCAAATAGTAAAAAGTATCTAATTGATAAAAAAAAAACTATACATTTTGATCTTCTAACTTATTTTCACAGTAAATTAATCCATAATTGAAAAAGAAAAGCTCAACAACCTTTATTAAAAATCATGTATCTAATTTTATCAAAGTTTGTACGTTATTATTAAAAAAAAATTTATGAATAACATCCAAATATAAACTAATTTGGTATACATATAATTTAAGATGTTTAGTTACATCTTACTTTTATTAATTAGACTTTTCATCTTTTCTATTTGCTTTTTGAATATAATTAAGTCAAAATATAAAATTGTCTAATCAAATCGTCAAATTATTTTATCAAAATATATTTATGAATTTGATCATAGTTTTGATATATGACTTAGTTACTTTAATGAAATACTAATATTAAAGAATGACTTACCTAAAAAAATATATGCCGAAAACTCATTTCATATAAGTCAAAGCTGATAGCAGTTTCTTCGAATTTCATTTAGTATTATGCAAGGGCATGTTTGATTCAGCTGCTACTTGTATCAAGTAGTTGGCGGACAATATATGTTTGGTGAAATTCTATTAGTTGTAGTTGTTGGTATAATTATTCTTCTAAATGATGAGTTTAATTAGCCACTTGAAGAATTCTTTATTCGTTTCTCCCCAAAATACTTAAATTTATATGTTACGTTGAGATTCTTAAGATATACCATGATTAACATTTTGGTAACTCTTGTATCAAAAATCTATTTAATGGTCCCTCAGTTTTAATTCCGTTAACTGAAAGACCCTTCAGTTAATTTGAAAGACTAAATTGTTTAACGGAACTAAAACTGAGGGATCAAATCGTTTAAAAATGAGGTACCAAATTGTTTAATAAAATTATAAGTGAGGGACCAAACCCTTCACGAAATTAAAATTGGGGGTACCAAATCGTTTGAAAGTAAATGCCGAAATTAACGGAGAGGTCTAATAGTTAACGTAATTGAAATTGAGGGACCATCAAGTAGACTTTTGAAATAAAAGGTATCAAACTGTTAATTATGATATACCCCAGAAATCTCAAAGTAATTTGTTCAATTTATATTGGACATGTTCTATCCAAATCTAATGCATTTAGCTAGACTAGCCCATGGTTGAATACTTGATAGCTTGTAGTATTTAATTTATACTTTAAATGGATGTAATGAAGAAGGAGTACGCCATATATACACCTAAACTTTTTCTAATCGTTTAAAGTATATATGTCAATGCCTCAACGTTTTCTATTCTTGGATATGGAAATGGCTAAAAAAACTTTGACTTTAATCTTCTGTTTGAAGATTGACTTATTTGCTAACATGAAAGACCGAATGATGAGACGTGGAAAGCAGACCAAAGTAAATGGTTTAAAGTCTTTGAACAAACCAACTTCATCTATTGCATACCCATTAATTTACAAGTTGGAGAATATAATTTGGTGAATACGATAATTAATTAGATCCTCCAAAGCATCAAATTCTCTGTTTATGTTCTCTAGACAAAGACTTACATGTATTATTACATCACATGTTTAGGTTCTAGAAGTCGTGAGTGAATAAAAACTCCAACTTGTAACATCAAAAATAATACAATTTCATATATAGTATTTTGATCTGCAACTATAGTATTTGGACAAACTACTTTTACTCATTTTTTTGTTCAACGCGGAAGGTAACAAAAATTGAAACTTTTCTGAAAAAACACTTAAGCCCTTTTATTTGTTTTTTTTTTTATCACATCAAGTCCTGGCTTCAGGCTATAGGTTTAGATAGTTTTCGAAATTCGGACCATAAATGACATAAAAAGAACATTCATCAGACTCAAGACGTAACTTGGAAAATAAAGGGGGCAAAAAACCACTGAAGTATGTTCAAATAGAAAAAAAATACACTTCTTCGGATCATATAATAATAAATATCTGAATAAGTCACAAAAAAGAATCAATATAAGCAAGTAAAACAATCAAGATACGGTAACCATAGATCTTACTTTGTTCACTTTTTGAATTTGCTTTGCAGCTCTATGCACATCCGATCCTTCGCCTGTTCTTCTATAGTTGAATCCAACTTCATTTTTCTAAGCAAAACAACAAACTTCTCCCGCTGCAATAACAGCCACCGTTGCAAGCTGGAGGCGATGTAAATGAGGAATGGGCGATTTGCCAAAACTTGTTTATGAGTGCATCGACTACCTCTTCCAGTAAGATGAATGAGGCCTCGTTACCTAAAACGCATGATTGCATTTGGCAAGACGGCCTTCGAGACTCATTGCATGAAATCCACAAAAAGAAGACTGTTTTCCATATATACATCATCTTTATAGAATCAAATATTTGGCTGGATACTTTTAGATCGCATGTACGTCAAAAATTGGGTCGGTAGTTCAGCTAGAAGTGCTTGAACAACAGACTCTTGCCCACCTGCAAAAATTATGGACATTACCAATAAATTACGTGAAATAATTATGAAACCTTTACTGAAAATGACAGATTTTCTTACTTTGTACATTCCGAAATGGTACAAACTGAACTATATCACGTGAAGCAACACGCCCTGTATAACTTTCAAGTCTCTCTCCCTTATCAGCATCTAAAATCTGTGCAACAGTAAGCTTTATGTATTATAGGTATTCAATAATAGAAGTTTTTACCCTATTATCAAAGTGAAAAGAAAATATAAACACATAAAAATTGGGTATCACAGTATGGAGAAAGAATTACCTCCATTTCTTTGAAGTCGGCTCCTCCAACTCCAACGATAAGGATTGATAATGGTAGGTCGGAAGCCTTTACTATGGCGTCCTTGGTTTCTTGGAGATCAGTTACAACTCCATCCTAAAGTATTTAACAAGTTCGAGAGAAAGTAATCTCAGTATAGGAGCTTAAAAAATCAAAGAATACTCAGAATAAGGTAGGCTGATATCACTAGTCATCGCAATGATAACTCTGCTAGCCAAGAAGACGAACATTAACGGCACAAGTAAAAATCATCAAGATTTCCAGTCTTATTCTTACTGTAATTATTAGCAAAACAAAATATTTTTTTCCTCCATTTGCAAGAGACTGGCTAGCAAATAGGGCAGCAGTGTTTATCACGGGTCCAAAAAGCGTGGGACCTGCTAAAGAAACATTGAAGAGAGCACTGTTATATGCCATCATAATCCCTTGAATTCCTTCAACCTGAAAAATGTAATTTGCTTGTTTAATAGGTAAGTTGAGAGAAAGAGAAGCTTATTTTATATATAAATTTTAGGCATTCACCTCACAATGATTACTGCTTCCATTCAAGTTAAAGCAATGGGAGACTGGGCCATCAATTGGCCGTGCTCCAAATCCCCAAGCAGGAAACCGCTTGTCTGAGTCATAAAACTGCAACACTTCTCCAACTTCCATGATTGCCTGAAATACAAATTGGCCACATTAATTATGTGCACCCCCCCTAATCATTACCATCAAAAGAAGTTCAAATGTGGAAGATGGAATTTCTAACTTGCTGGTATGCATTTGGCCGCCCAGAATGATCGATATAATGCAAGGAATCAGGAAGACGCGGATTTCCATTTGAAGCTGAAAGATTAAAGAAAAGCATGAGAAGGTATTGGGGTCTCAAAACATCAATAGTACCCACCAACGATGATAGGGCTAAAAACACGGTAGGAGGGAAATGGCAAATGCGTGGGAATAATGATGTAAATGTGTTCAAACCATTTAGAAAAAACAAAGGATAAAAAAGGAACATTTTAGTAAGAAGTGTACGATGGGACTTCTCAAGCGGGACATAAAAAAATGACAAAGGGACTTCCCACATGGGACGGAGGGAGTATATTCTAGTGACGTTGCTATAATTTTCTATGTTATAAATTTAAGCTAATTATTAATTAATTATTTGTAATTTGAATTGAAACTTCATTTAGTTATAATTGTTTTTCTAGATTATCTTTTTAATTATAATATTAGTATAGTATTTCAATGTACCAAAATTTTACTCATAATTAATGGTAAAAAAAAGATAGTTTCTATTTTATCATTAGATAGAGAGCAATAAACCTCTAAACAATCTTAATGAGTGAATTTCAATAAATATTATTGTGAAGTAGATTATAAACCGTTAATAAGACTACTAGACCAAGGAAAGGAACAGAACTGCTGGAGGCGCTTTTGTAAGTGTTATTAATTTATGTAATTGTATGTGTTATTAATTTAATCAATTATAAAGTATTTATCTTATGATCATTTATTTGTAGTTTAAATAGAGAATCAATCTTTTTAAATAATTAATTTTTATAAGAGTTCTATCAGTTATAATGTTACTATAGTATTTCAATTTCATCAAAATATCATTTTTTTTTCTTCTCTTTTACTTTAAAAAGGATTAAAAAAATTCACTTCTACCCCATGGTGACTCGAACCCTAGGTGGGGTGCTCTCGCCACTTGAGCTGACCCATCGTATTTAATAATAGGACTCTAATTAAAGATAGGAATAATAGGGTCCTAATTTTATTATTAGATAATAAAAACTAAGTTTTCAAAACTGTCTTTATGTTACTAGCTACGTTATCACTTCTAAAAAGTACAGTTTCACACTTTTACATATGTTATGTTATAATTAAATATAGCAGCTAATTTGTTAAATCAAGACAATAACAAATAACATAGCAGTTGCAAATCTATGGCGAACCAAATTTCAGGCTTTAAGGTCAAAGTTAAAATGAAGAACAAGTACCAGTGAAATCAATAGCAGCCATGAAGTTCAGTTCACAACCTCCTTTTAGATAATCCAGAAAAGTGAATTGAATGCTTTCAGAAAACTTGTCCACAAATAGCTGGCTCTTTAAAACCTGCATACTCGGAATGTTTAGTGTAAAGATAGAAAGCTCAGACTGAAGTTAATTCAGTTTAAAACCAGACCTTGTTATGATGATCATGGGCACCACCAGTGGGTAAAAACAGATTTTCACCTCCCTTGCTAGAACAAAGCATTTCTAGTTGTGCTAGGGATTTTCGAACAACTCTGCAATTTAAGAGAAACGTGGAAAATACCATCAACATTCAGGTAAAAGAGTTAAGGGTAAGAAAAAGACCACTCCACATACCCAATCAAATCATGCTTGCCATTACTATTGAAGTTATAGCACTCTATCACAAGCAAACTATCCTGCAGATTCAATTAGAAAGAAACAGAGAGCTTAAACACAAAATATGAGGAAGTATGGCATTTAAAAACATATTATTCAAATGAAATCTATGAATTGAAAGTTTGATGCTTGCAAATGAAGGATCCTAGAGATTTATTTCTCATTGATACTGAGAAAAAAGGTGATTGTTGCTAAGAAAAGAATTGACCAAATAATTGCTTGGTTTTAAATCCGATATTAAATAAAAATTGGCCCGGTACCCATTTCCCATGTATAAAAATTAACTTTCTAATTATTTTCTTTTTGTTTTATAATTTGTTAGAAGAAGGTATACAGAGAAAATGTCATGGTGGATTTCTACTTAGGGATGCAGATTCAGACACCAAATGCAATATTGCTTCTACCTTGCTTCCAACTTGTTGAACATTCAAAAAGATTGGTTTCCAAATTGGATTCTGATCATTCTTTAGGACTTCTGTTTTGCATACAGGAATAGGGTTTCCACTCTCAACAACTTTTGAAATTATCACAAAAGGGTTCTGCAGGAAAATTAATAGATGCACCAAAAAATCAGTGTATATTTCTCAGAAGATATAAAAGAGAAGAAGAGATAAAAAGAAACTTCTTAGCCATACAATTCTTGAGAACAGATCCTTATGTTCCAAATCCGAACACTTCAATATCAATTCCATTGTAGTCTTTGAGCTAACACATTCCTCAGCATGCACCACAAGCTGCCCATATTTTAGTGGGTGACTTAACATTGTAGAATCTTCTTTATGTACAAGATTTAAGGTCAGTGACCTATTTGATTTGCTCACAATCTGCATGCACAGAAGTGACAGAAGTAGAATTTAGGCTGTGAAGCAATTTAGTAGTGAGATCATTATTATTTAATGGTTATATATGTTTCCTGATTACAAGAAAACAGCTAGCATAATCAGTATACTAAATGAGATAAAATGGGATAAATTTCCTTTTCATCATTCAAATTTTCTCTTTATACATTCAACTCCAATATGGTCCACCAATGGTCCAATACAGTATCAGATGCCAGCTTTCATGCACAGAATAACACTGTTTCGTCATTAAATGTAAAGATCTTTCTCGCTCATTAAACATATAGTATAGGAATCTCCACATTTCGGTGAAAATTACAAAATTGCAGTTATTATTGTTAATCAATTCTACAAGTTTGATGTAAATTGCAATGGTATTCATGTCATACCTCCGACAAAACACAAGATGCCTCACCAAGAAACTGCTGCTCGTCCAGCTTGAGCATCTGCATAATTCTCATCCATTGTCAAAATTCTATTTGCCCATAAGAGTCATAAAAAGTTCATTGTCATAGAGTCCCTTGAAAACATATTTCTCATTGTAGACATTTCACCATATCCAAGTAGTACATAACATTCTAAAGCAAACACCAGTTGACAGCCTAAATCAATACAGTAGATAAATAAACATATATTTGCAATAATTGTTGATGTGAACCCACCATAGCAAAGACCTCTTACTCTTGCATGGAAGGCTAAAGTGATCCATAAGGAGAAATTTAATATGATTCACTTGTATCAAAAAGATAAATGCCCACATTGCTTACACTTTGAGAAACAACATCAAACTTAACACCCCAAATAAATGTATTGTTCCATATCAAGTACATACCAATATTTTCTCTCTCAGAAGGGAAAGAAAGTTATGGAGCATATAAACCTTTAAATTTTTTATCAAAAATTAGTCATCTATCTCATATCATCTGATTCAATAGTAAGTTTGACAATTCATGAACTTAGTCTAGAAATCACAACCTTGATAGTAGTAATAATGCTACGACAGTTGACCATGTTGTTTGGTACAACAATTATTTTTAAGCAAAATATTGCGATATTAGTTTATTATAGAAAAGTGGTTGACACATATCCATTAAAGAATTTTGCAGTTGAAACTATTTATTCCTCCACAATGACAACGGAAAAAGAAAGAGAAGATATGAAATAATAAGCTTACCTTTACGTCTACATTGTGAAATTGAGTGTCAACATCATATACACAAAACCTGCAGTAAATTGAACATATTACATCAGAGTAAAATCAATAAAATGTAGTGGTAACTGGAAAAAGAAAAGTAGAGTTTGAGCAGTAAACTTACACTAGAGTCTGTACAACTTCAAATTGGAAAGTTGTAGAATATTTCAAAATCCATGTGGGGTTCAATGAATTGAGAATCACCTCACTGCGGAAAACTTCAGTGGGCGGCCCATCTCTTCCTTTTGTATAAACAACTACCATGGGATCACTCTAAAGCAAATAAACTTCTCTAATAAGTTATAAAGTAGTAAAACACAATGGAAGTAAATGTATACAAAAACATATTACAATGGACCAGAGATTGAACCACTAAAGCAATTTTCTTATCAAGAACTATAACATTATCATTTTTCTTTATCAAAAACTTTAAATTCATCATCCCATTCTAGCAACATCTACAAATAATAAGAACATAAAAAATGAAAACGCATTAAGAATTATCGCGACAAACCTTAGAAAGTACATCTCGGTCACGTAAGTTTGTTGCTGAAAAAGACAACTGCATATACAGAGACGAGTCAATACCAAAGAAGTATACTAACAACAAGTAAGTTAGACATGAAATTTTGATGTATATATTTCAAATAATGATTAGAATAGCATATTATATAAACTGCATTCAAATGCAAATAAGCATTGCTGGCTCGAAGCATAAAATTATTTCCAAATAATCTCATAAATTGAGCTCAATGCTCTTAATCATCATTAGAATCCCAATCCTTTCTCCAAAGCATTAACTAAGATATTAGTAAAGCTAATTAACAAATACAGATCAAACATTTCAAGCTAAAACATTATACAGCTCCGAAATGTACTCCAAAACCGTAATATTAATAAACTTCAGCAATTAATACACATTTTGAGGAAATTAATCCTTCAACTCAACAGCTTATCGTGTCAAACACATAAACAGAGTGAAGTAAGTAAGTAAATTACCTCGATCTGAGAGTGAATACCGCTAAAACCGCGAGACTTAAAGAGGAAATCGATAGCGTCGTTAGGACCGCCGGCGCCACCAGCAGCAGCAGCGGAAGCAGAGGAGGTGCCACCAACTGCCGCCCTACCTCCAGCTTCATCAGAGCAGCAATTTCCCATCGCACACCAACAAAAACAGCTCTCAGAATAGCAGTTATAAGTTCGGATCAACAAAAAAAATCCAAAGAAGCGTAGTAAACAAGAATCTTTTAAGGGAGAAAAAAATATCTAATCTTAAGTTAAAGAACGTGGAGTTAGTGAAGTTTGATGTGCATTTTTTTTCTTTGTTGTCTTAAGTGGGGCCTAAATATTAGGGCTAGTCTAATTATCCATTCTTTTTATTTATTTTTATTATCGGAAAAAGAGAAATTGAACCCGCGATTTTAAATATTGTTCGGCGTTTATATTATTTGAGTTATATTTCGTTGGTATGGGTTTTTTTATTGTTTTGAACAAAATAAATAAAACGCGTTGGTTGATGGGGAATATACTCAACGGTTCCATGGTTTTATGTACGTGGTGTGATATTTCCTGGAAATTGAGTAGAAGATTTGTAATTTTTGTATAGGAATTTACTTTGTTGACCCTGATATGGGAATTTTGACGGCGTGTGGATGGATGGTTAAAAAAGTAACGGTATATACGAGGGTTTAGCGCGGTTCAACGACAAGAAGTTGAATAAAGAAATGGAAAAGACTTTTTGGGTTTGACTGATGATTTGGTGCACGATGGCATGAAATGGGCCAATGCACAGAAATCTGTATCTCGTTTTCGACTTCCAAAATGCAAATTCCTAGTTGTTACACAATTTCTAAATTAAAGGCATGTTGCTGATTCATAATGGTATAATTCTTTTTTATATTTTTATATTATAAATATATTGTATTTAATAAATAACTAAAATTAACTTTAAGAAACAGCATATACTTTAAAATTATTCTATATAACAATATAAAAATTCAATTAATTATGGCTATTATAATATAATAGAATAATTTAAAAATAATTGGATCATTTAAAAATTATCTATATACTTTTATATATAATAAAAATAATTTATCTTAATATGGATAATTTTATTTAAATAATAAATAAATATTAAATAAGCTATTTGACTGTTTATAGAAACACTCCAAAAATAGAGATGCCTCTAAACTTTTTACCACGTATTTAGATGTAGTTTTTTATTAAGTAAAAAGTTAAAATTTCATTAGAAGCTGAACCAAACTGCTCCTAAATCTACGTGGTTTCTAATTTTTCTTTCAACATTCCTAGTACTTTCTGGCTAATTTACTTGAAATGAAAAATACCCATTAAAAACGCTTGACAATTGAATTTTTATTTCCCTTTGTTAAAGTAATATTGATTTTTTTTGGTTTTTTTCTTACATTCTAGACAAGTCTAAAAAAAATTAGACAAAAAGTCCATGGACAATGAAAGATGCTACTTTATTAAATGTTTATTTACCTAACCCAGCGGTTGGTGTCTTGGTGAATGCCCCTGCGGCTTACTACCTTAAAGAAGAGACAAGCAGTATGGCAATGTCATGTATTTGCAAGCTCATGATTACTTGTAAAAACTAGACAATCCTAATGCATGGTGTTGGAAGGACAACCAGAGCCAAAAATAAATCATAAAAACCCCCATTCTTTTAATCTTAGCAATTTCAGTAGAAGACAAATTGCTTCCATACTTTTGGGCAAAGATAGAAAAAGGAAAGAGTAATTTTCATATCCATTAAATTTTAATTCGTAATTATATTTTCACTAAACTTCTATTTTATATATTTGATTATTTCAGATATTATTTCAGCTCCATTTCCGACAAATTAAATAATGTGGCAGCTAGCTCAAATTCTATTTGAACTTATTTGGACCAATAGTTTTTTTTTGTGCGCAACGCCATAGCAGCACCCTTCTCCCTCAAGTTCGACCATAGCCGGCCGCTATATTAAATTTTAATAAAACATAGTTGTAATGTTGTTAGGAATATATACATATATATAAAATTACCGAAAAGGGAAAAATTATGCAAGTATGATTGAAGTTGAAATTTTCTCAGCTTGTTTGGCAAAAGAGAGACTTAAATCATGACATAAAATAAGTACATTTGATGACTTAATGCATCTTCATGTGTGATTTTGCTTCAAATACAAGCTATACCACTACTAAGTAATCATGGTAAGTTAATTAACGTGCAGATATTTTCTATTGGAATTCAACATGTTGGACAAGGGTACAAAATTAAGGCGACCAGCTAATACAATAATTAGCTAAATTTACCAATCTTCATCAAAAATAAAAAATTAAAACAGACAGAATCAGCAGACAAGGAAAAATACAGCTAAAGCATGGATGACTATTTGCTATATGGGAGAAAGGGGAAGACCCCATCCCTCCAAAAAGCACAACATTATAGCTAGACTACAACCCCACCTCTCCAATTAAAGATATCAATTCTTCAATCACAAGCATTGCATTGCCCACCCACTTACCGTATTATTAAAGTTTCGAAAAAATCTTACATAATTTATGGCCAACATGTCATCCGTAAACAGAGCCAATAATATTATAACACATGATTAAATAATATTATGATGTGATCTAATAACTTAGAGTTTTACATTATTTAATAATGTAAAATAATTTCATCGATTTTATGAAGCAGTGGATAATATCTATGTAAGAATTTCTTATTTCTAGTCCTAAAGGTGGTAAATTAAATTAATTTCCCCTTTTATATCATTCAAGCTAATTCCACAACTATTTTCACTAATCCAGCATATAATTCACATACCAGGCTAATGGAAGCAACTGCAACTGTTGAGGATTCCTGGAGGACATAAAGATTTGATGTTGCTAAAATTCGTCAGAGGGCGGCCAAGTCAACCAACACAAGTCAACCACTACTAGAGGCTGCAGAATGATGGAGGGACTTGACTGGCCAATTTAGATTAAAGCACTATCGCATATCTCTCACTCCATATCAATTGACAAATTTTAGGTTTCCTGTAGGAACAAACAAGAACAAAAGAAAAATCTTGACGCACTAAGTTCAAGTCAACCCCTTAAAGGAAGCTCAAGTCATCATCCATCTTCATTGTTGGACAAGAAAATGGTTGAATCAGCTTTAGTGAGTCTCTAGGTTAAGCTCCATTTATAGATTACAGATTTCTCAGTTTGACGAGCAGGACACAACAAAAAAACATCCTTCAACAGCCAAGGTAGAGCGGAACGAAGTATTTAATATCCACTAAGCTAAAGTTGCTATGTACCAACATGACATGGAAATCCACAGCTAAAAACAGCTCTACAGTTTCAAGGCATAAACATCAAACATCATTAACATAGAAACCTTGAAGCATAAAAAGCAAAATAACTAAACGGAAGGTTTTTACAAATTGTTATCAGGAGTAAGGCAGATATACCTGGTAAATCGTATCTACAATTCCACCAAATCGAAGGACTCGTCTCAATTCAAATTATCAGAGAGTTCACTAAGGTAGTCTTTACGATTATGGAGGGTAAGAAATGTTACTCAGCACTTGTCCAGGTGTTGTTCCTTGGAGCTTCAATGGTATGTTTTGTACAGTATGTGTGGTTGTAGGGAAGTACTGACTATAGTTATGAAGAGCATTTCCCTGTTGCGGCGCAATTTCTTGGCTGCTTTGTGAAGACAACTCATGCTGCTCATACACTGAACCGCTGTATTGATTATTAGGAAGCAAATCCCCTCCAGGCAAATAACTGTTACATTTTCAACATGAACATGATGATAATATTACTTATATATGACTGCAAAAAAATTCGAATGGAGAAAAATCAAATTGAAGGAAAAATCAAATAAATAAAAATAGGTCCTACGTCAATGACCTAGAGAATAAAAGCATTACAATATCACATCTGACATCACTCAACAATGTTTCGTAAATAGGATCATGTATAATGCAGTAACTCCGTGACATTTCATACATCCTATAGGCCAAGCTACAATTATTGTGAGTACTTCAAAAAAATACCAACCAAAATAAGGCCATACAAATAATATATGATCAATTCTCAGAATAATTTATCAACCAAAATGCATCTTGCACAATTCACCATGTTAGTACTGGTTCAGCACTTGAGCTAGTTGCTTGGTTGCTACTTGCTACTTACTAAACATAGCTCCATATTTTAGTCTGAAGAGATACCTGTTATATGAGTTTGCTTGAAAGTGTGCCTGTTGAACATCTGCTGAATAATATGAAGTAGTTGGAACTGGTGAAGTTTGATACTGCACAGGTTGATGAACATAACCCGTCATGGATCCATAAGCAGGAGGTTGCAATGGAATGAGACTCTGTCCAATATGTGGAGTCTCCAACACTTGTGGGGCATGACTGTAGTGAGCTCTAAAATCATTTGGATACTCCAAAGAAGGTGCTGTTGGAGTTGTCGTAGCTTGAACATTTGTCGGTCGAATCTCCGTCACTTGTATGGCATGACTATAGTTAGTTCTAGAATCATATGGATACCCCAAATAAGGTGCTGTTGGAGGTGTCGTAGCTTGAAAATTTGTTGGTCGAATCTCCGCCACTTGTGGGGCATGACTATAGTTAGTTCTAGAATCATATGGATGCCCCAAATAAGGTGCTGTTGGAGGTGTCGTAACATTTGTTGGTCGAATCTCCGCCACTTGTGGTGCATGACTATAGTTAGTTCTAGAATCATATGGATACCCCAAATAAGGTACTGTTGGAGGTGTCGTAGCTTGTAGATTCGCTAATCCATGGATTCGTACTAAGGATCTATAATAATCATGCTGAGGATTCAAAAGTGATCTATTTTGATTATGTTGCATTCCATCTACATAAGGATTATTTTCTGAAAGACTTGCTTGTGTCGGGCACTGACTGTCTATGGCTGAGAATGACATTGCCGAAGGCATGGTTGCACAAGGCAATGAAGGAGACTTAGGTGCTAATGCTAGCATAGGAAGTGGACGAAACAATGACAAGAGATCCTTTACCTTGAACCATAACAGCAAATCACATTTGAGTACAAGAGATATCACCATAAACATATAGCAAAACACACGCACACAAAAACTATATAAATGAGGATCAAATTCAATTACATGTGAATTCACTTGAAGGTTTAACTTACTTGCTGGTTGTTAAGTTCTTGCTTGAATTTTCCCTTCCCGCAGTAATTATCTTGGATAGCATGCTTAAAGGAGCTTTCTGGCAAAGGGAAACAATCCTTGTAAATTTGGAAACTCACCTACACAAAGAGAGGGACGAAAAAATGGTCAAAAGTCTATAGTCCATTCAAGTATATTTGAAATCCTCATACCTCCTGAACTAATTGAAGATGAAATGCATGCCACCAACACCAAATTAATATGTCTTCATTCGGCATATAAGCGGTTTTGCTGTGAATAGAAAAGATACCTGTGCAGGAAACTTCCCACCAAAAGCAGCAGGCGCCAAGTTCAACTTTCCAGAAGAAGCCGCGCTATACGGACCATAAAGAAGCTTGGATTCGACATCAAACAGAAAAAGTCCCATCCCTGGTTTAATCTTCTCTACAATTTCAATCCTCCCCCTTGGAAGCCCAAAAACGCGGTACATGTAACACTCCGGCTTTGTTTTTGCATTGCACAAAAATATAAAACCAGAAAATCCGTTCATTTCCTTCTCTTTTCCCTCTTCTTGCACGTTCATTCTACCGACACGAGCAGCAAAACCAGAAGCACAGGCACAATTGATCATGTATGTCACAATGTCAGGCAATACACCAGAAAATAATTGTAAAGCAAGAACAAAAACGGTACATAAATCAAACGAATACAAGTAATCTCATTTCTTAAAGAATAATTAGGTCAGTCCAATCGTGAAGCGCATAAGAGTTAATGACAGTCATATAAGCAAAATTGCAATTATGGTAAAGGTAAAGAAACTTGTCTCGCTAATTCTTGTGGAAAATCTTGAACGGAATTACTAGTAGATGAAACCTAATGAAAAAGAATGTGAAAATTACCTTAAGGAGGCAGGGTTTTAAATTCAAGATCAAGTTCAGGAGTCGCCGGAATTGCAGTTTAAGCGTAACGGCGATGAGCGCTGCAGCAACTAGCATCCAAATGAAGGAGCCTCGCTTATTTTAATGGGCTCTATACTACCTTTGGGCTGTTTACTTTGAACTTAGGATTGGGCTTTGGACCGTTTTATTCATTATTTTAGCATTTATGTTGAAATTTAAAAAAAAAAATCATTTTAGTTTTTATTTTGAATTACAATTATTTATTTAAATTGAAGTGGAAAAAAATCATATGTGCTTTTCATATTTAGAGTTCTTAATGATAAAAAGATAAATTGAAACAATTTGAAGCCTCGAAAACAAAACACTAAATTAACCTTTGATTATAGTTTCTTTCTTCCCCAATGATAATTGTTTGTTCTATTGTCATCTAACAACTAATTCACAACAATTTGCTAATTCTCAGAAACTCCTTCATCGTTTTTACTTCATTACAATGGCAAAATTTTGTGAAATCACCCACCATTCCCTTGCGATGATGATCAATGATCATTCGGCGCTAAATATGGATGAAGACCTTGAACTCGGATAAGCTCTTCCTCTTAAAAAATCAAAGTTATAGAGCTCTCCCTTCAAATCAAAACGAGGAGAATCAAAATGAAAATGAGCAAAAATGTAAGACTTACGATACCAACAAGCTGATAAACTTTACTTAATCTTGTGCAACCCAATGTGCAGATCAGAAGACACCGAAATGAGAAGGGGAAAAGAGCTGTGCCAGACTGCTTTGAAAACTCGCTTGCTATGAGCTCTCACAGATTGAGATGGCTTGTCGGAATTGTACCTGATGTCAAAGATGTGAATCACTGGGTCTACCGAACCAGATGTGACATATAAACCATCTGGAGACCAAGCCTGATTGATCAAAGCTGACTGAGAGTCACTGCTTTCTTGTTTAAACCCGAAACAATGAAGTTCTGTCTGCCTAAGTCTAATGTCAAACAATCTTAGCTGCTTCTTCGGTATCCTGCATAAGCATATGACATACATTATATTAAAACTATCAGGTAACACATAACAATAGAAAATTAAAACTTTATTTTCTCAAGATGATATAGATAAAAAATTGACATTTTCCTATCTAAAATGGCCAAGGCATATAAACATTAGACTAAAAGAAGTATCAAAAGCCTAGATGCCAGATTAACCAATGTGTCACTACTTAAGTAGATTTATGGAAGCAACAATCAAGAAGAGACTAATGGGGCAAACGAGAACCAAAAGATAACAAAAACTCACCCTGTTTGAACCATGAATAAATTGAAATCACATGGATTTGGAACAACACTCATGCATTTATTGTCTAATTGATGCTTGAAGTCTGCTCTCCCTGATTCAACATCAAAACCTATAATTCTCCGGTCTGCACCAGCCGATAGCACAATGTGTTTGTGTTGCAACCCAACAACTCCCATAACTGCAGAAGAATGGAGATTCCTGTGCAATACCTTTGGCTTCCACGAGAATTCATCATCTTTCTCACTCCAAATTACAACTGCATGATCACTGCCACCGGTGGCAAAGCTGGCATTTTCCCAGGGCATGAATGATATGCTGTTAATAATGCCTTTCACATGTGGCTTCTCCTCTATGAAAGTGATTCGGGATCTCTGCCAAAGAAATTACGTAGAAGATGTTCATTTCATTTGAAAAGAACTTTATATTTACTTGGTCATAGCATGCTCAAAGTATTAATTGCATTATTGCAGAGTATGCCAGCCCCACCTCCAACAGATAATTTAAAAAATGCAATAACCTTTTTTATAATAGTTAAAGAATACCAGAAAACAAGACTCACCCCTTGTGTTTTGTTCAAATTTAGAATTGATATCTGAGAATCCCCATTATCAGCACTGTAAACAGAAACTAAGCTGTTTCCAAGTGGATGCCAAGCTATGTCTTCTGGCCATCGCCTTTCCTTTGCAGATAAGCAATCAGTACCACTGAGAAGAGAGGCAGTTGATCTGTAATTTAAGAAAAAAGAACAAATATGAGAGACGGGAAACTTCCCCCTAGAGATCTGAAATATAATTGCAAGAGGTCATTGCAAGCACAAAGCGTGAGAAAAATTTAAATGAAGAAGATATCGACGCAACTAAAGAACAGGGTTCCCTCAAGGCTTTGCTAAAACAGCCTTTACAAAATCCTCATTGGAATAGAATAGCAAGAAATGAAAAGTAAAAGGAATGGAAGGATTTTTTCTGTAATGATTCAAGGTGGCCATTTTATTTTATTTTTATAATTGGGAAGGGAGAGCGCTTGTGGGAGGAATTAAACCAACAACCTAACAGTTTCCTGCCCGGCGCTTATACCATTTGAGCTATAGCTCGTTGGTAAGGTGGCCATTTAATGTGTAAATATTAAAAGAATTCGCTTTTCCTGTTTTCATCACCTTCCCTAGTAGAATCTAATCTAATCCTAGAAGCAAGTAGATTTCATGAGAGAGTGTAGTAAGTCTGAGCTTCCATTAGTAATCCACATGTCCAATAAAGTTCTTTTCTTTGACTTATAATGTAGCAACACTTAACGATGCCATTTATTCAGAAATCTTTTGCATTGAAAATATAGATGCATTCTAAAAAAGCTGCAATTTAGTCATTAGACTGAGCGTCAGAAAATTGAGAGGTAAGCAGAGCTTAAATTGCAAATCTGTTTGATTTTTTAAACAAGAATTAACAATGTCCTGCGGATTCCTCTGAACAAATGACCACAGACAATAAATAGTTTTGTGCATCATTGAATGACTTTATGGAAGTAGTTGAAATTTGAAAGCATTCTTTGAGTTTCATCTGAACAGAATGAACTATGACCGAGAACTTGAGGATAGGTGCCACCTTAAAGAACATTAGATTAAAAAAAGACAATCCTACCATCTTCATATATTAAGAAGGCTCCTCGTTTTATGTTACTATTGGTGTCCTATAAAGCTTGATATTACAGGCTTGTCAAACATAAATTGCAGAAAGTAGCCAGTAGTAATTTGCGAAATTTGTTGCTGGTTAAGACTTCTTGAAGAAAGTTCACTTGACAAAGAAATAATCAATTGTTCATCAACTCGCATACTAACAGATAAAAAATCACTGCTGCAAAATGAAACTCTAAGAAAAGATTTTTGAATAGAAAGCACAAGAGAAACATTTAGGAGAACTGGTGGAAAACAATTAAATCACACTCCACCCAACTTTCATTTCCGCTCGGTCATGTATATGATAAAGAATAATTAACATGTTATATATAACTCTCAAGTACAAATATTTATGGCAATAGCAGAATCCACAACATGACGGTTCAAAATCCTTTATGTAAAACAGACCGACTGTTCAAATTGGCACTTATGGAAAGAAACAATTTAACTATTGATACAATGAGCATGTTCACACCAAAACCTATTAACACATTCGCACCAAAATCTATCAACTCATTCACACAAAAACCTATCAACTCATTCCTATAGCAAACCTTTGTCCAACCAACAACTCTATACCCTACGCCTATCTAGATTGGGTAAGATATGTCTAGATTTGACATAAATGTTCTTATCAGGAAAAATGAAGAAGTTGTGCCAACTTACTTGACTGACCGAAAGGAGGACATAATAGCATCTTCACTAAAGAAAAATGCTCCATCACTAAATGATAGTAACAAACTGCATACATAATACCTAAGGAAATAATCAAGAATTCTTTGGTACAATTTAATCACACGTACAAATTTCAATCGCGTGCAAATTTCTCAGTCAAATATGCACAAACCATTTAGTAATTTTACTTGCCCTTTATGCATGCTCTTTCTACTACTTTTCTGATCTACATGTCAACTTATACAATTGTTAATGCAAAAGAATGTAAATTAATTCTGTGTTGCTTGAACTCAGATACAAGCATCACAATTGATACTTTTTACTCGAGCTTCCAAGTTTCCAACATTTCATGCATCCGCATTAATTTGAAGTGGCAAGAGTCAGACCCATGTTAAGTGTAGTTATAAAAAATGATACTTATAAAGTAAATGAAAAATGAAAACAGCAGAACCAAATTCCAGGCTTACCCTCGTGACTGAATTTGCCATAAGTTGATGATTCCATCCAAAGCACTGGACATGTTCCAAAATATCAGCCAAATCAGGTCAAGAAAATTTAATGACTACAAAAAAAAAAATAACTGAAGTAGACTTATTTTAGTTTTCATTCCCTAAAGATGAGGAATTAAAACGTACAAAGCAATAAAAGAATGGTGAAGACCTTATGCTATCGTTTTCTCTAAAAGCATAGCCGATAGGCATAATTTTTCTTCCTTACAGCTATACAGCTTGGAAACAGAAAGAAACTTCATGTTTATATTGCAACCAAAGTGCATGAGAATTTGATGAGTTATAGGAAGGTCTATCTTGAGTGATTCATATATATGACAAAATTGACATATAACAAATTAATATTCTGTTAGTCCATTTATAATGACTTATCCCTTCAAAAAATTGGCATTTCAACGTTTCAGATACAAAATCATGTTACAAGCAGGGACCATAAGAGAAAATTGAAAACTTAGCCATATATTTTTTCCTTTATATATACTTTTGTGTATTAGATTGATAGCTATATATAGCTACAGGGTAGGAACAACAAACTCACAACTCATGTTTTCCAATATCAAAGCATCATAACAGAACAAGTTCCATGTCATTAACGGTATATTTACTCTCCTACAAATTACTCAGTTATAAATAATTAATCACCTGGTGGCAAAAAGCTGATCATTTACAGGACAGAGAACAAGACTTCTTAACTTTCTCTTGTGCTGACTAGAGATGTGATTGCTTGAATAGCAGTCGATAGTGCAAGGAGAAGACCTACTGCGTATCAAGGGAATCAACTCCTTATGTTCTTTCTGTTCTGAAAATGTAAAGAAAATCTCCTGTTAATATTGAATGAACACTTACATTGAGAATTTGAAACTGAGTGAGATACCATCAGCTATCAAATGATGGAAAATGTAATTTCATATATGTGCCTTTACCGAGCTTCCTTTTTATTCCCCTATCCTCGACTTCAGCATCAGGAGACCTTCTGTGAACTTTTTCCTCTTTAGATTTTGTAACTGAATTAGTAAGCCTGGAAGGACTTGACCGAGAATTGGAAACAGAAGAAGCTCTTGCACCAGACCCTGATGATAATTTGGGTTGGAATGCTTTTGGATTTATTGCAGGAATTAGAAGTTGAGTTTTGTTCTGAGGCTGGCTCCTAGAAGAACCTTCATCAACATGGATAGGTGGGATCACCTTCACACTTTTAGTCCCACTTGCCTGTGAAGCCTTAGATGGTGACACAATCCTTTGTGCACGTAGCCGAGCAAATTGAGATTCTGAAACCTGCAACTTCTTCTCTGTTTCTTCAAGCTGCAAACATTAGAAAAGAAATAATTAGCCTCAGTTAGTCCAATCCCCTTGTTCGGAAAGTCTTAAAATGCAAGAATCCAAATTATTCTGAATTCTAGTAAGTCCACTGTCAAGGTAAAAAAGTCTATACTAGCTAAAATTCAATTCTTTAAACTCTAATGATATCTGTTTAAAGGCAATTAAAAAGAACTCGACCAAAGTTGACATAATTTTGCAGGAATTCAATTCAATGCCAAAAACAATGCCATTAGAATTCACTATCTTAATTTCATTAAACATCAAAACCTAACATAACATACATCCATTGAAATTGCTAACACCAAAATTAGACAATGTAGGAGTTGTATAATCATCTCCATCTTCACTTAGGTGTAGCACACAAACAAAGTGACCGTCATGCCAAGATCCTTCAAATTAATTAAAAAGGAAAGAACATTACTTCCACGTAGGGCTGTAAACAAATCAAGCCAAGCTTTGAAGAGTTGATGTTTAACTCGTTACATGAGGTGTTCAGTTCTGCTTGAGCTTCGATTAAGCTCGAGGTCGATTTTGTTCAATATTATAATGTTATAGTTCGGCTCGGAACAGCTCGTGTTTGTTCGTTTGGATGCTAAATGACTAGAACTAGAGGACGTTTATTTAGGCGTTAAACGAGTTGAGCTTCAACTCGTTTATTTAGCACAAAATGAGGCTCAAGCTCAGCTCATTTAGCACTTAAATTGACAAGCATGAACCGAGCTCGAGCTCCAGCTTTTAATCAACTAAAAATTATGCAGTTTTAATCAAAAGTACCTTATTTTACTTACATACGAGCTACTTCACGAGCTCTTAATCAGCAATTAATGATTAAATGCGGTTGTAGAAGCGGAAAACGACGAAATTGCGACAATGTATAGCATGACATAATAATTACCTGAGATTGATAATAAGAAATACGTTTCTTGAGATGATCAACTTCGCGAGAACGGTGTTCGATCAGAGCAATTAAAGCCTCTTCTTGTTCTTGTATGCTCGTGCCTACCTCTCTTTCTCTTCCTTGTTCATCTTTTTTATCTTCCGCCATTTGTGCGGCGTCGTTTTCGTGCTCTATTTTGGGTTTTTTCAGAATCGGATGATTCCCGCTCATCGCTTTTCTCTTACTGCATTCAGCGAGTTCAAAACGTTGTCGTATACATGGATATTTCTCGGCGGCCGCCGACGAATGAAGATGCCCTTTGAAACGTTTTATATTTGGCGATTAACGGAGAACTCAGAAGCGGCTCTTTATTTCTTTCCCAATTTATTATTTTATTTTTTTCAATTTGAAATTAATAGGCTTTTTTTTTTTTTGAATTCATGAAATTAATAGACTTAGTTTGCCAAATTTTTACAAATTAAAATAATGATATGTAATTATTTATTTCTTTTTAATTATTTCATATCATAGCACATGAGTGGTATAAGTATTAATTAATATTTATATATTGTAATTGAATTTTATAATAAGATTTTGAGTGTTCCAAAATACAAAAAAATTACAAGCACCGTACAACAGTTTGTAAAATTATGTATTGGCCGAGTGGAACCAAACAGCAGGCAGTACTAAACAACTAAACTAACATCTGAACTGACACTTCTTGACATATTTCCAAGTCACTTACCATGCAGTAGTTAATCAACAAAAACTCAATATAAACACGAAAACTCCGCTTCCAAAAATGCTTCTCAATGTAATTTCGCTGTTTCCCATCAATGCATTTTCCGTATCAGCATTTCTGTTTACGTGCTACATATATCAACATCATATAAGCACATGCTTTGTCACACCAACGGCTTGTTAAGCACTGCATATAGATATCATACATCTAAGCTGACATGAAACACCAGTTTTGATTCAGGCAACAAGATCAGCTTCATCACGGTTAGGAGGAACTACGTCTAATCTCATCATACTCCGGTATTGATCTGGAACAGGAGCGCCGGCCTGCACGCATAGTTCAATCACAGCTGGAGCCTTGCCATAATACCTCTTTAATTTGTTATCTAGAGAAGGATCATTCAAATCTTGAACATGCCAGACATAATTTGGACCGACCAGATCGTCTATAGTCGCTTCTTGCCATGCATGTTGACCGTCACGAGCCTGATGCTTACTCGCCTTGCACATCCTTAGTTTATGTCCTTTGGGACCAACCTGAACCTCAGGACAATAACCACAAGTTAACACACTGTATTTTTCCATGATCTTCTTGGCACCTGAGATCATTTCGAACCACCAATCAATGGTCTCAATGCTTAAATCCCTCGACTCAGTTGGTCCACCACTTGAACCACTCAAATGATCAGTATGTATTTCTTCGTCGAATTTAAACCCAAAACTAGAATCTACAAGAGAATCAATATTCTCGGAGTAAAAATTTTCCTTCGTGTAATCCTTATCCGCCACTAACTCAAAATCTACTATCCTTCCTTCAATAGAATAAACAGGTTTTGTCCTCCTCTTAGTAGGGAACTTATCAATATCGACACCAGCTTGTACACACAGCTCTACTATAGCAGGAATTCTCGGGACAGAAAGCCTCTCATCATGTCCAACTCTCGGCTTTCCCACACGGTCATAGAGATGGAAGCATTTAGGGAAATAGATCACATCATTCACTCCTCCCCTTCTCCAAACATGAGTAGCATTCCGAGAACCGCTTCCTGAACCAGTGCAGGTTCTTATCTCATGACCCACATGGCCAATATGAACCTCAGAACAGAACCTAAAGCATAAAACCATCCTTATTATTCTAAATCTTTGAAAATATATGAGTTTAGAATTTAATAGGATAGTTTTTCCGTCTTAAAATTTATAGCATTGCCCACTTAAAATCTATACTTTATTAATTTTATACATCTTACAAACTTTCAGTACAATCTTGTCCGCCTTATAAAAAAATTCTGGTTCCGCCGCTATTAAGAGAACAAGCTACAAAGAAATTAAGATCATGATTTAGTTCAAAATGTGCTTATCTCAAAGCATTGCTTAAAATTATTAAAAACAGAACCAATTAAATGCCTAATTTAAACTTCATAATTCAGTAATAATTAAAAGAATCCACAATCCACGAAATCTAAACAAAAATTAAAGAGCTACTGAACCTGCATTTTTGAACAGGAACGGCTTTAACGAGCTTAGATAAGCCAAAAAGAAGCGATTCCCGAGCACGATAAACTCGATGAGCCACGGGAACGAGTTCAGGGACTAGTAATCCATTATCAGGAGGATGTTCCAGCATTCTACAAGGCTGGATTTTCCTAGCTTCTTTCTCTCGCTTTACTCTTTGAATTAGTACTTTCATCGGCGTCGGGAACGGCTTCCTCTCCGACTTATCTCTACGGGGTTTCGGTACGTCTGTGTAAAGAGGATCATCGGCGTGTGCGCCGATTAGAGGTAGAGGTATTTCTGTTTCCGATGAGAAAAATAGAATTTTCTGATTGAAATTGGAAGATAGTTTGTTGAAGGAGAAAGTACGAGTTATTGTCAGTCTTTGCATTATGGTGAATTCTTGAGCTTCCAGTTGCAGCTATGACAAACTGCTACTGGGTATTCCCTTCAGAAAGAAGTAGTTTCATATTTTCATTATATTGAGAATTTTTTAAATTTCTTTAAATTTAATAAAAAAAATCAATAAATTCTTAAAGATATTTTCAAAATTATCTCATTAAAAATGATAAATTTCAACTATTTTGGAGGTAAAATTTCTATAATGGATGAATTGTAATCACTTCTTAGCTACTCACGAGCGGTTCGACATTCAACTCGATAAAAGCTCGGTTCGTCTATGTTTGTTTTTAAATGAATCGAATTCGAATTTGATTTTATGTTCATTTATTCAAATAAATCGAATTTAAATATAGTGTTCGACTCGCTTGTTCATAAACAGCTATACATTAACTCGCGAAAGGGCTCGTGTATGAGCTCGATTACAAGTTCGTGAAATGGCTTGTATACAAGTTTACTAAAAAAAGAATTATAAACTAATTCATATATAAGCTCAATTATAGATTCACAAGCTATCTCGTATTTGAAGTAAATATTAAATATTTATTTAATTCATCAAAACTATGTAAATTAATTTGTTTTCGTATTTTTTCATTTAAACCTAGTTCGTATTAAGCTCGTGTTCTCGTTATTTAGGTCTTAAATAAGCTCAGCTCGTTTTTGTTCATTTGGGTACTAAACAAACTCGAACCAACCCATTTAGCAGTTCAACGAAAAAACATAAGTTAACATGAACTAGCTATAAACATTGCAAATTTTAAATAAACCGAATATAAACATGCATGTTCATTCAAAATTGGAAGGAAGGCGACCACTGAAACATTTTATAAACCGAACATGAACACCTTTTTTCTCAAAGTTTGAAGGAACATAAACCAATAATGAGCACCTCATTCATGTAACGAGATAAACATGATCACTTCAAAATTCAACTTGTTTATTTACAATCCTAATTTCACCTAAACAATTAATTTAGTTTAAATTTCTGAATTTCTGAATTTTATTGTTTAATATTTATTGATACAAGTAGCTTCTAAGCTGATATTGAAACTTAGTTTCAATGTCTCCTTATTGCAAACCAAAGTCAGATGTTATAGGTAAGGACAAACTGCTGCCTTGAGTTTGCTAACAAAGCAACTGTGAGACTGAATACAACATCCAATAGTATAATGGTTAAAAAAGACAATAAATAACATCAAAATTGCTACAACCAGGATCCGTTTAGTGCGTCGCAGACTCCCCTCGAGCAATCACGCCCAGGCATTACAACAAAAACTGAACCAGCAAGGACTTAGAATTGGAACACCTCAGGGAAAAATGAAAAATTACAGAGATATGGAGATACAAAACTGAAAACTGATCACACAGAAGATCCCTCTTAAACCTGTGCACAAGTAGGGAACTTCTGGTGCATTGTAATATTGTTTAGTCATGACTACCCAAAATTTTGCTCCTTTTGTTAAGCCATATTCTCTATACTCATAATCGGCCTAGATAAGAAAACTTCGATGCAACCTCAGGATGTGAACTTGAGCATCCTGAAGTTTGTACACGAGTTCCTCTATAGCCGAAAAGAGAGTAGTTGTCTTGTCAGGTCACCCCTAATGTACAGAATTGAGGTGGATATGCTTTTTCTGTACTCTTATACAGGATTTTAGAGTTAGTGCCTTGGGAGAAAGCATACTGCTCAATCGGAACCCGATGAGTCTGTTCCGACAGAAGAATCCTCTCCGTTTGCTGAAGTTGAAGGGTTCATATTATGGTGGTTCTCGTCGCTACCACTGTTTCGTGGCTTGCCCAATCTTGATCGAATGTTGGCACCCATGGGAAACGGCTCCTACAAGACGAGCAAAACAATTTTGTTTAGGACAAGTTAGAACCAGATACATTATTAGCAATGAACTCTAAAGAGTAACAAAAAAAACTAGTGGAAAGACTAAAGCAAACATGCATAACCTCTGTAAACAGTCATCAAATTTAATCGGGATAAATATTTCAAAAAAAAAAAAAAGTGAAAGCCATGATATCATACCGGGTCACCAGCATTCGGGCCGTCAGTATGGAATAGTATAGGGCGACAACGCTTATCCTCATTCATTAAACTCGAGTTCTGAAAATGGGCAATAAGAGCAGATTTTCCCTGAATTCGAGCATACGCAAGGGACGCGACCTTTTCACTGTTGAACTTCTCCCATTTTTTGCCATTGAATGCCTGCAAAAGATATGAATCTCAATCCTATTAGCTCTTAACTTCTTTATTCATGATCAAGGATTATGAGTGGAGTATCTTCTTTTACAGATAAAAAGACAAACTATTATCACTTTACTAAAGCCACAGCACCAGACCTTGTGGAATGGAGTAATCTGTTGAGGATCAATCATGTTTATGAATGCATAGCCCACGTTGCATTTGTTCTGTTAATAATCAGCATAAAATTTGTTAGTGTTTCGTATGGCGGCAGGTTTAAAAGGCGAAAACTGTTCCAATAGAAAGTTTACTTGCCTTGAAGTCAATTGGCAAGTATATAAAGTCATAAGTTCCTCGACAGTACTCATCAATTGCTGCCAGTAACATCTTAGACGTATATCTGGAACAAAATGAAATGGAGAGATGAAACAACAAAGTGCAAACAAAAAAAGAAAAAGGCATACAGTAAGCAAAACCAAATTCCACCAGCAAGCACAATGCATAATGGGAAATCAAAATAGTAGATTCTCAGTGATCTCAAGCACGCTGTTCAACTGGCAATTCCCTAACAGAAAAATAATTGAGCCAGCAGAGGGCAAATCCACAAAATAATCCAATTTGAAATGACTACTTCACAACACACAAAGAAAAAAAAAACAAGTGCAGTTCAATAATAAATTTAATTTTGTAAATTAACGATTTCTTCTTACTTGTTTGGTATGTTCTTTATCATCAATGTGGTTCGTTTGTCTTCACCGCCCATTATGCGCTCAATATCAAGTTCATACTGTTTCTTATCTGAATAGTTTACATTAGATTCGATTCTACGGTGTGAAAGGTTTCTAAGTCGTTCATTGGGAGAATCAAAAGAGGCTGGCATTGATATCATTGGGTTTCTCCCAGGGAAAATGTGACACATTTGCTGAGCAGGGCGTAGACCAGCATTTTTAGTCATGTCCATACAATTTCCACCAACATGAGAGAAAATGTTGTGGGAAGCCATTTCCATAGGATGTGGCGGAGAGCTCCCAGGAAAACCTGCACTCCCAAGAGAGCCCAAATGGAAACTAGAAGCTTCTGGAGACTCCCCAGAATAAGTACGTCGCCTTTCCCACAGGGAGAGATTGAGGGATGGTGCAGATCCAACATGATGATGTTGAGGTACTGTGTTGAGCATAACCGGAGATGCTTTTGGAAACCCAGGCACATGTGAAAGGTGATGAGCATGAACTCCATTGGTAAATGATGGTGAATTTGGCCAAATCATACGACTTGAATGATGTTGCTGACCGGAGTTGGAATTGTTCCACAGGTAATGATGTGCGGGAAGACTTCCACTTCCACTTGATCCAAAAGCTGGATAGATAATAGTCAACACGAAAAAACTCAGCAAATTTGCAGAAGAACTATTTAATGGACCTCTAATAAGTTTAACAACAGCAAACAAGGTTAAATCGTCAATTTCAGTTAAACACCCTTGCATGTTAAACAGCTCATCATCATTGACATGCACAAATAAATATAAAGAACGCCACATAATATTAATCTAAGCCTACCGCCTCCGCCAAGTTCCATCAGGTGCCCATTTGAGCCTACTCCTTGAATGTGCCGGCTGTTGAATCCTTCTGTCACTCTGGAACCAACATTGTGGGCCATGCTTCCAATAATGCTGGAGTTAATTGGAATACCATTGGCTAAGCCATCATGATACTCTGGCAAAGAATGGGGGTGAAAACTTGGAATGCATTGGTTACCAATCATCATTTCTTCCATGGTGCGATTAGGTTCATGAAGGCCGAATTGTTTGCTGACAGATGTCAATGACAATGGGGAGGGCAAGTTATTCGGAACACTAGAACTCTGATGAGATTCAATATATGAACCCACAGGGGACTGAATAGAAGAGTGCATAGCTTGGGCAGATCCATTTTCCATGCAGCTAGATGCAATTACCCCAGGAGAAAATGATGCTGAAGAAAACAGTATAAATATTAGAAAAGCAAAGTTCTAGAGGAACGCATCATACATTCCCATCCTTAATTCATATGAAGACATATCCTCCTACCTAATCGTCCAGATGATAAGTCATCAAAAGGGCTTTGACAAATACTGGATTCATCTTGCTCCTGCTCAGGCTTTGTGATCAAACTGTAATAGAATTTTAAAAGCAAAAATGTTAAAAAGAAATAAAGTAAGAATAGATCATTGACAGAATCATTTGAAACGCAGAAGCAGCATATTAGACTAGCTAAATGCTATCATTGGAAGATGACAATACCGTCTTGTGCCCCCAGGACGGCTTGGTTCAAGTTTGATCTGCTTCCCACCAATGTCACTCCTGTTTAAGGCAGAAAGGGCTGCTTCTGCAGCTCGAATATCATAATACTCTATGAATTTGTGATGGTGCTTGTGCGGGGTTTCACGGATCTGCAAGACAAATGAAGTTGTGTGAATGTTAGATACCTTCAACCATTCAAATAAAACAATTTGGCATTCAGTTCATACGTACCTCTTTGATTTCTCCATAAACTCCAAATATTTTGTGAAGCTCCTCTGTCGAAACAGAAGAATCAAGGTTGAAAATCACTAGAGTGCCCTGGTTAACGTCTTTGTCAGATGGATTATCCTGAGAGAGTGGAATGAAAAATCACTAAGCATGTAATGGATGAAACATTTAGATTAAAAACTCCAACTAAACAAATAAAAGCAGCCACGGAACTGATATGAATCAACAGCAAAGAGATGTTCACAACATTAGCCACAGAAGCCAACGCACCTTCGGAATTGAATAATGTATGTCAAGTTTCCTCCGCCTTAGGGGCTTATTCTGAAGAGATCTCATTGCATTCCGCGATGCTCTTATGTCATAGTAAGAGATCATAACAAAACCACGATGCTTGCAGGCTGTATACAGAGTTCGGATATCTCCAAATTGCTAACGGAGAAAGATAATGCAAATGTCAAATTAATATGAAAAAATAAACTGGATTGACTAGGTCACATGAAGAAACAGTGACACACCTCGAAAAGAGTCTTTAGCTCCGAATCTTCAACATTACTGTTGATGTTTCTGACAAAAAGTGTTCTAGAAGGGTGTTCGCCAAATGGATGTTCACCCACAAGTGCACCATTAGAACCCACTTGGCCATTGCTAAGACCCCCAACAGAATCAGAATTTCTTCCCACACTCAAACGATCATTCCCTTCTAATTCCATTCCACCGCCAGTGATAAACAGGTCAAAGTCCTCTAACTCATCCCCATTACTGATAAAACCATTAATTCCCAAGTCATCTGCCACTCCAGAAAACAGATCATCTTCAGCAGGAAGGAGATTACCAATAGTCTGAGCCTCGAGTTCTTCAAGTGATTCAAAAGGCTCATCTTCTTCATGGGTTAAAGCAACAGCTTTAGCAGGCCGACGCGATTGAACATCGTTCTCCAGTAATTTCACTGCAAACATCCATGTTAACAGTGATCAAATTTATGGCAATAAGCAACGGCGATTGGTAACTGTAAAATTTAACAGATAAGTGGACAGCACGTGGGAGAGAGATATATTACGATAAGCTGAAAAGCTTCAAGTTTTACAGGTATGTTCAGTATGCCATTGACATTAATCAGCACAGGCATACAAGAAAAGATGTGAGAACTCGTTGCAAAAAATCAGTAGAGCATATGCAAAAGGAAAGCTTACTCTTTGCATTAAATACTTCAGACAATGAGCTTGAAAACAGACTGCTTTCCCACTGAGTTGCACCAAAACCAGCCCTATTTCCAGCAAAATTATAAGATGCGGGCTGCACAGAAAAGTTTGACCAAGATTTTGCATTATGATCCACAGAATTCCATGAATTCTTCAACATATTGGCACTTCCTTCTCCAATCAATAGTTTCTCTTTTTGATCCATGGCTTGCATGTAATCCACTGACAATGCACCAGCTGGTGAATTTTTTTCCAAAGAGGATGGAGCAACCAACTTGCTGCTAGGAAATGGAACCATTCCACCAGTTCCTACTGGAAGACAACATATGTACAGCGATTAGAACTACCAGCACTTGTATAATGCCTTTTGAATATTATATATTTATACGTATGGTCTATGAACATCAAAATTCTTCAGAAAACGAGAAAAAAGAGAAGGAGAACAACTTGAAAGATCAATTCTAACAGAAACAAACAAAAATGCAAGTGAGATAACACATGAAAATTAGCAACTTTAAGATTAAACTAAATTCCCTCAAAACTTTTGGAATAATTATAGCCTTCATAGTTACTACTAATAACTTGATCTTCACAAAAAGAAAAGTCCAACCATGACCAAGTAACAGAACCAACTATTAAGAAGCAATTTATATTGGCAAATTACTTCAGAAAAGCATATAGCTGAATGAAACTCACTTTGATGATCGGGCATTGAATGCGGCTTCCAAAACCCAATCTGTCTCTGCCCAATAGGAGGTTCTATCAAATTACTTAAACCGGCATATAATAATAATAACACATTTCTTTCAGATGGCATGAAAAATAACAAAAAAATCAAGGAAACTACACAGTCTATGATAAAAGAATCCTCTTTATATGACCACAAATCTAGCAAACAAAGTTGGATTAGTTTGCGTACCTCGGCAGGTAACAACACATCCTCAAAATAATGGGATGAAGCAGTTCGACCCCTTTGATCCATAACTTCAAAAGGCATAGCTGGGATATAGGCACCCAAACTTTCAAAAAATCACACAAAAACCTCCTCAATGTTAAACTTGCTGGCACCGTCCAGTGTTCATACCCTCTTTTCTGTACACAATTTGAAGATCAATATCCTCAAATATGATACTAAATAAAGAATTGAACATACAAAATATTGAAGCCGGGAGTTAAAAAGTTTCTTTCACTAGACCAATATAGAAAAACACAATTTTCAGACAACAAGACAATAATTATCCATAAGAAGAAAGCATAAATCCAAAAAATTTGAAACAAAGATGCGAACTTTATCGTTTAAATTAGCAAGCCTAAAAGAAGTTAGTTGCCAAAATCAAACTGGTTTCTTTCTTTAACAACTTTTAAAAACAGATTATTACAGATCAGGATACTGTTATCAAAACCACAGCCACTAGCTTACCTACCAGCCACCAAACACAAATTTTCTGTTTGGTTGCTGAGAAAATAATGGAAATACAAAATTAAGAACTTATAATTGTGGAAAATCAGGAATAAAAAAAGGGTAATTATTAAACATCACTTCACTTCAAGTAAAATTTTCCATTTCCAGAAAACTAAAGAAAACGGTTTTTTCCAAAGAAAAAAATCTAACTTTTTTTGCGGACAAAATTTAAAAAGTTAGCATTTTGAGAGCATAATTGAGCTAAATTTAGCAAATTGCCAACCCGATCGGTAATTATCTAGAAGTAACTGAATTGATCTCCACAGTTAAGCTGAATTTTTTCAACTTATTACAAAACAAAGTTAACAATCAGACAAGAAAAAGGGTTGAATTTTCAGACCAGAATTTGACCCAAGTAGTAAGAACAGAAACTCACCTCTTAAACAAAATTAAACACCACCATCTTCACCAAAATTGGACGAAATTGAAAGAAATTATACAATTAAGGGTGAAAATGATCAAGAACAGAAGAGAATTTAGAATATCAAAAATAAATAAAGGATCTTTGAGAACTGAATTTAACAATAAATAATAATAATTAAAAGGGCATAATATTTTTCTCCTTCTGCATTGCTAACCACAGAAAAGAAAAGAATATTTATTCTTTAAAATTTTTTGTTTTACTTTTATCTAATCATGATTCATCACAGTTATTTAAAAAGTAAAAAAAAATGAAAATTCAGTTCAGTGGGTCAAGAGAGGTAGTGGGGTGAATCGGGTTTGAAATCTCCGGCGAGATTACTGGATGTCTCGTCGGCCGGTGGGTGAATTGTAGAGAGAGAAAGGGAGGTTTGTTTTGAAGAGAGAGAGAAGTTATGAGTTAATGTTTAATGTGTAAATGTTAAGTTAGTTGGGAAGAAAGAGAGGTTTTGAAAAAGATAGAGAAAGACAAAACACAAAAGAAATAGGCGGGGCTGTTGGGATGTGTTAGATTGTAATTTGTACTTTTAATTTTATTTAATTATTTTAAAAATTACAAACTTTAAGTATTTTCTAATTTTAATAGAAATGTTTAATTTTGATAACGTCGGATGCCGATTTTTAAATTTTTACAATTCCAAAAAACGAATAATTTTATATTATAAATGCTGATGTAAATATTGTTTATTCTGGTGTCCACGTCGGCATTTTTTGATAGAAATCTGATATTTTAAATTAAAAAAAATTGTGAATTAAAATAAAATGTTAGTGTTGAAATTATAAAATATGATGAAGTTTATCAGTTTTAAAATAATAAATCTTTTTTATTTTATTTTTAATTTGTAATTTAAGTTTAGGTTATTACATATTGGATCATTTTTTATTTTTGTCAAAGACATATTGGATAAATTGGAAAGTGAAGAATAATTACAGATTTGACAAAAAAAATTATAGATAAATTTTATCAGACGGCCGTTTATCATGACGCTGTTTTTTTTTTGTTGTGTTTCATTGGCTTGGCTTGGCTAGCCAGGTCAGCTAAATTCAAAGGAGAAAACGGCTTGTTGGCTCCGATCTATGTTGCCTTTATTTTTATTTATTTTTATTTGATTTGATGCTTTAAAATCACGGAAATGTTTTTTTCTATGAGTTGGTTTTGCCGCTATTCCTTTCTTCAATTTCTGGTCCTGCAAAAACCCAAAAATGTTGTTTTTTTATTACAACAATAATAAACATCTTGTTTCAAAAAAATTTAGAAAACATCTAAATTCATGTACTATATTTTTTGAAAAGAAAAAAATTGATGATATTTTAAAAATTAAAATAGTTACTAAATTGATATACTATTGATTCGTGGTTTAACTAGTTTAACCATAAATTCAACCAATTAAATAAACAAAATATTTATAAAATGTCTCTAATTTATATTATTTTAAGATATATCTACATATTTAAAATTTAAACATTCTCCTTCTATTCTAATATGATTGTCCTTTTTTCTCTTTTTTCTCAAAAAACTTGTCCATTCTTAAAAACTAATCTTTTTATATTATATTTATTTGAAATCTACTAATTAATTAATATTTATTACTATTATTCCAAATAAGTACATTAATAGTATTATTGAATAAAATTATAGTAGGGAATATAGAGATGCATTTATACAAAATATAATATTAATCGTATTTTTAAAGTGCATGATAAAGTGGTCAATTCTATTAAGACAACAGATTATTTAAAAAATTAAACTAATAAATAAAAAATTGATAGTTTGATCAATTCACTAGTATTTATAATTTTTATAATTTGTTTAGATTCAAATAGATTGAATTGGAAAAAAAATGACTAAACTAGATTGATTTTTGATCTACAGGCGATCTGATTGAGCCAATCGATCCGACTCAATTCTCATCCAAAATAAGTGCAATTCATTATTTAATGGAGATTACATTCAAACAAGATTAATTTTAGATTTAAACTTGTTTAGTACTGTAATATTAGATGATATATATTAACAAACCAACACTGTTTTATACATAAGTTCTTCTCAAAACAGTTAAGCCATTTAAACCCTTAAGTATACAAGTTTCAATATTCAAAGATGGGTGTGGACTTTTTGATGTTACTTCAAATAGCATTTTCATTAGTACATTATGTGTTTAATTACAGTATTACCAGCTAATTAAACAAAAAAGTATTCATTATTGTTATATGTGTAAGGCCATTACTTGTAGAGTGATGAGAATAATAGAAAACACAACTAAAATATCTAAATATATTTAAAAAAAATGTGCTGAATTGAATAATTTTTTCACATTTTCAACTCTAACCACTTAAGACTTTGTTGTAACTGCAGATGCACAAACAGTTATAGTCATAACTAATGCAAAGAACAAGACAGTATACTTTTTTCAAGTATCAAATTATGTATTGAGACATTCAATTGAACTTTACTAGATCACTAAATATTGAATTATTATCCATTTTTTTAAATTCAATGTTTGTCCAATTCAACGGCTTTGTTATGTTATAAAAAAATCTAAAATTTATTTGCAATATTTTAATATTTAACAGTAAAAAATAAACAAACATTGAATATTTCACTGTCTTGGCATCTTTTAGCTTGTTGTATAAATGCCGTGATATAATTGTTGCGTGTATTTATCACTCTTAGATAATATCCATTACGTCCATAGTTGATATGATGATTTTGATGTTGAGTGTTTAAAATTATAGGTTTAGTTTTATTTTTAAAAAAATCAATTGAATAAATATCCAAAATAAGTTTAATTGAATCAACTAAATTAAAATTATTTTAACTTTAATAAAAATAAATAATTAATAAGTTTTGATAATACCAATATTAAAAATAATTTTATATGCATTTTATATATCATGTGGATTGGAATGGTAAATAGATCAATTATTTAACAAGAATTTTATCAATAGTTAATATAATCTTTAACTAAATTAATTAAATTTTGTGATACGGTTAAATCAAATAAGTCTATTAATTTTAGACGGTGAGTGTAATTTTCTTTCTCTCTATTTCGATAATAACCGATACAATATTTATTAAATATTTATTATTTCAAATCTTTTACTTACTTTAATTAATATGATGTATTTAACATAATATGATGATACGGAAGTAAAATAATTTTTTTTTTATTTTTTCAATTAATATATATATATATAATTGTTTTAATTAGATTGGGACAATAGAGATTATCTAATGAATTCAAGATAATAGTGGTGGAGAAAAATCTACCTAAAAATGTATCCATAAAATATCTAACCTATTATTTAACGTGAGCAAACATGCCTAAATTGAGTCTTAACCGTTACAGTAATCTGTACATTGGAAACAACTTTCCACACTATTTTTTGCAAGAAATCTATTGTGTCTTAAAGAAATTGGGTGAATTTGTCAATAACTTGTAAAAAAGGTGTAATTTAGTAACTGTGTTTTCTTCGGTTGAATAAAGTTTAGGCAGAAGAAGTAGACCTATATATTTATGAATTGTGAAGTAAGGGCCTTAACTTTCTCAAAATTGCACAAAATGAGTGTCGTGTACGAAATGTTTTTAGAATTAAGCACAAACTTGCAAGGCTGTCCTATTAAAGACAAGATAAGGTATTGAGATCCTTGATAATTCCTCATGTCTTCTACGAACAAAGGATCACTTTACCCCCCGAACTTGGCGCAAAGTATCAAAAACGTCCAAATTAGCAAAACCGGATCACTTTTACCCTGAACTTGACAAAACCGGCTCAAAAACACCCCTATGCTGACGTGGCATCTTAATTGGAGAGTGGGTTTCTAATTATCTTAATTTACTCTAATTAATTATATTCAAATACTAATTAATCACAATTAAACACTAATTAAACTAGGGGTCGTTTTGGACCTTTTTTCAAAACCATTCAATTTTTTTTTTGATTTCCGGCGAGGAGTTCCTCGCCGGAAAAACGTCTGTTCTTGAAGAAGAACAGACCCACCGGTCTGTTCTTCTTCAAGAACAGATGGGTCTGTTCTTGAACTCAAGAACAGACCCAGATTATGTCTGTTCTTGAGTTCAAGAACAGACCATCTGTTCTTGAACTCAAGAACATCGTATCTGTTCTTGAACTCAAGAACAGATACGATCTGTTCTTGAGTTCAAGAACAGATCGTTGATCCGTTCTTCTGTTCAAGAACAGACGATCTGTTCTTGAACTCAAGAACAGACGATCTGTTATGGAACTCAAGAACAGATCGTTCTTGAGTTCAAGAACAGATCTGTTGTTCTTGAACTCAAGAACAGCAGATCTGTTCTTGAGTTCAAGAACAGCAGATCTGCTGTTCTTGAGAGTGAGGAGCAGATGCTCCTCACAAAAACGAGGAGCAGATCGCTCCTCGTTTTTGTGAGGAGCATCTGCTCCTCACCGGGGAGCTGCTGCTCCTAACCGGAGCAGCGACTCCCTCTTCTCAGGCGAGGAGGAGCCTCGCCTGAGATCGAATTTTTTTTGAAAAAAAAATAATTTTTTTGGCAAAACATATAAATTATAGGGGGTTATTTTTGTTTGTTAAAAATTTAATTTGGGAGTTAATTTGTTATGTATATAAAATTTAGGGGTTAATTTGTTATATCAAATATTAAATAAAAGGGTTAGATTGTTTTTTTTTAATTATTAGATATTAATTTAAATTTTTAAAAAAGAATTAGGATCATTTTAAACTTTTTGTCATTAAAAACCACTTAGGTTAAAGAAAACCATCACAAAAACCGGAGAGTGTGTCTCACTCTCCGGGGTGAGAGTGGGGAGGGGTGTTTTTGATACGATTTTGTCAAGTTCAGGGTAAAAGTGATCCTTTTTTTTCAATTTGGACATTTTTGATACTTTGTGCCAAGTTGAGGGGGTAAAGTGATCCTTTGTTCTGTCTTCTACCCTACGAGTAATATACATGCCCTTGTAGTTTACTTAAAATCAATTGATAGTAATAAAATATTAACTTTTTTATTTGTTTGAATGAATGATAAGAAATTAAATTATTAAAATAAACTTTAAATTCAACTTAGATACTAAAAATGTTAATTTTATATCTCCAAAATTTATTAAGTACAGCCATGGAACAGTCCAAATACGTAGATTCTTACTCTTTTTTTATTATTATTGTTCTTTCTCACTTTGAGTGGACAGAAAACTCATTGTGGCTGGCACTTTTCTTGATATTTACCAACCTAGATGCTTTAAAATCATCTTTTTTCTTATACAAATAATAAAAAAATTGATACCCAAATGCCCAATCATTTTCATGTTGACTCCTGAATTATTCCTTCCTTTCAATTTTGTAGCATGTATATAAAATAATTAACAGCATATAATATAGGATTTTATATATATGAATCATTCAAAGCAATGGAGCAGTATTTATCTTTGAAATTAATGATTTCTTAAGAAAAATACATGAATGATATGATATTCTTAATATTTTTTTAAAGTTCAATCAAATAGGGAAAAAAATGCTCTATATGTCTTTTAATTGTATAGAGAAATACTTACAGTTTTAACAAGTTTTGCACTTTGGTCTGAATTATATTTTTTCTTGATAATTTTATTAGTCGAATGATTATTTAGGACTGTCTATTTTTTAAGTAGTACTTATTTAGCTTGCAATTTTATTTTATTAGAAGGGTCGTAAATAGAGTGTAATAGATTTTGATAATTTGATCTGAAATTTTCATTAACTTTATTCATTCTTGTGTTTTACAATTTATACACAGAATTAATGACACCTGTCATTTTCTTATTTGATACAAAAATGATAAGACTAACTGCTAGAGGCAACGGCTATATTCATTAACAGATTGTTAATGAATAAGCTGACCTGTACATGCTTAGCTGTACTTAATTAACAGCTCTGCTCACTAACAATTATTAACTAACCTATAACTAATTTAACTCCTTCTATTCTTCTTCTTCTTGATTCTGAACTTGATTTAATACCCCCCCTCAAACTGGAGAATATATATCATGTATTCCCAGTTTGGAAAGAAAAATGAGAAAGGTAGAAATGGGTAATGGCTTTGTAAAAAAATCTGCTAACTGTTGAGAAGAAGAAACTGGAAATAGATGAATCAAACCACTCTGTATCTTCTGTCTAACAAGATGACAATCCACTTCTATGTGTTTAGTTCTTTCATGGAATACAGGGTTGTGAGCTATGTGACAAGCTGACTGGTTGTCACAGTAGACTAAGGCTGGTGTAGCTTCTTTTATCCTCAGATCTTGAAGCAAGTAATTCAGCCATTGAATTTCACAGGAAACATTTGCAAGAGCCCTGTATTCTGCCTCTGAACTTGACTTTGAAACAGTTACTTGTTTCTTTGTCTTCCATGAAACCAAAGAATCTCCAATAAAAACACAAAATCCTGTTATAGACCTTCTTGTGTCTGGACATGTTGCCCAATCTGAGTCTGAAAATGCTTTCATCTTTAAGGTATTCTCAGCAGGAAAAAATAGGCCTTGACCTGGTGATTTTTTCAAATACCTCAAGACTCTTCCTATTGCAGCATAATGGACTTGAGTTGGACAGTCCAAAAATTGTGACAATTGCTGAATTGGAAAAGAAATATCAGGTCTTGTGCTACATAAGTAGATCAGTTTTCCCACTAATCTCCTGTAAGCTGTAACATCCTTGTAAAGATTGGTTGAATCTTTTACTAGTCTGGTTTCAGCAGTCATTGGTGTTGAAGCAGGTTTAGCTCCTAAAAAATCTGTTTCCTTGAGTAAATCCATTATGTATTTTCTTTGACAGAGATTGATACCCTTCTTTGATCTTGCTACTTCCAGTCCTAAGAAAAACTTTAAATTTCCAAGGTCTTTGATCTTGAACTCTTTATCTAAATATGCTTTTACTGCTTCTATCTCACTAATATCATCTCCTGCCAATATAACATCATCTACATATACTAATAAAGCTGTAAAAGACTTTTTAGTGTGTTTTGTAAACAAACTTGAATCTGAACTTGATTGAGTAAAATTTTGAGAAAGTAATGCATCAATTAACTTCACATTCCACTGCCTACTAGCCTGGTTTAGGCCATATAATGATTTTGTTAACCTACAAACTAAATTAGGATCAGAACATGAAAGTCCTAGTGGAAGTTTCATGTAAACTTCCTCATGTAAATCACCATGTAAAAATGCATTATTTATGTCTAATTGTTTTAAAAACCAATTTTTAGCAGAAGCAATAGTTAACAAAACCCTTATTGTAGTCATCTTTGCTACAGGTGAGAAGGTGTCCATATAATCTATGCCATTTTGTTGTGTGTAACCTTTTGCAACTAACCTAGCCTTATGCCTTTCTACTGTTCCATTGCTGTTATACTTAGTCTTAAAAACCCATTTGCAGCCTATTGGTATTTTACCCTCTGGTAAAACAGTTAAAGACCAAGTATTGTTCATTTCTAAGGCATCCAACTCTTTTTGCATAGCTTCTTTCCAACAAGAATGTTGAATAGCATCATTGTAAGTCTTAGGTTCTACATTCTGATCTAAATTAACAGCAAAAATTTTATGCAAATTATTTAAACTATCATAACTAGATACCTGAGAAATAACATGAGGTGTTGACTTACCAGAAATTTTAACTGATTGACAAACATAGTCCTTGAAATGAGCAGGTTCAGTAATTACTCTTGTTGACCTCCTTAAAGGAATATTTGAATCATCAGACTCTAAACTAGATATACTAACTTCTGGATTTCCTAAAGTTAAATCAGAACCTAAGTTTGATGTATTAGTTCCCTGATTAATTCCCTGATACATAGGCACAACATCTAAGTCTATATTATAATCTTCACTATGAACCTCAATTGTTGTTGGTAAAACAACTTGACTAAATTGATTATGTAAAACAGATGTATCTAGATAAGGAAACAATAATTCATAAAATCTCACATGTCTAGATATGAAAACTTTTTTAGTTTATAAATTAAACAACCTAAACCCTTTAGTGTTTGCAGGAAATCCTAGAAAAATGCATTGAATAGCTCTAGGTGAAAATTTATGTCTATCATGATTAAGTGTTGATGCATATGCTAAACAACCAAACACCTTCAAATTACTAAAGTCAGGCAGTTTATTCATTAAAACTTCATATGGTGTCTTATCTTCAATAACTGGAGAAGGAACTCTATTAATAAGGTACACAGCATGAGAAACACAATCTGACCAAAAACATATAGGCAAAGAAGCTTGAAATTTTAAAGCCCTAGCAACATTTAGAATATGTTGATGTTTTCTCTCAACAACAGCATTTTGTTCAGGTGTATATATGCATGTTGTTTGATGAATAATTCCTTTTGACTGATAAAAATCTGGCATACAGAATTCTAATCCATCATCAGACCTAACACACTTAACCTTAGATTCAAATTGAGTATCAACATATGTAATAAAATTTTGTACAATAAGCCTTGCTTCTGATTTTAACTTTAATAAGAACAACCAAGTATACCTGCTTTTGTCATCCACTATGGTCAAAAAATATTTATGACCATACATAGAAACTACTCTAGATGGACCCCATATATCAATGTGTATAAGATCAAAACAAGCATTCACAATAGAAGTACTGAGATTAAAAGGTATCTTTTTCTGCTTAGCCATATGACAAATTCCACAATGATCATTAAGTGGTAGTTTAATAGAAGAATCAATTGACTGTAAACATTTCAGTCTTGAATTTGCCAAATGGCCTAATCTATAATGCCAAGTAAAATCACTACTAATAGACTTAGTACAAGATTTGTCAATACAAGAATTAACAAACTTATTTGCAGTAACAGTCTGTGAACAATCAAGCAAGCAATCAGATTTAGTAAGTTGATAGAGTCCTTGCACCTTTTTAGCTAATCCAATCGTCTTCCAGTTGATGTGATCCTCAATTATGCAAACATCTCTATGAAGAATTACACAATACTGATAATATGTTGTCAGCTTACTGGTTGATATTAGATTAAAAAAGAAATTAGGTACAAACAAAACATCATGCAATACAAAATCCTTACTAAAAACAACAGTTCCTATATGTGTTACCTTTATTTTTTGTGAGTTTGGTAATGTAACAAATATATCTTGCACAGATTTATAAGAACTAAAATTATCTAATGAACAAGTTATATGATCAGTAGCACCTGAATCTACTATCCAATTTCCATTTACTAAACTTTTAACTATTGAACAAGCAGAGAAATGCAAACCTGAGTCTTCTGTCATATTCTGCTTAGAAAAATTGGTAGATACTATGTTGACTTTTGGTGAAGATGAAGATGCATTTTGTTGCAGAAGATTCATTAAAAGTTTGTACTGATCTTGAGTAATAACAGTCTCATTATCTTTCATATCCCTTTTCTTTCCTGTTCATTTGTCTCAGCAGATCCATTATACACTTGCACATTATTTTCATAAGAAGCATTGTAATTCTGATCATTATAAGCCTGTAAGCCATAAATCTGCTCATTCTGGTTTCCAAACACAGCCTGATTACCAATTTGATCATTCTGACTTGTGCTACTATTTTGAATTCCAGAATCATAACAATCTTCTTGTGTATAATCAACCATATATTCCCCTACTTGATTAACAAAAGACTGAGGTCTCACTCTAGGCCTAAAACCTGGTGGATATCCATGTTTTTTAAAACAGATATCTATAGTATGTCCACTTGCACCACAAAAACTACACATAGGCTTATCATTTGCTGATGAATAAAACCTCTTTTGACCTGCTTGAGGACGAAAAACAGAATTCATAGGTGGCCTATTCCCATTGTAAAAAGGTCTAACTGGATTGTAGTTATTATAACCAACCATTCTTCTCTGAAAACCAGCATTTGTTTGTGCAGCAAAAACAGTAGGCTCTATGTTCTGTGCATTATTCATTCCTAATCCTAATTGTCTTTCCTGTTGTAAAATCTTAGAAAAAACCTTATTGATATTAGGCAAAGGTTCCATCATCAAGATTTGAGTCCTAGTAACTGCATAACTATCACTCAATCCCTTAAGGAATCTAATAACATGATCATTATCTTGGTGACTCTTAACTACTTTTAAAGCATCACAAGAACATTGAGGAACACACGAACAAACAGGTATAACTCTCAGATTCATAAACTCATCCCATAGAATTTTCAATTGAGTAAAATAATCTGTGACTGACAAATTATTTTGTTTAAAAGCATACATCTCCTCTTGTAAATCTGAAATCCTACATACATCACCTTGAGAAAACCTGTCATACAAATCTTTCCACACATCAAGCGCATTGTCCATCCATAGAACACTCTGTGCAATCGATGGAGATAAGGATCTCAAAATCCATGATAACGCCATTGTATTACACCTCTCCTAGATTGGATAAATCTGTTCTAATTTTGAAGGTACAGAAATAGTGCCATCGACAAATTTCAACTTGTTTTTAGAAAGAAGACACATTCTCATGGATCTGAACCATGAGCTATAATTTTGACCATTCATCAAAGGAGATACTAGAACTAAAGAAGGATTTTCGTTTGGATGTAAGTAATAAGGACTGGAAGTATCAGTTTCAACATTTACAAACGCCATTTTTCAAGAATGTTTAAGAAATTTGAAACGATGAAGAAGAATCAGAAATTTAGGGTTTTCAGAGAATGAATAACAAACAATTATGAAGAAAGAATCAAGAACAAGAATAATAAGAAAAAATTTAGAATGAAAGAAAAATGTAGATCGATTGATAAGATTTTTATAGCTGAGAATTTTTTACTCTGCATTAGAAGATTATTGCGGAAGCTTTCTTTGAATTCTTAGAAGATTGAAATGAAGAAGAAACGAGCTGTTTCTTATGATTCAATTTTGTTGCTCTGATACCATAATAGATTTTGATAATTTGATCTGAAATTTTCATTAACTTTATTCATTCTTGTGTTTTACAATTTATACACAGAATTAATGACACCTGTCATTTTCTTATTTGATACAAAAATGATAAGACTAACTGCTAGAGGCAACGGCTATATTCATTAACAGATTGTTAATGAATAAGCTGACCTGTACATGCTTAGCTGTACTTAATTAACAGCTCTGCTCACTAACAATTATTAACTAACCTATAACTAATTTAACTCCTTCTATTCTTCTTCTTATTGATTCTGAACTTGATTTAATAGAGTGGCTCACACTTATAATAAAGTCTTATTTATTATGAAATTGTATATTTTAAGTTTTTTTTAAAACAAAATTTGCATTTCTCTTAATTAATTAGATTGAATCACTGCTACTACTAATAAGAATAATAATAATCTAAAACTAATAGTTATTGTTTAAAAAAATTAAGCATAAACTCTTATTTATTATTTAAGTGATTAAATATTACATATACTTTTATCAATTATTGTAAATGTACAAAAATAAATTAAAAAATTTAAAAGATACAAAATCACTATTTAACTAAATAAAGATATTGACGTTAATGTTTATAAATTAATAATAATAATAATCTCAAATTAATAGATGCTATATAAGAAAATAAACTACGAACACTCATTTCTTATGCAAGTGATCGAATATTCTATGTGTTTCTATTAATTATTGCAAATATACTAAAATACAAAAAAATGCTTAGAAGATTCAAAATTACTACTTTTTTTAATTTATCTAAATAAATTAATTGCTCTAAAATATTTACCCAGAGTTGTTTTATTCATTTTGGAATGGATGGTGTACATTGAAATATAGGAATGTGAAGTATTATGTATACGTTAACGGAAAAATTCATCTGAAAGTTCCCATACTTATCACTTTTGCCAACTTAACTGTTTTGGATTCATTTTTATGTGTATGTATTTGATATGACATATATGAACTTGAATATAACTCTATTGATAATATTGGTATTTGTCACAATCCCGATTTTTGAATATAATAAAATATCACAATCCCGATAATAAAGTAAAGCCCGATTCATTTAAGTGGTATTTTGTCACAATCCCGATTTTTGTAAATTTTGGTATGACATTTATCCATATGGTACCATTCGGTCCATATCTATTATGTCGTTTTGAACATTTATCAGAATATATTTAATTCGTTATTGATTACAATTTAATTTGATATAAAAATATATGTAATCTTACAAAATTTTATTAAAACTATAGAGAATTACATTGGTAACTTTTTATAAATTAATGAGAAAAATGATAACACCAATAACATTTGCTAAGAACGAAAAAAGCTTTACTTATATGTGATTATATTCAAGGTAACTCTTTTGTTAATTCATTTTATTTTATTCTTGAATGCATTATTTATAATTACATAATTTATATAAATTCATTTTCTCCAAGAATATATAGAATAAATGAAGAATGGAATTTGGCATTTAGCAAAAGGAAAATGTGGCAAAGAAAGAAATAAATCCTTCTATCTTTTACGTGTTTATGTAACCAATCGCCACCTAATAATCAACTCATCAAACCGATCATATGACGCTGTCGTTTGCTCAAAAATAAAGTTAAAGCCGTTGGACGTTAACAAAACGTTAGAGCCGTTAAAGCCGAACCAAACGGAGTCAATGTCAGAGGGCACGAAAATTAATTTGAAAACAATGCTGGTCGCTGCGTAAAGGATTAGAAAAGCATTTATTCCCTGGATACTACTGTACTCCAGGCATCCACGTGTTATTTTCTGATTGGGTCATAGTTAATTTAGAGAGAAAAAAAGCTGCTTAAGAAACTTCAAATAGGGTATGATATTATATGTCCTCTTCTCTTTTGCAATCTTTTCTTTTGTTTTTAAGGAAAATGATTAATTTCACTTTACCTTTTTTTCTTTCTTTTTCTTGTTCTATGTTCTAAATATTAATTTCTTTTCTGTTTTCTCAATAGGAACTCTACTGTGTGGCGTATAAATGATATTATGATAATGTACATAAAACGTGCATGTATAAAGTGGCATAATCATAGAATTAAAAAAAAAGGATGATAAGGAAAAGAGCTCCACTGAATAATGAAATTAAATAAAACAGTTTACAAAAATCATATTATAAAAAATTAAATAGAGACTATCAATGATAAATAGAATGAATTTTATACACGAACTAATTTAGATTAAAAAAATTGAATGGATAAATATTATTTTGTCAAAGACTAATATTTTTAGGGGTAAAATTGTCAAAATACAGTAATATGTGATTTTCCAATAAAATTGAGAGAGAAAATCTATAAATAAATGGGGTTTTTGATATTTGGGTGCCTCAAAGGCATCCAAATTTCCGGATCAGTGCCTCTTTCGGAAATAATTCCAAAAGAGTGCCTGGTCCCACCTGTTCCGCATTCTAGGAATGCGGAACAGGTGGTGTTCCGCATTCCTAGAATGCGGAACACCACTAATTTTGACCTAAATTGGTGGTGTTCCGCATTTTAGGAATGCGGAACCCCACATGTTCCGCATTCCTAGAATGCGGAACAGGTCGGATCAGGCACTCTTTTGGAATTATTTTTGAAAGAGGCACAACAATGGAAATTTGGGTGCCTATGAGGCACCCAAATATCAAAAACCCAAATAAATGATGATTACTGCAAAAGCAGTCACCAATAAAGACTTTTTAGTGAAATGCGAGCGAGATTGACTCACTTACGTCCTTACCTCCAACATCTCTATAAAAGAGAGTTTCACTAATGGATTATTATAAATGGTGAAATTTAATTTTTATATTTTTGTTGTTTTGTTTTTCGAATAGATTGATTATTCGATTTAGTCTAACTTTAAAATATTTTGTATGAGTTGATTTAGATATATTTTAATATCTATCTTGATATAATTTCCTTTTTGAAAAACAAAAGGTCAATTTTTCAGAATTGGTTGATGCATAATATAATGGCAATTAAGTCCTTTTTTTAAAGAAGATAAAGAGCTTGTCATCAATCATTTGAAAACAATAGAACTGCTCAGTGAACATGATTTTTTGAGGTCTTAGTTAACAATGTCATTCAATCTCACGCTGAAAAGTTTAGAATAAGGCTTTGCAGTTTCATCCAAACTGCTAAAAGCTATTGCCTTGCAACAGTAATGGAGTCAGTGGATCGCCCATTATTACCTTTGTGCAAATATAAAACAAAAGGCACACAGGGACCCAAATGTACTTTTTTCTTTCATCTGGACCTTTTAATCATTTGTTTTCTTTCTCATAATGCACAATCTAGGATTATGCAAAAATCGAGTAGATTTAATAATTTAGTTCGATTCTGCAGTTTGATGTTATAATTTTCTTATTTTTTAGTTACAAAATTAAAACTTGTTCAACACAAATTAATACAATTAAGGTATGATAACGCTAAAAACTAAACATTTTCGACTTTTATAAATTTATATAAAGCTTGTAAGGCTTGTAAATCTATCTCAATTTAACAATTTTTCTATTTAATTTTTGTTCAATCAATTTAAATGCGTTAATATTTCAGCTAACCACAATATTTATTTGCTTTTTTTGACGTCATTTTATTTATGACTAGAAGCTAATTTTAAAACTTTTAAAAATGAATTTTGTAATTAAGGAGTTAGTATAGGAGTTCAACTTAGAAATTAAGACAATTAAATTAATTTTTTAAAATTTGGATAGAATTTCATCTAAATTATTAAATGAAAATAGGTTTGCAAACTTTGAAAGTTTTAAATTAATTTATAAAAAGTTTAATTAAAACCACTAAACTTAAAAACAATTAAAAAAATTAGCCGCTCTTTTGAAAAAAAAAACTCTATCAAGCTTTTGTAAGTTTTTCATTTTTACTCATTCAGGAGGTGGTTTTTAGCTATCCTTGGTCAAAAATCACACACCGATCTCCTCAAATTAATTCAAACTTTTTAATATTTTATACACATTTTTACTTTTAATTTAAATAAAGTACCTTTCTTCACTATTTTAAGTCTAGAACTAAATTTTTTTTACAGTAGTTCATGCTTTATCACAGTAAATATTCACAAAGATAATAAATATAACACGAGTATGAATATTGAAGACTGAATAGTAAAGATATATAGAGCTTCTATCTGTAACATTTTGTGATAAGAGATAATATTATTCTTACAATATTAAAAGACAATATAATTCCTTTTTATTTAAAGAATATAACATTCGACTACATTTTTCCTACCTTGTAATAGTATTAGTTTAATAGCAAAAGACTATTCAGATTAATGAATAACAGTATGTGTAAAAAATTTCGATATGTTAATTGAGAACTTAATACTTATATAGTAGGTCATGCTTTAGCACAATAAATATTCACAAAGTCAGGCAGTTTGTCTTGATGTCGATCGCTTCCAATATCATATTCTATTGGCAGAAAGTACAAAAAAACTATCAAATTTTTTCAGTTGGTACAAATAGCCTATTGTACTAAAAAAATTACATATAACCACCTGAACTCGATTTTTTGGTACAAATAACCCACTGCCGTTAACAAAATCTTAACTCCGTTAAATTTATAAATACGAGGTACAAAATAACCATTATACTTTTTAAAACGGACAAATATAACCCTATAAAACATTTAACTTTATATTTATTTTTTAGACAATTATATTATTACCTTAATAAAGGTATATATTCATTATAATTTCAAAAAATACCATGTAAATTATATATATAGTATTTGAAACATAAAATTATTCTTCCATCAATAATAACATATATAAATTATTAATTTTTATACATTCCTTAAAATATCTATGTATATACTTAAATATTACAAATATATAATAATATTATCATTATTAAGAATATAATAATAATAATAATAATAATAATAATAATAAACTACATCTATTTTAATAAAAATATTATATAATAATCAAAGAGTTGTTGCTCAAATGGTAAAAGTATTGGACAACAAAACTGTTAAGATCGTGGATTCAATTCTTCTCACAAACGCTCCTCCTCCCTCAATTATAAAGAAATATATTATATAATATTAAATTTACATATAACTAGTATGTTAATATATATTATGATAATTATATTTAAATTTAAATTTAGAAATATTTTAGTACAAATATAAATATATTTTAAAATTTATATATGATTAGTTTTTTTTAATAAACATCTCATATTATAAATTTTAAACTTTATTACTTATACTTTCATGTGCGCGCGCGCGTGTGCGCATAAAAATATTTTTCAATCAATGTTAAATATAAATTATAAATTTTACATATTTTTTAAAATACTAATATAAAATAATATATATATATATATATATATATATATATTATATTTTTAGAATTTAATATTATTATACATTTATAATATATTAGTATATAAATAGATATTTTAAGAATGTGTAAAAATTAACAACATATATAAGCCATTAGTGAATGAAAAATATTTTTATTTTTCAAATACTATATATATAATTTACATGATATTTTCTAAAATTATAATGAATATATACCTTTATTAAGGTAATAATATAATTGTCTAAAAAATTAAATATAAGGTTTAATGTTTTATAGGGTTATATTGTCCGTTTTAAAAAGTATGATGGTTTTTTTGTACCTCGTATTTATAAACTTAACGGAGTTAAGATTTTGTTAACGGCACTGGGTTATTTGTACCAAAAAATCGAGTTCAGGTGGTTATATGTACGTTTTTTAATATAATGGGCTATTTGTACGAACTGAAAAAATTCGATGGTTTTTTTGTACCTTATGCCTATTCTATTTGATGATCAATGAACTTTCAATTAATGAATTTTATTTTATTATTTCAATAAAAAAAACATAAAATTAATTAAATTAAAAAATTCAGTCGAACCAGCTGATTTATTTCTATTTGAATTGAAAGAATTAATTAATTTGTTATAAATTAATTCCAATTTAATTTCTAAAAAATTAAAATATAGGTGCAAATTCAAATTAAATGCAAATCTCTAATTTATAATGGCATAATATTTTATTTAACCCTTAAATTTTATCATTTTGTTCCATCCGACCTCTAAACTAAATTTTTTGTTCCATTTAACTTTTTAACTAATTTTTTTGTTCTATTTAACCCCTAAACTTTACCATTTTGTTTCTTTGGACATCTGAACTAATTTCGTGTTCCATTAGACCTTTTAACTATTTTTTTATTCTATTTTAACCTTCAAACTATACTATTTGTTCTATTTAATCCCTTAAGTTTTTTTTGCCGATTGCACATTTAAATTTTTAATTTTTACCCGTTTAACCTATTAAAATACAACTATTTAATTTTCAACCATATTATGTCTAGAATAAATGCTTAAAAACATATAAGTTAATTTATATACAATGACATATGATTTTTGTAATAATATTTTTGTAAATTATTGACGACATAAATAAAAATATTTAAAGTTGATCAAATAATTAAAGACTTAATTACTTAAAAAAAATCCACCTTGAAATTTTTTTTCGTTTATACCTGACCTTGGAAAACAGTAATTTGTACCCAATTTTGTGTTGTTATATTTCGTTCCTACCCAAAAGTATTAAAATTGTCTCTTTTTACTTGAAAAAATGTTTAAGATAATTCTTCAATTTATATTTATATACTAATTGAACGTATGATATAATCTTTTATTTAATTGTTTTTATTTTTTTTATCTTTTAATTCGTTAAATTGTCAAATTTATTCTTATATTGAGTAGAGATGAAACCTAAGAACCCAAAATTGGGTACAACTAATTTTTTTATAAGGTCAGGGTATAAACGAGAAAAACTGTTCAAGGTGGAGGTTTCTTAAGTAATTAGGCCATAATTAAATGATATTACTTCTTGAACATGCAAATGTTTTTTTACATTCCAAAAATGATAAAGAGAGTTTGTCTCATTTGGTTAACGATATTTATAAAATATATAAATTTATTATACTTTGATAATATTAAATGAATGTTTAATTGTTTTAAAAAAATATAAATTTTAGTGTGTTTTGTAAATTTAACTCAAATTTTCAATTTTAGAAATTTTAAAATACCAACTTTTATTTTTTTACAATTTTAAACTTTTTAAATCAATTACGAATATTTTAAGTTTGTGTTTAAATTGTAAAACACGCTAAAATTCATGATTTTTAAAGTAATTAATTCTTAAATGGATTTTTAAATAATATATAAAATACATCGCTCTTTATTTTAAATGTAAAAAACATATTCATATCTTTTCTAAAATTAATACATTGTGTGAAAGGTTAAATGGGTAAAACAAAATAGTTTAGATGTTTATTGGAAAAAACACTTAGTTAAAGGGTTAATAGAACAAATAGTTTAGTTTGAAGGGTTAAATAGAACAAAAAATAGTTAAAAGGTTCAATGGAACAAAAAATTAATTTACTGGTTGTATTAAATAAAGTGGTAAAGTTTAGGGGTTAAATAGAACACAAAAAATAATTATGAGATTCAATGGAATAAAAAAATAGTTTAAAGGTCACATGGAATTAATTGGTAAAATTTAGAAGTTAAATAACGTATTAAGCCAATTTATAATGCATACCTTTTCAAATTAATTTTAATGCATCTCTTTGGACGATAATAATCAAAAAGTGTATTTTTAAATAAATACAAAATGAAAATCTACATTTAAACTGTATGTTACCAGGAAAAAATAATGCAAAGCAAGCTCATTACTCACTTTTATTTCTCATTAAATATAATGTTATTATTTTAGTAAATAATATGCTTATTTTTATAATTTACTAGGACAACTTATCTGCCTATATTTTTTTAATTATTAATTATACCAGAAAGCCCCACTAATGAAAGGATAAACTAATAAAATGATTTAATTGGATCAGATACAGATTGTGTATCTGCCAGGTGTCTTGACTTGACACATGAAACTTTACATAAAATAAAAACAATTAAAAAATAAATAAAAATAAAAGGCCACCTAAATTAGATGGAGCTAGACTGGTCTTATTCTTGTTCGTTGGTCATAACTCATATGCCTAATAATTCACGACAATAAACCTAATTCTAATTAATAACAATTCCTTGCTTGTAATTCCTCTTCAAATTGCAGACTTTATCTGTAATTTACTGTTTAAACAAAAATGTATATCAAGAAAATTTGGCTAATTGCATATTCAGTGATATGATTTTTGTTTAAGTGACAACTCAAAATTGTTGTCAATAAACTTCTTATTAATTTTATTGACTATTATAAAAATAAGCTAATACAAATTAAATTTGATTTTTATTTACTTAAGTAAATATTAGAAAATCAAATAAATATAAACGAAATAGAGATACACTGTAATAAAAAATAAAAGTTCACATACCTGTTATGTTCTTATATAATTTTCACTTAATTTCTGTTTCTATCCTTTGTGATCCATCTTGTATAAGTAAAAGGCAATTTTTTATATTTTATTCAAATTATAAACAACCATTTATTGTTTAGAATGCTTAATTTTTATATACATCATGATTAATTATAATAAATAAATTAAAGAAATGAAAAATCTATTACTACATTGAGTAAAAATAAATATAATTTTTTATAAATTATTCCTTCCGGTCCATAATATTTGTCGCATTTGGCTTTGGCATAAGAACTAAGAAAACAATTAATATGTCTTAATTTGTAAACACTTTTACTAAGTTAACCCTACATTGAAATTTGTTTTCATTTATAGCTACCATTTTTTATTTGTTTATTGTATTCTTTTAATAAATTAATGAGGGGCAAACATGGAAAAATAGCAATTAATGCTCTCTTGATATTATAACATGACTATATTATGGACAAAGAAAATTTCTCAAATGTGACAAATATTATGGACCGGAGGGAGTATATAAAAATGTAATAAAATAAAAGAATTTGGTCTAAGAACAAAATGTATTGCAGGAAGATCAGACTTTAGGTTGGCCATTAGTATATTATAATGTACTAAAATAAAAGAATTTTTAAAAGAATATTATGGACCGGAGGAGGGAGTATATAAAAATGTAATAAAATAAAAGAATTTTTACTTAGACACAGCTTGAATTGAACATTTTTTAAATTCATCAAATGTAAAATTTATAAACTTTATAAATTCAATTGTTCAGATTGAGCATATAAATAATGAATATGGAAATATTTATAGAACAATAAAAATTTAAAATATTTTATATTCTTTAAAGATGGTGCAATTCAACTTTCACATATAAGCGGCGAGACTTTTAAAGATGAATGAAGTTCGGAGGACGATGAATTTTTCAAATTCATATATTCTTATACAATCGTTTTTAATCTCAATTAAATTCATAGATTTTGATCTTCTAAAATACTTCAATGCAAACAACATTTTAGATAATAATTTTTAATATTTATTTTGTTTTAAATTATACATTATTTGAGAACAGTCAAACTGCTATTCTATAATTTTAATTACGTAACTTATTATGTATATTATGCCTTAATTGAAGAATTTTATTGTTAACATAGTTAAAATGCTATTGTAGGGTAGTATAGTTTTTTTCTTTATTATTTAGTTTATGTAGTATAACACCTTTCTTTGTTTCACGGCACGAGTAAAAGAGTCTTTCACCAAAGCTCGCAACAATCCCGCATATGCACACGTTACATGACAAATATCACAACTATTTTGTGACAATTGATTAATTGAAAATTAACCTTATTGTAATCCTTTATTAGGAGGATTAATGGGCAAAAGCAACTAATTATACAAAAGATGATACATGTGACATGTAAAATATAGATCCTTTGAGTGGATTACGTTTCATTTAGAATTTTTGTACAAAATACACAAAAAATGGTATAAATGATCATGATCGTTAACTCCGTTAATTTTTTTGTTCATTTAAAATAAAAGGTACATATAAATCTTTGTTGGTTAAGATTGATATAAATTTTCTCTAAAAAATAAGATAGTTATTTTAATTATTATAAAAATATTATATAATATTTTTTATGAATCAAAAGCATTGTAGATTAATGTTTATTATTTTTAATTTGTTTGGATTATTTAAAAATGAATTGATAGTTACTTTTTATGTTCTTTTATCTAAAAAATAAACAATTTATATCTTCAAGGCGGAGGGGAGAGCAGCGGTTGGTTGCTTAGTTCGTAATGAGTATGGAGACATCATTTAGGCGAGGCAGCTGAGTTTTTCGGGCATTTTTAATGCTAGAACTGCTAAACTGATTGGTATAAGGGAGTTTCTTAGTTGGTTGAAGAGATGGAGCAATCTAACTATTGAATCAGATGCTTTGAACGTTATTCAAGATATTAGAAAGCCAGAGCAGTCCATGGGCGATTTATTGGTTGAGGATTATGTTTTGTTAGTGAAGCAGTTTTCTAGTTTATTTTTTTATTTTTGTAAGGCGATCTGCGAATCAGACTGCACACTTGTTAATGCGTAATGCTCGTTCTGGATTGGTTTTCGAACTTGAGTATCTTACATTTTTAACTGCTTCGATTATTTTTTAATGAAGATTTTGATTATAAAAAAAAATTGGCATAATTATTTATTTAATTACACTGAATATAAAATTTATTAAAATTTATTTTTTAATTATACTATGTTAAAAGTTTATTATTATTATATAATTTCTACTTAGCTATAATAATATATTATAATAAATTTTATATATGGTGTAATTAAATAAATTCATATTGAATAATTATAATAAATCTTATACTTACTATATAAAAGAATTAGATAGAAGATGAAAATAATTATTATAATAAATTAGTAAAATTGTTATTTAATTATACTAATAATTTATATTAAGTAATTACAATTGACCTTATCTTTAGTGTAATTAAATAAAAATGTATGCTGAGTAATTATAGTAACTATTTTTTTTGTAAATAAAAAATTATACTAAAAATTATATATATTATTTTATCAATAAAATAAATTAAAAATAATTCAAACAATAAATACTAGCATCAAATTTACAAAAAATAAAAATAATTCTAAAAATCAGATATTATTTCATTAACTCGAAACATATAAGTATATAATGTTTTTAATAATCAAAATAGTTATGTTCAATTAAAATATGTTTAATCGTCTAAAAATACCCTACTTTAAAAAAAAAATTCTTTATGACCACATCTTTCACAATCTTCTCCATTTGTCAATTTTCACTTTTAATTATAGCCATTTGTCCAAATTGAAGTGAAAAAGAATTCAAATGTTATGTTTGTATTACTTCACATTTTTCTAATTTGCAAGTTTGTGATAACAAAATTTTAAAAATGAAGAAATATAATAGGTTTATTTGAACTTTTTTCGACTTCAATTTGGATAAATGACTACAATTGAAAGTGAAAAATTGAAAAATGGGCTACATTGAAGATTTTAAAAGATATGGCCATAAACATTTTTTTTTTGAAAGTTGGAGTGTTTTTTAGTGACTAGGCCATTTTTTACCATAAGAATTTATTGGTACTTTTTATAGAGTTAACGCTCAGGATCTTTTTGTTCCTTTTTAATGACCATAGGTATTCAAGCGAGACGCAATCCGCTATGAAAACCCTAACAATTCATGGAATTCGACTAGAGGAGCCAATCTATGTATTTTATCAGTTTTTTTTAGTAGTTTGACTTGGACCATTTAACGAATTTCTCTAAAAATTATTTTATTTTAATATAATATTTATTCATCCAATTATAAATTAAATTAAGTTATTATATTGCTTACAAATTTATTACTAAATAAATATTATATATGTCATAAAATTATAATTTTGTTATTTGTTTTTAAGTATACTAAACTGAATTATTAATTTAAATTTTCACAATAATTTATACTTCTATTTTTTGTCAAAATTATCTGTATAATCTACAAAAACACTCGTATAGCGTACAAAAAATGAGATGCATATAATCGGTCTATTGTTTTTTAGCTTTACGCACTATAGATTAAACTCATTATTAGATCTCTGACTTTTATATTTTTGTTTTAGTTAAAGTCTTTTGATGTTAATTTTTTGGTTGTTAATGATATGGAATATACTTAACGAATCTCTTATTTTATGCGGCAATTTCGTCCAAATTGACAAATTTTACAGTAAAGGGACTATTTTTGGCTAAAACAATCTGCAGTCACCATATAAAATAAAAAATACTAGTGCAGGGACCTTACAGTAGTTTTATCCAAAAATTTTTACTGCAGGGGTAATTGATTTGAATGGCTGAAGAGGCACCACGTGTACTTTGCCATGAGAAACTTACTGCTCTTAACTTTGTATACGTGCGGCGTAGTGACAACGCTTGGAATGTAAGCTTCTTAACAAATTTCCGGCAAATCGGACGGTTGTTATGAAAACGATATAAAGAGAGAGAAAAAAAAGTTAGAAAAAAGTTCACATGGTAATGGTGGAGTGGTGACGGTTGGATCTACACTACAGCCTGTGTTGTATTGCGTGAAAATGACTTGGTATTGCCATTATTTATGGAGTGCCGTGAGAACATTTTCTTAACATATGAAATTATATAAAAAGAACTTTTTAAAGAGGCAAAATATATTGTAAATATTTTAAGTGAAATACATTTAAATATTTTAATCTTTGTGAATTATAAATATAAACAAAATATCTAAGTGACATGTTCTACTGACGGGCAATCATTAAGAGTCAAACTTTGACAATTTCTGCAAATTTATTTGCCCGAAAAAAAATATAACATGGACCAATAGTAATAGTTTCTTTTTATCTTTTTGATCGATACTAAGTTTAAGTAAATTATGAGAATAATCAAGAAAAAAAGCTAAGAAAGAAACGGTTCAGGTGTGTTTGTATATGTACTAGATTAAAAAAACCAATAATTTTAAATAAGCTTATGCAATTGCTGATTTTATTCTAACAGAAGAGGCACATGCACACGTAGTCATAATGAACAAGGAGTAGAATATGAAAGGTAAAGTAATAAGACATTTTTGAGTTGAATTTTGGAAAGAAAATAAAACAAATTATAATATGGAATCAATTATAGAAGACATCAAATATAACAAGTTTTAATTAATAATATGCAAAAAAACTAATGATAAGAAGTGTTTGTTATGCACATGAATAAAAGTTAATTAGGTTAGTCTCTAGTTACTCGAGGTTAAATTGAAAAAAATTCAATTTAAGCTCAAATTCGAGCTATTTGAATCTCATTGCGAGATGACTTTGAGTATTAGTTAAAAGGTTTGTGAATCTAAACGAGGTTTTTTTGTATGTATAACTTCCATCAAACAATTAAAATATTTGTCTAAAATAAATTTCATATTAAAACTTGATCTGTGATAAACTAAACAGGAATAGTAGTTGATGTCTAGGCCCTAAATAATTGTACAGGACAAAAAATGAACGTAGATGGGCCATTACAAAAGATAGTTTGCAACCCTAACCTTCCATGCAGACCGCCATGTGATGCTCCACCATTATTGAAATTTGCATACCAAGACAAATATCTCAACTGTTCCTCTTAATTAAAAAAATAATAAACAAAATAAAAAGATGCTGTCATAAATGGCTATTAAAGAGCAAAAATCCAAATAAAATAGTCACACTATTTAAATTACATAATTTTTTATTTACATTTAATAAATTTTGATTATAAAATTCTGTAGGCGTGTGTTGCGAATGTACGGTAGTGATGAAATAGTAGGAGGGGGTTATGGTTCACTGTCAACTATTTTAGTTCATTTTTAAGCGCGTTTTGAACGGTTGTGATTGAAACTTGAACTCAAAACAGTAATAATGTAACTGACAAATGGAAAAAAGAGAAAGCTACTTTTTTATTCTTTTACCTCATTTTGTCTTCTACAGTATAACTTTAAAAAAGAAAAAAAAACTTTTAAATTTAATTACTCTGGTAGTTTCTGGCAGTGTTTCTTTAGTTTCTTATTCACCAACTACTTATAACTTATCTCTCTTTTTCTATTGTTTTCAAGATTCTTTGTCTTGGACTCATTAGGTGCACACTGTTTGCATGCTATGCTCATTTTTTAACCACTTGGTAAAATTTATAAGGTCTTGTCATTTGATTGGAGTCGTCAAAAGTTGTAAAACTCGTGACATAGTTTTGGTTTTGCACATAATTTACCACACGGACACGGTAACTTTTTCAGGTTTGGATATAGGTTAGCTACCAAACCTCACTGCTAATGACATCAAACATTTGGTCTGGGAGTTGGCCGCTGTTGTCTTTAAAAACTGATCAAATATTGAATTTTAAAAAAATAAAAGAAATTATTGTAAAAGTTATTAGATGCTTTTAACATAACAGTTAAATAAAATATTAATCGGTGGCATGTTATTTTTATTAATTTTTTTTATCTTGGTTCAGTCTGCCTACTTTAAACGGCGAAGTGATTTAATTTAAGTTCTATATAAGATTTTACAGTATATAACTCAAAAAATGTAAACAAATTAAAATTAAATCGTGTAAAAAAAGGTCCTTATCAAACACGAATTTGGCCCCAATTAAATGATGGGCCTAAGATTGGCATTTGATCACATCAATTTTGACTCGGTACTTCATCAATTGTGTAACTAGGTTACAACTTGCAAGATCCATCGCCAATTCCAAAATGCAGATGAACACAAGTGGATTTTGTAAGGAATTTATTTACAAAGATGTACATGATTGCAAAATAACATTTAGTACATAACCAAAATCCTCAGAATCTGATCCTCCGGGAAACGAAATCCAACACGGCACTAGGTCCATGGTTGAGAAGATTGCTGAGTAATGCAGGTGAACTCAATGTCTGCAACATAAATTTTGAAAATAAAATTGGCTGCAGCGGATGTTTATATTTGCAGAGCTTTGCAAGATAAATATTCAACAGGGTAATACGTTTGATGAAAATGTAATAAGTTTACACAGTTCTATCTCTAGATACAGTGACAGACTTTTTGCACTCAATAGCAAGTAATGGTGCACAATTTTCTCAAAATTAATACGTTAAACTGTTCTTAAATATCATGAATATGTACTGCATTAGTAATTGCTGCATCTTGCTTTTTCGACACTTTCTTCCTTTTCCTATCCGACTGGGGTTCTTTAGCTTTCAGATCACGGGCGAAGGACCTCAACAAGGCAGCTACATGTTCATTTCTATGAGCTGAAACCAAAGAAGGGTGTCAGCTCAGCACATCTAATGGAATCAAACTATGTTACTTATACAAACATTAAGATAGCGAGAAAGATTCTTCCTACCAGATTCTCACACTTACTCCAAATCGACAACAAGAATAATTTGATGAAAAGCAAAATTACTTGCAAAGGGACCTTTTCATCACCTCTTTCAATTACCCTAATCATTAATGTCTTTTAACAGTTGCGTAGAGCTCAAACCAAAGAACATGGGAAGAGAAGAGAGCCTTGTAATGGTTTTACAAATCAAACAAGAAAATCATCAGTATCATGCAGTGTTACTTATTTAGAGCAACTCGAACAGGGACGACAAATGTCATTTGCCATTTCTTTATACTCCAACACAACGCCAAATCCAACACCGATATATAATTTGCCAGCAACTCTATTTTTTTGTCATAAAAGGAAAAAAGAAAGGAAAGATGGTATAATTTAAACAGAACATTCCTTTTTTGTGTTAAAAGTAGTGTTATGTATTGGATATATTCCGTAAATTTACATCAATTTGATGTAAGACTCGCAACAAATGATTTTAGTCTTTGGAGATGGACTTATAATAAAAACTTAATGCAAACTACATGACTAGAAAAGGATTACATATACACATATACCAGAAAGTATAACATCATCCATGCTGACAGTTTTACGACTAGCATGCTGAGCAAACAGCTCCAGATCCTTTGCCAATTGCTCTGAAAATTTCAAAAAGGAAATACTTCAATCAAAGCTTATTATACAAGTGTTCGAGAGCAATTATAGCAAATATCTTACTAATCTCAGAATTAAAACATATAATATATGATATTTTAGATAGATCTTTCTTAATTACTAGTATCATCTCATGTGCAGGTTATAATCTCTTTACAGGTGAGTAAATAGGTAATGCTTTTACAGAACTTCAAGACATAGTTCTAACCGGACTTAAGTAGCAATTTGCCCCTTCAACTTGTAAGTAATGGGCAATTAACACATAAATTAACTTTGTGGACAAATTAGTCATGAACTTGCTGATTATGGGCAATTAGCCCCATTTTGAAAAAGTAGCTTAAAATTTGATGGGGCAAATTGCCAATTGAGGGACAAATAACTTACAAGTTTAGGGGGCAAATTGCCCATAATATGCAAGTTCATGACTAATTTGCCCACAAAGTTAATTTGTGTGTTAATTGCCCATTGTTTACAAGTTGAAGGGGCAAATTGCTACTTAAGTTAAGTCGTTCTAACCGCATCTAAAACTAAAATCAAAATTGTTCGCTTGATGAGCACGAACAAGAAGCATGTCTAAACATTTCAATATCCAAAGGAAATGATAACATCAATAAAAGACATATTCTAAATTCTAACCACATTTAAAAAGTAAAATCAAAATTTCATATGATGAACAATTGAACATTTCAGCAGTGTATTTTAAGGCTAAATCGGAAATTCACCTGTGTATTTAAAGGCTAAATCGGAAATGCAAGCAATTATTGGTTCAGATATCTCCATTCCGATATTTTTCGCTGTTCAGAAAAATCAATAATGCTTTCAAAATTAGACAAAATAAAAAAAATGAAAAACTGTAGGAGGTGAATAATTAAAAATTCACCTTCAGTTTCTGCGATAGAGATGGCAGAGAGCCGGAATCGGTCTCGAAGCAACTCGTTAACCGATTCGTCCTCTTCTACTCTTTCTAAATCGTCGTTCCCATGTTCTCCTTCCATTTTTTTAAAATTTAGGGATCTGTCGATTGCCGCAGTCCGTCTAATATAAACAGCTGAAGCGCGGGAAAGTACCAAACGCACCGTTTTTGTTGGAAATGTGTCCAACTTACCACCAAGACTATATAAATTTCCTTTTTCTTTTAGACAAAATAACAAGAAAACCACAATAATGACTCTCTATTTCACATAATGCAATTTAATTAATTTAGTTACTTGATTACAATTTTTCTTTCATAAAATACCAACTTCTATTATACTTTTCAACCAACACCACCTTCCTCCCAAGCCAACATGTGTCCACCAAATCATATATATTTTTCAACCGAAGGGATCCACAGTTGAGATATGATTCACGGGACTGATGAAACAAAAAGAAAAGAGGGGCTCTTGGTTTCAATTATAGCCGTCAGCATTATGATTTAGAGTACGTCGCATTATGACTTAAGAGTGCCCCATCAATTTTTAAATATCCACTTGTCTCCATTTTCCTTATCAGTTATCACTTTAGGTCCTTTTTCTTTATTTGCGTTATTAGCAAAAATTGGTACACATTCTTTACATCTTGTTTTAAAAATGGTACCACAAACTTTAATTTCTATGATTTTTGTATTTTTGAATTATTGTTTATATTTTTATTTTATATTAGTGTTTTTATTTTGTACATTTTCGATACATTTTTGATTCATTTTTTATACATATTTTATTCATCTCTGATACATGTTTGATATATATTCGACCGTTCAAACACTTTTTCTTGTGTTTTATACATATTTGATATGTTTCAAATATATTAGATAATTATTGATTTATAATTTTAAAAGAAAATAGTTAAACGACGCGTATGTAGGTTAATTTCTCTTTTTCAAAATCTTGAATTGAGACAGTCAATGATGGAACAATTCCGTGTTGTTGAGTTTTTGGATTTTTTTGTTGCATGGAAGAAGTGTAAATAGTTTTACAATGCCATCAGATAAGACTTGGAGGAAATTAGGTGATTCTGCCACCAAAAAAATCTTCTATGGAGATATTATGGCAATGGAGAATGTGTGGAAAATATAAATAAATGCATTAGTTAGAGAAGAAGCGGAGACATTTTGGGTCTAGAAAAAGAATTAGATGTAGTAAAATTAAAGTATAATTAACCAATTTAATTGTTATTTTTTATTTTAATCTATTTAATTGATTCAATTGTCTAATTTGATCGGTTCGTTTTATATTTATACATCTATGATGTATAATTTATACATGATAGATACATTTTTTAATGTACTTTATAGATACATCGTTGATACATAAATTATACACGATTGATAAATTTCAATACATCTTAGATATATTAGATGATTATTGATTTATTATTTAAAAATAAATAGTTAAACGACGTACGTATAGGTTTTTTTTGCCAAACGCGTAGGTATTTTAAAATTTACCTTAATAGATACATCGCTGATAAATAATTTATACATGATAAATATATTTTTTAAATATACTTAACATATGCATAATTTATGTATAATAGATACATCGCTGATACATTGTTATTTATTAAAAAAAATTAAACATGATAGTATATTTTTTAAATGTACTAATAGATACATCGCTAATACATAATTTATACATGAGATATACATTTTTAAAATATATTTAAATAGATACATCGTTGATACATACATACTTTTTAAATATTCGTAATAGATACATCCGTGGTACATAATTTCCATGTGATGTATATTATTATAAGTTAGGCCCGTGTATCAATAAAATTGAAAAATTATCAAACATATAATTTAATATATCGCCGATACATATATGATACATATTTAATACATCGCTGATACATTTCTGATTTGTCAAGTTCTATAGTTTCAAGGACTGTCATCGTTGGAGTATTATTTATAGCGTGGATACATATCTGATATATTCAAATAAATCATCGTCAAATTCTATAAAATATATATATATATATATATATATATATATATATATATATATATATAAACATGATAGACACATTTTTTAAATGTATTTAATAGATACATCGCTGATACATAATTTATACACGATAGATATATTTTTAAATGTATTTAAATAGATACACGATAGATACATTTTTACTAAATTTATACATTTTTATTAAATTTACACACTATATATTTTTTACATATATTTGTTTGATACATCATTGATACATAATTATTTATTGTAGTTAATTAAACTAACTTTCTAATTTTTGTAAATATTACTTTGAATAATTTTGTGGATTTTTTTATCTATACTATATATAAAAGCACGGATGGGGGGGGGGGGGGACAGGCAAATTTACTGAATAATCCTTTTCAGTTTACTACTAAATAAAAGTTTTATAGTCATTAACTAATTAGTTATTTAATTAATCACTATTGTAATTAAAGTCCTAATTAGAATAGGTAGCTAAATTATCTCCAATTTAATTTTTAGTATTTAAAAAATAACTAAATTGTCTCCAAATTAGTAGAAATACCTATCTTTTAATTTGATTGAACTACAAAATTAAAATTATGTATTTGGTCAATATATTATTATTTATATTTCTATCTTATTATTTTTAAAAGATATTATTAATAAAATTAAGTTAATTATTTAATTATGGTTATTATAAAACTAAAAGAAAAATAAATTCAATATGGAAAAAAATTTAATAACCGAATATATTATATTTATTTTTACAAAAATTCTTAACTAATTTAATATTAATTATAAATAAAAAATTGATATAATTATAATAAATTTACTAATATGTTCATTGAGGAGTTACGTTACGAGCCACGCGCATAGCACGTAATGCGAAATTAGTATTTATAAATATACAGGAATAATAAAATACGATATATAATCAAAATATATTTTTAAAAGATAAATAAAAAACTGTCAATTTTATTTTTTTGGAGAATGTATCAATGATATCTCGGAGATGTATCGGAGATGTATCAGATGATATATATAAAACTGTGTCTATAATTTGTTGATGCTTGCGTGCTATTGGCTGACGCGCTGACGCGCGCTGACGCGCTCTGACACGCCAATCACATGTGCTAGCTGTTTTTATTTCTTTTTATTAAGATAATGTCATGTTTGCCATGTGTCACCTTTTTAATGGAATGATGTTTGTTGTAAACTTTTGTGCTTTTTGGTAGGAATGATAAATAATGGAGTTAGGTGACAATGTATGAAATGTTGAGCCATTTTTGTGGTATTTTTGTGATATTCTCTTTCTTTTAAGATATTATTAATTCCTTATCTCGAAGTGATTTACGAAACAATACATTTTAATTTCTTTATATTTAGGCTTAATTACTTAAAAAAACCTCCACCTTATAATATTTTTTCGTTTATACCATGATCTAGGAAAAAGTTCATTTGTACCCTTTTTTTAATTTTTTGTTTTCAACTCTACCCTAAAGCACTAAATTGAACTTTTTTTTATCTAGAAAAAGCTTAAAATAATCCTTCATTTTTTAATTTATTTGTATTTTTTTAAATAAAAAAAAGATGATATAACCCTTCTATTTAATTATTTTTAATATTTTCATCCTTTAATTAATTAAATTGTCAAAAAATAAAATTTTGGGGTACAATTGAAAACGAAAAATTAAAAAAAGGGTACAAATGAATTTTTTCCTAGGTCAGGGTATAAACGAAAAATTATTTCAAGGTGGATTTTTTTTAAGTAATTAGGCCTTATATTTAACCATTCTTGATGGGTAATAATTGATCACTGTGAATGAATTGATTCACAAATTTTTACTTAGATAGATGCATTAGATGTTAGTTTTTTTGTTTGGGTACATAGTATAGAAAGGTGACGAGTTTCAAGTGTAAGACGACATTCTAATATTATTTATATATGGATTAATCTCATCCGAGATGTATAGATTCTTTGTAGGAGTTGAAACTCTAACTTTAAGTTTTAAATGGTTAAATGAGTATATTTTAAACATGTAATCTCGTCGCAAAAAGCCTTACCAACTCGACTACGTTTTGATTATCATTACATGTTAGTCTTAATAGACAGTGAAAATACATACAGCAGTTAAATACATTGAAAATTCACATTTTACAAAACAACAGCCAAAAACTGCCTCTGAATTTTAGATTTTTGAACTCAAAATGCAAGCAAAACTTCAAATCTAACCTCTCCCTCCATTTCATTCAGGAACAGCTTCAACAAGCCTAGCGAAGTAAAACTGAGTAGTAGTCAGCCCTCGTTTTCTAATCTTCCACCCAACTTTCTTCAACGCTCTCTCCACATCACCCTCCGCATGTAAATACGCTCTCGTCGCCTTCGACGGCCCCGGAAACAACTCGCCGATCCTCTTCAACAAACTGTAGTAAAATGTCTTCGGCGCAAAACTTAAAATCAATCGATTCTCCGCTAATGAGGCGAGATGAGCAATCATTCCGTCCGCTTTACTCTGTGGATAATGTATCAGAACATCTAAGCACACGACGGTGTCGTATTTCCCGTTTAAACTCTCCAGATCATTAACTTCAAATTTTGGTAACACCGGCGCATTTTCAGTCGCTAATTGAAGCTGCTCTTTCGCCTGCACAAAAATTAATTAATTAAAATAAAGTAGATTAACGGTAATTTAAAATATATTATTTTCAAATCAAAATTTTAAAACACAAAATATAATAAACCTGAGATTGTAATTAATTGCTTAATTTAGCGGGAAAAAATTGATTGCGTACGTTTTTTTCAGCCTCGGCGACCATAGCAGCGGAGATATCGCTAGCGGAGACGACGGCGCCTTCTTTTGCTAGCGGAATTGAGAGGCTTCCGGTACCACAACCGGCGTCACAGACGGTTACTCCTTTGAGTGAGCCTTCGTCTTTCAGCATTTGTAGCACGTTTTCGACGGTTTTTGAGTGGCCTAACCTAATGTCACGTTGAACTCGATTAACTTCGTCTGTTTCACCGTAGATCTTCTTCCACCGTTGGAATCCAGTGTTGTTGAAGTACTCTCTGACTACCTCCTTGTCTCCGCCTCCGACTTCATCCGCTTGCAGCTTCCGCCGGCGCTCGGGGTCAGTGAGGGAGATTGCGGCAGCTAGAGCAGCAACGGAGCCTCCGCTGATGACGGCTAGGGTTGTCCCGTCGAGTGAGGAGAATTCGGCGGCGGATGCGACGGTGAACGGCGGAATGGCGGATACAGTAACTGTTCTAGTTGTTTTCAATTTGGGAGTTAAGAATCTGGAGATATTGGTGTTGGTGTGAAATGTAGTTGAACTTAAAAACGACGACGCATTCGCCATTTCAGCTGGCGAGGAGATTTCTGTCTGTGGAAGGAGACTGAAGAAATAGGTGGTTAGTATTGGTTTCGATATTTTCTTTAGGAAAAAGCTATCCGGATAGAATCTATCCGGATAGAGAGGCCTATTTTGGTATTTTGATTCAATATTTGAAGGTTATTTAAGTAATTTAAATTAAAAAGAAAAATAAAAAGACAATTGTAACCTTCGGTAAATAAATAATAGGTCTATCGTGATTTTTTTTGAAAAGTAGTTAGAGATATGGCCGGAATAGTTGGCTATTATCATGTTGGCGGAATTGTGATGTTTGATAAGTGTCATGTATATTAAATTCAAAAATGAACAAAGGATTATCCAATATTATAAAGGTGGTTTAATAGGTGATGGTAAACAAGAGTTATCAGTTATCACGATTATGAAACGATTATGAAATGATAAGGGACTATGGTTGTATCTAAACTTAAATAATAGTAATATTTAAACTTCAAATATAAGCTCTCATCGGAGTCTCTTAATTAACCAATTTTATGGTTAATTAATCTAAATTTAAAAAATATACTTCTTATAGGCTTAAAAAAGAATATTATCTTTAATTAATTAAAAAGCGAATAAAAATAATTGATATGTGTCATGTATATTCGATAGGCATATTTGAATTTAAACATCATAATTCCCCCATGCCCTTGGACAGTTCTAAACCAATTTCGGTTTAGGCCGATTTAAAAAATAAATAAAAATAGAAATTTATATAGAATCAAAAATAAAATAAAATTTCAATATAATTTTATATAAAAAATGATGTGACATCTCAATTCTGAACGAGAATAATAATAAAAAAATTTAGTTTAAAAAGTAATATTTTGAAAACCAAAAAATATGTGGTTATGAACTCATAAATAATCTAGTTCAACAGCGGTTGAACTATTGGTAAACTTCTTTTTTTAATTTGAACTTGATTTATGGTCTAACTACCAGCTAAATCTGTTTAGTCACTGGTTTTACCACTTGTCAATTCGAGTTGTTTAATTTAATATGATTAAACTTAATTAATGAATTTTTATTTTTTTCCAGATTAGTTAGACCGTATTTCTAATTAATTCTTGTTTCAACTAATTGAACTGACATGTGCGGTTCTTTAATAACTAGTTTAAAGTTTTATTTTTCTTTTGTTGTGTTTGACCAATTTGTATAAAGTAAAATAAAACCTATATTTTTTAAATCCGAGCAAATATTTTCTTTTATCAATTTTTACTAAACTAAATTGATTTTTGATTTAACTTTTTTTAGATGGAAGTTTAGTTCCATTTTAGCTCAATTTAATAAAGATTTGAGTATGTATTAGTCAGTTCGATTTGTTGGTCAAAATACCAATGTTTGGTTTTTGTAGCTAATAAATCAAACCAAATTAAAGATCAATACTAGCATATTATCTCCGAGAGACGGTAGAGTATTAAAATTTATATCATTATAAATTTGATATTAATTTTGTAATTATTTTCAATATTAAATATTTATAAACTTAATTTTATAACATTAATATTCTCTTCATTATAAACTTAATTTTATAATATTAATGTTGTCTTTGTAAAATTAAATGATGAAAACCGAAATACATAATGATATAATGAATTGAATCTCATTGGATCTACACCGTCAAGGAAAATCTGTGGAATCGCCTAAACAAGTCATAGCCGAGGTCGACCCTAATGGAGAATCGGAGGACTCGTCTAACTGGACCATCACCAAATCCTAAACGGATTCGCCCATATAAGAAAATTAGAGAGGATTCGCTCTAGAGCAACGGATGCCGAATCCGCATAGGATTCCGCAAATATGACAATATCGAATGTAACGCGTTTTACCAGAGATCCATGATGTCGGGTAAAGATCAAATATATCTATAGAGATTTTTCCTTGGATCTCGCGGAGTTTTCCTGATTAGGCTTTATCTCCTAATTCAACGCGTTAGATATGAAATTTGAAATCTACCGAATCTTACGGTATTCGGTTATTACTGCTATTAGGTGAATTTTTTAGGTTGCCTATGTAAGGCGAGTCTCTAAAAACTCAACCGCGACTTGTGTTGATAAGTCCACATATTCTCTTTGAGAGGCGGATTTGGTGCGTTATATTATTCTGCAAGTCGGTTTCATTACTAATATAAAAAAGGACCTTTCTAAAGTTATTTTAGTTTTTTCAATTTTTATGCAAATCCAATTTTTCTTATCTGTATGAGACGGAAATAATATACGTACAAAATGATATATAATATTTACCATTAAACATATAATATTTTAATATTTAAAATTTGAAGAATTAGTTCATTTGGGAATAAATATACATAATTTAGTAGGGGTAAAAAAGTCTTCTAATCTTCAAACTGTTTACTAAAATTAAAAGGTGGCTATAATTTAAGATGCCATAAAAAATAGGATGGCACATCAATTTTGGACCAACAGAGTAATTAAAATAATTTAATTTATATTTTTAATTGCTTAAGTTTAAATCAATATTAATTATCAATTTTAACTAAAACTAAATTAAAATTATATTATTATGAGATTTAGTGAGTTAACGACTTCAATTTAGTTTTTTGTATTTATCTAATTATTTAAACCATTGAATTTTATAAATTAATAATCAATATTCAAATTTTAATCAAAAATAAGTTCAACAACTATTAAATAATACGTATTATTTTTTTATTGATATTGGTTAAATTTTATCAATATAATTTTCAATTCATAAAAAAGTATTAATTTTCCTTATAGAAGTAAAAACTGTTTAAATAAGTAAAATAGTACTTATAATAAAAATTTAATCACTCAAAAGCCCTCCATCTTTAAACTTTTTTTAATTACATCCCGACGTTGAAAAACTCTCTCAAAACTCTCTCACCTTTAAATTCCATTTCAATTGCTCCCTGACGTAGGAAAATCCTCTCAAAATCCCCCACCTTTAGATTTTTTTTCAATTATACCCTAAATTGAAAATTTTTATAGTTTTAATTTTAAAAAGTTATTGGATAGAATTTTGGAAAGAATGATTTTTTACATTATTAATAATATTAGTATTTAATTAGAATATAAATTAAAAATGAAAAAAAAATTAAATTTTTTTTCATGTCAAAAGAGGTCAATTTAATACTATAGCGTACAATTGAAATGAAATTTAAAGGTGTGAGAGTTTTGAGAGATTAACCTATAATAAAACATGAGAATCTAAAATATGAATTAAAATTCAAAAACGACTCGAGAAAAGAGGCTGAATACCATTGTGGAGAGATTTGAAAAGCAATTTTAAGAAAAGTAAAAGCTTTTATTCATAGAAAGATTCATACACAAGTACGTATAAACTGTGGCAAAGTATTTATAGCATATGTTCACAATATCCAACCACTAATGGCATGTTTTCACCAAATAATCACTATGCCAGTAAGTCTAATAGAACACAAACCATAGCTCTTTTCATAAAGTAGTTATATAACAATTGAAAATTGGTTAGAGAAAAGATAAATGGTAAGTAAGTATTAATTACCAAAATAAATAGTAAAATAAATAATGTATCCATTTTTTACCAAAGGCTATAATAGTAAATATATTTTTAATTAAATAATTTAATTTAAAAAAATGGGTTTCTATCCGGATAGATTCTATCCGGATAGCATCACCCTTTTCTTTATTACTCTGTGGATATTGAAGGATAAGATTAGTTATCACTCTCTCGATTCTTGTGGGTCCCACTTTAATCAAGCTTTTAAACTTAATGCATTTTAATTTTATTCTTGATGATTGTGTAGAAATTGTTCAAGGTTAACGGTACCTTCTCTAATGGCGCGAAGAGATGGCTGATCGCGACGTTTAACCGGAACTTACTAGTGAACTACCGGAGTAAATTAGGGAAGAAAAGCTTAACCTTATTCAAGAGTCTTACTCTGAGTCAACATTTGACGACAAAACTTGGCCATATTTAAATTTCTGTGATATCAATTTTAAAAAGAGAACAATAAATTTAGCAGTATGTGTACAAAACATCTTATCTTTTATGTGCATTGTGATTATAATAATGTAAAGATTCCTAGCCAGCTGCTTGGCTTAACTCTATATCTGCTACTATTATCTTGTTTTGAAAGTGCTATTTTTGTTTTACCTGCTAAATATTCCAGCTATTGTTTACTAAAACAATAAGCACACGGACAGGAAAGGAATTTATATATTCCTACTTGATTCCGTTTTCATTGTATTTAAAGGTTTTGATTTTGATAAGCAACAAATTACGGAATGGCGATTCAAGCGTGTTTCTTGATTATAGTAGCAAGCATTTTATGCTTGAGTGTGGAATCCAAGTATATGGTATATAATACCACAGCAGGCATTGTTTCTGGGAAGATTAATGTTCACTTGGTGCCTCACACACATGATGATGTTGGGTGGTTAAAGACTATTGATCAGTACTATGTTGGATCTAACAATTCGATTCAGGTTTTTCTTTTCGTTTGGAGTACGAGTTTGATTTTTATGGCAACTCAATTTGTTTAGGTTTTGAGTTTATTTGGTGATGTTTTGCAGGGAGCATGTGTACAAAATGTGCTGGATTCCTTAGTGCCAGCATTGCTTGCAGACAAGAATCGCAAGTTCATATATGTTGAACAGGTTTTTGTTATCTTATATGAACTCACATCTTAGGGCGTTGAATGAAAATTAGCTTTGTTTCTACATATATATACATTTTTTTTTGAGTGTTTATCCCATGCAACCGTTGCGCCACGTCATTTTTACATCAAGCCAATGAGCATTTGCGATAGGGAATCTTTTAATTATTACTTATTTTTTTTATCATTCAATTTTCCACATGGCTAACGCATAATTGGTTTGTTGCACGAATGACATGGCGCAACGGTTGTGTGCAATAATTTTTCTTTTTTTTTATCTGTTTCTTCCAAAGTAACAGTTAAGCTGTTTCACTAACAAGCTTTTAGTTTTTGCTCGCAAATCTCAGGCATTTTTCCAACGGTGGTGGAATGAGCAGAGCAACAAGATCAAAAGAATAGTGAAAAGGCTTGTTAGATCGGGCCAACTTGAGTTAATGTATTGCACCACCTCTTATTCTCTTTTAACTTTTTCTTTCTGCAACTCAATTAAATGCAGGAAATAGCTCGCATAATATTCAATATGTCACCCACTTACTTAAGCAAACATAATTGAAATGGCATGTTGATTAATGAAAATTGAAACTGGGATTAATCTATTTTCTTATGCTTGGTGTCGAACATATGAAATCCCTTTGATAGTAATTTAAGCTGTAGATTCTAAAATTTCAATTTGCAGAAATGGGGGGATGTGCATGCATGATGAGGCAACTGTGCACTACATAGACATGATCGATCAAACAACTTTAGGGCACAAGTTTATAAAAGAAGAGTTTAATTTGACTCCAAGAATTGGTTGGCAGATTGATCCATTTGGACATTCTGCAGTTCAGGCTTACCTGCTGGGGGCAGAGGTATGGTCTATTCATTATGGGGTCAATTTGGCCGATAGTTAACTAGCATATATTTGGTATTTTTTCAAAGCTGATAATGCTGGGATGAGATAGTAGATCATACAATTTGGGAAGATAATTCATTAATATAAGCCTGCCCATTGATTCTTAGGCATCTCATGATTATACATTATCTATTGCTGGCGCAGGTTGGATTCGACTCTTTCTTTTTTGGTCGAATTGACTATCAAGACAGGTCTAAAAGGAAGGATGAGAAGAACCTTGAGGTTGTCTGGCGTGGCTCTAAAAGTCTAGGCTCCTCTGCACAGGTGAGTGTTGATAAGTATTTTATACTTGTTTCTACTGCAATCAAGCCAGTTTAGATGCTAATTTATATTGAAGGAAAAGGCCAGATGGTGTTTTTCTTTATTAATGATTAGATTGAATCAAAATTCACTACATGTTCTAATTCTAGTTCTTCATTACAATAATGAGTATTCTCAAGTCAAGTTTATTGCTTTAGATATTTGCAGGTGCATTTCCTAAGAATTATGAACCTCCAAGTGATAACTTCTACTTTGAAGTTGATGATGCATCTCCTGTTGTCCAGGTAAATAAGTGGCTGCCAAGCATTGCTGGTATTTAATTAATGCATATTACTCACTATGTTAAATGTGTTCCTGTTGACTTGAAGGATGACATCAATTTGTTTGATTACAATGTCCCTGATCGCGTGGATGATTTTGTATCTGCCGCAATTTCTCAAGTAAGGCTGTTATGTTAACTTCTAATTTAATCTTCCATTTTCAGTTCTATTCTATAAATGTTATTTTTATGCCAGGAAGAGATGTTTTAAAATGTCGCTAGCATTTGAGACATATTCAAAGAAAAGAGTTCCTGTCTGTCAATGCATATTACAGCTACTTGTTATCTTCTATTTTCCAGGCTAACATAACTCGGACAAATCATGTTATGTGGACTATGGGGACAGATTTCAAATACCAGTACGCTCACTCGTGGTTTAAGCAGATGGACAAGTTTATACATTACGTGAATCAAGTTAGTTTTCACTTGGATTATACTTTTATGCATTGAACAGCTTAAGAGGTGGCAAATATTCAGATGTTGCATTTGATTGTAGGAGTGATTTAATTATGGTAGTACTTCAAATAGAAAAAGCGCATGATCATGTGCATTTTTAGGAGTTGTTAATGAAACATCGTGATGATTGGTAAGCTTTGTGACAGCAAGCTATTCATTGCGCTTCATTATGATTTCAGCGAAAAAATTTCAAGTTTCTCGAGATCTCTTGCTTTTATTCAGATGAATCTTTAGGTTTGTATACTTTCTTCAAGTTTCAATGTTAATAGAGAGCATTGATAATTTGCAGGATGGGCGTGTGAACGCCTTCTACTCAACACCATCAATATATACTGATGCAAAACATGCATCAAAAGAGTCATGGCGACTCAAGACTGATGACTATTTCCCGTAAGTGCTGAAAACTAGAAAGTCAATTTTTCAATTTTATCAGTTTGCCACTTCTATTTCTTCTTGAAAGTCTTACTATTTGACAATTGAAATTCCAGATATGCAGATGATGTAAATGCTTACTGGACTGGATACTTTACGAGTAGGCCTTCCTTGAAAGGCTATGTTAGAGCAATGAGTGGCTACTATGTGGTAGGACTTGTGTGACTAGATCATTTCGTAATTTTGAAAAAATGATGCTCATGTGCACCTCAACATAAACAGGCAGCAAGACAACTGGAGTTTCTTAAAGGAATGAGTAGGGCAGGACCAAATACAGATTCTCTTGCTAATGCATTAGCAATTGCCCAACATCATGATGCAGTTGCTGGCACCGCTAAGCAGCATGTGGCTAATGATTATGCAAAACGGCTGTCAATAGGATACAAGGAGGTTCAACTTTGATCTTCCCAGTATTCTCTTGGTAAGATTTTATCATATATACTTTAGCTTGTTTGCTTGAATTTGTTTATGTTTCTTGCAGGCTGAGAAGGTAGTCAAAGAATCACTGACCTGCATAGCAGAGGCAAAACTAGAAAATGGTTGCATAAACACAACAGTTGACAAATTGCAACAGGCAAATACTTTACCAACTAAACCTTCATATTCCGTGAAATGCAATTTTATTTTGAAAGAAGAACAAATATAGTCTGTCGTTCAAACTTCAAACTGATTTTCATGTTCAATCCAAGAGACTTAATATCTCATTTTGTGGAATCTTCTCTTCTTTCATCCTTCCATTTCACTGTTTTTCAGTGTCCCTTGCTGAATATAAGCTATTGTCCTGCATCAGAAGTTGATTTGTCAAATGGAAAAAGCTTGGTAAGGAGATTATACATGTTCTTTTTCCTCACATCTTTTGGAGTACATCATCCTTGATGGTTCATTCTCTTCTGTATGTAGGTGGTGGTTGTCTACAATTCGTTGGGATGGAAAAGAGAGAACATTATAAGAATTCCTGTGAGTTCTTCTGATTTGATCGATTTAATGATCTCTAGCTAGTAAATAACAATTTGAAAATGCCATGTAAGCATCTTACTTTCAGTTCTCCTTTGTCTCAGTTTTTTCGTAAACAAAAACATAGTCACAAATTAAATGAATGCACAATGCACACATGTATGTATGTGCATGTATATTGTATACATGTCTAAACGTGTTTGTTTATGGAGCTGCATTTTCTTTCCAAGATTGGTATATACTCGCCAGTTCCTCCGTGTGTTTATAAATATTAGTTAACCTACCCGACTTGATACAGGTTATTAATGACAAAGTTATTGTCAAGGATTCTGAAGGAAATGCAATTGAATCACAGCTTTTGCCTCTTTTAAATGCCTCTGTAAGCATAAGAAACTACCATTCAGTGGCATATTTGGGTAATTCTCCAAATCTGACGCCCAACTACTGGCTAGCATTTTCAGCATCAGCACCACCTCTTGGTTTCAGCACGTACATAATCTCTGGTGTCACCCCAACTGCCAAACGGACAGGTAAACTAAGCAATAGCAGCGTTGGGCAACTTTTAAGCCAATTTTTGTGCGTATTCATTTGTCTTTACTTTATGCATACAGCTGCTATTTCTGAGGTGCAAACAGCACACAGGACAGGAGCTACTCAACATGATACAATTGAAATAGGGCCAGGCAACTTGAAACTAATATATTCTGGGAAAGAAGGAAAACTGACTCAGTATATAAACAGCAGAACCTCGGTATATAAAACTAGCACAATTATTATGTACATTACTGCATAGCAGATTCTCTTGGACAATTTACTCTACTGCCAAGGAACACTGTATGTTTTTGTAATTAAGTTATGTTTTATTCGACAAAAAGGTTAAAAGATCTTTGGAACAATCATACAGCTATTACGCCGGATATGAAGGAACTGACAAGGATCCTCAGGTATTGTGCTGCTTGTACATTATTGCTGCGTGATTTCATGTTGTCATCTATTGGCTTAACTTACTTTGTTCAAGGCTTCTGGAGCATACATCTTCCGCCCGAACGGTACATATCCCATCAACACCACAAATGGACAGGTACACAAGTCCTCTCCGAAATGCTCGACAAAAGATTCAACTCGCTCATATTTTCTGCAAAACAAGAAACTGAAGGAGTTGGTTAATTTCAGGTTGCTTTCACAGTTTTGCGGGGACCCTTATTGGATGAAATACATCACCGGATTAACCCATGGATATACCAGGTATGCTATCTTGTAGCATGAGAAGGAAATGCGTCCTAAACTTGTAGTGTCATGTTTACACTACACGACCTCAACTTCCCGACTGCATATGATACAGTTTTGGTGGCAGAAGCTCGCCTTTAAAATTTCTCCTAGGATAATGATAACTTTTGAGAAATTCTAATGCTGACAATATGTATAACTATTCTGTAAAATGAACAGATAACCAGAGTTTACAGGGGGAAAGAGCATGCTGAAGTTGAGTTCATTGTAAGTTGTTAAATTTGTTTCACCATGAATAGTGTATTTGGGAATCCACTGAATGAGAGAAGTGTTCTTACCAACTAGATTCTCCATTTCAGGTTGGGCCGATACCAATTGATGATGGAATTGGCAAAGAGGTTGTAACTAAGATTACAACAACTCTCAACAACAACAAAACATTCTATACAGATTCAAGTGGGCGTGATTTCCTAGAAAGGGTACTTCATTGTCCGGAACATTTTTGCATATAACTGTGTGGTTGCAATAATGCCTCAAATAGAAATCATTCCTGTGCAGATTCGAGACTATAGGAAAGACTGGGACCTCCAAGTGAATCAACCTATTGCAGGAAATTATTATCCTGTAAGTTCTCTTTTCATTGCAGTAGGTGTAATAGTGGATATTAAACTGCCTGAGTCATTGAGTTATTCCAGTATTACAAAAAGGGTACTAAATTTCAAATCGTTAAAAAATAGTCACTAAGTTATCGAATTATTTCTCAAAGACGTCACCGTTTTAAAAGAAGGTCATTAAGTTTATCGCAAATTTCAAAACGGGTACTGAGTTATACCATTTTGTTCAAAATTATTACTGAATTATACACCTTTTGTTAATTATGTCATGCCACGTAGGATAAAACACAAAAAGTTTGGTGCGTTTTGCCTGGAGTGACATCTCGTGAAATAATTTGATAACTTAGTGACCATTTTTTAACGATTTGAAACTTAGTACCCTTTCGGTAACATTGGAATAACTCAGTGACGTAGGTTGTTTAATATCCGTGTAATAGTTTACTGCTAATTTTGCTTATGAAAAATACATATGATCTTATTTACATGGTGTTAAATGTCTTGAATGGACCGACTTTCAAAATGTTCAATTATTTAATATTAATTCGACTTTCGTCACTTCAAGAAAAGCAAGAAAGTTAATCTTCTCCCAATGATCGATTGTTCAAAAACATCAATTTGAAATTACAAACACGCGTGCATGCCGATTGTGTGTGCTCGTTAAGTGATCTATGTAGATGCCAAATTACAAAGTATTTTCATTCTCCATTCAGATTAACCTTGGAATTTTTATGAAAGACAAAACTTCAGAGTTCTCTATTTTAGTAGACCGATCTATTGGAGGATCAAGTACTGTGGATGGGCAATTGGAACTGATGCTCCACAGGTTTATTCTTTCTTTTATAGTGGTTGCACTTTCCTATTTGTTTCCATATATTCCTTTACTGTTTATATTTACTTAAACAATATTCCGGCAGTATTTAACTGTGTGGTTTTTTTCTTCCCTCCAGGAGATTAGTTAAAGATGATTCTAGAGGAGTGGGAGAGGCGCTGAATGAGACAGTGTGTGTTCAGGATAAATGCACAGGATTGACTGTAAGCCCAGATCAAACCTCTATATTTGTAAGATTTCACACGATGATATACTGTTTTGATACATATCTAACTTGATGAAGTACATTGACAGATTGTAGGGAAGTACTACTTAAGAATAGATCCCTTAAGTGAGGGTGCTAAATGGCGTCGAACATATGGTCAAGAGATATATTCTCCCTTCCTCTTAGCCTTTGCAGAGCAGGTTGAAAAAAGACATTGAAGCATTCTTGTCACTGTGGTCTATATCTGTAACTTATATATGAACATCTTCATTTGCAGGAGGGCGACAGTTGGACAAATTCTCATGTAACAACCTTTTCTGCCATGGATCATTCCTATGTTTTACCAGATAATGTTGCACTATTGACCCTCCAGGTGTATATCTCTCTTGCTCGATTATATAATCTGAGAAAGTTTTACATTCACCAGATGTATTATACCCACCTGTTATATGAGTGTATATTGAGTGTTTTACACTTGGCCATAAAAATTTAACGCACGTCTCCCTGCTTAAACTATGCATTAAATCCCATCATTGGGTGTAATAGACCAGATGTAGGCAATAATTTCCCATTTAATCTACTGTTGTTACATGGAAAAGAGGGAGAAACTTTTAAGGCAGTTGCAACAGTTTGATAAATGAATTAACAACAATATCTTGGTCTTTCGCGAATATTATCTCTCTATGCATTAGTAGATTATTTTGAAGTTGGAATCTTACTTTCTTGTAATTCTGCAGGAACTGGACACTGCAAAAGTTCTAATTAGGTTCGCACACTTATACGAGGTAAGCTGTTCCTCTTCACATTCACTATCTATAGTATACTGTTTTCTTGCTTTCCTAAGTTGTCCTATATTCTGAAACTTCGTTTCTTTCAATGCTGTTTAATTTCAAGATTGGAGAGGATGAGGAATTGTCAGTCATGGCAAGTGTAGAGTTGAAAAAGGTGTTTCCAAACAAGAAGGTAGAGAGAAACAATTAATATACTACTATATGTTTGCTAATAGCTAAGAAAAATGCTCAAGGCTTTTAATGTAATATTCTAATGTCATATGCAGATAAGTAAAGTGACAGAGACAAGTTTATCTGCCAACCAAGAAAGAGCAGAAATGGAGAAGAAGAGGCTAGTTTGGAGTGTACAAGGCTCTTCTGGGGACGAAACCAAGGCAGTGAGAGGACGAGGTGTAGATACAGAAAAACTAGTAGTTGAACTTGCTCCAATGGAAATCCGCACTTTCCTTCTAGACTTTTGATTGAAAATGATGAATCAAAAGAAGCTGTTTATATAGCAAGAGCTCTAGTAAATTGGCTGATACTGATAGGATATTTTAATGTCCGTAACTGTAAGTAAGGCAGATACAGATCAATAAAATTTCAGCTGCTTTCATCCTTCATTTTTATTTTAGTTTTCACTTAATATGATGTATACCAAGTAAGTGACTGGTTTTATATACTATAACTTTTGGAAAAAGAGTCATTTATGCCCTTAAGATTTGCCTCTGGGATCAAGCAAGCACTCAACGTCCGAAAAGTTTCAAATAATGCCCTTAATGCCTTAAAAAGTGAATAATCAGGCCCCCATTTTAACTTATGAATGAGATGTTGGGGACTGGTTGGTTGTTCATTTTTTAAGACGTTTGGGGCATATTTGAACCTTTTCAGATGTTGAGGGCTTATTTAATTTTGGAGTCAAATCTTAGGAGCATAAATGACCCTTCTTCCATAATTTTTTGATAGAACCCATAGATATGTCCTCTCTGCTCTATAGTTTGCTGCCTTATTTAGCAGAACAGGTAACAGGATAAGGGTATATTTTGCTAAAGAATAAAGGCCATGTTTGGTTCATGGAATGGAATAGTATGGAATAGAATAGCTATTCTATAAGGAATGGAATAGCCATTCTTTAGTTTTTGAGAGGAGTCCTTATTCCACAAAATCATGGAATAGCAATTCTTTAGAATACCTATTCCATGAATCAAAGTAAAGAATTGTCATTCTATACGGAATAGCTATTCCATTCCGCACCTATTCCATGAACCAAACATGGCCAAAGGGTTAACCTGGCCCTTGAACTTGTGTGTTAGAGTCGATAAACTCACATATAATCATTAAGTATATTTGTTTTACTTTTTAGGTCAATTAAGGATGAACTTGTATAAAATGAACAACTTTAGAAACCGGACTGACTCTATCTTGTTTTTAATTGATCTTAAAATAGGATTTTTGTTCTTGATCAACTTAAAAATAGAAATTATTATCCTTAAATAGCCTAAAAATAGTGGTTGTAATGATCCTCGAGACAAATATATAGATGATGTACAAACTACTCTAAGGGTATAATTGAGTCGAGCCAACAAGTTACTCATGATTGACTTGAAACATACTCGAAATTGATTCAACTCATATCAAGCCGAGCTCGAGTTAATTATCAAGTCGATTTCAAGCTACTCGAGTAAATTATCCAGTCGAGTTCGATCTCCAAAATACTTTACTCGCTGAGCTCGCGAGTTTAATCGAGTTTGAAGTGTATATTTACAATAATACCTTTACTTTTATAGTAAAATTTAATTTTTAAATATTTAAATAGATAATCGAATTGAGTCAAACTCGAATCTCAATTATTCTACCGAGTTCGAGCTCCTAAAATAAAACTCGATCGAAGTCAAATCGAGTTTTGAGCTATATATTTTAGAGTCGAGTCATACTCGAGCTTGGAGTGTGTCGACTCCACTCAGTTACATCTCTCACCCTGTATAATAATATGAGCAAGTATTTTACACATTTACCATATGTGTAATAAATGCCTCACCATTTGTCGAGAATAAATAATTTTGCATGCACTATAAATTACTGTGTCCGATACGTCAGGTCGTGTCACTGGCTCTCAATAACGTCGTGTCGTCTGTTAGAGTCGACGGTAGCCGTTTCATATCAATCCGCACATTGCCCAAATCAAAGCCCAAAAACAAAGCCACAAACAATTAAACTCAAACTCACCACCAGAAGCAGAACGCGGAGCTACCTTAGAAAAGCGGCCGGAGCTTCAATTTACCTCTAGAAACAGCCATCACCCTCCGAATCCATACTAAAAACAGGTACGTCCGTACAATCTCACAAAGCTCTTCATATTTTCCCTAAACAATAAAATCGACCTCAACTTCAGATCTAATCTTCGCATAAAATGCAGCTAAAAATCAATTCTCACTCTTCTTTTAAAAAATATATTTTCGCAGCTCTTTATCTTCCGAATTCTATAATCATTTTTTTTATTTGTTAATGCGATTTTGTTTGACCAGTGGCTCCAAGTGAAGTATTGATGGCGAAGGAGAGCGAAAAGACGGCAATGGATATTGACGCACCAAAATCAAACAATTCCGATCAGATCAACCCTAGATATTCAATCAACGGTTATTTTTTTAATGAACTAATCGAATTACCTGAGTTTTGCTTAATTAAGTGATATTACTGTTTATTGCTTCATTTACACATTTTTGAGGTGTTAATGTGGAGTTTTTTTTGCTACGGTATCAGTGTTGCAGCTACTGAAATCTGCGCAAATGCAGCATGGCTTGCGGCATGGGGATTACACTCGTTACAGGTGTTAATTCCTGTAGTTTAGTACTTTGTATGCACTTTTTTTATTCATAATACTGGTTTTTGTTATTTAGTTGAGTAATGGAATCTTGTTGAAGCACAGGAGGTATTGTACTGCTCGATTGAGGAGGTTATATAAATCGCTGAAGTTTACTCATGGCCGTGGTAAATATGCTCGTAGAGCTATTACTGAATCCACTGTTACTGAAGTGAGGTACGCGTTGTTGATTATAGTTTTATTCCGTTGTTTTTGTTTATTATTATTTTGTTGGCTTATTATTCATTGGATTGGAGATATAAGCTTCTTATGTGGTCTTGGATATATATTATGTTAAAATAATCTAGATGAGGGTGGTTGTGATATCCGTTTCTTCTGTGTTTATGTTTCCTAGAAACAAGATGCTCTTTGAATTTACTTTCTGCTCCTTATTCACGTAAAAAAATATAATGAATGAATGAAGATAAGTCCGTGTTTCTTCACAAGATGCAGTTTTACATATTTGTGCTGCTTTTTAAATTCATTTTGAAAACATTGGTTTCTGTTTTGATTACTGAATCTGAAGCTTTGTTTAGCTACTTTTAGCAGATCGTGTAATTATGTTCTATTTTTATATTCCTTCGAGATTGTAATTTATATTATTTGAAAGAAGAATAGGTTTCTGCATCTGGTTCTTTATTCTGCGGAGAGAGCTTGGAGCCATGCTATGGAGAAAAGACAGCTTCCAGATGGTCCAAATGCCCGTCAGCGCATCTATTTGATTGGGAGACTAAGAAAGGCAGCACAATGGGCTAATCTTTTCTCACAGTTGTGTGTTATAAAGGGAGATTCCAGGACTTCCTTAGAAGCTGAGGTATCCTTCTATTTTGGTTACTTCAATTCGTGTTTGCAGTATTTGCTCTCATTTATTTCATAAATTTTCAAATGCGGTGTAGTTTAAATAATGTGCGTAAATATGGAGGGTGTGGTGGTGATACCGTTATTTTGAATTCTTTTATTAGATCACTTTCTAATTTTTGATATGAATAATTATAAATTTCAAAGTAAGTCATGTCTGCAATAGCTGTGGACATGACTGACTAAGCAGCCATGGTTGAAGTGGTAGTAATATTACATTCCAGTGATGCGCAGTCTTGTTAATGTTTTGACCCACTATCTAATTGTTTTTTTTATAATTTTCATTAGTACTTTTGCTAAATTTATACTGCCTGTTCATATAGTTTGATGAAGTATGTACGAATCCCTGATCTAAATCCACTAATTTCTGATTTATATATTTGTAGGCGTATGCCGCCTATATGAATGGCAGTCTGTTATTTGAACAAGATCGGAATTGGGAAACTGCGTTGAAGAATTTCTTAAGTGCCAGGTCCGTTCTTTTCTCCATCATATGTATCAGCATGCTCTAAAGGGTTAATCATATGCTTGTTTGCTTCATCTGATTCTATTTGTTTGAAAACCTCTAGTATGTTGGATCTGATTTTAATTCTATTTCTCATCTATTTTCCCTATTCTCATATTTATTATCACGGAGTTAATTTTTCCGGTAAAAAAATTGAGGTCACTTTTTGCGGCATAAAGTGTGATTTCGAGTATCACATTCAAACTGAAAATGATATGAGTGTAACAGTTGGATTGTGGGGGTTGAGAAATAGTTTCTTCCTGCCAAATAACAACATCCTTTAAGCACATTTTCCCACTTAAACATTGGAGCTTGTGATTTTACGTTGTTGGATTTTTTTTTAAAAAATATGCAATTAATTTTGATTGTCCAGTGAGTCTGTATCACATGCAAAGATCTCTTTTCCTTAATAAGTTAGAAGAATAATAGAAAGAAGAAATGATGCTGCACTTGATTTAATTGCTAACTAATGAAAATTAAGTATTTAAAAAGTAAGTACTGAATTTTAAAAACCGAGTATAATACACACCGAAAATTTTAAGCATTATATTTATCTATTTGATAAACTTAATCACTAAAAAAATGTTAAATTTTCAATCAAACAAATTTTAGTTTGGCAATTTTGATTTTTAAGTTATAACCATTAAAATATGTAACTGAAACTATAATTTCAAAATAATAGTTGCAACAAAATTTTATTTCTATATGAATATTTGAATAAAAGGGCAGAATAGTCGATGATACTATAGAGATAAATAAAGGATAAAAGGTAAAAAAATTAATGTTAATTTAATGATAAAACTAAGTGTTAGATTCCATCTTAAAATCAATTGGTATTAAGTGGAGGTGCCCAACCAATATTTAAACACATGTCCTTCACACACACAATCAATTTGGGATACTCCCACTTCAACACTCCCCCACGCGTAGCGTGTCCCTCACGCATCCCACTAAGGATATGGAAGAACCTTTAAGAAACAAGAAAAAGGTAACAAGTTGTGTTTAATTTTGCATTATCAAACTAATTTAAAAAGATAAAACTCTAGGAATTTTAAATTAACAATAAGTTGGATGTTCAAACATATTCTTAGTTTAACTAGTTTGATACTATGGAGTTTTTTTTTTTTTTTTTTTACCAAAACTATGGAGTAATTGAGTACAGTATCCTTTGGGTTATTTGGCTCCCAGCTCTCAAAGTTACCAAGCTAGACTTTACCTTTTTTTTGTTTCTTAGACGATGTTCCTTACTGATTTTTTTTTTAATATAGAGCTGTTTATGAAGAACTTGGAAAATATGGAGACCTGGAGAATCAAGTTTTGTGCCGTGAGCGTGTTGAAGAGCTTGAACCCAGTATCCGATATTGCCGACACAAGATTGGCGAGTCAAATCTACAAACCTCTGAACTCCTACAAATTGGTGAGATGGAAGGTCCTGCACTAGACCTCTTCAAAGCTAAATTGGAGGTGAGACTTGTTACTTTTCTGCTGTTTTTGGCCTATAATGCAATTTCATTGATTATGCTCCTTGCCCTTCTTTTGGTTTCTTCTTACTCCGTCGTGCTTATATTTTGTTGTCCTGCACCTTCTTTCGAAAGCTAACCGTTTTAGTTTTTACAATACCTAATAGTGATCACATTTTGGAGATCCAATTATTAGTAGATATTACGCACTTGAAGAGTAGTGGAAGCAAGATACTAAATTAGACCAACTCCATTTAAACTTCATTATCTGCTTAAAGTGTATGAATGGGTGAATTATCATTAACTTCATTATGCCTCTATGACTTTAGATTTTCTGACGGTTGTATATTCCTTTCATTCAAATCCAATAAGTATTTTTTATTTTGTACCCCTTGCTTCTGGTTTTTTATATTACCCTGTTTTGCAGGCTGTTATGGCCGAGGCAAGGTCCCAGCAGGCAGCTTCTCTGACCGAGTTTCATTGGCTTGGCCACAAATTTCCAATATCCAATGCAAAAACACGGGTTGCAATTTTAAAAGGTTGGTATTTTGCTGCTACTAATACAATCAGAGGGTTCACGATGTTTGAAATTATTTTTGTCAACAATCTGATGCACAGTTGCATTTTTGCAACTTTCTCTCCTTTTTCTTGGCCAGTACAACAATCTCTTAAATTGCACAAATGGTGCTAGTCACATTCATGTACTCTATAGTCTATAATACCAGCATTTCTAGATACATCGTTTTATAATCTGATCATATACTGTTAAATCAATCTTATCTTCTTCAACTGAGCAACCTAGCTGTTCTATTCTAGCTTGGTTGATTCTCTGTTGTCATCAGGAAGTGTAGGTAAATTTTGGTATTTGGTAGATGTCAGTTTACTTGTGATTTGCAATTCTAGAAAGTCTGTATGTGTCATGATGTCATCTCTATGTTATAAGAGAAGAGATTTGTTATTATTCTGTTAGTTAGAAATGAATATTTTTGTCTTTGCATTGCCATAACGAGGTTCTATTATGTGGGATTTCACATGCTTATTATTTGCATGTCTTTGTTTCCCCGTGCATAAATCCTCAAGTCCTGTTTGTTGTTTGATGATTTTCTCAGCTCAAGAATTAGAGAAGGATTTGCATGGTTCTGCAGCAGATTCACTCCCAGCAGAGAAAAAATTAGTCATCTTTGATAAAATTTTCACTGCATATCATGAAGCTAGAAGCAGCATTCGTACTGATTTGGTAATGGATTTAACCTGTTATGCTAACATTTGTTCTGAAGTCTTTATTTTCTTCTGCTTGTTTTGTTGTTGTAGCATCAAGTGGAAAATTTTGTCCGTTCTTGTTGCCTTTTATTCCGTGGCATGTTCTCCTATACAGTCTTTTAGACTTACATTGCTGACATGTCAAATTTTCTAGGTCAGTGCAGGTAATGCTGATAGTGTTAAAGATGACTTAAGTGGCCTTGATAAAGCTGTTGGTGCTGTACTAGGACAACGGACGATTGAGCGTAATCAGTTGTTGGTTAGCATTGCAAAGAGTAGACTTACAAGGCGACGCGATGAAAAAAATGAAAAAGTTACCAAGCCTGAGGAGCTTGTTCGCTTGTATGATCTCTTGTTACAGGTCAACATTTTTTTTTTGGAGATGTTTTATCATATTTTTTCCTGAAAAGGATGGTTCAAGTTACTGCTGCATGTGATGGAAATCAGTACATTAGGGTAATTTGCTGACATTTTAATCACTGTACATTATGACAGAATACATCTGATCTCTCTGACTTGGTTAGTTCTGGAAGAGATACAAAGCCTGAGGAAGTTGCATTCTCTGAAGATTGTGCAGTTAAAAGTTTGGCTTTCCGTGCACATAGGTAATGTGAGCCCCTTAATTCAATCGAATTGGTGCAATTTTCCAGTTTCTGTGGCAGAATTTGTCTTACTAAATCATAGCAAGTATTGTCTTTTAGTACTCAACTATGGCTGTTTAATGACATGATTGGTCATTATTAGACAAATTCAACAGTTACCTTCCCAACTTTTTTAGTTTTACTTTTTTTTTTCTGTTCAGCATGTGGACAAGGTTGGTTGTGTGGGTACTTTACTTCTACATGTTACTCCCTTTTTCCCAAAATTATAGAATCTTTTTTATATTTTTGGTGTCCCAAATCTTAGAAAAATAGTCTTTGGGTTGTTTAAAACACTTGTGTATTTAGTATTTACTTGTCAAAAGGCCCTTATCTATTTGTCTTAGTAAAACTCAATTGATATTGCTTGTTACATATACATTAATTATTTTGGAACACCGATGATGAGTATTTAGGAAATTAATATTAATATATTAATTAATACTCAATAATTTACTTAATCCCTGTGCATTTGGAAACAAGAACTATAATTTTGGGACGGAGAGAGTATTTGTTTTTAAGTTGTTAGAGTACCATTTAGTTGGTAGTGCTGCCGGTGCTGTGGAATTATTTTTCGGGGGGAAAAGCTTAGCTGAAGTTTGCATAATCGTGGGTCTTCACGGTCATTAGTCAATAATGTTCATTGTTATCTCTTGGGTTTTCTGGACCTGTTGAGCTTCCTGACTTTTGCAGGTGCTTTTATCTAGCAAAGTCTTATAGTTTAGCTGGGAAAAGAGCAGAAGCATATGCATTATTTCGTCGTGCTCAGTCCCTTGCTGAGAATGCCATACAGAAGTTTCAATCTCTTAACAATAATGATGAGGTGATTTAGCTGAAACATTTTTGTTTTAGCAGTTCTCTGTTGTATTAATGGCAGTCTGTTGTCAATTTTTAGTAACTGGATATATTACTTGCATGATAAATAAAACTCAAAATATCCTTAATATTGCTTCTCGCTTAAGATCCTTTTTGAGATTATTCTATAATTTTGTATTGTAGATAATGAGCAAAGAGCTGAAAACTTTATACAACGAGAGTAGATCTAATAGTTGCATAGAGCATGCGTCAGGAATCATGGAAAATGAGAAGGCTCCTGAGATTCTCTCCGAAAAAGTTTCCGCAATATCAATAAGTGGAAATGACAAGAAGGTAAATTCTTTCTTTGATGTATTCTAAATTTATCATCTATATTTTTTTCTTAACAATTAAACTGGTTATCAATACTTCTCTTTAAAACTGCTGGATCTTATCAGACACATGGCAGTAGTAATCAGCGGGGTGGTGGATTTGATTTAATATGTCATTTTCAGGGACTAGGGTTGAGCAAAATTTTGGTTAAACGCAATTAACTGATCTATTTTGGTTAATTTGGTAGCTCGGTTGGTTCGGTTATGGTTAAGAGTTTTAAAAATTTGATTAACTGATTAACCCGAGTTTTTTTAAATTTTACAAAAATATGTTTTACATTTTCTGCGGTTTAACAGCATTAGCTGAATAATTCAGTCAATTTTTGATTTTATACTTTTAAGATATTTTATTAATTCAGTTTCCATTAATTTGGTTAATTCAGTCGGTTCGGTTATTTTTAAAATAGAAGTAATTCGATTAATTTGGGTTTGGTTACTTCAGTTGGTTTTTAATCGAACCGACCATTTTCCCGCTCCTATTTAAGGACAGTATTTTCTTTGATGTCTTTTGACCCAAATTAGTTAATTAGAGTAGCATGGACATATTATATACCGGATTTTCTGAAAGTGAGTTACTGTGATTGGTTGGTTTAGTGTATGCATTGAATGCTTTCAAGATAAGGTGAAGATTGAGGGTAATTCTGTATTATAACTTATCATATAATGCCATAATTCATAAATAGTGTTACAGTTTGATAATATGTTATACTTTATCTTAAGAGGGCTGCCTAGTGTTATTCTGCTGTGAACACACATTTACCCTGGATGCTGTTTTGAATATGACAGGTTGAGAAATTCCTTCTTGAGAAACTGGATGTGTATGAATCGGCAGTTGGCGATCCAAATGTTAAAGCTCCTCCTCGGATTGAAGCCTTCCCTCCGCCCTTTCAAACAATACCTCGAAACCCGATAATTCTAGACCTTGCCTATAATTGTATTGAATTCCCATCTCTGGAAAACAGGACAAAGAAGGACAAGAAAGGCGGCATATTGAGTAGGTTCTGGGGATGAGTTGTGTAGAATGAATGAAGCTTTGATTATCTGAACAATTCAGGAAAAATGGCAAGGCATCTCTTTGATTAGCTATAGGAGACATCTACATTGTTGTCAGAAGCTGAGGGTTGAAAATTTTGGGCTTATAATTTTTAGCTAGTTAAAAGTAAACTATGATATTTGTTGATTCAGATGGAAAGGCAATCCTGTGTAATAAATTTAAAATTTTATGGAATTTGCAAAAATTTTGCATTTTGCAAAGGCTTAATGATTTTAAATTTTTAACACGTTTTCCAATTGTAATTTATTTTTTTAACTTATTTGGAGATTGTAATAGCCGTTTTTATGTATTCTTTTGAAAATAAGCTTGGTATTATTGAAAAATAGAAAGAGGATAATGATGATAATGATCATCAAGAAACTAAAAAATGTCAAATTCAAATTCAAACAATCTAGACCGAAACACCATGCATAAACCAAAACCCTTTATTTTCAACAAATTACATATCTAAATAACTTAAAACTACAAGACCACAATTACATACCCTCCTTATATAGCTAGAGGTGATGAACTTAAGCTTCATGTATTGCACAGGAATTTTTTTATAGAGAGCGATTTGCGGTCAGATGAACGATTGAGGAATAAAATTATAAGATCCATCTGTGTTAATTTTTACCCAGTTTTACCCATTCAGGAGGAGGGCAAAAATGTGGTATCCTTTTATCTTGAGATCATGTTGCATTTATAAGTTAATATTCAATAACTGGAATAACTTGAGCAACAAATTTGTCTATTATTTTAGGTATAAGTTAATTCCAATTAGTTGTATACTTATACAATTTTAATTTCGTTTCAAAAAAGATTCATATAAACTCGTAGAAATTGCTGCCAATTTAATTTCATATAATTCCATATAATTTTATTTGATTTTTACTTCATTTTGAAAGGTTTCATAGGAAATTAAATGAAACCATATTAAACTAATTAAGTACACCCTACGTGGATAAAATATAATTTTTATGAAATTATATTAAATCGTATGAAACTATGTGAAACATGTGGATAAAAATATAAAGACTCCGCATGCGTAAAATACAAATGCATGCGTGTCTTTAATATAAGAAAAAACTCTCGCGTGACGAAAATATATAAAGATTCCGCATAATTTAAAATAGAAAAAATGATTTGTTTATATATAAGGAAGTAAAGGTCTAATCACTCAAAAACCCCTCACCTTTAAACTTTTTTTCAATTCCACCCCGACGTTGAAAATTTGTCAATTTTACCCACTTTTGAATTTTCCGTTTTCAATTGTACCCCAGTATTTTAAATTTTGTTAATTTTTTTACTTAAATGATGAAATCATTCAATTAATTAAGTCTAAACATGAAATTAAATTCTTTTTTATTCAAAAAAGTACAAATAAGTCCTTTATTTTTAAAAACTAACTAAAAACCATAATCAAATTAACTCTAATTTAAATTCTTAATTAATTTAACTAAATTTAAATAAATTTTAAAAATATACAAGCAATATATGCGAGACATGGAGAATTTTTTAAACAAATTTCCAAACGCAAAAGACGTTAATTTAATTTTTCAGGGTACAATTGAAACACAAAAATACAAAATAGGGTAAAATTGACAAATTTTCAACGTCAGGGTATGATTGAAAAGGGGCTAAAAGGTCGGGGTTTTTTAAAACATTTGGCCGGAAGTAAATGAATTGTATGTATTATATTAGTCAACAACCTAAAACAATGGTCCATGGGCTGAATGCAAGACCAAGGGCAGGCCCGTCCCTTGCCAAACTTGTGCAGTTGTGTTTGGCACTTGGCTGACTCTCCCACCAACATTGCGCCTGGCGGTCATGCAAATCGTTCGCACCACCAGAAAGAGCTGGCACGCGGCGGCTCATCCCGCACAGCCTGCAGGCATGCATGGAATTTCTCATGCCAAACTTACGTACCAAAGATGTATATATATATGCACTACCCAATACTAACCTGTATATATCCATACACAAGCTTAAAAAATCTGGAGATAAAACTTAATTTCACTTTTCATTCTCTTTTGTTTACCTTTTCACAGCGAGATAATTAACGTCATGGCAGGACAAAATGCTCTATCATGGCCATTAGCTCTGCTGGTTATTTTTCTGCTTCTTGAAGCTGTGGTACAAGGAAGGTTACTTGATGGAGAAGTCAATATGGGCAATGAGATTCACAGAACGAACCGGGGAAAGGCCGGATATCAACCCCTTGCTGGCGGTTATGGTGGAGGCTATGGCTATGGTTCAGGTGGCGGCACCGGAGGATGGAGTAGTCCGGCAGGAGGATATGAGAAAGGAGGTGGTGAAGGTGGAGGTGGGGGCAACGGCCAAGGAGGTGGTTCTGGATTTGGGTCTGGGTCAGGGTCAGGGTCGGGGTCGGGATCGGGATATGGCGGTGGAGGCGGAGGTGGTCATTACAAGGACATTACAGAACATATGTCTTAACTCTTTAACATCCAAAATTTCAATGTAGTTAATAAGGATGGAACTTCTCTAGTTATTAGTTTAGCAATTCTATAGTTTTTGCAAGCTTATGATCATGAACTGTGAGATGAAATATGATTTAAGAAACTTACTACTGTATAAGTATTCCAAATCTTCTATGAGATACTGGAATCAACCCCCAATAATAGTCAAAAAATCTGATGGTTAGTCTATGAAAGCTATTTTGCTGCTACTAATACAATCAGAGGGTTTTGATTTTCCAGTTTGTGGCAGAATTTGTCTTACTAAATCATAGTAAGTATTGTCCATTAGTACTCAACTATTGTTGTTTAATCACATGATTGGTCATTTTGTTCAGTTACTTTTCTATTAGACAAATGCAGTTCCTTTCCAGTTTGATAATTAACATGTTATACTTAATCCTAAGAGGGCTGCTTAATTATCTCCTATAAACACACATTACCTTGGATGCTGTCTTAAACATGACAGGTTGTTAATTCATTCATTCTACACAAATGTGAAAGCTCCTCCGCGGATTGAAGCCTTCCCCCGCCCTTTCAAACGATACCTCGAAACCCGATAAATCTAGACCTTGCCTATAATTATATTGATTTATCTCTAGAGAACAGGACGAAGAAGGACAAGAAAGGCTTCATAAGTAGGCTCTGGAGATGAGTTGTGTAGAATGAATGAGACACTGATTAACTGAACAAATCAGGAAAAATGGCAAGGCATCTCTTTGATGAGCTATATATATAGGAGACATTTACATTGTAGTTAGAAGCTGAGGCATGAAAATTTAAATACATTACATACACAACTATACATCACTGAGAGCATAATTCATGACAGGCAGAGCAAGTGGTTCTAAATGCCAAGAGTCATCTGGTATTCCATACTTACCAATACCAGGCACTTTAGAAGCCGGAATCTTATGCGAAAATCTAAACATGTCGGCTCTTGAAACCAAACTAACCAGATCAAATCCATCATGCTGTTGCACCTGAAAGAATGTCAGACAGCCCTTCACTTCTCCAAGCCTGGATACTTTTATCCAATCTCCTTCTGAAAATTCTGAAAGAATTTTGACAATTTGGCATATCTTCTGCTTAGTATTATACCCTCTGGATATTGCCCAAATTTCTCCTTTTTGTGGGTAAATTTTGTAGCTTGATTTGCTTGTGTTTTCTTCACACTTAACTAAATGGGAGAAAAGTGACATTTCAATATTTGCACTCTGTCCACCAACTTTGAATGTCCCATGAGCCCTCGGAAGATCATGTCTTGACCATTCAGTCGCATGATCAAGAACAAGGTCAGGTTCCAAAAATGTGACGTAAATTCGAGTCTTTGACATCACATTATTAATCCTGACGTAATTTCGCGGGAGAAAATCGTTTCCCCAGTACACAGCCCATACCTGACCTGGAAGAAAGTCATTCTGAGACCAATTCGGCATCAAACATTTGCTCTCGGGAGGAAGCTGTAGCGTAACTGTGAATTCAGATAAGTTGCTTTTGGCTGGCTTGTCTTGAATCAGGTAATCTGGCAAAGCCATCTGATCGAGCTCAAACGTTCCTTCAACAAGTTCTCTGCACTTGAACATATGTGCTGGAACCTGATGAGAGAACATATATATTTTGCTTGGAGGTATATGAAAACTGACAGGTTTTCCTCCATTTGTTTGTCTTCCAAAGACACTAGTATAACCATCTATTTTTGCAAGATAAATTGCATCTACACCTAAACATTTTGAAAACTCTGATACTACTTCAACTAACTCAAGCTTGCATCTTTTCACAGAATTAGGATCATAAGACCAACCATCAAGTTCCCAGTTTTTGAAAACTGCCCAAATTTCACCTCTTGTTGGGTAAATTTCAATTTGCTCCTCTGTCACACCATGAACATATGAGCTTTTGTAGGACACAATCGTGGGCCAATCGACCTCGATATTCATCCTCGTCTCCGAATTGACTTGAAATAAGCCACAGGCAACAGGCAATCCTGCATCACACCACCTTCTTTCACTTAAAGTAACAGGTATTGGTTTATACCATGCAACACAAGTTGCTGCTTTTGCTATCGAAACAATTCGAGCATAGCGATAATGATGATGCCCGTTTCCTTTATAATTAACAGCCCAAATTTGACCTGCCTCAAAATGCCAAACTGTTCTATCACAATCAAAATTATAGAAGTCATGGACAGCTCTATTTTGCAATGCAGGCTGCAATTTGGCTGGCAAATTTGCACCGCCTGCATTGTCCTCTGCCTCTTCCCTAGTACTCGATCCTGACTTCAGATTAGCAGAAAACAAATTCAATTCTTGAACAATCATTTGAACTTTTTGTTTATGTATGTATTCCAAATTAGCAAAACAACCCTTAAAAGTAGAAGAACTTGGACTTACTTGAGTTAACCTCTTCAAATCAAACTCGGAGCGATTCTTTTCGTCTGTAAGAACTTTAAATGCATTCTCCAAAAGTTCCATAGCCAACTTTTTACAAGGAGATTGTCTCCTGATTACCCCCAACAAGCTAACAAGCTTATCATATTGAATTTTAATATCACAAAATGTAGAAGAAGGCTTAACTTGAAGCACACGGTAGTGATCAATAATTCCACAGCCGGGAAGCTCAACTGTTTTAGTAATTAGTATGTCACACTGAGTTAACATAGACATAATGTTGTCAAGAGCAGGACAAAGCTTATGAGCTTTAATCAAGTGATCCTTAGCCCCAACAAAGTCATTTGAATTCATCTTCTTCTCTGCCGCATCCTTTTCTTTCATAGCCTGTAACATCGCCTGATAATTCATCCTTTTTAAAACTCTATTTCAGAGTGTTTCACTGTGTTTTGTTGGGTGAAGAATTAAAGAAAGAACTGAAAAAAGTTGAAAAATGAAGTACAATAAAGGCAGCAGATTCCTCATACCAAAGGTGGCAAATCAGGAAAAGATAAAGAAGGAAATCATGCCATTTTGATGCCTTTCTTTCTCTAGTATTGATATTTTAATTTTAATTTATATATGTATATATGTATATTTTAGGGTCAACAACTATGTTCAGGTTACCAAACTTTCACAATATTTCGAAAAGGATATTAAATTTTAATTTATTTCTTAGAGGTATTTGGATTTCAATTTTCTTAACAACCGGAGGTCTATTAAATTTAGTGTAATTTAGTAATAAAATATGAATTTTAAAATTTGAGAAAATCGGTTTTTATTTTTATTTTTTGGCAAATCATAACAGCAGCCTATTTTTTATTAAAAAAAAAATTACGTGGACTCCATGATATATATATAGCCACGTTGATGTTTTTGAGTGAAAATTAGATTGGTGGTTCAATTTGCTAGTAAATAAAAATTGTGCCTGATTTTGCCAAATTTTAAAATTTGTATTACAATTACAAAACGCACAAAAGTTCATAATTATTTTTAAAATTAACCTTTAGTTTTTTGCTAAATCATGAAAAATACCTCGTCTCCTTAATCTTTTTTCCGTTTATGACTCAAATTTTAAAAATCGTCAATTTTAGTTCATTTGTCAATTTCACATTGTAGCCATTTGTTTAAAATGGAGTGGAAAATATTCAAATATACCCTTCTTGTTTGAAATTTTTGATGGCAAATTGGAAAGGTATGAAGCAATATGAAAAGAATATTTGAACTTTTTTCACTCTAGTTTGAACAAATTGCTAAAATCGAAACTGAAATGAAAAATATACTAAAATTGATAGTTTTGAAAGTTTAGGCCATAAGAAAAAATCAAAAAAATGGGATATTTTTTGAATGAATAAACCTTAATTTTATATATGACTTATAATAAATTAAACTAGATAACAAATACACATAAACATCTACTTATATTATACATAATAACACAACATATTAAACAAACAATAATACTTTAATTTGATACAAATAATAAACAACAATAATTTAATTTTCATCATATCTACTATAAAAAAAGAAAAATTGATATGAAAAAGAATATAAAGGATGTTCTTTTAATATAAAAAATATTATTAGTGATCGGAGATGAAAATACACAAGTTATTTTAGCATAAAGCTATTTTTAATGGATCATATCGAGAATTTTAAAAGAAATATCAGTCAATTTTTTTATTACAAGATGACTAGTATACAAAGAAGTGTTATTCTGAACATCGTCGCATTCATCAACTCTATTAAGCGCCTCTCTAGTGTTCGTAGCAGTTGCGGTGAATTCTTTATGAGTAGCATTTCGGGATGCTGTTAGAAATAATTTACGCGCTTCAAAATATTTGGATTCGCAGAATTTAGCGATTTGCAGTGCTAGAGGATTACTTTTAACTTGCGGGATGATGACTTCTCTAAGCAAAGATGCTGCATTTCCTGCTTCTTCCCAACTCCCTGAACATGATTGTCCTAAAAACCAATAAATGTCTTGTCCTTCGGCAAGGTTGTCCCGGATCTGAAAAATGTACCACAATATCCCGGATCTGTAGTTTTTTTGCAAACATCTTCGACTAGATCAGCTTTTGTTAGAATGAGAAGTAGCGTCGTGAAAACGGCAATTAGAAAAACTGATCGGAAAATATGAGCCATTTTTAAAAAAAAAATCTTCAATTTTATAAAATGATAGATTAAATGAATTTGATCTATTATTATATAGAAGCCTTGCGCTAAATAAGGAAATTATTGGGGGGTTGTTATATTTAGTATAGACACCAAAGAAAAATTTTCCAAAATAAGAAGATTAGAGAAAGACTTAACAATAAAATCATTTCTTATATTTTACTTAGCAGATTTTTAATGTTCACCTCATAATTTTTTTATTATAAGCAACTTTCTATAAATGGAGTCAATTGATTTGATATAGCATAATCAGTTTTTTTTTTAATAAAGTTTTGGTCATCCGATTCCAAACATCTCAAAAAGATTGACATTGTCAATAATAATAATAATCAAGAATCATGAAATGATAAAATATAAAAGCAATGAACATCGCTAAAAATGCATGTTTAAAATAATATGATCATTAATTTTATTAAAGCGGGTCAAAGTTAAATTGTTTATCATTTTAAACAATAAAATAAAGTATAAATTGTGTTTTTTCGATTTAATAGTTAAAATTGTTATATATTTTATTATATATATAGTTATTAGTCTTCTTTTTATATATAAATCATAAATGTACCTTTCTTTTTTTAACGTATGATTAGATTGTTTATTATTTTAAACACTAAAATAAAAATAAATTGTGTTTTTTCTTTTTGATTTAACAGTTAAAATTGTAATATATTCTATTATATATATATATATATATATATATATATATATATAATCATTAGTCTTCTTTTTTTTGCGTATGATTAAAAAATAAAAATTGTAATATATTGTGTTTGATAACCCGGCTTATTACTTAAATTAATATATTAAGCACTTAATTGTTTTAAGTTGGTTTGATAACTCAAAAAATTCAACTTAATTTATTCAGTTAAGCCAAAAACCACTTAAAATAATAAGTCAAAAATTTTGACTTATTTTTTTTACTGAAAACATTAATTATTACTCACAAATAAAAATATTTAATCTCACATATTTTTTTAATATCACAATGAGTGTATTATATTTAGATCAGCACTTAAAATTGCAAAATTTTAGAAATATTTTATTTTTTATCTTTATTTTTCTTTTTATAGTCTATATGTCATTTATTTAATATTTCCGCTTTTTAATATTATTTGAATTTATATTTGTAATTGATGGAAACTGAACTCTAACATACCTATAATGGAACCAAGTCATATACGATCTACCCTTATGTGAGAATCCTAGCACTCGCCTAAAAGGCGAAAGTCTGATGGTATCGACTCTCGATTCCATGAGATTCGCCAAATTTGAAGATTATCAGATTTAAACGATTTTTTATAATTTTATAAACTAGTATTTTATTTTAAGAGCTAATTTTCATATTAAAGGGGAGCATTGTTGTAATCTTTAAGGACTAATTATCAACATATGCAGCTAAAATTTAATATTTTTGTTTATGATATATGTATTATTCATAATATTTTTTTATACATATTATTTCTTTATATTTAAAAAATTTAGATAATATATAATTTATTTAAAATAATTAATCTTTAAAGGTTTAATATGTAAATATAACAATTTCAATAATATACAGTAATTGCATACTTGCAGTTATCAAACAGACTTATTCAATTCAGCACTTAAAAAAATCAGCAATTATAATTTTCAGCACTTAAAATTCAGCATTTAATTTTCAGCACTTAATTTTCAGTTTTATCAAACGTCGCCTTATATAAAAGATTACTTGCTAAAATTTTATCATTCCTTATATATATAATCATACATCTGTCCTTCCTTTTATTTCGGTGTATAATTATTAATTACTATAATTTGATATATATCTTTTACAAATTAACCATAATTCTATTTTTTTGTCTATTATAACAATATATAGTCATAATTAGGAGAAATTCTTAATGAGGTGTTGTATTGTAAGTGGCTAGTCTATATATAACTTAGTAGTCTCGATCTACCCAAAATAAATGAATGTAATAGATCTAAACTCAATTTATAAGACCACCATTAATTAGAAATAAAATGAGAAATAACAACAATTTAATGCAGATTGATAGTGTAGTCAGCGTAATTAGACCCTTTTGCCTGGGTTTGTTTTTTGTTCTCCTTTGTTTTGTTGCAATTGGAGCTGCTTCTGAGCTATGTTCAGCTAAATTGTATCAATTTTGCTGAACCCTGTTTTATTGGTATATAGCTCTGTTTTTTTTGGTGATTTATCAAATAATAATAATAATAATAATAATAATAATTGTTGTTTGCTTAATTCATGTGTTTTTTTAAATAGAATTGGAGAAGTATTTATTTTTTGATTTATTTTATAAATTTTTAATTCAATAAATAATTATTTTACACAATTGAACTTTTAGCGACAGAACCAGTGTTTGCTGGCAAGAGAAACTTTGTGTCGGCGAGAAGGAAACTGCATACCCACGCACTCCTCCCCAAAATAAATTTTGCCTTTTAGTTTTGATTGTTCAACACTCATACAAGGCGTTTAAAAATCCTAAAATGATTCTTTGATACTTGAAAAAAAAACTAAAAAAAAGTTGATAGGAGAATCAATTTAAAGAGCTTGCAATAGTTGGATCAATCTATATAACTAAAGAATAGGACTTTTAAGAAATCCATTATCATATGTATGCTTGCACATTCATTATTTTTTGTAGCCAATTTTTAAATCAAACTAAATTTTTATTAATTTGTCCATCACATCACTACCAAATCAACAAATTGTTGATGTGGCAACCCCTCCTCGTGGTCAAACTCATGATAGCCAAACCGAACTCAAACCAAATCTCCAAACGGCGGTGGCTGGTGGCCTGAGTGATGGTCAAAGTGCGAAAGTCGGTGGAGGGAGTGAATGATGGCGGTGTTGAAAATTTTGGAATAAATTTTATTTCGGGATAAAGTCCGATTTAATTAAATTAATTAAAATTTATGATAAGTTAATTATAAATTATTAAATTTTTTTAATATATATAAATTTTATAATAATAAAATTAATTAATTTGGTTTGGAAATTTGGTTTGATTTTGATTTGGTCTATCATGGATTTGGTTGAAAGAGTAATCGTTGTCACATCAACAATTCGCTGACTCGGCAGTGACGTGGTTGACAAGTTGACAAAAATCTGATTCGATTCAAACAATGGCTGAAAAAGATAACGAATATGTTAAAATAGGCTAATTCTGCCGATTTATAAAGGTTTGGCTATAAGCCTATAACTTATACCTTTAGTATTTTTATTAGGATTAACACCTATATTTATTATAACTTTAGTAATTTTAATGAAATTTTTATTATGTACTATGTAGGAAGATTTTGCAGGATCTCTTGACAGACCTGCAACTGCACTATTTTTATAGCGAGCAGTTCGAAACAACACCTTTTTTCGATTAAAAACTTCAATTATAAACAATACTAATGTAATTAAAATAGCATCAAATAGATCAACTATAAATTTGACAATGCAAATTTACAAATTGTTTAACGAATTGAATAATTTTATAAAATAAAATAAAATTATCAATGCACATAATAGTATACAGGGGATATATATTTTTAAAATTATATATATATACACCGCAATTTTTTAAAGGGTGACGATATTTGCAGAGCAAGTTTTTATATGGCAAGAGCAGTTTTTAAAATTTGAACATTATTATCCCTAATAATTAGTCAATTATTCTCCTCTTTTGGTTTAATATTTATTTCCTAAATTATCTTTGTTTTTTCTTTAAATAATCAGAATGACTCACAAGCAAAACCATAAAAAAAATCTCCATATGCCATTGATATTTAGTGAACTTCCTTACAATTTTGAAATGAAATCAAATAGACATTTAATATTTATGGAAAAAAACAAGAACATAAACAAAATGATATAGAGAATTCATAAAAAAAAAAAAAAAACAGAATCTGAAAACATACATATGTAATAAAATATGAACACAAATATCCAGTTGAATTTTTATTATTTTTCAATATAAAATCTGGATATTGGATAAACTACAACGTAAGAATTTCTCTAAGCAGTGTAATGACAACCAAAATGAAAAAAAAAAAATCAAAACAAACAAATACAAAAACTAGGGCTTTTCAATTGGGTGCTTACTCAAATTCTTACAGCTAAACGGTCAAACTATAGGCGCCTTTTTTATTTTTATTTTTATTTTTTATTTTTTAAAGATTGAACTTCATTAAATGAAGAAAATTATATATACAAATAGAAAAGGTGTAATTACTTAAAAACCACCCACCTTATAACTTTTTTTCATTTATACTATGACCTAAGAAAATTTTTAATTGTACCCTATTTTTGATTTTTATATTTCATCTCTACCCTAATAAGTTGAATTGACCTATTTTCTTTTGAAAAAAAGTTTAAATTAATCCTTCATTTTTAACCTATATTCTAATAAAACGTTAATGTTAATCATTTATGTATCTTGTTTTTAATATTTTCATCTTTAAATTAATTAAATTATCAAAAAAATTACTCTTGAGTACAAACGAAACATAAAAATCAAAAATAGGGTACAATTGAAAATTTTCCTAGGTCGTGGTATAAATGAAAAAAAATTACAAGTTGAGTGGTTTTTAAGTAATTAGGCCAGTAGGAAATAACTACTCAACACTAATAAGTAAGCTATTCCAAGATAAAATGATGAGAACTGCAAAACAGTCATCCACAAGGGCTTTTTAGCCACCGAATGGGCTACCTAATTAAAATCTAAATTTCGAAAATCGAAAAAGTAGATCAAAGATATCAACTAAAACTACTCCAACATTCTTGACGACGATGTCTGAAATCAACAACTTTTCCATTGCTGTTGTAGTCCTAGTGCATCCACCGCCAAGGAACCATCGTGCCTATGCCACAATTGAAAAAGCCAAATCGAAGCAAAAAATAATAAAACAACTAATTTGCCATTAAAATAGGTCTATAGTATTTTTTTTTAATAAATATTATTCTATCCACTTATCACAATTAAATGAATAGTAATGACATTCATCCAATAGTGAAACAGATAAAATAAATAAACACAAAGTAACTATAGAAACGGCCATAAAAATTATATTTTGTATATTACCGCCATACTAGATAAATTGAATATGGAAAAATTACTAAACGATCAAATATCTCAATATTTATTTAAAATATATATCAAAAGTTGATGAAAATATTAATTAGTTTTAGATAAAGGACTAATAAAAAAATTGAAATAATGTACTTGAATAATATAGTTGATGAAAAGCACGCTATGACAAAATTATTTTTTTAAAAAGAAGAGATAAATATATATTTTAATTAAGTTTAATTGTATTAAATGAAATTGCTGATTGAAAATTTCAAATTTGGCTTTTAAGTGTAAATTGAAAATGGCTCTACAATAAGAACCACATCTAACCCAAATTTTTTAACCTTAGAAATAGGAGAAATTTTTATGTAGACTCGGTCTACCACGTCATCCGTAGACTAACCTATCACATTGTGACACATCATTAAAATGATGGCAATCTTGTAAATTTGTTTTTTTACTTATTTACACCTTTAAATAGTAATATTACAAGATTGCCATCATTTTAATGATGTGTCATAATGTGATAGGTTTGGTCTACGGATGACGTGGTAAACCGAGTCTACCTAAGAATTTCTCTAGAAATAGATATGTTATTAAACTTATTTTGTTTAATGTTTGCTATCTAGCGGATTCAAAAGGACAAAGTTAATCAATATATAATATGCACAAAAGTTTAAAAAAAAAAAAGAAATTCAATAATCATAAACCAATACTATACAAATATTAATTATCAACTTATAATTGAAATTGAATAGAAAAAGAATAGAAAAGTACTTATCTGTGTAAATGAGAGAGGTAACCGTTTTGATGTCCCACGGTGTTGAATAACTTCATATTCCATCCAAATTTAAAATATTGTCAAATATATAAACTTCACTCTTTAAAAGCATATATTGTGGACTCTTTATAAATACTCTTTATTAAAAAAAAATTCAATGAATTTTTTATTTTGAAAAAAATAAAAAATAATTTAATTCTCCAAGTTTAAACGGTTAAAATAAATTTCTATTTCTTTTTAAAAAGATTACAAAATATTATTTTTATCATTTCTTTTTTAATTATTTATTTTAAATTATAAAAACTACAATCATTTAAATTTAAGAAGTATTAAACATTTTTTACTTTTAATTTATTTTAAAATACTCTTTAAAATAAAGAAGACCATTTAAGATGTTTTAAAGAGAAAGTGTCAAGAAATGATATATAATCACGCCAAATTTATCTTTATACAAAATATATCACAATCACGCCTCTTTATATAAAATTTGATAATTTAAGAATTTAGGATTGAAAAGAAATAGTGATAATAGTGATAATAGCAAGCATGATAATAGTGATAATAGCAAGCATGATAATAGTAATAATTTCAATTTTTTCACAAAATAGTGATAATAGTAAGCATGATAACCACATAATTGTTTCAAGAAAAAGCAAAAATAATCATTCTTCACTAGCATAATGTTATAGATTATTAAAGGAAATTTAAACTAAAAAGATTAGATTTAGAAGAATTCATATTTACAAATTTAAAGATCAAAGAAAAAGAAACGGTCTTGTAATCAAAATAAGACCCACTTATAGAATTAATCCCAAAAAAGCAAATAATCAGGAGATTAAAAATTAAATGCAAGTTTAATTATAAGTTAGTGACATTTTTTTAAAAAGGAAAGATTGAATCTTTGATAGGTAAGAACCTTTTTTATTTTCTTGAGATGAGTAAAAAGAAAATTATAGTTAAAAAAACTCACTAAATATTAATGGTATATGTAATTTTTCTTAAGTTTTTGCTTGCGGATCATCCCTAATTACTTTCAAAAAAAATTAAAAAAAAATTAAATTAAAAAAAGAGAATAGCTGACTAATTACTAGGGATAGTAATGTCCACATCCTAAAAATTGCTCTGACTATATCAAAATTTGCTCTGAAAATATCGCCACCCTTTTTTAAATTATATTTTTATCTATTATATTTTTTATATTTTTATAAGAATAAAGAGTCACTTCATCTTCTCAACTTGACAGAAAATACCAAAATAATCATTTTCAAACAAATCGGTCAAAAAACACCTACAAATGTGCCAAATCATATAAAAAACACCTTTTTGACAAAATTAGAGAGTTGAATTCTTAATTAAATATAACTAACTCTAATTTAATTATAAATAAGTCTAATTAGTCATAATTGACTAAAATTCTAATTAATACAAATTAGACCTAATTTACTGTTAATTAAAAATATAGTCGCCATCGCACTTCAGGCGAACGTTTGTTTTATCTTCCGTTTTAAACCAGTTAGGTTTGGACTGGAATAAAAAAGAACCATCTACACATTTTTTTCTTTTCGTTCGAAGGGGTTCCAGTGACCCCCTTGACTTTAATGTAGGACCGTCACTACACATAAAGCAATATGTGCTTTTTTTATCAAGTTCAAATGTTATAATACATACCAATTAATTTTTAGCAAAATTTTAACTAAACTTTAAATCAGATAGCATAGCATGTGCGAGAGTTGGGGTTCAAACCTCCAACCTCGAAGTGTACAATAAAAGGCTAAGCCATCAAATTAAATCCTCAAGTACCAATATGTGGTTAACTGACTACTTTACAAAAAAAAATTACTAATATCTTTAACATTAATTAATCTAAATTGTAAAATTATATTTATTTTAGTAAATATATATATATATATATATATATATATATATTATTTTATATTAAACTATACAATTTGACCCTTTTAAAAATTATTTCTAACTTTACGTTTTAATAAAGGGATTATTTTCCAAATACCTTTTTTGGCAAAGTATTTAGAGCATATTGACCCATATTTCTCTTATTGATTACGCTACCTATTCTTCTAACTTATTTAAAAAAAAACCCACTATATATAGAAGTTTTATCTCATTTAAGTTAAACTTTTATATAGTCACTCTTTTTTCTCTCTTCTCTCTCAAAGTTATCTATTCTTTTCTTCTTCTTTTTTCGTTTGATTTTCAGTTTGTCTCTTCCAGTTACTTTTCCGTTCGTATTTCCGTTCGCGCTTCCGTTCGTCTACTTCCGATGAATTTCTCGTCGTGTTCGGTCGTTTTTTGTTCTTCTTTTCCGTTCGTACTAGTTCGTTCGTCTCTTCCGTTCACTCTATGGATTTCTTGACTCGTTTTTAGATTTGTGTAATTTTTTAGGTTTTTTATAATGATTTGAATATTTTGTTAATAAATTATTATAGATTTATAATTTTTTATTTATAAAATTGTTCTATTAATCATATAATTATTTATTTTGTTTTTCTCTTATTCATGGATTTGTTTATTACTACTGATTTTATAAAGAACAAACTGATTTATGGTGCATTTATAGTAATTTTATGATATATTAACGTTTTAGTGTATTTTTGGTGTATTTATAGTGTATTTCTGCCGCTTTTAGTATATCTATGGTGCATTTACAGTGTTTATGGTGTATTTGCAGTGTTTTCATGGTATAAACTATAAAAACACTATAAAATGCCATAAATAAACTAATCTTACACTATAAAAACACCATAAAAACACTATATATACACACTATTGTTACACTATAAAAAAAATTCCAGGAAAAAAATCTTAAAAAAATTATTAAAAACTAAAAAATAGGGCTGTGCAATCGGTCGGTTCGGTCAACCGAAAAAACCGAAAACCAAAATTGGAAACCGAAAAAGGTATTTGTGAAATTTTTTTAAAAAGGTATTTTTCGTAAATAATAAAAGTTAGAAAAGAAAAGTCAAAACTTGACAGGTAAAAGTGTAAATAAGTTACCGAAACATGTATTTCAGGAAATTACCGCTTTAATAAACTAGTTATATTTGGATGAAAAAAATATAACTATTAATTGAAAAGTATGATTATTTATTTCATGCAACGAGTGTAACACGTCATCCTTACGACAAGTCAATTGACATTTATTATATATTTTTTTAATTATTTCTTATTTTTATAATTATTAAAAATTCAACATGACAAACGTCTTATTTGATTTGTTATATGAATAGCGTAAAATAACCACTGTAAATTATTCAAAAAGCATACATGATCATCAATGAAATGCAAATTATTGTTCAGCCAATTAAAGCATAACATATTGACAAAAAAATTAAAGCATAGCATATCACTATGATATGTGTCACTCTTGCTTATCTGGCTATCACCAAATAGCAAATTTGCTTACATGGCAGTAGAATTCGAGCCAGTGCCGTGGGACTGGAGAAATTTTTAGATAGACTCATTCCACCACGTCATTCATGAACTAAACTTATCACGTAATGATACGTCATTAAAATAATGGCAATCTTGTAAATTTGTTTATTACTTATTTACACATTTAAATAGTAATATCATAAGATTGTATTATTTTAACGGCGTGTCATTACGTGACAGGTTTAGTTTATGGATTACGTAATGGACTGAGTCAATCTAAGAATTTCTCGTGGGACTGTACTTTCATTCTGCGTGTGTAGTGCAATAATGCAACATGATCGATGGTAGCCACTTTGCACATTCTACGTATGCAGAAATAATGACTTGGCATATGGTATTACATATATGACACGTGGAAATGTTTTTTGTTTCCAACCCAAAAAAAAAAGTGGAGAGAGAGACTTTTATAAAGCAAAAAAAGAAGTAGGAAGGAAAGAAAATGGCGGGGATTAGAAAAAAAAAGAATAATACTAAGCGATAGCCATGAAATTTCACAAACAGAATTTTTCAAAATTTATCTAAAAACAACCCATAATCCTTTTCTTTTTCCTTAGATTGCTCTTTATTATATTTTCAATTATGGCAATTTTCTGTCCCCAATTTCTGCGCAGACATAACTTTCCTTAAAAATATAAGAGCCAATATGTAGAAGGACCATTTGATGACGACAAATCGTGGAAGGACCATTTGATGACGACAAAAATGTTGTCGGAAACTAGTACTACTCAATGAATAATTACATGTTAGTAACATGTAGGGGTGTAAATGAACCGAGCCGAGCCGAGCTTTAAAGTGTTCATGTTTGGTTCGTTTAGCGAACAAGGTCATGTTCGGTTCATGTTCAGTCGAGCTTTAAACGGAGTGTTCATGTTCGGTTCGTTTAAATTTTATAGTGTTGAATTCTTAATTAAATATAACTAACTCTAATTTAATTATAAATAAGCCTAATTAGTCACAATTGACTAAAATTATAATTAATACACATTAGACCTAATTTACTGTTAATCAAAAATATAGTCGCCATCGCACTTCAGGCGAACGTTTGTTTTATCTTCCGTTTTAATCTAGTTAGGTTTGGACTGGAATAAAAAAGCACCCGTCTATACATTTTTTCTTTTCATTCGAAGGGGTTCCAGTGACCCCTTTGACCCTAATGTAGGACCGTCACTATATCTATTCATGGGTTTGGGTACCCGGCCCGCCGCCCAGGCCCGTCCTCTTAGGGCCGGGCTTGTACACCAATATTTAGTCCCAAGCTCGGTCCGGGTCCGAGCCCGGAAAAAAACCCGCTTTTTGATGGGCGGGCTTGGGCTTTCAATATCATAAAAAATCAACGTAAGCCCGCCCAAGCCCGGCCCGAGCCCGAAAAAAGAGTGTATTAGGGCCGGGTTTGGGTAGTATATTAAAAGCCCGAACCGGGCTTGGGCGGGCTTGGGCTTGTCTTTAAAAAAGTCAAGCTCGCCTAAGCCCGGCACGAGCCCGCCCAAACCCGACCCATGAACAGGTCTAACCGTCACTACACATAAAGTAATATGTGCTTTTTTTTATCAACTTCAAATGTTATAATACATACCAATTAGTTTTTAGCAAAATTTTAACTAAATTTTAAATCAGATAGCATAGCCTGTGCGAGAGTTGGAGTTCAAACCTCCAACCTCGAAGTGTACAATAAGAGACTAAGCCATCAAACTAAACCCTCAAGTACCATTATGTGGTTAACTGACTACTTTACAAAAAAGAAATTACTAATATCTTTTATATTTATTAATCCAAATTATAAAATTATATTTATTTTAGTAAAATATATATATATATATATATATATATATATATATATATATTTATTTTATATTGATAGGAGTATTTTACTCCTATATTTAGGGTCGATTTTACTCGGTTTTCATCATGTGTAGTATTGTTTTTATACATTATTTGGCGTTTTTACGTTTAATAGTGTTTGTTAGTGTTTCAGTGGAAATTAGGTGAAAAACGACTATTTGGGGCAAATTTATGGTGGATTGCGTGTAAGAGTAAAAAGCGTAGCTTGCGGACGAAGGAATTGAAGTTCACGAACGAGATTGAGGAAAAAAGGGGTTGTTCCGTTCGAAACAAAGGTTTCACGAACGGGAACCATGCAGAATGAGCATGAGTCCCGAACGAGAAGGCCTTGTCCCGTTCGGGACTCAAGAAGAAATCAAATCTCAAAGCTTTCGGTCTGCAGTTTTTTCGAACGGAACTATGGTTTCCCGTTCGGGAAAGAAGAAAATTGGGCATGTCACGAACGGAACTATGGCTTCCCGAACGGAAAAGAAGAGAATTTGGCGTGCAGCAGACTTTGAATTGGACTTAAATTCCTCCTCAAATTACAATTACAATTCCTATTACAAATTGATTTGTAATACGAATTAGAAGACTCCGGAACTTCTCCTACTATATAAAGACCTTGTACTAGACTCAATTTAACATGTAGAATAATTTAGAATACATTAGTTTTAATTATTTTCTCTTAGATTAGCGTTTTAGTTTTCTGTTTCTCAGCAGTTTATAAGTAGTTTATAATTAGTTTCTGCAAGACGATTGTTGAAGATTTCAAGTTTAATCAAGACGATTCTTTCCGAAATTGACAACTCCGGTATTTATTGTTTAATTATGCTTTCTTCTTCATCATCCTTCTTGTTTTGTTTCAGTTTTAATATGAGTAACTAAAACCCTTGTTCGAGGGTTGATATGAACTTATAAATTGGTAATTATTTGGATTGGATGGATTAGTATTAATTCGTGTCTTAATTATTAATCTTATTGCTTGGATTAAATTAGCTACTTAGTTCATGAGTTTGTGTTTAGTTAACTAATTGAGAGATTGTTAATTAAATAGACATAGATAATTAAGAACTTAAAGAAAAACGCCGTGAGAGCGGGTTGGAATTTAGGTAGTCGTTGAGTTTGCTTCATAATTATAATTTGATTATTTAATTCAGTTTTAATATCGTGAGAGCGAGTTAATAATTGGTTAGTTAATTAGGTTGTGATTTTATTCGGATCTTTGAGGCTTGAGAGGGCGGGATTCGGTGCTTTAGAATAGCTCGATTCGCGATAAAATCACTAAGAAATCCTATTCCATAATTTTACTTATTTATTTGGGATTATCAATCCTTGAACTTTTTAATCTTATTGTTTTAAACCCTATTTTATTATTTGTTTTCAGTTTATATTAGTTTAATTAAATTACAAAACCCTATTGATTTTTCTAGCTAGCCGATTAAAGAATATTTGAAATTAGTGATTAAGTCCATTGTCTCTGTGGGATCGATACTTGGTCTTCCAAGTTATATTACTTGAGCGATATCGTACACTTGCGATTATTTGCCAACAAGTTTTTGGCGCCGTTGCCGGGGACAATTGCGTATTTAATAAATTAAGAGTATTATATTCTTGATTGTGTTAGCTTTTATTTTCTGTTTTTTATTTTTATTTTTTTTGTGTTTATTGGATTTTACGTGGGGTGTTCTTGTTTTTGGGTGTGCAGGAAATTTGATATTTGTTGGTTTATCCTCAATTTGTTTTTGGTGTACCTATTTTGGAAAGAGTAATGGCATGGAATCAAAATTATATGCAGTACCAAAATTTTCAGTATAATTGTGAAATTTGTGGGGATTTTGGTCATACTCGAGTTGACTGTCATGTACTCTATCCAGATTGGAATGGACATGCCAACTATATGGGTGATCAATGGCAAGCTAGTGAAACTTATGGTTGGAACGATACTTGGGAGAACTTCAATGAAAATTTGAACTTTAATTCAAGTTATCACCCACATCAAAACGAATGGGATTTCAATTCCAACTTTGATAATGAACCACAACAATCACCGGATTTTCAGAAAAATTGGAATGTGGATGAAGGAAGCAAGATTGACGAATTCATTGAGGAGATGAGAACCGGTTTCCAAAATCAAGCCGCGGTCAACCACCGTCTTGAGACGCAAATTTCTCAATTGGCTATTTTGATTCAAAATATAGCTCAAGATGGCCTACCATCTACAACAGAATCAAATCTAAAAGAGCAAGTAAAAGTAATTGAGCTTCGAAGCGGAAAATCACCTGACAGTCCATATGTTACGAAGGTGGTTCAAGTTGACGATGTGCCGGTCAATAGTGACGATGAGATGGCTGAAACTCCATATGTCAATGCTTTAGTTGGACATCATCCAATAAAGGTACATGTAGAGGTCGAAAAAGAACAGTGTGAGGATGGTGAACTTGAAACTCCGATTTTCCACCCAGTTACAACATCCATGAGCTTAAATAATGAAAGTGGAGAGCAATTTGGTATTACGGTACTCTACAAGGAATTTAATAAAACCTTTGATTTTAAAGATCCATTCTTAGAAGGGTTTGATTCCGAGTATGATGGAAATAATACTAAATATATGAATATGCTTCATACTCCTCATGTTCCCTACTATAGAGTACAAGCATACTCTATATCATCCGAGTTTTATTTGAAGGAGCCAACAAGAAAAAAGAGGAAGAAGATGCTACCAAGACGGCTTCCTCATGTTAGGTTGTATTTTTAGCAACCTTACGCGAAGAGTCTAGCTTTAGACTCTAACTAAAGCGCACTTGGGAGGCAATCCCAAGAGGTATTATTTTCCTTTCATCTTACACTCATGTTTTTCAATTTTTTTTATTATTTCATTACACTGAGGACATTGCATGAAATAGTGTGAGGATGGGGGAAAAACATATCGTTTAGTTAGGATTTTTATTTATTTATTATTGTTTGTTTATTTATGTTTTCTTAGGTTTAGTTTGTTTTTTTTTAGTTTGTTTTTCTTGTGTTTTCATGCTTTAGTAGATTGTATTAGGGTGTTTTAGGATAGTCGTAGTTTTTTACAATGCCTTGTATCGCTTTAAATCTTTGTCTTTCAATTATGAAAAAAAGTGTTAGTTGATTTGGTGTTATCTTTTAAATTTGTCAATTGTAGATTTTCCCGAATCAATGAATGTATGAACGCGATTTCTTAATTCGACAATTGATAAGCGATGCTTGCTTAATGACTTAATAATTCGTTGACATAATCCGATGAAATAAGGGCGAATTCAAAATTTAGACTTGTTCAAATCGTTGAAACATAATTGAATAACTTGATGCGGATTCATGACATGTCGATTGTTTATTTTTATAATCGTTTTTAAACTTCTGGCATAAGTAGCATAATTCTTGTAGGAATTGAGTTTATGGCATAACACTACACACTTTTGAGAGTTTTGAGCTTAATTTCCTTGTTGTGAGTGTTGATTTCATGTTTTATTCCTAGAACTTGCTCGGTGTCCGTTTAAAGTTACACGGTTGAGTTTTCAACAATTAGATGATTATGGCAATTAGGTATAACCTTTCTTTTAGACCACTTAAATAGACTACCCTTTATTCCCTAGATTACACCAATTTGAGCCTTAAACCTTTTTATTGTTTTTACCATATTTTACCCTTTACCGTTCTATGCTTTACCTCTTTTGTTTACCTTATCGACTTTATATATTATTTGTTGTGACTATGATGAATATAGGTGATTAATAACTCGAGATTAGTGAAAAGAAAAAGTGAACTACATTGTGCTTAAAAGATAAAGTTACGCCTTATAAAAGATTGAAAAAGAAAAAAAAAAGAGAGATAGAAATTTGCAAGCAAAAAGCTTCAAAAAGAAAAAAATTTCTGAGATTGCAAAAAGCAATGAGGAGAGCGTAATTTAAAAAGAAAAGAAAGTTATAAGTTCATATAAACGCAAATGCGGAGTTAGATCGACCTAGAAGTTAATAGTAGTAATAAATAATTTATTAAGTTGATAATTAGCCTTTGTTTTATCCTTTTTACCTACCCTTTACCTTAACCACGTTACAACCCCAATAAAGACCATATGATTTTTGTTGATTACCGAATCAAGTAGCGGAGTCCGGGACTATGAGCAAGCTTATGGTGAGTATTCATGTTTTCAATTGTGAGCTTTCTTTGTTATACACCCTACTTGTTGAAATATTGATGCCATTAGCTTAGTTTTTACTAAATTGTGCTATGATTTGCCTAAGTGAGAAATTGATTATTTTCCATGTCCCGCAAGTGATAGTGAAGCTTGAAGTGTGATTCAATTTGACCTTGTACTAATGAGTTATTAACCGTTGTTATATTGAATTATGTCATAAAATTATTATTGTTATTTGATTGCATCATTATTTAGTTGTCGGTTTTAGAAGGTTGTTTTTTATATTATTCATAGGGTCGGGGATTTCTTTGATTGATTTATTGTTAAGTTATATGCTAAGGATTTCTAACATATTTTGTAGAGTAAGATTTATTTCTTGCTTGAGGACAAGCAAAGGTTAAGTGTGAGGAGGTTTGATAGGAGTATTTTACTCCTATATTTAGGGTCGATTTTACTCGGTTTTCATCATGTGTAGTATTGTTTTTATACATTATTTGGCGTTTTTACGTTTAATAGTGTTTGTTAGTGTTTCAGTGGAAATTAGGTGAAAAACGACTATTTGGGGCAAATTTATGGTGGATTGCGTGTAAGAGTAAAAAGCGTAGCTTGCGGACGAAGGAATTGAAGTTCACGAACGAGATTGAGGAAAAAAGGGGTTGTTCCGTTCGAAACAAAGGTTTCACGAACGGGAACCATGCAGAATGAGCATGAGTCCCGAACGAGAAGGCCTTGTCCCGTTCGGGACTCAAGAAGAAATCAAATCTCAAAGCTTTCGGTCTGCAGTTTTTTCGAACGGAACTATGGTTTCCCGTTCGGGAAAGAAGAAAATTGGGCATGTCACGAACGGAACTATGGCTTCCCGAACGGAAAAGAAGAGAATTTGGCGTGCAGCAGACTTTGAATTGGACTTAAATTCCTCCTCAAATTACAATTACAATTCCTATTACAAATTGATTTGTAATACGAATTAGAAGACTCCGGAACTTCTCCTACTATATAAAGACCTTGTACTAGACTCAATTTAACATGTAGAATAATTTAGAATACATTAGTTTTAATTATTTTCTCTTAGATTAGCGTTTTAGTTTTCTGTTTCTCAGCAGTTTATAAGTAGTTTATAATTAGTTTCTGCAAGACGATTGTTGAAGATTTCAAGTTTAATCAAGACGATTCTTTCCGAAATTGACAACTCCGGTATTTATTGTTTAATTATGCTTTCTTCTTCATCATCCTTCTTATTTTGTTTCAGTTTTAATATGAGTAACTAAAACCCTTGTTCGAGGGTTGATATGAACTTATAAATTGGTAATTATTTGGATTGGATGGATTAGTATTAATTCGTGTCTTAATTATTAATCTTATTGCTTGGATTAAATTAGCTACTTAGTTCATGAGTTTGTGTTTAGTTAACTAATTGAGAGATTGTTAATTAAATAGACATAGATAATTAAGAACTTAAAGAAAAACGCCGTGAGAGCGGGTTGGAATTTAGGTAGTCGTTGAGTTTGCTTCATAATTATAATTTGATTATTTAATTCAGTTTTAATATCGTGAGAGCGAGTTAATAATTGGTTAGTTAATTAGGTTGTGATTTTATTCGGATCTTTGAGGCTTGAGAGGGCGGGATTCGGTGCTTTAGAATAGCTCGATTCGCGATAAAATCACTAAGAAATCCTATTCCATAATTTTACTTATTTATTTGGGATTATCAATCCTTGAACTTTTTAATCTTATTGTTTTAAACCCTATTTTATTATTTGTTTTCAGTTTATATTAGTTTAATTAAATTACAAAACCCTATTGATTTTTCTAGCTAGCCGATTAAAGAATATTTGAAATTAGTGATTAAGTCCATTGTCTCTGTGGGATCGATACTTGGTCTTCCAAGTTATATTACTTGAGCGATATCGTACACTTGCGATTATTTGCCAACATATATTAAACTATACAATTTGACCCTTTTAAAAATTATTTCTAACTTTGCGTTTTAATAAAGGAATTATTTTCCAAATACCTTTTTTGGCAAAGTATTTACAGCATATTGACCCATATTTCTCTTATTTCTTACGCTACCTATTATTCTAACTTATTTACAAAAATACCCACTATATATAGAACTCTTATCTCATTGAAGTTAAACTTTTATATAGTCACTTTTTTTCTCTCTTCTCTCTCAAAATTATCTATTCTTTTTTTCTTTCTTTTTCGTTTGATTTTCAGTTTGTCTCTTCCAGTTACTTTTCCGTTCGTATTTCCGTTCGCGCTTCCGTTCGTCTACTTCCGATGAATTTCTTGTCGTGTTCGGTCGTTTTTTGTTCATCTTTTCCGTTCGCACTAGTATGTTCCTCTCTTCCGTTCACTCTATGGATTTCTTGACTCGTTTTTAGATTTGTGTATTTTTTAGTTTTTTTGTAATGATTTGAATATTTTGTTAATAAATTATTATAGATCTATAATTTTTTGTTTATAAAATTGTTCTATTATTCATATAATTATTTATTTTGTTTTTCTCTTATTCATAGATTTGTTTATTACTACTGATTTTATAAAGAACAAACTGATTTTATGGTGCATTTGTAGTAATTTTATGATATATTAACGTTTTAGTGTATTTTTGGTGTATTTATAGTGTATTTCTGCCGTTTTTAATATATCTATGGTGCATTTACAGTGTTTATGGTGTATTTGCAGTGTTTTCATGGTATAAACCATAAAAACACTATAAAATGCCATAAATACACTATTTATACACTAATTTTACACTATAAAAACACCATAAAAACACTATATATACACACACTATTGTTACACTATAAAAAAAATTCCAGGAAAAAATCTATAAAAAAATTATTAAAAACTAAAAAATAGGGCTGTGCAATCGGTCGGTTCGGTCGACCGAAAAAACCGAAAATCGAAATTGAAAACCGAAAAAGGTATTTGTGAAATTTTAAAAAAAAGGTATTTTTCGTAAATAATAAAAGTTAGAAAAGAAAAGTCAAAACGTGACAGGTAAAAGTGTAAATAAATTACCGAAACATGTATTTCAGGAAATTACCACTTTAATAAACTAATTATATTTGGATGAAAGAAATATGACTATCAATTGAAAAGTATGATTATTTATTTCATGTAACGAGTGTAACACGTCATCCTTACGACAAGTCAATTGACATTTATTATATATTTTTTTAATTACTTCTTATTTTTATAATTATTAAAAATTCAATATGACAAACGTCTTATTTGATTTGTTTTATGAATAGCGTAAAACAACCACTGTAAATTATTCAAAAAGCATACATGATCATCAATGCAAATGCAAATTATTGTTCAGCCAATTAAAGCATAACATATTGACAAAAAAATTAAAGCATAGCATATCACTATGATATGTGTCACTCTTGCTTATCTGGCTATCACTAAATAGCAAATTTGCTTACATGGCAGTAGAATTCGAGCCAGTGCCGTGAGACTGGAGAAATTTTTAGATAGACTCAGTCCACCACGTCATCTATGAACTAAACCTATCACGTAATGATACGTCATTAAAATAATGGCAATCTTATAAATATATTTATTGCTTATTTACACATTTGAATAGTAATATTACAAGATTGCATTATTTTAACGGCGTGTCATTACGTGATAGATTTAGTTCATGGATTACATGATGTACTGAGTCTATCTAAAAAATTTTCGTGGAACTGTGCTTTCATTCTGCGTGTGTAGTGCAACAATGCAACATGGTCAATGGTAGCCATTTTGCACATTCCACGTATGCAGAAATAATGACTTGACATATGGTATTACATATATGACACGTAGAAATATTTTTTGTTTCCAACCCAAAAAAGAAAGTAGAGAGAGAAACTTTCTGATAATAAAGCAAAAAAAAGTAGGAAGGAAAGAAAATGGCGGGAATTAAAAAAAAAGAGAATAATATTAAGCCATAGCCATGAAATATCACAAACAGAATTTTTCAAAATTTATCTAAAAACAAACCATAATCCTTTTCTTTTTCCTTAGATTGCGGCCATTTTTATCAAAAAAGCACCGCATTGGCCACCATTTCTAATTTAAACTAAAAAATTCTCGAAATACGCAAAAACACACAAACTCACGCACAACACTAATTCTTTTTCGTTTTTGTTTTTTGATTTCCGTTTGTTTTGCTTTTCTCTCCAATCAAAGAATAACCGACAACAAGTACAGTTCCGGCGACATTTCTGCACGCATTTCAACATGCATTTCGCCAAACTAGACGATTCGCCGATGCTCCGGCAACAGGTTTCGTTTCGCTGCTTCTCTTCTTTTTTAATTTTTTTTATATTCGCACATTAATTTGTTTTTAGGTTTTACTTTTGTTGATAAGATTATTTGTTAAAATGTATTATTCATATATAGATGCAATGTCTAGAAGAAAGTGCTGAGCTATTACGAGGTAGATGCTTAAAATTCACCAAAGGAAGCCGCAAGTACACGTAAGCTGAATTCCAATTTTCAAACTCATTGAAATTTGAAGAGTGTGTTTTTTTACTCAATATGTGAAGGATTTTGAATAAAATGTTTGAATTTCTGTTATAAATTTTGCAGTGAGGGGCTTGGAGAGGGGTACGATGGAGATATTGCTTTTGCAAGTGCTCTTGAGACTTTTGGTGGAGGTCATAATGATCCTATTTGTGTTGCTTTTGGAGGTAATTTAATTTTGTACCACAAGTTTTTGATTAGGTTAAAAATTTCTGTAACCTGTCAAATTTATGAGGATTGTTATTTATTGTACTCGTCAGGTCCTGTTATGAATAAATTTACAATTGCTTTGCGCGAAATTGGGACGTACAAGGAAGTTCTTCGGTCGCAGGTATAGTCTTGTGATTGGAGACTTACTGATGATGCTGATTTTCTTTAGAAAGGTTCGTTATGCATTTGGCTTTCTCAGGTAGAGAACATTCTAAATGACCGGTTGCTACAGTTTGTGAATGTTGATCTACAAGACATCAAGGTGCCGTGGACTTCTTATACAATGCCTTTTCCATTACATGTTTAAATTCATTGCAAGTCATCTTCGATTAAGCTTTGTTTGGTTCAAAATAAATTTCTGCGGAATTCATTTGTAACTTTCTTTTTTAATAGGATAAGGTTCATATATGCCCCTAACGTTTGGGCAAAGGATCACCTATGGATGCATGGTTCGGCAAGGTGCAAAAAAGTCACTAACGTTTTTAAGGGGACTCCTTCAGGCCCTTACACTGAATACTGCTAGGGACATATATGACCCTTTTTCAGAAAAAGTTAATGGCGTTTTTGCACCTTTCCGAACTATGAGGGTAAGGGTGATCCTTTGCCCAAATGTTAGGGGCAAATATGACCTTTTCCCTTTTATTTTTTTTATAAAATAGGTTATATTCACGTCAAATGAATTATTAATTACAATTTAAATGAATTCTGGAGTAGAAGCGAACCAAACAAGAGGGAAATGTTATGTCTTTTTTTAATTTGTATTTTCAACTCTTTTCTTCCTTGCATAACTACACAAATCTTAAAAAAATTGCATTGATCCAGGAAGCTCGAAAACGATTTGACAAAGCCGCCCTCATCTATGATCAGGTTGGTGTTGCATCTCTAGGTTCCGTTATACCACTGAAGATTACACATTTAGCTTTTTGGTTGATAATCTATTTTGCAATTTTTTCATGATCTTCATTCTATTAATATTGTGGACATAAGCCTGACATTTAGCTTTTTAATACTACTAGTAATTGCTTAGCATTCAATAAATTGTCTGACACTGATTCAGCCGTTTTTGCGTTTGTGTAATATCCTGAATGAGTTTGAAAGAAAACCTTAGAAAAGGGACCTTAAATGGTTAATTTTTGCCATTTTCTATCTTCTGGTTAAAATCCTTCTTGAAACTCGATTTAACTGCAATCATTCAAATATTTTGTAAACGAGTCTCCGCATTGTTGTGACAAAATGATGATATAGCATTTCCATTTATAAATTGTGCTTCTTTGTTTTAGCATTCAGGGTTTGTTAGATATTAGTAATTGTATCTCGTTATTACATGCAAAAACCTTTTTAGACTAGTTCAAACTTAATCCAATTTCATTCTGTGCTGCAGGCACGTGATAAGTTTCTTTCATTGAGGAAGAGCACAAGGATGGATATAGCTGCTTCTATAGAGGAGGTATATTCAATAGCATATATCACTTTTAACTTCAAAGTTCGATTATTTTTGGTGCGTGAATCATCAAGAACCATCTATTTATTAATCTAATTCAGTTGAGACACTGCAGGAACTATACAATGCAAAATCCTCTTTTGAGCTGGCGCGCTTTAATTTGGTGAGTTGATTCATCTGGCAATATGGTTGATAAATTTACAAAAGCACTCGATGTTAATTGTACAGCATGCTTGTCTGTTTCCAGGTTAGTGCTCTTTCTGTTGTTGAGGCCAAGAAAAGATATGAGTTTCTAGAGGCTGTTAGTGGAACAATGGATGCTCACCTTCGATACTTTAAGCAGGTATCTCTTACTATAATTTGGTGATCATTCACTTGTGCTTGCTAAGATGTAATGATGCATATTCTTAAATCATACATGGTTCTTTCAGGGGTACGAGCTATTGCATCAGTTAGAGCCTTTCATTAACCAGGTATTATAACTCTTTTTGTATCGCGACAAATTAATAAGAAAATTCAATTTCTCAGGGCAAAGGAAAGAAAAAACAAGAAGATAAATAGATATAATACTTGGCGTAAACTTTTCTGGATTGTCCAAATGCGCTTAGTAAAGTTCTGGAAATAAAAATGACCTGTATGTCCATTTTACCCAGTGTATTCTCTTTCTACGAATCACATCCACAAACTTACTCTCTGTTTATAATTCCTTCGAATCATGGTACAATTTTCTCTGTCTGCTTTTGCTAAAGGCACTTCCAAGAAGCTTAAGAACTTAGTACAACCAGAAAATTCTGTGGTAAGAGTTAAGAGATGATTCGGGAATTCATTCATTCATTCATTGTGCCTCTGTTATTGTTTTGAAGCTGGCAAGTATTTTCTTATTTTTACCAACCTGTATCATGGCTGAGGAACTTAAGTGTATATCCTTCAGAATTGCAGCAATACTTGTAGCCTCCGTACCTGGTATTGTAGATACCATATCATGAAATATACAATTCCGTATAAGGTTAGAAATTTAAGTTTTAGTTAATAATCAGACTTGCTCATAACCTTCTAGAATTTATCGTCTCTCTTTACCAGATGGCTTCTTTAAGCATCCACTTTGATCTCACAGCCACCCCGTCATACATGCAGAATTTGTTTGTGCTACTTTAACTTTTTATTTCATTCTTGAGACTTAAAACCACAAACTTCATTTGAATTTGCTCTTCTGACCTTACATACATTGGTGCCTCTTTGTTTCATATCCAAGTTATTCAAAAGTATGAAACCATATGTAAACTTACTTCGCGTCTGATGAGCTAATGTACTTGCGTGATACTTCCAGAGTTGCCTACTGTTATCTAGTTCCATCTTGAACATATATATAAAGTATGCCCTTTTACTTCTCTCAGTTGGAATACGATTAAAGTTTGAGGGTATTATTCTATAGGTCTTGGCTTATGCACAGCAGTCTAGGGAATGCTCCAACTATGAGCAAGCATCGCTCAGTGAAAGGGCACAAGAGCACATGAGGCAAATTGATAGAGAATGTAAACACCCTGGAGGTGTTGGTTCTCCTAGTAGTGGAGACGGTATGCGGATTTTTGCTAAGAATTCACATAAAGTGATAGAGGCAGTTATGCAATCTGCAGCCAAGGGGAAGGTAGTTTTCAAATGGATATCATATACATACTTTTAGCGTATTCTCCTTGTGAATTGGATCTTTAAACTTTCAATTATATGGTTCTATATTTAAAATAGTCTGCTTAATGAGTAGCTAAGAGCCTAAGACTTCATTTTGCAGGTTCAAACCATCCGACAAGGATATTTAGCAAAGCGTTCCTCAAATTTGAGAGGTGACTGGAAAAGAAGGTTTTTTGTTCTGGACAGCCGAGGAATGCTGTATTATTATCGTAAGCCTTTCAGCTGGACAACAGTAAGTTACTAGATTAAAGACGGCTTGCAACTTATGAGTTTGAAATTATGGTTCTCATAAACTGTCTGCATACTCATCCTGTCTTAGGCAGCTGGAAGTCAATCTTCTGTGCAGAGGAATGTTTCTGCTGATACTGGCCCAGGGTTGCTTAGTAGGTGGCTTTCTTCTCATTATCATGGCGGAGTACACGATGAAAAAACTGTTGCACGTCACACCGTAAACCTGTTAACGTCAACAATAAAGGTTGATGCAGATCAGTCAGATTTAAGATTCTGCTTCAGAATTATTTCGCCTGTGAAAGTTTACACATTGCAGGTGCTTTTCTGAAGTTCAGCATGAACTTATAGTTCCAATCATAATTGTCTAATTAGCAGCACTGGTAAAAACCCTTTTCTTTTGGCATCTATATTGTCATATTCTCAACTTTTTGTGTTTGCAATGCAGGCCGAGAATGCATTGGACCAGATGGATTGGATTGAAAAGATTACTGGAGTGATAACTACATTATTGAGTTTTCAAACACCTGAAAGAGTAAATATTGGTGATTGTTTCAGTTACCATTTAATCTATGGCTTTGTATGGTAATTGATAAGTGCAACATATTTTTCAGCGTCTTTCTACTAGTCATAGAAGAAGTGGTGATCATCATTGTAACAGTGAAAGTTGCTCATTAGTGGATTCTTCTGACATTGACCGGAGAGAGATCGAGGAATTCACATCTATAATTCCCTCTAGAAGTCATTTACATTCATCAAGACTTTCACTACAGCAAGACTTTTCTACGAGAAGTGAAAAGCCAATTGATGTGCTGAGAAGTGTACCTGGAAATGACAAATGTGCTGATTGCGGTGCGCCTGAACCAGACTGGGCATCCTTAAACCTTGGTGTTCTCGTATGCATTGAATGTTCCGGTGTTCACCGTAATCTTGGTGTACATATATCAAAGGTAATTTACCAAGTATTGCATGTAAAGCTATGTTGTTTTCTGCATGGTCAGTTAGTTCCTATATAGTATCTATTTGGAAAACTTGAAGACAGGATTATGGTCTCTTGAAATGTGAACTTTCTAAGAGACTAGTTCTAAAGTTAACTGGTTTCAGTTTCTTTTGGGGGTCGTACACTTTCTGCTACAATAGCTGTTTTCTACTTGCACATTGACTGAATGATTCTCAATGCAGGTAAGATCACTAACACTTGATGTCAAAGTGTGGGAGCCGTCTGTCTTAAATCTGTTTCAGTCACTGGGAAATATTTATGCAAACTCCGTTTGGGAGGAGTTGTTGCATTTAAGAACTTCCTTTACCGGTGATGACATGGCTAAGGGGTAATTAATTCACCTTTGATATGACTCGAACCATTTTACAATCCTTCTCTGCTTTTTTTAATAATGCTAAGAGGGCTGGTGCCTTTTGTGATATAGTTATCCAAAGTCAGATAGACAGAAGCTTTTCCATATAAGAAAACCAACTCATGATGATCCTATTGCTGTTAAGGAGCAGTTCATTCATGCTAAGGTATTTTCTTAAAACAAATATGGTAAGGAATTACTGGTGATGAGTAACAATTAACCGAACCGATTTATTTTGGTTAATGAGGTTAGAGGTTTTCGGTATTCTGGTTGGTTCGGTTACGGTTAACAGTTTAAAACTTGATGAACCAAATTAACCGATACTTTATATATATTTTATGATTTATTATAATTATTCTTTATATTTTTTCTGGCTGAACCAAACTAAGTGACTAATTCGGTTGGTTCAGTTTTGTATATTTAAAAATTTGATATTTCGGTTAATTTGGTTAATTCATTCGGTTTGGTTAATGAGCTAAAATTGATATGGTTTATTTGGTCCGGTTTTGACTTGAACCGACCGAATGCTCTAGGAATTACTGCATATAAAGCATGTTCCCGATACTAGAAGGTACATATTCCTTGTCAATATTAACGGTTTCTTTGTGATCCAGTATGCAGAAAAAATATTTATTCAGGCAATAAAGGATGAGCAGCATCTCCTTCCAGTGGCGGAACAAGTACGGGAAAGGGTCCACAGTAATGACAAGAAAGCAGTTTACCGCCACATTGTTTGCTCTGGAGCAGATATCAATGCCATCTCTGGGCAAGCATCATTTTGTACATCCTCATCTTTGACCTCTGTAATTCAATAGGAAGAGCATTATAACCTTGGCCTCATCTTTGATTGCTTTTCAGGTGACTCGCTGGACAATCCCTTGACAAGCTACATGAAGTCCATAGATGAAAATGAAGAAGATCAGCCTCTTAAAGATTTTCCTGATGGCTGTTCGCTTCTTCATCTTGCCTGCTTAACTGCTGACATTGGCATGGTGGAGCTACTCTTACAGTATGGTGCAAACATTAATGCTTCTAATTCAAAAGGACAGACACCATTGCATCAATGCATCATGAACAAGAGACCTTCCATGGCAAAGTTGCTTCTCATGAGGTTACTTCTTTTTTTTTAACTTTGCTTTAGCATCTTATCTTTAATCTATGACAGCTATCAATTTAAGGTTTTTATTGTTCTTGGTATCCATTTCATCATCAGTGCACTCCATAAGTAGGTAAATTATTATACTATTGTTCCTTGAAATTTCTTTAAGCTCCATTAAACATGGATTTCATTCTCAACAAGAAACGGAAAATACCAAAAAGTTCAAATTCACAGCTAATAATATTGATTCAAGGGCATTTACTATGGAATCTAATATACCCGCCACTCTCTTCCCCTTGAATCCTTGTTTTCAGCAGTATTTCGAGCTAGGGATCTTACATTTCAGTGAAATTGCATTTAGTGATCTCATCTTTAACAGAGTCTTCCCCTTTATTATTATTATTAAGTTAAAGGACCTTAAAGGGTAGTCAGCCATTATATACATGGTGTATGTAGTCATTTTCAAAGTTGTAAATATGCATCTCTGATTTCCAAAAGACCACCACTATTATTTGGGTTATTAATATTACCCCTATGAGTTTAGGTTCAAAGTTCAAACTACTGTTTTCCCTCATATATTCAAAAAATTACTTTCCCCCCATATTTTAGTTTTCTTTAACTAAAACCCTCCTTTATAAGGGGTTAAAATTCAATTATGTAAAACATGTTAAGGGGAAAATAGTATTTTTTCAAAATTGAAAGGAACGGTAGTGCGGATTTAAACTCATAGGGGTAGTAATAGTAATTAACCTTTATTATTTATAGATGGCGAGGATTTTCAAAGTGAAAATTTTATTTTTGGATGCTATTTATCCCGAAGAATGTCTTTTTCCATCTTTTTATCCTAGAAAACTACTTGAGAAAATCTTAATCAAACATGGTATGTAGTAGTTTGAAATAAGCAATTCCTTTAACAATTACCAGAGCTCCAAAGGAAAATCATAGTTCAAGACATAGCCTTAGCATTTAGTTGAATAAGCTGACTAAGCTCGATTGTACTATTAGATGTAAGCGTAGAACCGTAGGTTAAAGGTCATGGGCTGCCCTGGTGTTTTTTCCTGAGAAAAATATATGAAGAATGCCTTGGCAGGGTTTTTTCATCATTATGTCATGCTGTCACGTCACTTTATGCTGAGTGTTTTACTTATACAATAATGCAGGGGAGCAGATCCACAGGCTCTTGACAATGTAGGAAATACCGCGCTTCAGCTTTTATCAGAATCAGCCATTGATGACGGTGAGCTTGTTATTCTTTTAACAAAGTAAATGATGATCACTCGAAAGAAAAAATTGTATCATACTTTAGAAAATTCTGAAAATCAGATTCCTTGTCAAGCAAATAACCAAACATTGTTGGTCTAGCTAGGTTATGTTTGTTCAATCTGTCATATCCAGGAGTGTGTGAATATTGAGTTCAGTATCTGTAAATAGTTGCCTTCCTTCTCAGAGTGCCACTTTTGTTTCTTGGGACTCTGTTAGATTGTAACTTCAAATGTTAAACTACTTTGTATATAAACTACTCTGACAATTTACAGAGCCTCAGTTTCAGTGAATCAGACAAATTATTGTTTATTAGTTCCATATCGCTGTCATAGTTATAGATTAAAGAAATATACATTTATTTAAGAGAATTACTATGACCCTGAGGTTACAAAAAAATTACTGTTTTGTCCCTGCATTTTATTTGAAAAAAATCATCGTACCATATAAGGATCATATGGTTTGCATGCTACATTACAATTGAATCAGATCACTTGATTGAATGCAGAATCCTAACCCCGTTGCCTCTTAAGTTTGCATGCCTCCACCTCAGTTCTGCTGTGGCTTAGTTTTGGGTTGGATTTAACCGGCGATCGCCGTTATAGCCTTTGCTCGGTTGGGTTTCTGTTACATGTTTGCATGGCCACACATATCTTCTTTTAAAGAAAAAATGCATTCCCATGAGAACTAGCTTTCATACCCCCCACTTCAAGATTGTTCTGCGTATTTTGCTTCCACCCAGCTTCTTCAGTCGAGCGTTGCATGCTCGGCAACAATTTGTGGAGAACAGGAGTTGGTAATTCACAATGTCCTGCACAACAACATCAACTTTCATCGTTAGGTTATTAGTCCAATGTCACAACTCAATTCAATTATTTTTTTTGAGAAAAACTCAATTCAAGTTTAATTTGATAAAAAATTACAATTTTACCAAAAAAAAAACACAATAAGTAAACAAAAAATCAGACCAAAAACTGAATTACTTATGTAACTCGTTTAAAAAAAATTTACAACTAGAGGCCTTTTCATTCCATTTTATTTAACGATGGTAGATGCAGAAAATAGGCAAGCAAAACACTATAGCTCACGCAATAACTGAAAAGACCACAAAAGAACGGTATATAACGAGTATAAAAACTGTAAATTCTTACTTGACAAAGACTAGCCGAGGATGGGCCAGTTTTCGTAAGTCAATAGCTGGTGAACCAAGGTTCTGTGACATAGCAGCAACTTAAACACCTATGCAGTGCCAACTCCTTGATTAAAGAACTATCAAGTGTTTCAAGCCTTCATGTAAGAGCTACACCAAAGTTCCCAGTAAGCACTGATAAATTTCATTGGATTCAAAATATCTAGAAAGAAAAGAAAACACCCTTTTCATACAACATTACGACAAAATCACAAGAAACAACTAATCAAATTAATAATAGATGTGAATTCTAAAGATCTTTTTGAGTTAAGAAAAATTTGTACCATGTTAATTTTCCAATTTCTGCACTCCAGTAATCAGGCTCTAGACGAGCGGCTTCCAGTGTTGCTTGATTTAAGAAATTATTCTCAAGAATTAGTAATACTTTGATCCTCGTTGATTAAATCATTTAACGCGATGGAGTCGGGAACCCATCTCAGCCTAACCATGCTTTCAAGAACTGTCAATGCTTCATCTGTTCTTCCTGCTCTGTGGAAACAACATACTAGAACTCGACAAGTAGCAACACTGAGTGTGATTCCTTGCTCCTCAACTTCATCAACTAATCTCAACAGTTTTGAAATATTTTTATGGTAGTACAGGGCATCAATTAGTACAGTGAAAACATGTTTACCTACATTCACACCCTTCAATAACAACTCATCAACCAGCTTTAAAACTTTAATCCAGTTACCTTCTTCTAGGTAAGCATCAACCATCAAACTCCAGGCCACATTGTCAGGCTTGATACCACTTGCGATCATCTCGTCAAAAAGGGAAAACATCTTAGATCTATCACCAACACGGTTATAACCATGTAAAAGTGTTGTGTAAGTTAATATATTTGGCATCACATTCTTTTTCTGCATCTCTGAAAAGAGCTGTTCTGCTTCTTTAATAGCTCCTACCTTGCAATGATAGTCGATCAGTGTTGTATATGTTACATGATTTGGTGTAATATGCTTATCAACCATGTCATTCAACAGCTGGTTAGCATCAACCAGCTTCCCCAACTTGCAGAAGCCATCAATCAGAGCATTGAAAGCAAAAGTAGAAGCAATACCCTTATCCACCATTTCCGAGAATAAGGATAGAGCCTTTGCTGTATTTCCTTCTTTGCAACATCCATCAATTAAGGCACAATAGACGAAACTATCAAGCGGAACCCCCTCTAAATTCATTTTGTCCAGCAACTGAAATGCCTTAGTTAGATTTCCAGATTTGCAAAATCCATCAATCATTGTAGTGTAAGTTACAGTGTTACGCTCTAAACCCCTTTCAGGAATTCCATCAAATAATTCCTGGGCCTTCCCAATTTCACCCGACTTGCAAAGTCCATTGATCAGGGCATTGTACGTGACAATGTTTGGACAGATTCCCTTTTTATACATCTCATCATGAAGTTCAAAGGCCTTATCTATATCACCTTCCTTACACAAGCCGGAGATGAGAGAAGTAAAAGTAAAGACATCAGGAACTAAATCCTTGTCGAGAAGTTCAGAGGACAGCTTTATCGCTTCCTGAAGTTTCCCATTCTTCGAGAGACCTTGGATGAGGATGCTATATGTATGCACATCCGGGATAACTCCTTGCTCAAGCATGCATCTAAATTTTGCAAAGGCTTCAGAAATATTACCCTCCTTGCAGTGCCCATCAATCAAGGCCGTATAAACAACGTCATTAGGTGTTATACCGCAATCTAGCATCTCCGTAAAGGATCTCTCCGCTGCTTGTAATTCCTTAGCCTTGCAATATCCATGAATAAAAGCCCCATAAGTATAAACATTTGGCTTTACACCCTTCGTAGCCATTTCAACCAAATAACTTCTCCCTTCTTCCATCTTTCCGGCCTGGCAGAGGCCAATTATAACAGTGTTATAGCAGAAGACATCAGGTGCTATCCCTTGCTCCTTCATATTTTCGAAAATCTTCATTGCATCCTGAACTCGACCTTCCTTGATGTGACCTTTTATTAAAGTTGAGTAGATTACAACATTGGGTTTCATACCCCTAGAAATAATTTCCATAAACACTCCATTTGCCCGTGTAAGGTCTCCACAGTAGCATAGACCATTCATTATCACACCAAATGTGTACAAACTAGGTGCCAAGTTCTCTCTCTTTGTCTCAATTAGTAACTCATAAGCCTTTACCATATCTTTCACCTTACAATATCCTTCGATCAAACCATTATATGTCTGAACATCAGGTTTTATGCCAATTGCGGTCATTTCACTGAAAAGAGCTTCCGCCTTCTCCATATCACCAATCTTTCCCATCCCATGGATAAGGGCATTATACGTATAAACATTTGATTGAATTCCATGAGCAAGCATCTCCTCCTTGACCTGTAAAGCTTCTCCAACATCACCTTGTTTCACAAGCCCATTAATCAAAGCCGTATAAGCAATAAGATTAGGTTTCAAACCCTTACTATACATTTCCTCCAACAACAACTTCCCTTCTTTCGATCTCTTCTGCTTACAAAACCCATCAACAAGTGTAGCATACGTATAATTATCTGGGACCAAACCCTTATCAGCCATCAACTCCTTGAGCTCCAAAGCTTCAGCAACACACCCAACTCTACACAACCCGGCAATCACTACGTTATAAGTAACCAAACTAGGACTACAACCCTTCTTTTCCATATCAAAAAGCACACTTTTACCCTCCTTAACACTCCCTACTCTACAATATGCATTAATCAAATTAGTATAACTATAAACATCAAGTACTAATTTCCCCTCCAACATACCATTATAAACTTCCCAAAACAACTCCAATTTATTACCTTTTAACAAATCTTTAAGCAAAGAATTACAACAAAACAAACCAACAGTAAACCCATGTTTTTGAGCACCTAAATAAACACTAACAGCCTCATTTAAAAATCCATTCTTCCTATACCCATCAATCAAGATTTCAAAAACCACTACACTATTACTACTATCACTCTCATTAAACCCTTTAAAACACTTAATAACTGACTCCAAAATCTCCAAATGAGGCTTATGAGTACCAACCATGCATTCCAAAACATTGCTAGCAGGACCAAAAAGCTTGGAATTGCATAAAATAATAGCAAGAATTGAAAAGGAATAAAGATTTTGAGAAAACCCGGTTCTTGAATTGACCCAATTGAAGAAGCCATAGAGGCGTCTTGGGTCATGATTGACCCGGTTATCTTTAAGAACAGAAAAAACAACATCTGGGTTAATTTTACTAGGTAACAGTGGTGATGATTCTATTAGGTATTGCCAGTTATTTTGCTTAAGTAATTGTGTGATTTCTTTTACTGTGTTGTCGTTTTGGTTAGGAATTGGTGTTGTATTGGTAGTGAATGAATTTGATTTGAGAATTAGGGCTCTTGCTCTTGAAATTAGGGTTTGATTATTGAAGAATTTGAGATTTTTATGAGTGATCATTGTACCCATTTTACAAAAAATGGGACATCACTGATTTTTCACAAGAAAGAACAGAAGCAAAACTACAGAGAGAGAACTGGCGGAAGAAACGACACCGTTTGAAACACTCCTGTCTTGGGCCATAGCTGAGCTACGGGAGTGAAAGCTACTAATATGTGGCCTTAAATGGAGGCCCGTGGGCTTCAAAATCTTAGTCTTGCTTAGGCCCAATCAAATATCTATATGGAAACATTATATTACATATGATTTTAATTTATTTATTTTGCCTAAAATCCATTTTCAGGCAACCTTATTGCAACTTAAGAATATAATATTTTATATATTGGAGTCTAGGAAAACTCGAGCTAGACGAGAACGACCGATGAAAATCAATTTGGGCTTTATGCAGGTTTTTATTGGGCTTTGTGCAGAGAACAAATCCATAAATAATAAACTTTTCAATTTCTAGCTATTATTATTTAACTTTACTTTTTGTTTTTTTGGTTTTAAACTAAAATGGGATGCGAATGAACTACAGTTTCGTGTATGAAGATGAAAGTTGTCACATAAAATGAATGAATGAATGAGAAATTGACAAAAACAGTGGGCTCAACATGTCTTGCTTTGAAAGGGTAAGAGTTGCTATACTGAACTTGGTTTTGGTTTGTTCACACTTTCAGCAATATAAACATGTGCATTTAAACTATGCAAATTCATAAATTGCAACAATTTCTAGCTACTTCCCCCTTATTAGTGTGATCAATCAATTTTCAAATCAATTCTTACATTCATATTATTACACTTTATTCTATTCCAGTCTTGATTAGATTATTTTATTTTATTTTCCTTGTAAAAATGTTATAAATGAATTATATCTAACAAGTTTTGTGAATTTATAACCTTCTATATTAACAATGTGAGAATTTTTTGAGTGGTTTATAGAATTCAAAACTTTGATCTAATTATTTTGGATTCTATGGAAGTTAGTTGGACTATTTGATAGTTAAATCCTAACTAGTATAATATTATTGATTTTAATCAGTGGGATAAGTAATAGGACTTTATTGATTATTGTAGAATGTTTGAGTTTGAACATAGAAGACTACAAAGGATAAATTTCAACCATAAAATCATACTTACCCATCATCAAATATAAGGTGCATGAATGCTACTAAAATTGTCAATGAGGAAGACTACTTGCATGCCACGTGTAGGAGACATAATACATTAATAGAAGAAGAAAAAACCCTACTCCACCAAGGATCCAAATTAAAACAAGATAAAAGGAATAAAGGAAAGAAATAAAAGAATTTAATTACAATCAAAATTTACACGTTTGTTTTCTGAGTATATATATTGATAAAAAAAATGAAAAGTTGAAAATGAGAAGGTGAAAAGGGTATAAAAAGTTGTAAATTGCACACGTTTTGGCAAATTGAATTGGTGTTGGTTGGACCATATTTATGCAAATATTATGAATTTGATGTTGAAAGATGAAAAAAGAAAGACAAAACAAGAGGAAAATATGCTTATGCTGGGGTTGTAAAGTGGTATAGATTAAGGTATACAAAAATGAAACCAAATTGGTTCAATATATCTTGATATTATAAACAAAAATTATTCGGTTCGGTTCGGTTCGGTTCAGTTTTAGACATAAAAATAGTTAAGTTCTAATGTAAATATGAAAAAAAAAATGACCAAATTAAATTGAAAATGAAACTGAACTAAACAGTTCTGTTAAAACTTCATTAATTTTTTAAAATTATAGTCCAAATTGATTTTGAAAAATGAATAATTTTAATTGGGTTCGGATTGAACTAAATGCACACCTTCACAGAGATGGTAAATGTAGCATTATTATTGATGCATTTTCAGTGCCGTGTTGAAAACCCATTCCTTTTACTAGCAATAGCATTCATTGTTTATCACGTTAAAATGGGACTTACTCGTCCTACTTTGATTTTATTGTCTTTAAATAGAAAAAATAGTTCCTTTTATATACTATATGAATTAATAGTAAAAACTCTATGGACCGAATGCAATCGCATATATGTACTAGGGTTGAACAAAAATTATACAAAATAAAGGATTGAAATTCTCTCAAGTTTAAAATGAATTTGAGGGGTTATGTTCACGATGTACACCGTTCATTATAAAATGAACGGTGTAAATTAATTTGATTAAAATTATACTTTTTTTATCTACACCGTTAATTTTATAATGAGCGGTGTAGATCATGAACATGACCCTCTCAAGTTCAAAATGAACTTGAGAGAATCCTAATCCCAAAATAAATTATCAGAATTTTCATTCATAAGTTATTTAGCAATCTTCTTTAAATGCACGTATATACATATGATTCACTTATTTAATATGAATATGCGACTCTTTCAAAACAAAATAAAAAACACTTCTTGATCCGTCTTTTTAAGTTGTAACATCATTTATGTTAGTCAAATTTCATATTTCAATAGTAAATTAATATGTATATTTGCTCATATTATTTTACGATACAATATCATAAAAACATTCAACGATTTTCACAATATTAGGTAAATGGCATACAATAAAACTAAAATTGATTTCACACAAAATCAACCAATTAAGTAGTGCCAATTATCATTAGTCTAAATGTAGTAACAAATTAATTTGAAGTATTTGCAGAAATATAGTGTAAAACAAAGATGTATATAACACCACATGCCACATTGGCATGTGCATAAGGTCAACAGAAGGCACTAAGAGCATGGATGGGGTTAACAAAAATGGATTGAGGAGGTGCCTCTTAATGAAGCCTTGTTTTGTTGTCTGCCATAAGAAACCAAACTCTAAAAAGTTTCATTTTAAGTGATTTCGTAAGGAGCATGGGATTAGGTGTTTAAGGCTATAAATAAACAAAGTGTAAGCATGTTTGTTTCTTATTTAGTTTCAGTAAACATAACCCTAAAACATTAGTGGTATATATTCACCCCAATCTGCTTCAGTTGAGCACACAGGTTTGTCTAGGTATGGCCTGGGTTAGGTTAAGGTCGACCAATTGCCTATGTTTTTAGCCTCGGTTCAGTACATGTATTAAGGTTGGTCTTTCACTCCTTTGTTGGATGACTGCACTTTCTGGAATAAGTTGAGTTCGCTGCCTAAATATACCTACTTTTGGGGCTTGTATTTTTTTTTCAAACATTGAGTTTCATATCGAAATAAATCGACTACAAAATTCTAAATGCTAGTCCCGATATATGGGCTAAAATTTACATCAAACCTTCCAAGAGCTTTTTCAGTTACTAAAAGCCACTTAACACACTTTCAAAAAAACAAAATATGTAGATTTAGACAAATGAATATAAAAATTACAAGTTTCAAATATCGCAACATAAAAGCCATAGATCTATAATGATCTAAAACTTAAAATTTGTAAACATTTAAATTTGTAAAAAACTAATCTTCTAATGCGCCGGAATATATCGGAAAAGTCGCCAAAGACGCTGGGAAATACATTATTGACGCCGGAAAACCATATGAAGATGAAAATGGGATAGGAATCCGCTGGGGTCACCTCTCTTCTTTCTTTCGCGAGTTCCAGCCATTCTCCTTCAATAATTGGGACCCATAAGGGGTTAAAAAGAACCCATTTTAGGGTAAATAGAATAAAAGGAAAACTAAGAAAAACTAATATAAACTAGGTCTAACGTCTTAAAAAACCCCGACATTTTAGCCCCTTTTCAATCATACCCTGACGTTGAAAATTTGTCAATTTTACCCTATTTTGCATTTTTGTGTTTCAATTGTATCCTGAAAAATTAAATTAACGTCTTTTTCGTTTGGAATTTTTTTAAAAACATTCTCCATGTCTAGCATATATTAATTGTACGTTTTTAAAATTTATTTAAATTTAGTAAAATTAATTAAGAATTTAAGTTAGTGTTAATATGATTATGGGTTTTAGTTAGTTTTTTAAAATAAAGGACTTATTTGTACTTTTTTGAATAAAAAAGAATTTAATTTCATGTTTAAACTTAGTTAATTGAATGATTTCATCATTTAAGTTAAAAAATTAATAAAAATTAAAAAATTGGGGTACAATTGAAAACGGAAAATTCAAAAGTGGGTAAAATTGACAAATTTTCAACGTCGGGGTGGAATTGAAAAAAAATTAAAGGTGAGGGTTTTTTGAGTGATTAGGCCTATAAACTATGATTTGTAGAAAAGACGCCATTTATTTGTTGCATTATGAAAAATTTGGAAAAGTTTGGAATTTGGGGAGGTGATATTGGCTACAATATGGTCAAAGCCACCTCCCTAAAATGCGGTGCCGGTAGAGGAAAAAATGAGGTTAGGGTTTCTCTTTAGAAGAAGAAGTTCGGAGCTTATTTACGCTCACCATCGTTGATGTATTAATTTTGTCAAAAATTTTAGATTTTAATTTTGGCCTATAAATCTTTTCAGTTTAAATTTTATAATTAATAAATTTTTTGCCGTCTATTTTTAAAATATAATAAAAATAAATTAATTATAATATTATTTCTATTCTTCAACTAGCCAATTATGTTTATAATAAAGTTTTAAGAGACCGGTAAATATTTTAAATCACATTTCCTGATTTCATATTTGTCTTCACATAATTTGAAATGTAATAATTAAATAGTATAGGAATATTCATATTTCATGTCTTACATTGAAACCGATAATAAATAGCATAGTATATGTATATTAATAGTATAGTAAAGTATAGAGTGTGTGTGTGTATTTATATATCCTTTTAAAAAAAACTTGTATAATATAAATGCTTAAAAATTGATAAAATCAATTTTAAACTATTGAATCTCATAAAATCCTATATTAATTCATAATTATAGAAAGGCCAAATGACGTAAAAAGCCAAACCTTTTATAAAAGTTTCACAAAAGTCCTAATCTTTTAATTTTGTCGATTTTGGCCAAAAACATATTATTTAATTTCAATTGTGGCCAACTCTCAATTTGATTTCAATTTGTCTATATGACGCCTACGTGGCATTGACATATATTGAAAGGTCAGGATTTTTGTGAAATCAAATAATCAGTTTTTGGCCAAAATCGATAAAATTGAAATGTTGGGATTTTTATAAAATTTTTGTAAAAGGTTTGGCTTTTTACGACCTTTGACATTATAGAAATAAGTGATCCAAGAATGAAAAGATGATAAAATAATGTGGATGGTGGAATATTTACTAGGTCTATGAATTAAAAACAACTATGTGATACTAGGTGTTGCATAGAGGGAAGCAATTACAATAAATCTTCCAAACTTTTTTTATTTATTCTCCTTTTCAAATTTTAACAACGTCATGTGTTACACAATCCTCTGGGTATTAAATATAGTATAAGCTTAGCACACAAAATGTTTAAATCTTGACTAATTATATTTATTGATTATACATACATTCAAATGTTGCTTCCTCATAACAATCACTAATATATAATTATGCAAATTCACACAAAAAGGTTAATTATGCAAAAGTTTAGCCGGTACCAACTTACATTTTAAATTCATCTTAAGGACATAGACGGTGGAATTGTCATTTTAATGTATTTTTTATAAGAGAAAATGTTAATATTTGAATAGGTATAGCATGTCATTGGCTTTCTTGACAAAGACAGATTGCTGAAATATGCCTCCTACATTTGTGAAATTTATGTACTCTATTTATTCAACTATATTATGGCTTATTTTCCTTATATTTCAATTATATAATAAAAATTAGGCTTAACCATGGAAGAATTCCTCATATTTCTGTTTTTTTTTATGATTAAACTTTCAATATCATCAATTTTAGTTTGTTTTTCAATTTTTTATTTCAATTATAGTCATTTATTTAATTTAGACTCGGAAAAAGTTCAAATACACCTTTCATGTTTAGAATTTTTGATGATAAAACGCATATTGGAACAATAAAAAGCAATATGAAGAACATATTTGAATCTTTTTTCACTTTAATTTGAACAAATGACTACAATTGAAACTGAAAATTAAAAAATAGCTAATAGTGTAGATTTTGAAAGTTTGGACCATAAATGAAAAAAAAATGTGAGATATTTTTAGATGATTGAATCTAAAATTATACTATAATATAGCTCTATTTGAATTGATTTTTTAAAAAATATTTTTTTTTTATTAAAGGTTTAATGGTGTTAAAAATTTAAACTTTGTTTAATCTTTTTAAAACTTACACAAACATTCAACAATAAGCTAATTAGTATTTTATTCGGTTAAAATTTGTATTGTTCAAAAGTAAGGGCTGTTATTAACTGAATGGCTTGTATAACTCTAGATAGTCTGTGTATAGTGCAAGGAAGCAAATGCAAGGCTAATTTTCTTTTTGTTTATGTAATTTTTAATTTCTTGATGTTTTGTGTGAGAATTGAGATGGAGTTAACGTTTGAACAAGAAAAATAATGTATTCAACAACTTAGGTCATAGAAGTTATGGGCATACACTACACAATAAACACATGAAAAAAGAAGACACGTGGGATGTAGGGTTTATATTTAGGGTTTTGAATTGGATATGGATAGCTTTATTTATGGCCTTATTTCACATTTCACACCACCACCACCAACATCAACTACCACTGCCTATGCCCCGTCCACGTTTTTCCCTATATTCAAATTAATCACCATATATATATTTATTTACCACATTCTATTTCACTCTTGAATTTACAGTAATGCTAATCGTAATCTTTTAACAACTAGATAATTTGATATCAACTTGAAATTATAGCAGTTATAATTATAAATATTTTTAGAAAATAATAATTTGAGATATAACAAGATGTTTACACTAAATATTTACCTCTATTCTATCCAGCATAAATAATTCGATAGAAAAATAATAAAAAGTAAAAAATGAATATTTCTTTTCTAGGTCATCAATTTCCTTTTTGAGTTTTCATAATCACAATAATAAAATTATTTAATTTAAAAAAATAACATTAATGTAAACCGAAAAGCAAAATAAAATGAGGGTGAATGGATGTATATGGTCATTAACCATTTTTCCATTCACCTATTTGTATTATTAGATTTTTGTAATAATTTTTTTATTATGTAGTTTTTTTGTGTTATTTCTGGTTGTGTTGATGTTTTTTCCAAAAAAAAAATTATTGTTTTTGGAGATCATATATGATGACTCTCTATTATTCCGGTTTGCATATTGCAAGTTTTTAATGGATCAAACTATTAGTTTAGTAGCTCTAGTGCAATTATATAATTTAAACTTCTAAAAAAGCTATAACACAATCTGTGATTGAAAGTGTTCATGTTTGTGGTGAAAACATCTTATTCTAAGTCAATTTGTAAGATTTTATTTCAAAATTTATACTTGTAACTGCAAGATTTTGAGTTGATTTAAATTTCTATAAAAAATAATATAATTTGTTTATAAATCGTCCTACACACTTGAAAATAAAAAAATATCAACTAGATTATAAAGAAATTGCAACATGTAATATTGAAGCGGCACGGAAGTCTTGATAAACTCAAAAAAAATATAAGAAAGACCGCAAAAACACACTAAAGTGACAATAAAAACAAATTGAAACAGAAAAATCTCAAATACGGAGTAGTATTGAAAATAAAATAAAAAATTAACATAAAAATATACAAAAAGGATATAACCATGTTGTATTTAAAGTTCATCTAAACATTATTATAATAAATGGAGAAAATTAATATTTCTGTCCAGACAAATTATTCACGCTGCCAACGGAGGACAGTTGCATCCTCCACAAACAAATTAAGACATGAAAATGGAGTACTAAATGATAACGACGCATACATTTATATATCCGAATCAATGTTGATTTGGTGTTCTTGATTATACATATGTTTCGGTTTGGTATATACCAAGCATCTTAATTTATTTAATTTAATTACGTTCTTACGTTTGAAATTTGTGAAAGAGACTGAACTATTAGCAAAGACATAATTTAATACACTTTATGTTTGACATAACTTTACTATATAAGGTTTATAAAGATAATTAGCAAAATGATGCGAATAATTATATTTTATTTCCAACAAAGTTGGATGATTAATGTACCACACACGTGTTGTCATGCCATCGTGTCATGTTTTTTATGTTATCTTGCTTTGAGTGTTTAATTTAGTAATCACAATTTGACATTTCAAATTAGTTTAAATTGGGCTTATGTTATTGTTGATGATATCATAAACAAGTCTTGCAAACAAAAAAGAGTTGACAGCCAACAAGTAATGACAACTTAAATTGAGTTTTGGCTAATTAAAATTGGGAAGATAAGATTAGGACAAAATTGTTATCATTAGCTTTGATTAAACTCAGGATTCTAATTTTTTCTGGTTAGGAGAGGACATGTTATCATGTAAGATTGGTTAATTAAACTAATAACCACAAGTCATGACGCCCTTGGATATTAGTATATTAGTTCTAATTCTTTTTTGACTTCATTGATAGATTAAATCACTCTTCTAATATTTCATCACAGCTCTCTAATCTAGGAATTATTAAGATTCAATGTCAAAAAAAAATACAACTAAAATTAATTTTTAAAAATTATATAATTAGTGTTTGAACTTTTCTGAACCGATCTACTATTAGTATTTAAATTTAAATTTTTTATGTTAGGTATTTTAATTTTATTAAGAATTTATTAAATAGATATTTTATTTATTTGGTCATCAGTGTGTAAATTTGTATCACGATCCAAATTCTATTGATAAAATAACCAAAAAGTACTATAAAGTAAAATATTTAGAGAGTTCTTTTAAATAAAGATTTAATAAGGACTAAATGGAAAAAAGAAAATTAATAGTACGTGGACTTTTAAATGACTTTAGCTTAGAAATTAAATGTATATGCACTAAAGTAGGAGATTCAGAAAAATTCAGACATTCATGATATGATTTTACCATTGATTTATATAAGCTAGACTGTCATTTTAGAGGATCTAATAAGCTAGAGTAATTAGAAGTTTATGCTGCTATAGATTAACAGTGATAATGCATTAAAATATAAATGTTTATTAATGGACAATTAAAGTTTATTTAGTGCATTACTCAAGTATTAAGTGTCTCAATTCAAGGGATATAGAAGTGATAAGCATTGGAGTTTTAGATAATTATGGTATGAAACTATCTTTATTTAATTTCCTTACTAAGATTTCAAAAAAAAACTGAAATTATATAGTATGTACTACTAATTAATTAAGGGATGTTGGCCATATTATTAAGAGCAAATTACTATGACACCCCTTATATTTAACATAATTCACAGTTTAATCCCTCTTATTTAAAAATTAAACTATATAGCCCTTCATTTTTACTTTTGTCAACGATTTAATCCTTCCGTCCATTTTAAATGTTAGTCAACGAAGTCAACAAAACTATATGGTCCCCCACTTTTATTTTTGTCAACGATTTCACCCCTCATTTTTGTTTTTGTCAACGATTTCGTCTCTCAGATTTGATAATTAATTTACCCACAAATCCTTTGATTTCGTTGACTAAAACTAAAAATTGATGGAGGGATTAAAATATTGACGGAAATAAAAATGGGGGGCCACATAGTTTAGTTTTCAAACAGGAAGGAATAAAGTGTGAATTATGTTAAAAGTGAGGGGTTTTATAGTAATTTGCTCTATTATTAACCGCACCACAAACTTATTTCGATTTTTGTACAACACCCCTGTTGTTTCTCATTTTTCCTTAACAATAGGTGACCAAAGGCAAGGAGTCACCTAAGAGACAGCAAATTCTTAAGTGGACGGTGATTTTATATTCATCTTTGCTACCTAATATTTTTTACAATAAAGTATTATACTATATAATATATTAGTACGTATTATTAAGTGGATTGAATTCCTTAATTTCTCTCCATATGACTAGAGTAGAACTGTAGAAGTGTGCATCGAACCAAACCGAACAACAGTCTGAACTGAAAATGGTTTATTATAGTTTATTTTGAAATTTAAGTTGAATTTAACAAATCTCGAAAACCGAAAAAAGTTAAACCATCATTAAATTTAGGCCTAATGTCTTAAAAAACCCCGACCTTTTAGCCCCTTTTCAATCATACCCTGACGTTGTAAATTTGTCAATTTTACCCTATTTTGCATTTTTGTGTTTCAATTGTACCCTGAAAAATTAAATTAACGTCTTTTGCGTTTGAAAATTTGTTTAAAACATTCTACATGTCTCGCATATATTAATTGTATATTTTTAAAATTTATTTAAATTTAGTTAAATTAATTAAGAATTTTAATTAGTGTTAATTTGATTATGGTTTTTAGTTAGTTTTTAAAAATAAAGGACTTATTTGTACTTTTTTGAATAAAAAAGAATTTAATTTCATGTTTAGACTTAATTAATTGAATGATTTCATCATTTAAGTAAAAAAATTAACAAAAATTTAAATATTGGGGTACAATTGAAAACAGAAAATTCAAAAGTGGGTAAAATTGACAAATTTTCAACGTCGGGGTAGAATTGAAAAAAAGTTTAAAGGTGAGGGGTTTTTGAGTGATTAGGCCTTAAATTTATAGTTTTTGATTTTGATTTTTAATGTTTCTTAAAAAGAAAATTAAAAGAAGAATTATTTTTTGTGTTTATTAAAACTGCACTGAATTTTACCTCTCTAATTCGGTTTAATTTCTAAATTTGGTTGATTTAAAAAAAACAAATATTAAGCCGAGCTGAAAATCAATTGCACACTCCTAACAAAGGTATTACCCAAAGTTTTAGATTTTTTTTTTTCCACATATTTTATGTAGAGATGAAAATGGGGGTCCATAAAGGAAGATTTTTTAAATTTGTGTGCTGAATATTGATGAGCTGGTCTCAGTGTTTCCCCACCAATGCACCCAGAGAGAGAGAGAAAGTGAAAGTGGTAGAAAAGGTGGTGATTACAAAATTGAGGGATGTGAGCTTAATTAATGTTTAATTAATTAATGAAACAATAATTAATTAAGATGATTTAGTGTTTGTGTCACCTCTCTACATCATTTGTTACGCCAAACACACCCCACACCTGTCTTCTCTGTTTGTTTTACTTTTGCTCACACCAATGAGGATTGCCGCCATCATCATTATCCTTTTCTTCTTACTTCTTTATTCCTTTGTTTATTAAGTATCTTTGATCAACATGGAGTGGGATAGTGATCTAAACAAATTGTGCTATTCGCGAGTTATTTGAGATCGATCCGGAAAATTTTAAATCAATTTAAAAACTTCAAGTCGAGCTTGAACTACTCGCTTTTCATATCAAATCGGACACGAGTATCACTTACGGAATCCCGTGAGGTTCGCCAAGTCTAAATAAACTTCTTTTATACATAAACTTCTTGTATCACTTACGTACGGAAACCCGTGAGTCGAGCTCGAACTACTCGCTCCATTTCATTTTAATTGACGTTTTAGATAAAAAAAAAACAATTGTTCCAAATTATATGACAATTTACATTTATCAATGCATTTAAATTTTATTTTTCTCCACATGCCCCAATTTATTACACGCTACTTCTATAATAAACTAAAGTCAAATAATGATTGAGAAAGTTACTATAAAGACATTATAGTATAAAAAGCTATTTCCTCCGTCCATTTTTAGTTGTCGTTTTAGGTAAATAATTTTGTCCATCAATAGTTGTCACTTTAGAATTTCTATGTGATTTTTTTTATAATAGTATTCTAAATTTGACTTTCTTACTAAATCACTTCATTAAATGGTAGTTCAATTTTCAAAGCTAAATCATCCAATAATGGGTTAATCACTCTATTTTCAAAATTAAATTTTTCAATAGTGGAATTTATAAATAGGGTTATATTAGTCTTTATGTTTAGGCTTAATTCCTTAAAAAACTCCCACCTTGTATTTTTTTTCGTTTATATCCTGACCTTGTAAAAACACCATTTGTACCCAATTTTGAGTTTTTATGTTTCATCTCTACCCAAAAGCATTAAATTATATTCTTTTCATTTGAAAAAGAGTTTAAAACAATTTTTTATTTTTAACTTATATACTATTTAGATATTAATGTTATTAATAGTACAAAAATACCATTTTCTTCAAAAAATTAAAAAAAATAATTTTTTTTATTTTTTTAAAAAATATTTCCGAATTTTTTTTAAATTTTTAATTTTTTTTTTAAATGTTTCCGACAAACAAATTTAAAATAATAATAATTTTTTTAATTATTTTATAAAATTAAAAAAATTAATAAATTATTTGGATGTATTTGATTATTTTTTAAGTTTAAGGATTTATTTGTATTTGTAAAAATAGAAAAAAAGTATGTTTTAAACTCTTTTCCAACTGAAAAGAGTACAATTTAATGCTTTTGGGTAGGGATGAAACATAAAAACTCAAAATTGGATACAAATGGTGTTTTTACAAGGTCAGGGTATAAACGAAAAAAAAGTGCAAGATGGGGGGTTTTAAGAAATTAAGCCTTATGTTTATAATTTAAGACAAAAAAAGTACTTTTTTAATCTTATCAATCTAGCCTAAAGCGACAACTAAAAATGGACGGAGAGAGTACATGTTTGCTATATAAAAAGTGAAATTAAAAAGATTAATTAATATAAAATCACGACTTTTATACTGATTCATGAAAAAAAATATCTTTTAAAACGTGGCAATCGAAACCTTCGTTTATGTTTAAATTTAACATTAAGGATGTTTTTGTTGACGTAGCAGAATACGCGACAGATTCATCAGATGTCAAGTCAGTGAGGTTTCACTGAAAAATGTGTTAATGCTAAATTTATAAAAAAAAACGAAAGGTTGTGTCTGCGATTGTCACGTTTTAAAAGTCATATTTTTTTCGCGAATTAGTTTAAAAATCGTGATTTTTTATGTAATTCACCTAAATTAAAATAAAATAGATATTATTTTTATTTTATTTTTTTGAAAGTTTTAATATATAGTGTTAAACACAAGTGTACTTAATATAATCCATGATATATGATAAAAAAATTCATAAATTAGTTAAAGAAAATGATAGTTCTATACGATGTATTGAACAAGGGATCATTTTACTCCCTCAACTTGGCACAAAGTATCAAAAGAGTCTAAAATTAAAAAACATGATAAAAAATACCATGAACTTATCTAAACTGAATTAAAGATCCCCTACACTGACGTAACACCTTAATCGGAGATTGAAATTTTAAATTTTAAATAATCAACTCCATTTTACTCTAATTAACCTAATATAATTAAACATTTAACCATACTTGATATAACTTAATTAACATTTAATCTAAATTTTAAACTGATAAACACTACAAGAAAACAGGGCTTTAGCGACGGAAATTTCCGTCGCTAAAGCCCTCATTTCCGTCGCAAAACTGCATTTGCGACGGATTTGCGACGGATCGTATCCGTCGCAACATTTTTGGTCGCAAACAAAATTTGCGACCAAAAACGTGTCCGTGGCTAATTTTGCGACGGAATCGTCCGTCGCAAAAGCCACAAAGTCCGTCGCAAATGCGTCTCCAATTCATTTCGTTTGGAGACAAATTGGCGACGGAACTTGTGCATTTGCGACGGACAAGTCCGTCGCAAAAGCCTCAGCCTTCGTCTCCAAGGCTGAGGCTTTTGCGACGGACTTGTCCGTCGCAAATCAGCGACGGAATAGATCCGTCGCCAATTCATCAGCTTTTGTCTCCAAAAGCTGATGAATTTGCGACGGACAAGTCCGTCGCAAATTCCTTAATCCGTCGCAAATTTCAATTTTTTTTGGCATTTTTTTGCCGTTTTACGCTATTTTTTGCCGTTTTCCCCTGTCGTTTTAAATACAGTAATAACAATTCATTTATAAATTACAATCAATTGAAACTGATAAATAAATATATATATATATAAATATCAGAGTATAAATGTAAAGGTCAAAAAATAAAAATAAAAACCGTATATATGTGTGTAATAAAATAAGCTAACACGACACTACAAAGCTGGAGTGTCGTCATCGTCTGGTGGGGTAGGTGGGCGCTGTGGCCGATACTCTGCCGGAAGGTTAGGAATCATCCTGGCAATCTCCTCGCGTATCATCTGGGCCATGTTCGCAGCCTGCTGTTCCCGAGCCAGTCGCAGACCCTCCTGAATGCCGGCCTGCACACGGCGCTCGACCTCCTCGTCTGCCTGCTGCGACGTCCTAGAAGAGCTGCCTCGCTGCACCCTGCTGCTGCTTGGCCCGGCGTACCTGCTGCTCGCAGAACCCAACCCGTACACGCGTTTCTTCTTGTTGACGCCCTCGATGTCTAGAAACACCTGGGTCTCGTCCACTGCAGCAGGGGTCGAGGAGCTACCCTCTCCGGTCTGAGGCTGTGTCGCAGCAGCAAGCCTCTCAGTGATGGCGTCCTACAAAACAATAAAAAAGATATCAGTTTAGTTTTCAAGCAACCAAAAATGCATAACATATTACAAAGTAAACCTAATTTCTAACGAAATTTCGACAGCATTTCCTCTGTAATATGAGCATCACCCATTTTTCAGGGAAGTCCTGCAAGCAAATTCCAGTATATAATCCAATAATAAACATGTTTAACAGCTAACCAACAAGCATTTTCAATCTAATAGATCATTTCCGAATTATTAAATTCAACTTAGAGAATTACAAGTTTAATAAAAACTTACAGTCATATCCTGAGCCCGTTTGTCGACCGGCTTCTTGTCAGCCTTCGTGGAGTGAAGGCGAGTGTACAACTCCGTCGCACTCGGTTTCCGGCCAAGCTCCCTTTCCTAAAATAAAAAATACAATTCAATTAGTATCAAAATAAAATAAATACGTTATTTAAGTATTTTAATTACTGAATTTTAAAACAAACCATGACATCCATATGCTTCAGAGCAGAGCGAGATCCACCAGTATGGCGGACAGGTCCAGAACCGGCGCCCGCTGGCTCGCTCATCCGATTTGCTCGGGCGGTTTCTGACCTTTTTTTCTCTTTCTCTGAGTTCCAGAACGCGTTCCAAGCATCCCAGATGTCCTGGGTCACAGAAATATGCTTCTGTTGCGTCCTCCTCATTCTGTGGATGTTGTCTTTGTAGCGGTTGGCTGCATGGACCATGAAGACCTGTCTAATGACCTCCTCGCTGTACGCCGCACTATCCCACCAGAACTCTTTCTGCAAACAGTACAAACATGTTGCATTAGTTAGTTTTTAAAAAAAAATATAATTTAAACGTTACGAAGCTTTAAATTAAATTACCTGAAACTCCTGGAAGTAGAACTCCCTCTGCTCGGCTGTTAGAAAGCGCCATGCTGTTCCATTATCGAACCAGCACTTCCTAAAAATCTCCCGCATAGCCCGTGAAACAGGCCCAGAGTCGATCAACATCGTCCTGTGATTTTTTAGGCATAGTTTAGTATATATACATATTACAATTTAAACGTGAAAAACTAAATTGTAAACATACCTGCTAGGGTCCGGGTGAACCCTCGCCCTACCCCGGTCGTCCAGAACAGCCGGGGGCTCGCCAGGCTCACGCTGTTGCCGAGGCTGAACAGGTGCTCCAGCCTCTAACTGCTGCTGCTCCTCAGCAACGTTGTCATCGCCAGGAACAGGGTCTGATCCCCGTCCGCGTCCTCGGCCTGAGGCTGATCCTCGGCCTGTGCCTGATCCTCGACCGCGGCCCCTCATACCTGCACATACATCAATTTTAAATGTTCGACAAACAACCAACAGATTTATTAATAAAATTATACATTCCTTCGTGAAACATAAAACTATGAAATATTAATTCAAATTCAACAAGTGTACACATGAATAATATAAGTATAAAACATAAATTGGAGAAGCGTTAATACATCATCTTTAACAATTAATTAAGGTTTCAAAAATCTAGTGCATAAAATATACTAAACTACTAAAGTTCTTCGCTTTCATCTTCGTCTGATGAGGATGCGATGAACTCATCTTCTGTTTCTTGTTCAGGAGGCATGAACAACGCATCTTCCTCAGCTTCTCCAGTTTGATCAGCCAAATATGTCGGATTGTCTTCTGTTGCAACAATGAGAGGATTTTCTTCTATGTCATCTTGAAAGGCCGGGATAATCCCTTCGGGCATGTCAAGCTCTGATCGCGCCTTTATCCTGCAAACTGCCCACCAATTTATTTTATCCCTTCTTTTACTCGGATATGGCAGGTAATGAACTTGGTCGGCCTGTTCAGCTAAGATGAACGGTTCATACTTATTGTATCTCCTTCTGTTATTAATATCCACCATGTTGTATTTTTTGTTACTAATTGTGCCTGAATTTTGCGCTGGGTCGAACCATTCGCATTTAAATAAGACAGTCGTTTTCATTGGAAGCGCTGGATACTCTAACTCAATTATGTCTGTCAGAAATCCATAAAAGTCATTTTCGCTATCGACATATTGAGTTCCCCTTACGCAGACTCCACTATTCATTGTAAGTTGTTCCTCCCCATAAGCTTGAGTCTGAAACTTGAACCCGTTTACACGGTACCCCTTAAATGTTCTGACTGATCTAAGAGGTCCTTTAGCGAGACTAAGAATGAAGGGATTGGTACAGACAGTTGGATCTTGCACCTGAAGCGTAAAATTGTATTATAAATCGGAACTTTTACAGATGAGATTCGAAATATATTCTGTTAAATACTTACATATTGTTGAAACCAGCAGGCAAAGTCACTCTCGAACTTTGCTTCAATTTGCGAGGTGCTGATTTCAGGGTTTCCTCTACGCAACTCGCCTTCGAAAACCCTTTAGTTACGAAGAAAACAATAATTAGAAGCTAAATAATCATTGTTAATTACATTGACAGCTGTATTAAAGCTTACTCTCTGTAATTTTCAATTTCTGAACAATTCAACAGAACATATGTCCGGGCAGCAACAATCTCAGCATCTTCAAGATATCTCTTGCGGCAAGCACCCACTGATTGCCCTTGCGGCTTGAAAATCGATAGTCTCTCAACATCATCGTCGACTTCAATGTCACAAACTTCATTTCTTTGCAGCCGCTCAGGTATCATTGGGTCACCTTCTGAAAAATAATAAGCTGCAAACTTTGCGGTTTCTTCATTTAAGTATCCGCTACTAATGCTTCCTTCCACCCTCCCTTTATTGCTCACTTTTTTTTTCAGTTTTCTCAAATATCTGATTCCACATACGCCACAGTAAGTAAACATTACATGTTAATATATTGATACACAGAATTGAAAAACATGTTGAAATATTACCTTTCAAATGGGTACATCCAGCGATACTGAACCGGCCCTGCCATCATAGCTTCGTACGGTAGATGTACGGGTAGATGTTCCATAGAGTCAAAAAAGCTGGGAGGAAAAATACGTTCCAGCTTACACAATATCTTTGGGATTTCCAGCCTCATACGATCTAGATCTTTCTCTGTTAGAGACGTGGAGGTTAACTCACGAAAGAAGATACTCAACTCTGTTATAGGCTCCCACACTTCCTTCGGTAAAAGCTCACGGAGAGCGATTGGCATAAGTCTTTGCATAAAAATGTGGCAGTCGTGACTTTTCATTCCATGCATTTTCATACCGATTGTATCGACACATCTGGACAAGTTGGACGCATAGCCATCTGGAAATTTTATTAACTTTATCCACTCGAGCAAAGCCTTTTTTCCGTCCCTGTCCAAAGCATACATTGCCTTAGGAAATCTCCCAGTAACCGGATCTTTTGCTAACTCAGGCCGAGCACATATGTCATTCAACTCTTCTCTCGATTTTGCATGGTCTTTTGTTTTCCCGGGAATATTTAGTACAGTATTGAAAATGTTGTCGAATACGTTTTTCTCAATATGCATGACATCGAGATTGTGACGAATTAGATTCGTTTTCCAATACGGCAAATCCCAGAATATACTTTTTTTATTCCAACCATAATTTTCCGACTTCGCAGCATTATTTTTCTCAGCCCCAATTTCATATGCCTTCATAAATCCCAGACTGTCCACCTCTGCCAACAATTCTTCTCCGGTTTTCGGCTGTCCGAAACTATTGGTTACGGTTTTTCCTTTTCGGAAATGAGTTGTATTACGCCGGTACGGGTGACCACGAGGCAAGAACTTTCTGTGACAGTCAAACCACGACTGTTTTCTACTCCCTTTAAGCGTAAAAGCTTCCGTATTTTCCATGCAGTGTGGGCAAGCCAGCCTCCCAGATGTGCTCCAGCCAGACAACATCGAATAAGCAGGAAAATCATTAATTGTCCACATAAGTGCCGCTTTCATTTGGAAATTCTGTCGCCTTTGAACGTCGAATGTCTGCACTCCGAATTCCCACAGTTGGTTCAGCTCAGCTATCAACGGTTGCAGGAAAATATCCATTTGGTGTTTAGGATTTCGAGGCCCAGGGACAATAACAGTTAAAAACATGAACTCGTCTTTCATACACATCCCTGGGGGGAGATTGTATGGTGTCAAAATTACAGGCCATGATGAATAATTCTGCCCGAAGGCCCCAAATGGCTGAAACCCATCAGTACACAGGCCCAGTCTGATATTTCGAACTTCTGCCGCAAACTCTGTATGCAATTCACTGAAATGTTTCCACGCCGGGGAGTCTGACGGGTGACACATCTTTCCATCAACCATTTCGTGTTCTGCGTGCCACGTCATATGCTTGGCGGTGGCTTTAGAAGCGTACAACCTCTGCAGTCTCGGAGTTATAGGAAAATAAAACATTTTCCTATAAGGGACGTTAACTCGTCTTTTCACAGAATTTCCTTTAGGGGGCGGTTTCCACCGTTCGTGATCGCAAATTTTGCATCGCGTTAACTCCGCGTCTGACCCCCAATAAATCATGCAATTGCGGAAACAGCAATCGATAACTTCAACCGGCAACCCAAGACCTCTGACTATCTTCTTTATTTCAGCAAAGTTCTTTGGCATCTTGTTGTCCTCTGGGAGCAGCTCTTGTATAAATTCGGTCACATCATCTACTAAAGCTACTGACCCACTATGTCGACATTTGATGTCCAACATTTTAGCAGCTGCAGACAAGGGAGAATGTTTGCTATTACCGGGGCATACAGGTTCTTCGGCCGCACGCATCATATCATAAAAATGTTTAGCTTCATTATTCGGCTCCTCCTCCGTGAACACTACTTCTGGACCCGCAGCATCAATAACCATTCTCTGAACTGAGCTGAACTCGTCACCCCCCTCATATTCCATGTCAACGTCACACTCCGGCAGTTGTGTAACAGGACGGGGATTTAAAACATTTCCCTCCCCATGAAAAACCCAAACTTGATAATCTTTAACAAACCCTTTCTGCAAAATGTGGAGCTTCACTGTTTCGACATCTCGGTAACTCGTATTTTTACATCCCACCCTAGGGCAAGGGCATTTAATATCGGGCCCGCTCATACACGCTGGATGGCGTAAAGCGAAATTTACAAACTCTTGGACGCGCTCCTCAAAACCAGGGTACAGCAACCCGCCCTGGAGCCGCCTATACATCCAACTTCGGTCTGTATCCATTTCTGTAGCACGGATAATTAGGAGGGTTTTTGCTCGAGAATAGCAAAGTCAATGTAATTTACTGCTTTAAAGGTGTGGACCTATCCCATTCGCAAAACTGGCTCCCCTTAACTCGGCCACGATATATGCCTAGCAACGGAGAAAAATATTCGGCAGCCTTCCGGCGTCGTTCTCCTTCAGTGCGATATTTAGTATATGCGCCGTAACGCTAATTATATATTCCGCGAGGAATAAGCGTTACAAAACATATACTATACATCCACCCGGAGAACAAACGCTGGAAAACAACCAAATATTTTTCTACCGCTACTAGACATATATGGTTTTCGTGACCGAGTTACGGGAGGACCAGTTTTGCAAACTGTACAAACTGTACAATCCCGTGTCGTTCAATCTCTTGAACACACGAGACGGGAACTCTAAGGCTAGGTTTGCGATTTTATTCGGTGGGAATAAAATCGCGGTCAATTTAGGTTGAAAGTTGTAATTCAATAAAGTAAATAAAATAACAACAATAAGCAATAACACCTACTTGTTGAAGCGCAGAACCGCAAAAAATAGAAGAAACAGCAGGATCAGTCGGAACAACTCTACTAGCAACCGTCAACGAATACAAACCTATCATATTAATTAAATATTAAGATTTATCAATTTTGTTTTTCTAATTAAATTTTGGCAGCACTTCGCCTAAAAAATGAGCATCACCCATTTTTCAGGGAAGTCCTGCAAGCAATTTATGATACACAAACCACCAAACTACAATAAACAAACAAAATTACTAATAAAACTCAGTCCAATTTACTAATTAAGTTAAACAATTCACCTACCTATCAATATAACAACTTAACAAAAAAACCTAAGTTAATGTAACAAATATTAATCTCTTTTAATAAACTAATTAATCTAACAAAAAATATTAACTAAATAATGTAATAAATTAACCTAATTTCAAATAATTAACATAAACTAACTTTACCTAACAATACAACTAAAACTTTTACAACTAAATAAAAAATTAATTAAATTATAACTTAAACTATTAATTAACCTAATTATAAATATATCAATTTAAGTAAAAAAATTATTAACAATTTTACACAATTAATAATTAACCTTTAATTATTTGGCAAAAAAATAAACCTCTATGTAAATCGAATTTATGAATTTAAAATAATACTAAAATTAAACCTAACAATTTATCTAAATTACCAATTAAAATTAAACCTAAAATTTAATCTAATTTACAATTTAAACTAAAATAAACCTAAAATTCAATCCAATTTATCAATTAATTAAACTACAATCAACCCTAAAATTTAATCTAAAGTACCAATTTGAACCCTAAAATTAAACCTTAAATTCTGCCCTAATTTAATTATATCTAACAAAATATATTAATCTAACTAAAACATATATATATTAATCTAACAAATCAATTTAAAACAAATAACTAACAATTAATAAACAAATAGATAATAATGCAGAAAAAAAACTCACCGGAGAAAGGAAGGCGGAGGCGGCAGCAGGCGGAGGCGGCAGTAGGCGGAGGCGGCGGCAGCAACAACACCAGAAATGAAGAAGAAGAAGGCCGGAGGGGGAAGGCGACCAGAGGGGGAAGGGGAAACAGGAAGGCGACCGGAGGGGGAAGGCTGGAGGTGAAACGGCAGTAGGGGGAAGCGGCAGTAGGGGGAAACGGCGGCAGTAGGGTTTTTTTAAATTGCAAACTGAATGAAGAAGAAGACCTGGGAGTTAATAACATTCGATTTTAGCGACGGACTGAAGTTTCCGTCGCTAAAATGGAATCCTTTACGAAACGCACCGTTTAAATTAATGATTTGGCGACGGACACTTAAGTCCGTCGCTAAATTAGCGACGGACAGATTAAATCCGTCGCTAACGTCTCCACTGAAACGGAGCGTTTCATCATGGGCCACATTAGCGACGGACTTTTGTCATCCGTCGCTAATTTTCCTAAAAAAAAGGCGCCTTGGTTTCCCACCAAAACGCGCCAAATTCAGTGACGGATTAGCGACGGATATCCGTCGCTAATTGTTTTTTGGTGTATTTTGCGACAGTTTCTTAAATGGTCGCTATATCCGTCGCAAATGTGGCTGATTAGCGACGGATTTAGCGTCCGTCGCAAAAATCCGTCGCTAATCTACTGTATTCTAGTAGTGAAATTTATCTGGTTTTTCTTTTACACCACCACCACCATTGTCTCTGCTCCTTCACCTCTACCAGCCACCGTCCAAAATCCATCACCCACCGCAAAACACCAACCACCAATGAGTCTCCATTGAGAGATGAACTTTTCGTCTCTCACAAAGACGTCGAGCTCGTCTCTATGAGAGATGAAGCTCATCGTCTCTATCAGAAAGCAGATGGCGGTGAAGAATTCCGCCAGCTGCTCTTCAGATTAAAAAAAATTGAAATTGTTTGCAAAAAATATAAAACAATCCTTTATATTTTTAGTTAATATGATTTGATACATAGAGTTTTGAAATTTAAAAATTTTAATTGTTTTTTATCAGTTATTATGGATAAATTGAAAAATAAAAAAATTAAGATCATTTTGATTTTTTTGCTATTCAGAACCATTTTGAGAGAAAAAAAACCACTATCAAAATCGGAAAGTGTATCTCATTTTTTGGGTGAGAGTGGGGAGGGAGGGTTTTGATTCGATTTTGCTAAGTTCAGAACAAAAGTGATTTTGTTTTTAATTTTGGATTTTTTAATATTTTATGCTAAGTTAAGGGGTAAAATGACTCTTTGTTCAAAATGTATTTATAGCATGTGAAAAAAAAATGAACAAAGGTTCATTTGACCTCCTCAATTTGTAACGAAGTATCAAAAAAGTCCAAATTGGCAAACCAATATCACTTTTACCCTAAAAATCATATCAAATAGCCCCCTCCCCACTCTCACCCAAGAGAGTCAGACACACTCTCAGATTTTTTATGGTGGTTTTTTGATTAGAGTGGTATTTTATGGTAAAAAAGTTTAAAATAGTCCTAAATATTTTCTAATTTTTATAAATTAACACATAATAATCTAAAAAATCAATTTAACCCTTCTAATTTTAAAACTTTATATATAAAATTAATTCAAACTAAAACATATAGAACTTTTTTGTAATTTTTACAAAAAAAATTAGATTTGGAGATGGGCAACTGCCAGAATTCTTCTCCGGCAGCTACCCATCTATGTTAGAAGAGACAATCTCGTCTCTAACAGATGGAAGATTCTCTTCTTGTCGACATCTTCCTCGTATTCCAATTCACGTTCTTCAACCCAGTAGTTCTGCTCCGTTCCACAATTCACAGTAACATCCATTTGATTGGAATGACCGAAAAGTTTACTTCCACTACTCTGTTGCGGCTGTACACCGCCATTCATTCCCGTTGCTGAGGAAAAGATAATTAACTTTCTCATTAATCCAATATTCCAAGTCTCTTTTTGAACAAGATTTCAGCAAATCAAAAAAACAATATCACTCATCAAAAACCTAATCTTTACTTAATTAAATAAGATTTCCAAATATCATCGAATCAAAAAACATCAAAGGATTTGATTTCTGAGTATTGAACAAAGACGACGCTGCTAGCAGAGACGAGATCGTCTCTGTTGCTGAGAGACGAGCTTGGTCTATGTCTCTCTCGATTAGAAACGGATCCAGGAGGAAGGGTAGCGGTGGAGGAGGAGGAAAGGTGGCGGAGGAGGAGGGGCAATGGTAGTGGTGGTTAGTGGTGGTGGTGGTAAAAAGAAAAAACAATGGGTTTAGGTTAGGTAAATTAGAATAAATGTTTAATTAGGTTAGGTTAATTAGGACAAATTGTTAATTTAATTTGAGTTTATTGAAATTGACTCTCCAATTAAGATGTCACATCAGCATGAGGAGGTTTTTGATACGGCATTGACAAATTTGAGGTATAAGTGATACGATTTTGTTAATTTGGACTTTTTTAATATTGCGTTACAAGTTGAGGGGGTAAAATGATCCTTTGTTCCTGAAAAAAAATATGCAACGATAGTAATTACATGGTCCGGTAATAATTACCATTATTGCTTGTAGTCCTTTTTAAAACAGAGAAGATATTTTTAAAAAAGGAAAAGATATTTCTCTAAATAACAAAAGGAAATATGACGTGAAAAGCTGCTAAAAATAACGTCATACCGTAACGTTCCCACACCTTTACCTAACCACCGGTCACGCAACCATCGTGACAAGACGTAACGAACCTCTCCAAAACCGTCCAAACAAGCTCTCTGGCAAGTCAGATGAGCAGCCACGTGTCCTTTAGTAAGCCACGTTGCAGGAATCCATGGTTGGATAACTGAGAATGGTTGTAGTGACCATGTCAAAGTCGATTATGGCGGACTAATATTTTCCCACCTCTAAATGAAAAACTAGTTCAAATTTTCGGAGCCGTATAAAATAAGATATAAAATCATATGTTAATTGATTTAATCGAGCATAATTAATTAATTTTACTTTCTACATCAACTTAATGTTAGGTTCTACAAATAATTTATAACATGATTCATGTGATTAATACGTTAATTCCAATAGCACGGATACAATATGATGATTGTTGGGTTGAAGAGATAGATATGGTTTGTTCAAGAGAAAAGAAATCACAGAAGCGGAAGAAATATGTCTTATTAATGATGGATAATAAAATTTGTGAAAAACACTCAAAAACTTTATATTAAAGACTAAAATGAGTTTCCATTTTATTAAAAAATGAGTTAATTTTGTGGCTGATTTGTTGAACCTTTAATAAATAAACTAATCTTTTAACACTTTAAATAATATAATACTAATTTTTAATATATTAATAATAACAATTAATCAAATCTCAACAAATATATAATACTATTTTTTATGAGCTACCAACTAAGTAGCTATCAATAACAGTTTAACCGAATATAAGTCGAATAATTTTGTATCATCTTTTGTGACTATATGTACTACTTCATGTGATATAATAGTTCTCTTAGAATAATTAAACGGTATAACTAGAATTTTTCCAATAAAACTATAACTAAATAAAAATAAAGCAGAAGGTATAAAAAAGCCCTCGAATTTTTTTTAAAAGTATATATCAGTCCTTTAACTTTATCTGGGCATAATTAAGCCTCCATGTTTTTAAAATTGAACAATTAAACCTTTATTATTTTAAAATCGAACAAATAAATCCTTTTAGTTTACTTTTGGGACATTTACCTCTTCAAATTTTTGGTAACTATTTTAATTATTAAAATTATGTTTGAACTTTTATCCTATATGATTATGAGAGACATATCATCCATTAACGAGTGTTTCTAATGATGTTGGATGAAAGGGTTATTTGTTCTATTTGAAAATAAGGAGGGTTTAATTATCCCCTAAAAAAGTAAACGGGTTGATTTGTACTTTTGTGAAAACTACGAGCGTTTTTTTATACCTTTTACCTAAAAATAAATAACTTAAACTTCTATTTTACTACTGAGTTATAGCTCAAATGTTATAAACGTTGGGTACCAATTGTTATATCGTGAGATCGATTTCTCCTACAACACTCTCCTTTCAATTATCAAAAAAAACTTAAACTTTTTTTTTGACATTAAATAGCTTAAACTTAAACGGTAAGTAATTAAATATAAGTCTTCTTTTGTTAAGTATTTAAGCCGTCGAGTAATTTTTTGAATTTTATTTAGATTAATGAAGTTTAATTTTCTTAAAAATGAAAAGGAGAGAATAAGGGTCTTAATCCAAAATAAGGGGAGGGTAGGGGGCATTAAGTAGTAAGGAGATGGGGGCTTTGGTCTGTGGGTTAGGGGTCAACAGAGGAGAGATTAGGGAGTGCTAAGGAGAGAGGAAACACAAAAGCCGGACCCACTACTAGGATTAGTGTAAACTAAGCAGGGGACATTTTATGGGTTTTATTTTTATTAATATTATTGTGGAATTGTTTAGATTGTGAGTATGATTTTTATATTTTTCCTCTTACCTGTGTGACCTGTCTCTCGGTACACCGCACCATTTGGTCAAGCTAATGAGCAGCACTGGCTTGTGTTCCATTTCAACACTGATGCTCATGGACCACAAATCTTATTCATTCATTCAATATTTGCAAATTTCTACTCCTTTCGTTCTTTTTTAGTTGTTCATCTAATAAAATTTATTTATCTGCAATTATTTTAATCTGAATTTAATTATTATTTTCTAAATTTATTTATTCTTAATAAATAACTCTATGAGTTAATTTATAATACATTTATTAACTAATAGAGTTATATTTGTATTTATTTTTATAATTTAAAATTAAACACCCACGATCTTAATATGTATAATTTTAGCTAAATAGACAATTAAATAAAAACGGAGGAAGTATTAGAGTAGTTTCAAAAATGTAATTAACCGCACTGACTTTCATCTTTCTCTTTAATTATACGAAAAAGTAAAATATTTGTAAAAAAAAAAATGAATGTAAAAAATAACACGACCTTTATTTTTTGAATGAAGTAGAAGGAATTAGACATCAATAATGTATGAGCTACACGATCTTAACTAATTTAATATTCAATGTTTATACCATTCAAAAATATAATTTATTAGTCCGAATTCATTTTATTAATATTTTTCATATTTCTCTAGTCAACTCTTTTGACCAGTATCGATTTTTAACTATTTACTTACAATTCTAACTATGCATAAGCAAAGGATTGATTAAATCAAATTATCTATTTTAATTATTTATTTTGTTAATCTAATTAAAACAACCAATAATTTTATTCCGATTAATATATTTTGATTTGGTTATATTTCGGTTAATCAGCCTAACTTAAAAGTCTATATATTAAATTATTATTTTTATATTTTTTTAGTTTAATTGAATTAACTAACTGATCACTTTATTGGATAGTATTAATACTTTTCAATTTTTTCATTATTCTTGTTAAATGGATTTTAAAATTAGAATTAATAACTTAATCTATAATAATTCAATTAATTTATTTTAATTAAATTGATCGTCTTTTAATCGAGCCGGCTGTTAGCTCATCCTATAAACGACTCAATTTAAAAGGTTAGCAAGGTATCTCTCATCTATACTATATATATAAAAGCACGGATGAGGGGGGGGAGACAGGTAAATTTACTGAATAATCCTTTTCAGTTTACTACTAATAAAAGGTTTTATAGTCATTAACTTATAATTAGTCATTTAATTAATCACTGTTGCAATTAAAACCCTAATTAGAATAGGTAGCTAAATTATCTCCATTTTAATTTTTAGTATGTAAAAAATAGCTAAATTGTCTCCAAAGTAGTATGAATACCTATCTTTTAATTTGATTGAGCTATAAAATTAAAATACTGTATTTGGTCAATATATTATTATTTAAATTTCTATTTTTAAAGATATTATTAATAAAATTAAGTTAATTATTTAATTATAGTTATTATAAAACCAAAAGCAGAATAAATTCAATATGGAAAAAAAATTAATAACCGAATATATTATATTCACTTTTACAAAAATTATCAACTAATTTAATATTAATTATAAATAAAAATTTAATATAATTATAATAAATTTATTAATATGTTCATTGAGAAGTTACGTTACGAGCCACGTGCATAGCACGTAATGCGAAACTAGTATTAATTAAAGATGCAATTTACAACCAAACAAATGAATTATAAATTTATATTTAATTTTACAATTAATTAATTAATGCATATCTACTACTAATGCCAAACAAATTAATAGCATGAGATGTTCGATCTAGAATAAAAAAAAGTCAATGATAAAATAAAATTGAATAAAAGCACTAAAATAATTAAATTCAATCCCAGTAAAAGAATAAGTTATGAATAGTCTTCCTCTATTTTTTTTCTTTTTAACCAAACCTCCATTTGAAATTATTTTTTTAAAAAAAAATTGGAGAAATACTCTCTCTTAATAATACTATAATTTTCTATCTTAATAAGAGAAAAAATAAAAAAATACCTCATCTATTTAATATATTTTTCTTTTACTAAGATATATTTATATTATAATTACATATACTTTTTATTTTTATTTTATTCTAATCGTATTTTATTATATCACTTATCATTTTTTTCTTTCTCTATCTCTCGCTCTTTTTTCTTCTTCACTTTCTTTTTTTTTCTCTGTGCTTTTTTCGCTGTTTTTTTATTTCTTCTTTTCTTCTCCAATTTTATTCCTTTCTTCTTCGTTGTTCCTTCGCTCTGCCGTCGCTCCACCATTATTTTGCCGTCGCTCTGTCATTTTTTCATATTTGATTTTAGCGATTTTTTTAAATTCGTGATGATAAATACGATTTCTTTTAACTTTCGGATCTAAATAAATTATTCTTCAGATTTTTCAACTTTAAATCTAAAAATCTGCATAAAAAACGATGCTATGATGAGAAAACGATTTTTCTGCAAAAAAAACATCTGATTATCATATGAGTATCACTGCATTATCATATTATTATCATAACACTGCAGAAAATATATCTTTTTATAAAAAAATAGCGTATGATAATATTGCAGGAAAAAAAATTGTACATAAAATAATGTTTGATTATTATATCGTTGTCATAATATTATTATGTCGTTATCATAACATTATTGTATGATACCGAGATGATAATATTTATTGTACCTATATGGTAATATTATGATAATATTATGATAAAACAGTTTCTGATTATTATGTCAGTGTCACCACAATATAATATCGTTATCATAACACCGCAGTATGGTAACTAGATGATAATGAAGTATGCTTAGTTTCTGATAATTGTATGATAACCTACAAAAAAAAAAATTACATAAGGATTTATGATAATCAGACGATAACGAAGTAAAATCATAAATATTTTAATATTTTGTAACTTTTCCATGTTGAGATAAAAAGTGTAAATATTTTTATTTTTGAATTAAATATCTAAATTTTCCATTATTTTATAAGTGAATTTTTTTTGATATCCAATCATAAATTTACCATTTTATATTTCATTATATCAATATTTAATTACATCAAAAACTAAACTTTGTTTGAACTTTATATCTAAAATTCTTGATGAATCGAGGTTAACATATTATTGAAGTATGATGGAATAGTGAAAATAAAAAATACAAAACTGTAAATGGTTGTTGGAAATTCTCATGATTAGATTTATTGAATTATTTGTGCTGCTCAAATATATTTCTTAAATGGCTTAATGGCAAAAAAAAAAAACTCAAACATTTACGACTTGTTATAATTATATCCAAACTTTTTAATTTTTGCAATAATATCCAAATTGTATTATTTTATTGCATTAATATCCAAATTGCACTTTTTATATGATTTTTTTTTGAGTTTTTTGCCATTTTTTGGGATTTTTACTATATTATCATACATCAAAATATAATAATAGGCTAATATTTTAATTGAAAACAACAAGTTTAGCCATCAATTTGACTATTATTGCTACAAAAAATGCAATTTGAATATTATTGCAACAAAAAAATGCAATTTGGATATTATTGCAAAAATTAAAAAGTTTGGGTATAGTTGTAATAAGCCGTAAAAGTTTAATTTTCTTTTACCATTAGGCCTTCTTAAATTTATGTTTTGGTGTTTTATTTTTTAAGTGGATTAATTGTTCGTTTCTTTTTTGCATATCGTTGATTTATAAAGTATTTAAATATTATCATACAAAAAGCACTAACTTTGAAATTGGACCAATAATACCTAATTTTAATCTTAAACAAGTTTACCTACTTCCATGCTGACCTTTTTGTCACAAAATTTGGATTGCTTAAAGTTTAATCACGTGCCACTATTAGACTGTCGATCAAGTATTAAATTGTTTGCATCAATTCATTATCGAACATTTGCAAAACAAATTATCACATAATAAAACTCCAAACCATACTTGTTAAATTGGAATGCAAATCGAGAATCAAAATGTTTAATTAGTGAATTGAAATTGACATGAAACGTAAATTTCGGATTATATATGTAATGTTATTTATTAAATATATACTCACATAAATTACATATAAAATTTCATATATGCTTCAAAATATTACTCATCTATTTATTTTTTATTTATAGATATTATTTTATTCAAAATGATGAAATATGAAGAAGCACAAGTAACCGTTTTTTCTTATTATATTTTTTTGCGTGTTACATGGTGAACATGTGATTCATTGTTTCACTAGAGATTCGAGATTCAACAATTTTTTTTTAAATTCGTATTGATTTGTAGTGAGTCAAATAGAATCACACAACCTGAATTATGAATCGTGAATCTTATGATAATGAGAATAGAACTCTAAACAGATTGCATGAGACGGTTTGTAGTTTTGTCAAACATATCTATTAAATTGTTCTAAACCTTTTTTCGACTGTTTTATTGTTCTTCACATTTTAAATACATAAAAACAAGATCTTTAAAAAATAAAAAAAAGGCTAAACCTATTTTGAGGTCCCTGAACTATACATTTTTGGTTAATTAGATTCTCAACTTCTATTTGACTTATTCGAGTCCTTAAATTTTTATTTTTTGGTTCATCGGATCTTTCAACTTTTATTTGCCTTTCTCAAGTCCCTAATTGTTTATTTTTTGGTTCATTGGGTCCTTAAAAGAATCTTCATTTAAGGAACTAATGAACCAAAAAATAAAAGTTTAAGCATCTGAGAAAGTCAAATAGAAGTCGAGAGACCTGATGAACCAAAAAATAAAAATTTAAGGATTTGAGAAAGTCAAATAAAAGTTGAAAAACTTGATAAACTAAAAAATAAAAGTTTAAGGACCTTAAAATGAGTTTAGCCAAAAAGAAACGAGTGATGAAAAATCTACAGTTTTGACCTTTACAAATATAAAATTTATTTATTTCTCAATAGGGGATGGGAAAAAATATACAGCACACCATGTTTACTACAGAGAACAGTTGGACCTAGTATGAGCATGACTTTACTAACTACCAATAGAAAAGTTGCAAAAATTTAAAAACATTTTTTATAGTTTTTCTTTCATTTATATGCTGATTTGGAATTTATTGGATTCTACATATAGGTGCCGAGCTACTATTGCAAATTACATCAGATAATTCAGAAGAAAAAGAAATTACAGTGACGCTTTCTAATTATTTTTTCTCTTGATTATTTTTAAAATTTATATAACTAGATGCTTGTTCAAATATTCCATTCTAAGTCAGGTCATTAAACCAATGAGCTATATATCTAAAGATATAAACGCTTAAGCGTTTCGTGGGTTCAAATCAAATATATAATCACTAGCTTACGTAATAACTATTTTAAAAAAATGGATGTTCTATTAATTGTTTTACCAGCCTAAACAACAATCAATACAAATTCATAGTCTTAAACAATCATGAGTTAGTAAACTAAGTTCATTACAGAATTATGAATTTAATTATCAAAAGATATTAAAAGTGACTATTGGATTAAGCCGAGGGGTGCATTGATCATTTGTTAGTGAAGCACACTATTACATGGGTAGCCAAATGTATCTTTCCAACAGAAATAATAGTTGGAATAAAATTATAGTTTCCTTTTGGGACCTTTATTGTGTGTGTTGATAAATACTTTTGCAATTAAAGTTCATTTCCATCTTTAAATGAAAAAAACTCTTCTCAAAAGAGTTTAAATCATTAGTTAAAAATATTTCTTAATTCCTTGATTTGGGAGTCAAAAATAGTAATTGATTCAAAATTATTAACTTGTTGTTTTTAATCTTTCAGTTTAAACTAAAGGGCTGAAATAATTTCTTACTGAATAATTTTGTTACATTATAAATATTTAATGTCTGTTTCATATTAATACCTACTTATGCATATATTAATAAATATTTTCACTGAAATACATTATTTAATATAAACCCAAAGTTTATATAGTAAGGACTAATTGGGCCAAGTGTGGTACACTGATTGCCAAATATGTACAATGCCACTTTTGAGTGTTTGCCTTTAAATAGCTTTCCTTCTAACTCAAAGGACTATTGAATTAGTAGAGAAATAAGTGGGAAATATTAAAAAATTGTGCATTTTCCTCAAAATGATCATCTATTATAGGACTGGTGGCCTTACCATTTGCATGACAGTGTTCAAATCTTTCTAGCCATATCACATGCTTTCTGTGTCCCCTAATTTCAGGATGACAATTAGAGTACTGTCATTTATAATTCTTATTTTTAAGTTAACATTGCTAAAATTACAATTTCCTTATTTCATGTAATAATTTTAGTTTGATCAAACCTAATCTCTAATTGGCAAATTGTCTCATGGCAAAATTGTTGAAAACCTCAAAATACTATCTTTTTAAAACTCAGATCAATGAAAAATTACTATTTATTTCATATTGCTATTCTCAAGATTTGAAAATTAGAAGTGTGTATTTTGTTCAAACCAAGCCGAACCAAGTTAAAATTATATTTAGCCAATTTGGTTGATTTGTTAGTTCAGTTTGAGTTGCACTAATATCTAACTTTTTTTATGTGCATGAAAGGCTATGATATGACGCGTGATCGGTATGTCAGGAATATCTATTGTTACAAAAGGACTCTAAGCGATTATGAATGAGAACCTAAAATCAAATGTATTAAAAAATAATTTTTTTATAATATCAAATCACATCCAATCAAATTTGTCGGGTTGGTTCTATTATTATGTACTCTTATTAAAAATTACAAAGATCTCGAATTGGATTTTTATATTGCCATATCCATTTATTTAAATAAAAGTTAATCATTTTTACAACGAATATAAAAGAATAAACTACTTGAAAAACAAAAACTATATATTTTTTGAAATTATAAATTACTACTAGACAGATATAATAAATTTTATTTACTATTTGGTACAGTTCAATAATTGTTTTACCTTGTTGAGTAGAACGAGTAATTGTTGTAAAATTACTGAAAATGGAATTATTGTTATTTATAGTATTGATTTTAACATTGTATTGTGATGATCAACAATTGTAATTAATGAGCAAATGATAACAAAAGGAACTCGTCAACAAACTGTGAAAATGACTATGCTCTCATATTTATAGAAAATATTTGCATTTGTGTATAAAAAGATAACCAATAAAACCTAAATTATAGCCTTCACCTTTCTTAAATTATTATTTTTAGCATTGTTATGCTGATGTACCATCGTATTAAGATTCACTTCATATTTTCTGGTTTTACCTCCAATAGCTCAAAGATCACTTCATTGAGGAGGAAACTAAGGGTAGGTTAAATGGCCCCTCTCTAACTTTCCGTCTTCATCGGTTATTTTAATTTTTCGATATAATATTTTTAAAAAAATTATTTTTGTTTTGGTTATCAATCATTTTTCCTACTCATTTTATTTCTTTATTTCTAATTTTTTTTAATGGACTTTAACATTAATTACATTCAAGTAATTAACTATACCAAACTTTAAAAGATTGGGAAAAAATAGCGACCAATTGCCAACGTGGTTTTCAAATCTATTTATAAATCTCAAATAATTATGAAATTTTTAATTAAGGATCAACGCAATCCCTCAACTCTCACATACACTTTTTTCCCCATCAGGTTTCCAGAGCTTTGCCCGCGCGTCGCGCACCTGGCATGGTGGGTGAGTCTGCCAACAAGGATTTTCTACATTCACAAAACTAGAACCGAAACCTTGCTTAAGTGATACTGAACCGCTTACCATTTGGACTAACCCGTTGGTTCACACATACACACATTGATTAAGGATCAACACGCATTATTTACAAAAGGCTTATCCCCTTAAAAATCCCTCACCTTTTACCCCCAATTCGTTTCTACCCTCACGTTGAAAAACCACCAAATATACCCAAATTACGACCTTTCACTTTCAATTGCACCCTCAAGCATTAAATTGATCTCTTTTCACTTGAAAAAATAGGTTTATTTTTGTTTTAAATAAAATATTAAGTCCTATTTTAAAATATATGCTAAAATTTAAAGTATTAATTTGAACATTTTTCAAGTAAAAAGAGGTCAATTTAATGTTTGAGGGTACAATTGAAAGTGAAAGGTCGTAATTTGGGTATATTTGGTGGTTTTACAACGTGAGGGTGCAAACGAATTGGGGGTAAAAGGTGGGGGGATTTTAAGGGGATAAGTCTTTACAAAACTCAAATATATAAGGTTTAGCTCCTTTTGTCAATTAGAGACATTTTTTTTGGTCAAATTGCTTCTAAATTTGTTCACAAGGCTCAAATAATTTAAACTTATTTTATTAATTAGAGACAGAAGTCTCTAATTGTAGTTCATAAGTTCTATTTCCTCCTCTCTTCTATCACATGCAATTTTTTTTTATTTTTTTTCTATAAATATGTCAAAAAAAATGATTTCTGTTCTAAAAAATAATGCTTTTAATTTTATAAAAGAATCACCGATTTTTTTTATTTTTTTTCCAGTTACTATCTATATGTAATTAGATAGTTTGATGTAGTGAATATTACATAAGAACAATGTTTTTAAGCAAATACACAACAAAATACTACTTATATTTGAGGTGCACCTTGTTTTATTTAGTGGTTTGCTTATAATTTTAACTATGCTAATTTAAGAAGCATGAATCTCAAAGTAACTGCAAATTATTCTATGATTTTACTATACTTTTTCATTGTTTTATTATAATTTTAATTATGTCAAAGTATTTTGTATAATTTTAAGAGGAATGAGTTCCTCCTCCTCCCTCGAGCTTAATTTCTTATTCAGAAATGAAATATTTGTCACGCATAAAAATACTTATATGATACTTTCAACTATAAATTGATGTAAAACTATATATTCTTTTTGCCTCTAATTGACAAAAATAATTACGTTTAAGTTATTTGAGCTCCAAGCACAAATTTAAGAGAAATTTGATTTGTTGTCACTAAGTGGCCAAAAGAATTATTTCGGAATTATTTTATTTCCATGCACAAGTTTAGCGGCCATATTGGCCTTTAATCACAGATCTTTGTTTCTAATTGAAAAACAAAAGAGCAGAGTTTTAATTATTTAAGGATCATGCATATATTTAAGGACCAAGTTGAACCTTTTGCTCATTAACTAAGTATCTGTTTTTTGAAAGTTAAAATATATGACAATTCTAAATTGAACAAAGGATCAATTTAACCCCTCAGCTTGGCACGAAATATAAAAAAATCATTTTTGAAATTTTTGGATCAAACGGACTCGCGTCTATGTCCTTTAGTATCAAACCCACCCCTCTGACAAAACACACAAAAAGGATAGTGAGATTCTCGAATTACGAATTTTAATCCTTGGTAATTCTAAATTAATATTAATTAAACATATTTAAGCCCGAAATAACACAAACTAAACCTAATTAAACAAAAAATTCACCACCGCCACCTACCGCATCACTGTTGCCGCCAGAGGAGGAGTTGCTCCTCAAGCGAAGAGCTGCTACTCCTTAGGCGAAGAGCAACATATGCTCTTGAGGAACAGATCTGTTGCTCCTCACCCGAGGAGGAGGTGGTGGGTGGCGACAGTGGGAGGAAAGAAGAAGAAAGGGGAGAGGGGAAGATCTCCATAATTTTATTAAAAAATAAATAATTATTAGACTTTAAAATTAAAAAGATATAATTGAATTTTAAAAATTATCAAGAATCAATTTAAGATATAACTAAAAAATTAAGAGTCTTTTCAAAATTTTCCCATTCTTATATGGAGAGTGTATCTAACTCGAGGAGTGAAAGTGGGAAAAGGCTTTTTCGATGTTAAAGTATAAACTTGCAAATTAGTTTGATCCAATTTTTTGCGAAAATAACTTTGTTGATATTTCGTATTAAGTTGAGAGGGTGAATTTATCTTTCGTTCATTCTAAATTACACTATATCAAAGAAAGCTGTATATGTATAAGTGGCATTTAAGACAGGTTACAGTTATACCGTTTTTACTGGTTTATTATGTTAAAGTTATACTAGATAGACCTGTAATTAGGTCCCTTTAGGGGTATCAAATGGGTTAGCGGGTCCTGTTCGTGTCGACCCAATCTGTTGACACGATTAGGGTCAACACGAACACGACCCATTTAACTAATCGTGTCAAAATTCCCAACCCTAACACGACATTAATTTTAAACGAGTGACACGACACGACACAACACGATTAACACGTTAAAATAAACAGATAACACGATTAAGACAATTATACAGCTAACACGACACAACTAACACGACCCACTTAACATTTTTTTAAAAAATGTAACCATATAAACATAATTTTAACCTCAAATTTATCAATTAATATTCAATTGTAAAATTTTAATATAATTAAGTAATTTAGTAATTTTCTTTTATATTTTTTTATAATTACAACTATTTTATTTTTATATTATTATAAATAATAAAATTTATAAACGGGTTAGGTGGGTTAGATGGGTTCACGAGTCAACCTGTGACATGACCCATTTATTTCGTGTCATAAACAGGTTGACATGTTTTCAACACGAACCCGCTAAACCTCAACCCGGATTCGCCAAATTTACGGATTAGACGAATCGTGTTATCGTGTCATGACCCATTTTAACACAACTAGTTAACATTCAATAACAATTGAAATATATATGAATGATTTTTTTTTAACAAAGGCTAAATATTTGAATGATTTCAAAAGAGTATTAAAATATCTTAAACATACATTCTCCAAAATTAATAAAATATGTTAGTTTTAAGAGAATCAATTTTACATATAAAAATAAATATAGAAATACCAAATAATAGATTTTTCTATATCACAAAAACAAAAATTTAAGATTATAATAAAGGCAGATTTAAAAAGTATTTTTCTCTCCAATACAATTTAAGAGAGATGCTCCGTGTATTAAAATAAGGCCTAATCACTCAAAAACCCCTCACCTTTAAACTTTTTTTCAATTCCACCCCGACGTTGAAAATTTGTCAATTTTACCCACTTTTAAATTTTCCGTTTTCAATTGTACCCCAATATTTTAATTTTTGTTAATTTTTTTACTTAAATGATGAAATCATTCAATTAATTAAGTCTAAATATGAAATTAAATTCTTTTTTATTCAAAAAAGTACAAATAAGTCCTTTATTTTTAAAAACTAACTAAAAACCATAATCAAATTAACACTAATTTAAATTCTTAATTAATTTAACTAAATTTAAATAAATTTTAAAAATATACAATTAATATATGCGAGACATGGAGAATGTTTTAAACAAATTTCCAAACGCAAAAGACGTTAATTTAATTTTTCAGGGTACAATTGAAACACAAAAATGCAAAATAGGGTAAAATTGACAAATTTGCAACGTCAGGGTATGATTGAAAAGGGGCTAAAAGGTCGGGGTTTTTTAAGACATTAGGCCTTAAAATAATGCGAAAGCTAAGCAGAGTTTGGTTTATGTTTGGTTAAGCTGAAACAACAGTGATAAAAGTAGTTGATTAAATTTAATTATAGTAATACAAATATTTTAGATTTAACTTTTTGTTTACAATATTTGGGTAATTCTGAAAAATAAAAAGTTAAATTGGGACAAAGATTCCTGCATTTGTTGCTTTAGACCATACACAACTGCTAATAGACAATACAGGTGGGCCCCCACTATCCTGCCCTTCCACAGCTGCTTTCCTCCAGTTCTACACGTGACTTGCCCTGCGTTTTTTCCTTATTTACATTTTTACCTTTATTTATTTTTCATATTTTTGCCATCTTCCCTCCCTTTTCTCGCCTTTCTTCCGGCATTTTGCCGCGGTATTCTGCCTGTCAAAAAGTTATTTTTTTAGCTAAATGTGTGACTTTTTTTATTGTAAAAAAAATAGTATATGATAAAATTAGTAAATTTAAAATGAAAGATTAAACAAAATTGTATTAAAAAATCATATTCTAAATTTATGTTTTAGATCGAAAAGGCTAAATTCACAATTGTATGGCTGATAAATTATTTTTTAATAAATATTTTATAAATATGTTTATTTTATATTTAATTTTATTATTTTAATATTGAAATTCATAAAGTTTTACATTTATAGATTAAAGTCTATAGAATAAAATTGATACACTTTAAAAAATTTGATCCAAGCACTCTATTGTTTTATTTTTAATTTTATTTGTTACACAAATATAATTTATATTTACTTTAATTTAATATAAGTTTTAAATTACAATTAGTTCTAGAATTTATCTTGATTTAATCTAAATAATTTATTAGGAATATAACACGATAATAAATATTAAATTAGTTAAATTGGATTTATTTATCAAATATATGTATAGAATTACTATAATGATAAAACATGAAAAAATAAGTTATATTATAATTTCATTTTAACTTACTAACGAGCTGTATCTTAAATGGTATAAGAGTTGTTACAAACTGTTAAAGTTGTTGGTTTAATTTTTCCCACAAACGCTTTTCCTCCAATTATTAAAAAAAAACTTCATTTTGAGTTTATAACTTGTGTAGTTTATTACTCTAATTAAATGTAATTTCGAATGCTAGTTATTACACGGGAAAAAAATGCTAGTTATTAGTTTATTACGAATTTTTTTAATGATATTCTTGATTTAAAAAAAATGAAGAAAATATTTATGATATTCTCAAGAGAAAATATGGTATTATGGTAAATAACGTGCCGATTCAATATAGGGGAGACAACAGAACTGTGCTGCCTGCATGGGTTAGGGTACCCTACCATACCAGGCGCACGAAAGCCAGCAGCGTAGATGGGCCAAGTAAAATAAACCATAACTAACATGCGCTGAAATATGTATCCTGCGCACCCCAGAAACCTCTTTGCCTCCCTAACCCACTCCACATCGACCAATAGCAGGACAAAAGCCAATTTCCCCATAAAAAACGAACACCTTTCCAATCAACGGCGAAAAGCAAACGGCCGTCATCTCAACACAGAAACAATCTCAAACGCCGTTAAATGACGAAAGCCGCCTTTATTAAATATATAGCCAGAATGGTGTCGCTTTTAACTGGTCCAGAAACGGGTTATAATTATCACAACCGGCTAAAAAAGGTTAAACCAACCGGTGAATGCCGGTTTTTGGCTCGGTTAAAAATTGACCGCGGTTGAAATAATTGGCCAGGATTTGACTATACTATGGTTAAGACCCTCGTCTCCTCACACAGACAAGAATGATAGAGAAGAGAGAGACAAGAAGATAGATAGAGAGAGAGAGCACAAAATAAAAGTTGGAGAAAACTAGAGAGAGAAAGCAAACAGATAGAACCAGAGAGTGTGTTGGTGAAGCTTGCTGAAGTATTAAAGAAAAATTTAAAGTTTTAAACAAGAATTAGTGATTGTTTTTGAAGTTTTTTTTACTAGAAATGAGAGATCTGAGGTGATTACAGAGAGTTTAATTTAATGAAGGGAGATTTTATGGATTCTTCAGAGATTTCAATAAAAGGAAATAATAATAACGTAAGGGTAGGAGGAGGAGATAGCTTCTCTTCTAGTTACACTGAGACTAACGTCGCCATGGAAGGGCAAAAAGGTCATTCGTCTCGTCCGGTTTCTCCTAAAGGTACAGAAACAATCTCTGTTGATATTTTTTTTGTTGAATTTTAGGTGATCTGATTTTATTGTGTTTTCTACTTCTGTGGCGGCGCGTGCGGTGCAGACGCGGAGAAGGCTCTTTATACAGAGCTGTGGAATGCTTGTGCTGGTCCTTTAGTCACCGTTCCTCGTGACGAAGAGCTCGTTTTTTACTTTCCTCAAGGACACATAGAGCAGGTTTGTCTACTGTTGTTTTCCAGAATTTTCACTCTAAACTGCTGTGAAATAACAAAACGATGACGTTATTTTCGTCCGTAAGCTAATTTGCTAAGAAATTTCTGGCTGCTGATGAAAGCTTAAACATATGATTTTATAGAGTTATTTTTTTTGGTTAATTTGGTTGGTTTTAAATGAATTATAGGTGGAGGCGTCGACAAATCAGGTAGCGGACCAGCAGATGCCAGTTTATGATCTTCCTTCGAAGATCTTGTGTCGGGTGATAAACGTCCATTTGAAGGTAAAGCTGATCTGCAAATTTTAACTTTTTTTTGTTCGAGAGATTGTTTTGTATATGAATTTAACTTGGGGTTTTATGATTGTAGGCTGAACCAGATACTGATGAGGTGTTTGCACAAATTACTTTGATTCCTGTACCCAACGTAAGTGAGATTTAGACATTTAGTTACGTTTTTTGTTGGAATTTGGATTTCAGTGATTTGATTATTTATGTTTTAGCAAGATGAGAATTCGGCGAAGAACGATCATCCTCCACCTGTGCCACCGCGGTTTCATGTTCATTCATTTTGTAAAACCTTGACTGCCTCGGATACCAGCACCCATGGTGGTTTTTCTGTGCTCAGGCGACATGCCGATGAATGTCTGCCGCCTCTGGTTAGTATCAGTTTTTCTGGTAACCAGCAAATTCTTTGCACTTCTTTGATAATGATTGCTATAGATAATCCTCGTTCTAACTTGGCATTTTCTTGTTTGGTTCATAATATAGGATATGTCAAGACAGCCTCCAACGCAGGAACTGGTTGCTAAGGATTTGCATACAAACGAGTGGCGTTTTCGGCATATCTTCAGGGGTAATGATGGCATTCTCATGATAGTCTCCACTTAATGTATTAATTTGTAATTACAGTTAAAAAGAAAGGGATGCATTTCTTAAGCATTTGTATTCATTATTATCTCACACTAATTTTCTGATAGGTCAACCACGGAGGCACTTGCTTCAAAGTGGATGGAGCGTGTTTGTTAGTTCCAAAAGGCTTGTTGCCGGTGATGCGTTTATCTTTCTAAGGTTAGCTTCTGTTATAGTTAAATTTCTATCTTAATGTTTATTTGGTTTTTGCTTATGGATGAGTAAATGTTATTTTGGGATGCAACTTGTAGAGGTGAGAATGGAGAACTCCGAGTTGGTGTTAGACGAGCCATGAGGCAGCAGGGTAATGTTCCGTCATCTGTCATATCTAGTCACAGCATGCATTTGGGTGTTCTTGCTACAGCGTGGCATGCTATCTCCACAGGAACCATGTTTACTGTTTATTATAAACCAAGGTATGCGGTTTATGCAATTCATTTGAATAGGTAATTCCATTTGTTTTTGCAACTAAATGCTCTAAAAAATTTGCTGTTACAGAACAAGCCCAGCTGAGTTTATTGTTCCATATGATCGATATATGGAGTCTGTCAAGAACAATTATTCCATTGGGATGAGGTTTAAGATGAGATTTGAAGGAGAAGAAGCTCCTGAGCAAAGGTGTGGTTTCTGCTTTTTGGGTTTTGTTGGGAGTTGCTCTGTCATTCTTCTATCTTCTACCTGCACTTTTCCTTTGTAAACTCAGTAGTTGCTCATATTCTTATTGTAGATTTACTGGCACAATTGTTGGAATTGAAGATGCTGATCCCAAAAGGTGGCGAGAATCTAAATGGAGGTCACTCAAGGTAGTATTCTTGTCATTATTTTTTTTGCTACTTTTATTTGGAAATGCCAAAGAGTCTTACCTAATGCATTTTTAGGTGAGGTGGGATGAAACTTCTACCATTCCTCGTCCTGAGAGAGTTTCACCATGGAGTATCGAGCCTGCTCTGGCTCCTCCTGCACTGAATCCCCTACCAGTTCCTAGACCTAAAAGGCCTCGATCCAACATGGTGCCTTCATCCCCCGACTCGTCAGTTCTTACTAGAGAAGGTACAGGCACATGTATCACTTGCATCTGTTTTTCATGGGCTTAATACATAGTTTGACCCCTGAACTTGTACCCTTTTACCCATCTAACCTCCAAACTTAACGTCTCACCTATCGAACCCCTGAACTTGTTAAATAACCCGATTTGACCCCCGAACTTGATAAATACGTAAACATTGAACCCCTCCGTACACAATTTCTTCTAGAATGTTTCAAGTGACAGGTGGACACGAAGGGTTCAATATTTACATATTTATCAAGTTCAGGGGTCAAATCGGATTATTTAACAAATTCAGAGGTTCGATAAGTGAGACGTTAAGTTTAGAGGTTAGATGGGTAAAAGGGTACAGGTTCAGGGGTCAAACTATGTATTAAGCCGTTTTTCATGTATGGTTATCTAATGTCTTATGTTAGATAGAATGCGGTCTGATTCACCTTGATCTGTTGAATGGGCTAGGTTCATCCAAAGTAACCATAGACCCTCCCCCTACTGGATATTCAAGGGTCTTGCAAGGTCAAGAATATTCGACCTTGAGAGGCAATTTCGCGGAGAGCAATGAATCTGATACTGCTGAAAAGTCTGTAATGTGGCCACCCATGGAAGATGAGAAGATTGATGTGGTATCTGCTTCAAGAAGACATGGATCAGAGAGTTGGTTTCCCTCAGGGAGGCCCGAACCAACATACACGGATTTGCTAGCAGGCTTTGGGTCAAATGCCGATACATCTCATGGGTTTGGTTCACCCTTTATAGATCAATCTGCAGCAGCTGCTGGTAGGAAACTCATATTAGGTCATGAAGGCAAGTTTAATTTACTTGCCAGCCCATGGTCCTTGATGTCATCAGGTCTGTCACTCAAGTTATCAGAATCTAATACAAAGGTTCCGGTACAAGGTCGTGATCTACCTTATCAAGCACGAGGAAATATCAGATGCAGTGCTTTCAGCGAGTATCCTGTGCTTAATGGTCATAGAGTTGAGCAATCGCATGGAAATTGGTTGATGCCTCCCCCCGCACCATCTCATTTTGATAATTCTACTCATGCAAGAGAGCTGGCGCAAAAACCGGTAATGGTTCAAGAACATGATATTGGGAAATCTACAGATGGAAACTGTAAGCTATTTGGTATTCCCCTGTTTAGCAATCCTGTTTCACCAGAGCAGGCAACATCGCATAGAAACATGTTAAATGAGCCAAGTCATGCTCATCCTCAGAGTCACCAACTTCGTTCTGTGGAATCTGATCAAAGGTCAGAACAATCCAAGGGGTCTAAAGTAGCTGAAGAGAATGAAAATGAGAAACAAATTCAATCTGGTCACTTGCAGACGAGGGATATTCAAAGCAAAGCTCAAAATGGTTCAACGAGGAGTTGTACAAAGGTATTTCTGTTACTTGCATATGTTTGTCATTGTATGGCATCAATGTTTTTAGTTGGGGAAATTCGTGCTAAAATTGTTTATACTCTTAGGTTCACAAACAGGGGATTGCACTTGGCAGGTCTGTTGATCTTACCAAGTTCAACAATTATGATGAGTTGATTGCCGAGCTGGATCGGTTGTTTGAGTTTGATGGCGAATTAATGGCTCCGAGAAAGAACTGGCTGATTGTGTATACCGACGATGAGGGTGATATGATGCTTGTTGGAGATGATCCCTGGCAGTATGTACTTTTTGGCATTTTGATTAGACTTAATTATTTATGGTTTGGTTCTCTTTGTTATTGATGGCTTTTTATGTGTTAATCAGGGAATTTGTGAGCATGGTTCGAAAGATTTTCATCTATACAAGGGAGGAGGTACAAAAGATGAATCCCGGGACCTTGAATTCCAAGGGTGATGAAAGTCTATTGGATATGGAGGGTACAGATGCAAAAGAAGCCAAACGCGTACCACTTCCCACGACGCATAGCACTTAGAATTATTAGGTTTGCCTCTGGATTCTAGGTAATTTCTGGATATCCGAATAAATTTTGAGATAATTATGTCTGGTGAATGATTTTGGAACGGTCCTTTGCTACTCTTACTTTCTATTAGATGTATAAATCTGATGAGTAATTATTCTTGCCTCAGGTCTGTTAGAGGAAGCTGGGAAGGATGATATTAATAGTCCATATCAGTTGAAAAGTTTGAGATGTGGAAGTTCTATATAAGATGGCAAACTTATTGGCATCTCTAAATAGACGGCAAGAATGATATTACCCAATTTTGGACATGCTTCATGGAGATAGTATTGTATGGTGTCCATTTATACATATATATATGTTATATATATTCTATACTCCCCTTCTATGCCGAGCAAGGGCAATTGCAGCCCTTCTCTTAGTTATTTTAAACCCCCATCACCTTGTACATAGCTGTTTTAGCTTCACCTCCCCCACCTTCTGATGTAAGTAAGTTCATACATCGTTTTAATGGGTTTTTTTGGGCAGGTCACGATCTTCTAACGTTCATTTTTCATATTTATTGTCTTCCTTAATTGTGGGATCTTCATTGTCGGGTGCAGAGCTGCAAGTAATTTGTCTTGGTTATGAATAATATATAGCTGTACTCTATCTTATGATCATAACATTATGTTTTGATATTATTTGAAATTTTAGTACATATTAGCTGTTCTCTCTGGTGGGAAGTCACATTGAGCTTGTGCCCACTTATGAAGTTATTGTACTATAGAGCTTTGGTAAGATATGTGGTAGTGAGATTGAATCCAAATAATTGAATGTGGCTGGTTGGGACCCCTTGTAGCAAAAAAGATTTGCTTTATTTGTTTCTGATTATGGGGCTTTGAGGGATATGCTGGTTCGGATACGAAGTTGGTTACTTCTATACTCAACCTAAGAGTATTAGTGCAAGACAGGATGTAATGTGTGATACATGAGACAAAAGCCGTTGCAACTGTGAGGACCAAATCAAATTGGACAAATCTACACTGACGAGGACAAAGCAATAAGTTGGATATGCAATGGATATAGTCACTTCCCTATTGCTCAAGCTTCAAGTCTCTGTCTAAAAATCTCAAGTCAAAAACCGTGTTTTTGATCTAAGTTGGAGACCAGAGATGATGAGGTCAAACTAAGCATTGACTATGAAAGTCAATAGACCTTTCGCTCCGAAACTCCACAGCAAGGAGTAGCCAAAAATCAGCGGACAAAACGAACTATTCTTGATTTGAATCAGTCTGAAGATGCAATTGATTTGGCTTTTGTATTTGTATTGACATTTCAACTTGTATTTCTATCGACATCATAACTAAGAGCATCCATCTACGAACTCAAGTATATATTGGTCCCATCAATAGTCTATTTGATTATATTAGTTTCTATTGATTGGACTTCATATGTTTAACTAGAACGAATTACATAATCAACGTTTGAATTCATTGATCAAAATTAAATGTTGATCAATTAATAACTTAAGTGATTAATTGATATTTAAGTGCTTCAACTTAGTACTAGGAACAATTCAATTCTGGATTGTTTCTAATCGTGCAAGGCCTCTTTGCCTGTGTATCATGCTATTTGACACATATTTCACAAGCTTTAAAAAGACACGTATATAATTTTGATGCTAAAACCTCATAGAAAATTACAGATTTCTGATCCTTCCGAACAACTATAGATGGCAAACTACTATAATTAATACAGTTCAAAAATTAAAAAAGGAAGCAAAACTATTACTATTTAGTTGAAATCACCAATGGCCTCTTAGCATTAGAAAATATATAATGTTGCTCGATGATTTTTCTGTCCGATTTCAGAGTGAGCGACTGTTATATCATACCATGGAAGCCGGCCGAGTCGAGGAGTACTGCTTTAATCTGTTCTGGATGCACATCTTGCCCTTCTTTGCATTGCTGGAATATCAACAAGAAATACATCAGCCTATAGACAAATATTCAGACTGCATGCTTGACTAGTAAGGAATGAATGCAAACCTACCTCAGCTCGGAAGATATCCATGGCAAAACCGTTGAAACAGCTTATGACAGCTTGTTGAATGTCAAGGCCTAGATTGTCCATAGCCCTCATGGTGGACAGCAGGAGGCCGGGTCTGCGACTGCAAAACATATGTATGTTTACTGCTCGTCCTTCTCTCACTCTGACTTCGACCTATTATTATCACACAAGGCAAAATTTCACGAATTATATTTTTTCTTAACTATTTCAATAAAGATAAATGCATATCCACAAGAAAAGAACACACAATTGGGTTACGAGATTCGACAAGTTCCCATTAGCATGGTTTTTTTGTGCAGTGTTTGCTTGATAAGAACCAAATTTGATGTAGTTCACTGTTATTTGGACTAGAGTGAATATGGCAGAAAAATAGTTTCAGAAGTTCTCCAAGGACCCCGTATAAAGACCTCCTCAAGCATTTGAGGAGCAAAAGCTAAGGATCACAATGTTAAAAATAGAACAGACAAGCTAGAGGCATTAATAAAATCTCAGAGGAAAGAAAAATTACCCTTGCTGGTTGACCATTTGGACTGGGCAATGAGCTGGCACAAATCTTATCTTTGATACGGCTAGGCAGGGCTGACGGAGTGGGTGTCAACGGGTGAAAGCTTGTCGTGGGCGTCAATGAAGAGCCAGGGGGAGTTGACTCCAATTCATTGTGGAGGTCGTTGATCCTTTGCAAAAGTTCCTTCAAGTACTCAATCGCATCCCCAAGGATTGACGCCCTATCCATCTGTCAGCACAATTAGTATTACTCCCACCATACAATGTATATGCAACACATGATAAGCTCTAAAGCTCCAAATTGTTTATTTAGGGGCTTGGCCTGAACTCTGAAGAGTCATGACATTTCATTTTAGGCTAGGTTTCGAGAAATCATGAACAATTAGTCACATTGAGTACTAAACAAGTTGGTCTTATAGCAGTTTAGTACATTAAGCATTCTCTATGATGCAACTTCTAGCAGATTAGGCCATCTGTTGTATTTCTAAGCTATGAAACCTAGGAAATAGAATTGGTGCAATATTATATTTCCATCGACTGAGAAGATTTTGACCCTTTGAAATTGAAACTGAGTTATCATATATCATCTGTATTTCAGATCTAATTTTGAAGGCTCAAAGAGCTTTCCTAATATAAACTGAAAAACAGCTATATCTAGTAACAATGATACAAATTCTCATCGCTAATAATACGCATAGATGTAACGAGCAAGCAAATCACCTAATGGAAGAATACTGTGAACAACTTAGAACCTTTAGAAACATTGTACTTCAATCACATAACAGGCAAAGTATATACAAATAGAATCCAAAACAATAAGATATATTCCTCCAATGAAAGATTAAATTGTAGAAACAAGATGAACTGAGTTTGTCATGCCACAAGTTTACTATAGTATTTTATCTATGCTAGCGGACCAATAAATTATGGTGTGTGGAAGTAAAGCAGTGTACAGTGTCCATGTGAAAGACATTAATGTAACTATATTATTTATTATCACAAATTTCAAACGACAAAAGAACTAAGAAAAAACACTCTCATCATCATCTTACACATGCTGAATGATTGTAAGAATTTTTCCCATATCTAAAAAAATGCAGCAGTAGTTAAACACAACATAACATATACTCGAATTCACAAGAAAATAGTGAAAAGGAAATTTCTCACCTTGCTTATTTTTGGCACAACAGATCTCAACATGTATAACCTATCATTAAGCTTCTTCCGCCGCCGCCTTTCGGCCATCAAATTCTTAGCAGGAAGGCCCTTCTTCTTCCCCTTCTGATCACCGCCGCCGCCGCCGCCGCCAAGGCCGCCAGTAATACTACTATTAGCATTTGAGCTATTTCCACCATTTTTACCAATCTCCTCCATCTTAGTATTCTCAGTAAAATCATCAGAATCATAATTAAAACCTGACCCATCAATACTAACATCATCAAAAGTATCATCAATACTAAATTTTCTTTTTCTCTCATTCTCTTCACCCATTAGAGTCATTTCCCTCTTACCTTTATCTATCTCAATCCCACTCAAAGACCCTAAATTTCCAGGGCTATCACCTAAATTCTTCCTCAAAGCTGCTCTCTTTTGAAACAAAGTAGGCTGTGCACCCATTGAAGGGTACGTTTCAAGAGGCCTTAATAACTTATTAGACCTATTCAACAACAAAGAATTCCCTGAACCCTCGTCAAAACCCCTAAACCCTGTAAACCCAGAGCCATTTTCAGGCAATTGAAGCATACGGGTAGTCGAAAAAGGCGGATCAGAACAGAAATTAGAGCTACTAATCTGATTATTTGAGGCTAAATCACTAAAATTCTCCAAAATCCCACCACCTCTATTCATTAAAGATGACACATTTGGCACTGTAGTCACTGACTGGTTTTGAAAAAAACCAATCTCACCCAAATCAAAGCCATGAACATCTAAAGAATTGTTGTTGGTACTAGGAACTACATTAAGAAGTGAGGATAAACTAGGTTTTGGGTGCATAAAGTAGTGGACTTGAGAGGGGTCAAGATTGTTAAAAACTGAAGAATTTGGTGAGCAAGACGAGGATGAATCAACCGAGTGAAGTAAAAGATTATCAGGGTCACCAAGATTAGGTGAAAATGTAATGTCATGGTGGTTTTGGAAAGCTGAAGTAGTGTTAGAAGCATACCAGTCATCTTCAACCTCGAGCATGGACTTGAATGTAGAGAGAGAGGCCATGCTATTATCTTCTTTGCTGCTATGTTCTTGTTTATTATTGTTGTGATTACTATTATCTTGAATCCAAACGGTGTCATTTAGTCCGGACAGCATTTTTGGTTCTGGAAAATTCTGTTATGAGTTGCTTTTATTGTTTGGTTGTCTGGAAAGTGAAGGGAAAAGAAAACAGAAGAGAAAAGGGACGTTTGCATAAAGAAAAGGGGAACTTATAAGAGGTAGAGAGGTAAAGAAAGAAAGAAAAAAATGGTGGGTTTATGACATCTGTTTGAACGTTACAGTAATGAGTAGAAGTAGTGAGTTTGGCTTACGTTTTTGTTTTGTAAGGATAGGCATCTCATTAGGTCCACTTAACCTCAATTTCATGCAACTTTCTAAACTTAGTCCTAACCAGTAACTACAAATAGTTCTTTATTTTATTGATGAAAATAACAAGATCAATTTTTTATAGTTCTATATATATAAAAAAGGTAGAGGACGATGTCGTTTTATGATATGTACTTTTAAAAGTTTCTTTTAATATATATGTTTAGATTTATGGTTGGTTCAAAAGATTTAGTATAATTTTTTTTGGGGTTGTGTGTTGGAATTTCTTAGTTTATAAAGGTTTTTGAAGTATAATTAAAGCAAATTAGAAATAAAGAATTAAAAATAAAGCATTCTAAAAAGTTAAAAAAAATAAGTAGCAAATTATTTACTGAAAATCTAAAGAAGAAAAAGCAGAAGAAGATTTTTGGTGTCGTTAGATTTATAGTATTTTTATTATTTTTCTTCAATTAAATTTTAATTGGCAATTTATTTTATCATTTGAAATATGGGAAAATATAAAAAACAGAAAAAATTATAAAAATACGTACTTCTCAAAAAGTTTACATTTAATATCTAAAAAATTTGCAAAAATATAAAATAAATTTTCACTTTTACATACAGTATTAGAGATGTATTGATAATTTATCAAAAATGTATTTTTTATAGTTTAAAAAGGTACGTAAATTACATAAAGTTTTTTAAATTTTAGATATTTTTTGACTAAATACGTAAATTTGTAAATTAAGTGATGTTTTAGGGTAGTTTTGTAGTTACCTTATATATATATATATATATATATATATATATATTTCAATTTGTTAATATAATTTATATTTTAAAAAATAAAAAAAAAATCCTTTTAATTTTATTTTATATTACTTTTTATATATTTATTATTATTAATAAATTTGGTACATAAATGATTTTGTACTTGAATAATTTACTTATATTGTGTAATTGCATTTTGCAAATAATTAATGGTACTTTATTTATCATAAAATAAGTTATTTTATTTATATTATCATCATCAATTGTATAGTCACCGTTTTTATCTAAATTTGTTAAACAATACTCTATTAAGATCGTGAGATAAAATTCTCCAGCAAATGCTAATAATATCTCTTTCTAAATGATTAAAAGAATACATCAACACCAAAGTAACTTCGAATTTTCTATGATAAATAATTTATTTCAGCCTCTAATGTAATGAATTATTTCATTACAAATAGTTGATATATATATATATATATATTCATCCAAAATGTAATTAAACCCCAGAAACAGCAAATGCCCTTAGAAAACGACTACATATAACTTAGGATTGTCTGTGCTATGTATTGACATGCTATATTTATTAATTTGTGGTCCTCATTACCAAATGTCATATTCATAATAAAACACTATCTTCTTTGTTTTACTGCTAAAATAATCACCAATTATCTTTTTGTCTTTATATGCATTTAAAGGTGAGCAATTTTTCCTCTTTGTTTAACTGCAAAAACAATAAGCAAATTTTATTAAGCCAGAATTAATTATACCAATTTAAATAAATTGAAATCCACTATGCCATTCCATTAATTAATAAAATTTGCTTATTTTCATTTTACAACTGAATTTTACCGAAATAGATAGGTTACTTCGATCATCTCTATATATAAATTTTTTCTAAAGTAAAAATTACATTGATATAATTGTTGTTTATTATGATTACTTATTTTAAAGTTTGTATTTATGTTATGTGTTTTGAGCGCTCAAAAATGAAATTCAAAATGTATATAATTAAATTGTTTGAATGTGGGCTCAAATGAAAAGAATTGAAATTTGAGATTTAGCAGTAAAGAAGAAAAATCAAAGTAGAAGAAGAGGAGGATAAATTGAACTATTAATATCCCAAGCATCTCGTGAGTCCTTTTACTTCACCGCACCTAATACCCAATCACTCCCTTAACTTGCCTGTCTGCCCCCAAACTATTTTCAAATAATATATTTAAACTCCTATAAAAATAAAAGTATAAAAATCACCTTAAATTCAAACAAATTGAACAAATTAGCCCTTCAATTAATGCCGTTAATAATTTTGTTAATAATGGGATCCATATAATAATCAAAGATTATACTTGTAGCATGTTGTATGTAAACATAATAATTTTAAATTTTTATATGCAAGAAGTAAAAAATATATTTTTTCAATCAAAAACTAAAAATACTTCAAAATAATTTAATTTCAATTTTTTTTAAAGTTATAAAATGTCAAACATTTTGAATAGTAGTATATGATTCTACTCCCTCTAATTATTAGCATAATTTTGTTGAATCAAAAGTGTAGAAAGAGGAAGCAAGTGGAGAAAAGGACCACAATGAATGAAGATTGATTGCAAATGGTAAATTAAGAAATTGCCTTTAATTTTCTTCTTGCAAACCCCGTGATTCTATTTTTTACATCATCAGAAATTGCTCTTGCCCTGCCCATCATTGCATTGCATAGAAATTCAATTAATTATTGTTTTCAAAAAAAATATTTTTCATTTTATACTTTCAAATTGCCAATAATACATTTTCTTGTACAAATCTAATACAATGTGCAAATTCCTAATTAAAAACAATTGCATATTGTCAAGATTGTAACCTTTTTAGGATTAAATGTAACCCAAAGCCTAAACCAAATCAAGTACCATGATATATTTGCAATTTCAACAGAAATCTTTCATTAAAATTAATTTCAATCACTTATAGAAAAATATGACTAACACCTGTCTTATATTTTTAAATTATGACGTTCCACATCATCACCCGATTAACCAAACTTTCATTTAATAATTCAAATAGAAAAAAAGGGAAGTTTATATATCATATTATCGAATTAAAAATACATTATAATTCATGACAATTTATGTGTTTAATTTTTTTTATATACATATCCAATTTAAATTTTAAAATTCAAATTATATTTTTGTTCGGCTTGACTAAAGATATGGGGACAAAAAATTTAGAGCAGCAAGTTAGGCTTAGCCACATATTATTTGGGGTGTATATGCCAATCTTATCTTCACCTAAAATCCAGCAGTTGAATTTTTGCTAAAAGTTGCTCTTTAAGGACACCATGAGATGTCGTTTTACGCAGCAGACAGAACACAATGTTGATCCAGTGATTCAGTACCAGTAGTGTACTCCTCTGCTCATAAGAGGGGGCAAACGTCAGGTCGTTGGGTGGCAATTATTAAAAACTATAAGACGAGACAAAAACAAACAACCGTCTTCTGTCAGCTGTGTCATCAAGCGACACTGGGTCTTCCATAAATGATTCACCCATTAATGCTAAATCATGTTCAGGCCCATATTCTAATGAGGCCCAGCCCAATACTCTTATTCACTCTGTTATGTAAATGTCAAATCATGCTCAGTGCCCAGCTTCTAACTAGGCCCGGCACAATACTACTATTTGTGGGCTACATTTGTTTAATTCGATAGGCGAGGTTTTGGCCCATTGTTTCACCGATGCTTGGAGGCTGGAACCTGGCTTCAAATCAGAGCCTGTCTCAGCCCACACAAAAATATTAATAATTTTTATTTATAAAGATTGGGAAAATTTAATTAATAAACATAACAATTTTATGTATCTCAAACAAAAAAAAACAATTTTATGATTCGTCAGATTGGGGTAAGATTTTTAGAAATTAATATCAACGCTAAAATAGTAACACGAGTGGCACTATTTTCAAAGTAAAAATTACTAGATATTTTTTTATTAATTCTATAAGATTCTTGTTTTAATGTATGTATAATTTTGTAGTATAACATTTTTTTTGTAACATAACTTATGTTTTTTATTTTTTGATAATTTGAGAAGGGAAAGTGTTTGTGTGAGAATTTAAATATACGACCTAACAGTTTTATAAGATCACTTATGTTATTCTACTTCTAACCTTTTCTATTTTTTTATATAGTCGGAAATAAAACATGAACCCACAACTTTAACATAATATTATCCAACCTTAAACACATGTTACTCTATCTCTAACCTTTTTTTGTTCTTAATAATAATTTGAGCTTATTGAGTACATTGAATGCGTTTAATTAAAGGGTAGACCAGGTTTCTTTGGTTACAGTCCAGTTATGCAAAATTTAAATATCATTTTTAGCTTAAAGAGAAGGCAAATTTATGAGGAAAAGATAAACAAATATCAAAAACAAGGTAAGTGAAGATAAGACTAAAAGAAATGATAAGAGAAGAAAAAGGTCAAAATTGGGGTGCCATTTTTAAAAGATATTTAAAGAAGTTTGCATCATAAAATTGTGTAGAATATGAGGCCCTACTTGTTACAAGTAACAATATTCACATCCCTGTCTCATATCTCCAACTTCGTCCGCTAATTTTAGTTAATTACTAGAACTATCATGAAGTCTTCACATAATGTTGTACTATAGTCTCAAAATGCATGAAGCTTCTTAAAAAATAATACTCTATTCCTCCCAAAACAATTATTTATTTTCCATCTTTTTTATTTTTTCAAATACTTGTTCAACTTCAGTAAATAGCAATTTTTAAAAATCGTTTTTATGTTATCCTTATTTAAAATCCAAATCCATTTTTTTTGTTATTATTGTAAATAAGTAAATTAGTCATAGTTTTTTTAATAGAAGTATAATAAAAAAATGAAAATAATTTATTAATTTTTTTAATATTGATTGTGTGTTCTTAGACTGTGTGTAAAGAGTAAAGAAGACAATTATTTTGAGATGGAAATATCTTCATTTATAGCCATAATGATAAAAGTAACATCAATTTAAGATAAATTTTAAAAAATTGATGAGCTTTTTAGATCAATTTTTTGTGATTTTTTTATTTTAAAATTAAAAAATTTATTTATATGAACATTTTTTATTTTAATTTGGGCTATATAAATTATTTTCCTAACTAATATGTAGGGATGTTAACGAACTGAGCCAAGCCGATGTTTAAAGTGTTTATGTTCAATTTCTCGTATAATGTGATGTTCATATTCTACTTAAACTCGGTTTATTTAAATTTTATAATATTTATTATTCGGTTCGAGCTTGCCTTGTCTTTGTTCATTTAGATGTTAAACGAATTGAGACTGAACTCGTATTATTTAGATATTAAACAGGCTAGGGTCAAACTCATTCATTTTAAATGATTATGGGCCGGGGCCAAACTCGTTTAACATTAACGAAGACAAACCAATTTCATTTAGTATCAAACTTTTCATTAACTAACAATTTATCATCTAATTTAAACTATAGTGTATTTATATACAAGTCAGTTTGCGAGTTTTAAATAGGATTTCTTTGCGAGTTATAACGAGTCAATCTTACAAGTTTATATATGAATTGTTCATAAACGTAAACGAATAGAATACCACTAAACTACAATTCAACTCATTTAATTAAATAAGAATAAATTAAAGTTCACTCTTTGTTATTTAAACCGACAAATAAACTTTTATCGAGCCAATCACCAAGCTGCTTTTGAACGATTGAATTTATCTACAACCCCAATAACATGTAACAAAATAAATAAATAAATAAATAAATAAATAATAATATTGAGAGATTTTAAGCAAAGCCCAATAATAATATGAACAAAATTAAAGTCTAATATACGGCTAATTTTCAGCAACGTAGCTGAAGTAAGAGGGCAAATTCGGGACACTATCCTGTGGCAACCGCTACTACTCTATTTATTCTTCCAATCAACACCAACTCCACAATTATTCCAATCCAACGGTCCATACACACTCTGATTATCTCGTTAGGTGACGGTGAAGGTGCACGGAAGTTAACGGAACCTCAATAAGATAAAATTTAAAAGCCAAAGACATCTATTCAATCCTTTTTTCTCGGCCGACCATAAAAGAGAGTCTCTCAATCTCTCTCAATTTTCTTTTCTCTTTGAAATCCCAAAATAATACTCAAAATTAATAAAAATTTATTTATAATTGGAAAGACCCGTTTAGGTTCTTTCGAGTAATTGTTTGTATTACCGTTTGTATCGCTGATTATTTTAGGTAAGATTTGTTTTTTTTTTTTAAATCTTTTAGCTAGTGTTTTCAGTTAGGGTTTTTGAATTATTGTTGATGATGTTGTTGTGGTGAAGAAGTTTAGTTTTTTGTTCTTTTAATTAATTAGTAGTGGGGTTTTGAGTTACTGAAGGTAATTAATTTGAGGTTTAGGTCGTTTCTTAGTCTGTTTTTTGGGGAGTTTTTAATTTGTTTTTTTTGAAGTGTTTTGGTTATTTCATATAGTTTTTCTTAGTGAGGTATCTTGATGGGTGATTGATTTCTGTATAATTCGACCAAAAGTTTTAATCTTTACAACTTTATGCTTTGAAAGTTTTTACTTGTGACTAAATGAACATGTGAATCTAGTTGACTTTGAACTAGTTGTATATCACTTTGAAGTTGGGTTTTTGTCTGTGTTTTATCTTGCTAACCTAGTGTGAGTTATATACTAGTTTAGAAATTTTATTCTTATGTGAATTTGCTGAAACCTTAGCTAAGGATGTTGTTCGCCACCTATCTTCATCTAGTTGTTTTATGTACTGCTCAATTGATTGTTGCGATGTTGTTAGCTATAAGGAAATGGTTTCTGCTCTTTCCAGTGTTATTGTTAATCAGGAGTTTGTCCTTTTTGAACATTGAATGGTTCTCTGACGCTCTGGTTAATTTTTTGTTTATGATTGTAACTGTTAATATATTTGATTGTACAGAAGATCAATTTATAGGTTTTCTTATTTCCTTTTTCATAGTTCTTTTTGTTTTAGCTCATAGTATTGTTACTGAACTGCGCAACCATGAACTGCAGATTGTAACTTCTATGGCGAGGCTTCTAGTTCATTCAATAAATGTTCCTGCTTTAGCTCCTCGTCTAAAGCATGGACAGAGTCAAGAATCTGAAACGTCAAGGACTCCTGCTAAAATGATGTGTAGCTCTAGAACAATGGCATTGACAATGAGAGGATACTCAGGTCTACGCAGTTCAAACTGCTTAGACGCATTGCTAAGATCTGGACCAGATTTCCATTCCAAAGTTGCCATCACAATGTCACGCAGGCAGCAGAAGGCTAAGCGGTTTTTACCTAGGGCTATGTTTGAGCGCTTCACAGAAAAAGCAATCAAAGTTATTATGCTTGCCCAAGAGGAAGCAAGACGGCTTGGTCACAACTTTGTTGGTACTGAGCAAATCCTATTGGGTCTTATTGGTGAAGGAACTGGCATTGCTGCGAAGGTGCTCAAATCTATGGGAATTAATCTTAAAGATGCACGTGTGGAAGTGGAGAAGATTATAGGGAGAGGCAGTGGATTTGTTGCAGTGGAGATTCCATTTACTCCTCGTGCAAAGCGTGTGCTGGAACTCTCGTTGGAGGAAGCCCGCCAACTAGGTAGGACTAATTTTCTTCCATCCCTCTCTCCCTGATGGGTGTCCTTTGCCTTATAATTGTCACTCTAGTTCTTTTTTTTTGGGCCTAGCATAGAGTTTTATTTTGTCAATGGTTTTGGGCTGTTATGTATTAGCCAGTTTTTTTGTCATTTAAGTTGCAAATATCTGATGTGTTAGTCTTAACTTGAAATTTGAACTTCATGCATTGCAGGCCACAACTATATAGGATCCGAGCACCTTCTTCTTGGATTGCTCCGTGAAGGTGAAGGTGTAGCAGCCCGTGTTCTTGAGAATTTAGGTGCTGATCCTAGCAACATTCGCACACAGGTGATATATGTTTGTGTATTGAGATAACCAAAGTGTCTGTATGTATATAGTCTTGATTGTTAGTGCCATACTGGAAAGGAACTAAATAGTTTTTGTTTTCTAATAATTAGGTCATTCGTATGGTGGGTGAAAGCACAGAAAATATACCTGCTCCTGTTGGACCAGGAGGTGGCAGCAACAAAATGCCCACACTTGACGAGTATGGGACTAATTTGACTAAGCTAGCAGAGGAGGTTAGTGGATAATAATAATCCTTCTATTAGCCTTTCTGAGTTGTAATGAGTTATCTATATGTTATGGAGGACGTTTCTTAGAGTATTTCCCCCTTGTTCAGGGTAAATTGGATCCCGTGGTTGGAAGACAGCCACAAATAGAACGTGTCATCCAAATCCTGGGTCGGCGAACAAAAAATAACCCCTGCCTTATTGGAGAGCCAGGGGTTGGAAAAACAGCAATTGCAGAAGGTCTTGCTCAACGTATTTCAAGTGGTGATGTTCCTGAAACAATTGAGGGAAAGAAGGTACCAAGTTCATTCACATTACTTATGCTTAGATAATGCTTGCAATCCTTTTCAATTTTCGCATGTTAGTTGGCGAGTTATTTTCCAAAGCGGTGCTGATGGGCCTCAATAGACGCAATTGGTTGAACACTGGGATTAATATGGCTCCTCTGTTGGAAAAGAATATTCAATTTTTTTTAATTCTTTTACATTTTTAATTATGTTCTTCCAGCCCCAGGAACTCACTTCTGTTAAATTGCTCTCTCTTTCAGCACATACATATATTACCTGTGATTTTTTTTTACAAACCATCGAATTGTGGCTTATTTCTCAGTATGAAAATTTGTTAATTAGTTGTACTTGGTGATGTAGGTTATTACCCTGGATATGGGACTTTTAGTTGCTGGAACTAAGTATCGTGGTGAGTTTGAAGAACGATTGAAGAAGCTAATGGAAGAAATCAAACAAAGTGATGAAATTATCCTCTTTATTGATGAGGTACATACCTTAATTGGAGCTGGAGCAGCAGAAGGTGCAATTGATGCTGCTAACATCTTGAAACCAGCTCTTGCAAGAGGAGAATTGCAGGTACACATTGTTTTGGCAGGAAAGAAAAAAAGTTTAAATAGTTCCAAACTGGATATGAGTTTGACTTGAGTTGGAGTCTGTTTTAATTGAGTTTATTTTTGTTTAGGTTATATTTTGCAATTGTCACAGCTCATTTTTCTGGAATATTGTAACCATCAGAGTTCATATTTCTATAAATGAATAAGATATTGTCGACCTCGTCACCTTTCTTATATTGCTGTTTATGCTTCAAGTCCAATGTGATTCTTAATATGTTTGACTTCTGCAGTGTATTGGAGCCACCACACTGGATGAATACAGAAAGCACATTGAAAAAGACCCTGCTTTAGAAAGACGATTCCAGCCAGTAAAAGTTCCCGAGCCTACTGTAGATGAGACAATTCAGATTCTGAAAGGGCTGCGTGAGCGATATGAGATCCACCACAAGCTCCGTTATACAGATGAATCTTTAGTAGCTGCTGCACAATTGTCATATCAGTATATTAGGTTGGTGATACATATATGATGTAACTATATTTTTCTTTCTGAGTTTTTATTTGTTTATTGCACCATAATAGCTGCTGGATTCTTTTTGCATTTGACATGTTACTGGTATTTTATAAAGAGTATCTATTCTCTGGGTTAATATGTTTTTTTATTGTTCACTTCAGTGACCGATTTCTGCCTGATAAGGCAATTGACTTGATTGATGAGGCTGGTTCTCGAGTCCGCCTTCGTCACGCACAGGCATGTCTCTACTAATCATTCCATCACCTGCTTTTCAAGATGCCATTTGTTTATGGTCTCATCATCCATGTTGCAGGTTCCTGAGGAAGCTAGGGAGCTTGAGAAAGAGGTCAGGCAAATAACAAAGGAGAAGGATGAAGCTGTCCGCGGCCAAGACTTTGAAAAGGTACAGTGTTTCTCGCATCTTGGTCTTTGACTTCTCTACTATATGGGTATAGTTATATGAATGGAGGGGCTATGGGTAATTTTCTTTTAACACCTTTAATATGACAATTCATATTTGATATGTGAAAAATGCTAAAGATTGAATTATATACCTCAGAATATACAGCTTTTTTCATTCAACTATACTCTGGTATTCCTAACAGGCTGGGGAATTACGGGATCGTGAAATGGATCTACGGGCACAAATCTCAGCTATTGTGGAGAAAGGCAAGGAGATGAGCAAGGCTGAAACTGAAGCAGGGGATGTAGGTCCTATTGTCAACGAATCAGACATTCAACACATTGTTTCTTCCTGGACTGGCATTCCCGTTGAAAAAGTATCAACTGATGAATCTGACCGCCTCCTGAAGATGGAAGAGACCTTGCACAAGAGAGTTATTGGTCAGGATGAAGCTGTCAAAGCCATCAGCCGTGCTATCCGAAGAGCACGTGTTGGACTTAAAAATCCTAATCGTCCTATAGCAAGTTTCATATTTTCTGGTCCAACTGGTGTAGGGAAGTCAGAACTGGCAAAATCACTGGCTGCCTACTATTTTGGTTCTGAAGAAGCCATGATCCGACTTGATATGAGTGAATTCATGGAGAGACACACAGTCTCCAAGCTAATTGGTTCACCTCCAGGTTATGTTGGATACACCGAGGGTGGTCAATTGACTGAAGCTGTTAGACGTCGCCCTTACACTGTCGTGCTCTTTGATGAGATAGAGAAGGCCCACCCTGATGTCTTCAACATGATGCTTCAGATTCTTGAAGATGGAAGGTTGACTGACAGCAAGGGCAGAACTGTGGATTTCAAGAATACCCTGCTGATAATGACTTCAAATGTCGGAAGCAGTGTTATTGAGAAGGGAGGACGACGGATAGGATTTGACCTGGACTACGATGAGAAGGATAGCAGTTACAATAGGATCAAGAGCCTGGTGACAGAGGAATTGAAGCAATATTTCAGGCCGGAATTCTTAAATAGGTTGGATGAGATGATAGTTTTCCGTCAGCTCACTAAGCTGGAGGTTAAGGACATAGCTGATATAATGTTGAAGGAAGTCTTTGACAGGCTGAAGGGCAAAGATATAGAGCTTCAAGTAACAGAGAGATTTAGAGACAGGGTGGTCGACGAAGGGTACAACCCAAGCTACGGAGCAAGGCCATTGAGAAGAGCCATCATGAGATTGCTAGAGGACAGCATGGCTGAAAAATTGCTCGCAGGAGAGATCAAAGAGGGTGACTCAGTTATCGTGGATGTTGATTCCGATGCCAATGTTATTGTGCTGAATGGCAGCAGTGGCTCTCCCGAGGCATTGCCAGATGTTTTGTCTATTGTGTAAGCAAGTCGCTCCCAATTCAGCAATCCACTCCCCCCTTGTTGCTTGTACTGCATATATTTAACTTAATATTGGCAATGTAGTTGTAGTCTGTTTTGTTACAATGACTACTCTGGTGGTGGATTTTGGGCCGATGATTTATTTGTACGGGCTGGGTTTGGAGGATGTACTCTTATATCAACCATCAACAGGATGAATTGAATAGTTAGGAGCCAGATAATGTAATGATGGTATGTGGGTTAGCTTTTCAACAATAAACGAATATAGTCATGGAGAAGTTATCACTCAGTTCTTTTTTCCCCTTTTTATTGGATCTGTCGTGTAATTTGGAACTCTGATTTCAATTTGCAATGCAATCTTTTCCTCTTTGATTAGGCTAATTGTGAATTCTGTAACGCTAATTTACATAAACAATTCCAAAACATTGTTGCACAAAACAAAGTGATTTTCAATGTTCCACTCTATATAGACACACAGACCAATACAGGCGGTACTGTTCTGCTTCTATACCGCATTCAAATTACCTGTCCATGATGGATATTTTACGGCTATATTTATACTTCGCCAGCAGCTTAATACATTAGATTGTCGGAAGGGTATTCTTGGTGAATAATAGGGATAGTCCTCAATTTGTAATTTACTACATGACTTGAGATGTTGACTGTTGCACTATTCTTAGTCATCCACAACTAATGGAGTCTACAAAGCTTTTTGTATTTCCATCATGACGCAATCCACACTCCCTGATGATATAGCCTCTTATGCGATTTTCAGTGAGCTACTGCTTAGACCAGCATTCTTTCTGCATATAGGACAAACTTTCATCGTCGGCTAACCTTTCCGTGCTGTTTCTGATCAAAATTCATTAACGTTTTTGCAAATCCATCATTGGACCGTGCTTGGTGGTAAACTCGACTTGGCTCATTCCATGCTTCTGATATAGTGCAGTTCCTGCATCAACCAAAAAAGTTTACCCTAGATATGTATATTGTTGCAGACTTAGGGGGGTTCCTTCTAACTAAATCTCTCTTATTCCTGAGCATCAAGTAAGCAAGAACCAAGATGGCACTTCTACTTTTCCCTTCAAGCAATGAGCTAGAACTTTCCTACCTTTTAATTCTATATGATCAATGAAAATCACAATCTTCATCGAAGATACCGTCGATATTTGAACCTTTGCTGTTATAGCTGTGATTTTTTTTGACAGGGAGAAGGCTTCCAAAATTTCAAAGCTCTACCTCTTCTACCACAGGGAAGACAGTTTAATTGGAATGCCGACCAAACAGCAATCCAGATTTTCACACGCTTTTAAATCATACAGAAAGAAAGAAACAAAAATACAGACTGCCACTGAGCGGCCATGAATTTGCACTGAAGTAATTTCTTGACAAAGCCAACTGAACATTTACCAAAACTACTTGATTTTCCAATGTTAGATATGCCAAAATTTAAATAGTATTTTGCAACTGTAAAATGTTAGCGAACCTTAAGTTCGTAAGTCTTATTACTTGGCAAAGGCTTGCCAGAGAATATGAAATATGACCGCACGCACACACCACGAAAAAAAATGAGGCTGATGTAACAATCCAAATAAACTTGCTTAAATTAGGGAACAAGTTCTATCTTCAATCTTTCATTAAGGATAAATATGTTTTACAAATTCCTAGACTAAAGTGAAAAGCAATAATGATCCTATATTTCACACGGCTGCCCTCCTTGTTTTCTTGGCGGCAGTGTGCATTTGGGAACAATACCAAGACTGAGGACTCGAGGAGTTAGACAATTAGAACCAGACTCAATATTTATTCCTAACCTTAACCACTGGTCACTAGAAGCAATGTAAGCAATCATGGCGAACTTGTGGGGAAATGACCCTCATAATAATCTAAATGCAAGTTATCAAACAAATGCTGATATCTAAAAACATTATCTTCCCAAATTACTATCTTTTATGTGGTTGTGCACCTGATCTCACTATTAAGTCTTGTTTTTGACGTATACATTTCTTCTAGAGGCAAATGTCTCAGCAACCAGTAGGGGGAAAGCAATTGTTGCATCACAGTGTACCTGATTAAAATTTGAAGGGAGAGCAACTTAAGCCACACACTCATTGCAACTACAATTAGTTAAACTCTTAAACACTATAAGTCGATTCCAACCATGAGTGCAGGGAATAATAACGAAGTGCTGTAGTGCTTTTGATCATTAATGACAGAAAATTAAAGAAGTGTGACTGATAACATAAGTGCAAAAGAGGGAAGTCATACACATACCTTGACAGTTTTAGCAGACCCTCGAATTTTCCCCCATGATATAGCCTCATCGGGACGAGCTCCAGAATCACTCCCATCAAATTCTTGTGCTGTGTTTATGAAAACAGCATAGTCTGCACCATTACGCATCATATTGGCATTGCATATGTGGTGCTTAGGAAGCCCCCCTCCAAGAACAATTATTCCAGTCTTCCTAGGAGTTGCATGGACAGCTTCACCATTTATGGCCCTAATGTCTGTCAAAAAAATAGATCCGTGATCAATAGGACCTTCATATCTCATGTTGCTAACTATCATACCAAGAAAATTATTGCAGCAAGAAAAACCACCTTGTACAATGTCAACAATAAGACCTGGGCTACGAAAAGAATGAAAGTACAACATGTCTCCCAGAGAGCCATCTGTTAAACCCGGACAGAATACTGGAATGTTGTTCTGCAAATTGTCCAAATAATTGAAATTAATAATTAGTAATTTAAATTTTACAAATATTATATAAAAAAAAATTTAATCTAATAAAAGTAAGAAGATAAGATTTATTGTGGGTAATTAATTAGATTCTTTTTATTTGTGGATTTTATTAGTTTTTTTTTTACAGGGAACGGGTGCCTAATTTGTATTATTTACCGAAATGGTCCCAAAACGTTTTAAATGAGGTTCAGAGAGTTTTGGATACCGTAATGTTTTGGCAATGGGAAACAAGGCTTTCTTAAAAAAATTGTGCTTCATTGCAGAACAACCACCACAACACTGGAAATGATCTAAAGACAACTTTTCTGGTGTTGTTACCATCAAATATCATATATTTCCATATCGTCAATCTTAAAACAAGGTGGCTCTGGGAGCGAGTGCAAAAGATTGTAAAATGCTAGCCACCGGAAACGTAACACAATGGAATTTAAAAATGATACAAACAGGAATCCATGGAAAGGGCAGAACAGAAGAAATTAGGGAACTCATAATTAATAAACAAATATATATATAAACATAATCAATCTAAAGCTAGTTACATACCTTGTATGCCCAATAAAGGTATGAACTCTCGTCATTTATTTCCTTTCCCAAGCGAGCTATCATTTTAGATGGTGTCCATGAGACATTCTGTCAAACAGAAAAACCCCAGGAAGATATTTAATTTTCTCAAACAAGGTAAATGGGGTTTTTATTCTAAAAGAAATCCAGAAGGATCTGAAGCAATGAGGGTATTATAAGAAATTAGCATAAAAAAGATAATCGCTGCATCTCTAAAATATTGATGGACTAATGGTCAAATTCTAGTCAATGATAAAGAAACATATACGCACCTCTTCTATTTGTTCTTTCAACATTTGGTCGAAAATTGGAATGATCCAGTCCTCAAATTTGCAGTAGTTGTCATTAGGAACCAACAAATTACCGATGCGGTTCAAACCTTTTGAGCGCAGTTGAGCTCCAGGCAGAGAAAAGTCACCTTTAAATGTGGGCGCAAGACACTTGATGAGATCTTCTTCTATGCCACCAGCAGTTGTAACCACCACATCAACCTGCAGTCATATCAGAATCAACATTTTCTAACTTAAAATTGAGACACATGAGAAGAGCGCAATCATCAATTTGGAAATTTGGAAAATTACTAAATGAGTTATGACCTGACTAATGCAAAACAATTCACATCAGAGACATTAAAAAATTCATAATTGTCATAAATGGAAGTGCCAGAAAAATAGCTTATACTTATATGAAGCAGAACAATTGAACTACTACTTCACAAGATCAACTAAAAAAATCTTTATACCAACAGAAAGGACCTAATGCAAAATCCCAGCTATTAATTAAGCAGAATTCATCAGATTAGTGCAGCCAAAACTTTCAACAAATCTTCCAGTTTGTATTTGCATTTTCCTTCACCTCTTCACCAATCCATATTTTGAGAAGAACAAATTTCAATTTATAAGAGTGATTTTTTTTTCCTAAAAAATTCCTCTGTTTTTGGATATTTTAGTTCCCCTCTTCTCAACATAAGCATTTAAGAACACTCTTCTACTTTGCTAAAGAAGATTTACGTTCAACATAAACTACACATATATGCAATAATCGTCTCCTTTCATGCACTGAAGCCAAAAAACCACACAAATACTCATACCAGAATCTAATCTTTCAGATTTTGAAATATATTTAAACGTAAACTAATAACAAGCAATCAAACTAAAGCATTAATTACTCACCATACGATGTTGAACCAGATAGCGAACTGTATCTCTAACACCAGACGAAACAAGATTCGACGTAAAACCCAAAAATACTTTGCATCTCAGAGAGTCTCTATAAACTGGATTCTCTTCCTCCTCACTGCAATCTTCCGTAATGTCCTCATCAGAAAGCCTCCAGTCTAGCTTCAATCACACATCAAACTTGGGAATAATTATACAACACAACTATCCAAATTATATGAGAAGATGTGAAAATTAAAGTGAGGAAGTGAACTGACCATCTGGTTGACAACTTGAATGGCATCACCGAGGCTGGATGCTTGAAATCCTGTGGAGACCATAGATTTAAGAAGCTGAGAGTAGTTAACTCCTTCATTAAAATCATAGCCCTCAATTTTAATGCATTTTCCTTCGAGGGACTCCGACTCTTTAAAAACTGTGGCGTGTACTGATGATGGCAACTGCTCCTCCATGAATGCACTACTGCCCAAGCAAGTGTAACCAGCTTTATCAAAATTAGTTGGACAATTGGGAATTTTTTTAGGTTAAACTTCCAAATTCATTCTTGTAATAAAAAACATAGCTGGACTGCTGAAATTGATTTGCAGCAGGCCGTTAACAAACAGAAGGGGCCAAACGGCGTTAAATAAAATCTCAACGACGTCGTTTTGGCCCTTCGAAAATTAAACAAAAAAAGAGACCGGTTTGAAAACATTGTTGGCGCCATATATACATACATGGTCAAATTCCAAAACATTGTCGCACAAAACATAGCGTTCCTTTCATATTGTTCCTACAGTTATAGCAAGTCATTTGTGCAAATACTCTTATTCTTAATTAAACAATAAACAATAATTAAAAAATCTCTGCTATAAATACTCATTACCTTATTATGAAAATTACGTGGCACAATTATTATATGAAATAAACAGTTAAACACTCTTATTCTGTGGCGAATCCAGAAATTTTTTTATAGAGTGGGCAAGATTACATCAAAACTTCATAAAAAGGATAATATAAATTTTTTAAAATGGTCAGTGCTATAAATTTTAAAGTCTAAAAACTATACTACTAACATATATATTTATATTTTTTCTAAGATTCAAAATAATAAGATAGTCAACTGCCCGCCATAAGCCCTTCCTAGGTCCGCCCCTGCTCTTATCCTTGTAATGAACCGATAATGGTTACAGCAGTTGTCGAAGACTGTAATTTTCTACATACAACAGTGAAGAGCTAAAACTGGTTACAACAGTCATTCTTATGATATCTATAGCAATACAGGTGGTTAGGGGTAATTTTCACCCACAGATTTCACCTTCTTACCAACGGATTTTTCTTTAATTTTGTAACTAGAAAATGAAATACGGTCATTTAAATCCTTATAATTAATTTGGCACGTTTTTCTTCCAAAATTGCTGATATGGCCGCTACGAATTCAAACACCAAACTCTTCCATACTCGCCATCAATCAGAGTGTACTTCACTTCTACACCACATATTCAAATCAGCACGCCAGTGGCGGACATTTGACGGATATATTTGCATCTTCGCTCGCAGCACAATACATTTGATGCAATGCCAATCTTGGTGAATTTACTATACGGCTGGGAAGCAGAAAATGAGATGCTTCATGACTTTGTTGCACTATTATTAGTCATCCACAACTAATGGAGTCTGTGTAGGGCTGACACTTCCACTCCGAGTCAGTTTCAGAGCTTCCAAAGCTTTTTGTATTTCCATAGTCATCGCACTATCCACACTGCCTGACGATATCTTCTTATGTGATTTCTGCAAATGAAGCTTCAGCGAGCTACTGCTCAAACCAGCATTCTTCCCACATATCGGACAAACTTTCATTGTTGGCCTCCGTTGTTGCCACTCCATAGACACCTTCCCGTGCAATTTCTTATCAAGATCTAACAAAGCTTTTGCAAATCCATCATTTGGCTGTGCTCTGCGGTGAACTCGTCTTAGGGCATTCCATGCTTCTGATAGAGTGTAGTTCCTGCATCAACCAAACAAAGTTTTAAATAGTGCACATGTGAAGCACGTTTTTCATCGTTCTAACTAAATCTCACACTTACTTTCTGAGCATCAAGTAAGCAAGAACCAATGTCGCACTTCTACTTTTCCCTTCAAAGCAATGAACTAGAACTTTCCCGCCTTTTAATTCCACATGATCAATGAAATCACAAGCTTCATCAAAGATACCGCTGATATTTGAATCTTCGCTGTCGCAAATCTGTGATCGAAAAAAAATGAACCAAGGTAGGAGATGGATCAGACTCTTTAGCCGCAAAGAAAGCAATTCTTTTCTGGGATTTTAGTTCTTGTATAGCAAAATTTACTACCATAATTAATCAATTTCTTTGCTAGATCATTGTTCATGACAATATAGAATATTTGGGAACTGTGATGCAAAGATAGTTAAATTTATAAAACAAGGCGGAAACATTGCCCACTAAAAAATGTGGCTAGAGCAAATAGGTGTGATAACAAATCACTTACAGAAAAATTTCGGTAGTTGAATAAATCAGGATACTGAGAATCTGACTGTCCAATTTCATTGGCACATAAACACAATATATGAGTGATTCCAACATGCTGTAAAGTATAAATGGATTTAGCAGCTAGGGCACCACCAATAAACAAACCATTTGTGATATTTGATGGTTTCTCTGTGTTGGCAGCATCAGAGATCAATGATATTCTCTCAAGAATATGTTCTAGTCTGACCTGTAAGAAAATTTAAAAGGAGAAGGAATTTAAACCCCGGGAAAAGGAAAAATGGAAAGGAAGGACAGAAAATTCAATCTTTTACGAAAAACGGTTGATTATATTGAACACAGACAAGAAGAGAAAGCTGCTTCAGAATGGAATGGACATCTCACCTTCAACTCATAAGCATCAACTACACAATTATTATCATTGCCTTCAAAAAATCCCGTAATAAAATTGTTATCTTGACAGAGTTTGATGCAATCGTTTCTCAGCATTTCATTCCATTGTTCCAGCTCTTTATTTGATTCTGTATCAACCTGAGCACAATGATCAGAGTTCAAACAATCAGTCACGGGCTAGTAATAATTTATTTCTTTACAAAATCAATTCTGCTATACTTGAATTTCCTTTTTCTTTTTCTTTGTATGTTTATTTGCTTGCTAACTAGCAGATCAAGTATAACATTGTCTCTTCTCTTTCTTTCTTCCTCTTATATTCAGATATATTTTTCATGAAGTTTGAAAGATTATAAAGCTTTAAAAATGCTAATAAAAAAATGAGAATTCATGCAACAGTTCAACCAGGAAAGCCACCATGCTATTTCTAGGAGATGTATGATAAATTCCAATGAACTTGTTAAGGTACCAACCTTGGCACATTTATGGATGTCACGGAGCTTTGATGTCAAACGGAGATTTAGAAGGGGTTCTCCATTCCCTTTGGAATACTTCCCTGACCAGCTTTCCTTGGACATGGGAGAACGACAATCTAAGGTTTCTTTACTTCCTGAAGATGATAACTTTGGTGCCGTTCTCAATTCTGAATCACTAAAATCTGGATGATTATCGTTAGAGAATCGTTCCTTGCTTGGAGTTGGTGGAGAAGGACAATTTCCAATTCCATGATAAGGTGACTCAGGAATCACAATATCCTCTTTGTCAGAGTCTCCAGTAGTTTTATTTGTGAGGTTCAAAAACGCTCGTAACAAGCTATCTAGCTTTTGGTGAAGTGTAAGAAGGAAAATATGGAAACTCTGGAGATCTCTAAGAGCTGCACGAAATCCACTCCGAAATTCCCGAACTCCTGAAATAATTTCTGTTGCCTGTACATCTGTTCTTGGGGTGTCTTCTAACGGAGATCCTAGTTTCCCTCCTGTTAAGTCGTATAACAAATTAGAAGAGTAATCTGAACAATTGAGAAGTAACTCAACCAATTTAGGGTAATTTGCTTGGTCATTTGCACGTTTTCCAGCAGGCGGTCGCCGAGGAACACCAGAGTCAATTGCCACTATATGAAACTTGTGGAGTTCAGAGAACACTGATTCATCTGATGTTTGACTTCTTAGGCTTATATTACTAGATTTTGGAGATTCTGTGACATCAGAAAGATCAGAACCCTGTGACACCAAGCCTGTTTCACGAGAGCTCCATCTACTATCCACTGAAGTTGCCCTTCTCTCTTTCTGAAAAGTCCTTATCAACTGTGGTCTGAATCGGTTAATTGTCGAGTCAAAAACATCCTCCAACTCCCTCAAATTTGCAGTGCTCATTTTATCAGCCAACAACAGATTTGCTGAATTTCCACGCCATCTGAGCTGCGGACAAGGCAATCTATCCTCATTTCTAATGACAAGGTCCAACATCAACACCCTACCAAGAGCTGCCGCAGTTTTTTCTGCAGCTTCACGCAACTCAAATGCAGTTGAGCTTTCTAATAAAGGAGATCCGTGAATATATCTGCAAAATTATAAAGGTTTTGGCCGTTAGAGAGAGGAACATGACAGTGAAAAATTGATAAAGAAAAGTTAAAGAATCAATTCCTTTTCTATTCTTGGTATTCTAAACCTGATTTTCTAAGGCTCACTGTAATGGCCCTAAGAATCTAAGTAAGTCTCATTCATTTCTGTGAAATGAAAGTTTCCCCGATTCCTTCTAGCCTAATTCTAAGACAGAAAACAAACCAGGTTTTGATTTAACCTCATCAAAAGAAGGCATCGACTAAGTTCAAGAGCTTCCAGAAGTTCTGAACATGTAACTTCACCGAGTTCATCTCCTTCTGAAGTTGCTGAAAGTCTTGCTTTCTCTGCAGCCTCCTTAATCTGGTGCCACTCTGTACTGCAATTATGAATGACTCTAGCCTGCAATACACCAGCAGCTGCTTAGTCGCATTAAGAAAAGGGAGAACGAGGCTGGATTTTTAAGAGAAGGTCTAGGTAAGATCATAAATCACAAAAGTATCAAGGTATAACGACACAACCTGTGGAGTCCGGACTCCTAACCACCTTGCAAATTCATAACCAAGGCGTTCAGATTGTGTGGCCATCCTTGATGATGAAAATTTTATGACTGCTGCTGCTTCCTTAGAAATAGAATCACCGTCTCCCTGCTGGTTGAATAATGCAAAGAAGACAACTCCCCCAGAATTCACAGTTACCTACATGCACATTAGACATGATAATTTGAGATAGCAGAGCTGCAGAATAGAACATAGTGATGTCAACGTTATTATTTTTAGATCACTATTTTAAAAAATTAACCTAGTAGTAAGGATCCAAATTCAGATCAACTATACCCAACTAGGATTAGTTCAATCTCGATGCTGCATATGCATTAACCCCCATAACATGTCTAATATAGTAACATAGGTATAATTTGTAGTTCTAAGACAATAATTTTAACATATGAGAACTAGAAATCCTGTATAAAATTCTTGAACTTAATTAACTGGACTACCATTAGCAGACAATTTTTTTTTCCGAATCTGGGTGAATTAGGAGGCAGAGAAGGCTCAATAAACGCCAGTAAAATAAGATCACATACCTCTAAGGGTTTATTCATTTCATCCTCAGAATGTTCGGTGCTACTACTATGCTCAGTATGATGGAGCGAGGAGAGCATGTTCCAGGAAAATGAGTTCGATTCAATGTCCAAAGCAGCCACTTTACCGAGCCTGTCCCACAAACAGATCTCAGGAGCTTGTTCAGTCGGTGGATCACTTTTTGAATCAACAAGCAGTTCTCCTGTACTGAATGGCAGCAGTGTTGTTGACAAACATATAGAAAACGATTACATGTCATTATGAACATAATTCAATGTTCCAATAATTAATTTACATGTCATTATGAATATAACTCAATGTTCCAATAATTAATTTTGATTTCAACTGCTTGATTCCAGCACTATCCCAAAAGTTAATTATCATATACTAATATCACAGGACATGAATTTAAAGGTCTCATGCAATGAGTTATGGATATGCATTTAATGCAAGAATGAACCATATCATGAATTTCTTGCTATACCAGATTTAGAGTAAACAAGTTGAGGAATAATTCCTTATGTGTCTACACTCTATAATCTATCTAATTAAAGAGGCAAGGTCAAATTCATTGAATGGACTCCAATGCTTTAAGATTGCCTCACAGGTTACTACTTTAGCTCAGCTGAGCTGCAGCCACTCATTAAAACAACCATGCAACTAGTTATATATGATTAGCATACAATTTGCTGATGGAAATATAAAGATAGAGAAAAACCTAGCGGAGGGCATGGTGTCAAGCCCATGAGGGCGGCGAGGAAAACCAGAGGCGGGATATTTGGAGCTTCTCTTACGAACCGATTCCAGCCATTGCGAAAATCGATATGCTGGACCTGCCGTTATATCTCCCAACATATACAATACCTGCATTAATTACACCAAATCTCCATTTCAATCCATTTGCAAATTTATAAACTTCAACAATAATCTATTAATTCAATCATATACACAACACCAAGATTCATTCTCTCATTTACCCGGGACGTGACCGTGAGAGGCAAAGGAGCGTCAGGTTCTTCAGCCACCAATTCCACTTCCCTTTCTTCTTCTTTCTCCTACAATTTCACCATACACATACTGACATACATTTTTACACCATATTAAAAAAAAATCTTTGAAAATGTAAAACGCTGGATTGCTATTAAATTCCCCAGTACACTACAGATCCTTAAATTAATTAATGAATGCGATAATCCATCATAGTCCCCATTTACATTAACATTTTTAGATACATATAATAACATAATTAAGCAACCAATGGATTTTTTTTTTAAAATTATGATATGCAAAGATATGTAATGATGATTTAAGCTTTTGAGTAGAAAGAAAATAAAATGACAGGTGGCAACTAAGAGCTATTATTTTACCTGTATGCTGTTGTTGATGATTGCTACAGAGCTTTCTTTTTGCTGCAATTCCATTATTTTTTGGTTTGGGTTGTTTTCAAGTTTTAATATTTTATCAAAAAAATTGGTTTTCTATTTTTGGGTGGCGGACTTTTATTTTAAAAAATGAAAAATGAAGAGCGGGGAAGAAGAAGAAGAAGAATGAGTTCTTGTACTGCAATCTACACTCACTTCCACCATTATTTTACTTAACTAGTCTCTGTCTGAACTCTGATCTGATGCAAACTTTGCTCATCGTCGTCATCAATGGTTTTTATTTTTTAATTGTGAAAAATTGTAATAATGATGTCTCAACTTTTTATAATATTCTGTTTTAATGTTTGAATTTTTATTTCTTTTGAATTACTCCTGCTTTAGTTTTTTTTTTTTGATCGCCAAAGAGAAATTATATAGAAAACTCAAGAGCCGAAGAAATATCTTCGAGAATACAAGAACGGATAAGATTAGGAACATCCTCCATAATCACGATATCCTCAGAAATTGTTAGCGCCCACTTAGCTAAAGAGTGCGCTGTTTTGTTGTTATCTCGGGGAGTATAACCAAAACTAATGCTATTAAAATTCGAAATCAACCTGAGAATATCTTCTACTATTAATCCTTGATGATTTGGATCAGCTTTTCCCTTCAAAATTGCTTGAATAACAACCTGCGCATCACTCTCCACCAGAACAGCAGTAAAGCCACATTCCAAAGCAATTTTAAGGCCATGAAGGATAGCTAGACTTTCTCCAATGGCTATAGACTGAACAGCAGCTAACTTCTTCCCTGCTGAGGCCATAACTTCACCTCTGTCATTCCTGAGCACAACACCAAGGCCTGCTGAGCCATCTGCCATTGAAATCGCAAGGTCTGAATTAATTTTCACCACACCCGGTCTTGGAGCCTTCCATCCTGGCTTAGCAATCTGCTCATCATTGCGACTCTGAGCCGAAACTTGCTGCACACCGCAGTCTCTACTCCTGTTCAAGAGGGACTCCATAGAATCTTCCTTTCCCTCATGGATCAACATATTACGGGAATACCACAACTGCCATAAAATCACCACAAACAAAGCAAAATCATCTTTTGTTAGCCGCTTTAACATAATCTCAACCCAAGTATGGAAATTGGGGACATCAATATCATCAACCCGAAGGCCCAGCTGAGAGCTCAGCCAAATACCCCTAGCCCAGCTGCAATCTTTCAAAACATGGAGAGTAGATTCTCCTGGTTCACCACATTTGGGACAAAAATCATCAACAGCAATCCCTCTATTTATCAACACCTGGAAACAAGGAAGAATGTCCTTCAAGGCTCTCCATAAAAAATGTTTTATTTTCGGCAGAATTTGAATTTTCCAGATAACTCTCCATATCATAGAGTTTGAATATGAAGAACCTCCACAGTCTCTACCATTGAACTTCAAAAGTTGGCACGCATGGTAGCCTGACTTCACCGTGTAGAGACCACTCTTAGTATGCATCCAGAACATTTTGTCAATAGGCAATCTTGGACTGAGGGCCATCTTAAGGATAATGTCCGCCTCAAAAGGCAAAAAAGAAGCTTCAATAATGTCCCTTTTCCAGCTCTGTGTTTCTGGGTCGATTAAAATATTCACCGTCGCATCTCTAGGCAGATTTTGCACAACCAGCGGCTTCAACATCGTCTCCCCACACAACCATTTATCATTCCACACGCTAATCCTTTCCCCATTGCCTACCCTCCAGCTTTTTCCTGCATTAATTAACTCGAACGAGGCTTGTATGCTGCGCCAGAAAAAACTTGGAGTAAAACCTGAACCTGCTGCCAAAATATCACTCCGGGGGTGGTATTTTGCTTTAATAATCCGAGCACACAAGGACTCCGGACAAGAAGCCAAACGCCATGTTTGCTTAGCTAATAAGGCAATATTGAAAGACTGAAAATTACGAAAGCCTAAACCTCCATCATCTTTCGAAATGCACAGTCTGTCCCAACTCATCCAATGGACTGGATTCTTCTTTTCGTTATTCCCCCACCAAAACCTACTCACTAAGCTCTGGATTTCCTCACAAAACGTCTTCGGAAGGAGGAAGCAACTCATAATGTAATTGGGGATCGCTTGCGCAACAGCTTTAATAAGAATCTCTTTGCCTGCACGGGATAAGATCTTCTCCTTCCACCCCTTAAGCTTTTTCCAAATACGCTCCTTCAGAGAACCGAAGATACGCTTCTTCGATTTCCCAATAATCGTTGGTAAACCCAGATATTTCGGCAAGTTCCCCACTTCCTGAACCTGCAGAAGATTTTTAATTTCAGCCCTCCGCTCCATTGGAACCTTCGAGCTAAAAGAAATCTCTGATTTACTCACATTCACCTGCTGTCCCGATTCAATCTCGTAGACATGTAACATATCTCGAAGAACCCGACACTCTTGAGTGGTCGCTCTAGTAAACAAAATACAGTCGTCTGCGAATAGAAGGTGGGATATGCTCGGGCTACCACGACAGACTTGAGCCCCATGGATATCTCCTCGCTGAACCGCTTGACGAACTAAAGCGGAGAGGCCTTCAACGCACAGGAGAAATAAATACGGCGAGATGGGGTCTCCTTGCCGGAGTCCTCGAGATGGCTGAATATAGCCCTTCACTTGGCCATTGACGAGAAAGGAAAAGGACACAGACGAAACACAACCCATTATTAAATTAATAAAATGACCCGGGAAGCCCATTTTATTCATCACTTGACGAATGTATCTCCACTCCACTCTGTCGTATGCTTTACTCATATCGAGTTTGAGCGCAGCAACACCCTTCTTGCTTTTAATCCTGTGTTTCATTGAGTGGAATAATTCAAAAGCAATAATGGCATTATCCGTAATCAACCGGCCAGGGACAAACGCGCTTTGCGATTCGTCAATAACACTTGGCAGCACTTTTTTCAATCTATTGGCCAAAACTTTGGAGATAAGTTTGTAGACGACATTGCACAGGCTGATAGGACGGAGGTCCTTCATTGTTTCAGGCGCTTGAGTTTTGGGGATTAATGTGATGAGCGTGTGGTTTAATCTAGGCGGCATTATACCTGTTTCCAAAAACTTGAGGACAAGAGCAGTAACGTCTTTACCAACTATATTCCAAAAGTTAATAAAAAACATAGCTGACATACCATCAGGCCCCGGAGATTTATTTGGATGCATCTGCTTCAGCGCAAAATTCACTTCCTCAGCTGCGAAGGGAGCAGCCAACAAATCAGCATCGAGAGGACTTATCTGCTTATCTAAGGCTTCCAACGTACTGTTACAAACCGGAGGATACGATGTACTAAAAAGATTGCTATAATACTTACATATTATCTGCTCAATATCTTCAGCTTTCGTTCTCAAAATACCTTCTGCATCCTGAAGTTTAGAGATAGTATTACGTTTCCTGCGATTTGAAGCTTTCATGTGAAAAAATTTCGTGTTGCGATCTCCTTCTTCTAGCCAAACCGCTCTTGACCTTTGACGCCACATGATTTCCTCCCGTTTGAGCAGCTCGTTAATCTCAGTGTGAACAACTCTTCTCCTCGCTGCAACACGGGCAGAATTGGGTAAGCTCTGGAGCCTCTCTAGCTGCTTCGTCAACGAACGTTTCAGCTTATAAATATTCCCATAGACTTCAGCATTCCAACTCTCCAAGCTAGAGGCACAAGCTGAAATTTTTTCCATAGCAGAAGCCCCATGCTCTAGATTCCAGCCACCCTTTACTATCTCACCACACTCTGGATGCTTTAGCCACATTGACTCAAAACGAAATAATTTCGTCCTGCTCTCCCTTCTATTAACACCACAATGATGGAGAAGAATGGGGCAGTGATCAGACGAGATTCTTACAAGATTAGACGAAACAGCTTCAGGAAACATCGCTTTCCAACTAGAGGTAGCAAAGAATCTGTCAAGGCGTTGTTTAATATTGTCCACCCCTGTTCGCCCATTATCCCAAGTAAAAGGATTGCCTGACCAACCTAAATCTGCAAGCCCACACTCATCAATCACAGCACGAAAAACTTCCATCGCTTGAATTGATTTAGGTCTTCCTCCAATTTTTTCGCTGCTCTTGAGAATTTCATTAAAATCCCCAAGGACCAACCATGGAAGCAAGGACACTCCTTCTAAACTTTTTAGCAGCTCCCACGTCTTATATTTGGCTCCAGTTTCCGGCCACCCATACATACACGTACCCCGCCATTTCCCTTCATTATTTGGCATCTCACAAACAAAATCAATGTGATTTTTGGAGAAGCTAGAAATACTAACATTGCAGTCTTTCTTCCACATAAGAATAAGACCACCACTGCGACCTCGGGCATCAACAACAAAATAATAGAAACTAGAAAACGAAAACTTAAAATAATTAACTTCAAACTGACAAAGACGAGACTCCATAAGAAAAATAATATCGGGGTTATGGTCATTAACATATTTCTTTAAAGCTCTTACCGTCCAAGGATTCCCCAACCCTTGGAGGTTCCAACTGAAGGTTTTCATTGCGACTGGCGAGACTGTCCTGCAGTCTCCGCCAAAAAAGAAGAATTTTGATCCAGTCCAGCAATAGAAGCTTTTGGCTTCTTTGAGCAGAGATCCTGCATCTCGACATCCTCCGAGTAAATATCAAGTAACTGAAGTTGATATTGGGGTTTCCTTTTTAACATTCTCGCCTGTAAAGATTCGTTGTCAGTCGATTTACTCACAGCAGGTTGGACACCGCGGGCTGCGTTTTTCAGATTCCTTCCCCCTTTTTTCTTCGCTCCTAACCCCGATTTCTCTTGAACAGCTCCAGACCCCCTGCCTGGTGTGAAATTTAGACTATCAATCCTCACCCCAATTTCACTTCCATGCTCAGACACTATATTCAGCCTATTCACACCCTCAGCTTCTCCTTTCTCATTATCTACAACAGTTTCTGCTTCTTTACTTAACACAGGTAGTTTGGATACCCCACAAGTGAGATCATTTATTTCCCCCTCAAACTCTTCATTCAAACGACGGCGAACCTGGACATTTTCATTATCACCCATCCCTTCACTTCTCGAGAAGACAACATCAGCTCTCCTTTCAGTAGTTTTGGATCCGACAGCTTTACGGAATGGAGATGCCCGTAGTGCCGGGCTATATGGCCAGTCTATCTCCTCGACACACTCCGGACGCGTCTCACAATCATCATGAACATGCCCTAACAAGCCGCACCAGTAACAAAAATTAGGGAGTTTTTCGAATCGAAAATAAACCCACACCTTCTCGCCCTTGCTATTACGGATAAAGGTTCCCCGCTTAAGAGGAACATTAACATCGACCAGTACCCTAACTCGGATATGTTTACCCCATACAGCAACGTCCTCCTCTCTAATCTCCAATACCTTCCCTACTCGTTCTGCAATTCTAGTAATACTCTCACTGTCTCTGCAATTTAACGGCACGTTGCATAACCGAATCCAGAAAGGAGATTCATTCAGCTTCACCTCTGATAATTGCTCATCGCCTTGTACCTCCGATAAAATAACCAGCTGTCTATCATAATGCCATGGGGCTTCTCTCAACACCTTCACCTTATCCCTATGATTTTTGAATTCACAAACAAACACTCCTTTGCCAATATCTGATATATCAAAATTTCCGTTGATTTTCCATGCACCAGTCATTGCACTATGTAGTGCTTTGACGTTGATAGGTTTCCCCGGAAGCAAACGACCCACAATGCACCTTTTAAACTTTTCTGCATGTACTCCTCCTGTGCCATGTTCCCCAAGTTCAACGATATCTTGTTCCTCATCAGTTAATGAAAATTTCCTCCAAAGGTTTTCTAACTCATTCTCCATCTCTACGGGAGAAAACACAACGACAAAACTCAACAACACCTAGCAAAGAGAACAAACAATCGTAGATGAATTCTACAAGAGAAAACAATCGAAAGAACGAATAAAACTCCACTCCAGGAAAAAAAAATGACCTAGACTAGGGAAACCCTAATTTAGGCATAGGAGCGCTCCATAGGAAAACCTAGGAAAATCTCTAGCACCATTCTTTTCTCCTGCTTTAGTTTTTAAAAACATATCAAAACGGTATTTTATTCATTTTTAATCACCGGTTAGGTCTAGAAGAAAATTATGAACATTAAGTTAGCTAAGATGGATTTCATAATCCGTTTGATAATTTTCATCATTGAAAATATTAAATTTTCTCATTAAATTAATTTTAATTTGAATCTTTCCAATTTTTTGATATATATTAAAACAAATTGATATTATAATATATATAATATCTATAATATACATATAAGTGTAAAGGTATAATTATAGATAATTTTATTAAAAGATTTAAATTTCCAAAGATATTTTATTGATTAGTATGATAATTTATATTTAGAATTTTTTAAGTTAAATATTTTTTTAATATATTTGACTTAATTAATTAAGTCAAATTGAAATTATATTGTTATTAAATGTTATTTAATAAAAATAAATGCTGAAAATTTTAATTTCAATCATTATGTTAAGAGAAAAGGTGAAAAGATGACTCAGAACCGGCGGAAGAGTTCTCAGGCCAATTTTTCTCTTAAGTTATAATCAAACACCACCTTAGTTCGTATAAACTTCATCCTGGTAGACTATTAATTAGATCAAAATTAAATATTAAATTTGCTAATGTATTTGCTATTTCGATACCACATAGAAAAATATTTCATTCGTATAAATTATTATCTTATTAGTATGACAGTGAAAATTATTAAATATAATGCTTACTTTTATCGTTTTAGCGCAGTGATAATTGAAAAATATTTTTAAATTCTTGTATGATACTATATTTTAGAAGTTAAAATGCCTATTTAAAAGAAATAAGAGTTTAAATACTTTAAAAGCATATTTATAAAACTTCAAACACCAATAATAGATTTTACCCTATTGAATTTTACTTTTTCTAACTTTTCAGCTTTCAGGATTGGGGCGGTCATGGTCGGTGATGAGCCAACTATATATATATCCACCTTTATAGTTTTTTTTTTAAATTAAATAATAGGAGTACTACATTAATATTAGTAAAATATTAATTTAAATTCTTTCACCATTTTGTCATCAATCAAATGAGTTCTCCAGTACTTGCAAAATAATCCAATCAAAGAAATCTATCATCAAAATTGCAAATTGTAGTAACCTTCAACATTGATTACACTTGAGAAAACCCTAATGACACTCATTTTCTTTTTGCAAAAACAAAGAATATTATGCTTTTGAATGACTATACCAACACCAAAATATGTACATTACAATAAAAAAGAATATCAGAATTCTACAGGTAGATGTTTGCCTTGCAAAAACGACTTAAATAGCACCAATGATCTCTCCGGCTGCGAGTATGGCACTTCATGAGAAGCCCCTCTTATCGTCGCAAATGACAGAATCTCACTATAAACTTGAGTCCATCCACCAACCTATATCAAACACATTTCAGAATTCATAACAATTTATCCATAAACTTAATGAAATATGTGCTACATTTAGTTGAGTTTTACCTGCTTGTCTGCAAACCAAACTCTATAAGGCACGCTCGTGTTGAGTTCCAACTCTTTTGCTAGTCTATGAACAAGGGTTCGGCTACCCGTTAATGGAATCACAGAATCTTGATCTCCACTGTAAACCAGTACTCGAATTCCAGCTTTGATAAGCGATCCAACGATATTGATCGTCGGTATTTCTAGATTAAGCACCTCGTACTCCAGTATGCTGTTTCCAAAAGAAAACCAGTCAAACACATATTTCTTTTATGATTGAACGAGTAAAGCATAGAGGTAATTCAATTACTCGCTGCAAGCTTCCCATCGGCCAACGCCAACAAGCCGAGCATGTAAAGCCTTCTGTACATCCTTTCTGTTGAGATAGTTCATGGTTTCGTCGTCTACGCACACATCTATTCTCTCCGATACTTGCTGCCATTGAAGAATGATAAGAAAAATTATGAACCTAAACAGAATATAGAAAAGAAAAGTTGTATATGCAAAGAATAGACTTAAATATAGTTTGGCCCTTGAGCTGGTATGTGTTGGTCAATTAGCAAAAACTTGCGAATTATTATCAATTTACTCCCTAAACCATGCACGTATATTTCTGACCAAATTGATAAGAATAGACAACTTTTTGACTAATTTGATAGTAAAATGAATATATGTGCTAATTTGCCAAAGCGTGCAAAATTAAAGGGGCAAATTGATATTTAAGTTCAGAGAAATACATACCTGCGGTCTTAAAACCTTGGACTGCGATAAGATTGATGAAATGCAGACATCAAGCGTAACATCATATTTATCCACAAACCTACTGGTTTCTGAGTTAACTCGGGCCATAACTCGTGAGCAAACACTTGAAAGTGAGTCTCTATAGTATTCACTCACATATCTCGAATAATTACAAGAAGTAGTAAACATTTCAAATGTTGAATCTGAAATCAGCCCATGAGACCATAAGTACTCCGCTCTTGAATTCAAATCAGTAGCATATTCTAGTACAGGATTTCCCAACTGCACCACACCAATTCATTAATTTATCAGCTCAAGTCTTAAAGAATATCAGTGGACTAATTATAAACATTAATTAAATTTCTTACTGCAATTCCTTTTAGCTGGAATAAATTTTCCTTTTTGTTAATTTCAACCATAAGCTTTGCAAGTTGAGGAATGTAGTGACCTGAACAAAATGATTAAGCATAGTTGGATTAGAAAAAAAACTACGTTGGCACGGAATTTTTTTGAATTATATGTTCCAGAGTTTATTTTCGTTTCCATAAATGCTCGTAAAATCTATATTTATAACATGTTCTTAAAAAAGATAACATTTCCCCGTTTCTTATTTTCGATATATTTTTCATTTCCGTTTCGATGCTAGGTGGGAAAAGAAGGAAAATGTTGTACCTGCATAGCTTTCCCCTGTTAAGAACAAGTCCCTGTGCCTATATTGAGGGAACTTGTTGAACCAGCGTTTCAAGAATACAAGATTGTCCCTAGCTTAACACAACAATAGCAAGAGCAAAAAAAAACTCAGCTTGGAATTAAACATTGTTTAATTTTGCAAAAATTGATAAAACACCAAAAACAAGCAAAAACAACTTTTTATTGCATTTTTGTTTTGTTGTTTTGGGATAAACAGTAACAATTGGGAGACAAAACACTGTTTTATCTGTAACAACATAATTCATAAAGGTGACAAACTTTTGCTTCTTTTTTTGGGTCAAAAGAAAAAAAAAAGCAACAAAACTATTTGGAGTTAAGTTAAGGGAAATTAAAGAAAAAGGAGATGAAGGTTCCAAAAATATTAATTTGATGGGTTTATTAATAGTATTTACCTGTTGCCTCATCATCCACTGCCACATAAGATGATCTATCAGTAGCATAAGAGAATCCAACTCCAACTGGTGACTCCAAATATAACATATTTGCTTCTGCAATCAAATTATATCATATTAACCGCTTGTGGGAGGAATTGAACTCACCACCTTAGCATTTAATAACGCTTATACGATTTGAGCTATAGCCTATTGATGAAAACAAAATTAGTTGATACCTTTATTCCAACTATATTCATTTCTCATTAAAACTTTTCCATTTGGTCTGAAAGGTCCATTTTCGGAGAATGCTCCAACTCCAACAGAAGAACAACCAGGACCTGCAATTAAACAAAGTTTAAACCCACATTTTATTCAAAGAATTTACCCATAATACTAATGAAATGAAGCAAAAGATGAGAATTATAACCTCCATTTAGCCATAGAACCAAAGGCTTAGAATCTGGATCAATCTCAGCTTCAGCAAAGTAATAAAAAAGAGCTCTATGCTTCGTTTCATCAACACTAACATACCCCGAAAACTGCTGAAACCCGACGCGGGGTTGTCCGGGGAGCCTCACGATCTTATCAGAATGATGAAAACATAGAGAAATGCAAATTAGCTGAAACACCATTAACACCAATGCCAAATTTTTGCATGTTAAACAAAACATATTGAATTTCACAGCAGCAAAAAAAGAAGAACTGGCTGAGGTTTGAAGAAAGGGTGGTGAGTGGAGGACAAAGAGGTGAGGGGGTGGGGTAGTAAATAAATAGGAGGATAGGTTTTGTATTATATTATGATTACGGTTCTTGCTTTTTGGTTGCAGGCCTGAAAATGGCGTTGAAAGAGATGTATCTAACACTCGATGACTCCATAGACTTATAATTTTGAGGTGTAATGTAAGGGCCAATATCCGAGTCAGCATATATATATTAGGGTTATTTGCTTATTTAATCCCAACGTTTCACGTTTTCATTCTTTAAAACCTCCGCATATATCTCAATTTTTCGCGCTTTTGTAATATAGTGTTTTCATCAAAAATAAAGTTAAAAATGTGTAAAAAAAACGGTGACATTTTGAATAAAACAATATCACGAAATAGAAATATGCTACACAATACCAAAAATTGAAAGATAGAGTGCGATGCAATATTTTAAGGATGTGATTAGATCTCTACAAACATAAAACTTTGGAATCTAATATTCTAATAATTCTATGGTTGGCATTTTTGGAATGTGAGCATGCTTTTTGCATATTTATTTTGTTTTCTAACAGGAAAGTATATATATTTTACAGTTGTGATGAAAAAAATTTAAGTTTTCAGTAGTGGTAAACCAATAAGACGAGTGGGAATGCAGAAATAGGTTTGTATCTTTTAAATTATACTAAAAAGATGAGGAGAGGGGTTGTTCTTAAAAAGTGACTTTACAGTCATTACTTTCCAATTCTCAGAAAAATGTGACAAATTCGCTTCTGTTCTTCAAAGAATGTGGCAGGAATATTTTGTAACAGTTTTATCACTTCCTTTTTGTTTTTCCAAAATATGGCTTGGTTGAATCAGAGTTGTAAAAATCGAATCGGTATTGTCCGACGGTTATGGTTCAATCAGTTCAACCAATTAAATAAAAACATACATAAAAAGTGGAAAATTAATTAATAAATAAATTACATTCTAGCTAATAAATAAGATGAGATGAGCTAGATCAAGTGGTAAGAACGTCCCACCTAAAATCTGAATTTTAGAGAAGAATTGAACCGGCTGGCCTCTATGCAGTCGAGCCAGTTCCGTTTGGCTCTTAAATCATGGATTTAATTAAATTTTTCTTTTAATTCCAAGTACAATCCAGCATTTTGTTTTCTTATATTGAGAAGACAGTTCATATGGCTTAGGCAGATTTTTGTTTGACATAGAGAGAATCACTCTGTTACTAGTAAGACTATATTTGGTTCACGGTAATGGAATCTAATGCAATATAATTATCTATCTATTTTGGTAGACTTAGTCCACCACGTCATCCGTAGATTAACCTATCACATTTTGACACGTCATTAAAATAATGGCACTATCGTAATATTACTATCCAAAGGTGTAAACAAGTAATGAACAAAATTACGATAGTCCCATTATTTTAATGACGTGTCAAAATGTGATAGGTTAGTCTACGGATGACGGGTAGACTAAGTCTACCTAAGAATCTCTCTTTGGTTAGATGTTTTTTTGATAACAAAGGAAAATAATTATTGAATTTGATAATGATACCTAATTAATTTAATTATAATTTCGATTACTTAAAGTGAAATAGGCTTTAGATTAGGAAAAAAATGTAGCTTTTCTTTTTATACTTATAGGTCAATGAATTTGTTATCTTAGTGATGTTTTTGGTAAAATGTGTCTTGTTAATAGTTAAAACGACAATATAATAAGATCTGAACATCCTCCACCTGAATCTTTTGAAGATTTTACTCTACCAAATAGATTGGTCCGCCACATGTCCTCCCATCATAGCTGCAAAACGACCACATTATTATAGCTACTAATGAATCTTCTTTCTCACTAATTACATGATACAATCAATTTTAGCATTTTGTCTAGAATTCAACACAACTTTTAAGTCAAGGGCTTTTTCATGTCAAAGGATTAAGACTTTGTGTGCATATTGCTTTTTTAAAAAGGTCAATGTCATTTTTACAATATGTCGATGAGTTCGATATAGTATCTTTAATTATTGTTTATTTTTTTTATTACTAAATATTTTAACATGACAAACACTCTATTAGTTTGTTATACGAATAGCACAGCTATTGTGCTGTATAACTATTATTATCCAAAATAGTCCAAATTTTGTGATTTTTGTCAATTTTAGCAATTGTCCAAGTTGAAGAATATTATCTTAATGTATTAAAAAAAAACTAGTATTTTGGAGTTGGAGAGAAGAAAATAGATAAAGAAAAAATGTTGGATTAGGACCACTCTAACAGAAAGGGTGGAGAGGGGCGGGGACTGACTGTCTGCTATCAATGAGCTACAGTAAGCCAACAGCAAGATGACAAAATGGATGCCTTTAAATCGTGTTTTGGGCACTATCCAACTCACACCCAAACAAAATGTACACAACACAAGGATTTTATCATTACTCATCAGTCTCGCTTATTTCATTTGCTTGGCAACAAAATTAAATTAAATTTTTTAAAATTATTAAAATTTTGAATCATTACCTTTAAGGTGTTTAACATAAAAAAATGAGAAGTGGTTGGAAAATGTGTTGTATACGGAGTCTGGAGGGGTCTTAAAATGAAAGCAAAGGTTGAGTTTTATAATTATAGTAATAGTTTTGTTGTGGATATTATATTGATAGTGGGAAAAAGCTCATCAACTTTTTATATTTTACTGTAAAATTGTACCCTTTTCTGGCTTGGCGTGGGTTATATCTCACATGCCTCATTTGTCACCCATTTCAAACAGTGAGATCGATCTCGTGCCTTCCCATTTCCAAATAAATATTGAGATTGCTATTTTTGTAATAATTGAGATGTAATCTTCCTTGATTTTCTTATATCATTATAGCTCCCCTCCAATATATGCATCCCTATATTAAATTAAGAAAGTTTCAAACATCCATAGTAATAGAAATGAAAAAAATATTTATTTTGGAATTTATATGTTTTCTATTCTTTGAGTTCCTTTTGTAACTTGTTCTTTTAATATTAGTATTTAAAAGTGTTTCAAATTCAATGGCCTCTCATATTATAATAAAAAATCTAAAATTATAATTTAATTTTTTTTTATCAAAGATTAAACTTCACTGAATACCATCAGTATCATCATTAAAATCATCATTCTGCCGAGCCCTATTCTAAAAAAGTCGAGGCATTTCGAATTGTTTGTTGACACAAATATAGTCAAGAAAAAACTCTGAAATTATTTCAATATTGGACGTTGGACATATAATAGTTCCAAATCGAATCTCCTCAGGAAAAAAATCTTGTCTTGCGGTAGCATGCAAACTTATATACAAATACGAAATGATTGTTTGAGATTGATGAAAGCCATTTTAAGATTATATGATGAAAACTGTAAAAGCAATCATTCACAATTTTTATTTTTTTTTAGTTTCGAAATTAAGCATCTTGTATCAAATAAATTAGCTGAGAATGTAAATATTTTATTTAGCATTTTCTTGATTAGGGTCTCATTTGGCATTTCAATCAAATGTTTCTTTTTCAAAAAATTATTTTATCAACACTTTTTAATTTAAAAAAACTATTAATAAAAGAACACATAAATAAATATTTTTAAAATAATAAATTACCAAAAAAAAAAATCAAATAATTAAGAACACTGTTTCTTTCAATCCAAGAGCAATACCAAAACAGGCATTTGTATAGTTATGAGCTGACTGAGCAGAACAAGTCCCCAGCTCATGTAGAAAATCCTCTTACAAGAAAGACTTCAGAACCCACAAGTGTATAAAATTCAAGCCAAGTCACCCTTAATATGGATATTTTTCTTACATAAATTTGCTTAATCTGGAGTCTTATATGGAATCAACTCGCACCTCAAACTTACACCTCATTTTTAATTACCCCAAATTACATTTATTTCCTAAATCTCCTTAAATTTATCAATTTTATTGATTACTTAATCCAATTTTTTCATTTTTCAAAACAAATTTAGAAGAAATAATTAATAAAAGATTAATAAATTTAAAAGACGAATTTATAATAAGACTAATTTAAGAGCTAATTCCCCCAAGTCTTTATGGATTGCAGGGATCCACTATTAAAAGTGCTCATTGGCATGAGGCCATAAAATGGCTCAACCGTTCACTCCTGGTTGAAATTCAAAATGATATTTCAATTTTCAACTATTTCACTTCCATATCCAATATATAACATTTCACTCCCACAATTTCGTCAAGAGCTACAATGACTATACCATTGATTGTTGCATCAAGAACTAACTATATCGCCAAATAAGAAAATAACCGCGTAATAAGGAGAATTCCTCTAGCATGTAAAAAAAAAATACTATGAACATTGACAAGAAAAAAAAAAGCATTAAATTGAAACAAGCAACCTACACAAAATAGAGAAGAAAGAATTTTCAAAAAAGAGGCAAATTCAATCAATAAGAGATTTCTGAATCTGTACGTTTATGATTGGCAACTGAGCCAGAGGTGGGCGGCTCAATTTCTCTACGAGATGCTTCCCAGAGCTGCTGTTCTATGCTTAATTTCCTCAATTCCAACAATCCTCTCTCAACTGCAAAACACCGCAAAACATCATAAGTTCATTTCCCGAAATAAGATGCAAATAAATCACAGTAACATCATAGCTCTTCATTACTACACATATCTAAGATAGTTGTATCTCATCCTTTTCCTAAGTAGGATTGCATCAAAAAAATTGTTTTAATCATGAACCCAAGATGTACCATATCACATGAAATACCTAGACCCATGGTCAACTTGCTAGTATGAAATGGTAAACCGGGAGAATGGCCTAAGCAACAAATCCAATAGTCTGAATACAATCTGCACCGTGCATAGCTAGGCAAAGCTAAAGGGAAAGAGAAAAAAATCCTACAGAGTACACACATTTTTTTTTGGATATTGTCGCTTTCATATAGCACGTATTATAAGCACAAAAAAGGTAAGGTTTACCGTCCACGGCATCGTGCGAAGTAGGAGGCTGTCCACTGCGGCTGATCCAAAACTGAAGCCGCTCTTCTGCAATATCCTCTTCAACACCATGCATTTTGGCTCTTCTCCAGAAGTATGTAAGCCATGCCTGCAAATTCCATAATAGCCATTTTAACAGTTTTTGAACAAAAAGAAAACGGGACTATAACAAGGAATAGCCAAACTCAGTCTACTATCATATCAAGGACCCTTAACAATTCACAACAAAAAGAGAAAGGAGATGGCTATAACAAGGAATCTGACCTCCTTGAAAATAACATCTTCGGCCTCCTGCTCGCTTAATTCTGCAGTTTAAAAGGGGGTGGCGATATTAATAGGAAATATACTGAGCAAAACCACTAATACAATAAGTAAGATTATTCCTCTTACCAAAGGCCTCTGCAAACTTGGGATCAACTGATGATCTCAAACCTGGAAAACCAGACAATAAAAAGATTAGGTAATTTTGATTAGAGTGGCATACGCCTTGATTTAAAAGTTATGTAAATGAAAGAAATTCTTTTACAAAATAATTTTATCAATTAGCTTGACAAAAGACATTTCATGAACCAATTAGAAGACACAAAAGAACCTGCACAAGTAAGACAAATCAGATGGAGTATCAAACCATACTTGGACGTCTGTACTGGGCCCGTGCAAGAACGACAGCATCTTCAACCTTAAGACAGGTGAAGAAAACAAAAATTGAAAATTTCAGATTGTATTTTCACTAAAAAAAAAAATAAGCGAGAGAATGGGAAAAAGAACGTTAAACAGAATGGTAGGTTGATCATTATATGATAGCAAGAGAAACAACTCCAATCTCAAAATCAACTCAGGATATGTAGGCATGCAAATTTCTAAAAGACAAATAACACAGTCCCCCCATCCCATAAAGATATAAAAAGTAGCATTTTCACAAGAATTTCAAATTTATTAATTATGGTTAATTTATTACTATCAACACCGTTTTAATTTTCTAAAAATGAGTCATTATGGAGTCACTATATTTAACACTTATATGATAAAATTATGAGGGTATTTTGATAATTTTATCTTCAACTAAAATTAAGTATGGCAATCTTTTCTATCTTTATGGGACGCCAAAAGCGACAACTTTTTCCTTTATGTGACGGAGGGAGTAAATGATTAAGGATGCCCATGAACAAGAGGTTCGGAATAGAGCTGGCTGAGCAAGGGGAGGGTTCAAAGAAATTCCTTAGGTAAAAGATAAGGACAAACCTTCAAAGAAGCCAATTCCCTCAGTCCCATTTCAACTGAAAGCATGCTTTCAATATTTCCTTCCCCAGTTAAATCACTCAAATCACGAACAGATTTACCCCTATCTGGATCATCACCATCTGTTCCATTCAATAAAGTACTTAGGTTTAAGTAACAGCGAGCAAAAAGGATAAGAATACATAAACAAATTGTAGTAAGAAAAAACCACCTTTATCCAAAGCCTCCTCCTTGGCCTTTTGTCCGGCAGAAATGACAATTTCAAAAGGTAGAGGAGCTAAAGCTGACCAATGCTCATGCTTTGTTACAGCAATATCAGAACAAATGCCTGTGAAGCAGCCATGAAAGTAAGCATCAGAAAGATAAGTTTACTTGCCATCTGTAGTTCTATGTTCAATGCGAATAAATAGCAAGTAAAACTATTAAACCAATCAACAAGGTAAACGTGATAATGCATCAATCTTTGTCTCCACATGCCATATCAAGGAAATTAATACATAAAATTAATTACCATGTTGTACAGCTAAACCCCAATATCGAGCAAGCCAACATCTCTTCAAGACAACTTCCTCCTAAAAAGTACAAACAGCATACTGATATCACTCTACACAGCTAAAACAATATTTCGGTTCAATTTCACTGCACATACCATCTCTTCCTGAGTCAAAATCATTCTCTGTGTCATATTTCGAAGAGTTTTCGCCTCAGATTCTGCTTCTTGAAACTGTTCTAATGCTATTGCAGCTCCTTCTTTCAAGTTCTAATTAAGACAGATGAGGCAACCTATGATATTGTAACATAACCTTTAATGCATTGACCAAAACCAGCAGTAGTATCATGCTTTACCTCAAGTTCAGAACGAAGAGTTGCAAATTCTTCATCTTTGCCATCTTTATTTTGTTTTGCAGCCTTGAGAGCAGCCTGCAATAAGAAATGAAAGTAAGTTTATGAAATAGCAGCCACCAGAAAACTAAGTTGAGTTGAGGGCCAAACAAGTAGAGAGATATATTATTGATAATAGTTTGCTGATGATGATGGTTTGCACAAACTAGGAAAACATGCAGACATATATTATTGATAATAGTTTGCACAAACTAGGAAAACATGCAGACATATATTATTGATAATAGTTTGCACAAACTAGGAAAACATGCAGACATGAGAGAAATAGCTCTCAAGGCGGCCCAAAAATACTGTTCCAGTAAACATGGAAAAATAAGTAGACCGCATAAAAGCCATATATGGTCATGTTCATATCTACTTCATAGCCATAAGGAAATCCCGACTCACCTCTCTTTGGCGCAATGCTGCTTCCTTCCTGAAAATACAGAATAAAGAAAAACGAATAAGAGCAACAAGCCAACAAGTAATTAGCAAGAGAGACATAATCAACAAACATACAAGCATGTTTTACCTGCTCAACAGTTTGGCTTCCAGGGAGACACCTTCTCCAAGAGCTGCAACCTGTTCATACAGAATCAGAAACAGAACTAGCATCCTCACATGTGTCCATATCAAGTAAACATCTTATTTTCCAATCTTAAAACAATATTTTTCGCTTAGTAGGAGTATGCAAGTACACAGTTCATGCCAGAGTCAGCATAATGAAGAAAGAAACTAAATTGAAACGAGAATTTCTTATAGAGCAAATAAAATGACCTGTTTCTCAAGCTCCCTAGCTCTAGCTTCTGCCTCCTCGCATCTTTCTTCTGCACTATGAAGCTGTACAGCAGGTTCTGACATGTTAAACATGACAGAACATAGCCAAAAGGACCAATTACATTAGGGTGTGAGAATACAAACCTTGTCATATATAGCCTGATTCTCTTCTTGTAGCATGTCAAGCTGCAAAATTCAACTTAAGTTAGCTAAAAATGTACATCCTGGCTAGCAACTCACCCTTATCTCGATTAACATAAAGATATTTATTTTCCCCACGCGAACATGTAAATTTTCATAATTTACCTCATCACGAAGTGCTGAAGCTTCACGCTGATCTCCTGCATCTTTCGACTTAAACTGTCTCGCATCTACCGAAAACCTACAACGATCAGAAATAAATCAAACCTACACTGAATAATCCTAATTGCAAATGAACTTAAGCTTCTTACATCAACAAGAGTAACCTAACCTTTTTTCTTTATTAATCCTATTATTAGGAGCCTCAATTGGAGGTATGGAAACCGGAGTTCTTATAGACGATTTACTAGGCGGTACCAATGCTGCTGCTGCTCCCGTTCGAACCGATGTTATCGACGGCCTTCCAGCTGATGTTGATCTCACTGAAGGTACAGTTACATGATCTGCAAAGTTCCGACCTAACTAAATTTAAACATACCAAACAAAATTATCCAAATTATTAGATCTCTAAACAAAAATAATTAGCTATAAATAGTCTAAAATGCATAAGAGTATAGTTTAATACCGCAGGAGAAGGAGATCTATTAGGTCTACCAATCAAAATATTATTATTATTACTTCCACTGTGATTGTTATTATTATTGTTACTGCTACTGAAACTAGAGGGAGCATGTGGTGGCGGAGCACTGAATCGAAACCCTAGATCGTCATCTTCGTCGTCGTCGTCGTCTCCAGTAGTTTGTGACGCCATCACTTGAGCTAGACGTTGAGCTGCGGCTTTTGCGGCAACGTTTTGAGTACGCTTGATTGTTGACATGCTTGAATTAAAACGATGCGCCGGTGACATCACCGGTGAAGATGATCCCGTGCTGCTTGAGGTACCGCTCCACTGCCGCGTGTACACTGGACTTCCGGTCCTCCTCCGATCCATCAATTATTTATATGTGTGTGTTAGTTGTGTACGGGTATGAATTATGTGCGCGAGTATTTGACAGTGAAAACGATAATTATTTTGAAGAGAGAAGGAAACGGAACTGAAAATTTTGATGTTGAAATGAAGTGAATATTGTTGACGTTTTTGGAAATCTTGTGAAAACGGGGTGTCGTTTGGATAGTTGAGCGACGACGTTGATGCGAGCTTCGCGGGAGAGGGTCGTGTCTCGTCTGTCTGCCAACTGTAGAAAATGGAGGGACCCAATAATTGGTAGATCTCTCAAAGTGGTGAAATGGTGACGTGTCCGATACTGTCGTGTATTGTCTGTTGCGGTATATTGGTGAAATTTATAATGATTTTGGATGGAGAGTGTTTGGCGGCGCGGTAAATTTAATCATTTGGCCAAGTAGTGTAATTTTAGATATAATCATTTCATCGTTTTTAATTTTTTATGGTCTAAATTTAAAAAATTGTTAATTTTAACTTACATTTTAATTTTTACAGTAGCTATTTATTTAAATTAAAGTAAACAAAATTAAATATACTTTTCATATTACTTTATATTGTTATAATTTACTTTTTAGCATAAAAAATTTCAAACATAAAGCAATATAAAGGAAATATATGAATTTTTTTCATTCTAATTTAAACAAATCACAACAATTGAAATTAAAAATTAAAAATGAGTTCAAATTAAAAATATTTTTAAAAATCTAAGTTATAAACAAAAAAATTAGAAAATGAAATATTTCATAATAATAATAATAAGCCGGTAGTTGTTTTATATTGACAGAATAAGAGATAAAATAAAAATGATATATATTGATGTTACTATAAAATAGATAAAATAAACTATCTTTTAAATTATAATATGTCTAAAGTAGAAAAATATTTGCATGAACAATTTACCATGTAGAATTATAATTTATTCATTATTTATATGACATGTGGTATTAATAAATACAATTAATCAATCGATAAGAATGACAAGGGCGATATATTAATTAAAATAAAATATTATTATTAATTGATATAAGATAATAAATGGATGATCACAATTTTACATGATGAATCAAGTTCATATTTTTTTTTCTAAGATCAGTTTCTCTATTACTTTTATTTCCATTAGAAGCTAAAAGGTAGTTTTAGAAGTGAGATTTAGTTAGAAAAAAGAAGAAGAAGAAGTTAGAGCATGTAATAGATCTATGGTTAAAGTGTTAAAGTTTAGAGGTGAGTTATGTTCTATGTAGGGTTGAGCATCGGTCGGTTCGGTTAATTTTTTTTGTTTTTTTCGGTTTGGAAAATTTCCAAAGCGAGCAGAACATTCAGTTTCGAGGTAAAAAAACCGAACCATACCGAACCGAAAATTTCGATTTGGTACGGTTCGGTTAAAACTAAATTTGACTATTTTAAATTTTTTATATTAAAATTAATTCAAATATTAAATGATTAGAGCCTAATAAAATTTCATATATATTTAAATAACTATTATTAACTCATGTATCAACTATAATTAAATATAAAAATAAAAAGCATAAAAATATAAGTATGTATATATTTTTATATATATATATATATATATATATATATATATATATATATTATTTTTATAGAATATATATTTTATATTAAAGTTCGGTTAATTCAGAATTTTTGGTCGGTTCGGTTTTTAAAACACTCAAACTAAATCGAACACCGAACATCAAACTTTACCTAAAATAAAAACCAAACCAAACTATATTCACCGAAAAATCTAACCAAACAACAAAATTCGGTTTGGTTCGATTTGGTTTTTTGGTTTAGTTCTGTTCTTACTCACCCCTAGTTGTATGTATTTACACATCTATCTATCTATATCTATACTATATATAAAAGCACGGATGGGGGGGGGACAGGCAAATTTACGGAATAATCCTTTTCAGTTTACTACTAAATAAAGATTTTATAGTCATTAACTAATTAGTTATTTAATTAATCATTATTGTAATTAAAATCCTAATTAGAATAGGTAGCTAAATTATCTCCAATTTAATTTTTAGTATGTAAACAATAACTAAATTGTCTACAAATTAGTAGGAATATCTATCTTTTAGTTTGATTGAACTATAAAATTAAAATATTGTATTTGGTTAATATATTATTATTTAAATTTCTATCTTATTATTTTTAAAGATATTATTAATAAAATTAAGTTAATTATTTAATTATGGTTATTATAAAACCAAAAGAAGAATAAATTAAGTATGGAAAAAATTTAATAACTGAAAATATTAATTATAAAATAAAAAATTGAGATAATTATAATAAATTTACTAATATGTTCATTGAGGAGTTACGTTACGAGCCACGTGCATAGCACGTAATGCGAAACTAGTTAAGTAAACAATTACTTGTCCTTGTTGTCACGACAAATATCCAATTATTAGGAATATAGATTAAATTGACAAAAAATATGTCAAAACATGTAACAGGTTAAATTAACAGTCTAGTGTTCGAATAGATGAAAGTGTACAAATTTAGGGGTGAAAACTGCCCATTTTGCCTTTTACTTTTACAATGAGTACTTATAATTTATAAGCTGCAATATGGCAGGAAGGAAGGGTAAAATGATAGTTTATGGCTATGGAGGTTGATGCTTAAAGCAACGGTAAAATTGGTTGTTTTGAGACCCATAAATCAGGAGTTTGAATCATAAAAAGAGCATTGCTACAAGGGAATTCTCATTTGCTATGTAGATGGGTCTTAAAGAAATGGCAAGCCATGGACTTTAAAACTGGCAAACGAACCTCGGCCTAGCGTGCAATTTCATTATCTGGAAATACAAAGAGAATGAATTCAGTTTGCCGACCAGCAAGCACATGCAACTTAGAGATGAAGTCAAGAGCCATAATAACTCGGATACTTTAGGCCTAGGCAACTGCATGATTCTTTGGCACATAATTAACTTGAGCATTACCCCAAACTGATTACTCAATCAATAAATAAACAAAACTTGAAATTCAATCAATCTAGTAATCCTAAAACAAATGGGGAAATCCAATTGATTTTAATAAACTCATCAGGCTGCAGCTTCAGTTTTAGTTTGAACGAGTTTCTCAATCAAATCAGCTGCTTCTTGGACTGTTGTTATGTTCTGAGCACTGTCCTCTTCCACACTAATCTCAAATTCTTCCTCGAAAGCCATCAATATCTCCACCTGCAACAGCCATAACCATAATTATGCTTAATTAATATCTCAAAATCCAAGTATTTAATGAAAATGAGGAAGATGGCTTACAGTGTCGAGGGAATCAGCACCAAGTTCAGAGAATTTAGATTCAGGGGTGAGCTTGATCTCAGGAGCCAAAGCCAATTGTTTAGTAACAATACCACAAACTTTCTCCACTGTCTCTGCTTTAGCCTGTCAAGCAATCATTTTGTCAGCATCCACATTCATTAAAAAATGTTTACATTATGATACGTCTAATTCACCACTACATAGTGGGGCAATAGTAACACCAACTTAGCAGCAGTTTTAAAACTGTTGCATTAGTATATATAAGATAGCTTAAAGATTACAATTTGATTAGCCTTTGCAAAACCATTAGCAAATTTTTTTATTTTATAACATAAAGCTGCAGATATTTAAAAACTGCTGCATTATCTTTAAAAAATACAACGGTTTGGGTAAATATAGCAGCATTTTCGGCTAATAATCACTCATCGTCTCTGAATTTTGGGGCCTCTATCACCCAAACCCTAATTTTAATCATTTGCAAAAGTTCAAATTTTATCAACTTTTATTGATTCTAATCCACTTTAGTCTGCTTTGAATAATTGCATTTCAATAATAGCTAAATGCAACTATTCAAATCAGATTATAAATGTGGAAATTAAAATTGGGTAAATGGTCAATAAATTGTGAATTTTCAACATGATTAGACATATATTACATAATAAACAAAGGAAATGTGCATAGTTTTCCTTAAAAAAATTAAATGGGAAAAGAGTATGATTGTGGGAGAAATAAAACCCACAACCTTTACAGATTTATAACTGTGCATAGTTAACAGACGCGAAGAATATAATTACCGCGCAGGAAATGCGGAAACGGGAGGCTTTTAAAGAAGGGAAGCCTTTGTTTGCCAAGTTCATCGAAACCACATTTAAATTTGTTCTCTGCAAAAACAATATTAATAAATGTCTAATAATACAATAGTTGGCTAATAATCTGAAGATTAGTGAGTCGCATTGTATTTTCAAATAAATTTATAGGAAGGTAGAGATCAGAAAACTGACCAGGCTAGTGTTGTTGGAGCGGAGGAGTACAGCGGGCTGGAACCGAAGACAAGAAGCTGAGACTGAAGCCATGGAAACTCACTTCAAAAGAGTGAATTAGAGGTCAAATTAATGGAGAATTAAGGTGTCTTGAATAAATATTGTAACGAGGTTTATCAAGTTTGGAATTGAAAGCTGAAAAAGGTAAGTAGAGAGGCAAATACGAGTGGATAAGATTCAGCCTCAGTATTGAAGGCCTATCTGCTGTTTGCAACTTGCACAATTTTTCTAATTTTCTTTTGTGAAAAATCATTTTTTAATATAAAAGTTATAATGTAATCAGATTATAGAATAAACTGTTTATGCAGGCATTCAATTTTTTATTATGTTAAATATTTTGCAACGAAAGTAGATTTGTCACAGGCTAGATCCGATTCTTTTACATGTAAGTGTAAATTTTGAATCCAATTTAAATTCAATATTTATTATCTAAGTCCGACATGTAAATTAAATCTATTCGATCTTAGGTCGGATTTTTCTCGGATTAAAATTAAATATTTAAATTTAAATCTGCAAGAAAAAAAATGAATTTGATACAAATTTGAACCCAAATATATGATTCGTTGAAAACACCAGTATGTATCAAATATGACCCAAATGAGCGGAATCTGAGCAAACAAGGTGATACCCAAACTTGTAAACAATTCTATCTGCCATCAGGTCAATATCTAAAGGGAGTCGCCAAACTAATTTTTGGTAACTCCCTTTCTCTAAGGGTGTCGTCAAAAATTATTTTGGTGAATTCCATCTCTCAAGAGTCACCAAAACACGTTTTGGATTATTTTATTACTTAGTTAAATTATAATTTACGAATAGATATCATATATTTACAATGTTATAAAATAATTTTAAATAGCCGAACAATATGTCGTTTCAATTATAAAAAAATAGCAGAGCGACACAGGTCGGTTTTGATATTTTTTAGAATAGGCGAACGAATAAAATTCTGCCGCTTGAGTCGAAATCTCGATTTCGCGGCTGCATATAATCATTTACCAATAAAACGAGAAGACAATAAATAAAGAGAAGAAGAGTCTTTGAAGTTTCTACTAGTCAAACGGCTGAATGCATTAACAAAAGGAAAGCCAATGTTTGAAGAGAGACGAATTTTTGGGATTGTGATTGTGGCTGTTAAACTTGCATAAGATTTGAAGTCCAGTCTTTGAATTACCGTGCGGACCAAGTTTGATTAGTTTTAGCACATATGCATAATTGCAGTCTCGCACATTATGACCAACTTAAAACCATTCTGTGACATGTCTGCTTGGGCTAGTTGAATAGTCTGCCATCTTTCTTCTCATTTTTATTTTGTGAAATCCAAAATTCTACATGAATAAAACTTGCTAGCATAATGAATTAATACAAAATCTTGGGGCTTTCTAGAGCAGAGTCACTTGACTTTTCTACATCACTTATAAATTTTTGCTTAAAAGTAAAATCAAACTATTTATAATTTTCAAAATATAAATGAGTTGGTAAGACACTCTCTTAAATTAAATAAGGTTGTAGGTTCAAACTGTACAGTCGTTAAAGTTTGAGCCTTTGAGGATAAAATTTTGTCTCCAACAAGGGATTTATCGCGGCTCAAAAGTAAATTAGTCTAGATTTGAAAAATTTAAAATTCTGTCTCGGAATTGGAACTCATATGAACACCTCGTGTATCATATACTAAAAAAACTGAATGATTAACATTGATAATTATTATATCTTATTTTTTAGCTTGACTATTTTATCTTTTTTTTTTTTGACAAAGAAAAATATAAAATAGTCAAAGCAAACCAATTCTAGTAGAAGCAGAAGAAAATGTAAGAAACGCGCAAACAAAAAATAGTCGTTACAAATTTGAATTAGAATCCAGCGAGGCAGACAATTTCGACTAAACTATCTCGCGCCATTTAAACCCACACACCTTCTATTTCCTTCTTTCACCAGCAACAAAATTCTTTCCATTTTCCTCTCATTAATTACCTTTCTCAAATCACAATTTCATATCAAACGAACAGTGCGGAATTCAATCGGAATCCACCAATGGCCGGTTCCGATCAGTCACGCCATTCTCTGATCCCTGCCTTTCTATACAAGGAACACTACTTTGATCTTGATGCTTCGGAGAACCCTAACCGTGGACTTTATCAGTCACCGATCATTTCTAAACGAACATCGCCGTCAAACGTTGGCCTGTCGAGCAATAACTTTGTGATTCCGTCACCTAGAGAGAAGATTGAGATGTACTCGCCGGCTTTTTATGCTGCGTGTACGGCTGGAGGGACACTTAGCTGTGGCCTTACTCATATGGCTGTTACTCCGCTTGATCTCGTCAAGTGTAATATGCAGGTCCTTTATTTTCACTTCATTTCCTGTTTTTTACATTTAGCATATACTGATCATATATGGCATCCGTGCCACGTATGAAAAAATTGCCGGAAAATGAATTTGGCCTACAAAATGCAAAAACGTGAAAGAATATGATATTATATGTAAGTTTTAAACCATGGGATAAACCGCTATAAACATCATACGTTGAGATTTATTATGCCAATAGTATGAACTTTGCTCTTGGATTGACAATTGTATGTTATTGATACTTTAGATCAACCCAGCAAAGTACAAGAGTGTTTCATCTGGATTCGGGGTCTTGCTCAAGGAGCAGGGAATTAAAGGGATTTTTAGAGGATGGGCGCCTACTCTGCTTGGTTATAGTGCACAGGGAGCTTGCAAAATGGGATTTTATGAATTTTTTAAGAAATACTATTCAGACATTGCTGGGCCTGAATTTGCAGCCAAGTATAAAACATTGATTTATCTTGCTGGCTCTGCTTCTGCTGAAGTTATTGCAGATGTTGCTCTTTGTCCTATGGAAGCTGTCAAAGTTCGTGTGCAAACGCAGCCTGGTTTTGCTCGTGGCTTATCCGATGGCATGCCCAAGTTTATCAGATCCGAAGGCTATGCTGGGTTATACAAAGGGTTAGTTCCTCTATGGGGGCGTCAAATTCCATGTAAGCTGAAATATTTTCCAATATGTTAAGCTTTTTTTATGCGTATGCAAGAGATTTGTTTTACGATTAAACTGATTTGAAAACTAATGTGCTGCAGATACAATGATGAAATTTGCATCATTTGAGACTATTGTGGAACTAATATACAAGCATGCTATTCCAACTCCAAAAGAACAGTGCAGTAAAAGTCTGCAGCTCGGAGTCAGCTTCGCTGGCGGATATGTTGCTGGTGTTTTCTGTGCTATTGTTTCGCATCCTGCTGATAACTTAGTTTCTTTCCTCAACAACGCCAAGGGAGCGACTGCTGGGGATGTGAGTGAATCTCTCTCTTTGCTTTCCACTTTATTTTCTTCATCTGTTTTAAAGAAGATTTGAAATATTAATGGATCGTTGTGTTTTCAGGCAATCAAGCAGCTAGGCTTGAAGGGGCTCTTTACGCGAGGACTTCCTCTCCGTATTGTCATGATCGGAACCCTCACCGGTGCTCAATGGGGCATCTATGATGCTTTCAAAGTGTCTGTTGGGCTGTAAGTATCTCTTTTAACTACTCGTCATGCTTTAGAGTTTAGATTATTATACCATGTGGTATTATTATTTTTTACACTCAATTTCATACAAAAAATTTAACTAATGGTGGATGATACTCGAATTAAATTCAGACAAATATATGTTGATATATCATTCAGAGATTATCTAATTACCATTTGCCACGTCAGCATACATTAACATCAATTTATCCAAGAACCATCCTGAAACATTAAGTTATGCTGCTTTGGTACAAATTGAAATTTTAATACCAAATTAAAAGCAGAGGCAAAAATTTGATACCATACGGACTAATAACCCTCATACTATGCTTTGTTAATCTATCATGCATGTAGACATTACAACATGCAGGATATGATGTAGATGATCAAATAACATTTTTATTCGTTTCTTTCTGATAGGCCAACTACGGGCGGTGCTCCTCCACCTACTGCTGCTAAGGCATGAATCTAGAGCTGATGCGCGAAGAGAAGGGGGTATCCAATGATGTGCTGATACCCCCGGTATAAATAGGCACTGTATTCTTTCGAAATAATTTACAGCTCATCTGTCGTTGATATCTTGAAGTGGGGGTTCTGATTTCAATCTCCCATTTATCTCAATTTAAAAATACATCCTGCTAGTTTGGCATCTGATATTGTATCTTAAAAAGATTACATGATAATGAATTTTTTTTGCAATTCTAGCGCACCTGAGTTGATTGAGATGCTATTCATTAGCCTGAGAATAATGAATTGAATGCGCTTCTGGACGCCCTTGTACACCAAGACTGAAAGAGCGGTTAAAGAACTTGCAGAGAGTACCTCAGTGAAATTAAACTGGTAGAACACATGAATATCAGGCTCTTTTGATTTCTCTTGAAACATATCTTGTAATGCCTGTTTACACTCTCCAAGCTCAGGTTAAATTGAGTGGGTACACAGTATCAAACACAATTCTTGCAAAAACATGTCGCAGTTCCTGAAGGTTTCCTAAAGCCACCGACTCATACTTTATCCTGCTACCTTGTTTGGGGATAAATCCCCTCTCTTTACCATGTCTTACACACTTGAAAATCTCGCAAGTTTTCGTATACAACATCAATGAGATGATTACCTGCAATATTAAATACTCATATAAGCTGTTTCCCACTTCTGGTATGCCTCTTTCTGATTAAAATGCTTCTGTGAAATGATTATATTGAAGAAATTATAATGGAGAAAAGGGAGTCCTTACTAGATCTGAATAAGGGGCGCGAGGATATTCTGCCATCGCTTGAGAGACATAATACTCAGTAGTCATCATGCTTAGTACGTGTTTAACAGATTCTCCGAGATCTATTACCTCATTAACCAGTGCATCTGAATCAAGATCTGTAGATTCTGATAATTCATGAAAGCTGATCTCGTGTTGCTTGTCGATCTTCCTTGCTATGCTTACTGCTTCTGACATATCTCCACCATTGTGGACAGCCAGACAAAATGCAGCAACCACCAAAGGATCTCTTGGCTGTTCAAATAAGGCTTTATGGAATGCTAAGATACCCACCCTGAAAAGTGAAAACTTGCTATGAGTAGGGCTAATACTCCAAGTTGCAAGCAGCCATTTAATGCGAGTGCATTGGGAGCATTTAAAACATTTTCAAAAAAACTTCGTAAAATATATTAATGTTTTACAGTGAAACACAACCAAATTATTGTTATATACATATCTTTACTAAAAACTTACCATAAACTGCCATGGCATGGTCTATCAGGAGCAAAAAGCTTATCCATGTTGGAAAGAAGAGACTGCAGATGGAATGGCATCCTCTTTCAGGTGACCATTAAAGAATAACAAAATATTTTTCTAAAGGAGTAGAAACAAATTAACAAACACCTAATATAAAGAGCAACTTAAAGCAGTATTATATAGATATGTCCTCCTACGAAATGCATGTCTACATGTAATAATATTTCCATTTAAGACACTGTTGAACAAGGGAAAGGTGACAGCCATCTTGATGCTCAAGAGAGATTACACTTTTTCAGATGGTGTAGAGCTTAACAGTTATTTTTAGGAAATAGATCTGTAGAGCCCTCAAAATATTTATGATCAATACTAAATAGAGAAAGAAAAAAATCCATGCTTTGGCACAAACTTCTATCTTGGTCACACATGGTAATTAGGAAACTATTAATCCTCCAAACTGCCTGCATTTTCAGTATTTAAAAGTTTGCACATACTCAAAAAGCAAACAGAAGCAACAACCATAAAATAAAGTAAAATTACCAAAAGCATGTTAGATCTCTTGTCACGCCTCTTAAAACCACTGCGGACTAAATATGCTGCCTGCATGATGAAGCTATTTTAGATCTGTATGAGAACTCTAACATAAAACATATAGTATCAAACAAAAACCTGCATGGGCAGAAGTATTTCAAGAAGCCCAAATCTCCATAACAACCTAAATGAAGCCTCAGAAGAACCATATGCTAGCATGTAGTTCATTTCCATCAGAAGCCTTGCCTAGGAATTTTGGCACTAGGAATAAGTCAACCAGGAAATTAAAATTTAATGAATAAACATGAAACTCAAAAAGAGCAAGACAGAGCTGTTTGGTTACCTTATCAAGTCTTAAAATTGAGCTAGCAAAGTTTGTAAGAAAATGAGCTGTTTCTCTTGAAAAGCGGAATCCTAAGCGTGCAGCAACTCTTACTGCACGTAGAATGCGAGCTGCAAAGACAACGGTGTCATTTATTTATTATAAAGATACAAACGAAAAGATGAAGTGTTTCCGATATGCGTACAACAAATGAAATAATTAACGTCCATTTCATTTGACTAGAAACTAATTGAGGTAACTGCAGCTTACCACAATCCTCCTGAAAAGAATTACTTGCAGGAATAACAGTTCGCACCTATACCAAATATATGATGTTAGAACAGCATATATTACATAAAAACTAATGTACGAAATAATAAAACAAGAAATACATGCACACTTTAGCCTTTCTAATATCTTCAAGACCTCCCATGTAGTCATACACTATTTTTGCATATGGATCAAACATCAACCTGCATATAATAAAAGGGATGGTCTGAAAGTATGATAGAAAATTTCCAGCACAAATCAGCTAGAAGATTCAAAAAAAAAATGAAGCTTAAAAGATAGTAAATATTGATTCTTAATCACCTACGCATTGATTGTGAAGTCCCTCTGCAAACAATTCCTCCAACGAACATAATCTTTCTTGTCACAATCAAAGGGACTTTGAACATCATAGCTCCAATCCCCACCGAACTTTTGTGCTGTAGTGCCAAAACTTGAAACCTAACATTACAGTATACTTATAATTATGGTGTAAAAATAAACAAAAGAAAGTCAGAATTAAAACATGCCAAAAAACTCCCAACAAAAACAAGTTCAAAAGATATGTCTAAATGAGCTTATCATATGTGGTAATTTTACAAATCGACCAAAAACATGAGCAGAGCTCGTATCTTTTTCTTTTTAGAAAGGCAAGAATGCATACCTCCAATGTAGTATCCCCTATATGGACAAGACATATAGGGAACCGTCTGCCAACTATTTCACACCGTGCGAATGTCCTCGCTACCTGCAAGTAGGATGGAATTACAGAATTTCCAGGCATGCAAATAAATTAAATGGAAAAATTACACTGAATTTGAACTTAAAACACATACCCTAAACTTACTCAATCCTTTCTAACTTAAACTATCATACTAACTTCAATCAATGGTGTCAAATATCAACTTTGATCAAGCACAATTAGAACATCAAAACATAAAAATGAAAATTAAATTAAAATAGAAATGCACCTGTTTAAGTTCAGCTGATGTAAGGATATCAAAATCCTTTGGAACTCTGTCCAAAATAAGATCACGAACACAGCCTCCAACAAGGTACACCTCATACCCTAAAGATAAAGTCCAACACATTGTTTTTCTTAAGCACCACAAGTTTAAGAAGCAAGCATCATACGATCAAAAGAAAAACCAAAACTATCAATCAATACCTCTTTGCTTGAGCCCACTAAGAACCTTTTTCGTAGGCCCTGATATCATGGAATTACTAATTCCAAGGTCCTTGGATTTCAATTTCTTCCATTCCGGTCCCTTTACCTCTCCTTCTCTAATTTCTACTCCTAAAATCAAGTCACTAAAATTTTAAAAATCTAAAATAAACACAAACTAATCATTTAGCTAACCGAATCTAACAGTAAAATAGTAGTACCTGAAGAATCATGCTTCTTCTTTTTCTTCTTCTTATTATCATTGATTATGTGCTCCGGTTCATCAATAGTCTCAATTGCTGCTACTGCACTGAACCGCGCCTGCTAAATAAAAGAAATGGAGTACGTAATTCATTCTAAAAACTGGATAAGGTGAATAATTTAAGTTTATAATTTATAATTTTGACCTTACGAAGGCAGTGGAAGAGAGGGGGGCGGAGATATAAATGAGGTCTGCAACTGCAAGCTAGGCCACCGAGGCCTGTAATCGCCATTAATTGGAGCAATTGTGTTCCTATTTCACCATGAGATTTTGATTACGATATTTACCATAAACCCTTATGTTTGAATTTGGGATTTTAGGGTTTTAGAAAAATTGAAAAAGGATCAATAAGAGGGGGACGATAGAATATGATGAAATGTCAGGATGCCACGTCGCTGTGTCCGATGCCGGATTATCCGAAATTCTGATGGGAGAAAAGCCCATGGACGTAACAATTGGGCTGCAAGTATTTCGGTACGACTAATTTGAAAGCCCAATATTTATGAAAGAGAAAATCACACAAAATACCTTTTTAACCCATATTAATCTCAAACATACGAGTCCAAGTTTCATTTTTGAACATTACGGTGGCCATCTTTTTCCTTGCAAAAATAATCTTCATTATCTCAACTTTATACCTTTTTAATTTGAAAAATATGGTAAGAAGAAATTGGAAAGGATTTTCATATCTTCCATTTAGATAGAACTTTAAAGATTCCACCGAGATTTTCGGTATTGATTTCTCCATTTTCTCTAATCCAAAAGAAAAATCTAATACTTATGAACCAATAAACCCTAAAATTCAATTTTGATAAAACCTGCTCACTCTCTCTTTATCTTTTACCTCGCACCAATAAATTGAACCATTAAGTTGTGGTGACGATGGCGGTCGTGGAAGGGGTGGAAGATTCGATGGCGGACGTGGAAGTCGGCGGGAGGTCGTGGCGGTGGTGAGTTATTTTTTTTCTACAATTTATTTTTAAAGTTTTGGAATCGTCTTTATTATTTTACATTGAAGTTCATGTAGAAGAAAAATAGGACTTCACTGTCAATGTTGTGAAAAAAAACAAACCGATTGCTCCTCCGCCCGTTGATGTCAAGGTAATTGTTCTAAAAGTTCCTTATATTAATTGCTTTTAGAGTTCAGAATTATGCATCGTATTTAATTAAAATTCATTTGATCTTATAATAAACAACAACCTTCAACGTTGTCATTCCTGCATTTTTAAAAAATAATTACTGTCAGTATCCATGTTAGTTAACCATTAGGTAACTATTAGTATACTATTAGTTAATTTATAACAGATACTTTAATTCTGCAAGCATTTCTAAAGTTTTTGAATCGTTTTTGTTATTTTTTATATTGCAGTTTTGTTATGTCAAGTTGATGAAAAAAACGATGAACGAAGGCGGTTTGAGTTGAACGAAGAAAGCAGTCGTTGGAGTGGGACGAAGATAAGCGAACGATGAACGAAAGCGAATGATGAACGAAGGCGCGATGGCTGGCAACTGTTGTCTGTTTTTATTGTAATTGGGATATTAGCAATGATATAAAAATAATTAAGGTTAATTATATGTTTTTTAATGGTTAATTAATAGTTAACTAACTTTGTATGATTTTTTATATAAAACATGAATATATATTGATAATTACTTTTTTTAATTACAGTTAACTAATATGTGACTAATAGTTAACTAACAGTGCCTATTTAATGAGTAATAGCATACTATTAGTTAACTGTATGTTAATTTCATATTAATTTTATTTTTCAACCTAATGTTAAGTTATTAAGAATAAATTGATATTTTTTAATGATTCGTAGTATACTATTAGTTAACTGAAAAATAAAACCAATGTCTACATAAAGATCTTCCTTCCACACTCTGTCATATCAGAACTTTCAATGTTGTCATTCTTGCATTTATAAAATAAAAAATTTGTTAATTTTCATACTAGTTATCCATTAGGTAACAATTAGTAAAATTTTATTATTTAAAAAAAAATCAAATCCTTTTTTTGTTAAAAAAATAATTACAGCTGGTTTGAAAAAATTGTTATTTGTTTTTTAAGAATCATGTATTTGCCATAATATATGGGAATTACATTTGAATTTTTTATTTTGCTGGATTTTTTTTTATTTCTCAAATGCTTGTTATTTTTATTTTTTTAATCATTTTATTTTTTTGGTTTTTCTTTTGCCGTTTATGACATATAATTCAAATTCAGTTGTTATAATTAAGGATTATTAAAGATTCTTGAATATTAATTGCTATATATTTATGCTTTGAGATTTTGTAGGAGATTTTGATTCTTGTAACCACTTCCTTCCTTTTTTATAGTTGGCAGTAATCCTCAAATATCATAAAGTTATTTGTGCAATTTAGAAACTTAAAAAGTATGTCATCAATTTTTTTTTTGGTCAACAGTAAAAATCTAATTAAATATAACCATGTAGGGTACTTATTTAAAGAAGCCTGTATGAAATGCGCTAAACTCGCAAATGGAGGCGCATTAATCGATTTTTTTTCGGGCTTATTACCCAATATACCTAAATTTAGCCCAGGTTTACTTTTATACCGGTCCAATCTAAAGTTTACTTTTCATACCGCCCAAAATAAGAATTGTAACCTAATTTTTTTAAATTTTTACTTTTCTATTGTTTCTTCTTTTTCTCTTGAATTTTGGCGGCTCCTTCTTCTTCTCCATGAGTCCAGCAGAGTTTCTCCACGTTCTTCTTCCTTCGCTTTCGCCGTTCCGCTTCCGTCATTCCGCCTCCGCCGTTCCGTTTTTGCTGTTCTATCTCCGTCGTTTCGCCTTTGTCGCCGCGCCATCTTTCTTTTCTCTTTTTGATTTTAGATCTGAAATTTTTTGTTTTTTATGTTTTCATTTTCAGATCTGTAATCTGTTTATCTTTTACTGTTTATTCACCATTAAACATGTATAAAGAGTATTTTTAAAGAATTTAATACTTATTTCATGATATGTAGAATAATTTTGTGATTTTATGTAATAAAATTCTGTTAACTCTGCATTTTTTTTGTGTTTTGTTGTATTTCTGCGTTTTTTTTATTCTGCCGAACGATCTGTAGATGATGATTGATTGCTGAATTACTGTAATGTTACGGTGTTGTTGATTTTATGTTGATATTATGTTGATATCAACTATTTTTTTTATTTTAACATTGATAAAAAAAGATAATATTGTCTATGAAATAAATGCCTCCTGTAAGTTTGCGGAATAAATGTTTATTTGAAAAGCAGCAGGATGGAATGTGGAGTGCACATATTTGTTTGAATGATTGATCTCTTTGTGTTTTTTTCTCGATAAACGTTCTGAAATTCCTTACATAAACATATGTTATTGGTATTCAGCCATTTTTATATAACATTCATTTTCTAGAGTGTTATTTTATTAGAATATACTAAATTCATTTCGGCATTTTTGAAATTTAGTTGGTTTTTTTGCTCCTTATATTATGTTCTACGTACAAACTTTATTATAAAATCAATGTTGAATTTTATTGATGTACAATTATTTAAGCTATATTAATCAAAATCAACGCAAAATCAACTCGATGTCAACCTAAAATCAACCTAAAATTAACATGCACATATCCCTAAAATTAATTGAAAATCAACATAAAATCAACATAAAATCAACATGTGTATACTATTTGTCATTAAAATTAATCAAATATCAACTCAAAATTAACACAAAATCAATATAAAATCAACATGTGTACATTATTTATTGTTGACATTTGTGTCAGTTTTAATATCAACACAATATCAACATAATATCAACAACATTTAATAAACTGGATAGTATTAATTTTGTAAATCTTTTTTAACACTAATTTTTATTTTTAATATTTATTTACCTTTATTTTTGCTAATAATTAATCAAAATTTACTATTTATCATATATTTTATTATTTATATATATATCAATATAAAATCAACATTAAATTAATCAAAGATTAATAAATTATTTTTCCAATCTAAAATACCAACACAAAATCAACATAATATCAACATAAATTCAAATTTGTAATATTATAATAATTCAAAATAATTATTTATATTTTTTACCTATACCAAAATCAACACCATGTCAACACTATATCAACATAAGATCAACATTGTAACATCACAATAATTTAACATCATTATTGTCTTCTTCACCGATGCTAAAATCAACAAAATATCAACCGAAAATCAACACCATATCAACATTGTAACATTACAATAATGCAACATCATTATATGTCTTCTTCCCCGATGCTACCATATCATTATCTAGTCTCAATTTAATTTAATTTAATTTTTTTAGTTTATTTCACAGACAATGTTATCTTAGTTGTCAATGTAAAAATAAAAAAAAATCAGTTGATATCAACATAAAGTCAACATAAAATCAACAAAACTGTAACATTACAATAATTCAGCAATCAATCATCATCAATAAATCGTTCTGCAGAATAAAAAAAACGCAGAAACACCAAAAAAATGCAGAAATAACAGATTTTTATTCCATAAAATCACAAAATTATTCTACATTACATGAAATGAGTATTAGATTCTTTAAAGATAATATTTATACATGTTTAATGGTGAAAACAACAGTAAAAATAAACAAATTATAGATCTGAAAATAAAAAAAAGAATTAAAAATTTCAGATCTGAAATCAAAATGATAAAAGAAAGATGGTGGAACGACGGAGGCAAAACGGCGGAGGCGAAACGACAGAGGCAAAACGGCAAAAATGAAACGGCGGAGGCGGATTGGTGCGAAGAACAAATCTGAAATTTGTGTGAAAAGTGAATTGAAAGAAAAAGGAGAGAGAAATTTGAGGTGAGAGAAAATAATTGTAATTATGAAGATTTGTGTTATTAGGGTTCTATTTATATGGATGGTATAAAAGTAATAATTTCTCCCTTGCATGGTAGTTTTAAAATGTTAAATATGTGTTGGTATAAAAGTAAATCAAACATGAATGTTGGTTATTTGAGTAAGAAGCCCTTTTTTTTCAGGCAGTATTATAATAAAAGGATTTAAGTGGCAATTTATCCCCTCAAATAGAAAGAAATGGTTGATTAGCATATATTTTAATTTTATAGTTAATTTGGTTTTAAATTTGGCTTTTTAATCAATTTATCCTATCTTTAGCTCTTTACACCTAATTCGGCGTGTGTTACTCAACTCCGGTAATAATTATTATAATAAGATGGGGCAAATTGATACAAAAATATTATCACTTAAGTCATAATAAAAATCCTATATGCTGTTTCTTTGCTATAATTTGTATGAAAATGAAAAACGTGTATTGTGTTAGCTAGCTTGCAGTTGAATGTGCTTCGGTCACATAATCACATTATAATCCTCTTAAATTTATTGTATATCACAGTTCATGTTCAATAGTTTATTTTTCTTTTATATATATACTATTCATTTTGTAAGAAAAAGTATATATTTAAGATTAAATAATTATGTTCAATCAACTTTTAAAAAAAATTAATCCGCTTCAATTATTTATATACGCTAAAGACAAGATTTGTTGGATTATATTTCTTAATTAAAAAAATAAATTTATCTATCCATAACTTTTGTGTTTTCGTCAAATATAGCACGATTTATAAATCTTGTTTGCGCCATGTGAGCTCCAAATGAGCCGTGGGTATATGTGGTAAAGATTTAAAATATGATAAACCAAACTGTCAAGATTTAAATATCGTAATATATTTGATAAAAATGGAGGGTAGATAAATTCATTTTGGCTTCTTAATTTTAAATTGGTATTGTGATAACCACTTTTTATACTTATCCCAAATTAAACTGTTTTTGTTAAACTTTTCATAGGATGATGGATTATCATTGATTATGCAATCTATTTTTCCCTTTGTGAATTATTAGAAAGAAAATGTGTATGTTTTTGAGATTATCTTTTATTTAAATGATTGTTCTTTCAATGTTTCTGATGATCAACTACATAATATAGAAATCTCTTCATCTCGAGATTCAATCTATTACATAAATATAACTAAGCCTTTCATTGTTAAGAATGAAATCTAATGAAGCACATATACTTATAATTAACATACCTAGATATGCTTCTTGTCTTGAAGGCTATGTATGTTGAGGAATTCCTTACGTCTCTAGTCATAAAAAGTTAAAATATAATTCTTAATGTTTTTTGTTGTATATATGTATAGTATTAACAACTAAAATCCATGAAAATTTTAATGTCCAAAATCTTGAAAGGCCCCATCTGAACACCTATCGGCAGTCTCCATCGATGCATTTTCTGTCAAACTAAAAGCCAATATTAACTCATAAATTTACCTTTTTCTATGGTTTTGTTTTTGTAGAGTAACAACTAAGAAGCTGCGGCCTTATATTATGAAACCGCGTATTGTGATAATGAAAATTACAGTCCAACTTGCAATGTAATCTTTTCTTTACATTTACATCCAACCAATTTTGGTGGCAATAAAGCCAGCAACCCGTATGTTGTAACATTGATACCGATGTTGAATCTTTGGTACCAATTGTCGTGACCGGTTCGTGACCAGATTGGTATGCGCAGCGGAATCGAAACCATTGGTAGGTATTTAATAATGGATTTGATCAACAAATAACAATATAGCAAAATAATAAATAACACAAGAGATTTACGTGGTTCTGCTTTAAAGCGTACATCCACGGGCGAAAGATTCGAGCCATCCACTAATCATCAAAAGGAGTACAAAATTGGTGGAGAATCACCAAATAGAGAACATCTCTAGTAAATATGCCCTTAGAAGAAAAACCCACAAAGTGTTTCTCTCTTTACAAGAAGTAACCCAAAAGGGTAAGAATTAACTTATATTCCTCACATCACACACACCCTTTTTTCCCCTTATTCACATCAATGTCTACATTGTGTGTTCGGTTTTTGGTGTCTTCTAAAAGGTGAATAAGGTAGTGTATATATAGTGAATAAATAGTCTATATGGCATTAGGAATATTAATCCTAATTGGATTTATACTTCCTAATTACTCAATGACAACAAAGTTATCTTTCACCTAAATACTCCACAATAGAGTCCTAATCCAAATAGGAATTAGAATTCTAGGCATATTCCAACACCGTATATTACATAGACATTTGCATACTGACAAAACCAATTGTAACCCTTTTTCATGCTATTTTCAGTGAACAAATTCATGCATGCATGCTCTTACCTAAAAATATGGTACATTCACTTCACGACAAATATTCACAAAGCAAGTCGATGAGATAAAACTAATTTCAAACCATTCATTGTATGACATATGACGTGATTGAACTAGCTAGAATCGCTAATTATATTATTTAGAGTTAATGTTGCGTTCTTTAATTGGTGATTTAACTCAAAATTAAATGACACACATTATTTTTGTACAATTTTGAAACGGCTATGATTGAAGGAAATTTACGTGCTTTATTCTCTTCCATTGCTCTTTTGAGGGAATCAAACCTGCATGTCATGCATACGCATATAATCAGTCATATTGTTTCAATTTATTTCAACGTGAAAGTAGTGATTTTAATTTATGTTGAAATATATTTTTAGGTTGGATGCATCTATAAGGCAATTTCGTAGAAGACCCGTATTCAACTCAAAGTCTATAGTGCAGACAACTTTGTACCTCTATATCTTTAACATTTTGATATCATTCGATTCATTATCTTTACTTGAAGTTGCCCGTTTTTCCTTGACAACTAATTATTTTGTACAAATTACCTGCATTTTAAGAGTTGTATATCAAATAAAATATAATAATAAAATTAATTAGTTTATTTGTGTTAATTATAATTAATATTTGTTTACTCTCTGTGTCCAGCATAAGTGAAGGCCATATCAGTGGTATATCCAACCACTCAGTAAATCAATTGTGCTCTTCTTCTCCCGTCTTTATAAGTGTGACGGTATTTTCATTAGAAGAAAAAGCATTATAATTCGTTCACCAGTAACTAACGGAGAATATACAACACTTTCTAATTTCCGTTTATTCAAAATAAAAATAGTAAAATACAAAGACTAAATAATATTTTTTTTATCTTAAAGACGGAATAAGGAAAAGAATAAAATATAAAAACTAAATAAAAATAACATTTTAGGACCAAAACAAAAGAAATTGTAAATTAGGTACAATATAAATTATGTCTTTATTATATAATGTGAGGTTTATCATTTATTGAACAGACACTCTAAAGTCAGAATTCATTAACATATATTTCTATCAATTTCTGGCTTCGCTCATGTATCAATGTAACAAGGGGCGAACCTACATTAGAATCAGAGGTGGCCATGGCCACCCCAACTCCTAAGGGGCCGTTTGGTTCGCCAAAAAAAGGAAGGAATGGGAATGGGAATGGGAATGACTCTCATTATTTGTGTTTGTTTTGTCAAATTACACTAGAGAATGGGAATGTGATTACCCCTTCAATGGGAATCACCACATTCTCCCCTTACCCCATGGGAATGAACTTTTTGGAATGGAAATCAAAATTTAATAAAAAAATTTAATGATAAATAATAAATATATAATTATTAAAAAAATTATTTTAAAATATTAAAAAATATACTTAAAATTTAAAAAAAATATTTTTTAATATTTTTTTAAAAAAATATTTTTTTATTTTTTTATTTTTTTTAAATAATTTTTTTTAAAAAAATATTTTTTAAAAAAAATTTAAAAAAATTGATTTAAAAAATATTTAAAAAAATAAAAAAAAAATTTAATAAATAATAAATAATGTTTTTATTAAACTTTACCCATTCCCATTCCTACACTTTGAACCAAACAAAAAATGAAAACAATCATTTCCATTCCCATTTCTTCTCAATCCGATTCTCATTCCCAACCTTGAACCAAACGGCCCCTAAGTAGGTCCCTAAAGAAATAATATATAAATTTTGATCCTTAGAGTTTTTTTATTTTAATTAATTTTGACGAAAATCAATTTGTTTTTTTAACCAAAATTGATAACTTAACATTTCGCTAGTCATATAATTCAATTCAATGCATGTGGGATTCTCCAACAACTATTACTTGAGGCATTCTTAGCTCAATTACTTGTGTTGTGCGGCATTGTTAGTAAGTTAGTACTCCATTTATCACTAATAGCTGTTACTTTCATAAGCCATATTTTAAAACAGTGTCACTATCACATTCTCATCACTCATCAGTTATCAATATTAGAAGCAAATATCATATTGAGTTGCCTCTCTATGAACTAAAATTAATCATATTTCGTAAACAGCTAATTAATTATATTAACATTTCAATCAATTACAATTAAATTAAGACACGAATAGACAACATCGATCTATATAAATCATGCATAAAACCAAAGAGGGGCTCTTGAGCCGTACATTTGAAGATATGGTCGGTACTGCTTTTATTATGTTAAGAGTATCCATAAAAATTATCAAAAATAAAAGAGTATCCATTTAAAGATTGCATGCGGCTTTCAGAGAAAAATGACATAAATATATTTCCCATCAACAAGTATCATAATCATACATTTGTCTCCACATTACAGATAATTATAAGGTGGTGATAGATTTTAATTTCACTCCTTTGAAAAGCAACAGTTAATTTGTACTCATGCAATCTTATCAAGAAGCTGGCAGGCACATATATTCTATCTTCTGTTTCTTTTATATACGTTTTTTCAATCATCTGAAGAAATTTTATCTTTTTTTAGGTCCATGTATATATCCCAATCAAGAAAGGAACATTTTAGATGTTAGTTTAATCAAATTTAGGACTATAATTGAACCGACCCGAGCCGAACCTTGAGGTGTTTATGTTGGTTCGATATATGAACGAAGTGTTTATATTAAGTTTATGTTCGTTCGAGTTTATTTAATTAAAACTACATAATTTTGTTGAAAACTATGTAGATTTAAAATATTTTATATTTAATTCAACTATAAGATAGTTCGCAAACTCTTAATTAAGCTTTTATACGATCCGGTTCAAAAATCAAGCTCATATACGAGCTCATTCACGAACAATTAAACGAGCTCATATACGAGTTATTCGTGGATATAGATGATCCGAACAACACTATATGTTTATGTTCAGTTCTTTTAAATAAATTAACATAACATGTAAAGTTTGACTTCGGTTCGTTTAGGATACAAAAGAACATGAAATGAGCTCTTCTCGAGCCGAATGCCAGAACCTCGGTTCGTTTGCAGCCCTAAACTAATTAATCGTCTTAAAGTGGTTAACGATAATGATCAAGCCTATCAGCTCATTAAGGATCTCTTAAAGCAGCACGTATTCTTGTTTTCTTGCTAAATTGCGGACAGTGCACCGGCAGATGCGAACCAAAGTCTGTAGGCTGTAGCTGTTAGCCATTTTAGTTTTGTGCGGGTCATAGCTAGACAAGTATTGAAACCATTAGATGTAATCAATGAGGCCTAGCATGCACATCAAATTTAGGCAAGATCACTTAAAAAACCCTCATTTTTTATTGTTTTCATTTATATCATATCCTAATCGACTAAAAATGTATATTTTAGCCTAATTTCGCTAAGTACATTGCAATTATAGCTAATTGTTCATTTTTTTTTCCAGAAAATGTCAATACCTGGTCTTTTTTTTTTCATTTGCAGAAAAATTGTTATCAAAATACAGAAAAAAAATAGTCCATAAATGAAAAATATAAAAAAAGTTGGTCCTCTTGAGAAAAATTGACTATAATTAAAATATACTTATTGAAATTGGAAAAAACATATTGTTGTTTGTCTAAAATCTAGTAATAAATAATTTTAACATATTTTCAAAACGAATGAAAAAACACCCTTGCAAATTTTTTGCTTAATTTTATAATGTCAATTTCAATATATTTGTGATTTGTTTTTAACATTCTATGTTAGTTCAATATTACTACAAGATCTTGTCGGGTACTCCAATTTTGAGTTCCTTTTAAGTATTTTCTGTTTATTTTGTGCATGAATCAACATTGATCTTTGCTCTGATTTGCACAAAAATTTAAATTGTTTAAAATTTATTTTCCTTCATGCTTTTTTTAGTTTTTTTATTTTATTTTAATTTGAATATTGTATCTTGACCTTTCTAATGTTATTATTGCTAACATTGAAAATGATGCATTCACCAATAGGGTCAACTTAAGCCTCATTGGTTCGTTTTATAGCAAGTTTCAGAAAGTTAACTTTCCGGAAAATATAATTTTTGAAAAGTTAATTTTTTATAAAATTTAATAAATGTTGTCTGTTTTAATTTTTACTTCCCGGAAAATACGAAATTAATTTTAATATAATATATTATATTCAAATTAAAAAACATAAATGTCCTTTGATAATTTCTATATTGTTAAACAAATAAGTATTTCTTTTTTTAAATCGAGCAATAAATAATTTAATTTTTTCTTATTAACTCTTATTTTACGATTCAAGTACTATTTGAGAGCGTTAAATATTAAAATTTAAAAATTATATTTTTTATTTTAATTTTACATAATATAAAAATTGTCGATAAAAATGTTAAATAAAAATATTTAATTTTATTATAAATTATAATTATAAAATGATATAGGTATATTTTTTGAATTGAATAAAAATAATTTTTATATGAATTTTTAAAAAATAAATAAAAAGAGTTAAGGTCAAATTAGGAAAATCCAACAAAAGTGATAGGAAAATTCTACTATCTTGGATTTTGCTAGGGAAGTTATTTCCTTAGTTAAAGGGAAATCAAACATCTAACTTTGCGGAAAATAAAATATATGAATTGAACCAAATAAAAAAAAATTACTACTTCCTGAAAAGTACGATTTTCTTAGTTTATTTACCCCAAAACAAGCGAGCTCTTAGTTGGAATGTTCTTGCTAAGGCGTTTTCTGAGCTCCATTCTTTATTTAGAAAAACTATAAAAATAAAACAGTAGATGTAATTAATTAACTTTATTAAAGAGCTTTGGACTATATAATCAAAATATATTAAGTTTGAATTAAATGAATTTTCTCTATAAGTTTTTTTTTTTGTCAAAGATAGCCTACTATAATTGTTAGCAGGGGTTAGCGGGAGTTAATGTTAGACATTTTTTAAATAGACACACAGCCCGTGAATTTTCTCTATAAGTTCAAAAAATCGAAACTACTCTTTGCTCATAAATTTTAACTTCTTTTATATAGCACGTAGTAGGCTTTATTTTCTACAATGAACCGAAAATATTAAAAATTATTCTTATATTATGCATCAATAATTAACTAAATAAATCTTACATATTGATGGAAGAATTTCAAAGATCCATCAGAGATATGACTTGTCGTTTAAGCTCTTCAATATCCAGTCAGCCTTCTTCTCCGGGTTTTCTTATTAATCAAACAAGAATCAAGAAAATGTGAGAAAATCTAAATATTTTCAAAAGGTCCCTACTATCATTAATTACAACTTTGGCATTATACTTGTCGGCATTTACAAATTTACCTGTTATTGATACAAACGTGAATTTTGAAACCATTTTCCCTATGATTGATTGGTCACAAACAAGATTTGGTCGGTCAATAATCTGTAATCTGTAAATTAATCTTTTCATGTAATTTTATTTTGGTTTAATTACTTAAAAAATCCCCACCTTTAATCTTTATTTCGTTTATACCCTGACCTAGGAAAACTGTCACATATACCCTTGACGTTGTCATTATGTTTCGCCTCTACCCTCGAGGTATTAAATTGACCTCTTTTCATTTGAAAAAGAATTTAAAATAATCCTTAATTTTTAGCATATATTCTAATTACACGTCAATGTTATTAATTATACAAAAACACCTTCTTCTTTAAAAAAATTCAACTAATAATAATATTTTAATTTTATATTAATTATCAATAATTTTTTAAAAATAAAAAAACCATAAATTTTTTTACATAAAACAAATAAAAATTCAGACTAATTAATTCAAACTAATACCGTATTTTAATTTTAAAATCCATTATTAATTTTTTTTTAAAATAAAAAAAATAGCTCCGAGGAGCTCTTCTTCCTTCCATGGAAGGAAAGAGCAGCTGCTCCTTCCTTCCATGTGAGGAAGGAGCACGCTGCTCCTTCCTCCATGTGAGGAAGGAGGATTGGATAGATCAAAGAAAATAAAAAAAAGGAGCAATAGCCAATTCCTTTTTTTATATTTGAAAAATGTTTCAGGGGGGATCTTTGAAGTAGACGGCGGCAGTTTATTTGTGAAAATTTATGTATCGCCAAAAGCGGAGCCAGGATCTTTCAGAAAATGGATTCCTATTCGAAGAGTGCATAACTGCTCCTTCCTCACATGGAGGAAGGAGCAGCTCCTTCCTCCATGGATGGAGGAGTCCATGGAGGAAGGAGCTCACTTCCGTAAAGATAAAGAAAAATTAAAAAATAATATTAGCGGTTTTTAAATAGGAGTACGGTTATAAGTAGGACTTAATAAAGATATTTTATTTTATTTATTTATTTTATTTAAATTAAAAAAATTAATTAGTTTTAGGACTTATTTGAACGTTTTTAAAGATGAAGTATTTGTTTGTACATTTTTTAATAGAAAAAAGTATAAAATAATCCTTAAATTTAGTTGTTTTCAATAAATTTTTTTTTTTTTGAAATTTGGGGTAGAGGTGAAACAAAAAGAAAACGTTAAGGGTATATGTGATATTTTTCCTATGTCAGGGTATAAACGAAATAAAGATTAAAAGTGAGGGTTTTTTAAGTAATTAAGCCTTTTATTTTTGAGGAAATCTTTTCATGTAATTAGAACAATTAAATTAGCACTTAATTGGATGGTATATTGAGCGTTGTGAATGTGCAGCTACGTGGCACGAACACTTCACTCTCCATTAATATTTTTCATTTTAAAAACGTACCCAATATTCAGTGTTTCGAATATAACACTTCAATTTAAACATAAAAAAAACCTTAAATAACATTGTTTCACCGTGTTCATACTCTAATATTCTGTTTTCTCGTGTCCTTACGCTGATACATAGTAAACGAAACAGATCAATTTGAAAGAAAAGAAAACCTGAATGGTAAGTAGGGGCCCACAAGTGGAAGTAAGTAAGGAATCTGAATGGTTATTTTCAGACAACAGAGATCCTAACTACTCTATATTTCAGAAGAATGCAAGTAATAAATAGAATTAAAGGCAAAAATTAAAAGCAGAATAGTAATTAAAAATAATTGTAATAATAAGTTAAAACAAATTAGGCACAGAAGGTGAGGACCCTGCAAAACACATAAATCAAAATGAGGTACTAACACGTGTACATGGATTACAAGTCTCATCAAGAAATGACCATTCTTTGGTAAAATCAGAGAGGACAGAGTACTGCATTTAAGGTGAGTGGGTTTGTAGTGAATCGATAGGTACAGACATCATTACCAAAAACACGGGGAGGAAGGAAGAAGAACATTGCTGTTACATTTCTCTGTAATTAACGTATAAAACAGTGTCGTTTAGTTTCATGCATGTAAAAGATTCATAAGATCCTCTAATTAACGTATATGTATGCAAAACGTTGGCATAAGATCGAAACATACAGGTACGGATTTAGGAAGAGTTTATAGTTGGTATTGCACAGTTGACCACCTTATTTTTTAAATCTCTGAAAAAATGTAAATATATACGTTAATAGTATAATTTTTCGGCCTTAAAATTTATAGCACTTATTATCTTAAATATTTTATATGTCCATTTTAATAAATTTTTTATACAATCTTACCCACTTTATATAAAATTTATGAATCACCCACAGGAAACAGAAATCCATCCCACTAGCCACTATTTTTATAAAGCAAAATCCATCCCAAGGTAGTTGTGTTATTCGTTTTATATGCCCTTACAAAATTAATTGGAATTCATCATGTAATTTTATTTCTTCAATTATCATGTCCTTAACACAAATGAGAAAAAAATATAATCACATGTTTTTTAACGAAACTAGAAATAAAGAAACAGCAACCCCAAGGCGTAGATGAGTTGGTAAGGCGCTCTTCTAGCTTAAGTGAGGTTGCGGGTTCGAACCGTACTCATGTATGCAGCCGTTTGAAACTTGGGGCCAGAGCTTTGCCTCCCGCAAGGGACCTACCCGGCTCGAGTGAGGATTAGTCTGAATGTGGAAGGCTTAAAGGTGCCGTTTCATAGTTGGAACCCGTTCAGGACACCTCATGATCAGATCAAAAAAAAAAGAAATAAAGAAACAGGATAGCAAATTTAGGTTGGTTATTTTTTTTTTTAAATTAATTTAGGTTGGTTATTAAAGGTGAGTAATACGGTATATTAATATAAAATTCAATGTGCTAAAATAGTTTTTTTAAATAGAGAGCCAAAGATGGATAATTGCCCATATGATGATTAAAGTTGCTTTGCCGCTAATCAATAGTCGGAATATATTTTTTCACTTGAACTATATTTTGACTTAATTTTTAATGATATGTAAATTATTTGTTTAGTGCTAATTTGTAAATTGCAGACGTTATAGTTGTAATTTTTTCATTTAGCTTTATTTACGTTAAGATAACGACTTATTAATTGAAAAGTTAAAATTACACAGACTCGATAAATCTCAATTAATTTATAAGGATCAAATAATTAAAAAATATAAGGCACATGAACCTTAAAATGAATTTGCCTTGATAAACCATGAGATATACAAACTTGAAACTGCACACTTCTGCAATCTGAACTTTGATTTGTATCTGTATACGATGCACTTCAGAATACAGATAGATGGCGAATTGATTTGTTGATCGAAATCAGTGACCATTAATGTGCATGGATGAATTTGTATTGGCTCTAACACCCTTATCTTGACTTGAAATTTTATTGGCTAGAGCTGGATTGAAAAAGAGTTTGATTGGCTATTCAAAGTTTCACACCGTATCCATACTCCATAGCTAACATATAAATGCAGGTACAAACCTAAATAACAAATGCACACCTAGTCCAACCAGTTATTCATTCAACTTGGTCTAATATATAGTGCCAACAACTAAAAGGAATTTTTTTTGGCTTTCAAAAATTCTATTCGAAAAATTTAGAAGTTGATATAAATTGTTCAATTTTTTAAAGGGTTAATGTCATAAAAATTCACCAATTTTACATGTTTTCTCATTTTAATCACGCAGTTTAAATTTTCTCATTTTCATGCACGAACTACCACTTTTTCTCAAATTCATGCATGGTGCTGAAATGTCACGTTTCAATTGGTGTAATTCGCTGAGGTGGAGATTATTTTACACCAATGAATGAGTGACACCTCAGTACCGTGTATGAATTTGAGAAAAAGTGGTAGTTCATGCATGAAAATGAGAAAATTTAAACTACGTGATTAAAATGAGAAAATATGTAAATTTCGTGATTTTTTTTTGACATTAACCCTTTTTAAAAATAGACATAATATTTTTCTTAATATTAACTTATTCAAACTATGTGACAAAACAATTGACAACTCTCTTTCTTCAATTTTTTTTACATTATACATTCAACTTCTATATAGTCCAATTAAATTATTTTAAAAATCTGATAGATATTCAGTGAATTTATCAAATTAGGGATAATTTACGATATTGGAAAGGTTTGAATAGAATTTTAAAAAATAAAAAAGATTTGATTTTTTGGCGATTCAACTTTACAAATAATCTAAACATAACTTTAAAATTTTACATTGTTTTAGACCATCTCTAACTCATATTTTGAGTATGGATTTCTCTTTTTCACTTCATCCCATACTCAATTTTCACGTTTATGAATAGCAAAAACTCATTTTTTTAGTATACACTATTCACACGAATTCATTTCTTAATTAATTGAATATTTATTTTTTAATTACAATTTATATAATTAACTTTGTAAATATTTAGGTCTCGCTTGGTTCGTTTTATAACAATTCCCGGGAAGCTAACTTCCCGGAAAATATAGTTTCTAGGAAGTTAACTTCTCAGCAAGTTGATAAATTTTGCTTGTTTTGATTTTTACTTTCCGGGAAGTACGAAACTAATTTTTAATTAAAAGATAAAAATGTCCTATGATAATTTTTATATAAATTTAAAAAGGAAAAAAAAGAAAAAATTAAGGTTAAATTAGGAAAATACAACAAAAGTGCTAGGGAAGTTCTACTTCCTTGAGTTTTGCTAGGGAAGTTACTTCCCTAATCAAAGGGAAGTCAAACGTTCAATTTCCTGGAAAGTAGAATGTATAAATTGAACCAAGTAAAAAATATTTGCTACTTCCCTAACCTATTTACCCCCAGCCAAACGAAGTCCTATTTTTGTCCAACTTTTTATTGAATACTAATCGATTTTTTAATAATTTAATTCAAATTACTTTTATTGGTAAAAATAAAATTTATTTTAATAAATTATATATTAATATTTAAATTATAATTTTATTATTAATATTTAAATGTGATGTATAAATTTAAATTTAATTTTATTGTTTTAATTTTAATTATTATTATTTTATTTTTTAAATTGAATATTAGATAATATTTATAAGAATTTAATATTATTTAAGCATTATTAAATATATTTTAAAATGGTAAATAGTTAAATGTAGTAGTATTGAATATAAAAGAGAATATTATTTGGTGTGAAAAATAGGGTAGTGATCGAGTTGGAGTAAAAACATATAGAAACCCCCAAAGAGTGTAAATCGAAACTCATTTTTGAGTTTTGGGTGGAGATGCTTTTGCCACAATCTTATTAGATTAACAATAAAATTATTGTTAATAAAAATCCGTACTTATAATCTTTTTCAAAGCTAGCTACAAAAATCTTGATATTTTTTAATATATTAGATTAACGTGTATTTATTAAAATAAATAAGGCTTGATTAAATTCTTACATCAATATTAATGAGAAATTACACATTTTTTTATTAGGTTAAAATAGCTATTTTAAATTGAATTTCATCTTTTTTTTTTTTTTTCAACAGACGCTCCCGAATAAGAAGCAGAAACATGTACAAGTTGGCAACAGAAAAAGGCCAAAAGCAGTCCGAAATGTGGAGAATGATTCCGTGGTAAAATATGGATCCATCCGTAGTCTCGACTAGCCTAGGTCTAGCCCACACTCTAAGGTCCGTACCTTGTTAGCCTACCCGTAGGAATAGGATCTTTCACAATTTAGCTACTCAACAATACAACTATTTTACTCCACAATAATTAATTCTTTTTCTAATTCTCATTTATGCTACTCCAAACCAGACTTCTTCTTTTTTTTTTTATAATACCTACATATTTGAAATAGTATATATTTTACTATATAAACTCTACCAACAAAATTTAAAGTAAATAAAATAAGATTTATTCTTCTTCTTCTTCTTCTTCTTATTATTATAATAACATTTTGAACTAATAACATCCAATCATCCATATTATGCTTACATATGGAGTGGTAGAGTGTATATTCGATTTGAACTGAATAGAACCAAAATATATTGCTTTTTTCAAAATTAAATCAAATTAAATTATAAAAAAGTTAAATAAAATTGAACTGAGTCGACCAATGCTATTAATTATTTTAATTTAGTTTAATAACTTTAGTTCAATTTTAATTAAAAAGATTAAGTAAATTTTTTTATGGTCATAATTGGATTGAATTGAAAATGATTTATTCACTAAAATAAAATTGAATTATGTTCAGTTTGATTTGCTAATTTGGTTCCATCTTTTTGCAAAATATAAACAATTTCGACCAACATTTGACTTTCATATAGTGCATTTGAAGGCTTGGCCTGATGTCCAAGTCCTTCAATTTGCATGAAGTCGGGAGTTCGAATTCTAATTCTCTTCAGACTGTGGTTAGCCTAGTTTAACTTTAAAAAATACATTTAATTTCCGTTAATTTTCGATAACAACCAACTCTTCTAGATAAAAAAAAAAACCTTCATATAGTCTATCTACAAAGTTTACCTTGGTGCAAAAGTAATAGTGAAACTGGCCCTGTTTCCAAATGAGTACTCTAAATTAATTTGTCATCTACTAGCTTTTACCAACCGTTATTTTTTGTTTTGCTTTGATGCAAGTCTTCATCTTGTCTCACTGTAAACTCATTTAATTCTCTTGTTTTTTCTCCGACAGCGACTTCTTTTTCCTCCATCGATGGTATCTATTGGCTGCTTTGAATTACAACCACATGCAATACGCCTTCGTTTCATTTACATTTTACAGGATAAAGCAAACAGTAAGAACCACAAAACGTATCTAAATTAGTAAAATGCTCTTTTAACTTAAGCGATGGTGCAAGTTTAAACCGTAATTATATATATACAGTGGCAGTATCTAAAATTTTGTTCATATGGAGAAGTTTCTTTTAATCGAACAATACATCGTTAGGCTATTTTCATGTTGATTGACTTTTTTTAATTTCTTAGACTAAATGACATATTAGATTGAAAAAATGTGTTATATGATTCTTTTTTAATTTTTAAAAACGACATATCATTTGACTCAAATTTTTCACACAAATTTATTTGATTTTTTTAAAAATAATTATTCGGTATTTATTGTTTTCTAACATTTTGGAATCAGGATGGAGCAACCGTTCCATCCTAGTTCCCTCAATCAAAGAACCTTTTAAAAGTTAGGGTTAAAACTTTATCTTTTATAAGGGATCAACCCCACCTCTTATACATATTCTTGATATAAAAAATTTAAATTTTTTATCTCATAGTTAGATTTCTTTCATAACACTTCATTTAGCTTGAGATGAAAAAAATAAAATAAATGATAACATATAAAATTCTTGTTTAAATAAAAGAGAAAATTCTAAAAAAAAAAAAAAATTTCTGTTATCTTCAACTAAATATTTATTCTTTGCTCATTTTAACCCCATAATTTTATTCCGTTCTTGGTTTGTATTTATTACTATTATAAATAAGAGATTGAAAAAAAATGATAAGATAAGACCAGTCAAATGAACACAGACAACTTTTGTCATTTTACAATTTTTAATGAAATTTAATAAATTTAAAAATATATTTAAATTAATTAATCACTCTTCTGATCTCTATATAAACCTGGGGGCCTCTAAGTTTGTCACAGACCCACTTTTCTTGACTGCAACCTCAAAGTATCATAATCTAAGCTCTCTCTTCCATCACTTTCTTGAAAAACTTAGCATTTTTTCCCCTAAAACCTTCAATTCCAAAGCTTATTTTCTCAAAAATGGCAGCTTTTTCTTACCAACAGCACCACCCTTTTCATTTTGACTCAGTTTTCTTGCCAAACACTACAATCAAGAATCTATCTGCCTTTATGGAAGAAGGGAACAGCAATATTTTCATGAATCCCAACTATTTTGCTCAATTTTACCCTTCTCATGACCAAATATCACTTGAAAACTCTGATCTTGATGCTAGATTTTATGACAGTACTCCAACTCTTGATCATAGCTCCATGGTAGCTTTTAGTGATAATGAAAATGAACCTTCTTCTGTAACCAAGAAGCAGAGCACTGATAATTCATCTACTGTGGTAGATAAAGCTGAAAGTGGTGAACAAGTTAGCCAAAAAATGTCTCCTATGGACAAAAAAAGAAAAAATTCTCTGAATTCTGCTCAATCTAAGGTATTTTGCATGCAATATACTTAAATTCTTTGAATCTAATTACATAAGTTATATTATACCAACGAGTTATAACTCAAATGACAAGTGTTGAGCAGCATTCTGTTAAAGTCGTAAGTTTATATTCAAAATAGAAAAAACTTAACTTTATATTATTAGAAATTATTTTCTGATTATTTTGTTGTTTTGTTTAGGATGCTAGAGATGGAAAAAGCAAGAAACAGAAGAAATGCAATAATGAGATTAAAGAGGAAGATAAAAAGGGTAAAAATGAGAAAAAGGATGAAAAGAAAATTCATGATCAAGATCCACCAACAGGTTACATTCATGTAAGAGCAAGGAGGGGCCAAGCAACAGACAGCCACAGCCTTGCAGAAAGGGTATATTATATGCTCATTAATTTTAAATTATTGGATTTTTTAAACAGTAATTAAGTAAATAATAATAATTTTGTTTGAATGTGTTTATTTTAGGTAAGAAGAGAGAAAATAAGTGAAAGGATGAAGATATTACAGCGACTTGTTCCAGGGTGTGACAAGGTAATTATTTTTTTGTTTTAATATTATTTAAGGAATTAATTCATGTCTTGTATTATTTTCTTCTTTAGGTGAAGTATTTATCTGACATTTTTATGTGGTATGGTTTATATATAGGTTACTGGAAAGGCCCTTATGTTGGATGAAATTATTAACTATGTCCAGTCCCTACAAAATCAAGTAGAGGTAATAATAATTAAGACTAATGTTTAATACAATTTACATTATGGTTAATTATGTTCATAATTTGTATCGATCACTTAATTGATAAACTAAATGGTTCTTCATGTTATCATCTACAGTTTCTCTCCATGAAGCTTGCTTCTGTTAATCCTATGTTCTATGACTTTGGAGTGGATCTTGATTCACTTATGGTCAGACCAGAGGTAATATATTGTTTTATAGTAATTTTTTTTATGAATTGTTTGATAATTTTATTTGCTTATATTCTATGTTAGCACGAAAACTTATCGAGTCTTATGTTCGTTTTATTTTCATTTATGGAAGCTTTTCTAAAACTTCAAAAGATTTTATATTTATTACTTATAATAAAAAAAATATTTTTTAGTTATTCGGTATTATTAATTAGCGTTTTCGCGTCTAACACGAATGTGTCGTATGCAGGGATTAAGTAACTTGGCTTCACAACATATGCAACAATGCACTCCTCCCACAGCTTTTGCTGATGCAACCACCACCACCACCACTCCCACCACCCCCATCACCACCACCGCCGCCGCCACTTTTGCCACTTTAAATAGCTATCCTCTAATTGATACTTCAGCTACACTTTTATTGCAAGGACAAAGGCCTAGTCATGACTTCATTCAGGTAATTACCATTTTTCAAATGCTGAGTTGAGAAATTTACTGAATAGTGAATAATAATTATGAATTTGAAGTTGAAATTTTCCGATTTTTGTGACACTGACAAAAACATCATTTTCAGGAGACTGCAGGAGCTTGTAATGCACTGTGGGACGTAGATGAACAAAGACAAAAACTTCTTAATTCATCATCTGCCTTCACCAACAACTTATTAATGTGTTCTTCTTTCCATTAAAATTAGTGCCCTACATTATAACATATGGTGAGTTAAACTTTCTTTTCTGTCTGAACAAATATATTTGTAAACCAATTTATTACTTAATTATTTCTTGATCCTGACTATTGATTATCCATTTAACTAATTTATTATTTCCTTTTCATTGATCCAGCTTGTAATGGGATGTCAAAGCCAGACAAAACCATGGAGTCTAGAGAGAAGATCAAAGACATGAAAAAGCTAGAGAGAGAAAGCTTGGTTTGTTCTTATGCAAAGTACACTATTGGCATCTTTTTAAAAAAAATATAAGAGATTTAAAAGTATAGAGCAGAAAATTAATTAAATTAATGGATGAAGAAGATGAAGATGAAGATGAAATTATACGACCGACCAAATAAGACCATGATCTTTTAACAGATCCCACCCTATCTATAATGCACAAATACCAAGATTATCTTAGGCATTATTTTTACAATGTAGAGAGTATTTTTTTGTAGAATTAATGTATTTATGTATCCTTGTTATTATGGAATTGAATTATTGTAGTTACAGTTAATTCTGTTATTGTAGTTATTTTTACCGTTACCCTCCCGCCAATTTTTAGTTAGAGAAATTGATGCTGTAATGCTGTGGCTGTAATTTGACATGACTAGTACTTTGTTTGTGCATATATTTTTGGGTACTGTTGGAATCTTCTGTGTTTTGGCATTTTTTTAAGATTTTTTTAGAGTGAACTTCTCCATACCCATATTGTATTATGGGTTCTGGACAATTTTTTGTTGTTGTTTTTGATACAGATTTTTAATGTCTGGATCAGTATTTTAAAAATTGAATCAGTATCGAACCGACTAAGCCACCAATTTTTGGTTCAACCAGTTCAACCCATTGAAAAAATTGTGCAAAAAAATAAATTTTACACATAGTTATAGTCTAACTGATGGGACCGCCGGTTCAATTGGGTCAATCACCAGCTGAACCGGCGGTTTAACTTGGGTCAGTTAGAGAATCACCTACTTTGGGTCCATCGATTCATCTCAATTTAATTGGATTTACGGGTTTAAAAGTTAATCAGGTTAAACAGGTGGCCAATTCTTAATTCTACTAATTGGCCGGTTTTTAATCACTGGTCTGAAATCCATTTCCCAACCAATTCAAACTAAGTCGGGTAAGATTCATTAAAATAATTAAACTCTTCCAAAATATTTTTAAATTTATTCTAGACTCAACGCTCGAACTCGAAATCACCGGTTAAAGAGAAAAGAGCCATCAACATTCCATCTGTAGTCCCACTGATTTGTGGATAAAACTTTTGGTTTATGCACCTTCTTCTTCTTAATTTGTATTTTTTTACAAATTGACCACTTGGATTTTTATTTTCTTTAACAAGTTGAACCTTAATAGTGTTATCCAATAATTGTGTTTCCAACTTCAGAAGAGATAATCAATAATTATTTGATAATTTTAAATAAAAAAAATTTGAGACACTTTTTATTGGAAATTCAGAGAACATGTCTGGCCATGAAGAATCATAAAATATAGGAGGATTTGACATTTAACATCTTATATTGTCTCTGTGACAGCTTCAAAATTATATAGATATAAATGCTATTAATTAAATAGAATAAACTAATATTGACAGAGTAATTTATCCAAAAATAATATTGACAGAGTATTTTATTTTTTAAGTAGAGCTATTGAAAAATACAAATATATATATGAAAGAAGTCTAAACTAGCACATTTAAATAATGACACCAACAATAATAATATTTTATTTGGTGATGATAATAGAAATGTCATTAATTTTATAAAAGTTAAAAATTGTAATTTTTAAAATTATAAATTATAAACATTTACTTGGGTGTTATATAAACTAAATTGGAATATGATAAGAAGTTAAGTAAACTTTTTAAAATGATTTTGTATTTCAAAATGCTTAAGAAAAAAATATTAACAAATGAATATTTTACGGTACAAAACAAATAAAATAGAAGAAACTTCAAGCCACCTTATCAAATCAATCAGAGAAATTTTAAATAGACTTGGTCCACCATGTCATCTGTGGACTAAGTCTATATCACATAATGACACGTTATTAAAATAATGACAACCTTGTAAATCCGTTTATTATTTATTTACACATTTGAATAATAATATTACAAGATTACCATCATTTTAATGACGTGTCATTATGTGATAAGTTTAGTACACAGATGACATGATAAACTGAGTCTATTTAAAAAAATTTCAATCTAAGAGACAGCAAAACACACAAGCAATGGCTTGTATGAAATAATCTGAAAGATAACTACAAAATAAGAACAAAGGGTCAGCGCGCCCCCTAAACTTATAATTCGAAATCATTTAACTCAATTTAAACTTGTTTGAGAAATTAACCCCAAAACTCTTCATTTTTTGGTCAAATTATCCCATAATTTATATTTTTATTGCAAAAAATAAGTTTACGATAATTTTATCGTAACAATTAGTGAACTTTCTAATTCTTCTTTCACATCCCTCACCTTCAAATTGTATTTTACGCGTTTTAAAAATAAAATTTTGGAGCAATTTGATCCAGAAATGAAAATTTTTAGAATTAGTTGCTCAAACAAGTTAAAATTAGGTTAAATGGACCCCGTGTTATAAGTGCAGGGGTGCGTTGATCCTTTGTTCTACAAAATAATGCCCTAATTAAATAATGTTTGTTTTTCCTTTTTAATTTCTCTTATATTATTGTGGATATTCTGCAATTTGGAAGCCCCTGTTAATTATTGTTTCCCAATTAATAATAAATAATCTAAGCTAATCAAAGGCTAATTACATCATTATCAAAATAAAAATATCTAAATCTAATAATGAAATCACTTTATTAGTTCAAATGATTGAAGTGCGATTATAGCATGATTAGAGATGCAATATAATCATAATCAACCTAGGCAAATCAAAGGCTAATTACATCATTATCATAATAAAAGCTCTAATCCTTATGATATTACTTTATTAGTTTCAAATGATTGATGTTTGATTAGATAGAGATGCAATATAATCATAATCAACAGAGATTAATTAAACAATAAAAACATTTCACACCTGCTAATAGAGGTGGCTAGGGCCGGGTTAAGCCACGAACCGGCCCGGAACCGAGCTGATCAAATCCGATTCAAAACCAATTAAACTCTAAATCAAATTCGGAACCAAAGAGAGGCTGAGTTTAAGCCGGTTCAACATTTTTTAAAATATATAATTTAAATTATTTATTGTATATGTATATATAATTAATTATTAATATATCATACTATATTTATTTATAATATATATGTATATAATTTTTTTATATCATGTATCTTACTATTTTCAAATAAATCTTTTTTTAATCTCCATTTAAGTGTTCTATAAATATATAAAATATAATTTATTTACCAAAAAAATATTTTAGTTTGATATTTTAATTAAAATTTACCATTAATTTTATTTGGGTATTGCAATATAATAAATATTTTATACCATTACAATTATAATTTTTTTTTGATAATTGTGGAGGGAGAGCGCTTGTGGGAGGAATCGAACCCACGACCTAGCAGTTTGTTGTCGGCGCTTATACCATTTGAGTTATTGCTCGTTGGTACAATTATACTTAACATGCATGGAATTTCAAAAAGTATATGACTCTTCAATCTTCATGCATGGCTTGTTTCAAACCATTTAAATTTTCCTAGATTATATTTTCATTTCTATTAAACTTTAAATAGTATTTTTGTAAAAGAAAATTTGTTAGAACAGTAAATATAGACAATCCATGTGGAATTCGTGTTCTGTCTGTTGACCCATATGTTGATTTTATACATATAGTAACTGGATCATATTGTATATGCATAAATCCAAATCAAGAAATGAATCTTCTCGTATATATATGGCTAGTGGCTAGTATGAGTGTATGACTTAATCAGAAATTGAAGAGGGGGAACACAAAGTAATTTCGAAAGTTTGATCTGTCGATTTTGAGAATCCTATTATATTCAAAAAATAAATAAAATTGGAAAATATATTAATAAAAATAAATTATAAATAAATAGACTGCCTAAATTAGGTTAAGAATTATAATTTTTTTATCAATTAGGTTATTTTTTTTATTTATTTTTAAATATGATTGTCATGTTTCACAAAATTAACGGAATAAAATAAAACTATTACATATATATATATATATTTGTCAATTTTCTCATATATGATTAAACAAAATTATTTTACCTTCAAAAAATAATATCAAAAAAATAAACGTAAACAATGACGATCAATTGTAGAGCCACATGCAAGACAATAGGGCCATTTTTTCCCTCAATTTTAAAAATGAAAAAATTATTTAAATGTATTGCATATTGACTCGTTTAATTTAATAAATATATTTTTTATTTTTTATATAAAAAATATTATATTTTACTCCTTTTATTTATAATTTCTAGTCACACCAATGCTAACAATAATAGAGACCACCGCTCACCTACTCCCGATTGAGCTCGTCGCTTCTAGTCTCATCTCTTTGCACTAGCTAAAAACACAAACCCTAAAAAAACAACTGGTCCTTATTGATTTCCTTTTCATCCAGCATTTGTGAGTAGTATCAATCAAAATATGTTAAAAAAGAAAGTGATCATAAAAGTTGGTATATGCTCATATATACGTACGTACATATAACATTTTCAATTGATCATATAAACACAGAAATGGTGACCAATCAATAGCAGATACGTGGCCCACTTAACTCTTTTAGTGACACTTCGCTTACCCTAGATGTTGAGAACACGTAAATTAATTATTATTTTTCTTCTTCTTGAATTTTAAATATTGGTTAAAATTTATGAACTCTCTCAAGAATTGCTTTCATAAGTACTTGTTGCCAACTGGTTGATGGAATTGCAAAAAAAATTAGCAGCTGGAGAAACATTTTGTAGCTCTACCAACTGATTGATTTCCTCTTTTGGGTCCCTGTTGCTTAATTTTTATTTATTAATTTCTTTTGTTTGTTTTTTGGGGTCTGTATGTTGATTTATCGTAAAACATTGGCATTGGCTTCATTAATGATTAAATCATTAAATTAATTTATGAATTTCTTTCTTAATTTGAGTCGTCCAATTATTTAACTAATTATACAAAACATATTTACATACATGCATGATTTTTTTTATGATAGAATGATCTAAAATTTGATATTAAAAACAGCTCTAATAATTATCATGAATTAACTATTTCAGCATAAGATAATGATGGATTCAATGAGTACATGTGAGCATACAAATACTTTAGAAACTTCATAAAATTATTGTAAATTATGATCAAATCTTTTAACACAATAATCATGGATCGTTTATTAGAAATATTGGCGGGAGTAATTAATTATAAATTGGTGAGAATGTGACAATCCACCCACATATTTATGAGAGTGTTTAGGTTCAACCATGACCTAATGATTAAACTTTTACACTTATAAACTCATTTATATTTGTTCTCCTAAGTAATGTGGGATTATCTTTAACATTGTTCATTATATAAAACTTCATAGTATATTTTTTGGTATTTTTTATATATTACTCGTATGATAGCGATTCTAATCTAAAATTTAAAATGCCGACAATAATATAATTATGAGTTTGCATTGGTATTAATTTTATATTTTGTAAAAGTACTTATTTGACAATCAAATGGAACACACTTATATAAATAAATTTTGCAAATAATATTTAAAATACTCATTTTATGTCCTTTTTTCAATCAGAAAATTCCTTATTTGTGTTAGAAGTTGGAAATGATAGCCTCGGAGACTATCAGCTTTGTCAGAATTGGAATTGGCAGAAATTTATATAAACAAAGACATGATGAATTGTGTTAATCAATTGAAACCGAGACGGTGGTCCAAATTTGAGGCATTATTTATTTGCACAAAACTAACCCTCCAACAACTGCTTAATAAATGTTATAAATTAAGAAGCAGAATTTGTTGACACTTTAAACAAACACTGCCTGGACAAAAACTTTTCTCCCTTTGTAAAAATTGAAGTTCCCCTACAAAAATTGAAATCTTTTACACAAAGCAAATTATTGTACTAAATATTGTTAATTTTTACTTATAAATTACTTAATTTTCTCTGAATTATTAAATGTTTAATTTATTTCTATCTCCAATGTTGATAATTGAGTGTAGTTTTCTTAGCGGATAAGTTTAATTCAAAATGTAACTAAATATAGTTAACAAATAAATCATTTCTAAAGAGTTCTACATGCATGCATTGTTCCTTAATGGAGTAATTAGAAGAAAAGTCTTTTGGGTAGTAGGATCCCTAATCTTTCTTCCCATTATAAGTCGCCTTCTAAAATGGTAAACCATTCACTAATCGCATAATAAATAATTTTATTGAATGAGCTAATGAACTAGTAAATATTATTAATTAATAATATTAAAATTAAAATTAATTATTTTTTATCAATTGATTATTCCATTTAATAAATTCACGTCTGGAAATCATAGTTCATAATTTCAAATAATGAACTAGGATTATGCAAAAAGTTCAGTCTAATCATCCATATATAACTTTTTTTTTGGAATGTTGATGTGTAAAATCTACTTTGCATAAAGCAACTTTCATAAGCTTTACATTTGTCATAGTTTATCTATCAAAATTGAATAAGATTGCTGAAAATTTTCATTAATTAGAATGAAGAACACAACTCTTTACTTATAGAGTTTTTCTTTGTACACGTGTTATGTTTTTACTGGAAGTAACTAAAACTAATCCCATTGGTTAATACCCTAACGGCTATAACCTCTTTAACAGCTAACTTCACTAACAGCTGTAACTGTTATTTCCAATCAGTGAAATAACTAACTCCTCTATAACTGCTTCTTCTTCTGTTTGCCTGAATCAGAAGCTTTTTGTTCTTCAAGTTTGATTAAAGCTTGAGCAAGGAAACTTAGACCTTCATTATGCTTAATATTATCTCCATGGTGTGGGTAATGTGCAAATATTTATGCAACTTTTCGCATGATTTCAATTCTTTATAAACGATTCACGTTTGTTTAAAATTTTCTAAATAATTATTCCTTCTATCTAATAAAAATGAAATGGAAAATTAGAGTAAAATTGAATTTTTTTGGAAGTTTTTAAATATAATTAAAAAAAATTGATTATTAAGAGATTAGGCCACCAGAAGATCAACATCTAGATAGAATGTGAATCACACAAGCTAAAGAAATCTAGGCAACTATTCTAAGCAATATTCAGACAGCTGAACCACAAGTTATTTTTCATTCAATCATCACCAAACGAACCAAGGTCTTCCAGCGGTGTCTATAGGGATCCTTTTCATGTGCATAAATTGCATAAATGACTATTTGCTTTAATTATGTCAATAAATTCTATTTTATATCACTTTTAAAATATTTTTTATTGTAAAAATTATTATTGAATAATACTCTAAAGTTTCTTACATCGATTTAGGAAATGGCACGAAAGCATAACTAGAGACTTCCCTTAACTTTGTTTTCACAATAATGATATCAATATGTACATTCTTGTCCCATCAAAATCTTTGGATGGGACAGTACTGCTTTGGTTGAATCTTTGTAAAACTAAAATTCCACCCCTTATATTCACCGCATTTTAATTTTGAACTTGATAACTTAAAACATTTAAAATTCAACTCTAAATTTTCATAAAAAAATGAAATATTAAGTTGCTTTCGAGCTTATAGGCGTAGATTAGTTTATGTTAAAATTGACTTTTTAATTAGACCAAATATAATATTTTAAACCAAATGTAAGAACCTAGTTGATTGAAAAATAATCCCTTCGAAAAAGATTTCATTTAAAAACTAAATTAATTGACAAAAAAAATAATTAATAAAAAAATTATTTTGTTTTTAATTATCTATTGCATACAAATTTAGAAGGTAGATTAATATTTACATCTTTTTATAAATGTTAAAAATTAATTACTATATCAAATGAAATTGGACTTCATTTGTTTATTTTTTACTTTATTTTTTAACATTATAATTCAGCATTATACTTTTCTTTTTAATTAAATAATGTTATTGTATTTTAATTTTTACAAATGTTAAATTCCTAAAAATTAATAATATTCACTTAATGTTGTATGAAACTAATTAAACACGTACATATTCATTCAAATATCAAAAATCTATAAATATGAATTGGAGACATCATATAAATAATTGCATGTACAATTATATTAGTCAAAAGAAATAATTTAAAATATTTAACAATAATTTAATATATAAATATATGACCATGTAAAAATGGATATATATAAATTAATTAAGGTTTTTCTCTTGTCTAAGCAGCTAGGTTGGCCCGACATTCATATATGGTCACCTTTGGTTTTCTGATTGGCATGTCAAATTGATCTCCCACACTAAGAAATCTCAAAGTTGACTTCAAACTCAACCTTCTCTGTATTAAAAATATATTAAAATTTGCTTTGACAACATTATTTCTAAGGCTTAATAACTCAAAAAATTAAAAAAATTATTAAATTAATCGAATTAAATTTTATTCACGCAATAACTATTAAATGAATTTTTTTTTTGTATTTATATTTTTATTTAATTGAATGAATTTGACTATAGATGATCACTGCTCAGTTATTACTATATGAACAAAATTATTTTTAATTTGTTTAATTAAAGATATTATTATAGTTGATAAAATTAAAAAAGTTGATTAGAACTGATAAAAGTGGCAAATATTCAAAATTAGTAAGTCATTGGACCTATTTATAAGATTAATTGTTTAAGTTATTAAAATGTGTATTTAACCATTTTTTTATATACATATATATGATTAGCGTACAACACTTTTTTATAATTAATTTTTTATTAACACATCCTAATCCAAAAAAAAAATCATTAATCAAAATGTCTGCACACTGAAAACTACGATCATCAGAAAATTTAAAAAAATTGAAAAAAATAAAACTAGGAGGGCAACATGGACGACAAAGAACATTGTGGGTAAATGTTCCTTTGTGTTTGGACCCAATTGCACAAAACGACTAGCAAGTGCCCTTAACATTAGTTCTTTGTTTTTGCTTAGTGGCAATTATATATACTTGTTTCTTGTTGTCTTAGCTAGAAGATAAGGACGAGATTGTCATCATTTATATCAAAATATAAAATTATGCACATAGCCATCAATGTAGTGACCTATTAAGGGCGGGACCATCTCAGGCAACATGGTTGGGCCGGTTCAGCCTATGGTTGTGGCCAAGGACCCACTACGGTCCGCTTGGCAATATTTGAGCAAGGTCGCATGGTCAGGTTCCCTTTGGCCCTTCGTTATTGAATTGCATTGTCTCTTTTGTCTAGCTATAGTAGAAGGATATACAAATTAAAATGACATTGATTCAATTTAATTGGTGGTATTCTCATCAATTGATTTTCGAATACTTTGGTTCCACTTTTTGTCAATGTTTGCACTTTAGTCATTGCTGGTCTCACCCTACATTTAACCAAACATTAGCAAATTATCTATAAATCATTTAGTATAAAGGGACGTTTAGTTCGTAGTCAGAAAAAAAATCAAATTCAGATTGAATTTAGTTTGGTTTGATGTTATATCAATTTTTTTAGCTCGGTTCGGTTGGGCAAACCTTTTTTTTAGCTAAGAAAAATATATAACATCAATCAAACTGAAATAACGGAATGAACCAAAAACGACGGGTCAAGTTTGGTTTGGAAAATTTCAATCCTTAAAATTTGGTTTGATTTTGAAAACATAAAACATTTCGGTTTGATTTGATTGATATACGAAAAAATGATTTTTCAATTGACATTAATATTTTAGTTAAATTTCAATATAAATCGATTAATCGAGTCAAACCAAGCCAGATATCGACTGAAACAAATGGCCTGGTTCGGCTCGATTTGATAATTAACAAATTTTTTTTTTTCAATTCAATTCAGTTTCAGACATCAATTTTTCTAATTATGGTTGATTATAAACAAGGCCAAAATAATCGAGCTGAACCAAAAATTGAGCGAAACAAACAATGCTTTATTGGAGGTCTTCAAATATATTTGTTGAGTCTTTAACGGTCACTAAGATCGCACCCATGAAGCCTTATGTCGCACCGATGGCATCCTACAAAAAGCTAGGTGTAATACCACAAAATATTTTAAGATAATTACGTCGTGCCACGTGTCGTGATTTCCGATAAATTAAATTAAGGAGAATTTAATTTAATTATATCGGAAATTCAAGAATAAAATTTAATGAGTCAATTAGCGGGATTAAAGGAATTAATTTTGAAAATTTGGATGTGGATACATTTTGGGGCTAAATTGTAAATTTTGAAAGTTTAGGGGCTAAAGTGCAAATTAGCCAATTAAGCCCGAAAATAGAAATTGGAGAATTTTCGATGAAAATCTATATTTTAAGTTAGTATTATTTATTCGGAGATAAATAATACGTATTTGAGTTGATAGAAAGATTAATTGAATAGGTTTTGGACTAAATTGAAACTTTTGAAAAGTTTCAAGGACCAAATGGCAAGTTAGCCATTATACATATGATTCATACCTTCAGATGAAGGTTACAGAACCTTCATCTCTTTTCTTTCTCTTTCGTTTTCTCTCGCTCGTTTCCGATCGATCCGTCGCTCGATTCCGTTTCTCGTCCATTTTCGACGTTTAATAGCTCGAATTGATCGTATTCTCGAGGCGAATCACGGTAAGCTTGACGTTTTACCGTTTCGTTGATTATATTTTGAGTTATATCGATTCAAAGTTTTAGGCCACGAAACGATTTTATCGTTTTATCGAGTTTAAGATTGATATATAGTGTTTTGAGCTCAGAATATGCGTTTTGGTTGAGTTTGGAGCGTTTTTACGTATATAGCAGGTCGGAAACCCCGGAAATCGATTCCGGGGGATCGTGCACGACAGTACACGATCGTGTACTTGTGGTACACGAACGTGTACCAAGGTACACGAACGTGTACCAACATGTGGTACACGACCGTGTACCAAGGTACACGAACGTGTACCATCAAGGTACACGATCGTGTACCTCCCTGCACGAACGTGCACCACCCCGAATCTTTGTACCTCGATTGAATTAATGGAATTTACGTATTGAATCGGAAATCGAATAGTAGTTAACCTAATGAGGTTATAAGAAGATTGAATTGGAAGTAATTTACGATCCGTAAACGAGTTTGATATCGTTTAGTGGGATATGCGTGAGAAGCACGACGATTAATGAAAGTAAAATGTGTCGAATCTTGAGTCTAGAGTCAATCTTAGAATAGGATTCTGATGTGAGTCAAATGTTTTGAAATTGTTTTAGATCCAGCGAGGCAAGAAGGAGCTGGACCAGGAGTTCGGGAAGCTTGACGTTTCTAAAGCCCCGACGTATTTTTGGATAAGCGTTTTCAGTGAGTCTATACGATTTGCTTTTAAAGTATTTATTTAAGCGATTATTTTATATTGCTTTATATTTGAATTGCATGTTTTATATGCGAAACTTTTATATGAATTGCGCATATGCTTGATTTGAAACCAGTATTGATCCGATGGAATGTGCTACCTATTGGGTGACAATAGGACTGTGTGATCACCAGTTTTTGATATAACTCAGCTGGGAGCTGATGATGAATATGAAATTTACGATTGGGTTATGATTTCGATACGAGAGTGAACTCGGCTACGGTGTAGCCTGGAAGTCCCCGTATCTAGTGGCTGGGCCACCAGCGAGTTGGACTCGCAATTGATATTTATGATTGGGTTGATCGATTGATTATTAGTATGTTTGAGGATTAAGGTTTCAATCGGATCCTGTACTTGGCTGCATATGATTGATTACGATTTTATGATTTTATTTGAATACTTATTAGTAAATGTATGAACTCACTCAGTATATCCCAATATATTGACCCCTCACAGATTTCCTTTCAGGATAAAGACGCTTTGAAGCAACGGACTTCTATCCTACTCCCAGAAGTCTGTATTTTTGAGTATGTAAAGAAACATTACTTTACTCTTAGAGCTGCAGTAGATAAGTATTTTGTCAGTCAGCTTGTATATAAAGTTTTCTGTAAATATTACTTTAACGTTTTAAAGTTTTAAACGTTTTACGCTTGCTGCGTTATTTATTTTGTGACTGCCAGAGGATATGTGTGCCTGGCATGTGTGCTTCTGCATGACACGTGTTTATTTGTGTCATGCATGACGTTTATGTTCTCGAAAAAAATAAAATTATTTTACGTTTTTAGGCTTGCTACGGGTTTCGGAGCAACCACTCCCATTCCCTAGCGCCGGTCTCGGCCCTGAGATTGGGTCGTGACAATGTTGGTATCAGACCATGGTCCAGTTACCATTGCTTATGTCAGAAGAGTGATTAATTTTCATAGGATTCTACTGCAGCACATAGGACTCGAGTCTTGTCTTTGTTACGTATTCATTTGATTTTCAAACTTTCAGCTTTCCCTCTAGGATGTGAGTCTGTCTTACGTGTGTGTTCGCTTGTGATGAGATGCGCGTTTAATACGATATGCATTTGCGATAATATACGATTATGTAGCTAAGTAGCGATGTTTGTCTCGGTCAGGATGTCTGACCAACGACAAGAAGTAGAGCGAGCTGCCGCTGCAGCGCGAAATGTTATAGAAGGGGCGCATGACGTCCATCCAGAAGCTCAAGATGAATCTTCTGTTCAGGGAGGAGGAGGTGGCCAAGAGGCCCAGGCGCAGGCACCTGGAGTGCAAGCGCAAGCCCAGCAACCTAATGTTGTGGGTTTTGATCTGAATCAGTTCCTTACGGGAATTGCGGCTATGCAAGCTAATCAGGCAGAGGTGCAGAATATGCATCGTGAACAACTTCAACAGCAACAGCTACGCAATGTTGCTTTCACTGATCGAGATATCGTTTTGGCTTATATGCGCCTCAAGCCAACTAAGTTTGACAGTATAGGCGATGCTCTCGATTTCCTCAAAGAAGTAGAACGTAATGCTCGACGCCTGCAAGCTAATGAGAGACAGACCATCATTATGGTGGAAATGTCATTGAAAGGACCTGCGAAAGATTGGTTTCAGCAGCATATTCAGCCAACCATGGATACTATGACCTGGGCTGAATTTGCAAACCACTTTAGGGAATACTTTTTACCATATGCGGTGACGGAGAGTTATCGTAGTCAGTGGTTGACCCTGAGTAGAGGCAATCGATCTGTGCAAGAGTATGTAACGGAGTTTATCAGAGTGAGTAGGTTTGCACCAGACCTGACTACAGACCCTGTTAGAGTGAACTCGAGGTTTGTAGAGGGTCTAGGAGCTGAATTTGTGAGTCTGACGTCTGATATCGGAAGAACCCTAGTGCAACTGATTGATAGTGCTAGGCAAATGGAAGTTTCTCTGATCCGTTTTGGAAGAATTCCTGACCCTTCCAATGTTGCACCTGTGAGAGATAATACGTTTCGCAGCGTACAGAGTGCACCTACCCGATCATATGCTGGGAGTTATTCTCGACCTCCATCACGTCAACAGAGAAATAAGAGAGCTCGGTATGGAACTAGAGTCAGTACTTCAGGCACCGGATTTAGTGCCAGATCGATGAGTGACATGGGAGGCGGAGTTCCTTTATGTCTGAACTGTAATAGGAGGCACTACGGCTAGGGGTGTAAATGAACCGAGCCGAGCCGAGCTTTGGAGTGTTCATGTTCGGCTCGTTTAGCGAACAAGGTGTTCATGTTCGGTTCATGTTCAGTCGAGCTTTGAACAGAGTGTTCATGTTCGGTTCGTTTAAATTTTATAGTGTTCATGTTCGGTTCGTGTTCAGCTCGTGTTCGTTCGTTTAGCCGCTAAACGAACAAGTTCACGAACGAGCTCGATAAGTACTAAACGAGCTCGTTCACGAACAAGCTCGCGAACGAACTCGATAAGTACTAAACGAGCTCGTTCGTGAGCCCGCTCGTTTAGCGGATAAACGAACGAACACGAACTTTTAAACGAACAAACACGAATATGAGCTGAATAAATTAAAAACAATCTAATCGAACTCGTTCACGAATATGAGCTGAATAAATTAGAAACATAATTATACAAATTAATCTAGATTTGAATTAGTTCACGAACACCTAATCGAGTTTCTAAACGAGCTTGTTCGTGAACTATATACGAGCTCGTTCACGAACTTGTTTACGAACTCTTAGTCGAGCTCGTTCACGAGCTTGTTCATGAACTCTTATTCGAGCTGTTCGCGAACATAAACGAGCCGAACACCACTATGTTCATGTTCGGCTCGTTTATATTAACGAACATAAAATCAAGTTCGAGCTCGGTTCGTTCAGAATACGAACGAACATGAACCGAGCTCTTGTCGAGCCGAACACCGAGCTGCTCGCGAACGGCTCGGTTCATTTACACCCCTAACTACGGCGCGTGTTACACTGCTAATGGAGCATGTTTTAATTGTGGTCAACGGGGCCATTTCGCTAGAGACTGTCCGAGGCAGATACCCCAAGGCTCAATGACTACCGTAGTACAGCCTTCTTATCAGCAGCAGAGAACTGCGCAGCAGATAGCGTCAGGATATGATCAGACAGGAAGTACCTTTACTGGCCAGAGAGGCCGTGGCTATGGAAATCGTGGAGGAAGAAATGGCGGAGGACGCGGTACTGGCCAGACTTCTCAGGCTGGCGGAAGTCAGGCTAGGGTCTTTGCACTGAATCCTCAGGAGGCTCAGGCTTCCAATGCAGTGGTTCAAGGTACCTTTCTTATCGCTTCTCAAGACGCATTAATTTTATTTGATCCGGGCGCTACGCATTCGTTTGTTTCGCCTAGTTTTGCTAGTAAGTTAGAAGTGCAACCAGCGTATCTTAGGAATCCCTTATCAGTAGCTACTCCAGTTGGAGAAAGTGTGGAAGTTAGTATCGTTTACCCGTCTTGTCCTGTGAAAGTTCAAGGACGAGATTTGTTAGTTGACTTGATTTTACTTGAGGTTTTAGCTTTTGACGTCATACTAGGAATGGATTGGCTAGCTCAGCACTACGCTAATGTGGATTGCCGGAAGAAGACAGTGACGTTTAACACGCCTGGAATTGAAGCGGTTTCAATTCAGGGTGATAAGATGGAATCTTCTACGAGTATCATTTCAGCTATTAAAGCTTGTAGTATGTTGAAGAAGGGATGTCAAGGATTCTTAGCAGTAGTACGAGACGTGGAGAAGAAAAGTGTAAATTTAAGTGACGTGCCAGTTGTGTCGGAATATCCAGACGTTTTTCCAGAGGAATTACCTGGATTACCCCCAGATCGCGAGATTGAATTTTGTATCGAATTGGCTCCTGGCACGAAGCCAATATCGATACCTCCTTATCGAATGGCGCCAGCAGAGCTCAAAGAACTGAAGGATCAGTTAGAAGAATTGTTTGATCGTGGTTTTATCAGGCCGAGTGTATCCCCGTGGGGTGCACCAGTGTTGTTCGTGAAAAAGAAGGATGGATCGCTTCGACTATGTATCGATTATCGACAGCTGAATAAGGTGACAATTAAGAATAAGTATCCGTTACCTAGAATCGACGATTTGTTCGACCAGTTACAAGGAGCGAAGTTTTTCTCCAAGATTGATCTAAGATCAGGCTATCATCAATTGAAGATTCGTAACGATGACATACAAAAGACTGCTTTCCGAACTCGATATGGACATTATGAGTTCCTCGTTATGTCATTCGGATTGACGAACGCCCCAGCAGCCTTCATGGACTTGATGAATAGAATATTCAAACCATACTTGGATCAGTTCGTGATCGTGTTCATTGACGATATTTTAATTTATTCGCGTTCAGAAGAAGAGCACGCTCAACATTTGCGAATAGTACTACAGACGCTAAGAGAGCATCAGCTTTACGCCAAATTCTCTAAATGTGAATTTTGGCTAACGGAAGTGGCTTTCTTAGGTCATGTGGTTTCACAAAGTGGCATTAAGGTTGACCCAAAGAAGATCGAAGCTGTGATAGAATGGAAACGGCCTGAATCAGTTACGGAAATTAGAAGTTTCCTTGGTTTAGCGGGGTATTATAGACGATTCGTACAAGACTTTTCAAAGATCGCTGTACCTTTGACGAAGCTAACTCAAAAAAACGCGAAATTCAACTGGACGAACCAGTGTGAACTCAGTTTTCTGAAACTGAAAGAGTGTCTGACGACGGCACCAGTCTTAGCGTTACCAGAAGGAACGGAAGGATTCACAGTTTACTGTGATGCATCAAGAATCGGACTAGGATGTGTTCTCATGCAACACGGTAGAGTAATAGCGTACGCTTCGCGACAGCTCAAGAAGCATGAAACGAACTATCCGACGCATGATCTAGAGTTAGCAGCGGTGATTTTTGCGCTAAAGATTTGGAGACATTATTTATACGGCGCTACGTGTGAGATCTTTACAGATCATAAAAGCTTGAAGTACATTTTTGACCAACGAGAGTTAAACCTCAGACAGCGGAGATGGATGGAGCTACTAAAAGATTACGACTGCACGATACAATACCATCCAGGCAAGGCCAACGCAGTGGCGGATGCATTAAGCAGAAAGTCGGCAGGAAGTCTCGCGCATGTTACAACGACGTGGCGGAGACCATTAATCAACGAGATTCATACGATATTTAGCCAAGGGCTTGAGTTTGAGATCTCATCTCTCGGAAACCTAATGGCTCAGTTAACGATACGATCGACGTTGCTAGATCAGATCAAAGAGTTGCAAGCAGGCGACCCTCAATTGAAGCATTTAATTGAGGAAGCTCAACAAAGAAAGAGTCAAGATTTCAGTATCGTCAACGGAATCTTGAAATACGACAATCGAATGTGCGTTCCAGATATGGAAGATCTAAGACAAAAGATCATGGAGGAGACTCATGGAATGATCTATAGCGTTCATCCTGGTTCCACGAAGATGTACCACGACATCAAATCAACGTATTGGTGGAGCGGAATGAAGAAAGACATCGCAGAGTTCGTGGCGAAATGCCCGACTTGTCAGCAAGTCAAATTGGAGCATCAGCGACCTTACGGATTTCTTCAGCCGTTACCCATCCCGGAGTGGAAGTGGGAGCAGATCACGATGGATTTCGTAATCGGATTACCCAAGACGCAGAAAGGGTTTGACTCTATTTGGGTAATCGTGGATCGTTTGACGAAGTCAGCACACTTCATACCTATCAAGACGACGTATTCTGCAGCAAAGTTGGCAGAGATCTACATCGATAAGATCGTGAGCCTACACGGAGTTCCCGTGTCAATCGTTTCAGATAGAGGTTCCGTATTTACCTCTCATTTCTGGAAAAGCTTACAAGACGCGTTAGGAACGCGATTAAATTTCAGCACTGCGTTTCACCCTCAGACGGATGGACAGTCTGAGCGAACGATTCAAACGTTAGAAGATATGCTTCGACTTTGCGTATTAGACTTCGGAGGTAGTTGGGATACGTACCTACCTCTAGTCGAATTTGCCTACAACAACAGCTATCATTCAAGCATCGAGATGGCTCCTTACGAAGCATTATACGGTCGCAAGTGTCGATCCCCTATCTGTTGGGACGAAGTCGGTGAACGAAAGCTCACTGGAGCAGAGATCATCCAGATTACGTCAGAAAACGTTTCGTTAATAAAGCAACGTTTGAATACTGCTTCCAATCGACAGAAGAGTTACGCGGACCCCAAGAGGAAGGATATCGAATTTCAGCTCGGAGACTACGTGTTTCTCAAAGTATCACCGATGAAGGGAGTAATTCGTTTCGGAAAGAAGGGTAAATTGGCTTCGAGATATGTCAGACCATATCAGATTGTGGAGCGTATAGGCTCAGTTGCCTATAAGCTAGACTTGCCACAGGAGATGTCGCAAGTTCATCCGGTCTTCCATATTTCCATGCTTCGGAAGTATGTACCAGACCCTTCTCGAATAATTCAACCACAAGTGGTGGACGTGAGCGAGGAACTAACTTACGAAGAACGGCCAGTGCAGATTGTCGATACGCAGATACGACAATTGCGAACGAAAAGAATTCCAATGGTGAAAATTCTTTGGAGAAGTCAATCTGTAGAAGAGTGCACGTGGGAGACAGAAGAGGATATGAGGCAGAAATATCCATATCTGTTTACTCAAGGTACGTGGCTAATTTTAAATTCGAGGACGAATTTATTTTAAGGGGGGGGTGAATGTAATACCCCAAAATATTTTAAGATAATTACGTCGTGCCCCGTGTCGTGATTTCCGATAAATTAAATTAAGGAGAATTTAATTTAATTATATCGGAAATTCAAGAATAAAATTTAATGAGTCAATTAGCGGGATTAAAGGAATTAATTTTGAAAATTTGGATGTGGATACATTTTGGGGCTAAATTGTAAATTTTGAAAGTTTAGGGGCTAAAGTGCAAATTAGCCAATTAAGCCCGAAAATAGAAATTGGAGGATTTTCGATGAAAATCTATATTTTAAGTTAGTATTATTTATTCGGAGATAAATAATACGTATTTGAGTTGATAGAAAGATTAATTGAATAGGTTTTGGACTAAATTGAAACTTTTGAAAAGTTTCAAGGACCAAATGGCAAGTTAGCCATTATACATATGATTCATACCTTCAGATGAAGGTTACAGAACCTTCATCTCTTTTCTTTCTCTTTCGTTTTCTCTCGCTCGTTTCCGATCGATCCGTCGCTCGATTCCGTTTCTCGTCCATTTTCGACGTTTAATAGCTCGAATTGATCGTATTCTCGAGGCGAATCACGGTAAGCTTGACGTTTTACCGTTTCGTTGATTATATTTTGAGTTATATCGATTCAAAGTTTTAGGCCACGAAACGATTTTATCGTTTTATCGAGTTTAAGATTGATATATAGTGTTTTGAGCTCAGAATATGCGTTTTGGTTGAGTTTGGAGCGTTTTTACGTATATAGCAGGTCGGAAACCCCGGAAATCGATTCCGGGGGATCGTGCACGACAGTACACGATCGTGTACTTGTGGTACACGAACGTGTACCAAGGTACACGAACGTGTACCAACATGTGGTACACGACCGTGTACCAAGGTACACGAACGTGTACCATCAAGGTACACAAACGTGTACCTCCCTGCACGAACGTGCACCACCCCGAATCTTTGTACCTCGATTGAATTAATGGAATTTACGTATTGAATCGGAAATCGAATAGTAGTTAACCTAATGAGGTTATAAGAAGATTGAATTGGAAGTAATTTACGATCCGTAAACGAGTTTGATATCGTTTAGTGGGATATGCGTGAGAAGCACGACGATTAATGAAAGTAAAATGTGTCGAATCTTGAGTCTAGAGTCAATCTTAGAATAGGATTCTGATGTGGGTCAAATGTTTTGAAATTGTTTTAGATCCAGCGAGGCAAGAAGGAGCTGGACCAGGAGTTCGGGAAGCTTGACGTTTCTAAAGCCCCGACGTATTTTTGGATAAGCGTTTTCAGTGAGTCTATACGATTTGCTTTTAAAGTATTTATTTAAGCGATTATTTTATATTGCTTTATATTTGAATTGCATGTTTTATATGCGAAACTTTTATATGAATTGCGCATATGCTTGATTTGAAACCAGTATTGATCCGATGGAACGTGCTACCTATTGGGTGACAATAGGACTGTGTGATCACCAGTTTTTGATATAACTCAGCTGGGAGCTGATGATGAATATGAAATTTACGATTGGGTTATGATTTCGATACGAGAGTGAACTCGGCTACGGTGTAGCCTGGAAGTCACCGTATCTAGTGGCTGGGCCACCAGCGAGTTGGACTCGCAATTGATATTTATGATTGGGTTGATCGATTGATTATTAGTATGTTTGAGGATTAAGGTTTCAATCGGATCCTGTACTTGGCTGCATATGATTGATTACGATTTTATGATTTTATTTGAATACTTATTAGTAAATGTATGAACTCACTCAGTATATCCCAATATACTGACCCCTCACAGATTTCCTTTCAGGATAAAGACGCTTTGAAGCAACGGACTTCTATCCTACTCCCAGAAGTCTGTATTTTTGAGTATGTAAAGAAACATTACTTTACTCTTAGAGCTGCAGTAGATAAATATTTTGTCAGTCAGCTTGTATATAAAGTTTTCTGTAAATATTACTTTAACGTTTTAAAGTTTTAAACGTTTTACGCTTGCTGCGTTATTTATTTTGTGACTGCCAGAGGATATGTGTGCCTGGCATGTGTGCTTCTGCATGACACGTGTTTATTTGTGTCATGCATGACGTTTACGTTCTCGAAAAATAAATAAATTATTTTACGTTTTTAGGCTTGCTACGGATTTCGGAGCAACCACTCCCATTCCCTAGCGCCGGTCTCGGCCCTGAGATTGGGTCGTGATACTAGGGTTTTGAGTGAAAGCAATGTCGCACTCGTGAAGGGGCTAAGTCGCAGTTGCCAAAACTTACTGGACAACATGGAAAAATAAAAACTCGATTTTCTCTAAAAGGCTCTGATTGACTCCCGAGTGTTCTTATGAGTTCCTACACATTCATAAATAAGATTATAACATTTATAGTTGATTGTCAAAATCGAAATAAAAAATTATGAAAAAATAAAGGTTCAACAACTACTTTTTTTACTCTTCGATCGTGTTAAAAAAAATTAATTTATTTTTCATGTAATGGAGAGATAAATTAGTGGGGTTAGTTCTACGAGTCATCTTTAATTAAAATTGTTTGATAGTCGATTGGATAAAGGGATAAAGGGCCTACATGATAAATTAGTAGGACACATGATTTTTTTTATCTGAGATATTAAATGATATGAACGTTTCACGTAGGCATAACATAACAAAGCTTTCTTTAATGATGTTGGATAAAGAAGTTTGGGTGTGCTGATTTTGAAAAGTCAAGAGTTTAATTGAGATCGAAATTATAAAGGGCCTACTTGCTCCGGTCTTAAACCATAGAAGCATATTTTTTGCCTTTTTACTGTGTGGAATATGACACGGGCATTACATGTAGGCCGAAATTAACGTTTTGTAAACATGGTTACATTAAGGAGCTTATATGGTCTACTTTCAAAATGTAAGGGGCTTAATTGAGATCCGAAATGCAAAAAGGACTTACTTGCTCCACATCCTAAATGATAGGGGCATATTTGCCTTTTTTCCCTAGTCGGTTTGGAAAAGTGTGCGAAATTATGATTTAAAGAAGATTAAGGTTAAATTTGAGAAGAAAAATACATGGATTCATATGTGAATATCAAAATATTTATGGTCAATTTTGTACCTTTTTCCAATAAAAAATATTTGCCAACCATCTAATCAGCCAGTTTGTAATATATAATAGCTTTATCTAAAGTTTGCTTTGATCCTGTCTGCACTTTAGTTTGGGAAATGAGATCCAAGGAATCATTATCTCAAACACACAGACGTGGGCGTGTTATGTTTATAGCTCAACTATCTCATTTATATACTTGTTTTTGGCCTACTAAACTATATTTATGAACAAAAATAAAATAAATATTAAACTATATCCAAATTGAGTTTATTTTAACTACAACAAAATAACAAATAAACTACGTCGGTAACATTACAATTATCATTAAATTTTGTTAGACACCTACTTCTTTATTTTCAATTGTGTCACTATTCCATGGAGAACTAATTATTAAAGGGAGGTATAAAAAAATGATAGGAATGGGAATAAGACGATATTGAAAAAGAATATAATACTGAAAAGAGTAAAAAATAATTAAAATTATATTTGATTTGAAAATTTATTTCAGTTTTATAAATATTTGAATCAATGTCATTTATATACTCCCTCCTAATTGAACACTATTTCCTTTTTGGGTGTCCCATTCTAATTGACACTTTCTATTTATAAAGTACTTTTCACACTATTTTTCTCTTTATACCCTCTTCAATTAATGCATTTAGAAAGTATATTTTTGAAAAGTTGTGATGCATTTAATGTAATATAAGGATATAAAAGTAATGTTACTAAAATTTCTTAAATAATGTGCAATTGAAATTTTCTCAATTAGAATGAGACAGAGGGAGTATATTATTGGAACAATTCCAAATTAGATAACTATTGCATCTAAATCCGCATATATATTTAGTCACAATAGGAGACAATCAATCAACACTTCTTTAATTATGCATACAATTTTATAAATTAATTGTAATTGAGGTAGATATATATTTAAACTAGTATTTCAAGGAGCATTATATATAAATTTCATAAATAAAAAAAACTTTCTCCCATGATCAACTATGTATCAACTTGAAAAAGAAAGATTGTATATGAAGAAATTGATCGATATAATAGACAATGTAGTACAAGCAAGAGAGAGCATCACATGGCTGTCTATTTTATATATTTTAATCTTTTGGAACTTGTTTTATACTATCATTTATGCATGCAGTGACCAACACATAGACGAGTGCACACTACAAAAAAAGGAATGTAAGGGGACTAAAAAAATGGTCCTCTTATCTTTAAAAAATGGTCCTCTATTCTTTAGGGGACAATTAAATTGGTCCCCTGAATTTGTCCCTATTGCCTCCGTCCCCTACTCCTTTGGGGACCAAAAAAAAAAGTTGTCCCCATTATAGGGACAATTATTGTCCCTAAATTTAGGGACGAAAATCATCCCCTTAAATAGGGACCATTATCGTCCTCATTTAATAGGGACAATTTTTGTCCCCAATTTATAAGGACGACTTTCATCCCTAATTAATAAGGACGACATTTGTCCCCATTTAAGGGAATGGTTTTCGTCCCTAATTAACAGGGACGACTTTCATCCCATCTGCCAGGGACAAATTTCATCCCAATTAAATATCGACAGTTTTAATTTTTTATATGATACTAATTTGTATATCAGATAATTTTATAATTATTTAATTAAAACATAATAAAAAATAATAGTAAAAATAAAAACATCTAAATATTTAATAATATTATACCATTTAAAAATTGAAATATAAAACAAATATTCATTGTCATTGGTTCTAATATAAAAAAACAAACTAAAATGTATTCAAATGAAAAAGTAGTTGTACTAAAACAATAAACAATAAGAATGAAGTGTAGTTAACTTTTACACTGTCTTTAACCAAATTGACCATATGTCTTGATCCAATCACGCTTTATCCTACAAATTAAATACAAATTAAATGAATAATATTAAAACATAACATAACAAAAATTCAAATATAAAAAAATACTAGACATATTTATTAGTAACTTACTGAATCAACTTGACTATTTGAAAATTGGAAACCATTATGCATGCTATCGAGTCTTTCCAAGAATTCTTTATGGAGTTGTTCTTGCAACTGTATACGAGTAGTCATTTCTGCTACGCAACGCCTCAATTCTACAACCTCATCATTACTAGCAGTTGCTATAGCCATACCTTTTTTACGTGCTTTGTACCCTAAACCTCTACCACGAACATAACCCGATTTTGTTCCGCACACCTCCTCTAAGACGTCATCCGGATTAGGAACCGGTTCATCATCATTTCTTGGCTGGTTTTCAATTCTTTGCATTTCTTCCTGCAAAAATAAAATTAACATTAATTATTAAATAGTAAACAATAGATACCAATCATAAAAATCTAATAAGTTGTAATGAATAACATACATATATCCTTGATGACTCTGGATCATGAAAATCTTGTGCACCATTTTCATTCACAAATGTATGTGTAGCCATCCAAACTTCAGAAATAGGTGGTACACCAATTTCTTCATCCATCTATAATTTTAATGACAATACTAAATAAATAATTTATATGTAAGGATAAAAAATTCTCTTATAGTTATTATATTAATTATTTTATACTTACCATATCATACTCAACTTGAACAAAAGGAGTTGGACCAGTAGATGCTACAATCCTTTGTCTAGAACGATTAAATGAATTCTTTTTACTTGTTTCCTACGTACAATTACAAACGAAAATTTATATAGAGTAAATTTGTATAAACAATGCATATGAAATATTCAATAATTTAATAAATTACCAGAAATTCTTGTTGACGAAACACGTCAAACATGGACTTCCACCCACCAGAAGACAGCCCTTGAGGAACATTTTTCAGTCGATCCTCGTCGTTCGTATACATCATGTACTTCACATGTAGCTTATGCTTCCACTTGCGGTATAATATTCCCATTTTATAAAAGCAATACATTTCAAATTTTGCTTGCTTCATTTCTGGTGTGTCAGGTCTCACATCACCTTTTTCTTCAAGTTTCTTCCATTTTGCAGGGCTTTCAGGACTAACATCAAAATAGTCCTGCAAAAATTAATTAAAAATATGATATCAATTAATACTGCTACTATACACATTAAGAATGATAAATAAAAGAAAAATAAAATAATTAGCAAGTTTAGAATTTTGTACCTTCACCATTTTAAATAATAAAAGCCCCTTAGTCTTTTCAATATTTCTCCATGACTCAATTGGCGGCCCAACAGATCTAGCACAATAACCCAACCATGAAGCTAATTTTCTTTCATGCTTACCAATTGGAGAAAAGTATTTTCCAGGAGGTATGAAAACAGTTAACTTGTCCTTTTTGTCATTTGTAAGTTTGTCCAAATCAACACCTTTATATAATCCTCTAACAAGCTTTGTAACCTTTAGTTGACCACCCTGATAAGTCTGCATATGCTGGAAAATCATTAATGGTCCACATGATTGCTGCATGTAATTTGAAATTTTTCTTGCTATGTGCGTCATAAGTGTCTACACCAACCTCCCATAATTCCTTAAGCTCAGATATTAAAGGTTGTAGAAAGATATCTATTCCCATTCCCGGACTATGTGGTCCGGGTATGATCATTGACATGATCATATTAGATTGCTTCAAACACATCCAAGGAGGCAAATTATAAGGTATTACGATAACAGGCCAAATGCTATGTTGAGAGCTCAAATTCCCAAAAGGCTGAAAACCGTCGGTAGCTAAACCTAACCTTACATTACGAGCATCACTTGCAAATGACCTGTGTAACTCATCAAAATTTTTCCAAGCAAGGCTATCTGATGGATGTCGCATTATCTCCTTGTCACCATCATCATACCGTTTATTTTTATGCCAAGACATATTTGAGGCAATCTGACTAGACATAAATAATCTCTGCAGTCTAGGTTTTAAAGGAAAATACCTAAGCACTTTATGCGGGATTCGTTTACTGTTATCTCCCCCTTCAGATGACTTCCATCTTGATAATCCGCATACTCCACAAGAAGTTGCATTAGAAAATGATCCCCAATATAAGGTACAATGATTCAAGCAAACATCATACTTCTCATAATTAAGGCCTAGAGCACTAATGTATTTGCGAGCACTAATGTACGACTCTGGTATAGTCTGTTTTGCATTAGGAATAATCTCCCTCAATAACTTAACTAACTCATCGAAAGATTTGTTAGTCCATCTATGAAAACTCTTTAAATGAAGCAACTTAACTACAACCGCCAATATCGATAGCTCACATTCTGAATGCAACTTCTTTTTCGCTTCCCTTAGCAAATTGTAAAAATTTGCAGCATATCTTTCAGGCTCTTCTTCATTAGCTACTCTATTAGAACTTGAAGAATTGGAACCATGTTCTCCATTATTGTTGAGGTTAGAAGGAACATGAATATCTTCTACCAATCTAATCATCTCATCATCAAAGAAAGAATCATCGTTTAGATTTGGCTCATCATTGATATCTGTGGCTTCATTTGAGGACTCGCCATGTAAATACCACTGAGTATAAGTTTTAACAATTCCATACTTTAACAAGTGATACCTAACTTCATAATTCTCCCTATAGTTGACATTTCTGCACTTTATACATGGACATCGAATAACTTTTTCATTAGAAGCATGATTAAATGCATAAAATAAAAAATCATCCACTCCTCGAATATAGATTGGATCTGTACGGTTATCAATCTCCATCCAACATTTTTCTGGAGCCATAGGCTATGTAATTAAACCCAAGTTAGAACTATTTCAAAATCACATTGATTGGCAAAATAAAAAATATTCATATTATTAATTTTTATAAAAAAAAGGATAAAGACAATCATCATTATATACTTCTAGACATAAATTCAATATAATTACCTAACTTATTGGCTCTCCAAATCATACTTTTTAACCAACTAAAATAAATTTTTTAATTCTGCAGTAACATAAAATAGATAATGTAACTGTTTCGGTTGCTGAATTGGCTTGTCAGTTCTGCAGAATTGGATTTTCAATTCTGCAGAATTGGATTTTCAATTCTGCAGCAGAATTAAAAATTGGAAATCCAATTCTGCAGCAGAATTGGAATTCTGATTTCTAATTCTGCTGCAGAATTGGAAATCCAATTCTGCTATAGAACAGAATTGGAAATCCAATTCTGATTTCCAATTCTGTTCTACAGCAGAATTGGATTTCTAATTCTGATGCATAATTAGAAATACAATTCAACTGTAGAATTTTATAGCAAATTTAAGATTCTAATTTGTTGTATTAATGAAAAGTTCAGTCATATATCATAGTACTTTTTATTTATTAATCGCTTGAATTTTAAATATTGTTACGATTGATTTTTTCATGAAAGAGCAGTAGAAATAGTAGAGACCCACCCACCAATAATTCTGAAACAAAAGGTAGCTATATGGATCCATTATAAAATGTCTGCGATATAAAGATTGCCCTAAAATGGACTAGCAATTAAAGATTGCTAATTGCCCCTATTCTGCTACAGCAATAAAAGCTTAATCACCAATCCAATTTCAATTTACTTATTTCAAGCATGATCAATTATGATTGAATAACTAAAACCCAAAAGGAAAAGAAAAAAAATCAATTAGGGCAAAAGTAAACTTACAATGATGATGACCCACAATGTTCTTTTCGCAAAAAAGTGATTTCCAAATCCAATTGTACTCTTTAAATAGAACTAATTATCCAAATCAAATGCTTAATCCAATTTTGTCTTCTACAAAAAAGCATTGAAATTGAGTTCTAAAGAGTTATAGAAGCATGTTTAATACAATTGTAAAACCAAACGTACCGTGAATTTGATAAGAAAATTCTGAAAATTGGTGTTGCACAATGAGAGTTTGCCCTAGAGAATCACTTGTATAGACTAAAAAGCACGATGTTTAACTAGTTTGCACCAAACTAAAATACCGCCAATTTTTTTTTCCTTTTTTCTAAAATTGCCGCTTTTTTGAGTTAATTGGATAGTTTAGCAATTTGGTCCCCTATTCTATTTAGGTTTTCATTCCATAATAAATAGTCAATTTGGTCCCCTATTCTAATTAGGTTTTAATTTCATAGTAAATAGTCAAATTGGTCCCCTATAATGTTGTAATAGAAGAATTGGGGACAATTTTTTCAGAAGTCCCCATTTTTATTGGATTCAATTTATTGGGGACAATTAAATTATTTTGGTCCCCTAATTTTGTCCCCTTACATCCCTTTTTTTGTAGTGGCAGAATGGATGAGAGAAATGAAGTATTCTGGTGCACTATTCAATTCCTTTCACAAGCATTTCGCAAGCTCCGATCCTATTTCTTTCACCACGTCAAATTGCATCATATTGTGAAGATTACTTTGACGTGGCAAGGTTGGATATTCAAGGAGCAAGACGACTTAGACAATTATTAATCGGATTTGAATAAATAACCTTTTTAAGTTTTGGAAAATTGAAAATTGATTTACTAAAATATAACAAAAAAACGTGAGTAATATTATTTTATAAAAAGTGTACAGTTTAGTATCTGTACATTCTTTGAACCTTATATTATTAGATGCAGCTAGCAAATTACTAGCGATAATCTACTTGGTGAGTTTATTCAATTGTTGCTGTTACTAAATGACTTGCGGCGAACTTGGTTCACATAAGAATTTCTCAGTTGTTAGACTTGTTAGATGAAACTCAACGACGGTTCTTTTCTAAGCTCCGTTATGATTTTTTTTATTTCGTTTTATCCTTCAATTTCGAAACAAACCATGCCCTAATTGTGTCGACCCCATGGCAGCAGCAGCCCGTGAAAGTAGCAAACTGAAGCTCCCCCTTACTGCATCAACAATCATGGGTCCATACATATTTAAATTACTCACTAGAAGTATAAAACATTCATCATGGTGTGTTTTGTTTTCATGAACATCTCCATAACCAACATTATTTTTCTTTAGCATATTCCAAAGATTTTCAAAATAGTATATACTCGATATCATATTAGTTTTTTAATTAACTTCCGGCAACCAGACACTTAATTTGGTCCCATCAGTATCTTAGTCTTAATATAGTTGGGCTACGACTGTGCCGATGGGCCTATCATAACACAAAGATTTGAATGATTCGTAAGAGAAAGGGACATATTATAAGGTCTGAAATCTGAAATATGAAATGAGAAGTTTAATGAGAAAATGACTTAAAGTATGTATGAGTAATGGGCAGCAGCTTCAAGAATAGCTATTCATGGAGTGCTGTCGTTTCATGCATGCATGAAACGAAATGGAAAATAATACGTACATAATGATTTAAATACTTGATTGATACTACATGAGCTTCCTTTTAAGTGGTCCTGCGAACATCTTAACTACATAGTCTAAATCAACTCTTCTCTTGTCTCAGAAAAATCTTTGACATATACATGGAAATGGAATGGAAGTATTCAATTGTTCATTTTCTTAATTTTTTTGTTCATTTAACATTTTAAACATCAAATCAGATAAAAATTTGAAATTCTATCACTTGCCATGTCAAAAGCTCTAGTATATAGTTGTCCTCTCTTCACGTTTTGAAGACAATATTGGTAATAATATCAAATTATATTTTTCTTTGGAATTCTAACTTCACTAATAAATGTAGTTAACATTAAAAAATTTAATAAAATCCATAAGACTCTTATTATTTATATTGAGATCATAATATACAATGCTCAAAACATTCAGTTACTATAAAAAGAATTAATAATCATAAGGTATAGATTCAAATCAGCATGGTGAGTTAACATTACAAACCAATAAAATCAAGATAATAATGATGAGTACTTTTTAATTTTCAGATATGATTGCATTTATCCATACATGAGCTCATAAATATTGAAAATTATCACTCAATTAAAAGAAACTACTCACTTACCATTAATTAGTGTTAATATTATTATAGTTCATAACTCCAAATCATCATTCTAATTTGCAGCCACAGTTTTATTACATAACCTTTCAAATTTAACACCTTCAAAATGAAGAACAATTTAAATGCGATTGTCAATGAAAGGAATGTAGAAAAGTGGAACTTTTTACTTGGATTTGGAGTTAGGAACATACATGGGCTCCGTTCAAGCCCATATTAATGACCTGATCCATTAAAAAACGATTTGGATAACGAATTTGTGAAAGCCCAACACGCACTGGGCCTTATAGCGTTTGGGTTCATATGCAGATTTTGCTTCTGTCCGGTCTGAAAAGGCTTTCTTTCTTGAGGAAATTAGGCTGACCACCGCACAACACCTAAATAATCTCAATAATACGATCGCGCGTGTCTTTCTTCAATAATACATCACTCTCTTTTCTCAATCTCTTTTTTATCTTTTAACTTGATGTTTTTACTGTTAAAAATATTGAAAATTGCGGCATAGTTTTTATATCTGTCAACAGTCACTAGCTGAGTTTTGCTTTCTCCGTCAATAATCATCGGTCGGTTTTCTCTCTCAACAGACTGATCTATTTCACTAACGGACCAAAACCCATTTCTGATGGATTTGTCGATCGGTGATAGAGGGGGCTACAACGGCTACCTTGGCTACATCAGCGATGAGTTTTTCGATCGGTGGTTGAGAATCGTATCTGTGGCACTTAGTTAATTAAATTGGACTGTTATGTTGTGGCTTGATCTTTGATATTAACACTCTGGGTTTTGGTTAAATAAATTTTAGATTATGTTTTTGCTTTTTGGTTCGAAAAATTCAGTTTTAGTTTCTTATTTTCTTCCTCAAGTTTAATCAAGAGCTCTTTTCAGGTTTAACTCTTGCTGATGCACGGAAATAGGCTATTATTAAGTTCTTTTTTATGACATTTGTTTGCTGAAATTCTCCTAATTTGCTTCCAAAAGCCATCAACTAATGGTGTTGAATTTTTTTTATTGCTTTACTTTTCTACAGGGAATGGTTTATATATATGCTTCTTAGATTAATCAAAGGATTATATGTTTTTTTTTTGAAGTATTAGTGTTAAATAAGTTGCCGAATTGCTGGTTATGTTTCTTTCCTTTTAGAAACAATCAAATTCATGAAATAATGACCAAATTTAGATTATCATGTTACCAAGATAAAGTCCTACGACAACTTTATCATGCTACACTTTATATTTGCTATTATTCTTGACCAATTTCATTTAGATTTTATCTACAAGTGTGCTTCATGCCACAATAATTAGATGTTTAAGCTTAATTAATTGTGCCATGGAACAATAATAAGATTGAGAACTTTACTTACCAAACTCATCAAGGATCAGGATGACTACATTAATTTAAAACTCTTAATTAGTTTTTACCTAATTTTTGCTAATGATTGTCTATTATTTTGTTTGTACTTTATATTTTTTTGTATTAAATAACGGTTTGCTATACGTTTTCTAATGGTGTTTTTTATAAATCAGAGGTAAGAGTGTGATGCAAAATTGTATAATGCATTTCTTACGACTTGCATCTAGGAATGATATGAGTCAACAATCATGTTGCAATTTTGTGCCTTTTGATGAATGGTGCATGTGTTTGTTCCTGCTCTTTGACTGAAGCCCAAGGTGCATGTGTTTGTTTACTGTTGCAACTGTAGTTAGTGAGCCACAAATTGGATGTTGTTGTTTGACGGTTGAGCCAAGTATTTTGGTGATGAAGGAGGTTTTTTATTTGTAATTTTTATAAGTAGGTTTGCCTTTGGTTAACCAATGGTTAACTAATGGTTAACTAATGATCAACCAATAATTTTAGATTTAAAAAAAGATGATTTAGGTTTTGTTTGATAGTTGTTGTTGCGGTGGTGAAAACGGAGGGGTTTATAAAAAAAATTTGTAATGATTTTTTTTGTTGGTAAAGCAATGGTTTACTAATGGTACACCAATAATTTTGTTTGTAATACACTATTTGTAAACATTAGGTTAACCGTTGGAAACTTGTAATAATTTTTATTATGAATATATGGTTAATAAATTGTTGGTAAACTTGAATTGTGTATTTTAAACATAATGTACTTTTAGAAAAATTATTAAATATATTTCTAGTACACCGTTAGTTAACCACAAGTAAACCGTCGATAAATTTATAGTTAATATTCATCTTTTAAGAAATTAATATAAATTTTATAATAGTGCCATTAGTTAACCGTGAGTAAACCGTTGATAAATTTATAGTTAATTTTCAATATATTATTTTCCATCTTTTAAGAAAAAAAGTCAGCAAAATTGCAATCGTAAAGGACAAACACATATAGTAAATTGATAGTAGACCAATAGTTAACTACATATTAGTTAACTGATAGTAGACCGTTAGTAAATTGATAGTAGACCAATAGTTAACTACATATTAGTTAACTGATAGTAGACCGTTAGTAAATTGATAGTAGACCAATAGTTAACTACATATTAGTTAACTGATAGTAGACCGTTAGTAAATTGATAGTAGACCAATAGTTAACTACATATTAGTTAACTGATAGTAGACCGTAAGTTAACTACTCGTTTAGTAAACCAAAAGATAAAGTAATTTTGTATATATTTATAATATTGCTAGTAAATCAATAGTAGATTTATCATTTAATAAATTGATAGTAAAAATTGTATCTTTTTACCAAAATATTATTTCCATCTTTTAAGAAAAATAGTCAGCAAAGTCGTTATCGTAAAGGACAAATAAATATAGTAAATTGATAGTAGATCAATAGTTAACTACCTATTAGTTAACTGATAGTAGACCGTTAGTACATTGATAGTATAACAATAGTTAATTACTTATTAGTTAACTGATACTAGACCGAAGTTTACTATTATTAAACCGATTATAAACTAATAATGATTTTTTTTTGTATATCGATACTAACAGTTGACTGTTAGTAATTTTTTTAGTAAACTGATAGTTAACTAATAGTTGACCGTTAGTAAATTGATAGTAGACCAATAGTTAACTACCTATTAGTTAACTGATAGTATACCGTAAGTTAACTACTCGTTTAATAAATCAAAAGATAACCTAAGTTTTTATATATTTATAATTCTGATAGTCAATCAATTAATAGTAAATTTATATTTTAATAAATTGTATTTTTTTATTAAAATATTATTTCCATCTTTTAAGAAAAATAGTCAGTAAAGTCGTAATCGTATTAATTACGACCAATAGTTAACTACCTATTAATTACCTTTCTAAAATTAAACTTTACAAAATAAATAACAAAGGCTCAATTTTTCAACAGCTACGCACACACAAACAAAATAAACGAACAAATTGAAATAAACATCAGATTAAGAACTAATACAAACCAATCTTAACTAAATAATGGTCAAAGATAACAAAAGCTTTATTTTGCACAAAGCAGCCAAAGCTTTAAAAATTTCATTAAAGCAACTGAGAGTTGATTCAAAAGAATTAGAACAAACGGCACACGTCATCCTAATTTCTAAGACTTGAATTGTCTTCATACCTATTGCTTCTTCTCCATCAAAAATCTATGAGAATAAGGCGACGGTTGTGCCGACTGGGCATGTCAACTTTTTGTTTGGATCGAAGACAATTCTTTTAGAATTAGACATGGTCGACGGTTCCAGCGATTTTTAAAGCGGAAGAGAATCAATTATTTGCTAGTTATGAGCAGGTTATGAGTAGAAAACATTTCGCCGAGAGCAGAAGAAAACATTTCGCCGCCGTCGCTTCTGCCTTCAACAACGGCACAGTTTCCGATTGTCGTACTGCAAGTTTTTTAACCAAATCTCTCATTTTCACTTTCTTCACTCCGATATCATTCCTCTTCATTCTCCACTCCATTCGTCTCTCTCTCAAACCCTCTGCCATGGCTCCACCAGACTCCACTCGGTTCCGATTGAAGAAGTGAAAGTGACGAAAGGCTAATTATAGTGAGGAAGTAAAAGGAAGATTTCACAACAGTGATTTTGATTTGTCTTTTAAATTTGGGAGGTATCTGTTATCTTTGACTGTATTTTTCAATTCAAAACATCTTAATTTTGCAATAAATCTTGGTCAAGTCGTAAAAATCAACTAATCTTAGTCAATTGGTATTCTTGAGAATATTTATGTGTTTTATGGGTATTTGTCTAAAAAAACCCTTCTTTCTTTGGGCTGCAACTTTTGTCTTTTATTAAGCGACGTCGTTTAATTGAAGAAAAAAAAAACACCACGATAAACATTTGTCCAGAAATTTAAACTTTTCCAGTATGACAGCTGCAGAGAAGAAATATTATTAATTTCATTAGAGTGAACTATATCAGATTAGATCAGAACTCTGCTCATTCATCACTTGAATTTTGCCTTTATAGATCACAGACAAATAAAAAAGAATAGAAGGATCGGAATAGATGAAGTTACTGCAGTTTGGATTAATTTTAGCATTGCTATCTGGCCTCTCTGCTCTTCTCATTTACATCACCGGCGTCTCCAATCTAAGTATTCTATTCTTTATTTTTCTTAATGCATTCTAATATGTTGTTAATTAACTGCTAATTCAGACAAATTTTAATTTTTATGTGATTTTTGCGTGTGTTATAGATTCAATACCGCAGGAAGATGTAAAAGCTTTGGAATCCTTACAGAGAACTTTCCAGAAGTGCGTGGTAATACTTTAATTTGTATTTTAATTTGTTTCCGAGACTATTAATCACTGTTTTATGTTTTTAATTTAATTTGTATTTATATTAATGTTGATTTGCTACTTTGCAGAGGGCAAATGGATTAGGTTTAGAAGCTGTACCTGGCAGTGATTATTGCCAGGTCACGATAAATTTCCCTAGTGAGACTGTTCCTAAATGGGTATGTTTCTACTTCATATGTTTCTCATATTTATATTATTTTGTGTGTATGTTCATTTTGGTTGTTAAAAATGATCCACATGTTCACAACCTAGGTAGCACGAACACTTCAATCAATCAACGTGTCCCGTTTAAGAAACATGTCGGACACTTGATGTTTCGGACACGAAACTTCATTTTTACATAGGAAACTTTAAAAACACCATGTAAGTAAAAGAAAAAAAAAAGCACTTAAATTGATGGGGACGCGGTCCACTCGTCGTGAAAGAAGTAATGAAAGGGAAGCCCCCGGTCAAATAACACCGTTTTTCCGTGCCCATGTCCAAGTGTCCCATCTTCCCGTGTTCGTGTCCATGCTACCTAATTCAGAACAGTATGTGGTTTCATATGTATAAAATATGGAAAATAAAAGCTGGGGAAGCGACTTATTTAATCTGGTTTATAGTATTTTATACAAGTGTGTTGGGTTTGTACTAATTATCACTCCTTTCGATGTATTTTTGTTTGAAAATAGAAAGATCCTAAAACTGGAGAACTCGAAGGATTGTCATTTGAACTTAATTTGTGTGAAGCTGTGGCTACGTGGGAACAGGTAATTTTTTTGTTATGTTATACAATCTGGCATTTTTACATTTTTTGTAAATTTGACATCTTAATTAGCAGATATGCATATGCAAACTTTTTCCCTACTCAACTGTACAGTCCATTTAATTGCTTCCTTGTGCACTGAGGATTTTCAAAACGTATATTAGTGTCTTTTTAACCTTTTTTCCCGCTTGATGTTTTTTTTTTCTCTAGTGTTTTCTTATGCTTTAAAATTGATTTATTATTCAGTGAGTTGGTTGTCAGGTGCGGAATAGCACTACAATTCTCACAAGGGAGTTCATTGATGCTTTACCAAGAGGATGGGAGGATTATGCATGGCGCAGAATTAATAAGGGGATACTTCTGTATGTCTATCATAAACTGTTCTACATAATTGGTTGTCTATTTATCACTTTCAAATAGCTGAAGAATTGGAAAGGAAATCTCATGTTAATTTCTTGCTTAAGATGCATAAATCTTATGTAGGCACATCACATCCACTAAGTAGTAGAGGAGTGTGGAGAAAATGCTGAAGCCTTCACATTCTAGTAAACATGCATGAACACAAACGTTACTTGTTACACATAATGTTCTTTATTGAATTTTTCATGTGAAAATAAGTTTATCCTGGCAGCTTATATAATGTCAAACTGTCACATGTATAGAAACGAAAACTTTAGTGTGGTTTTCTATTCTGCGACATAAATTTGGACTATGCTTTAATATTGACTCAAGGATCAACACTAGTTGCAGTTTGATGTGGTTCATTTGTCTACTGCAGTAACAACTGTCGGAACAAGACTTTATGCATGGAGAAACTCTCCTTAGTACTCCCAGAAACACCACCATATATTCCAAGGCAGTTTGACCGTTGTGCTGTTATTGGCAATTCGGGAGATCTTTTAAAGACAAGGTTTGGGAAGGAAATAGATGGTTACGATGTTGTCATTCGAGAAAATGGGGCCCCCATCCAGGTTAAGCTCTTTATTTTATTGTAATATATCCCGAGTTTTCTCATGCTGCCTCTAAGGATCATCTTAACATTTTTGTTTCTTTGTTTTATGACAGAACTATACAGAATATGTCGGCAAAAAAAGTACTTTCCGTCTTCTCAATAGAGGATCTGCTAAAGCCCTTGATAAAGTTGTGGAGTTAGATGGTACAATAGTTATACTCTCCTACTTCTTACAAGCTATGATTTATGACGTATTAATAGGATAATGCTGATATGTTAAACCTTACAGAAAGAAGGAAGGAGGTTCTGATAGTCAAAACAACAATACATGATATTATGAACAAGATGATTCGGGTTCGTATGATATTTTTTCTTGATTTTATTACTTTTAGTTCCTTTTCTTTAGGCTAGATCTTTATGAAGAAAATTGCTTTGGGCAGCTCCTGTTCTCAACTGCAAAATGACGCCTCATGTATTTTGCATTTACCTCATACAATTATTTTAGAAACATATAATTGGTTGATAATTTTTTTATTTTCACATAGATAAATACAGTTGGATTTCCTTGAAGACTAGATTTCTCGACTGGTTCATTTTTTATTTGTAAGAATGTTCTTAGCTTCATCATAGTTTGAGTGCCACTCATTTCTAATATGGTTCTTTCTTTGCTATATATTTCTATTTATTACGGTTTCACAATGTGTTTTTTCCTTATGCAGGAAGTTCCAATTAATAATCCCGTCTATCTCATGTTAGGTGCATCCTTTGGGTCAGCAGCAAAGGGAACTGGCCTCAAGGCTCTCGAGTTTGCTCTTTCTATTTGTGAGTCAGTTGATATGTATGGTTTCACTGTGGATCCAGGATACAAGGAATGGTAAATCATTTTCTGATTATTAGCATCTTTAAATAATCACCATCATAAGTTAAGTACATTTATCCAATCAATGAACTTCCGTTTGTTTCAGGACCAGATATTTCTCAGAATCTCGACAGGGCCACACCCCCCTGCAAGGAAGGGCTTATTATCAGATGATGGAGTGCTTGGGTGTAAGTCTAAAAGAGCTCATACCATATTGCTATAGATATTGAATGTATTTATTGAAGATTGCTTTTTTCTTCGTTTTTTTAGCTCATTAAAATACATTCTCCGATGAGAAATGATCCAAACCGTGCTGTGAAATGGGTCCCAAGCAAGAGTACAATCAGAGCTGCTAGAGTTGCATCAGAGAAATTATTGAGGTAGCCTATCAAAAACTTATATTGGTAGTTTATCTATTTATTTTTAGTTTCACGGTAGAATATCCGCTATGCTTTGGACAGTTATAATTATGAAATGTGAGAGAGGGTGTAGAACTGTAGATACTGTCATTTAAAATGTTGTATTCTTGAGGATTTGGTGCCTAACGTCTAGGTTACGTTGCAGGAGGGTTGGAGCTGGATCTCGAGATCCACTAGCGACATGTTCGATTAAAAAGCTAGTTAAGAAAAGATCTAATTCTATATCAGGTCTCAGAAAAGCTGCTATTCATCATCAGGAATTTGTTAAAGGTACAGTAATGTATCCTCTCGAGCACAATCCTGGACACGGTATGCTCTGCACATTGCCAACAGATTGAAACTTTGAAAAGTGGATCACCTTACGGTAGAGTTAGCTGATTGACTTTGAAATATTTATTAAGCTATTTATATAAAGGTTTTCTGCTCTGTTTTAGATATAGTCTTGAAAAGTTTTCCATTCATAGTCAAAACTGCAAACATTCTTTCTGTAGACTGTACCAGCATTGTTAATTTATATTCACTTTTAATGTAGTCAGGATAGTGAAAGCATAGTCTGAAGAATTGTTGATGCGTTGTATCAAAATCATTATTTTTAGTACTTCTTTCAATAGTTATTTCTCTTCTCAGTCGAAATCATCAATCATCGAAAACGAACATCATTGTCTTCATCAGTGCTAAAAACATCGACATTTCTAACTTGTTCTATCTCTAATTACTCAAGTCCTTGATCCATCAACTCTAATTACTCAAGTCACTCGCGAAAACTCACTTTAATCATCAAAATAAATAACAGTCCCAAAAGAATAGCAGATTGAGAACGAATTTATATTTACAAGAAAAAGAGGACGAGAAAAGGATCATGTTTCGAAGACTTTAATGATTATGATAAAGAAAAAACATATTTTTTTTAACAATAAAAAATTATGCTTTATTAACAATTCTGTTATTCTATTATCCATGCTCAAGTCAGGTGTGTAAATGTGGGCCTAAAGTGTTCGAAAATGTAAAACTACGTAAACTTTTGAGTTTTTTAATTGTTGATACCAAATTGAGGGTGCAAAATATTCTTTATCCTCTAAAAGATCATGAGGAAATAATTGGGAAGCAATTAACACGAAATAAAATCCAACAACAGCAATAGCAAAAGGGACACGCGTCAAACACCCAACAACAAATTTGACACACTCTTCCACTTAACTCTTCGATTTCCTCTCCCACTTCACTCTCAATCAAATTTAATCTTTATGTCTATCCATTCCGTTAATTTCCCTTACAAACATTCACAAACCCTAAATTTTCAAAATCACATCCAATTATAAGAAAATGGTCGACATACAGCCACCGGAGAGCCACGTAAACGGCGGAGGCGGCAGCGGCGGAGGGCCGGTTGCTGTCACTTCATCGGAAACAATTGGTTCCAAACGGCAGCGTAGGCCCAGTGTTCGATTAGGCGAAATCGGCGGCGACCAGCTATACGAAGCGCTTCATCCACGTCGGACGGGGACTAATAACAGTAAGCAATGGAAGCATTCTCAAGTATTATCTGTTGAACATAAAAAAGATACTACTAAAGGCTTAAAGACTCGAGCGTTAACAAATTTAAGTACTACTAGTAGCGGTGGTGGTGAGTTTATTGAAACCCTAGATAATGATACTAATAATAATAAAGAAGTAAATTTAGATACAGTTGCAATTGGAAGTTGGAGAGTTAATATTAAAGATTCTAAAAAAAGAGTGGCAGCTTCTAATGTTGGTACTAAAAGAGTAAGATCCAATTGGGTTTCAAAGATGGATGATACTGGTGGTGGTATAATTAATAGTAATGTCGATGGCGAAGAGAAATATAGCGGCGGCGATGATGTTGATGGCGATGATGCGTACCGCGAATTTGATATCGAGAATTCAGAAAGTCCGTTGAAAGAACAAAGCCCTATGCGTTCTCTTGAGAATTCAGGGGATGCGAATGGGAGAAATGAGAAGGATAAGTATTATAAGAGGGCGATTAGCGTTAGAGATAGGGGTGATTTTAATCTTATTCATGATGGGGTTGAATTTTCTGGTCCATCGGATACTGATGCTAGAGATTATAGGAATAATGGCAGGTGTGGTGGTGGTGGAGGAGAGGATGGGGTGAGGATTTGGTTGAATGGTATAGGGTTAGGAAGATATGCGCCGGTTTTTGATGTTCATGAGGTGGATGATGAGGTTTTGCCTATGTTGACATTGGAGGATTTGAAGGATATGGGGATTAATGCTGTTGGTTCAAGAAGAAAGATGTTTTGTGCCATTCAAAAGCTCGGGAAAGGGTTTTCTTGACTATTTGAGTTTTGTTGAGGTTGTAGTTTTGGTTTACAGCGGCGGATTATGTCTCTCAGCCATGGTAACTAAAGTTCCATCATGTCTGAACTTAAATGAGTTAATTTGTTTCTATTTAGTAGTAGCAGTAGTTACAGTTTTTTTAATGAGTAGGTTATCCTGGTTAGTCTTTCTCGTTGCACAATATGAATGCATTTTTAATTCAGTGCGTCTCCCTTTAATCTTAATTTTGTCATTTAATTACTCTACTTGTATTTAGACTCGCCAGGTTAAAACTGGAACAGACTCTTCTTTTGATATTTAGGTCTAGATTTTTGGATAGAGTAACTATTTAGATTGAGATGAATTGAAAATGAATCTATATGATCAATTCTGAGTTAGCACAAGTTTACTTTCCTTGCTTTTTTTTTTAGACTGAAGAATTACTTAATGAATTACTTATACACCACTGCTATTTGTGATAATGTTAGTAATTTTGTCTTTGCAAATTGTTGTGCTGGAATAGTAATGCTGAATCCTTTTTATGGATATTTGATTTTTTGACTAACTGATTGTGGATCGCATGCTAAAATCAGGATCTCAGGTCAAAATTGTTTAATGTCCTAGAGATGATGAGATCATGTTTTCTCAGGATTTGTAAGCCATGAGTAGTTATTCTGGTAGTTAATACTGAACATGATTGTATGTTATCTGCCTTATCTTTTAGAGTCTGAAAGATTCTTATTTGCTTTATTAAGCATGTTTTTTTTTTGGAATGATGGGTATGCACTATGCAGTGTTCTTCTGGTGCTGTTATGGAATGTAGTGTGGATTATATATTATTATATTACTCTCTCCGTTTTGAAATAGTTGCTGCTTTAGTCATTTTCACACAGATTAAGAAAGTAATAAACATGTCTAAATTTTTAAGCCATTTTACTGATTTAGTGGCATTATTGAACATGGCTTGGTTTCATGGTTTTGTTGAGAAGCTTTAGTTGCTTTGTTTATATAGTGTTGCTTTCAATATTTAGTGTATAATGCTGCGTTCACTTGTTTGCGGGTTCGATCAATAAAAACTTGGCAAACGAATGCGTTTCTTGAGCTGGCTAAAATATGTCACGGGTTAGGTGGGAAGTCATGACCTGAGAAATATATACCATCCGCATGCTAATGGAAAAAACTTTGACTAAGAAAGATGTATGCTAGAACATAAAGTGGCTAAAAAGGTTGGAAGTTGCTGAAGGTCTTGGGTTGGTAGAATCGGTGGTCCTTTAATTAGATATAATTGAGTTGTGTTTGTTCTTTGTAGCTAGCTTTTATTTCAATCTTGGTGATGTTTGTCTTGCTAGGCATCAGCATCAGACATCTTTCTGTGTTATGATATCTTTTTTTTATTGGATGCTCTCGTCCAGCAATAATGTAGCATCTGCCTCTCTGGTGGCTGGTGGTTGCATATTTGGTTCAGGTTCATGTTTGATACTGTTGCTGTCATTTTCACAGAATAGTATCGTATCCTTACTAGAAATGACGGGATTCTCCTCATCAAACTAATAAACCAAAATTTACGAGGCTCGTAAGTGGAAAGGTGTTCTGTACTTTGAAGCTGAGCACACAACTGAGCCATGGGTTTGCTAGTTCTTTTTTGATTCACTAAATAAGTTGGTACGTAAAAAAATAGACTTGAATTAAAAGTGCATGATTTTGGATGATAATATAGTGTGATTGTTGATAAGAAACTTACCTTATTAAATCAGTTGTTCAGTTGTGAAATAAATATCGCATGCGAAATGCCCTCATCTACCTCATCGCAGCTCTGTGGTATGTCACAAAAGCAATTGGGAACTAACCAGAAAAGCTATAAGAGTATGAGCCATATTTGATGCCATGGAAGAGACATTAGGTCTAGCATGAAAGATAAGAACCAGTCAGACTAGCCAAAGGAGACTGCCTATTTATGATCCTCTGAAACCAATGCATTATATTGGAATTGGATACAGGAGGGAAACAGGCAAGTCATCCTTGGCTACCAAACGTAGCTCTTTATCTTCATACAAGTCCTCGCTTCCTTGTCTTCACTATATTTATTATGTCTACTCCTTCAACAAATTTCCTATTTATAGCTAATTTGAGGAGTGAGGATCCGTGCTCGCAAGATTATATTCCAATCCAACAAGTTGAACTCATGAGCTAGAAGTGGCAAAAAATAAAAGATTCAGTAGCAACTTGAATTGAATTGCTTCATCTGTTCTTGAGAGGGCAATGTACCTGTATGATTTGATTCCCCAGACAGTAAGCATATTTATCTTCTAATTGAAACATTTTGTTCACATGCTCAACCATTACTGCCTCTTTTCACCTTTAAAGGTCCCAATGCCATCAAAAAACAGCTTATCCCCACTACTTTTGTTCAAACTCATCTGCTAAACATGATATTCTCTCATTAGCTTGATTAATTAGTAAATTAATTATGATAATATGTTGATCATCTGATAATTATGAAAGGATATTATATCTTCGATTCTTTCAACAACCATAGAAGGATTTATCAATCAACTGTGTAAGAATGGATGTACTACTGTCATCATGTTATGGACGTCGTTAATTATATTCCCTGCAATTATTCTGAAGAAAAAAGAATTAAATAATGTCAACTCCTTGTATCCACCAATCATCCAAGTAAGTTGGTTTTTTATTCTATTTTGACTTAAATAATATGTTTTGAACCATGCACAACATGTCATGAGCTATATATATATTCGAAGCTTCTTCACTTCAAAAGTAACGCCAAAGATTATGATCAGATCTTGGTTTCTACCTTCAGATTCCGCCATTCATGGAATAACAATACATGATGCTTAGAATTGTAAACCAGTCGACCCGAACCCGATTTATGGATGCCCCCATGCTGCATGAGCTCCAATATCACATTATCACTTATGAACTAAAAGTACAATGAGCTCCAAAGTTCAGAGCCCAAAATCATCTCATGAGATCATATTAAATATGAATACATAGTTCTAACACTTAACTATCAATTTTACCCCTCAATTTGCATATTTTGGACAATTAATACAAACATTCATTTTACTATTAATAGAAATCTATCAATTATTATCAATATGTTTGGTATACGTGCATCCTTTATCTCGCACGTTGACGTCAATATTTGTAACTTAAACAACAATAATAATATTTCAAAAAATCTTTTTGCCAAATTAATAAACTTAATAAGTGCTAATTAACTTATCAAAACATATAAGTGCAAAGAATAAATTGGTATTTAAATACAAAGTTCAAAGTCCTATAAACTAAGGGCGTGCACTCTGTTCAAATACCAAACTGAAATTTTGATTTTATGTTAAACCCAATTGAACTAAACGTAAACTTAATTATTTTTTCAGTCTCTAAATTCGATCAAATTGAATTGATCATTTGATTTTTGCACAAGCTACCATAAAACATAAATGAAGAGACAAAATTATGGAGTGCTTTTAGTTTTGGGCCTAGAACTAACTGGGTTTGGTTTCACAGACTACCAAACAGATAAAGAAGGCAGGGCCGAGAAAAGCCCATCTTCTACCCAATTGTCATCGTCCAACTAATTAAGTTTGGTATGCTTGGAAATGATTATCTTGATAAGTACAAATTCTCCGATCGAGCTAATTATAATTCAAATGATATAAGTACCATACAACATTGTGTAAAATTGTGAGTTTTATTCCTCTTACTAGCACTTTTCTTTCTCAATTATTAAAAAATAAATGTTCGAATAAACGAATTTGATTTAGCCCCACAAGTAAGGTTTAAACACTAACTTTAGACTTTAGTCAATGAAAAAATGCAAACAAAGTTTCATCTTTTTACATTCACACATCAATCTCCTTTTGTAGCAACTTCAAATGGCATGCACTTTACGTACCATTGCCGACCTACCTATTACTTTATATTAAAACACACAAATAATCAACACTAGAATACATTGTTAGTCTATTGTTGAAAATGATATAAATCTACTCTTTGACTTCGCCCATAAAAAAATATCGAAAACCTTGAAATAAATATCAATGCTATAAAATCTTAATGTTATAAATTAATTAAGTTTCATACATAAACCTTTTGTCTCTTTATAATTACAAATCAAAGTCTTAAAAAATAAAATTATTGTCTATTTTTGGCTTATCTTGGCAAATTATTTGTTTTTGTTTGTAATCGCAGTGGACATAATCATTAATAATTTGGTGTTGGGCTATTTAAAAATGTATATGATGAACCCTAGATGTATGGTGACGCTACCAACAAGACTCTATTGAGGAAGTCAGCAGATTTGAATGGGTCTAATTAAGTAATTAAAAATTGCATGAATCATCTAACTAATTATGAAAAGTAGATTTCACTTCTTAATACGATCGATCATTTTCTCATATTATAAAATACTATAGCTTATTAATTAGGTGTGTGAATAAAAACGTCCACCGCAAGGTATTACGTATTTCTACGCTAATTCAGCCTCTATTTGCTATATGCATATGCATGTAAATCTGTCTCATGGTTGACAATGCCATATAAAATTATCAGCTTTTATTTATAAGGTGCACATGTGATGTAATTATATTAAATTAGAAATCAATATGGATGGTCTTTACTAATTGGTTGTTTCATTTAATCATGCCTCGTATTACATCATATATATAAAAAAAATGTAATTCTATGTGATTATGTGGTAGTTAAACTGTATTCATCTATTATTTTAAGAACAAAGGATCAATTCACCCCCTCAACTTGGCACAAAATATCAAAAAAGTCATTTTGTACGTTTTTGGATCAAACAGACCCGCAATTTACGTTTTCCGTTCAAAAAGCCCCTTCTCCACTCTCAGCAACACAAGTGTGTTACACTCTCCGTATACAATTGGACAAAGTTTGAAAAAATCTTTAATATTTTATTTATTTTTTAAATTGATCCTTAATAATTTTAAAATTTCAATTATATCATTATAATTTATTAAATTTAATAATTATTTTAATTTTAAATAAAAATTTAAAAACCTAATTTTACTTTTTTTCTTTTCTTTTTCTCCCTTTCTCCAGCCAACTGCTTCCACCCCCACCAACTGCTTTCACCTCCACCTCCAACCGGACCAACCTCCATCACCGTTTTTCCCTTTTAGGGATGAACAGCTCTGTTCATCCCTAAAAGGGAAGAACGATATGTTCATCCCTTATAAAAGGGATGAACTGTTCATCCCTTATAAAAGGGATGAATTGATTTTGTTCATCCCTTTTAAAAGGGATGAACCCAGATCGGTTCATCCCTTTAAGGGATGAACGGCGGCACGGATAGGGCGGTGGCGGTGGGTAGGGCGGCGATGGGCAGCTGCGGTGGAGGTTTTGATGAGTTAAATTTTAGTTTAATTAGTTATAATTTGGTTTAATTAATATTAAATAGAGTTTAAATTGTGTTTAATTAATATTTAATTAGGATTAATTAGATTTAAAATTTACAATTAACTAATCCACTCTCTTTTTGTGTCAAAAGGGCTTCTTTGATATGAAAACGTAAGTTGCGGGTTTTTTTGATATAAAAACGCAAATTGTGAGTCTGTTTGACCCAAAACCCTTCAAAATGACTTATTTAATATTTCGTACCAAGTTGAGGGGGTTAATTGACCCTTTGTTCATTATTTTTTTAATCTTATGTTTGCGTGTGATTAAGAGTTAGATTAAGGCTCTTTTTGTATGTTGTTAGTGCACAGCCATTTGATGATGACAATTTGTAATGAATAAGCGTGGCAAACAAAGAGAAGTCGCTCTATTATACGGAAAAGATGTAATTATAGATTTAATTTTCTTACTTAATTAGTGATATTATTTTCCATTTGTTGTTTTTGTCTTAAATATAATTTGATTTTCCATTTCCATAAATACGAAGAATAATACAGTAATTAATTATATCTTTGACTAGCCATATCTACACTGTTTCCTTTAATTTCCTTTATGTCTTATTTCGCTCTAAATTAAAGTCAGAGCATTGGCGCTATCATTTTCTTCCCGCTAAAAATACCTACCCTTAATTAATTTATTTCCATAAGGGTAGCCACGTCATGTAAATTGGGTCACAAAACACTTGTCGCGTCACCAATTATATTTGTGAACAAAAGTTAGGATCAGATAATTGACCGGCCGGGCAATTTAGGGTCACAGCCCAATAAAAATGCGTGTTTATGGTAAAGTGATGGTTGTTTAACGGCTGCAGAGGAGCTGTGAGATTCGATGCGCAATATTGGTGTGAGTATAGCACTCTAAGTCGACGAGAAGATGAGCTGAGGGGTTGGAAGTTTCACTATCCTGCCTGTCAAATAGCCCCGTAAAGGTAGTAATATTATTGCAAAGGGATGGGTCCCATGCTCTTATAATCTCTCAGCCGTTGGATCTCTGATTTCTAATAGCTGACACCTTTCGGCTCAATTTCCGATTATTATTAACTACTCTTTCAACGTGTTTTTTTCTGCGTAAAACCCACGGACCAACTATACAATTTACTACCTATAAAAGTTAAATATCATTTTTAATAATTTTTGCATTTTTTAGAAATTATTAATTACATTAATTTCTTTTTTTACTCTATTTCAAATCACCTTAAAAAAATGATATGAAAAATTTAACTATTATTAATGAGGGTAAAAAAACACAGTAACTAATGTTTTTTAGTGACTTTTTAATGTAAAATGCAATTAAATTTTTAAAATAAAAAGGAGAGGGTATCTTTTTTTTTTTAATTCTTATTATGTTTTTTTTATCAAGATATAAAGATTTTATATTTATCTATCATAGCATACACTAATTTTTTTTTTATAATGAGACTATAATAAAAAAAGATATTTACAGTCTCATTTTTTTAATTTTAATATCAAGGAGTTTAATGTATTTATTATAAAATTATAAAAAAGATTAACAGTGTAATACAAAAATGTCATAGGTGCTGATACTTGACGACATTGCACTGTCAAGAGAAAAATTAGGGTCTTATAATATATGAAAAATGAATAAATTTAAAAGAATGGAAGAAGAAAATTATAGAATATAAACTTTCACAATGTTTATTTTGATGTTTATAATATTCAGAATATAAAAATTATGCATATTTTTTATTAATAGTAGTAAGTGTGTTATATCATAAAAATATATTATACTTTTTAGGCCAAATGTTGTAAAAAAGCCAAACATTTCACAAAAGTTTCACAAAAGTCCTGACCTTTCAATTTTGTCGATTTTGGCAAAAAAAACTGATTATTTGGTTTCACAAAAGTCATGACCTTTCAATTTTGTCGATTTTGGCCAAAAATGAATTATTTGGTGTCACAAAAGTCCTGACCTTTCAATATTTGGCATGCCATATAGGCGCCACATAGGCGTCACATAGGCAAATTGAAATCAAATTGAGAGTTGGCTACAATTGAAACCAAATAATTTGTTTTTGGCTAAAATCGACAAAATTGAAAGGTCGGGACTTTTGTGAAACTTTTATAAAAGGTTTGGCCCTTTTACGATATTTGCCCTATTTTTTACAGTAACTTTGTCTTTTTATATATAATTTAAAGGGAAAATATTTGTGAGAGAAATTGAACATACGATCTAGCAGCTTATTGTCCAACGTTTATAAGATTTGAGTTATAGCTGATTGATTTTTATGATAATTATTTTTATATTGAAAAATAATGTTTTCAACAAATATTTGAGACTAAAAATATCATTTGAAATTAAAATAGGATTAAAATATTTATCCATAACAACAGAAAAATGAATTTTGAATTAAATTAAAAGTGGTGGGAATATACAATTGTTTTACATCCCTGTTTTTTACAAAGTTTTTACCAATCCAGTTAAAAGCAGTGAGCACTGAACATACTCTCGAACCTTGCGTCTCGCATTAAATCTCATCGTTTCCAACAGTTACCTTGCGTCTCGCATTATTTTGGAGTAGTATCTCTTCATTCCAACACGCCCACACTTTCCCTCTTCCGTCGCCTGCTCCGTCGCACCTTTTTTTTTCCTCTGCAACATCCCAGAATAAACCCTACCGGCTAGCAGTCGCGCCCCTTTCCAAAAGAAAAAAAAAGGAGAAAAAAAGCCATGAAAGTAGCAGAAAATGACCCTATAACTGTCTCAAATCAGCTCCTACAATCTTTACTCGAAGATGAAATCCCTCAGGTCCAGACTTTTAAAGGCAAATGGTCACTTATTAAATCTAAACTCACTGATCTCCGAACTCAACTCGTTGATTTCACTGACTTTCCTTCTTCTTCCATTTCTACCCCTCTCTGCCTCGACCTTCTCCACTCGGTCTCACATTCGTTAAACGACGCTGTTTTACTGGCTAAAAAATGTCAAACTCTTAAATTAACAGACGGGAAACTGAAAACTCAGAGTGAAGTTGATTCCGTTTTAGCTAAGTTAGATCGGCATGTGAAAGACAGTGAGATTTTAATTAAAAGCGGCGTTCTCCAAGACGGTGTCGTTTCAACCGTTTCGTGTACTTCCTCTTCTAAAAGAGAAGCAGTCCGAGTTGAGTCGAGAAATTTAGTAACTCGGTTGCAAATTGGGAGCTCCGAGTCAAAGAACTCAGCGATGGATTCGCTACTTAGTTTGCTATTCGAGGATGATAAAAATGTAATGATAGCTGTAGCACAGGGGGTTGTTCCTGTGCTGGTTAAACTACTCGATTCGAGCTCGGTAGAGATGAAGGAGAAGACTGTAACTGCAATTTCTAGGGTTTCAATGGTGGATAGTAGTAAACATGTGTTAATTGCAGAGGGTTTAATGCTATTAAACCATTTGCTTCGTGTTTTAGAATCAGGGAGTGGTTTTGCAAAGGAAAAAGCCTGTGTTGCCCTTCAAGCTTTGAGTTTTTCTAAGGAGAACGCAAGGGCAATTGGGTCCAGAGGTGGAATTTGTTCTTTGTTAGAGATTTGTCAAGCTGGTACTCCTGGTTCACAAGCTTTTGCTGCTGGTGTGTTAAGAAATTTAGCTGCTTTTGAGGAAATTAGAGAGAATTTTGTCGAAGAAAATGCGGTTTTTGTTCTTGTTATGCTTGCAGCTTCTGGGACTGTTTTGGCTCAAGAGAATGTAATTGGCTGTTTGTGTAATTTGGCTATTGATGATGAAAGGTTAAAGCTTTTGATTGTTAAAGAAGGTGGGATTGAGTGTTTGAGGAATTTCTGGGATTCAAATCCGCCGTTGAGAAGTTTAGAAGTTGCTGTTGATTTAATTAGGCATTTAGCTTCTAATCAAGCTATTGCGGAAGCGCTTGTTTCCGACGGGTTTACTGCGAGGATTGCGCCGGTGTTGAGCTGTGGAGTTTTAAGTGTCAGAATTGCAGCTGCTAAAGCTGTTTATGAGCTCCGTTTCAATACAAAAACTAGAAAGGAAATGGGTGAATTGGGAGTAATTGTTCCATTGATTAAGATGTTAGATGGTAAGGCTGCTGAAGAGAAGGAATCGGCAGCAAAAGCATTGTCCAGTCTTGTTTTGTATGCCGGTAATCGGAGGATTTTTAGAAAGGATGAAGGAGGGATAGTGAGTACAGTTCAATTATTAGATCCTTCGATACAGAATTTGGATAAGCAATACCCTGTTTCGATATTGACCTCGCTTGTGCAATCGAAAAAATGTAAAAAACAAATGATTGCGGCAGGAGCAGCTTTGCACTTGAAGAAACTCGTCGAGATGGATGTAGAAGGAGCAAAGAAGCTCTTGGATAGTCTTGGCCGTGGCAAGATTTGGGGCGTTTTTGCCAGGCCATAGCTGCAACAGAATTCAATGAACTAAAGAACATCGATTCGAGCTAATTCGATCATCTGTATGTACATTACTTGTGTTTATTTTTTCTCTCGTATTCAGTTTTGCTTGATTTTTTTTTTATTATCCGTCTTTGTTCATAATATTGTTAGGTTGCAGTAGACGTAAACGTTAGTAGCTTAAATGTCGTTGGAGTAACTATTGTAGAGCCGTAATCTTCGTTTGTTGACCTAACTAGATTGAAGTCCATGTTCATTATCAAAAACTAAATAATTGATTGTATTGTGCTAAAAATCACACTTCTACTTTTAGCTATTGTTAACTCTATTATAGTATCCAAACTCAAAGTTATAATCAAGGGATAGTTGTTGTATCTACTTTGTATAATCTTCCTATGAGTTGTTTGACAGATAGTTATGATTAACTTGTAAATTTTCTGATTCTAAATGTTTAGGAACTTCAGAAAGTTAGTTCCTGATCCTGATGTGTAAAGAACTTTCTTTCTACTTAAATGCTGTAATGAACTGCTTCGCTCGTTGTCATTACCTGTTAAGTATTATTCTTTTCTCCCTTTTAGAAAGATCTCCAAAGGCTAATTCTATTAGGCTTTTAGCTCTTCTTTCAATGGCAGCTACACGTAAACCTCTATGTAGAATCCCCCAAATGCCTAGTTTAACCTCTCAATTGAATAGTATTATTCTCAGTAATGAATTATTTCCAGCATTTCTTTATTATATGTAAAGGACCCCTCGTTGATTTTTATATGCAAGGGGTCCTGCTTTTAGTATGGCTCCAACCAAATATATTTGCTCAATCCTATATCTATGTCCCAACACCCTGCACTAGTGCTGATGTTTACTTGATTAGATAAGCACCTCCTCTTGCTGAATGGCCACTACCCACTGTCATTATCATAAGATTTATTCATATTTCTATGTTATTCTCTGTATAATCAGTGATTTTGATGGTTCCAATCTTTAGGAGTCGTCCATTCGATGCTTGATATATAATGCTCTTATAACTTATGTACATAATAATCTAAAAAATTAAATCTTTGTAACTTTTATCAAGACTAACCATAACTCTTAATTTTGTCAAATTTTGTTAATGATTCGAAGAATTTCGTTTTGTAATTGCAAAATTCGTGTTGGTTAAACATTATAAAAACCATAAAAATTGAGATGTTATGGTGATTAGGAGTAAATTAGGTATACAATAATGGGAGTAGAGCATGTGAAATTGTTCTTGTGCATGTGCATTTGTTGTAAAACCATATCCAGCCTTGTTGTGTCGGGTGTTAACTAAGCAAGCAAAACTCAAGGACCTACCTAAAAAATTGTAATCAAATTCTGGTGAACCATCGCTTTGCATCATCAGAGACCCGCACTTACAGCTGACTTAACCTTTTTATGTGTAGAAATAGAAATATTAGAGAAGTAAGAATTGATGGCTGATTAAACTGAGTTTGAATGCCATAATGGGAAAATGAAAGAAGGCTGCATACTTTATGAAACTTTAGAATTTTGTGGTCCTTGTTTTATTTCCCTTTGAGCTTTCTTTTTCCCATTTATTTGGGCCATTGTGAATGCAATTTTTTGATACTTTGGTGAAAGAGCTGTGGCATAGGACCCTTCAATGCCACATTTTTCCCATTTGCTGAATGTATCAATTCTCTAAGGCAATGATGGAAACCTCAAGGAAGGTGTATTTTCTCGTTTTGCAATCGGAAACGTTTCCGAAACTCTTAGGAAATGTTTGGAAGATGTTTCTGCAAATAATTACAGTTACATGCCTGTTTAAAAACAAAATCTTACAGAGTTACCTGTAAATAAACAAAATTTTAAGCTGCCTATAAAATTAAAGAAAATATATAACTAGTTTTCCACACACCTTATTATTCATATTACTCATAATACGGGTTTTGCTAGGGTTACTTTGTTTTTAAACAAAGTAACATACTTTGTTTTTTAATCCAATGAAAAAGTTACATGTGGCTTGATTTTTTTAAAAGCAACTTGTTGACCTGTTTAATAAGTTTTGTACCGGTAAATAATCTATTTAGGTCACTCATTTTTCATATAAGATTTATTTATATTCTTGAATTTATTTTTAATAGTAAAAAAGTTTAAATAAGTATATAATATAAAATTAAAGTTTATGTAAAATGTTATCATAAATTATAATTTTATCATGCCATAAAATTAAATTCTTACATATAATGTCAAAAACACTATTTGCAAAATATAATCTAAATATTTATGTTAAAAAAAATTAATTGGTTTTTTGTATTTAGATCCGATCGTTGTAGGTAGAATCGGTGAAAAGGCTGAAAAGGATGGCGCATCAAAGCAAACAAATCAAATACATAATCTGAGAATTAGGTAATATAATATCATTTATGAACTTAAATAGCAAAAAAAAAACACAAATTGATCAAAATTTAATTACTAAAAACGTAGTGTATCAGACACTGAAATCCAATCAACAAAAGCAATGTTATCGCTCAAACGATTACTAGAAGATCCAGTTGTTGTAATTTTATCCAAAATACTGATATATGTATAGCTTTTTCTATGCAAAATATTTTTGATTATAATCACTTTGATTGTAATTAAAAGCAATACCTGATGATTATATGAAACGTAGACTGATTAAATGTCAAGTTGCTGAGAATTGTTCATGATCAAATAAGAAATAGTTGTTGAAATTTTTTGGAATGAAAAAGCTGAGTTGATTAAGAACGATATAGAGTTTTGATATCGTGATTAAGTGGTTATTTGAATACCAGTTTAATAGGTAGTAGGTCACTTTTTTATTTTTATTTTAACGGTGCAGATTAGATTTGTTAGATCGATGGCTAATATTAAAAACAAGTAAGATACTTTGTTAAAAAACAAAGTATCTGTAGAAAGACCCCTCATAATACATAAACAAAAACTCTTCTTTCAAAACACTAACTTAATTAGGCATTGAAATGACTTATTTTATTAATTAAAATAGTAATTCATTTATATAATAAATGTTTCAATAAACAAATTTTAATACATTGTACAATTATTTATGATTTTAATAATTATAAATATATCTCTGTTTTTTTAGTTGTTTACACATTTTCCACATTTTTGTTTCCTATATTTTGAAAAACCTTTTCACAGTCCGGTTTATTTTCCATGCAACATATCATCATGCTCAACTAATCAAAAGGGGTTTAGTAATTCGTATGCTAAACTGTTTTCCGAATTCCTTTTGATCAAACCAACCAAAAATCTGAATTTGGAATTAATCATAGTCGTCAACAGATTGGTGACTTGGGTTCTTCTTTTGGATATCCAAGCATTTATAGGGCCTTTCAAATTTTGCTTTGCTTTGCTCTATCAACATCTGAAGAAGCCCACTACTTGTAAGACAAGGGTTATGATTCATATTAGTACATGCCCATTTGTGATCAATCAACCCAAAACAATTCTTTCCTACATGCTTAGCAAGATTCAAGCCAATACTGAAAAAAATTTCATTTTGGAACAAATTTGAAGTAACAAAGATTCACTATTGCCCCTAAATTTGCCCCAAAAAATCAATTAGCGCCAAATTTATAATAGCTTTATAAAAAAAAACCCTTTAAATTTGGTGTTTTTGCTCGTCTCTCAAATGAGGTGGCAAAACAAGATTAGAGCATTTATACAGATTGAAGTTGATAGAGCGGAAAATAATTGGAATAATTGTAACTAAAGGATAAAACAAGCATAATTGAAGATGTTTTTTTTTTCAAAACTATTTAATCTTAATTGTTTTTTTGTGTCAAGTTCAGGAAGTAAAATGCACCTTTGTTAAAATTGGAAGTTATTTAGGGGCCATAATAAATTGCTGAGAAATTCTTTAGTTAGACTCAGTCCACCACGTCATTCGTGGACTAAGCCTATTATATAATGACACGTCATTAAAATGATGACAATTTTGTAAATTCGTTTATTACTTATTTACACATTTGAATAGTTAATATTATAAGATTGCCATCATTTTAATGACGTGTCATTATGTGGTAGGCTTAATCCACGAATGACGTAGTAGACTGAATCTATCTAAAAATTTCTCTCAATTGCTATGCTTTATCTAAAGCTGCCATGCTGCAAAACAATTTTAGTTACCAAAACAGTAACTTGAGGCGTCTTATCAAAATTAATGAACTCTGAGTATTATTAATTTACTATAAATGATGTTTGAAAGTTTTGAGATATAAAATTTTAATTTTGAGATATGAAGGAAATTCTAACATACTAAGAAGCACGGAAACTTCAACAAAGTTGCGTTTTCCATTTCGGAAACGTTTCGAAAACCGGAAACTCTTGGACACCCGTACGAAACATTTCGGGCCGTTTTCGTAAATAATAAAAATTAAAAATTTGTAAAAAAATTAAAATTAATACCCACAAATAAAAAAATCTAACTAATTATCCAGAAATTTTATATTCGCATTGCCCATAATATATCAAATATACTTATTTGTGCTGAATTATATTATATTTTTTTATATATTAATAAAATTTTAAATATTCAGTATATTAAAATGAATTATTTTGTTAATTATCATAAATATTTTTATAATATTTTTATAAATATATCCCTATATTTTTGTTATTTACACGTTTTCCCTACGTTTCGTGTCCTTCATTTTGAAAATTTTTTGTTTCCCCGTGTACGTTTCGTATCGTTTCCGTTTCCGTGCTACCTAGCTAACATATATATAATAGAACAAATTTAGATTATATTTACAATGGAGTGGACCACTTTTAAATGAGTGAACTCTAGAATTCAAAAACATAAAAATCCTCATGAGAGAGATCCTTTAACTATCCAGTCTAAGTAAAAATAATAATGGAAGTGAAAGAGATGATATGTTGTGTGTTCAGTTAGGGGAAACTAACCGCAACCGCCTTAACAATTTATTTCGGTTAATTTACTTTAACATATTAAGTTAATTCTAACCAAAAAATTTGGTTTGATTTCAAATAAGAGTATTTATTTCAATAATTATTATTTATATTTTTATCGGTTTAACCAAATGAATCGAATCAAGCAATTAATTTGATGAGTTTGATTGCATATTCTTAAAATTTTGATAATTTAGTTAAGTCAGTTTCGGTTTCAGTTAATTTGAATAATTCAATTGGTTCTTTAAAAAAGATAAAGTAATTCATTTATAGGTAATTTAGTTATAGGTAACTCGGTTTATTTTTAACCAAACCGACCAAACGCTCACCCCTACAAGATTTCAGTTGCTTATTCAAACATCGTTATGGGAGTTTGAACTACATTAATTAGCAACAACCTCTTCACAATGCTTTAACATCCTTTTATTGTTTTTTTTTATCAAAATCTATGCGTGCACAACAGTTCTTTTATTGCATTCACCGAGCAGCCAAATGGTGGCAAATGTCAATCACACTAACAGAACATTAAATCTTGATTCAGTTTCATTAACCATTCATTACTACTACAATTTTACAATACAAACACACTTCATCTTCTTCATTAATTTCTGCTGCTTAATTATTTTTAAACTAGATTAGACTAGACTAAAACTAGACATCAAACCCTACATTACATAATTTTCTTCTCCTACACATGAATTTGCCGAGACTTATTTGCAGAACTTACCGTAAGAATCAGCAAAAAAATCACAGACAAGTACGCAAGCATCACCGAAACAGTTCCTCTGTGGCAGAATTTTCCGAACCGGTCACAAATCGGCATCCAACCGGAATATGTATTCCCATATTTTCCCAGGAACCCTATTGCAGTTGCAGCCGAACACCCGGCAAGAAGCAACAGCATCATAATCTGTACGTCACATTTCAAGAATTATCAGCAAGAAAAAGTTACATATAAACCATATTCTATATATAGTATAAGATTTTAATGTGGAAAAAAAAAACCCAAGTTTGGTTACCAAATCATGCAGAAATAGGAAGAAAATATGGCCCGGATTTGAGCTATAACGACCAACAACGCAGAGGAAAAATAAAGATAGAACAGAGCAGACACACGCTATTATATTTGCATAAACAAAGAACCTGAAACACATATATAAAAAACACAAGATTATTCATCCCATATCATCAAAATTCAAAAATAAATAATGTACCATTAAAACCAAAGAACAAAAATTATTTACTTGAAAGCAGAGGAGTAATTATATTTAGCTTCCATGTCAAAGTCACCAATTGAAATGGATTGTTTATTAGTAACCATAATCGAAGCAGCCGCTAACGTAGCACCAACTGTTAAAACTCTCAAGAAAATTTGTGCACCGAAGAAAATCTTCTTGGTTTTCAGTGGTGAATTTGGTGGGTACTTGTTCTCATAATTTTCCATTTTTGAAGAACACTTAAAATTCAGAGAAATAAAAACAGAATGATTTGAAAAAATAATGGTTAGAGAAAATTAAAAGAGTGTGAAGTGAAAGAGTGTATTTATAGGAAGAGACGAGAGAGGAATCTTTCAAGGCGGAGAAACATTGATGATGTGATTGAGCTGTTCAAGCGCTAAATCAGATGGGTCCTCTGTTTTTTTTAATTTTTTTCATTTGCATGAACAATGAGAAATACTTAGTTTATATTTCTTGCTAAAATATGTGCATTAGAGTAGGAAAATCTAAATTCATTTAATTAGAGATTTTTCTTGGTGATTATTCACTCCATTTGGGGGGGTTGACTCATCATTATTCTAATTAGGCTTAATCTTAGGCTTTGGACTGGTTTTGTGGAGGGTAAGTAATTTATATTATTTTTGGAAAAAATTAATATTAATTTTGTTTACCTTATTTAGAATCTTTTATTAACATTAAGTAAATTATTTATATTTTCTAAATTTGATTATTTGTTCTTATCATTAGATTATAACTATAGTCGATTTAAAAAAAAATTATTTCTCCTTGTTGTACTCCACAATGCTGTGACTACATAATCTTAACAAAAAGAAAGAATTTATTTGTTCTACAAACTGCCTTTATTAATGGAAATAAATCTCCTAGTGAGGAGAAAATAAGTCAATTGGTTTGAGAGAATAAAATACAATATGGCACTGTTTGGATTGATGGATTCTAAACAATCCATGGATTTGGACAAAATCTATCGTTTGCCTAGAAAAAAAAATTAATAGAATCCATGGATTTATAAATTCCCTCATTTTCTACAATCCATCATTTTTTAGGGTTTTGATTTCCCACCTAATAGGTGGAAAAGTCCAAATCCACCATTTTTTATACATGATGGATTGTTATACTATTTATTATTTTCCATAAATAATATTAAAAATCCATTGATTTTATATTCAATACAAACGATGGAATTTTAAAATCTATGGATTTAATTTCCATTGATTTAAAATACATCGATTTTGCTAAAATTCATGGATTTTAAAAACCCTCAATCCAATGAGCAGGGGAATTGATAAGACTATTAGTTTTGAGTGAGACTCCGATTTTGAACCGTACTTATTTATGTAGTCATTTAAATTTTGGGACTAGAACTTTACATCCCGCTAAGAACCTATCCGGCTCGAGTAGGCATTAATTTGGATGTAAAGGGTTAAAATTGTTGTGTTATAGTTGTAATTTGCCTAGAACACCTCATGGCTAAATAAATTTAAATGGTAAAAGTAAGAGGTTACCATAAAAATTTGCCAACTTTATCCGTATTCTCAATTTAATTACACCGTTTAAAATTTGTCATAAAGATACACTAACTTTTTTTTTTCAAATTTATATACAGTGCTAAGGTGTTACTCACTCATTGGTGGTAATTTGTTGAGGTGGATATCATTTTTAACCAATGAATGAATGTCACATCAACACCGTGTATAGTTTTGGGGGAAAATGAAAATTAATGTATTTTTATGACAAATTTTAAAAGAACAAAGGGTCAACGCGCCCCCTAAACTTATAACACGGGATCATCTAACCCAATTTATACTTGTTTGAGCAACTAATCCCGAAACTCTTCATTTTTGGGTCAAATAATCCCATAATTTATATTTTTATTTCAAAAAATAAATTTAGAATAATTATATCGCAATAATTAGGGAAGTATCTAATTATTATTTTTCATCCCTTACTTTCGATTTGTATTTTACGCGTTTTAAAAATATAATTATGGGGTTATTTGACCTAAAAATGAAGAGTTTTGGGGTTAGTTGCTCAAACAAGTATAAATTGGGTTTGATGACCCCGTGTCACAAATTTAAGGGGCGCGTTGACCCTTTGTTCAATTTTAAAATACATGATTAAATTGAGAAGACATGTAAAATAACGTTAACCCTAAGAACAACAATGTTCACATTATAAATATCTATAACTGCATTTCTCTTTTGTGTTATTGGAATCAAAATCTTGGATTGCATAAGTTTTATGTTTTGTTGAATTATGAGAAGTGAAAACATAAATGTTTTGGTATAGAAATATGGAAGTAAATGTTGCAACTGAAGGTTGAGAAGGGTACAAGTTCCAATTAAGAATGAAACAAACATTATTAATTCTACTTGAACTTCCTTCTCAGCTGTACTCAGAACTATTCAACAAAGTTATGAACTTACTATGGCCCCATAACTCTGAACGTAAGACAGCAGTTTTTTATTTTTATTTTTGTAAATGGGACTCGTAATTTCGGCAAGTACCCTGAAAAAAATTAAAACTGATACTAATATTTAATGGTCTATTAGAATTGTCTACTTTCTCATTATCACACGGCTCAAAAAATACAATTAATAATATAATTTTTTTCTATTTTTTTCACTGTACCTTTATTAGCAGATTAGCAGATTTCAAATAATATAAAAAATTAATTTTAAATAATATAAAAAATATAAAAAATTAATTTTAAACATCATTATATTAAAAATGAACAAAAATTGAAATTAAAAAAAATAAACCACTTTATTATGATGAAAAAATATATTTTATAAATTAAATTTATATTTTATATTCTACTTTTTAAAAAGTTGAGAATTCAACTTTTCTTTAATTAAGAGAATTACTTTCATATAATATCTAAATAAGTTCAACTTTTATTGTTAATATGATTTCTTTCAGGGTTTTGTCTCCCTTTTGTTATCTTCTGCTCCCCTTGTATTCTATAGGTTGAGAAAGGGCTGTGTGGATAGACTTTGGAAGGATGACATACAAAAATATATTGGTTCAGCTCTAATATAAAAGGAATGGCTCCTCTCAAATTCAAATTCCCTCTATTTTTTTTAAGTCTATTTAGATTTTTAACATCAACGCAAGATAACATTTAACTCCCTCTATTTTTATCGTTTTGCTTAGGTATCAAATATCTAAATGGACTTCAAAAAAATGAAAGGCACCTTCACTTCTCAATCAACAATTAGACTTTTCGAATTTGATGTAACTATCTAAAATATGTAGTTTTAGAAGCACACACCAAATTTAGTTTTTTTTTTCTAATTCAACACCAAATTGTTACGAAAATATGTTTCTAAAATTACTGTAAAAATCTTTATACAATGAATATGACTCTAATTTTTTCATAAGACTATAAATCAATTAAGTTATGATGGATCAAACTCAGCAGTGTCACTTGATGTTTGTAAACTTAACTATGTTTAATGTTGCGACTTCATGACGTCTTTACACAACCTATAACATGATTTATCTCATCTAAATTATTACTCCCTCTATTTTTTTAATTATCACTTTTGAATAGATTGCTAGAATTAAAAAAGTGGTTCTTTTACTTAAATTACAAATATAAAAATTAATTTAATTTTATTTATAAACTCCACTATTAAAAATTTAATTTTGAAAATAAAAAACTTAATTACACTGTTGAATGATTTAACTTTAAAAATTGAACTAACATTTAATAAAGTCATTTAATAAAAATATTAAATTTGAAAAATTATTATAAAAATCACATAGAAATCCGGCTAATAATCATTCATGGTCCCTGACTGTTAAGGGTCCGATCACAAAAATGATTAGTACAGAATTCCATTATCTTTGTGGCAGGCGCTCACAAAAACCCACGAGACCAAAAAAATCGGCGATTTTTGTGAGAAAAAAAGGGTGACGTGGCAACGATTTTCAAATGTTAGACCCAACAAATTCTGACCCCATGTCAGTCCATGTCAGGTGTCAGGTGACACCTCACCAAAAACACAAAAAAAACCTATAATACCCCAAAAATTCAATTAAATTAACTTTTAATTGATATGTTCTTCATTCAATTAATTTCTTTTAATTGAATTGTTGGGGTATTTTATATTTTTTTGTGTTTTTGGTGAGGTGGCACCTGACACCTGAATGTGGTCAAAATTTGTTAGGTTTGACATTTAAAAATCGCTGCCACGTCACCCTGTTTACAAAAATAACCGATTTTTTTTTGTCTCATTGGATTTTGTAACCGCCGCCACAAAGATGATGGGTTTTGTGATCGTTTTTAACATCAGTGGCTTTTGTGATTGGACTCCTAAAAATCAGAGGCATGAGTGATTATTAGTCTAGAAATTCTATAGTGATAACTATCAATGGATAAATATATAAGTTTAAAGTGACAACTAAAAAAACGAAGGGTGTATTATTTTTTAAACTTCTAATAAGATTTCAATGGATTTACACTTCCATTCATTTTTAATGTATCCAATGCATTATAATTGTATTCAGATTTCTTAATAATTTTATTTTTATCAAAATAAGCTAATTCAAACAGTAAACGAGAGACAGTAGTTTAGTAATTAATCAATCTATAGCACATTATCAGAAATAGTGCTACACATAAATCGTCTTTTATTTAGCTACCACCACAAGGACAAGAACTGAAAAATGGAGCACGTGCAATATTTAGAGCTTAAAAGGCGTAAATTAAATTCATTGCACAAAAACATAGCAAAACCATTGCATCTTTGTAGAGTTAAAATTACGAAATTGATATAACAATTAATTTAATTTCCAAAAATAAAGTTAGAGAGTTTTGGCTATGAAAGAAAGTTGTTTGAATGATGTTGGAAATGCCAAGAAAGACAAGTAAGAAGAAGGTTGACACGCCATTTATTATTGGATCAAATTCGATTTTGTTGGACATTTTTTCAGAGTTTGCGTATCATATTCTACTAATAGTTTTGTAATCATGTGATAAAATAACGCATAATTAATAAATTTATTTATTTATTTTGATTATAGATTAAAAAAATATTATACTGGACATAATTGTACATAATGAATTAATTTTTATTTTTATTTAAATTATACACATTTAAAAAAAACACCATGTTTTTATCTTTTAAAACGTATTTAAAAAAGTATTGGATGTTGAAAAAACAAAAAAAAAACAATGTTATTGTCCGATGATTGGTCGCCGGAATATAACCGGAAAAAATTGCGGCCGGCGGCGGTCAACGGTGATCAACAGTGCGGTCAACACTTGCTATGTACACTATTGACTAGTGGAGTGTTGATTTTTTATCAGTTTTTATGAATGAGCGTACTTTAAGTATTTTTAAGTGCATTTTAAATATTTTTTGGTCTATTTTCAGTGTTTTAAATGTATTTTTAATGTTTAATTTGTTATTTTTTGTATTTTTTGTATGTTTTAATATTTTATGGTGTATCTTTTCTCGATATCTTTGTAAATATTCTCCTTTTCAGTATCTCGAGAAATTGTGGATAACACATGAATCAAATAATACTAATTTAAAATAAAAATGACATATTAATATAAAATTGTTAGATAATATAGCAGTTTTTGTCTAACATCTCATGTGCATCCCAACTCTAACTTATGTGATGTATATGCTACTTTGCATACGTTGATATCTTTTCTTTCTCTCGACTGATTAGCAATATCTTGGCTCTTTTTTCTTCTTTCTTGTTACCAGTTTATGTGATTATCATAAATAAATATAATTAGTTGGATCTAAGCCGGAGACGAGGATATCGTCTTCTTCTGCCTCCTTAGAGACCTCTTAAAAGTAGTTGTGAGGTGATATATTTTACCTAGTTTAATTGAAGTTTTTTTTTTAGATCAATTAGGTACTCAAATTTTTTTTGGATTAACTAGATTCTCAAACTTTTTTAGGGCCTCATTGAATTGAACACAATACTTTGAAGCCACCACAGCCACGATCACAGCCGTGGACGCACCACGGGCGCCAATACGGTCGTGGCGCGGCCCACAACAAAGCGGAACAATTAAATATATGTTATATGACTTTTAGGATTTGCGAGTGTGTAAGATAATGATAGTTGTACTTATACTTAATATTATTTTGATTTTTTGTCAGTAGACATAAACAGTTACTGAAATACGTAAATCTTGTATTTTTTTTGTTATTTATCTGTTTTGTTGTTTGCGTAATGTTTCACAACAGTAAAATTGTCTAAAGCGTAATATTAAAATTTTGGGTGTACATAAATATCCAACTGTCACATAGTTTTGTTGAGTTTAATTGGTAAATTTGCCCTCTTAATTTGTAAGAGATTATAAGTTAGCATATATATTAATTATATGGTCAATTTAGTCATAAATTTGATTTTTTCTATCAATTTTCCCCATTTTAGCATAATAATTATCATCGGATGTGAGCTGCACGACACAGACCTAATCAGGTGTAAAAATTGGCTAAATTGATAAAAAAAAATATTAGACTAAATTGATCATAAATTTAAAATTTATATTAATTGACCATCGCTTGCAAATTGAGAGGAAAAAATATCACTTAAGTCTTATAATTCAATGTCAAATTATAACCTTAAAAACTAGTTATAGATTGAAAATTTCAACAATATTAACTATCAAGGCTGAATCAGTACCAACTCATATCCTCTACAATCAATAAAGATAAAATTACCCAAAAATGATAGAAATTATATGCAATTTCTGCTACTTTGTTTTTTAGATTGGAAGGTCCCTACACAAAAGGATCCATCTGTGACATTTTGTATTTAATTTGAAGACTTTGTGTACAGGTTACGATCGAGTTGAGCTGTGTAATTATAGTTGTGAAATTCACAGCAACCTAACAAATTGGAATAAATTAGGGTCTTGACTTGATGATGTTTCAAAGTACACCATAATAACAAACAAATGTCTCCAATTTATCACACTATCAATTTAGAGATACTTACAATATCATCGGATTGACTTATCACTCACTTTCTTTTGCCTAATTATATACATATTCACCTTCTTTTCTTGTGGAGCTACTCTCTATGTTATTTTCAATACCAAAGTACAGTAATAATTCAATAGGTTTCAATTTAAATAAAATCACAACTGTAGCATATTTTATAAATTCATTGCAGATTTTAATAATCTTTTCAATTCAAATAACTGATTGAAAATTTGATCAATCTGTGTCGATGTGAAATGCGAGAATCTATAAACAAAAGGCATAGTAAGCTGTATTTTGACGTCTATGTTAGTACCATCGAATTTTGCAATTTGCTAGTTAATAGTAATCCCAATTTTGATGATGAAAAATCATAATCAAAGAGTTATTATCGCACCTTTATACTTAATGATAGTTTTACATCATTTTTTGTTTAAGATAGAATTTAACATGGTATCAGAGTCTTGTTCATTCACATTGGAATTTGGCCCGACCACATGAGATGCGTGAGGGGCGATTGGTTATTCGGTCAGACACGCTATGTGTGAGGAGGAGTGTTGAAGTGAGAATACCCTACATTGTTTGTGTGTAAATGTACATGTGTTTCAATATAGGTTGGACATTTCTAGTTAGCACCAATTGTGATTTTAAGATGGAATCTAACAATTTATATATAGTATTAAAATCAAGATGTCCTTCTAAGTTGAATGTATGTAGAAAATGATTGATTTGTGCTACAAACCAATCGTCCATGCCATGTTCACCTAGATATGATTATTGAAAAATAGAATGGAAAATTTCAGACAATACTGTATTCACTAGTATAAAACCTCACCCGAGAAGGAATGAAGATAAAACTGAAGTAAGAAAGACTAAAATTGATATCGCTATTCAGATGATTGATAATTCGAAATGTAAAACAATAATGAAAATCCGTATTTTAAATTCTAAAAATTAAAACATCATATTGAAATTGTAACATGCTATTGATCTTAATTAATTTGTTTTGATTACTAATTCTAATAATCTAAGAGAAAAGTAGTAGATAGTATAGATTTCCAAAATAAAGAAGAATGGAAGATATTAGGTGACAAAATGTAATGAAGATGATAACATGGTGCTCTTAATTACCCAACTTAACCGCATTCCATTTTTAGAATTTAGACACTCAAAACAGAAGTTCTGAGATAATTTCGTTTCATGCAATGTTTAGACTAAAAACATTTATAAATTAGCGCAAATAAGATGTATTAGCTTACGAAGCTACAATACTTCCAAGCACCAAACTCTGGTGTAAATGGTAAAAACAGAGACTAATTACCAACCGTAATTACCACTAACACACTCTTTAACCAGGGAATTTTTCAGCTTTTCTATTGTCTTAATTATTTTCATTTAATGTATGGGATTAACTCCTCTGTTCAAGGTATCTAGAAGCATGATTTCATCTAGATTAGTAGTGTTTGAATTTTTTATAATATGCAATTTTATCATTTCTAATTTTTAAAAAAATGTATGTCTTTTAGTCATTTTTTAATCATTGTATTACTGGTAAGGCCATAAACTAATTTTAAATCTAATGAATTATCATTTTAATTTCACATCTACAATTTATAACTAGACATATAATCATCATTTTATATACTAATATGATGTATAAATTGAACCAACAATAGAATTTATTTATCTTTTAGGATACTAATGACCGAAAACGGCTAAAATATTTATTTGATATATTGCAAAAAAGTTAAAACAATAGTACAAGAACAATAAAATTTCAGATATCAAAATAACATAATTAGAAAAGTTCATCCATCAATAATATAATTTTATAATTATGTCAATAGAAATTGGATTGCCATTTTTTCTTTGCCAAAGATACGTTCTAATTCATTGATGAAAAATCGACTATAGAAATCTCAATTCTAACCACAATCATTGGATTAGATGTTGCTGGAAATTAGGGACGTACTAGACAATATAATGTGTTACCTAACATAAAACTTCACAAAACTATATCAAAAAGTAAAGAAAAAGGAAACATTCATGCCCATAAAGTTTGACTGCATGATCATGCAAGCATTCAACGTCAAGAAAGGTTCAAATATGTTTTCAATGTATTGAAAAATGAACGATCAAACCTCCGGTTTAGACAACTAGGTCCCCAACATCTCATTTATGCATCAAAGTCGGGGGCATGATTATTCATTTTTAAGACATTTGAGGCATATATTAAACCTTGCCGGATGTTGAGAGTTTTACTTGATCATAGAATCAAATCTTAGGGGTATAAAAGACCCTTTTTCTAAAAATAAAAATTACAATAAGAAAATTATTCCAAATCTATAATAAATCTAGGAAACTGTCATTCAAGCTTCAAAAATTTATCTGTAAACTGGTCTTTCAAAAGAAAAGGCAAGAAAATTTAAATTTTCAACGACACATGTTTTAGTCGATTTCTAAACGAAGTATCGAATGATCTCAAAGAGCGTGAAATATTTGAATATGAAGTATTGCATAGCTTCCTATTTGAAGAAGAAGATAAACCCTATATAGGATAGATGAAAGAAAAAGCAAAAATAATTGCAATAACTAGTAGTACATGGTAAGAACATTATTTATTTAGTGTAAGATTAGGGTTTTAGGGTGAGGTTTACGGTGAAAAAAGAGAAAAAAGAAAAAAAATCATAAACAGGCGACCACGATTGTCAATTTAGGTTTGAAGTTTGAACACAGAAATATGGCTACTTAATAATATAATGTGTCACTTAACATAAAATTCCGTAAAATTAGATCGAAAACTAAATCTAGCATTAGCGGGTAAATAATTACAAATATAGAAATTATAATAAGAAAATCACAATTCTATAACAAGTCTAGAAAATTATCATTCAAGTTGTAAAGATTAATCTATAAATTGATTGTTCAAAAGGTAATGCAAAAAACTCCAAACTTCAGCGACACGTTTGTTTTGGTCGGTTTCAAAATTTATATTAAATCCATTTATCTTTTTTAAAAATTACATCGTTGGCATGTCATCATATGGACTATCAAGTCACGGGACACATTGTAAAAAAATTAACAGAATTAGAAAATAATAGTTATATGAAAAAATTTAAAATTTTCAATTCTATCATAATTGATCAGTTACATAATATATTTTTCAGTTCCAAGTACAGCAAAATTCCCCTTTATTGCTACTTCTCTTTGATATTTGTTTAAAATTATAACAGAAAAATAATAATACTATAATCTATAAGTGTGACGATAAGGGATATGGTGTATATTCAACATTCTATACATACAATATTTTTCGGTCGATTCAATTAAACCAAATTTTCCAAACTCAGTCGAAATCAAACTATATTATGTTCGGAATTTCAGTTCGGTATATTTGACTTGACTCACGTCAGTCAATTTGATTTTAACCATATATTGAACACCCCTACTCAAAGGGTTGATGGAGTTTTGGTGTGCCAAAAACAAGAGCTAAATTATCAATGGTCAGAATAATGAAAGGCCAAATGACAGCAGAAGCCATTATGATCATCAAATGAAATAATTACAATTTATTAGAATAAAGAATATTCACAAACTACAAATACAATTGTTGAGAATGACTGTAAATTGCATGTAATGTACATAATTTGTACAGGAGTTGTATAACCAACTTTGGAGATCATAATCTACTAAGCTTTTTAAATGTCGAAGTACTTTGGATCTGATGGATAATCATATTCTACATGTAACTGCAATGTCAAGAAAAATGACTCAATATCAACAGCAGGTGAATCAGTAAACGACATTTTACTGCACTTAATTACATTGATGATCATTAAATTGAAACTGTAACATGATAAGAAAATTAAAACATGCATTCCTTCAAACCGCATACGTTAATAAGAGTATGGAAAAGTTACCTTGCCCTCATCGGAATCTGAATGCCGCTGTGGGAACACCACCTTCATATTGCTGTACAGGTAAAAGCGGCGAAACCCTTGTGCGTCCATTTTGATTCCTTCTGGTGCGGATGAAGGGTCGGATTTGCATCTCCTAACAGACCTTGTACATTTCTTGGGAGCCGGGCACAAGAAACGGAGATGAAGTGCATATCGGAGAACACCGGTCCCAGCAGTACTTCCATTGGTCTTTGGAGGACTATGTACAGATTTAACCGCAGGTACACTGGAAGAATTTGGAGGGCCGTTGTCTTCCATGCCAGTATTTATACATTTACTATTGTGATTCAGAGATAAAGAATGACTACTATCCAGAGTTAAAGATTGCTTTGCGTCATTTTTCGTGTCAGAATCTCTACTCAGCCCGTTCAGTCCAGATGAGGATAATGTGATCTTTTGGCGCATGAATGTCTATTAAAAAATACACGGGAACAGGTACACAAAACAGGGAACACGAGTTAGTATTGGAATACCAACACATTTTAGTTACAAAAAGATTTTATGTGCATATTCAAATTGAAGAAACTTTTTGTAAGCTATGCTTTCAACAGTTATCATCAGAAGACGAATTATGATTTCTTATGAACCAAAACCATGCTAAACAATTGAAAGTGCAAACTAAACAAATTAGAGGTTCACTCAGTCAGGTCTCCAATTCTTGTCTTCCCATTCTATACATGCCATTCCAAATACTAAGAATCACTGTGTCAGCACTAATAGTTATAGGTGCAGAACCTAGTCCAAATCATGAAAAAATCTAACAATAAAACCCAGTATCACCGACAATCGAGCATAACATGTCACTATTATCTCAACTTACCTTAGTACCGGCTGGCATGTCACTTAGATCGTAGCAGCAAAAGAAAGTGTGGATAGGTGTCTTTTCTGGATTACTAAGAACCTGCAAAACATAACTCACCCTGTCAGTGAGCCTCTAAAACTAAAGCACCATCGAAATTTATCAACATTGTTTTAAAACAACCGCTCGCTAGTCATCTACATGCTAAAGTTGACCTCAAAACATAACATACCGAAGTTATCACAAATATCTTCGTTAAGATAGTCTCAACTCTCGAGAAATGAAATCCAAGTGATCTTGCGTAACTTTCAGTTACATAAATTAGAATTATACTTTCCATTACGCTCCTCATTTTATTTCTCCCATATGTTTGTAATGATGGATTTAATCTAAATAAAATGAGAATAATTTACCAATTGTATTCGCCCTTTCATAGGAATTCGTAACCTGCTTGCTTCTGCAGGTGAATCATCAATGCTTAGACTCCTCCTCATTTTTGTACCATTACATTTGTTTGACAGTGAATGCCCCGCGAGCTCTATGGATGAATAGTATAGCAAATAGTTATCTCCATCCACACTTGTTACCCCAAATGGAAGCTTCTTGGTTTGTGGTGAGAAATCCCCTCCGGTGATATTAACAACGGCAAGGAACCCGTCAATTCTCTATTATATAATATGCAAAGGATATAGAAGTTCAGTAATCTGACTTAGTGAATTGAATATATGAAAAGCATCTTCTTGCATAAGATACAAGTGCTAACCTGACTAACTTTACCATATAGTAGCCTACCGGATAAAAGGGACTCCTCAAATGAACCAACCAAGGACCTTCTAACAGGCAATCCACTGAGAGTTTTACTCACTTTGACCCGTGGAGTAGTAGGGTGTGAATCTTCAAATTCTTTTTGCGAAATATCATACTCTTGCAACGATTCATGCAACATCCTCGAGTTCTCATCCTTTTGGGAGGATAAAATGCCAGGGAAAGTTCCATCTAGAGACTGTTCTATGTCCTTTAAGGTCAAGTATTCGCCAATTAAATCTTTTGTCGCACTGCAGGATAATCCTGCGGATTTTATTCTCTCAGGAAGTTTTGGACCAAGGGGAGACAATGACTTGAGGGATGACTCAACCTTGTTCGCAGGTATAGAAATAGCCCCAGTTTGGGACCGTAACTTCATTGTTTCTCCAGAATGATTTTGTCCACTCGGTGACAAAAACTGACCAAGAGGCTTCAACTCTTTGTTGTCCAATGCAGGACCATCAGAGGGAAAAATACAGTTTGTTTGACGATTATCATCCTGCACATTCTTCAATTCTAGACATGACTTTGAAGAATTGATGTAATTTGAACTGCCAATATGAGCTTTCTTATGCTCTTGTTGTGACACATAAACTTTACGATCGTCTTTGCCACTCCACAAGTTACTCTTATAAGCATTGTCACCAATGTCTAACAAATCACCACAAAATTTATCTGAAAGAAGCATTCCATTCAAAGGAGACGATAACCGCTTCCTGACCAGTGATCCACTGGGCTCAACTGAATCAGAACTGCTACTAACTATGGATCCCCTTGATTCGAAACCTACAATCCTAGGAATAGGTTTTTTAATATTTTGTCCAACTACATGAGTATACCAACCATTCTTTTGCTCTGTAATGGTTTTCTTTTGGACATCTCCAAACGAAAAGCATGGTAAATCCCTCTGAATTCTATTGCTAGCATTTCCTATCTGCATCCCACTCAAATCGCGATTGCTTAGACCAACAATCCGGGGTGGGTTTGCTGCCAATGTGGTCAAAGATACTGCCATTTCCTCAGCAATGCTGCTGGAGGATACTTGAGGCAAGCCCATCCTTATCTACCAGTCTTATAGACCCTGCTCGAAATCTAATTCTATCACTTGATGCTCGAAATCTAATGATAAACTCGAAAAGTTCACTAGCATAGGACACTTAAAATCCATCAACCAAGTTCAACTCTTTTTAAGTTCATTTCTTCCATCAGAAATCACAAACAAACTCCAGCAGACCAGATACACAGACGAACATATCGAAAACAATTTACAATCCTGGAAAAATGTACACATAAATATTAGCACTTAAGATCAATGATGCATACAGAAACATCAAATGTACATCACCACATGATTTGTAACTAAAACTGCAGAAATCAGTTAGATAAGAGAAATTTGTTTATTAAGTTATAGAAATTTTGTACACATCATTGATCTTAGACTGCTAATGACAACCAAATGATCCACAGAAAAAATAAATCAAGTTAATAGTTTTAAACTAAAATGCAAGATCAGGTGCCTAAAACTGAGATACATGCGAATTTTTATAACATTATTATCATTAACCAGATAAAACTAAATCCTGAACTTAATTGAGTATTCATTTTCAGTTCAATATTTAAAATGAACACTCAATTAAGACCCATGTTGTAATTTTCTGGGTATCAAAGCAAAATTCTAATAATAAAATCAAACAAACATAACCAACCAACCAAAAAATTAATCACAAAACGCACCATAAATTATAAATTAACCGGTGCTCAATCTGGCCTGCTTAAAATCCATCAACCGATCAAACCCAGATAAAAAAATTTCTATAAAGTCAATTTAACCCACAAGTTAACTTAAGAAAATTTTAATTATTTATTGAATCCTCTTCTTCTTCCTTCTCTTTGGAGTCTGTTGTTTTCTCTTACTAGCGGTTGATGGCGTTTCCATATATAAAAAATCTATTTTTCTTTTTAAAATTACAAAAGAGAATTTAACAAGAAAACAACTTTTTCTCTCAAATAGCTAAAAGCTTTTTAAGCAATAGGCACAAATTTGTTGGCTGTCAGAAATTTTGTTTAACTTGTTTTATTTTATTTTAGAAGATAAAATATGAGTAAATTTTATTTTGAAAACCACACAACACAAATTGCATTATCGTGAGAAATTAAAAAAAGAAAAGAAAAACTGAGGATTCTGCTTCTCTGTGTTTTGATTAGCTTGCGGCTCTCTTTTGTTTCTATTTTGTATGTGTATTTGCCGGGTAATTGATTCTGGAGGTCACTCAACTTACCCAATTTATCAAAATGATCGCTGAACTAAAAAACGCTACAAACTGATCATCAAACTTTGAGTTTTGTAACACAAGGAAGTCACTTTCCATTTCCGGTCAATTTTATTACATGTGGCAGTCGGAAATTTTTTTATAGCCCACATAGCAAGCCACATCATATGAAAAAAGCTTAATTCACCCCCTCAACTTTGCACATACTTTTCAAAATAAAAATTAATAGTTTTGTTTACATTTTAACCATCTTCTACCCATCTTCTACCCATCTCCAACCACCAGGATTTGAAGCTTGAACTGTTGAATTTTTGGGTGCTGAAATTGATACCCTTACACTTAAATCTCCAATTTCTTATCATTCTAATTACACCGTTTCATTACTGCAAAAGAATTTTTTTACCGAGGCTGGCGAATTAGCTCGTAATAATGAAGCAGAGAATGGTGTTGAATCATATGACGTGAAATCAGATCTATGGATTAGCAGCCATCAAATTGTTTATGATCATGGTAAGGAAAAAGATTGATTCTTTGTGCATATAAATGAGTAAAGATTTTAAATTTTGATGTGGGTATTGTTGTGTTGTGAAAAATGGGTGGAGAAATAAGAGGAAGAAGAGGAGGGGGAGTTAGTTTTAGCGTCGAAGAAGCTGTTGAGTTTTTGAATAATTTGTATGCAGAGAAACGAAGTTTTGCCCTTTTTGTTTCCTTTAGTTTTGGATTTTTAGTGTGTAGAGATGGGTTTTTTTGCTCTTTCAAATTGGGTCCCTCTTGTTCTTGCTGTTTGGACTACTGTTCAGGTATGCTTTTCTTATGTTTTAATGTTTGTTTATGTATTTTTATAATCTACTGTTCATGTGTTAGAGTCTGATGATGTCTACAATCGTTTGTGCATCGAAAGTGGATGGTGGTTGTAAGGTAAGGGTGGTGGGGGCTGGTGGAGGTGGAAGGAGATGGGTAGATGTTGGGTAGAAGATGGTGAAAATGTAAACAAAACTATAATTTTTATTTTAAAATTATGTGTAAAATTGAGGGGTGAATTAAATTTGTTTTAGGTGATGTGGCTTGTGATGTGGACTATAAATAAAATTCAGCTGCCATATGGAATAATATTGACCGGAAATGGGATAGTGACTTCCCTGTGTTATAAAAAGTAAAGTTCGATGATCACTTTGTAGCGTTTTTTAGTTCAGTGATCATTTTGATAAATTGGATAAGTTGAGTGACCTCCATAATCAATTACCCTGTATTTGCCTGTCCATTTTATCCACCTCCTTAGTTATTTAATGCCTTTCCAAAAATATCATTATTTCTTTTTAATTTTTAAATTTAAACATATTTCATATTTTTGATAATTTTTATTTTTATTTTAAATTTTTAAGATAGTCCATTTCATATATTTTTTTTAATTTTCAATTATACTCACTTTTTTCATATTAAAATGTCACTTTAAAAAATATTTAAATATATCATTGATATTTGACAGTAATTTAAATAATCATTTAATATTTTTAAAATAATTAAAAATTAAGACCATATATTAAATATTATGATATGAATCAGTTTCAAATGAAAAATAAAATTTAAAATAGTTACAACTGAAAATCAAAACTGAAAAATAGAAATTTATAATATAAATAAAAAACCAAAAAGATAGAATATTATTGAATAGTTAATTTTATTTTTTTTATTGTTAGCGTGAAATAATATAAGTAAATGAAATTGTTTTGTTAGATAATAAAAATAATTTTAAAATGCTAAGTGTGCATATTATCATATTTTCTTCCAATGAAATATATAACAATGTAGGTGAGTGATTAAATTAGTAAATACGAAATCATTGTTAATGGAGTAACGACTCATAAATATAAATTCTGTTGGCTTTAAAATTATAAGGATGCAAATCAATCTTTGTTTCCTTTTATTGCAAACTAACGTGTTGTTTTCATTCTATTATACATATAAGTATTTTGTCTTTCTCTTATTCATAAATTTATTTATTACTACTGATTTTATAAAGAACAAATTGATTTATGGTGTATTTGTAGTGATTTTATAATATATTTACGTTATAGTTTATATTTGATATATTTATAGTGTATTTCTGGTGTTTTTTGGTATATCTATGTTTTTTTATATTTTTTGCCGTTTTTTTAGTATATTTATGATGCATTTGCAATATTTATGGTGCATTTGCAGTATGTTTATGGTATACACCATATAAACACTACAAAATTACCATAAATATATTATATATATACTACTGTTATACTATAAAAAGACCATAAATACACTATTGTTACACTATAAAAACACCATAATTACACTAAAAACGCAATAGCTACACTATAATATACCATAGTTACACAATTAAAAAAATTAAAAAAATACCATAAACAAAAATATATAAAAAAAAAGAATAAATCATTAAAAAGTGAAAAAAAAAAGTATTTGTGAAATTAAAAGAAAAGGTATCATTTATCTAAAAAAAGAAATTTTTCGTAAAAAAAAAGTCAAAAACCGGTAGGTAAAGTTATAAATAAAATGGAAAATAGTTTATTGTAGGAAATTACCATTTTCTTTTACTGTATTTCTCACTTATCACTTATCACTTATTAGTTTGCAGATTAGAAAATTAAAAATGTTTTAAAAAATTATTTATTGGTACTTTTAAATTGAATACTAGTAATTGATTTGATTCATTTAAATCAAGGATATATAACGGATAATTTTAGTTTAAACTTTTGATGTATAGAGCAATTAGGTCTAATCTTTTAAAAAATATTATGGTCTGAAAATCTTTAAGACCAAATCAAAAATTAATTAATATGCAAAAAAGACCAAATCAAAAATTAATTAATATGCAAAAAAGAATGAAAATATAGATCATAATATAACCTTTTATTCAATAAATGTATACATAAGTTCCTTAAGATTTTTTATACATGGCAAGCATATGGCGTTACTTCTGCAGTAGGCATATACAATATAGAATGAATACAATTTGTACATTTAGAGGACATAAGCCAAGAGCCAGGTGGCAAAGCAAGTGGGTTTAAATAGATCTACATTTTATTTATATGTATTTTTTAACAGAAATGTTTATTACAGATTCCATTTTTCTAAATTAATATAAAAATTGTTGTATTAGCTCAAAACAATAGCACATACAAATGTAAATTTTAGAAAAATTCCAGTAAATTAACTTAAAACAAGACGCATAGCCAACAATATAAATCTCTTGATTGTAGATCATTTTACAACCTTAAAAGAAGAAATGATGTAGCTCCATTGAAATTTTGATTTTTCAAAATATTCATACCCAACAACTTTGAAATATCGCCAAGATATTGATAAAGTTCGGAAAAATTCTGGTGAACTGACCTAAAACAAAATGCCTATGGACAACACAAATCTCTTGATTGCCTTATAATCTTAAAAGGAGAAACGATATAATTGCACTGGAGTTTTGATTTTTCAAGAAATTAATAATAAACAACCTTGTAGTATCGCCAATTTTTTTGAAAGAACAAGAGTCAATAATAGACAATATGTCACGCAATTTTATAAATTGTGGCGAATGAATTTCATATGAATATGTTTTTAAAATTGATCATATAATAAAGAGACTTGTGTTAAATTTGGTATAGGAAATGGAATAATAGAAATAGCAACAACCTAACATCTGGTCCATTTGCTGGTATCTTCAGCTACACTGCCATTACTATGTTATCTTTTGAAGCTGCCGTGTCTAATCTCTCTATCCAAATTATTTCCCTTTCAAGCTTTGCTTTGAAATGGCCTTAAATTTCATCATTCTAATCATACAATATAAGATTGCATCATTATTTCTGTTTACTTTTCTATTTTTACATACAATATTTATCAGCCGTTTAATTGGAAAAAATCTTTACCTCCAATTCACTTTTCGAATACATAATAAGTTTTGAACTATGCATATGTTTTTGTTTATAATTGGGATTGGAAATGCTTGTGGGAAAACTGAACTTACGACCTAACAGTTTCTTGTTTAACATTTATACCATTTGGGTTATAATTTATTGATAACTATGCATATGTTTATAACTTGGAATAATAATCTCTTGATATTTCTTATCTTTTGAAGATAGAAAAATTTTAATTAGTTACTTGCGGCATTTAATTTTTCTCGTCATTTCGTTTTCCGATCGTCATGCCAGCTATAAATTATTGGATTTTCGAATGGTGGTATAATTAGAAAAATTAAAATAGTTAATAAAGTTGACAATTTAAATTTTGCCATAGAATTATAATTTAGATAAAGGTAATGATTTTAATTAACCATTAAATAAATACGAAGTATATTTTTTCTAGTCCGACAATCATCTAACAAAGGTTCATTTTACTCCATGAAATTGACACAAAAAATCAATTAAGGCTAAACTTATAACTTTAAGAAAAAAACACCACAAACTTGATACTTTGACTCATTTTTTACTTTAAATGAAGTGTCGAAAAATAATTAAAATACTATATAGAAATTGGAGCTGATGCGGCCAAATATTGTTAGACAATTTAAAGGTAAATGTGTAAAACGATCCAAAATGACAAGTTCAATGTGCTTTCTTTCCAAAACTATAAATCAATCCTTAGTTTGTTTTTTTGTCAAAATTAGGGGCCAAAATGAACCTTTATGAAACAATTATCATAGCATAATGCTTGATGATTTTAATTGATTAGGAAGAAATAAAAGTACAAGCACTGAAAAAACAAATTTACAAAAGTTAAAATGGCATATTTGAAAAAACAAAAATCGTCGCCATATCACTCTGTTTTGTTTCTCTCGCGAAAGCCCAAAAGGGGCAAAAAGGGTAGGAAAGAGAAAACTCTTTTATATTCTCTCCGACGCTTCTCTTTCACGCTTCAATTTCTAGCTCCTTCAATTTCTTTCATCATTTCTTCTGCTTTTTTTCTCTCTTAAATATCAGTTAGGGTTTAGTGCAAACCCTAAATTGATTGAAATTGGGAAAAAATGGTAGACTTCGCACGCGTTCAAAAAGAGCTACACGAATGCAGCAGAGACGTAGAGTCATCAGGAATCAAAGTCACTCCAAAATCCGATAACATCGCTCGCTTAACCGGCACCATTCCCGGCCCAGTTGGTACTCCTTACGAAGGCGGAACTTTCCAAATTGACATCTCATTGCCTGGTAAATTATTTACACTCTCGTCTTTGTCCTCTACTGTTTTGTCTTAAATTTTTTAAGTTTTTAAAGTTTGTTGGGTTTAATGTTTAATTAAACTGCATTTTGGGTAGTTGGATGAAATTTAGAAATGAAGTAACGGTTCTTGAGATTGAAGTTGTTTATTATTATAATTTTTGACGTTGAAGTTGTTGGATTATAATTTTGACACACAGATAGCTTATTAAGTTTAGAGTTGCAATAGGGTTGTTCATTTTTATGTTTAGGGTTTTATCAATCTCTTGTGTTTTGAATGCTATGCTGTAGAAAGAGGTCAACACTGACTTGCTGAGTGCCGTTTTATGAGAATTATTGAGAGATGGGTTGGAAATGGTAAGATTTTAACATGCATTTACTGTTGTTGGTTCTTATTCTTCTGTAGATGGCTATCCTTTTGAGCCTCCGAAAATGCAGTTTGTGACAAAAGTCTGGTACGAAGAAGTTTACTGTAATCTGCTATTGTTTTTACTTGCAAAATTTATAGCATATCAACATTTTCTGTTATTATGGGTCGTTTGATTAGAAGGCTTGGCTTGGTATCAATATAGTCGTATTAGTTCTGACCTAACAATCTTGTATTCATAAAAATTAAGCTAAGCTGAAGATTTTAATGTTCCGAGACTTCAGGTGTACTACTTGTTAAGCATGACTTGAGAAACAGAATTTTTAAAAATGCAATTGTTGAAATATAGGTTTAATGGAGAAAGATAATGCATTTTAAGCATGTGCATATTCATGCATGCCTAAAGTTTAAAAACTGGCCACAGAGTCTTCTATTGCCATGTAGATCAGAATGTTCAAATGTAGAAGCTACTTGAATATTGAGTTCTGTGGTTTCCAGCTTTAATCTCAAAACTCAGGCAAGGATTTTAGTCATAATTTGATGTAAATAGAAATGGTTTTAAATTTTAAATGGTGGTTGCACCTATTTTTTTTTTTTTCATTAAGGTTTGAGGTAAATGGCACCGGAATTTTTTTTGTATCATGAATTTCCTGCTGTAGGCATCCTAATATCAGTAGCCAAAGTGGGGCAATTTGTCTGGACATCTTGAAAGACCAATGGAGCCCGGCATTCACCCTAAAGACGGCTCTAGTTTCTATCCAGGCATTGCTTTCGGCTCCTCAACCTGATGACCCTCAAGATGCTGTAGTAGCTCAACAGGTTAGTTTGTTAACATTATTAACTTCTGCTCTTTGCTCATGTTTTCTGTGCCTTTTCTCTTATCAGATTTCCATGCCGACTGGAAATTTATATGCCATTTTTATTGTACTTTTTCTCCTCATTACCTATAACAGCTTTAATTTTGAATGATTGTGTATTTTGACATCCAAGGACCTATCCTACTTCATTTTTCTTGGTTTCTTCAAATTTTAATTGTTTCTTTTAGATTCCCGTGTCATAAGCTCTTACAGTTTGGATGGAAGTTACAGCTTCAGTTATTTCAACTTTAGTTGCAACTGAGCATTCTCAGTGATTGGTTTTCTGATGTTATTTTGTTTTTGGAACACTTGCGCCTTTTCTGATTAACTTGCTTTTCCCGGTCTGTAAGTGCATAATTAGAGTAAATGTCTATCACTCTGTAAGTTAGTTTCTATGGATTTTGCAGTATCTTAAAGACTATCAGACTTTTGTTGGCACAGCCCGCTACTGGACGGAAAATTTTGCCAAGAGCTCATCTCTCGGAATTGAGGAAAAGGTATTTATAGTATCAGTTTTGTTATCTTTTCTTGTTTATGTCCGTCTCTGGCACATACTGCTCTGATATGTTCGCAAATCGTTGCTGCCATTTCAAAGTAACATACTTCGTGCATCACAAAACGATTCTTTTATTATATCTGTTGCCTTGCCGTCCATTTACTTAAAGGATTGAAGTTTCTGTTGGGAGTAGAAGTCCTGAGAATTTAGTTTTGGAATGGTATAGGTGCAGAAACTTGTCGAAATGGGCTTCCCTGAAGCTTTGGTCAGGACTACACTAGAAGCTGTTGGCGGTGATGAAAACTTGGCGCTTGAAAAGCTTTGCTCTGGATAAGAAGAAAGGATTATACCAGAAGACACAAAAGTTCATATGAAAATAGGGTTTCCTTCTATATCTCTTGAATTTTTCTATATTTTGGCTGCCTTATTATTCTCTTGAATATCACCGCTAATTTGGGATCGCATTAATGGGTGGCAGCTTACACCATATATGAATGGAGTTGCTAAAGCTTGCGCTATTAGTAGCTCAAAAAATTGAATGAAAAAATTCTACTTTCTAACGTAGTGCAGTTAGTGCTTGCTAAAAAAACTCTCTATGGCAATGTGACTTCATACATTTATTGACGTGCTTCTGAAATTTGACGACAGACAAATAATTTCCATACAATAGTTAAATCAGATTCAAAGAAAATTCACAGTACATGATGTAATACATAACAAAGGCATTTTCTTTTTGCTATTATTCAATGGTAGAAGGGTTTCTTTATAAAACTACAATTTAGGAGCAATAATAAACAGAGACTCTTCTTGGAGGAGGGGGGTTACAGAGAAAAACTAGAATCACTGCCAAGAACATGGCCACCGCCAACGGCACCAAGATTCCGTCGGAGTCCTCGCAGCAACCCATTCTTCGTGATATAGAGAGGAGTCTGAGTTTAGTTATTAAGAATAGAGAGAAGACAAGGACCTTGAAGCTTCTCCTATCCACAATGACCACTAAAGAAATGACATGTGGTTCAATCGCACTCCAATTATTATTAGTTTCTGATTGTCCTTTGATATGTGAATTTGTGGCTCTTTTACATGAGGACCGGAATTGCAATCTTACTCATAAAAATCATTGAAAAGTTGATTAGACGCCACTCAATTATTTGGGATTGAATCCCAAAAGAAAAGGACAAGTTATCACCAGCAACGGGAAGAAAGAAACGCAGTTTGAAGCATGATGACTTGCGGATATTAATTTTTTAGTAACTTCACGGTGCCTGGCAATAGGAAAGGAGTAAGGGGCTTCTGGTCCCTTAACTTGTGATTGAGGATTAAATATAATTCACTTTTACTTATTTAATTCTCTACTTTTAGATTGACTACAAATAAAATTACACAGTATGAATAAGTTCTCAGATCAAAATGACTTCATTTTAACCTTAATTGATATAAAAATAGAGAGATTTTATCCTTAATTGATGGTTATTTGATATTAAATCTCAAGTTCAAGGACAAATATTGAAAAAATAAGATAAAATCTGCAATCAAGATCAACAATTTGTTTTAACTTGTACAACATATATCCTTAAAAAAGATTTACATAGCATATATTTCAATTTTGGAGAAGAATATATAAGGGGGTGTTTGGTTCAGCTTTTTGGTGGAGCTTTTGGCTTTTGCTTTTCAAAAAGCTCCACCAAAGTGTTTGGTGAGAAATTTTTCAGAGCTTTTTGGAGCTTTTTGAACCTCCAACAGCTGCTGTTTGAAAAGCTCCATTTTGGAGCTTTTTGCCAACAACTGATAGCTGTTTCATTATTTAGACAAAATTACCCTTACTAGAATATATCCTTTTTTTATATATAAAATTATTTAAATTATTTTTAAATACTCTAATCATTTATAAAGTATATAAAATTATTTTATTTATATTAAAATAAATATAATTTAATAACTTTTTGAAAAATTTATTACAGATTTATAAAAAAAAATATCTAAATAAGTTTAAACTAAATATTGCTTCTTATAAAAAAATAATTATTAATACTTTTATTAAATAATATATGATATAATATATTCATAATTTAATATATAAAAACAAAAATTATGCCCTTTACGGTCATTTTATATATAAACAGCTACAGCTAATTAAATCTCACCAAACATTAATGGTCTATCAGCTATCAGCTATCAGCCAACAGCTAACAGCTATCAGCAACAGCTAACAGCCACCAGCTATAAGAAACAGCTGAACCAAACAGGCCCTAAATGATTTGAATATTGAATTTTGAGCGAGTCTAATTTAACTGTTTTTTTTTAATGTATGTTATATGTTTTTATATTTGCTATTCTCTTTATACATAATTTAAAATAATGTATAATTTTTTTTCACTCTCATATCATATTTACAAGAAAGCTTTTCTAACAAAAAAATAGTAACTAAAAAGTGTAAAAGAATTAAAGCAAAATGAAAATTTTCAATTAGCGCGAGACTTAAAAAGAAAAATCATATCAACTAGATTGAGACGAAAGAAGTATTAATTTTTTTAATATCAAAAGGTATTTTTTGTTATTTCTCCCTTCTAAAATTAATGTACAAGTGAAGTAGAGAGCGGCGGGAGGACAGTTTACGAGGGGAAAGGGTCACACTTGTAGAAAAAAAATCATCTATTAGAAATGAGAGTTAATAGACAGGCAGCGGGAGGAAAACTTCAAATTCAACACTTTTCATACTAAGCACAAGACTAATTAAATTGAGTGGTACTTGTTGAATTGTTTTTCTTCTTCTATAATCAAACTCTCCTTTTCATGTCCCTTGCATTTTCTTTTGTCTTGAAACCTACCCTTCATATCATTTTCAATTATACCAAAATATTCCTCCAGAAAATTAGACCCTTCTTAAGCCAGCGTAAGATGTGCTAACTGATAGCGATGTCACCGCTAATTTGTAGAATATTAGAAAAAGTAAGTAGAAAATCAAATTTAAATTACCTTTTTCTAGATTTGTCACTTACACCTCTAATTTTACATGCTGCAAACATATCCTGCCTGTTATGTTCCAATCTTTTATTTCGATTGTGATCAAACAAAAGATTATATGCTTTCAACCATAAGTTCATGAAGCAAAAGGAATAATGAAAGGGTGGCAAAGAAGCCACAACTGTTCAGCAAAAATGCTTTCAGATCTAGATATCATCGAACTCATAAATCATAATCAATGTCAAACACATGCAGTAAGATTCAATTTTGTTGTATCAAAGCACAAACAACTTAGGGAAATATAGGCATGTAGTACACAATTTGACACTGAATGCGCTGAAATTCACGTCTAAAATTAAACTGCAATAACTTACGAGGCTTCAGTAGTAGGTTGGTTGACTCCGAACTTCACTAACAACTTGCTCAGAGAGTCTGGTGAGCTAACCTGGTACTTCACTTCTCCGCCTGGAAGGAGAAAGACTTCAGCCAATTCAAGCTTATCAGAAGTAAGACTCGTGCTGTCCATTGTCTTGCTGAGCACCTTTAGCGCCAGCTGGACCGCCTCTTCTCTTGTGATGTCATCCTTGTAATCCTGCTTCAACATTGACTGTGCTGCTTGGTTGTTTGCTCCAACAGCTGCAGCCTTCCAACCGCTATAGTTGCCACTAGGATCGCTCATGTAAAGCTGGAAACCAAAGTTTTTGTCCCACCCAGCAAAGAGAAAAGAAACACCAAAGGGACGGAGTCCGCCGAACTGTGTGTAACCCTGCTTGGTATCACAGAGAGACTGTACAAGCTGTTCAACAGGCATTGGTTCCTGGTATGCAAAAGTGTAGCGCTGAGCTTGAACTCTAGCTGTGTTGATAAGAATGTTGGCATCAGACATGATGCCAGCCACAGCGCATGCTACATGGTCATCGATCTTGTACATCTTTTCAGTTGATGTTGAAGTCTGAAGGAGTTTAGAAGTAACCTTCTTTTCACCAACCAAGACAACCCCATCTTTTGACAATATCCCAATTGCACTTCCTGCATTTCCAATGGCCTCCATTGCATACTCTACTTGGTAAAGACGACCTTCTGGAGAGAAGATCGTTGTGCGGCTATCATATCTTCGAGACATTTCACACTGAAAATGGAAAAGACAGGGTCAAGTCAGCTAGAAAAGATAAAAAGATGTGCATGCAGTTGCACACATGCATCCCCCAAAGTATACCTCAAAGGCTCAATGTGATCAATGAGATATAACAGAACATGTATGATACAAATAGACTAAGTCATTTCCTTTCAAAATGAAATCTAAGTGCTCACTGCTCAGCATACTGATAAAACCTCCGAGTGTTGATAGAAAATCATGCCAAGCAGACACATTAGAGAACAATGTTCATTTAACTACACTGGCCAATCATTAGCATTTGGTTCTCTATTACTTATCATCACAAAAGCAATTGAGGGATCTATAAAAAAACACAATACTTCTAAGAATTTGGTTTGGAATTACTAAAAACCATGGCAGATGCTATCAAACTAACTCTTTTTTACTCTGTAATTAAAACAATGCACTAATGAGCCAACTTTAGAATTTTAGAATCAAGAATAAACAAAAAAAGGCAACATTAATACACTTTTGTGGTAGGCAAACACGAAAAGTTCCAAATTCACTGAAATATCCTAAAAGAATGATAAAGAATTATAACCAAGTTAATTGAAAAGAAATTTCACTGTGAAAAACTGATTTAATCTGCCAACATAAGCACAGTATGGCAGGAATGGGCATCAAATAAGCTAAATGTGAACTAAATGAAACTAACTTCCAAGGTATGATAATTAAATCAGAATAAGCACTCTTAAATACATACAAAATACAAATTATCCAATAAATTATGCCGTTCTCATTCGCTATTATTGCAGAATGGCAATGAAACAAAACCTACTACCTAAACACGTGAAGACTGGAGACCGAACTCTAGGGTTAATCTGCTCTGATTTTATTATAATTAAATTTATCAAAATACGCTCTCAAACATTAGTAATAACAGTAAATAAAACAAGAAATAAACAAAGTTAATTGAATTTAAGAATGAGAAGTATAGTGGAAAAATTAGGGATTTGAAATTAGTAAATTGGTTCAATTAGAGTAATATTGATTACAGAGGTAATGCTATGCTTTGATTTACCCGATATTATCAGATTCTGTAATGAGGACGAAATTGCTAGCTCCGGCGAGAGTTGATAACCGATTGAGACTGAGATGAGTGAAGGGAGTTTTCGTTTTGGATTCTGAAATATTTTTCTTGTCTTTTTGGACAAGTTTTCTATCGTTCTGATTGAGACGACACGTCGTTTAGCCAATCCTCTTTTTTTTTTCTCCTTAAAAACATTTGATGTTTGTTTCAAAAAAAAAAAAACATTTGATGTTTCGGGCTAATTACGAATTGGGCACGTTAGTTTATTCAATAGATAACTTACCCAATTATTTATTTATTTTTTTGAGAGAACTTACCTAGGCCAGGGGTGTAAACGAGTCGGGCTACTCGCGAGTTGCTCGAGGTCGACTCAAAAAAGAACTCGAAACTGGCTCGAAAAATTCGAGCCAAACTCGAGTATGAATCAAGAAGGCTCGTAAGGCTCGCAACCCTAAAGAGGTCAAACCGGTCTAAATGAGTCTCACACATACAATATTAAAATTAATTTTTTTATTATATTGGTTTTTTATATCTTTTAATTTAAGTGTATATCCTTTTTAATTATTAAATGCTATATTTAATAGCAAAAAATTTAAAATACATTAAATAATACAAAAATTTGTATTGATTTGAGTCGAGCTCGAATAACTCGTTATTGGTAGGGTTTGAGCTTTAAAATTTAGACTCATTCGAGCTCAAGTATAAAACATTCGAGCTCGAACTCAAATTTTGCCTAACTTGAATTTGGCCCAGTCTGTTTTGTTTTTCGTCGATCCCGACCCTAAACTTGCCCGATAAATATACTGTATAATAATTAACCAAACTTTACAAATTTGAGCGTGCATCAAATTTAATAGAGCTGGTGAAGTGGGTGGAGAGTTGACAAGTTATTCAGCTCAATTTACCAACGAATTTATGTCTATCGTAAAATCTATCGATAAAAAAACTGTTTTTTAGTAGTGTGATTTATTGTCAACTCTTTTCATTATCAACTCTCAAAGAATAAACATATTTGATAACTTTAACCATGTTGTTTTATAAAAGTAGGAGGGAAGCAATGGGGGTTGGTCCAAGTGGTAAGCGGCTTGGTATCGCTTAAGCAAGGTCTCGGGTTCGAGTCCTTGTGAATGCAGAAAATTCCCACTGGCAGACTCACCCACCATGCCAGGTGCGCGACGCGGGTCGGATCCGGATTAGTCAGGGCGAAGCCTTGGAAACCGGATGGGCTTACCAAAAAAAAAAAAAAAAGTAGGAGGGGCAATTGTTTATAAAGGTCGTTACACTTTCAGATTATTTGATTTTTATCATGAAATTCTTTTAATTTATTTTATTTTGATAATTAAATTTAAATTTTATTTCAACAATACAAAATCATGGTCACTATAATATAAGGGCATCTCCAACCCAAAACCTATTTTTAAGTTTCAATTTACCCATTTTTAGGTTTGCTACAGTGTTTTTACTCCAATCCATTACCCCATTTTTCACACCAAAAGAATATTCTCTATATATTCTCTTTTATATTTAATACTACTACATTTAACCATTTACCATTTCACATCTATATTTATATTTTAAACATATACATCCTCATCTATTCATTTATTTAATAATGCTTAAATAATATTAAATTAAATATTAATTTTTTTAATATTATTTAATGTCCAATTATAAAAAATAAAATAAATAATAATTAAAATTGAAACAAAATAAAATTATAATTATAATAACACATTATATTAAAATATTAATAATAAAATAACACATTACATTCAAGGATTAGTTTAATTAAATAATTTTAATGTTTAATGTTTAATGTTGTTTATTAACTATTATGTTAATTTCCGTTCTAGGATTAGTTTAATTATAATATTTATCTACCGGCTTTAATGTTTAATATAATGTAATGTTTATGTTTAATGTAACGTAATTTTTATGTTTAAATAAAAAATATGTTGTTTAAATTTTATGTATTTAATTTAAAGAATTTATTTTATTTATTTTATTTTTACCTATAAAAATAATTTGGATTACATTATTAAAAATTTAATTGGTATTTAATGAAAAGTTGGACCAAAATGAACATTTGCAAAGTTAGCTATATAAATTGTAATTAAAAAATAAATATCCAATTAACCAAAAAATGGGTTTGTGTGAATAGTGCATACCAAGAAGTGGGTTGTTACTATTCACAAACAAAGAAATGGGGTGGGAAGTAGGTATGGGTTGGAGTTGAAAATCATGACCCAAACCCAAAAATAGGTATGGGTTGGAGATGGTCTAAACGTCTAGTTTATTCTTTACTGGTTATGTGTCTATATAAAATATCTAAATATAAGTTTAACATAAATAGTTAAACATTGTTGACCGTATATGTATATTTTATTTTGAAAATAAGACAATTTCTCTTGTCAAAATAAAATTAAAATTTATTTGTTAAAATCAATAAATCAAATTTTTACTATCAAAATACAATAATTTAAAAGTTCAATAATTTTCATAATCAATTATCATATATTAGAACTTCTAATATAAATAAATGATTCTATCAGCTTAAATTTGAAACAGCTAAATTTGTAGAAAATTCAAAAAATGAATTATGCAGAACCAGGTGGACGTGTTAAAAAATTTGCGACACTATCCGTAGATCTTCTTTCGTAATTTTAAACAAAAAAAAAAATTTACTCATCTCAACATAGTTATTCATTTTTTTTATTATAATATAGTTTAAAGATTTTTAAATTGGATAAATTGGAGTATTAAAAAGAATAAAGCGGACAACTCTATTCGAACAGAAAAAGTACAAATTTTAATAGTAAAACATAACCATCCCGAGTTATATCAAAATATACTTGTATTACCATTAAATGATTCTACAAAGTTGATTAAAGAACACAAATTATTGACCAATTTATGAGAATATAATGAAATGGGTGACGAAAAAATCAAATGAAAATAAAGAAATGTTTGAAGGGGGGAAAGAGTTTGATCAACGAACATGAGTCAAATATGCCAATACTTTCAAACTTCAATTACACGTTGCTTTGAATATGTAATCCTTCAAACATTCTTATTAAGAGGAGAAATAGTTTGATCAAACTCACCTTCAATTACACCTTAAGTCAATTGTTTTCTCTCCGACCTTAAGCTTCAATTACTAGAAACTCATTTTATATTCCTTTTTTTATATAGAAGAAAAAAATCATGATGATATTTCAAAATTTCTTCCATTGACTAGCAAACTTTTTTGCACAAAATATGGATGTGCTCCCTATAGGTGTATCCATGAGCAGACCTATATAGAAGGGTAAGATCGGCAATTATTTAATTTACTATTTCGGTTTATAATATTTATCGCTTTGAACTATTTAGACTAAAAGGATAATTGATGTATCTTGATTTTTATACATTTTTAAATTTAATTTTTTTTTAGATTCATTACATTATTTATTGATAGAAATAATGCCCTTTCATATTTTCTATAATATTTGTTTTGAATATAAATTAATTTATAATAAAAGTAATTTAAAATATTAAGTTAAATCTTATTTTATCCCTTGAATCCTTTATTATTTTTATTGTTTAAAAATAAGTATTTTAAAATATAAAACTATTAAATTAAATTGTCATAATTTTTTTATTAATTCTTTTCATCAATAAAATTAATGAATATACTAATTAATTTATTAAATTAAATGTCATAATTCTTTTAATAAAATATATTACTTAATTTTGTCTGCAAGCACATGTGCGTTACATTGAGATTCTCTAAGCTCGAAGTAACATTTTCATATCATTTTAAATACAAAAGGTTTTAACTATGTAAAGAAAACATTCTGTGTTTTATAATTTAGTCCACTTAATTTCGGAATTTTCTTTTGATACCAAAGCAAATACAATAAAAAAATTAAGTTTATTAAATAACAATTCCATAGTTTGAATTTTAAAATATTTAATGTGGAAAATAATGATACTATCAATTATTCATTGCCAGAATTTGATGGGAAAAAATAGAGTAGGGAATAAATAAATAGAAATGTCAGGTGATATAAATGAGCACGGCATGGTAGGTGAAATTGGTTCTGGTGTCTCTCTGCTCTGATGGATTGTTTTCTTTTTTTGTATTTCCTCAAAATTTTGACTAAAAGACACAGTGGTCCCTTTAAATAAGCAGAAACACTTCTAGACATCTTTATTAATGCAAATGGTATCACCACAGTACATTTTAAAATCACATATATAAAACAATTAAATGCCCCTCAAATAATATAAGTTGGACAATAAATTTTTAGGTCGTGAGTTCAATTTCTCCTACAAACATTTCTCCTTTTTTTATCACAAAGAATGTCTCTTTGCTGTTCATTTGATTTATTACATGAGTCCATCCTAAATTTTTTAAATTGAATTATAATATCTTTATCATAAAAATACGTTTTACTAGTCATTTTAAATGTAACTCAAATGCTAATAAATTATATTTATAATCATTAAAACTACCGTCTATTTCGTACAAATATGAAAGTATAAATTCAATAAGTAATAGAAACTCAAAGACAAATATTGAATTGTAACTATTTAACCTATTGGATTTTTGCCCGTCTAACTAATGTTGATTTATTAAATTTGATATGACCTCAAATAGTGTTATATATGTTACTTATGATTGGATTTGGATTATATTTTAGATACCGATTGAAATAATTCGGTTTGATCCAACATAAATTCAATATATGGACAAAGCTTGAATAAAAAAAGTTGGCTTAATACATCATTTGACCCCTAAACTATACACTTTTATTCTCTGAGACTCTTAAACTAATCTGATATTCTATTAGACCTCTTAATTTTATTTTTTGTTCTATTTAACCCGTCAACTGAATTTTTTTTGCCTATCTGACCTTTTTCCTTTAACGTGGCAAAAGTGCATGTTTCAAACGCTTTGAAGCGCGTGAAGAATAATTAAAATGCATAAATTGTTTTATTGAACCCCCGAACTACACTATTTTATTCTATTCCCTGAACATATTTTATTTTCCTATTACACCTTCAAACTTTTAATTTTTATCTATTTAACCTTCTCGAAAATATAATTATTTAATTTTTTTTCCATTTAATCTTCTAGAAAAATAAAAAATATTGGAATTTAGTCAAATAATTACATAATATAACTTCTTGTACATGTAAATATTTGTTTACATTTCAATAATGATAAATGAGGTTTGTCTATTTTTAGCGATATTATAAAGTATATAAATTTACTATGTTGTGATAATATTAAAAAAAGACTAAATTTTTTAAAAAATTATAATTTTTAGCGTGTTTCACGAATTTCCAATTTTTAAATTTTTAATACACCAGCTTTTAATTTTTTGCAATTTCAGACTTTTCAAATCAATTTTGAATTTTAAAAATTTGTGTTAAAATTGGAAAACACGCTAAATTTCATGATTTCTAAAGCCTTAAATGATTTTTTCAAATAATATGTAAAGTACATCACTTTTTATTTTAAATTAAAAAAATATTTAGGCTTAATATATTTTTGACCTCTAAACTTTACCCTTTTATTCCCTATGACCTCTAAACTATTTTAGTGTTCCATTTGACCTCTTAACTATTTTTTTTTTTATTCTATTTAACCTCATGTCAGCAAAGCCATGTCAGCAATTTTATCCACATCATCGCGCGTGGTGTGCACATTCCGAATGAGGAGTTAAATAGAACAAAAAAAAAGGAGTTAAGAGGTTCAAAAGAAGACGAAATTAGTTTAGAGGTCGCAGAGAATAAAATGGTATAATTTAGGGGTCAAATAATGTATTAAGCCAAAAAAGTTTGAGCCGGTTTGATCTAAACCGAACTTAAATTTGTAGATAAACTTGGTTGAGTCTGTCCTAAATATGCTCAAACTCATCCTGTTATTAAACTTACCTTGAATTGAATCAATTCATCGATTATTGAAATTGAATCTTTAAAAATATTCAAACTAAAATATCAATAATGTTGATGATATTGAATCAGAGACTCAGAAATTTTTCATAAACTGGATAAAAATATAAAGTTATATTATATAGTAATAATTTTATAAAGATTGACAAATAAAACCCAGACCCGAACTCACCTAGCAAGAGAAGATGCCAATGCCAAGGGCACATCAAAATGGCGCCGGAATGACTTGCAGACGACCCTACCCTCTTTTATAACCCACCAAAAGATAGATTAAGGGCAGCCTGTCCTTAATCCCAAAAGTAACTTTTCAACTAATTTTCCTTTTTTTCCAGTTGAAGAAAAAGTAAATTTCCTTTTTATTGTCACTCCTCCTATCACTTTAATACGTCACTAGTAAAATCTAAGCAGTAATTATTTTTTGTAATATTAATAATACAATAATAATATACTTTTGAAAAGAAACCTTTGTCCATCTTGAAGTCCCCTGACACGTGACAGCTCATAATCAGCATGGCAATTTCGTAGATAATCTGAAACTCCATGCCCTTTTTCAGAAATGTTAAACTCACTCACTATCCACAGTGACTCACTCAACCAACTAAACAAGAAGCTTAAGCTAACTTAGAATCCTTCGCGGTTTTTATCCCCCTCTCTCTCTACAAAAATCTGCATATCTATTTATCTAAACGTCGTCGCTTAATTAACTTGAAGCTTTGAAGCGGTTTCCCGGCATCGGAAAACCACTCATTATCTCAGCTCTCATGTTTTCCTAGTTTAAAAATGGGATGCGTTCATGGCAAGGCCACAACTTCCGGAGACCGACGACGGAGTCGTTCATCCGCCGCAGGATCTTCAAATCGTGACCGGAGCTCCGATGAACCTTCTGTTACAGTTAATGAGTCTGTTAATGCTGTTACAAGGACTAAGAAGGAAAGGCAGAGAGCTAAAACCGCCGGTGATTTACACGTGGAGGTTTTCCCGGCGGATAAACGGATTCCAAGGTCGCAATCGCCGGCGGCTACTCTTAGATATGAGCAGGGATGGCCGTCTTGGTTAATGGCGGTCGCCGGTGACGCCATCGGTGATTGGACTCCTCGGCGAGCTAACACCTTTGAGAAGCTTGAGAAAGTAAATAATTATGCTCCTTTTCATTTAAAATGATTATTATTTGTGACATTTGATATGACGTGGCAGCTTTTAATTAATACTGATGAGTTGTTAATTTGGTGATTAGATTGGGCAAGGTACGTATAGCAATGTATACAAGGCAAGGGATCTAATAACAGGAAAGATTGTGGCTTTAAAAAAAGTAAGATTTGATAATTTAGAGCCCGAGAGTGTTAAATTTATGGCCAGAGAGATTCTTGTTTTGAGAAGATTAGATCATCCTAATGTGCTTAAGCTTGAAGGTTTGGTTACTTCAAGAATGTCTTGTAGTCTTTATTTGGTTTTTGAGTATATGGATCATGATCTCTCAGGACTCGCTGCTCGCCAAGGAGTCAAGTTTAGTGAGGCTCAGGTACACTCTAATTCATGCTTTTCTGGATTAGATTCGGGTTCATTGAGTAAAGTAGAATTATTTGTGGTATTTGTGTTGTTGGGGAGTTAGTTTGGTGGTGTGGTGTGGATGGGTTCGTTCAGTTCGGGTATGTGTTTCTCAAGGTTGTTTCTTTAGCTTTTGGATGTTTAGTGCATTTTACTCTTTGATTACCCAAGCAGAATTATGTGGCTATGTCTATGTTTTTAGTTCAATTGCTGAAGTTCTTCGGTGTTATTACAAATACGAAGAATTTTCTACAGTAATTGGGCCCCATGTCTAGTAGTGTTTGTATTGACAGTTTTGTGGATTTTGTGCGCTATGATGTATGGAGCTTTCATATTTTTGTGTGATGTTTTGTATTGTTTTGTGGCTGAAAATTCACCGAAATTTCATAGCTTACATCATAACATGTGGAATCATAGCAATTACAGACATCCTTTGTTGTCTCTTTATATTTATATTTAAAGTAAATGTACCTTGTCTCTTTTGCCTTTTCCTAATCAACTTTTTGAATGTGCACAGATTCACAGAAAGATATAAATTAACTTCATAATTATTAATTTCTATGGCCTGAAATAGCTTTATGAGATTCACTTGATTAAATATGTTTTACATTATGTTAGTTCAATTGAAGTTTTTATTTTGCAAGATAAGCGGAACAGGAAATATAAGCTATCATATATATTTACTTGACATTCAGGCAATGTCACAGCTAGACCAAACTATTAGTCCAGAACCTTATTAGTTCTATTAATTAATTATCTATAATAACTTAACGAGATAGTTACTCAATCAGTCAGGCTGAATTATCTTTTCTATTTTTCATTAAAAGACAGGCATTTTAAATGTTGCGGATAAAAAATCTAATAGCTTTCCTACTTTTTACTGCTGTTTATGCTCTTAGAAGTCCCAGTGCGCTTTTTATGAGCAGTGCTGTGGGATTAATGCGTGGTTTAGTTGAACTAAGAAGCCTTTGGAGGCATAAGAGAGAAACTTTTAGTGTTTTATTTAGAACGAATTAAGTGATTATCTCGCACAATTCTCTAGTTCATACTACAAAGTTGCAACTGTATTTAGTCTCTGCTTCCAAGAGGCCAAAGTGTTGTTTTCCCTTCAGATTAACAGTTAAACTAGGAACTGTTTAGTCTGCGAGAGAGGTGATATTGTTATAGCATTGAAGTCCCCTTTTCATATACTCCATAATCTTAATGCATATTAAAAATATAGTTTTGACTGCATGTGGAGCATATATTGTTTGATATATTGTATTTGGAATTCTCAACTATGCAAAGCCTGACTAGTGTCTTGCTGAAAAGAAAATAATCTCTTTCATATTAGTTCTTCTTAAGGTATAGTAGTACCTTTTTATTTAACTTTTCTCTGTGCCCTTCAGTGTTCTGGCTGACTGATATACGGTTTTTGCTATGTTCTTCTTTGTAGGTCAAGTGCTACATGAAGCAATTGCTAGCTGGCATTGAGCACTGCCACCGTCAAGGTGTCTTGCATCGGGACATCAAGGGTTCCAATCTGCTTATTGATAATGAAGGGGTTCTAAAAATTGCTGATTTTGGACTGGCGACTTTCTTTGATCCTGATCGAAAAGTTCCCATGACCAGTCGAGTTGTGACCCTTTGGTACCGTCCTCCTGAGCTTCTTCTGGGAGCTACCTATTATAGTGTTGGTGTTGACCTTTGGAGTGCTGGCTGCATTTTGGCAGAGCTACTTGCTGGGAAGCCAATAATGCCTGGTCGTACAGAGGTACTGTTCTGTTAATGTTTAGCAGGTTTAATGATCTCTTTACAGATCATTCCTTGTGCTGAAATGATGATGTGGTACTGCTAAGGTCCTTTGTCCACGATGAGTCTTGACTACACATGGTCATGATTTGATTAATATGCTCTAAGAAATCTGTGATCAATCTCATGAAATTCTCCTGATAAAATTTCCACTTGCTGGAATATTTTAAAGATTGAAATTTTCTAGGAAACTCATGCTGATGCAACAAAATTAATATCTTGCTTTCTATTTGATTTTTTGCAGCATTATCCTATTTGTCTTTTTTTCATGCCATTTCTGTCTAAGCAAGTTCATTGTTGACTTTCTGTTCATTTATTTTCGTGCTCAGGTTGAACAACTTCACAAGATATTTAAGTTATGCGGCTCCCCATCCGAGGAATACTGGAAGAAATCGAAACTTCCTAATGCAACGCTGTTTAAACCTCAGCAGCCGTATAAACGCTGTTTATCAGAAACCTTCAAGGATTTTCCTCCTTCTTCACTACCTCTGATGGAAAGTCTTCTTTCAATTGATCCCGATAATCGTGGCACTGCCACTTCAGCTCTAAATAGAGAAGTAAGTGATGTTGACCAAGAAAAATGGACAAAACTAATTGCTTACTATTTTTATACAAAGGAACATTTACGTGCTTGCTACCAAGTATGATGTTTGTGTTTTCTGGTCAAAATCGGCTTAATGTAGCTGTCCTCAAACTAGCATGTCAATTGACATTCAACGGTTTGTGAGTGTAACTATGTAATTGGTTTTCTGAATTCAGTTCTTTACTACTGAGCCTCTTGCTTGTGAGCCATCAAGTTTACCCAAGTATCCTCCTAGTAAAGAAATGGATGTGAAGTTGAGAGAAGAGGAAGCAAGAAGGTTTGCTTATTCTTTCCTCACTTCTAGTCTATTTGTTATTGGATTCATCTCAATTACTTGCTGACAGTTAATACTAATTTTATTTTGTACCTCAGGCAAAAAGGCCTAAGCGGAAAATCAAATGCTGTTGATGGTGCTAGAAGAGTTAGAACTCGCGATCGGGTTGGTAGGGCCGTTCCAGCCCCAGAAGCCAATGCAGAAATGTCATCAAATTTAGATGTATGTAAACTACAACTTTATTCAATGACCGGATAGATAAGTTGTTTCTCACATTATTTATTAATCGTCCTAGATAATAACCAAACGAAGAGTAAAATTTTGTCATTTTACATTCTTTACTACCGGAAAGGGTTCATTTAGGAAATTAGTAGCCCCTAGGGTATAGATTCGCCGCAACTATCAGTAGTGATGCCTCATCTTTGACAATCATACTGTAGTCTAATTGGTCTATCAAGTTGCTACTCTTTTCACCATCCTTACCAAAAGTGTTGAATCATGGATTCAAAGGGATTTAGTCATCAGGACATCGTAATTTTTCACCTGATCATTATAGGCTAGTTAGTATGTGAGAGAGAATTGGTCTGTCCTAGCATTATTATCTTTTGATGTATAGCATTACATTTATACTCTATGCCTGCAATTTTACATGTAAACGTTGACTTAAATTTCCATACATTGCAGAGATTGAGAGTGATGGCTCAAGGAAACCCTAAGAGCAAGAGTGAGAAATTTCCACCACCTCATCAGGATGCAGCAGTCGGACATCATATAGATTCATCACATAAAGGCCCTGTATCATTTGGTGCAACTGATACTTCTTTTAACTCGTCTATATTCGATTCAAAATCTTCATCATCCATTAAAAGTGCGGAGGCTGTCGGGGGCCCTTCCGGAAGAAGAAAAAACAATAAGGAAGATCCCAAGATGGCTCCATCGCGGAAGTTCATCCGTCAATTTAATCAGTCCTCAATAGGACTATCATTGGATCTGTTATTCAAGGGTAAATCTGAGGTTTTTGGCAGCCGGAGGTAGAGAAAGAAGTTGTTATGTTGCAAATTTTTTTCTTCAATTAGATGCTCAATTTTCGTGGTGGGGCTTCAATATTTTTGGTTATTTCCCATATTTAATTATTGTTCTCATTTATTATATAAATATTGGGTGTATAATCCACGCAACAGAGGTCCCAGTGACTGTGTATAATCTGCCACTTCTCTTGTACAGCTATTTTAAGAAGCAAGTGCTTCTTCAAGTCAGAATGAAAGTGGTTTTGCTCCAACATGTTGCGTGTTCGTCAAGTTATCTGTCTTTTTAATTATTATTTTTCATAAATGATATCTAGTGTTCGGTTTTCATATTAGGAGTAGGGCTGTGCACGAACCGAACAAGACTGGGAAACTGAATTGAACCGAATGGAAATTCGTTATTTGGTTCGGTTATTCGGTAAAAATAATTTGATTTGTTTCTAGGCTTAATTACTTAAAAACCACCCACCTTGTAATTTTTTTTCATTTATACCATGATTTAGGAAAATTTTCAATTGTACCATATTTTTGATTTTTATGTTTCATCTCTACCCTCATGAGTTGAATTGACTTTTTTTTTTTGAAAAAAAAGTTTAAATTAGTCCTTCATTTTTAACTTATATTCTAATAAAACGTTAACGATAATCATTTATGTATCTTGTTTTTAATATTTTCCTCTTTAAATTAATAAAATTATTAAAAAAATTACTCTTGAGGTACAAACGAAACATAAAAATCAAAAATAAGGTACAAATGAAAATTTTCCTAGGTCGTGGTATAAATGAAAAAAAGTTATAAGGTGGGTGGTTTTTAAGTAATTAGGCCTTGTTTCTATTTAGGTAAAGTTTAGTGTTCGGTTTTTTGTTTGATTTGGACATTTTGAAAACTGAAAAAACAAACAAACCGAACTACAATATAAAAAAATATAAAAAATAAAAATAATAATAAATATTACTACATTATGTTCCTGATTCTTTTAGAAATATTATGTTTTTTATTTTAGTATAAAAAATAATATTAAAGACTTTTTTTTTATAATTAGGGAAAGAGGGAGTGTTTGTGGGAGAAATCGACCTAGCAGATCGCTGCTCAATGCTTATACCATTTGAGTTATAACTCATTGGTAACATTAAACACTTAAAAAATAAGAAGGTTGAAAAATGATCATTATATATAGTTCGCATCTCTTACAAGCAACTTATGTATTTCGGATCTTGATAATAACTCTAACATCTTTTTTTTATGAATAACTCTAACATCTTAAAAACAGAAAATTATATAGGCTAACCTTGTGTCATGTCATTCGTGCAAGTAGGGATTAGCATTCGGTCGAAACAGAACCGACCACCCTTTAACCGAATTAACCGTTCCGAATAGCCAAAATTAAAATGACCGAATAAGATGTTTAAAACCGAACTAACCGAATAGTCAAAACGAAACCAACTACCATTAACCGAATTAACCGTTCCAAATAGCCAAAATCAAAATGACCGAATAAGAAGTTTAAAATCGAACCGACCGAATAGGTCAGTTAATTCGGTCGGTTAAAACCGACAAAACTGCGAGAAAAAAATTCAAAAATTTGGTTATTTTGGTCAGTTCGGATAATTTATTTATAATTCAAACCGAACTGATAACTGAAAAAACGAATTTTTTTAATTTTAAAACTGAATTGACCGAACTAACTACTTTAATCAAATCAAATCTACCGAAATTCATCGCTTTGGTCGGTTAATTCGGCCAATCGATTTTTTTTATCACCCTACGTGCAACAAACCAATAGTGCATTAGTATATGAAATATTTAATAAATAAAAAATTGATTATAAATTTTTATAATTTCAAATGCTAATTAATTTGTTGTAAATTACAATATAACACAACTATTATGTAGGATAAATTCTCTTTAAAAACTTATCAAAGAACACAAAAAACATAAACAGTATTAAATTAAAATGTAAACAAATTAGAGAAAATTAGGGAATTACATAAAGGCTTAATTACTTAAAAAAACCCCACCTTTAATCTTTATCTCGTTTATACCCTGACCTAGAAAAACTGTCATATATACCCTTGACGTTGTCATTATGTTTCGCCTCTACCCCAAATTTCAAAAAAAAGATGATTTCCTAAAAACAACTAAATTTAAGGGTTATTTTATACCTTTTTCTATTAAAAAATGTACAAAATAATACTTCATCTTTAAAAACGTTTAAATAAATCCTAAAATTAATTAATTTTTTTAATTTAAATAAAATAAATAAATAAAATAAAATATTTTTATTAAGTCCTATTAATAACCGTACTTCTATTTAGAAAACCCCTAATATTTTTTTTTTATTTTTACGGAAATAAGCTCCTTCCTCCATGGACTCCTCCATCCATGGAGGAAGGAGCTGCTCCTTCCTCCATGTGAGGAAGGAGCTCGCACTGCTCCTTCCTCACATGGAGGAAGGAGCAGCGTGCTCCTTCCTCCATGAGGAAGGAGCAGCGTGCTCCTTCCTCCATGAGGAAGGAGCAGCGTCCTCCTTCCTCACATGGAGGAAGGAGCAGCGTGCTCCTTCCTCCATGAGGAAGGAGCAGCGTGCTCCTTCCTCCATGAGGAAGGAGCAGCGTCCTCCTTCCTCCATGAGGAAGGAGCAGCGTCCTCCTTCCTCATGGAGGAAAGAGCTACGAGCTCCTTCCTTCCATGGAAGGAAGGAGAAGCTCAGGAGGAGCTATTTTTTTTTCAATTTTTAAAAAAAAAATTAAAAATAGATTTTAAAATTAAAGTACGGTATTATATTGAAATTAATTAGTCTGATGTAAAAAAATTTACGGTTTTTTATATTTAACAAATTATTGATAACTAATATAAATTAAATTATTATTATTAGTTGAATTTTTTAAAGAAGAAAGTGTTTTTGTATAATTAATAACATTGACGTGTAATTAGAATATATGCTAAAAATGAAGGATTATTTTAAACTCTTTTTCAAATGAAAAGAGGTCAATTTAATACCTCGAGGGTAGAGGCGAAACATAATGACAACGTCAAGGGTATATGTGACAGTTTTTCTAGGTCAGGGTATAAACGAAATAAAAATTAAAGGTGGGGGTTCTTTAAGTAATTAAGCCTTACATAAATAAGTAAAATAATAGCAAATACCTACCGCAATTTGTGGACTTAACTTTCATACCTAACCGCCTCAGCCAATTACTTTTATACCCTGATTTATTTATTTTTATACCTAAATAATACTCCACGTGTTTTCATTGTAACAAACTTCTTCTTTCTCCTCAAAACTTTCAGCTCATCTTTTCTTTTCTTTTTCAGATCTCAAAATCACGAATTCCCTCTTCAATATTTTGTCAGATTCACTCGATATACTGCTACATTATTCAAATTCATTCATTACGATCATCAATAACTACGAATTCAGCAAAAAAAAAAACGGTAAAAATTTGTTCAATCGATTTGTTTTACAGTTTTAGTATGTTTAATTAGGTTTCGGAGATTTTTCGAACATTAACGCAATAAAATCTATATAACAGTTGCAAACTGTTTCATTCGTTTATTTTTTTATCGTTTTTTATATTATCAGATTCATATAATTTCTGTTTTATTTTATACGTGTTTACAACAGTTGATAACAAGTGCAATGATATGTTTCATGAAAACTGATTTAAATTAAAAACGTATAGATCTGTTGCAAACTGTAAAAACTAAACAAAACAGTTTATAATTATATAAAATAAAATATAGTACAGTTTCTAATAGTATCAAATAAATTATAACAGTTTCAATGTGTATAAACCTAATTTTTAAATAAAATTTAATTTTATATCAAATATTTTTTATATTTTAAAGTTTAAAGCAGTTGCATATGTAATTTACATGTGTTTGCAATAGTTGACATTAGTTTAAATGTTATTTACATGAAAATATATCTATTGTAGGTTTAAATGTTGACATTAGTTTAAATGTTGATTGACATTAGTTTAAATGTTAGTTGATATTATTTAATATTAGTTTAAATGTAAGTTTACACGTGTTTATAATAGTTGACATTAGTTTTAATCAGTATAATTTTGATTTTTTAATTATTTATAGTTTTTTATATTATCAGATTCATACAATTTCTGTTTTATTTTATATGTGTTCACAATAATTGATAACAGATGCAATAATCTAAAAACTAAACAAAACAGTTTATAATTATATAAAATAAAGTATAGTACAGCTTCTAATAGTATCAAATGAATTATAACCTAAGTAGCACGGAAACGGAAACGGGAAACGGAAACGATACGAAACGGACACGGGGAAACGAAAGTTTTTCAAAATGAAGGACACGAAACGTGGGGGAAACGTGTAAATAACAAAAATTTAGGGATATATTTATAAAAATATTATTTAAATATTTATGATAATTAACAAAATAATTCAATTTAATGTACTAAATATTTAAAATTTTATAAATATATAAAAAATATAATACAATTCAACACAAATAAGTATATTTGTTATATTGTGGGCAATGCGAATGTAAAATTTATGGGTAACTAGTTAGATTTTTTTATTTGTGGGTAAGAATTTTAAATTTTTTACAAATTTTAATTTTTATTATTTACAGAAACGGCCCGAAACGTTTCGTACGGGTGTCCACGAGTTTCCGGTTTCCGAAACGGGAAACGCAACTTTATCGAAGTTTCAATGTGTTTAAACCTAATTTCTGAATAAAATTTAATTTTATATAAAATATTTTTAATTATTATAAAGTTTAAAACAGTTGCATATGTAGTTTATATGTGTTTACAATAGTTGATATTAGTTTAAATGTTATTTTAGATGAAAATATATATATTGTTGGTTTAACTGTTGATATTATTTTAAAAGTTAGTTTACATTAGTTTAAATGTTAAATGACGTGCGTTTACAATAGTTGACATTAGTTTTAATCAGTAAAATTTTGATTTTCTAATTGTTTACAATGAGTTACAATCGATTATAACAGTATCTATATTATTTACTATTTTAATTTTTACTTCAGGAATGGAAGATTTACAGATTTTATTACAATATGATGACTGATGGGAAGATGATTCATCTTATTCAAATTATAGAGTATCTGGAATTATATTACCAAAGAATTGTAACTTCACAAATCTTGTTGATATTATAATCTCTACTGAAATGAAGATCCAGCTTAAACAAAATATATTAGTTATTAAGTACAAAATCAGTGATGATCGTCCTCCAATAAGTATTGAAGATGATTCAGGTCTTACATTCTACAAAGAGCTTAAGAGAAAAGATAATGACATCACAAAATATAGAATATGTGTAACATTAGAGAAAAAGAGGAAAAAAGTCTATTCTAGTGAGACATAAAATGCAACTGTAAACCAAGATAACATGGAATTGGTTTTACAAAATAACATGTTGTCTATGGAAGGAGAATTTTCAGCATTAAGAGAGACATCAGAGAATAGCATGAAATGAGTATTACACGAAGAACGAAATGCTAGCTGCTTATGAAGACATAGTCTATCCAATTGCAAACGAAGAAACATGGGATATTCTAATAGAAATAAAAAAATCAAGTTGTTCTAACAACAAAGGGAAAGGTTAAAGCAGGTAGACCAAGAAAAAGAAGGATCAAAGGACCAAATGAAAAGTCAAGCAAAAACAGATGTGGAAGATGTGAAAAATATGGTCATAATAAGAAGACATGTAGAAATCATCCAAAAAATTGATACAATTCTTGTTTTTATTTTTTAATAGTTTTGAACAATTTTAAATAATTTTTTCTTATTGAATTCATTGTAAGACAATTTACATAATAGCTTTGAAAAAGTTACAATCAATTTCTTTATATAATATAATTTTTAGATCAGTTGCAAACTGTATATAACAGTATATAAAACAGTTAAAACTTATAGAACAAATCAAAATGAAAAAGGTTTGTATACTGTTATATACAGTTTGCAGCTATTATAAACAATATTATATACAGTTTGCAATAGTATAGATGTCAGTTTAAAATGAAATATAAATGTTTATATAACAATTGCATACGGTTTACAAAACAATATTTACTAAAATTGTCAAATGTAATAACAGATATAAAGATACAAAATCAAACAATACAAAAATATAAAAATTACGTATTGTCATATAAAACTAAAAATAATTGTTCAACAAAAAAAAAACAACATCAAACAAAGTATTCCAAAACTAACTAATCAGACACATAACCACTGAAATTCTTCCACAAACCATACATGTATAAATTTGTAGCATATCTTCTTAGGTAGAAATCAATCAGTTTCAAACGGATTCTAAAAGCAGTTTCAAACATTTCATAAAAAAATTAAATTAGTTATAAAAACAGTTTAAAATAGTTTACAAAGTTTTCAACAGTTTATAAAGGTTTCAAACAAACAATTTACAACGATTTTTAAAAACAGTTTCAAACGGTTTACAATAGTTTCAAACGTATGAACAAAAATTATCAATAAAAATTAATACATAAAAAAATAAAAAGAGGAAGAAGAAGATGCAGAATAAGAGGACATGGCGTTGGCAGTGGCAAATATAACCATTTTTCAAAGACAATTTATAAAAGAGTTTAAAACGATTTGAAAACATACTTTTCAGCCATTTTTAAAGACATAAAGGTTTCAAACAACTTCAAATACATAATTTGCAACATTTATCTAAAACAATTGAAAAATACAGTTTCATACAGTTTACAACAGTTTCAAACATATGAACAATATTGTCAATAAAAATTAACAGATAAAAAAATAGAAAGAGTAAGAAGAAGATCCAGAATAAGACGATACAACAATGGTGATTGCAGAACGGCCAATTTTTTTGAGACGAATACGGATAATTTTTTCATCGGTGATTTTTTATTTGCTTCGTTATAGTTTGTGTTATATATCAGAATTATTAGATGAAAAATAAAAAATTAGATTGAATTTGTTAAGAAATACCATTAAAAGGAATAAAAGAAGAACAAAATCACAGAGAAAGAAAAAAGAAGAAGAAAAGGAAGAAGACGAAGAGAGAAAAAGAGGAAATAGAAAAAGAGAAAAAGGAGGGAAAAGAAGAAAAGATGTGTAGCTGTCACAATGAGGTATTTTTACAAATAAAAAAAAGCTTTAATTGAGGTAGGCACAAAAACAATACATAATAGGAGTAAAAACATAAAAATTCAAAATTGAGATATTTAAAATAAATAAATATATAAAGGGAGTATTTTGTGCAAATTCCTCAACAAATTTGAACTTTTCGTGTCTTATGATGAAATTGGGCCCAACGGCCCATAATTAATGATATCTTATAATCAACAAAAGAAATAAGGCTAAATGTAGTTTGGTCCCTAAATTATACGATTTTGATTCATTAAGTCTCTCAATTTCTATTTAACTTTTTTTAGATCTCTAAACTTTTGTTTTTTATTTCGTCCAGTGCTTAAACTTTCGTTTTTTAGGCTCATTTGGTCTTTGAATAGATTTCCATAATAAATTAAAAAATAAAAATTTAAAGACCTGAATAACTCAAATAAAAGTTTAAAAATCTGATAAATCAAAACAATAAATTGAAGAAGAGAACGCATGGGGAAGCCGCAGAACAGACGAGACGAAATGGAAAATTCTGAGTTGTTCACTCTTTATTCCTTCACTCTTGAAATTCCCTTCATCTTTTCCTTTACCAATCACTGCATTTTCTTCTCTCTTTTTTCTCTACTCCTTCACGAAAATATTAAATTGTAGTTTCTTTAACTTCCCCATGAAGTTGTCTCTCACACTCCTTCACTACAACTTTAACTCCACTCCCCATTCTTTTCGTCTCTTCACAACACTCGCTTATTTTCTCTCCGTCTCCGTCTCTGTTTGATTTTGGTTTTGCAATGGCGAGTCACACTGATACTCCTAAAAATCACATTGAGAATCTCAGGAAAACAAGGTTTTCTATCGGCGGAAATGAAAATCCATTGGCTTGCATGCTTGACAAGGCTGTTGAATATCTCTCCGCTGAACTCTACGCTAAGGACGTTCACTTTCTCATGGAGCTTATTCAGGTACTTTTCCTTTCTTTGTTTGTTTCTCGAGAAAATGCAGGGTAATAAATAGTTTTAGTTGGGTTTTTGACATTTTTGTGTCTCATAGATTATGATTTTTAGTTAGTTTTTAAAAATAAAGGATTTATTTGTACTTTTTTGAATAAAAAAGAATTTAATTTCATGTTTAGACTTAATTAATTGAATGATTTCATCATTTAAGTAAAAAAATTAACAAAAATTAAAATATTGGGGTACAATTGAAAATAAAAATTTAAAAGTGGGTAAAATTGACAAATTTCCAACGTCAGGGTGGAATTGAAAAAAAGTTTAAAGGTGAGGGGTTTTTGAGTGATTAGGCCTAGAATAAAAGACTTCTAAAGCTGTTTTATTTTTCATTTCACAATTTTAATATTTCCAAAAAAAATTATGAATTCCAAAATTTTATTTAATGATACAACTATTTGTTCATCGACAAATAAAACTAGAATAAATTAGGGTCAATGTGTCCCCTAAACTTGTGATACGGGGTCATCTAATTTAATTTATACTTTTTTGACCAACTAACCCCAAAATTCTTTACTTTTGGGTCAAATAACTCCATAATTGTATTTTTAAAACACGTAAAATACAAATCAGAGATGAGAGATGCAAAAAAGCAATTAGATACTTCCCTAATTGTTGCGATTTAATTATTTTAAATCTATTTTTTGAAATAAAAATATAAATTATGGGGTTATTTGACCTAAAAATGAAGAGTTTTGGGATTAGTTGTTTAAAAAAATATAAATTGGATTAAATGACTCCGTATTATAAGTTCAGAAGGTACGCTGATCCTTTGTTTAAAAACTATTTGTCCAAATTCTCAAAAACTAATTGAAAACAAAAAAAATCATCAAAATGAATTATTTTGATGGATCTTTTTATGATTATTTTATTTTTTACACAATAAATCTTACTTTATTCATTTATTTGGATGAAATTTCATCAAATTTATCCGACGGTGAAATAGATAAATTATGCTAAAAACAAAGTATTTATAGCATTTCTCTATATTTTAATTAAAAATTTATGGTGCCTCGTAGTTTGTGTTGTTAAAATTGAACAAATGATCAATTCACCCCCTCAACTTAGCATAAAATATCAAATGAATCATTTTAGTTTTTAAACAAATGATTTCCCGAATTTGACAAAAAAGATCACATCGCACCTCCCCCAAAGAATGAAACACACTCTCCAATTTTGAATGATAAAAAGATCAAAATAATACTTAATATTTCTTTTATTTTTTGGTTTAATATTCAATAATTTTTATATTTCAATTTTATCTCTTATATTATAAAACTTCAAAATCAATTTATTTTTTAATTAAAAAATTAAGGACCAAAATTTCCTTTTTTTTCTTCTTCTTCTTCCTGTCTTCCACTTGATCCCTTCAACCGTTTCTTCCATTTTTTCTCATCTCATTCTTCTTCTTCTTTTTTTTCTCTTCCCTTCCACCAATCTCCTTCCCACCGGCGTCCTATTATTGTCACAGTGACGAGAATAGCCCAGTTCTCGTATGAGAACAGATTCGTGCTCAGTCACTGAGAACGATCATTTGTTCTCAGTGACTGAGAACTGAGAACAATCATCCGTTCTCAATGCACTGAGAACGACATGGCCGGTCGCCGGCGGCTATTTTCGGCGGTGGCAAGGGTTCCCGGTGGCGGCAAGTGTTTCCGTTGATTAGTTTTAAATAATTAATTAGAATAATTAGATTTAATTAGAATTTTACTTAGATTCAATTAGGTTCAATTAGTATTAAATTTGAATTAATTAGGGCTAATTTCTTTTAATTAGGTCATACACTCTTCTTTTTTGTGTAAAAAGGGTGAATTTGATTCGGTCTGGTAAGTTGCGGGTTGAATTGATTCGGTTTTGCCAAGTTGCGGGTCTGTTTGATCCAGTTTCGTTCAAAATAACTCATTTGATATTTCGTGTCTAGTTTAGGGGGTGAATTGATCCTTTATTCTGTTAAAATTTGATGAACCGCACAAACTAGCATCAGAAGTTGAGTGAATTGTCGTTACTACTTACTGGAAGAAAAGTTAATGGAATCAGAAAAATTGCGTCTCTTTATAACTGAGCCTAAACCCATTTACATACACCTTTTACTGGCCCAAATAATGTGAACCTGGAACTGTGTTGGTCCCATTTTTTAGCAAGCCCATTCATAAGCTTTTTTCATAAGCTAAACTGCATATAGTCATGCAATTTCCAACTTCAAAATGAAATTCTATTAGGGTACCGTATAAATATTAGCTAAACTGTCTTATCAATAATCAAATTTTGGGAAAAATTATAATGTTTTTGATTTAAATAATAATGCAAATGAAATTAGCTAAACATAACAATTTCAAACACTCTATTTATATAAAAAGAAATTAAATTAGATGTTGATTAATAGAGTGTGAATATATGGAATAATCTAGGCTTTCGGAATATTATAAATTACTCTATAAATAAGGTAGAAAATTTAAGGTATTTATATAATAGGCACATGCAATGCTTAAAGAGTAAAACTAGCAATAAAAATAGCTAAAATACAAGGAAAAATGAGCCTAAACGAGAGTAACTTCATCAATTGGTAATTCACCATTGCCATTTGTATCTTCATCCGAATTCTCCTCTTTATGCACTTTATTATTATTCCCATTACATATAGGCAATACTGAGACTACAGTATGTGCCTTATTCATTTCTTCTGCCTTTTCTGCTACGTTTTCTTCCTTTACCATTTTCTTCTTGTCCCTGTAAATTCCATATAGTACCAATTGCATTGCTCCAAATATGATTCCGAAAATGTTCGGAAGCTGTGATTGAAAATTTGTCGGTCATCATAAAATTATAAGCTTTTTATTTATTGGCATAATATATATTCGGTTCTTGCATTTCTAATTTTATAAACATTGGGCCCTAAATCATAAAAAGTGTCAACCGAGTCAATTCAGACAGGAAGCACCAGATTTAAAGACGCAATGTCAACAAAAATAAAAGTGTTTGGAATAAATTTTAATAAAGTTAAAATATGGAAACAAATGAAAAACAATTATTCCAAAGTCGGGAATACATTCTACAGTTTCATAATGAAAAAATCTAATGTCTATAAAATTGAAAATGTTTGGACTCTATATTGACAAATAAAAGTGTAGCGATTCTATGCCAAAAAAATGAACAACTATAAGGACCCAAATATATAAATGAGCAAATTTATCATTTCAGAAAATTCTTTGAACAACTCACCGCAATGTACAAATCTTTTTGTAGGAGACCATAGAGCAGCCACATTATTGCACTCAATGTCAGGCAAATTGATAAAGCAAGCGGCATGAACTGCACACTTTTGGTTCGTATCACTACCCTCTGTACATATTCACATATATACAAGAAATATTAGCTTCCCAATAATGACTAAATAAACTTAATTAACTAAAATTCAATAAATGAAAAACAAATTCAATAATATTGAGGGTTAATAACCCACATGGTTCCAAACTTTTGCCTCTAGTTTCAATTTAATACAAAAACTTCACTTTGTATAAATATAGTACCGTAAATTTAATTTATATTTCGATGATGGTTCTTGAATAAATTCAGACTAACATATGTTGATGTGAGATAAATCTCGTTATCTTCAAATATTACATCGATGGACGTATATCTGAACTTGGCCAAGTACCGTCGTCTTAAAAATAAATTAAATTTACAGTACCATTTTAATACGAATTAAAATTTTTGTATCTAGTTGATGCTAGGAGCAAAGATTTGGTATCAAACAAGGCTAATAACCCTAATATCGTCCTTACAATTACGCTTAAAGGAGCAGCAAACAAAACTGCAGAAACTACAACACAAAACCATCCCACAATGTGAATCCGAATCGATCCTTTCGCAAAGAAAGTCGTAAGAGCAACAATAGCCAAAAATCCGCAAAAATTCATCAGAAATAATAGCTGTAAAGCTAAAATCTGCAATTTTCACATCACATAAATTAGATACTCCAATTTAAAATGAAAATTAACTAATGAGTAGTAAATTTTCTTGCATAATACCTTAGGTTTTTTTGGTGCATACAAAATGTAGCAGATAATGTAGATTATTTCTACTAGACAACCAACAGAATTTATGCTGAGAAGAAGATATTCCTCAGATTTAAGCATAGCATAGTAAATCCAAAGCATGCAACTAAACAGTCCAACCAAATACGGAATCGAATGAAACCCTTCTGTTGATTTCTTTTTGTAAACCCTAATAAATGTTGGCCTGCAAATTTATATTTATCACAATTATATATACGTTTACATTCTTATATATTTTAACTTTGTAATATAAATATCAGATAAGCTAAAATCATACTCACATAGGTGCAAGAAGGATATTAAACTCCCTAGGTCATTAGGGTTACCTCAAATTACAAAATGATCACTAAACTTCATTTTGTTACAAAATGGTCACTAAACTATACCTTTTGTTACAAAGGGGTGTCACTCATATAAAACGCACCGTTTTCAAGCTAATATTATTACAAAAAGAACACTAAACTTTTCATGAATTACAAAAAAGTCATTGAATTATACTTTTTATTACAAAAAGGTCACTGAACTATGTCCCTTATTGTAATTTTGGCTTGCCACGTATGCAAAAACATTGTGTTTTATATGAGTGACACCCCTTTGTAACAAAAGGTATAGTTCACTGACTGTTTTATAACAAAATGAAGTTTAGTGATTATTTTGTAATTCAAGGTAATCTTAGTGACCCAGAGAGTTTATTATCCGGTGCAAGAAACATCAAGATAGAAATGATGTTGCCTAAAACAAAGAAAATTTTCACATTATTAACTAGAAATTAAATTGACAAAGAAAGGATAATTTACACAAATCACTCAAAAGTGCTATTGTGTTATGTTTTTACCTCACAATTTTAATTTTGACAATAATCTCCCAAAAAAATGAAAAACTTTTCACAAATCCCTCATAACCCAAAATAAGCTGCTTTTAACATAAAATAAGACAATAATGCCCCCTTCTTCATATAACAATCGTCAATGGCCATATATCAATTACCACTTCTCTGAAAAGAACTCTCTAAACACTTTTTATCTCTCAAACAGAATCTTCACATGAAATCCGACGCTTTAAAACAGAAACTCTAGACATTGCCGACGATCATCCTGCCAGCGAGGTAGATAACGGTAACAAATTGTTGGAGACTCTGAAATTATTTTGTTTGAAGATGAAATCAGTTGACTTTTGGAAGTTTATCACGATGAGGAAGAAAATAATCGAGGTTTTACGAAGTCAGATTTCATTAGCGTTATCGGAACGTGTTGATCCTTGTAGATTCGTGTTACAAGCTATATGAGAGGTTTTTCCGGTGGAAAAAAGGTGTTATAAGAGCATAAATGATTTAGGCTGGGCTTGTGGTTTGACTCTGGAGAATTTGATTCCGGTTGTTGTTGACCCGGTGATTGGAAAATCAAGACTATCAATGACGCCGAATGTTAAGCGGAGGCATTTGATTACTTTTGGTATTGTTAATAAGAAGGATGTTGATTTGTATATAAAGCTTGCTGTTGGTTCTTCTTGGCATAAACAGATGCCTAAACTTGCTGTTTCTCTTGGTTTGTGTTCTAGAGTTTGTTTTCAATTTTTGAATAATAAATGATAGATTAATTATATATGAGTTTTTGTTGGTAGTTTCATTGGTACTTGCATGAATTAATGTAAATATTGAAAAGAGATGAATAATAATAACAATAGGACTTCTACCAAAAATTCCCATTTTGTACTTTTAATCTATGGCAATTGGACTTGAAAAAGAGAAAATAGGTTTTTGTTGTTCATCAATGAGTAAGCAGTACGTATTTATAGAAAGTAACAATAGGACGAAGAACCATATTCATATGGACCAATTTTAATAGGGATGTGGACATTATGAAAGACTTGTTTCGATTATATTGGTAGAGTTCATTCACCACTTGCAGAAATAAAGATCATTTAGAAACTTCAACACAATATAACTAAATCTTTTCTAACATTTACCATTAAATAAATTAAAATTGCTTGAGACTATCAAATAAATTGTTTTTAGTTTATGTGAAGATTTGACATTAAGCTTTGTTGAGTTTAAATTAAATTGATATAGGTTCATATAAGGTTCACATCAGGTTGATTTTTGATTTTATAAACTATCAAATACATTTTATTTAAAAAAGATATTCAATTTATATATATATTAAATCTCAAAATTTATCTATATAAAATATATGTTAAGATTATAAAGACCAGTAAGAGAAATTTATAAAAAAAATGAATTAAGATAGTTCAGTTGATATAGCTTCACATTCGGTTAACATCAAGTAGATTTTCGGTTTTATAAACTGTCAAATACAATACACTCAAAAGAGATATTCATATATTACGCTAAATTTCAAAATTTTCTCTATATAAAATGTCATTTAAAATTATAAAGAACAGCAAGACAAATTTTATTAAAATTAAATTAAACTAGTTCAGTTGATATACGTTCACATCCGGTTCATATCAAGTTACTTTTCAGTTTTGTAGACTATCATTACATTTCACTTAAAAATAGTTATTCATTTCTTATAATAGACTACATCTCAAAATTCTCTCTATATAAAATATCAGATAAGATTGTAAGAACAACAAGACAAATTTTATAAAAAAAATGAATTAAGATGGCTCAGTTGATATAGGTTCATATCAAGTTTACATCGAGTTGATATTTTGTTTTATAGACTATCAAATATATTTCACTTAAATGAGATATTCAATTTGTATTTCACACTAAATTTCAAAATTTATCTATATAAAATGTCATTTAAGATTGTAAAGAGCAGGTAGACAAATTTTATTTAAAATTAAATTAAGGCAGTTCAGTTGATATAGGTTGACATCCGTTTCACATCAGGTTGATTTTTTATTTGTATTTTATCAAACAATATATTCAGTTTGTATATTATACCAAATCTTAAAATTATCTCAATATAAAATGTCAGTTAAGATTGTGAAAAACAGTAAGACAAATTTTATTAAAAATTGAATTAAGGTAGTTCAGTTGATAGGTTCACATCAGGTTCACATCAGGTTAATTTTTGATTTTATAAACCGTCAAATACATTTCACTTAAAAGAGATATTCAGTTTGTATATTACACTAAATATTAAAATTCTCTCAATATAAAATGTCAGTTAAGATTGTAAACAGCAGCAAGACAATTTTTACTAAAAAATGCATTAAGGTAGTTCAATTGATATAGCTTCACATCAAGTTAACATCAGGTTGATTTTCAGTTCTATACAATGTCAAATAAAGTACACTTAAAAGAGATATTGAATTTGAAAATTACACTAAATTTCAACTCTCTATATAAAATGTCATTTAAAATTGTACAGAGCAACAAGACAAAATTTTATTAAAAATTGAATTCAGCTAGTTCAGTTGATATAAGTTGACATCTGGTTCACATCAGGTTGATTGTCAGTTTTATACACTATTATTTACATTTCACTTAAAAATAATTATTCAATTCTTCTATAGACTATATCTAAATATTCTCTCTATATAAAAATATCAGATAAAATTGCAAAGAGCAGTAAGACAAATTTTATAAAATAAATAAATTAAGATAGTTCAGCTAATATAGGTTCATATCAGGTTCACATTAGGCTGATACTTGGTTTTATAAACTATCAAATACATCAATGAAGTAAGGCATTTAGACATCTATTTTCTCTCTAATTTATACATGATAGAAAATATTAAATTTATATTAAATTGATATTAATTTTATATTAAATTCGCATTAAGCCGACATTAAGCTGATATTAAGTTAACATTAAGTTGATATTAAGTTAACATTAACTTGATATTAAGTTTATAATAAGTTCACATTAAATTGACATTAGATTTACATTAAATCGACATTAGGTCGATATTAAATTTATCGGATAAATAAAATTTACAGTGTATTAATTTTGTTTCTGGTTATAAAAAGGGTAATAAACATCAAATAGTAGAAAGTGGTATCCAATCACCTACTACCATTGAATTTAGTGGTAAATTTGCAGGCAAATATGCAATTGTCATCTTCCTACATCACATGCATCCACTCTTCAAGAGAATAGTTTATGTCCATGTGGAAGAGATAAATGATATTGTTAGTCTTCCATCATGGAGGTATTAAAACGATCAAAAAGTGGAAGATATATCATTATAGACAAATAGCAGATAATTTTACACATAAGTAATATGAGTTTAATAAAGACAATTTGATATATATTAAATTTGGAAAATTGATAATAACTGCTTCAACTATGTCCTTCAGTTTACTCAAATCATCATTAAATCATTAATAAACTCCAAAAACTCCTCGCTTGAGATTTAACAGCTACTATCAATAGCGATAAGGACTTCAAGACCTCATTTGCAGTTTCTTTTTCCTCTCCATGCCTAAATTTTAGAACTTCAAGCAAAATAACAGAACACAAATCTTTCAATTTATTGTAATTAATTTCAAATCTTTCACTACCAATAAACAAGAAATTCCAATTCAATTAAAAATCAACAGCAAATGGATCTTCCCACTAGCAATTGGGTCTTTGGTTTATTTCTTATTAACTACTCTTTCTTTTTTCTCGTCAATGGTAATCCTTCACTTCCATTATATTGTTCTTCTTTTTCTTGATTCAATTCTTGATTTGTGGAAATCAAACTTCATTCAATTCCGACTACGTTTCTCCCATCTCCTTCTAAATCCGCTTACTTAATCTATGGATCCTCCGACCAATGGAAAATAGTTCAAAAGCACCGATAGAGAAGAAACTCAATAATAAAAAAAGATACTATCCATCGAGGGAGGGAGCAGCACAAGAGATCTGACAATCGGCAACAACAGTTGAAAGCGGCGATGAAGGGAAGGGAGCATCACCGGAGATTCGACGGTAGATAATAGAAATAACTGTTTGAGAGAAATGGAGAAGAAGAAGTGGGGTGTAATGATTCAGTGTGACAAATACACAATAGTCTATGTGTACAATAGGGTTAAAATAGGAATGTAAAACATAAAAAGGTAGGCATGAAAAGATGTTTTAAATTTTGAGAGATTTCTGCAAAAAGTTAAAACATGGGTCACTAACATAAATTTTTCAATATTTGAGGGATTCCATGTAATTTTCTCTTCTTTTTTTGTGCCTCCTACCACCAGCCCGCTATCTGAGATAGCGGGCCCATGTATTTTAGCACCAACCCGCCATATGAGATGGCGGGCTGGTAGCTAATTACGGTGATTATCTTAATCACCGTAATTAGCACCAGCCCGCCATCTCATATGGCGGGCTGGTGACTGATCCCCAATCATTGGGGATCAGCCCAATGATTGGGGAGAGAGTTAATTACTCTCTCCCCAATCATTTGAAACTGATTGGGCAATAATTGCCCAATCAGTTTATTTTTTTATAAAAAAAAAAATTATTTTACCAATGAATTGTAATTTACGTTAACTATTTTCGGGTTATTTTCGGACACTTCCGAGCGTTATTTTATAAAACAAATTTAAAGAATATTATAGTTGATCTTTCAAACTTTATAAATGTCATTTGTAATTATTGTTTGAACCAATCTAAATTTAAGAAGTTAAGTTTGACATTAATTTTGAAGATCTTATAAATGTCGAATAAAGTTCGAGTAAAAATGAAAGTCGTAGATGGTGGTGCGGACTATTGCACAGATTGATAATTTAAAGTCTAACCTAATCAAAAATACTTCTACGGGACAAAATTGGATAAGTAATTAATTAATCGATGATAAAAAAATTTACTTTGTAATATAGGAACACTCATTTTTTCGAGAAAATAAAAAGGAGAAAATCATTGAGTACATTAGACAAAACAATAGAATGTACTGTTAAAACTTTTCAAAAAAAAAAAAAAAGAATATACTATTAAAATAAATAAAAGATGTGAATTATTCCATCATTATAATTAGAAATAAAATTTAAGCAAAACTCAGTGCATTGATTTTAAATGCATTTAAAATCAAGATTAGCTTTATAGCCTTGACGAAGAGACTAGCAGTGTCTCTTATTCAAAATTTCATAATTAGAAGCATATTAATAAGCCAACACTCACATTAAGTTTGAAAATATACTTTTTTTCATAATCGAAAAGAAGAAGCGATGGTCGAAGAATTTAAACCTACAATCTAACAATTTGTTGTCCATCACTTATATCATATGAGTTATAACTCACCGGTATATCTATACTTAGGATTTTCTTCTAATTATTTTCAAAGTACATGTAAAAATGTGTTATCAACTCCAAAATAAATTTAAAAATTATACAATAAAACCGTTGCATCATGTCATTTGCATAACAAACTAATGATATGTTAGTCATATAAAAATAATAATAAAAAAGATAAGTAATAATTAAATTTTTTTAATACTCATTAACTTGTTGTAAATATAATATGGCACAAATAAACACTCAGATAAACTTTACCTCAATCCGCGTCTATTTTTTTTCTTTGATAGAGAATCAGAGTCTGGAATTAGTTCTCAAGATTTATAGGTTAGTTTTCTATTTTAAGTGATCTAAATTATATATTGATTTTTATTTTAAAAAGTTAAGAAATAGAAAATTATTTAAACCGTTTTTATTTAAATTAGAAATAAATATTTATGGGTCTTTCTTGTACCCATAAATATTTATTGCCCAATCAGTTTCAAATGATTGGGGAGAGAGTAATTAACTCTCTCCCCAATCATTGGGCTGATCCCCAATGATTGGGGATCAGTCACCAGCCCGCCATATGAGATGGCGGGCTGGTAGCTAATTATGGTGATTATCTTAATCACCATAATTAGCTACCAGCCCGCCATCTCATATGGCGGGCTGGTGCTAAAATACATGGGCCCGCTATCTCAGATAGCGGGCTGGTGGTAGGAGGCACAAAAAAGGAATTTTTGTGTCTATGAGACACAAAAATGTCAAAAACCCGTTTTAGTTTCAGTCGATTTTACAAACTCCCTGTTCTATATATGTTTAGAATAAACTGTAAATTCTTGTTTGAAATAGATGCATGCCGTGATTACAAAGTTAAATAAACATGCGTGTGTGCATGCCGTTGAATTTGATAATTTTTCATTGATAGCGATCGGTTTACAGTAGTTATAGGAGCATTTTTATGATTGTGTATAATTATCTGGTGTAGAATGCTGAAGATAATGTATATCCGGAAGGTGTTGATCCTTCACTTGAGTTTGTCATAACCTCTCGAGACATAACTGCTACTGGTGCCCCTGCCACTTTGCTTATTTTCAACAATGAGAAGGGTTTTACTGCTAAGAATATTGAGTCCATTTGTAGTGTTGGTAATTCTACAAAGAAAGGAAATCGAAAACGCGGTTATATTGGGGAAAAAGGTTAGTTTTCTTCGTATTGAGTGTATTTGTAGTCCTTTTAATTGAATTCCATGTCATTGGTTGATAAGATAAAAGTCTCAAAAGTAGTACTACTAATGGAGGTTCTTGTGGGTTGATATGCAGGAATCGGGTTTAAGAGCGTGTTTCTCATTAGCGCACAACCTTACATATTCAGTAATGGGTATCAGATAAGGTTCAATGAGAAACCTTGTCCAGACTGCAAGCTTGGCTACATTGTTCCTGAATGGGTTGAGGATATTCCATCTCTTTCTGACATTAAGCAAATCTATGGTTCCAGTTCTTCTGTTCCTACTACAACCTTAATTCTGCCTCTGAAGCCTGACAAGATGAATGCTGTAAAGCAGCAGCTTTCCAGCATTCATCCAGAAGTACTGTTGTTCCTTTCAAAGATTAAGCGCCTCTCTGTCAGGGAAGGTAACGAGGATGCAAGACTCAATACTGTGAATGCAATAGCTATTACAAAAGAGACAAATTTTAAGACAAGGAAGAACATTGACGCTGAATCGTACACTCTTTATCTGTCTACGGCTGATAACGGTGATAGCTTGGGTGGCGAATGCAGCTACTATATGTGGAAGCAGAAATTTGCCGTCAAACAGGAAAATAAAGTAGAGAAAAGAACAGAAGTCGAAGATTGGGTGGTCACCTTGGCTTTTCCAAATGAAAATCGTCTGCAGAGAGGAACCAGATCACCAGGGGTTTATGCATTTCTTCCAACAGAGATAGTTACTAACTTTCCCTTTATAATTCAAGCCGATTTTATTCTGGCATCGTCAAGGGAAACCATACTATTGGACAACCCGTGGAATCAAGGCATTCTTGATTGTGTGCCCCATGCTTTTGTCAATGCATTAATATCACTTGTCAAAAACATAGAAAATGCACCAGTATCTAGTTTGCCTCGTATGTTCGAGTTCCTGCCAGTCAACAGCTCTCCCTATCCAAAGTTAAATGCTGTGAGGGAATCAATCAAAGCAAAACTGGCTGCGGAAGATATTATTCCAAGTGAGTCATACACGGAGCAGAAATTCTTTTACAAACCATCTGAAGTTGGCAGACTCATGCCCGATTTCTGGAATTTACTAATGAAGGCGAGAAAACAAGGAGTGAGCTTGCTTAATCTATCATCACATGGTTATTATATTCTGAATTCTTCATTTGACAAGTTGGAATATGATCAGATTCTGAATTTTCTGGGAGTGAAAGCAGTGAACTATGAATGGTACGCTAAGTGTATCCAGGGCTCTAATCTTGTAATGGGAGTCTCAGAGGAAACATATCTTGATCTTCTCATATTCCTCGCTGATAACTGGCAGCTCAAATTTCAAAATAGTGAAATGATAAAAATTTCACTGATAAAATATGTGAGTGCCAGTGGGAGTGTGTGTTTGGGCAGCATTAGTGAGTCAGCAAATGGCAAATACATTATGTCCTTAGCAGAGAATGTTACTTATGCTTCTTGGTTAATTGATTGGAGCAGAGAGTTCAGATGCGTGGCAAATTACTTTTTTATTCCACAAACTACACAGCTCGCTATCAGGTCATGTTCCAAAGGGCAAGCTGTGCGTGACTGGCTTGTAGATCATGTAAAAGTTACTGACTGCAATGTGTACAAGTATGCAACTATCCTCAACAATCATGTCAGAGCTGAACCAAAACTATCCATTGTTTATGCTTACTTCTTACAGAATTCCATCTTCTGTAAGCATTTGTCGGAGTTGGATGTTACTAAACTATGTCGTATTATGCCTCTAGTTGACAGATATGGGCATGTGAAAACAAATTGGACCGCAGTTCTTGTTCCTGCTAATGGAAGCCATTGGATAAAGTTGATCGGTTCGAATCCCTGGAGAAATGATGGCTATGTTGAGTTAGGAGAAGATTACTCACGTCGTGGATTTTATGCCGGTCAAACAACAACTGAGAACCAGCTCATAAAATTCCTGAAAGAATATCTTGGTGCTGCTGACATTCCTCATATAATGCCTCCCAATGCTGGGATTTCTACTGTGTCGGCGCCACTTACCAAGCAGAACGCGTTCTTGCTGTTGAAATGGATTCGAAACATGAAGTATATTGGAGTTGGCATTCCAGAAAAGTTTTTAACTTGCGTAAAGGAGGGTAGCTGGCTTAAAATTACCATGAATGGTTCTCCTGGGTACAAACCACCATCACAATCATTCCTACTCACCTCAAACAGTGGAAATTCCAGCTGGGGAAACATAATGCAGCATGGATCTGTATTTGTGGACATTCCATTAATCGATCAATGCTACTATGGTGATGAAATTTACAATTACAAGGAAGAGCTCAAAACAATTGGTGTTATGTTTGAATTTGGAGAAGCATGTGAATTTATAGGAGAGCGTCTCATGTCTCTAGCTGCTTCATCTACCTTAACTAGAAGCCATGTGATTTCAATGCTCAATTTCATTAGGTTTTTGCGGGAGAAGTTTCTGTCTCCAGAAAGATTTATTTGCAGCGTTAAAAAAGGGCGGTGGCTAATGACATCCTGCGGTAACCGATCTCCAGTTGGATCTGTTTTGTATAATCAGGAGTGGGAAAATGCAAAGCTATTAAGTGACATACCCTTCATTGATCAAGAGTTTTATGGTAATGAAATTCTTACTTTTAAAGCAGAACTCGAGTTGCTCGGTGTAATAGTTGGACTCCAAGGAAATTACAAGCTCATTGTTGACTACCTGAAATCCCCTTCAGCATTCAATTTTCTTACAGCTGAAGCTCTTTATTTGGTTTTGAACTGCATGAAGCTCCATTCTGATTCTGCTTGCAAAATTGTGAATGCTTGTAAAGGTACACAATGTCTGAAGACTAACCTTGGGTACAAGTCTCCAAGCGATTGCTTTTTGTTGGACCCTGAATGGGGTCACCTTCTAGAGGTTTTTGGTGGCTCTAATGTGATTGATCAGAATTTTTACGGAAGGAACATCATAACTTACAAAAAGGAGTTGAAACAACTCGGAGTAAAGATCGAATTTGAGGAGGCTGTTGAAGTCTTTGTGCTCACTTTTAAGAAGCAGGCATCATTTTCTTCTATCACAAAGAATAATGTTTTCTCGTTCCTGTCAAGCTATAGACAACTAAACGGATCCTCTCATAAGCTTCCTTCAGAACTGAAGAAATGCATCCATGAAGAGAAGTGGTTAAAGACTAGACTTGGTGATTATAGATCTCTGAAAGACTGCATTTTACTTAATCCTGATTGGAAGTCGATCTCTGCAATTACTCTTCTTCCGTTTATTGATGATGGTGACAGTTGTTATGGAAAGGATATTCATGAATACAAGAAAGAACTCAAGTGTTTGGGTGTGGTTGTGGATTGTAAAGATGGCTTGGAGTTTGTGGTTGATGGTCTTTGTTTCCCCCAGGATCCGAACAGAATAACTCGTGAGAGTGTGGTTTCCCTGCTTGAATTCATCCGGCTTTATTTGAAAGCTAATTCCACTCTTCCTGAGCTGTTTTTGAAAAAGGCTTCCAGAAAATGGCTGAAGATCAATACAGGTTATGTGGCTCCAGAAATGTGTTGCTTGTTTGATTCAAATTGGCTTTTGAAGCAGACCGACGGGCCATTTATTGATGATGGATTTTATGGTCAGAATATTACGTCATACAAAAAAGAACTGGGAGCAATAGGAGTTATTATTGATATGGAAAAAGGATGCTGCTTGCTCGCCACTCATCTGAATTCACATTCAGAATTTGCAACCATTTTACGAATTTATGAGTTCTTGATTAAACACAAGTGGGAGCCTGAGAATAAAGAAGCTGGTGTGATTTGGATTCCATCTGGAAATGAAGATGGGAATTGGTCTGATTCAGGATTATGTGTTCTGCATGACAAGGATAATCTCTTTGGCTCAGAGTTGAATGTTCTAGATAAACACTATTCATCGAAATTTCTTAACTTCTTTTCGAGCAAATTTGGTGTTAAAAGCAATCCTTCAGCTGATGATTACTGCAAGCTTTGGAAGACATGGGAAGACACAGGACACAAGTTGACGTATGCTGAATGTTGTGCATTCTGGGGGTGGGCTATGAAGCAGAAAAGCTCAAAACTAGAAAAAATCCTCGCTAATGACATTGCGAAACTTCCTGTTATTTCAGGCTCTGCTAAAATATCATTGTGTGACAAGCGCGATGTGTTCATAGCTGATGACCTTCAGCTGAAAGACCTTTTTAACAAGTCTTCATCGTGCCCTATATTTGTCTGGTATCCTCAGCCAAGCGCGCCTTCTGTGGCTCAGGGTATGTTGCTTGACCTATACAGGAGAATTGGGGTTCGTACAATTTCTGAATCTGTGCAGATTGAAAAGCTTTCTTTAGAAGATGGTGTGGAACTCAAGCAAGCGAATGGAAATGATAATTTTATTGGAAAAGAGCTAGTTAGAGTCATTCTGGGATTTCTAGCTGATCCTGCTCTAAACATGGAAGCAAAAACAAGGCATGAAGCTGTAAATGGCCTCATTCATCTCACTGTGTTGGAGACTAAGATGCCCATTCATGTAAGCTACACTTTATCACTCTCCTCCGGTGAGATTGTGAATGCGAAAGCTAGCCGGATGTTGCGCTGGGACAAGGAAAACTGTAAGCTTTTCACACAGAAATTGCAGCGTGCAGGTGGTCAGAAAAATCTCATAGAGTATGCAACGAATGTCTCAGAAGTAATAGCCGAAGGAGTTTTGTGGGAGAAAGAAGATCAGATAAGTGGACTTTCCGAGCTGATTAAATTGGCTTTCGTGCTGAATTTTGATGAAGAAGCTGTGGAATTCTTGATGAAATCCAAGAATCTGCAAGTTTTCATGGAGGATGAGGAGTTTCTGTCTGCTGCCTTTCCCTCAGGCTAGTCGACTTATGTTATGTCTCTTTTAGCTGCAATCCATTTGCTTAGTTAATTATGCCATCTTATGTGTTAATCAATATCAGAATATTTCTTAAATATGTTAAGTGCCCCTGGAATCATATTATGATATGAATTAATCTTAAATTATATTTTAATTATAAGTACAGTTGCAGAGAATCAGCTTGTTAAACGGGAGCAGCTGTTTTTAAAACATATTAGGAATCTCTTTTAAGTTTATGAGATGACAGAAATAAATGGTTGAGTATTTATTTCTTGAATAATAGTATTTGGAAATTTTTTACGATAGGGGATTTTTTGTTGTTGAAAAAAATAATCACAATTTTATTCAAATTTCTATCTATTGAGGTATGTTTTATATGGAAAAAGAGGCTGCAGATCCATTTCTTTAATGATGATAATTTGATTTCTCAAGAGACCGAGCTAAATATTTTGCAGGTATACTAATTGAAATATTCTTAAATGAGTCCAAAAATGAATATTTTCATAGCAGATTTATAAATAAAAAAAATAAGGAAAACGTAGAATTTTATAATATTTGATTAAATTGAATTTAAAATTAAAACATGGATATGGTCTAGCTAATTTTTTTCATTAAAATCACTTCCTTTTTCCTGAATCTGCGTCAACGTCAACCCTTGAAATTTCCTTTTTCTTTTCTTCAACCAATAACGACCCTTCCTTTTTTCCTGTTTTCTAATACTACTTCTTTACCAAGTTGTTAAATAGTTAACTTTTGTGTAAATTTTATAGACAGTCCCTCAACTCTTTTTTTTCCCTCACTTTTACTATATTTTTAGAAATTAAATTTATGACGAGTGTTGATTTATTATCGATGTTTATATAAAATTTGTCGCTATTTGTATGTTATGGAGATTTCTGAAATAAAACTTATTATTATTATCATATAGCCATGCACATCATAAAATCAATATATTTTAATAAATTTGTTGAAAATTGACGGTAGGAACAAACGTTGAGATAATATAATTTTTCTGTTTTAATAGATTGTCGCTTAAAAATAAATTTATTTATATATGGTTGTAAGTTTAAGATTTTTAGGTAATTTTTATAATTATATTTCAAATTTGTCCTACTTAATAAACCACTCTGCTAAATCAATTTCAATTTTCAAAGTTTAATTCTCCACTAATGAAGTTAATAAATAAAATTATGTCGGTTGGTCGTAGAAATGAAAGAGTTTAAAGTTTCGTTAGTGAAGCTATAAAAGATATGGCAAATAGTCGTGGAGTAATAATTTATTCGAAAGTGACAACGAAAAAAACGGAGGAGGAGTTACTAATTAAAGTTTAGACATTATAGTGAAAGAGAAAGATAGTTGGGGGACTGAAATTGAAATTGACCCCTAACTTCCCCATGAAGTTGTCTCTCAGTACATGACTGTAACTTTTCCACTCGTCACTCACTCAAAATTTTTCGTATCTTTTCTACTCGGCACGCTTTCCGTCACTCTGTCTGTGTTTGATTTTGGTTTTGCAATGGCGAGTCACAGTGATACTCCAAGAAATCACATTGAGAATCTCAGGAAAACAAGGTTTTCTATCGGCGGAGATGAAAATCCATTGGCTTGCATGCTTGACAAGGCTGTTGAATATCTTTCTGCTGAACTCTACGCTAAGGACGTTCACTTTCTCATGGAGCTTGTCCAGGTATTTTTCTTTTCTTTGTTTGTTTCTCGAGAAAATGCTGGATAACAAATAGTTTTAGTTTTAGTCAATAATAATAAGCTAGGTAGTACGGACACGAGAAAATGGCACACATGGATACAGACGCGGTAAAACGGTGCTATTTTAAGGTTTTCTACATAAAAAAATTAAGTTTTGTGTGTGAAACATCAAATGTCGAAATATTTCCGAAACAGAACAAGTTGATTGAATGAAATGTTTACTCTACCTATATAATAAGCGGTACGTTGTTTTTGATTTTCTTATGGCATTTTTTGGAATTAATTTTGGACTCCTGCTTAAAATCGATGCGGTGATTGAAAAATTTAAGAAACATGCATGTATGAATACTGTTGAATACTTGAATGTTGATCTTTCAATTGATAGTGATGAGTTATGTTAACAGTAGTTAGAGGAGCAATTTTATGATTGTTCAAAATTTTCTGGTGCAGAATGCTGAAGATAATGAATATCCGGAAGGTGTTGATCCTTCACTTGAGTTTGTCATAACCTCTCGTGATATAACAGCTACTGGTGCACCTGCCACTTTGCTTATTTTCAACAACGAGAAGGGTTTTACTGCTAAGAATGTCGAGTCCATTTGCAATGTTGGTAATTCTACAAAGAAAGGAAATCGAAAACGCGGTTATATTGGGGAAAAAGGTAAAAAAGAACCTCAATCTATGTTTTAGTTTCAATAATCTGCTACAGAAATGGACAAGCTATGAATATTTGTCTTTAGTTTGTTTCAACTGCTTTGTTTGGTATAAATCATGTGTTATAGATCTTGATTATCCATGGACTTCTTTGTTATTTGAATTTAGAGAAGATGTTCTTTATTTTTCCTATTGCATATTAGTTCAAAGTTTTATGGATTCAACATTAATTTCTCTGTACATTAGTTAAACAGAAAAAAAAATCGCCTTAATAGACCTTCTTGTCGGTTCATGATATGCAGGAATTGGGTTTAAGAGTGTGTTTCTCATTAGTGCACAACCTTACATTTTCAGCAATGGCTATAAGATAAGGTTCAACGAGAAACCTTGTCCAGACTGCAAGCTTGGCTACATTGTTCCTGAATGGGTTGAGGATTGTCCGTCTCTTTCTGACATTAAGCAAATTTATGGTTCCCGTTCCTCTGTTCCTACTACAACCTTGGTTCTGCCTCTGAAGCCTGACAAGATGAAAGCTGTAAAGCAGCAACTTTCCAGCATTCATCCAGAAGTATTATTATTCCTTTCAAAGATTAAGCGCCTATCTGTCAGGGAAGATAATGAGGATGCAAGACTCAATACTGTGAATGCAATAGCTATTACAAAAGAGACCAATTTCATGACAAGGAAGAACATTGATGCTGAATCCTACACTCTTTATCTGTCTATGGATGAAAGTGGCGATAGCTGTGGTGACGAATGCAGCTACTATATGTGGAAGCAGAAATTTCCTGTCAAACAGGAAAACAAAGTTGATAAAAGAACAGAAGTCGAAGACTGGGTTGTCACTTTGGCTTTTCCTAATAAAAATCGGTTGCAAAGAGGAACCAGATCACCAGGGGTTTATGCATTTCTTCCCACCGAGATGATTACAAACTTTCCGTTCATAATTCAAGCCGATTTTATTCTCGCATCGTCTAGGGAAACCATACTATTGGACAACCCATGGAATCAAGGAATTCTTGATTGTGTGCCCTGTGCTTTTGTCAATGCATTAATCTCACTAGTCAAAACTATAGAAGATGCACCAGTTTCTATTTTGCCTCGTATGTTTGAGTTCCTGCCAGTCAGCAGCTCTCCATATCCAAAGTTGAATGCTGTGAGGGAATCAATCAAAGCAAAACTTGCTGCAGAGGATATTATCCCAAGTGAGTCGTACACAGAGCAAAAGTTCTTCTATAAACCATGTGAAGTTGGTCGACTGATGCCTGAATTTTGGAATATACTAAAGAAGGCAAGAAAACAAGGAGTGAGCTTGCATAATCTTTCATCCCATGGCTGTTATATTCTGAGTTCTTCATTTGACGAATCAGAATATGATCAAATTCTGAATTTTCTGGGAGTGAAAGCAGTGAACGATGAATGGTATGCAAAGTGTATCCAGGGCTCTAATCTTGTAATGGGAGTCTTAGAGGAAACATATCTGGATCTTCTTATTTTCCTTGCTGATAATTGGCAGGTCAAGTTTCAAAATACTGAAATGACGAAAATTCCACTGATAAAATATGTGGGCGCTGATGGGAGTGTTTGTTTGGGCAGCATAAATGAGTCAGCAAATGGCAGCTACATTCTGTTTATAGCAGAGAGAATGAATTATGTTACTTGGTTAATTGAATGGAACAGAGAATTCAGATGCGTGGCAAATAGTTTTTTTATGCCTCAAAGTACACATCTAGCTCTCAGTTCATGTTCCAAAGCGCAGGTTGTGTGTGAGTGGCTTGTAAAGCATTTAGAAGTTACTAATTGCAGTGTGTACAAGTATGCCACTATAATCAGCAATCGTATAGGAGCTGAACGAAAACTTGCCGTTGCTTATACTCACTTCTTATACAACTGCTTCTCTTGCAAGTATTTGTCTGAGTCAGAGGTTACTAAATTATGTCGTATTATGCCTCTAGTTGACAGCTATGGGCATGTGAAAACAAAATGGAGTGTAGTTCTTGTGCCTGCTAATGGAAGTGAATGGGTTAAGTTGATTGGTTCAAATCCCTGGAGAACTGATGGCTATGTAGAGTTAGGAGAAGATTACTCACGTCCTGGATTTTATGCTGGTAAAAAAACAACTGAGAACCAGCTTATAAAATTCCTGAAAGATCATCTTGGTGCTGCTGATATTCCTAACATATGTCCTCCTGATGCTAGAATTTCTACTGTGACTGCACCACTTACTAAACAGAATGCGTTTTTGCTGTTGCAATGGATTCGCCACCTGAAGTATAGTGGAACTGTCATTCCAGAAAAGTTTTTAACTTGCATAAAGAACGGTAGCTGGCTGAAAATTACCATGAATGGATCTCTTGGGTACAAACCACCATCACAATCGTTCTTACTCACCTCTGATAGGGGAAACTCCAGTTGGGGAAACTTAATGCAGCATGGATCTGTACTTGTGGACATTCCATTAATTGATCGATGCTATTATGGTGACGAAATTTATAAGTATAAGGAAGAGCTGAAAACAATTGGAGTCATGTTTGAATTTGGAGAAGCATGTGAATTTATAGGAGAGCGTCTCATGTCTCTTGCTGCTTCATCTGCTTTAACTAGAAGCCATGTGATTGCAATGCTCAATTTCATTAGGTTTTTGAGGGAAAAACTTCTATCTCCAGAAAAATTTATTTGCAGCGTTAAAAAAGGGCGTTGGCTAATGACATCCTGCGGTATTAGATCTCCAGTTGGATCTGTTTTGTATAACCAGGAGTGGAAAAATGCAAAGCTATTAAGTGACATACCCTTCATTGATCAAGAGTTTTATAGTAATGAAATTCTTACTTTTGAGTCAGAACTTGAGTTGCTTGGTGTAATAGTTGGACTCAAAGGAAATTACAAGCTTGTTGTTGACTTCCTAAAATCACCTTCAGCATTCAATTGTCTTACAGCTGAAGCTCTTTATTTGGTTTTGGACTGCATGAAACTCCATGCCGATTCTTCTTGCAAACTCGTGAATTCTTGTAAAGGCACAAAATGTCTAAAGACTAAGCTTGGGTACAAGTCTCCAGGTGATTGCTTTTTGTTGGACCCTGAATGGGGTCACCTTCTAGCGGTTTTTGGTGACTCTCCAGTGATTGATCAGAATTTTTATGGAAGGAACATCACAACTTACAAAAAGGAGTTGAAACAGCTCGGAGTAATGATAGAATTCGAGGAGGCTGTCAAAGTCTTTGTGCTCACTTTCAAGAAGCGAGCATCATTTTCTTCCATCACAAAGAATAATGTTTTCTCGTTCCTGTCAAGCTATAGACAACTAAACGGATCCTCTCATAAACTTCCTTCAGAACTGAAGAAATGCATCCGTGAAGAGAAGTGGTTAAAGACAAGGCTTGGTGATTATAAATCTCCAAAAGACTGCATTCTATTTGAACCTGATTGGAAGTCGATCGCTGATATTACTCTTCTTCCCTTTATTGATGATGGTGACAGTTGTTATGGAAAGGATATTCATGAATTCAAGAAAGAACTCAAGTGCTTGGGTGTGGTTGTTGACCGTAAAGATGGATTGGAGTTTGTGGTTGACGGTCTTTGTTTCCCGCAGGATCCGAACAGAATAACTCGTAAGAGTGTGCTTTCTCTGCTTATATTCATTCGACTTTTTTTGGAAAATAATTCCTCCCTTCCATATGGATTTCTGAAAAAGGCTTCTAGAAAATGGTTGAAGACAAATACAGGTTATGTGGCTCCAGACAAGTGTTGTTTGTTTGATTCGAAATGGCATGTGAAGCAGACCGACGGGCCTTTCATTGATGATGTATTTTATGGTCAGAATATTTCGTCATATAAAAAGGAACTGGGAGCAATAGGAGTTATTATTGATTCGGTAAAAGGATGCTCCTTGCTTGCCACTCATCTGAATTCACATTCAGAATTTGGCACCATCTTACGAATTTACGAGTTTTTGATTGAACATAAGTGGGAGCCTGAGGATAAAGAAGCTGGTTTGATTTGGATTCCATCTGGAAATGAAGAGGGGAATTGGTCTGATTCAGGAGTATGTGTTCTGCACGACAGGGATAATCTCTTTGGCTCGGAGTTGAATGTTCTAGATAAACACTACTCATCGAAATTTCTTAATTTCTTTTCGAGCAAATTTGGTGTTAAAAGCAATCCTTCAGCTAATGATTATTGCAAGCTTTGGAAGACATGGGAAGACACAGGACACGAATTGACACATGCTGAATGTTGCGCATTCTGGGGGTGGGTAATGAAGCAGAAAAGCTCCAAACTTGAAAAAATCCTCGCCACTGATTTGAAAAAGCTTCCTGTTCTTTCAGGCTCTGGTAAAATATCATTGTTGGACAAGCGCGATGTGTTCATAGCTGATGACCTTCAGCTGAAAGACCTTTTTAACAAGTCTTCATTGCGCCCTATATTTGTATGGTATCCTCAGCCAAGCGTGCCTTCAGTGGTTCAGGGTATGTTGCTTGAACTATACAGGAGAATTGGGGTTCGGACGATTTCTGAATCTGTACAAATTGAGAAACTTTCTTTAGAAGATGGTATGGAACTTAAGCAGGTGAGTGCCGATGACAGCTTTATTGGAAAAGAGCTGGTTAGAGTCATTCTGGGCTTTCTAGCTGATCCTGCTCTAAATTTGGAAGCAAAAACGAGGCATGAAGCTGTAAATGGCCTCATCCATCTCACTGTGTTGGAGACTACGATGCCAATTCATGTATACTACACTTTATCACTCTCCTCTCATGAGATTGTGAATGCGAGAGCTAGCCGTATGTTGCGCTGGGACAAAGAAAGTTGTAAGCTTTTCGCACAGAAATTGCACAGTACAGGTAGACAGAAAAATGTGATCGAGTATGCAACAAATTTCTCAAATGTAATAGCTGAAGGAGTTTTGTGGGAGAAAGAAGATAAGATATATGCACTTTCTGAGCTGATTAAATTGGCTTTCGTGCTGAATTTTGACGAAGAAGCTGTTGAATTCTTGATGAAGTCCAAGAATCTGCAAATTTTCATGGAGGACGAGGAGTTTCTGTCTGCTACCTTTCCCTCTGGCCAGGTCTATTCCTAACTCAGTTACATTTTTAACCTTTAATTACGCCTCTTTCAGCAGTAATCCCTTCGCTTGTGTTAATTAGATAGGTTTATGTGTTATTTGATTTTCTTCCATTATAATAACCCATTTTCTTAGCTATACTAATCATGACAAATTACCATATTTTCATACACTATGCGTTTTTCTTTCTTGTCTGCAATATATCTCGAGATGTGATCCGTATAAAAGGGTTAAACAAAGAACATTTTACATCTTCATCAATTACTAATTACATGGGAAACATAATATAATATAGATTGATGTGTCTGATTAAGTTAAAAACAAAAGTTCCTATACGAGAAATTGTCTACCGAGAAGATTAAATCCAAAATGAAGAAGATAAAAGAAACTAAAATTAAGCGTCTGCTTTATTTGCAAGTAGACGAGCATGGTCGTGGCCAGCACAGGCTGGATTATAGCACGATTTAACATTCAGCAGATTCTTTACAGCTCCTGCTCTTCCCTTAGGTATCACTCTTCTTAATCTGCTTCCTCTGCTTGGTTTCTTCTTAATCTTCATCATCTCTGAATCCTGAAATGTACAAAACCAGCATCACTTTGTCATTTTCTTAAGGCTTAATCACCAAAAAAAACCCCACCTTTTAGCCCCTTTTCAAATGCACCCTGACGTTGCAATTTTGTCAGATGCACCCTAATTCGCACCTTTGGTTTTCAATTCCACCCTCAAGTACTAAATTGATCTCTTTTTCATTTGAAAAAAAGTTAAAATAAGTAATCCATTTTTAACTTTTTATGTGGAAAAGAGTTCAAACGAGTACTTTATAAGGGTTTTTATGAATTTTTTCCGAGTGAAAAAAGTCCAATTTAATTTTGAGGGTGGAATTGAAACTCAAAGGTGCGAATTAGGGTGCAACTGACAAAATTGCAACGTCAGGGTGCAACTGAAAAGGGGCTAAAAGGTGAGGGTGTTTTTGGTGATTAAGCCTTTTCTTAAAGAATTCTCATGTTAATAATGAAAACAAAGACAAAATCTGAACATACCACATTAGAATTCCTTGATTCAGTTGTCTCAGAAGAGTCCTCCCCATGTGATTTTTTGTCAAAATCATCATCCTTGTCTGCATGATCCAGAAGTTCTGCTCGAAAACCACGCATCATTTATGGTCAGAATTTGTGAAGCAAGTCATCTTACTTGTTAAAATTCTAAATATGTAAACTCATATACATATATATATATATATATATACATATATATATATATATATATATATATATATATATTTGCTTACCATCCTCATCTTTGATATTGGCTAATGATTCAATAAAATACACTCTGAAACTCGGCGATCCTGGACAGAGACTGTCTGCAGTTATGCTGCTGAGCCTTCCAATATCACGATCATCTTCTTCTTCGTGTTTGTCTCCATGTCGTTCATCTGAAACATGCACACTCGTTTTAATTGCTTTCACGGCTGTGAAAATGGCTGCTGTAGGCATTGTCTCAACTCCATCTTTATCTTCATGATCTTTATTACAATTCCATTTAATACTTTTCTGTTGTTTGGTCACTTTCTCAGGCTCAGGAGCTGCCACAGGCGCAGGCGCCACCTTCGCAGATTTGACTGGAAATGGTTCCTTCACTGGCTCTTTAGAGATTGTCACATTTTCTTCTGGCGCTACCTTGTGAGTATCTTCTAGGGAAGAAACACTTTTTCGTTCAAAATCATGAGTCGGAGAGGAAATATTATCATACTGATCAGAAACGCCATCTTTAAGCAGCTCTTTCTTTGAAAGGCGGCTTGGGGAGTCTTTCAATGCAGCTCCATTTTTACGTCGATTCCGAATCTCCTCAAATCTCCGTCGGAGAAGCGGCCGGATTCTGGCAGGTACCGTTACATCTTCAGAGTCAAATTTCGATGCTCCACAGCCCATTATCAATTACAGAATGAAAAAGAGTTAAAGACAGATTTGAAATCAAAATGTTAATAATGATTAATGATAAGAATTGTGAATTTGATAGAACCTTAAAACAGAGGTAGTTAAGGTAGGCAAAGAGTGATGGGGCAATGGTTTGTTCATAGAGACTGTTAGTTGTTTTTAACTAAATATAGCTATAATCAGTTTACATGTTGTAACCGAGTAGAAGATAATACCAATTAATTTGTTTTTGCTAAATTTATGAGGACAGAGTCAATTGTTTTAGTTGGTTTTCTGTTGGCGACTGTAATATTGGGACTGTTTTATTAGTTGTTCAACCCTCCATTACAGGCATCTGAAAACATGTAATAAGCTTTTTTGTTCTGTTTGTGTTTTACTAAATTATTAAGAAAATTCGTTTCCAAATTAAGTAGGTATTATAAGTCCAAAAATTACCAACAGTCAAACAAAGAAATAACTGTAATATATTGAATTCCAAAATTAGACTGAAACATAGTTGAACCTATTTTTGGAACATGAAATCTTAATTAGGTCATTCAAGGCCATCATTTGGATGTTCTTTCTTTGATAAATGAAATGTAAATATTTATGTTAAATGGATTGTAAAATAAATTTATTCGATAATTAAATGAATTCTGGATATAAATTGAATGGGTTACAAACATTAGAAGTCACAGTGCTTTAACTAAATTTAAAAACATAATTAAAATTGACTTATTTTGAAATTATACCTTGCTTTGATTTTATAATTACCGATTTGTACCTTAATGATTTCGGGCTAATAATTTGATGGAACTTGAGGAAAAGTATCCATAACTTCACACTCTACCAGTTAGCTATTTTTTAAAAAGCCATTATCTATTTTTAAATTAAATATAGTGATTTTTTATAAAGAAATTATAAACTTTTACAGTAAAGAATTTCAATAATTTTTTTGATAATTCAATAAACAATAATACTATAGTCTATAATCAAAATTATCAAAAACTTTACCATGAATGACATTGTCAGTTAATTATTCTAAATTTTATTCATTATTATATCTAATTAAAATTTAATGAAGTTTTAATATTTTAAAGCGTGACACTATCAATTAACTGATTCTAATTTTTAGTTCAAATTGCACAGTTAAAATTTTATTAATGTTTAAAATTTATATATAATGATAAATTTGAATATATAATTTAAGAAGACGCCAACTTGTATATTTTATTTAAAAATTGACATTGATGTATAAAGAGAAGCTGAGGTAACAGGTGAAGCGGCGAATATTTCATGAACATTTTTACTTCCGTTTGACTAGTTCAAAATCAATATTAGCGTGCACTAGGCGATAATGAAATTAAAGTTTAATAACTGAGTAAAAACTAATAATTTGATTTCAATTTTTCAAATTAAAATAGAATCAGAATTAATATTTTTTCTGAATTAAAGAACTTTGTTCAAGTGTTTTATGCAATTATATATTTCATTAGTTTAAATACCTATGTACCCTGGTAGACAGTCACTGGTTTGACTCAGCTTGATAAACTAAAGGTTTCTTTGGAACATCTCATAAGCTAAAAAGGACTCAAAGACACATTATCTTTTTCACCTTTACTACTTGCTAATCCTACTCATGGATATCAACTTTTTGCAACACAAAATAATTAAGGTAAACACTTGATAATGTTCATTTATTTTTAAAGGAATTTAACATATATACAATTTTCATTGTTTAATATACACAGGACAAAAAGACCTAGTCAAATTATAGAAATTCACATTACTTAAATTTCTCCAAAAAAAATGAAATACTTTTTTACATTTTTATGATGGTAAATTTTAAATTAAATCTATATTTTTGAGAATTAAGAAACATATCATAAAATTTATCAACTACTTTTGCTGCGAAAATTAGTCCTTTTAATACATAAATGTCAAATGTGATTCTTGCAAATAATAATAGTTCTCCATTATATGATAAAATATTTTACATTTTCTTGAGATACACGCAACTAATGAACATGAAATAATTAAAATAAAATATTAGATCAGTTTGCCGCAAAAAAAAAAATCATTTGAACTTCAAATGAAATTGCGGCTGCAGCTACTACTTTGTTCATCATCTTCTCCGCTCGAAGAAACCTCAGTCATGTCACTAGAGCTCGAAGATGAAGAAGAACACGACGAAATAGAATCCCAATATACGTTATTGGTAAAACCAAAACTTTCAAACTCATTCGTCACCGCATCGTTTACAGTATTGTTGAAAAAAACTTTACACAGAACCCAGTTCTCCAGTGGATTAAAACAATTCTGCACAAACAATAAATTATAATATAAGTTATCAATGTATCATAAATATCAAAAACAAAATGCATAAAAATCAATATTAACTAACAAAGAATGAAAAATTAAATACTTGCCTGGGCTGAGTTGTCTGGCAGTGAAAAATTGGGAAGAATATTATTTCCAAGAGTAACGAGTCGATATTCATGCATGACCCAGTGAGTCCTAGAAGATGCATGGGGAGGTTTAGGTTTATAAAATATGAGTGTTTTTTTAAACCCTAGTGCATGGTTCCTGCTTGAAGAACAGCTTATTATTTGTTTCTCTACACCAGTGGGTTTCCAATATCCAGAAGCAGTTGGTCTGTAATTAATTCTATTTCCATTTGGATAATTATTGGCTTCATTCTTGCAGAAGAAATACCTCTCCTGCTCCACATCACCTGAAAATAAATAAATCACAGCTTATCAATTACTATATTGCATTGGTTTTGAATGTATTACATTTGCTTCTACAGCAAGGTATCTTAAGAAATAAAGAAAAAATTACCGGGCAAGTCCCAAGGGTCGAAACTGTAGACATTGAGATCAGGGATGACAGAAGCAGGCAAAGGCCATGAAAGGACCTTACGTTTGAGGTACTCAAACACGAGCTCTTCATCAGTTGGTTGGAAACGAAAGCCAGGTGGCAGTTTGGTCATTCCATCTCTAATGAAGTTCAACTTATGAGCCATTGATCAAATTATACTATATAGCAGTTTTTCAAACGAAGAAGAATGTATAATGCACACGAGAGAAATATGTGCACTATAGAGTATAGAGAGAAGAGGTTGGGCGTGCGTTTCCGAACAAAAGATACGCTCTTTATTTATAGTTATAGTATGGCGACTGTGGCTTGAGGTGGATGGATTTTATAATAAAAAGATGTAGTATTTGTTATGCAGATTGAAATGATATAATATTGAAATTGATCCAATCGTAAGAAATTAAAATAAAGGCAACGTGATTTTAACAGTTTTTTTCGGTAATTTTGCGAGTCCGAGCAATTATATCTAAACAATAAATAAAATAGAAAATTATATTTTAATCTCTTAACTTATTTATATGATAAGTTAGCTGTGTCTCAAATTGTATAAGCGCTGGACAGCAAACTGTCAAGATCGTGTGTTCATTCCTCCCACAAGCGCTCCCCCTCCCCAATTATCAAAAAAAAAAAAGTTGGTCAGTAATTATAAAAAATTGATGAAAATATATTTTAACGTCTTAACCTATTTATATGATAAATTGGTCCATAATTATAAAAATTGATCAATACTTAAGAAAAATATATTTAATTTTACAAAAAAAATCTATGTTATTTTTAAAATATTTTGTTATTATAGAAAATTTTAAAAAATATTATTCAAATATGAACTAATTTGCGATTGAAATAAGTCACAAAATTAATTAATGGATCTGCTGTCAAAATTATTTTAACAAAATACAATTAATATGGATTTAATATTATAGTTTTATCTATTTAATAATTTTTATTTGCCCACTTTAAAATTTAAATTTTATCCACATTTGAAAAATTGTATTAAAATTTATATATTTATTTTATATTTTTGCCCATCTTGTGATAAATTTACGTACTGAAATTATCCAAATGAATCAAAAACAAAAGGTGATATTTATTCTTAAAAAAGGCTTCGAAGCTGCACAAAATTATTCTCAAGGAAACTAGGTGTGAAAGGAAGATAGAAATGTAAACATTAAGCTCTAAGCAACACATCATCTCTTAGACAAGAATCACTATCATATCGTTAGATGTCCATTCGTTTTTATTACATTTCTTTTTTAATTGAATCTATCTATGAATTTTATATCCATGCATTATAATTAATTAGTTGTTTTGAATGTGATTCAAATTGAAACTTAATTTATTCAATAAATATATAATAAATGAATAAAAGAAAAATATTTAAAAATATATTCAAATCCTCATTGACCTCTACCCTTAGGGAACCATTTCTATAAATCTATATTTTAATAAAAATAATAAGAAGAACCACAAAACTCTATTGTTCTTCTGTTTTATTTCCTTTTCTTGTAATTGGTGGTGCTTTTCTCGTATGCTTTTTATGGATATAGTGGCTACTGAGCTTTAAATCTAAAGTACTTTAATTTTTTAGTTTTCTTTTGTTTGAAGTTTTTAAATCAGAATTTCCTGCTAAAGAGACACAAAGTTTAGCTTTCCAGAGTGTGTGAAATTAGATTATGAATGTATGACACATCAAATCTTGTATCTATTCTTAATTACACAGCCATTTAGGCAGGTGGCCTAAGTTTATATTTTTATGCATATGTGTTTTCAAAATTTGTAGCGAGGGAATTTCATTGTTGGATTGTTCCATTTCAAAGGGTTGAATGCTTCCTTACTTGGGTTTAATTGGAAGAGAAAGTATAAAAAGGGACTTGTTTTTTTAAAGTAAAGAAAAATCTTAGAAACTTTAAAAGGCTAAAAAGTCAAAGAAGTGGTAGGACATATATATGAGATCGTATACTATTGGTACTTTTCTTCATTGCGAAGTTGTTCATTTTTCTCTTTTTGATTTGAGATCCCTAGTTACCCATTCTTGCTAGAAGTTTCCAAAAATTAAACCAAACCGAATAATTGTATCGGATGGATAAATATGATTTGATTCGGTTTAATATCATAAAAAATTAACTTTTCAATATTGAACATAGCAAAATCAATTGTATTTAAAATATACTACAAAGAATATTAAAATTAGTAGCATATATTTTTGTTGCTAATAGTGCTAAAATTGTTACTATAAACATATAGTAACAAAAACAATTATGGTATGTTACTGCTAATAAAACGTTGTGTTAAGTAATTGACAATAAAATTTGTTATAAAATACTGCTTATAACTAACTAATGGCAGCAATTTTTAAAGCAAACAAAAAATTAGCTATAAAATTATTGTTATCAAATACAGTATTTCGTAGTGATTACTAATTAAACTAAACTAAAAAGTTAATTTAACAAACTAAATTGGTTTGTTCGATTTATTATTTCGGCTCAACTCGGCTTAAATAAAATAAATTTTAATTTTGTTGTGTTCGGTTTTTGATTCAGTTTAAACTGAATGCACAACCCCTGGCTACTTATTGTACATCTTCAGGATTTATATTAATTTACTAAATATTGTCAATATTGCTTGAGACAACAGCAACAGAAGTCATGTTGCTGTTGATTATTTGACTGATAAAAGTCATGAATGGTCAATAATTGAAGGCTTTGTTTACTTTATATTTATCATTTTTATCATATTTTGTATATTTAATATATTTAATATATTTATAATTTATTAAATTTTATTTTCTTTATCATCAATAAAGTCTTCATTAAGGCAAATTCAAAACAAATACATTGATAAGACATTTGGGCAAACTTGAAAATCAAATCCGATGACCTAATAAGGAATAAGCGTTATTGTTAAAAAAAACAAGAAATAAGCGTTATGCGCTAACAAATGCGGAACTTAATTCATTATATTTGAAATTTATTGAACAAAAAAATATATTTGAAATTTAACAATTAATATAAGTCACAAATAAGCTGAAAATGGAAACCATACATTAATTCTATGAATTGCAAGCAGATTCCCAACCAAATAAGATTTTATTTTGACTATTTAATTTAGTTGGTTCCTTCTAATATTGTAGATCGGTTACAAATTATTGGGCATGCATGCATGTTTATAAATAAAAAAATTAAACAATAAAATATTCAATGCGTTTTTTCTATTGGAGTGATCAGTGATGTATGATATTAAGGTGAATGGTGAAAGCAAAAGAATATACAGTATATGCTATAATTAATAGCCAAAAAGATTTTCAATCATTCATATAAATATATCATCAACTTTTTATTTTATGATAAAGTATATAATTAATAATAAAAAGAAAGGCAATGCTTAATGTAGAAGGAAGTTTACTAATTCTATTTTCTTACCCTTTTCTTTTGCATACTATAGGCTATAGCTTTTATTACATAATCAACAATGAGGATTCCTATCAATGAGCTTTAGCTCAAATGGTATAAGCGCGGAGTAGCAAACTGTTAGATTGTGGGTTTAATTTTTCCCACAAGCGCTCTCCCCTCCCCAAATTATCAAAAAAAAAAAAAACAATAAGGATTCCTTCTCTTAATGCCTCAAATTAAAGGAAAAAAAAAGGTTATCCTTTTTTCCACATTATTAAATTTTAGAAAGAAATATTTGACCATACCACCAGTGGGTAATTTAACAGCATTGTATTTAATTATATATATGCATATATCTTGATTTCTTTCTCTTTTTATTACTTAATTTGTTTACTTATGTTAAACTTTAATTAAGATTTTTTTATAATTATAATAGGGGAGCGCTTGTGGGAGGAAATGAACCCACGACTTTAACAGTTTGATGTCCAGCGTTTATACCATTTGATGTACATTGGTAACTTTTAATTAAGATTTAATTAACATACAAAGTTCAAACTTTTGATATCTAAAGCTTTTCTATCAAATTTTGTTGACATGTGATAGGTGAGTCACAATGGGTACAGGATTTACTTTACTTTATATGAATGATGCAGTAAATAACTTAAAAATAAATTAAATTTGGATGAAAAAGAAATAAATTATTCTTATAGTATCAATTAAGAAAAATAAAAAAAATAGGTGACCGATACTTAGATTTGAGCCCATTGGGCCTAATGACCTGAAATAAAAGCTCTGGGCCAGGCTGACCGTGTGTTTTCTATTACTTGGAAATGCGGGCAGCTGGCTGTTGATGTATATCTATTCATAATAATAAAATTAGGGTTTTTGAGAGAGGAGTAGTGATCAAAATAAGTTACAGACAAGGGTTTTAGAAACCAAAACAAAATGGATCCTTCCTCTCTTAATTCTAATGAAATGCAGCGCTTCCTCACTGTAAGCTTCAATTTTATTTTATTTTCAATTTGTTCCTTTTTATTGTGAATTTTTTCTACATAGGTACAGGTTTTTTTTTTGGATAATTTATAGAATATTTTGTTTGATGTATCTCTTAGATAGTAGCAGTAATTGGCAATTAGGTTCTGCAATTTGAAAATTCCTTAAATATTCGTAATTATTAGCATGACTGTGTGACTAAAATCTATTTAATAATCTTTCTCAGATTGAGATTCAGTTGTAATCTTAATTACTCTGTAAAATTGAGTTTATTTTTGCGCTTATAAGAAAAATTGTAGATTGCTAAAAGTTGAAATTATGAACTGTTATGTCGCCCTTGTTCTGAATGATTTTTGGTTATGCAGCAAGAAAAGGAAAAGGCTATGGTGAATGAGATGGTGGCGAAGCTTACAAGTGAATGCTGGGACAAGTGTATTACTAGTACTCCGGGGAGCAAGTTCAGCTCGAGTGAATCATCTTGCCTTACCAATTGCGCTCAGCGGTATATGGATATGAGTCTTATCATCATGAAGCGTTTTCAGTCTATGCAGTGATTTTTTTAAGAAACGAACCGATTCATACATCAGTTATTACAAGATGTTATTGTTTCATTCAACTCTTAAATGTATCATTTCAACATCTTACCGTGAAATTTTGAAACTTTCTTACTTATTCGATGAATGATTGGCATCGTTTTGCATTTCGAATGGCAATGCTCTGTTGATTTTGGCTGCGAGAAAACAGATACAACAAGCTATTCTTATATTGTTAGTCCATTGTGAAACCTGTTATGAATAATGTATATTAGGGATTAGAAGTGAGACATATTTATCAACTTTGTAGCCAATTAAAATAGCCCTCGAGTTTGGATGCTGTTCTTAACTTTCAATTAATGTTGCATTTGTTATGGTGTTTTTTAGTTAGCTGTAATTGTTGCTAGAAGTTGATCATTGGTTGAAAAAAATTGTTGTTAGAAATTGATCAAACTGGTAGAAGGAAAAATTTCATTATTGGATCTTATTTATTTGGAATAATGTAGTGAGGCTTTTTCATCCCAAAGAATTACAAGTTATCATTTTTTTGAGAATGTTTTGCTACCGTTATTAGTATAGTTTTTAAATATTAATTCATAACTAGAAATAAATTATAATCATAATTTTATGACAATAAATATTTTCTTTAACAAGTCTCTATATTCGCCAAAATAGATTGATGTGGCAATCCCCTGGCAAAAATAATTTTTTTAATCATTCTAATTTGTTCATTTATGCCTTATGGGAGGATTTTATATCAATACATTTAGAATTCTCACCTGATGTGGATTTAATATGATTAAAAATATATATATAAGGTTAGTCCCATTACTGCAAGTCTGCAACATCAGTTCATCTTGACTGAAACCAATATTCATTAATAAAATGTATTTTATTATTGAAAATTATAGTCTAAATATATTTTAGATAAAAATTAATTACTAATTTTCTGATGAAGAGATAAATCTTTTTTTTTTTTTTGAGAATGATAAAAATTAAAATTTAGATAACACAATGAGAGAAAGAAAAATGTAGATACCATCAGTGACAATTTCTCTATTTCCTAATTTAGGAGTTTTTTCAGCAATAAAGGAGAAAAATGATTTATTCCGAAATCTTGCTCAAAATAACCTACCATAAATATATTTCGTGATGTTCTAATTGGCAAATTTTCTCATTGTATATGAATGCTTAAATGAATTGATTCTGGCTAATACATTTATAGCTTCGGTTCACAAGCAGGCACACAGAAATAGAGTGGGGGAAGAAAGGCTACAAGGGCACAAATTCCATTTTTGGAGTTAAAAGCCTAAAGCTCACCCTAGAAATCAAAATCTTCTTTTTACATACAAAGGAACAATTACACACAGTAGTAGTATTGCAAGGAGATTGAATACCTAATAGCATCACTATTCAATCAATTCCCAAACCAGACCCTCTTTTTTTACATAATTGTTTCTTCCAATTTAACTTTACATCTTGATGTTTGTTTCAGATTGTTGAGCTTCTGATGTCAAGTTACCGCTACTAACCCGCTTTGACTCCCCGACTGCGGCTGCTAAAGCAACAACATCAGGTGATATCTCCCAGCTTCCGCTTTTTCTTCCCAAACTAGAGCGCCTAGAGTGCAACACACTACGTCCTTCCAAACCTTGCGGGGGAAGAATCCTACTTAAATCCGGAGAAACATCAGGTAACCCGCCTTCTTCATCTAGACTGTCATCATTTCGGATTGCGCTGTCATAACGATTTCCCTCTCTCCCGTTTTCATCCCATATCGGCTTTCTACCCATCTCTATGTCACCTACTGATTTTTCTGTGTTTGAACTGACAAAACTACTGACCATTCTTGGTGGAAGTTCGGGTTCCTTCCGAACTTTAGCTCTAAAATTGTTCTTAGATGGAGGAATACTGGAGCAAAAAACTTCCATGAAATTTTCAAATATTCCTGTGTCATATGGGTTTGGTAGTCCATCATATCGATATCTAAAATTTTCGTAAGTGGACTGCCAAAAGAAGAGAGGATAGCATCAAATTAGAGAAATTTTATATGTGAATATGATAGATAAGATCCAATAGAAACACATTATAAGCATCATTATACCATGGCTATAGGCGTTTCGTACCTGATTTTTACTGATGAGATACAAATGAAACACTGTAAGGCCACCAACAAACCAAACGGCGATAAAGGTGTAAACTACTAGCACAATAGAGGCAGGAGTCTTGGCCATTGCTTTCCAAATTGTTGTATCTTCACTATTCATGATCCTCTTGATGTAAACCCAGCAAAAGGCATGTACATACAAGCAAAGAATAGTTGCCGAGAAGACAAACATGAAGAAGAACCTGTAATTCCGCTGCAATCAAAATTAAAAAACTTATAAAAATAACCATATTCATAGTATTAACTCATGCTAACAAATTTACATGCCCCGCCCCCCCTACGGCCGCTACATCTGTAGAAAGAACTTTTTCTTAACACCGCAGAAAAGAAAAGGCATGCACTTGTAGTTTTTTTGAAAGCCTTCCCTCGGTAAACCTGTTATAAAGATGAACTAACTAGTTTGATTTCATTACACCCAATAAGATTGAGATATGCAGATAATTTGAATCAAGTGAAGCACCCCAACCCAAATGAAGACAAATGATAGAAAAGCCAGGTTTTGAAGTAGATGAGTTATAAGAATCAAAATTACCAGTCCAATGCATTGACCAACCCAAGGGCAGTGATGATCGAATCTTTCCACACAGTTATTACATATTGAACAGTGAGAACAGCGTGGAGGCCTATAAAGCATGCAGGTGTCACAGTACTTAGTCTTGACAATTATCCCATTGATCATAACATCCCTTGTGCGTGGCAAGCGAAATGGTGGAGTTTGGCCATTTGTTACTTCAATTTGTCCTTCATAACCTTCTGGTTCCGGAGGCTGAGTATTACGAGGTATGATACCAGGATCTCTTCCAGAGGTTAGGAGTAGAAAGATTAAATCCTGAACAACAAAATGCATTCATTAGATCAAGATCGCAGCAGCAGCAGCCAACAGAGTAGGCTCTTTCTGATTGGGCAGTCTTGATAATTATTAATTTAAGCATTTACCAAACAGAAAAAAAAACACCAAAAAGAAACCAACAATCAAACTTCATCCTTTTGCAATTTTACAGCATTCTTCCTCAGCTTGATGATATTATTTATCATTAGATTCAAGGTTAGTGAAAATAACAAATAGTACAAAGTTGCATAGTCCTCTTGCCCAACCCACCCTTTTGTTCCCTTACAATTGGAGAAAAATAAATGGGAATAAAATAAAAAGAGAATGGCATGCAGTATAGTGTACAAGAGTCATTGATAAAGAGTGGAACTCTAGAAAGGGAGACACGACTAATCCTTTTAACAAGCACTAATCGAGCTTTTAAAGCATGACCAGTACAGTTGCAAAGTTTTCAGAGCAAGACAGGCTCAACAACTTAGTGTCTTAAAATAAATTATATGACCAAATATCACTTTTATTTGTTGCAAAAATTTATTTCTTCAAAGCTGAATGAGACATGGTGATTAAAATTGAAAGCAGCAAATTAGAGCTATTGTTAGTTTGTTTCTTGTCTCACAAGAGTTGCATTAAAAAGAGGTTTCTCATTAACCAGAGATAATAATATCTACTCACTACAGTAACTTTAGATACCAAACCATTGGCAAAAGCTAATGCTAGCTTTCCCTTCATGTAAAGTTTTAGCAGTATAACAGATGCAAAAGATTTAAAACCCTCCTAAAAATAGAGAGCAAGTCGGTGCTTAAATGGCTGAAAAAGTGGCTTTAAGGAAGGAACTTACTACTATCGTGAGGACAACAATAATGACTAGTATTGATATTCCTGAGTGATTAGGAAAATCATCCATTAGCTTTCTGGCCACGAACACACAGAAAACAGCAACAGGAGCAACAATAAGAAATATGGTTAGCAAAACAGATCTTGCATCAGGTCCAAATATGAGCCTTCCTCCAAGGAAAAATATCTGCAAAGAAAATATCCAAAGCAAAAAACCCAGGAATTATCAGCTTAAGCACATAATGGAATGAGCACAGACATTAACATGCTTATATCAGGAAGGATAACTCGAAGAAAGTGCACAAAAGACTTCATGGACAGTAAACATCCCTTACTCAGCAATATCCAGAAGTTCTCTTATTTCGAGATATCGATAATATAGCAATATACTCTCAGTCAGAGTAACATGCAAATTAAGCTAATATACAACGACCTTGTTCCTTCAACGAGCACAGATTGGATAAGATTCAAATGTCCTTCCACCCATCAAGGAGATACTATGACATACTCCCAATTTTTTACTACCAACAATCTATTAACAATATCAAGTTTAATAAAGCTACACAGTGACATATTACTAAAATTAACACTTCCACAGGTTATAATTGCTCATTGAACTACTTAAATCTACAAGTCAAAAGCCACAAATTTTAAAGAGTTCATCTTAACCAGGAGCTCGATCTCTTAAAAATTAATAAACTTCTACAGATCAAACACTAAGAATTCAATTAAAAAAGTCCCAGTTTAGCAAACTTCCATACATACAGATTCAATAAACTGTTAGGATATTTCAAACTCATTTCAATTAAAAGAAGAAGAAAAAAAACCTAAATTTAGCTCAACAATTAAAAAAGTAAACCAATAAAAAAGTACTTAATTTTAGCAGTATAAACTATAAACTTACATTGCTGCCTTTCCAGACTTGGTAAGTCATGGGCCGATCTACCCTCTCATCGGAGCCGCCATCTACGGCCACCGTATCCGGAGTCCGAGGCGGGAGCTTGGGGGCCCCATAAGTCTCCCTCATCACACTGTATTCAATAAAGTTTCTCAAGCAAAGAAAAAACAACAGAGGCTAGAGAGAGAGAGAAAAGTCAATTGAATTACACAGCTGCTCCAATTACAAACGCTAAAAAGGAAAAAAATTAAAAAAGTTGCGAAAAAAAGCAAATAAAGGCGGCTCTTTAAAGTTTTAACATTTCAAATAAATTAATAAAAAGAACAAGTCTCCTTTTGACTTGTTTTTATTATTTTTGTTTCGTTTTTACATTCAGTAAATAAAAATTAAAAACAGAAAAGGGGTTTGTTGGGTGGGTCGGTTTTACGGGTCTTGATATAAATAGTACTATACGGAATTGAGGTGTACGCTTCTGGCCAACTGATCAACGGCAACGCCGTTGGCGGCGTTAGGATGGGAGTTAATTGTTGCCGTCGAGCTGGTGGACTAATTAGTAATGTTGGGTAGAGAGTGGATGGAATTGAATAAGATTTGAAATTTTCTACAGCTTGTCTTAGGCTGCCCCATTAGGCCATTACAGTGTTAATATTATGAGAAGATAACAAAAATATTCAAAAAATGGAAGAAAATAACAAAAATGCTAAGTTTGTTGAAATATTACATGAGCACCTCAAAAAGCTGAAACTTTACATTTAATACCTTTCCAATGAGGATGCAACACATGGCACACACAAAACAAGTCAAAAAAAGTCAAAAACGCGTCAGAATAGGTCAAAAACGCGTCAGAAACGCGTCTGACATGTGTCTACCACGCGCATCAGAGTTGTGCACCAATCACGCGTTAGTTTGTCAAAACTATTCAAACATGTATCATTTATGTATCTGTTATGTATCAGATATGTATCAAAGACATATTTGATTATTATTTTTTCATTTTTCTTTAACAAAAATAAATAAATAAATAAATAAATAAATATATTATTAATATGTATTATTTATGTGTCTCGAAGGTGTATGTATAATATATTTTAAATTAAAAGATATATGTATCACATATTTTAATTAAAATTCACGCATTACATAAATTATGTTACAAAAAGAGTATTCATAAAAAATGTTCTTTCTACATGTTTGATGCGTGCCTTGTTCTTTTATTAATTATGAATATATATATATATATATATATATATATATATATATATATATATATATATATATATATATATATATATATATTCATACACACACTCTCATATATATGTATTAATAATGTGTCTTTAATGTGTATGTATAACATATTTAAATTAAAGCTACATGTATGATATATTTTAATTAAAATTTACGCATCAATAACATCAATAACAAATACATCCAAGATACATTTCAGATACGTCATATATACATCTCATTTTTTTAAGGTGTGACTGAATAAACTTAGTTTTTAAATTCATAAAATAGCCGAGAAAAAAGTGATGCTAAAAAGTTATAACTATCGCTCAGATAAGTATTTCCTTATATTTTCAATTATTGTAAACCATATACCAACAGTTACTTTACAATTATAATGATTCACTAGTTTAAAAATCGATCGATGTATCTACAATATATCAACGATGTATCGGTAATGTATTATTGATGTATGTGTGATGTATTTGTAATGTATCTACAATGTATCGGTGGTATTGTATTTGAGCTGTTTCTAACATGCATTTGATATGTATAACATATGTATCTGATATGTATTCAAGATGTATCTCGAACACAGTCACATACTATTAATAGAATTTATTGAAAAACTATATTTTAGACATGATAAATCTTAAATACATAAATAATACACTTCTTTCTCATTTGCAATGCTATCATATTTTCTAAATAAATATACTGTCATTTTTATAAAACAAAAAAATTGAATTAAACTCTATCGAATTATACACTTCCAGCAAATGGATTGAATGACGAGGTTGATGAGTTTTGGTTGCAAAGAATTTTCACAATTCTTCTGGCTGGCAACACCGGAAGACTAGACCTCTTGAAAGTTCTAATTTCCTCCTTCACATCTTTATCTTACGATGTATCAGAGATGAATCAATAATGTATCAGAGACAACTTAAATATATTTTCTATACATCTTAGAGACAACTTAAATACATTTTCTAAAAAAAACTATATACTAAACTTCTCACTAAAGACACTGTTAAAACCATAAACTACAAATAAAAAAAGCACATAATAGATGTTAGCAAATAATAATATACTATTTATATCACATAATGTATAAAAAAATATAAAAAATACATCTATTAAATAATAAAAAATAAATGTATTATACATGTATCATACGTGTATCCACTATTAAATTATAACAATTGTACTAAATATATATATCAAAATTCAAATCCAAATTCTATAATTCGCAAACTAAAGCAAAAAACTAAAGAAATATTTGCAATTAGGTCCTTCATTTTTAAATTAACTTAAATTGATTCAAATTATCTACTTAGGCTGCTGAATCATCCTTGGACTCACTTTCACATTCACAATCTTCGGCACTTTCTCCATGAAATGTGGTACCTGAGCTTTTCCTTTTTGCCATTTCATTCCTCTAATTGAAACCAGCTCCACAACTTGTATGACACCTTCATCACCAACCCCTTTGCACCTCATCCCCAAGCCTTCTAATTGAAACCAGCTCCACAAATTATCGCTTAGATAGTTTAGTCTGCAAAAACAAAATGGAGATGCAAATAATTTCCACAACTTAGGCCGTTTTCTTTTCTTTTCATAACAAACACCTTTAACTTTAGCTTGAAAATCTCTAACTTCCTTTAAAAATATCCTTACATCTCTTGCACCAAATGGATTACCTTCTGGTTGTCCTCCATGTTCTTCATAAGCTGCTCTGAGCCGTTCGATGAGTGCGTCGAGGCTGCCCCATGCTTGCCGAAGCGGGCACAGGCAATGTGCCGGTGGGTTTGGCAGGCCAAAAAATGGATAGGTTTGGCCATGGACTTTAGTTTTTCCGAACTGATCAAGATAGCGGAGGAACTCAAGAACATGAGCGCCACTGCACATGGGCAGTGAGAGTGGTGGCCAGTGGTTCATGACAACTTAGGGTTTTCTTATCAAGAATTTTTTTAAAAATTGCAGTTTCTAATTGGGTGTGTGATTAAATAACAACAATTTGAATGAGTTTGAATTATTTTGATAGAATGATTTAATTTTTTGGTGTTTGTTGTTTGAATTGTTTAAGTTTTAAGGTTAACCATGGCCATTAATGGAGGAAATAAGAAAATAGAAAGAATAAAAAAGAAAGAACAAAAACAATATGTGTCAGATCTATAAAAAATAGAATAAAAAAGGACAAGTGGAAGGTTGTGATTAAGTAGGTATAAAATGTAATGTTTTTCCGTTATTAGCTAAAAAAAGTAAAGAAAAAATTAGCATAGGTGTAAGATTTGAAAAGCCTTAGCATTTTTGTAAAAAAATCCCTTATTTAGCCCATTCTTGTAATTTTCTCTAATATTATTATATTTAAAAATTTGTTAATTAATTAGTAAATTATACGATTCAATACTGGTTAATTAGCTAAATTATAACACTTTTTTTTAATCGCCAATTGTAACACAAATTTAAACTGATAACAACAGAGCCACATTTGTAAATAATCTGAATTTTTATTTTAATTAGTTCAAGTCACCTCCATGACCATCCGTCCATCACTAACAATAAATGAAATACTATATTTGAATTATTATTTTTTCAGTTAAATTAATTTTATATTTTAATTTTGATTTTCATGAATTATGTGGCTTACTTTCTATGTAAAAAATTAGTACTGCTAAACATTTTTTTTTTGTTGACGAGGTCTAACTCTACTGAGGCGAAATTCAATATCATTGTCAAATCCTGAAATGTGGACCGCCCGCAAGCCCACATACCTGGTAATTCCGGGCTATAATGGTCAGCAATCCAATCTCAACTACTCCATATTAAGAAAGGGCGTAGCCGGAGTTTGAACCCGCGACCTTTGGCGCCCAGATGGCTGATACTTGGACCACTAGATCAAACCCGTGCGGGCCACTGCTAAACAATATTATCTAAAGCATTGGACAAAATAAAAAAGTTTGTTGTTCAAAATATGTTAAAATGTTGATAAAAAGTGCGAATAAATAAATTTGAACATTAAATTTTTGAGTATATTATTGGCTTAATGGCGTAAAAAATCATAAACTTTAGCGTGTTTTGCAAATTTAACATAAACTTTCAATTTTGGCAAATTAATACACAAACTTTTAATTTTTTGCAATTTTAGCACCGATCAATTTTCCTTCAAAAAATAGAGAAAAATGCTGATGTGGACGCCGAAATAGTGGTTATTCCGGTGTACACATCAGCATTTTTTTCACGAAAAAATGATCGGTGCTAAAATTGCCAAAAATCAAAAGTTTGTGTATTAATTTGTCAAAACTGAAAGTTTATATTAAATTTACAAAACATGCTAAAGTTTGTGATTTTTTACGCAATTAAGCCTATATTATCTGACACAAATAACATGTCATTTTTTTATGAATAAATAACATATCAATTTAAATAGTGTGGAATTATTAATTTATAGGTTTGATGGTCTACTATTTTTTTACTAACTTCACAAAGCGGTAAATCTAATAGATTTTTTATAAAAAAAATTAAAAATGATATATTCAACAAGCTTACAATAAAAGAGATAGTAATATTTACTACAGAGTATTTTTTTTTTATAAAATGTGTATCATTTTTATTTTCATTCGGTACAACTTGATGATGATGATGATGATAAAAATAGCTAAATATCAAATATGTTGAGAGTAGATGGTAGATAAGTTATTGATTGCCAATAAGTTAAAGATGTTGAATGTTTTAATATAGCTTATAAAATAAATGATTATACTGAATTGTTAGCTCCATTTCATGTGGTTAACCTAAGATAATATATGTATTATTTTTGTGCAATTCTATAATACGATGAAGGAATATCGTCATTCAAATGGCCGTTTGAGATTTTTTTTACAGTGCAATATATACTCATGCTATTCGATAATAAAATTGACTTATCAATATCCAAGTATAGCCAAAGCAATTGAAGTTACTTTTTTAAAACTTCTCATCGATTACGTGTGCACCTTTTTCATTAACATGTTGCTAAAACTTTAAACTATGTACATTTTTATTAAGATTTAATTGCATGAAAAATCAACAATTTTAGCGTACTTTGCATATTTAACATGAATTATTAATTTTGGCAATTTCGAACATGAATTTCATATTCTTACAATTAAAACACCGGCTGAATTTGCAATTGCAAAATGCTTATATGGACATCAGAGTATTGTCACGTGGGAACAGTAATCACCACCTAATAAACACACCGTTCTGGTCTAATTGCACGAAAAATCACTAATTTTAGCGTTTTTTTTTTTGCATATTTAACATGAAAATTTAATTTTGACAATATCAAAAGTAAACTTTCATATGTTTGCAATTCAAGATACAAGTTGTTTTTTTTTTACGTTTTTTTATTCATTTATTTAATTTTTTTGTAATCCTTTATTATAGGAATTATGTTTAATTATTCAATAAATTAATTTTGTGAGAGAGAAATAAAGTAAGAGCACCACTCCTTTACATGTTAGGAGCACCACTCCTTTACATGTTAGTTATGAATCTCTCTGTATAACACAAAATTAATAAAGATTAAATTCTTTAATTTAACATTAATAAGAGAAGTTAAAACATCTAGTTTGAAAAACGTTAGAGCTATTTATAACACAAAACAAGTACATAAAAATATATGTGCTCTCCATAAAAAATATTAGGATCATTTTTTTATTTTTTATTGTTTAAATGACAATTGACATATTTTAAAAATATTTATTTTATATAACCTAAAATTTCATTTTCAAATTCTTTCATTCATATTATATAAGTTGACCATTTATCTTCATATTATAAATATATTTACTTTTTTATTCATCAAAAGAATTATTAATCTTTTTTACACAAAATAATCTTTATTAATTTTGAGCAATTACAAGTATAAAAAATTAAAATAAATATTTAAAATAGTGTATGATAACCTCACATAAAATAAGACGTTTGAACAATTATGTTCACATCATTATTCACATCCCGCCTTGCGAAAAAAAATATAAAAATAACAATTTTAACATATTAAAAATGAAATTTTTAATTTTATAATTTAGCCAAAACAGTGCGTTTATTGGGTGGTGAAGATCGTTCAACTTGCAGTCGGAAATTAAACTAGTGTTTTAATTGCAAAAATATTAAAATTCATGTTAAATATGTAAAAAAAACGCTAAAGTTGGTGATTTTTCGTGCAATTAAACCAAAACGGTGTGTTTATTAGGTGGCGATGACTGTTCCCACGCGGCATGCTCTGATGTCCACATAAGTAATTTGCAGTCAAAAATTCAAGCGGTGTTTTAATTGCAAAAATGTGAAAGTTTATGTCTAAAAAAATTAAAAGTTTATGTAAAATATATAAAAAACGCTAAAGTTAGTGATTTTTAATGCAATTAAATCTTGATTTTAAATATCAAATTTAAGGGATAAAATGAATCTTTATTGATTTTATAATTTATAGATTAAAAAAATAAATAAGATACATTTGCTAGGTTTGGTATATTACAGTATTCTCAATCACTATATCTATAAGTTTCCAAGTTTCTTTTTAGTTTTAATTTATTATGAAAAAGACCATTCTATCAATATTTGACAGTTTATAGCAAAACATTAACGCCAATTCCCTTGTATATATAAATTTCCTTTTTAGTTTTAATTTATTATGAAAAAGACCATTCTATCAATATTTGACAGTTTATAGCAAAACATTAACGCCAATTCCCTTGTATTTAGTATTAATTATATCTCAAAAACTAATTAAAGTATATTTTAATTTTCTGCAAATTATAAGCTATAGACATTAGTATTTATAAAGATGAGCCGACCATTTATCGTCATTCTTTTGTCCTGATGAGTTAGTTAGAGGCCTACATATAAATTTTCTAGAGGAGACGTTATTTAAACTACATCTTCCATATGTTCTGTTAGAGTGTGAAATTTAAATACCCTTACTAAGCTTTCCATTTGTAAGTACCAACTAGCCTAAATTTCCTTAACAATTACAAAATACCATCCGAATTATTTCCATAGTTTTTGTTATTTTATCTGTAAAACAAGTAATTTGTTTTTATCATCTCTAATATTCATATTTGAAAGATGAATTAGGCATAAGTTTAAAGTGAACTTTCTTTTAATAAAAATTAATTTTACATTAATATTTAAAAAAAGTATTGTAATGAATTCCTTCACCAAACTAAGACAAAGAAAACTTTTTGATTAAAAATATTACAATAATTTATTAACCATTTAAGATGTAAAAACACGCAAAAATAAACGTCCACGATAAGCAAATGACATTTGATATAATAATGTCAATCTCTGTTTAGGATTCGGTTTTATCTTATGATACAAATATCACAATCAAGTAAATAGTCTGCCACAATTTAAAGCCACCACTATGTAAAAAAATGTTGTATACGACAACTATGAAATATGCAATGAATCTCGAACTAATACCAACCAATGAAATACATTCATCGAGATTGAAAGTTATGTCGAAGTTGATCCTGATCCAAGAATATGGTGGTGGTCGCTCTTACTGAATTTGCGTATTCGAACTATTTTGAAGAAAGAGAATTTAATTTGATAGTATTAACTAAGATGAGAACACTCATTATTAAAGCATTTATCATTTGTTACAAGGTTGTTGCTATAATCCCCAACTGAATAGTGCCATCAAATTTTATTGACCTGAAGAAGCAGATCGTCGAACAATCTTAACCACTAATGGACCGTATGAGCTACATATTTGAAACTAACTCAATTCTATATATTCACCACAAATGTGATAAATTTCATCGATATAAATAAGTACATGAGTGTGAAGACTGTAATTAAAAACCTCCGCAGTTGTCATAAAAGTAAAATAAACTTTACTTTTATTTATGGCCAAATATTGTAAAAAGGTCAAACTTTTCATAAAAGTTTTATAGAAGTTCTGACCTTTCAATTTTGTCGATTTTGGCCAAAACAAATTATTTGGTTTCAGTTGTGGCCAACTCTCAATTTGATTTCAATTTGCCTATGTGGTGCCTATGTGACGCCTATGTGGCATGCCAAATATTGAAAGTTCAGGATTTTTGTGAAACCAAATAATCCATTTTCGGCCAAAATTGACAAAATTGAAAGGTCAGGACTTTTGTGAAACCAAATAATCAGTTTTTGGCCAAAATCGACAAAATTAAAAAGTCAGGACTTTTGTGAAACTTTTGGCCTTTTTATAACATTTGCCCTTTATTTATAAAGGATAGATTACGGGCCATCTCAATATCTAGAAAATCTGCAAGTGAGATTGACATCAGAGTATTCTCCAAATGCACCCTTGAGATGGGGAGTTTGGTCCTGACTTATGTAATTTCAGTGGAAAAAAGATATACCAAATACTATGCTGGAATATGGGCCTAAATGGGGGGCCTTCTGATAAGCTCAAAAGAAATATTGGGCTAAACATGGAGCAGGCCGTTCATGTCCAAGAAAATTGGACTGGACATTTAAGCCCATGTAGAAATCTGATATACCAAAGCCCATGTAGAAATCTGATATACCAAATACTGTGCTGGAATATGGGCTTAAGTAGGGCCTTCTGATAAGCACAAAAGAAACATTGGGCTAAACATGGCAGCAGGCCATTCATAACAAAGAAAATAAGGCTGGACATTTAAGCCTATTCCATTAAAAAAGTGCTAAAAATAAAAAAGGTCCTACCGGGAGTCGAACCCAGGTCGCTGGATTCAAAGTCCAGAGTGCTAACCACTACACCATAGAACCAATTCGTGTTGACCAATGTTAATATTAATTATTTAACGTAGATATATTGCGATTAAAAGCATACTTCCTCTGTCCCAATAGAGTTGTCCACTTTGTCTTTATCATACAGTTTAAGAAAATATAATTATTGTTATAGAACTAATAAATTTTTCTGTACTTTTTTTGTTATACCCTTATTTAATGTAGGGTCCATTTTCAATTTACTTTATCAATGGAATTTAAATAAGGATAGAATAGGAAGATTGGATCACTACTAGAAAACAGGGCACTAGCGACGGATATTTCCGTCGCTAATGCCCTTTATGCCGTTGCAAAAAACACTTTGCGATGGAATGACGACGGATATGGTATGTCGCAACATTTTTGGTCGCTAAAAAGTTAGCGACCAATCAATAATTCCGTGGCAAAATTTGCGACGGAATTCCCGTCGCTAATTTTGCCATAATCCGCCGCCAATGGTCCCCAGCCGAGACCATTTTGGTGACGGAATTTTGTTAGTTGGCGACGGATAAATCTGTGGCTAATTGTGCCAATTTAGAGACTAAATTAGCACCATTGGCGACGGATTTATCCGTCGCTAATACGTTTAAATTAGCGACGGACTATATTCGTCGCTAAAGATGCTAGTTTTGTCTCAAGATTGGCACATTTTGCCATGGATAAGTCAGTCGCCAACCAACAAAGTTCCGTCGTCATTTGGGTAATTATCGGCAGAATTTTTTTCATTTTTCCGCAGTTTTTTCCTGTCGTTTTAAACCTGTTAAATATAGTAATTAAAAATTTATTTATGGGTCACAATTAATTGAAAGTTAACATTGAATATATAGATAAATATCAAAATACATTTACATAGAATCGTCTGAAAAAAAATATACATAGTATGTTCAGAAATTATATAGTGTGTTCAGAAAGTAATCTAACACGACACTACAAATCTGTAGTGTCGTGATGGTCTAGAGGGGGAGGGGGGAATTGTGGTCGATACTCTGCAGGAAGATTAGGCATCATCCTTGCAATCTCCTCTCGGATAAGCTGGGCCATCGCCGCCGGGTGGTCACGCTGCTGCTCTGCTATCTGCTAACGATTTTGAAATTGTTATTTTTTAGAAGTGTACGAAAATTTTGGGACAAAAAAATTTGCCAAAATGGATAACTCTATTAGAACGGAGGGAGTATTTCTTTTCTTTTCATTAAATCTACAGGCAGAAGGCAACAAACACATTGCATAACATTAGGGTAATAGGCTGTTTAGGTAATTATTGGTGAAACAGCCTTTTAATATAAACAACACTATTTATTTAATTAACCTTTTAAAAATGGCTTATAACAACACTCCCCTTTTGTGATTAGGTAAATACCCCCAAAAATATACATTGCTTGTTTTGATTAGGATAATTAAGATTAACATTTTGTATGAATGAAGTAATTAAGCTACCACAATGTATGACTCACTTGCCACTTCTTTGTTTTAAGTAATTAACTGAAATGTCTCTAGAAAAAAGTAATTAAATGAAATGATATTGTTTTTTTCACCTTTTTTTTTAAATAATTTTGCAAAAGATTTTGTGAGAGTTCAGTTAATTAGTTTTGACCAATATATCTATCAAAATTTTGTATCCTACTCCTATCAATCATTTGAAATCATTTTTGATGTGATTTAACTTGGGTGATTTTTACCAACCGTCCCTGAACTTTTGTCTCTCTCCTCCAACCGTCTTTAAACTTTAATTCATATTCCAATCGTCCCTGAACTTTAATTTCATATTCTAAAGGTCCCTAACGTCATTTTTATAGTAACTCTGTCCAATTTTTTTATTTCTCTATATAAACATCATCTCACCATTTTTAATTTGCATCACCTAGGCGTCTAATTACGTTTTAAGTCAACAAATTGGATGAAATTACCATAAAAATGATGTTAGAGACCTTTGGGATATGAAATTAAAGTTCAGGGACGGTTGAGATAGGAATTAAAGTTCAGGACAATTGGGGGAGAGAGATGAAAGTTCAAGAACATTTAATGAAAATTACCCGATTTAGATCAGAATTTTACATTTGAAATTTTAATTGCAGAAAATGTATAGCCAATAGGAATCTAGTAACCCCATAAACTCCAATGTACAAATTCAGCATAATCGTATTTTTCTTCTATATATATTTATATATATTTTTAAAAGATAAAATTATTTCATATATCTACAATTATATATGATCAAACTGGCGAAAATGATTTTAAATGTATGCATGATAAATTTTTAGGCAAGAAAAGTAAATTATAGCCGCTACATATTTATTTTTAACTAAAAACCCTCCAGTTAAAATAAAATTTAAATTAAAATAAATTAAAATTTAATCATACTGGATAAATGACCCTTGGAAGTTGCACAGCAGAGATATAAATAGGAAAAAGGGTCATTTATGTCCTTAAGGTTTGACTTCAAGATCAAGTAAGCCCTTAACGTCCGAAAAGGTTCAAATATGCCCCCAACGTCTTGAAAAATGAACAATCAGACCCTCCAATTTTAAAAACCAAGCCCTCAATGTCTCATTTATAAGTCAAAATGGGAGGCTGATTGTTCACTTTTTAAGATGTTGGGGGTATATTTGAACCTTTCTGAACATTGAGAGCTTGTTTGATCTTATAACCAAACTTTAGAGGTATAAATGACCCTTTTCCATATAAATATGAAATTTGGTGTAGCATGGAAATTTTAGACGTAGAAGGTATTAGAAAATGGGTTGGCAAGACAGCATTAGAAACAATAACTACCATTATTAATCATTAGTGCAAAGTGGAAATTAACCTCTCTATTACATATTATCATTATAAGTATTAATAGATATCTGAACGAAGAAATTTATACCAAATTCAGTAAATAAATCTCCTCTAGTTTCTCCTACCACGCATTTACATTTTCTGCTTTTGTGCTATCTTGACAAAGAAAAATACAACCAATTATATTCTTGGTGTTACTTTCCTTCTTTTTGGTCTTTTTCTATTTATGAATCACAATTTTGCTTAAGATTTAAATTTATTTATAAACAGTTACATGGTAAAATCGCACTCGAATCAAAGAAAAGAAAGCTGTCATTTTTATGAGTATTAATGTTAATATATTCCTAGCTATTAAGTGTACTCGCAAGTTCAAACCGTAATCATGTATATAGCCGTTTGAAACTCGGGTTAAGAGTTTGTCTCCCGCAAGAAATCTACACACTCAAGTAGTAGGGATTAGTAATATGAAATATTTAAAGGCATCGCCTCATAGATGAGATCCATTCAGAAACTTCATAAATCGTATGCCAAAAAAAAAGAGTCAAATTGGAGTGATCCTTGATTCCGGCTAGCCGAACATTGACTCAACTAGCCAGTTTGGTTTGATTCTTTTGTTGAAAGTTAAAACAATGGTATATTTATTGTTGAAATAGTGCAATATTCATCTAGTTATATAGTGTAATTCTTCAATTTCATTCTCATGAGATGCTTATGGTTTGTTATTGCTATAGTTTAGATTTGTAGTTTAACCAGTAAATTCTCTACTGCCAAATTTAGCTAAATGAGTCATGAATAGTCTAAAAAAATCAACCAAATAAAAATAGGAAATAAATTAGCCATCGTTAATTAATTACTCAATATTCACTTGCATGTGCACATTATCACATGGTAGGCAAACTTTAATCTTTCAAAACAATCAAGCCATGAAGAGATATGAATACATGTTCTTTGATTTAGACTTTTATAAGAAAAACAAAAAAAGTATTTAGTAAAATCAAATTAAAAGTTAACATCACCTAATTTACATGATGTTAACCTTTAATTTGATTTTACTAAATCCCTCACTACGCGTGTTGCAGATTAATCAATCATCTATACATATAAAATTAAATAAAAATTAAATTAAATTCTTCCTCTATTGATATAAATAAATGTCACACCAGTTGCATTTTTGAGTTCAATGATATATATAGTTTAGTTATAGTTTACCTGACAATTAAACTTTCTTCTAAATTTTTTTGGTCTATCTGGGAGATATACGAAGAGGAAATTAATTCAAGAATTAAAGCTGAAGAAAATGGCTGGTGCTGATCATCATCATCCATTGATATTTACATTTGGAATTCTTGGTATAAGTATTAATTATAAACCATAGTATTATTTTCTAATTTCTTTGTCAATTTAATTTCTAGTTAATAATGTGAAAATTTTCTTTGTTTTAGGCAACATCATTTCTATCTTGATGTTTCTTGCACCTATGTGAGTATGATTTTAGCTTATCTGATATTTATATTACAAAGTTAAAATATATAAGAATGTAAACGTATATATAATTGTGATAAATATAAATTTGCAGGCCAACATTTATTAGGGTTTACAAAAAGAAATCAACAGAAGGGTTTCATTCGATTCCGTATTTGGTTGGACTGTTTAGTTGCATGCTTTGGATTTACTATGCTATGCTTAAATCTGAGGAATATCTTCTTCTCAGCATAAATTCTGTTGGTTGTCTAGTAGAAATAATCTACATTATCTGCTACATTTTGTATGCACCAAAAAAACCTAAGGTATTATGCAAGAAAATTTACTACTCATTAGTTAATTTTCATTTTAAATTGGAGTATCTAATTTATGTGATGTGAAAATTGCAGATTTTAGCTTTACAGCTATTATTTCTGATGAATTTTTGCGGATTTTTGGCTATTGTTGCTCTTACGACTTTCTTTGCGAAAGGATCGATTCGGATTCACATTGTGGGATGGTTTTGTGTTGTAGTTTCTGCAGTTTTGTTTGCTGCTCCTTTAAGCGTAATTGTAAGGACGATATTAGGGTTATTAGCCTTGTTTGATACCAAATCTTTGCTCCTAGCATCAACTAGATACAAAAATTTTAATTCGTATTAAAATGGTACTGTAAATTTAATTTATTTTTAAGACGACGGTACTTGGCCAAGTTCAGATATACGTCCATCGATGTAATATTTGAAGATAACGAGATTTATCTCACATCAACATATGTTAGTATGAATTTATTCAAGAACCATCATCGAAATATAAATTAAATTTACGGTACTATATTTATACAAAGTGAAGTTTTTGTATTAAATTGAAACTAGAGGCAAAAGTTTGGAACCATGTGGGTTATTAACCCTCAATATTATTGAATTTGTTTTTCATTTATTGAATTTTAGTTAATTAAGTTTATTTAGTCATTATTGGGAAGCTAATATTTCTTGTATATATGTGAATATGTACAGAGGGTAGTGATACGAACCAAAAGTGTGCAGTTCATGCCGCTTGCTTTATCAATTTGCCTGACATTGAGTGCAATTATGTGGCTGCTCTATGGTCTCCTACAAAAAGATTTGTACATTGCGGTGAGTTCAATGAATTTTCTGAAATGATAAATTTGCTCATTTATATATTTGGGTCCTTATAGTTGTTCATTTTTTTGGCATAGAATCGCTACACTTTTATTTGTCAATATAGAGTCCAAACATTTTCAATTTTATAGACATTAGATTTTTTCATTATGAAACTGTAGAATGTATTCTCGACTTTGGAATAATTGTTTTTCATTTGTTTCCATATTTTAACTTTATTAAAATTTAGTCCAAACACTTTTATTTTTGCTGACATTGCGTCTTTAAATCGGGTGTTTCCGGTCTGAATTGACTCGGTTGACACTTTTTATGATTTAGGGCCCAATGTTTATAAAATTAGAAATGCAAGAACCGAATATATATTATGCCAATAAATAAAAAGCTTATAATTTTATGATGACCGGCAAATTTTCAATCACAGCTTCCGAACATTTTCGGAATCATATTTGGAGCAATGCAATTGGTACTATATGGAATTTACAGGGACAAGAAGAAAATTGTTAAGGAAGAAAACGTCGCAGAAAAGGCAGAAGAAATGAATAAGGCACACACTGTAGTCTCAGTATTGCCTATTTGTAATGGGAATATTAATAAAGTGCATAAAGAGGAGAATTCGGATGAAGATACAAATGGCAATGGTGAATTACCAATTGATGAAGTTACTCTCGTTTAGGCTCATTTTCCTTGTATTTTTAGCTATTTTTATTGCTAGTTTTACTCTTTAAGCATTGCATGTGCCTATTATATAAATATCTAAAATTTTCTACCTTATTTATAGAGTAATTTATAATATTCCGAAAGCCTAGATTATTCCATATATTCACACTCTATTAATCAACATCTAATTTAATTTCTTTTTATATAAATAGAGTGTTTGAAATTGTTATGTTTAGCTAATTTCATTTGCATTATTATTTAAATCAAAAACATTATAATTTTTCCCAAAATTTGATTATTGATAAGACAGTTTAGCTAATATTTATACGGTACCATAATAGAATTTCATTTTGAAGTTGGAAATTGCATGACTATATGCAGTTTAGCTTATGAAAAAAGCTTATGAATGGGCTTGCTAAAAATGGTACCAACACAGTTCCAAGTTCACATTATTTGGGCCAGTAAAAGGTGTATGTAAATGGGTTTAGGCCCAGTTATAAAGAGACGCAATTTTTCTGATTCCATCAACTTTTCTTCCAGTAAGTAGTAACGACAATTCACTCAACCTCTGATGCTAGTTTGTGCGGTTCATCAAATTTTAACAGAATAAAGGATCAATTCACCCCCTAAACTTGGCACGAAATATCAAATAAGTCATTTTAAACGAAACTGGATCAAACAGACCCGCAACTTGGCAAAACCGAATCAATTCAACCCACAACATACCAGACCGAATCAAATTCACCCTTTTTACAAAAAAAGAAGAGTCTATGACCTAATTAAAAGAAATTAGCCCTAATTAATTCAAATTTAATACTAATTGAACCTAAGTAAAATTCTAATTAAACCTAATTATTCTAATTAATTATTTAAAACTAATCGACGGAAACACTTGCCGCCACCGAGAACCCTTGCCACCGGCGAAAATAGCCGCCGGCGACCGGCCATGTCGTTCTCAGTGCATTGAGAACGGATGATCGTTCTCAGTGACTGAGAACAAATGATCGTTCTCAGTGACTGAGCACGATACGAGAACTGGGCTATTCTCGTCACTGTGACGATAATAGGACGCCGGCGGGAAGGAGATCGGTGGAAGGGAAGAGAAAAAAAGAATTAGAAGAATGAGATGAGAGAAAATGGAAGAAACGGTGGAAGGGAAGTGGAAGACGGGAAGAAGAAGTAAAAAAGGAAATTTTGGTCCTTAATTTTTTAATTAAAAAATAAATTGATTTTGAAGTTTTATAATATAAGGGATAAAATTGAAATATAAAAATTATTGAGTATTAAATCAAAAAATAAAAGAAATATTAAGTATAATTTTGATCTTTTTATCATTTAAAATTGGAGAGTGTGTTTCATTCTTTGGGAGAGGTGTGATGTGATCTTTTTTGCCAAATTCGGGAAATTGTTTGTTTAAAAACTAAAATGATTCATTTGATATTTTATGCTAAGTTGAGGGGGTGAATTGATCATTTGTTCAATTTTAACAACACAAACTACGAGGCACCATAAATTTTTAATTAAAATATAGAGAAATGCTATAAATACTTTGTTTTTAGCATAATTTATCTATTTCACCGTTGGATAAATTTGATGAAATTTCATCCAAATAAATGAATAAAGTAAGATTTATTGTGTAAAAAATAAAATAATCATAAAAAGATCCATCAAAATAATTCATTTTGATGATTTTTTTTGTTTTCAATTAGTTTTTGAGAATTTGGACAAATAATTTTTAAACAAAGGTCAGCGTACCTTCTGAACTTATAACACGAGGTTATTTAATTCAATTTATACTTTTTTAAACAACTAACCCCAAAACTCTTCATTTTTAGGTCAAATAACCCCATAATTTATATTTTTATTTCAAAAAATAGATTTAAAATAATTAAATCACAACAATTAGGGAAGTATCTAATTATTTTTTTGCATCCCTTATCTCTGATTTGTATTTTACGTGTTTTAAAAATACAATTATGGGGTTATTTGACCTAAAAGTAAAGAATTTTGGGGTTAGTTGGTCAAAAAAGTATAAATTAGATTAGATGACCCCGTGTCACAAGTTTAGGGGACACATTGACCCTAATTTATTCTAGTTTTTTTTTGTCAATGAACAAATAGTTGTATCATTAAATAAAATTTTGGAATTCATAATTTTTTTTTTGGAAATATTAAAATTGTGAAATGAAAAATAAAACAGCTTTAGAAGTCTTTTATTCTAACATGTCTATTTTTTTTCAAAGTAGAACTAGGATGAAAATATGGTCATTGCCTGGAAGTTTCTTAAAATTTAGGTTTTAATGAATTATTTTTATTTTTTAAAATACTTTTAAACTTTTAGATTATATACAAATAATATATTCTCACAAAGAAAAATAATTTTATTTTTGTCGTTTTAATATTTCCATCTATATATAGTTATAAGTTATAAGTTATAACAATTGGTCATATTACAACTGCGGAAGAGTTTGAAAACTTAAATATTTTTCCGTTTTATCTATCTAATCAACAATATATATTTATCTATAACTATGCGATCTTTTAATTTTTTAGAGATGATTACCTTTTAAATTTATTCATATTAAATAACTCTATAATTTAATTTATAAAGCTAAATGACTATGAATTAAAGTATATACTTTTGACCAGATGAACTATCAAAAAAATGAAAAAAGTTTATGATTTCATAGTTACCTGTTCAATTCCATCCCTAACGATCGAGACATCCACTGAAATAAACTGCAAGAAAGTACATAAATGATACGAATTAATTAAATCAGTAGATAATCTATAGTAAAGAGTTAGGGTTAACGTCTGAAAAGCAAGATGAGTTGCATTCGCGTCAATGGTGCTAGTTTCTTTCAGAATTTGTAGCCGTATCTCATACTAATAACACGTGCACACCACTATATAGATTCTCCCTATTATTACCAACATAAAATATCTAGCCCCCAACAATGTTATTTAATTAATCACCTTATACATTATAGTACTACTAATCATCGTTAGTCACTACTAGAAAACAGGTGTTTAGCGACGGATTTTTCCGTCGCTAAACACCTGAAATCCGTCGCTAATTACAATTAGCGACGGATTACCGACGGACTCGGTCCGTCGGTAAATTTTGGGTCGCTAATTGTAATAGCGACCCAAAAGACTGTCTGTCGCCAACTTACCGACGGAATATTCCGTCGGTAAGTTGGAGGCAGGAGGTCGGGAAATTGGTCGGCCAACCGACCAATTTCCCGACGGAATTGGCGACGGAATTTCCGTCGCTAACTTAGCGACGGAAATTCCGTCGCCAATTCCGTCGCTGTTTCTTTCAATTGGCGACGGAAAATTCCGTCGCCAACTGCAAGAAACAGTCGTGTCATGTTTAATTAGCAACGGAAAATCCGTCGCTAAAGTTAAACCAGGTAGTCGCTAAATTACCTATTTTTGGCAAAATTTTATTTTTTTACGGCTTATTTTCATATTTTTTCTGTTATTCGTTAGACCTGTTAAATATACCATTCACATACATAAGAAACAATAAATATATATAACCAAATCCGTAATATATATATATATAAACGTCAAAAAGCATACAAAAAACACTAATATTAAAGTATACGAACAAAAAACATAAATATGTCCAAGTGTATCAGAAGCCTACTCTAAACTGGTGGTGTCATCAGCAGGAGGGGGTGGGGGTGGTGGGAACTGCGGGCGTAACTCGGGTGGGAGTGTAGTCATCAGCCGCGCAAGCTCAGTACGGATCCGCTCGTCGAAACCCGCCTCCACAGTACGGATCCGCTGCTCGACCCGCTCTTCGAAACCCGCCTCCACAGTACGAATCCGCTGCTCGAGCCGCTCCTCAACCTCCCTAGCAATACGCTGCTCTATGTCCTCAGTACTAACGTTCCCCTGCTGGGATGATCCGCCGCGGCGCAATAAATAGGAGATAAGCTATGTAAACAAACAACAATGGCTATGATCAGCGGCTATCAGCAATTGTCAGAAACAAACCTACATTAATAGTTTTGGATCAGATTATCATAACAATACAAATTAATACTTTATCAAGATACGTTTTTTTAAATTTTCTAAGAGATATAATATCTTTAACGAAAATCCGGCAGCATTTCCCCTAAAAATGAGCATCACCCATTTTTCAGGGAAATCCTGCAAGCAAACAATACATATTCGATTCCAACATAAACAACAAATCATTTTATTTTAATTATTTCAAATTAAGTATATTAGCTAATAATAAATTACGCTAATTTTATTTAATTAACATAATTAATTAACCTAAATTAAAATTATAGGTTCCTTAGTTTTATAAACTAACTTAATTTTATAACAAATTAATTAATCTAATAAAATATTTAACCTAAATAATAATTTATTCAACCCACCATTCAACAATTTAATTAGCCTAATAATATATAATCATTTAAAAAAATTAACCTTCTTTACTAAAACTAACCTAATTTTCACAAACCTAACTTAATATTTTTTAAACAAAATTAAATATTAATAATTTCAATTAATCTCTTTTAATTATAATAAACACATAATTTAATCTCTACTTTAATTAACTACTCTAAATAAACTAGTGTAATTTAATTTAAAACAATTAGAATAACCTAATTTAATTATAACACTAATTTCTAATCTAATTAAACTTAATAATAATCAAAATTGAAAATTGAAGTTAAAAAAACTAACCTAGGTGATCGGAGGTTGGCAGCGGACAGCAGAGGTGATCGGAGGTTGGCAGCGGCGGACAAAACCGGTGGCCGGAGGTCAGCAGCGGCGGAGGGCGGCAGGCAGCGGTTTCTATTTAAAAAAAATACAACTTTATTATATAATTAAACAAATAACAAAACAATTAAAATATATAAACTAACTCACCGGAAAGAGGAGGGAGAGAAATGGCGCCGGAATGCTTTCGCCGGAGAGGAGCAGTGGTGGCGGAGAAAAAAGAGAGGGAGGAGAGGAGGCGGTCGGTGAAGAAAAAAGAGAGGGAAGGAGAGGGAGAGGGATTTCGCCGGAAAAGAGAGGGCAGAGGGCGGAGAGGGAGAGTGATTTCGCCGGAAAAGGAGAGAAGGAGAGGGAGAGCGGCGGAAAAAAAAAGAGAGAGAGAGAGTCTGAGAGTGAGAAAAAAGGAAGTGGGTAAGTTAGGTTAAGGTTTTACCGACGGAACTAGTCCGTCGGTAATTTCGTCGGTAAAAACATAACCCTTAATGAAACGCATCGTTTCATTAAGGGATGATTTACCGACGGAACTCTATATCCGTCGGTAATTTACAAAATTAGCGACGGACGTAAATAATCCGTCGCTAATGTACCAAAGCAAATTGGCGCCTCCGTTCCCGCCATGTTCCCTCCAAAAGTAGCGACCGAATTGAATTAATCGGTCGCTAAACATGGTGGATTTAGCGACGGACATAGTCCGTCGCTAAATCCGTCGCTAAACAGCTGATTAGCGACGGAATTGGCATCCGTCGCCAAATTCCGTCGCTAATCAGCTGTTTTCTAGTAGTGGTGATACAATCAAGCTCATTATCATTTTAATATTATTCTCAATTTCTTATCATAATACATGAGAGATGTAGCTAGCTAGCTACTTATAAAATTTTATCATTAATTTCAGACAGTGACAAAGTCAGAACATGATTTCAGGTAAAATATAATTAAATTAAAAATATAAATATAATATAATAAAAAATAAAATCATTAAAAAATTAAAATATGACACTTTTATAAAATTTATCTATATTTCAAATTTTCTAAAAATAATTTTTAATCTTTTTTTGAGATAAAACCCAAACACTGTCAAACTCTACCTTGTCTCCCTCACTAGTTTCAGGTGCTCTATATTCTACTCTTCACCTACCACACTTCATATAAAGAAGTTTGCATGAAAAAATTCATAAATGAACCAAGTCCTCAGTTTTAAATTACGAACTATTTAAATGTAACTTGTGATGTAATTATATATAATTAACTATAAAATAATGAAAAGTATGTTAATTAATGTGTTGTAGTTCAAAATTGTATAACTTTAATTTATTATTAGTCATAAAAAATTAAATGAATTTTATATTAAATATATTAATAAATTAATTATATAAATATAATTTTTTTGATAATTGAATAGGAAGAGCGCCTATGGAAAGGATTGAACCGATAACCTAACAAATTATTCTTTAGCATTTATATTATTTGAGTTATACCTCGTTGATATATAAAATATTTTTATTTTCTACTAGTTCTGACTTCTGAATCAGAATAACTGGCCCGAAACTAACACCACCGGTTCGGAACTGATTAGACGTTCGGTCTGATATCAAAATCTTCGGTACAGAACTGAAATCGTCTGTACAAAACCGAGAGCGTCGGCACAGAACAGAAACCATCAGTATGAAACCAAACCGTTAACTGAACCCGCTTTAGAAAATGTGGAACCATTCCGAAACTGGCTTTATGTGCAGGGACGGATTTGAGGTAGGGCCAGGCAGGGCCTGGGCCCTACCTCATTTTTTCTTTTTACCTAAACTAAATAACCCTGATATTCCCGAATTAGCTTAAACTTTGCAAAAGTTAACATGCAATTTAATCTGATAAAGGAAAGTTGTGAGACTGGCGTAAAAAATTGCTTTGTATTGAATCTTAATGTGCAATTTTGATTAGCCTAAAATATCTTATTAAGGTTAGAGTGTGTAACAAAGAAAAATGTATAAGTAAATCCTAATTATTATATAAATCAATTTGAAAATTCCTTAAGTTGCATAATTCCTATTCAAATTAAATTCGAGTTCCAAAATTTCTAGCATTTTCTTATTCAAAAACATACTCTTAATTTCCTAATCCTTTTCGAATACGGTAATTTAATTCCATAAATGCACACGGCGTGCATTAGCAATTTAACAATTTAACTAATTCTCTAATTTATTATTTTTTCTAATGCTCCTCTGTTAATATGAAAGTTCAGAGCCGATCACCGGTTTTCATCACTCATCAAACTTCAACTTGAAGATATTAACTTTTGAATAAAAAATTGTTATTTTAATTTGGAGCTAATTAAGTTGATTTATATAATTATTAATTATTGTATATTAAAAAATCATCAAAAATTTAAAAGCAAAAATTAAATAGAATTTTTAAAAATATATGTGAAAAAAAATTAAATTCCATAATCAATTAGTAAACTTTAAAAAAATTACTATTTTTTCATAATCAATTGATAAAAACTCATCACTAATTTTATTTTCATTTAATTTTGAGTTTTTGAAGAGACGATCTTAATTTGTGCCCTATTTCAATTTTGGGGCTAGCTTCGTCACTGTTTATGTGGTTCTAGGCTGGTTTCCGCCCGGTTCCGGGCCAATTCCTGTCCAGTTCGCGGCCCGTACCGGCCCGTGTCCATCTCCATATGTATGCAATAAGTTTGGTACCTGGTGCCACATGTAAGGATATGAAGCTTACTTTGAATCCCTTGTCCACGCGTGCCCGTCAAAAAAGCTATAGGAGATAGACCGCAACAACAATTCTTTTAAATTTGTTTATGATTAAAAGAGAATGAAAATGATAATGACAGTTGAAGTAATGAATAGTGCTTGTCGCTCACTGTTAACCCTAATGTTACACCTGTCATAAGTCGATGACAAGGCACGAGAACTCCATTTAATAAACTTATAATCCTTCACTTAGTGGAGAAATTAAACTTTAGGGTTTACTAATTTGAATATAGTTCTTGACAAATGGAACTACAAACACAAACCGCCAAACCCATAAAAGAAAATTAAATATTCGTAAAGAAAGTGAAATGTCCCGGTCACGTGAAAAGAAGAGCATAGGGTGTGGAGAAAGTTTTTTGTGGTATGTAACGTAAATTGTCATTTGGCTGCACTTATGTACAATATAGTTTGTATGTGATAATGATTATGAGCTTAAGTTTTCAGTTGAAAATCAATAAGTATAAAAAAACAAAAAGGCTTGTTGAGTTGTCATTTGGAGCACACATTTTTGGTACCATCGTACCACAAAAACTTCTCTATAAATACGTCATATTCTTTGTGCATTATATAGCTTGATACATGGCTTGTATAAGCAAAAGTTAGGGTTTCATTAGGTTTCATTCAGCTTTGTTTCCTTTTCTTTATTTTCCAAATCCTTCTTACTTTTGTGATTAGGAAAAGAGAAACAAACAGAGAACTATGGCAATTTTCTCCACTCATAACCCAAGTGTTTTTGTATTTGGTATTCTAGGTAAACATATATAGTAATATAGAAATTCTTAACTTGATGAATTTTTTTGTTCCTTTTTTTTTGAGAATATTCCTTTTTTTTAAGAGAAGTTAATTATAATTATTCAAAATAAATGGAATACTAATATATAAAGAATAAATTCCTTTTGTAGGCAACATTGTCTCCTTTGTGGTATTTCTATCCCCAGTGTAAGTTTATTTCTTACTTAGCTAGTAATTTGAATTGGTTCTTGATGACCATTTATTAAGTACTATTTGCATTCGTTGCAGACCAACATTTTTTAGGGTTTACAAGAAAAAATCAACAGAAGGGTTTCAATCATTTCCATATGTGGTGTCACTATTTAGTGCTATGCTTTGGCTATACTATGCTTCACTCAAGACCGATGCTTTACTTCTCATTACTATCAATTCATTCGGTTGTCTGATTGAGACCGTTTACATCACACTCTTCATTACTTATGCAACCAAGCAAGCTAGGGTACAATTCAAAACCCTAATCTTTCTTTTCCTGAAAATTAAGTTTACAATTCTATTTTTTGTTTCAATTACGTAGTTGAAGTTTAAGTTTCACGTACGTTACATGATTAGTTGCATAAATTTTAAACATGCAATTGCAGATGTTGACTTTGAGGATACTAGTTTTGCTGAATTTTGGAGGATTCTGCTTGATTCTTCTTCTTTCCCACTTCCTTGCAAAAGGATCGGGACGGGTTACAGTTCTTGGATGGATCTGTGTGATATTTTCTGTTAGTGTATTCGCGGCACCTTTGAGCATAATGGTAAGAAATTAGCTAGCTGTAACAAAAGAAATTATCTGTTTTTAATCAAATTCTCAAATTTAATTTTTCGCTTTCTTTTTGAACTTTTCATTGTTTCTTGATTTGAATTTGTTTTTTTAAACTATTTCCTGACTAAGCATCGTGTAATTAGAAATTATTGTAACATCCACTCGTATATTTATGTTGTATAAAAATTATGTATCTACTTAATTATAAATTTATATTTGTGTGCAGAGGCTAGTGATTCGAACGAAAAGTGTAGAGTTCATGCCATTTTACCTATCATTTTTCCTGACTCTCAGCGCAATTATGTGGCTGTTTTATGGACTACTGTTAAGGGATTTCTATATTGCAGTAAGTGCTCTATCTCATATATTATACTATATATAGAGAGAGAAAGCGATCCCTCTTTTAATGCTTAATTTTTTTAAGTCCTACTACTAAATAGAAAATAAATATTTTATTTTTCAAAATGTGGACAGTTTGAAAATTTTAAAAATGGAAAAACTTTAACAGAATAAAGTATCAATGCATTATAGACCTTAAAAATATAAATTCCGATGCATAGTTTTGTATATGGGCGACAAATATACAATTTAATAATATTTTCAGTATTAGTATCTGAAAACGTTAACGTTGCAAATTTCCATATCAGATACCAAACATAGTAGGATTTATATTTGGGGTGCTCCAGATGATTCTATACGTAATATTCAAGAACATGAAGATGGCGGTCGATGAGCAAAAATTAGCAGAAGTAGAGAACGTTGAAAATGTGAAACTGAGTATCATCTGCGAGGTTCAACAAGAAAACGTAAGCCACAAGCCAAATAGTAATGATGAGGCTAATGAAAACGGTGAGCAGAATAAAGAAGAGAAAATGCATGACAACCAAGCAGATTATGAACGTCATATGGCGATGGATGCCTCAAACTCAGACCAATCAATTGCATGCCAAGTATAGTTTTTATGTGCCTATAATATAACTCCTCTCTGTCATGATCTCTCCATTTTCAATTACATTTTATATCTGGCTACTACGTGATGTAAAATTTGTAAAGCATAGCCTACTTTTATAGTATTCTCTACTTTTTCTTGTAAGCAAATAGAGATGGAGGTGGAATAATATTGTAATTATCCTTCTACTTTTATGTTTTCTCATCATTTACTTTTTTTTTTCTTTTGCTTTGTTGGGCTTGTTATTAATTAAGATATATGTGTTGGAGATCATATATGAATGATTAACTGAAGATGATCAAAGTGACTTGGGATAAAAATAAATAGGCAAAAAAATTTATCTACCCATAACTTTAGTATTTTTGTCAAATATATATATCATGATTCTTAAATCTGACTATTTTAATCCATCATATTTTTAATTTTTGTCAAATATACCCATGATTCGTTTTGAGCTGATATGTTGCAACCAACTCCAAATTAGTAGTAGGTTTATTTGGCAAAGATTTAAAAAATAATAAATCAAACTGACAAAGATTTAAAGGTCGTGTTATATTTGGCAAAAATATTAAAATTGCGGGTAAATAAATTCATTTTACCAAATAAATAGCATTGAGCAATGAGCATAAATCAATTAGTTTAATGTAAGAGGTTAGTGTTCCAAACTCCATTATCTGTCACTTAGTTGATCAATGTCGGCGTTTTTTGAAGTTATACATTAGTATCAGACCGTCAAATAACTTAAATAAAACTGATGAATGATCTTGAGCTCATGTTTGAAGATCCAAAATTGGACAATGAGATACAAACTTAAAAAATGTTAAGGATGAAAAGTTACTCATATTAATTAACAAGTGACAATTTGCTCAAAACCAGTTACACTTGACTTAAGTAAGATGTTAAGGACTAAATTCTTGGATATGGTCAAATCTAAATAGCCGTTAGTATATCATCTTATGAGAATAGAAAATCCGAGGCATCAAGTAATAAAATTCTAACTATATATTTATTTAGCATTTAAATTATTAAAACTTATGTATTTGATGAAAGGTACATGTCATAGCAATTGCATACAAACCTCGAGTTACTAAATTAGATGTAGCGATCAGTTCATTATAAAAAAAAATACGCCAACTCTTTTTTTTCTGTTATCTAAAACTGGATTTGAATTACTATTAAAAAATATATATATAAAATTCGTATACCTGTTAAAGTGGGATAATCCCACATTTGTTATAAGTGTGAATGAACATGTGTTTATATATAATACCATGACTAAGAACTCATTTTTCATAAATATTTTAGAAACTTTAGAAATATCCGCTTTGGGAGAAGAATATTTATATTTTAAATGTGAATTGCAAAAACATTTTACAGCACCACCTCAACTGAATCGACCTCAGTAGGTCATATTTGTGTAGTATAATAACACTTGATGACAATTTTAAAGCATGAGTTGTACCTCATATATTTTAGTTTTTCAGTTTCGTGGCTGCTAAAAAAACAAAGTAGTTACCAAGTCTTCTTGTAGTATTCGATAATTGTCAATTAGTACAAATAGAATAAACAATGATTGTTGGTTTTGTTTGTGGTATAATAGATGAAAACAATCAAAACCGTTCAACCGACAATGAAGATAGAATGATCGAGTGGGCAAAAATCAACCAGTAAAGCCAATAAATAGGGTAACCTGGCAAAATAAAAACCAAAAGAGCCTGTAAACTCTGATTTTTACTTTTTTTTTTAAAAAGAACTCTGATTTCTTTGTAACTGAATTTTTAAACTTCATTTTTTTGGAGAGATTTTAAACTTCGTTCTAATCGGTTGTTTTTTTAATATTATTTTAACCCATTTCGTTTTCCAATTAATTATTACATGATACCAAAATTTGAGCCATTTGATCTTCAGAGAATTTGGCAATTATTTAAATTAGTATGATAAAATACTTTAAAATATTAATTACTAATTTTTATTATTACTTAATTAAATAAAATTAACCAGAAAATGAAAAAATTTAATATTACTTAAATTAGCTATACAAATGATATATAAATTGCTGTAATTGAAAAAAAAATAGCTATAAAGATTTAAGAATTTATTTGTACTGATAATGTACTAGGGCCAAAATAACCTCAAAAAACCCAAAAGTACAAAGGCCCAATAAAATATTAAGTTCGGCCCATAAACCCAAGCGAATATTAAAGCTTATAAAGCACAACCCCTAGCCTAAAAAGACCCGAAGACAAAGAGAATCATCGGGGAATACTAAGTCGACTATATCTCAGTCCCATAAATCAGTAGCGCAAGACGCTCTACAATAATCACACCCTTATAGAAGAGATACTCACAAATCATACATTACCTGAGGGATAAGTCATGGAGGCCATAAAAAATGAAGAAAGGGTCAACGCGGCCACTAAATTTATAACACGAGGTTCTCTAACCTAATTTATACTTTTTTTTGGGTCAAATAACCCGATAATTTATATTTTTATTTAAAAAAATAGATTTAAAATAACTATATCGCAATAATTAGAGAAGTATCTAATTATTTTTTTACATCTCTCACCTCCGATTTGTATTTTACGCGTTTTAAAAATATAATTATGGAGCTATTTGACCCAAAAATGAAGAGTTTTGGGGTTGGTTGCTCAAAAAAAAAATTTGAGTTAGATGATCCTGTGTAACAAGTTCAGGGGGCGCGTTGATCTTTTGTTCATAAAAAAATTTCCTAACACCGATTAGGCATAGCTTGCGTGCCATCCGCGTCTGACACCAAATTATTTTATCCATAACAGAAATACCACCTCAACCTATTATCTAGATAGTGAGATTCTTAGGTAGATTGAGTCTACCATGTCATCCGTGTACTAGCCTATTATATAATGACACGTCATTAAAATGATGGCAATCTTGTAAATTCGTTTATTACTTATTTACACTTTTGAATAGTAGTATTACAAGATTGCCATCATTTTAATGACGTGTCATTATGTGATAGGCTTAGTTCACGGATGACGTAGTGAACTGAGTCTACCTACGAATTTCTCTATCTAGATAACTTACCTCATCATTAAAGAAATCAAAGAATAAAAAATCGAATGGTATAAGAACAACCTACATAAACCATCTTATAGCAAAATTTTAAGTTACTCTTCTATTAATTCCATATTTTATGTCTTTTTTTTATCAAATACTAATTTGATCACTAGGGTAAATGCCCAAAAACTCCTTTTCACCATTTTTTTCTGACCATTATTCTTGCTTTTCAGATTATTCAGTCGATATAATGTAAACATACCTTGGACCCGTGGTGCTTTAGTGATTTATCAAGTACATTGAATGATGTTAGAAATATATACTCCTACAGAGCAAGCTATTTATAGAGAGTAATCTTAATCTAATGTGATAATTTAATTCCTAAAGAAAGTCTAATTTTTCTAAATATTTTCATATTAATTTTTGGGCCTGTGTTAACACATTCATATGAAATTGGGTCCATCACTAGCTTGGGGTAAATTAGTTCAAGCTAAATTTTGTTGAGAAAATTACACATATGGGCTAGATAATGGCCTTTATTACAAAAATGCTAAGGTTGTCAAATTCTTTCATCAATGCTAACTTTTTCTTTACATTTATGAGCTAAAAACGGTAAAATATTACATCTCCTACATAATTAATCCTAGCCTTACATTTGTCTTTTTTTTTCTAACCCACAATTTTCTCTCTCTATTGTTCTTCTCTTTTTTTTTTCTCTGGAAATTTTTTATTCAAGATCTATGAAATATAGATGAACCTAATTATTATTACAATACATCTAATGAGAGAGTGATGATTTCCTGTACTCTCTCAAGTCAAAGAAGTAGATGGGTGAGACAGACATTGAAGAGACCCATTATCATGGACTCGGAGGTCATTGTGTAGCCAGACGATGAAAGCTCGACGAATGGCGGCGGCGTTTGAAGGGTCGGAGGGGCGGCGCGTGGTTAAGGAGAGAGTGCGGTGGAGAGGGTTGGCGAAGATGGTGGAAATGAAGGAGAGGCGTGGGTGGTGGAGTGTTTGTGAAGTGAGTGAGAGGTGGGATAGAGATGAAACTTGAGTGGAGATTCTGGCTTTGATGGGTTAGAATAAAGATGATATTTTGGGTTGGTTGAAGAAATGGGTGGGGAGAATTGTGGAGAGGGATAATGAAAGTGAAGCGGTTGCAAAATGGAGATTGAGATTGAGAGGAAATAATGGTGAGAAATTGTTGTTGTTCTTCTGGGTTGGTTTCTTGAGTGGAATCCATTTGAAAAGTTTGTTGTGTTTGTAGTAGAAATAGAGTTTGTTTTTAAATTTGATATATTTGTTCTTTTTTTCTTAAATTCCAATTTGTTCAATAATTTTCTATTATTTTAGCTTTAATTTATATGTAACGCTCCAATCATTTTCTGTGATCTCTACTTAGAGAATGAATAAGCAAAAAATGTTCATTTTGAGAATGTATTTTTGTCTAAAATTACAACTTTGATTTTGTTCAATCTTTTATACCTAATTCAAAAAGTAATATAATTTTTGTTGATATAAAAATTGTAATACGTATACATGTGGAGAATTGAAATGAATTATTTTTACAGTTCACTGATATTGGACTCGTTAAAAAGAGGCTACAAGAAATGTGAATGAGATATGTAACAGCGGTAGTGGAAGATAATGGTAACATAGTTGATCAGGTATTTTTCCATGACCCAGATGGGTACATGGTTGAACTCTGCAACTGTGAAAATATCCCAATTATTACACTTTCTGCCTGCACATTTAGCCTTAGAGAGAGTGAGTTCCTGAATTCAAAATTTGAGTAGAAGAAAAATATTTTTTTTTATAATTTTTAATCCTGTATTTTAAAGGGATTCATCAAAGGATAATGAGGTAGAGTCATGTAATTGATGATAATAATTGCATTAATAATTTTGATATATATTTAGTACAATTGTTATAATTTAATAGTGGATACACGTATGATACATGTATAATATATTTATTGTAGTTAAAATAAAATAGATTGAACAAAAAAAATTTTATTTATATTAAAAAAATTAAAAAAATTATGATGTGGTGAATTTAAATAAAATTTTGTTAACTTTTATATAACGAATATATCGTTGATACATTTTCAATACATCTCTAATACATTTTCGACACATCTCATATATATATTAGATAATTATAAATTTATTATTTAAAAAAATAGTTATTCGACGCATAGACGAGTTAATCTTTTTTTTAATCTTGGATCGAAAAGTGAACTAGATGTAGTAAATTGAAGTTTAATTAATTGAATTAATTAAACTTTTAATTTTTTATTTTTTATTTTTATCGATTTAATTAAATCAACCAATGAATATTTGATACATATAAAAGATATTTAAAAAAATATTCGAATACATATCCAATACATTTACAATATATATTTGATACATATTCGTTGTTCGGAACCTTTTTCTTATTGTATCTTTTTTTAAAGTTTTACTACTAATATTTTTATACATCTCAAAGACTTATCGAAAATTTTATTACATTGTATTGCATATATATTTTGTATACATATTTGATTTATCTCTGGTAAATAATTTATATATATGATATATATATTTTTAAAATGTATGAAACAGATACGTCGTTGATATATAATTTATACATGATATATACATCCTTAATATATGTCTTTTAGATGTATTTGTTAGATACATCTTTCATATACAATTAAAACATGATAAATATATCCTTAATACGTATCATTAATAAATATTGTATACAATTTACAGAGTATGTGGCATATTTTTATTTTAATATATGTTATATACACATTTCAATTATCCGTAAATTATATATTTAATGCGTTAATTATACAACTTAAATACAAACACTATACATATATGATACATATTTTATACATATTAGAAATAGTATAGACGCATAATGAGAAATTGTTGCAAATAAAGAAAAAATATATATTTTCATGATGATGAAGTGGATAATATTATTAGTTTTTTGTGTGTGTATATATCATGTATACTAAAAATATTTATATCGAGTAACATATAAAGATGTTATTGATGCGTGAATTTCAATTAAAATATGTGATACATGTATATTTAATTTAAAATATATTATATATGCACCTCAAAGACAATAATATATTAAATAATATTAATAGCATTTTGATATTATATATACATCTCATAACTTATTACTTTTATGCTTCAATTTATAGTGAATAGTAACATAATGTTATTGATAATAGTTGATGCGTGAATTTTTATTTAAAGCACGTGATACATATATCTTTTAATTTAAAATATATTATATATACACCTTAGAAACACATAAATAATATATATTAATAATATATTTATTTATTTTTGTTTTAGAAATATGAAAAAATAATAATCAGATATGTCCTTTGATACATATTCGATACATAACAGATACATAAATGATACATGGTTGAATAGTTTTGAAAAAATGACGCGTGACTGAACACAGTTCTGACACGCGTGTCAGGCGCATGTCAGACGCGTTTCTGACGCGTTTTTGACTATTCTGACGCGTTTTTGACCTTTTAGCATTTGTTTTGTGTGTGCCATGTGTTGCATTTTCATTGAGTAGGTATTAAATGTAAACTTTCATTTTTTTGAGGTGCTCATGTAATATTTCAACAAATTTAGCATTGTTGTTATTTTCTTCCTCTTTTTGTATAGTTTTGTTATTTTCTCAATTTTGTTTGGTTTTGAAATTTGTAAACTTGGGCGGCGTAGCATTGAAAACATTATTGGGTTGGCTAATAGTGTGTAATTACAACTAGTGTTTGCATTTAAATTAACGAAAATGCACGTAACTGTATATAAACGTGAGAGTTTTCTTTAGGCTTAAATGTACAAAAGATCACCAACTTTCGCGTATTTTTGGTATTTGACACGAACTTTTAATTTTGGGGTAAAAATACATGAACTATCAAATTTTTGCATATAAGACCAAGTTTGCATTTTTTTCAAAAAACGATGTCGTTTTAAGGCAAAAACGGTGTCGTTTTATGGGGAAAACGGTGTCGTTTTATGCCCAAAATGATGTTCGTGCTATTATTGCAAAAATCAGATAGTTCGTGTATTTTTATGCCAAAATTAAAAGTTTGTGTTAAATACCAAAAACACGCGAAAGTTGGTGATTTTTTATGCATTTAAGCCTTTTCTTTATCTTCAATATCTTTTTCTTCATTTTTTTAATTATATATAAAAATATAGATAAAAATAACTACACATTTATTTATTTATATTTTAATTTTTTAACATGTTTACTTAATTAAATTATAGTCGTTACACATTAATTTAAAAATTTATAGAGTACGGAGATTATTTATCTTTTTAAATTATTTATCTTTTTAAATTATTTATCTTTTTAAATTTTAATTTAATTAAATTAAAGTTTGCGATCATTTATTTATTATTTAAATATAAAAGTACAATCACATTTAGTTAATTCTTCGTAATATTATTCTTAGATGTTTATTTATTTATTTATTTTTAAAGTAAATTATAATTATATGTATGGTCATTTATTTATTAAAAATAATTAAAATAAAATAAAAATTGATTAACTATTCCTATAGGTTTATTAATAAGTATGGAAAGATATCATACATTTGTATTTCCTTCTTATTTTAAAATTTTAAAACTACCTATTAATTATTTTCAAAATATCTCATTCTATAACATATTTATAATAAATTTGTCTTATTTTCATAATTTCCCACTCTACACTAATAACAAACATATTTACAAAAATACCTACTATATATAATTTTTTTTATCTCATTTTAGGTTCAACTTTTGTATAGTCACACTCTCTTTTCTTTCTTTCTTTCAAAATTCTCTCTTTTTTTTCTTTTTCGTTTGATTTTCCGTTTGTTTCTTCCGGTTGCTTTTCCGTTTGTCTCTTTTGTTTGTTTTTCCGTTCGCGCTTCTGTTCGTCTACTTCTGATAGGTTTTTCATCTTTTCCGGTCGCTTTTATTCATATCTTACGTTTGCGCTTTTCCGTTCATCTCTTCTTTTCGCGCTATGGATTTCTCAAAATCGTTTTTAGATTTTTTTTGACGATTTAAACATTTTATAAATAAATTATTGTAGATCTATGATTTCTTGTTTATAAAATATTATATTATTCATATAATTATTTTATTTTTCTCTTAATTAGATTTCTTTATTTATTTTAGTGCTACGGATTTTGTGAAGAATGAATTAATTTATGGTGTATTTGTAGTGTTTTTGTCATGTATTTACGTTATTGTGTATTTCTGGTGGTTTTCAGTGTGTATCTATGTTCTTAGTGTATTTCTATCCTTTTTTAGTATATTTATGATGTATTTGCAGTGTTTATGGTGTATTTGCAGTGTTTATATGGTATACACCATAAAAACACTACAAAAACTATAAAATAGCATAGATACACTATAAAAAATATGATAAAAAATATAAAACACCAAAAAAAATCTACAAAAAATAAATCATTAAAAAATGAAAAAAAATATTTTTAAAATTAAAATAAGTATTTATCATAAAAAAATAAGGCTTAATCACCAGAAAACCCCCCACCTTTTAGCCCCTTTTCAAATGCACTCTGACGTTGCAATTTTGTCAGTTGCATCCTAATTCGCACTTTTGGTTTTCAATTCCACCCTCAAGTACTAAATTGATCTCTTTTTTATTTGAAAAAAGTTAAAATAAGTCATCCATTTTTAACTTTTTATGTGGAAAAGAGTTCAAACGAGTACTTTATAAGGTTTTTTATGAATTTTTCCCGAGTGAAAAAAGTCCAATTTAATTTTGAGGATGGAATTGAAAACCAAAGGTGCGAATTAGGGTGCAACTGACAAAATTGCAACGTCAGGGTGCAACTGAAAAGGGGCTAAAAGGTGATGGTTTTTTTGGTGATTAAGCCAAAAAATAATAACTAAAAAATATAAGGACAAAAAGACAATGTAAAGTTATAAATAAAATAGGAAATAGCGTAGTATAGACTTTATTCAAATTAACATTTTATGGTGACTTATTTATTTAATAATTTTTTAAATCTAAATAACTTAAACATAAAAATTACTGTATTTTTAATATGACCAAATTTTTTTATCATTCCTCTTAATATATTCCTTAAGTCAAATGTTAAAGTTAATATTTTTTTGACTGAATGTAATTAAAAGTTATCTTTTTTTGACTGAATGTAAGTTAAGCATTTTTATCGCATTTGCTAAGCGGGCTCACATAACAGAAATTTAGGATATGCATAGGAATTTAGTAAACTAGTGGAATCTTGGTTATTAATTTTTTATTGTTTTCATTATTAGTAGTAGTTATTCATAATTATTATTAGTTATTCATAATGAATATGAATATAGAAATAAAGAATTGACCGTTCAAGTATTCAAAATTGCGAGATAAAAATCGTATTTTTATCTGTCGGTTACTAAAATGATAAAAAAATGACCTTTGAATGAATATTCCTTCATATAATAGGCAACTTTCAATAAATAATAGGCCTAATTACTTAAAAAACCCCCACCTTATAATATTTTTTCGTTTATACCATGACTTAGGAAAAAGTTCATTTGTACCCTTTTTTTGATTTTTCGTTTTCAACTCTACCTTAAAGCACTAAATTGAACTTTTTTATTTAGAAAAAAGCTTAAAATAATCCTTCATTTTTTAACTAATTTGTATTTTTTCAAATAGAAAAAAGATGATATAACCCTTCTATTTAATTATTTTTAATGTTTTCATCCTTTAATTAATTAAATTGTCGAAAAATAAAATTTTGGGGTATAGTTGAAAACGAAAAATCAAAAAAAGGGTACAAATGAACTTTTTCCTAGGTCAGGGTATAAACAAAAAAATGTTTCAAGGTGGGATTTTTTTAAGTAATTAAGCCTAAATAATAAATATATATATACCAGGAAAGTGAAAAAATAATTAAGAATCCATTGGATTGCGCTGTTAATTTTCTTTTTTGCTTTCCCTCTTTTGCAGTTTCCTTTTAAATTAAGGATCACCAAATATTAAGGGAATAAAGTTTGACTTAAGTATTGCCTAAAGGCTAAAACATGCATCTATGAGAGGCATAATCACACATTACTATACAAGAAACAGATTATCTATCAATGTTGAAAGTTGAAACAATTAAAGAAACGCACATATACTACTACTATTACATTCATACATGAAAAATAAAAACAAAAATTAACAAAAAGAATAAATTTAGCATTTTTTATTAGAGAAATCAAATATGAACATGACCTTTCTCCACTTCATAGACAATATAATTTTATATATATTCATATCTTTAAATGAAATGATAAAAATTTATCAAAAATAATTATGAAAATTTGATTCGTTAATTTTATTAATTAGCGATATATTTAACTATCAATTTAATATACACATAATTTTCATTTTAAAACCACAAAATCCTTCTTAAATTTAAATAAAAAATCAAGTGAAAATAAGATTATCTATCACAACTTTAAGAGTTCATAAATTTAAATTCAAACTTCAATTTAATCTCTTTTCTAACTTGACTAATCAAGTAAAGTCACACAAATACTCTATGTTGAATCAGAAACATTCTAAGAGTAATCATTCCAGTTTATAAAATGGACAAACCAGGTTGTTATTTTTAAAAAATAAATACATATATTATTGTTAAACCGGTCAAAATTTTATGTTATTTATAATATCGGGAATGGCTCCCCTCAAAGGCTAAACTCATCTAAAAGCCTTTATACTATATCATTTTTATTCAAAAAGTTCTTGTACTATTTTTTTTGTTTTTCAGGTCTCTCTATTTAAATAATTTTTGATTTTCAGATTCTTTTTTAGTTTTTTTCAATCCCTCTACTTACAATATTTTTGTTCCTCCAGTCTCTGAATAAAAATGATATAGTACAAGGGCCTGTAGATGGGTTTAGCCCCTCACAAATTCTAAATTTCTCTATTTTTTATAAGTTCATTTAGATGGATGATATATAAGTATATTTTAATTTAATATAATTATTATTTTATTATTTTATTTATGTGTCATACATGTGACTAGATTTGAGCAAAATGGAGGAAATTTAGTTTATGTGTCCATCTTTCAAGGCAGTTCAAATTATTTATCTAAATTGAACATAACACACTGTTTCAAAAACTTGCAAATAAATTAGTCTTTCCTCCGTTTTAGGCCTAAAAGCTTAATCATCTGATCTTAATTTGTTTGCTCTTATAGGGTAAAAAAACCCACCCCAGAATCAATAAAATCAACAGGATTCGCGTGAGAGGTTACATTGACAACTTTGATTTGATTAATTATGTACTTCTTAAAAACTAATAATCTATGTTTTAAGTTTCCAATATTATATTAATTAATAACATTTTAACAGTAAACACCGGATCATGAATAGGGAATGCCGGCTAAAGAATACAGTCCAATTAGGAAAACTTAGCTTTTTTTTCTTTTAAGATTCTAGCTGATTAATTATGAGCTCGTTTCTCAACCCTTGGATTGCTTCTTAAATACCAAAAGAGATATGATGATGAATGGTATATGCATGTGAAGCTGATGAAATGTATGTATAATTAGTAATATAGCATCACAGTGCGATTACACATCAGAAAGTTAATCCACAGTATATTCTGTAACAAAATCAGGTAAATTTTTTTGAATCCTTCTGGGCCTAGCCAACTTGGTTTACTACTAATAGTTGGTTGAACTCGCTAATTATTGGATCCCAATATCACGATGTTACATGATATAGGTTACGACCAAACCCTAATCTTTTTCATTAATAAACAACTGGTATAGGTTACGACCAAACTACTGTTTAACTCACAACTTTAAGATTCTAGATATAACTTTAGAACTAAGTTTAATATATCTAGTAGTACTAATGATAATCTTTATACCATAGGAAAAAATAAACTAATTAAGTTATTTTGGATTATAGACTACTACCTAAATTTTATACGGTCTTGATCTCTTTGCATTGGAGTAAAAGAAAACTTATACAAGATTAATGTTTTTTTTATGCAATAACATCAAATTCATTTAAAAGGTATAGGAAATTTAGTGTATTAATTAATTTTTCGTTATCACTAAAGTGTTGCGTTATTTTGTTTTGATCATAAAACTTTATTTCATAATTTAGGCACTAAACTTCAAAATTACAATCAACAAATTAATTATAAGTGATTTCAAAACAAGTTGTATTACTTTGCAATGCACACCATAATACCATACCATATGTTATATCACATCGATAATGGGAATTAAACTTTTACGGTTATTAAACTTTCGTTTTATTTTATTTTAGTACAAAACAAAATTTTGTTGTTTAATAAGTTTACATAAAGACTCAATTTGACATGAAATCAGTCTGAATGTCTTTTTTTATAATTATCAGTATGAATGTCTATGTACAACTATTTGTGTATACATGAATGTATGAATACAAATATCTGAGAGATGAAATTAATGAAAGTGCAGGGAAGTCCTCTAGAACTGAAATATGAGTTGTAACCCTTTAAACCACTTAGTGGGTGACACATCAGAAAGATTATGTGGGACCCTATCCAATTTGCGCACGTACCAGGAATGGTACCAACAAGTAGGTTTACTTTGTTGAGAGAAGGAGTTTACCTTGGTGAAGAATTTACTATATGTAGTTATTTATAGCCCTTTAGCCCTTGAAAGCCATTTCCATCATCCCAATCTAATTACAAACCCTACTGCCCCCAACTGGAATTTACCAAATTCTAAAATTATATTACAATCTCACTGTTTTATTTAAAATTATTGTATGTACTTTAATTATGCATATCTGCAACTTGACTGCTAGATTCCTTTTCCTTGGCTATATAAATGATTCTCACTCATTGTTCAATCCACAACATATAGCTTCAGAAAGAAAAAAGAGTAGTACTAAAAAATGGCCTTCCATTTGACTTTAGAGTTCGTTTTTGGTGTTTTAGGTATATTATTTCTTCAACTTCTTCATTAGAATCTTGATTCTGAATTTGATCATTTTTACTATCAGTAAACTAATTTTGCACTGTTTTTTTCTTTTTTGTAGCTAACATCATTTCTTCCATGGTCTGCCTTGCTCCTCTGTGAGTCATCAGCTAATTTTGATTGTTAATTATGCATTAACTGTAGTTGGTTTAATTATTTTACTAGTTTTATACTAATGAAAATCAATGTATGACAGGCCAACTTTTTACCAAATTTGCAAGAAGAAAACAAGTGAAGGGTTTCAGTCGATTCCTTATGTGATTGCACTATTCAGTGCTATGCTGTGGTTGTTCTATGCACTTTTTGATGACAATGCCACTCTTTTAATCACCATCAACTCTTTCACTTTGTTCATGCAAGTTGGCTATCTTTCTGTTTACCTTTTCTACGCCGATCGCAAAGATAGAGTACGTCGCAAGAAACCCTACTTTCCTTAAAGTTTATCGATATAGAATAAAATTAAACATTTTCGAAATGGAAACGAAATGCCACCCGCTAACGCGTTGAAATAAAATTTGTTGCAGATGTTCACTGCCAAACTGATACTCTTCTTCAACGTTTTTGGGTTCGGAATGATTGCGATATTTACTCTTTTTTTAACAAATGGAAGAAAACGAGTTGATGTTCTTGGATGGATTTGTATGATATTTGCACTGTGTGTATTTGTTGCACCTCTTGGAATCATGGTCAGTATTTTTCCTTAATTTTGATCTTGAGTTTGAATCTTAATATTTATAGTGATAATTAATGCATATTCATTTATTTTTTCTAATTGAATTTCAGAGAAAAGTGATCAAGACTAAGAGTGTTGAGTTCATGCCAATCTCATTATCGTTTTTCCTCACCTTAAGTGCAGTCATGTGGTTCTTCTTTGGCTATCTTAAAAAAGACATTTATGTTTATGTAAGTAATTAGTTTATTATCTATACATGCAATACGTACAATCTATATTGCATGTTAATTTATTAATATTTCAGCTATTTGTTTATATGTCCAAAGCTTTTTACAATCTTCAAAAGTTATTTTTATAAAGTAATTATGTTTATTAATTGTCCCCTTCAATTAACATTCTCCTATTTTTTTATATATTTTCTTGGCATCACCAGATTCCAAATATTCTTGGATTTTTCTTTGGAATCCTACAAATGATTCTTTATGTGATCTACAAAAAATCATTGAAAACTCCGGTTCGCGACCCGAAACTTCAAGAATTATCCGAGCACATAGTCGATGTTGCAAAGCTGAGTGCAACAATCTGCTCGGAGCTAAACACCGCAGTGGTGGCCTCAAAGCTGAATGTAAGCAACGGACATGAAGTTTATGAAATCCAACAAGTCATTACTAAGGAAGAAACAAAGAACCCTAAGCAAGAAATGGAAGCTTAACAGTTAATTTAATGAAAGTTTTAATTTAATGGAAGTTTTAATTTATTTTTAGATTAATTTGCTTATCATTGTATAAGTTGGTCGTGTCATGTACGTACTATGCTGTAAGGCTAAATATGTCATGTCAAATTAATATCTTCTGATTAGCGTTAATGTTCATTTTAATATTATAAGCTAAATTCTAGTTTTATGTAACATATGTTTGTTCAAGAAATTAAAATAAATGTTATAAGTCAACTTATGGTTTCTTTAATTTTTATTTTCTACATGCGAAATTCTTACTATTTAAGGAAATGATAGTTACAGCTAGCTCCATTAGGTCCAAAACATGACTGCCACACACGTGCTATAAACCAATAGAACCAAAGATATAAATATTGAAAGGCAGAGACAAAAAAACCTCCTTTTCATTTTCAAAATAAATAAAATGAGTTAAGAAAAATAAAGGTTAAATTAAAAAAACAAAGACACATATAAATAAAAACAAAAAAATAATTATGAAAACTTAAAATAGTATAAAATGTTTAGTTACTTATATATTCAGCGGAATTAATTTGATGAATACGGTAATAAGTAACAACACATATTTTAAACAATATACATAAATATCAATTATTAATATTATTAATATTATTAAATATTATAATTGTATATTATTAATCTACTGATTTCGTATATATATATATATATATATATATACGAAATCAGTAGATTAATATATATATATATATATATAAGTAAAATAGGCACTCAAAATAATAAAAAAAACAACGAGCAATATGTGCATCAGTAATTTTTTTACTATTATTCTCTGAAATTAAATTAAAATTAAAATTATTATTATCATTATTTTCTGTAACTTAAAAATTGTGTGGTTTCCCTATTATTTTAACTTGAATCCTCTAATAAGAAGAATTTCAATTATCTGATACCTTAAAATCATAGGGAAAGAATATTTTAAAAGAAAATTGAGAAGAAAAAAACGATTTTATCTAAATTCAGGATTAAAATAGTGAATTTCCTACAACATAATGTGATGCAGAATTGGTCGATATACACGATTATACTGTAATTTATTTAGGGTAATTAATTTCTAAAGTCACCATATTTTTGTCATTATTTTATTTTGGTAATAAAATTTTAATTTATTTAATTGATTTTGATGATTAATATAATTTTAGTTTCATTTTAACAAAAAAGTATTTTGTTTACTAAACACATAAATATCGAATTATTTTTGCTTACAGCTTATGTATTTACAAAAAATAATAAAGTATAATTTGGCAAAAATAATCAAATTACTTTAAAACCTCTCACATTTGTTATAATGCACACTTTCGTCTCTCTTCTTTAAAAATCAAATGATTTGTTCCCTCACTTTTAATTCTATCAACAATTTATTCTCTCTTTTGTTTCTGGTGTTAGTCAACCAAATCATTGACAAAAACAAAAATGAGGGACTAAATCATTTGATTTTTAAATAAGAGGGACCAAAATGAGAATTATGATATATGTGGAGGTCTCAGAGTAATTTGCTCAATAATAAAATATAATTTGGCATGAATAATCAAACATCGATTTTTTCATACACATAATTTGGCTTGAAATAAAAAAAAAGTCTTGTTGAAAGGAAACTATTTTTTTATGAAATTAGAATAAATGAAAGTTTCATAACCAAAATGAAATAATTGAAATGTTTAGTGATTTAGGTAATCAAATTATCCAATTTTCTTTTTTTGAATTATGTTGAATACTTTTGTCGAATGGATTATGATTTGAACTTAATCTTCATGAATTATTTTCATATAGACTTTATAACTTACTATCTATAAATTGTTCGAGTCACTAATATGAAAGGGTACATGAAGAATAAAATGATTAAAAACGATTACCCTGTTTGTATAATGTTAATGATGAGTGTTAAGATCTTTATATTATGGGAAGAGGATATAAACGCAATTAGTGTCTAATCAGTCCGATGATAATGCTAATTAAGTATCCCCCTAGATGTGATTACCCTTAAATGATTGTAGGATACTTTAGGAGAAAGCTACTTCTTTATGACGTCCATAAAATGAGATAAAAAGGAAGGATATGATGTCTCTACATATAATTAATTATATAATATAGTAAGAATAGCGTGCATGGATGATGAATTTAATAAAGATAGATAACATTATTTTGTAGTAATAAATTAATGTTTATGATATATATGAATGTCAAAAACTTCACTACGACTATTTCATATTGTTATCAAAATCATGAGGTTGTGCTTTTATAATCCAAGTGGAACAAATTATGTTGATGGCAGAAATCGAAATAGGCATAAAAAGTTTGATGATCTCAGCAGCATGTCACAAACGTATCTTTTAATTTTTTGATAATTCTTTTATGGGCAGATTAATTTGTGATGATGAGATGTGACGATTGAAGATCTATTAGCTTTGAATAAAATAATGTAAATGTTTTATATTAATTTTGTTAAAAAATAAAGCGTGGGAGTAGTGCATGGCTATATTATCGCACAAAGTGATTAATGCCAAAAATGCAGACATAAATGGTATGGTCTACTTGCGATAAGCTGCGTTTTCTTTTTCTCTCTATAGGGTTTGAGGTTCAGTTCAAGGGATAACTATTAACTGGAGAAGGTGTGTGTCGATAGACTGAATAACACCTCAATATTTGCTTTTTACAATTTGTGATAGCAAATTTTTACCTAACTGTAATAAAAGTCTTCTACTATACTACATATATTTTTATTATTATCATTATTTGCATAAATTAATTTGTATGTTTACTGATAATCATTCTATTTATTAAAGCTTCAATCCTCAGTTTTTAATTCTAGTGAGGCTTAAAAAAATGAAAAATTATAGATTAATACCTGCTATAAGTATAATTACTAATTCATTTATTTAAAACCACAAATCATATATATATATATATATATATACACATATATATATATTAATTAGTACGTTCTATGCACGTTAATTTTATTTATATGATCCATTGCATAATTTTATAACTATATATAGTTTGTTGTAAAGCTTAATTTTAATAATTATTAAATTTAACAATTAGTATAGTTAAATTATTATTTTTAGTGTTGTTTGTTATTTACATATTATTAGTTATTTAATTTGTAATAATTTAAATAAATTGAGCTGAAATCTAATTTTAATAATTATATACTCCCTCCGTCCCACTTTAGAAGTCCCATTTGACTTTACACACAAATTAAGAAAACATTAATTATTCTTGTCTTTTCATGTTTTTTCATGTTTTGCCCCTATTAATGATAGTGAAATTTTCCATAGAACTCTTTTAAGATAACTAAAATAAAGGTAAAATGGGGTATTCAATGGAAAAGTACTCTAAAAATAGTAATGGGACTATTTAAATGGGACATCCCAAAATAGAATATGGGACTTCTTAAACGGGACGGAGGGAGTATATATTAATTCAATAATACAGATTGTTATGTTATGTGATATTTACTTGATTCACTATTAATTAATTATATCATAATAAAAGTTATTATAGTAATTATATATCAAGAGGGGAGAGAGAGAAGCAGCAGCAGCATAAAATAATAATTCAGAAAAGAATACAAATTCAAATAGTATATATTAGACAAAGGGCTAGTTAACTCAAACAAAAAGATTGCGCTTTATAATCCATACAGAGTTTGAAATGAAGGGACGTCTAGATATATCTAATTATCCAAAGAAAAATGCCATGACGTTAGAAGCATTCATTTTACAATTATTTATACACTTTTTGAGGGGTCATGTAGATATTTATCCAAAACTTAAGAGTAAGGCTTGTTTTTAAAAAAAATAAAGGAATTTAAAGGCTGTGATTTAGGTTAATTGTAGAGAAAAATGAGAGTGCGATTATAGAGAGATGAGTTCACCAAGTTGGCACAAACTCTGTTTTCTTTTAGATTGTGGATGACAGGCCAAGCTTATAGCAATAGTATGAATTTTGTCATTTTATTTGCAAAAGAAGCTTTCCAATCTTCTTAAAATTAGTGAATGGATTCCATAATTCAATAATGCATGCATTTAATACTACGTGCTGCTAATGTAGATATTTCATACATCCAGTACTCCCCGAAAATATTATTATTAAATTCTTAAAGAATAAAATAAATTAGGTCTACTAATGAGATAAATCAAATGCGCTAGACATATTGCTAGATTATGGGTTCAAATTCGGTCACAAGCACTCCTCTCTTCAATTACCAAAAAAAAAAAATTAGATCTCATATAATTTACATACTTTTATAATAAATCAAATACCGATTGTCATGGAAGTACTCCCTCCGTTCTTTTTTAGTTGTCCATTTAGCCAATTTTATTTGTCTATAAATAGTTGTCCATTTAACAATCTCATGTGATATTAGCTAATATCTTCCAAGTTTACCCATCCCTAATAAATGACTTTATATCTTAATTTAAAAGACATTTATTATTTAATAGGGCTATATTAGTATTTTCTTCTATAAATTAAGACAAAAGAAGCACTATCTTGATATGTATAATATTGGCTAAATAGACAACTAAAAAAGAACGGAGGGAGTAATATTTAGTCTGAAATCACACGAAATCTTTTCGTTTTAAGAATATTAAAATATAGATTCAGTAGTACCAAAAATATTTTTTATGTGTTTTCGTAATTTAAATTAAATTTTTTAATATTTTTAGTTTTATCTTCTTGGTGCAATTATATCTAATTTTTCAAAATTGATTTGATTTTATCCATCTAACTGTGCCACGCTAGAATCTTACCTAAATTTGACAGTTTCATTGTAATTATATTTATTACTTCAATCATTTTAATTATGTCAATCTTTCACCCTAATAAATTTGTCTTATTTGACTTTTATGATACTTTTAACTTCAAACTTGTTTTTTTTGCTTCAACCAACAAAAATCAAAGAATTTAAAATTAGAAACCAAATGTTTATTTTTTAGATTATGAATTAAATTTTAGAATTCTAAAAAATTGAATTTTTTTAATTATGGAGTTAGCATTTAATTCAACTGAAAATTAAGATAATTAATTTGATTAAAATAATTGGATACAATTGCTACGAAATTATCAATTTAGGTTAATTTTGGACAATATATCGAGTATGTTTGACTTTTTCGTACCATCAAGCCAAGTGGGAAAAATTCTATTATGGCATATGCCATGTGGGAAAAAATAATTCGATTTTGAAAATTTCGATAGAATTACAGTGAAAAATAAAATCAGAATATAATTAATTAAAAAAAATAAGAAATTTGGTTTAAATTATAAAAACATGTTTTTTTTAGCACTATTAGACCTAAAAATTATAGCCATTGTGCTTAAAAGTAGAAGTTTTTAAGATTTGAAAGAAGTGATAAGTTAAAGGGTTAATTCCTAAAAAAATCACGAACTTTACACGAAATTTCATTTTAATCATGACCTTTAAAAGTTGCCATTTAAAGGCACGAACTTTCATTTTGTTTCAAATCTATCATTTCAGTGTATTTTTGTTGACTAAATTTTTCAATAAACCATTAATGAAAGACCCAAATCATAAATCGACATTAAATCTTATTATCTTTTAGTTGGAGTATATAGAATTAGCAATTTTTGGTTCGATAGATTTGAAACAAAATGAAAGTTCATGCCTTTAAATGACAACTTTTAAAGTTCATGATTAAAATAAAACTTCGTGTAAAGTTCGTGATTTTTTTAGGAATTAACCCTAAGTTAAAAATATTTGGGTAAGAGAGTGCCCTAAGATTTTATTCATTTAACCCAATTTATTTTTTGAGATCCTTTGCCATTTCAAAGTAAAATGTTGTAGCATTGGTTTTACATGTAGTGTATAAAATGTATCCCATTGAGCTACAGATGCAAACCCCCATAACCAAAACAACAAAAACTGAATAGTGGAGAATATGTAGATTCTTGCTGTAATAATGTTTAATGACTCGAAAGTTAAAACCCCATCATTTTTATTTCAATTGGCCCACTCTCTCTCAATTTGCATCATTGCATGCTATATTGGGCCACTTTGTCTATTTTCTTCTTTTTTATTCTGATTGCAGGGACTTTAAACTCTTTAGGAGAACCTCGCATTGAATTTAGAAAATATTTAACGGTATTAAAATGTCAAATCTTTTTGATTTTTTTTATATCTGTTAAATTTTTTAAAATTATAAATGTATCTCAATTCGATAAATTTTTTGAAAATCTATTTAAAATTTCAAAATCAATTTAATATTGTTGAAATTAATTCGAATCACGTGGCATACAAATCGACAATTCCTTTTCTTTTTTTACAAAACAACTTTACACATTCAATTGCTTGTAGACATAAACCAGTTTGTAGATAAATGATGGAATTTTAGAAAATTTATTGAATTAGAATAAATTTACAATTTTAAAATGTTTGAATAGATAACTGAAAAATTAAAAAAATTTGGCTTTTTAACTCCATTAAACCTTAAGAAAATGTTACGTGGTTTATAATTGTAGGTTAATAATACTTAGCACACATTTAATTTAGTTGTGCTAAATAATATAACCTCTACTTATAAATCATTTAGTATTCTCTTAACCATTCGATGTGAGATACTTTGGCACATGCTTTTTCGCAATAATATATAGTTTCAAACTAATTTTTTTGGTAAATGGATTAAGAAAAATTTAATGCTAGAGAAAGATAAAATAAACCTTAGATGGAGAAAACTATAATAGTTTAAAATCTTATGATTTAAATTTCATATTTTAAATCTCTTTTTTTAATAAAAAAAATTGAAAATTGATTTTTTAAGGATCTATTTAGAATATATGTCAAATATTGAGGACATATTTTAATCTTTTTTAAGTGGAAAGAGTCGAAAAAACATATACATTCGAAAATAAAAATTGAAAATTGGAATAAATTGAAATTAAAATATAGTCAAAAGAAGCTAAAAGGATGAATTTGGGATAAATTGAAATTAAAATATAGTCAAAAGAAGTTAAAAGGATGGAATATTTTTAGACCAGAGTTGTAAATAATTTGGTTCTGCTTATTGGTTAGAACTTGTGTTAGGATTCTATTTTTTTTATTATCATGAGAATAAAATATATTATATTTAAGTTGGAAATTTAAAATTTAAAATATTCTTTTACCACAATATTAAATCTAACTATGGAAATTTAAAATTCTTTTTAAAGATTTATTTAAGAACAACAACAAATGTAGAGTGCAAGTAACCCTATCCAAACTCATTTAAAAAGTTAAAAAAAAATCCATATACTTTTTGGAGCCACATCTAATATTAAGTCTAAATTATGGGGACTAGAAATCTGTATATACTATTATATACAGCGACGGAGGGATGGAGAGGCATGGAAGTGTTATGTTTTTTTTTTAAATTTTAAAATTGTTAAAATTAATATTAATATTTTTTATCTTTTTAATAATTTAACTCTTTTTTAATTTTTAAAATTGTCTATTGTCTATTTTATATATTATATATTATAATTTGGTCTCTTTTATGTTGAAATCCTTTCTCCGCTACTTAGTATATATCATGAGTGCTTGAACAGAGAACATGCAATGATTAATGGAAAGTCTCTAAATAATTAGGAATTGTTTGGATATTTTTTTAAGTGTGGATCCCACTCTATCTCAATTGCTTCCCACCTGTATGGAGGGTAAGGTTCCACTTTTATATTTACTAATTTTGCAGTTTTATACTTTTATTTTTATAATACTATATAAACCATAATTACAATTAACAGTATTTAATAGTATTAATTAAGAGAAACTAATTCTAAGTACTAATTAATTGTTGTTGATTGAGATCAAAGCACTAGCTAGCGCAGTATGTGAATGATATATCTGGTCTTTTAATTTTTTGTTTCTTCCTAAATATTGCTTTGTGAAGATACATATGATATGTCCTTTGGATAAGATAAGATGTGGTGTTTGGCTGTCTAATAAATTGTTAATTAGTGTATGAAATTTGTTAGATTATGATGAAAATTTTGTAATTAATTGCTAATCAAATGCAATTTGAGAGTGAAATCATATAAGCACTATATGTTTTTGAAAATCAGCACTAATTGGCACTGAGCAGTATATATTATATGTGAATAAATATAGTTTCTTTCTAATTGTTATGTTTCTCATTTAAAAAAGTTATTGAAGATGATCCATACTTTAGATAAGATGGGGTCTTAAATTGGTGTCTTAGAAGCTGCCAAATTATTAGCTTAAAAAATCCCAAATAATTTGCTCTTTTCCAATATTTTTATTTTTAAAAAAATCAATTTAAATAAGGAAATTCTGTTATCTGCTTAAAGATATGTTTTTCTTGGATATTAAACTTTTGTGGACATCTAGGTTTTGTTTTATTTTATATCAATCATGGAATTTTACTTTATCTCAATTAAATACTATATAGTAATTAGATCTTATCACGTTATGCAATAATAATTCTTTTCTTATATAAAAATAAAATAAAATAAAAAATTAATGACATTAATATTCATTATTAATAGGCTTAATGGCGTAAAAAATCATAAACTTTAGTATGTTTTGCAAATTTAACATAAACTTTCAATTTTGGCAAATTAATACACAAACTTTTGATTTTTTGCAATTTTAGCACCGATCAATTTTTCTTCAAAAAAAATAGAGAAAAATGATGATTTGGACGCCGGAATAGTGGTTATTCCGGTGTACACATCAGCATTTTTTTGAAGGAAAATTGATTGGTGCTAAAATTGCCAAAAATTAAAAGTTTGTGTATTAATTTGTCAAAATTGAAAGTTTATATTAAATTTGCAAAACACGCTAAAATTTGTGATTTTTTACGCAATTAAGACTTATTAATATAAATATACGATGTAAAAATACTTAATATAAAATTAAATTGATTCTTAAATAATTAAAATAACTTTTTTTATTTTATGGAAAGCGCTTGTAAGAAAAATTAAATTTACCATCTAATAAAATGTTGTCTAACATTTATAATATTTGAGTCATCTTTCTGTTCTTTCTATATGCAAAGTTTCATTATTAACATATATGAAGGTATATATTGGTAATTTTTTAAATTTATGAATTACTTGTTAAACCTATTAACATTAATTTAACATAATTACATCATATAATAAAATATATACTAACATAATTATATCATATTATAAAATTTATATTAATTTTTGGGAGTATAATTTTTAATTCTTTTTACTTTAATTGATATAATTTTTATATAAAACTTATAATAAAATTAATTAATTAATTAATAAAAATATATATAAATTAGAAAATTCTTTTTATTATTTATGTTGTAGTTTTTACTATTATTTTGCATAGCATGTGTATTTATTTAAAGGTAATTTAATTTTTAATTTAATTTTTTTAAAGTATTTACTCCCTCCGTCCCAATAGAGTTGTCCATTTTTTTTTTGATAATTAAGAGTTGTCCATTTTACCTTTATCACACAGTTTAAGAAAAGCAATTATTATGTATAGATTTTATAAAATTTTACTTACTTTTCTTATAATACCCTTATTTAATATAGAGTTTACATGCAATTTACTTTCACTTTATTAATTAGTGAATTTTAAATAGGGGTGATATAGAAAATTTAAATGTAAAAGTTAGTTATTTTTTAAAAGTGGATAAAAATTATGGGACAAAAAAATTTCTCAAAGTGGACCACTGTTGGCAATTTTACTTACCAACTTGTAAATAGTGGACTATAAGTCCGGATTATCGTACCCACAAGGATGAGAGGTTCAAAGTGAGTGAATTGGATTTTGATCTTCAATTCGTTTAGCAAGAGAATAAGTGTTTTTCTTAATTAACCAATCAACCAACTACTAAAAACTTATGCTAATCTAGGAATTAACAAATTACTAATTTAAAGAAACGAGTAAACACTATAATAATTAACGAAATTCAAGTGATAAAGAGGTTTGGGAGCTAATAATCCTCCTAGGTCATGCAATCAAGGGTATCGGGTTTAGGGTTCTAAACGAGGACCGAGTGTTCTAGACCGCAACTCCCGCTCTCTCGAGCCTCAAAGAGCTACAAAACCGCGACTAAACGAGCTTAACCTACTCTCGTAGCACTAAACGCAAATAGAGGCAATTAACAAATAATTCACAACTCATAGGCCACCTAATTACTAACCCACTCTCATGGTGTTACTAATTAAGTCTCTAATTAATCAAATCCAACTAATAAACCCTCTCTCAAGGTGAGAATTAATTTAAGAACAATACTTAGGTAGCTAATCTAAGCAAGCTTTAGGCTCCTTAATTAGAACAATCAACACAACCCCAAAACCCTAACCCAATCATACACAACTAAGATTCAAATTAACCCCCAAACATGGGGTTTAGCCAACCATGGTGAAGATAACAAGAATTACTAATTTATCAACAAACATTAAACATCTATTGCTATTCATAATGAGTAAAAGACAATTACCTTAAGTAGAGCTTGTGTGTAAATAAGAGTATTCACTAGATAATGAAGCTTGAAATAATAAGACTTGTAGTAGAAGAAAAATCATAAAGAAAACTAAAATCTGGAAATTACTTCTCAAGAACAATAAAAACAATTGTAGATCTCTACAAAAGGAAATAAAAAGTACTATATTAGGATTGAGGCTAAAAGTGTAGAATGTTTTACCCTAAAAACATAAAAGGCTTTATATAGCCAAGCCAAAAGGGGCTAAATGACAAATCCACTAGTACAAAGGTTTGGCCAAAAGGGAAAAATGGGCCCACTAGCACACGGACCCAAAAAGATTTTTTCTCCAGGTTTTTCTTCATGTCTCGATAGAGAAGCCTTTGTAAGAAAGCTTCTCGATCGAGACCCTATTTTTAGCATGCTCTCGGCTTCTTTTGTAACACTGGTCTCTATCGAGAAGCTCATCTGAACATGCTTCTCGATCGAGACATGCACAAAAGTTTGTCTTGAAAGAGACACTATTTCTGCTGCGCAACGACTGACTTCAAAACTTCATAACTCTTTGTAGACACCTCCAAATGAGCTGATTCTTGAACCATTGGAAAGATTAGGATGTCTACTTCAACGTTCATGAAGAACACAAATTCATTTGAAGCTTCTAGCTAGTCCATATTCGTCAATTAGTGCAGCGGGGTCAGATTTTCAGGTTTGCAAATGTGCTTTCGGCATCTCTTTACTTCGGAAACCTTCGGAATGCTCAAATTAAACCAAAAACTCATTGATTTCCATGTATTTAACCTGAAATACTAAAACACACAATAAGACCTATAATAGCTCAATTATAACAATAAAAGCATATTAGAAAGACCAAAACTGATATAGAAAATAGGAGTATTTCTACTCCTATCAAACCTCCTCACACTAAACCCTTGCTTGTCCCCAAGCAAGAAATGAAACTTACTTAAGAATACATGCTAACTAATGAACTAATATTTGAACATGTATCAAACACCCATTCCAACCAATGAATACTCGAACAAATGCTTCAAGAACCAACAACTAAGAGTGACGCAAACAAATGAGGAATGCAATTTCAATGACATGATCCAATGACATTAAGACTACAATCACGCAAGCACTTTATCAAACAAGTTACATCACGAGGTTGCTATCATATGCGGGACATGTAACTATCACAAGCTAACATGGCCAAAGCATGGCATAGTTCTTTAAGTTTCAAGCAATGGCACAATCCTCTCTAGATTTCACTCGCTCAAAAGATCAAGGTGTAAAAGAACGCATGCAAAGTCACCATAAGCTTGCTCATAGTCCGGACTCCACTACTTAGTTCGGTTTCCGACAATTATCATATGGACTTTATTGGGTTGTAATGGGGTTAAGGGTTAGGGTAGGTAGAAAGGTAAAATGTTGCTTAACAAATAACTTGATGACTAACTCACAAAATATTTCAAATTGATCTAACTTGGAATTTTGCACAATGTGAACATTTTCTTCTCTTTTTTTTCATGCCTCTATTTATTCTTTTGTATTCAATTTTTTTTTTCTTTTTCTCTTTTTTTCTAAACTTTCTTTATTCTTTCTTTGTTTTTATTTTCTTTCTTTTGTACTAAGGCATTTTGTTCACTTTTCTTTTTCTTTCCATCAAGTTAAGATCAAGTGTTTCTACATTAAATTCAATCAAGTCAAATGTGGTGTTCAAAGAGGTAAATTGTTGAAAGGTTGAATGTGTGAAAATGTGGGTTAAAACAAGAAAAGTCTTTGGCTCAAGTTTGTGTTATCTAGGGGTAAAAGGGTAGGCTTTTTAAGTGGTTTAAGGAAATGTGTAATCCTAATTGCCATACTCATCTAATTGTCAAAAATTCAACAATGCAATCTTGAACGGACACCGAGCAAGTTCTAGGACTAAGTATGCAAAACACAACAAGAAATGTAGGCTCAAAATATTCAATCAATGAAAGAAATGTGTGTTTTTGCCATGTACTAGAAGCTACATCAACTATGTCAAGCATGCCCAAATTTTGAAAATTACACAATTTTATGGCATACATATCATGAATCCGCATCAAGCTAAATCGAGCATGCATCGAGGGTTAAAATTGCTCACTAGTGAGTTCACCCTAATCCTATCGAATCATGTCATACAATTGGCATTTCATTAGACAAGCATCACCCAAAATTGTTAACTCGATAAGCATCATTCTAAGCATTCATTAACCGGAAAATCGACAATTGATACGGTTCAAACATTTTATTCAACTTAGATAACATGCTCACAAAATTAAGCAAAGGCTTCATGCACTAAAGGCACCAAAATCCCAACCTAAAATAACACAAACATCCTAAAACAATCTAAACACAAACGAGATTCAATTTTCCAACCCTCCTCACACTATTTCTAAGCAATGCCCTCAATGCTAAGAAATAAAACATATATGAAAATTGCATGAGTTTGGGTTAGAGAATCAAATCTTTTTCAATTAAACGCAAAATAACATAAATGAAATACTAAAAATAAATAACAAAAGATAAATGACAAGAAAAGAAATCGAACCTCTCGGGATTGCCTCCCGAGTGCGCTTTAGTTGGAGTCCAAAGCTAAACTCTTCGCGTAAGGTTGTTAAAAATACAACCTAACATGTGGAAGCCGTCTTGGTAGCATCTTCTCCCTCTTTTTCCTTGTTGGCTCCTTCAAATACAACTCCAATAATATAGAGTATGCTTGTACTCTATAACAAAGAACATAAGGAGTATGAAGCATCTTCATATATTTGATATTCTTTCCGTCATACTCGGAATCAAACCCCTCCAAGAATGGATCTTTATAATCAAAGGATTTGTTGAATTCCTCGTAGAGTACCGTAATACCAAATTTCTCCTCACTTTCATCATTTACGCTCTTGGGACAAGTAAGTGGCTTGGAAATTGGAGCTTCAAGTTCAACATCCTCACACTTTTCTCTTTCAATCTCTATGTGAACCTTTATGGGAGGATGTTCTACTAAAGCATCATCATCTTTCAACTCTATGGCCATAGCATGTTGTGTTGGAGTAGCTTCAATTTCGGCTAGTAAACCTTCTTGGGTTGTCTCTTTCAAATCACTAGCTAACCGAGCAACTTGTAACTCTAGGTTATGAAGATGTGTAGATTGAATTTCATAATGTACCTCCATTCTATCTAACAACTCCATGATCTTGTCGATTTTGCTAGATTCATCAAACATTTCATCTTGTTGAAAACCATGTGATTGTTGTGCTTCATTGCCAAAATTGGAATTGAGGTCCCATTGGTTTTGATGTGGGTGATAGCTTGAATCAAAGTTCAAGTTTTCATTGAAGTTCTCCCAATTGTTGCTCCAACCATAGTTCGGAGTGTTGTGCCACCCCGGATCATACATGTCGGAATAAGGGTCATTAGCTTGCCATTGATCACCAACATAATTGACATGGTCATTCCAATTTGAATAGAGTATAGGACACTCGGCTCCGGTATGACTAAAATCCCCACAAATCTCAAAATTTAGATCCCAAGCCATTACTCTTGCCCAAATATATTCACCATAAAAAATAATATTGAAGATAAACCAACACAACACAAATTTCCTGCACAACCACAAACAAGAACACCAAGCGTAATTCACGAAAACAAACCAACAAAAGAAAAGTAAAAACAGAAAATAAGGCTAACTCGACCGAATTTCAAAATACTTTCAATCAATTAAACACAACCTCATCCCCGGCAACGGCGCCAAAAACTTGTTGGCAATTTTACTTACCAACTTGTAAATAGTGGACTATAAGTCCGGATTATCGTACCCACAAGGATGAGAGGTTCAAAGTGAGTGAATTGGATTTTGATCTTCAATTCGTTTAGCAAGAGAATAAGTGTTTTTCTTAATTAACCAATCAACCAACTACTAAAAACTTATGCTAATCTAGGAATTAACAAATTACTAATTTAAAGAAACGAGTAAACACTATAATAATTAACGAAATTCAAGTGATAAAGAGGTTTGGGAGCTAATAATCCTCCTAGGTCATGCAATCAAGGGTATCGGGTTTAGGGTTCTAAACGAGGACCGAGTGTTCTAGACCGCAACTCCCGCTCTCTCGAGCCTCAAAGAGCTACAAAACCGCGACTAAACGAGCTTAACCTACTCTCGTAGCACTAAACGCAAATAGAGGCAATTAACAAATAATTCACAACTCATAGGCCACCTAATTACTAACCCACTCTCATGGTGTTACTAATTAAGTCTCTAATTAATCAAATCCAACTAATAAACCCTCTCTCAAGGTGAGAATTAATTTAAGAACAATACTTAGGTAGCTAATCTAAGCAAGCTTTAGGCTCCTTAATTAGAACAATCAACACAACCCCAAAACCCTAACCCAATCATACACAACTAAGATTCAAATTAACCCCCAAACATGGGGTTTAGCCAACCATGGTGAAGATAACAAGAATTACTAATTTATCAACAAACATTAAACATCTATTGCTATTCATAATGAGTAAAAGACAATTACCTTAAGTAGAGCTTGTGTGTAAATAAGAGTATTCACTAGATAATGAAGCTTGAAATAATAAGACTTGTAGTAGAAGAAAAATCATAAAGAAAACTAAAATCTGGAAATTACTTCTCAAGAACAATAAAAACAATTGTAGATCTCTACAAAAGGAAATAAAAAGTACTATATTAGGATTGAGGCTAAAAGTGTAGAATGTTTTACCCTAAAAACATAAAAGGCTTTATATAGCCAAGCCAAAAGGGGCTAAATGACAAATCCACTAGTACAAAGGTTTGGCCAAAAGGGAAAAATGGGCCCACTAGCACACGGACCCAAAAAGATTTTTTCTCCAGGTTTTTCTTCATGTCTCGATAGAGAAGCCTTTGTAAGAAAGCTTCTCGATCGAGACCCTATTTTTAGCATGCTCTCGGCTTCTTTTGTAACACTGGTCTCTATCGAGAAGCTCATCTGAACATGCTTCTCGATCGAGACATGCACAAAAGTTTGTCTTGAAAGAGACACTATTTCTGCTGCGCAACGACTGACTTCAAAACTTCATAACTCTTTGTAGACACCTCCAAATGAGCTGATTCTTGAACCATTGGAAAGATTAGGATGTCTACTTCAACGTTCATGAAGAACACAAATTCATTTGAAGCTTCTAGCTAGTCCATATTCGTCAATTAGTGCAGCGGGGTCAGATTTTCAGGTTTGCAAATGTGCTTTCGGCATCTCTTTACTTCGGAAACCTTCGGAATGCTCAAATTAAACCAAAAACTCATTGATTTCCATGTATTTAACCTGAAATACTAAAACACACAATAAGACCTATAATAGCTCAATTATAACAATAAAAGCATATTAGAAAGACCAAAACTGATATAGAAAATAGGAGTATTTCTACTCCTATCAAACCTCCTCACACTAAACCCTTGCTTGTCCCCAAGCAAGAAATGAAACTTACTTAAGAATACATGCTAACTAATGAACTAATATTTGAACATGTATCAAACACCCATTCCAACCAATGAATACTCGAACAAATGCTTCAAGAACCAACAACTAAGAGTGACGCAAACAAATGAGGAATGCAATTTCAATGACATGATCCAATGACATTAAGACTACAATCACGCAAGCACTTTATCAAACAAGTTACATCACGAGGTTGCTATCATATGCGGGACATGTAACTATCACAAGCTAACATGGCCAAAGCATGGCATAGTTCTTTAAGTTTCAAGCAATGGCACAATCCTCTCTAGATTTCACTCGCTCAAAAGATCAAGGTGTAAAAGAACGCATGCAAAGTCACCATAAGCTTGCTCATAGTCCGGACTCCACTACTTAGTTCGGTTTCCGACAATTATCATATGGACTTTATTGGGTTGTAATGGGGTTAAGGGTTAGGGTAGGTAGAAAGGTAAAATGTTGCTTAACAAATAACTTGATGACTAACTCACAAAATATTTCAAATTGATCTAACTTGGAATTTTGCACAATGTGAACATTTTCTTCTCTTTTTTTTCATGCCTCTATTTATTCTTTTGTATTCAATTTTTTTTTTCTTTTTCTCTTTTTTTCTAAACTTTCTTTATTCTTTCTTTGTTTTTATTTTCTTTCTTTTGTACTAAGGCATTTTGTTCACTTTTCTTTTTCTTTCCATCAAGTTAAGATCAAGTGTTTCTACATTAAATTCAATCAAGTCAAATGTGGTGTTCAAAGAGGTAAATTGTTGAAAGGTTGAATGTGTGAAAATGTGGGTTAAAACAAGAAAAGTCTTTGGCTCAAGTTTGTGTTATCTAGGGGTAAAAGGGTAGGCTTTTTAAGTGGTTTAAGGAAATGTGTAATCCTAATTGCCATACTCATCTAATTGTCAAAAATTCAACAATGCAATCTTGAACGGACACCGAGCAAGTTCTAGGACTAAGTATGCAAAACACAACAAGAAATGTAGGCTCAAAATATTCAATCAATGAAAGAAATGTGTGTTTTTGCCATGTACTAGAAGCTACATCAACTATGTCAAGCATGCCCAAATTTTGAAAATTACACAATTTTATGGCATACATATCATGAATCCGCATCAAGCTAAATCGAGCATGCATCGAGGGTTAAAATTGCTCACTAGTGAGTTCACCCTAATCCTATCGAATCATGTCATACAATTGGCATTTCATTAGACAAGCATCACCCAAAATTGTTAACTCGATAAGCATCATTCTAAGCATTCATTAACCGGAAAATCGACAATTGATACGGTTCAAACATTTTATTCAACTTAGATAACATGCTCACAAAATTAAGCAAAGGCTTCATGCACTAAAGGCACCAAAATCCCAACCTAAAATAACACAAACATCCTAAAACAATCTAAACACAAACGAGATTCAATTTTCCAACCCTCCTCACACTATTTCTAAGCAATGCCCTCAATGCTAAGAAATAAAACATATATGAAAATTGCATGAGTTTGGGTTAGAGAATCAAATCTTTTTCAATTAAACGCAAAATAACATAAATGAAATACTAAAAATAAATAACAAAAGATAAATGACAAGAAAAGAAATCGAACCTCTCGGGATTGCCTCCCGAGTGCGCTTTAGTTGGAGTCCAAAGCTAAACTCTTCGCGTAAGGTTGTTAAAAATACAACCTAACATGTGGAAGCCGTCTTGGTAGCATCTTCTCCCTCTTTTTCCTTGTTGGCTCCTTCAAATACAACTCCAATAATATAGAGTATGCTTGTACTCTATAACAAAGAACATAAGGAGTATGAAGCATCTTCATATATTTGATATTCTTTCCGTCATACTCGGAATCAAACCCCTCCAAGAATGGATCTTTATAATCAAAGGATTTGTTGAATTCCTCGTAGAGTACCGTAATACCAAATTTCTCCTCACTTTCATCATTTACGCTCTTGGGACAAGTAAGTGGCTTGGAAATTGGAGCTTCAAGTTCAACATCCTCACACTTTTCTCTTTCAATCTCTATGTGAACCTTTATGGGAGGATGTTCTACTAAAGCATCATCATCTTTCAACTCTATGGCCATAGCATGTTGTGTTGGAGTAGCTTCAATTTCGGCTAGTAAACCTTCTTGGGTTGTCTCTTTCAAATCACTAGCTAACCGAGCAACTTGTAACTCTAGGTTATGAAGATGTGTAGATTGAATTTCATAATGTACCTCCATTCTATCTAACAACTCCATGATCTTGTCGATTTTGCTAGATTCATCAAACATTTCATCTTGTTGAAAACCATGTGATTGTTGTGCTTCATTGCCAAAATTGGAATTGAGGTCCCATTGGTTTTGATGTGGGTGATAGCTTGAATCAAAGTTCAAGTTTTCATTGAAGTTCTCCCAATTGTTGCTCCAACCATAGTTCGGAGTGTTGTGCCACCCCGGATCATACATGTCGGAATAAGGGTCATTAGCTTGCCATTGATCACCAACATAATTGACATGGTCATTCCAATTTGAATAGAGTATAGGACACTCGGCTCCGGTATGACTAAAATCCCCACAAATCTCAAAATTTAGATCCCAAGCCATTACTCTTGCCCAAATATATTCACCATAAAAAATAATATTGAAGATAAACCAACACAACACAAATTTCCTGCACAACCACAAACAAGAACACCAAGCGTAATTCACGAAAACAAACCAACAAAAGAAAAGTAAAAACAGAAAATAAGGCTAACTCGACCGAATTTCAAAATACTTTCAATCAATTAAACACAACCTCATCCCCGGCAACGGCGCCAAAAACTTGTTGGCAATTTTACTTACCAACTTGTAAATAGTGGACTATAAGTCCGGATTATCGTACCCACAAGGATGAGAGGTTCAAAGTGAGTGAATTGGATTTTGATCTTCAATTCGTTTAGCAAGAGAATAAGTGTTTTTCTTAATTAACCAATCAACCAACTACTAAAAACTTATGCTAATCTAGGAATTAACAAATTACTAATTTAAAGAAACGAGTAAACACTATAATAATTAACGAAATTCAAGTGATAAAGAGGTTTGGGAGCTAATAATCCTCCTAGGTCATGCAATCAAGGGTATCGGGTTTAGGGTTCTAAACGAGGACCGAGTGTTCTAGACCGCAACTCCCGCTCTCTCGAGCCTCAAAGAGCTACAAAACCGCGACTAAACGAGCTTAACCTACTCTCGTAGAACTAAACGCAAATAGAGGCAATTAACAAATAATTCACAACTCATAGGCCACCTAATTACTAACCCACTCTCATGGTGTTACTAATTAAGTCTCTAATTAATCAAATCCAACTAATAAACCCTCTCTCAAGGTGAGAATTAATTTAAGAACAATACTTAGGTAGCTAATCTAAGCAAGCTTTAGGCTCCTTAATTAGAACAATCAACACAACCCCAAAACCCTAACCCAATCATACACAACTAAGATTCAAATTAACCCCCAAACATGGGGTTTAGCCAACCATGGTGAAGATAACAAGAATTACTAATTTATCAACAAACATTAAACATCTATTACTATTCATAATGAGTAAAAGACAATTACCTTAAGTAGAGCTTGTGTGTAAATAAGAGTATTCACTAGATAATGAAGCTTGAAATAATAATAAGACTTGTAGTAGAAGAAAAATCATAAAGAAAACTAAAATCTGGAAATTACTTCTCAAGAACAATAAAAACAATTGTAGATCTCTACAAAAGGAAATAAAAAGTACTATATTAGGATTGAGGCTAAAAGTGTAGAATGTTTTACCCTAAAAACATAAAAGGCTTTATATAGCCAAGCCAAAAGGGGCTAAATGACAAATCCACTAGTACAAAGGTTTGGCCAAAAGGGAAAAATGGGCCCACTAGCACACGGACCCAAAAAGATTTTTTCTCCAGGTTTTTCTTCATGTCTCGATAGAGAAGCCTTTGTAAGAAAGCTTCTCGATCGAGACCCTATTTTTAGCATGCTCTCGGCTTCTTTTGTAACACTGGTCTCTATCGAGAAGCTCATCTGAACATGCTTCTCGATCGAGACATGCACAAAAGTTTGTCTTGAAAGAGACACTATTTCTGCTGCGCAACGACTGACTTCAAAACTTCATAACTCTTTGTAGACACCTCCAAATGAGCTGATTCTTGAACCATTGGAAAGATTAGGATGTCTACTTCAACGTTCATGAAGAACACAAATTCATTTGAAGCTTCTAGCTAGTCCATATTCGTCAATTAGTGCAGCGGGGTCAGATTTTCAGGTTTGCAAATGTGCTTTCGGCATCTCTTTACTTCGGAAACCTTCGGAATGCTCAAATTAAACCAAAAACTCATTGATTTCCATGTATTTAACCTGAAATACTAAAACACACAATAAGACCTATAATAGCTCAATTATAACAATAAAAGCATATTAGAAAGACCAAAACTGATATAGAAAATAGGAGTATTTCTACTCCTATCAACCACCCTATTGAAACGGAGAGAGTATTTGATTTGATTAAAAAAATTGTATATATCTATATAGTAAAGTATACTAATTTAAATTTTATTATTAATAAAAATTAATTGTTATAGTTTTTAGGAAAATTAAAAAAAAAAATTACTAAAATAAAGTAGTCACGTTAATAATAATAACATAAAATATAACATACAGTAAAAATGTTCTTTTAGAATTATCAGTAAACAAATTTAGTTGGACAAAATTGTACTATATATTTTTATAAAGTAATTTTAAAATAGAGATCAGTAGGAGTTGGCTCAAAATAATATTCAATTCTTTGATTTAAAAAAAAGAATATTCAATTAAGTGCACCATTAAAAGATACTATAACATAATTAGTTGATTAGAATGAAATCTCAGACAACCTAATCATAGTGTTTGGCTTTCCAGATTTTGTCCTATTTTGTTTTAGACATTGATTTTACTCCTACATTATATTCAATAATTTATTGTCTAAGAACCACCTCACGTAAAAGTCAAAAAAATAATTAATTTAGTATCAATATACAGGAGCCGTATAAATTTTATTTTAAAGAAAAATCACGAATTCATGCTAATCATCTTTACACTCACTGTCACTGATATTGGAGTAATCCAAGTGCAAAAGCAAGCCTCCGTGTTGATGTAGGTGAGATATCTATCAAACTGTATTATATGTAGATGTGATATAAATTTGTTCAGATTCAAGTTATTTTTCTTTATTAAAATATTTAGAGCGAATGTAAAACTAAAAATTAAAATCATTTGTTAGTTAATATAACTAAATTATTCTTAACTTTTGGTACAAATCCTGTTGAATTATGAAAATATTTGCTGGCAATAATTGAACTTCATTTTCTCTAGCGAGGTATTTAATTTTAAATATGTAACTGTCTGTAACATACATAAATTGCAGTCTACAGATAATTTTTTTTAAAATTTTATTAAACATAAAGCATATGATGGTCCCACATCGTGTTACGTCAAATTTAACATGAATACAACATGATTTCACATAAAATTACAATCTCTCTTTAAACTGTTGATATGGCACCATATATTTAAAAAAATTGAAAAATTATGAATCGGATATACTGTCGTATAAATTAATTTTAATAAAAAAATTATCAATTCAAATAGTATATTTTATTGTTAAAATTATAATTATAAATCTTGAATTTAAATATCTCACTAAAAAAAATTAGGTATGATTGGTGAAAATTTATCCCAATATCCTTGTTAAATTAATATGTAATTACTGTTGTGTTTTGTACTAGACACACAACAGTGATTATTAATGATCAGTACTAGAGAGTGTTTTTTTTTAAAATTTTAAAAGTAATAGGCATAAAAAAAAAGCTGATGTGTTTTTTTTTTTAAGTACAACTCAATTTTTTTTATTTTTTTAGACACAAATAAACCCTCCTATATTTTTTTTAAATTAAACAATGAAACTCTCGTTATTTTAAAATCAAAATAAATAAATTCTTCGTTAAATATGGATGTTAACAGAGTTATATCTACTAGAAAAAAAAGTTCAAAAAATAACTTTAATATTTTCAATAATTTTTAAATTAAATCCTTTGAAATTTTAAATTAGGGATTTCAATACACTTTCATTTTTTTTAATAATTTTAATTTTTTTAAACTATCTTCTCCAATGACAAACTCCTAAACTGACCTTCGGAGAGATATCGCTCGTCGAGTCTGTTATTATTGAACCGGCGGTGGTTTCAGACCATCGGTCGTTTCGGGGTTTCAGAATTATATTTAATTAGATTAAATTTGATTTAATTATTTTTATTTGATTTAATTGGGTTTTATTGATTTAATTACGCTTAGTTAGGTTTTATTAATGGGATTTTTTTATCAATTTAATTAGATTTGATTAATTGTGTTTGATTGGTTTAATCATATTTTGATTATTTGATTTTTTTAATTAATTTTTTTTAATTAGATTTAATTTAATTTAATTGTATTTTATATGATTTAATTGGGTTTAGATTGATTTAATTAAATTTTAATTAATTTTAATAAGAATTTTAATTAATTAAAGCTAATTATAAAGGGTTGAAAAAGTATTAAATTTTTATAAATTTAAAATTAGTAAATATTTTAATATTAAGGTTATTTTGAACTTTTTTTTCAATGCCAAATCAACAAGTTAATAGTAGTTTTTTAAAATATGGACAGAAGAGTTTTTTTTGTTTGATATAAATTTTGAGAGGATATACTTGTGCTAAAAGAATAAAAAGACTGATGTATTTTAAAAAAAAAATCGCGATTTTTTTGTTTGTTATGCCAATTTTAAAAGTGATGTAAATTTTTAAAAAGAATATTCCATTTTTCACTTGAAGCCTGACAAAAGTACTGAACTCAAAGCCCAATATTTTCCTACATGCATGCTGGGCTCAAAGCTCGAACGCATACCTCATCGCTAAACAATAATCTACCCAGTGCCTGTTTAAAAATTGTTGTAATGAAGCACTTGAAAATTGTAAAGGACTTACATATAATTCTTCAAATTTCATCTAAATTTTTTTTATTAAATACGTTTAATTGTAAGAGAATCTTTTAAATATAAACTAGATTTAGAATTCTATTTGCTAGATACCATTCAAATAATTTACTACATAGATCTTTACAACGAGTCTGATTTAGTTGCTTACTCTAAATTACACCAAAATATTTTGATTTTTATGCATTAAAATAATAACATTTTTTTTCTTAAAATCGTAATCCATTCTAAACAAAAACTTAGCTTTTGATTTGCTCAATAGAGTTCGAAATGTAAATTTTAACAATCTTAAATAGTAACATATTTTCAAAAAAATAAAAAATAATAAGTAACATTTGAAAAAAATACGTGAGACTAACTTAACACGCAAACTTTAATTTATTTTGATATATTAGGTGTGAAATACGTGTATATTAAGTATCAGAGAGACCCTTAGTTGGTTAAAGGGCAAAAGACAAACTCATTATTGAGTCGGATGTTATAGAAGTGATATTGGGTATTAGGAGTCCGGACTCTCCGGATTCTAAAATGTTAGTGGAAGATTGTGCTATATTAGCGAAGTAGTTTAATGATATTATTATTTTGTTCGTGAGACGATCTGCGAATTAGGCAGCGCATGTTCTTGCGCAAAATGACAGATCCAATTCAGGTCATCAGGAGTGGTCTTGTTATCTTTCTGAATTTCTCATAAATATAATTGCTTCCCATACGATTTAATAGAAATTTTTTTACCTCTAAAAAAAGTATTAACTCTTCGATGAATCAATTTCTTGTTTATAATTACACCTTTCACTTCAGTACTGTTGCCTTTTCTTCTTCTTTTTTTCTTTTATGGGGCTTCACTTTTTATATTATGTTTTTTCTATTTATCTACTCTTTGAAAATCAATTAATATTCATCTACACTTTGAAAATAAATCGATATTTATCTACTCTTTGAAATTTTTTATCTGCTCTTTGAAAATCAATTAAAATTTGCCAGGCTCTTTGTATTATATTTTCTTAAACTATCAAATCCGTATCTTAACAGAGATGAAGTAAAAAAAAAAATTGAAATGAAAAAACGTGTATAATTCATAAATTTATATGACATTATTTCTTTTATGAATTTTATTTTATCAAAAAAAATTGAAATGAATGTTTTATCAAAAAAGAAATCTAAATAAATATTTAACTTTGCAAATTTAATTTATATCATATGTACACACGCCACCTTTTGGACAACTAATTTATATTTGAAGTATTTAATATTTGGCCTGTAAAAACAACATGTATTCCACTATTGAAAATATACCTTAAAAAACATCTTATCTTGCACTTCTAGTTTAACCATGCATGCAACTTGAGTTTAGTTCTCTCCTTTTCCTTTCCCTATATAAACCACTCAAATGTATTTAGAATTTCTCAACCCACAAATTAAACATATAACATATCTAATTCATTAAGAGTTTGCTCTTTGAGCAATTCTCTGCTCTGTGTAAGAGAGTAGTGACTGAGAGTCTGACATACATAAACTCTGCTTTTAATTTCTGATCTTATTACCAACCAATCAGCTATTCAAGAATGGCATTACACTTCACATTGGCTTTTGTTTTTGGTCTTTTAGGTAATCATGATTAATTCTCTCCTTAATTTTAATTATATTCCATTATCATAATGGAGTTTATTTAATTCTTGTTCTATTTTTCTTGCTGTCCAAATTGAATAGGTAACGTTATCTCATTTCTGGTCTGCCTTGCACCTATGTAAGTATTAATATTGATTTCTCAAAGTTTAATTGTAAACTATATACCTAGATTAATTAATGATTGATAAATTAATATGCATAACTTTGCAGACCAACTTTTTATCAAATTTGCAAGAAGAAAACAAGCGAAGGGTTTCAATCAATTCCATATGTGATAGCTTTATTCAGTGCAATGCTTTGGTTATTCTACGCACTTTTTGCAAATGATGCCACACTTCTCATCACTATCAACTCCTTCGCTTTTTTCATGGAAACTGCTTATATTGCTATCTACCTTTTCTATGCAATCAAGAACGATCGGGTACCATTTACTATTTTTTTTCATAATTAAATACTAAAATTTCCTCGTTTTTTCTAAATATTAATATTATTTCAATCTTGATGCAGATTTTCACTATCAAACTCGTGCTTTTGTTCAATGTTTTTGGGTTTGGAGCCATTTGTTCTGTAGCAATGTTCTTAACTCATGATGAGAAACGAGTTAAGCTTTTGGGATGGATTTGTATGATATTTTCTCTGTGCGTATTTGCTGCTCCTCTTGCCATTCTGGTAATTACTCTACTCAATACATAAGATTTTTCGTGTCTTCTGTTCGAAAACGGCTAGTTTACTGTCGGATCAAGAGTGTAAATATTTTGTTGTCTGTATGCAGAGAAAAGTGATCAAGACCAGAAGTGTTGAGTTCATGCCATTCTCTTTATCACTCTCTCTTACACTGAGCGCAGTCATGTGGTTCTTCTACGGGTTTCTCAAGAAAGATCTTTACGTTGCTGTAAGTACTACAAATCACTAATTTCATGTCTAATTATTGCCTTTAAACTAATAAAATCTTATCATTAAATAATCTGCAGGTTCCAAATATACTGGGATTCTTATTCGGTATTATTCAGATGGTTCTTTATGTGATTTATAGGAGGCCAAACAGAAGTGTGGCTGATCAGGAACAAAAGGCTGATGAATTAGCTAATCAACAGTGCATTATTGAAGTTGCAAAGCTGAGCAACAATGATCATGATCATGAACAGCAACCCGGCATAGTAGCCTCGGTCACAGTTTAATCAAGAACGAGATGCTTATGATATGATAGAAAATTAAGCGGTGTTTATGTATTTAAATTAATCAGCAATTTGCATTTGCTTCTAATTTCAGTACTTTGCTTGTTTGGTTCGTGAAATCGACAAGAAATGTGCTTATTTCCCTTTCTATCTTTCAGTATCTGTAATTTTATACATGTAAATTTGTATTATGTAATTTGTGTTTCTCGGCACAGTTTATATTATAAATTTCAGTGAATATGATCATTTAGTCAATTTAATTTTAGCTATTATATTCCAAATTTATATTAGTATTTACTTATATAATTTAAGACAAAACACTCACTTCTTTAATACATACAATTTTGGCTAAATTTACAATTAAAAAAAACGGAAAGAGTATTTTTTACAAATAATTTTATATATTCATAATCAGTGGCGGACCTAGACATATAATTTTAAAAGTGCCAATACATTTAATAATATATAATTGAACAAAGGGTCAACGCGGCGCTCAAATTGATATGTCGAGATTAAATAAGTTCATTTTAACTTTTTGAGTCAATTAGTCCAAAAATTTGTATTTTCATAGTCAAATAAATCACTTGAGTCAATTAGACTTCTAAATTTGTGTCTCATGATCAAATAACTCCACATTTGAGGTGTAAAATATTTGACCTGAATTAAGAGAGTTTTGGTATAATTGACCTAAAAGGTTAAAATGGATTATTGACCACGAATACACATATTTTGGGTCCAATTGATTCAAAAAAATAAAATATACGTTATTTGATCTCTAGACAACAGTTTAAGAGCCTTCGTTCATCATTAAAATGATCAAATTGATAGAAATGTTCATAAATAATAATTTTGTCAAACATGTTTTGCCAGTATTATGATTTTTGACAATTGTACCGAACAAGCAAATAAAAAAGATAAAAAAAATTAATTAATAAAAATATATATGATATAATTCAATACTATATGTTTAATTTTTAACGGTAAATCAATGAATTTTTAATTTTTCAATCAAATAAAACATTTGTATGACAATCAATTTATACCACAGCCAATTTATATTTGAAAAAATTATAAACATTTCTATAATAATAAACTATTTTAACAATATCATACAAACTTTTATAAAAATAGTTAAATAGTTTTTAAAAATTATATTATTTTCTTTAATTATGGACTAATTAATCATTATATTAAGAGATGGATTTTTTTATTTTTATCAATTAGATCTTTCTTTTATTAATTGATTAAATATAATTGTTTCTTTTTTGATGGATTAAATATAATAGAACTCGTAAAATTGACGAATCAAGCTATTAGTATTATTTTTCTAAAATATTTTTTTTAATTTGGTCATAATTATAGATACATAAAATTCTTTTTTCATAGTTTTAATATATTGTTGAATTTCTTGTCTGATATAATACTTGAGATATATTGTAATGTCATCAACTTGTGATACGCACTCCTTTGTTGCATTTTAAAAATCATTTTTCTTTTAAATATTTTATTTAAAAACTTCATATATATAGTAAATAAAATACTTATACATCCAATAATTTTAAAGTACATTCGTACAAGTTTTTTTTTTCCTCATGTAAATACTACAAAGAAAAAGATGCACGAAGTATGAATGGTATATAAAAATAAAAAGAAATAACTGGCTATAGTTTTCTAAAAAAAAAAAAAAAAACTGGCTATAGCTAATTGGCTCCAAACTTTGACCGTGATGTCGTTTGTGATAAAGGTCGTTTTGTTTTGTTTTTTAAGTGTCAATTTTGTGGGAACTCAAAACAAAAGCAACACATGATGCCCGTCAACGTAGCAAGTATTGTCAGTGGTAGTGGTTGTAGCTGTAATAAGAGTAGTGCAATACTGATATAAAAATTGATTATTTGAAAGATTAAATAATTTTCTCCTACATCCTTTAAAATAAAAATATTAGTTATATAAATCCCTCCTAATAGTTGTAGAGCCAAGGGCAGAATTTAGGGATCAAAATGAAAGAGTTAATAATTTTAGGAGTACACGAACAATTACAAAAAATTAAGGAGACAATACATACTTTTATCTATAAAATCTAAGTAAATGATTTTTGTAATAGGGCCTCATAATACATTTTTCACAATACTTGGTTCATCAAAATTTAGGTGAGAGTTGTTAAAAAACTCGTATTAAGTGGAAGGTTTGGACGATGAGATGTTAATACTAGTCTCTCCGAGGATTTACCCAGGTGGTCGGACATTACCTTTAAAAGGTGGTCGGGTTTCGCTGGAATTTCTCATAAAAAAAAAAATTCACTCTAATTTGGTAAGTTAGGTGGTTAAAATTTGGTGTCATTAAGCATTTTTTAGTATACATGAGGAGGCAAGTCGTATTGAAGAACACATAATGTAAATTTATGTAGAAATGTGTAGGTATATCTTTAAGAGTGGCATTCCACTTTCAAATAAAGCACTTTGCACTTCTATAAGAAGACATATTTGATGATTTCTTCTTTTCTCTTTATATCATCTTTGATTGTTTACATATTTTTATTTATATAGTTTCTAGGCACCGTTTGGATTGATGGATTCTAAACGATGGATTTTAAACAATCTATGGATTTAGACAAAATCTATCGTTTGCCTAGAAAAAAAATTAATAGAATCCATGGATTTATAAATTCCCTCATTTTTTACAATCCATCATTTTTGAGGGTTTTGATTTCCCACCTATTAGGTGGGAAAGTCCAAATCCACCATTTTTTATAGATGATGGATTGTTATACTATTTATTATTTCCATAAATAATATTAAAAATCCATTGATTTTATATTCAATCCAAACGATGGAATTTTAAAATCTATGGATTTAAATTCCATTGATTTAAAATCCATCGATTTCGCTAAAATTTATGGATTTTAAAAACCCTCAATCCAAACGGTGCCCTAATGTTTTTGTCTATAATACAGTTCTTGATTGATACTACACCACTACGGTAGGCGCTGGCAATAAAGAAAAGAGCCGAGGGTCAATTCAATTCCTTAACTTGTAATTTGAGATGAAATAATTCATTTTCAGCCATTTTAATCAATTAAGGACAATACTCTCTATTTTTGGTTTAATTAAAACCTAGAATATATAATATGAACAAATTTACAGACCGAAATGACTTATTTATGTCCTTAATTGACCTGAAAATAGATAATATTGTCCTTAATTGATTTGAAAATTGAGAATATTATTCTTAATTGATAAAAAAAAATTAAAAATGAATTATTTAACCATGAGTCACAAATTCAGGGACCAAATTTATCCTTCACTCATAATGAAAACCCTTTCTTTTATTTTGCATTTTAATCTCACAAATAATTTTTCTTTTTGATAATTTAAAGAGGGGAACACTTATGGGAGAAATCGAACCCACAGTTTAGCAGTATGTTGCTTAGCGCTTATACCATTTGAGTTATAACTCATTGGTAATCTCACCATTATTTTTAATTTATTCCATTGATAAAGTTTCTATGTATCTTACAACAGTGAGATATTTTTTACATTTCATTGGCTAAATATAAAAACACTCGCAGTATAGTTATCTTTTTTTTTTTTTGAGAAGCTCTCAGTATAGTTATCTAATGAATAAAATATGTATGTACATCATCTGTTAAAAGATTGACATGTGTTTGAGTTGGGTGATTGATTTGATACAATTTATGAGTATTTCTAAAACTTAACACGTATCTCACTATTTAAACAATACTCTTGCTCCTATTATTGAGTGTAATACATTCCATATAGATTAAAAAAAATCATATGGATAATAATATTTTTAAAAGAAATTTTTCTTTATACGGATTGTTCATACTAGAAATTAATGTGTGGAGAGTATTCCCTTTATGGATGATGTGATTTTGGGTTCCTGAAATTGCATGCCTGATTATTTTAAATTTAAGCTATTAGAAAATATTTCTTTTAAAATAAAATTAAAAATAATTAGATAATGCATGACAAATTGTTGTTGATTCAGGTGATGGTGTTTATTATAATAAATTTATGTGCGTGCCATAAGTTTTCCATTTGAGAATTGGATATCTTATATAATGTGATCCAATTATATAACAAAAATATATATACATGAACCCTTAAATAGGTGTCCTAAAAGTCAAATCTTTTTCTTAAACATCAATTAACTATAACATGCATTGCATTGAAACTGATTATATGATGCAATCTGTCTACCTTCAGTTCGAGATCAAATATCTCAAGAATAATTATACAATGCAATGGTTATACCACGTCATTCGTGTAATAAATTAATAAGTGTTTGCCATATAGATATTTAATAGCAAAAATAAATAATAATTTAAATTTCTTTCTCACAGATATTTATTGACTTGTTATAAAAATAACGAAACATAGTTGTTGCATAAGATAAACACTCATATCACAAACACAAAAAATATAGCTTTATTTACTTTTTAAAACCAATTGATTTAAGAATGGGAGAAAACTAATTTCACTATCATAAATGAATACTGATGAAATTTCCTCACCCTTGCTGTAAACCCACTTTTTATTTTTCATGTCATTTTTAATTAAGGTTCCGTTTGCTCCATAAACTTGGCATAAAAAATCAATTTAGATAAATTTTTACAACTTTAAAAAATAAACTTTCTAAATAAATTTTGGCTCGTTTTACCCTTAAATGAGTGTCAAAATGATGCATATATTATATGGAGCTTATGTGGCAGAATAATATTAGACAGTAAAGGATAAAACTTCCACCTTTTAGCCCCCTTTTTTATGCATTTGACGTTTTAAAATCGCCAATTACATCCATATCTACACCTTTCGCTTTCACTTCCACCCTAACCTAAAAAGAAAGAGTTTAGGGCAACGGTAGAAGGTTGATGGATGAGAGGGCATGGTCGGCTAGCAAGCAAAGATCCGAGTTGTCTAGAGATGCGTCAGCTTGGAGAAGTGAGTTTAGTGAGTCGGTGGATTTTTTTTTAGCTGAGCAGGTTGATGGTTTACATCAGGGTGATAGAGACGACGATTTCTTATTGTTGGGTGTTGGTGCTGAAGGCGAGATGCAATTCTGGGAAGATGATGTATGGAGAAGAAGAATAGAGGAAGAAGTTAAAAAAATTAAAAAGAGCAAAAGTCCATAAATTTTTAGAATTTTAGTTTTAGGTTATTAAGGTTTGAAAATTAACAACATTTTTTACATCGTGGCAACCATATCAGCCGACGAGTAAGCAAAATTGGCTGACATGTCTACCACAGTGTCAAAAAATTTAGGTTAGGATGAAATTGAAAATGAAAGATGTGTATTTGGGTGTAATCGGCGAATTTACAACGTTAGGGTGCATATGAGAAGGCTAAAAAGTAGGAGTTTTGGGCTTTTTACACAAACAACCTACATTGACTAAATGTTTACTTTTATACATGTTATATTTTTCACTTACTAAACTACCATACACGGAGCTGATTCTAACTTTTATACGGATCTTATATATTCAACCCTAATAGCACAATCATCATAATTTCATTTATTTTCTCTCTCCTCATCATTCAATTCTCTCTTCCTCTCAACTCATATTTCTCTCTCTTCCTCTCAGCTCATCTTCCTCTCTCTTCATCTCCGCCGTCTTCCGCTTCGCCGTCCTCTATTCCTACGCTCCTCCGTCATCGTTCTCATCATCGTCTCCGTTGTCATCTTCGCCAACGCCATCATCTCCTCTGCTCGTCTTGTCATCTATTTGATTTCAGATTTACAATTTATTCATTCTTCTTCTTTTTCTTCTTTTTTATTTTCAGATCTACAATTGTTTTACTGTTTTTTCATCATTAAACATGTATATAGATTATATTTCAAGAATATAATGTTAATTTCATGTTATGTAATATACAATTATGGTTATATGGAATAATTTTTTGTTATTTTTGCATTTTGTTTTTGTGTTTGGTTGTATTTCTGTGTTTATTTATTCTGCAGTTCGATTTTTTGATGATGGTTGATTGTTGAATTATTATAATGTTACAGTGTTGTTGATTTGTTGTTGATTTTGTGTTGATAATCAGTTAGTATTTCCTTGATTTTAACATTGGAATTTTTTTTTTAAATTGGCAAATTAGATAACTTTATCAGCGAAATAAATTAAATAAAATAAAATTTAACCGATACTAGATAATTATATGTTTGCATTATTATGTTGACATGTTGTTGATTTCTTGTTGATATTTTGTTAATTGTCACAGTTTTTCAAAAAAATATGTTTTATTTTATTCCTTATATTGTTTCGTTGTTGATTTATTGTTGACATTATGTTGATAAGTATTTCAACTTTTTTTGATTTTCAATTTTATGTTGACATGTTGTTGATATACTGTTGATAATATGTTGATTTTTCAATCATTGAAAGAAAAATAAATTATATGTTTGCATTATTATGTTGACATGTTGTTGATTTCTTGTTGATATTTTGTTAATTGTCACAGTTTTTCAAAAAATTATATTTTATTTTATTCCTTATGTTGATTCGTTGTTGATTTATTGTTGACATTATGTTGATAAGTATTTCAACTTTTTTTGATTTTCAATTTTATGTTGACATGTTGTTGATATACTGTTGATAATATTTTGATTTTTCAATCATTTAAAGAAAAATAAAATTAGTCTTAAATTATTGTATTGATGAGCTAGCAGCCGCACAGTTCCTTCAATATCACTTGTATAATTTTTTTCCGTTTTCCACCTCTCATACCTAACTAAATTTTGACAAAGCCAGTTATGATACAATTTCATTTCATCCAACAAAAGTTTATTTCACTGACAATATTATCTTATTTGTCAATGTTAAAATAAAAAAAATCAGTTGATATCAACATAAAGTCAACATAAAATCAACAACACTGTAACATTACAATGATTCAGCAATCAATCATCATCAATAAATCGTTCTGCAGAATAAAAAAACGCAGAAATACAACAAAACACAAAAAATGCAGAAAACAACAGAATTTTATTACATAAAATCACAAAATTATTCTACATAACATGAAAGAAGTATTAGATTCTTTAAATATACTCTTTATACATGTTTAATGGTGGATAAACAGTAAAAGATAAACAAATTACAGATCTGAAAATGAAAAAAAAAAAAGAACAACAAATTTCAGATCTAAAATCAAAAAGATAAAAGAAAGATGGCACGGCGAGACAAAGACGAAACGGCGGAAATAGAACAGCGGAGGCGGAACGGCGGAGGCGGAACGGCGGAGGCAGAACAGCGGAAGCGGAACGGCAGAGGCGGAACGGCGGAAGCGGAACGGCGGAAGCGAAAGAGCAGAAATCGTGGAAATTTTCTTTCACATCTCAAAAGAAATCATGGAGAAAAAGAAGAAGAATGATTGAGAGAAATAAGAAAAATCGTATAAAAGAAAAAAATTTGAAGTACAAGTTATTAAAGTAAGAAAATGAGGTAGGTAAGTAAAGATTTAACTTGTACTGTATAAAAGTAAATGGGCTGCCAAAATCAGTATTTTATATAAAAAGCCCTTTTTTCAAGCCATTAACCTTTATCTTTCGTGCCAAGTTTGGAAGATGAAATGAACCTTTGCATTCTCAATCACAAAACATTTTGACAATGAAATCACAAGCATGTACTATAATTATTATACGTATATTCTTATGAAATGAAATACAAAAAACAAAATAGAACAATTTTGTTCTTTTTAAATGAGATAACCAATGTTTAAGCCCAACCAACAATTATAACCTATAAGATCTCAAGAAGAAATTCCAGAATTAGGAGCTTGATCCACTACTTTTTTTTAACAAATGTTGGTTGCCTTACAAGGAATACCATAATAACTTGCTTTAAATTGATGATAAAACTATTAAAAAAGGAAATGTAAATGCACATAAACAATCGAATGTCATTATGAACTACTGTCACAAAATCATTATGGCAATCGTAACATTTTCCACTGAGAAACATAAAAAATCAATGGCATAATTGTACAATTTGGCAAAACTTGTAGGCAATAGCCAAATATGCATTCAGTAATGACCATCAAATGAAAAGAATTATTAGGGAAAAAAAACTATTAGCTAAGGAAGATGTACCCAGTCAGGAGATGGGCATTCATAAACCCATCCAGGTGCAGAATATCGCACACAATGTAGCCATAGACCCTCTTCATGAACGTCATATCTGCAAGTACAAGAATCGAATGAACAAGGTGATCTTGTCAAGCATAAGCAATAGAATTTAAACTTCGTAAGCAATCTTAGCTATAACGAATGAAACGACCAAAGAAAGAAACAGTAGCTCATATTCAATAAAAACTATCGAACTTGGATAAGTAAACCGTGTTCCCTGTTCCAGGTTTCCTCTAGTAAGTTAGCACAAGGAATCCATAAGATTCAGCCATGACTTTACTTGCTTTCAAGTCCCTAAATTAGATTTCAGTTAGCATAAAAACAGGACTGCAAACGAATTAAAATGTTACACTATATATATTTAACAGCCATATAAGAAGTCTATAGTACCACAACTAACATTTCTAAAGATTTGAGCAATAACTGTCTGCATCAGAGAGAGCACAAATGAATATACGGAAAGCATTATCATGACACAAAGCCTCTTACCCTTTCGGTACCAAATTTGGACAGTTGGTACACATAGGATCAATGCTGAAATCTTCTGCCGAGTTCTCTTTATGTTCATCAGGACTAAAATGTTGGGATGGTAAAGTATAAGAACTACGAGCAGCTCTATCAGCACTCATTCCTTCAACTGAATGACGGGAAGCGTTTTCAGAGAGGTAAAGGAAGTCATTTGCTATGGGATGGCCTGTATACTTTAAATGCACACGTATCTATACAAGAGAAAAGTAGGAATAATTATCAGTGTTCATACAGTACCTTAGCCGCAAATGAAAACTAAATGAAATCTGCAGGAATCCTAAAAAGGCCAGCACCATTTTATCTACACAAATGGATGAGACAGATCGATTTGATGATTATTCTAAGTGTTGCCAGATACCCGATGAACTTTGGACTAACATAAGTCATAACATAAATTCAGAATTGGAAATTCTGCAATTCTTGAAAATGAAAAGCAGACATTTTTTAGAGGTTAAACGGAAAGATCATATTTGAATTCCATTGCATTGAGGCTAGGAGATGAGATAAAGACATTGTAATGAAAACATTCATTCTTTTACCAGAAATGCAATTCTATTATTTCAGGCTTTACTAAGTTGCGACTCCGTTCAACTATCAACTACAGCATCAATGGCTGTGCATTCTCTTACTTGATGAGTTCGGCCAGTGATTGGTTTACATAAAACAATGCTATGAGTTCCATTAGTACTAATTCTGGTGAACTTGGTACATGCAGCCTTCCCCTTAGCAGGAGAATCACCACCAGAGTTGCTAATCTGCATAATTAAGAAACAAGGACTTGTCAGTTCAATATTATTTCATACTTTCTGAGGACAAAAAAAGATTAAGGGTGTTATTAACATATAGAGCTATAAAATATGTAATACTTGGATGAAAAATATGACCTTTGAGCATCATGCACAAGAGGAATAGACAAATAGTACAATAATTTAATTCTTAGACTCCATCACTTATCACTTGCCAGCACTATAATCTCGCTAATTGAGACCAGATGCTATCATAATAGTCCCGTAAGGGTTATCAAAGATTCCTATTTCCATTCGTAATGTTAATTGAATCAAACTAAACAAAACATGAGCAATAAAGCATACCCCGGATACAAATCATGCACATGCACAGCTAAAGCAGCATAGACAACACCATACAGCTATACAAATGATTAACAAAAGAACAAATAAGACTCGATAGCAGAAGAATACTAATAGAGCCATCTTTACCTAACCTGGAAATGAAACAATCAGAAAGGACATTTACTGAGTGCCTGTGCTCTATAGCACCAAGGCAATATCTTTTCAAATGGGTTGTTAACTTAACAGACGATGGATGCGTGGATGGAATGTCATCTCCATGGTATTGACCACCTCAGACAGTACAAAGGTTTTAAAAAGCATGGTTCACAATATATGTTAGACCACTGACATTGTATTGACCTCAATGCCTCATAACGTTTTAAATGCAATACTTCCTAAACTTGCAGGGAAGCATTGCTTTTTTTGGTCCCTGAACTTATACCTAAAACTGACACGGTTGAAAATTGAAGCATATGATCTGATGTAAAAGCAATACAATTTCAGATTCATATAAGAAAGGAATAGAACGCCTCACCTCTGCTGAGCTTTTTCCTTCTCGAGCATTATGATTAAGGTTAACATCAACAACTTGCTGAAATGCGAATGAATAGTAAATGTCAAACAGGGAAGTTTCAGCAAAAATACAGTAACTTTTGCAAAAGAACATGAACTTAGCTAATGCACAACCTAGAAATTGTACTAGCAGTTAATAGTCACTTTACATGCAAATCAGTTCTACTCGGACGCTGTAATTTTAACTAGCCATTTTAAATATTTGAATCATCTATGCTGAGTTTTGCTTTTTAGTTTATCAAGTCAAATCCTATTTTGCAAAAAGGATCACGAAATTATCCATCTCCATCCACTCGTTGACAAATAATTACTACACCTGTAAATACCTTTTGTTAATTGTGGCAATTGAGGATTCTTTAAATTACAGTGAATGGAATACCACAATACAATCATCTGATTTGGATATGAAGTGCACATCACTGGCATTGCAAAAAAAAGTATACCTCATCCTCTGGAAATACCCCAATGACCCTTGCAACATATTGCTTCTGAATCACACCAGCTTCAATCTGCAGCAACCACAATTAAATTATGACCTTTGAGTCTTCGACTCTGCTACCTAAACAGAATTGTATAACCCATAATCTGTAAGGAGATGAAACTGCCAAGCAAGATATCGAGTTCACCAATACTCTAAACTAGTTGTTTCCAGGGTTTAAACAAATCTATCAATCTCAGCAACCCATGGCTGGGTAAGTCAGAAAAACACCTACAAAATAGCTTCATTCTTTTACTATGATATTGAAGAATGATATCTGAATTCGCTAGATAGTTTCTGCAAGTAGGCAAACACAGAGAAGAAAGGAGGGGGGAAGAAAAATCTTTAAGTACATAACTTTATGCTATGCAATGCATTCAGATTCACATTCAAATGTTACCTAAATACAACAAGTGTAATCATTAAAAGCTTTACCTCTTGCCTGAAAAGGTCAGCCTTTGAAGCATTTCTAGCCAAGATAAGGAGCCCAGAAACAAGCCGATCCAGTCGATGTACCGCTGGCATGATCATGTTAAGAGAAAGAAAATTGAAAATAGCAAAATTGCAAGAAAAATACTCCTCTAGAAATGTCGAAAAAATTACAAAAGAAAATCAAATCAAAAAAAAAAAAACTCATTGCGTAAATTTGAGAGTTCCATATTATCATGTACAATCTCTCAAAATTATCATGTTTGGATACGAAATAGAGGTGCTATATCATTTTCAGCCTGCAGAATGCCAACAACAGTGTTCTTACGGTATTGACCACAGGGATGCACCTACAAAAAAAATACAGCAAGTAAACAGCAATGCTAAACCTAATACATAAATTTGTGAGTGAAAGAATTTCAAATTTCTCTAAAGGTAACATTTCTGACCATCTAATTAAACTTATGCGAAACAATTCCATTAAATAAATGCTAAAATGTGAACAAAAAGAAACCTAAGAGTTCAATAATTTAGAAAAGCACACAGAGATAGCAATACCATAAACCAACCACGTAAGCTATAAAAGACTTACAGGAACACCAGCCGGCTTACAAACAGTAACAACATCAGAATCTTTATACAATATAGGAACGTCCCAAGCCATTGCCGGTGGTTCATGCCTACAACCTTTAAAACATCAATTAAATGTTTGCTAACTTGAAATAAATAAAACACAACTCTCATCATATAAAAGACTAGGTTCATTAACCTGTGCACGAAATGGCTTATTTTTTGCGACGATTTTACTACGTGGGAAACCGGCACCATTTCTCCATCAACTTGTATCCGTCCACATTTAACAGCACTAACCTATAGATAACAATTATTTCAAATTAAAAAAATTCTAATTACAAATCAGTAACACAAAATTGGTAATTGTATTAGAACTAACATAGTAATCATAATCTCTGCCTTTAAATTCTTCCGTGAATAAATCAACAATTGTTTTTCCCGCCCAACGATTCTTAACCTGTGCAGAAATAATAACAAAAAATTAGGTTTAGTAAGAGAATACGAGTGACAGCTTAGTCTAAAAATGGAGAAACGACTGACATGAGAGACGAACTCGAAGTAGTAAGGTCTGACGTGGCGCCTCCCTGCAAAAACTCCCGCCAAAATTGTAGAGTTTGTTTATTCAAGTTGCTACAGTTTTCACCGGAAATAATTAAAACGAAACAATTCACCGTTACCGTCGCGAAAAATGTAATCGTCTTTTAGCGGAGGATTCGCCGGCGTTTGCCACACTATCTCCATCGTGTCGTTTTTGTTATCTTCTCCGCCTCCTCTCTTCCTCTTCATTTTTTTCCGTTGTGCTGCATAATACGGTCAGACCCTGCCTCTGTCACTGTCACAGTGTAGTAATTGAGAGGTGGAGAATCCTGCAAAGAACGGCAAGTCGTAGAGTTTAAAAATTTGCTACATAAACGACATCGTTTGATTTTTATTCTTTTTCTTTTTTTTTTGGCAATATTCTTTTTCTTTCAGTATGGGCAATGTACATATAAAGAAAAAGAAACGGCATCGTTTTTTGTCGGTTTGTCTTCTTCAGTTCACCAACAAAAGGCACACCTATCTTTTCAAAAACCAGTCAGAGAAGAAAAAAAAGTCGGTAAAAGACGCTGGGTCTCGGTGGAGCTGCCTACCAGAAATTCAATTCTTAATCAAAGGTGACGATCAATTTTAATTTCATTTTTTCATTTGTTTTTATGATTAATTATTAGTGCTTAGAATTAATTGATTAATTGTTAAATTTCTGCTTAATTAGGATCTTTTAATTTGTATGATCCATCAGGTTTCAAAATTTTAATGAGCTTATAATCGATTCCATAAAATTAGAGCTGGAATTTACGTGGAAGAATCCGATTGATTGATAATTAGACAGTTATATAGATAGAGAAAGGTCAAATGCCGGACGAGGACCTAATTGATATAAAGTTTAGATTATACGATGGGTCGGATATCGGGCCGTTCGGATACTCATCGGCATCAACAGTTGATATGCTCAAGCAGAGGATTGTATCGGATTGGCCTAAAGGTTTATATTTTGTTTTTATTGTTATTTACATTCCAGTTCTGTTCTGTGTTTTAATTTCAAAATATAGTGTTTTAAAGCTGTTTATTTGCTTTTATGTTCTTGATTGAACTGAATTTTTGTTTTATTTGATCTCTTTCTTTATTAATTTTATCTAAATTCTTGTTTGTTTGGAGTTTTTTCCTAATTTAAAAATAAAAAATAACAGTACAAATTTTATCAAGAATTACATTTTTAGGCATTTCTTATATGTTATGATCAAGCTAAACCAACCATGTGCAAACTAAAAATTGCTTTTAGGCAACCATGATCAAGTGTTCGATATGGATTGCTAGAAAAAAGAGACAATGGGTAACTTCTGATTTGGATAAAAGTTACTGGCTTTAAGCATTGGAATGTTTTTTTATATATTTTTTTTTCTTTTTTTTTTCGTATGGTTCTCTGGTTGTATGTGATTTTGATGTCTTATTGGTGACATTCTTGCTTAGGTAAAACAATTACTCCAAAGGCGGTCACGGAAGTGAAATTGATAAGTTCTGGCAAAATTTTGGATAACAACAAAACTGTTGGTCAATGTAGAAATCCTTTTGGCGAAGTTGCTGGGGGGATCATCATAATGCACGTTGTTGTACAGCCATCTCTAACAAAAACAAAAACAGGTAGTTAATGACTTAATTATCTTACCTCTTATATTCTTTTTGTCCTCTTGTGTTTATGTTAATGACAGTATGAGACGATCTAACAGCTCATTTTATAGACTTAGTGAGTTAATTGTTTCTCGCTTTGATCATGAGCTTGAAAGTTATCCAGCTGGATTTTGTTATACATCATTGTTTATGATCTGCAGTTTTAGGTTTAGTAGGTACTCCTGACTTTGAAATCTGTGGAACACCTTTTTTGATTTTGTATCAATGATGAAGTCTTGAAGATGCCCTTGTCACCTAATGCTTCTCATAATTTACGGCCTTCTTTTGAACAAATCCTACGCAATGGTTCAGCTAAACTGAGTTCCTGCAAAATCATGTCATTTGACATGAGTCCATGACTGCATTTCTTCCAGGATACCTTGCTTTCTTGTTCCTTTTTCTGAGTTGATAGTAATAAAATTAAGCAACTATGAGGTTTCCAAGCATGAGAATTGACTGATTAGAATTTAATTCTTACAATTATTTGAACTTTATGAATAAACTGAGCGTACTTGACACTCTGTAGGTTCTAAGGAAATTCGCAAAACTATTTGGTTATGGGCTCATCTGCTTGTCTAGCAAGATGAGCATCACTTTCTTAAGTTGTTTAAATATTTATCCCCTGGGATATCTGCTAGTAACTTCTCATATATTGTGCAACTCCATTTGTGTATAAAAGTTCTCTGTTAAGCAATATTGGTTACTATAAGCTGGGTATAATTCTTTACTTCTTACAATCTTGCTGTCTTTTTATTAGTTTATTTTAAAATGTCTTGGAATATATCTTTTGGTGATTGATGGAGTTCTTATATTCATCAATTCATTACCTTTGAACTTATTGCTTAAAAATCTCATAGACGCATCCTATGCAAAATTCTATATTCTTAACAGAAAAGAAGATCGATGATTCTCCGAGGAAAATTGTGTGCTCGTGCTCCATTTTATGAGGGTTAAGGTGTAGATATTTGGCTGAAATGCGCTAGGTACAGTAATTGTTTTCTTTGAACACCTATGCCGGATGTTGGAGTATTCATGTGCACCAGTGCCGTGACTCAAACTATAGTTTTGTGATTATATTTCCTGAAACCTCTGTATCTTGTGATTTTTTTTGTTTTTTTTAGACCTGGAAACTCTGTAACAGTAATAGAAACATGTAAATTGTAAGGACAAGATCCACCACAAATCAAATTTGAAATAGAAATACGTTGAATGTTGATGTTATGGGCAAGATTTATAATGTTCTGTATCTAGATATAAGATTGTGATAAACTGTGTTAAGCAGCTGTTTTCCTTAGAAGTGAAGAACCGGGAGTGAAAATACATGCTGTTAAGGGACACAAGATCTGATTCCTCTTCTTCAAGATAAACGTCGAGGTCGTCTTGAGGAAGACGAACAATGGGCCGGAGGGCGGCGGCAGAGCCAGAGGCACTCAAATGTCGAGTTGAACATAGAAAAAAAAATATCATTAATTTTTATATCATTACTTTTTATTAAATAAAAAAATTATTATTATTTAGTAATATTGTTTAAATTTGGAGGAAGAAGGTTTTTTTTTCTATTTATAACATTAAATGTCATTGAAAATATATTAAACATGAATGATTTAATTGAATTTTTTTCAAGTAAAGAACATGTCAATTTAGTGATTTGGGATATGATTAAAAGTGAAAAATATAAAATAAAACTGTAGCCAATTTTAAAATAATCTGAATTTTTATCGATGTGGCTACCGATTAAGAGACCTCAGTTTAATAAAAAAATTGATTATTTTTGAAATTCGCAATAGTTGACGCACAAACTCTCAAAACAGGCTAACTGAAATAATTTTGGAACTTTTTGTTAGAATTTATCTCAAAATTAAAAGTTTATATTTTTAAAGCATTAAGTCTTAAAAAAAATAAGAGAATAATAATGGATGTCGGTGTTTGTATTTGATATATTAAAACTTACTTAGACCATTCCCAACAGTTCCTCATTTTATCATTTTAGTGTTAAAATTCTTTCAAATAGTACTCTATTTCCAACTCTATTATAGTACTAGTACAGAATTCCCGCATTGTTTCGAGAAAAATATTATTTTTATTGGTACAAAAAAATTGATATGCAAGTAATACATATTAATAATATTATAAATACTAATCATATAAATTAGGGCTAATTACTAAAAAAATCACGAACTTTACACGAAGTTTCATTTTAATCATGACCTTTAAAAGTTGCCATTTAAAGGCATGAACTTTCATATTGTTTCAAATTCATCATTTGAGTGTATTTTTATTAACTAAATTCTTCACTAAACCATTAATAAAAGATCCAAGTTATTAATCAACATCAAATCTTATTATCTTTTTGTTAGAGTATCTAGGATTAGAAATTTTTAGTCAGGTAAAATATACCGAATTTTACTTTGGTGATAGATTTGAAATAAAATGAAAGTTCGTGCCTTTAAATGACAACTTTTAAAAGTCATGATTAAAATGAAATTCCGTGTAAAGTTCGTGATTTTTTTAGGAATTAACTCTATAAATTATAAACGTACTATTACCAGTAACTTGTGGATGTTTAATCAAAAACTTCCATTTTAGTGACCTATTAAAAATAAGTAGCACTATTACATAGATTAAATTTTCTTTTTTTAATACTTTTAACGAGATAAATATAAAATTAAATAAAATTTAGTAAATAAGTTAATAAAAGTACTTTAAAAAGATAATTTCATCTATATTTAAAAAATATATGTTCTAAAATATTAAAATTAATAAAAAATAATAAATATTGTATTTTTTTCATTTCTTGTACTCCATCTGTTCCGTTTTAAAAGTCTCATTTGTCATTTTGCGATGTCCTAATTTAAAAGTTCTATTATTTTTAGAATATTTTTATATTGAATTTTTTTTACCTTTCATTTAATCATTTTAAAGAAACTTTGTGGGAAATTCCACTATTACTAATAGGGACAAATATAAAAAAAAAATAAAAAAAACAAAGATAATGAATATTTTTTATTCTTTGTGTAAAAGTAAATGGAACTTCTAAAATGGAATGAGAGGGAGTATATTTTAATTTCTTAAACAGTGCAAATTCAGTTTAAATCGAACTGTATTTGTTAACACCCAACTAAGATCTTAAAAAAAATCACATCGAAGTGAAATGTTATTTTCGGTCAATTTTTTGAATATGTTCAGTTATTTCAATTTGATTTACATTATAATTTAACTACAAAAATCCATGTCTAAAACCAAATTGAATCGAAAACCGATTTTTATTTTTGTATATTTTTTAAAATCAAGCTAAATTTTTTATTGTCACACCAAAACCGAATCAAAATTTGTCCAAAATGAACTGGACCTAGCTAGGGATGGCAATGGGGCGGGGTGGGGGTGGGGAAGCTATCCCCATCCCCGTCCCCACTTCTATGGGGAATTCCCATCCCCGTCGCCATTTATTTGATGGGGTTTAATTCATCCCCATCCCCATACTCGTGGATTCTCCATCCCCATGGAGATCCCCACATCCCCGTCTAATTCTAATATAAATATTTAAATATTTTTATTATTTTCATGAAACATTTAAGAAAAAAATATGAGCTGTTCAATATTAATAAATTAAATTATAAATTAAATTATCCAAAAATTAATTAATCGTCTAAAATATTCAGCAATTTTAAATATAAAAATAATATAATTAAAATAAAATAAAAAATTGTTAAAAATCATTACTTAATATTCTGATAATTAAATAAAATTATTAAAAATTATGCCTAATATATTAAAAAGTGTAATAAATTATATAAAACTAAATCGGGTCCCTATGCCCATCCTCGTGGATGGGGAATAATCTTCACCCATCCCCGTACCCATGGGGACAATTGGTGGGGATTCTCCGCCCCATTAGGGGCGGGTCCCCATGGGGATCGGGGAATCCCCTCCCCATTGTCATCCCTAGACCTAGCAATTCGGTCGGGTTTTTAGTTCTTTTATTTCAATTCGATTTATATTAAAACTCAACTTAAAAAAAATTGTCCAAAACCAAATCGAATTGAAAATCTAAATTATTATAATATTAAACCAAATTGAATTAAATTTGATTTCTATGCTATCCTACGACCCTACTTGTTTTCAATTTTGCACTAATTTATTAATAACTAAACCATATATGAAATGAATTTACTTTTATTTATATTTTTTTGATTCTCGTTTCTATTTTCATTTTCATTTCTACCTTAGACTAAATTTTCTTTTAAGCTACTACAACTTAGCTAAGTTAGCAGTCACATGCAAGTCACAAAAACCTTTCTTTTATTTGAACGGAGCAAAAGTATCAACAAGGCAAAAGTAGGGATATTTTCGGTCCATTGTTTCTCTCTTAATCATTAGAAGGGTATTATTTAATAATGTAATCATACGATCCTTGTAAAAATATCACATAAGGTCATCAAACCAGAAAACATATGGTAATTTAAAAATTAATATAACAACAAAAGGAAGAAAAACATGCGAGTATAACTATATCAGGTAGTTTTTTCAAGCAAAAAATATATTTAAAAATAATGAAAATAAATTTGTCATCATTTAAAAAATCATCTACACAAAAAGAGGTTTTTATTTTGCTCATCAAAGTCGCAGAAATTATATAGACTGTTATATAAGAAGAGTAAATTGATCAAAATGTTTTTAAAAAATCCATTTTTTTAACATTGATAAAGAAGAGGAGGTAAAATTTGAGCTTGAGCATCAGGAAATTTTGCAATTTATTTCTTAATTTCATTTTCACTCGTGAATATGTGAATATTATGAAATCTGTTGAATCGTAAAACGTGTAATAACATTCATTTTTGGGATATTAGACTTTTGGTGCCACTGAACTTACCTATTATTTTAAAAGGGATACTAAATTTTATTTTGCTATAAAAATGTCATCAAATTATACTTTTTATTATAAAAGATGTTTATGTTGTTACAAAAAGGACACTGAACTTCTCGTGAACTACAAAAAGATCACCGAGTTATATCTTTTATTACAAAAAGATCACTAAATTATGCACCTTTTTGTAATTTTGACTTGTCACGTCAGCAAAAACGGTTTTACATGGGTGAACCCATTTGTAATAAAAGGTATATCTCAGTGACCTTTTTTGTAATAAAGTAAAAAATAGTATCCTTTTTATAATAATAGGTAAGTTTTCTGACATAGAAAGTTTAATATTCTTTATTTTTTATTTGTTTAATTCACCCCTCTTGAATGGTCTTCTAAATCAACACACGTTGACATAATTTTAGAAATAAAAAGGTTAAATTGTTGGATTTTGAGGGTTAGAGGGAAAGATGATCTCTCTCAAAAGCCGAAGAACATTTTCACTTTGACAGTTCATGCCTCTTTTTTTAATGGATTTTTGTGTGATTTTGACGTGTTTAATGTGGTAATTTTGTAATTGTCGATGTTGATCCTTGATTTCATTGACTTCATCAGGCTTGTTGAGCGATAATATGTTTTGTTACGCTATTAGTTAGTTCAAATGTTTTTTGTGATAGTTCAAACTTACACTTTGCGGAATAACACAGAATACTCCTTCAAACTGTGATGTTCGAAACTCCTCATGGCTATGTTGATTGCTTTTGCCAGCTAGATTATAATTATATCACAGTTATATTATAGCTAGATTACATCTCATTTTCCGCTCATAATATTAGTATATAAATAGCTTTAAATTTGTAGTTTGTAAGTTTAGTTTTTATAATCACAAAACTCATCAATATAATTCAAGTTTTTTAATTTAATATTGTTGTGCAACATGTTAGTTATTAAACTTGAATTGATGCAAAGGAAAACGTAAAGAATAAATATTAAGTTAAGTTAAATAAAATTAATAAGCTTAAGTTTACATAGTTTATTAATTAATGGATAGATGTTACTTGGAGTTAAATGAATTAAACTCTTAAATTAGATTATTAATGTTAAGTTAATAAGTTGCATGTACGTTCTATTTTAGAACTACTATATATACCATGTAAGCTTTGATATCAAAATCAAGAAAAGCAATTACAAATACAAAGAGTTAAATATATTTGCTTTCTCTTCTTTTATTGTATGAGTGTTTTGTGAGTGTTTTAATTAAAGGGCCTACCATCTTCCAACAAAGTGGTATCGGAGCCATAATAGCGAAATGTCATCGAGAGGGAATTCTTTTTCTTTTCAATACCCACAACTCACTAAAACCAATTATGAGAATTGGTCAAATAGAATGAAAATTATCCTTGGTTCACAAGGTGTGTGGGATATAGTTGAAAATGGTTTTGAGCCGGTCGAAGATGAGGCGGCATTAAATCAAGTCCAAAGAGATGCTTTGGAAAAAGAGAGAAAGAAAGATCAAAGTGCTCTCACAATCATTCACCAGGGTTTGGATGACGATATGTTCGAAAAGGTGGCTATTAATACTACCTCGAAGCAGGCTTGGGAGACTCTTCAAAACTCTGTCATGGGAGTTGAGAAAGTAAAGAAAGTTCGGCTTCAAACTCTAAGGGCTGAGTTTGAATCACTCTTTATGAAGGAGAGTGAAACCATATCAGATTATACCACAAGAGTGTTGGTGGTAATTAATCAAATGAAGAGACTTGGAGAAAGAATAGAAGATGTTCGTGTAGTTGAGAAGATTTTGCGATCTCTCAATATGAAATTTAATCATGTTGTGGTTGCCATTGAAGAGTCAAAAGACACTGAGACCATGACAATTGATCAATTATGTGGATCTTTGTGTGCGCATGAAGAAAGAATGAATCGTGGAAAACAAGAACATGTTGATCAGGCCTTGCTAACAAAATCCTTTAGCAAATCAAGAGGTGATTCTTCTACTAGAGGTGGTCGTGGACAACTCCGTGGAAGAGGCCGTGGTCGTGGATATGGACGTGATCAAGGAAGAGGCGAACAAAACTCTTTCAATGAAAATAGAAATCAAAATTTTCATAGAGGTCGTGGCAGAGGAAGCGGAAGAAGCAATTATGGGGTATACGAAAGGAAAAATGATAAAACTAGAGTGCAGTGTTACTCTTGTAGCAAGTATGGCCATTATTCATGGGAATGCCAAAATGAAGCAGTAGAAGAGGAGACAAAGCTTGTAGAACGCCAAGATAATGAAGCAGATCAAGCTTTATTCTTTTCTAATAAGGAAGAAACCATAACTCACAAGAGTGCTTGGTATCTTGATAATGGTGCCAGTAATCATATGACTGGAGATAAAAGCAAATTCGTGGAACTCAATACTAAAGTTAGTGGCAATGTGCGATTTGGCGATGACACAAGGGTGGAAATTCATGGCAAAGGTACAGTTTTATTTGAGACAAAACATGGCAGTCATAAACTTCTCCAAGATGTTTATTATATTCCAAAATTGAAAAGCAATATTTTGAGTATTGGTCAGCTTTTGGAGAATGGTTGTAAAATTAATATGGAAGGGCGTACTCTATGGCTTAAAGATCGTGATGGTAATCTTATTGCCAAAGTGGCGATGACAAAGAATAGAATGTTCATTCTAGATATGAAAGCAGGTGAAGCTATGTGTTTGAAAGCTTGTGTGGAAGATACATCATGGATTTGGCATATGCGATTCGGGCATTTGAATTTTGAAAATCTGAAAGATTTAGGAAGAAAGAAATTGGTGAAGGATATTCCGGTTATTGATCATCCGGGACAGTTATGTGAAGCATGTTTACTTGGAAAGCATTCAAGAAAGAGCTTTCCAAAGCAATCTGTCTCCAGAGCTACCAAGCCACTCCAGCTTATTCATTCAGATGTTTGTGGTCCAATTAATCCTCAATCGCTTGGTAAAAGTTCTTATTTTGTGTTATTCATTGATGATTACACTCGAAAGACTTGGATTTATTTCTTAAAGAATAAATCTGATGCTTTTGATTCTTTTAAGAAATTCAAAGCTCTTGTTGAGAAAGAGAGTGGTTATGAGATAAAATCTTTGAGAACTGATAGAGGAGGAGAGTTTACTTCTAATGAATTTGCAAGTTTCTGTGAGTTGCATGGAATTCGGAGGTTCTTGACTGTTCCAGGATCACCCCCAACAAAATGGAGTTGCAGAGAGGAAGAATAGAACGATTCTGAATATGGCGAGATCAATGCTGAAGAGTAAAAATATGCCAGAGGAGTTTTGGGCTGAAGCAGTTGCATGTGCTGTGTATCTTTCAAATCGGTGTCCAACTAAGAGTTTGAAAGATGTGATCCCTCAAGAAGCCTGGAGTAAACAGAAGCCTAGTGTGTCCCATTTGCGAGTTTTTGGATCTGTTGCTTATGTACATGTTCCAAAGCAACACAGGACCAAGCTGGATGATAGAAGTGAGAAGTTTGTTTTCATCGGTTATGATGAGAACTCAAAAGGTTATAGATTGTTCAATCCTGACAATGGAATGATAGTGACTAGCAGAGATGTCGAGTTTAATGAAAAACAATCGTGGGACTGGAGTTCACAAAAGGAAGGATCATATGATTTCCTACCTCACTTTGAAGATGAAGAACCAATAGTTCATGAAGCTGAAGTCACACCACCAACTTCACCAGCTCCTTCATCCCAGACATCAACATCAACATCACCTTCATCAAGTTCAAGTGACAGGCCAAGGAGATATCGAAATCTTGAAGACATTTATAATGAAACTGAAAGGTTAGATGACATGAACTTATTATGTTTTCTTGCTGATGTTGAACCTTTAAGTTTTGAAGAAGCTAGCAAAGATGAGAGGTGGATTCAAGCCATGAATGAAGAGATCCAGTCCATCCAAAAGAATGATACTTGGAAACTTGTTTCTAATCCAAGTACTCATCAACCAATTGGAGTCAAATGGGTGTACAAAGTCAAGAAGAATGCTAAGGGTAAAGTAGAGAGGTACAAGGCTAGACTTGTGGCAAAAGGGTACAAGCAGAGACAGGGCATGGACTATGAAGAGGTTTTTGCTCCTGTTGCTCGCATGGAGACTATCAGACTATTGATTTCACTTGCAGCACAAAATCATTGGCAGATTCACCAGTTGGATGTCAAGTCAGCATTTCTAAATGGATTTCTTGAAGAGGAAGTTTATATTGAACAACCCGAGGGGTATGTTGTTGAAGGCTATGAAGACAAAGTGCTAAAACTTAACAAGGCTCTGTATGGGCTCAAACAAGCACCGAGAGCGTGGAATAGTCGAATTGATAAGTATTTTCAAGAGAATGGCTTCCGCAGATGCATGCATGAGTATGCTCTTTATGTGAAAGAGCAAGATGGAGATTTGTTGTTTGTCTGTATCTATGTAGATGATCTCATTTTTACAGGTACTAATCCCAATATGTTCAATGATTTTAAGAAGGCGATGGAACGCGAATTTGAGATGAGTGATATGGGACTCATGTCCTATTATTTGGGAATCGAAGTGAAGCAAATGGAAGATGGTATTTTCATATCACAGGAGCGCTATGCAAAAGATATACTCAAGAAGTTCAATATGACAAACTGCAAGCCTGTCAGCACCCCTATGGAGATTGGAGTAAAACTTTCAAAAGTGGAAGTAGATGCTGGGAGAATAGATTCAACTTTGTTCAAAAGTCTCGTTGGAAGTTTGAGATACTTAACTTGCACGAGACCGGACATCTTGTTTGCGGTTGGACTTGTCAGTCGGTTCATGGAGAAACCCACAACTTCTCATATGAAAGCAGCCAAGAGAATTTTACGATACTTAAAAGGTACACTTGATTATGGAATTTTTTATTCAGTGTCTGATGATTTCAAGTTGCTGGGTTATTGTGATAGTGATTTTGCTGGAGATATTGATGATAGAAAAAGCACTAGTGGTTTTATGTTCTCAATAGGAAATAGTGTAATTTCGTGGTGTTCGAAGAAGCAACCAATTGTGGCACTTTCATCATGTGAATCTGAGTATGTTGCAGCTACTTCATGTGCGTGTCATGCAATTTGGTTACGAAGGTTATTGAAAGAACTTCACTTAGAGCAAGGAGAAGCAACCAAGATTATGATAGATAACAAGTCTGCTCAAGCACTAGCAAGAAATCCAGTATTTCATGACCGAAGTAAGCATATCGATACAAGGTATCATTTTATCCGTGAGTGTATTGAAAATAAAGAAATTGAATTGGAGTATGTGAGAACCGATGATCAGGTTGCTGATATTTTCACGAAGCCTTTGAAGTACGACAGTTTTCAGAAGCTGAGGATGATGCTCGGAGTTACAAGAAATTCAAGTTTACGGGGGAGTGTTAGTTATTAAACTTGAATTGATGCAAAGGAAAACGTAAAGAATAAATGTTAAGTTAAGTTAAATAAAATTAATAAGCTTAAGTTTACATAGTTTATTAATTAATGGATAGATGTTACTTGGAGTTAAATGAATTAAACTCTTAAATTAGATTATTAATGTTAAGTTAATAAGTTGCATGTACGTTCTATTTTAGAACTACTATATATACCATGTAAGCTTTGATATCAAAATCAAGAAAAGCAATTACAAATACAAAGAGTTAAATATATTTGCTTTCTCTTCTTTTATTGTATGAGTGTTTTGTGAGTGTTTTAATTAAAGGGCCTACCATCTTCCAACACAACAGTTCAGACTTGTAGGTTTTGAATTTGTAATGTATCAAATTTATCTAGCTTAAGCTGTTATGAATTATTTTGTTTCAAGTATGTAAGAAATAGCATAGGTTTATTTTCTATGTTCCAGTCATCAAATTTAATGAATTTTTGTTTATTCATGCTTTTTTTTTATCGGTACATATCCATTTTTTCTTGTAAAGCAAGTACATTCACATTCTTACTGTGAACATTTTATATTCTATCTTTTGCCAATGAAATGATAGGTGAGTCCAATTATCATCTTATTTATATCCTTTAAAAGCGTATAAAACTAAACTAACAAAAGTATATGTACAAATAAATATGAAAATTTACATCATAAGACTTTTATCTGATCAACAGGCTACACAGCATAGGGTAAAAACTACAAAAAATAATACTTTATTAAATAAACAATATGCAGGCGTATTATTAACGCTAAGTATATCTTAATTTTAAGAAGAGAACATATGAGATATAACCTTTTTGTTTTTCCTCTGTGATCACTTTTGAGTTTTGACAGAAAATTAAAATCAATTATTTACTTCAAAGTTCAATCCAATACAAAAATTAGGAATGAAGCAGTTTTTGTTGCCTTTCTATCCCGGATTGTATACATTTCATCCGGCCACATTTTCCATCTAATATGATTACAAAGAAATAGAATTGAAATAAACTTCTTGTTTAATTTCCCTTTATTTTTTTATTATTAATTTTATTACACTATTTTATTTTTAAACTAAAAACATAAAATAGTATTTGTATTTTTGGATATTTATTCATATATCATTTTAAATAATTTAAGTAGCATTTGTAAATTTAAAAATCCATGCATAACTTTACAATAAAATTTATTGAACTTATAAATGCATTTCAATGAAAGTTTTTTCCCACTAAATGTCAAAAAAAGATATTTAAGACTATATTATTCAAAAATGAGGAAAAAAAATAGAACCAATAGCAGAAATCATTAAACTATTCTCATTATTTATAAAAAAAGAAACTAAACAATATCAAAAAGAAACTAAATCATTTCCCTATATTTTTTTATCACTTTACCAAACCAAAAATTTTTCTATAGCATCTCCGATCCACATCCTATACGTTTGTACATACGGCCACCCAAAAAGCTTTCAGCTATTTCACTACCCCTAATGAACTCAAAAACAGCTTATATTACTATGTATTGCTAATATTATATGGCCTGTAAAGTAAAAAAATTTAGTATCAACAGATTACTGCAGACACAGATAAAGGATAAGAGTATGTATTGGAATACTCAAAAGAGACCGTGCCACCATAAATCAAAGGCTTCCCGTCGTTAACGAGGCAATCATTGTACCGAAGACGCCTGAAGATCTTCGGGTTGATGAGTCGAGCAGAGCTAAACCAACCGCATTTGATGTGAATTGCGGAAATTTGACAGCCGGTGAAACAGACGTTGGAGATCTCAACAGTGTAAGACGGTACGCCGTTTGGAAGGGAAGCAGTAGGTCCTTGGTTTATCTCAATATCGGCATTTGTACATGAGTCTCCAAATATTCTATTAGGTTGCTTCATTGACAATGCTGTGTAAACCATGTAGATACAAATTAAATTAACCAACAAACAAAAAAAGAACTTTATTGATTAATAAATTATGTAAATTATAAATTCCTGAAAGTGAAAGGCTATGCTATTTTTGATGGATAAAAAAGGTAAAAGAAACACTACTTGGCAGTTCATTGAACATAATGTGATAAATATAAGAACCATATCTGAGTATTACCCACCAATAGGGGAAGCGTCAGGGGACAAAATACACTTTTTTGGAGGTGGATCACAGGAATTATAGGGTTAAAGGAAGAGACAAAATTAAGTCTATAAGCAAGGATAGGGTCCATTAATGTTCATTTACTCAATTTAAGCTTTAGTTTGCTTTTTCCATGTATATAGCCTTCTTTTTTTGAATCTTTTACATCAACCCACTCTTTTGAAAATGAAAATTCAATCAATTTTACAGCTAATTTAAATATAGTAAATTACTAATAACTCCAAAAACATTAATTAAACTGAAATACTAATAAAAGAGAGGCACCGGTCACAAGGTTTAAAGTAAAGCTTTTTAGTTTTTTCAATGAAGTTGATGGGATTTTAGAATCCCTTCAAAAAGATACTAAAGGGCCAGAACACAACACCCAGCGGTGCATGTTAGAATGAAGCGCAACAAAACACAGACGTGCACCTCTGACACTACTATCGTACGCTTAATCTGAAAATTGCCATGGACGACACTGCACTGCTGCTGCTACAGTGACACTAAAAAACCAATTCGATTTGCAAACAAAATCATAACAAGAAAACTGACTGTAACAGAATCATTCACATAAACACGACGACAAAAATCACAGATTAATAGCAAAAATAATCACACATCATCATTTCAAATAATGAAACCCTAAAAAATATGAATCAGAGGAAATTTGAGGTAGTTTGTTAACTTACAGCGGCTAAGTAATTTTCGATTTGAAGAAGAATAATAAGATTCCGAACTGTTCTGATCGTTGGAGATTAACCGATTCAATCCAGCTTCACTATTAGCCACACCTGAAAACAACAAAATCATAAACAAAAGAGTTAGATTAATTTAAACTGAATAAAAACAAATGATATGATTATCAGGTGTTTTTATAGAGTTGAAAAATAATTATTGATTAAAAGGAGACAAAAAAACCGGTATAACAAATGAACAAAACAATATTAAACAATTAAAAATTAACGAGAAGGAATGTTTAGATCCGATGGAATAATAATAATAATAATATATGTATGATATATTACCTGTTGAGAAACGAACCACGAATGAAAGCACAGCGAGGAAGGAAACAACAGAAACGACACCGAATCTGATTTTCTTTGAAAAGGCGATCATCGTCGTCATCCTCGTCGACGTTGAAACTCTACTTTTTTTAATATAAAGTGTAGAAAAAGGTCAGCTAAAGAACTATTTTCGATTCTATCTAAAAATAAAAAACAAAAAAAAGTCAAAATAAACAGATTGTTAAATCCTAACGCCAACTCAGTGATAACAACAGCGAGTCAGACTCGGAGCTCTAAAAACCGCCATGTTTTTAAAAAAACAAGAAACGAGGAGAGTATTACTCTCTCTCTCTCTATCTATCTATATATATTACTATCAGAGAAGAAGATATTGATACATGTGCATCAAAGAACGAGATTATCAAATCACATCAGAACAACACAACCGTCAGATGAAGAAGAAGCAGCGGTTGCGATTTGACTTAGTGTAAGCTATGAAAAAGGTGATATTAGGACTCACGAGGTTGCAGTTTTAGCTCGAAAATGAACAAAAAACGACGGCGATTATGTACCTCTATTCACCACCTTGTTTAGCATAAAAAAGGCAAACACAACAAAAGCAAAACTCAATACTAACTCGACTATGAAAATTTTAAACCACTTTGACTCGATAAACGAAGCGACGAGGTCTGTTTGCTTAGACAGAAATGGAAACTGTTTTATTTTCCCGGAAAATTTTTGAAAACAGGAAAATTAAAGGCAGAAAATGCAGCAACAGCGGAATTTATTTAGTGCGGTGGAACAGTGTAAGACTACTGTAGACAGAGCCAAAAAAGAGTACTGTACACCTAACAGACACACACAAAAAAGAAAGCTTAAGAGAGACAAAACTAACAGAGAAAAAAAGCTAAAAATGACAAAACATAAGCCTCTCCGATCAAGAATACATTCAATACTAATAAAATGTAAAAACAATTAAAATAATTTAAAGTGGATTGTTCATATTTTCATTCACCTCTGTAAATCAACACCGAAACGCGTGCGTTTTGAAGAGAGGGTTGATAGCACTGTGCTGTGTGAGGAGTATTTATAAGGTGGAAGAAAATGTGAATAAGTGTGGTTAGAGAGTGCACGTGGCTGTGTGTTTAAGTGTTGAAAAGGAATTAATTAAAGGAATGATTTGTTTTTTGTTTTTTTAAATCGAAAGGAATTGATTTGTTAATTGACTAGGGTGAGGGTGCACGTGGCTTAATTTTGACAGATATGATGGTGAGGGTGATTAGGGACGTGTGGTTGTGATGTTGGGTAGATGTAATTATGGTTACTACAATCTAGTTTTGGCGCTCTCTACCTATTCAACAGTTTTAATCATTTTTATGATAAGTTTCTAGGTAGACTTATTTGTGATTAATATTCTATCCGGAAGTCATAGTATAGTATATGCTATCCCAATTGATTAAGATCATCGAGTGCATTTCTAAATCTGATTTAAAATTTGAAAGCTAATTATAAATATTCAACATATTTTTTGATTATTATATGCTAAATTAGCTAAAATAATGATTTACTTCCTTTTTATTTAGGAATATGAAAACTAATTTTAAAGATTAAGTTATAATAATATATACATTTCATTTGATATGATGATCAAGTTTAATCTTTACTGTTTATTTTTTTTTATATTTAAATTAGAAAATTACATTTCATTTTTATTTTAAATTTAGCCAAAGCTCCATTCTCATGCAAATTTAGCTGGCTGGTTGTTTACAAATAAAAGCATATCTGAATCAGGAATTGAGTTAAACTAGTGTTAGGTTTTAGATGCGATGAGCTGGAGAAAAAGGGCATAAAAGTGGAATTAATGTGGTGGTACTAATATTAATACAGAATTTACAAAAAGCTCTTTAAAGGCTCGCTGCTGCGAAGTGCCCAGTTGTCAACATGGGGAAGTTATTCTACGTTGGTAAGTCATTATCAAGGCATTCTTGTGTAGTAACCCCACAATTGAGTCTCTATCATTGAAATTAAAAGCATCCTCTTTGTTCTTTGTTTGGTTTTGAGAATGTAATGGACAACCAACCAAACAACAAAATCTAACCTATATTTGATGTATCGGTCTGGTCATCCTCAAAGAGGAAATGAAATGCGATACATTAGTCAATGGAGAGCGAGACCTTATGAAAGAGTAGTTAATTCAAATTGAATTGCATAGTCAACCATTTGCTTATCAACATGTATGATGCTCAAATTATTGTAATGTTCTATTAGTGGTCCTGCATACCATATTTACCTACATCTAATGTCCACGTATTATTTCCTCTAATGTTCTACAATTATAAAATTATTTAATCAAATTATTTTTGCTTTGATAGTTTTGTTTCTACTCTAAACAAAAGTTCTCAAATATAAAAATAAGTATACATGAACCGATACTTATTTATACAAATTTAACCGATGACTAATTGTTCGCAATAAATTAAAACGTTTAACAAAATCTTAAATTCTAATTGAAATAAAATAAATTTGAAACATTTGAATGAATTTGACTACAATTGAAATTAATAAATCAAAATAGATTATAATCAATTAAAAAAGAATTTACAAAATGTTTTAATTTGTTTGGTCATTAAGCCTTCTTTTAGTCTATGTCAAAAATCTTTCAACAGTACTCTCAATTTAAATAAACCAGTCAATGTTTTGCTTTAATCTTTTAAAAAATTGTACAAATATCCCTACAACTATTTATAAACATTAGTTAATACTATAAATCTAACAAAAGAACCACTTCACCTAAAAATGTGGGGCAAAAAACCCCTCAAAATTTGGATAAAGTTTTTATGTAAGCCTGTTGACCGATTTGAACAAAATATGATCGCCCTATTTTAGCTGAAAAGCCATGATAAAGAGATCTCTTGGGGTCGAGAGATGCCCTAAGAACTTAAACTTGTCATAATTACGCTCTAAGCCAACAAAACTGGCTAGGCCCAAATAAGAACTAGAGGACCAACGTGACAACCAAAGCCCCATTGCCTATGCTAGTATAACTGTAGCAACAGACTCCCTGGTCTTGACCAAAGTCTAATTTTCTAATTTTCTTCCTATAATTTTCTAATTTTCTTGAACGACAAATAAGTTTAGCCCTTGGAAAAAAAAATAAGTTTAGCCCCTATAAATCAATATCAGAAATTGCAATCAAACCAATATATATATACTATAACCTACATTTGCCTAGATTCTGAAATTCCTCCAGAAAATCAGCTTTTAGTATTATGATCCTAATAGAAGTCTAGAAATAAGAAACACCATATCCAAAAAGAGATAGCATTATCATCGTCTCTACTATTCAAGATTTACATAATCTGGTATGACCACCATTGAGAACAGTAAATCTCCAGATTTTACTACTAGTCCCCAGTCAAAATCAGCATTCTCCCCCCACTAGAACAAATCTACACATCTAACTGTTCAAATCAAAAAAATTACGCCCAAATTAAATATTAACATTTGCTACAACAACCAGGCTCGGCCCGAACTTTACAGGGGAGAAACAAACAAGATGGCCAGAGCCCGGTCACGGTACCACGAACAATGGTGAAAAAATGATACCAAAAAGGAAGCAGCTGTACATAACTAATAAAGCACATGTTGTGTCAATTACTTGTACTCTTTAGCTTATGTTCTTTGATTTGTAGATTTCATCTTTTCCAAAAGCCTCACCTTGTCGAGCAGCTGTTGAATTGTATTAGAAGCATCCTACAAGAGCAGATTTACCCATGAGATTCCCTGCTAATGTAAACAGAAAAATTTATCCCTTCGATTGAGGAAACAAATACCTTGAACTTTTTTCTCAAATTCTCTTCTTCCTTGTCTCGTCTGTCCCTCTCCTCTGAGAATATATCAATCAAACTTTCTTGTTCCTTGTTCAGTTCCTCAATTTTTTGATAAGCCTCCTCTAACTGCAAGAGAAAACAATAATTTAATAAAGATTATCATTTATGGAAAAATAATTGCGAATACCACTAGAGATGGCATGCATTAGCATATGCAATAACCTCCTAAATTCCATATTTCCCAAAATTCAGCACAATAAAAGAATTAAATATTAATGAAATCACATACATGTCTCTGATGTGATTTACACTTATCACACACGGACCCATGCATCATTTCACCTCGAGGCTCAGCTTCTTTTTTCTCTAACCTACAAAAGGAAACTTGAGTCGGTGAAAGTTTAAATACTAAATCCTGCAGCTTGAAAGAGAAATAATCACCTTTCCTTCAGTTCACGATTTTCTTGCTTCAGCTGAACAATAGTGTGTTGATAAAAATCATCAGCTATCTGCAAATTAAACACAACAAAATTACTTAACGTAGCATATCCCATTATATAAACATACACCAACACTTTAATTTTGTCAACAAAATTTGTTTTGTCAACAATCTCTGTAAAACAGTCTCCTCAAGGCTGAGGTTCTGAAGCAGTCACAAGAAAAGCATCAATAAGCAGAAATAATATTATAATTTAAGAGAATGAACCTTTGACTGGGATTTGGTGACTGCTTTCTTAAATGAGTCTTCTAAAGATGTAGATAACCTAGTCGCTCGCAATCCATCTTGTCTAGTAGGAATAGAAATTTGCACATCATCGTCACTAACATCTTCTACAGAAGTTGGTGATGGTGCTTCTGGGGGTGTTTTTTTTCTAGAGTTGGTTGGTGTCTTTGCAGTGTCACCTCCTTTACTGGGGAGATGTCCATTTTTGTAACCAACATTTCTTCCGAATGCACCTGATCCCTTTCCTCCTTTCACATTAGCATGAGACGATAATTTATCCGAATAAGAAGAAGAGCCCTTGCCTTTCAAAGAAGTGGGTCGTTTAGGTTGAGAAGATACTTGTGAATTTTCAGGAGAGGAATCTACAAGTGAATACAATTTTGTGCAAGATTATTAGCAAACTACCAGCAAGAATTCATAATCGAAAGATGATAAATATGCTAGCGGGTATATGAAATCAGTAAAAGATCCAATAAAGTACCTCCATCTGCATCTTCATCTATCAATTTCTTATTTCGGCGGGGAGCATACCCAATTTTGTGACAGTAAGTAGACCTAACAAAGTATAACATTAGTAATACATATGGATAAACCTTGCCAACAGTACAAACAGAAACTATAGAAATCTAAGAATACTGAACCATAAACAACAAACCAGTAAGTCTTTTGCATTTGTATAAGGCGAGCCTCAAGTCTTGCAAGAACTGTTGTACGCTCGAATCCCTGCTTATCATGTGCTGGTTCCACAAAATTAGCTTCTAAGACACCTGCAAGCAGACACAAAATGCTTCATACAGACTGAAGTTCACTAGTAATGGATTTTAAGAATCTAATGTTACCCAATCATGTAGAAATACCTATAACACCACGGCCATCACTTCCAGAAGCATTCCAAAGCCTCCAAAATGGCTGGAAAAAAATCAGTCTTAGTCTATGACAATAATAATTAATTGTTTGATAGAAGTAATGAGCAACTAAACAGATATGAAAGAGCACTCGACACGTTTAACGATAATGCAGAAATGATATATGTTGCATTTCTACGAAGGTTCTACATCGGAAAATCCTATCCCATACAAGCATACTTTAAAGAGCATTTTCAATGCGAAATGAAATTTTTGAACCACTTAATGAACAAATGTCCAGCTTGTTGGCAGATACAGATTAGTAATTTTAATACAGTTGTACGTGATAGACAACTGCATAAAGAATTGGAAAAAATAATATAGGGAGTTGAAAAATATTTATATTCAGAAAGATGAATAGAGAGAATTGGGCATTCAGCTCTCCGCTTCCTGATTCCCTATAAACTCTACCTATTCACTGGGGTTTAATCCTGAGACTGGGTGACACAAACCCATAGTTGTTGACATGTCCACTAGGGTTGGAAGTAAGTCAACAAACAGCACAGCATTCAAAAGTACAGAGTATAAGATAAGAAACTGAACTACCCAATGATAATTTAGGGGAGGGGATACTTTGAAAGTTTAAAAATATGCATAAAGAATGGAGAATGTTCACTTTGGAAAGAACAGAAGTTTGTTCAAATATCCTCTATTGATCGTCCATGCTATGTTTCGAAAACAAACCTTAATGAGTCGATTTTTGTGATAAACATTGAAGCCTTGAACATCAATATGATGTTTTGCATCCTTCACAAAGCCAATAGTCACAACAGCTGCCATATACTGTCAGAAATTGCAACCGGTCAACATTAAATAAGCAGATGGAGTACTAAAACATACTTGAACTAGGTATTACACTAGCCAGTGGACGTGTGCGTGTGCCACATTGACAAGGTCTAATAAATCAATGCATGCATTCATTGGCCAAGCGCAGTATATACCCAAAGTAGGCAGGTAATTCCCAAGCAGGCACATATGAGAAATACAAAAATTATAATGTACCACAAAAAATTTAATGTACTTACATTTAAATCTTTTCCAATTCCATCAGCATTTTGTGGCTTATAAGTAATCTCCTGAGACAGCATCATATCATTCACTATATTATGGTGATCGACATCTTTTCCGCGAAGGATGATTCGAAAGCAAGGAGGAAGTCTTAAGTAGAGAATGGATGCATAACTCTGGGTATAAACATAAAAAAGTATAATAATCATTAAGTCATGCTATAAGAGTACCAGCTTAAAATGATTAAAGGTACCTAAAAAGCAGCCTTCTAAATTTAAAGTCTGAACATTCAAGGTAAATAGCAGCGACATTTGAATTTGATTGCTACTCATTTAATTTCAATATAGTTAACGTTTTAATTCCGCTTAAAAAGAAATTATTTCAATTAGTCAACACACCAATCTTTGAAAATTTTAACGTCCTAAAAATGGTAGATAACAATGTATCAAAAAGTCCCAATTTGTTCATTTGGACGGGAGTAATTAATGTTAAAAGAGTGGGTACCCTCATTGAATGCCTATAGGTCAAGAAGTGTCTAGAGTTTGGAAACTGTGCGGCCATCTGTATATTCTTCTCATCTCGGTTCACACCTCTGAGTTGGATATCCTGCCAAATATAAACCAAGTAAAATCATCTTCATAAACAAGATGATGCCACCTTGAATCAACCATATCAAAAATTGTAACCATAAGGATGTAGGTGTATCATACATGAGGATCAGTGTCAAACTCAAGCTCCGACAATCCTTCATCATCCTCCCAAAGATTGTATATTATTATCCGTGTCCCATGATCCGACATAGAATTAAACTACAAAATAGAAAAGACCTCAGATTGATAATTGAAAAACAAAACTGATAATACAACTGAGATTCATATAGCTTTCCCATTTTAAATGTTTAAAATAAGAATCTGCAAACCCATATATACTCCAGATCAGAAAATAACAAACACAAATCCATAAATGCATGCATGCAACCAAAATTGTGCACACCAAAAGCATGCATCTGTACGTAAATTGTTATGCTTCATAACAAGGTATGTTTGAACACCAAACTTAACATCCTCAGCACCACAGCAACAATCAAAAATGCACTAAAACTCAATCCACAACTCATAGCACAAGTACATAATTTACTGACAGAACTAAATTATCTGAGATAAATGAGAAAAAAGTTAAAAGTCAGTTGCCCATGTTTTTCGAGCAAATTTATATGTATCCATGCAGGCATAGTTATTAAAGGCGCGCCTCAGGCGCGCCTCAGGCGAGAGGCGACTCAGGCGATGGCCGAGTCGCCTCAACTGACCAAAGGCAGGCGATGTCACAAAGGCGCTCGCCTCTGGCGCCTCAGGTGGGAGGCGAGAGGCCAGAGGCGCGCGCCTTTGTGACTTCAGGCATTTTTTTATTTTTTTTTTATTTTTTTTACAATTAAAACCTCTGTAACCCAGACAAAAAAAAAATGAACTGTATCTAGGGTTTGGAAAATTAGAATAGGTTAGGGAAAGAGAATAGAGGTCCCCTAATATTTTATTGGGCCTCCCTTAACCAGCCCATGACCTATATTATACATTGAAAGGCTTTAATCTGTAATAAATGGGTTTTTTTTAACATCAGTAATGGTTAAATTTTCAAATGACTCTTGTTTTTAGCAAAAAAGGCTAATTTAGCTTTTTAAGTGTAAATTAAAAATATATTTAAGTTCATAAAATAAAGTTTAAACTATTAAATTAGTAAATAGAAAATAAAAATCATATAAATCAGTTGACTAGTAGAGGTATATTTTAATTTAATTTTTTTTAATTGGTCGCCTTTTCTCCAAAAGGCTTTCGCCTCGCCCCACGCCTTGCGCCTCAGGCTTTTGGACCCTTGTCGCCTCGGGTCGCCTTTCGCCTTTAATAACTATGCATGCAGGTGCCATTAATATTGAAGAAAATTTGTCAATTTTGAGAAACACAAATTGCACACTGCTCAATTTCTCGTGTCCCACCTACGCTGGACACTGTATCTGAGCACAATATGTCTTGATGGTAAAAAAACACAATACACAACATAGATTACAGCTGCTAAACTTCATTGAATTGAGTTGTAAGTGTTTGCATCTTAGTTCTTTTAGAATCTCTTATTTCAGGTTAATCATATATTCTCCATATTGTAATCCTTGATTTTCACCAAGAATGAAGCAAAAATACCTGACGAAGGAGGTCTGCCTCGCTGGAAAATGGTGACCACTGAATTATTGTTTCTACATTTCTATTCCAATCAGCAGCGGCGAATCGTGCCATTTTGTTCCACTCTCTCCCTTTTCTTTCAAAGTCCAGCTTTTCATAAACATTGACAATAAAATTAAGATTGCATGAAATATAAGAACAATAGAAATCTAACAGCAATGTTTGCATATAGTAATATAAGTTAGATGTAAAATGTAATTTAAACTGCAAATGTCAAGACATGATAAGACAATGAAGAAGGCATCATCCTAAACTCAAACACCTATTACTATAAAACAGCAACACCAATTACAGACCATCTTGTAAATGAAGTTAAAAAGGCATTCACCAAAAGGGTCAAATGGAGAAGAAAAAATATGTGACAGACTGATAATTATAGCCTGCTTGCGAGGGGATTAAAAAAAAAGGAAGAACAGTAAATATCCAACATTAGGCTTCTTAATATTACCAAGCAAATGCAACTGACTTGGTCATCATCTTTCTCTACCTCTCCCTATCAAATACTTAATATTAAACATGCACTTCCATAGAGCAATTACCCTAATTTTCATTTATCTTTCTCATTGTCCACTTATTGTGAAGTAGCAATCCCTCTACCTTGCTCCATGGGATTAAACTGATAATCTATTTTGACTTCTAAACCAAGGGCATTTATAAATTTACATACTCAAATTCTAGTCAAAACTGCTACATGGATTATTCTCCAGAAACAGATTAGTAGGAGAAAAATGTGTGCCAAGATGCTAAGCAAAAGTAGATGCTCGCATATTTGAGAAATCAATTAACAAAGTTCCAAAAGGCACCAAAAATTACACCGGGGGGAAGAAAATTCTGACTCCATAATGTTCTAACAAAATTGACAAAATACAACCACCCAACAGGATTGTATCAGCTAACATACACACAAGTGCAAGACTTGTCTCCAAAAATATATTACAAAACCATAAGACAGCTAACCAAATGCAGTACAACTAACATGGGTAAAATAATCAAAATTATACACTCAAAGTCAAATGTTGAAGACCAAACTACAAAATTGGTTACCAAAGGATTAAACACTTACAAGAAAGAACACATGTAAAACTCAATAGGAATTTGTTACAAATAATCCCTAAATTATTTTCCATGCTGTTTTTAAAAGCAGTCATTATCAGTGAAGATTTTTTCATAGAAAATGTGAGAAACATGAAGAGTGGGTATTTTTATGGTTAATAATGTTTATTACCATGGGTACCACTATATCTTCTTTTCCCGTACTCCTCAGAAAAGTATATGACAGCAATCCGATGCTCTGAGTAGGACTGCAAGTAAAACATTCTAGTTACTTTCCACATCACAGATAAATGACATCACAAATCAAGCTTAGTTTAACTTGTATTTAAATCAAACATTAAAACTCAAATAATAACAGGATGTTAAAAATCAGACTGATTAAATTTGTGTATAGTATAATTAGATTAACAAATGAATGTGAGAAAATTAAAAGACTCGGAATTTTAACATTTTTCTTGAAACAAACCTACCAGTAACTAACAAATTAGAATCAAATAGTAAACCTATAGATTATTCTCCCATAACTGCACACATCGTTACTTTGGTTGAAACATTAGATCATCAGAGAGAATTAGCAAAGAGAAGTGCTGAATGATACACAGGGAACTTGTGAATTACAATACAGTTTGGAATGTATATCAAGGTTTTACTGTTAAGTATGATGAATGGCGTGATTATAGTAGTCAATATCTTCTCCTAGATTTTTCTAAAGCGATTAAATTATAATGGTAGTGACACTGCAACTACATTCCAATGGAATAAAAAATAATCCAGCTTATGTAAAGGTTGATTAACAAACATGGCAATCTAAAAGGCAGTCTAGTAATCAAACTCTTCTCTTCAATATATATAGATATATATATATATATATAGCAAATAAGAAATTATACAGAGAAAAAAACAACAATAGTACTACGTTCCCCTGAAACACCAAAGGAAATCAAGGTTATCAAAAGGCTAGTTGTGGGGCAAGGCAATCTATTAGGCAGTCATTATATATTCATATTCAACTCAACCAACTAACTAAGTCTTAATCCCAAGCAACTAAGTCTTAATCCCAAGCAACTAAGTCTTAATCCATTATATGAATTACTCTCTTGTACTTACACGATTTGGGCCATATTTTCAAAAAAAGTCTATCTGCTCTAATCATCAAAGAAAATGAGCAAAATTTTCCACCAATAGAGAAAAGAGCTACAGATGCATGCAAATTTAAACAGCAACAGAAGGCCAATAGTGCATACCTTCTTCCATTTTTCCCAGAACAGCATGAGAATACAATAACATCAGCTCCGATCCTCATGGTGCTAGTCTTAAATCCATTGCCATCTGTGTAAGAGCATATCAAAATTTAAAAGATATTCACAATAGATCAAATATCAAAAATAAAAGTTGTTCAAAACAACAGTGCTTACACTGCCCGATGGTGTTAGCCACTTTGCTTTTTGCAGAGTACCCAAGGGACACACATTGTCGCATTTTATCCGGATCCATACCACCACCATTATCTGCATCGAAGTTTTAAATATAAAATTCCAGAAACAAAAAATATCTACATACAGATAATATCTTAGCATAAAGTATACAAGAAATTTAACGAATTTTTTTTAAAAAAAAGAATAAAGACTAATGAGAAGGGTTAAAAAATCTATAACCACCTTCAATCAAAACCATCCGGCTACCATCTTTCCCGTTTTTAAGCACATCAATATTAGCATAAGTTGCTCCGCTGCAAACCTGAAATTCATAAGGAAATACAATTAAACCTAGCAGGGGGAAAAAATTGTCAAACATTTTGTATGAAATATTTGGAAAATTATACCTCATCCAATGCATTGTCCAGAAGTTCTGCAAATGCTGAAAAAGTAAAAGCAACAATAATAGCTCAGCTCAAAGTACTAGAGATCCAAGCTTAGCTATGAAAAATTTTAAACATCTTATCTAGTAATCAAAAACTATAAAGGAGCAGAACAAGTTTACCTCCAAGAGCCCATTTATGACTGGTTGCATTGGAATGTAGAAACTTAGGATGAACCCTGACATGATCCATTTGACCTACAAATACCAAGAAAACATGTGAGGTACTGCAGTAGCAAGTCAGAATAATGCAAGGGAAAATTGGCCAACTATCGCTACAAGTGGTCATAATGCCATAGTAATTCAACCATGACACATTCGAAAATTGAGCGACTACAGGATTGTAAGCCGTTAGACAAGAAGGAGCAATATCCAGAGAGAATACATTCATGAGCTTAGAATGAGAACCACAATCATGGGCTAGATACCACATCAAACCCAAAACTATAACATAATAGGTTAGTCAGTCCTTTGTACTTATGTGTTCCATGTTCTACTCATATTTTTTCATTATGTGATTTCCAACATACTTGTTATTCAACAATCTCCTCCTCAAGTGTGAATTCTTCCACATTGGGCAACTCAACTTGTAAGACAACTCCAACTTGCGAGTATCTAGAATGGCTCTGCTTACCACAGCACGAGTTTTCTATCTAGTCACTTTGTCCCGCCAGCCAAACCGGGCTTTGGTACCATTTATTAAACCAGAAGAAGCGCAATGTACAAGGAGAATACATTCATGAGAACAAAATGAGAACCACAACCACATAGTAGACACCAAATCAAACCCAACATTCTGACGTAATGGGTTAGTCAGTCATTGTCACTTTATATGTTCCACATTCTAGCCATATTTTTCTAGTGTGGGAATTTCCATTAAACTTGTTGTTCAACATAAGCATTTATATTCACCTAGCTAAGGACCATTTGCAATCAAACTAGACAAAGTTTAAGTTTACTGTCTACTTATACTGAAAAGTTCATCGCATAATGAAAAAAAGCATCAATAGCAGAAAATACTTCATTATTATTACACAACAAGTGTAACAAAATAAGAAACTGTAAAATCCGGCCATACTTAGAACTACAGATATATATAAAATAAAATTTGAGAACAGTAAAGAGTCGAAAGCATAGAAACATAAGTATAAGCTTTCAGTTTTAGCTAAAACCTTAACTCAATAATCAGCCAAAAGCACAACCTAACCAACATTGTTCGTTAAGCATAGATGAAGAGCATTCCTACAAATTTGGGCTCCAATGCCGTAATAAAAAAAATGCAATAAAAAGTAAAAACACATGCAACCCTAATCTACTTGGCATTCCAATTAATTGCTATTAGCATAATAGCAGCATTGCCTATTTCAAGCTTCCATTAATTAACTACCAAATAAAGATAATCAAACACTTTCTAAATCATTTAATTACGGTTAAATACCATAAAATTACAATATACAATTAAAGAAAAGGAAGCAAGTTAAATACCATAAACATGCAAAGTTTAAAAATAAAATAAAAAGAATACCAGTATATGAATCCCAATCACCGCACGGAGCACCTTCATAATCTCCAGCCTTCCAAAACTGCTTACAATTTTGCCCAACCAAACTCACATTACCGTTCCCATTCGACTGCGAAGCCGTCACAACCGCCGTTTCTGGAGGCGGTACCGTCGATATAACCGGAGGAACCTGATTCAGTGGCGCTAGAAACCCCACAGGGAACACAGCTCCTAAATTGTCGAGTTTTCTTTTTTTCTTGGGAACTCCGTCGCCGTTAGACGAAACCCTAACTCCGTCATCCGCTTCAGAATCCGAATCACTACTGCTATCACTGCTACTACTACTGCTGCTACTAAGTTCGATATACAGTGCAGGTCCTCCCGAAACGCTGGCGTTTTGATGATTAGCATCTTGCGCACCTGAATATTCAACTAACTCTCGCTTTACGGGAACTTCCATGGATTCTATGTTTTAATATTATTATTTTTTCTTGAAACCTTTTTTAGTAAAAAAAGAAAAGAAAATGTAGTAAAAAGGAAAGGATTTAGAGTAAGTTATAAGCTACAACTTGTGGAAGGAAGACTATAATTAGAGATTCAGTTGAAAAGAAATTGAAATTGAAATTGAAATTGTATCTCCGAATTGCAGAAAAACTCTCTCTCGGGCTGCGTGACAACTATAACTATTAACTATCTTCGGCTGTTTTGTATTTTAAAAACCAAATTTATCAAATATTTAATTTTATTAAAACTAAATTTGAACAAAAATAATTCTAATTTGCTCGTTAGTTGAACCGCCAGGCACCACGTTGGCACTTTCTCCAATCCCATTATCCCATGACCCGGCTCTCTTAGTGGTTCGATGATTAGCTGTTTGGTAATTTAATGTTAACCCATTGATCTTGGGATAATTTTTAAAAGAACAAAAGGTCTAACGCGCCCACTGAACTTGTGACACGGATTCATCTAACCCAATTTATATTTTTTTAAGCAACTAACCCAAAAACTCTTCATTTTTGGGTCAAATAACCCAATAATTTATATTTTTATTTTAAAAAACAGATTTAAGATAATTATATCACAACAATTAGGAAAGTATCTAATTATTTTTTTGCATCTCTTACCTTCGATTTGTATTTTACGCGTTTTAAAAATACAATTATGGGGTTACTTGACCCGAAAATGAAGAGTTTCGGAGTTATTTGCTCAAAAAAGTATAAATTGGGTTAGATGATCCTGTGACACAAGTTTAGGGGGCGCGTTGACCTTTTGTTCATTTTTAAAACATTCTAGTATTTTTGAAAAATAATTAGAGTGGCATCTATACTTTTATAAATAATTATATTTTATATTATTTTTATTATTTAAATTGTCCTTCTAATTTTAAAAATACCATTTTTGGTATTTTTTTAATTTTTTATTGGTATTTTTATAGTATAAATATTATATATATCGAGTACTTTATGGTGTATTTACAATGTATTTATGGTGGATAAATGTTGGCTAACAAATATATTTTCATAAATTTTTGTAATTATTTTGTAAAAAAAAGGATAATGTGAGGATAATTTCTAGAGGTGGTCATGGGCCGGGTTAAACCGTGAACCAACCAGGAAGCACTCAAACCCGGAACCGCTGGGAGACCGATTTCAAGCCGATTCAATATTTAGCCAGAAAACCATCTCCTCAAAGCAAAGGTTTTAATAGTGATTTTTTAAAGAGAAGGGAGAGATATGTTCTTTCTTTTCTCATTTTATTCTTGTGCTTTATAATTATTAATACGATTGTATCAGCATTATTTGAAATTAAAACGAAATTATATCACCATAAACTAATATGGACCACTTTTTTTCTTTTTTATTTCTTTACTTATTTACCTTTTTATTTCAATAAACTCTTCTTTTGGGATTTTTTATGATTGAATAATTTTTAAGGATGGTTTTTCTTATTAAATGTCGGTATTTTTAATCATTTGAAGATCTATGATGTTTGTTTGAACTTTGTATGCAAATTTTTTTATGATGCAAGAAGTTTTGATGTGTTTATACTTTATACCTATACTTGTGGGTTATATTGCAGGTGATGCTCGGAATGTTATGATTCAATGAATCAAGCGGATCGTCGGTAAAAATTAGATGGGTGGTAAAGTTCGAGACCTCGCTCCAACGGAATTTTGTTCATTATTATATTAAGTTTTGGCGAGATTTACGTCTTAAAGTTGTCTTATTTTCGATTATTTTTTACTTATATATATCCTTAGTTGTTTCTTAATATATTTTTTGGTCTAGTTTGAAGGATCATTTTTTTAACCATAGATAAATTCATTAATGAAAAAGAATAAAATATAAATATAAAAGTCATATAACAATTAGTAAATATATGGTCTTCCACATAATTTAATAAAATAAGAAACAATAAAGAATACAAACCATAAATAATTGATGGATACCGAATCCTACACTAATTACAATGGAGCCGAGTTACAGAAAATCCACTCTCAGGTGATACCGGACGAGAGGGGGAGAACTGGCTTATCACACTGTCCCAATGGAAAACCCGAATATGAGGAAGACGGCCGAATCCATAGGATCCGCCGATGTGTCATTCAATAAGACGAAGACTGAATCCCTTAGGATCCGCCCAAAGCGCGTTAATTCAGAATTCGGACAGATCGCCAAATCTACGATGATATTTCAAAGTATCTTCCCATTTGGACACAATCTCCAACTTGGAAAGATAGGCTCTATCTTAAGAAGACGAGACTATTTAGGAAGACGTTCCTAAATAGGACTCATGTCTGAATAAGGTAGATCACCCCAAATTCAGGGTGAATTCCTACAAAGTAGGATTCACTTACGTACTATAACTCTACAAGGTATTCATTCATCTACTATAAAAGAAGCATGAGCTATGCCTAGAAACACAATTACATTCATATACTCAAAATGCTGCTCAAAGCTCTAAACTGACTTTAGCATCGAAGAGTTAAATCGGACAACCACCGTCCGGTTAGCTTCTACCCTATTTTGCAGGTCTCATTCACCGGTTCAGAAGGCAGACTCCATCAATAATAATCAAATTAGTAAAACTAAGCTGAAATTCCGCTAACAAGCCATCTTGGCGCGCAACGTAGAACGAAGTTCCGTTGGTACGGGGTTCTTGACTTGAATCTCATCCGATCATACCGATAAATCGCTTGACCTTTTAAAGTTTCAAACTATTTAAGCATGTTATTCACAATGAATCAAATAGTAGTTAGAAAATCATCAATCAATATAAAATTAAACATAAACAACCAAAATAAAATATTGAAAAAAATCTTCAATATTTTAAGGTTCAAGGATCATCATCTAAATAACTAAATAATAACATGCAAGTCGAAAAAAATTCATAAATCCTTTTTTGGATCATAAATACTTAACATGCAAATTAAAAAATCTTGAAAGATTTTTTTGAAAAGCATTCAAAATTGAATCTTCAAAAAACATAAAAAAATTCATCTATAAAGTAATAATTGAAGATAAAAACATACTATATATAACATAAAATAAAGAAAAACTGTGGAAAAGGAAGTGGTTTTTTGGCTAAAAACCCAAAAAACCACCCCCTGTAAACTAAGTGTTTAAAGTTTGAGTTAGAGAGAACGGAGAGCTTTTGATTTAGGACCCTTTTGAAATGAATGAATTCCTTAAAATTATGTGAAATCCATTTGCAATTTTAAATTTTTGTGTTTGGAATAAATGAATATATTAAAACAATTATTGGAATTAAAATTCTGTAATTGGGTTTAGTTATAATTTGAGGATTTGTAAATCCAACTAAAATAGGTGGAATTTGCAGATGAATTCCAAAAATTTTAAAAAATAATTCTATTTGACCAAATTGTCCTTATTTTATAAAAATATCTATTTTTATTCTCTTTCACTTTTTATTTATATTCTTAATTTTTTTTTATCTTTTTTTTTAAAAAATCATCTCCACTTTTTCTCATATCTATTTTTATTTCTGATTATGAAAAATCATTAAAAATTATTTTATATATCTTAATTATAATATTAGCGACTTTATTATTATTAATTATATATATATATATATATAGTATTTAATATGTTTATATTATAAAAAAATAATGATCATTTCTATTCTTAAGGTATTTATAATCAAATGTTTATAAAGTTAATATGGGAATAAAGTTATAAAAATTATAGTATCCATTCTATATATAAATATATGAAAGTTATTTCAATTCTAAAATTTATATTTTTTCATTTCAAATGGTATAATTTATTTCTAAATAATTTTCATATAGAAATTATTTATAAATAAATTATAATTCACAATTGAAATTATTTAAAAGGGGGCCTTAGAGAGAGAAATATGAGAGAAGGAGGTTAAATGTTTTGAAGGATCATATAATTAACCTTTGTTATATTACTTTCATCATTTTATAACCTTTCATTAAACTATAAAATGATCATTCAGATGACATTAAACTATAAAATGATCATTCACATGACATTAATGGTCTTGATTATGACCAAGAACTGTTCAAAAGATATCTGCTTATCCATTCAAACGAAATATTTGATTTTTTATAGTTTTAATAATTTTTAAGAAACTAACTAGTTAAGTGATTAACCATGTTTATCATTTTTCTAACCGAAATAATTTATCATTCAATCATGATTTCTTTTTCACAGCTGGACTAAGCATATTTCTATATAAGTAATCTATTTTTTTTTTAAATTCCACTATTGAATGCCGAAGGTTAAGAGAAAAAAACAAAAATATTCCAAAATAGATCAAATATTACTCAAATAGCCCAAACCTAAAATCTTTACATTCATAACCAAATCAGCTAAAAGTTTACATTTACTAGCCAACCACTAAATAATAGACACATGTCATACTTAAAGTGGAAAAAAAAGTCAAAAAAAACGTGTTAACAGCTGTAAAAACGCGTGACAATGTGACAGTAACGCGTCTGACACGCGTGTCAGAAAAGCGTGCCAGCCACGCATCAACGCGTGTCAGCGTGTCAGAATTATTTAAACAAGTATCATTTATGTATCCTTTATGTATAATTAATGTATCAAAACATATTTGCAACTCAATTTTAGTTTTTATGATTTTATTTGGTTAATTAATCAACCAATTTTACTAATTAGGCAATTGTACTAAATTTTTATTATTGGATGGATCTGTTTCAAGTCTTTAAGAACCCAGAAACTTGGATTAGTTAAGGATGTAATTTTGTCATAATGAGTTCTTTAAATAGGGATATTCGAATTACTTTTATTCATTAAAAATAATGTATCGACGATGTATCTACAATGTATCAGTCTCTCCAAAATTTATTCGTTGAAAATAATTATAATGAGTTGTAGACTGTCTAGAAGTTATGATAAATGATATATCTATAATGTATTAGCGACGTATCAATGTTGTATATATAATATATCGTTGATGTATCTAATATATATACATAATAACATATACTTAAAAACTGAACCTACTTAAATTTTTGTTAGAGATAGCTAAAAGTTTATGGCAGATCAAGTAATATGTTGTTAATAAGAGCATATAATTTTAAATTTTATAATCTATGGTGTATCTATAAAATTTATTTCGTTAAAATAATCCAAAAAATAAAAATATGGATCTAAGATGTATCAGTTGTGTATCTATAATGTATCAGCAATTTATCTATAATGTATCATTTATGTATCTTTTATGTATCCTTAATGTATCAATGTAACTCAAGTCAGTTCTTATAGTTTTATTTGGTTCATTAATCAACCAATTTCACTAATTAAGCAATTGTACTAAATTTTTTATTATTGGATGAATTTGTTTCAGGTCTCTAAAAACCCAGAAACTTGAATTAGTTAAGGATGTGGTTTCGTCGTAATGGGTTCTTTAAATAGAGATATTTGAATTACTTTTGTTTATAGAAAATAATGCATCGGCGATAATTATTATGAATTCGAGACTGATTCTAGAAGATATAATAAATGATGTATTTATGATGTATCAACGATGTACCAATATTGTATGTATAGTGTATCGTTTCTGTATCTAATATGTATACATAATAACATGTACATAAAAACTGAAACAACTTAAGTTTTAGTTAGAGACAAATCAAACAATATGTTGTTACTAAGAGCATATGATTGCAAAAATTATAATCGATGGTGTATCTATAAAATTTATTTCGTTAAAATAATTAAAATATGATGTATCAGTAATTTATCTACAATGTATCAGTGGTGTATATACGATGTATCATTGACATATCCAATATGTATATACATAATAAACTGGAAAAATAACTATATAATGCCTTTATTAAATTTATCATCAGTTGAACTTAAACAGGTCCTTCCGCAAACATTCTAGGAACAAATTCTAACGCCACTTGAGTTAACCCATTTTGTGCATACTTAGAGATAGTAGTATTCTAACAAATCAAATCTCTCTTAAGCATTTTATCACACAACTTATATGCATCATCAATTACTCTACATTTAGAATATACATCTTCAACCTCACTCATAAGAAACAAATTCCAAGCAAACCCACTAATGATCAACTGTGAATCAATTATTATTCAATTCAACATGAAAAAAAATAAATAATGAAATAATAAAATAATAAATTGAAAGAATGAAATTTATCTTCCAAATCAATAATAAATCAAAATTTATATAAAAAAAATTAAATCAAATAAATACATAAAATTATTCAATCCGCATTAATCACGAGTTTGAGAACTGTTGACATCATCATTTTCAAGAAACCCATCCTCTTGATCTTCATCTTGTAAAACATAAACACATCCTGATTTTATATTGTTGGCTTGATTCTTAACAATAGGACTGGAACGACGAGTGATACATTGGAAGTGATTTATAGAAAAAATTAAAGGTTGAGAGAACAGTTAACATAGTGAGATTATGACTAGATTTTCAAAGAAAATAGAAGCAGTTAACGAGTTGTGCTATTTGATTGAAAGGACGAAAAAGAAATTTTAAATTAACTGAGAGAAGAAGCCATTAATGTTGGGGAAGAAGAGAAGGTTGACTGTTTAAGAAACATGTCATTAACACCTATTTAATCAATCATCCTTTTAACCTAACACGTGTCCACCTAAACAACATTGGCTAGAAAAAGTAATAATTTGAAATAGTGAGTCATAAAGAGTAAAATTAAAATGGTTACAAAATGTAATAAAAACCGAGAATGGCTATTTGAGTAAAGAAGTCCTGTATAAGTAATATTTCTGTAATTTTCTCGAAGGTTAATGGGAAGTCTAAAAATACACATATATATTTGGCAAAATATTGACATTTATTTTAAGCATTGTTGATGTAAACTGTAAATATATATTTTTTTAAACGAAAAAACTATCAACGATGTCATCCGTAAACTAACTTATCATAATATAACACGTCATTAAAATAATGGCACTGATACCGCCCTAATAATATCAGAACTCCAAGCATCGCCTAACAAATGCTATGCTCGCCCAACGGGTCTCCAAACCTCCCATCGCCCAGCGACAGTACGAGTATCGCCCATGTCTGTCTCGGGCGGACTCATCCAGGTCTGCCATCTAGACGACCTCATCCACTCCGTTCCCTGACACCCACTACCCGGGATAATCGGGAACGTGCCTTCACCATTATCAATAATCGTGGGACAAACCCACGATTTACCAGATAACAACCGCCTTAAACTCATTATAAAAGGAAGCCACCGAATGCTGAGAAGGGTAAGCACAAATCAGACTTAAATACTTTTACACTCATTTACTTACCAAAAAACCTTCTCTGACTTAAGCATCGGAGTGGCTTTCAGGCTGAGCAAGCCTGAGGTCCTTTGAGCTTATATTTGTTACTTGTGCAGGAAGAGCAAACAGGCGATCTCTGTGACTCGACCTGTATCAGGCACTATCGTAATTTTTGTTATCACTTTTTTACACTTTTAAATAATAATATTACGATAGTACCATTATCTCGATGATATGTCGTAATGTGATAGATTTAGTCTATAGATGACATTGTGCATTGAGTATAGGGGTGAGCAAAAACCGAACCAATCCATTAATCCGATCCAAACCAACCCGAAATTAATTTTGGTTTGGTTAAAACGGTTAAAATGGATTGGTTTGGTTTCAAATTATAAAAAAGTATGATTTTTGATTTTGGTTTGGTTTCAACTAGTGGTTAACCGAACCGACCGAAAAACCGAAGTTTATAATAATATTATTTTTATTAATATTTATATATGTACAAATAAATATAAAATTTATTTATTGAAATATTTATATATAAATATAATATGTGTGTATAGATACATGTATGAAAATAAAACATATAAACTAATACACACATATAAGTAAAAATTATTACGTATAATTTTAAATATTACGTATAATTATATATAATTTTTATCTAAATTTTTATTAACCAAACCAAACCAAAACCGATGTTAAAGTTTGGTTAACCGAACCGAAATTTTATATAAGTATTTGGCGTGGTTTGGTTTTTATATTTTCCCTTAAAATATGGTTTGGTTTTGGAATTTACTAAACCAAACCGAACTAAACCGAACCATGCTCACCCCTAATTGAGTATACCTAAAAATTTCTCTTAATTATAATTTATTATGATGTTATAAGGGCATCTCCAAGGGGAGTCACCATTTTTCCCTCACCAATTTTCAATTTGGTGAATTTTCACCAAATTTACTCTAATGGTCATCACCAAATTCTTCACCAAAAAACATACTTTTTTACTTTTTAATAAAATAATCATTTTTAATTCTTAACATTTTATACACTTTTTACCAATTACACCCACAAACTTATTTATGTTCATATTCATCTGAATTATAGTATTATTTATATTTAAAAAAATAAATTGCTATTAATTTTTTTAATTATGAACATTACATTAATTTATTTAAATTAACACAATAAAAAAACTAAAATAAACATTACGTTAATGTCGTAGTATGTTTCGTTTTTAGGTTATTATATCGTAAAATTATATATGTAATGTTTTTATATTATTGTCTCGTAAAATTAATTATGTAATATTTTTTTAATTGTCTCATAAAATTATTCATGTAAGATTTTTATGATATTGTTTTATAAAATTATTCATGTAATATTTTTATATCATTCTCTCGTTAAATTATTTAAAAAGTAAGTAATTAATTAAATACAACTACAAACAAATCATATGTACCAAAATGTAAATTAACCACATTATTATATTCAAAAAGTGAAATTGTGAAAGAAAAATTCCTTCACCATTTTTTATGAAACAGAGTGTGAGGGAGTCACCAAAATGCATTTTGATGACTCCCTTGGAGATGGGGAGTCATCAATTCTCATTTTGATGACTCCCCTTAGAGATGGTCTAATGCTGCACGTTTGGGTTTAATAAAAGCCAATTTGATTTCAAAGATAGGTGTAATAGAAGACTTCTTTGTCCTCCAAATTTTAAATTTTTGTTTTCAAAAACTCATCTCCAAACTCTTTGTATTTTACAGTTTTTATTTATTTTATTCATACCTAATGTTAGAAAATTATTTGAAGAGTGAATGAAAATTAATGTAATTTTTGTAACGTTCAATAAATTTTGAACAATTTGAACTAATTTTATAACGGTTTTGTCTCCTAATAAAGGAGGAATCACGATTAATTAATTTTGTAACGTTTGTCTCCTAATTAAGGAGGGAGTTACGGTTAATTAATATGTAATAATTTTTTCTACTAATTAATTAGAGAGGTACGGTTGAATAAATCGTAACGGTTTAATTAATTTTGTAACGTTTGTCTCCTAATTAAGGAGGGAGTTACGGTTAATTAATATGTAATAATTTTTTCTACTAATTAATTAGAGAGGCACGGTTGAATAAATCGTAACGGTTTTGTCTTCTAATTAATTAGAGGGTCACTGTTTTATTTGATTATATTTATCTTTGGTTTCTAATGCTTTAAGCTACAAGAGATGAAAAAAAAAGCTATGAGAGAAATTTAAGTTATTCCTCCTCCAAAATTCAGTTTCTTTCTTGATAGAGTTATGACATAAATTACAGTTCATTGCGAATAATACTACGGTGTTGTTGTAGCTTGATGTATCCTGAAACCAATTGCAATTGACAAACCAATAAGGGCAAATCTGTCGAGTTTATTTTACAATTCAAATTCATTCTCATTTACTGTTTTATGTAATTAAAATTATTTTATTTATATTTACGTAGTATTATTTTTCCTAACACCTAATTTTTATTATTTTATTGTCATCTACAACCAAAAATCCCTTTAAAAGGACTCCAAATAGACGGAACATAGGACACGCGCGACTTCAAATGTTGTTAATTCGCGATTATAAATTTAAAACAATTATTATTTTATTTATTGTCCATTTATTATGTGTGTTTTGTTAATTTAATCTCTCAACTTTTTGTTTTTATACTAGATCGACTTTTAATTGATTTTTTCCTGATTTTTATTTTAATATCAATTTTAATTAATTGAACTTAAATGTTAAGAAAGGAATTGAAACAAAAACTGAATTAAAAACTGAAAAAAAGCAAAGATTTGATTTTATATATCTATAAAAAAATATGTCATTACATAAACAACTAAGAGATGTATTCAATTAAGCGAGCAAACAGATTCCGAGAATTTTGATTTTTTAACATTTCAGATGAAATCAATCACTTATTGATGGAAACCAGACTCGGCGGTCCTATATCGGATCGATACCAGATCCATATACCTGAACCATACAAGGAGAATGAAATCAACTAAAGAATCAGATGGCCAAATCGATAGGGTTCCGCCTACCAAAGCGAATCCCCTAAGCCAACCATGACCGAATCCCATAGGGCTTAAAAAAACGTCTTTAATTCTGATAAATCAGCATAAGTTGGGTAAAAATCTATCTTATCCAAACGTGAACTCCTTATCAAAACACAACTCTATGTCAATTTAGAAGGATCTAGAACACCTAAAAGATTTAGGTCTTCTAGAAGACCTACCGGAAAATCCTAATTCAATTAGGTAAGAATGTACTACGATGTAGGAATCCTAACCCTATTCTGACTATACTAGGTATTCCACTGCTACTATAAAAGAAACATGAAATATGTGCCTAGTATCACAAACATTATTACGATTTTTTTAAATCACTTTAAAAGCAAATACTGACTCAAGCATCAAAGTGCTTATCAGACAATTGGTTGTCTGATCAATGTTCTAACATGTTGTTTTGCAGATCAACCTCGTTCAAAAGATAGACTCCACCACTTATGAAACATGTGGAATAAATAAATTAATATGATATTAAATTCATGTTGTAGGGAGTTCATAATTTTGTTAATCATGTAATATCTTTTATCAAGTGACATAAGACACATTATCTCTGTTATTAGTATCTCATACCAATCTAAAAAATAAACAAGAATGATGTATAAGTTACATGAAGTCTTATTCTTATACCAATTGATTACAAATGTATTATGAATTCCATCCTTCATCTCCTATTGTCCATCCTTCACTTGTTGCGCCGTGCGTCCTTCGACTGAGTGGCGGCTGGAGTTGTTAAATCAACACCAGTTGGAAAAAGGAAAGACAAGATGATGATGCATCGGCCGAGTGATGCAGCTGCAGGCGAAGGGAGGTAACGCCAGATAGCGGCAGTTGGTGGAGGATATGATTTTTAGGGTATTTACATTTAGGATTATTAGGGTTATTAAGATTTTAGGATATTTTGAGTATTTATGAGTTTTTTTATTGGATTTTTTGATGATGTGTCAAATAATGTTGAATGTGTATTTTTTAAATGTTATTTCATTTTATTCTAATGTGTCAGAGAAAAACGGACAAAAGGAAGTTTGTTGATTTGAAATCAAAAATAAAAAAAAATTATGGACCAAAATTAATTCAAGGGTCTGATGATAGAAGGTTTAAAAATTATGAAATATTGCGGGTGATTATTAACCAAAAAAATTATAGTCATAATATATTTTTCTACAAATTGCATGCAGTTTCGGATTTGGTTTTGGCTCTTGGAAAACTGAAAACAAAAGAGATTGTCAAATGATGAATCAAAAGCCTAGCTACTAGTGAAAATCCAACTTAAGTTGAATAAAGATTTCAATTGGATTATTAAACTCAAATTACATGTAAAATTGCATTAAATAAAACAAAGATTATACATAGAAACTTTTCTATCAAACACTAGGAGAAAAATTCATAAAAAAAAACGCTATGAGAAATATTATATAATTAAGGTTAGATTTCATCTTGCATAAATTTAATTTAATTTATATTAATTCTTTATTTTGACTTAATTTTATTTATTTATTTGATTTAAAATTATATTTATAACTATTCATCAAAAAAAATTTATATTAATAACTCCCAATTCTTCAGATTATAATCATATATATGTGGAATATTTATAAATTAATAAGATTGATAAATATTTTTAGTACACAATAAAGTTTTTCAAAGTAATAATAACATTTTTACAAGAAAATTTACTTAGTCATAGAAATAAAATATTAAAAATCGATAGGAATTGCAACATCTAATTGCTCGAAGTATCAATTTTTTTATTTTAGGAGTAAATTCGAAGTATCATAGCCTTGGTGGCAGAATTTTATTATAAATGATGACGAAACACATCATTTAATTTTGTGTTGTCTCCAACAACGACTATATAATATAACAGTACACAGTAAAAAAAACTATTAAATGAAATCAATAAAATACAAAACTTTTTGCCCCATTAAAATCATGTCAAAATTAATACCAACTCTCCCTTTTATTATATGGAGCAGTTTGCTGATTCACACAGATACAGATGTATAAAAATTGTGTGATTCCTGAGGTGGTGATGCACTACAGCTACAGCAACATTCAATGGTCAGGCTAAGGGTTTTTCTTGGTCCATAATTATAGTAAGTATATTTTAAAAATATTCCGGTTAATTAATTGGATAATCTTACTTTAGAAACAATCTTTAACTTTATTTGCTCTGTTTATTCATTTTTCATAAATTTTATTTTATTTTAATTTTTATATTAAATAATTAAAATAATTAGATATAAAAAATTATGAAACTACCCGAATTAACAAAAAAATTTAGAAATATATTGAAAAAGGATTCGAAATTTCCCGAGATACCGAAAAAATGTTAATACTAAAAATTTATGTTCAAACATTAATCGGAAAGCCGTAAGTACAAGTCGGGTAGACCCCAATGACCAACAAAGATTCAATCAATTCAAGACCATTAAGGAAAAGCATTACAATAATTGATGTTTGATGGCCAGTAGAGAGGTTCATAAATATCAATGCTGAAGATGTGACTCTGCCTTTAGCAGCATTGCAAGCTTAATTACGAGGCTAAATCACTACTAGAAAACAGTCATTTAGCGACGGATTTTTCCGTCGCTAAATGACCAAAATCCGTCGCTAAACACATTTAGCGACGGATTTGCGACGGAAACAGTCCGTCGCTACATTTTTGGTCGCAACGTTTGACAACGACGGAAAAAAAATTTTGCGACGAATTTTGGTCTCGGTTTTAACGACGGAATTTTAAATCCGTCACTAATTAGCGACGGATTTAGCGACGGATTTTAATCCGTCACTAATTTTAAAAAAAATTTAAAAAATATAAAATTAAATCGTAAAATAAAGTTTTTATTTAATTAATCACTCATCCGCGGCCTCCGTCACTCACCCACCCGAGTTAAATCACCCACCCGCATCCACCTGTCAATTTTCGCTAACTTCCCAGTAGGTCACCCATCCTTCCATTGCTCCCTCTCAAGACTCTTTAACCTTGTAGTTCTCCCGCGCGAAACTCCACCTTAACCAACTCATATTCATGTTATATATTTATGTATATTATACTTAAATGTAACTAAAAACAACAATTATTTGTTTCCATAATTTAATCCCGCATTCTAAGATAATTTTTTTTATAATTAATAATTTTTTAAAATATTTCAATACTTTAAATAAATAAATAATCTGTAATTATTATTTCATAAATAAGGTTTAATTATTATTTTATAAATAAAAACGTTATATTGAAATAATATAAATTTAATTCAAAAATTTTAAAATTATTTTTAATTAAATACTACCTTAAATAATATTTAATACCTTTTAATTTTTTTTGACAGTGCAAATTAGCGACGGATTTGACATCCGTCACTAAATTCCGTCGCCAAATGATAAAATTTAGCGACGGATTTTAAAATCTGTCGCTAATTGTGGAAAATAAAAGGCGGGAGCATTCCCGCCAATAATTAGCGACGGATTTTAAAATCCGTCGCTAAAGTTTATCAAAACAATTGGCGGGACGACTCCCGCCAACTTTAGCGACGGAAAATCCGTCGCTAATGTTGGCGGGATCAATCCCGCCAATTTAATTGGGTGTTTAGCGACGGATTTTAGATCCGTCGCAAAATCCGTCGCTAATCACCGAAATAGCGACGAATTTTAGATCCGTCACTAAAATCCGTCGCTAAAACGCTGTTTTCTAGTAGTGAATCAACAAATGACTTTCAATTCCCATGATAAGTAGAAACATATTTAAAGTTAAATGTTGGGCTTTTTCGCATAATATATTTCATTATGATTATAGAGATATCTAATCAGAAAGAGATAAAGTAACTCCACTGACAGTGTTTTTTTCTTTCAAAAGGCACATTGAGAGTCAGATCTATCATCAGGATTTATGAAGGGGCTGTGTGATGTAAATATTTGTATGGTTAGAAGTTATTATCTCTTAAGTGTTAAAGATTCTTAATTTTTCCCCTTTGAATTGATTCAGCTCCATGTACGAGGATACACCAGCTTAACACCAGAGGGAGCTGTGAAGACACTATCTCAACATCCAAACAGCTTAATAAGCTTAACAAGATGATGTAATATAATGGAATAAAACATGAAACAATGCTAGTAGGTTGAGCAGCCAAATGCAATTTATACCCTTCAAAGCAGATTTCTAGGATTCCAATTCAGGCAACTAAAATATGTTTTTACATCCTCAGGCCAGGGACATTACCTAAGCATATTTCCATAATGGAAATGCAGCAGAAACTGATAAAAAAAAGACTGTCACATGAGCTGGGAAGCATTACATAGCTTCATATTAAAAGTGGGCAGAGTAAAGATCAGAAATTTTCACCAAAAAGAAAAGACTTTTAAGTAAAAACTTCTACTTAAGTGGGCAACAAAGTAAATTAACAAAAAGAAATCAAGAATCTCCAACACATGCTCATTCTAGTACTTCTCTACTGAATAATGCAATAAAAGTAGAACAAGATCGTTACTTTTATTTAGTTAAACTTCAAATTAGTATTCTAATCAACTAATAATGACATTCAATGTGCTCCTCATTCCAAGTTAATAACCAAGTTTCACACAATATATCAAAGACCAAAAAACAAGCAGAATGGTTAGGCTAGTGTACTGTACCTTCATCAGCAGAAACTGCACATGCTGATAATAAGAACAGCAAGTAAAGGTTTTTTTATACATGTATTGGAGTAGATACTAATAACTACAATAGTCTAAGCCTATCGTTTTCAACTATTTGCTTTGTTCCTTTTAATTTGCACCAGCTTGTCAGAAACACACCACGGAAAACTAAGAAAATGATCGCGGTTCATCCCCTCATTGCAGCGATTCCAGTAACTAGGATGATATGTAACATAATACCAAGCTGAGGCTTTGGCATATACATCAGAAGCTTCAGTCTCAATTAAGCTTCCCTTTTCATTAAACAGAGACCTAGCCTCTTTTCGCAAGGATTTAATTGCCATTCCAATAGCATCAGGGTCCCTTCTCTTGTTGAAAGCTTTCGACATTTTCATTATGTTTCCACTGATAATTTCTGCTTCGGTTTTGATGCCGTAACAGTCCATAAGATTTCCGAGCTTGTAATCATAACTCTTTTTGTAACAGAAGGCATCATCTATGTACTCATTAAAGCCATCAACTTCCATCTCAGAATCATAACACTGATTCGCCATTTCCCAGGTAAATGTCTTGATATGGTTCGTATGAGGAGCAACGTCTCTCACTCCGCGGAATAACTTCCCAATCACACTCTTAGACTCATAGGTAGGTTTATCGGACTTTTCCATGAAGTCGGGATATTCCTTAACACGTATATTAGAAGGTATTTCAGCTGCTTTTCCAGTTTTTGCGTAATCCACTGCAATGGAGAAATTTTTAGCGAGTTCTAGACACGGCTTACTCATTGCTTTCCCAGGCTCCCTATCAGCAATTACAGCGTGAGCATTAGCAATGATTCCCAAGTTGTCATTTATAATGTAGTTGGCAAAATACTCCTCAACCTCCTGCATAAAGAAAATGAAATCTCTCAAAAAAGAGAAAATATAATGGCCAAGAAGATCTCATGTATAATTTTTCCACCACTCGAATGCAAGATAAGCACCAGTTCTAAGGTGGCTATTAAATGTATACAAATAACTCATTCACTTAAATATTTATTGAGCAGGAACATGAAACAAAAAACTTTTTAAATATAGATATATAATTCAAGGGGAACATCTAGAAACTAAGAGTATCCTCTATTCAACAAAGCCTCAATCCCCAAAAAAGAGGGGGCAGATTGATCAATAGTCATCCTCCACTACAAATGATTCTCAGTTACAACTTTGTCAAAAAATAAACGGGAAATTTCTAGAGCAGGAACATGGGAGTTCTATAGTTCGATAGTCTATGTTTATTACTACTTAAGTGTTGCGAAGAAAGGATGCATTTGATCACAGAATGAAGTGTCAGATAATCTAACAAGCAACCTTAGTTGACGATATAGAATTTCTAAAGTGTATTAAATATAGATATGTAATACCTCAATTGTAACATCGTGCTCCAGCTGCACACTTGCCTCCGACGTGTAGTCCATAGGTGGAATTTGGATACATGGAATTAAGTCTGGGTCCCAGCAGACAAAATAGACATCACCGTCCAAATCACTCCCCGAACATTCGTTGGGATGAGGTCTAAGATTGCAGTTCAGATACTGAAGTTAGTAGTAGTACATGTTTGCAAATTTATACTTTGCCAGAACTATCAACTAGTTTTATATTAATAGAATTGGAAAGAGCCCTAACAGCTATACAAAAGCGACTTATGAAAAGAGGTTAAATAGCAAGTCTTACCTGGCTCCCTTCTGTGGGAAAACTACACAATCTATCATGTGTGACAAAGCCGGTACATTCACAGCCATTAGAACGCGAACATCCCCCGGATGCAAACATGGACTTTTAGCAATTACCACTTTTCCCACCCAGACATGTTGCTGATTCGATTTAATACCGGAGTATTGCACGAATACTTGTCCGTAGTCCGATGTTCTGGTCTCATCCAAGCAGCCCATCATCAATCTTCCCATTGGAAGAAAGATTCTAGTTTTTGTACGCAATTCGACCAATTTTGATGCGCCTAAAGCTTGAAGCATCATACATAGGAACGGCTCAGCATCAGGCTTGTAGCAAGAGAGTATATCCTTTAAAACATCAGTGTCTCCTGAAAACATATCCAGTGCTTCCTCAACCCTTAACGGATCAGTTAACATCTCAATAGCTTGGTTTTGCTTTTTCTCAAAACAACAATCTGGAACACCAAGACATGACAAAAGTATAATTAACTGCCGATTGAGAAAGCAAGGCTGATACTTGCTATATGCAAGTACATCCAAGCCCGTATTGTCACACTCGTATTTATACATACTCTTCCGTAAAGATAATTTTTTTGTCGACTTGGGATCAAGTGCCACTACGCCCTTGTATCCGGCATAACGAATTTGGAAAGCAGAAGGAGTGCCATGGCAGCTACATTTTAAAGCTACTCTCTTAGCAAATGATTCTGATATCTTCCCGATTCCGTCGGAGAACAAATATTTGGTTCCTCTCGTTTCGACTTCAATATCAGCTATAATTTCCAATTCAGCCCTACTGACATTTAGGGTTTTAGTAGACGAGCCAAACGATTGACCCAATCTCGCGGCATACTTAGCCACATTCCGTATTCCTTGGAAATTGCCAATCCATTTTCTGACATCTGCAGCTTTAACATCATATTTTGAATCAAACATCCAACAGGAGCTTTCACGCAATTGACTGGAAGAGAACGCGAGGAACTCAAATCTGCTAGTGCCGATACTTATTCCGTTTCGAAGGACGGAAAGAATTCTATTGTAGATGGCAGTTCTCTCAGACGAAATACGAGAAGCTAAAACAGTTGAATACAACCTATCTAGCTCCTCGTCAACAAAAGATACGCGTACAAAATGGTCAGCTTTTGCTGAAAAATGCCGTAGCACACGATTTGACACATTTAGCTCCGGACCGCAAAAATACACCTTACAGGGACTGATATAAATCCTCCGCACATATACGAAACCGGTATCTGGAGATAGATGAAGTGACATTTGAGCGTCCTTATTAGGTTGATACTTTGAATGCTGCTCACTAATCCAGCTAAGAGGATTATAGCAACACTCTTTCTTGTAAAACAGTTTCTCAAAGGTCTGCTGTAAAAATTCAAAGCTAAGTTCAAATGAATTAATATGCTTGAAAAAGTTCGCATCTACTCTTACCAGGCACCCATTGTGCATTAACGAATTAACCTGATACACTATCTGAAATGGTATACATTCACCGGAGGGAGGAGTTACAATAGGAACCAAATCTTCATTGTCGGAAAAAGCTTCACCATGTTCCAACTCAATCTTTTCTTCAACTTCTTTACTCAAAACCGAGTTCTCCTCAAATTTCGGAAGTTGTAGACTTGCAGGAAACTCCAAATACAATGCTGTAGAGTGCCCAATAAGGCATAATGGAGTAAAATCAGTTGTTCGTACCCATTGATCATCATAGTCATCCATGATATAGTTGAAAAAAGGGCTCTCAAAAACATTAGAGGCTGTTTGTACAACCTTCTCATATATCCTGGGTGCTCCATATAACTGTGAAAAGAAACCACATTAGCAATATGCACATGAATAAAAAAACCGTGTATTAGTCAAGCAGCAAAAGACAAAACTACGAAAAAAAAATTGTTAAACGCATCAATTCAACCCAAAACTCTACCTTAATCCCAGACTAATTTTCCGGCTATGTACATTTTCTTTCTACATTTAAAGCAACGTTTAGCTGCATTTCAGCAAAAGATAACCGGAAAATGAGAAGGAAAGGTGAGAAAAGAATTTACGTAAGGAATAACTTTTGAGTAAAGCTACCTGAATTAGAAGAACTTTTTCAGATTGAAACTGATATATCTGCTTAATGTTGTCAAATGGAAGATCTAGCTTATAATCCCTTTCATCATGAGACAGAAAAAAAAGCATTTTTCCGAATCCAAATGAAAATTTCATTACAACATCTGCTTTCTTCCACAAAACACAGAACCTTTCTTTTGAAAGTTGACAGCCAAAGTGCAGGGTTACATTGTCCATGCGACAAAGCAGTGCTGTGGAGTTTGGTACAAAGTCTCTTTTTGCGGGTTGAACACGCATATTTGAGTCGCCATACCGAAGGCCAAACCGGGACATGTTAATAGTTTGTTCAGCAATTTTGGCATTTGAGAACATAACAAAAGCCTGTTTTGTTGTACTCGCAGCTCTCGTATCCCTAATCCTGATTGCGTAAACATTGTCTTTACCCACTTTATTTTCAAGAAATTCCTTCAGATTCTTTGCAGTGGTATTGGAAGGAAATCCAATCATATGAACTGTCCTGTCCATTTTAATCTTCCTAAATGAAACAGAGGTTAAAACATTTAGACATGTTAGCTTTATTCAAAAATAACACATTTTACTAATCAAACCACTATACTCAAGCATTATTTAATAAGAACACACTGTAATCAAGCATTATTCAAGAAACACACATTTTATAAATCATGCACTCTAATCCAACATCATTCCTTTTACAAATCATACATGAAGCATTATCCAAACAGAACCTACTTTACAAATTAAAGCATGGGAATCAAGCATTATTCAAGAAACACACAATTTATAAGTCATGCACTCTAATCCAACATCATTCCTTTTACAAATCATACATGAAGCATTATCCAAACAGTACCTACTTTACAAATCAAAGCATGGGAATCAAGAAACACACATTTTTTAAATCATGCACTCTAATCCAATATCATTCCTTTTACAAATCATACATGAAGCATTATCCAAACAGAACCTACTTTACAAATCAAAGCACGGGAATCAAGCATTATTCAAGAAACACACATTTTATAAATCATGCACTCTAATCCAACATCATTCGTTTTACAATTATATAAACAGAACATACTTTACAAATCAAACCACAGGAATAAGCATCATCCAAACAGAACATACTTTACAAATCAAACCACAGGAAAGAAACACACATTTTATAAATCATGCACTCTAATCCAACATCATTCATTTTACAAATCATACATGAAACTTTATCCAAACAGAACATACTTTACAAATCAAGTCAATAAAAAACACATTATACAAATTAATAATACCACTCTAATAAGTAATCAAGCATGCACGTTATTATTCGTACCACAATCAAGCATTATTGAACACAATGTACAAATGATACCACCGTAATCAAAGATTATTCAAAAAGAACATCGCATGAAAGATAATTCGTACCAGTAAAAGTGAATATCAGCTGTTCTACTGATGGAAACGGAAGAAAATAAAGAAAACTAGGTCACTCGGAGTTCTAGCGTCTATGAAGTAAGAAGTTGAAGAAATGCCAGGCTTGGTGCATGTTGTTTTTTTTACTTGAAGGTTCAAAATTGTAGTATACGCTTTTCTTTCTTTCTTTCATTCTTTTCTATTTCTTTTTAGATTATTTTTTCAGGTGGAGGGATCTTCATTATGTTTGAATTAGTTATTGTTTTTTTGGCTAAATCTATCTACAAGCCCCTATATTATATTATATTTTATTTTTGTTTTTCCAGTTCCAGTCTTTCTACTTATAACTTTTTTATCCTTCAATCACACAAAAGAACTTGAAAATTCAAAATTAAATAAATAGAGAGACTGAAAAAATAAAAAGATAATAGAAACACCTACTCAACAAAAATAATATAGCACAAGACCTTTGTATGAGTTTTACTTGTTTTTTTTTAATTTTAAGTAAAGTTGGCATAAAATATCAATTAAAGATAAGTTTATAATTTCATATTAAAATGACAAATATTTGTTAGTTTGGCTCATTTTAAACAGAAACATATGGATATATAAATAATACTAAGATGATTAAAAATTAATTGACAATTTAGAGGCGAATGGTTAAAACTTGTCAAAACATTATTTTTGAAAGTATTTTTATCCAAAACGCCTAATCTAAGTCACAAATTCAGTCTTATTTCACTTTTGCTCCCAGTTTTAAAGGACAATATAAATTGTTGTTGAATATCAAAAGTTGTATTCCGCAACTAAAAATGACCGTTTCCTAAACTATGTGAGCGAATTGTCAAAATATTAGACCATTCCCTTATAATTATCTTTTTAATTAAATTGAGCAATAGCTATAGCTACAAAATTGTAGTATTGACATTTTTTTTCCATTTAATCTCCCAAAAATATTAATTTCATAATATTACTAATAAAAAAAGTTGAAAAATAAATTCTTTTTATTTTTAGAAATTTCTTCAATTATAATCACGCCTGAAACTTTTGAAAAAATAGAATGTGGCTTAAGCCTTAAAGCATACATTTGTGTCAGCTTAGAAAGTGGCTCATTAATATTGCAAAATAAATATTCCTTTCACCCTTCAAATTTGGCACAAAATATTAAAAATGTTAATCGTGAAAGTTTTTACACAAACACTTGCAATTTGATAACTGAAGGTGTTTAATTGATAAATTGCGGGTGATAAATTATGTGCCTAAGCTACCGAGTTGAAATGATCTTTTGTTGCTATTCCTTGAAAGCAGAGTTGCAAAATCTTTCAAAATCTATTATCAAATTTATCCTTCATCTCAATCATGTGGAAATTCCTTTAACTTTGCGATTAATCTCTTTAATAGATAACGATGGACAGGATTATGTTTTGCTTTGATATTAGAAAGCTCAAAGATAGTTGAAGCAAAACTTACCTTAAGGTCCCTGCACTTTACATTATTTTTATTTCATTTCTAAGACTTTTGTTTTCCTTTACTTGGTTTTCATAATTTAAAATACAGTTTTTTGAAGAACAAAAATGAAAAATTATGGTGCATTTTCAGAGTTTAAATAAAACTGTTTTCAAAAGTACAAGTTCTAAATAAACAAGTAGTTTTGAAAGTACAGTAACCTATTCATCAAAAAAAAGAAAAGAGTACAGTAACCTAAGTAAAGATAAGCGCAAAAACCTTACAATAAATTGAGCCCAACACGACTTCTATGGCTCAAATCAAAGTTATAGCAAACGTGTGAGCTCTTGTTTGGGACATCATATCTTTGAGTAAGACAATAATATTGCATTCCTCAAGGCAAGTGACATCACCTGTTATTAGCTTGGGTGACATCACCTGTTATTAGCTTGGGTGACATCACCTGTTTTATTAGAGGTAAAGAAAAATTGTTGTATATTTTCGCCACTCACCAATTTTAAAAGTTTGAATTTCACTTCTCAGTGCTTTATAAATTTATAAAACACTATTATTTCTATTTTCAACAATTTTTTTTTTATTTCCAATAGTTCTTTTTTTTATTTCTCCAGTACCTACAAATGTTTTTGTTTCTCTTAAAAGCTATTTTTTGACTCTTTATAAAAAAATGAGTTTATATATTCGTTTTAATGATATATATTATTTCATTTATTAAAATTCATAAAGTTCAAATTGTCATGTATATAATTTAATTAATTTGTAGATTATATTTTAAAATTATTTAAAGATAAAAGTATAAAAATAAATAAAAATATAGTATTAACATCACAGTTTTTAATGTTTAATTTTTTTAAAAAAAAAAATTGAAATAGCTACAAATTATATTCAATTTCTATAACTAAAATATTATAAAATTAAATAGATATCAATATTCTTAAATTGGTTATTATTTATAGTAAATGTTATATATTATTTGAAACATTAATTAAATATGCCAATTATACTATACATGAATTCTAAGAGTCAAACGATATAGAGATAAAACGACACAAATGATAGACCAAAATGCATGATTGAATGTATAAATTGACAGAACGACATCAAGCCAGCAAATAAAAACAGCAAAAATTTTAGTTGTACTTATCTTTAGCCTAATATGATCAAAAAAGATGGAAAAGTAATAGTTAAACCTTTAATCCCTTTTACTTTTCTATCTTTTTTATCCTGCTGAGGCTAACTATTACTTTTTTTTATCTAATCCTAATAAATATAGCTTTTTATAATAAATAAAATAAAAATTTAGAATGAATTTTTTTCTAATTTTCTTATTTTCTACAGTTACTTTTAAATTTTAGTGGAATTTAATTCTACTACTATCTAAGCACCATGAGATCTATTACAATTTTAATATCCAAATTTTTTGTTTGAATAATTAAATTATATATTTTGTTTTGTTTTTTGCGTCTATAAAATCTTCTAAAAAAACAATTAATTATGGTGAATAATATAATTATATTTTATAAAATGTTATTTGTTTTTTTTTCAATAATTACATTCTTAATAAATTTGAAAAGTCTATTAGTTTATTTCCATTAAAACAATAAACCTAAATTACAAAAAAAAAAAATTATTTTAGCAATAAAAACATTATTAAATTATAATAACAATAGATATTAAAATTTTCCGCTGCATCGCGTGGTTGATATGCTAGTATAGCATGAATTGGAAGGCATGATTAGATCCAGCCACGGTTCAATAACCACTGGTTTGATTTAAGAATAATGTGAACCAGCTCTAAACTGCATCTTAGCGGTCTAAGTCACTTTAAACTGAAAAGTTCAGTTAACGGTTCCGGCAAATTTTTTTAAAAAAGTAAACTAAAACAATTGTAAATTAAATAGGAGTAAATTATTTTAAGGCCCCTCATGTTTGACATAATTCATAATTTAGCCCCTCTTGTTTGAAAGTTAAACGATAAGACTCCTCACTTTTGGTTCTGTCAACAGTTTAGTCCCTCCGTCCATTTTTGGCGCTAGTCAACGAAGCAAAAGATTTAGGGATATTTTAATTTTTAAATATAAGGGACGGAATTTTTGACAAAAATAAAAGTGAGGGGTTAAATCGTTGAGAAAAATAAAAATGGAAGACCGTATAGTTTCGTTGACTAACACTAAAAATGAATGGAAGGACTAAATCGTTGACATAAATAAAATTGAGGGGCCATATAATTTTATTTTCAGATAAGAGGAATTAACGTGTGAATTATATCAAATATGAGGGTGTCAAAATAGTATTTCATGTCGAGGAGTTTCAACTTCCAACTTTAAAAACTTAGAACAGTTACATGTTTAAACTATTTAACCCAGCTTCTATCTATCCCAAACCAACTTCATCATCACCTTCTTTTGATCACCGCCAAAAACTACGAAACAAATTGTATAGTCACCGCCACTGAATTAAAGCTCTGCTCCTTCAACTTCATAAACACGACATCAACCAGCTCAATGACTTCAGTTCCAAAGCCATTGATATTTCTTCGACCATCTTCCAAGGCATTTGTGAATATATGGCGGATTCAATTGAATTTCTTTGATTGCATAAATTGCTGGCTGACATATTGAGTATTTTGGCATGGACCATGTCAGCTGAGGGAGAACAGGTATGGTTGTTTGTTTATGATTTTAAGTTTATGTTTGTACTCTTATAGCCTCTCTTCTTCTATTTCGTCATTTTTTTTCTCATTCTATTGTTATTCTCTTTATCTAGCACTTACAAGATTTATTGGTTAAATTTTTTGGTAGGTTATTAACCAGTTTAATCTGAGCCAAATTTTAGGAGAGCTTAAAGTACCGGTTGATGGGTTCTGAAAGTGATATTGGTTCATGGGGGCATGAAATCTTAGATGAGCATCAATTCCTTGATAACATAGAAGAAGTATCAATTTTTTATTTCAGGAGTAAATTCCAAGTATCATAGCCTTGGTGGCAGAATTTTATTATAAATGATGACGAAACACATCATTTAATTTTGTGTTGTCTCCAACAACGACTATATAATATAACAATACACAGTAAAAAAAACTATTAAATGAAATCAATAAAATACAAAACTTTTTGCCCCATTAAAATCATGTCAAAATTAATACCAACTCTCCCTTTTATTATATGGACCAGTTTGCTGATTCACACAGATACAAATGTATAAAAATTGTGTGATTCCTGAGGTGGTGATGCACTACAGCTACAGCAACATTCAATGGTCAGGCTAAGGGTTTTTCTTGGTCCATAATTATAGTAAGTATATTTTAAAAATATTCCGGTTAATTAATTGGATAATCTTACTTTAGAAACAATCTTTAACTTTATTTGCTCTGTTTATTCATTTTTCATAAATTTTATTTTATTTTAATTTTTATATTAAATAATTAAAATAATTAGATATAAAAAATTATGAAACTACCCGAATTAACAAAAAAATTTAGAAATATATTGAAAAAGGATTCGAAATTTCCCGAGATACCGAAAAAATGTTAATACTAAAAATTTATGTTCAAACATTAATCGGAAAGCCGTAAGTACAAGTCGGGTAGACCCCAATGACCAACAAAGATTCAATCAATTCAAGACCATTAAGGAAAAGCATTACAATAATGGATGTTTGATGGCCAGTAGAGAGGTTCATAAATATCAATGCTGAAGATGTGACTCTGCCTTTAGCAGCATTGCAAGCTTAATTACGAGGCTAAATCAACAAATGACTTTCAATTCCCATGATAAGTAGAAACATATTTAAAGTTAAATGCTGGGCTTTTTCGCATAATATATTTCATTATGATTATAGAGATATCTAATCAGAAAGAGATAAAGTAACTCCACTGACAGTGTTTTTTTCTTTCAAAAGGCACATTGAGAGTCAGATCTATCATCAGGATTTATGAAGGGGCTGTGTGATGTAAATATTTGTATGGTTAGAAGTTATTATCTCTTAAGTGTTAAAGATTCTTAATTTTTCCCCTTTGAATTGATTCAGCTCCATGTACGAGGATGCACCAGCTTAACACCAGAGGGAGCTGTGAAGACACTATCTCAACATCCAAACAGCTTAATAAGCTTAACAAGATGATGTAATATAATGGAATAAAACATGAAACAATGCTAGTAGGTTGAGCAGCCAAATGCAATTTATACCCTTCAAAGCAGATTTCTAGGATTCCAATTCAGGCAACTAAAATATGTTTTTACATCCTCAGGCCAGGGACATTACCTAAGCATATTTCCATAATGGAAATGCAGCAGAAACTGATAAAAAAAAGACTGTCACATGAGCTGGGAAGCATTACATAGCTTCATATTAAAAGTGGGCAGAGTAAAGATCAGAAATTTTCACCAAAAAGAAAAGACTTTTAAGTAAAAACTTCTACTTAAGTGGGCAACAAAGTAAATTAACAAAAAGAAATCAAGAATCTCCAACACATGCTCATTCTAGTACTTCTCTACTGAATAATGCAATAAAAGTAGAACAAGATCGTTACTTTTATTTAGTTAAACTTCAAATTAGTATTCTAATCAACTAATAATGACATTCAATGTGCTCCTCATTCCAAGTTAATAACCAAGTTTCACACAATATATCAAAGACCAAAAAACAAGCAGAATGGTTAGGCTAGTGTACTGTACCTTCATCAGCAGAAACTGCACATGCTGATAATAAGAACAGCAAGTAAAGGTTTTTTTATACATGTATTGGAGTAGATACTAATAACTACAATAGTCTAAGCCTATCGTTTTCAACTATTTGCTTTGTTCCTTTTAATTTGCACCAGCTTGTCAGAAACACACCACGGAAAACTAAGAAAATGATCGCGGTTCATCCCCTCATTGCAGCGATTCCAGTAATTAGGATGATATGTAACATAATACCAAGCTGAGGCTTTGGCATATACATCAGAAGCTTCAGTCTCAATTAAGCTTCCCTTTTCATTAAACAGAGACCTAGCCTCTTTTCGCAAGGATTTAATTGCCATTCCAATAGCATCAGGGTCCCTTCTCTTGTTGAAAGCTTTCGACATTTTCATTATGTTTCCACTGATAATTTCTGCTTCGGTTTTGATGCCGTAACAGTCCATAAGATTTCCGAGCTTGTAATCATAACTCTTTTTGTAACAGAAGGCATCATCTATGTACTCATTAAAGCCATCAACTTCCATCTCGGAATCATAACACTGATTCGCCATTTCCCAGGTAAATGTCTTGATATGGTTCGTATGAGGAGCAACGTCTCTCACTCCGCGGAATAACTTCCCAATCACACTCTTAGACTCATAGGTAGGTTTATCGGACTTTTCCATGAAGTCGGGATATTCCTTAACACGTATATTAGAAGGTATTTCAGCTGCTTTTCCAGTTTTTGCGTAATCCACTGCAATGGAGAAATTTTTAGCGAGTTCTAGACACGGCTTACTCATTGCTTTCCCAGGCTCCCTATCAGCAATTACAGCGTGAGCATTAGCAATGATTCCCAAGTTGTCATTTATAATGTAGTTGGCAAAATACTCCTCAACCTCCTGCATAAAGAAAATGAAATCTCTCAAAAAAGAGAAAATATAATGGCCAAGAAGATCTCATGTATAATTTTTCCACCACTCGAATGCAAGATAAGCACCAGTTCTAAGGTGGCTATTAAATGTATACAAATAACTCATTCACTTAAATATTTATTGAGCAGGAACATGAAACAAAAAACTTTTTAAATATAGATATATAATTCAAGGGGAACATCTAGAAACTAAGAGTATCCTCTATTCAACAAAGCCTCAATCCCCAAAAAAGAGGGGGCAGATTGATCAATAGTCATCCTCCACTACAAATGATTCTCAGTTACAACTTTGTCAAAAAATAAACGGGAAATTTCTAGAGCAGGAACATGGGAGTTCTATAGTTCGATAGTCTATGTTTATTACTACTTAAGTGTTGCGAAGAAAGGATGCATTTGATCACAGAATGAAGTGTCAGATAATCTAACAAGCAACCTTAGTTGGCGATATAGAATTTCTAAAGTGTATTAAATATAGATATGTAATACCTCAATTGTAACATCGTGCTCCAGCTGCACACTTGCCTCCGACGTGTAGTCCATAGGTGGAATTTGGATACATGGAATTAAGTCTGGGTCCCAGCAGACAAAATAGACATCACCGTCCAAATCACTCCCCGAACATTCGTTGGGATGAGGTCTAAGATTGCAGTTCAGATACTGAAGTTAGTAGTAGTACATGTTTGCAAATTTATACTTTGCCAGAACTATCAACTAGTTTTATATTAATAGAATTGGAAAGAGCCCTAACAGCTATACAAAAGCGACTTATGAAAAGAGGTTAAATAGCAAGTCTTACCTGGCTCCCTTCTGTGGGAAAACTACACAATCTATCATGTGTGACAAAGCCGGTACATTCACAGCCATTAGAACGCGAACATCCCCCGGATGCAAATTAACATGGACTTTTAGCAATTACCACTTTTCCCACCCAGACATGTTGCTGATTCGATTTAATACCGGAGTATTGCACGAATACTTGTCCGTAGTCCAATGTTCTGGTCTCATCCAAGCAGCCCATCATCAATCTTCCCATTGGAAGAAAGATTCTAGTTTTTGTACGCAATTCGACCAATTTTGATGCGCCTAAAGCTTGAAGCATCATACATAGGAACGGCTCAGCATCAGGCTTGTAGCAAGAGAGTATATCCTTTAAAACATCAGTGTCTCCTGAAAACATATCCAGTGCTTCCTCAACCCTTAACGGATCAGTTAACATCTCAATAGCTTGGTTTTGCTTTTTCTCAAAACAACAATCTGGAACACCAAGACATGACAAAAGTATAATTAACTGCCGATTGAGAAAGCAAGGCTGATACTTGCTATATGCAAGTACATCCAAGCCCGTATTGTCACACTCGTATTTATACATACTCTTCCGTAAAGATAATTTTTTTGTCGACTTGGGATCAAGTGCCACTACGCCCTTGTATCCGGCATAACGAATTTGGAAAGCAGAAGGAGTGCCATGGCAGCTACATTTTAAAGCTACTCTCTTAGCAAATGATTCTGATATCTTCCCGATTCCGTCGGAGAACAAATATTTGGTTCCTCTCGTTTCGACTTCAATATCAGCTATAATTTCCAATTCAGCCCTACTGACATTTAGGGTTTTAGTAGACGAGCCAAACGATTGACCCAATCTCGCGGCATACTTAGCCACATTCCGTATTCCTTGGAAATTGCCAATCCATTTTCTGACATCTGCAGCTTTAACATCATATTTTGAATCAAACATCCAACAGGAGCTTTCACGCAATTGACTGGAAGAGAACGCGAGGAACTCAAATCTGCTAGTGCCGATACTTATTCCGTTTCGAAGGACGGAAAGAATTCTATTGTAGATGGCAGTTCTCTCAGACGAAATACGAGAAGCTAAAACAGTTGAATACAACCTATCTAGCTCCTCGTCAACAAAAGATACGCGTACAAAATGGTCAGCTTTTGCTGAAAAATGCCGTAGCACACGATTTGACACATTTAGCTCCGGACCGCAAAAATACACCTTACAGGGACTGATATAAATCCTCCGCACATATACAAAACCGGTATCTGGAGATAGATGAAGTGACATTTGAGCGTCCTTATTAGGTTGATACTTTGAATGCTGCTCACTAATCCAGCTAAGAGGATTATAGCAACACTCTTTCTTGTAAAACAGTTTCTCAAAGGTCTGCTGTAAAAATTCAAAGCTAAGTTCAAATGAATTAATATGCTTGAAAAAGTTCGCATCTACTCTTACCAGGCACCCATTGTGCATTAACGAATTAACCTGATACACTATCTGAAATGGTATACATTCACCGGAGGGAGGAGTTACAATAGGAACCAAATCTTCATTGTCGGAAAAAGCTTCACCATGTTCCAACTCAATCTTTTCTTCAACTTCTTTACTCAAAAACGAGTTCTCCTCAAATTTCGGAAGTTGTAGACTTGCAGGAAACTCCAAATACAATGCTGTAGAGTGCCCAATAAGGCATAATGGAGTAAAATCAGTTGTTCGTACCCATTGATCATCATAGTCATCCATGATATAGTTGAAAAAAGGGCTCTCAAAAACATTAGAGGCTGTTTGTACAACCTTCTCATATATCCTGGGTGCTCCATATAACTGTGAAAAGAAACCACATTAGCAATATGCACATGAATAAAAAAACCGTGTATTAGTCAAGCAGCAAAAGACAAAACTACGAAAAAAAAATTGTTAAACGCATCAATTCAACCCAAAACTCTACCTTAATCCCAGACTAATTTTCCGGCTATGTACATTTTCTTTCTACATTTAAAGCAACGTTTAGCTGCATTTCAGCAAAAGATAACCGGAAAATGAGAAGGAAAGGTGAGAAAAGAATTTACGTAAGGAATAACTTTTGAGTAAAGCTACCTGAATTAGAAGAACTTTTTCAGATTGAAACTGATATATCTGCTTAATGTTGTCAAATGGAAGATCTAGCTTATAATCCCTTTCATCATGAGACAGAAAAAAAAGCATTTTTCCGAATCCAAATGAAAATTTCATTACAACATCTGCTTTCTTCCACAAAACACAGAACCTTTCTTTTGAAAGTTGACAGCCAAAGTGCAGGGTTACATTGTCCATGCGACAAAGCAGTGCTGTGGAGTTTGGTACAAAGTCTCTTTTTGCGGGTTGAACACGCATATTTGAGTCGCCATACCGAAGGCCAAACCGGGACATGTTAATAGTTTGTTCAGCAATTTTGGCATTTGAGAACATAACAAAAGCCTGTTTTGTTGTACTCGCAGCTCTCGTATCCCTAATCCTGATTGCGTAAACATTGTCTTTACCCACTTTATTTTCAAGAAATTCCTTCAGATTCTTTGCAGTGGTATTGGAAGGAAATCCAATCATATGAACTGTCCTGTCCATTTTAATCTTCCTAAATGAAACAGAGGTTAAAACATTTAGACATGTTAGCTTTATTCAAAAATAACACATTTTACTAATCAAACCACTATACTCAAGCATTATTTAATAAGAACACACTGTAATCAAGCATTATTCAAGAAACACACATTTTATAAATCATGCACTCTAATCCAACATCATTCCTTTTACAAATCATACATGAAGCATTATCCAAACAGAACCTACTTTACAAATTAAAGCATGGGAATCAAGCATTATTCAAGAAACACACAATTTATAAGTCATGCACTCTAATCCAACATCATTCCTTTTACAAATCATACATGAAGCATTATCCAAACAGTACCTACTTTACAAATCAAAGCATGGGAATCAAGAAACACACATTTTTTAAATCATGCACTCTAATCCAATATCATTCCTTTTACAAATCATACATGAAGCATTATCCAAACAGAACCTACTTTACAAATCAAAGCACGGGAATCAAGCATTATTCAAGAAACACACATTTTATAAATCATGCACTCTAATCCAACATCATTCGTTTTACAATTATATAAACAGAACATACTTTACAAATCAAACCACAGGAATAAGCATCATCCAAACAGAACATACTTTACAAATCAAACCACAGGAAAGAAACACACATTTTATAAATCATGCACTCTAATCCAACATCATTCATTTTACAAATCATACATGAAACTTTATCCAAACAGAACATACTTTACAAATCAAGTCAATAAAAAACACATTATACAAATTAATAATACCACTCTAATAAGTAATCAAGCATGCACGTTATTATTCGTACCACAATCAAGCATTATTGAACACAATGTACAAATGATACCACCGTAATCAAAGATTATTCAAAAAGAACATCGCATGAAAGATAATTCGTACCAGTAAAAGTGAATATCAGCTGTTCTACTGATGGAAACGGAAGAAAATAAAGAAAACTAGGTCACTCGGAGTTCTAGCGTCTATGAAGTAAGAAGTTGAAGAAATGCCAGGCTTGGTGCATGTTGTTTTTTTTACTTGAAGGTTCAAAATTGTAGTATACGCTTTTCTTTCTTTCTTTCATTCTTTTCTATTTCTTTTTAGATTATTTTTTCAGGTGGAGGGATCTTCATTATGTTTGAATTAGTTATTGTTTTTTTGGCTAAATCTATCTACAAGCCCCTATATTATATTATATTTTATTTTTGTTTTTCCAGTTCCAGTCTTTCTACTTATAACTTTTTTATCCTTCAATCACACAAAAGAACTTGAAAATTCAAAATTAAATAAATAGAGAGACTGGAAAAATAAAAAGATAATAGAAACACCTACTCAACAAAAATAATATAGCACAAGACCTTTGTATGAGTTTTACTTGTTTTTTTTTAATTTTAAGTAAAGTTGGCATAAAATATCAATTAAAGATAAGTTTATAATTTCATATTAAAATGACAAATATTTGTTAGTTTGGCTCATTTTAAACAGAAACATATGGATATATAAATAATACTAAGATGATTAAAAATTAATTGACAATTTAGAGGCGAATGGTTAAAACTTGTCAAAACATTATTTTTGAAAGTATTTTTATCCAAAACGCCTAATCTAAGTCACAAATTCAGTCTTATTTCACTTTTGCTCCCAGTTTTAAAGGACAATATAAATTGTTGTTGAATATCAAAAGTTGTATTCCGCAACTAAAAATGACCGTTTCCTAAACTATGTGAGCGAATTGTCAAAATATTAGACCATTCCCTTATAATTATCTTTTTAATTAAATTGAGCAATAGCTATAGCTACAAAATTGTAGTATTGACATTTTTTTTCCATTTAATCTCCCAAAAATATTAATTTCATAATATTACTAATAAAAAAAGTTGAAAAATAAATTCTTTTTATTTTTAGAAATTTCTTCAATTATAATCACGCCTGAAACTTTTGAAAAAATAGAATGTGGCTTAAGCCTTAAAGCATACATTTGTGTCAGCTTAGAAAGTGGCTCATTAATATTGCAAAATAAATATTCCTTTCACCCTTCAAATTTGGCACAAAATATTAAAAATGTTAATCGTGAAAGTTTTTACACAAACACTTGCAATTTGATAACTGAAGGTGTTTAATTGATAAATTGCGGGTGATAAATTATGTGCCTAAGCTACCGAGTTGAAATGATCTTTTGTTGCTATTCCTTGAAAGCAGAGTTGCAAAATCTTTCAAAATCTATTATCAAATTTATCCTTCATCTCAATCATGTGGAAATTCCTTTAACTTTGCGATTAATCTCTTTAATAGATAACGATGGACAGGATTATGTTTTGCTTTGATATTAGAAAGCTCAAAGATAGTTGAAGCAAAACTTACCTTAAGGTCCCTGCACTTTACATTATTTTTATTTCATTTCTAAGACTTTTGTTTTCCTTTACTTGGTTTTCATAATTTAAAATACAGTTTTTTGAAGAACAAAAATGAAAAATTATGGTGCATTTTCAGAGTTTAAATAAAACTGTTTTCAAAAGTACAAGTTCTAAATAAACAAGTAGTTTTGAAAGTACAGTAACCTATTCATCAAAAAAAAGAAAAGAGTACAGTAACCTAAGTAAAGATAAGCGCAAAAACCTTACAATAAATTGAGCCCAACACGACTTCTATGGCTCAAATCAAAGTTATAGCAAACGTGTGAGCTCTTGTTTGGGACATCATATCTTTGAGTAAGACAATAATATTGCATTCCTCAAGGCAAGTGACATCACCTGTTATTAGCTTGGGTGACATCACCTGTTATTAGCTTGGGTGACATCACCTGTTTTATTAGAGGTAAAGAAAAATTGTTGTATATTTTCGCCACTCACCAATTTTAAAAGTTTGAATTTCACTTCTCAGTGCTTTATAAATTTATAAAACACTATTATTTCTATTTTCAACAATTTTTTTTTATTTCCAATAGTTCTTTTTTTTATTTCTCCAGTACCTACAAATGTTTTTGTTTCTCTTAAAAGCTATTTTTTGACTCTTTATAAAAAAATGAGTTTATATATTCGTTTTAATGATATATATTATTTCATTTATTAAAATTCATAAAGTTCAAATTGTCATGTATATAATTTAATTAATTTGTAGATTATATTTTAAAATTATTTAAAGATAAAAGTATAAAAATAAATAAAAATATAGTATTAACATCACAGTTTTTAATGTTTAATTTTTTTAAAAAAAAATTGAAATAGCTACAAATTATATTCAATTTCTATAACTAAAATATTATAAAATTAAATAGATATCAATATTCTTAAATTGGTTATTATTTATAGTAAATGTTATATATTATTTGAAACATTAATTAAATATGCCAATTATACTATACATGAATTCAAAGAGTCAAACGATATAGAGATAAAACGACACAAATGATAGACCAAAATGCATGATTGAATGTATAAATTGACAGAACGACATCAAGCCAGCAAATAAAAACAGCAAAAAATTTAGTTGTACTTATCTTTAGCCTAATATGATCAAAAAAGATGGAAAAGTAATAGTTAAACCTTTAATCCCTTTTACTTTTCTATCTTTTTTATCCTGCTGAGGCTAACTATTACTTTTTTTTATCTAATCCTAATAAATATAGCTTTTTATAATAAATAAAATAAAAATTTAGAATGAATTTTTTTCTAATTTTCTTATTTTCTACAGTTACTTTTAAATTTTAGTGGAATTTAATTCTACTACTATCTAAGCACCATGAGATCTATTACAATTTTAATATCAAAATTTTTTGTTTGAATAATTAAATTATATATTTTGTTTTGTTTTTTGCGTCTATAAAATCTTCTAAAAAAACAATTAATTATGGTGAATAATATAATTATATTTTATAAAATGTTATTTGTTTTTTTTTCAATAATTACATTCTTAATAAATTTGAAAAGTCTATTAGTTTATTTCCATTAAAACAATAAACCTAAATTACAAAAAAAAAAATTATTTTAGCAATAAAAACATTATTAAATTATAATAACAATAGATATTAAAATTTTCCGCTGCATCGCGTGGTTGATATGCTAGTATAGCATGAATTGGAAGGCATGATTAGATCCAGCCACGGTTCAATAACCACTGGTTTGATTTAAGAATAATGTGAACCAGCTCTAAACTGCATCATAGCGGTCTAAGTCACTTTAAACTGAAAAGTCCAGTTAACGGTTCCGGCAAATTTTTTAAAAAAAGTAAACTAAAACAATTGTAAATTAAATAGGAGTAAATTATTTTAAGGCCCCTCATGTTTGACATAATTCATAATTTAGCCCCTCTTGTTTGAAAGTTAAACGATAAGACTCCTCACTTTTGGTTCTGTCAACAGTTTAGTCCCTCCGTCCATTTTTGGCGCTAGTCAACGAAGCAAAAGATTTAGGGATATTTTAATTTTTAAATATAAGGGACGGAATTTTTGACAAAAATAAAAGTGAGGGGTTAAATCGTTGAGAAAAATAAAAATGGAAGACCGTATAGTTTCGTTGACTAACACTAAAAATGAATGGAAGGACTAAATCGTTGACATAAATAAAATTGAGGGGCCATATAATTTTATTTTCAGATAAGAGGAATTAACGTGTGAATTATATCAAATATGAGGGTGTCAAAATAGTATTTCATGTCGAGGAGTTTCAACTTCCAACTTTAAAAACTTAGAACAGTTACATGTTTAAACTATTTAACCCAGCTTCTATCTATCCCAAACCAACTTCATCATCACCTTCTTTTGATCACCGCCAAAAACTACGAAACAAATTGTATAGTCACCGCCACTGAATTAAAGCTCTGCTCCTTCAACTTCATAAACACGACATCAACCAGCTCAATGACTTCAGTTCCAAAGCCATTGATATTTCTTCGACCATCTTCCAAGGCATTTGTGAATATATGGCGGATTCAATTGAATTTCTTTGATTGCATAAATTGCTGGCTGACATATTGAGTATTTTGGCATGGACCATGTCAGCTGAGGGAGAACAGGTATGGTTGTTTGTTAATGATTTTAAGTTTATGTTTGTACTCTTATAGCCTCTCTTCTTCTATTTCGTCATTTTTTTTCTCATTCTATTGTTATTCTCTTTATCTAGCACTTACAAGATTTATTGGTTAAATTTTTTGGTAGGTTATTAACCAGTTTAATCTGAGCCAAATTTTAGGAGAGCTTAAAGTACCGGTTGATGGGTTCTGAAAGTGATATTGGTTCATGGGGGCATGAAATCTTAGATGAGCATCAATTCATTGATAACATAGAAGAAGTATCAATTTTTTATTTTAGGAGTAAATTCCAAGTATCATAGCCTTGGTGGCAGAATTTTATTATAAATGATGACGAAACACATCATTTAATTTTGTGTTGTCTCCAACAACGACTATATAATATAACAATACACAGTAAAAAAAACTATTAAATGAAATCAATAAAATACAAAACTTTTTGCCCCATTAAAATCATGTCAAAATTAATACCAACTCTCCCTTTTATTATATGGACCAGTTTGCTGATTCACACAGATACAGATGTATAAAAATTGTGTGATTCCTGAGGTGGTGATGCACTACAGCTACAGCAACATTCAATGGTCAGGCTAAGGGTTTTTCTTGGTCCATAATTATAGTAAGTATATTTTAAAAATATTCCGGTTAATTAATTGGATAATCTTACTTTAGAAACAATCTTTAACTTTATTTCCTATGTTTATTCATTTTTCATAAATTTTATTTTATTTAATTTTTATATTAAATAATTAAAATAATTAGATATAAAAAATTATGAAACTACCCGAATTAACAAAAAAAATTAGAAATATATTGAAAAAGGATTCGAAATTTCCCGAGATACCGAAAAAATGTTAATACTAAAAATTTATGTTCAAACATTAATCGGAAAGCCGTAAGTACAAGTCGGGTAGACCCCAATGACCAACAAAGATTCAATCAATTCAAGACCATTAAGGAAAAGCATTACAATAATTGATGTTTGATGGCCAGTAGAGAGGTTCATAAATATCAATGTTGAAGATGTGACTCTGCCTTTAGCAGCATTGCAAGCTTAATTACGAGGCTAAATCAACAAATGACTTTCAATTCCCATGATAAGTAGAAACATATTTAAAGTTAAATGCTGGGCTTTTTCGCATAATATATTTCATTATGATTATAGAGATATCTAATCAGAAAGAGATAAAGTAACTCCACTGACAGTGTTTTTTTCTTTCAAAAGGCACATTGAGAGTCAGATCTATCATCAGGATTTATGAAGGGGCTGTGTGATGTAAATATTTGTATGGTTAGAAGTTATTATCTCTTAAGTGTTAAAGATTCTTAATTTTTCCCCTTTGAATTGATTCAGCTCCATGTACGAGGATGCACCAGCTTAACACCAGAGGGAGCTGTGAAGACACTATCTCAACATCCAAACAGCTTAATAAGCTTAACAAGATGATGCAATATAATGGAATAAAACATGAAACAATGCTAGTAGGTTGAGCAGCCAAATGCAATTTATACCCTTCAAAGCAGATTTCTAGGATTCCAATTCAGGCAACTAAAATATGTTTTTACATCCTCAGGCCAGGGACATTACCTAAGCATATTTCCATAATGGAAATGCAGCAGAAACTGATAAAAAAAAGACTGTCACATGAGCTGGGAAGCATTACATAGCTTCATATTAAAAGTGGGCAGAGTAAAGATCAGAAATTTTCACCAAAAAGAAAAGACTTTTAAGTAAAAACTTCTACTTAAGTGGGCAACAAAGTAAATTAACAAAAAGAAATCAAGAATCTCCAACACATGCTCATTCTAGTACTTCTCTACTGAATAATGCAATAAAAGTAGAACAAGATCGTTACTTTTATTTAGTTAAACTTCAAATTAGTATTCTAATCAACTAATAATGACATTCAATGTGCTCCTCATTCCAAGTTAATAACCAAGTTTCACACAATATATCAAAGACCAAAAAACAAGCAGAATGGTTAGGCTAGTGTACTGTACCTTCATCAGCAGAAACTGCACATGCTGATAATAAGAACAGCAAGTAAAGGTTTTTTTATACATGTATTGGAGTAGATACTAATAACTACAATAGTCTAAGCCTATCGTTTTCAACTATTTGCTTTGTTCCTTTTAATTTGCACCAGCTTGTCAGAAACACACCACGGAAAACTAAGAAAATGATCGCGGTTCATCCCCTCATTGCAGCGATTCCAGTAATTAGGATGATATGTAACATAATACCAAGCTGAGGCTTTGGCATATACATCAGAAGCTTCAGTCTCAATTAAGCTTCCCTTTTCATTAAACAGAGACCTAGCCTCTTTTCGCAAGGATTTAATTGCCATTCCAATAGCATCAGGGTCCCTTCTCTTGTTGAAAGCTTTCGACATTTTCATTATGTTTCCACTGATAATTTCTGCTTCGGTTTTGATGCCGTAACAGTCCATAAGATTTCCGAGCTTGTAATCATAACTCTTTTTGTAACAGAAGGCATCATCTATGTACTCATTAAAGCCATCAACTTCCATCTCGGAATCATAACACTGATTCGCCATTTCCCAGGTAAATGTCTTGATATGGTTCGTATGAGGAGCAACGTCTCTCACTCCGCGGAATAACTTCCCAATCACACTCTTAGACTCATAGGTAGGTTTATCGGACTTTTCCATGAAGTCGGGATATTCCTTAACACGTATATTAGAAGGTATTTCAGCTGCTTTTCCAGTTTTTGCGTAATCCACTGCAATGGAGAAATTTTTAGCGAGTTCTAGACACGGCTTACTCATTGCTTTCCCAGGCTCCCTATCAGCAATTACAGCGTGAGCATTAGCAATGATTCCCAAGTTGTCATTTATAATGTAGTTGGCAAAATACTCCTCAACCTCCTGCATAAAGAAAATGAAATCTCTCAAAAAAGAGAAAATATAATGGCCAAGAAGATCTCATGTATAATTTTTCCACCACTCGAATGCAAGATAAGCACCAGTTCTAAGGTGGCTATTAAATGTATACAAATAACTCATTCACTTAAATATTTATTGAGCAGGAACATGAAACAAAAAACTTTTTAAATATAGATATATAATTCAAGGGGAACATCTAGAAACTAAGAGTATCCTCTATTCAACAAAGCCTCAATCCCCAAAAAAGAGGGGGCAGATTGATCAATAGTCATCCTCCACTACAAATGATTCTCAGTTACAACTTTGTCAAAAAATAAACGGGAAATTTCTAGAGCAGGAACATGGGAGTTCTATAGTTCGATAGTCTATGTTTATTACTACTTAAGTGTTGCGAAGAAAGGATGCATTTGATCACAGAATGAAGTGTCAGATAATCTAACAAGCAACCTTAGTTGGCGATATAGAATTTCTAAAGTGTATTAAATATAGATATGTAATACCTCAATTGTAACATCGTGCTCCAGCTGCACACTTGCCTCCGACGTGTAGTCCATAGGTGGAATTTGGATACATGGAATTAAGTCTGGGTCCCAGCAGACAAAATAGACATCACCGTCCAAATCACTCCCCGAACATTCGTTGGGATGAGGTCTAAGATTGCAGTTCAGATACTGAAGTTAGTAGTAGTACATGTTTGCAAATTTATACTTTGCCAGAACTATCAACTAGTTTTATATTAATAGAATTGGAAAGAGCCCTAACAGCTATACAAAAGCGACTTATGAAAAGAGGTTAAATAGCAAGTCTTACCTGGCTCCCTTCTGTGGGAAAACTACACAATCTATCATGTGTGACAAAGCCGGTACATTCACAGCCATTAGAACGCGAACATCCCCCGGATGCAAATTAACATGGACTTTTAGCAATTACCACTTTTCCCACCCAGACATGTTGCTGATTCGATTTAATACCGGAGTATTGCACGAATACTTGTCCGTAGTCCAATGTTCTGGTCTCATCCAAGCAGCCCATCATCAATCTTCCCATTGGAAGAAAGATTCTAGTTTTTGTACGCAATTCGACCAATTTTGATGCGCCTAAAGCTTGAAGCATCATACATAGGAACGGCTCAGCATCAGGCTTGTAACAAGAGAGTATATCCTTTAAAACATCAGTGTCTCCTGAAAACATATCCAGTGCTTCCTCAACCCTTAACGGATCAGTTAACATCTCAATAGCTTGGTTTTGCTTTTTCTCAAAACAACAATCTGGAACACCAAGACATGACAAAAGTATAATTAACTGCCGATTGAGAAAGCAAGGCTGATACTTGCTATATGCAAGTACATCCAAGCCCGTATTGTCACACTCGTATTTATACATACTCTTCCGTAAAGATAATTTTTTTGTCGACTTGGGATCAAGTGCCACTACGCCCTTGTATCCGACATAACGAATTTGGAAAGCAGAAGGAGTGTCATGGCAGCTACATTTTAAAGCTACTCTCTTAGCAAATGATTCTGATATCTTCCCGATTCCGTCGGAGAACAAATATTTGGTTCCTCTCGTTTCGACTTCAATATCAGCTATAATTTCCAATTCAGCCCTACTGACATTTAGGGTTTTAGTAGACGAGCCAAACGATTGACCCAATCTCGCGGCATACTTAGCCATATTCCGTATTCCTTGGAAATTTCCAATCCATTTTCTGACATCTGCAGCTTTAACATCACATTTTGAATCAAACATCCAACAGGAGCTTTCACGCAATTGACTGGAAGAGAACGCGAGGAACTCAAATCTGCTAGTGCCGATACTTATTCTGTTTCGAAGGACGGAAAGAATTCTATTGTAGATGGCATTTCTCTCAGACGAAATACGAGAAGCTAAAACAGTTGAATACAACCTATCTAGCTCCTCGTCAACAAAAGATACGCGTACAAAATGGTCAGCTTTTGCTGAAAAATGCCGTAGCACACGATTTGACACATTTAGCTCCGGACCGCAAAAATACACCTTACAGGGACTGATATAAATCCTCCGCACATATACGAAACCGGTATCTGGAGATAGATGAAGTGACATTTGAGCGTCCTTATTAGGTTGATACTTTGAATGCTGCTCACTAATCCAGCTAAGAGGATTATATCAACACTCTTTCTTGTAAAACAGTTTCTCAAAGGTCTGCTGTAAAAATTCAAAGCTAAGTTCAAATGAATTAATATGCTTGAAAAAGTTCGCATCTACTCTTACCAGGCACCCATTGTGCATTAACGAATTAACCTGATACACTATCTGAAATGGTATACATTCACCGGAGGGAGGAGTTACAATAGGAACCAAATCTTCATTGTCGGAAAAAGCTTCACCATGTTCCAACTCAATCTTTTCTTCAACTTCTTTACTCAAAACCGAGTTCTCCTCAAATTTCGGAAGTTGTAGACTTGCAGGAAACTCCAAATACAGTGTTGTAGAGTGCCCAATAAGGCATAATGGAGTAAAATCAGTTGTTCGTACCCATTGATCATCATAGTCATCCATGATATAGTTGAAAAAAGGGCTCTCAAAAACATTAGAGGCTGTTTGTACAACCTTTTCATATATCCTGGGTGCTCCATATAACTGTGAAAAGAAACCACATTTGCAATATGCATATGAATAAAAAAACCGTGTATTAGTCAAGCAGCAAAAGACAAAACTACGAAAAAAAAAATTGTTAAACATTCCTTTGTGTCAGCTTAGAAAGTGGCTCATTAATATTGCAAAATAAATATTCCTTTCACCCTTCAAATTTGGCACAAAATATTAAAAATGTTAATCGTGAAAGTTTTTACACAAACACTTGCAATTTGATAACTGAAGGTGTTTAATTGATAAATTGCGGGTGATAAATTATGTGCCTAAGCTACCGAGTTGAAATGATCTTTTGTTGCTATTCCTTGAAAGCAGAGTTGCAAAATCTTTCAAAATCTATTATCAAATTTATCCTTCATCTCAATCATGTGGAAATTCCTTTAACTTTGCGATTAATCTCTTTAATAGATAACGATGGACAGGATTATGTTTTGCTTTGATATTAGAAAGCTCAAAGATAGTTGAAGCAAAACTTACCTTAAGGTCCCTGCACTTTACATTATTTTTATTTCATTTATAAGACTTTTGTTTTCCTTTACTTGGTTTTCATAATTTAAAATACAGTTTTTTGAAGAACAAAAATGAAAAATTATGGTGCATTTTCAGAGTTTAAATAAAACTGTTTTCAAAAGTACAAGTTCTAAATAAACAAGTAGTTTTGAAAGTACAGTAACCTATTCATCAAAAAAAAGAAAAGAGTACAGTAACCTAAGTAAAGATAAGCGCAAAAACCTTACAATAAATTGAGCCCAACACGACTTCTATGGCTCAAATCAAAGTTATAGCAAACGTGTGAGCTCTTGTTTGGGACATCATATCTTTGAGTAAGACAATAATATTGCATTCCTCAAGGCAAGTGACATCACCTGTTATTAGCTTGGGTGACATCACCTGTTATTAGCTTGGGTGACATCACCTGTTTTATTAGAGGTAAAGAAAAATTGTTGTATATTTTCGCCACTCACCAATTTTAAAAGTTTGAATTTCACTTCTCAGTGCTTTATAAATTTATAAAACACTATTATTTCTATTTTCAACAATTTTTTTTTATTTCCAATAGTTCTTTTTTTTATTTCTCCAGTACCTACAAATGTTTTTGTTTCTCTTAAAAGCTATTTTTTGACTCTTTATAAAAAAAATGAGTTTATATATTCGTTTTAATGATATATATTATTTCATTTATTAAAATTCATAAAGTTCAAATTGTCATGTATATAATTTAATTAATTTGTAGATTATATTTTAAAATTATTTAAAGATAAAAGTATAAAAATAAATAAAAATATAGTATTAACATCACAGTTTTTAATGTTTAATTTTTAAAAAAAAAAATTGAAATAGCTACAAATTATATTCAATTTCTATAACTAAAATATTATAAAATTAAATAGATATCAATATTCTTAAATTGGTTATTATTTATAGTAAATGTTATATATTATTTGAAACATTAATTAAATATGCCAATTATACTATACATGAATTCTAAGAGTCAAACGATATAGAGATAAAACGACACAAATGATAGACCAAAATGCATGATTGAATGTATAAATTGACAGAACGACATCAAGCCAGCAAATAAAAACAGCAAAAATTTTAGTTGTACTTATCTTTAGCCTAATATGATCAAAAAAGATGGAAAAGTAATAGTTAAACCTTTAATCCCTTTTACTTTTCTATCTTTTTTATCCTGCTGAGGCTAACTATTACTTTTTTTTATCTAATCCTAATAAATATAGCTTTTTATAATAAATAAAATAAAAATTTAGAATGAATTTTTTTCTAATTTTCTTATTTTCTACAGTTACTTTTAAATTTTAGTGGAATTTAATTCTACTACTATCTAAGCACCATGAGATCTATTACAATTTTAATATCAAAATTTTTTGTTTGAATAATTAAATTATATATTTTGTTTTGTTTTTTGCGTCTATAAAATCTTCTAAAAAAACAATTAATTATGGTGAATAATATAATTATATTTTATAAAATGTTATTTGTTTTTTTTTTCAATAATTACATTCTTAATAAATTTGAAAAGTCTATTAGTTTATTTCCATTAAAACAATAAACCTAAATTACAAAAAAAAAATTATTTTAGCAATAAAAACATTATTAAATTATAATAACAATAGATATTAAAATTTTCCGCTGCATCGCGTGGTTGATATGCTAGTATAACATGAATTGGAAGGCATGATTAGATCCAGCCACGGTTCAATAACCACTGGTTTGATTTAAGAATAATGTGAACCAGCTCTAAACTGCATCTTAGCGGTCTAAGTCACTTTAAACTGAAAAGTTCAGTTAACGGTTCCGGTAAATTTTTTAAAAAAAGTAAACTAAAACAATTGTAAATTAAATAGGAGTAAATTATTTTAAGGCCCCTCACGTTTGACATAATTTATAATTTAGCCCCTCTTGTTTGAAAGTTAAACGATAAGACTCCTCACTTTTGGTTCTGTCAACAGTTTAGTCCCTCCGTCCATTTTTGGCGCTAGTCAACGAAGCAAAAGATTTAGGGATATTTTAATTTTTAAATATAAGGGACGGAATTTTTGACAAAAATAAAAGTGAGGGGTTAAATCGTTGAGAAAAATAAAAATGGAAGACCGTATAGTTTCGTTGACTAACACTAAAAATGAATGGAAGGACTAAATCGTTGACATAAATAAAATTGAGGGGCCATATAATTTTATTTTCAGATAAGAGGAATTAACGTGTGAATTATATCAAATATGAGGGTGTCAAAATAGTATTTCATGTCGAGGAGTTTCAACTTCCAACTTTAAAAACTTAGAACAGTTACATGTTTAAACTATTTAACCCAGCTTCTATCTATCCCAAACCAACTTCATCATCACCTTCTTTTGATCACCGCCAAAAACTACGAAACAAATTGTATAGTCACCGCCACTGAATTAAAGCTCTGCTCCTTCAACTTCATAAACACGACATCAACCAGCTCAATGACTTCAGTTCCAAAGCCATTGATATTTCTTCGACCATCTTCCAAGGCATTTGTGAATATATGGCGGATTCAATTGAATTTCTTTGATTGCATAAATTGCTGGCTGACATATTGAGTATTTTGGCATGGACCATGTCAGCTGAGGGAGAACAGGTATGGTTGTTTGTTTATGATTTTAAGTTTATGTTTGTACTCTTATAGCCTCTCTTCTTCTATTTCGTCATTTTTTTTCTCATTCTATTGTTATTCTCTTTATCTAGCACTTACAAGATTTATTGGTTAAATTTTTTGGTAGGTTATTAACCAGTTTAATCTGAGCCAAATTTTAGGAGAGCTTAAAGTACCGGTTGATGGGTTCTGAAAGTGATATTGGTTCATGGGGGCATGAAATTAGATGAGCATCAATTCCTTGATAACATAGAAGAAGTATCAATTTTTTATTTTAGGAGTAAATTCCAAGTATCATAGCCTTGGTGGCAGAATTTTATTATAAATGATGACGAAACACATCATTTAATTTTGTGTTGTCTCCAACAACGACTATATAATATAACAATACACAGTAAAAAAAACTATTAAATGAAATCAATAAAATACAAAACTTTTTGCCCCATTAAAATCATGTCAAAATTAATACCAACTCTCCCTTTTATTATATGGACCAGTTTGCTGATTCACACAGATACAAATGTATAAAAATTGTGTGATTCCTGAGGTGGTGATGCACTACAGCTACAGCAACATTCAATGGTCAGGCTAAGGGTTTTTCTTGGTTCATAATTATAGTAAGTATATTTTAAAAATATTCCGGTTAATTAATTGGATAATCTTACTTTAGAAACAATCTTTAACTTTATTTGCTCTGTTTATTCATTTTTCATAAATTTTATTTTATTTTAATTTTTATATTAAATAATTAAAATAATTAGATATAAAAAAATTATGAAACTACCCGAATTAATAAAAAAAATTAGAAATATATTGAAAAAGGATTCGAAATTTCCCGAGATACCGAAAAAGTATTAATACTAAAAAAATCCACCAAAAAATCTCCTAACAAGGACCAAAAACCACTGAAATAACACACAAAAAAATCAACATCAAAGATACATTGAAAAGATAGCAGAACAACGAGAAAAAAACAATCACAAGAACACTTAAGATGCACCTAAAAAAATACTTTAAAAACATTTGTTCATAAATACTAACAAAAACAACAATCCATTGGTCAACAATGCACATAGTACGTGTTGACCGCGTTATTGACCGCGTTATTGACCATTATTGACGTCATTATCCGACGTTGACCATCGCTGGCCGAAAAATTTTCCAGCCAAATTCCAACCGAAAAAATATGCAACAAGACTCCGTCGGTATTTTTTTAATCTTTCCTTTGCTTTTTTTTTAAAAGAAATATGTTTATAAATTAAAATAGAATCACAAGTGTAAAACTTTGAAAGTATGGATGTAAAAATTAGGACTTTGAAGTGTTGTACAAAAAAATTTGACAAGATAATAAATTACGTACTTTCCTCAAAATTATTATCTTTCATTGTCCATTTAACCCAAAAAAAACTTACACGAATTTTGTTAGTGAAATTATTATTGAGATTTATTGAATTACGAAAATAAAAGTGCCTTCGTTGTGTTTTATGAAAAAGCCAAACCAGTTTTAGGTTGTACTATTTGAATTTTCTTCAAAAATATAACCTATAAATTTCTCGAGCAACATTGAAAGAGTGTTATTAGATTGATTCTTACGCAGTGCAATGTACACCGAATTGTGGCTGTTTTTATCTTAAAAACGACATGACTGATAGATTGTCTTAAACCTTTGAATAAAATTAGAAAACTTTTTAAAAAAAGTGGCATAGTCCGACTTGGTCCAAATAAATTCAATTGGTAATTCGTTCTAATTTATGTAAACTGTATAACAATTTTTTTTTCATTCTTTCTGTTCATATTCAGCAAATCTTTTAGAGTTAAATGGAAATTGGATTCTCAACTTTTCATGTAGTGAGATCTATGAAGCACCAATACGGGCAGTGGCGTAGTTAGAAATTAAATTTAAGAGGGGCAAAATATACTATTTTATGAATAATATGTAAATTTTAAAATTTATTGAAATTAAGGGGGTCAATTTAATATTTCCTAGGTTGTTAATACAAATAAAAATAAACTTTACATAGAAAACTGTATTTTTTGGAAAAATAAGGGGCAATTAACTTTAATTTTAAGCTTAATTTTTTAAAAAACTCCCACTTTGCATTTTTTTTCGTTTATACACTGACCTTGTAAAAACACTATGTGTACCCAATTTTGAGTTTTTATGTTTTGTCTCTACCCAAAAACATTAAATTGTACTCTTTTCATTTAAAAAAGAGTTTGAAACAATCCTTCATTTTTAACTTATATACTAATTAGATATTAATGTTATTAATAGTACAAAAATACCATCTTCTTCAAAAACTTAAAAATAATAATAATTTTTTATTTTTTTAAAAATGTTTCCGATTTTTTTAATTTTTTTTTTATTTTTTTAATTTTTTTATGAAATATTTCCGACAAAAAAATTATAAATATAATTTTTTTTTATTTTATAAAATTAAAAAAATTAATTAATTATTTGGATGTATTTGATTATTTTTTAAGTTTAAGGATTTACTTGTATTTTTAAATATAGATAAAAGTATGTTTTAAACTCTTTTTCAAATGAAAAGAGTACAAGTTAATGCTTTTGGGTAGTGATGAAACATAAAAACCCAAAATTGGGTACAAATTGTGTTTTTACAAGGTCGGAGTATAAACGAAGAAAAAGTGCAAAGTGGGAGTTTATTCAAGAAATTAAGCCTTAATTTTATCTGTTTAAAGCTCATTTATTTTCTATAGTTCTATCTAGCTGATATTTTAAATATCAATTATTGATAACTAAATTTTCAAATACTAAAATTAAAAATACAAATATTTTGCAGATTTGTTCAGGTATGAAGGCAGTGAAGTACCTATACAAATATATCTACAAAGGTCACGATAAGGTTGCTGTATATATTGCTCCAGAAGATAAAAACGACGGAGGTATAGACGAGATACGGCAATTTCAAGATGCAAGATGGGTATCAGCGCAGGAAGCTATATGGAGGATATTCGAGTTCGACCTCAACGAGATACATCCAACGGTCGTGAACCTACAACTACACCTACCCAACAAACAAATGGTTTCATACTGGAAACATTAGAATCTAGAAAAATTGGTTGTTTGGGATGACGCCACAAAAACCATGCTGACGCATTTTTTCAAAAAATGCTTAAAAGACGAGCACGCAGAGGGATTGCTCTACAGAGAATTTCCACAACATTATGTATGGAACAAAATGTATAAAATGTGGGAAAGAAGGAAAAAGGGAAATGTAATTGGTCGGGTAAATGCAGCAAATTCAATTGAAGGTGAGAGGTATTATATGAGGCTCCTATTAAGCCATGTCAAAGGACCAAAATCATTTGAAGATCTACTTACAGTGGATGGCACCAAATGCAATTCGTTCAAAGAGTCCGCAATCAAGAGAAATTTGCTCGAATCAGATCAAAGTGCATCAGAATGCATGAGCGAGGCGGTGGCTTTCCAAATGCCTAGGGAGCTGAGAAGACTGTTTGCAATTTTATTGGTATACAGCGAGCCAACTGACGTCAGGCAACCATGGGATGATACAATGAAGACATGTGTGAAGACTTCAAACGGCTCCATGAAGATTCAGTGGAAACACAAATATCATTGATTATAATTAGCATTCAGAAGCACTTGCAAAGCATGAGAAAGGATATACAGAATTACGATTTGCCAAGAATTCCAGAAAATCAAGCACAAGACTGATTGAAAAATATAAGAGAAATAGAAGAAGAATTGACAGTTGAAATACCGGCTGAAGATATTGATGCGGAAAAAAACCTAAACAAGGAGCAAACATATGCATACAACACTATACTAGATAGAGCCAAATCTAATACAAGGGGAGTGTTCTTTGTGAATGGACCTGAAGGAACTGGAAAAACATTCTTATACAAAGTAATACTAGCAAAGATGAGATCAAGCGGTATGATAGCTTTAGCCAGAACAACTTCGGGCGTAGCAGCTGCAATTATGCCTGAAGGAAGGACAGCCCACTCCCGTTTCAGCATCCCACTCAATGCAAAAGAGACAACGGTGTGCGGCATATCAAAGCAAAGTGCAAAAGCAGAACTTTTAAGAAGAGCTAAGTTAATCATTTGGGATGAGGCGCCGATGGCCAAAAAATTTGTAATTGAAATAGTCGACCGAACCCTTAGGGACATATTGAGCTATAATGACCCTTTTGGAGGAAAGATCATCGAATTTGGTGGAGATTTCAGGCAAGTGCTATCCGCGTTACCGAATGGAACAAGAGAACATACAATTACTGCAAGCCTTGTCAGATCGTATCTATAGAATAAAATGGAAAAACTCAAACTAAGTACCAACATGAGAGCAAGATCAGATTTATCTTTTAGTCAATTTCTACTTAGAGTGGGCAACAGAGAAGAGCCAACAACAGAAGAAGATAATATAAGACTCCCAAATGAGATGATAATACCATACAATGCTAAAGAGGACAGCGAGACGGCCTTGATTAATGCAGTATTTTCTAATCTAAAGGAAAACTCATCATCACCGGAATACATGATGAACAAGGCAATACTGGCCACAAGGAATGAATTTGTTGACACCCTGAACCGAAAGATGATAGACTTATAATAGCTATGATCAGGCTGTGGATGATACAAATAACTACTACCAAGAAGAATTCTTAAATACTCTGCTACCTAACGGTCTTCCACCACACAGACTTGAGCTGAAAATTAACTGCCCGATCATACTACTAAGAAATTTAGACACGGCGAACAGACTGTGCAATGGAACAAGAATGGTATGCAAAAAGTTCGACAAAAATGTAATACATGCAGAAATAACGGTCGGACAGCACAGGGGGAACAAGTTTTATTACCAAGAATTCCTTTATCGCCGGCAGAAAATGAAGGATACCCATTTCACTTCAAAAGGAAGCAATTCCCAATAAGATTATGTTTTGCAATGACAATCAACAAGGCACAAGGACAAACAATACCAAACGTCGGAGTTTGCTCGCCGCAGGATGTATTCTCGCATGGACAGCTTTATGTGACATTATCAAGAGGAGTGTCAGCATCGACCACTAAAATATTTTCAAGACGGATAAGCCAAATAAAAAGAAAGACACGTACACAAAAAATGTGGTCTATTAAGAAGTTTTCAACTCTGAAAGGTGAAATTCTCTTACAAAATTAACGTCCTTCGATTTATATATTAATATATGCAGATGTTAATATTTTAATTTTCAATTTTATTCCTTTTGCAGTGAGCCGGTGTACTAATAAAGAAGTTGTACATTTGTAAAACTAATAATTATTAGCTTTTATATTTTTAATTTAAAATTTGTAAATTCTTTTCAATTAATAAATTTTAAATTTTCAACTACTATTAAAAGTATTAAATAATTAAATATAACATTAAAATTACAAAAAAAATAAAATTGACCAGCTACGTTACTTAAGGCAATACTAGAATAAAATAAACATGTGGGCAAATGGACTGTATAACATTCTCATCTAAAGACAAGAACCATAAAATTATCAAGGAAAATATGTAGCTCCTCATTGCATCAAACATCTATGAATTAAAGCATAAACCTAACAGTACATTCAAAACTCAGGTCGAATCGGTTTGAATGCAGTAACTAGCATTTGCCATTTTCAAATCTACTCAACCACGTGCTGTTAGAGAAGTGACATTAATTCCTTAATCAAGATGAACATCAAATGGAACACTTTACAACTAAAATTACGTATCCAAGTCAACATACACTTTGCTAATTTTTAAATTCTGACAATACTTTGCTAAAATTTCTTGAATCTTAATTATGGATACAGTTTCATAAATACTATTTTGAATTAAACATTAAAATAATAAAAACAAAATTAGCGATTCACGTTACGAGTCACGTGCGTAGCACGTAAGGCGATACGTGTACATATAAGAGAGGTAGAAATAATAATGACAAAAATCATTGGAGGTTAGGTTGAGGACCTTGGGGGTGTGGAATTTAATACTTTCGAGTACTTTTCTTGTTTTCTATTTTCTTAACATGGAAGTAGCAGATTTATACAAGATCATTCAGATTAGATTTGGAATCTATGTTGAAGAGAATATGAGCTATATTTATGTATTTAAGCTAGTATTACATATCCTTATGAACGCACATGGACTATGCTTTCAATCTTGAGAAATAAAATTACCTTTTCTACTCTGATTTTTAGTTTAATAGAATGAGATTATATTACTGAATTCGGATAATAATTCGAGTCTGAGTAGCGGCGTAATTTTCAATTTTCAAAAGAATACGATAGATCCTATAAAGAAAAAATTCAATCCTTAATTTCTGATTGAAGAACGCTCTTACTTTTTGCTACTTTTTCCGCTTCGCATATGAGCTATACATTCTTTATGGCCTCAACCATAAGTTTGATTAAATCGTGTTCAGTTCGAGCTAGGGGAATTTCAAGGAGAGAGATAGATGAGATCATTTGAGGTATATATGATTAACAGAAGAACAAAGTTTAACCACAACTTTCTATCATATAATACTACTAAGTTTGGACACCGAGGTTCATTCAGGCATAACAGCAATTGCTGTTGTAAAAATATTTTTTTTAAAAGTGAGACACCTTTTTAAAAAATCTATAAATAATCTACCGATAAGTAAAAATATGCTTTTTTTAAAAAAAAAATTTATCAATAATCTACAATTAATCTACCAAAAGAATATATTTTTGCAACATAAAAAATTAGAGCATATTTCTATATATATTTAACCGAGTATATATTTTCATAGAAAACCCGATTATAAATAATAAATACATTATCCATCACCAGCTTCATCGGAAATATTATTGCTACTACTACTCAATGGTCTAAACAACATAAGTTTTCGCTCTGTAATTCCATCAAACACTTGAGCTTGATACGTACCAATTTTTTGCTCATCACCCTTCGCGTCTAAAGTGATATAAAACATTACGCCGGAGACAAATGCAAAATTAGCTTTAACAATTTTAACCAGTTGAAGATTAGAACATTCTTCCATATTGTGTTGTGCAATTGCAATATCAAACATAAGTTTTATATCATCGTCTGGCTCTTCTCCCACAAGTAAAAGAGGGGCGATTTCGCCGACAAGGTCCGAATCAGAAATACTGTCGACATCAAAACCGCCCGAAGCCTTAACTTGTTCCATGTATATATCAAACATCTGGTCCATAATTATGTCTCTCAGAAGTTCGTAATCTTCTACTTCTTGAGCATTATTTTGCTCGTTGGGGTTTGTTTGAGATGAGAAAAGGGAACCTATTCATGGCAGATGAAAATTGATCTGTATGTATTATGTGACAATTCCATAATGTTTTTGTTTGACTATTTATAAGACAACATATGGAAAATAAGCGTTAGTTTCCTTATCGAAATCCAATTAGGAACCAACTTTTTCGGGAAACACTGGATAAAAGCCGCAAGCTAATCTCGAACTCGATAATACCCCTAAACAATTAATGTGATCAAAAGAATTTAATATTAATATTATTAAAAAGAAAATTATAAACAAAAGATGAAAAATAGTTATTAGAAAATTATGAAATTAAGTCAAATTAATATTTTATTTTTAATTTATTTTAAAAATTAATCCTTTATTTAACTATATTTATTATAACAGGTTTCTTGAATTAATTATATTAATTTTTTTAAAAGATGATATATTATCCAGATGAAATTATCTATATCTATCTATAATCTATAACTATACTATAAGAGCGAAAGGGGGGGGGACAGGCAAAATTACAAAACTAGCCTTTAATAATTAAGAAAATTACGAAGATAATTGCCAGTCTAATTCTAATAAAATTTATACTAAATAATTTATTAATAATTTTCTTAATTATTAAAGGCTAGTTTTGTAATTTTGCATGCCCCCCCCTTCGCTCTTATAGTATAGTTATAGTTATAGTTATATATATATATATATATATATATATATATATATAATTATCACTCACCTAAAAATAACTAAATAATTGTATTTTTAATTCATAAATTATCCGAATATGCAAATTATTTTATTATCTTTTTACTTAGGGGCAAATAATATTTATTTCCTTACTAAAATTGAATTTTTTTACTTAATTTTATTCTTTATTGAAATTGAAATAATAGTTAATTGAGTAATGAATAAATAGTTTTATTACCATTAGAATACTAACTAAAGTAAACTTTTAATAAAACTAAACTTCTAATTAACTAATAAAAAGTTTTATTACTATTGCAATACTAATTAAAATAAAGTTCTAATTAACAAAAACTACAAGACCATCAATTGATGATCAATCCTTATAAATATGAGTAATAGTATAATACACAGGAAAAAAGTTCTAAATTAACTTGATCGTGCCTTTAATAAGGTACTACTTTCATATTCATTATTTATCAACTGTGGTTTAGTTTAATATTTCCATCATTTTTGCATATTAGTTGTAATTGGATCTATTTCCATTTTCTTTATTCTGAAAACTAGACATTTGTTTGGTGAATTTTTCATGCGTTTGATGTTAAATCTATGATGTAATTGCTTATAGTTTTCTCTATTTCGTTTATCGTCATTAGTGCATAGGTAAGTAGGTTGCCAATTGAAATTGATTCTTTATAGCCTTTGAAAAAATAAATCAATTATGCGGTATCATATTTTAATATGTGATAATATCATTCTCAGAATTTTATAATTTCATCACATTGTACATTTCAAATCTAAATAGAAAATAATTTATAATATATTTTAGAGAAAATAACAAGAAAAGTCATAATTCACAATTACTTTTCACCAATTGCCATCTTAGTTAGACTTATTTTTTTGTTACGATATTATTTCAATTAATAGCACAAAACCTATTTAGTTTTCATTTAATACCATCACCCTCAAATTTACATGTGTCCAAAATCCATTCTCATTAATTGACTTCCCCCATTCTCTTTTCCTTTTCCTGCACACCACACTCGTGCACTGCTACTGCCACATCACCTTTTATATATTCACACAACCAACTCCATCTCTCTAAGACCTCACAAGGCTATTCATCATTCAAGAAATTAAAAGGTATATGTAGCTTAATTAAGAGCAGTAATTAAGAAACAAGAAAGGCTGGAGCCCTATGTAACATAATTAATAGCAGTAATTAAAAAAACTAAAAAGCATATTTAACCATTATTTTATAAAATTAATTAAGTAGTTGTATTTTTTTATTTTAAATTGGCTAATGATGATGCACTGCACATGGACATTGACTCAAAAGGTTGGAGTCAATAACGTTGAACTTGAGCCTAAATCTGAACAGATTTTTGATTGATAAAATATTTAATTTTGCCATTTTATTTTTACTCAATATCTCATTCTAACATTTTGTAAATTTTTATATCAATCATGCCCGGCTTAAGGGAGCATGATTGAAAATGAGAAACATGAGATGTCACATTGACTTTCCGAAACAAAAATAGTTGGAGAAGACATGTTAATTAATTTAAAAGCTACAAAACTTTTATAATTATGTTTTTCATATGTTTATTTTTTATTTTATTTTTCATTTATTATGAATAGAAGCTTTTTAAAACTATTCGGAAAAATATTTATAAAAATACTGTCAAACAATTAAAAAATATTCAAAATACTAGAAAAAATATTTACAAAAATGCTGGAGATATATTTGATACAACTCTGATACATATTTGATACATTTTTCGATACATATTTGATACATTTCTGATACATATTTGATACATCTTCGATACATTTCCGGTACGATGCATCTCCGATACATATTTGATATATATTCCATCGTTCAAAATATTTTTTTCTTATTTTTATATTTTTTTTTGTTTTATTACATGTTATATATATATATATATATTTGAACATTTTGCGATACATATTTGATTCATTTTTGATACATGTTTGATTCATTTTTGATACATATTTGATTCATTTTCGATACATCTCAGAAATATCAGATAATTATTAATTTATTATTTAAAAAATAAATAGTTAAAAGACGCGTAAGTGAATTAGTTTATCTTTTCCAAAAAAATTTGATGGAAAAAATGAATTATATGTAGTAAATTAGAGTTCAATTAACCGAATTAATTAAACTTTTTAGTTTTAATTTTTAATTTTTTATCAATTTAATTGAACCAACCGACTAATTCGATAGGTTCATTTATATATTTATACATTTTTCGATACATATTTTATACATGATATAAACATTTTTAAAATTACTTTATAGATACATCATGATATATATTTATACATGATAGATACATCATAATATATAATTATACATGGCGTGAAAATTAAATAATTTATAAAAATTGTATTATTTGTGTATTTATCTATTTTTTAAAATTTAATAAATTTAAATTTTTAGAATTAAAAGTAATATTATTTTCAAAATTTATGTAATATAAATAAATTATTTAGGCATATGGTGTGTGTATGAGAAAGGGGGACCACGTGGCAAGAGAGAGAGAGAGAAACACATGAGAGAGAAAAAAGGGGGGGACCACGTGATAAGAAAGAGAAAAAAAAAAGAGAAAGGGGACACATGAGAGAGAAAAAAAGACCACGTGGGAAAGAGAAAGAATGACCACATGTCTTTTTCTAATTGGGATGGCATGAATGTAAAGTTTTGGTGTTTTGTGATATGAATGTAAAATAAATAAGTTAAATGTCAATTAGTGTAATTGGAACCCAATTTTTGGCATTTTTGTTGTTTTCTCTATATTTTAAGAATATAATGTGTTATAATTAATAGTTTAATAAATATAACGGGTCATATAATTATCGCACACAGTTCATATAATTTCAATTTTAATATTTTATAATAATTCATTATAAACTATATTTAATATATATGTAACGGGTCATATAAATGTCGCTCACGTGCGTAGCACGTGGCGAAACGCTAAGTGTGAAGGGGGGGACAAGTAAAATTACGATAATAGGTTTCATTAAAGGTATAATTAATATTAAAAAATAAAATTAATAAAAATTTAATTTAAATAAAACAATTCTACATTAACATTAGTTAACTTGAAAAATAAGTTTACCTATAGTAGGGTGCTTAAATATAATACGTGGATAACATGAACATGAAAAAGAAGTTTAACTATAGTAGGGTGCTCAAATAATACGTGGATAACATGAACATTAACATGAAAAAGAAGTTTAACTAGAGTAGGGAATTAAATAAGGGTTAATTACATATAAAATCACCACCTTTACACGAAATTGCAAAAATAACACGACCTTTAAAACGTGGCAATTCAGGACACCATCTTTCATTTCTTTTCAAAAACAACATGGGCACATTTTTAGTGGCGTTTTTGCTGACGTGGCATGACACGTGGCACTCCCATTGGGTGTCCAAGTCAGCAAAATTTTATCTAAAAACGTGCTCATGTTATTTTTGAAAAGAAATGAAAGGTGATGCCCTGAATTGACACGTTTTAAAGGTCGTGTTATTTTTGAAAATTCGTGTAAAGGTGGTGATTTTATATGTAATTAACCCATTAAATAATAAAACTAACTCTATATTAAACGCCTACAGAATTAAAAATACCAACCATATTAGCAATTTTTTGTCCAATAATTTAGTTGCAATTTTATTAATATGATAATTGTTAATAAGTTTAACTAAATTGTGAAATACTTTTATAAGCTGTTGAATCTTTTAATTTTGTACAGACTTTCATATGCACAACATCGGAGGTTAAGTGCAGGAAACATGCTGAAGCTAAGCACCAAAAATCTGACCTTGACGCTTGCTTCCGGCATCTTAAAAGCTGAGTGGGATTTGACAATTTGCTCTAAAGAGGCGGTATATCATCTCACGGTTAGTATTATCTATCTGTTTGAATGTGTAAGATAATCGTTGTTTTGATGCTGGTAACTCTGTTATGTTGAAATCTGCTTTTATTAGTGAATGTGAAATTTTTAACATATATGTGAATTATTTCATGTACTCTGTCGAATCCATAATTATGAGAGGCACTTGAAGTTTGATCATGTTTCATGTTAAATTACAATTAAAAATTGTAAAATCATTAAGAATGTAAATTTAGCAATAGTATATTATTATATTATAACTAAACTTTTTCAAATAGTACGATCAAATTTATATTTCAATTTTCTTCTACAATATAAGAAATTCAAATAAAAGTGAAGTCGAAAGCAATAAAGATCAAGACATGAACTTTTTAAAAAGTGATGCGATTGAAAGTGAAATAAATAGGCTAATTTTATTGATATTTATATAACGGGTCAACAGTTATCACCCATATATTTTCCACATATCGACAAAAAATAATTCATAATATTTTACTAACAATTAAATTATTTTATTTAATAATTTAATCAATATTATATATTTAACGGGTCATATAAATATCGCTCACGTGCGTAGCGCGTGGCGAAAAACTAGTACTATATATAAAAGTACGGATGGGGGGGGGACATGCATATTTACAAAATAATCCTTTATAATTTATTACTAAATAAAGATTTTATGGTCATTGAATAATTATCTATTTAATTTATTACCAAAGATAAATTATAATTAGAGTCCTAATTAGATTTAGTATAACTAGAGTCCTGATTAAAATTGAATTATTGTTATAATTTATCTATTTGATATAGTATACAATCCTATTTAGAATAGTATTCTCATGTACTTTACATATTTAATCATGCCTTAATTTTTAGACGTGGGAATGCTATTTAAAAAATGAAATAAAAGATGCCATGCTCTAAGAATATTACTTTAATAATACTACAGAGCTAATTATAATTACCGGCTTCAACATCAACCACAATTAGTGTTTTGAATTTATAATTAAAATGTAGAGAAATTCACAAAATTACCATAAAAAACCTTTCCTTTTCACCATATATCATTGTTGTAGTATATATTACAAACTGTGCCATCTATTCCAAAGACTTTTCAGCACTACCATTTTGCCAAATGTACTAGCAGGCGTGTGGACCAACTGAAATGACCCGCGCATGACGCGCGGGTCACTTACTGAATTGGACCCATAATTGGGTCCAATCCAATATGTATCCGGAAACCAATTCATTTGGATTTAATTTCCTTTTTTTAATAAATTTAATAAGTTATTTATATATTTATCTAATATAAAAATATTAAAATTTAAATTTAATTGTTAAAAATATAAATATGTTAAATATTAAAAATATATAATATACATATATACAAAACGATACAATTTTTTAAAATGTAATTTTATAAATTATCTAGAGGATACATTATTGATACATACCAAACACGGATGTGATGCATAAATAATTTATTTATCATGTATAATTATATATTAGAGATGTATCTATCATGTATAAATAATTTATTTATCATGTATAATTATTAACTATAAACTATGTATTAAATATGTGTCCAACATGTATAAAAATATATACAATATTACTTAAAAAGAAGACGTACAAAAATAACAAGGAAAAAAGATTTTGACGATCGAATATATATATATATATATATATATATATATATATATATATATATATATATCTATCAGCGATGTATTAAACATGTATAAAAAATACATGCAATATTACTTAAAAACAAGACGTACAAAAAACAAAAAAAAGGTTTTGACGATCGAATATGTATCATATATGTATCGGAGATGTATCGAAGATGTATTAGAGATGTATCGAAGACGTACAAAAAAATAATTTGACGATCGAATATGTATCATATATGTATCAAATATGTATCATATATGTATCAAATATGTATCGGAGATGTATCGTATATGTATCATATATGTATGAAATATGAATCGGAGATGTATCAAATATGTATCAAAAATGTATCGCCGATGTTTACGAGATTTGAATTATATTTAAAAAATAAAGTAACATATTTCAAATTTTTAAACATAAATTAAATATATAAAACTTTGAAAAATAAAAAGAAACTGATCGAATTAGTCGGTTGATTTAATAAAATCGATAAAAATAGAAAAATGAGTTTGAGCGGTCGAATATTTATTAAATATGTATTGGAGTTGTATCAAATATGTAAAAAGATGTATTAAATATGTATCGCAAATGTATTAAATATATGTAATAATATTTATTATATTACGAGTCACGTGCGTAACACGTATAGCAATTCTAATAGATTTTAAAAGTAATCACCCTCTTTGCTACTTTTAGTTTATTTTACTGCTATTAATGATAATCTTGTAATTTTTATATTAAGTAATAGTTATTAATTTTTTTTTAAAAAAATATCACATATATTTGTGGTATGAATTTTTTAATACACAAATAAAAATAAAATATACTCTCTCCGTCCCAAAACAATAGTCCACTTTTCTTAATTTTTTGTCCAAAAACAATAGTCCACTTTCCTTATAAATTACAATTTAGAGTGTTTATTTTCTATGTTGTCCTTATTTAAAGTATATCATTTATTACTATTAGCCTATGGTCATAACATTTAATAAGGGTATGATAGGAAAAATGAAGATAAATTTGTAAAAAGTTAGAGCATTAATTATATTTCTTAAACTATGTGAAAAGAGAAAAATGGACTATTATTTTAGAACGGAATGATTAGTACTACATCTTTTAAAACGGAACAGAATATTGATTAATTAGATGATAAACAATTCAAAAATTCATTTAATCAATTATTCCAAGAACTGAGGTTTGGATTTTGAAAATGCTGGTCATGAACACGTGATTTTAGATGTAGCATGTCGCTACGTGGCATTTTCAAATGTGCTAACTCATATTGGAATGTCCATTAATCATGTGATACAGTGCTCTTTAGCTCACGTGGAATAATCCATTACTTTAAGTGTTGGACAAGTGTCAGCTTGTGAAAGATGGCATTAAATGAAAACTAAATGGCTTTTGTGGTATTAATTGATATAATAATAACAATAAAGAAATAACTCTAAGTAAAATGGTAATTGGTGAAAAACAATTGTGATTTATGACTTTTCTTGTTATTTTCTCTAAAATGTATGATTATTTAATTCTTCAAATTTGTAACTTGACAATAAACAATACCAAACACAAATTAGATTAGACTTCTTTCAAAAAAAAATTATACTTTATAGGCCAAAGGTACAAAAAACCCCTCGTAGTTTTCACAAAAGTACAAATCAGCCCTTTTACTCTTTTAGGGTATAATTAAGCCCTCTTTGTTTTCAAATCGAACAAAAAACCCCTTTCATCCAGCATCATTAGAAACACTCGTTAATGGCTGACATGTCTCTCATAATCATATAGGAAAAAAGTTCAAAAATAATTTTAACGTTTAAAATATTTACCGAAAATTTGAGGGGGTAAGTGACCCAAAAATAAACTAAAAGGGTTTATTTGTTCGATTTTAAAACAATAAGGGTTTAATTATTCAGTTTTAAAAACACGAGGGTTTAATTGTGCCCAAAAAAAGTAAAAGGGCTGATTTGTACTTTTGAAGAAAAGTCGAGGGTTTTTTTGTACCTTCTGCCTACTTTATAATATATAATTATTAACTAAAAACTTAATATATGAGAATGATCTGTTTAAACACAAAAAAATGTTAATAAAATAAAAATATAATTATCTTAATCCATAATAATATAATTATCATTATTTGACGAGTCACACACGCGCCACATGTGAAACACGTAAAGCGACACTAGTATAACAAAAAGCACCCATAAAAGATTAAAAATTACGAAGCTTAAGAAATTGAGATATTAAACTTTAATGTGATGAGTATGATCATGTGTTGTTTTATTATAACGACGGGGAACATTACTGGATACGAGTTTCTTGAAGCATGGATTTTTATTAGAAGTTTAGAATTACATTTATTACAATTAGAATTATTAATCTATTTAAATGTGCATTTTTATTAGAAGTTTCAAAAATTAATGGTACTAAAAATTCTTATAATAATAATTTGTAATTATTAAAAAATATATTTATTTTAAAAAAAAATTGTATAATATATAATATATAAAATTTAAAAATTTATTAAAATTTAGATAGTCAGTATGTAGTAACTGTCTAAATAACATGACAAATTTTAAAAAATTACTTAAAAATTTGTTTTTTTTAAATAAGAGAGGCAGATGTCCCTCTTATCCTCTATATAGCTACGCCACTGTTTGAAGCTATACTCCTACAACTAAATTTCTAAAGAATATACTTTTCTATCGTTAATGAAAAATAAAAAATGCTAATCATGCTTCATATAACATGACTTCTAGCTATAGTTATGTAGTTTAATGGGAAGGTTGAAACTGTAAATGCCGTAATGAGATATATGATGAAGAAACATATATTACAAGTATATACGTTATAATTATAGAGTTTTAAAAATATTTTCAAAAATAGAAAAATATAAACACGGAAATACGAAATTAATACTCTTTTGCTAAGAACATAAATAGCTAACATCTAAATGGAGGCTTTAGCATCATAAGTAAGATTTATATTTTTCTTCCTAAAACTTGTATATTTAAAATGCAAAGGAATCCCACTAATGACTTTAAAAATACCCCACTGGCCACTTCTACTGTCTTATGTTTGCCTTCCTTTTAAGTCCACTCAGCTATGGAGAAATTTTTGTGTGAACCTAGTTCACCACGTAGGATTATGAACCATTCATTTATTGTATGACATGTGGCGAAATTAATATAAACAACCAATCATTTAATAGCCTTATGTTTTAAATAAAAAACCTCTAATGAATAGGCCATTAAATGATTGGTTGTTCATATTAATTATGCTACGTGTCACATGATAAATGGATGGTTCACAATCCTACATGGTGAACTTGGTTCACACAAGTATTTCTCCTCAGCTATGAGCACAATTATGAATAAAAAAGCTAAACTACTATCTCAAGCAAATGCTCAAACCCACACTTCTCTTCCAATGAGCACCTCAAAAAGAAAAAGAAAACACTACTCCTTTTTTATGTTAATCTCTTTTTTCTTCTTTAACATGCTGAAACGGAAAATATTCCCAGTGGAATGAACCGGAAAATGCTCTACAACATCGAGACTTGTGCCTTTACGGAATAATAGGGGTGTTCAAATTTGATTTATTCGGATTATAAACTTTTGAAAACCAATATTTAGTGGCCAAAACGTATATTTTTAAATTAAATTATCAACATTACACCAATGTATTATCTCATCCAAAGTTCATAATCCACGTAAACCAAATTTGAAATAACATAAATCAGCAGAACTATATTTATTAATTTAGTCTTAAGTAGCTATCATTATGAATATCATAATTGAAAATTTAGCTGCCTTTTGCATCACTTAGCCTAAAGCTTGTGTAGTTGGTTCTAAAATATTAATGTTTCAAATGAGAAATTGTCGCAATATAGAAACGGAAAGCAAGTGAGAGTAAAAGAAAAAGGAACCAATAAGAGCACTAATCAATCTCTCATTCTTTATCATAAAGCCATCTCCATAATAATTTAAAAGTAAAAGTAACATGTGGTAAAATTACCAAATTACCTCCTTTTCCTTGCACTATATAATTGATTTTCCCCAATGCTTTTACGTTCAGTCGGATGGCAACTCTCCCTCGTACATTTTCTTTTAATTTTTCCTCCGAACTCTCCTTCAGAATTGCCTCTAATCCTTTTTCCTAACGATAGAGCGCCAACACGTAAAATTAGGTAACCCCTCTTGCAAGTTTTATCTTTGAAATGGATCTTATCCAGCTTCAAAAGATTCATGCAATTATTAACTAGTCAAAGAAGAACCAACTCATCGACAATTTTTTCCTGTATACTATTACAGTGTTTACTTGTAGTCTTTTTTGCTCGAGCCCTCTCTGGTTCCCCTTCTTATATTCTTCTATCAAGCTATTTCTCTCTGTCTCACTTCCGAAACTCGGTTCTATGATACTCAACTCCAAGTTCATTTTCATACTTGGTAACCTAATCATTTTTCTCCTAATTGGAGAATCCAAGTTCTTTGCTTCGAACTCTATTTCAGCCGCTAGTGATCGATACTACAATGAATACGTAAACCGCAAAAAGGGCCTCCAAAATCCATCTACCGGGGAAGAGAAGAACGAGAAAAAAACATATATAACATTCAATGTAAGCGCTGGCAAGATATGTGAGGGAGCTAACGCGGAAGTGGGGTCATTAGCCAAAATGGTACTCAACCTTCGCACATTGTATCAAAATGGTACCCAACCTTTAATTTGTATTAAAATAATACCCAACCTTTTAACATTTGTTTTAAAATGATTTTTTTAACATTCTCCAACCACTTTTGATGACGTGGCAACCATAATTTTTTTTATTGATGTAAAATAAGAATTCGTTCTAATTCTATAAATTATATAAAATCTTATTTGTCATGGGATGTTGCAAAAAATATAAAAAGTTAGTTTTCTGGTTGCCACGTCATCAAAAGTGGCCGAAAATTGTTTAAAAAACCATTTTGATACAAACATTAGAAGGTTATAGGTACCATTTTGATACAAAAAACGAAGACTGGATACCATTATGGCTAATAATCCGATATTCTCAAAATTTTAAAAACCTGCATGTGCCTCTGCGAGATTTTTATTGAGCTTATGGAGCTTTCTTTCGGAAGTTGTTGCGGTTGTTTTAATCCTCACTTCGGCTTCTTATCACGGAAATTAATAGTAGTCTCTGTAATCGATTTTAGAAGATTGATCTTTTGCTACTCGGCTGGTTATGTTGGCTTAATAATCTTGGCTTCTGACCAGGACTAATACAACTTGATTCATAATCCCTTTGAGATCCAACATTTGAAATTGTTCTTCTTTTTCTAGTTTTCAAAAGTCACTTAGTCTGCATTGCTTCGAATTTGTTTAAGAGGTCTAAGATTCTACTTTTAATTTTATTCCCTTTGTCAAAAATATATGTGCAATCATTTTTTTTAGATAAATTGGATGTGAAATCTTACTGCAATCAGTTGTTTGCTGTCAATATCAAAGTGCAATTTGTCTGGTACTATATTTTCTTTCATAATTATTCAGGTATTGTTTGGTACTTTTCTTTCTCAATTTTTTTTTTCTATTTTCCAAGTTCAAATTTTTAATTTTTATAAGGTTTATATCAATTTACATAGCATTTTCAGAATGTATTGTTGATGATACTCTGGCAAAGTTAGGAAATAAAAATTTGTTAACTAACTGAAAAAATTTAAAAATAAATTATATAAATTTTTAAAAAGAATATGAATATCTTACGATAAGGTTATGACATTATAGTGATAATATTATGATAAGACTAAACTAATGTTATGCAAATATTATGATATTATTATGACAAGATTATGATAAAATTATGATACTATCATAAAAATATTATCCAATTATGCATAAATTAGGTAAAATAAGTTATGCAAAAATTATGATAATGTAATGATAATATTATGATAACATACGTAAAACAATATTGCAATATACGATTATGATAAAGCATATAAAATAATTTTTTTCATTACACGGCTATGATAATATTATAATACAGTTATGATAATGTTATGATATAGTTATGACAAAAGTTATGATAAGATTATGATAAAATATGTAAAATAATTTTACATTATACAGTTGTGATAATATTATGATAAATGATAATATTATACTAAGGTTATTGATAGTATTATGATAATAACACGATAACGTTATGATAATAAAATGATAAGCTTATGATAATGTATGATAAAATTGTGATACAATTATGATAATATTATGATACAATTATGATAATATTATGATAAACGTTATGATAAGGTACATAAAAAAAATTCTATAATAAGGTTATGCTAATTTTATGATAAGTTTATGATAATATTATGATATTGTTTTAAAAATATTATACAATTCTGCATATATTACGTAATATAAATTATAAAAAACTATAATAAGGTTATGATAATGTTTTAATAATATTATATGATAATATTATGATATGACTATGATAATCTACGTAACATAGTTTTATATAATAAAATTATGACAATTTTATGACAAAATACGTAAAATGGTTTTTTATAACAAGACTAGGGGTGAGCATTCGGTCGGTTCGGTTAAAACCGAACCAAATTTCCTTAACCGAACAAACCGACCATTTATGAACACAATAATCAAACCGACCAACAATACCTCTTTAACCGATTTTGTTTCGACCGAATTTCTTTTGGTCGGTTCGGTCAGTTCAGTTGGGAAGGCTTTTATCAATACCAAAGTAAATCATCAAACTTTACACAGCGTAAGAAAGGTGCAAACTTTGGCTTTCAAGATTCAAAAATAGGAAATATACAACATACATAATGCAACCATTAGAGAAATCCTAAGAATAATAAAGGCCTAATTACTTAAAAACCACTCACCTTATAATTTTTTTTTATTTATACCATGACCTAGAAAAATGTTCATTTGTACCCTATTTTCGATTTTTATGTTTCATTTGTACTCCAAAATTAAAATTTTTGATAATTTAATTAATTTAAGGATGAAAATATTAAAAATAAGATATATAAATGATTAACATTAACATTTTGTTAGAATATATGTTAAAAATGAAGGACTAATTAAAACTCTTTTTTAAAAGAAAATAGGTCAATTTAACTCATTAGGATAGAGATGAAACATAAAAATCGAAAATAGGGTACAATTGAAAATTTTCCTAGGTCATGGTATAAATGAAAAAAAGTTATAAGGTGGGTGATTTTTAAGTAATTAGCCAATAATAAATTATGTAAATTGAAGCCTTATATGGCTATGAAAAGCCTTCTTTGCACCACTAGAAAAATCCTTTATCTGTTGAAGTTCAAATTGATAGAAGCCTTATATGACTACGAAAAGCCTTATTTGCACCACTAGAGGAATCCTTTATCTGTTGAAGTTCAAATTGATAGAAAACAACACAAATCGATGGAAGTAATGAGAAAAAAAAGATGCCGGCAACAAATTGATGCTAAAAAGGAAAGAGTATCGGGGACAAACTGATGATGCAAGAAAGGATGAGCACGGGCAGCGGCTAAGTGGGAGAAATTTAATAAGAACAGCAACTGTAAATTAGGTTTTTAGGTTAATTGTTATATAACATGAAACACAGAGTATTAGTTAACACGTATTGAATAAGTTTTTGGTATTTGTGTATCAAACCGAACCGAAAACCGAACTAAAAATTCCTAATTTTTACCGAACCGACCGAAATAATATTTATAACCGAACCAAACCGACTAAAAATTATCGGTTCAGTCGGTTAAACCGGTCGGTCGGATATTTCGCTCGCCCCTAAACAAGACTGTCATAATATTATGATAAGGTTGTAATAATATTATGACACTGTTATGAAAATATAATCTAATTATTTATAAACTACGTAAAATAAGTTATGCAAAAATTATGATAAAGTTATAATAATTTTATGCTAAAATTATGATAAAAATATGATAATATTATGAAAATGTTATCTAATTTTGTATAAATTATGTAAAATAAATGCAAAAGAATATGATAAGATTAATATCATGATACAATTATGATAAGATTATGATAGTAAAATAATAATTTATTATTATCATTATAATTAGAATATGTATGTTAGAAATATATTTTATCAAATTTTAATTATTTTATTCAGTTTATATAAAATTTTAAAGCTGCTATTAATATAATAAAATATAAAATAAATAGTAGCACATATTTAAAATTAATAGAAAAATTTAATATTAATTACATTTTTATAATTATTTTAAAGAACGAATAATAAAAAGAAACGGAAAAAATTGAATATTTGAACAAATTAAAAAGAAAATTAAATTTAATACCAATTTGTGATCTGCACATTTGCACTTAATTCAAAGAATAAAAAAAATTGAATATTAAAAATTGGATGTTTGAACAAATGAAAAAGAAATTTGTGGTCTGCACAATTGTAAAACTTGTCAGATGCAGAGAGAAAAAAAAATAAAAAGAGAGAAATGTGGTGGTCAAGTTACATATGATATAATCAGAGTAAAATTATAATTTTATTAGACACAGAGAGTATAAATATGAAAAAGTTGAAATAATGATGTATTTTTTATATGTTTTTCGTATTAATATAGAATTTATAAATATTTTTATATTTTAAATAAATATGTAATCTTTTCAATAATTTTATAAGAATGACCCAATAGATAAATTTTGGTCCAAATAATTTTTAAATTCAAGAGTGTTTGAATTTTTTAAAATAATAAATAAATTTTAAATTTAAAAATAAAATTCAGAAGTTGTAGAATTTATTTTTCAAAATAATTGTTTTTTTTTTAATTTTTTTTCAACAAAAATTTCCTAAAATTAATTTTTCCCAAAGAATTTTTAAAAATAACTTTTTTTGAGAAAAAAAAATTAACTTTTTTATTTTGAAAAAAAAATTCTTATTTTTCTTTTTTAGAAATTCCAATTTGATTTTTAATTTTGTTTTTGTCATCTCAAAGTATGAATTTCAAATATTTTGAATTTTTTTTGGAGCTTTTATGACCCAATCCAACTCAAAATTACCTAATCCGAAATTACTCAAAAACATTATGAGCCAAAATTGCACAAATCCAAAAAAGCCCACCCAAAATCACCTATATGCCACCTCTAATTAGTACTTATGTAAAGCCACTAATTAGTTAAAAGATGAGCTACCCAATCATTTGCTGACAGCCAAGTTTAACACATACTAGAATATCAGTTTTTAACTCATTTGAGCACAATAACAAATAGGGCTTTCATTTTCAGATCTATAATTTGTTTATTTTTTACTGTTTTTTCACCATTAAACATGTATAAAGAGCGTCTTTAAAGAATTTAATACTCATTTCATGTTATGTAGAATGATTTTATGATTTTATGGAATTAAATTACACTATTTCTGCAATTTTCTTGTATTTTGTTGTATTTCTGCGTTTTTTTTATTCTGCAGAACGATTTGTTGATGATGATTGGTTGCTGAATTATTGTAATATTACAGTGTTGTTGATTTTATGTTGACTTGATGTTGATATCAATATATTTTTTTTATTTTAACATTGACAAATAAGATAATATTGTCTGTGAAATAAACTAAAAAAATTAAATTAAATTAATACTAGATAATGATATGGTAGCATCGGGGAAGAAGAAAAATAATGATGTTAAATTATTGTAATGTTACAATGTTGATTTTATGTTGACATCGTGTTGATATTATGTTGATATTTAATTAATTTTAACATTAACGAAAAAGAACACATTATATGTGAAATAAAATAAAAAAAATGAAATTAAAATGAAAAATGTTGAAAAAATAAAAATTAATGTCAAAAAAGATTGAAAAATTTAAATTAGTTAGTTTATTACATATGTTGATTTTGTGTTGATATCGTGTTGATATTAAAACTGACGAAAAATATCAACAGTAACAAAAAGTCAAAATCCAAAAAAAAATCAAAAAAATCAAAAATAACGTGAATTCTTATTTCTCAAAAAGAGGGAGGTCAAACTATGTAATCATTTAATAAGTGTGTAGTACGTGTAATTCATGAATTACAATAAATATAATATTTGTGAAATTCAATGTAATGATATTATTTACAATTCATTTTAAATATGAATTATTAATATCCTAAATATTTACAATGTTGCACAGTTGATTTTATATTGATCTTGTGTTGATATGTTGTTGATTTTATGTTGATAATCAGTTTGTATTTGCTTGATTTTAACATTGGAAAATTTTACTCTAAAAAAACATTGGTAAATTAGATAATTTTGTCCGTGAAATAAACTAAAAAATAATAAAATTTAACTGAGAATAGATAATGATATGTTAGCATTATCATGTTGACATGTTGTTGATTTCTTGTTGATATTTATTGATTGTCACAGTTTTTCAAAAATATATGTTTTATTTTATTTTTTATGTTGATTCGTTGTTGATTTATGGTTGACATTATGTTGATATATTAAAACCGATGGATATATAATTGGACTATAAAACACCAAAGAATGTATTTATAAAAAAAAAATATCTTCACTAAATTAGCATTAATTGTTAGTATCATAGTAGTAATTCTGCTAAAAACAACAAAAGTACAAAAATTCAAAATAAATGAATCAGATAAAGAAATTATCAAAGTAAGTACTCAAAACTAGGGCCGAGGAAGAACCGAACCAGACCAAAAATTCGAACCGAACCGAAATGAACTTCGTTGTTTGGTTCGGTGTTTCGGTGAAAACGGTTTAGTTCGGTTCCTACTTTAGGTAAAGTTCGGAGTTCGTTGTTCGGTTCGGTTTGGGTGTTTTGAAAACCGAAAAACCGAAAAAACCGAAGTTTAATATAAAATATATAATTTAAAAAAAAATATACATATATACTCATATTTATATGTTTTTTGTCTTTATATCTTAATTATTGTTGATATATGAATTAATAATTGTTATTTAAACATATATGAAAGTTTATTAGACTTTAATTATTTAATATTTGAATTAATTTTAATAAAAAATATAAAAAAATAAAAAAAGTAATTAAATTCGGTTTAAACCGAACCGAACCAAACCGAAATTTTTCGGTTTGGTTCGATTTATTTACTTCCAAACTAAAAGTTCGGTTCGGTTTGGAAAATTTCCAAACCGAAAACCGAAAAAACCGAAAATTTTCCCACCGAACCGAACCGACCGATGCTTACCTCTACTCAAAACAATATGAAATAACAAAAATAAAAAGTCAAATAAAAAATTAAAAATTAAAATCATCCTTACATATAAAAAAAATATTAAACATACAACCAACACAATAGTTCACCAATTAAAAAATCTATTTCAAAAAATCTAATAATTGTTTTCCGTCTTCCACCTTCCATACTTAACCAAACTTTGACAACGCTGGTTATGATACAATTCCATTTCATCCAACGAATATGACAAATGATTATGATTGCAATCAATCAAATGCTCGACGAATAAACGATATGTCAACAATAAAACCTTTTCAAATTCATAGGTTGCAGTGGAAGATTTCTTCTTTAAAGAACCAGAAGTTGACCTAGTCTTAGGTGACTGCTACAATCAATATCATATCAACAATATATCAAAATGTATATTAATTTTTTTTATTTTAATTTCTAATTTAAAGAAGTGAAGTTAAATTAGCATTATAGAAAAATACAAAGATGAAATACCTTAATGAAGGCATCATACAAAACCTTATCAAATTCACTGAAATGTTTCTTTTTCGAAGAACTAGAAGTTGACCTAGTCTTAAGTGACTGTTACAATCAACATCATATCAACAACATGTCAATAAGTGAAAAGACAAAAATTAATATGTCTTTCAAAAACATAACAAATATTGATTTTGTGTTGAATGCTGATATATGAAAAAAAATAAAAAATTATAAAAATACTAAATGTTGATTAATCATGAGCAAAAAAAAAACAAAAAAAAAAATAAAAAATAAAAATAGTATAAAAAAATTAAAAATGAATATTACCCAATTTATTAAATATTGTTGATTTTATGTTGATTTTAAAACTGACAAAAATCAACATTCAAAAAAATTCAAAATCCAAAATAAAGAAAAAAAAATATACCATAAAATCAACCAAATATCAACATAAAATTAATAAAAAAAAATATCATTATCCGGTCTCAATTTAATTTATTTTCATTTTTAGTTTGATTATATATCAACAATATCGTCTTTCTTTATCAATGTTAAAAGCAATAAAATATCAATTGAAAATCAACAAAATATCAACTGAAGATTAACAAAATATCAACACAATGTCAACACAAAATTAAAGTAAAATTAGCAGTGTAACATTGTAATTATTCAGAAATATTAATAATTCATATTTAAAATAGTTGATTGTAAACAATATCATTACACTTAGTTTCACGATAAACTACATTTATTGTTACTGACAAAAAAGAAAAAAAAAAGGCCAAAAATACAAAAAGTAAGTAATTATCGAGACGACTATGGGGATTGTGATTTCTACTACAACATGTGCCCAGCGGCCACTAACTCCAGTAGTATGTTCCGATGACATCATATATGATTGTAAGATCACCGTTTTGACGGGCAAGAACTCCTCATCTACATTGATATTAGATTTAAAGTTCTCGTCTTTGGTACAACAAACATATATTATATCACCTGCGAAACCAAAAGAAGTTGACATTCAATACGTGCAAAAACACACACAGAACTTTGAAAAAGTCTTGCAATAACATTAAAGAATGACACGATCTTCTACCTCAGCTGATATCTAGTTAAACTAGAGAGCGTAAAAAGATCCAATCTCATAGAATGATACACGAAGCTAAAATTCCAATACAATAGTCATTATCACAATCTTCTTCTAACTCGATTAATTTTTCCAATTACTATAACTATTCAAAAATGTACCATGAATTTATATACATGGTTGAGCATAACCTTAAAAATTCATAAATACTCACAACTAGCTAACATTGCTACAAGATCAGCAGCAAAGAGATTTCAAACAAAAAGAAATATAGATACAGAAAGAATGCAGTGCAAAAGAAGCTAAAGATATGATGATTATGCTTAAGCTGTAAATTTTTAGTGTAAAGCGGCTAAAGATCTGATGATTGTTCTATAAAGAAACATAGAAAATGCACATAAAAGAGTAAATCATTAGAAGACTGTATAATGTACAATTTAAGCAACATTATGCACAAAATAACCTCTAGAAATTTGATAAACTTAATGGTTCATTGCCTAAAGTCAAGGTCCTTGAAAGTAGTTTAAAATCTTAGGATACATATTAAACTAGCAACGCCTTTATGGAATTGGAGATTTTCCGTTACAGCAAGTTGGCACTAGGAAGGGAAAGAGCCAACCCTCCTTGTAATATACATGATATGATCCCTAAAATCACAAAAGGAGCACAAATATTTGGTAGGTTAAGCCACTGTTGAAAAACAATTAAGCAGCCACTAGCCTTGCACAATTACAATAATGCAAGAACTTGCACAGAGAACAAAAAAGTGATGGCTAAGAGATGAGGAGTGTTGATGCATCTTAGGCATTGTTGCAGCACAAGCAATTAATTCAACAAATTTATTGACAACTCCTAATCCGTTCACAAGTAATTTAATAATAGGCCTTCACTAAAAAAAATTCAATTAAACAGAGACACAACAATTGTTAAGAAAATCATGGGAAAAGGAAAAAAAACCGTTGTTCTTCCTTCTCTACCGCTGCCGCTCTTCCTTTTTCGCCGTTGCCGTTCTGCCTCACCAAATTTCAGATGTTATCGCCGCTGCCGTTCTGCCTCACCAAATTTTAGATATTATCGCCGCCGACTTTTCCGTCTTTACCATCGATCTAATGCCTCCACCGCCGTTTCATTTTCTGCATCATTTCGTTGCCTCCTCCGCAGCTAAATCTTCACCATCATGGAGAAGAGGAAAGAAACTACCGATAATGAGAGAAAATAGATGAAATTGTAGAAAAGATAATAATATAAAAATTAGGTCTAAAAAAGTAAATTAAAATGGTGCTCAATGTAAATAATTAAATCATTAAGTATAAAAGTAAATGTCTAAGAAAAACCCGTAAAACATATAAAAAGCCCTAACAAATACTAGCGTGCAAAAAGTTCTCTTATTTTTTTTCAGTCATTTTAGCACAATAACAAATACAAGGGGTGCAACAGTTCTTATTTAATTCCTTACCACAACATATCTCATCTAACTTAAAAAAAAATAGAAGCAAAGGTAAAATAAAATAAAATAAAAATAAAAAAGTATATCACTTTATAACAACACAATCACCCCAAAAATATTATATGCCCCAAAAGACACTCATAAAGTTGTTACTTACAATTTCAGTGACTAAGTTGGTGTTGGCGCGAGATCAAACAAGAATCCGAGAACACAAAGCATATCACAACAACGAACACTTCAACATCATTGGAGGGAGAGGAAATTGGTGATCGGAGGATTGGATAATGGTGTTAATGGACGAAGATAGAGGAAAGGAGTCAGGTTAACGAAAAAAGAAAGAGAATGAAAATAGAGATGACGATATTTTAGTCTATTTTAAGAGATGAAAAATAAAGAAACGGAGCCCTAAAAACAGTAGAAAGCACATTAAAAAGGGAAACCTATTCCTAAAAGTAAATTTTCAAATTTGAATACCAAATCCAAATTATATTCCCATTCCAAATTGGGTTACCAAAACATCCCCTTAGGTCTTCCATTGCGTTAAAAACGCCAAAATTCCTGCAAAACTCAAAAATTAAAGGAAGATCTTCCACCTTGAGTTAGTTCCAAGCTTTCCAGTTGTAAGCATCAAATATTTCAATAATAACACAATCTGTCGCTTCAAGAATCAAGCTTTCTCTCATGTTATTAGCTAATAGCTTAATCTGAAACATATCAACCCAAAATTGCCAGTTTTCAAGCCTTATAATCTCTTGTACCATTGAGTTATTATCCTTCTGTCACTGCTTGTTGACGTCGTTAAGCATATCAAGATCTAAAAGATTTGGGAAAATAATCAAACTGGGGAAAATTTAGACTAGCAGGATAAAATTAGTCATCACAAGGTTAAAGTTATGAGACAGTGGTGAACATTCTTACGCCATCTTATTCTAAAAGATTTTCAGTATGAATTCACATTTTTGGTAGAAATTCAAAACTCGAAACTATCGCAAATAGCAATCACTTGACAAGCACATACCTTTATATCATAGAGACAAGCTAGGAACACAGTTTAGCAGCATTATTCGAACAACTGATACATGAAAGTGAGAGCTAAAGATCAATTTATAAATTCATCAAGAAGGCAGGATTGTGCTATAGAGAAAAAGAGAAATTTCAGAGATCAAAAGCAATTAAATTACGATACACCCAATTGAATTAAAGCACTGTATAATTAAAAATATAAAGTCAAAATACATTGTACCTTTCTCTAGTGCCCATTCGAATAAGAGCAACCTTTGGGTCCAAAGCTGTGGATCTGAAAGTTTGTTCCTTTAAGCAGTTCGGATTCGGACATATAAAGTTTTATAATTCAAATGGGAAAGAGTTTGATTGTTTATAAATACGAGAATCTAAAAAAAGTTAAATAATAAATTAGAATTTAAAACTGAGAGTACATAGAATGTTCAATTTTAACTTGACATGTCTTTGGCAACACTGATAACTTGTTTAAAAGCTCTTCTTTGAATGGTTCTTCAGAATCGTCAGAAGAAAACGCTAAGACGTAAAATTCCTTCAACGCCTTTGCGTTTCTCACGATGTATTCTAGAATTTTCACATCTCCTGAACAGCCTGAGTATCCCTTAAATTCAAACCTTTCGATGGATGAGTTCAAGCACTGGGGCACAGCATTTTGTTCATCATCCCAATATTCCGATGGAAAAAATTGTTTATGAACCTGGGGAAAGAGATTAATTATTGGGGTTGATGTTAGCATAGTTCGACATTGAATAGCAACAAGTAATTTAGTAGCAGTTTCAAAATTGTTGCAATAGTATTTAACAGAAATAGAAAATATGACCATTATTGCGGCTAACATAGCTTGCCGAAAAACATGTAATTTACACTCATATAGATACAGATGATAGTACTAACCTTATTGAGTGCAAGAACTTTTAAATTTGGTAAAATTCTGAGCATATGAAGCAAATTTGACATGCCACTTTGGAAAGTTCTCAGCACCAAGTGATTCAAGTTAGGAAAAGAAGGCACATTTTTGGTGGATGCATCAAAAATATCCTGAAAATTAGTTAGATCAATTATCAGTAGATTAGATGAAAACGAGAAATAGTGAAAGGACAAAAGATGATAACCTGGAGAATGTCTGGAGACAAGGTTAAGACTTTAACAGTAGTAGAAATATTGGAGATAAATTGAAGTGCAGCCGATTGAATAGCGGCATCTTTAGGGTGATAGGAGAGATATGAATTAAGATACAAAGCCGCATGAACTATTGAGCATGAATTAGCCTTAATGTCAACTATTAGACAGTGAAGACTTAAAAGCTCAAGAAATTCAAGCTTAGGCGCATCGACAACAACCCTAGTGTTTTTCATGTAGCATCCACTCCACATGTTAAGCTTGATAACTTTCAATGAAGAAGACTGTATATGGATAGTCTTACACTTATTATGAAAGTCCATTAATCTATACATAATCAATTCTTGTAGATTAAATAAACACGATAACAGTCTTCCTATGGTAGAATCACCTGGATACTCGATTGCTACAAGATGAAGGATCTTGAGATTCGGCATACATATAGTTTCTGGAAAATAAATCTTATCAATAAAACAGCCACGTCCCTGAAGCTTCAAAACCTTTACGGATCCGCAGCTGAAAAGATGACCAGGAACTGCAACACCTCCTTGGTTGATGCAAAGATCCAGCTCCTCAATTTTATAACTAACCGCAGCTTCAATCCATGACTTTAAGCTTGAACTTGGACAATCTCCTTCAATTTGAAGTCTAAATCTTTTGATGGATGGGAACGAGCGAACCGTCACAGCCCTGCTAACGAAATCCAGGAATGGTTTGGGATTAACAGTGCGTCGAGTGTGTAGATCTAGATCGGCAAGAGCGGTCCATTTGTGTCTCCAACCCCTTGACAAAACGCTGGTTGTGGCCGCATCTTTTGTTGAGAGACGTGACAATATTTCACATTGAATTTCATTTGGTAATTTGCTGATCCTATCTTCATATGCCATCTCCAAATCTTTTGATTCAGAACCCATTTGTGGAAGATGACATGTTGGGGATGATGGTAGTAACTAATAGGTCATATTTAAAACCCGGCCGGTTCGACCGATTTGACTTGGAACCAGAGGAGTGCCATAGGTCCGTAATTTCTGGTTAATTGTATGAAGGAGATTTAGGAATTTACCTCGACACGGAAAAGTCAACACAAATACATTATAGTTTTAATTTTATTTGGATTTTACACTCCGTGTTCAAAATATTTATAATTATACTCTATTTCATATATGCAAGGCAAAAGGGTTAAAAAAAAACCCTAAACTTATGCCTGCAGAATTATTATGTCCCTAAACTATGACTCGGTATGACTCAGCTCCAGTACTTTTTTAATTGGGTTAATTAAACCCTCTTTACCGAGTCAGTCTATTTTTTACTCAGCACCGTTTGTCATCTATTAACTCCGTTAAATACCGTTGGACCCTATTTAATACTGTCAACAGTTCTTCCCCAATTCCATAAATCGTTGTTGCCAATATAAACCCTAATTTTCTACCTAAATCAAATTAACCTAGATTCATACAATCAATTAAAAAACCAAAGCCTACAACAAAAGCAAATGGCTTCTTCATCTTCAATTTCAAGAGCAGCATCTTCAAGGGCTAGAGACATGGAAGTTGGTGATTGTGATTATGTACCTCGGCCAATAATTTGTAATTGTGGGGAAGAGACTTTGATATACACTGCTTGGACGGAAAAAAAATTACGGTAGGAGGTTTTATGGTTGCCGAAACTATCAGGTGAGTTTTTCTAGTGTAATTACACTGCTAATATTTCAGCATTTTGCTTGGTGATTGAATAATAAAATTGTTGAGATGTAGGTTGGAGGATGTGATGTGTTCAAGTGGATTGATCCTGTCATGCCTCAAAGAGCTAGGGTAGTTATTCATGAGCTGAATATGGAAAAAAATCAACTGATGAGGCAGAATAGTAGGCTTGTGAAGTTATAAAGAGATGCACAAGATGGAACAATGATTCATGAGTTAAGTGAGGAGGTGGAAAAGATTGGTAAAGAGAAGAAGAAATTGGAAGAAATTTTGAGTCCAATGTCTAAGAAAAAGAATGTGTACAAATGGACATGTTTCATTGCTTTGTTTTGTTTAGTTTAGCTTACTGAATTTGCTTGCTCAGTTTGAAAGCAATTGGTAAGAAAAAATATGTATGTTGTGTTTTGTTTGAATATGAAATGAGATTGATTGTGTTGCATTACATACTATTGTACTTATTATGTTTACCATTAATATCTGTAGTAAAATACAGAAACAATTTGTTTCAAATTCGTATCCATTCATATATAACTAATTAAGGATCATTACATATAGTTTGGAATGCTCATTTACATGCTAAAAAGCAGGTGAGCATACTTACAAAAGCAAAAACCAAATATGATCCCACTATACCAAAAGCAAAAACCCAATATGATCCCACTAAATCAAAAGCAAAAGAACTTGTGATCCCACTAGATCATCAGCAAAACAGTAGCAAAATAACAGTTTGGTTGTGTCATAAGCAAAAAACTAGCAAAATAACAATTTCCTAAGTCTCTGATGGTGGAGCTTGTGAAATTCCAGCTTGTGAACTCCCTGATGGAACATCGTTGTTTGATTTGCTTAGGTTGTTAATCATTTGCTGCCTTTGGAATTGTAACTTGCTGGCAGTTGTAGCTCGTTTGCCTCTACATGTTAACTCTGTCTCCATATTGAATCCTAAGTCTCCATGTCCATGCCCTTCCTGGTAAAACTTGACCTTGTTCAAGTTATTTGGATCAGATGGCATCTTGTGGCTTCGAATGCCAGAAGGTTGTGTAAGGGCATGTCTAAATGACCATGCATCTCCTTCCTTCTCAGTTCTTTGAGACAAAAAAGGAGGAATGTTCAACTGAGCTGATGACATGGATCCCTACAAACAACATAAGGCAATCATAAAGAACTATTTGAACTTATGAAATTTTAAAATGGCAATTAGTATATACCTGAAAACTTGGAACACTAGTGTCACCATATGTTACTCCTAATCCCAATCCACCAACAGATGAACTCCCAGGGCCTTTAAACTTCTTTGCATAGTTCCTAGCAAGGCTTTGACTCAATCTCTTTGACTTTTTGGGACTTCCAGGACCTCTTTCAGTTTGTTCAGTACCCAAATGACTCTGCATTACACCATAATTCAGTATCACATCAAACATAAATGAGAATTTTAATAAATACAAGTTTACCTGAGATGCTTGATCCCTTAAAATATTATCAGTTACAGTTTGCTGCATGTGGATTCTTTGCTCTGGGTTCTCTGGATTGTCATCCCTTGCAGGCCAAACACCATCATTGCCCCCAGCACTTGCAGCTCCAACACTCTCATTGGCCCCTAAACCTCCAACCTGATTCTCTTTCAAGCACTAATGAAAACATATATTGCACGAGAACTTCTCGAGTTTTGCATTTCAATATTTCGTTTCCATTTCTGAAAACGCTACTAAAACTACAAAACTCTATATCTAAAAGTTTTCCTAGTAAATAAAATTCATTTATGAGGCTCTATATTATCAAAAAAACAAATTACTATATTTAATTATAAGCTAATGAATGAAGTTAGAATTTTTATTTGGCAGCTTTGGTTTTAAGTTAGAATTTTTCATTCAATAAGTTTAGTTTTAACTATCTATGTATCAGTTAATTGGCTATTAATCACCCATGGCACTCAAGCCCGCTAAACCCCTGAACTAAATTTTGGCCCGCTAAACTCCCTAAATTTTATTTAATGATCAACTAAACCCCTTACGGACAAAAATACCCCTAGCGCCGTCTTTTTTGGTTAACTGACATTTAAAGAAAAACTGTGACGGCGCCACATCATCTGCCACATCATCAAAATCCACATCTCGTGCAATATATGTTTTCATTTGTTTATTTATAAAATGATAGGAAATTCTCAGGTTGATGCAGTATCAGGAATAAACTATAGAATATCCATTGAGATTTAAGTAATAGCCAGTTAGTTGATTCGGATCAGGAACGAGTCAATGCATATCCAACAGCAGCAGCATGCTGTTCAAATCGAACTGTACCAAAAATTTGAATTCTTTTGAACCAAAACAAACTGATTTTCTACAAATTTTAAGTCTGTAAAACCAAACCAAACCAAACCAGTCGATTTGATTGGTCTTATGACCCAATTCGATCATTTGGATTGGTTTTTGCACACTCCTAGATACACATGCTAGCATATGATCTTACGTTATGAACAAGGATGTTTACACAACATATTTCTTTTTTTTGCTCCTTATACATTGATATATGCTATTCAATTTAATCAACTTAAATTTCAATATTATATATGCTATTCAATATAATCAATTAAAATTTCAGTTGCTAACAAAAAGAATGCATTACATATATGAAGCATGTGGTTGGAGAACTGGTTAGAATTCAGAATCTTACTGTAAATACGAAACTAAAACACGCACCATTGAATTACCCCGGATAAAAATCGATATCCTTGGAAGGACCTTTACGAAGTTTATCTTGCAGGTCCAGTTGCTTGGGTACTACAAGTTCAGTTCCCTCCCCAGATGCGCCGAAATATCTCTCTAGTATCATCTGCAACCAAAAAAAATAGTGATAAATATAGAGAGAAAAGGGAATTCATAATAATAATATATGCGTAAACAGTATCTCTTCAATGAGAAAAAATATAATGTGGATTGCGTACCACAGCTGCATTTACTCTTTTGTCGAGTTCCCTTGCTGAGGCCCCCTGAAAGAAAATAGATATATCGTATCACTCTGAATCTTAAACGTTCATGTGACAAGGTCTCAACAGAAACATACAATCCCTTTCACTGGCCTGATATGGGAATTTAAAAGGAATCACCGTCTTTAACCAAAACTAAGAGAAACAAACTTTTATTCTGTTGTCCTACTGACGATAATGGAGATTATTATTCAGATTCCACAGAATATCTTAGTTCACTAGACACGCAACTGAAGATAAATCCTAATTTTTGAACTATTAGACAATATAGAACAGAACCACAAAAGCGATCTCATAAATTCACGTTACTAGTAATAAACAATTACAAAGCAATATGCATCTTAGTAATAGTTACATGTTAATCATCCGATAAGTAGCATCTGTACATGTCCCATGTTCATCCTGCAGATATACTCTCCAACCCCTGAAGTTTAAAATCAAAATTTATTAGCCAATCATTTATGTACAGATAATCAAGAAATACACCTTAATCAATACATCTACAATGTGTAAGAATGGAATCAAATTGACCGTAAAACTATAGATTCAACACATAAAAAGAAGATTTCACCTTTCAGCTGCTCGAACAGCGAATCTTCCAGCAACACTACGAACTTTGTTGGGTTGAGGGGTTTCCTTTCCATCTCGAGAATTTGGAAGCCCAATTATAAACTCATCCACCTCCTACAATTTTCTCAGTTAGAAAATATCAAAAATACGCTCTCTTTGAATTAGATCATGTGCAATTATCTTGCATGATTTCATCTCCTTCAAAGTGATCTTTTTCAATTTAAGCACAAACTAAAATCCTTCCAAGAATATCTAATTTTCAGCATGGTCTCTACTCGCTAGACATGAATTATGGCAACTATAGGCTTTTCAAACACTCAAATGCAACTGAATTCAATAAAATTGCAGTCTTTTTAAAATTACAAACAAATTTTATGGTGACGCGGACTCAGTCTCCCGAACTGAAGCCCCAAATCAATGTCAAACCCTGAAATGTGGACCGTCCGCAAGCCCACATGCCTAACAATTTCGGGCTATAATGGCCGACAGCCTAGTCCCAACCAAGAAGGGCCATGGCACCCAGATGGCTTAGATTTAGATCACTAGGCCAAACTCGAGCAGACAACATTTCAAACACATTGATACTAAATCAAACTCAATTTTCCAAAATAATTAACCCAATCTTCAGCAATTCCAAGAATCCTAAGCTCAAGCTTGTCCCCACGCAATTCCAAAACCTACCCTTCAGAAAGGAAAAAAATCAAGATTTAAAATGAATTCTCAAATAAATGAAAGCCTAAAAAAAGAGTGAAAATAAATAAAAATAAATTTGGTTACAGTGAGAGGTTTAAAGGAGAAGCCTTTACTAATGGCAAGACCAGTACGAGACAAACCCAAGTCAAGTCCCAAACTGTGAATCATTTTTCCGGCGAACAGCATTTGGAGGAATTTCTTGAATGGACAACACCGCTCTTAGCTTTGGGTTGTGACTGTAAATTTGAGGTGGTGACTGTTGAAGAGAATTGAGTTTTGAAGGGAATAAGAATTGTGGTGAGTTACTGAAAGGGATTTGTAATGAAGACATTTTTAGAGGAATAATTATACATACAGTTGATGAACAGTTTTAAGTGTTTAGCTTTGGAGATGGAGATGACATTGGCTGTTTTGGGCCATTTCTACTAACTGAAGCCTTTAAACCATTTTTAACCTGAAAATTTTGGGCTAACACTTCAAAGCATGCATTTCAAGGCTTGGTCTAGTGGCCAAGTTTCTATGAGTTAATTAAAAAAAATGGTCTTTACCTAAAATATTCCCGTCAATACGTTTGATACTTTCCGTTTTGAATAATACAATTTCCATCTTTCTTTTTAAATTTTTAGGTTTTCTATTTTCTATTTTTAAATTTCTATTATGTTATATTTTGCAATTAAAATCACAGCCACTTTTAACCCTAATTTCATATCTCAATTATCCTCCCTTTTTCGTTCAATCATCACCAAACTGTAAAGGCCTTCAATTTCTAGGTCGTCACCGCTGCCGCTGTCGCTGTCGCAAGCCCTCCTCGCATCGTAAATTTTGGTTGTTCCATTACATATAAGATTGATGTTTGTTTTTTGAATATGGAGTTGTTTGGATGAATCTGAGTGGTGCGGTTGGAGATAAAGGAAGAAATGGAAGAAACTGAAAAAATTACAGAGATCTTGTTAAAATAATTTCATATTCAAAAATAAGGAGAGGGAGGAGATCAGCCATAGCCGCTCTGTTTTTGCTTCCGCTCCCTTCAAACAGTCGAAACATCGTCGTTCTTCCCGCCACCTTCATCCACCATCAACAGCAGCATCACTGCATTTTTTTTATGTTTGAAAAAATACTTATGTGTATTTTGTTGGGTTCATTGTGGAGATTTGTGTTATATTGTCGTGATTGTATAGATAGAATCAATGTTCAGCCTGCACTCTAGGTGTTTAAAGAAATACTTATGAGAATTGTAATGTTTTTGAGTGTTGGATAAGTAATGGTTACCACTGGGTAAACCGTTGGGTAACTTTGTAACAAATTTTATTTTCAATATATTATAAATAAAATCGTTAGTTAACTGATTGTCGTCGCCGGAGGTAGCAGACTTGTTGTGATGAAATTTATTTTTGTTACTATTTAAATTCACCAATCGTTAGTTAACTGATTTTTCTTATGTGAACAACAGTGGTGATGTGGTGGTGGTTCGATTTTTGGTGTTTCATTGCCTGCACTCTAAGTGTTTGAAAAAATGCTTATGAGAATTGTTATGTTTTTGGATGTTGGATAACCAATGGTTAACATTAGGTAAAACGTTGGGTAACTTGTAATAAACGTTATTTTGAATATATTATTAATAAAAACGTTAGTTAACTGTTGTTGAATTTTATTTTATTGCTATTTAACCAATGGTGTACTAAAGGTACACCAATGACCTTATTTTTAGTACACTGTTAGTTAACAAATGGTTAATCAATAATTTTAGATTTAAAAAGAGACCATTTAGGTTTTATTTGACGGTTGCTCTTGCGGTGATGAAGGCGGAGGGGTTTGTAATAAAATTTTCAACTAGTTTAATAGAAATTGAGGTTTAAATTTATAACAGTTTTATTTGTTGGTTAACCAACGGTGTTAGTATACCGCCGGCTAACCAAAATCGTATTTCTGAGATTAAAAAAAATAATTTTGAGAATAAAAAAGTCATTTTTGCAACAAAAAAAAAGTACAGATTGTATTTTTCAAAAAAAAACTTGGAGGTACTATTCTTGAGAATATTTTATCTTTTTTTGGTATTTATCTAATAAAACCCAGTTTTTATTGGAGAAAATTACACATATAGGCTGAAAGCGGGCCCAAATTACATGAATATCTTTTGAAAAAATTGACAAATACCCTACATGAGTGAAAATATTATAAATTTTACTAGAGACAAAATCAAAGTTGAATAATACAATTACCAAATTTAAGATTGCACAAATATCAATTTTAATATAGGAAATACGGTGAGCATGAAAATAGGAAACCAAATGTTATGGTATTCAATATCTCCTACAAATGGGCAAACTAACATATTGAGAAAATCTTTTCAAAAATCTTCAAGATTCATTAATAGAAATAACGGCAAATAATAAACAAACCTTCCATATATAACAACAACTAAAATCTTTACAAACATAAATCATTTGAAAAAAAAAACAAATCATAAACCTACTGAGAAACCAAAATATTTCAGCAAGAAAGACAATCAACTATTCATCCATTCCAAAAGGTTGGTGTTTTCTGGAAATAAAATTTAGTTAATTACATAGTTGATTTGCATATATCAATCTTAGTTTTAAATTTGTCTTTTTAGTGTTTTCTGGAAATAAAAAGAAGCTAATTATGAACAGTTGACTGATATTATGTGTTATAATTGGTGAATTATATGTGAACCAATGATTTGAAAGAACCAATGATTTTAAATAGTTGTGATTCAAAAGAAAAAAATAAACAATGAATAGCTGAAATTTTATTTCGTAATTGGTTAATTACATGCTTGTATCATAACAATAAAAAAATAAATTGTTAAAGCAATTTCATGTTTTTTATGCAATAGAAAATAGATTAAAACCTGCTTCTGTAAATCTTTATTCTAAAAAAAACGTTCAAATTTGTTTTATCAATAACTGAAGTTAACTAGTTAACTATTAGTTAACTAAAGGTTAACTAATGTGATTTTTAACAAATATATATCATATTAATGCAGGAATGACCACATTAAAGGTTCTAGTTTACTATGACGGAGTATAACATGTAAATGATTTGATTTTCTATTTCAATTGTTCTATTTTTATAAAAATGCTAAGTAGTTAACTTATAGTTAACTATTAGTTTACTTATAGTTAACCAACCTCAGCGTTTTAATTGTATTCATCACTTGGTTTGAATCAGGTACTCCACAATGACATCAAATATTGCTGAGTCTGTTAATGCAGCAATCAAATCAACAAGGGAATTATCTATTTCAACACTTCTAGAGTATTTGAGGGTTTTAGTTCAAGAATGGAGCTACAAAAATAGAAACATAGCTTCTTATACTTTGACAAATCTGACAAGTAAGCAGAAGAAGAAATTAGGGATACTTATGCCATAATTGATGGAGTCTGCCTTCTGAACCGGTGAGTGAACCTGCAAAACAGGGTAGAAGCTAACCGGACGGTGGTTGTCCGATTAACTCTCCGATGCTAAAGTCAGTTTAGAGCTTTGAGCAGCGTTTTGGTTATATGAATGTAATTGTGATTCTAGGCATACCTCGTGCTCTTTTTATAGTAGACGAATATACCTAGTAGAGTTGTATTAGGTAGGTGAATCCTACTTTGTAGGGATTCGGCCGTATCTTGAGGATTCTCCTGATTTGTCGAGATCTACCTTAATCTGATAAGAGTCCTATTTAGGAACGTCTTCCTAAATAGTCTTATCTTCCTAAAGTAGAGCTTATCCTTCCATATGTAGTGTTTGTGTCCAAATAGGACAAGGTTTCCATATTTAGTCGTTTATCCGAATCCCGGACCTGACGCGCTCTTGGCGGATCATGTGGGATTCGGTCTTTATTAGTGTATTACCGAATCTTAGAGATTCGGTATCTCCTTCCTAACTTTCCGTCTTCAGGGGGAGTCCGGTGTCGCCTGAGAGTGGATCTCCTGCAACTCGGCTCCATTATACTTACAGTAGGATTCGGTATCCATCATTAGCCCCCCCGCAAGTGAGCTGAAGTAGTTTGGCATTTATGCCTTAGTGGATTTTAGCTCTTTTGGAGCTGAGTTCTTTTATGCGGGCGAGTCGCTTTGCATTCCGGGCGAGTCGTTTCATATGTTTGTGGGTGACGTTTCTTCTTTAGTAAGATTCTGTGTTGCCACGTGTCGGCATTTAATGATTTAAACGGTTAATGATTCAAAAGCATTTTGTATTTAATCTCTTCGCATTTCTTCTTTTCCCTCTTACTTTGCTTTTCGAATTTACTCTCATTTCTTGTAGCTATTTCCTTTTCGTTCTTCGTTTGATTGTTTGATTCTTCGTGACTTGTTTTCTCCAGATTTTACAGGTATGTTTTCTTTCGTCGTTTGGATGTTAATATGGCTTTCTTCTTTGTATATTCTCCATGCTTTATATTCTGGAAATTTCTTCTGTACTTGTTGTTCTTTGATGTGTTCTTCAACGTGTTCTTCAATATATTTTTTGTTTGATCCTTATTTTGTGTTTATGTTTGTGATTCCCTGTTCTAGGATGCCTCTTAGTCGAGTGGAAGATGCTTGCGCTGCTATGGCTTTTACCCGATCGAAGCTTCGTAGGGATGAAGTCTTAGATATCTATTTTAAGTATAGTTTTCCTTTTGATTATAGGGTAATATTACCCGGTGCCGATATGGCTGCGTCTGACTCTCCCGGATCTTCTTGTAGGGCGGTTCTTTTTGAAGAGCAATTTGCTGCTGGTCTTAGGTTTCCTTTGGATCCCTTTTTAGTAGAAGTGTGTAGGGATTTAAAGGTTGCTCTAGGGCAACTTTACCCTGGTACGATTAGAGTAGTGCTCGCTTTTTCGGAGGCATGTAGGCTCCGGGGCTGTGCCCCTTCTCTCAAAGTGTTATATCATTTTGTAGACTTTAGGAAGTGTGATGGCTGCTTCGTTTTCGCCCTTGGTAGAGAAGGGCGATCTCGTATTTATCTTCCTTGCCTAACCAGTCGCTGGCGAAGGCGCTTCTTTATTGTCTATCATAAATTTGCTTTTCTTCATTTTTCGGATGGTTTTTCTTCTCATCCAGTTCGGAGCTATTCTTCTCCTTTAAGTTTATCCGAGTCAAAGCTTGCTTTTGACATATCTTCCTGTAGTATTGTGTCGCGTCCCCTTTTAGATGTCTTGGTTAATAGTCATCTTCGGAGTCGATGGTTTCCTTTGGAGGATCCTCCTCGAGGCTTGGCGGATCTTTGCTACTCTTTTGTTCAAGGTATATTAATTTGCTTAAGTTCTTTTTAATGTTTCTTTTGTAGGATGTCTTCTTCTTCTGACGATTTCCTTTCCGGATTTCAAGTAGATTTGGACGTTCCGATGGGTGGTTCTGACGTTCCTATCGCCGACGTTATTCCTGGCGACATTGTCGTGGATGGGGCTCCTGTTGATATCCCCCTAGCTCCCGCCGAGGTAGCGTTGCCTGAGGTTATTGTTATAAATGATGATGATGGTGATGACTCGGCTGTTCCAGTCGGCGACGAGGCGATTCCGTCACTACTCCCCCCTCTAGCATCATCTATCGTTTCGGGGGGAGTTGGGGGTGTGGCCTCAGAGGGGCCTGTTGTTGCTGATTCGGGGGAGATTTCTTTAGGTCGAGACCCGGATTCTCCGTCTAGAAAAAGACGTCGAGTTGTCGATGATTTTCCTACGAGGGAGAGTTTTCCTGGAAGCTCTTCTTCTGCTCCAGACTTGGTTCAATGGGTCGAAGGTCAGGATCCTGCCAGTTTGCTGAATCCGAGAGTGCTAGCGGAATATATCCGGACTTTGGCGATTCCTGATGATGTCACGTGGTTTTGTGGTAGGCCGGGTCAGGAGCTTTCCGATCTGGCTTGTTTTCATGGTTTCTCTGTAAGTGCTTTCTTTCTTGAGTATAATATGTTTTTTGTATTCAGTTGCTTTCTTATTTGTTTATTTCTGGTGTGTAGGCCCTTCAATCTGTTCTGGTATTGAACGACCGCCGACAGTGTGCCGAGGAGGAGGTCGAGCGTCTGTCTGCTCTTTTGGCGACTTCCGAGTCTGAAAGGGCGAAGTTGAAGGCCTCTTTGGAAGAGCATGATTCCCTTCTGGCGCAGCTCAAGGCGCAGGATGCGATTAATGATCGCCAAGTGAAAGTGATTGAGAAAAAGACCGATGTCTTGACTCAAGAGATCGAGGAGCTCATTCGGATCAATTCCCTTGTTGGTGGGGAGAGGGATAGTCTTAGAACGGAGGTTGAAGGTCTTCACATCCGTCTGCTAGATACGAAGGCTTTTTACTCTGCTCTGATAAGCGAGTATCGCCTTGCGATTGGGAAGAAGCTTCTGGAGCAGAATCCCAATATTGATCTTTCTGGGGTTAACGGGTTGGATCCCCAGGCCATCGCCCGTGATCTCCTCGTCAAGATTTCTAAAGACCGTGTTTAGTAGTTTTCTTTTGATTGTATTTGCTGATGTATTCGCAATTTTGCTTTTTGTAATTCGCAATTTATGAATATATTTTTTTTTCTTCGAAATGTGCTTTTGCCTTATCTTTATGTACTTGTCTTGCCTCGAGGGTTACTCTAAACCCTGTTCTTGGCGTTGCTTTTTGTAGAGTTAATCTAAACTCTATTTATTTTTGTTTTTGTTTCGAGTTAATCTAAACTCTTTTTTGGCGATTCGCCTTTTCTGAGTTAATCTAAACTCATTTTTAGCCTTTCGTGGCGATTTGCCTGGTTCGGCGATTTTGCTTTGAGTTAATTTAAACTCACTTTCTTGGCTTTTAGCCTTTCGTGGCGATTTGCCTGGTTCGGCGATTTTGCTTTGAGTTAATTTAAACTCATTTTCTTGGCTTTTAGCCTTTCGTGGCGATTTGCCTGGTTCGGCGATTTTGCTTTGAGTTAATTTAAACTCATTTTCTTGGCTTTTAGCTTTTCTTGAGTTTGATCTTTAATTTATTTTTTCTTCTTTCGTCTTTGATTTAATCATTCGTGGCTGTTCTTGATTTTTATTTCTTTATTGGTTCGTCTGGCTAATCAGATGGTAGCGAAATTGAATTTTTATTGATAAAAGATGGCATACAAAGCATTAAAGATAGATTTGACGCCATCTGGTAAGACGGAGAGTCGTTACCGATGATGGGTCGTTTTTCGTTCCTATTCTTCCTTCTTTTCGGTCTTGTTTTCTTGGAGATCCACCACTGATTCATCATAGCACTTCTTGGCTATTCCTTGGTCTCCTCTCAGCGTCACTACTCCCTTTTCAGTCGGTACCTTCATTGCCAGTGCTCTGATGCTGGTTACCGCTGCCGAGTCATGGAGGAAAGGTCTTCCTAGGATGGCATTATATGTCAATTCCATGTCCACTATGTTAAATAGTGACATGATTTTCTTGTTCATTCCTCTTTCCGGGCCGATTATTACTTCCAAGGTAACTGCTCCCAGCGGGGTGATGGAGGGTCCACCGAGTCCTGATAGCGGAATTGGGACTCGGCGTAACCTTGACGCTGTTCCTCCCAACATTTTGTATGCTGCATTCGTCATGAGGTTTACTGCACTTCCTTCGTCGATAAGGATCCGCTCCATGTTCCAATTTTCAATGATAGTAGTCACTACCAAAGCATCGTTGTGAGGTGCTTTGACATGTTCATAGTCTTCTACATCGAAGATCACTGGCGGCATGTGAGTTTCTCGTATGTTCATTACTTCCTTCCTTTGCTTCCTCCTGATCGTGGAGCTACTATGCCCTCCACCATTAATCATGTGTATGGTTCCCAGAATTTTGGATGGGCGCTCGTCTTCCTTTTCTTTTGGCTTGTCTTCTCTGTTTCTTTTTTCTCCCTTGTCATTGCTCTTCTCTTTTCGGGCCACAAATTTCCTCAGTTCGCCTGTGTCGATCATTCTTTCAATCTCGACCTTTAAGTCTCTGCAGCTATCCGTTTCGTGTCCGTAATCGTCGTGAAATTTGCAGTACTTTCTGGTGTCTCTTGCTTCTGCTTTCATTTTGGGTGGCCATACCACGTTTTTGATGTTTTCTTTGATCCACATGAGGACATTAGTTCGGCTGGTGTTTAATGGAGTGAAGTTATTCTCATCATCTCTGGGATCGTATCTCGATTCATATCTTGTCTGGGGGGCGAATCGTCTGCTTTCTTCGGGTCTTCCTCTTCTGTCATCAGGTTTGGACTTGGTTTTTTCTCTGGATCTCTCTTTTGATTCTTTTCCTTTTGCTTCCTTTCCGCGAATCGCCCTTCGCCCTTCGTCTAACTCGAAGTATTTCTGAGCTATGCCCATTAAGTTTGAGAAAGTTGTGGGTTTATTGACTAGCAGCTTGTCCACCAGCTTTCCGAATCGCGTCCCGTCTCGCAATGCTTCTGTCGCCATGTCGACGTTCAGGTTGTCTATCTTCATAGCTTGCTTGTTGAATCGTTCGATGTAGCTTCGCAGGGTTTCTCCTTCTTCTTGGATACAGGCTCTTAGGATACTGGTAGTAGTTTTAGCTGGGATGTTTGTGAGATATCTGTTGAGGAATTCTGTTGAAAGCGAAGCGAAGCTTTTGATCGAGCCTGGTTTTAATTTGTTATACCATCTCTGGGCTGTGCCCGTGAGCGTGGTAGGGAAAACCCTGCAGAGGATGGCGTCTGATACGCTGAGTAGCCCCATGGTTGCTGTGAACCTAGAGGTATGATCTCGGGGGTCTCCTTCCCCATTGAAAATTGGCAAGGTCGGCAGCTTCATGCTGTACGGGATGGTTTCCTCCATGATCTCGGGCGAGAGGGGTGATCCTTTCAACCTGAGGTCCTCTATATCCAATTCTTCAGATTTTAGTTTTTTGAGCGCTTTGGCGATCTTCTCTTCTAGATCTTCTTCCACCACATATGTGGCTTTGCTTTTTTGGGGTGTTTCTGACGATTCGCCCTCGCCTTCTTGGTGTTTTTTCTTATTTTGTTCTTTCCCTGCATCTCTTTCTTGTCGCTTACTCCTTGGTGGGGCATCTTCTTTTTCCTTCTCCCTTCGTTCGTCTCGTTTCGTATTCAGACCGCTTCGGGCGTCCTCCTGGTTGTGCTCATTTCTGGGTGCCTCTGGTGATTCCTCGTTAGATTTTTCTCTGTCAGGACTTTCCTCTTCGCTGGTTTCCTTTTCTCGCTGGTTTCTTGCTTCGTTCCTCTCTTCGTTTCCTCTGGTCCGAGGTTCCTTGCTTTTGTTGTTTTCTGCCCTTGTCTCCCGTCGGCCTGGGTTTGCGTTTCCTGTTCTTTCTCTTCTTCTGGGAGCTGTAGGGCTGAAGTTTTCCCTTAGCATTCTCATAGTTTCTTCGTGCCTGTCGTTTGTTCTTTTGGCCTCATTAGCCAATCTGTCAAGATTTGCCTGCACAGATTCTAGTATCTTTTTCAGCATTTCGCTGTGTGGATCTTGTGTCGCTGCATTTGGTGTTTGTTCTTCAGTGCTTAGGTTGAAAGCAATTGGGATGCTTCCTCTTATTGGATTAGTTTGGTACTGGGGTGTTGAGAAAGAGAGCCCTCCGGTGTTGCTTTTTTCCCCGGAGTTGAGAAGCCCATCTTCCGTCACGTTGATTATCTCCGGAGTGCTTTTTGGGTCCATTGGTTGTTTGTCTTTCAGGTTTACTCTTTCAGAAGTCATCTTCTTCAATGAGATTTGTTTTTGAGTTCAGAAAAGCTCCTTCTTTTGAAGTTTAGTTAAGCTTTTCCCACAGACGGCGCCAATTGATGGAGTCTGCCTTCTGAACCGGTGAGTGAACCTGCAAAACAGGGTAGAAGCTAACCGGACGGTGGTTGTCCGATTAACTCTCCGATGCTAAAGTCAGTTTAGAGCTTTGAGCAGCGTTTTGGTTATATGAATGTAATTGTGATTCTAGGCATACCTCGTGCTCTTTTTATAGTAGACGAATATACCTAGTAGAGTTGTATTAGGTAGGTGAATCCTACTTTGTAGGGATTCGGCCGTATCTTGAGGATTCTCCTGATTTGTCGAGATCTACCTTAATCTGATAAGAGTCCTATTTAGGAACGTCTTCCTAAATAGTCTTATCTTCCTAAAGTAGAGCTTATCCTTCCATATGTAGTGTTTGTGTCCAAATAGGACAAGGTTTCCATATTTAGTCGTTTATCCGAATCCCGGACCTGACGCGCTCTTGGCGGATCATGTGGGATTCGGTCTTTATTAGTGTATTACCGAATCTTAGAGATTCGGTATCTCCTTCCTAACTTTCCGTCTTCAGGGGGAGTCCGGTGTCGCCTGAGAGTGGATCTCCTGCAACTCGGCTCCATTATACTTACAGTAGGATTCGGTATCCATCAATAATCTTCCAAAATGAAGATAATTTTGGCATCATATTAGTGTATGAACAATTATATTTTTATAATGGTTGTATTTGAATTATATATTGTTAGATTAAAATTATTATTTTTATTAAAATACGTATTCCATTCACATGTTATTTGTAAATTTAGTAATTAAAAGGTATCTTTATGTGGACATTTGATTAACTGTTAGTTAACTAATAGTATACTACTTATTATTTAAAAAGATAATAGTATGCTACTTATAATTTAACAAATAATATACTATTATTAGTTAACTAATAGTATACTACTTATCATTTGGTTAACTGTTAGTTAACTAATAGTTCACTATTAGTACACTAATAGTATACTACATATATTATAATCAAATAAAATTATAACATACGTAAAGGTGACAAAATGGTAAACAAAACATAATATACGTTTGATAATAACAAAATGTTTTGAAAATAAAATAAAGGAAAAACAAACTTGCCTACAAATCAGTTACAAAATACCAATTGTTTTCAATTTATAACTAAAAGCAAAACCTAAGAGTTCCAAAACTATAAAGACATCTAATTCTTCCGCCTCCCCCTCAGCTTTGGTTTCAGTTCCACCTCCTCATCGCTGTCAATGTTGCCCGTTTGCTTCATTTTACCATATTAATAAATATGAAAGAAATACGTTCACGATGACTCTCAATGAAAAATGCTGCTGGAATTGGAAGATTCTGGATCAAATGCTCAGCAAAAGGCAATACAAACGCTCCAGAATCACTAAACAAAAATGCAGAATTATAAGTAATAATACATAAAAAAATAAAAAAAATTATGTATTAAAAAACTTACCTATTCTGTTGGGTTGGTAGATCAAAAAAACTTATATTACATGTTTCTGTTTAAAAAACAAATTAGTTAACTATTAGTTACCACATAGTTAACCATTGGTAAATTACGTTTAAGAAAAAAAAAACTATTAACATCATAAAGTCAATTCAGATAAATAATAACCAATAAAACATTAAATAACCATCAGTTAATCAGAATAATGATAATTACTAATTGCAAAATTGATTTTAATACCTATCAAATCAAAAACAGTAGCAGCAAACAGAAAAAAAATGAGAAAAACATATAACATATAGCTAAAAAAACCAGTTAACCAATATATTAACTTTAGTTCTAGATAATATTCAATAATCTTATAAAATATACAAAATCATATCCTTTGCATAATCATTCAAAAACTAAAAACAAATGGCACACACATAAACACCCACAATAACATAAATAATGAGAAATTAATAAACAATAAGAATTAAATAAAAATAAAATATAACTAAAATCACAAATAACTTAACAGAAAGAGGAAGAGGAACCATTGGTTTATTCTTTTCATTGTCTGTGACAGAGAAATCCTCAAAATCACTATTAATGCCCTTAAATTCAATTCAGATAAACAACAACCAAAGAAAAAATAAATAATCTTCAATTAAATATTAAAATATTAATTTTATAATGTCAATTAATATAAACAAAAACCATTATAATATTAAATAACCATCAGTTAACCATTGAATAATCATTAGCTAACAAGTATAGTTGTAAATAATTATTCCAAAATTAATTTAAATACTTATCAAATCAAAAACACTAGTAAACAAATCATCAGTTAACCATTAAATAACCGTTAGTTAACAAGTATATTTGTAAGTAATTATTTCAAAATTACATAAACATGTATCAAATCATAAACACTAGCAACAAACATAAAAAAACTAAAAAAAACATATAATATACCTAAAAACACAATAAATTAACCATTATATTAAATTTATTTCTACATATTATTTAATAATTTGTTAAAATATAGAAATCGTACCCTTTGCATAAACATTCAAAACCAACAAAAAACAGACACACAAACACCTAACAATAACATAAATAATAATAAATTGATAAACAATTAAAATTGAATGTTAAAACTAAATTAATTAAAATTTCAAATACCTTAACAGAGAGAGGAAGAGAAATCACTGTTGTAATACCCCAAAATATTAAATTATCTAATTGGACCACGTGTCCAGTCTGGATTTGCTAGAGTGACAAAATCGGAAAGTTTTCCAATAAATAAGTTTTAGTAGGTCGGTTTTGGAAAGGATTATATGCGAGAAATTTAATAATATATTTCAATTCTAAAGACAGAATTGGAATTGAAAAGAAAAACGTTAAGAAAGTCGCAAAATAAAATACAGGGACTAAAATGGTAATTTAGCCATATAGATTCCAAAGTGAAAATTATTTCGCCAAGGTCCACGAAATGTTTTATAGTATATGTGGTAGAAGTTTCGGGTCAATCGGAGACCTTTTAAAATTTGGACGCGGTTGCGTTATGGGCTAAATTGCAACTTTTGAGAAGTTTATGGGCTAAAGTGTAAATTAGCTAACAAAGTCTCGAGAATAGCAACTAAAAGATTATTAATGGAAAATAATAATTTTGGAGTCGTATTATTTATTTGGGTATAAATAATACGTACGTAATTGAGTTAAAGTAAATAATTAATCGATAAGTTAGTTAATAGAGAATTGGTTTAAGTTAAAGAAATGAAGGATCAAAGTTGTCAATTAGCCAAGATATATAATAAGCTTTCCTTAAGAATAAGGAAAGGAGAGGATGCGCAGAAGGTAACAGAAGGAAATGACGAACGATTACGATTCGTCGTCGTTTCGCCGTTTCTCGTCCAAATCGAGCGTTCTTTATATCGAATTGTTCATAATTCGATTCTCTATCATCGTTAAGCTTCAAATCGAGGTAAGCTTGACGTTTTTGTTACGAGAATTAGTAAATAAGGTTATTTCGTTCTAAACGAATTAAACGGATTGAAATCGCATTTCTAATATCGTTTTGATGAATTTGGAGTTGAGTGCGTGTTAGATTGAGATAGGAGCATGGCGGAATTGCGTTTTACCACGTCGGAATGCCCGGAATTGAATTCCGGGGTGTGTGCGAAAGACCGCACACAAAAGTGTGCGGGGGCACACAATTGTGTGCGACCGCACACAAAAGTGTGCGGGGGCACACAATTGTGTGCGGGGGCACACAATTGTGTGCGGGGGCACACTAAAGTGTGCGGGCGCACACAAAAGTGTGCGGGCGCACACCAGATTGTGCGCGCGCCCAACAGTTCGAGCATTTCCGACATGTTTTAACCTAGATTTCCGACTTTAAGTACGTCGGACATTAAAAAGGAAATACAGACCCCGAAAACGATAAATTTAGATGTCGAACATGACGTATTCGATTAGGGTTTCGAGATATAAGAAACCTATGATTAGAAATCGATGAATAAGAGATATAACAAGTATCTCGCCTAAGTATTAGAACACGATCAAAGTTAAAAGACATAATTAGAATAAGATCGTGTTAACCTAAGTTTATAACTTAGGATTTTAGTATTCAGTTTACGTTTATGAATTAAACGTACGAATAACATGAATAGGTGAGTGACGTACCGACGAGCTACCAGGCTAACGAGCTGGAATAGCTACGAGAACAACGCATGGAGCTTACGCATGCGGGATTATAATAATGCAGTTTTGGATAGCGGTCACGGTGAGTGGCAATTTACTTTCGCGTATTATTAGTATAAAAGTTATTTTCATATATATACGTATATTGTTTTCACGCATCGCATTATATACAATTGATTGGATGTTATATGTTTATTTAATTTCTATATGCGAGAACTAGTATGCGATCCGAGGAAACTAGCTACCTATTGGGTGTCAATAGGCTGTGTGATCACCAGTATCGAGTCAGTCTAGTATGTTTGCATTGAGAAATGACTTGACACAGCTGGGAGCTGTTGATGAATATGAAATTTACGATTGGGTTATGATTTAGATACGCAGAGTGAACTCGGCTACGGTGTAGCCTGGAAGTCCCCGTATCTAGTGGCTGGGCCACCAGCGAGTTGGACTCGCAATTGATATTTATGATTGGGTTGAACGATATATGATTATTCGAGAGATGTGTCGCATGCTAGGATATTAGTTTCGTACGGATCAAATACCTGTTTATATGTTTTTTTATTATTGTTTTCTTGAGATGCGATGTTATATTTTTATATTAATACCGTTAGTAACTTGCAAGCTCACTCAGTATTTCCCAAAATACTGACCCCCTCACAGTGTTTATTTCAGGTGATCGGAGTCGGATCAGACAGACCATCTCCTTTGTGTCGGCAGCCTTTTGGCTTACACAAAGTACGAGTTTTATAGAGCTGCAGTAGTCAGTAGGTGTCAGTATTAGATTTACGATTCAATTTCAAACGGTATTTGAAAAGTAAACTCTGATATAATTTTATAAATGAATTGTTTAGAAAGATAGCGTTTATCCGGTTAAATTTGATACCAATTACCGTGAATGGAATTGGTGATGTTTGTGATCGGAAACAGGGCGGTGCTGGATATGAGATATCGCTCGGTAAGACCCTGGTTTCTAGGAATTGTTTCGCGAATGTTTTCAGAAAAGGAATACGATATTTTTATAATTGAATTTTATTATTTAAAGAAGATTTCTAATAATGTATTATATATAATAAAACGTTTTAATCGCGAAAAATTTATAGTAGTTTTAGGCTTGCTACGGGTTCCGGAGCTACCACTCCCGTTCCCTAGCGCCGGTCGCGGCTTAATAATTTGGGTCGTGACAATTGTGGTATCAGAGCAGTTGGTCCAGTTACCTCTGCTAATATGTGTTTTGTTAGTTAAGTGACCTAGGAACTACTGCAGCTATAGAGTTGAGTTCTGTCTGATCCAAGTAGTTTGCATTGTTGTTTTGCGATAAGCATCATTGATTTGTTGTAAAGTGCTTGTTTGTTTCTGTGACATGCATATATGAGATGCATATGCACATTTTGTTTTTGATAGGATATGCTTATGTGACATGCATATCCAGATGGAATTTCGGGGAGATGCAATGCCCCCTATGACTAGAATATAATCGATGTTACTATGACTCGATAGTAACACGTATGTGGTTGGCATTGAATAACGCCAATATGCTGTCGAATTCGATCGATCGAAGCGTCAAAAAAAAAAAAAAGAGAATGAAGAAGAAATGCAAAGTTATAGAAGTTGAAGAACTTGCTGGATACAGAGTTCAAAGGTTTAGAGAACTTACAAAACTCAAAGTTAACAACTTTTACAAGTTATTTTGTTTAAACGATTTTTAAAGCATAATTGTGCCTAGACCCGTGATAGTCATTGATAAATGCCACGACATTGATAGAAGTGCATCACTACATACACTGCTAATGAAAAGAACAATAAACGAATACATGCATTAATAGTACATGCATCATCTGCATTATGCTCAGACGAAAAGGTGAGCTGTGGCAACTCTTTGGGGATGAGAGACGTCATCACCCTAGTGCACAATTTTGCTAAGATTTAAATAAAATTTCGATTTACATTTCGAAACGAAATGTTTTATTCGAAAGAGTTTTCAAGGAGTTTTGTTTTTAAGTAAGTATACCTAGACCAGAACTCTGTGACGGAAGTGAAATGCTCGCGAGCAAGCTGCGATTAAGGCCATGAGGCAAATGAATACGTATAATTGCAAGAATATAAAAGTTATGCTTCTAGGATATGGACTTAGCCATGAGTTAACGAGCTAGAATATAGATAAAAATCGCAGATGTATTGGAAAGTGACACGTACCAGATTAGTGGTAAGCTAGAAAGTAAGTATCTCTTTGACAGGACGTCAAAGATATTAAACTACGATATAAGGAAAGAAGTATATAAGAAGAATGAAGTTTATATACGAGAAGCGAATGGTAAGATGTATGAGAGTAGCAAAATGTAACTAATCGAACGATGAACTGGGATGTTCCTATCTTTAAACGAAGTGATTAGAGCATCATGCTACCACACCATAGAAGTAAGAAAGAGGATAGTCGAGCATAGAAATAGACTCACAGTTTACACCTTGAAGATAGAAGATTACCCTTATGAAAGGATAATGTGAATATTGCGTAATATTAGAAAGTCGTCAGGTTTAATAAGATCGTGACAACTCTTTATTGAACCGTTGGATCAAGTTGTCACTGGAACACGATGTCCCTAAGACGGTGACCTAAGTGTTAACTATTACGATCGGCAAACCGAGAACGTGAAGTAGATTTCAGAAGAATATCGATAATGGATATATGTCGATAAAGTGACGAGCCAAGTAGACGAGTGACAAGAATATGAAGTACGGAGCATGGAATTAGATCAATTAATTATAGCTAACATCAAGTCCGCATAGAATGTAGTGATTTGAGAAGCATGATAAGAAAGATCAAGAGGTAAACGACAAGAGTTGCAATAAATGAATTAGGAGTTGGAACTTCCACCACAAAGTTACGATTATAAAGTGGATGAAAAGAATAGAACCAGTATAAGTGTGAATGATGTGCGCGAAGCACGGGATCTTAAGTTTTAAGTTCGGCTAATAAGGAGTAGAGTGCATGGTGCGATTGATGTGAAAGATTAATAGTAATCCCTGAATGGTTAGGATGCAATATATAGCATCGAACGTATTTGATACATAGATGAATCTTCGTGCATCGAGGTAAGTGAAAGGATGTGAAGAAGAGACTCAATAACAAACTTGAGCTACATATATTGGATCAGTCAAAATATGACATGAGAGATGAAAGTAAGATACCTATAAGAAGGTATAGGAACTCGAACAATGAAGTTAGTTACGGAAATCGATATAGAGAGAAAAAAAAAAAAAAATTTGCTTGCATACGTTGCAAGAAACTTGATAAGAGTGATCGAGGAAAGGAAAAGAGAAAGTCACACGGAAAATTAACGAGAGGATCCACTAGATTGGAATCTATGTAGTCACGGACACATAACAATGAAAAGAATAAAGAGGACAGAGACATAGGATTGGATCCACTGACAGTTAAGTTGTCAGTAAAAGTACGATAAGACGCAGGTAATCAAGAACGTACCATGTCGAGGAATTCAGACGAAATAGGCTACGATCACCACTCATGCTCGAGGTTGTGAATGTTAAAAGAAGAAGTATATGATGTACAGGATGCAATGAAGAAGAATGCAAGAAATGTAACAAAAGATGATCGAGACACATGATAAGAGCGTGAATACGGAACACAAGAAAGGTAACATAGGGCTATAGCATTACGACTATTAATCCTATTGGTTGATTAGAAACACGAAGTCAAGGAAAAGATATGAAGGAATATACCTACGTTATAGGTAGAAGAGTGAAGTAACAAGTGTAAATAACAAGACTATAGATAATAAGGAATAAACCTCACACCACGCTATGGAAAAGAGGTATAGTTCGGAAATTAAGAGTCAAACTAAGATACGATATCAGAAAAGAAGAATGGAATAGAATAGTGAATCGTGAAGATGAATGCTAAAAGCATCCTTAAGAGTCGTAAGACGATCAACGTTAAGAAGACGACGAAAGAAAGAAGAACTTAGGTAAAATGAAATGAAAAAGTAAATAAGAAGTTAAGGACAAAATAACCAAAGGTTAATACTAAGGTCAACATTTAAGTTTCAAAAGATGGAATACCATGAGGCGGATAGTGAGATACTCACTAAAAGAAGGAAGGATCAACTAATTGAAAGATTAGTGAGAGGTATACGCGATAAATGAAGAGGATAACAGTGACGACACTATTCAAGGCAATACTCGACAACAAAAGTTGAAAGGATCAAGGATCCTTATTAGAAAAGAGTAAACAAGGTACATTGAATAAGTCGGAAGTAAAACTTCAATGTAGCAACAATCGTTGCTCCCCTAGTACGGAGATTGTATACGTAACAGCTGTGCCTGAACCAAGAAGGTTCACAAAGAGATTAAACATCTCTTTCCTACAGGACATCAAGCATTGATGCACATGCAACTGTGGTGTAAAGAGACATAATGTAAGAGGAACAATCTTTAAAAGATAATAGCAAGGATCGTAAGAGGAAGTACATGACATGATAACAAAGACAGTTATCCAAGGTTATAAAGAATGAAAAATAAGACAGATTGATGAAAAGAAAGAAAAGACTAGAAGTTTTAAGAATAGTGCATCACTCTTAAGAAAAGGAAGTAGATCGATGAATATACAATGAGTAAAGGAGTATACGAGAAGTAAAGACGCAAGAAAAAGGTTAAGTAAGCCCTACAAGAAAAGTGAAGACCTCATAAGGATACGTCTTGAGGACTTACCTCATGGATAACCATGATAAGTGACGTTAGCGAAAGAATCTTCCTACGAGAAATGAAGTAATGAGACAAAAGAGGATAACAGATAGTGGAATAAGCTTTTAGCACGACAACAAATATTAATCAGATGACGGCAACAGAGACTACGTAAGTAGTGAAGCACGAGTTGTTTGAGTGTCCACATCACTCAACAAGGAACGATGATAGGATTAAATATGTTGGACAAAAAGAAAAGGATCGAGAACGAAAATGTATGTGGGTACGACTAACATCGTTATAGAAAGAAGACTTGGAGATCAAGATCAAGTCGTAACCACGATCAAACAAAGCAAAAGAATCTAAGAGTACGAACTAATGGATCATCTACATCATTCGATTACGAATGAGTAATCTTAAGAGTGGAGATTATCGTTACTAGTAATCAGACATTACTAGAACAAACTAGTATTGAGTATCAGTATTAAACTGAAAATTCAATTACAAAGATAAAAGCTCATAGTATTGAATGTCAAATAAAGGACAAACACAACGATTGTGTTGTAAAATTAAGAGAAGCAATCAAAGGTAAGAAGTTATAGTACATAAGAAAATGGCTAAAACACTATGAAAGACGGAGACGATATGAAAGGTCGTCAATGACGATTAACATTAATCTACAAGGAGTACAGAAATAGAGTGATGAATGAAGTTCAAAAGGTTAAGGGTTTAAGTTAAGTCAAGGAGTTATATGAAAATTCGAGGACGAATTTTTATAAGGGGGGAAGAATGTAATACCCCAAAATATTAAATTATCTAATTGGACCACGTGTCCAGTCTGGATTTGCTAGAGTGGCAAAATCGGAAAGTTTTCCGATAAATAAGTTTTAGTAGGTCGGTTTTGGAAAGGATTATATGCGAGAAATTTAATAATATATTTCAATTCTAAAGACAGAATTGGAATTGAAAAAAAAAACGTTAAGAAAGTCGCAAAATAAAATACAGGGACTAAAATGGTAATTTAGCCATATAGATTCCAAAGTGAAAATTATTTCGCCAAGGTCCACGAAATGTTTTATAGTATATGTGGTAGAAGTTTCGGGTCAATCGGAGACCTTTTAAAATTTGGACGCGGTTGCGTTATGGGCTAAATTGCAACTTTTGAGAAGTTTATGGGCTAAAGTGTAAATTAGCTAACAAAGTCTCGAGAATAGCAACTAAAAGATTATTAATGGAAAATAATAATTTTGGAGTCGTATTATTTATTTGGGTATAAATAATACGTACGTAATTGAGTTAAAGTAAATAATTAATCGATAAGTTAGTTAATAGAGAATTGGTTTAAGTTAAAGAAATGAAGGATCAAAGTTGTCAATTGGCCAAGATATATAATAAGCTTTCCTTAAGAAAAAGGAAAGGAGAGGATGCGCAGAAGGTAACAGAAGGAAATGACGAACGATTACGATTCGTCGCCGTTTCGCCGTTTCTCGTCCAAATCGAGCGTTCTTTATATCGAATTGTTCATAATTCGATTCTCTATCATCGTTAAGCTTCAAATCGAGGTAAGCTTGACGTTTTTGTTACGAGAATTAGTAAATAAGGTTATTTCGTTTTAAACGAATTAAACGGATTGAAATCGCATTTCTAATATCGTTTTGATGAATTTGGAGTTGAGTGCGTGTTAGATTGAGATAGGAGCATGGCGGAATTGCGTTTTACCACGTCGGAATGCCCGGAATTGAATTCCGGGGTGTGTGCGAAAGACCGCACACAAAAGTGTGCGGGGGCACACAATTGTGTGCGGGGGCACACAATTGTGTGCGGGCGCACACAAAAGTGTGCGGGGGCACACAATTGTGTGCGGGGGCACACTAAAGTGTGCGGGCGCACACTAATGTGTGCGGGCGCACACAAAAGTGTGCGGGCGCACACCAGATTGTGCGCGCGCCCAACAGTTCGAGCATTTCCGACCTGTTTTAACCTAGATTTCCGACTTTAAGTACGTCGGACATTAAAAAGGAAATACAGACCCCGAAAACGATAAATTTAGATGTCGAACATGACGTATTCGATTAGGGTTTCGAGATATAAGAAACCTATGATTAGAAATCGATGAATAAGAGATATAACAAGTATCTCGCCTAAGTATTAGAACACGATCAAAGTTAAAAGACATAATTAGAATAAGATCGTGTTAACCTAAGTTTATAACTTAGGATTTTAGTATTCAGTTTACGTTTATGAATTAAACGTACGAATAACATGAATAGGTGAGTGACGTACCGACGAGCTACCAGGCTAACGAGCTGGAATAGCTACGAGAACAACGCATGGAGCTTACGCATGCGGGATTATAATAATGCAGTTTTGGATAGCGGTCACGGTGAGTGGCAATTTACTTTCGCGTATTATTAGTATAAAAGTTATTTTCATATATATACGTATATTGTTTTCACGCATCGCATTATATACAATTGATTGGATGTTATATGTTTATTTAATTTCTATATGCGAGAACTAGTATGCGATCCGAGGAAACTAGCTACCTATTGGGTGTCAATAGGCTGTGTGATCACCAGTATCGAGTCAGTCTAGTATGTTTGCATTGAGAAATGACTTGACACAGCTGGGAGCTGTTGATGAATATGAAATTTACGATTGGGTTATGATTTAGATACGCAGAGTGAACTCGGCTACGGTGTAGCCTGGAAGTCCCCGTATCTAGTGGCTGGGCCACCAGCGAGTTGGACTCGCAATTGATATTTATGATTGGGTTGAACGATATATGATTATTCGAGAGATGTGTCGCATGCTAGGATATTAGTTTCGTACGGATCAAATACCTGTTTATATGTTTTTTTATTATTGTTTTCTTGAGATGCGATGTTATATTTTTATATTAATACCGTTAGTAACTTGCAAGCTCACTCAGTATTTCCCAAAATACTGACCCCCTTGTTGAGCAAAAACCCAACTCGTAATACTCGGTAAATACGAGGTCGAACCCACAAGGAGTGAATTTAGGAGTAAATTGATGAGAATGAATTTTAGTTATGATTCAATTCGTTTAGCGACACAAATAGTTGAAGGTTCAAGTATCCAATTACTAACTAAGAATTAAACTAACGTGAAATTGCGATTTAAACAAGTAAAGAGAATTAATTATCAAGAATCTAATTCAATAAAAGGGGAATGTCAAGGAGTTAGCAATCCAACCTAGGTTATGCAATCATGATTGGTCAAAGTGTAAACTACTAAGGACCGAGCGAGGCCTAAAACGTCATTCCCGCTCTCTCGAGCCTCAAGGAATGCCAAAACCGCTATCTAGCCATTCAATCACACCAAGCTCACTCTCGTGTTACAAGGCAAACTAAATTAACATCAAACGATTAATCAATCCGCTCCAAGGTCACCTAGGTTCAAGCCCACTCTCGTGGAGCTCTAAAATCTAGGTTTTCTAACCTAAAGGTCGATCTAATCAACCACCTCTCGGTGCGTCAATCAAACTATGACAATGATTAAGGTAGCTAATCCTAATCAAGCAATGAATAATAGGAAAGAAACATGAGCATACAACACTAAGGACCAACCAATCAATCAAACCCCTAAGTTATCATACTAACCCCCTAACAAGGGGAATTTAGCTACTCATATGTAGATTAACACAAACAATCAAGTAGTGAGAAAAGTAGAACATTAAAGTAAGAAGAATTACCTTGATTAAATAAGTAGAACAAACAACCATAAAGATAATGAAGATTCACAATAAGTAGCTTGTAATAAAAATGAAGATCTTGTTCTCATAAAGCAAATAAAACTTTCATCAAGCTCCAACAATGGAGGAATCTCCAAGGAGAAGATGGCTAATCTAAAAGAGGTAAAAACTAGAGAATAATCCCCAATGTCTACAACTTGTTTTTGTACCCTAAAAAAGATAATGTGCTATTTATATGGGTTACAAATGAGGTAAACAAAGGACACCCTTCTAAGGAGTGTTGGGCCTAAAATAGAAATTGAGCCCTTGAGTTTTGTCTTGTCTCGAAATTCAAATTCTGAGCTTCTTTTTAAGGGGCTCGATCGAGCCATCCACTTAAGAGTGAGGGCTCGATCGAGCCTTATGCCTTGAAGAAACTTCTGGACAGCTTTGTTCATCGGGCTCGATCGAGCCTTCCTTCATAAGTGAAGGGCTCGATCGAGCCCCTCCTTTAAATGCCCATATCTTGCTCGTTTCTTCGCTCTTTCAACTCGCTCCTATTCCGATACTTGATTTCTTCATTCTTTAAGCCCAAAACACTTCGCATTGCTTCATTTTACCTGAAACGCTAATACACAAAATAAGCACACCAATACGGGGAAAAAGCGCTTCAAAGTATACTAAAAACAAGCGAAAACAACTCCTAAACATAGGTGTAAAATGCACCTATCAAACCTCCTCACACTTACCCTTTGCTTGTCCCCAAGCAAGAAATGAATCTCACTATCAAAACAACATTAACAACCTTGGCGATTATGAACTCATGTCAACAACCGAACTCCCAATCAATGAAGATACAAGTACAATCATCTAGTATTATCAACCACAAGCGATGCAAACAAATGAGGAATGCAATTATAATGACATAGTCCAATGACATTGAGAATACTATCGATATGGCATCATGTCAAGCAATCTCGAAGTTACAATCATCTACGGGACATGCACACATTGGTCCACGAGAAATGGCAATTCATGGCATATTGTTCATAGACATCAAGCAAAAGCAATTTAATTCTCACAAGATGGCACTCCAACACTCGAGTGTTTCGGGTAAACAATTAGGCTCACTACATGCGAAATTTCACCATAAGCTTGCTCTTAGTCCCGAACTCCACTACTTGATTCGGTAATCAACAACTATCATATGGACTTGTGTAGGGGTTGTAGCTTGGCTAGGGGTTAGGGGTAGGAAAATTTGGATAATTGGCTAAAACTTGACTTGAACAACTAACTTACGATGCACTTTTTGACCTAACTCGGATTTTCAACACTTGTAAATTTTTTTTTTTTTGAATTTTTCTATTGCCTTTGTTTATTCTTTCTTTCTTTTCTTTTTCTTCATTTTCCTCTTTTTTTTTTTTTTATTTTCTTTTTCTTCTTGATATTGTTTTTATTCTTTCTTTCTTTTGATTTTCTTTTTCTCGAGGCAAATTCCTATTTTTAGAGCACTTTCACATTTTCTTCCTAATCATCAAGCTAGTGTCACAACTTTTCAAAATTAAGTTATTCAAATCAAATTTGGGTGTTTAAGAGGTAAAATGTTGAAGGATAATGGTGTATAATTGGTGTGTATCAAGGAAGGGTTTAGGCTCAAATGGTGAATTCTAAGGGTAAAGGGTAGGCTTTTAAAGTGGTCTTATTCGAAAATGGGGTTAGTCCTAATGCCATACTCATTTAGCTATTGACACTCAACCATATAGTCTCGAACGGACACCAAGCAAGTTCTAGGAATTAGCAAGCAAACGACACTCATCAAAAATAATTAGGCTCAATCAAGCACTCAAATAAAGGTGGTGTCATGCCAATTACTTAATTCCTAAGAACACATGCCAATCATGCTATTAAATTTCAAAATGGCACCAATTTTTACAATTTAAAGCACATATCATGCATCCGCATTAAGTAGCTCCGAAAATTGCCAAAATCACAACAAACAACTTTGAATTCACCTTAATCACATTGAAAAATGTCAAACAAATTGCATTTCATTAAGCAAGCATCAACATTTGATTGATTAAACTAGAAAACACACTTGATGACTTCATTGATCGGGAAATACATTAGTTGACAAATTCCAAAAATACACCAAGGCCACTAATCATGCTTTCAACAAACTAAAGCCAAAGATTTCGTGCTTAAGGCGACTCAAAACAACCCAAAATAAATAGCACAAACACTAAAAACAACTTAAAATAAACGAAAGCATAAAACATAAGAAAAACATAAAAGCAAGATGCAATTTCACAACCAACCCTCCTCACACTATTTCTAGCTTAGTCCCGAAGCATGAAATAGAGAAAAAATAAAGCGTGAAATTGAATAAGAAAGAGTTGGAGAAATCAAATCTTGCTAATCGAATGCCGGGGGTTCCGGAGATGGTGTGGGCGATGGGTAGCGTGGCCCGCCTTGGGCGTTGAGATAATCCCTCAATTTCTCCTCTTGCCTTCTTTGCCTAGCCCGAAGGTATTTCATCATATACCTTTGTTCCTTCATGAATTGGCGTTGTTCCGCCTCAAAGTCGCTCGGGGCTTGATGATGACTAGCTTGGGCCCCTTGGAACTCGGTTTCGGGCCAATTCTCCCATTCGGCACCTTGCTCTTCTCCTTGAGCGCTAGTCTCCGCTACACCCTTGTCTCTCCTCCGCACTTGTTCTTTTTGAGGCCTTTGCCTCGGCGCCTCAACTTCTTGCTCTTGTTCTTGCTCGGTGTCTTCCTCTTCATCACTCGGTGATGGAGGTCGAGCACCATGTCGACTCACATAAGCGGCTCTTCGATAGTAAGGCACAATTTCTCCTTTTTTGACATATGAAGCCGCCCGCAAGTGCTCCATGTTGATCATTTTCGGCTTTTCCCACTTGTAGTCACCGAATTCCAACGTCTCACTCTTTGCTAGCATAGTGACAAACCACCCAAAACCAATCTTTTTCGTACTTAGCTCGGGTATTTCACCAATATTGCGCATGAGCCTATACGCCGAATTAACTCGGTATGCTTCCACCTCCGGGTGTAACATGGCGTTGAAAGCCAAAAGATCCTCCTTAGCCAACTTGCTATATTCGTTTCGACCACAAAAAGTGTGACCGTACCATTTGAGGACTACCACATGTGCGGTATCCATCACTTCGTTGGTCTTGGAGGTGTTGGAGTTGTAATGATCCAACCCGGAGAGTTCCTTCCAAATGGCGTGCTCATCAAAACCGACCCCCGGAATGCATTTCAAACCTTCATTGCTCATTTTGAAATCCCATGTCAACTCATCCAATTCATAATGAGCTTGCCTTCCACCCAATCGAAACTCAAACTCGGTAAGCGATTCTCCACTTGTTTTCAAAGTTGTGAAAAACTCATAAACGAGAGCTTCACAATAGTCATGAGGGAGTTGTGCCAATTCAAGCAAGTCTAAGCGCCAAAGAAGCTTCTTCACCATAGCTTCAATTCCTAATTTCTTCATGGTTTCCCAATCAATTTGGAATGGCTTTGTAATACCTCTTGCTTTGAGTTTCTCATAGAGCAAGCCTTCCTCTTCGGAACGGATTTGAAAAGGTGCGTTGAAACGTCTTGTGAGAGATGCCGGAGTGTTAACCCCTACTTCTCTTGCTCCGGAGGCGGTAGTTTTCCGGCGAGAACGAATGGTGGTGGTGCGTGGAGCTTGTTCTTGAGGTGGTGGATTTTTAGCGGACTTGGATGATTGCCCGGATTTTCCCATTAGAAGAGTAAGGAAAAGGGTGTTTGAAAGTGTGGTTAGATTTAAGGATCGCCGGAGGATGGTGGGGGTAAGGTGGTGGCCGAATTTTTGAAGAAGAGGAGGAAAGCTATGGAGTTTTCTAAATGGGGTAAAAAGAATGAGGAAGAAGATGAATGAATGTGGACATTTATGGCAAAAATGAGGGGGAAACACCTTTGATTTTGAATTTTGAATTTGAAAGCTTAAGATGAAGCCACCTCACCCATCCATGTGATTTGTGTTTTCTTTTAATGGCTTGAGATCATGCCACATCATCAATTCAAACCTCCACCTTTGAACCAATCAAATTAAAACAATCCATGTCTTCTTTAAATGGCTTGGCTCAATCGAGCCCTTGAATTTTAGTGAAGGGCTCGATCGAGCCCTATGTGGGAAAAATTCCCTGCTTCCATTTACAAAGGGGGCTCGATCGAGCCCTTCACTTAAGAAGGAAGGCTCGATCGAGCCCTATGTGTAAAAGGGGGCAGAAATTTTTTTCTTTCCACTTGATTCCTACACACCAAAAACGAAACATACCCGGCATCAAATCGAACATAAATAACAAAAAGATTAACACAAAAACACAAGATTAAAAGCTAAGAACATAAAATAAAAGGAAGAAAATCGAACCTCTCGGGAATGCCTCCCGAGTGCGCTTGTTTAAAGTCGAAAGCTCGACTATCTCGCGGTGAATTCAAGTAGGAGTGGTGAAAGAAACTTCATCTTCCACCCGATTGGTCAATGGGCCAAGATATGGCTTGCATCTTTGTCCGTTGACCTTGAAGGTCTCACCCTTAGAATTCTCCAATTCTACCGCACCGTGATTTGCCACGTTTCGGATTTTAAACGGGCCACTCCAACGGGACTTAAGCTTTCCCGGAAACAACCGCAAACGAGAGTTATAGAGAAGGACAAATGAACCAACCTCTAGCACCTTGGGGGCAATATGGGCGTCATGCCATTGCTTCGTTTTTTCTTTGTAAAGCTTGGCATTTTCATATGCCATGAATCGGAATTCATCCAACTCATTCAATTGAAGCAATCTCTTTTCCCCCGCCTTCTTGAAGTCAAAGTTTAACTTCTTAATAGCCCAATACGCTCTATGCTCAAGCTCTAGAGGAAGATGACACGCCTTCCCATAAACAATACGGAATGGTGACATACCGAGTGGAGTCTTGTAGGCCGTCCGATATGCCCACAATGCGTCATCCAACTTCAAGGACCAATCTTTCCGGGATCCATTCACCGTCTTCTCGAGAATTCTTTTCAACTCACGGTTCGAAACCTCAACTTGACCACTCGTTTGGGGGTGATAAGGTGTGGCGACCCGGTGATGCACATTATACTTCCTCATAAGAGCTTGAAATTGCCGATTGCAAAAATGCGAACCACCGTCACTAATAACCACTCTAGGAGTCCCAAACCGATTCACTAGCCGCTTAAGAAAACTCAACACCACTTTAGCATCATTAGTGGGCAAAGCCTCCGCTTCTACCCATTTCGAAACATAATCCACACATACCAAAATGTATTGGTTTTTGAATGAAACCGGAAAAGGCCCCATGAAATCTATACCCCATACATCAAATATTTCCACTTCTTGAACCGAAGTCAAAGGCATCTCATCTCTCTTCGAGATGTTGCCTACACGTTGGCACCGATCACAATGGTCAACAAACTCCTTGGCATCACGAAACAAAGTTGGCCAAAAGAACCCGCTCTCAAGCACTCTAGCGGCGGTTCTTGCCGAACCATAATGTCCGGTCTCATGACATGAACTCAAAATGGGCATCATTTCTCCCAAAGCCACACATCGTCTCAACATCCCATCCCCACATATTTTAAACAAGAAAGGTTCATCCCACAAGTACCTTTTAACATCGGATAAGAATTTCTTCTTTTTGTGAGATGTCAAATCCGGAGGCATGACTCCCGAGGAGAGGTAGTTTGCAAAATCGGCATACCATGGTGTCTCCACTTCCCGAATCATCATAAGCGTTTCGTCCGGAAACCGCTCATTAATCTCCACACCAATAGGAATTGGTTCCAGATTCTCGAATCTCGAAAGGTGATCCGCCACCACATTCTCCGTACCCTTCTTATCTCGGATTTCTACATCGAACTCTTGCATGAGAAGAATCCACCGAATAAGCCTAGGCTTTGCGTCTTGCTTAGTGAATAGATACCGTAAAGCGGCATGATCGGTGTATATGATGCATTTCGACCCAAGCAAGTATTGTCTAAACTTATCGAGAGCAAAGACAACCGCCAACATCTCCTTTTCGGTAGTGGTATAGTTGAGTTGTGCTCCCGCCATAGTTCTACTAGCGTAATAGATCACATGCACCCGCTTGTCCTTTCTTTGCCCCAACACGCAACCCAATGCTTGGTCACTAGCATCACACATTAGCTCAAAAGGCAAACTCCAATCCGGAGATGAAATAATGGGAGCGGTCACAAGTGCCGACTTTAGCTTCTCAAAAGCATCTTGACAATCCCTTGTGAAGTCAAACGACGCATCTTTTACTAGCAAACTTGTCAAAGGTCGAGCAATCGACGAAAAATCTTTAATGAAGCGCCGGTAAAAACCCGCGTGGCCCAAAAATGCCCGAACTCCCTTGACCGTAGTCGGAGCGACTAATTTTTCAATAACCGCCGTTTTTGCCCTATCCACTTCAATTCCCGCCTCCGATATCCTATGCCCGAGTACAATGCCTTCATCCACCATGAAGTGGCACTTTTCCCAATTTAGCACTAAATTTGACTCCACACATCGTGCTAAAACCCGCCTTAGATTCGCTAAACAACCATCGAACGAATCGCCAAATACGGAGAAGTCATCCATGAACACCTCCATAATATCTTCAATCATATCGTTGAAGATTGAGGTCATACACCTTTGAAATATGGCGGGTGCGTTGCATAGTCCGAAGGGCATTCGCCGGTATGCAAAGGTACCGTAGGGACATGTGAAGGTCGTCTTCTCTTGATCTTCCGGGAGGATTAATATTTGATTGTAACCGGAATACCCATCAAGGAAACAATAAAACTTGTGTCCCGCTACCCTTTCTAACATTTGATCGATAAATGGTAGCGGAAAATGATCTTTTCGGGTTACCTCATTGAGCTTCCGATAATCGATGCATACACGCCAACCGGTTACCGTCCTTGTGGAAATTTGCTCTCCTTTTTCACTCTCCACCATCGTCATACCGCCCTTTTTAGGAACACATTGAATGGGACTAACCCACTCACTATCCGAAATCGGGTAGATTATTCCGGCGTCGAGGAGCTTGACGATCTCTTTGTGCACTACCTCCTTCATATTCGGATTCAATCTTCGTTGCCTTTGAGCCGACTTCTTTGACTCGTCTTCGAGATTAATCTTATGCATCACAATTTGAGGACTTATTCCTCGAATGTCAGAGATTTGCCAACCCATTGCTAACATGTGCTCTTTCACCACTTGCACAACCTTCCTTTCTTGATCCTTAGAGAGCTTGTTCGAGATGATTATCGGCAAGGTCTCGTTCTCCCCAATAAAAGTATACCGGAGGTGTGGCGGAAGCGGCTTCATTTCCACTTTCGGGGGCAATTCCGAAGATGGTGGAGTCACACCATTGCTCTTGTTTAAACTTTCCGGCTTCGGTTCATCCTCTCTAGTATACTCATCATCCCCCGACTCGGAATGAAACGAAACTTGAGAAATGCGTTGAGAAAAATTTTCTGCCCCCTTTAACTCATGGGGCTCGATCGAGCCTTTCATTAAAAGGGAGGGCTCGATCGAGCCCTTAGTGTTAAAGGAAGCAGAGATTTTTTCCTTTGAGAAGCTTGCCAACTCAAAATTTTCAGAAATTTCCCCCTTTGCTTGATTCAACACTTGCACATTTTCTTGAAGTTGTTCTTGCACAATCTCATCAATCAAGTCTATCCTCATGCAATCCTCCTCCTCGATGGCATTCCGCATCACTCTCTTCATATCAAACTCCACACTTTCCTCATCAATTCTCAAGGTGAGCTTGCCGGCATGAACATCGATGAGAGCACGCCCGGTGTTCATAAAAGGGCGACCAAGGATCATAGGACATTCTTTATCCACCGCATAGTCTAAGATCACAAAATCCACCGGAAAGATAAATTTATCCACTTTAACAAGTACGTCTTCCACTATCCCATACGGCTTTTTGAGAGAGTGATCGGCAAGTTGCAATACCATCGAGGTGCGCTTTACCGGTTGATCACCAAACAAAGACCTAAAAAGAAACAATGGCATCAAGTTAATACTTGCCCCAAGATCACACAAGCAATTTATAGCATTCATATTTCCTATGGTGCAAGGTATAGAAAAACTCCCTGGATCCTTAAGCTTTGTTGGTAGGTTGCTTTGGATTATGGAACTACAATTTTCCGTGAGCGGTATTGTCCCACCTTGCTCCCAACTACGCTTGTTCATAATTATGTCTTTCAAGAATTTTGCATATTGGGGCATCTCCCGAAGTGCATCCGCCAAGCTTAGATTGATTTGCAATTTCTTGAAAATCTCAAGGAACTTGTGAAATTTTTCGTTCCCTTGAGCTTTCCTTAACCGGCTTGGGAACGGAACCGGTGGTACAAACGGTGGCGGCGGCGGTGGCCTCACATAAGGCTCTTCCACCTCGATAACCACCTCCTCACATTCCTTTGGCAACTCTTGACTTGAACTTGCTATGTCAATCACAACTTGAGGCTCATCCTCCTCAACAACTTGTCTCTTTCCATTGGCTTTCTCAAGGTTTCTCCCGCTTCGGAGCTCGACCGCCTTAACATGCTCTCTAGGGTTGTTCTCCGTAGTAGATGGCAATCCCCCTTGTTGTCTACCTTGAATCGAAATCGCCATTTGAGAAATTTGAGTTTCCAAATGATGGATAGTAGAAGCTTGATTCTTCTCCCTTTGCTCCATTTTCTCTAACTTCTCTAGCACCTTGGAAAGCACATTTCCCTCATCCGTATTCTTTTGTGGTTGGAATCCCGGAGGGTGTTGAGGTCTACCACCATAGTTGTTTCCTTGCCCTTGATGGTTAGGATAAGGGCCTTGATAAGGACCTTGTTGTTGGGGCCTATTTCCTCCTTGGAAGCTAGGACCCGCTTGTTGATTTGCTTGCACATTGCCTTGGCCCTCTTGATTCCTCCATCCGAAGTTAGGATGGTTTCTCCACCCCGGATTATAGGTGTTCGAATAAGGATCATTCCCTTGGCGTTGACCTCCCACATAATTCACTTGTTCGCTCCAAGTTTGACCCATGGCATAGCACTCATTACTTCCATGATTGAAATCTCCGCAATGCTCACACCCTACTTGGACATATGCAACCGGAGCATTCCGTGGACCCACTTGCTTCTTCAAGGCATCAACTTGACTTTGTAAAGAGGCATTCATGGCTTTCATCGCTTCAAACTCCTTGGATTGGTCAAGTGTCATTAATGCCTTTTGAGCCGGTGGTCTTCTCCTTTCCGAGGACCAAGTGCTACTCACCATAGCCAATTTTTCAATCAACTCATTAGCCTCATCAAGCGTCTTTTGCATCAAAGAACCTCCCGCGGCCGAATCAATGGTAGATCTTGTGATCTCACCCAAACCATTATAGAATATTTGAAGCACATGTTCCCTTACAAGCCGATGATGAGGTACGTGCCTTTGGAGATCCTTGAACCTCTCCCAAGTTTCATAGAGAGATTCCCCCTCATATTGGTAATAATCAATGATGTCCTTTGTCAACTTCGCGGTTCATTCAAAGCCACAAGCTAGCCTTGTCTCTTAGTGAGAACGGAAACATCCGAAGCTTGATTTGATCGGAGGTGACATTATGGAGCTTGAATGTGTCCAACACTCCCAAGAACTTGGCTATGTGTTCATTTGGATCCTCACTTGGTAACCCAAAGAATTGGCACCGATTCTCTAGGAGTTGAATCGTGCTAGGCTTGATCTCAAAAGTAGCCGCGGTGACCGGTCTTGCAAAGCACCCATAGGTAGCATTATCTACATCCGGGAGGAAGAAATCCCCCAAAGTTTGTCTTTGTGCTTGATGGCCTTGAACTTGAGGGTGATTGTCCCCTTGTTGCTCTTGCCGATTCCTCTCATCGAGTGGAGGGGGCGGATGTTGCCTCACTCCATCGTTTTGAGGGTGATAATGCTCCTCCTCATAGTTATCATCCCCATGTTCCATGATAACGGGTGTACGATTCTCCCTTCTCACACTTCTTTCAAATCTCCCGAGGTTGTCTTGAAACGGTTCTAGCGGAAGATTGGCCCTTCGTGTATTGTGCATACACTATAGTTGATCTCCTACACAAACAACAACAAGCAAACCACGCGTAAATCCGGAAAGAAGCAAAAACAACAAAAGTGATAAAACAGAAAATAAAGCTAACTCGACCGAACAATAACTAATTTCAATCAATCAATAAACACTCGTCACTCCCCGGCAACGGCGCCAAAAACTTGTTGAGCAAAAACCCAACTCGTAATACTCGGTAAATACGAGGTCGAACCCACAAGGAGTGAATTTAGGAGTAAATTGATGAGAATGAATTTTAGTTATGATTCAATTCGTTTAGCGACACAAATAGTTGAAGGTTCAAGTATCCAATTACTAACTAAGAATTAAACTAACGTGAAATTGCGATTTAAACAAGTAAAGAGAATTAATTATCAAGAATCTAATTCAATAAAAGGGGAATGTCAAGGAGTTAGCAATCCAACCTAGGTTATGCAATCATGATTGGTCAAAGTGTAAACTACTAAGGACCGAGCGAGGCCTAAAACGTCATTCCCGCTCTCTCGAGCCTCAAGGAATGCCAAAACCGCTATCTAGCCATTCAATCACACCAAGCTCACTCTCGTGTTACAAGGCAAACTAAATTAACATCAAACGATTAATCAATCCGCTCCAAGGTCACCTAGGTTCAAGCCCACTCTCGTGGAGCTCTAAAATCTAGGTTTTCTAACCTAAAGGTCGATCTAATCAACCACCTCTCGGTGCGTCAATCAAACTATGACAATGATTAAGGTAGCTAATCCTAATCAAGCAATGAATAATAGGAAAGAAACATGAGCATACAACACTAAGGACCAACCAATCAATCAAACCCCTAAGTTATCATACTAACCCCCTAACAAGGGGAATTTAGCTACTCATATGTAGATTAACACAAACAATCAAGTAGTGAGAAAAGTAGAACATTAAAGTAAGAAGAATTACCTTGATTAAATAAGTAGAACAAACAACCATAAAGATAATGAAGATTCACAATAAGTAGCTTGTAATAAAAATGAAGATCTTGTTCTCATAAAGCAAATAAAACTTTCATCAAGCTCCAACAATGGAGGAATCTCCAAGGAGAAGATGGCTAATCTAAAAGAGGTAAAAACTAGAGAATAATCCCCAATGTCTACAACTTGTTTTTGTACCCTAAAAAAGATAATGTGCTATTTATATGGGTTACAAATGAGGTAAACAAAGGACACCCTTCTAAGGAGTGTTGGGCCTAAAATAGAAATTGAGCCCTTGAGTTTTGTCTTGTCTCGAAATTCAAATTCTGAGCTTCTTTTTAAGGGGCTCGATCGAGCCATCCACTTAAGAGTGAGGGCTCGATCGAGCCTTATGCCTTGAAGAAACTTCTGGACAGCTTTGTTCATAGGGCTCGATCGAGCCTTCCTTCATAAGTGAAGGGCTCGATCGAGCCCCTCCTTTAAATGCCCATATCTTGCTCGTTTCTTCGCTCTTTCAACTCGCTCCTATTCCGATACTTGATTTCTTCATTCTTTAAGCCCAAAACACTTCTCATTGCTTCATTTTACCTGAAACGCTAATACACAAAATAAGCACACCAATACGGGGAAAAAGCGCTTCAAAGTATACTAAAAAAAAGCGAAAACAACTCCTAAACATAGGTGTAAAATGCACCTATCAAACCCCCTCACAGTGTTTATTTCAGGTGATCGGAGTCGGATCAGACAGACCATCTCCTTTGTGTCGGCAGCCTTTTGGCTTACACAAAGTACGAGTTTTATAGAGCTGCAGTAGTCAGTAGGTGTCAGTATTAGATTTACGATTCAATTTCAAACGGTATTTGAAAAGTAAACTCTGATATAATTTTATAAATGAATTCTTTAGAAAGATAGCGTTTATCCGGTTAAATTTGATACCAATTACCGTGAATGGAATTGGTGATGTTTGTGATCGGAAACAGGGCGGTGCTGGATATGAGATATCGCTCGGTAAGACCCTGGTTTCTAGAAATTGTTTCGCGAATGTTTTCAGAAAAGGAATACGATATTTTTATAATTGAATTTTATTATTTAAAGAAGATTTCTAATAATGTATTATATATAATAAAACGTTTTAATCGCGAAAAATTTATAGTAGTTTTAGGCTTGCTACGGGTTCCGGAGCTACCACTCCCGTTCCCTAGCGCCGGTCGCGGCTTAATAATTTGGGTCGTGACAACTGTTTTGTTCTTCTCATCGTCGGTGACCGTGAAAGCCTCGAAATCACTACTACTGTCTTCTTTATTAGTAAGAACTCTACGGTTCTTACTCGAAGATGGAGGCTCAGTGAATTCTACCTTCCGTTTGCTAGCAACCCTCTTCGATTTAGTCATTGAGATTTTCTTGGTTTGGGATTTTTCAGAAGGAGTTTGATTTGAGTAAGATTTAGTATTCAGCATTTCAATTTTTTTTCAATCAACAAACAAAATAAAATGGGAAAGATTTTGTGAATGAGAAAGATGAGTTAATTAGGAAGAGAATCTAGGAAATATCAATGATAAACGGATACATGCAATTGAAGAGGGAGGATACCATTTATGTTACTAGTGTTTTGCTAATTTGAAAAGTATCTTTTTGCAAATCAAAAATATAAAATTGAAATTATAAAAATGAAAACCGTAAAAGTCAATTTGAATTTTTGCTCCCGTAATATTCATATTAATTTAGCCATAGCCAGTACCTAAGCTAATTTTCTCATATCTTTTCCCTCCAAAAATTACATGTTTACTAAAAAAGGCCAAAATATTACAATAAATACGCACTATTTGACTAAGTCAACGCGCGTCAGTGCGCGCTGACGTCACATCGCGCGTCAGAAGCGCAGGCCTTCTGACGCTTTATCTAGTGCACCAGCTTTGCTGGTGCACTAGATATAGCTGACCTGTTTTGAATTTGAACAATGTGAACAATTCAAAAGCACACAGGTCTTTTGAATTGTTCAAATTTGGACAATTCAAAAGCCATTAAATATATATTTTTTATTTTATTAAATATATTATTTATATATTTCTTTTCATAAATAATTATTTATGTATTTATTTATTTAAATTATGCTAAAAATTAATTTGTTTTGAATAAATTTTAAAAAATATTAACTATAATTTAAATTTGAAAAATATAAATAATTGAATTAATTAAAATATATTAATTTTTTTAAATTTTGGATCAAGAAGCGAATTAGATGTAGTAATTTAAAAATTGAATTAATTTAATTAATTAAAAAATTAAATTGCTATTTTTTTATCAATTTAATTGAATCAACCGATATATATTTGGTTTTTAAAAATTATATTCGATGAATCACCAATACATATTTGATACATTTCCGATAACTATTCAAAACATTTCCAATACATATTCGTTTTTCGAAACCTTTTCTTTATTTTTATGTCTTTTTTTAAATTCCATTACCTAATATTTTTATACATATCAAAGACTTGTTGAAAATTTAATTGAATCAACCGATGTATATTTGATACATACAAATGGTATTTGTAAAATATATTAATGAATTTCTGATACATGTTTGATACATCTACGATAAATATCAGATACATATTTGATACATATTCGTTGTTTGAAACTTTTTCTTTTATTTTTATGTCTTTTTTTAGGTGTTGTTACTGATATTTTTATACATCCCAGAAACTTGTCAAAAAATTTAATACATGTTTTTTTACATATATATATATTTCGTATACATATCTGATACACCTCCGATACATATTTAATCAATACATATCTAATACATAACTTATATAGAATAAATATATTTTTAAAATGTATTAAATAGATAAATCGTTAATACATCATTCATATATGATATATATATATACACACACGCACACTTAAAACATACATAATTTATACATAATAGAATCATGAGGGTACTTTGATAATTTTATCTTTAATTAATAATAAATGTGCCTATTTTTATTTTATTTTATTTTTATATGACAACAAAAGTGTATGTTTTTCTATTTTTATGAGGCGGAAAAAATATTTTTTGTATATTTTATATTTTTAAAAATTAATATATTTATATTTTTAAAATTAAAATTAAAATTAAATAAGTAAATAAATATTTGTATTTTGAAATTTATTAAGATATTAGTATTTTAAAATTTAAATAAATAAATAGGTGAGATGAAAAAAAAAACTATTTATTTTAAATGTGAGTTAAAATTTATATATTAATAAGTAAATTTTATTTGATTTAAGGGAAAAGGGTCATATATGCCGTTAACGTTTGACTCGAGGATCAAGTAAGCCCTTAACGTCCGGAAAGGTTCTAATATGCCCCTAACGTCTTAAAAATTGGACAAGCAGGCCCTCCGATTTTGTCAATTAGGCCCCCAACGTCTCATTTATAAGTTAAAATAGGGGTCTGGTTGTTCACTTTTTAAGATGTTTGGGGCATAATTGAACCTTTCCGGTCGTTAGGGGCTCACTTGGTCCTGTAAACAAACCTTAGGGGTATAAATGATCCTTTTCCCTTGATTTAATAAAAAAGATAAAAATAAATAAATAGCTAGTTGACCCGCGCGTCACCTGCGGGTCAGTGGAGCATGTGCACCAGCACAACTGGTGCACATGTTCATGCGTCAGTAGGACTGACGCGCACGTCAGGCCTACTGACACAAAGTAGGTATAACATGTAATATTTTAATAAAAAGATGTACCACATGTTATTTAAACTAAAAATAATTGTACCGCATGAAATAATTTGTATTTTTTTTGTATACATCTGTAAGTAACCCTTTATTAAATCCATTTTAAAATTGATCCAGAATTCTCATTCTAATATTACTTTTTTTTTTCTAAACACGATATCAATAGATCAAAATAAAAATGATTATTATATTGCATAATACTTAGTGTAATGTCATAATAACATTATGGAACAAAAAAAAAGTCATAATATACACCAAATTCCCTGTCCTAGCTAATTAACGACGCTAAATAAAAAATAAAAATATTTTTTAATATTAACAACATGGTTATATACTTAAACTGAAACAAATTCGATGAATTTATATCATTTCAATGTAAAACTTACATTAAAATATTAATTTTGGAGACGGCTCAATATATAGAAGCCAAATTGTTTTTCCTCAGTTAAACTTCTTTCTCAATCAATAAGAATTAATTATTTACATTATTGCAATGACACTATTAATTATTGACATAAAATATTCAAAATAATTTTAGCAGTCTACGCTTTATCCCAAATTTAGTAGCTTTTGCGCATGCTATTTGCAGTCATTTAATAATAAAAAATCACCCAAGGAAACAATGTGCCTCTTTCATTTTTGTCATATTCAAATTAGTACTCATTTTTTTCAAAATTCTCAAGCTCTTAGTGCCGTTGACAAATCCCATTATCTCAGCCTTTTAAGTCCCTAATGCAAAACATTACCTTGTTCATCATCAATCAGATTCTTGCAGAGAATCCGTTTCTTTTTAGGGTTTTGATTTAAAGAATGGATAGTCAAATCAGGGCTAAATTGAAAAGAAACTTGTTATCCAAGGCATGGGAAAGATATAAATCTTTAGGCTCTAATCCTACCAAAAAACCTTCAAGAAATGCTCCAAATTCTCTAACAAAGAGCAAATCATGGCACTATACTACAAAATTAAGATCATCATCGTCGTCGTCAAGAGCGCCACACGGGTGTTTTCCGGTATATGTAGGAGAAGAGAGGCAAAGATTTGTGATCAAGGCTAAATATGCTAACCATCCATTGTTTAAAATGTTACTTGAAGATGCAGAGTTGGAATACGGGTTTAATAGCGACGGTCCGTTGTTGATTCCGTGTGATGTTGATTTATTTTATAAAGTTTTAGCTGAGATGGATTGTTGTGGAGATGATGAGATTAGTACAAGAATTAGCTGTAACGGTTCTTTGTTAGTTCTTTGTAGTCCTATGCAGAGTTCGGTTATGAAGAGGTATGGTTCTTATAAGATGCTCAGTTCATCCAAAATGTTGAAGTTGAATGCAACAGTATGACTGTTTATAAGTGTTCAAAATTCAAACTTTTCCTTTCAGTGATGTTTTAGGTAATATTGTCCCTAAATGACCAAAAGGTCAATTCACCATTCAACTTGGCACAAAATATATATAAAAAAATCAATTTTAGGAAATCGATCAAAAAACCCAAAATTTTGCTAAACTGAATCGTTTTTATTCCTCTAGAAAAAGAGAGTGTGGGACAACTAATTTATCCTTATTAAATCTAATTAAAATTCTTTTTTTTTTCTGGTTAAAATCATCCACCATCCTTCACTTTAGAGCCTCCAATCACGAATGTTCCTAAGTTCAATTTTCAGTTACAAAACCTCTTGAACTTTCATTTCAAAATCACGAATGTCAAAATGACTAAAAAAAACCCCCCAACCATGTGTAAAATCAAGACGAAGAAATATATAATTCGGTCCAATCCAACAAAATCTATAATCACCTAATCAAACCTAAAATCATCTAATCAAATTTAAAATTGACACTGCCACCCATCCGCCGGAAACCACCTCGAACAACTGTCGGCATCCTCCCACTGTCCAAAAAAAATCTGGCGGTCCGAGCTCCTCGGAGTCTGTGGCGGATATACGAGAAAATTTTGAGCGATGGATGAGTGGCGGCAGATATTCGAGATGCTTTCCGGTGAGTGTGTGGCGGTAGGTTAGTGGGTATCGATTTTAAGCTTGGTCGGATAATTTTAGGTTTAATTAGGTGTTTCTGGATATTTGGTTTTGTTTGGTTGGACCAAGTATATTTTTTTTTGGCTTTACACATGGTTAGGGGCATTTTAGTCATTTTCAAAAGGACATTCGTGATTCTGAAATCAAAGTTCAGGGGATTTTGACTGAAAATTGAATTTAAGGACATTCGTGATTGGAGGCTCTGAAGTTAAGGACTATGAGTGATTTTAAATCTTTTTGTTTTACAAATAAAAAAAAAACGTTTGTAGAAAAAATTAAACTCATGACTCACGATCTAATAATTTACTCTTCTTCAATTTTATACTATTTCAATTATATCTCATTGTTACTTAATTTAAATTCTAATTAACGTTAATCCATTAAAATTTTAATTAATTATAATTAACCCTAATTAAATATAATTTAATGCTAATGCAGAAATCATTATTGTTGGACCTCTATCGTTCGTCGTTCGGAACCCTGAAATCATCACAATCGGAGAACAACGACAACAATAGTGAAATCCGGCGAGAAAGGATTACTGCAACGGTGATGGATTATTACTATCGTTGTTAAAAGAACGGGGAAGCAAATGGATGAATGTTATTTGTTGATGGATGGGTGAATTGTTGGTGGCGGTGTGCGGTGGTGAGGGAGAGAAAGAAGAAGTGAGATGGTGATGATGACCATCAAAGCGAAGAAGGGTTAAATGTGAAAATGAAAAAAACATAAAAATTTACTAAACATTTTTAGTTAATTTAATATAGTTCATAAACTTTTAAAGATATGAAGGACATAATTGTATTATAAAAAATAAGTAAATATTCACGATCATTTTAAACTTATTAAGCATTTTTTTATAATAAGTATTAAATGGTAATTTGACGAATGAAATAAATATTAAAATTATTTTAATTTTTTTGTTATATCGTAATGAACCGTATATTTCACATATGAAGGTACAACTGGGAAAGGGAATTTAATACGGTTTAGCATATTTTTAATTTTTTTTACCGATTTTCTTGAAAACAATCTTTGTGATTTTTTATGTCAAGTTAAAGGGGTGAATTGATCTTTTGCTCGTCACAAAATATAGGTATATACATTTATCTAGGGTTGATTGTGCATATACAAAAGCACTGAAAGTTTCAAAAACACACATTGTCAGGTAAATAATATTGTTCTCAATAAAATTATCATTCGGACTCTACCACAAAATAAAAACAATTTTAGGAAGGACTTTTCTTTGAAATTTGAGTATTTTTATTTTATTTGAAGCAATGGCTTTATATAGCCGTCCAATTTTATAACTTTTTTTTTATGATTTAATGGCTTAAATAAATTCCAATTTTTCATCCCTTTTCCAATCCTACCATGACGTTAAAAATTTATCAATTTCATCCTATTTTGTATTTTTTTTCATTTTAATTGTATCTTAAAATATAAAATTGACCTTTATTTATTTGACAAAAGTTCAAAAAAATCCTTAAAAATTGTTAATTTAATATAAAAAATTAATTTAATGCAAAAAGGGTCAATTTAGAGATTTTTTTTGAACTTTTACCAAATAAAAAAAGTCAATTTTATATTTTATAGTACAATTAAAATGAAAACAAATGCAAAATATGATAAAATTGACTGATTTTAAACGCCAGGGTAGGATTGAAAATAAGATAAAAGATCAGAATTTTTTTTAAGACATTAGGCTTTTTTTATTATATTTAATGAAAAGAAAGTTGTAAAAAGTTTAACCGGCTGTTATGAAATTTGAAAAGACAACTAAACAAAACTTGTACAAAGCTGGTAATTATATCACTACATTTGTTTAGGCCAAGCTCAAGTCCAATATCTCTTAAGGTCAGTCAATTTATTTATTAGCCCACAAGTTCACTAAAGTTCTTTTATTGAATAACAATTTACTAGCTTATAATTAAGCAAATGAACAATTTAATATGAATCGTTTTAACTCCAGTTTTCCAACTAATGTAAAAATAAATGATTTAAAAAAAAATCTTTTAGATATATAATCTCTTGAACATCAATTTTTATTCGTCATTTAACCATTTTGAGCATAAAAATATACGGATTTTATCTTCTTGCGGTAGAGAACACAAAATCACCAATATCTAACACTTTTGAATAGTGAATGTCACTCAAATATAAACATAAAAAATGACAAATAATCATATCATTCATATATAACATTTCCTAACAACTGTGGAGTTTTAAACAACATTATAAATTGAAAATGTTATTTAAAAGAATAGATACGTAAGATAGTAATATTTTATAGTCATAATTGAAAATGTTATTTAAAAGAATAGATACGTAAGATAGTAATATTTTATAGTCATATATATATATTCTACAAATTGCATGCAGTTTTGTATTTACTTTTGGGATCTTGGAAAACAAAAGAGATTGGATATAGGATTTCAATTGGATTGTTAAACTCAAATTACATGTATACTTGCATTAAATAAAACAAAAATTCTATATTTATAGAACCATTTCTATTAAACAGTGGGAGAAATATCATATGATTAAGGTTAGAATTCGTTTTGCATAAATTTAATTTATATATATATATATATATATATCACTTAATTTTCTAAATTTATTTAATATAATTATATCTATAACACCCATTCTTAAGATTATATCTACCGATGAGCTATAAATCAAATGGTATTAACGGAGGGCAGCAAATTGCTAGTTCGTAAATTCAATTCTTCCCACAAATAATTTCTCATATCCAATTATATAAGGAAAGGTTAGAACATAATTTTAGTACACAAAGTAAACATTGCGTTTTCAAAATAAATAACACGAAAATTCAGTTAGTCATCATAAAACATTATTAAAAACTAGAATTGCAACGTCTGATTTCTCGAAATATTAAATTGTGGCTTAAAATCATCCACAGTCTTTGATTTTGGAACCTTCTATCACCATTGTCTTTGAGCTTCAATTTCAGTTTAGAATTCTCCTAAACTTTATGTCGGCGCTCATACAATTTCTTCTGCCCAAAAATTGACTAACATACCTCTAAAAAGTTATAGTTAATTAAAAAATAATAAATCTAACCAAACCAAACCAAATTCTAATCAACCAAATCTAATACCAACCAACAAATCTAAAACCACCAAAATTTTATAGCCATAATTTTATTATAAATGATGACGAAATGCATCATTTAATTTTTAAAATATTAATATTCTCAACTTTTTATAAATCTATGAAAAGTCATTAAAATATTAAATTTATCTCAATTTAATTATTTCATTAAAAATCTATTAAAATATTTTCATATTGTTAAAGTAACACAAATATAAAAAATTCATAAGTGTGAGGGTTCAACCACTTATCAACTAATACTAGTTATTAGCCTATGTTTCGAGCCCCAAGTTGTAAAAAGACCCATATTTATAAGGACATTTGTAAAGTTATCTAAAAATCAAAAATTTAATCCTCAAACTGAATGTTTTTAGTCGTACTTCAAAATTTTCGAATATTAACTTTTTTACTTCGCAGTTTCAAACAGTTTGAAATGGTTTCTAAAAAACACAATTTCAAGACAGTTTCTAATGGAGTTCCTGAAATCCCAAATGCTACCTTTGGGGGCAGAGGGGTGGGGGATAAGGTATTTTAAAAATTAAAGAGGTTTAGAGAGAAGGAAGACACAAATAATTTAGAGTGGTTCGGATCACAACTCGATCCTAATCCACTACTCAATTAAAAATTGAGCTTTTGATAATTCACTAAAATATATATTTTAAAGTTAAACACTAACTAATACAAAGAGATTTTCTAGAGTTAATCTCAAACTCACAAAGTGATTTTTTAAAGCTAATCACAAACCCATAACACTTAATGATTAATCAAAAGATTGACAATTAACAAAAGAAGAGGAAAGCAATCAATGTAAATTGATACACAATAAATGTTTTTGGAAATAAAAATTGAATGCTTGTAATTTTTGGTTGTTGATAAAGTGTCTAACCAAATAAATGTGGTAAAGAAGAGATATTTATAACCCCAACAACCTTCCCATAAAGCTTCCAGATCAAAGTACAAAATTATGTTGAGAAAAGCCCTGTCGCGCCCGTGATATTTAAACTTTAGGGAATATTTCAATGGGTTCATGCCAAGTGTCAATCATTGGTTGGGGAGCTCAGAAATAGCCGTTGGACCTCCAACGGTCATATTCATCGCGCCCGTGATGCTTGTGTAGCACCCGAGATATAAGTCAAAACCCTAAAGGGTTTTTGGATGACCATTTGTCGCGCCCGTGATCTGGAGTATCACGCCCGAGATTGGTGTATCACGCCCGCAATGTTAAAGGCATCTCGGGCGCGATATGCTACTGGAACTTGACGAAAATTAGATTTTTCAATTCTCGCTAGAAAGCTCCGATTCGACCCGGAATTGTTTCTATATGTTCCTGTACGCTAATAAACATGATTAGACTCTTTAAATTGATTGTCAAACTCAAAATTTGGATTCAAATGGGACTTGGTCCAACAGTTCCAAACAGTTTATAAAAAAATAATTTGAACTTAAAAACACCGTTTCTAAATACAGTTTTAAAATGTTTCAAATAGTTTCTAAATTTACATTTTTGAAACTGTTTATAAAGCAGTTTCAAACAGTTTCTTAAAAAAACATAATACTTTTATAAATTTTCAAATTGAAAAATAGATTTGCAAAAAAAGAGTAATTTTTTTCTAACCCAGAGTATGTTTAGCAAATATTTTAAAAAATAGAATATTTTTGACAAATATAAAAGGTCTATTAAAAAATTATATGTTTTGTTGTATTTTTTAAAATATATATATTTATGGGTCATTTTAATAGTAGATGGAAGCATTTTTATTTGAATAATTAACCAGACCCTTTAATAATTAGAAAATTAATTTTAAAAGGCTCCATTTTTATATTTATATGAGGTTCTTTAAAATCATTTACAACCTTTTAAAAAAATTGCTTATAGTCTCATTTCTTCTGAGATCGTTCATTAGGTTATAGTTTAAGTTAAACATATTTATATACATGTGGATTATTACATTCTAACCTATCTATTATGATTTAATAAGAAACTATTAATAGATAATATTTATAATATTATTAGATTTGGCTTGAATTCTAAATTTTCCAGTTAACCGTCTAGATGTTAATTTCCAGCGGTATGATCTGATGCTATATATTTCAAGATTCAAATGACAAACAGAAGTCCAGTCCCGAATGCATTTATGGATAAGTGTTAATATAATCGCACATAATAATATAAATATTAATGACCTATTAACTAGTACTAATTATCAGGTCATGATTAAATCTAAGCATGTTAATATGTATGTGGATTATTACATACAAACTCATTTATAATCAAATACTCCTATCTATTATTCAATAATATTTTTAATAAAATTTATTCAATTTTTTTCAATGTATTTAAATGTGCCAATTTTTCATCTCAATACCATATACTCATTTGATTCTTTTTGTGTTTATTTTAAGCTTCATTTTTTTATTTCAACTACACAAAAGTCAAAAGTCAAAAATTTACAATTTGGTTTTGCAATTGTTTGTGAATTTTATTGAATTACAAGCTAAACTTTACAATAATAAAAAATAAATTTTACTACAAAGGAATATGTATAGAAATTTAACTAAAATTTAGAACTAAATTAATTATAACAAAACTAAATAGATTTACTGCCAAATATTAAAAATTTGAATAACTTTATAAGTTTTGGTTGTCCATATTATAGAGAAGAAAACTTTGTTGTAGACCATTTAACTTCTTCCACTGACGATAGTTTATTTCAATTTATAATTCACGATCTGTCCTCCGGGTGTCACTGTGGCTCATGTATGAAATGTAGTTTTCAGTATTTTTATCAGAGATAAACATAACCTATACTAGATCTAATTTGTGGATTCATGTTGAAGATAAGGCTTGAAGTTTCACGGATAGAGCGGCTTCAAGATCGTATTTTTAACGTTGGAACCATAAATGTATCGAGTGACTCATTTGGTGGTTTGAAAAGCCCTAATCGATGACTGTATTTACAGCTGTATTTACAGCACTCATCATTATTGTATAATAATTCTTTCAATCTGTTGAAGAACCGTTCATTTATTGTATTTTTATTATTATTAATGGAAATTTAACCTATGACAAAAAAAACATAACCTATACTAGTTATTAGCAGATATCAGCCAAAATTAATTATTATTATATTAATTTTTTTTAAAACTAGAGAAACTATATCCTACGAGAATTAGGGTCGAACCTTCCAGCTTTAGGTGTACAAATGAGAGCCCTTAAGTACATTTTAGTCTCGTAGTTTGTAAGTTTGATTAGGCGATTTCCTCTTTATCCTGTAAAAAAAAAGTAGAAAAAGTGTGAAGTTATTGAAACATTAAACCTAGAGTTTTTGTTGTCTCCAACAATGACCATACAAGTTAACACCACACAGCAAAAAGATTAATATAATCAAATCAATAAAATACAAAACTTTCACCGCATTAAAATCATGCCAAAATTAATTCCATTTCTCCCTTTTATTTTATTGAGTAGTTTACTAATCCACACATGATACAAAAATAGATAAATTGTGCGATTTTTAAGGTGGTGATGCACTATAACTACCCCAACACTCCATGGTTAGACCAAACATCTCACAAGTCATTTCCAAATGGAGCCACAATATTTTTATGTTACTTTCTTCTTAAATAGAACGCCATTTATTGAGTCAAAATAAAAGAAGTCATCAAAATTTTAGTGTAGTTTAATATTAACAGAAATTTATAATTTTATTAATTTAAATAACTTGTCAAATTTTTATAATTTGACACATCAAATAATTTTTCGATAAAAATACTAATAGAGACGCGGAAACCGTAATATGATAATATATATTTTAGCGTCTACATAAATATTGTTTATCAAAAAATTATTTGATGGTCAAAATTGCATAAAATTTATTGTTTGTGTTGTAAACTGGAAAAAACTAAAAATCCGTACTAATATTAAAAAATAGGCCAATTATTAGTATTAATTTATGTTGTAATTAATAAATAAAAATTATTATTATACCTTGTCATATTTATCCTAACATTATAACACCATCAAATACAGGAATAATAATAGTTAAAAAATCAAATGTATTTTTTGACATTAAAAGTACTGCAATATATAGATATAAGATATTGAAATAAATTTAATGGATTTAAACTATTTTAATTTTTTTTTGCCAAAAACTAATTTTAGTATTGGAGATGGCTCTTTTGTAACAAAAAATATATTGGAGATGGCTCAAGTAGAAAAAATTTTATTTTCCTCAATCAAACTTCTTTCTCAATCAATAAAGTATTAATTATTTATATTTTATAGTAGTATTATAATAACACTATATTTATTGACATAAGTTATTCAGAATATACTCCAACTCTTCCCTTTATCTTAATTTCATTAGCTTTTGCGCATGGCAAGCAGACGTTTTTAATAATAAAATCACGAAAAGGAAACGATGAACCTCGTTCATTTTTGTCATATTCAGATTTATTGTGTTAGACCATATGAATTTCAATTTTCTATTCTTTTTTTCTTTTCAAAATCCTCAAGCTGTTAGTGCCGTTGACAATCCTATTATCCCAACCTTATAAGTCTATGCAAAACGTTACACATTTCTTAAGTGGCCGGGTCTAATTCTCTCTTCCTCTTCTTCCCCGGCTCTGTTCATCAACTTAATCAGATTCTTTTTTGGGTTTTAGTGTAAAGAATGGATAGTCAAATGAGGACTAAATTGAAAAGAAACTTGATTATCAAGGCATGGGAAAGATGTAAATCTTTAGGCCCTAATCCCAACAAAAAATATTCAAGAAACGTTGGCAATTCTTTAACAAAGAGCAAATCATGGCACTGCACTACAAGAGCTCCACAAGGGTGTTTTTCAGTGTATGTAGGAGAAGAGAGACAGAGATTTGTGGTCAAGGCAAAATTTGCTAATCATCCGTTGTTTAAAATGCTGCTCGAAGATGCAGAATCGGTATACGGGTTTAATAGCGACGGTCCGTTGTTGATTCCGTGTGATATTGATTTGTTTTATAAAGTTTTAGCTGAGATGAATTGTACTAAACTTAGCTGTAACGATTCTTTATCAGTTCTTTGCAGTCCTTTGCAAAATTCGGTTACGAAGAGGTATGGTTCGTATAAGATGCTCAATTCATCCAAAATGTTGAAGTTGAATGCGACAGTATGACTCTATAAATTTGTGTTCAAAATTCAAACTTCTATTTTGTGGTGTTTTAGGTAAGTAATATTGTTACACGATATAGGTATATAAATTGATTGTTTTCAGTTGATTGTTTAAATTGTACAAATTTTGTTCTTCTTCAAAACAGAGTAGTTTTTGCATTTTCAAAAGTTTCGTATCGGAGTCTACAAAGAAACGATCCAATTGATCAAGGTTTCGAGTGAATGGATACTCGGAGATCGAACGAGAAAAATTGAATTTGCTTGATATGAAATTTTTGTTATATGCTATTGAAACTAATGAAGCCAAATTCAATCTTATTCTGTTTACTTTTTGGCCGTTAGCCAGAAAAATTCGACCTTTTTCCGATTCATATAAATCTAACCGAAGCTTTTATGACATTGTAATGTTAGTTAATTCTCCCCAATTGATATCGAATCCCACATGGCATCTACGCTATTTAGTTCTGTTTAATTAAAACATTCCAGCCCTTCATGCAATCTTAAAAGACTTGCAGCTCATAATTATTCCCCAGTCCTCAACGCATAATTACAAGACAACCAGCATTTGTATTTCATTTTCTGTGCAGCTGATAAAGTACTTCTACCAGACTCATTGTGTTTGCTTATGCATCAATCTGTTTTTGTTTTAATCAATTATGGTAAATATAGCGTTTGTAATTGGTTGCTTAAACAAAAATGAAAGTTGTTGATGAGTTTAATTTTAGTTTTTCTTCTAAATTCATTAATTCTTGTAAAAGAACTAAATGACTTCTGTGTTGCATGACCAATTGTAAACAGTAAATACTAATGTGCATTTGTATTGCCTCAGATGAATTTTTGCTATTGAAGGTGTTTTAGTGAGGTAGTTTTGATCCGAGAGTGGATAAGTTCTTAGGTAGACTCAGTGTACTACGTCATTCGTGGATTAAGCCTATTATATTATGACACGTCATTAAAATGATAGTAATTTTATAATATTACTATCAGAAAGAGGCTATTCAACAAAAAAAGATAAAATAAGGGTCCCACCTCTCTTAGAGAGGGAATGAATAATCTTTTTTAAGGGTTTCTAAGGTTCTTCATAAGTGTATAAATAAGTAACGAACAAATTTACAAGATTACTATCATTTTAATGACGTGTCATAATATGATAGGCTTACTTCACGAAGCACGTGGTGGACTGACTCTACTTTTTTTTTTTTTTCCGAGAGTGTTTATAAAATTTCTGTTTTTTCAATGCGCTGTTAATGGTAGAATCAAATAGGTTAATTATTCAGTTGAGCCTTTGCATTGAAGGGACTAAAATGTTTAATTAATAAGAACTACATAAGTTAATTGATTAATGACTAAAGTATTTAATTTGTCTATTTATAATAAATAAAGGGCTGTGTGGCGGCGTCCTTGGAGAGTGCCACACACATAGTTGCCTGCCGCCTAAAGCAACAACAAATTTTATTGTTTGTGTTAAACGACTATAATCACCCATAGATTCTAACCTTTATCAAATCTATCAGTAAATTTTATGACCTTCAAAAATGATTAATAAAGTGGACTATTATTTACCGCCCAAAATTACTACCCACCGCCCAACTTTATACCAAAATACCCCTAAACCATTTTCAGTTTTTTTAAAAAAAATTTAATTCTCTCAATTCAATTAAAAACCAACAAATATCCAAGTGAATCTACAATAAAAATATCAAAATCGACTAAAAATAAAAGACGGAACCTCCGATAAATAATCGGTTTTTATTTATTTAATTTTTTTAATTTTTTAATTTTTTTTTATATTTTTAATGGGCCATCGCCCTCAAATGGCGATGGCCCGTAGGAGCCATCGCCTTGATTTGACGATGGCCCCACAGGGCCATCGCCATGATTTGGCAATGGCCCTATGGGGCCATCGCCAAATCAAGGCGATAGTCCATAGGGTCCATCGCCAAATCAAGACGATGACCCATTAAAAAATTAAAAAAAAAATAAAAAATTTTAAAAACGAAAAAATTAAAAACTGATTAATTCTGAGAGGTTACTGCCTTCAATTTTTCGGTGATTTTAATATTTTTATTATAAATTTGCTCGGTTATTTGTCGGGTTTTTAGTTGAGTTGAGAGAATTGAGTTTTTTTTTTCAACTGAAAATGCCTTAGGGATATTTTGGTAAAAAGTTGGGCGGTGGGTAGTAATTTTGGGCGGCGAATAGTAATACCCTTAATAAACCACTTGACTTTTGTGGTTGTGCTCATTTAGGTATGAATAAAAAAAATGGAGGCGCTACGTCATCTGATACGTCATCAAAATACTCTAAAAGTCAAAACACCCCTAAAACTATTGAAATTTAATTAAAAAAAATCCAACCCAACAACCCATCCACCACCAATCGCCGAAATTTTTTCCCATCTGGTAATCTTTTCCGACTTGTTTTTCAGAGAACGTACCTCTATTCTTCGAAGAACAGAAATCTGTTCACGGAGAATATTCTTTATGTTGTAACTAATAAATACAAATTATTTTTATACGTATCATAATTACTATTACAACACCATCAAATACAGTAATAATAATAGAAAATAAATTAACTGTAATTTTTTGTTAGAAGTACTGAAATATGTAAATATGACTTAATGTCTAAAAAAACCTCAACCTTTTAACCCGTTTCCAACTTCACTATGACGTTGTAAATCGTCAATTATATTCAAATCCACACTTTTGGGTTTCAGTTGTACCCAATTTTATAAATTAGACTCTTTTCCATTCAGAAAGACACTTATAAATTATTTATTTGGACTATTTTTTCATTTAAAAAAATTAAAATGAATGACTTATCTGAACCTTTTTCAATAAAAACGATATCAATTTAGTATTTGCGAGTACAATTGAAAGTGAAAGCTGTGGATTTGGATACAATTTGCGATTTTACAATGTTGAGGTGAAATTGAAAAAAGGGCTAAAAAGTTCGAAGTTTTTTGAAACATTAGGCCTCTAAATATATATTGATATAAATTTGATGGATTTAAACTATTTTAAATTTTAATATTGGAGATGGCTCAAGTAGAAAACACATTGTTTTTACTCAATCAAACTGCATTCTCATTCAATAAGTATTAATTATTTATATTTTATAGTACTATTATAATGACACTATATTTGTTGACATAAATTATTCAGAATAACACTTTACCTTAATTTCATTAGCTTTTGCGCATGGCAAGCAGACGCCTTCTAATAATAAACTCACAAAAAGGAAACGATGAACCTCGTTCATTTTTGTCATATTCAGATTTATTGCGTTAGACCATATGAATTTCAATTTTCTATTCTTTTTTTTTTCCTTCAAAATCCTCGAGCTGTTAGTGCCGTTGACAATTCTATATATTATAGAAACCTTCATCAACCGCTCTGTTCATCATTTATCTTCAGCTAAAGAATCTGTTTCTTTTTCGGGTTTTGGTTTGAAGAATGGATAGTCAAATAAGGACTAAATTGAAAAGAAACGTGATCATCAAGGCATGGGAAAGATGTAAATCTTTAGGTTCTAATTCTAACAAAAAAAATTCAAGAAACTTCAGCAATTCTTTTACTAAGAGCCAGTCATGGCACTGCACTACCAAAACAAGATCATCATCATCATCGAGAGCGCCACACGGGTGTTTTTCTGTATATGTAGGAGAAGAGAGACAAAGATTTGTGGTCAAGGCAAAATATGCTAATCATCCATTGTTTAAAATGTTACTTGAAGATACAGAATTGGAATACGGGTTTAATAGCGACGGTCCGTTGTTGATTCCTTGTGATGTTGATTTGTTCTATAAAGTTTTAGCTGAGATGAATTGTACAACCAGAGAAGAAGACATTAGTACTGGAATTAGCTGTAACGGTTCTTTATCTGTTCTTTGCAGTCCTCAAAATTCTGTTTCGAAGAGGTATGGTTCGTAGAAGATGCTCAGTTCATCCAAAATGTTGAAGTTGAATGCGACAGTATGACTGTGTATATTTGTGTTCAAGATTCAAACTTCTTTTTTGTGATGTTTTAGGTTAGTTATGTTGTCATATACTAAATAGGTGTATAAATTGATTGTTTTGTGTTGATTATGGATATGCAAAAGCAGTTATGAGTTTAAAATGTACAAAATTTTGTTCTTCTTCAAAACATAATAGTTTTTGCATTTTTTGATGTGAAATATTGAGTTTTTGTTATATGCCATTACAATTAATGAAGCCAAATTCAGTGTTATTCTGTTTAAATTTCGCACTTTATGTAGTATTATGTTCGCAACTATTTTAATCAATTCTCCCCATCCGGGGTTCAAACTCACTTGGCGAATCGACTAAAATAGTTTGAGCCATGTGAGATTGAGCATATGCTACTAAATCTACTGGGGAATATTGGTTAAAATCGCTGCAAATGTTCGAAATTGGACTAAAATTGCAAAGTTCAAAAGCTTTAATAAGAATTGCTATAAGTCGAAAGAATTTGATTTTACTGATCCGTTAAGCTTCATATTTATTTGGGTACATACTATAATTGATGAAAACATAATACAAATAATCCATTGAACTAATACAGCAGAAGATCAAAGTGTTGAATTAAGTATTACAAACACACAACAACAAAAAAACAGATGTTTTTGATTGCTCATCAAATGTCCACTAGTTCTTGAAAGATTTTCATGGCAGAAGCTGGCAAACCCAGAAGAACATTGATGCTTCTCCTCTCTTTTCCATGAGAAAGAAATAAAATTACTTCCTTCTCAGGCAAGGCAACAGGCCCTGATAAAACAGGCTCTCCCCACCCAAAATCACTAGTATGAAAAGATAGCCTAGACCATGTTGTGATTAAAAGTGTTGCAGCAAGAGAAGGTCTGGTTCTTGTAACTTCAAAATAGTCTACTGCTGATCTCATATAGCTGTCACCAACCATATTAACTGCCTCCTGAACTCGCTTTACTCCGAATGACAGATTGTTTTCGGATAACTCGCCGGCTTTACAGAGAGAATTAGTTAAGACAATTGCATTACCAAAGTAGCCATCAGGAATTGGTGGCATGAATCTAGACCGTCCATCGACAGCGAATAACAGTTTTGTCTGTTGATCAGGTAGCATTCTGAGTGCCTGGCATCTAGCTCTCCATACAAATGCTGAAAGAGCTTCGAAAGTACTGCACTTAGAAATGGATCCATCTTCCATAGCTTTTTTCTTGAGATGTTGAAGCTTCTCAGGATCGAAACAGAAGGATCTGTAAAGCATTTCTTCTTCATAAAGCTGGCTGGTGTTTGATATATCTTCAATCTCAGCAAATTCATGATGTGGAAACTCTATCTTGGGCGGGTTACGAGGTTTCAGTATGCTTCTGTCTGTAAATGGAGGTACCTTCAGAGGCAAGCCTCTTGCAGATTCACCCCATGAATTCACAAATTCCATTGCACCTATTCCGTCGAACATACAATGGTTCATACACAGTCCTAGAACAAATCCCCCACATTTGAATCTAGTCACCTGAAATGCAATATCAGAATTTTAAAATCTCCGAAAAAGTAAATTACCCCAATTAACCAAATCAAGTAATATTATAAACCTGAGCGACCAAAGGAGGTATCTGCAATATGTTTTCCGCACCAGGAATGTCGTAAACCAACTTCCCGAGCGTGACAGGGTCGGGTTTCGTAGTGTCGCCTATCTCCATTAAAGCGCAATTCGCTTCAGCTTCGACAAGAACAGCACCTTCTCCAGTGCAATCCACTATAAGCTTCCCTTCCGAGCTAATCGTTAACCGCCCGGCAAGAGGATAGTAAGGAACAAGAACTTTTGATAAAGCATTTTTAATAACTTCCATAGCATCCTCATTTCCTCTAACATCAGACTTAAAGCAGTAAATAGTCCGAACTATTACAGCAATGTTTTGGTCAAGGTTAGACAGGAAATATAAACCCTTTTCCGTCTCCTCTGCAGGTGGCACCAAAGTTGGTTCATTGTGCTTAACACTAAGTTGAAAAGTACTGCCACTAACATCAGCCATTGAACACACTTTTTCAAGAACCTGAGAGACCAAAGAAATAAAAAACTCAACAATGCACAAGATTGGCCAACTTTCTTGAATAAAGCAAACAGAAATTATAAAAAGAAGATTAACATACCAGAAATTTGAGACAAATGGGCTGTAGTAGAACTTCTTTTTGTATTTTTTTCGTTGGAAATGGCTCTGAGAGTATTATATAGGAAAAAGTGGAGCAGAAATTTGACAATTTGTGAGTTTTGGTTAACAAAATGCTACGACATGACAGAGACAGGTTTATATGTCATTGTAATGTGAAGAGATTAAACAAGAAGCTTAGAGCTGCAAAATTGTGGAAAAAGGTCAGAAGGGGTTGTGGTAGGCTACTTGCCAAGGAACCAAAATATTACCAGCAAGCAATGCTGGCGTTAGAAAGAAGACCGACCTTTTAATAAGTTGGTGGGGTTGGCGTCCGCATATTGATTATTTGGCATAATTTAAGACTTATTTAACCCAATTGGTTTCTTCTTATTTTGTAATTTACTGAATGAATTGTGTCGCTTTAATCCCTCTTGTTTTGGATATTTATCGTAATATATTGAAAAAATCTACTTGCACCTATTGAGTAATACATTGACTGAAGTTTTTAACAAGATATGAACCAAGGCTAACACCACAAAGCCCAGAGTGCATAATTAGTACAAAAAAGAAGCAACTTTAGGCATGCATATATGGTTCGGAAAAGAGACAGACCAATTATTTTTGCACATTGCAAATTCATCAGGAAATTTTACTCTGACAACTGCATGACTAGAAATATGCGGGTAGAGTAGAGAAAACACTTTTGCAAAACTTTTTCCAGGAAATGCCTTAGCAATTTCCTTCACCCTTAATTTCTCTAATCGATACCAATACTGGATATTGTAATAGAAGCTAAGGATGTGTAAATACATAAAACTGAAAATTCTCACTTGTTCACACTTCTAATTGGGGGTACAATTCACCTTTTACTAGCAAACAAGAGCAATCATGAGCTAGATGTTTCTTCACCAATCTGAAAATTAAGGCATTAATGCATTTTACATCAACATTGTATGTTGTATGCAAACACATCCTTCATGAGCAAACAACAGTACTCATGCCAACAAAATGGGAACTGAGTGTTAATCATGAAAAAATTGAGGTCATTACCGTGCCTACTAATCATCATGACCATGCAACACAAGTTCCAATAGCTGCCAGAAAAGAATGAATCCCATACTAACGTGAAAATAATAGTACCTATAAATTGAGTTAACAGTACCTAAAATTTCTCAATAGGAGTCTTCAGATTCTAATCAAAATTAGTCATGCGGTAAATGAATCAAACAAATAAAAGCAGATACAACCAAACACCTGAATAGAATGACAAGTCAACAATTTTCCAAAACAATCATATTAGACTCCATGGAGAAAATGAAACCCACCTGCAGCATGTTCTCTACCTCAAACATGCTTCTCTTACATCAGCCAGGAGCTCCAAATATTCAGGCAATGCCAGTATACATAACCTGTTTAATGGCACATATACTCGTACAGCTATATATAATAATGAGACAATACCCATAAGTCCAATCATATACTAAGAGTGCAGACTGCTGAGCTATTTATCTGCTATTATTAACTTTCAAGACATAAATCAAAAATTTATAAGGCCACCTCTAGCTGATCAGCATAGAAAGTTATCATTTAAATAAATAAAGAAAATCATTCACAGCTAATTTGCAGAAGCATTCCTAAATACCTTTAAAAAGGCCTGTAAAAGGGAAACACTAAAAATTACATTATCCTCAAGACTAAAGAGTTACAAATGCATATGGTACAAATTAGACCAGCAGGTTATCTGCATCAGGAAACAGTTGTGCCATAAATATTGCAATGGCAGGTTACCATTTGTAGCTATTGAAAGCCCCTCCAGGGATGTGATTCCCTAAGAGAACACCACATACCTCATTTTCCAGAATGCTCAGGTTAATCACCCACAATGAAGTGAACTAAGCATCATCATCCCCATCTTCATCCTTGACAGATTCATCAACAGCCTCAGTATTGTCTTCAACTTCCTCCTCTTCATCCTCCTCATCAGACATCATGTTTATCACCTCTGTAATAATGTCCTTCACCTCTGCTTTTCTATGCATTAGATCTACACCAAAGTGGGTACCTAATGAAAAACAGTACATGTACCGTTAGTAGTGTTGAATTACAAGACCAATAATTTTAACTGATGACGGAAGAGGAAAAGTACCAAGCTGCCGGAGAATATCAGATAAAGTTGCCTGGAAATTGACATTAGCAGAAACTTTAGAAATGACATAACTAATAAAATTAAGTATCTAGTATTCAACAACAAAAGAAGACCATGCTTACAGTATTAAAATCCACTTCCTTCAGAATTTCTACTACAACTGCGTGCATATCTTCTCTAGTGGGCTGTTTCTTAACCTTCTTGCTGGATTTTGGTTTGCCTACATTTCAATAATGCAAACAATGACTCAATTAACAGGTCTACACAATTATGTAAATTTCATTACAGAAAAAGCAGAAAAACACTGTAAATGCAGAAAGAAAAAAGAACAATAATAATTATTAAACAACACAACTGAACACAGAAATGCAATTACAATAGCTTTACAATAGGTACAACAATCTACTAGAGGCTTGTCCAAAAAAGTATCTATGCATCACAGCTAAACAAAACTGCTGGAATCTTTATAATGCCATGATGCCCAAGAAACTCTTCTCTAAACTCTCCTATCCCTTAAAGAAACAATTTTCTTACTCTTTGCAACTTCCCAATGTAACAACAGCTCACTCCTTAACACTTGAGATAAGAGTTCACCTCATTTTCACTTCAATTAGTTAAGCAGATATACAACAAATATACAACTTTTGTTGCTAACACGGTCAAGTTACCTCTCCTAACAGGTTGCTAATTTGCTATATAGCTTTTAGTTCATCTTCTAAGGGTCAATTACAGTCATCCAAAATGCATGCAAAACATTAAGTATGTAGCAATTACAGTACATATATAAGCTACCAAATCAATAAAAGAAAGATGCAAACAGACTGATAAGAAAACAAAAACTTCACAAATCAAGAATAAACAGAAAATACTGCACCTTGATCCTTTGCAGAAGCCTTTTCTGTCAATTTGGTTGCCTGTTTCTTGCTTGAGCCTTTGTCCTTGTTAGGAATACTTTTGTCTTTTGGACTTTCCTTTTCAACTTTCTGTTTCTTAGATGAAGAAACCTTAGATTTGGAATGTGAACCAGTTTCATCAGTGTCTTTTGCAACTTGCTTTGATGATGATCCAGAGGACTTTTTTGTAGATTTTGAAGGACTTTTGATAGGCTTTGTGGTGCTCTTTTTTGAAGATGTGGCTTTATCTTTACTTTTATCCCCTGAACTTTCCTTCACAACTTTCTTAGATGTCTGTGGAGTGGGTGTCTTCTCCTTTGCACCATCCTCTTCTTCATCTGATTTGCTCTCCTCATTATCGCTCTCTTGTTTTGGCGTGCTATTGTTTTCATCATCATCATCTTGCGAGTCATCATTAGCATCCTTATCGTTCTGTGATTCAACTTTATCCTCATCTTCATCATCCTCGCCCTTTGAGGAATGCTTCCGTTTTTCACCAGATTCAGATGTTCCCTTTCGCTTCTGTGGATCAGAAAGAAAAAGAGTATTGATTATCTTCACCAAAGAAATTGCAGTTAAAAAAATTAATAACTCATCCAGAAACCACTTGACTAATCTATACAGTTCAACAGATATGAGATAGATTTTCAAAGAACAAGCCTATTTTTCAAATAAGAGACCCATATACCAGTTGAAATGGGTGTGTAATAAAATTTCTCCATCCTAAGATTCAGCAGAGACCTTAATAAATGTACATAAAATCCTAAAAGATATAGCAACAAAATAAGATCTATTCAATCATCCCAAATATCTATAAGCTGTCTCTAAATGCATGTGAACTCGTGCAATTTGAAATGGTAAACAATTTTGCATACATTCAACAAGGCAACAATACTATAAAAAAGACAATTTGCCAAATACTTAACATGAAACTACAGAAAGGCAATACAGTCTGTCCCAAGAGGCAGCACCCAAATAATTCGCAAGAAGGACCATTTTTCCCATGCTTTTGATTTACAACAACAAATCAAACTGATATTAGATTACATGTAAACAAGATAATATATGAAAAAAAGATTTTCACCAAAGCAAACAGTTTACTTCACAATTTCCACATAATAAAACCAATGATCAGCATCAGAAATCAATTCACATAAACAAGACATGCCCATTAAACAGTTTATAAGAAAGAACAGCAGTATCAGACATTTTAAGCAGTACTGCCATATACAAACCTTAGCTGGTGTAGCTGATGCTTCTCCAGGGCTTGTATTTTTTCCAGTGGTGACCTTACGCTTCTTTCCTTTCTGAAATGGAAATAAGCAGCAAATTTAATTATTTCACTTGAAATTGACGTATATCATAACATTCCAGAATAAGCAAAATTATTCAATTCACAATACCTGTTCCTTATCAGCAAGCAGAACATCAGTAGTAGAATGTGGGGACTCCAAAAATTCCAATAATTTTACATTGAGTTCTTCCTGAAAAAATAGCCCAGAAAAGCAACATAATTTAACTGAATCTTTAAATTGCAAAACAGTAACTTTTGGAGAAGCATTACAAACCTTTTTCCTAGCATTCTTATTGATTGGAATATTGAGCAAATCACAAAAATCTATCAACTTTTCTTTAACACACTTGTCAAGTTTTTCCCTTAATTTTGCTTTATGTCTTTCCTGCTAAATAAAGAGAACCAATCAATTGAAACATTTCCTAGAGCAAATAATCATTTAACCATGTATAAAATTGGTTAAACTATGAATATTTTTCTGGCCCTGGAGAAAGATTCTGCCAGCTAGTATACATCAAAGTTAATGAAATTAAACGTTGGTTACCTCATTCTCAGCCCAAACAAAGCCAGAAAACTGGCCTATATTTTTCTTTAGATTGTATGCCTGAAACAATCAAACAACCAAAATGACAATGTTGAATAACAATCAATAAAAGCAGGAGCAAAATAGCTACATCAGAAGATAATAGGTGATCTATTTCCACATAGCATGAATTTGCAATCATGAAGGGTGAGTTGAAGCCCGCAATCTATATATACTGTATATGTACAGGATCAATACACACTTTGCTTCTAAATAGAAGCAACTGAGAATAAGTTAAATGAGCACCTTTGCTTTCTTGCCAAAAAGTATTAGGTGAAGCATATGCAGATTGTCATCCGGTTTTCTCTTGGACAACTTGAAAGCCACTGAAAAAATTCACAATATTAGATAAAACAGAGAGGCCGTTTTGCTACAACAATGAAGTGGAGTAAAAGTCAAAAACTTCATCAGGACAATTACTTTGGTTTATGTTACCAAGTTAAGAACAACTCTGTCAAGCCAAGAATTTTTTTACATCAAGTATCATATGAAATGAAACAAGGAGTATATTGAGTGCCTATCCCAATAATGAAATTCTCTCAGAAAAACTAGCTTCAAATTCACCAAGAACAAATAATTGAAGATGTCATCTACTTGTAAATGGAATTTAAATTCCACCAGAACAGTTATATCATTGGAGATTTAAACTCCCTAAGCTTCATCATGTATTATTGCCACCTAACAATCTAGATTGAGGTCAAGATCTTTGTTTCACCTTTTAACATTCTTAAATAGAAAACATTTCTATGGTACGAGACAAAAGAGAACGTCCATAAAATTATGGATACTAATATCCAAAGTCTGCCTACCTACCACATATGAAAGACCTAGATTCACGACACTGCTAAGAATTTTTCAGCAAATGGCAGTGTAAATTACTAGCAAGAAGTCCATTCCACTGCTTTGATAAAACCAACTATATAAAAAAGTGATATTTTACAAATTTTACTACACTTAACACCCTAGATCTAGCAAACAATGTGATTACAACACTTAAAGCAGATAATTCTAACAAACTAACTTCACATCAACTTCCAGAGTAAGTAAATGAATTGTCTAACCACAGTTGTAGACAAGCAAAATCTAGGTCTACCTATATATACTGCCATCATTCAACCCTTAAAGAAGTAAACCACTAACTGGAAATACATTAGAGTAAAATACAAATGCATACCATTGGGGATATCTTTGAGCTGAGTACCGCGTCCCTGCAACCAATAGAAAACACAACCAAGAATTCGATCAAAAACCCCTAATTTTAACAGAAAAAATATTAAATAAGAACAAAAACAAAACTCGAAAGTTTACCTTCTCAATAGAAACCGGTTTGGTAGCTGATCTAGGAGGTTCAGGTATAGAATACCTCTCCACCATCTTCCTTTCTCTAGTCGGCCTATCGCTACTCGGAGTCACCGACTCTTTTTTCTCTACAGTTTCTTTACTCTGTTTCTTCTCACTCCGCTTCTTCGACTCTCTCTGTTCTTTTTTCGCAGAGCCTCCCTTCTTTTTCTTCGAATTCAGGTCCTCTTCTTCATCCTCGTCGTCCTCCTCTTCGTCTTCTTCTTCCTTCTCCTCTTTATCCACGTCAGCTTCTTCCTTCTCCTCTGTATCCACGTCAGCTTCTTCTTTTTCCTCTTCGTCCTCGTCACCGTTTTTCTCTAATTCTGGTTTCTCTTTGAGCTCCTTGTCATCTTCTTTTTCCTTAGGTTCTATCTCCATCTCTTGTTTTTCTTGTTGCTTGGGATCCTCTGTTCCTTCAACGGGAGCTTCCTCCTCTGATTTCTTCTCCTCTAGGGTTTCACTCGCCATGGTCACCTCTCAAATCAAAATTAAACCCTAAATACAGATCGGAGAGACGGGAATTTGGTGTGGGGAATAGAGTAAAGAAGAGGAGTAGTGGAGAGTGTTCGTGTGTGATTTTAGGGATTGGGAATTTTATTTTAGCGGGCTGGGAATATAGAAAAATGAAAGAGAAAGGGCGGGGATCTGAATTTTTTTGGATGAAAAACTAAAATGAAAGCGGGCTTTTGTTTTGGGAGTTAGATCTCGGGGCGGGCATTGCCCAAATTTTTTAGTTTTGGAGGCAAACTAATGTATTGTCTTTTTTTCAGTACCTTAATAACCCTCTTCTGTCTTACTATCACTTAAATAAAAAGGTTACATATACTTAAATTTCAATTTTTTTTATGAATAGTTTAAAAAAATTAATTATTTTAAAAGAAAACAGTCTATTTGTGGTCAATAATATTATGAACTTGTTATTATATTATATTTAGTTTCTATCACTTAGGTTATATAATTCACATTGGTGAAGGATATTTCTCAGATTAAGTTATGTTTTCATTTATAGACAAGTAAATATGTTAAGCTCATAGTGTTGCAAGCTCCCTGTCTGTTGTGTTGGATTTAGACTTCAGGTAATAAAATTTGAGTTTCCCTTGTAAAAAGAAAAAAGAAACACATTGGTTAGACAAATCTAAATATACAATTGGATATTTTTGATTCAAAACAGAACTTACATTTTCATATTCTATTGAGAATATTTGGGCCTACATTTTCGTTATATGGGCTTTGTGAAAAGTGCATGAGAACGCGTAGATGGGCCTCTACTCGGATGAGATGGGGCTTGAAATCTGTTAACCCTAGCCTAGGCCTACAGTTGTTGACACACACATGGCGAACGTTATTATGAGATTGAATTTTTTAAGTTGATTCTATTAGCTCAAAACAAATTTTTCAAAGCGAATACGACGACGTTTTGGTTTTATGTATACAAACCGCCTAGAACCCTCGATTACAGCCAGACTAAAATATCGAAAAAAAATTACTCTACGCACGCACAACTCAAGCTCCCAATATGGAGACAACGCATCACGACCCGGATCTTAAGCCGACCCGACTAAACGAACCAGAGTTCGACCTCTACACCATCCCCAGCCACTCCAGTAAGTCACTCTCTTATAAAATACTGTTTGTTTCCCTAGAAAATAAAATTGTTTTTTCTCAGAAAATCCTATTAACTTTTGCCCTCCAACTCCCAGGTTGGTTTGCGTGGGACAATATCCACGAGACAGAACGAGCAGCACTTAAAGACTTCTTCAATGGAACCTCTATTACAAGAACACCCAAAATCTACAAAGAATACAGAGATTTTATCATCAATAAGTACCGCGAAGATCCTTCTAGAAGGCTCACGTTCACCGAGATCCGAAAATCGCTTGTCGGCGATGTTTCCTTGCTCAACAAAGTGTTCAAATTCTTGGACAATTGCGGATTGATAAACTTCGGCGCTGATTCGAGTCGGTTTATCGATTCGGAGACGGAGGAAATCGGTAATTTTAGGGTTGAGGATGGGCCTCCGAATGGCATACGCGTTGTTGCTATGCCTAATTCGTTGAAGCCGCTTGCCGCTCCGGCTCGATATTCGGAGAATGTGGAGAATTCGTCGAAATTGCCGCCTTTGAGCTCACATTCTGATGTTTTTAGTGTGTCGAGGAAGTTAAAGGAAATTGTGTGTGGTAATTGCGGTGAAAAATGTAATTCCGTAGGGCGGTATGAGTACACTAAGGTAGTAATTGCTAAACATTTTGTTTGTTTTATTTAGTAATCCAAATTTAATTGCTTAATTGGAATCTTTTATGATGGTTATGTTGAGCAGGGTGATTATATATTGTGTTCGAAATGCTTTGTTAGTAGAAATTATGGTGAAGGCAGGTTGAAGGATGATTTTAAGTTTGATGAGAATGATGTGGGTAGAAATGGGGGACAGGGAGCTGTTTGGAGTGAGGCAGAGACTTTACTTCTGTTAGAATCTGTACTGAAGCATGGGGATAACTGGGATCTTGTTGTTCAGGATGTTCAAAGCAAGAGCAAACTTGATTGTATTTCTAAGCTACTTGAGTTGCCATTTGGGGATGTTATTTTGAGCTCTAGAGGCTGGAATGGCAATTCTAGTGGATTGAGTGTGAGTGTAAACGATTCTAAACAACTTTCGGTGCCTTCGTTGGAGAACCGGGACATAGTGGAGAATAATGAGGATCAATTGCATGAGCAGAATAGTACGAGTGAGCAAAATGGAGATGCTGCAGAGGAAGGCCCTCCATTAAAAAGAAAATGTATTTCTTCTCTTTCGGATGCTGGAAATTCTTTGATGAAACAGGTAGGTATATTTGCCTGTGACCACTATCTATTGAAATTTTAAGCCTGTGAGGATGTTAGAATAGTTCTTGTTGGAATTGAGACACCTTTTCCTTGAATGAAACAGTTAAAAATGAGTTAAATATAGAAGACCGTATTTATGTACTTAGCCCTTCTGATGTTTATTGTTTGATATCTTTTAATTTTGATTTGTTCTTAATGGAAAAAGTCCTTGCATTTGACTAGATCAGATGGTGCTTCTGTACCTAGAGATAATCTTTGCCGAGTCCCGACTAAGTATATGTAATATAGTTCAAGATCATCGAAATTCCATTTTGTAACTTCAGTAGCTCAATGTGAGATTAGAAATTAAAAATGTTTCTGTTCTCTTTTTTTTTTTTTTTATCAACTCCTGCTGTCCTTGTTCTCCTCGAAACCCACTTATTTCAACTCCTTTCCTAACATTAGGATTGCCATTGTGCCATTGCTTCTGAATGAAAGAAGAAGGTTTCCAATGTGCTTGAAGAAAGAAATTTGTGTGAATCAAATAATCTCGAATAGGCATGTGGAGAAATAGTTTATGTGTGTGCTGCCATTTGTAACATAAAAGTAGGTGTATCTCTATAATATCAGGATGTGTTTATGGTTGCTGCTTTCTCATAATAATGTTTAGCCACCTTGTTTTATTATATGTAACTTGCTGTTTTTCTTTAGGTCGCTCTTATCTCAACCTTTGCTGGCCCAGATATTACATCTGCTGCGGCTAAGGCTGCTCTTGGAGCACTTTGTGATGAAACCTTATGCCCAAGGGAGATTTTTGATGGAAAGGAGGATTTTCCAGCTAAAATCTTATGGTCTCCTACTGGAGATTCCAAGCCAGAGAGGTAGTCTGTTTATATAAATTTGATGTTCTCTTTCTCTTAATAATATGCTTTTAGCTCTTTCTCTGTTACTAAATATTTTACTTCCAATATTTTGTTTAGAACCCATGAGGTCGGAGATTCAGAGATAATTAAGAGGCCCACTGATTCAGGTAAATGCAGTTTCCAAATGTTCCTCTTGATTTGTACTAATCTCATTATAGATGATTCTTCTTCCTTGATGATATTGTTTAGCAAGTCTTGTTTTACATATCCTAAGATATCAATCCAATTAATTGCTTCTTCAAGATGTTTTTTAGCCGTTCCATTTCATTGCTTTGAGTATGTATTTCTTTTATCATGCGTAATCCTTTTACTCCAGAAACGGAGGAGACATATATGGGGCATAACGACGTGCCTTTGACTTTGCGGCTGAGAACAGCAATTGCAACTGCTCTTGGAGCTGCTGCTGCTCATGCCAAATTATTGGCCGATGAGGAAGATCGAGAAATTGAAAATTTAGTTACAACCGTACTCGAGGCACAGGTTGGTCAAAGTTTACTGTTTCTTTTTCTTTTATATTGTGTGAAAATTTTCCATCTTTGAGGCATGCAGTGGCTGATGTATTTTTTTTCCCTTTAAATGAATGGGACAATAGTTTAAAAAATTGCAGTACAAAATGAAGAATTTTGACAATCTGGAAGTGATAATGGAGAAGGAACATGCTGAACTAGAGGATCTGAAGGAATCATTAATGGAGGAGCGGATTGATGTTGTACAGAAAGCAATTGCTGCTGGCCTATCTAAATGGAGGGAACATTCTTTTAGTAAACCTCAGACTGGGAGTGTAATTTGATATCAAAATGCTATGAGATAGTGGTAGAATAGACTAGATTTAACATGAATCTTATTGTTTCGCCTTTTGACAGGTTTGTCAAAGACAAATTACCTTTCCTAACCAACAGCAACCCCATTTGCAATTAGGCCTCTTGAGCATGAACCTTTTTTTTTTATGAATCACAATATTGTTGTCAACCTGCTAAGATCAAGCTTCTAGGTATTAATATAGAGTACAAGTTATGTCGGAAATAGTCGTCGAACATAAAACATGCTATCCAGTTTGATGGTTGAGTGGTTTGATTGTTGGATTCCTGCATCATTTGCTAGTTTTATATTAAATTTGATTTTTAGTACACCAATCTCCCATAAATTTTCAATTCATTTTCAAGTGTTGAACCCAAGACCCCAGGGAGTATTTTGGCTGCCGATCACTATTTCTGATACCATTTGTATGTCAACTTTCTATTATCTTGAAGAAGAAAAAACTACAAAATAACCTACTGTCTGTCAAAATATTTAAATATATATATACTCTATTATTTTCACTTTATACTTAAAAAAAATCACTCAATGTAGAAATGTATTTTAGATAGTTTTGTGGTTTTCCCTTTTTATTTGCATCTGTATAGTACTGCCTGTAGCAGGCATCATGTGCAACATAGTAAAAGATCAGTTTTCATTTCTCTTAAAAGATAAAAAGAACTTTGTACAATCTCAGCACTTCTTTAATCTGTACAATTCCAAATTCAAGTTATATCAAGCCAAGTGAAGGTAGAAAATTGAAATAATCTGCAGCCTAGTCTGTTGATTTAAATGATGCTAAAGTAGGAAACTATCATGAGTAGGATTTAACGAGTCCAAAATTTTGGAAACTTCGACCTTTGAAGAAGCTCCCAAATAGGAAACTTCTAGTTCTAGGTGCCTTCTCTGGAAATATTGTTACATTCAGTTTTCTCACATGTAATACATTCTGTCCTACTTGTTGCTGAATAAAATTGACAGTTTTGGAGTCTACAGAGCTCCCTGAAACATCTGTGACAAAGAAACTATTTTTCGCTTTTCCTTGATTCGTTGTAACTTCCGCTCTTGTGATATTCAATCCGTTTTCGCGAAGTACCCTTGTAATATCAGAAAGGAGTCCAACTCGGTCATCTGTGTATAGCTCCAGTTCTAGTCCCTTCAAGAAAATTACATTTCTGTCAATAAATGATAAGGAGAAAACATATAACTGCAATGCTATATACCTCTGATGCTCGTCTCTCGATGGCTGCCTCAAGACACTCTGCGACTCGCTGTCGCTCAGCTTCCGAACTGACAGGGAGTCCATCAATATGCCTAATATAGAATTCCTACAAAATGGAAACCCCGAAATGAAACACGACTAAATAACATTTTTTCTAAGAATTGATCATAAATATAATTACCTGATAAGCTTCTTTTCCAGCAGTTATGACAGTTCCATGGAAAACTGCATACTGCATATCTGTCAGAGCGAAAACGGCATCGAACAATAACTTTGGCCGGTCTCTACACCTTACAATAACGACTGTGTAATCTCTATCAGCACAATCAGAAACAATAACATAAGGTTCTACTCTATTCTTCGTTTCGCTCTCAAGCCTTTCAAAGTCTCTATCAGCAAACATCATTTGGTGCAATCTTCTTCCTGTGTGTATTTTTTCCTCAGGGGCAGAAATGCATATTCTTGGTCTTCTAAAATTTCCATTGCCATTGCCTTTTAAGACATTAGAAAGTAATTGCTCGATTAAAGAAAGCCGATTTTGCTCTTCGACAGCAGACCCAGTTGACTGTTCTGTGATGTGCATTACAGCTGCTGCTCTAGCATTGTGTGTCCATATCTCAGCATCTACTACATTGCAACCGAGATCCATCAATACTGCAGATACTTCTGACAGTAAACCCGGCCTATCGGTTCCCGATAGTTCAATCAAAGTATGCTCTTTAGAAGGCAGCATGTTAATAGAGTTTTTTATTGAATTAACCACATATGTATCTGTTTCAAGAGCCTGAAAAATATAGTTAGCAAATTATTTTCAACGAGTAATCACCAATCAACAGAGTAACCATAACATCAAAATACCTTCTGTATGTAATTGAGAATGCCTTCATCTTTCACCTTGTTTCCATCACTGTCAGTGACGTAAAACACTGAAAAAATAAAATTGAAATAAGCGGTCAGCTTTGTTGCAGGGAAAATTTCTCGAGTTCTACATTTCAACAGTTCGTTTCTGCTTTGAAAAATGTCCTGTTTTCAGTATTTTTAGAAAATAGTACTACTCTTCAAGAAACAGACTACAAACTTACCCTCCATGAACCACACTCCATCAGAAGATATGTATGCCTTTGTTATCACAAGATTCAGGTCCGTGAGAGCTTGAACAACAGCAAGTAGAGTACCATGGCTGTTGACAGTATCCACCTAAACCAAATGATCACACAGTATAATTTTTTTACAAAAACAGTATTAGTATATTCATGATCGAGTCACTCTAATAAACATGTATCCAAGCCAACTTCATACATTATATAACAACCAAAGACTCGAAGTTTACCTGTATTATTGTGGCGTGCGCACAACTATCATTATCAATCAAAACCCTGCAAAAAAAAAAGTAGAAGTGAACAAAAATTATCATCAAACAACTAACAGGAACTGAGTTTAAACTAGAAACAACTATGACAAAACATAATCTGAATAACGGATAAACAACAAACACTTTGCCTGCAGAATTTAAATTTTTCCAATTAATTACAAACAATGCAAAAGTTGAGAGAAATTACTTGGGAGAGTTCATTCTTCTGACAAGCTTTGCATACTCATCAATCTCATCGCCCATTTTTAACTTTCAAGAATCTCAAGAGTCTTGCAAAAACACCCAGCTTTAAATTTCAAGAACAGCCCACAAAAACAAAAATTGTTAGAACTTGGAACTTGAACTTAAAACTATAGCTATTTATATAAAACAAGAAACCTGAAAAGCAAATGATAAAAGGCAGCAAAGGCGGTTGATTTACCCGCAAGCTAGCTAACGTACAATGCTAAGTATATTGACTGGTTGGAATTGAAAGAATGCAATTAATGAAGAGTTAAGACGTGACCTTACTTATCTACACATGCAGAGTAATTATAAAGTTGTTCAGTAGAGATCTTGTTGGTGAAATTTCTCGATTTCCAATATATTTTTATTCTCAGATTGGAGACCGTACCTTTAGGATTATAGCACATGCATTATCCTTTTGCTCAGCCGCTATATTCTAACTTTTCTTATGTACACGTTGTTAAATACTCCCTACTTTCCTCAATTAAGAAGTTTAACACGTACTTTCAAAGTATATTAATTCGTATAGTTTAGCCTTAATCATAGAAAAATACCTTTGTTTTTTTATTTTTTTTCGTTTATAGCTTAAACTTTCAAAATAATCAATTTTAACCCATTTTTTAATTTTTAATTTTAATTATAGTCATTTGTTTAAATTAAAGTGGAAAAGGTTCAAATATACCCTTCATATTTGGATTTCTTTTTAGTGAAAAGGTGAATTAGAACAATTTGAAATGCATTTTAAATTCTTTTCCTCTCTAGTTTGAAAAAATAGCTCCCATTGAAACGAAAAATTGAAAAATGGGTTTAAATTAATAGTTACATCATAAACGAAAAAGATTGAAAAGGTGGGATATTTTTTACAATTAAGCCTATAGTTTATGAATTCATAAAAAAGGCCTATAGTTTATGACTTTTATGTGACATTTTGTAGATGTATTTGATGAAAAAGTATATGAGAAATTGAATATATTAAAATTAATTTGTATAGATTTGCGTTTACTCCTTGTTCTGTTCTAAAGTAATGGAAGCATATGAGTGACAGAATCAAATCAATTAAGGTTAGGATTTTTATTTTAAGATAAAAATGAAAATTTATATATCATAACTATATTGAAATTAATTATTGAATAAAAAAATTGGAAGTTCGGTTCATCAATTTTACTTTTTGATTTAATTTATTGAAGCATCAAATAAAAAAATGAATAAGGACCTAATTTAGAAAAAAGCTAATTACTTAAAAAAAACCCACCTTGTAACATTTATTCGTTTATACCCTGTCTTAGAAAAAAGTTCATTTGTATACTTTTTTTGATTTTTCATTTTCGTCTCTACCCTAAAGAGCTAATTTGACCTCTTTTCATTTAGAAAAATATTCAAAATGATCCTTTATATTTAGTTTATATTCTAACTAAACATTAATATTATTAATCATTTATAATATTTTCATCCTTTAATTAATTTAATTGTCAAAAATTTAAACTTTAGGGTAGAGATGAAAACGAAAAATCAAAATAAAGGGTACAAATGAACTTTTTCCTACGTGAGGGTATAATCGAAAAAATGTTATAAGATGGGATTTTTTTTAAGTAATTAGGCCTTTAGAAAACAATAAAATATAATTTGTAATGATTAGTTAGTCCATTTATTTTTTACAATAACATCAAAATTCATTAAAAATTGATAACAACATAAAAGATTGTGAGAAAATTTGATAGATGATTTTTTAATTTTTTATGGGATATATTTCAATTTGTTATTTTTTTATTTTATAACAAAAAAATTAAATACATAAAATATAATAACATTTTCCACTAAACTCGAGTTGAGTTTAGAATGTTGTTTGAAATTGAGTTGAGAGTTTAATCTCGTTCGAATTCGATCTCGGTATAAAACTTATGGAGTATAATATCAACTCAAGCTCAATTTGACATAATTTAAACTTTTGGTGGATAAGGTAATGGATAGAATGTTTAAGGTAATGAGAAGGCAACCAAGGATTGAAAGGGATGAAGAGCAAGACAATGATGGTTGAACTCATTTGAAGACATCAGTTGGAAGAAATCACTTCTCGTTTCATATATTGTCATTAATCATAGGAAAAAGAAAAGAAGACGATCGATGGAGAAACAATGAGCGTGGCGCTATTGGGCAGTGACAGTTTTTCATACCCTACACACGACAATCTATCAATTCTCCAACTCTTCTATTCATATGACAGTACTCGCTAGTCTCAGGACAGACAGTTTGGTTTCCTATATCCCACCTTCCATAAATGATAAAACAATGATTAGTTTATTAAATCTTTAAAATTGCTAAGAAGTTTCGTTTATGAACTGTATTTACCTATTTAGGTTTATTATAAACAAAAATTCAATAATTAATTCATTTATGCACACATGAATACATGACAACCACTAAATTATTATGAGCGTCTATTCCTTGTTAAATGAAGGCCGAACGTACAAAAAAACTCCTGAACTTTCCGAGAAAGTACAATACAGCTCTTTTACTTTTTCCTTGCTCAAATCGACCCCTCAATTTTTTTTCGAACAAAAAACCCCTTCTGTCTAAAATCTCCGTTAAATGATGACGTGGCACATAAGAAAAAAGTTTAAAAACATCCTTAATGTTTAAAAGACTTACCAATTTTATACTTATGAACTTTTTAATCATTTTCACCCTCTTCTTCACTTAAAAACCTCTAAAAAAAACCTACTTAATTTTCATCCTAAATAATTCTAATAAAACACTAATAAAACTTAATTAAAAAAACGAATTAATTTTAATATCGTCGTCAACTACCAAATCCATCGCCGGAACCCACCGGAACAGTCCCATTCAATTTTTTTTTTAAATTTTTTTTCAATTCATCCTCAAAAGAGGATGAGCAGATCTTGTTCATCCTCTTTTGAGGATGAACAGGTCGTGTTCATCCTCAAAAGAGGATGAACAGGTCTTGTTCATCCTCTTTAGGATGAACTTCATCCTCTTTGAGAGGATGAACACTGTTCATCCTCTCAAAGAGGATTATTTTAAAAAAAAAATTCAATTTTTTTGTTAAGATTTAAAAAAAAATTAGTTGAATTCCGATTAAATTTTGCGTGTCTAATTAAATTTTTATTGGTTTAAATGGACTTTGATGTGTTTAATTAGATTTTTAATTGTGTTTTGTAGTGTTTAATTAAGTTTCAATGTATTTAATTAGATTTCTATTTGTTTTAATTGTGTTTCAAAGTGTTTAATTAAGTTTCGATTGATTTAATTGAGTTTTAAGTGGTTTTAACTTATAATTTTATTTAATTATAGATATTTAAAAGAAAAAAATGATGAAATGTGTTAAAAAAATTATAAGTATAAATTTGGTAAGTTTTTCAAACATTAAGGCTGTTTTTAAACCTTTTTCATATGTGCCACGTCATCATTTAACAGATATTTTGGACGGAAAGGGTCTTTTGTTCGAGAAAAAAAATTGAGGGGTCGTTTTGGACCCAAACAAAATAAAAGGGCTGTCTTGTACTTTCTCGAAAAGTTCAGGGGTTTTCTTGTACCTTCGGCCTTAAATGAAATTGAGAAATAAGCCATCTGAATTGAGCCGCAGACGTTTATATTCAACTTGTTACATGAATGCGGTGTTTATTTTAATTCAATCTCACTTGAAGCTTTAAGTATTGAATTCGATTCGATTTATTAAATTTTTATAGTATTCATGTTTAGTCGGAACTTCACCTGTGCCTTATATTTAGATGATAAACATGACGAGTTTGAATTCGTTCCTTTAGATGAGTTTGGCAGACCAAACTCGACCGATTAACTACCTAACATAAACCAGTGTTTGAACTCGTTCATTTGAACTAACAAACAAGTTCGAGCTGGGCCCTCTTCGAGCGGAGCTCTCATCAAGCTAGCTGCTTGGTTCAGTTACAGCCTTAAAACCAAGTTATTTATCAATAGTACAATTCAATCTTAGTGTATGTGTATGTTAAGTAGCATTCTTTAGGTAATTGACTTAATTTTTGAAACTTTATTTAAAAGCAACTCCCACATCATTTAAATTATATTCAGCAGTTAGATGGTGATTCACCATGGTTAAAAAATAGTACATACTAATAATCATAATCTTTATAACCCACCAATTACGCGGCATCAAATAAATAAAATAGTATATTAATATTGCTGCTGTCCTCCAAAATGATGGGGGAGGCAATTCTTGAATGCAAATTTAAGAGGCTTGAAGAGCATTACCTCCAATTTTGGGGTACAACACACGTTTTAAATTACATTATAGGTACTACCTGTTTGGTATGGTTGGTTCGACTCATTCCCAATGGCGGAGCCACATGGTGGATAAAAGGGGCATTTGTCCCTCTTATTTTTATAAAAATACAAATTTATTAAGTAATTTCTTTTAACATTTGTATTGTTATTTAGACGATTATTATATATTGACCCTCTTAGTTATCAATAAATTTTAAATTTTGTATATTATATAAATTTTTTCAATTTTACCCTTCTTAATTTCGATTCCTGGCCTGCTCATTCCTTGCTCAGTAGAATGAGCCATATTTGTTTATCCACGTCTCTTGCCAGTTGGTTGTTACTAATTTTAGGAGTTGAGCAGTAATAATTAGCCTCTCAGAATTAATTAAAAGAACCATATTTTAGTTATGCAATGAGACAGAACAACATAGTAACCACGTACATGATGATCTGGGTTTGGGCAGTAGGGTTGGTGAATGGTGATGAGTCTCTTTCTATGTAGTTTGCAAATATAGAGTCTTTTTAAGTGATTGACATATAGTCCTCACTTTAAAGCCACATGATCATTCCTAAATTGAAATATATAATAAATTGTATAAAATTATTCATGTAATCAAAAATTTATACTAATTTACCATAAATATAGTTCAAATTACCGATTTTTATCTTACTTTAATCAAATTTTTTTAAATATACTTATTCAATAAAATTGAATCCAAACATCAAACTGTTACTACTTTTTATTTAGAATATAATGTAAATTTGTTATAACTACGGATATGTATTAATTCATTTTGTTTAAAATAGATAACATCCTTGTTGTCAGATATTCACTCAACATTTCGAATAGTTCATGCTCTAAGCTGAAGCTCTTATATAATCATCACTATCTCTAACATTCTACACAATTGTCTATTGAATTTGAAATATGAATAATTACACGCATAATTTATCTTCTGTATATTTAATTAATAAAGCAAGAAGGTCGCTAAGAATTGATTTTTAGATTTTCAATCGTAAAAATTCTAAGGTGTAATGGCATAAAAAACCCAAATTTTTACGACTTTTTGCAATTCTATCCAAATTTTTTAATTTTTGCAATAATAGCCAAATTGCATTTTTTATGTGAATGTTTTTGAGTTTTTGTTTCATTTCTTGGGACTTTTACTATATTATTATACATCAAAAAATAATAATAGCTTAATATCTTAATTGAAAACAATAAGTTTAACCATCAATTTGGCTATTATTGCAACAGAAAAAAATACAATTTGGATATTATTCAAAAATTAAAAGTTTGGATAAAATTGCAACAAGTCATAAAGATTTTTTTTTTTTTTTTACCATTAGGCCAAATTCTAATACCATATAAAATACTCCAATAACTCAAACTGTTAGGACTTAGGTGATGCTCACATATTTATTATTGTTATCTCTAATATTTGTGGCTTTTATTTATAATTTGAATTGATCTAATTGATTGTTGTTGGATGGTTAATAATGAAATGGTAGAACAGAGAAATTTATTTCATTTAGCTGGGTTTGTTACCGTAATTGAATTGTGATGGCACACACCAACCTGTAGCCATCCTTCTTAAGTAAAGCTACAGCTCAATGCTCAACTAATATTTAAAGGCTTAATGGCGAAAAAAAGTCAAAACATTTACAATTTGTTTTTAATTTTTATAATAATAGTTAATTGTTTTTTTTTTGGTAATAATAGTCAAATTATTTTTTTTTGCAAGTTTGGCTATTATCGTAAATAAAAAAAACAATTTGGCTATAACTACAAAAATTAAAAAATTAGTTTAAAATGCAACAATTCGTAAATGTTTGACTTTTTTTCGCCATCAAGCCACATTTGAAACAATACCTAATGAAATAAACTACAACAAGTATAATACACACAATCTCCAAAGATTTAACAGATTAATCTACTAGTGACAATACAATAAAATTAATTATTGTAATCATCACTTGAGATAGAAATATAAATACAGATATCACATTACATATACATATTTTTCTTAATAAACTAGTAGAACAATATAAAATTACAATAAGTAGGGGAAATAATGTGACCTTTGAGTGCTTAATTAAACCCAATAACAAACCTATAGATCTTTTAACATCACATAGCAAGAAAAAAAACTTCAATACAGAAACTAATAATTGTGTGAATTTATCATCAACCTAGACAGATACAGAACTTTCCTGGAGTCCCATTAGCACAAGTTGCACTAAGATACTTCTCATGCAGAGCTTTTTTGCACTCAGCGACACACTGAGCAACTGTGCACGGGTTGAGTTGGATGCCAAATGAACCCTCCACAACATTTCCACACAAAACCACCACAACCGCCGCAACCACCGCCACAACCGCCACCGTACCCAACAAGCCCCATTTGCATTCCATCTCGCTTTCTATTATTGTTTGTGTCCTGCAAAGGGACAGTACGTACCAAACTTATTTATAGTGTTAAAAGATTCCCGCATTAGCATACAAAATGATTTGTTAAATGAATAGAGATTACACAAAATATTAGCATATACCAAATGTTGTGATCTGAATAGCTATGCAACTTTAGTGTTCTGTGCTTACTTCTGCATCCACCCAAGCACAAAATATAACTTCATTAATTGGCCAATTTTCTCCAAGATAAGTGAACATGGACCAATTAGAAATCAACACGCAGAAAAGGTATAGCTTTAGTTTATTCCACCATAGATATTGTTAGATTTTCAGGTTTCATTGGCCAATCGCTGGTTATGAATCTTTCTGAATTAGATATGCGAGGGCCAAGGCTATGGTGACATGTATCAGTCACTTTCCCAATGAATTATAACTTAACTTAGCGCAGGCGATGATTGTCGTCACTGAGATACTTCGTTTATTCCATTGAGACATTTGTAAATAGTAATACTAACTAATTAATCTAAGGTTTGGATTATAGTAATGATTTGTGGTATGTTTATTTATGCAGTGAATTATGTTATTTTTTTGCCGACAAGTCATAGTGGAGTTCTGAATGGGACTTTAACCGTGCAATAAGTGAGGTACCAAACTACATTTGTTGCCTATAGAAGCGAAATTAAAAGGAATGCAGGTGAATTGGACTACCTTTTAAGTATCCGAAATTGGATAAAAGAAATTGAAATCAACTCGGAATAAATTCAAAATCAACTTGAATTTGAGGTCACGCAACTCGAGTTTAATCTCAAGCCCAAATCAAATAGTTTGAAATAAATAGATATGTGGCGAATTTTAAACGAGTCTAGATAAACTTTTTACCCAAATGAAATAATACTTCATCCGTCTTAATTAGTTTGATCTTATTTTAAATATAAAATGCTGACACATAAATATCAAATATTTCTTGATTGTAATTTGCATTTGTATTTGCCTATTTGGTAAAGAATTATGGGCTTTTTACACAAACAACCTACATTTACTAATTATTTACTTTTATACATGACATATTTTCCACTTACTAAACTACCACACACGGAGCTAATTATAACTTTTATACGGATCTTATATATTCAGCCCTATTATGACAATTTCATTTATTTTCTCTCTCCTCATCATTCATTCTCTCTTCTTCTCAGCTCATATTTCTCTTTCTTCCTCTCACCTCATTTTCCTCTCTCTTCTCTACCGTTTTTTATTTTTTTGTTCCGTCGCCTTTCGCTTCGCCGTCCTTCGCTCCTCCGTCATCATTCTCATCATCATCTTCGTTGTCATCTTCGCCAACGTCATCATCTCCTCTACTCGTCGTCGTCATTTATTTGATTTCAGATCTACAATTTATTCATTCTTCTTCTTTTTTATTTTCAGATCTATACTTTTTTTTACTGTTTTTCACCATTAAACATGTATAGAGATTATATTTCAAGAATATAATGCTAATTTCATGTTATGTAATATCAATTAATGGTTATATGGAATAATTTTTTGGTATTTCTGTATTTTTTTGTGTTTGGTTGTATTTCTGTGTTTTTTTATTCTGCAGCTCGATTTGTTGATGATGGTTGATTGCTGAAATATTATAATATTACAGTGATGTTGATTTTATGTTGATTTTGTGTTGATAATCAGTTGGTATTTCCTTAATTTTAACATTGAAAAAATTTATTCTAAAAAATACATTAGCAAATTAGATAATTTTGTGCGTGAAATAAACTAAAAAAAACAAAATTTAAATGAGATTAGATAAGAATATGTTAGCATTATCATGTTGACAAGTTGTTGATTTCTTGTTGATATTTTATCGATTGTCACAATTTTTCAAAAAAATATGTTTTATTTTATTCCTTATGTTGATTCGTTGTTGAGTTATTGTTGACGTTACGTCGATATGTATTTCAACTTTTTTTGATTTTCAATTTTATGTTGACATGTTGTTGATATACTGTTGATAACATGTTGATTTTTCAATCATTGAAAGAAAAATAAAGTTAGTCTTAAATTGATGTATTAATGAACTATTGATATGTTTTTGATAATATGTTGATTGTTTTTGACTTAAATCAATCAATGTTCTCATTTTACAAACATCTTGACTAAATTAACATTAATTGTTGATTCGTTGTTGATTTATTGTTGACATTATGTTGATAAGTATTTTAACTTTTTTTGATTTTCAATTTTATGTTGACATGTTGTTGATATACTGTTGATAACATGTTGATTTTTCAATCATTAAAAGAAAAGTAAAGTTAGTCTTAAATTGCTGTATTGATGAGCTGTTGACATGTTTTTGATAATATGGTGATTGTTTTTGGCTTAAATCAATCGATGCTCTCATTTTCCAAACATCTTGACTAAATTAGCATTAATTGTTGATATCATCTTGACATTATGTTGATAACTTGTTAATATGATAGTAGTAATTCTACTAAAGAACAATAAAGGTACAAAATGTTTAAAATAAATGAATCAGATAAAGATGTTAGCAGAGTAAGTAATCAAAACAATATGAAAAAACAACAATAATTCAAATGAAAAAATAAAATTATTCTTACATATAAAAATAAAAATATATTAAATATACACCAACACAACAGTTCACAAATTAAAGAAATCTATTTCAAAATATATTTTTTTCCTCAATTCTCTTTGCAGCTGCACAGTTTCTTCAAAATCACTTGTATAATTGTTTTGCGTTCCACCTCTCATACCTAACTAAATTTCGACAAAGACGGCTATGATACAGTTTCATTTCATCCAACGAAAGTTTATTTTCACAGACAATATTATCTTATTTGTCAATGTTAAAATAAAAAGAATCAGTAGATATCAACATAATATCAACATAAAGTCAACATAAAATCAACAACACTGTAACATTACAATAATTCAGCAATCAATCATCAACAACAAATCGTTCTGCAGAATAAAAAAAACGCAGAAATACAACAAAACACAAAAAAATGCAGAAATAACAGAATTTTATTATATAAAATCACAAAATTATTATATATAACATGAAATAAGTATTAGATTCTTTAAAGATACTCTTTATACATGTTTAATGGTGAATCAACAGTAAAAGATAAACAAATTACAGATCTGAAAATAAAAAAAAGAACAAAAAATTTCAGATCTAAAATTAAAAAGATAAAAGAAAGATGGCGCGGCGAGACAAAGGCAAAACGATGGAGGCGAAACGGCGGAGGCGCAACAGCGGAGGCGGAACGGCGGAAGCGAAGGAGTAGAAATCGTGAATTTTTTTTCACAACTCAAAAGAATTTACTGTTATATAAGTAAGAACGGTTGAGATAATGATGAAATAGAAATGAAAATGAGAGAAGCAAGAGGAGTCGTGCAGTAATGGAGTAATGGAGATAACTCACAACAAAATCGTGGAGAAGAGAAGCGAAAATGGCGGAGAAGAATGAAGAAACCGTCAATTGAGAAGGAAAATAAGAAAACGGTAAAAAAGAAAGAAATAAAAAAAAAAGGTTAGGTTTCATAAAATTGATGGTGTGAAAAGTAAAGATATGCATTGGGCTGTATAAAAGTAAAGTCTAGCCCAAATCCTGTATTTTATATAAAAAGCCCAAGAATTATTCCTTTACTCGATAGCGGGCCAAATCCATTTGTCAATTGGATTATCGAAAGCAAATGGAGATAAGCCCAACATCGGCTAAACCAATGTAACACGACCCAGGCCCACTTATAAAAAAACCTTCAATTTTCCCTCCGCAACTTTAAATTATGCGTAGCAAAAATTCCCCCGAAAGAATTGCATAGCACTGACACTACTAGCATAAAAAAATGCAAAGGAGACGCCTCCGCCTTAACTCTTATTCTGATGACGATGAAGAAGAAGAACGAGATCATCAAAATGAACTCCATTTCAACCCTCCAAACCCTAACCCTAACTGCACCCTCCCCGCCGAACCTGTCACTATCTCCGACGACGAGGATGATATTTTCATCGACGTCGCCGACAACCTCTCGTCTCCCTCTCCCCCACCGGAGCAACAACAAGTACCTCCTCCTCATCCTCCGACGGAGGAACGACCAGTTCCTCCTCCTCCTCCTCCGGTGAGACACTTCTCCGATTGTCCGATTAGTGATCATCTGTTGAGGTTGGGATTGAAATTGAAGAGAGAGTGGTTAGATTCTTGTCTAGGTCAACTTGACGGGAACTCTATCCAAAATTTAGATGTTGAAGCTAAAGCAAAGCTTTGTTTTCAACAATTTTTGTTTTCCGACATGAATTATTCCGGCGGCGGTCTGCTTCCTCCAAATGTTGACTCTATGCATCTTGTTAACCTCGCCGGACCTTTCATTTTACAGGTATATCTAACTCAATTTTTCACTTCTGCAGTTTATTAATTAGGTAGTGATGAGTGTAATTTTGCTTACATTGAGTCGTTTATTAACAGGTTGATGAGATTGTTAACATTAGTTGTCCACTCAAAGGCAGGTTCCAGGATGCTGCTACAGGGATCAAGAGGTGCCTTAAGCTATCTATGACCGATGGCGTTCAACACATTTTCGGTATGGAATACAGGCCTATTAAGGATCTCCAAGTCCTAGCCCCTGCAGGACTGAAGGTTGCTTCTTCACTCACTATCATCGGATTTTCGAAATTTGAGTCTCTTTAATTAACTACTCGTTAGAGCATGTTAGCCTTTAGTCGTTGTGTGTGTTTGCTGAAGTTGTCTTACAATTTTACTAGAAGCCTGGCATGTGTTTTGTTCTTAATGTGAATGGAAGGTCATTGAATGCCTTGTTGAGAACAAAATAGTATTTTGATGTCATGTAATATGCCATATTATAAGGTTATTTTAAGTATAGATGTTGTTTTCAGCAGCAAATTTGTGAACCATTATACTTTTAAAATACAGGTTGTCATTTTTAATGTACATATACGTCATGGGCTTCTGATGTTGGTTCCTGAAGCTGTAGAAGTTCTAGGAGGGATGGTTGACCATTTGGAAGAAGCACGTCAACGTCTTGTGGAAGAAGTAAATAAACCGCCTAGAGGAAGAAGGTATATTTTAAATGTCTTTGATATATTAAGAACATTGTCTTGAAGTTTCAACTTCTTTGCATTCTATTCCGCTCTCCATAAGATTGTCGCATCATATTGTTAACTATAGCTTCTAAAATCTGTTTTGGCGTGTTATAGTGGATGGTCCAAATCTGTGGAAGTATTTGTTGTTTCTACAATTGGAAAAATTCCATTATAATGCTTTTGATCAAGAAATGGAACTACATGATTCATGCTTGATTACACCACATTTTTTTAATGTCAAAATTGGTAAACCAGGATTGATTATTAAGTTGCATAAGTCGTGATCGTAGGATGTTTCTGCTATAATATCTGTTGGAACAACCAGCTTCTAATTCCCATTGGCTGTAACTTGTAATCTTTCTAATATAATTACTCCATTGGTAACTTCTAAAAAATGCTGGTATCTTTACTTCATTTCTTTCCCCCTCTGTTGTTCTACAGAACAAGGAGTGGAGTGGTTCCTCCTTTAACAACTAGAGCAACTCTCGCTGCATGGCCCCGCGATGGTGTTAGTCCTGTTGGAAATACCGGTAGTGCTGCTGATGCCTTTGGTTGCACTAATCACTCTGCTACTTCTATCACCCGTGGTGGCAGTACTATTAATGATCATGGACGCACCAGTAGTTCTGTTAATATTAATGTACACACCTACAGTTCTGTTAATGTTCATGGACAGTCCAATAGTTCTAATGTTCCTGGACCCAGAAATAGTTCCACATTCCAATGTGCAGCTCCCTTGCAGGCAGAGGACCAAGGTTGGGCTTTCTCTCTTTTCCTTCTTGTTGCAATTTGATCTATATTACTTCATATAGAAGTGCCATCTTCAAGAAGAGTGTGGAGAGGTGATTAACATTGTAATGTAGAAGACAATCTTGGGATTTTTGTTTGCTCATGCTTTGAAAATGGAGAAAGGGAAAGAAACAAATACTTGGAAATGCTAATGAAATAACATTTCCCTTTCACATTTTCATTTTTCTTTCTCTTATAAACATGAGCATTGAGGCAAATTTCTCTAATTTTTTTATCAGTAAGCTTTTTCTGATTGTTGAATGTGAGTTGGATGACTAATTCTTATAAATTTTTACATTTACTTTTCAAGCTTGAAATAGGACTGACATTTTTGGGATTTCTTTCCCCCGTATTTATGTTTGTAGGTGCTGATGTGGTGGCACCTGGCAATGGAATTAGTCAAAGGACTACAGAAGAGTTCGCTGCTCCAATGAGCTCAGTAGACACCAAGCCTAGTTCATCATCAAGTGTTATTTTTAATGATGAAGAGATGCATATTGATGCATCGTTTGATAGGGGAAATACCATTACAGACCAGCATTATAATGTTTTATCAGATCACGAGGATGCACATATGCTTGACGAAGAACACCCTATCATACTGACTGGAGATCGAGAAAAGCCTTTTACATACTTAGCAAGCCTGTCAGCTAAGTGGGCTGCAATGGAGGAAAGATCATCCTCTGTTCAAGGAAAAATAAAGGTTTGTAGCTCTCCATCTCTCTGTGCGCTTTTCACACATGTAAAATTGCATTTTCGAGAGTATATATGTACTTTGAACTATGTGTTTTGATGTCATGTTTGTGCTTTTTTTAGATCTTAAATTAGTTTCTAATATCAAACAAACTTTGCAGTGCTTATTGACTGGTGTAAAGGAATTTAAATTTAAGCTGAGGACGACATATGAGCTTCAAGTTTATGTTGATGATGGCAGCCTTATTTCTGAGATATTAATTGATCATAACGTGAGTTTAAGCTAAAACACTTGTGTTACTTGTTCATTGTTAAATGTAACACATCGAATAGTCGTTTTACTTGTCAGGTGGTACAGAAGGGAATAGGTCATTCTCCTGAGGAGGTTAACGATGCTCTTTCGTCTTCAGATGCGAAGAGAGTTGGTGATATGAAGGAGAGGCTAAAAAATTTCCAAATATTCTTGGTGAACTTTGAGGTAATTAATTCTACAAAATTTGAAAAATAGAATTACTAAGTAAATTTTAAAGTAAATTAATATTATTATATTCATTTGTAAATTTTTTGCAAAGTTTGATAGAATTCATTTGAACTAAAGACGGACACCATCAGTGTTATCTATAATGTGAAAATTTCTTTGGTCTAGGGGATAATAATTTTAGAGATGAACCGAATCTCTGCTCTTCCAGTTGCCATTGAGATGAACCAAGGCTGTCCTGCTTCAGATGCCTGGTTGCTTATTACAAGACTGAAGTCTTCGGCTCCTGCTCAGACACACTATAGACCATCCTCAGATCCTATCGACATTTCACCATGATCCTGACCGCAGTTGATGTTTTATGTATCTGAATGAAGTTTCAAAGACTGTTGATCGTGATGAATTGTTTACGGATCTTTTTAAGGAGGAAGATTCTTCATTCTTTGCATCCAGATCTGCGGATCTTTATTATGCGCGGGCACAAAAACTGGCATAAACGCGGGAACGAAAACTTGAACTGACGAGAGAAATGTTAAAGCTATGCCCGGCCTTCAGCTTCAAGTATAAGGTATTACAGAACATACTTGTTCATCAGTGATAGACACGTGCAATGATTCAGGTCATTTGCAATAGGAGAAAGCAATTGCGAAGCGAACAAAATAGAAGTTCGAGCAATTTGCATCTTTGTTTAGTTGACATAAAAACAAACACATCACAGATTAGTATACCTGCTCTTGCAATATCACCATCAGGCATACCGAAAAGGAAAGAGGCTAACCATTTGTTCAAAAGTTTCAATACAGTAGTTTATTATGGCAAACACCCTTATGTATTTATAACTTGATACAGATTTGCAACTTGTACATACACATTGCCACCAACTTTCTTAATCTGCATGATGCAGGAAATCTCCATTATGTGGTGTTAGATATTCCGCAAATTCCACAGTATCTATATTTGGCGTTAGAAACCCTTTTATCTCTCTTAGCACATCAAGGAGTTTCTTGCTTATTGTATCTCTGTCCGAGTGGCCGGGTCTAGGGATCAAAAAGAAGCGGTTGCTCCACTGTTGTACATCAGGTAAGAACACTTTAAAATATAACATTGCACGGTACCAAGCTGGTTCTGTCAAGTATTTATCTCCACGGCATGTAGCCCTCACAATTGCTTTCGCACACTCCATTGTCGACTCTAATGGCATCACACTTATTTCAACCTATTTGCAGATTGTCCAAATTACGTTAGATTTACATAATTTAAAAGGTACAGCTCAAATGAACATTTTATTACAAGCTTACATCTCTCATTTCCTTGTCCATTTCCAGTCGCCCTTGCTGGTTAAGGAATTTTCCTTCAGTCATTTCGGATTTAATTAGTCCGGGATTAACAATAGTTATTCCAATTTCTGATCCCAATTCTATCCTCAGTGTCTCGTACATGTTGACCAATGCTGCTTTACTTGCCTAAAACCCATCATAAATCCGAGTTAATTACAGTTTACAGTTAAAACAGCACGAAAAATGTATTACATACGAATCTGATGTGATATCATACATTGTAAATGCCCATTCTCGGGGGAGTTAGCCATGAAGCACATGAACCAACTACTATGATCTTCCCTCTGCTCCTTTTTAAATGAGGAATTGCAAAATGCGAGCTATAGACTGAACCCCAGAAGTTTATATCCTATACAATTCATGGAAAAGATGTCATATCTCATTCTTACTGTTACATGTTTATTTTACGGCTATTCAAAAATGGAACATTGTCTCAGAATAGCTTTCTTAAATAGAAAAAATAGAAGGGATCAAGTTGAAGAGTACTTATTACCATAGCCGGAGCCATTTTGGTTATATCAGGAATTTGTTCAAACATGCTCACCGGAGCAATTCCAGCGTTCGTCACGAGATGATCCACTGTTCGCACAAACCATCAAGAATAGACAAAAATTTCAAGCAAAAAAAAAAAAAAATCGCTGGAATTTTGTGTCTGCTTACATCGACCAAAGTGCCTGACCGTTGCATTAACAAATCCTTCACAATCTTCAATTTTACTAACATCTCCAGGGATAAAGATTACATCCAGAGCTCCAAGCTCCTTAGCAATGGCAGCAACTTGCTCGAGACGGTTCTCTCTTCTTGCTACAAGTGCTAAGCAAGCTCTCCTCCTTGCATACTCGTAAGCCAAATGCTTTCAGAATAAAAAATAAATCAATATCAACGTAAGATCATAATATACATGCAATAAATTAGCTCAATCATTGCTTTAGGCACTAATATAACCTCGCCGATACCGGACGATGCTCCGGCGATGAGGACTACTTTTCCTGCAACATCTTCACTGAACACTGTTCTTATTGCAGTATGAAGATACTTGAAAAAGAGGTAAGGTGGCAGAACGAACAGTAGTGCGAATATGGATAGAGGTGGAAACACTATGTTCATGAACATATTTATCAAATCCATGGTTTAATTGTTTGACTAGATCGTTTCCTGCTGAAGACATTATAATAAGAAGATGATGATAATTGCGACTGGTTTGCCACGTACAAATTTTGCATGTAGAGGATAGAACACGTATATGCACATAGAGTGATGTTTGGTTGTATTGCTTTATGCTTATGTTATGCAATTGTGATAAGAAGAAACGATTTTCTGGTTTCACTTGAGCAATCTGCCAAATCCTTTTCATGAATTTCTTCTTCTAGTTTTTTTTTTCCTATTTTAATTCCTTATCGCTGAAAATCTTTGATGTCAATCCCATAGTTGGGCCTGCTTGAATTCTGGCCCAAACTGTGGTAAGTCCAAAGATGGGAATGCTTTATGTTAAATATTTTTATATATTTATTTAAGTGTAGTGCTGTTAAATAATTAAGCTGTTTCAAAAAAAAAAAATTAAGCTTCGTATTTTTTTATTTATGTAATAGTGTATTTTTTTTTTAAATTTTAAGTTGGCCTATACTTTTTTTTTCTTTTATAATGGCTTAGGATTAAATTATTTTATTAAGCAACCTAACTTTTTTTTTCCAGTTAATGATTGTTTCAATATTCTAATATTAATTTTAGTCGCTAATTCAACAGCAACATAGAAATAAAAAAAAAATACTATTTTTTTTGAAAGATACTATAAAAAAGAATGAGAGGCGAGAAAACTGCTGATAATTAACGAAGATAAACATATTAAATATGAAAAATAGCAACTAGATAATTGGTGTCTTGACTGGTTACTTATCCTGCACTGCACTCTCACTATTAAGATGAAGAATAAATATTCAATGCAATAAAGTATTTGCACTATTATGAAAAAAAATTAAATATTTTAAAGTATACAACCATTTTATTAGTGTTTTTGCATTTGTGGTGTAAAATGTGAGTTGACCATTTGAAGATCCTGAATGCAGCTTCTATGCATCCTTGTTAAAGCCTTGAGTATATTTAAATCTCCACCGTAACAACCGCTCTAACAATTCTGGGTAAAGTGTTTTAATCCAGAAATACAATTTGTTGTCTAACGGCACTGTCAAGTATAAGTCACCTCGACAAACACCCTCCACAACTTTCTTAGCACATACTTCCGTTGACTCAATTGGAAAAGATTCTGCTCCAAACTGATAAATACATACCACAAGCCAAATCAAATTAATTAAAGAACATAGTCTCTAATCAATAGTTTCGACTATTATTTTTTAATTACCTCTGCTATAACTTGAGGTGCTACAATTTCCGAGTGAGTCAGCCCAGGAATCGCTATTGTTATTCCAATATCCGAACCGCACTCAACCCTTAAAGTCTCGTAAAAACTTACCAGCGCCGCCTTGCTTGCCTGAAAACCATTTGCAGATGAACTCATAAATTTAACAGACAAAATATGGAGCTGAAATAAAAGCAACGAAGGTTTATTTTGTCTCCTGAATTTGGCACAAAAGATCATACGGCCAAGTTTTACAGATTTGAAAAAAAAACTGTGAACTTAATAGTTTGATTCGTTTTATCCGTTCAGATGAAGTGCTAATAAATGATTGGAGTATTTATACTGATGTGCCCAAAAATTATTGGATACTTTTGTGCCAAATTCATAGGGTAAAATGGACATTGTTGGAAAGAAAAAGCATGGAGGTAAGATTTATACATTGTAGGAGCTAAGTTGTGGAATTGGCTGGTAAGCAAAAATTGATGCAATGCCCAGTATTTTTCCTTTGCTTTTCTTGAGATATGGTATAGCATAGTGGGTGCAATGTACTGAGCCAAAGAAATTTGTGTCCTGCAAAAAGAAATCTAAACATCAGGTCTTGCTAGCAATTTTCTCCAATTGGGGATTGAATTGTACATTTTTTATATCAGTAGTATTTATATTTATAGTACCATAATAGAATTAGAATTAGAGACGTAGTTAATATCTCCCACCATTGAACTTCGAGAAATCCCAGCATTATTAACCAAATGATCCACTGTTGAAAAAAAAAATTCAGAGTGCAAATTGCGATGAATTAGAAATACTTGAAATAGACGCGATATTTTCGGAACTGGCTCAAAAATTATTTAAAATCAACACCATGTTGATCGAATTGAGTTTGAATTCGAGCTACTCAAAACTATCGAATCGAGTTTGAATGTTGATCCGGACCAACAGACTCACGAATATAATTGAATTCTAATTAATTAATTTTTTTATAATATTTAATATTTTTATGCTTTTTTTTTGAATGGAAAATGATTTCAATAAATCAAATCGGAAGCAGTTACAGATGCGAGAAACTCACGAAAGTGACAAAACCACTCCTGATGACCTGAAATGGAACGGGCATTTTGCGCTAAAGCGTGCGCAGCCTGATTCGCAGATCGCCTCACAAAAATAAAAACAATATTATGAAACTGCTTAGCTAATTCCGTACAATCTTCTATGAGCAAATCGGGCTCGACCAAAGCTGGATTCCGAATCTCTAAAACAACATCAAGAGCGTCAGATTCGATAATCAAATTATCTCGGCCTTTCAACCAACTCAAAGCTTCTCTAATACCCATTAATTCTGCTATGCGAGCAGTAAAAGAACCTGGCCAAGTGATTTGCCGAGCTTGGACTAACATCCCTTGAGAGTCCCTAACTACAATCCCCACACCGGTTTTCTGCCTGCCGGTGAAGATAGCTGCATCGACATTCACCTTTAACCATCCTTGAGCAGGAACACTCCAATTAACATGACCGTCTTCCCTACCCACAGGAGCATAACGAAGCTGGACCACCGGAGATCTAGCTGCTTGCCAAGAGGACAACTGGAACGCCGAAGCTGCAGCGAGGGAGCTGGCTGAACCAGCAACTTTATTCCAGATGATGTTGTTCCTGTTTAACCAGATATTCCAGCAGGTATAGGCTGCCAAATCCCTCTCATCAGCTTTAAGAAACTCCAACCAATCTGAACACCAATCTCGGAACTCACACGACTGCCCAGAAAGCTGAGACAAACCAGCAAACCCCCAACAATCAGCTGCAAAATGGCAGTTGCTGAATAAGTGAGGGAGAGACTCATGAGACGAATTGCAGACGTTACACATCGAGTTTATAAAAACTCTTCTGCTAGCGAGCGCATCAGCGGTGGGGAGGTATCCTGAACAAGCACGCCATATGAAGTTCCTAATATGCAGAGGAACACGTAATTTCCAGATTCTATCCCATAACCCAGGAGCGATGTCAGAAATATCACCTTGGATAGCACGGTAGAAGCTTTTCACGGTGAAATTGCCTTTGGCTTCTAAGTTCCACCACCAGCGATCTTCGACATCCCTATTGCTAATAGGAACGCTCATAATACGATCCACATCCCGTTGATCAAAAATATCCCGGAGCAATCCCTCATCCCACGATGTGCCATCTACGACCATAAGCTGAGCAACACTGGCTTTTGCCAAATTGGGCTGCATCGGAGAATGGAGATAACCAAGCTCTTTGTCAATAAGCCATGGTATATTCCAGATGGGGGTGCTTTTCCCATTACCAATACGCCTCCTAATGCCAATTCTTAATCCTTCTTGAGCTTCGAAGATACTTCGCCAAACATAGCTCGGGTTAGAGCCAAGTTTTGCGTCCAAAAAAGAGCAATTCGGGAAGTATTTCGCTTTAAAGACCTTCGACATAAGATTATTCTCCATGCTAACCATACGCCATGCTTGTTTAGCTAACATGGAGATGTTGAACTCTCGAACCTTCTTGAAACCCATGCCGCCAAAATGTTTCGGAATACATAACTTGTCCCACCTTGCCCAGTTAATACCCTTTTAGTGACTTGATCACGTCCCCACCAGAAGGAATTCATCATCCGTTCAAGCTCATCACAAAGTCTTAACGGGATAAGAAAGACGTTCATGATGTAATTAGGCATGGATTGAGCGACAGTCTTGATGAGCACCTCTTTACCGCCTCTCGATAGGAATTTAGAGTTCCAATTTTTTATCTTATTCCAAACCCGCTCCTTAATAAAACCAAAGATTTGACATTTTTTGCGGCCAACCAGAGAGGGCGGCCCTAAATAATTGCCAAGATCAGCCGCAGTAGAAACATTCAGAGTAGAGCAAACCGATGCTTGAGTGGTGGCCGTCACATTGCTACTAAATAAAATGTTCGACTTCTGGAAATTAATCTTTTGCCCAGAAAACAGCTCATAGCGATCCAAGACTTCCTTGACTGCGTCCTCCTCTGAAATTCTGAAAAAGAGGAAACAATCGTCTGCAAAAAATAAGTGACTAATAGGGGGAGCACCACGGCACACCTCTACTCCATGAATACGACCCGCTCTCTCCATTTGAGAAAGCATCAAACTGAGACCTTCTGCGCATATGATAAACAAGTATGGCGATAGTGGATCGCCTTGTCTGAGGCCACGGCTAGGAACGATGGGATCCATATTGCAGCAATCCCCAATGCTAGTATATTGCACCGAAGAAATGCAATGCATAATCAAACTAACCCATCGGCTATTGAACCCAAGCCTTAACATCATGGTTTCGATAAAGTTCCATCTAACTCTGTCAAACGCTTTACTCATGTCGATCTTCAAGGCAGCCGTACCATTTTTCCCTCGCCGCTTTTGCTTCAGATAGTGACCAATTTCGAAAGCAATAAGAAAGTTGTCTGTGATAAGTCTATGCTCGACAAAAGCACTTTGGTTCTCCGAGATAATAAGCGGCATAAGCTTCTTCATTCGGTTGGCCATGACTTTCGAAATAATTTTGTAAATTACGTTGCAAAGTGAGATTGGTCTCAGATCAGTAATAAACTCAGGGACTTTCTTCTTCGGAATAAGGATTATAGCTGTGTTGTTCAACCCGTCACTAAGCTGACCACTTGCAAAAAAAGCTCGGCAGGCTTTAACCACGTCCACTCCCACCACATTCCAGAAATTCTTGTAAAAAGAAGGATTAAACCCATCGGGACCCGGAGACTTGTCGTTGTGCATACTAAAAGCGGCGTTTTTTACTTCTATAGACGAGACCGGGCTGTTAAGCAAATCATTGTGAATCTCTTCCAAACAGGGATCGACCTCCAAGAAATCAGTAGGGTAATTGCTAGAATCTGAGAAAAGGTCCAAGAAATACCTTTTAGTAATATTGTTGATGTCCTCCTTTGAATTCTGCCAAATACCAAATTCGTCACGCAGACGCAGAACTCTATTTGTTTTTTGACGAGCAGAAACAGTGTTGTGGAAGAAGCGAGTGTTGGCATCGCCTTCGGCAAGCCAGTGGCATTTTGCTCGTTGTTTCCAATAGACTTCTTCTTCGAGAAGCAAGTCCTGGAACTTCTTGGCAAGAGAGTTATAGTTGTTCATACCTGTTGTGTCTCTGCGGGACTGAAGAGAAGCCAACTGCTTCCTCATGTTATCGAGTCTCTTCTTGTACTTGGGACTGGATCTGTTGTCCTAGGTTTGCAAAGCTTCTTTAGTCGCGCTAAGCTTGCTAGTTAAATCAGCCTCATGATTTTCCTGCCAGCAATTCTCAACAACCGAATTACAACCCTTCTTAATCACCCAAACATTATTGAATCGAAAATTTTTCCTGCGCTCATTAGGAATGGAAGACACAGTATTCAGAAAAATTGGGAGATGATCAGACGTAGAAGTCTCAAGATTAAGAATAGTAGTGTTTGGGAAAATATCCATCCAATCACTATTACATAGAGCTCTGTCTAAACGCTCTTCAACTTTGCTAAGCGAGTCACGCCCACGACTCCAAGTATACTTATAACCCATAGCGCCAATATCAATTAAACCACTGTCTACAACAGCGTTGCGAAACCCATCAAGGAGCCATGACGGTTGAGCTGGACCACCTCTCTTTTCCTCTTGGAGAAGAATGTCATTAAAGTCGCCAAGGACACACCAAGGTAAGTTGCTCGCCTGGCTTAAATTAGTAAGCAAATCCCAGGATTCCCGCCTCCGACCTCTATCCGCAATGCCATAAAAACCAGTAATGCGCCACATTTTACCCTCACCATCTTTAACAGTGGCATCAATATAGTTAGAACAAGATTGAATAATATCAACATCAAACGAGTTCTTCCACATTAAAGCCAAACCACCCTTATGCCCCACATTATCCACACAACAAAGGCCATCATAACCAAGAGCAGTTTTGATAGCAAACATACGAGCTAAAGAAATAAAAGTTTCACACAAAAACAAAAAAGAAGGATTTTTATTCTTGACCAAATTTCTAAGGAATCTGATTGCGCGTTGGTTGGCCAGACCACGGCAATTCCAAGCAATACAACTCATATTTGAGGGCGGCCCTGACTTTCAAGGCCCGCCGGACTGTTACAAAATGGGTCAATTATCATGTCTTCTGAATGAAAACTTGGCCCAGTATCAGAATTATGCTTGTGGCACACCACGCTGGATCTTTTACGTTTTGGGTCCACTGTCACTTCATCCACAGCTTCATTAGGGGAATAACTAGAATCTGTTATTGCCAAGAATCCCGGAGATTTCCTGAAATCAGCAGCTGGATATCCTTGCCTTCCCTCAATTCCTTCCTTATCCCTCCCTTTCTTATTTTGAAATTCAAAAAGAGTAGTAGATTTGGTAATATGCAGATTATGCTCCATCTTAGGCAATCCACATCAGCATCATCACCAAGCTTCGAAACCCTAGAGGGGCTGGATGAGCGTAGCCATCTGTCATTAGGAGGGGCAACAGATTTCTTCAGGTTATACCTCAAGGCAGGACCATACGGTAGCAGTTCCTTGGGAATAGGGTTTAAGAAATATTTAGCACAAAATTTTTCTGAATGCCCTAAAATTCCGCAGTAAAAACAGAACATAGGTAAACGCTCATATTGAAAATTAATCCAATTCCAAGCATTGAGGCTCCTCGTCATTTTCATCTTCCTTTTCACCGGTTTGCGGACATCTAAACGGACTCTTATACGCATCGAACTACCATTACCCATGCTTGTGATTCTGTTATCGTGACAGATAAAAGAACCTATAAAATTTCCAACATCCTCACCAAGTTTTGTTGTCAAGAAACCTAGTGGAATATCCAAGATATGGACCCATAAGTCGGCCTCCCATAGTTTCACTTCCCCGGGCAATTCTCCAACAACTAACTGCTTGCATAAGAACAGATGAAATTCGAACGTCCAGGGGCCGTCATCAATAACTCTTCTCATGTCACGTTCGTGAAAGAATTGAAACATGAACAAATTTGGAGCAACTTCAGTGATACAGACACCCATCACCGGCTTCCAAATAGGGGGAAGAACCCTCTTAACTGCGAGGCAGTTCACAGATTTGTCTGTCAAGAAACGGCCAATCAAACACCAGCGAAACTTCTCGTCTCTCTCATCCCCTTGCTCCTCAGTTGAGAAATCTAAACCCAGCTCCTCTTCTTCTTCTAGGATAGCCAGATCATCCTTCATGTTGCCAACGTCGTTTGGAGTCTCCATAGTCAGAACGAGAAAAGATTATTATGAAAAGGAAGGTTTTGTATGAAGGGGATAAAATGATTGGGTGTATAAATAGCCAAGATAGTGGGGAGCAGATCTCTGAGATAGTAGGAAAAGAAACCCTAAGTCAATGACAGTGACGGCGCAGAAAGTAGAACCTTGTCGCTATGCACAAGACAGAGAACTTGCCATTTCGCAAGACTTTAGCTTTAAACTTCGGTAAAATATTTTTATGCTTAATCATCCAAAAATTACCCACATTTATAATTTTTTTCGTTTGTATCTCAGGCTTTTATAATTGCCAGTTTTACCTATTTTTAATTTTCAGATATAATTGTACCGGTTTTTTTTTTAGAATTGGATTTTTTTTTACCTGAAAAAGATTCATATATACCATTTATATTTAACATATAGTCTCAAATTTTAGTGCTTTTTAAAATATTAAACGCTTATTTAGAGTACGGTTTATATATAAAAAAATTTGAAACTTTTCATAACAAGAACACGTCAATTTGAAAAAATAGATACAAATATACAATTTAAACTTCAAATTAGAAAAAGAATTACAATTGATGATTTTGAAAGTTTGAAATATAAATCCCAATAATAAAAAGAGTATGGTATTTTTAGATAATTAGAACAAGTTTATACTAAGCGAGTAGAGTTGTGTAGAACTTGTTCAAGTCGAGTTTTAAGATTTAATCACCGATTTCTAACTTGATTGTATTCCAACTAACTCTGTATTTTGACCAACTCAACTCGATTCCTCAGGCAATTCCAAAGTTTCGTGGAGCATGAATCTTATAGAAAATACCAACAAATTTTGTTAAGATGTGACCAAGTGACTTTGTGTTCCGCACAAATTTGAAATCAGAATTCAATGATCTAAAGTAACATCCATTTATGATGATCTTACCTTGGCCAAAATGGTTCACAGCCTCATCGATAAATCTCTTGCAGTCTTCAACCTTCGAAACGTCGATACATACGACAATAACATCAGGAGATCCAAGTTTCTGAGCTCTCGTCGCAACTTCTTGAAGACGGTCCACTCTTCTTGCAGCAAGACCTAAACGCGCCCCTCTCTTCGCATACTCATAAGCCAGGTGCTTGATTTACACCAACAAAATTCATTACAATTGTTCAAAATTGGTTGTATGAAAAAAATTATTTTATGAATATAATGATACCTCTCCGATTCCTGAAGAAGCTCCGGTGATTAGTACAACTTTTCCAGCAACATTTTCGGGGAAAAGAGTTCCTCTAGTATGACTAAGTAGTTTGAAAAGAAGATTTAGAGGTAAGAAGAGAATGAGTATAGGTATTGCTAATATAGAAAATGGAGATTTCAGCCACTTCAAAATCGAACCCATAGTATCATCCATTTCTCTGTCTAAAACAAAGATTTGTGTTTCTTTTCTACTCTTTCTTAGCAAATCTATTCTATGAACTTGCTCAATTAATCAAGGTTTTATTGACCAAAATGTACACCAGTGTCTTATTATATAATGAAAAAATAAATTTCCGGAATTTAATAATTGCCTTTAGGGATGGCAATGGGGCAGAGATTTTCCGATCTCCATGGGAATCCACCCCTAATGGGACGGGGAATGCCCGCCAATTATCCTATGGGCACAGGGATGAGAAAAGATCATTCCCCATCCACATGAATGGGGACGGGACGGGGAGTGTAGTCTCCACCCCATGTGGATCCTCATCCCCGTCTCCACCGGGACCCGGTCTATTTATATATAATTCATATTTTTTTAATATATTAATCATAATTTTTAATAATTTATTTTAATTTTTATTTTTTGCAAAAAAATTGATCTTCATATAAAATATTATTGATCTTAAATAGTTCATATTTTTCTAAATATTTCATAAAAATAATAAAATTATTTAAATATTTATATTTAAATTTTACGGGAATGTGGAATTTCCATGGAAATGAAAAATCTACGGAGATAAGAAGTTCACGGAGTTGAAGATGAAAATGAATTAATCTCATCAATTAAATGGGGACAGACAGGCCCAGCCTTAGACATAGGTCACTAAGGCCTATGCCTTGGACCTCAACTCTTAAAGGACCCCAATTTAGACGGGGTCCCTTAAAATTTATATATTACATATAATATTATTATATATATATTGGATTTTTAGTCATAACAGTTGGAGATTTTATTTCAAAAATAAATTTAATAACTTAATAATTTGGGTCCATTTTTATATACGATCTTTTAAAAAATAAGAATAGTAAACTATTTAGGCTTAATTGCATAAAAAATCACCAACTTTCGCGTATTTTTGGTATTTAACATAATCTTTTTTTTTTGGCATAAAAAATCACCAATTTTCATTTTTTGGCATATTTGTCCACAGGATGTGAAACGGCGCCGTTTTGAATGTAAAACGGCGCCGTTCTACGCTTAATTTTTCAAAGGAAACGGTATGTGGACGAATATGCCAAAAAATAAAAGTTGATGATTTTTTATGCCAAGAAAAAAAAAGATTATGTTAAATACCAAAAACACGCGAAAGTTGGTGATTTTTGGTGTAATTAAGCCAACTATTTAAGATATAAGTTATCATTGGACATTTTAGAAACTAGTTTCGCATTACGTGCTATGCACGTGACTCATAACGTAACTCGTCAATGTACATATTAGTAAATTTATTATAATTATATCAATTTTTTATTTATAATTAATATTAAATTAGTTAAGAATTTTTATAAAAATAAATATAATATGTTCGGTTATTAAAAAAATTTCTATACTAAATTTATTCTTCTTTTGGTTTTATAATAACCATAATTAAATAATTAACTTAATTTTATTAATAATATCTTTAAAATTAATAAGATAGAGATTTAAAAATATTGACCAAATACAGTATTTTAATTTGTAGTTCAATCAAACTAAAAGATAGAAATTCCTACTAATTTGAAGACAATTTAGTTATTTTTTACACATTAAAAACTAAATTGGAGATAATTTAGCTACCTATTCTAATTAGGATTTTAATTATAATAGTGATTAATTAAATAAGTAATTAGTTAATGACAATAAAACCTTTATTTAGTAATAAACTGAAAAGGATTATTCAGTAAATTTGCTTCCCCCCCATTCGTCAATATACATATTAGTAAATTTATTATAATTATATCAATTTTTTATTTATAATTAATATTAAATTAGTTAAGAATTTTTGTAAAAATAAATATAATATGTTCGGTTATTAAATTTTTTTTCATACTGAATTTATTCTTCTTTTGGTTTTATAATAACCATAATTAAATAATTAACTCAATTATATTAATAATATCTTTAAAATTAATAAGATAGAAATTTAAAAATATTGACCAAATACAGTATTTTAATTTTGTAGTTCAATCAAATTAAAAAATAGGTATTCCTACTAATTTGAAGACAATTTAGTTATTTTTTACATATTAAAACTAAATTGAAGATAATTTAGCTACCTATTCTAATTAGGATTTTAATTACAATAGTGATTAATTAAATAAGTAATTAGTTAATGACTATAAAACCATTATTTAGTAATAAACTGAAAATGATTATTCAGTAAATTTGTCTGTCCCCCCCTCCAAATCCGTGCTTTTATATATAGTATAGATAAGTGTTAATTTTTATTTTAAAAAAATTAATTAGTTATATTTTTAGTGATGGAGTCTGCCTTCTGAACTGGTGAATGAAACCTGCAAAACAGGGTAGAAGCTAATCAGACGGTGGTGGTCCGATTAACTCTTCGATGCTAAAGTCAGTTTAGAGCTTTGAGCAACGTTTTGATTATATGAATGTAATTGTGATTCTAGACATACCTCATGCTGCTTTTATAGTAGATGAATGTATACCTTGTAGAGTCATAGTAGGTAAGTGAATCCTACTTTGTAGGGATCGAGCTACTTTGTAGGGATTCACCTGATTTAGTGTGATCTACCTTATTTAGACATAAGTCCTATTTAGGAACGTCTTCCTAAATAGTCTCGTCTTCCTAAGATAGAGCTTATCTTTCCATGTTGGAGACTGTGTCCAAATGGAAAGATACTTCGAGATATTATAGTAGATCATGGCGATCTATCCGAATCCCGGATTAACGCGCTTTGTGCGGATCCTAAGGGATTCGGTCTTCATTGATGTATCGGCGGATCTCAAGAGATTCGGCGGCCTGCCTCATATATTCTGGTCTTCATCGAGAGTCCGGTATCACCTGAGAATGGATCTCCTGTGACTCGGCTCTATTGTAATTATTGTAGGATTCGGTATCCATTATTTAGAATTAGTGTGTTGAATGCTAGTTATTGATAACTTATATATTTTAATAGTATATGACTAATCTCTTTTTATTCATTTATTTAATAAAATATATATTTTTAGAAAAAAAATGTTCTTTTAATTTTATAAAAAGAAACATTTTATAAAAAATGTATTAAAAATTTACAAAAATTCTAGTAACGATCTAATAAAAATCTAATATTATAATTGAAAACATATTTTTTAAGAAATAAGAGTGAATATTTTATGAAAAAAATAAAGCGGATATATTTTTAGAAAATGCTAAAAATATCGCCTAGGGCCTCATTTTATCTGAGGCCGGCCCTGGAAATAGAAATGGAGATTTTCCATAAAAATAGGGATGAGAATAGGGATAGCTTCCCCATTCCCACCCGCCCCATTTCCGAACGCACCCGTCCCATTGCCCTTCCTAATTGAATTTGCATATAATTGAAGAACAAAATAAAACGTATGAATATATCACAAAAAGATTAGGGAGGACAACGATTGACCACAACTTTTTGTCTGCATGCAGGCATAAGCGTGAGTAGTTAAACTTACGCATACAAAAATAATGCTAAATTACAAACGTGAGTATGTATAATTTTATTAATTATATATTTTTTCCTTTCCGTCTAAGAATTAAATATCTTACTGTTACATACTTATATGTTTAATTTAAAATGTCTACATTAGTACCTTTTTAATAGAGTAGTGGAATATGTAGTAATTATTGTCCTCTTAATTTACGTGCAATATACATATATTTCTTTTTAAACATGACAAAAAAATATAATATATTAAAATGATATGGATCAGTTACATCCAAAAATAATTTATATTGAATATATATTTTTTAAAAAACATTTTAATAGAATTAGTTAAGCTCTTCACGGGTATGATTAGTAAGGGCGAGTAAGTAATTTAAAAAATAAATATTCTTATTTTTAATCATAATAAATATTTCATTAATAAATATAGATCTTGATCCCAACCTATATAAATAATACAATTAAAAATAAACACAAGAACCTTAGTTAAATAAAAAAAATATATTAATATTTTTAATATGGCGCTAACAAATCTCTTTAAATATGTAATTCGACGGTATGTTAGCTCCATTAAATAATTATTTTAAATGATAAACTGAATTTTTAGTTTTTGAATAATTTTGATTGAAACAATGTTAAAAATAAATTTTCTTTATTAAAAATAATTCAGAGCCATGTTCCCATCAATATAACCATGAGTGAGTACAATAGTAAAACCATCATTGAAAATCTGTTTGGTTCAGCTGTTGGCTGATAGCTGATAGTTGATATATCATATGTTTGGTGAGATTTGATTAGTTGTTGCTGTTTATATATAAAATGACCGTAAATGGTATAATTTTTATTTTTATTTATTAAACTATAAATAAATTATATTACAAAATATTTAATAAAAATATTAATAATTATTTTTTTACAAAAAGCAATATTTAGTTTAAATTTATTTAGATATTATTTTGATAAATTTATATTTTTTTAAAATATTAAATTATAATTGTTTTAATATAAATAAAATAATTTTATAAAATTTATAGACGATTAGAGTATTTAAAAATAATTTAAATAATTTTATATATTAAAAAATAATATATTCTAATAAAGGTATTAAGTAAATAAAAATATTTAAACAGCTATCCACTGTTGGCAAAAAAATTCAATTTTAGAGTTTTTCAAACAACAGTTGTTGGAGGTTCAAAAAGCTTCAAAAAGCTCTTAAAAGAATCTCACCAAACGCTTTATTAGAGCTTTTTGAAAAGTAAAAGCTAAAAGCTCCACCGAAAAGTTGAACCAAACAACCCCTGAATATAACAAAGTGTGAGTAGCGGCCGGTGGGATGAGACTCATACTGAAATTGTTAGCGACTACGGCACTGTCATTAGTTAAAATTCACGAAAATTAACGCGAGAGTATGACGTCGCCGCCAGTGAGACTGAGATATCTTTTCTAATTCGGACAGTTGCTAGATTACATCATGGGTTGCTAGTAATCGTATCAACCATAGATTGACGTTCAAATACTGGCCTTTCCATAAACTGTGTATAAACTTAATGATTTCATATCGCCCTAGGCTATTGTCTAAACTCAAAAGTCGATTTTATTACTTTATACTTAAATGTCTATGTGAGAATTGATTTTATAATTTATCATCTTAAGTGATAACGTAGCACATCTAATAGGGGCGAAGCAACCTCGCCAAGACGAACATCGCTAAGTCAAGCATTTCACCGACCTGTTGTCGGCTGCCGACCATCTCAAAAACAAGAAACCACGCGACCAGGGGGGTCACCGGATCGATGAACACGCGAGCATCATTCGAGATGCGTACCTGTCCGAGCTCCGAGACGAGAGACATGTAAAGCTCGACGTAGACAATCCGAGCTTCGAGATATACCCAGGGACCAGAAACATATAAGTAGGTAACTAAACAATCCGGGCTCCAGATCTTAACCGATCTCCGAGGTCTGGCCCACGAACACACTCACGTGTACCAGATATTGGGACCACAGAAGATCCTTTGACAGGTGCGTGAGGAATGTTCCTCCACCTGACACACCTAACAACCTGCGCCCCGTATGGAAACGCCCTCCACATAGGCATAACCGTATTCCGGGACCACACGAGTCACAACCTGCCAGCAAGGCAGGTTTGTCCTTAAACCCTAACTATAAATATAGGATTTAAGGGCAAACCCTAGGTAACTTCTTTTTCCTCTCAACTCTGAATACTCTTTTCTCTTCTTCTTCTTTCTCTACCTCAAAACCTTACTTGAGTGTCGGAGCGAACGTCCGGTGACCCCCACCGGAGTTCCTTCTGACCTCTGTCTGCTTGTTATGTGCAGGTTGATAAAGTTCGGATCCATTTTGGTGATTTATCATAAAGTAACCTATAAATCTCTAATTATATTTTAATTAGAATTAATGATTTTAGACGGATTAATTTAATTAAGTGTTAAATTAGCTAATATAAAAAATAAAACTAATTAACCAAATAAATTAATGGCGATCATGCGATCGAAATGCAATTTTACTATTAAAAGTTATAAATTACAATACACACACACACACACACACACACACACACACACACACACATACACACACACACACATATATATATATATATATATATATATATATATATATATATATATATATATATATATATATATATATATATATATATATATATATATATATATATATATATATATATATATATATATATATATATATATTAAAAAATTAAAAAAAATCTTTTTTTAAAAGGGACTATAAAAAAAATATATCATGAACAATTCGAATCTCAACTCTATATTATTTTTATACCATGTTAGTACAGTTACATTTAATTAAATTAATAAATTTAATATTTAACGAGGTTAGTTTTAATAAAATTATCATCGTGAATAAATTATATTGTATCCACTATTATATTTTAATTATATTTTAATTTTTTATAATTAATTAATTTTAGTAAAATAATTATCAAAGAATTGAATCCGAATATATTCCTAGTCTAAATTAATTATTTAAACAATGTTTTTCTAAGTATCCGTTATTTTATTACATAGAATAATAAATAACCTTAAAATAAATAAGAAAAGAAATAAATAATAATAAAAAGGAAAATTACCTTCTATATCTCATTTTTTATAACTTTTGCAAAAAAAAAAAAATTTCTCTAATCTAGCAATTAGTTACTAATTTATTAATAAATTATATAAAAAATACTATTATAATTTTTTTTAAAAATAAGGTATTAAAAAAATCCTAATTAAAAAGATAAAAGTATTTGGGAGTTGAGCTGCCCAACTCACCAGCTCGCATGTGCAATTTGCAATTGTAATTGCGACTAAAGGAATAAACAGATAGCTTACGCAGCTGGGATCTAATTTTGCAATAAAGATTTTGTTTTACCCCCTCAACTTGCACAAAATAGCAATTACGGACAAGTTCATGATTTTGGACAAAACATCCACAAGCTCATTTTACACGTTAGATGAGTGGCAAAACGAGTTAAACATATTTTGAAAGTGTTTTTGTCCAAATTAAATGTCAATTATAAAAATATTTTTGTTAAAAACCATAATGGTTAGCCTTATTTGATTTCTCGTTCGAAGTTCAATGCACAAAATGAATTTTTATTATCTAATCTTATGCAGAATGCATTAAAAACTGAACTGCTACGGACGACACTATCAACATAGATAATTGCAAGGATTGCGTTGGTGATGGCACAACAATGTTCACAATGTTTTCAGAAATGATGCCGGCTACTGTAAAAGCGACAAAGAACATGACGGGCGTGCCGTGTTAGTTGCTGGTGGTGGTTTCTAAATTAGCATTATAAAATACAAAAGTCCAATAAATTTCTAGATTATACTGAATAAGATAAAATTAAATCACTATAACTCCATAATTATTATAAAAATGTAAAAGACAATAAAAAAAGGCAAAAGATTTCGAGAACCACTGACCTTTAAACTTTGTTTAATAGATCACTGTTCACCATTCTTACAGATAGGTTGTATGTAAAAGGTAAAAGGCTCACTTTAACCCTTAAAGTTGGAGCGAAAGAATTAATAAGACCCTAAGGTCGAAGGTTGCTCATTTTGCCCCCTAACATTGTCCAAATTGGCTCAGATCGCACCACCATTAGTTTCTTTCGTCTACCGATGACATGGATGTTAGGGAAAAATTTCAAAAACATCTTTAATGTTTAAAATATTTATCAATTTTATATTTATGATTTATTTTAACTACTTTCACCCTCTTTTTCATTTAAATATATATAATTAAATAGTATTTAACATTAAAACATTTATTAAAACAATCGAAACTCAATTGAACACCTCTAAACATAATTAAACGCTTTAAAAAATCTAATTCACCCACCCACCGGATACCACCTTTATATCTTTTGACAAAAAATATTCCAATCAAAAATCAAATGAAAAAATAAAAAAAATAAATCAACAAAAAAAATAATATTTTATATTTTTTTTAATTCCGAAAACACAACACATATCGGCCCACCGGAGCTCTTTTTTTAGACTGGGTCTGCTCTTAAAAAAGAGCAGAACCACGGTGGTGGGTCTGCTCTCTTGGTGAGTCTTGCTCTCTTTTAAGAGCAAACCCACCACACCGTGAGTCTGCTCTCTTTTAAGAGCAAGACCCATCACCGGTGGTGGGTCTGCTAAAAAAAAGCAGACTCACTATAGTGGATCTCCGGAATTTGAAAAATCGATTTTTTATTTTAATTTTTAGAGATTTTTTTTGGCGATCGATTGGTGGTCGTGTCTCCGATTAAAATAAATTTATATCCGTAAAAAATAAATTATTATTTATTTAATTTTTGGATGAATTTTCCGGCGATTGATTTGTTTAATTAGGTTTCGACGTGTTTAGTTGAGTTTCCATTGTTTAATAAATATTTTATTTTTAAATATTATTTAATTATATATATTTAATGAAAAAGAGGATGATAATGATTAAAAAAAGATATAAATATAAAATTAGTATGTATTTTAAATATTAAGAATGTTTTTGAATTTTTTCTATACATGTCACGTCATCATTTAACATAAAAAAACAGACGGTGTTAAAATTTTAGTGTGATATGAGCCAATTTGGACAACGTCAGGGGGTAAAGTGAGCAACCTTCGACCTTATGATCTTATTAATTCTTTCGCTCTAACCTTAAGGAATAAAATGAGCCTTTTGCCTATGTAAAATGAGAGATAATAATTAGTTTTCAATTTAATCTTATTTTTAAAAGTTTGATTAGAGTTTAATTTTATTCAATTATGATGAATAGTTAAAATTTCAACTATGTAGAAATTTATAAATGGAATATAATATTATAATTAACTGAAAGTAATAGGTATATCTAAATTACTTTAGACCCCATAAATCCTTAACACATTATATAGGTACCCTTATATTTTATAATTATAAAATCCCTTTTTAATAAATTACTATTATAAATTAAAATTATTTTAGTTTATTTGATAATTACTAATTTACCATGTTACATAACGTGCCTCGTGTAAAGTAATACTACTAGTACAAAATATCTTATTAAAAGAAGTTTTTTATATTTATTCTTAGCTCCAAGTCAAGAGCTACGTTTTTCTTGGTGTCCACGTACTATGACCAGCTGAACTCCAATTTGCTTGCTTGCCAAGGCTCAACCGGTCCAAATCCAACTCTATAAACAGAAACCCAACGACTCACATTTTTGCTTCATCTTTTTCAGCTACCAAAAAACTGATCTACAATGAAGAGAGAAGGGCGCCAACACGGGATGGTCAGAACGTGCAGAATCTTGCCATCTCCATTTAATCCAAGCCCTCTGTTAAAAGTCACCGACATGCTCTTCTCCACTATTCTAGTACTTTGCATATCTAGAAATCACCATAAAAATATAAAGAAATGTCTAGAAATTAGAAGGCTAGATTAGGAAAAATCTAGAAAAATAAACCACCGACCTAAGTAGCTATAAATAGGGGATGGCATATCATTTGTATGTATGTATGTGAGAATAAGAGTGAAAGAAGTCAATTAGTGGAGTGTGTGTACGTGAGTGGTTTATTGTGCAAGAGTGTATTTAGTGTATGTACTAATTACAATTTAGTACAAACAATAAAAGTTTCTTTCAATTCAGTCCTCCTAAAAATCTAACAAGTGGTATCAGAGCGGGACGATTAGGGACCCGTTTGAGAAAAGGTCGAGCAAGCGATTCGGGATCGTGTTACGTTGAGACGCCGCTAGCACGCAGTCAGGGACCGTGCAGAGTATGGATCAGGGATCAAGCGATTTGGTTAATTGGAGAAAATAATCAAAACAATGGCGGATATTTCAACTTCGGTGAGTACCCTTGAAAAACTTAATGCTAGTAATTATAGCACTTGGAGTACTCGTATGCAATTTTATTTGCTCGGTCAAGATCTCTGGGAGATCGTCGGAGGGAGTGAAACGACACCCCCGACAAGCCAAGATGACCTTAAAAGGTGGAAGGTCAGGGCCGGTAAAGCTCTATATGCTTTATCGATATCGGTGGAGGACGATCTGCTGCAACACGTCAAGGACGCGAAAACGCCCAAAGAGGCGTGGGACACTCTTGCTGGAGTATACACTCGGAAAAATGACGCCAAGCTCCAACAACTCGAGAACGAGTTGTTATCGATGTCACAAAAAGATTTAACAGTGAGTCAATACTTCTCTAAAGTTAAAACTTTATGCCAAGAAATTTCAAAGTTGGATCCAGAAAATAAAATTACGGAAACACGAATGCGGAGAATAATCACTCACGGGCTACGTTCAGAGTTTAATGCTCTTGTGACGGCAACCCGTGGATGGTCAAAGGAACCAACTTTGAATGAGTTAGAAAATGTGTTGGCAAATCAAGAGGAGTTAGACAAACAAATGTCTAAAACCTCAATCAAAGAAGAGGAGAGAGCCCTCTTCAGTAGTAAAAATGGTAAGGATCCACAAAGGGTGAGATCCAACAACGGAGGAAGAACGCCAATGCAAGAAAATTGGCGTAGACAACAAGAAAGAAGGAGCTGGCAACAAGGGGGAGCTCAACGAGAAACCAACAATGATCGACGAGAGGATACAAGTCGACGTAAAAATAATCAATGCTTCGTTTGTGGCAAACGGGGTCATTATGCTCGCGATTGTTGGTATAGGAAAATCGAAGGAAACGTGGCATCCACACACCCACAGGTGGAAACTGAAGAAGAATGGGATTTTCAAGCATCATGTGTCATCGAGGAATTATCCACAGACCGAAAGGAGAACGAGTCTCTGGAAGAAGAGGCATTTACAACAATGAGTGATCATCTAATCAATTATAGTGAAGAGATTCAAGAAGAAAATCCAGTGAAAGATGAGCACCAATTTAAAAGAAATGAGAATACAAAGGAGCCTACAACATTTGATGAAGCAATTCTAGTGAAGAATGGAGACAAGCTATGAAAGAAGAAATAGAAGCCTTAAATAAAAACGAGACTTGGGATTTGGTGCCAAAACCCAAAGATGTGAGGCCGATTTCGTGCAAATGGATTTACAAAGTAAAAAGGCGTCCCGATGGATCAGTTGAGAGGCACAAAGCTCGGTTAGTTGCTCGAGGATTCTCACAAAAGTATGGTTTTGACTATGACGAGACATTCAGTCCAGTAGCAAAGATTACAACAGTTCGTGTGTTGCTAGCCTTAGCTGCTTGCAAGGATTGGAAGCTCTGGCAAATGGATGTAAAGAACGCCTTCTTACATGGAGAGCTCGATCGGGAGATATATATGGAGCAGCCTCAAGGATTTGAAAGCAAGACCCATCAAAATTATGTGTGCAAACTAAAGAAGGCACTTTATGGATTAAAGCAAGTGCCCAGAGCTTGGTATGGAAAAATAGCAGAGTTCCTGATCCAAAATGGTTATATGATGGCACCAGCAGATTCTAGCTTGTTCGTGAGAGTTCAAGATGAAAAGATGGCAATAGTATTGGTCTATGTAGATGATCTCATCATCACGGGAGATGATGTTGCTGCAATAGATCAGGTGAAAGCCAACTTATCGGTACGTTTCCAAATGAAAGCCTTGGGAGAGTTAAACCATTTTCTTGGTCTTGAAGTCGAACGTACGGAGAATGGACTGTTCCTATGTCAACATAAGTACACAAAGGATCTACTAGATAAGTATGGAATGCTCGAGTGCAAGCCTATTACAACACCAGTTGAGGTGCATTCAAAGTTATGCTCTTTTAAAGGGAAGAACTTGGACGACGCTACCATGCACAGACAATTAGTTGGGAGCTTAATCTATCTCACTCTCACGAGGCCTGATATATCATATGCAGTAGGCATGGTGAGTCGATTTATGCAAAATCCTAAGAAGCCTCATTTGGAAGCTGTTCGACGAATTTTACGATACCTTCAAGGTACGATGAATCATGGTATACTATACAAACAAGAAGGAAAGATTGAGATTAACGGCTATTGTGATGCTGATTACGCTGGTGATCACGATACGAGGCGCTCCACTACAGGTTATGTGTTTAACATGGGAACAGGACCCATCTCTTGGTGCAGCAAGAGACAACCTACAGTTTCATTATCAAGTACGGAAGCAGAGTATAGAGCAGCGGCAATGGCAACTCAAGAATGTGCATGGCTATTGCAACTTATGAAGGATCTTCATCAACCAACTGATTATTCGGTACGATTATATTGCGATAATCAGTCGGCTATTTGTTTAACTGAAAATCCAGTGTTCCACGCAAGAACTAAACACGTGGAGGTCCATTACCACTATGTTCGGAAAAAGGTCTTGCGCGAAGAGTTAAAGTTAGAATACGTAAAGACCGAGGATCAAGTTGCCGATATATTCACCAAAGGACTTAACTGTGCAAAGTTTGAAGACTTCAAAAAACGACTTGGCGTGATAAGCAGAAAAGCGTTTCAAAAGAGCAGTCGTTGAGGGGGAGTGTTAAAAGTCACCGACATGCTCTTCTCCACTATTCTAGTACTTTGCATATCTAGAAATCACCATAAAAATATAAAGAAATGTCTAGAAATTAGAAGGCTAGATTAGGAAAAATCTAGAAAAATAAACCACCGACCTAAGTAGCTATAAATAGGGGATGGCATAGGGGATGGCATATCATTTGTATGTATGTATGTGAGAATAAGAGTGAAAGAAGTCAATTAGTGGAGTGTGTGTACGTGAGTGGTTTATTGTGCAAGAGTGTATTTAGTGTATGTACTAATTACAATTTAGTACAAACAATAAAAGTTTCTTTCAATTCAGTCCTCCTAAAAATCTAACACCCTCATGCAACATTCATCAACCGCCTCGAGTCAGCACCGACAGCCGGAATATTCATCAAGGTCCGGCCAAGACCCACTAACCATTCCAAGTTCACCGGAAAGTGTGCTAAGCCAAGGTGCAATGAGTGCCATATGAACCCGTCTTCTAAGTCTAAAGACAAAACTAAATGCTTTGTCTGATTTTAAATTCATGTCTGGGTTTTCTGCTGCTGGCGTATTAGAAGAGGAAGATTGGAGTAAGGTGGAAGAATTGTGAATTTGATTTATTATATTCATAATTAATCGTGTCATTCACTGGTGGAACCATAAATTGTTGATGTCATTATGTGTTTTTTTTTTCAATTGGTTACTCACAAACGATTTTAAGATTTGAGTAAACATGTATTAATAATCACTATTAGCCTTCAAATTTTGCATACTTTGAGTTCTTCTAATATGATATTACTCCGATCATTAATGATTGTCAATAATTTGTTAAGATTGATTTTTTTAATATGTGTTCACGTGGAAATAAGTTCACGCTTATCTTTAATTTATAAATGGGTAGCTTCTAATACTCACACAACAAATGTGCCACGTCATTTTTATAACAAACTAATAATTATTTACGATAAGAATTCTTTATTTATTACTTATTTTTTTTATCATTAAACATTTACACATAGCAACACCTCATTGGTTTGTTGCATGAATGACGTGGTGCATCCGTTGCATTGTATAATTATTCATGATACCGATGTTTTAAAACCGGTGCATGCAACTCAAGACGACGTGACAAGAATTCGAATTACGTACCCACTAATCTAATAATTATGAGTATTAATCTGAAAATTCTAAAATTCAGACGAGATTAATGTTAATTATACTCTTAAATTAAGATTTAATTCGAAGATTTAGGCTAATAATCACCCATGGCCCCTCAACTTTAGGGATACGGGCGCTAAACATCCTGATATTTGTGGCGGCGCTCACCATAGCCCTTTTAGACAAAAATACCTTTTGCGCTGTCTTTTATTTGGCGGCTGTCTTTAAAACAAAAATAAAAATAAAAATTGACTTACATCATGTGTCAGTTGACACGTCATCAAAAGACAAAAAAATAAAAATACCCAAAACACCCCTAAATATAATATCTGATTAAAAAAAACTCGACCCAAAATCCAACCACCCATTCTAACCCAAACCACCCCAACCCAACCACCTCCGCCACCTCAACGCCGGAAAATTTTCCAGTCATCTTCTCCAAGTGAAAGATGACCGGAAAATTTTTCCGGTCATTCGAGAACAGATCCTTGATTAGGGATGACCGGAAAATTTTTCCGCTCATCTTCCACTCGGAGAAGATGAATGAAAAAATTTGCCGGCAGCGGTGGTTGGGCGGGGGTGCTGGTCGGGTTGGTTATTGTGGTTAATCAAATAGTTAGATTAGATTGGATTGATTTGTTTTTTTTTTTGTCTTTTTTCTAAATTAAAGTAAGGGTATTTTGGGTGTTTGAAATTTTTAAGATATATTTATGACGTGTCAGATGATATGTCTGTGCAGATTTTTTTTAAGACTGACAATTGACTGAAAAAAACGGCGACAGAGGTATTTTTGTCATATTTGGAGCTTAGGCGGTTTTATGAGCGCAACCACAAAGATCAGGGGTTTAGCGCCCGTTTTTAAACATCAGGGGGTTTAACGCCCGTACCCTTAAAATCAGGGGCCATGGGTGATTATTCGCCGAAGATTTAGGATAAAAAACATGAGCTTTATTTTGATTAATAATGTGTTGATTCAAAATAAAACAATAAGTCTAGCTATTTATAGAAATCAAACTTTAAAAAACGTACTAATACTGATGATATTCAATCTATTATTTAAAAATAAATAAATAAAAACTACAGATAAACATGGCTTCTTTTTGGGCTGAAATTTCCAATCGAGTCTATTAAACTCTTTCTATCTTCTATGTTTCTTCATGCGTAAGTCCACCAGCCTTGTTCTAGGCTGGTGCAAACAATGCCCTTAATAAGTCTAAAGAGTAAGTTTTGAGCTTGTTATTTTCAGCTTGGAATCAAATTGGACCTTTCTCTTTTATTCTTTGGCCTTCTCGACATGTTTTATTCCAACCCATTTCATGAATAAAATGTGATCAATTAACCGACTCTTGAATTTCATCCCAACTGTCACTTTCCAAGTCTAAATACTTATTTTTATGTTTTTATTTCCAAAATTCTCTCCTTAAACCTCTCTTAATGTCGATTTTCTACAGGTACGTTACTCATATTCGAATCACCTTATCTTCATCTTTGGTACCGGGCGATTTTAACTTTTTTTGTTCCTTAGGTCTACAACATGTCTCAAGTAGAAACCGCCATCGAAGTTATTAGTGACTAGATTAAAGCATGCCGATCTGCAGAAACGTCAGCAACATTTAAGGTAATAACTGAGTTTGAAGATGATCGCTACCTATTGTGAATTGTGCGACTAACTGTCCCTTTTTCAAATCACGCTCCCCCTCATTTCGCAGAAATTCATCATGCCCCCATTTGGACTGGCGAAACCTTCAAAAATTGGCCTCTCTCTGCTGCCGATTATAGAGCTTGGATTCTCAGACTTCACGAGCATTATGGCAATGTGTGGCGAGCAACAAGTGTCTATGATCTAATCAGCATGACTTAAAACATTCCACAAGCCATCGATAACGGTTCTATAAGATATATGTTATTGTTTGCTAAATGATTCAAATTGTTCAACATTGTTGTCCTAATGATATAATATTCATTACTCGTAACATGCAAAAATAGACAAAGAAAACGTTAAGATAAACACGAACCTACAATGAACAAAAAAATCCTTCACTTAGCTCCTCTTTGAAGTCGCGCCATGTCTTGTTGATACAATGCAGTGATTAACAAATTCTGTTACTTCAGGGTAAAAAGCCTTCCAGGGAAATAGAACTCTTAACCATGATGGCTCAACCAAATACTTATCTCCACGGCAAACACTATTCACCATCGCCTTTGCGCATCTTTCTTTCGACTCCACCGGAATAACCAAATTCACCTTTTTCAAATTTATCAAATGACATTACTTTCCATTTCATATTCTTAAACTTTTTTAATGCATATAAATAAGAAGGATATCATTCAAAAATATCCAATTTTTCGACTCTTTTAAATTACATCTAAAAACTTTTAAAATTGTTAATTTTACTCCAATTTCCGATTTCTATTTTCAATTGTACCTATTTTTTCAGATGAGTGCAAATATGTCCTAATAAAAAAATGAGTGCAAATATGTCCTTCAATTTTTTAAACATGAAAATACAAATTCTCTTTGTTTATTTAAACTCTATTTTAAAAAAAATTAAAATTAGAATTAAATTTATAATTCTTACTTAAATATTACATTTTAAATTTAATTTGTTTTATTCAAAAAAAGAAATTTGAAATTTGAAATATGAAATGTAGATTCTAAATTCGTATGGTTTTTTCATACCTTTTTAGAACACTAAGAGATTATTTAGTCCACATGTCAAATATGAATGACAAATTTGAAATTTTTTCGAACAGAAAAAATCTAATTTTAAAAAAATATATATAATTAAAACTAAAAATAGGAAATAGGAGTAAAATTGACAATTTTAAACATGTGATATATTATCTCAAAAAGTTGGAAAATGTGATATTTTTGGATGATTAAGAAAAGGGTTGGTTCCATTGAAAAATCACGACCTTTACACAAAATTGCATTTTAATCACGACTTTCAGAAATTGCCTTATAAAACCATGACTTTTCATTTTTTTTCTCAAATTTATCACGTCCATATTTTCCGGTGTATTTTAATCTTTCATTTTTTTCAAATCCGTCGGATTCCGGTGGCCAAGCCAGAAAAAATACCTCGGAAAATAATTTGGTGATAGATTTGAAAAAAAAATAGAAAAGTCGTGGTTTTATATGACAATTTTTGAAAGTCGTGATTAAAATGAAACTTCGCGTAAAGGTCGTGATTTTTTTATGGAATTAATCTTTAAGAAAATAAACAAGACTATATTATGACCGTACCTTTTTTTCTTTCTCAAGGCTATCGGACATGTCCGACTTTATAAGTCCCGGAGTTACAATTGTTATGCTAATGTCCCTGCCAAATTCACTTCTCAATGACTCGTAGTAATTTATCACAGCTGCTTTGCTAGCCTACGAGGAGAAATCAGAATACCAGTATTATAAATCAACCAAATTATTGGAAATTAATTAATCAACATAAGGATATTATATATTAATTAATGTCTTACGCCATAGTAAGTCGTTCTCGGAGTAGGGTACCATCCTAAAGTTGAAGCAGTGACCATGATCTTGCCCTTACTCTTTATCAGATGTGGGATGGCAAAATGAGTGCTATAAACTGTACCCCAAAAGTTCACATTCTGCACATTTATCAATCATGTCATTTGCACTCGGTAAGCTATATTGCACGGAAATTTATCGAATCTTACATTTAGACATTTTGTTTAATTTTTTTAAAAACACTTACAAAAATCCAAAATTCTAAATTTATAAAATATTCATTTAAAAAATAGTATAATCTATACTGCATAGACTGTAAAGCCTTGAGTTGGAGTTTAAGTGAGCCAAATATATATCTTACAGTAAAAGCTTGATTAACAATAATATGACTCCAATAGTATAAAAAGGAAACTTATTTCAACGGTGACTAAAATTTTCCTATTTTCTTTTATATTGGTGTTTCAATTATTTAAAAATATATCAAATAATTACTTAAATTAATGTTATACTAGTAAAAAAAACAATTACGTGCGCAATGATAAACAAATATATATAAAATTAAAATATCAAATTATTGAATTGTTTTTGGCTTTCTTAGTAGATTAGTTATAGGAATATGGCTAAAATACTAATTTGATACACTTCTAAAAAGTTGTAGCACTAATTTAAAAAAATATAAAAATCCATATACTAAAATGGGAAAAGGGTCATCTATGCCCTTAAGATTTTCCTCGAGGATCAAGTAAGCTCAATGTCTGGAAAGGTTCAAATATGCCCCTAACGTCTTACAAAATGAACAAACAGACCCTCCGATTTCGACAACCAGCCCCCTAACGTCTCATTTATGAGTCAAAGTTAGAGCGTGGTTGTACACTTTTTAAGACATTAAGGGCATGTTTGAACCTTTTCGAATATTAGGGGCTCACATGATCCTATAGACAAATATTAGGGACATAAGTGACCCTTTTCCCTACTAAAATAGAAGATTAGTAAGGGTTCATATACGGCTAGTGTAATTTATCCAAAACAAAAAACATAATTAATTTAAATACCATTAGTCTGTGACGGGATTGGAAGATGTCATCGGCATTATTGGTGCTTGGTGTTCCAATTCCAGCATTGTTTACCAGATGATCCACTTTTCCAACATATACACAATTTCGAACAAACAGTTCACAATGTCATGAACTGATTGTAAAATTAAAGAAACAATTGGATTTAAAGACACATACATGTACCAAAATGGTTCACTGCAGCTTCCACAAATCTCTGAGAATCTTCAATATTCGAAACATCTGCACCGATTGGTACAACATCCGGAGAGCCGAGTTGTCTAGCCATGTCAGCAACTGGTTTAAGACAATCTTCTTTTATGTCAACCAGAACCAAACAAGCTCCTCGTCTTGCATACTCATAAGCCAGTTGCTTTATATACAAGGCAGTCCGATAAGAAAAATATTATTTTGTTTATACATATATATTAATCATGTAGTAGAGCTATAGATCTTACCTCGCCGATTCCTGAGGCTGCTCCGGTGATAAGTACGGATTTTCCGGCAACGTTTTCGATGAATAAGAGTCTTTTAATGTAATAAAGAATCTTGAAGACAAGATAAAGTGGTAAGAAACAAAGCAATACGAGGATGTTTACAGGAGGAAGTACAATGTTCATAAACATGTGAATGGAGTCCATGATTTTGGTAGTGAATTTCAGGAGGAGGTGCCTACCAGCTTAAAACAAAGACGCAAATGCCTGAAGGGGACAATTGAGCATAGTTAATGAATTTCTTTATATGTATTCTTTGAAGGAAGTCATGTATGCAATTATATCTTGAGACCAAAATGCAATTAATTATTAGACTGCAATCTGAGCAAAGATGGAGAAAAATGGTTATTATCTTTATCAGGAGAAAATGTCAACTACAACTTTAAATGGAAACCTGTCCCACAAAAACTAATGCACGGTTTCTGGATTCTAGATGAACCAAATTCATCAATTTTGAGCAATCCAAATTTTTTTTATCTGATTTTATCTTTTGATAATAGAAAATATCATAAGCATTTATAAATTGCGAAGATTCTGATCTTTCTATATATTTTTTTCGCTAAATGATAGATTATTTTAAAATTTAATTATTTTATTAGTATTCTTGTAAAGTATATGTTCCAAACAGTAAGTTTTGTTAATGTTGTACTTTATAAATTTAAAACTTGTAAATTAATAAAATTTATAAATTTTAAAAACTCTCAATTCATACATATTGTTGTGCCATTTGAAGTGGTAACATTAAATGTAGAACATTTGAAAATTGGACTGCCTCTGTTCATTTTTTTTTAAAAAAAAAATTCTATATATTAATAAATTATGATATGATAAAAAAAAGTTCATTCTGGTCTCTTAATTAATTTCGAATTTTTAAATTAAATTTATTCTAATAGTATATTTAAAATAATTAATTATACCAGTTATATTAGTAATTTTTTTACAAGTAAAATCATATTGAGATTCTTATTTTCTATTTCCTGGGAGAAATATAATTCTATTAAATGCACCACTAATCAAATCCCTAATAATTGACTAATTAATCATGGACCGCACACATCTCATCCACTATCTATACTCCCAACCTGGCCGAGGCCATATGCCATAACCACTGTAGTCCCAAGATATAAAACCTCACCTAGTATTAATTTTTTTGCCTATTGTTGCCAGATCAGCTTTAAGGTGGAATACAAATTTAATTATATGACAGGTCAGCTAGAGAGCGACTTTCCCTAGCACAGAGACAGGAAACAACTTTTCAAATGATTCCTAAACAGCTGAAGGCCTTAGAAGAGAAAGCCTTCAATTTGTACAAACAAACCAAGTAATATCTTGAATCCACAACATAAACATTATATGAGATTTATAAAGGAAAAACGAGATTCGACAGTCTCCGATTTCAATCAGTTTTGTGCTCGGGTGTTAGGATGGATTCGGGGTAGAGAATATTTTTGGCTCCAGTCATGTCAAGAACTTTCTTGCTAGGTGCTTCTGTGGCTGGTTCATCTTGTCCAGGTAGATAAAACCATCTGTAACTCCATTCAAGCGCATCAGGGCAAAACACCTTCCATATCCATGTCATCCTGAACCATTTCGGCTCTGTTAGGTACTTGTCTCCCCGACGAGCACTGTTTACTATGGATCTTGCACAATCGGTTACTTTCGGAATGGGGATAACACTCACTTCAACCTTCTCAACATACAAAATATATATATTAAAATTCAGATATGATATTAAATTTATGCAAATTTAACAGGAAAGAGTGCTGATCGGAATGTCTTACATCCCTCATTTCTTGATCAAGATTCATTTTTCCTTCAGCTGTAAGGAATTTGCCTTGCGTCAATTCAGATTCTACAAAGGAAGGTGTCACAATTAACACGTGAACATCGGAGCCTAATTCAATCCTCAATGTCTCGAAAAAGCTCACCAGAGCTGCTTTGCTTGCCTAAACATTTATCAATTGGTTCAATTTATTTAGGTGGTTGCGAATCATAAGATTGAAAGTACAAATTTGAGGTAAAACATATTACATTGTAGATGCTCATTCGTGGTAATGTCACCCAAGAAGCAGACGACGCAAGAACGACGATCTTGCCTCCGGTCTCTCGGAGATATGGAATTGCATAACGGGTCGTATAAGCTGAACCCCAGAAGTTAGTGTCCTGTATGCAGGAAATCATTAATAGCAACACATTTAATCATTTCAATCCGTCTGTGAAAAAAAAAACAGAAGCATGATTATGATCTGAACCTGAAGCTAAATCTAGACTTACAATTATAGTCCTAGATCTGGTAATATCGGTTAATTCATCAAACATGGCAACTGAAGCTATACCAGCATTATTAACAAGATGATCCACTGCATCACAACACAAGCATAAAACATCATTACTATGCATTTGTGACCAAGTAACAATAAATCAAAAAAGAAAAATTGATCTCTTCTCAAAATGCCAGACTTACATCTCCCAAAATGACCAACAGTTTCCTCAACAAGTCGTCGACAATCTTCGACCTTTTGAACATCTGCAAGAATCGTAAGAACATTAGGAGATCCGAACTCTTCTGCTCTAAAAGCAACATCGCTCAGTCGGTTTTCTCGTCGGGCTACGAGTGCTAAGCAGGCTCCTCTCTTTGCATACTCGTAAGCCAAATGCTGCAACATATATAACCACTTATTGTGTTTAATCAACTCTTCATAAATCAAATCAAATCAAATTAAATTCAAATTTACTGGCAATTTTATTTTAAAATTAAAAATTCTTTCCACCTGAAATTTCATTAATTCGTGTATTAGTTTGGGTTTTTAAGCTTATTGTCAAATAACAACAACATATGAATGCATTACCATTACGAAAAATTATATAATGCGAAAAAAAGATTTAATCTACCCACAAATTTAACTTAGTTTATCAAATATATCAAGATTGTGCCCATTTGGTCTAGATAAATTTTATATACACGGACGTACAATACTATGCCAAATTAGGCCAAAGATCAAATAGAGTCGGCGTTGTATACAGTTAAAGAATCGAATGAATGATGGAACAAACTGGTTAAATTTTAGCAAACACGCTAACATTGTTTTTAGATAAATTCATTTTGCTATTATACAAATATAGTCTAAACCTTAAATATTAGAAATTTCTATTATTTGAGTGACATAGTTTAAATTATTAAATTAGTATTAACGACCTACTCATAAATGTAAAGCTAGCTAAAGATTATTTTCATAATAATTATGTACCTCTCCGATGCCGGAAGAAGCACCGGTAATAAGAACAACCTTGCCAGAAACATCTTCAATGAAAATAGTGTTAAAAACGTAGGAAAATGCCTTGTAAAAGAAGTAAGGTGGCAAGAGAAAACAGAGAGAGAAGAAGGTAAAAGGAGGGACTACTAAGTTGAGAAATGTGCTGATAACATCCATTCTCTTCTCTAACTAAAGATTTTAGAGAGCAATTCAATGAGAGATTGATTGATACATAAAATAGAAATTGAAGGAGAAATTGCTGTAGAGGAGTTGATAGATGTTTGAAGTAAAGGTGATGGGCGTTGGCACCATTGCATGGCTTAAAGTTGACACGTACGCTACATATTACCCAACTGTTCATCACTCTTCTTCACGCTTATCCTCCTCATTGTCGTTTCCTCAGAGCCAGAGCACTACTTTGAAATGTCGTATTGTAAAGCCTACTGTTTTCTACTACTTTTTTCACAGGAAATACCATCTATTTATTTGTTGACTTTTTTGGTGCTTTTATTTTTAATGAGATGGACCTATTGTATGTTAGTTGTTAAAAATTAACGGGAGTCGGTAATATATTTTTTAAATTTAAACTAGAGAAACTATTGTCTGAAAAAAATCGGGAGTTCGAATTCCAATCTCATACAATGGAAGGACTTGGCTGTTAGGTCAAGGCTTCACATGCGACTTTTTTTTATTGCTTTCCTATTAATAATATTTTAGGATTTGTAAAATAGAGATCGTATTTTAAAGTATAACATTTTAATTATTAAAATATTTAGTATGTTAAGATAAAAGAATTTTTAGTTGATCATGTCTATACATAAAATATAAAATATTTGTTGTTGTATATCATTAAAAATTGACTATTTTCTATATCTATAATTCACCAAAAATCGCTTGAAAGACTACTAGAATTATAATTTTAATCATTTTGTTATATTTTGGAATTTAGTTCGTCGTTTTGCAATTTCCAAAAAATAATAACTCTTAAAAATCAAAATTAAAATGCTTTATTGACTATGAAACGCCAAATTAAAAACTTTAAATCTCTTTTATATACTAATAATTTCCAATTATATTCATGTACAATACTTCATTCAATTCAAGACATTTTATTATTTTAAATTATCTATTGTTCTACAGATTTTATGATATTTGATTTAGTTACCTAATTTTTTTATAAAACTAGACAATTTAACTAAAATTTTCTTCAAAAAAGTAAAAAAAAAACTAAGATTAAATTTGTTATTACTCTTTCCATCAATTAAATAGATTACAAAAATGCAAGTGATAATTAAATTTTAATTTCTTTGTAAAATTTTATAAGAATTGAATAATATAATAATAAAATATGTAGTTATTTATATAATTACAATTTTATATATTACTGTTTTTTAAAATAAATATATTTTTTAATAATTACAAATTACTAATATTTTTATTATAAGAATTGTTAGTACCATTAATTTTTAAAACTTCTAATAAAAATGCACATTTAAATAGATTATAATTCTAAATATAATTAATATATCTATAACTAATATATATATATATATATATATATATATATATATATATATATATATATATATATATATATATATATATTCTTGATAAAATGAAATAGTAATATTATTTTTTAAATTAAATTTTTAATAATTAGTTCTTAAGAAGTAATAAACTGAGTTACATACAAAGACTGAACATATTGATTCTTGAAGGAGAGATGTTCTTCAGAGAACTCAGTCGGTCATTTTCCACACTGCTTTACTCAGTTCGATATGTGATATTTGCCACAAAATCTAGTGTCTACTTTCCGCGCTTTAAAAAACTCGTATCCAGTAATGTTCCACGTCGTTATAATAAAACAACACATGATCATACTTAATACTTATCACATTAAAGTTTAATATCTCAATTTCTTAAGCTTCGTAATTTTTAATTTTTTCATGGGTGCTTTTTGTTATATAATTTCATCTGGGTAATATATCATCTTTTAAAAAAAATTAATATAATTAATTAAAGAAATCTGTTATAATAAATATTGTTTAACAAAGGATTAATTTTTAAAATAAAAAATAAATTATTAATTTGATTTAATGTCATAATTTTCTAATAACTATTTTTCATCTTTTGTTAATAATTTTCTTTTTATCACATTAATTGTTTAGGGGTATTATCGAGATTAGCTTGCGCCTTTTATCCAGTGTTTTTTTTTTGAATGTTTTTATCCAGTGTTGATCTTCAAGCCAATTACCCGAAAATATTGGCTCCTAATTGGATTTTGATAAGGAAACTAACGCTTATTTTCCATATGTTGTCTTAATAGTCAAACAAAAACATTATGGAATTGTCACACAATACATACAGATCAATTTTCATCTGCCATGGTGATTCATCATTCAATAGACGGTTCCCTTTTCTCATCTCCAACAAACCCCAACGAGCAAAATAATGCTCAAGAAGTAGAAGATTACGAACTTCTGAGAGAGATAATTATGGACCAGAAGTATGATATATACATGGAACAAGTTAAGGCTTCGGGCGGTTTTGATGTCGATAGTATTTTCGATTCTGACCTTGTCGGCGAAATCGCCCCTCTTTTACGTGTGGGAGAAGAGCCAGACGATGATATAAAACTTATGGTTGATTTTGCAATTGCACAACACAATAAGGAAGAATGTTCTAATCTTCAACTGGTTAAAATTGTTAAAACTAATTTTGCATTTGTCTCCGGCGTAATGTTTTATATCACTTTAGACGCGAAAGATGATGAGAAAAAAATTGGTACGTATCAAGCTCAAGTGTTTGATGGAATTATAGAGCGAAAACTTATGTTGTTTAGACCATTGAGTATTAGTAGCAATAATATTTCCGATGAAGCTGGTGATGGATAATGTATTTATTATTTATAATCGGGTTTTTATATATTTTCGGTTAAATATTTATAAAACTACGCTCTAATTTTTTATGTTGCAAAATACACTATTTTGGTAGATCAATTGTAGATTACTGATAATTTTTTTTTTAAAAGTGTATTTTTATTTATTGGTAGATTATTGATAGATTATAAAAAAAGTGTATTTTTATTAAAAAAAGTTTAAAAAACATTTGAACAGCAAAAAAAAATTAGAACGTTAACAGGTATAATTTCCTCTTTAAAATCTAATATTATTTTTGTTCGGCATTTAAGCATTCAAGATGTTTGCTGTTATGCCTGAATGAACCTCAATGTCCAAACTTAGTAGTATTATATGATAGAAAGCTGTGGTTAAACTTTGTTCTTCTGTTACGCCGCTACTCGGACTCGAATTACTATCCAAATTCAGAAGTATAATCTCATTCTATGAAACCAAAAATCAGAGTAGAAAAAGTAATTTTATTTCTCAAGATTGAAAGCACAGCCCATGTGCTTTCATAAGGATATGTAATACTAGCTTAAATACATAAATATAGCTCATATTCTCTTCAACATAGATTCCAAATTTAATCTGAATGATCTTGTATAAGATAAATCTGCTACTTCCATGTTAAATGAAAATAACAAACAAGAGAAGTACTCGAAAGTATTAAATTCTACGCCCCAAGGTCCTCACCTCCAATGATTTTTGTTATTATTCTTTCTACCTCTCTTATATGTATATTTGCTACTAAATTTGATTGGTTTATGTAATTAATAAAGTAGTAGTCTTGCCTCTTGCATCCTCTGTCTATTAACCCATGCAATAAAATCATCAGCCCTTTTGTTCAATTCCTCAGCAGGCAAACTAACCTCCTCAAACTCGTAACTTTCCGTCTTCACTACTTCGAATTTTCTGTCATCCCAGACTTTCGCTTCCGCATTAGCTCCCTCACATGTCTTGCTAGCGCTTACATTGAATGTTAAATCTGTTTTTTTCTCCTTCTCTTCCATGGTTGATGAATTGTGGAGGCCCTTTTTGCGGTTTACGTATTCATTGTAGTATAGATCAGTAGCAGCTGAGCTAGAGTTCGAAACAAAGAACTTGGATTCTCCAATTAGGAGAAAAATGATTAGGTTACCAAGTATGAAAATGAACTTGGAGTTGAGTATCATAGAACCGAGTTTCGGAAATGAGACGGAGAGAAATAGCCTGATAGAAGAATATAAGAAGGGGAACCAGAGAGGGCTAGAACAAAAAAGACTACAAGTTAACACTGTAATAGTATACAGGAAAAAATTGTCGATGAGTTTGTTCTTCTTCGACTTGTTAATAATTGCATGAATCTTTTGAAGCTGGATAAGATCCATTTCAAAGATAAAACTTGCAAGAGGGGTTACCTAATTTTAAGCGTCGTCGCTCTATCGTTAGGAAAAAGGATTAGAGGCAATTCTGAAGGAGAGTTCGGAGGCAAAATTGAAAGAAAATGTACGAGGGAGAGTTGCCATCCGACTGAACGTAAAAGCATTGGGGGAAATCAATTATATAGTGCAAGGAAAAGGAGGTAATTTGGTAATCTTACCACATGCTACTTTTACTTTTAAATTATTATGGAGATGGCTTTATGAAATGAGAGATTGATTAGTGCTCTTATTGGTTCCTTTTTCTTTTACTCTCACTTGCTTTCCGTTTCTATATTGCGGCAATTTTTCATTTGAAACATTAATATTTTAGAACCAACTACACAAAGCTTTAGCTAAGTGATGCAAAAGGCAGCTAAATTTTCAATTATGATATTCATAATGATAGCTACTTAAGACTAAATTAATAAATATAGTTCTGCCGATTTATGTTATTTCTATCGCTTCCTCTACTATGCGGTAAGGGTTTCAAATTTGGTTTACGTGGATTATAAACTTTGGATGATATAATACATTGGTGTAATATCGATAATTTAATATAAAAATGTACGTTTGGCCACTAAATATTGGTTTTCAAAAGTTTATAATCCGAATAAATCAAATTTGAACACCCTATTATTATACCGTAAAGGCATGCACAAGTCTCGATGTTGTAGAGCATTTTCCGTTTCGTTCCACTGGGAATATTTTCCGTTTCAGCATGTTAAAGAAGAAAAAAGAGATTAACATAAAAAAGGAGTAGTACTGTTTTCTTTTTCTTTTTTGAGGTGCTCATTGGAAGAGAAGAGTAGGTTTGAGCGTTTGCTTCAGATAATAGTTTAGCTTTTTCATTCATAATTGTGCTCATAGTTGAGTGGACTGAAAAGGGAGGCAAACATAAGACATTAGAAGTGGGGTATTTTTAAAGTCATTGGCTTCACAGTGGGATTCCTTTGCATTTTTAATGCAAGATGAAGTTATTGTGTACATACGCCTTAGTAATGCTTCTTCTCTTTTACTGGTTATGAAGTTATATTAGCGTTTTACCACTCGTTAAATGTACGAAACATGTAATCATCTACTATTTAACTATTTGATTTCTTGATGATAAGCTTATATGCTTATGTTATATGAACTTGTGCAACTGTTGATACTAATTAATTTTGAGACTTGATAGAGAGTAATTTATTGAGCTGCCTAGGTCTAGGTAAATGTTATATAATTCAAAACAGGAATGAAGTATGTCTCTGTAAAATCTTTCCAGGATTAATCAAGATTTAGTATTCAAATACACTATGCTTCATTTCCTTTTGGTTTTGCTGTTAAAGTTTCTAACTTTAAACAATGATTGTTGCCTTTTGCATGCAATAGTTGGTGGAATCAGTACTAAGTAAGGTTGCGGAAGAGTTCAAGCAATGTATTACAAGTCAATATGACCTGGTATTGTTCAGAACTTCACATATCTGCTTTTTTTTGGTTTTCTGCAGTGTACTTTTTGTTAACATATTGATCTTGTTACTTAAAGATAAAAACAAGTACTAAAGACATGGTTGTTTCCCCGGGCAACAAATTTCCATCTAAATTGATAAAAGAGTAATTCTTTGACTAATCGCATCTCCTTGTTAGACCAAAGTTACCACTAAAGCAAACATAACATTTTCACAATTCATAAAGTTATGAATGTAGGTTTGAAATGATTTCACTCTTCTGAATCTCTTTTACTATTTTATAAAATCATTTTAGATTGAAGAAAAAACCACCAGAGCAATAAAGAAAGAGTAATGCTTTCATAAGAACCGCATTTCTTACAAGGAACTTAAATTTTAAAATTATTAATTTAAATATGTTAGTTTAAAAATAAATATGTATATTATTTCATTAATTTTTTTTTTTGCAGATGAGAATTGTCGGGATGAAAGAAGATGGACGTCTCCATATATTAAAAGTTAGGCTTAATTTAGTTTCTTTTTTTTTAGAAAATATTTTACATGTTTGCATACGATCGGTTATTTTAGCATTGAAGACTTATTCATTTATAATTTTATGTAATATTTGAATTGATTTAGTTTTTTATTAATTAATTTTAGCAACAATTTACCGTATTCAATTGTTTTAGTATCGATAAAAATAAAAATAATATAATAAAATAGCGATTATAATGACAATTACTTTTGTCACAGCTATCTAATTATAATGACAAATAATATCGTCACGTTATGATAAATTACTTGTGATAAATTAAATTTATCACCGTTGACAAATTATAATGACAATTAATTTTGTCACATTATGATAAATTACTTGTTGTGATAAATTAAATTTATCACCGTTGACAAATTATAATGACAATTAATTTTGTCACATTATGATAAATTACTTGTTGTGATAAATTAAATATGTCACCGTTGACAAATTATAATGATAATTAATTTCGTCACGTTATGATAAATTATGTGTTGTGATAAATTAAATTTATCACAACTAACTAATTATAATGACAATTAATTTTGCCACGTTATGTTAAATTACTTCTTGTGATAAATTAAATTTATCACAGCTAATTGATTATTATGACTTAATTTCGTCACATTATGATAGATTACTTGTGATAAATATTTTTTTGTCACTTTATAATCTTGTTGTCACTAATAACTCGGTGTATGTAGTGACAAATTTTTATTAATTGTGATAAATATGGTTTTGTCACTGCATAATCTTTTTGTCACTAATAACTCGGTGTATGTAGTGACAAATTTATATGAATTGTGATAACTATTTTTTTGTCATGTTATTAGCGTTTTGTCACTAGAAGTCGATGTATATTACGACAAATTTTGACAACATTGGATTACTTGTGATATACATTTTCGTCACAATAAATATGAATGTGACAAAACAATTTTATCACAATAGAAAATTTATGGTGACAAACTATAAAATTGACTTATTGTGACTTGTTTGTTGTGACCAACAAAATTCGTCACAAAGTAGTCACAATAACGTTGTTGTGACAAATTTTGGGCTTAACATGATAAATTTTATTCGTCACAAGAAGTCAAATTTTTTGTAGTGTTTATGAAGAAAAATATAAATCTTAGTTATGATTCTAAAGCCTCCATTTAGATGTTAGCTATTTATGTTCTTAGCAAAAGAGTATTAATTTCGTATTTCCGTGTTTATATTTTTCTATTTTCGAAAATATTTTTAAAACTCTAAATATAACGTATATACTTGTAATATATGTTGTTTCATCATATATCTCATTACGGCATTTACAGTTTCAACCTTCCCATTAAACTACATAACTATAGCTAGAAGTCATGTTATATATATGAAGCATGATTAGCATTTTTTATTTTTCATTAACAATAGAAAAGCATATTCTTCAAAAATTTAGTTCTAGGAGTATAACTTCATACAGTGGCGTAGCCACATAGAAAAATAAGAGGGGCGTCTGCCCCCTCTTATTTTTTTTTAAATACAAATTGTCTAAAATAATTTTTAAAAATTTATTATGTTATTTAAACAATTACTATATATTTACCCTCTTAATTTTAATAAATATTTAAATTATATATATTATATGAATTTTTTTAATTTTGCCCCTGGCTTCATACAAGAGCAAAAGAAGGGCACACTTGAAATTTTACCAAGATGAACTATTTAGGAAATTACTTTCGGTGTGGGTAAATGTTCAATCATTACCTTTTATGTTGTCATGTAAGGTTACATTACATCAATATTAATTTAGTCACACTTGTTTATTTTCTTTGCATGAAAAAGATAGAAAAAGGAATAAATATGGAGAATCTGAGTCTGTTTTAATTTGAATTTGTATTGTATAATTGAGGAGAAAGAAAGGGTAAAAGAATGGGTCATATACATGGGATCGCTTTCTTCTTTTTCTTTTTACCGGTTTTTCTTTTTAACCATGAGGATCAGGAAGTTTCTAATTAAAAATTTAAAATTTCAACTTGTAATAGTGAGCTTTTTGTTAAATTATTCTAATAAAACATACCCAAAATGCATGTAGTTTTATAGGTTAGATGAAACTTCATGGCAGTAACCCAAAAGGAAAGGTTTGGCAAAGCATGATTAGGACTTATGTTTTAAGTGTATTAATTAGTCAACCATTTGTTAATTTCTTTTGCTTAAACAAAAAAAGCATATGAGACCTTTTTATCACATGGTGATGGTGTCTGTCTAATAAATTATAAGGGGAAAACAATTCTAGATGGAATTTTCTTGGACTTTGGAAATACCATAAGCACTTGTTTGATAGGGTTATGGAGGATGGGAAGAGTTATATTCGTTCTGTAATTTATACTTTATAGGAGTCTCAAAATGGATTGCCAGACCGTGTTCATGCCGTGTACTCTAAAATTAATTTTCAAACTATGTTATATATTAATGGATCGAATGAGTTCGCGTGTCAATTCATAATATACGAATTGACCTCTTTATGATAGAAACACGTTTAATCTCTAACCTTAGTTCGTTATTTTTAATCGCGTTTGTACGTCAGTGACCATTTTGATACCCCTACGTGTAAATCATTGTATCTATAAATATTTAGTGCACGCCTGAGCATAAGCATTTTTATTAATGGTTCTTTCTCTTTTAATGTCACATTAGGATATTTACAGGTTGAAAACCATTATCTAGCTAGTTTCTGATATAAAGTTAGCTAAAGGATTCTTCTAATTTTATTTTAATTCTTTTGTATCCAAGTAGCTAATAGTAATAATTTATTGTCTCTTATCAACTTTGTAGATGTAGATATGAATATTTTGATAACATTTTGGTTTACTTGGAAGTGATTACATGAAGGGATTATCAATAATCGTGCGAGTTTACATATTTTTTATCAAAAAGAAAAGAAGAATATTAAAGCAAAGGACTTTCATTTGGAACATGATGCCATCAATTGTTTAGCATTTTTTTTTAAGAACATACTCCCTCCATTTTTTTTAGTTGTCCATTTAGCTAAAATTGTACATATTAAGAAAGTGGAGTTTTTATCTTAAATTATAAGAGTAAATACTCAAATAACCCTACTATTTAATAAATGCTTTTGTAAATTGAGTCATAGAGTCATTTATTAGAAGATGGATAAATTTGGAAGATACTAGCTAATATTATCTTAAATTTCTAAAAAGACAACTATTGATGGAAAAATATATTTGCCTAAAGTGACAACTAAAAATATGGAGGGAGTATTTATCTAAGAAAATTAAAAATTCATTAATATCTTTGACTTTAGAAAACTGCTGCATTAAAAAAAGTGAGGAAAGGGATATAAAAGAATACTTTTTTTTTTTGAAAGAATACTTGAAAAATAGTTTTTAAAAATTTAGATATTAATATTAAAAAAAATTATAAACTGTACCTCTAGATGTTTTGAATTATGATGGAAACTGATGAATTTTAATCTCTAAAAACTACTTTTGATAAAATCATGAGAATATATGATTATTATTTTTTAAAATAAACTGCCTTAATGGATAAAATTATTTTTTACTTTTTATAAATTTAATAAAAAAAGTAGATCTTGGTAATTCTAATAAATTAATGAAGATGACAATTTTATTTTAATTTCAAAAATTAACTGTAAATATATGTGGTAAAATATTAAAAAAGTCAATTTAAAAAAAATCACTATTTCGAAGGAAAAAAAGAAGTTATAGATCCTAAATAACTAAAAGGATATTGTTTTATAGTCCATTTTTTTAACCCGACTCTTTTAATCCACCTTAAGTTATAAGATTTTATTCGTCCAATTTCCATTTAAAAGTGTATATTTTAAAAAATAAAATTTAATCAATTTACTATTTAATTGCCATGTCAAGTGGTATAAAAAATGAATTAAAAGTGTTGGGTTATACAACATTATTCTCACTCAAATAAGTTTCAGAGTTTTATGTAGTAAAACAAAGAAGAAAGAAAATTATTATAATTTGGGCCTATTGTAAGACTAATATCATCTCCTAAGAAGAAACGAAACTGTTATAAAACGGGCCTATTTGAGTCATATGCAACACCAGTAAAAATTCAAGGGTAAATTAGAATAAATATTTTATTTTTAAAAATAATTTAATTTTCTATCTCAATAAGGAAAAATTAAAAAAAATACCTCATTTTTTTATTATTTTTATTTTTTTACTCTAACAAATATTTATATTATAATTATATCTAGTTTTTATTATTATTTTACTCTAGACATAATTTTTTTACTCTCAAATGACAACTGTCATTATTTTCTTTTTCTCTCTCTCTTTTCTCTCTCCTCTCTCCTCTTTCTTATTCTTCTCCTTCTTCTCTTCTTCTCTGTTTTCCTCGCCATCTTTTTCTTTTTCTTCTTCTTTATTTCTTCTCTTCTTCTTTGCTATTCCTTCATCGGTCGTCGTCACTCCGCCATCACTCAACCGTCGCTCTGCCATCACTCAACCATCGCTCCGCCGTTCTTTACATATTTAATTTTAATTTTTTTTAAATTCGTGGTGATTAATACGATTTATATTAAATTTTATATCTAAATAAATTACTCTTTGATTTCTCAATTTTAGATCTAAAAATCTGCATGAAAAACGATTTTATGATGAAAAAAACGATTTTCTGCACAAAAACAGCATTTGATTATCATATGAGTATCACTGTGTTATCATAACATTATCATAACACTACAGAAAAAAATGATTTTTTTTAAAAGACAACGTCTGATTATCATATGAGTATCACTATATTATCATGTTGTTATCATGACACTGGAAGAAAAAAATGATTTTCTGAAAAAAATAATGTTTGATTATCATATCGTTATCATAATATTATCATATGTCGTTATCATATAATTATCATATGATACCGAGATGATAATATCTATGGTACCTATATGATAATATTATGATAATATCTATGATTATGTTATGATAAAACAATGTCTGATTATCATGTCAGTATCACTACATTATCATGTCGTTATCATAACATTGCAGTATGATAACTAGATGATAATGAAGTATAATAAGCTTATGATAATTGTATGATAACCTACGGAAAAAAAAATTGCACAAGTGTTTATGATAAATAGATGATAACGGAGTAAAATCATAAATATTTTAATACCCAGAGTAAAAACATAAATCTGAAAAAAAAACATGAGGTATTTTCTGTATCTTTTCTGTGTTGAGGTATAAAGTGCAAATATTTTTATTTTTAGAGTAAATACCTAAACTTCCCAAAATTCAATGGTGTTAAAAAATATTGACGGTAAAGACGACTAGTATATTACATAGAGGATTATATTGGTCGTGTTGAGATATTAAACTTCTTGAATCATTAAGTGATTTCAATATTACAGAAAGGGTATTAAAATTTAAATCGTTAAAAATTAATCACTAAATTATCGAATTATTTTTTAGAGAGGTCATCGACGTAAAAGAAAATCATTAAATTTATCGCAAATTACAAAATGGATACTGAATTATACGATTTTGTTAAAAAATAATACTAAAATATACATTTTTTTTATAATTATGGCATATGACACGTAGGATAACACGTAAAAGAATTGGTGCGTTTTGCCTCGAGTGACTTCCCGTGAAATAATTTGATAATTTAGTGATCATTTTTTAACGATTTATACCATTTCTATAATATTAAAATAATCCTGTGATCCAGGAAATTTAATATCCGTCGTGTTGCTTTTGTATCATCTTCGTGTTAGTATAATTAATAACTAAGTCATTTATATTAACATTAATTATTTCTATATAATGAATAGATATGATACAAATATAACCTGACAATTCGTTTTGATACCTCCTCTGTTAATACATGGCTCAAAATTCACATTGAACTTGTGTCCTGGTAAATATTTGAAGAAAATAAATAAAGTTCGATAAAATTGAAAGTTGGATTTTGAGATATATAAGTTTTAGAGGGAAATTGTAGGAATAAAATACTGAAATATAAAAAGAGACAAGTTGGTATAAAATAGTAGGTTAAAAAGGAATCCTTCTCTCCTTAAAATTCTTCTCTCTAATTTTTTATTTTTATTTTTATCCTTTGAAGGATGGGAGAAAGTGATTATCCGGTTTCGATCGGAAATCACCTACTCTCCGTCCATAAATAATAAATATATATTGTTTTAATTTTTGTTCAATAAGATCTCTGTGTTATGTAGCTCTCCGATATGGAATTTATTCTTTTTCTTGAAAGAAATTTTTATGATTTTTGTTTTATTTTGTCGTTTGTGTTTTTAAATCTCTCAAGAATTTGTAGTGATGTTCGGGACTTAGAGTCAATTTCTTATAGATCTAAGATTTTGAAGATAATATCTAACTTTATAAAATTTCATGAGCAAAGATGATCGGAAATACATAACTTCAACGGATATAACGGTTTCAAGGTCTAATCGGAAATGGTTCAAATTCAAGACCCTCGCACGCAACTGGACTTTGTTCATATTATCGGCAGCCCTAGATGGCAACCTTAGCGAGATCAATAGTCTGTTTCTTCTTATTTTCGATTAATTGTTTTACTTGTTTTTTTTATTGTCGTGTTTGTTTGTTTTTTGTTAATTAAGTTTTTGATAGATTAGAGTTGGGAAAATTAAATAGTTCAATCTAGTTATTTAATTTTTTAAATTGTACTTTAATTTTATTTTAATGAATTTTTTTTTAAAAAAGAATATTTTCCATAATCAAATGCATTGATGATGTTGTAGGACAATGGTATGGTGGGTAGTCTTAACTCTCAAGTATAATTGTGATGAGAGGATGGGTCTTTGAACCGCAAGGACACTTTGGCAGTGGAGGGGCTCTGTTTTGTGGAAATAGTATAAGGCACCGTTTGCATTGAGAGTTTTTAAAATTACGATTCTAAATCAATGGAATTTAAATCCATAGATTTTAAAATTCTATCGTTTGAATTGAAAATAAAATTAATAATTTTTAACATTATTTATGGAAAAAAATAAATAGTATAACAATCCATCCTTTATAAAAATTGGTGGATTTGGACTTTCCCACCTAGTAGGTGGGAAATTAAAACCCTAAAAATGATGGATTGTAGAAAATGAGGGAATTTATAAATCCATAGATTCTACTCCCTCCGTCCCACTTTAAAAGTCCCATTTGACTTTACACACAGATTAAGAAAACATTAATTATTCTTGTCTTTTCATGTTTTTTCATGTTTTGCCCCTATTGATAATAGTGGAATTTTTCATAAAACTCTTTTAAGATAACTAAAATAAGGGTAAAATGGGGTATTCAATGGAAAAATATTCTAAAAATAGTAATGGGACTTTTTAAATGGGATATCTCAAAATAGAATATGAGACTTCTTAAACGGCACGGAGGAAGTATTAATTTTTTTTTGGGCAAACGATGGATTTTGTCTAAATCCATTGATTATTTAAAATTCATCGTTTAAAATCTATCAATACAAACGGTGACTAAAGGAAATTGAGTGGATTTCATTTTATGTGAATCAAATTTCGAAGAAGTTAGTCTACCACCTACGTCACTATCAAAGGCCCCACTTCCAATACGGACTCTAATAATTAGCTCTAAACAGAGACCTATGAGTGTCATCCGATTTTTTGTCCTCTTTTGCCGGCTGAGCTATGAAATATCCGAGTCGCATTAATTATTGCAAGCTTAATTATCTGATACAGTAATATTTTATTTTATTTAAAAAGAATTAGTGTATAGTTCCAATTTTTATAATTCTTAATTTTAATTTAATAATATATTTACATGAAAATAAAAAAATACCAACGAACTATAACTCAAATGCTATAAATTTTTATTATGAAACTGTTAAAATCGTAAATTTAATTCATCCTACTAACTTTTCTTTTTCCAATTAGCACAAAAAAAAAAATTACATATACATTTTTAAGATTTTTAACCTTTCAATTCCAATTATTTTCTGTTCACTTAAAAAAATTAAATAGATTGAGTCCATCACATCATTAGTAAATTAAATTAATTATTTTAAAATATTATTAAAATGACAACTTTTATTTAATTCAGTTAATGATCTTTTTAATAATGTTTTTTATAATGATAGATTCAGATGTGAACTGAATCTACTTAAGAACATTTTCACCACTGGACTATGGATACATAAAGACATTGCATAAGGTAAAACTACATGAATTTATTCATGAACCAATAGGCTAACCATAATCAAAGATTTCAAAGACAACACCAGCTAATTAAAACATGAAAAGCTACAGATTTGTGCCTTTAACTGCTAAAACTTGTACATTCAGTCATTTACAAAAACCAGCAAAGATAAAAAGAAGTCCTAAATCCGAAAGCAAATCTTAAGTTTGGCCTTCAGCCCTCTTTTTAATATTCTTGATACTCTCCCTGAATAAGTAAATAATCTTTATTAGTTAATTGAACTAATGTAATAATCAAACTAAAATAGTTACTTAATTATATCATAAACTTACTTTATTATGGGTCATGAATTGAACAAACTTGTTCTTGCTCTTGCCATTGTGAGAACTATGATGAGAATCGAGATGATGATGATGATCATTTTTGATAAATTTATGTTTCCTTAAGTTGGCCCTCACAAATCTTTTATATATGTAAGCTGCTCCTTTGAACTGCGGTAGAACTAGCCACCCCACAAACACCAGCTTCGCTATATAGTAAATTGGAAACCTGTAAATTTTAATCAATCAATTAATTAAACCCATAAATTATACACATTTAATTATATTTGTTTCTTAATTATTACCATTCTAATGCGGACTGGAGGATCATCTCTGCAAGACTTAGAAACGAGTAAATAATCCAATAAGCAAGCCACTGTTCATCATCTAATGTGGAACGGCTCTCCATAGCCATCACAGAGGCATATCTATATGTATAATATAATACAGAAAAAAAAAGTTCAAATTTCAGAAGATTAATTAACAGATGTAATTAAATTATACATTGCTCAATAGTTAAAGATTATTACAAGGGGTACACCAGCATTAAGATAGGCCTGCGCATCATTAAACAGACATAAGAAAATTAGATGAAAAAAACAAGAAATTAATAATTAGTATGATTAAGGAAAAACATCAAGATTTGAAGAATTATTACCCACAAAATGAATGAAAATGTGTGAGAAAAGTCCAAAACTGATCATCCATGTTGATTTGTTCTTCTTCTTGAAGTTGGTCTGGAATCAAGTGACAAATGAGAAAAAGATCTGGAGTTGTTAAATACAAGAAGATAATTTGACTGTGAAAAGGATTATTTATTCTAAAGATAAAGGACACGTGGCCAAACGAGAGCCCAGTATCGGATTCTGCCTTAAATCTGAACCTTCAAATGTTACCTTTAATGATCGTCATTTAATGATAATAATGAAAATTAATGTCGGTCGTTCATTCTAGTTTCCACAAAACACAAGACACGTGCTCATGTTTTTTTAGAAGGAGGTCGGTCACACGTGTCAACTGCAAGAAGGCCTGTTGGGATTTTCTAGATGGGCCAAAGCCCTATCTGATTCAAAATCTATTTATGTAATTTTAACATAATGTTCAAATCAATTCCAGAGAGAAGATATTAATGAAAGGGAATAAAAAAAGGGCTGAGATCACAAATCACCCAAATGGCCCCCTTTTTTGCATTTATACATCAGCTAATTAATAAATGCAGAAATCTCTCACAAAATAAAAATAGTTTTCATAAATACCTCAGATAATAAGACACGGAGATTTTCATTTAAAAAAGGACAGTAGTACCCTTCCTTAAATATAGTCAATTATGAATGAGGAAAGAGTACCTTTCCAAAATAACAACAAATGTCTTCTTCAAGCTCAAGATAACAGCCATTAGAGAAAAAACCGAGCTCCAAAGATCAACCAAAATCAACGATTCCTGCTCAATATCAACTCGATTTATGATTTAAAGTTCGATCTGAAAAGCATCAAACAACAAATCATCAAGAACAGTAATCGAAAAATTCAATTTATAGATTGAACAATTAAAATCATACAGATGCTCATCTTGAATGCATTCTTTCTGTAAATCGCGAATTGTTTAGATTAACATATATAAATGTATAAACATAAATTATTGATTGAAATTGTAGACTGAAATTGATGATTGAAATTGTTGATTGAAATTATTGATTGTGAATTTTTGGAATCATACACATTAGCACGTAATTTTATGTCAATTTCTGGAATCATTGATTGAAATTGTTGAAATATGCAGATTTTTTGTTACTTTTAATTGTATCAACTGTAAAAAAAACCTAGTTGCTTTTTAATATATACAAATATATTTGATATGTTAATTAGTATAAATTCTACTATGATTATGTTCATATGTAGGTTGCTTATAATTTCCAGCTGCTTCTTTTTGAATATTTTGATTTTCTATTATAGTTATGGAGAACATTTTAGTTTTTGTTCATCACAATGGAAGATGGAATCAAAATTTGGAATACATCAACTTTGAGCCAATTGGAATAGTAGTCAAGACAACATGTGACTACAACATCATTCAAGAGATTCTGTACAAGCAACTCCAAATCAACAACATGTCAACTATCCTGGAAATTAAATATCAAGTCAGAAGCAACTATCCACCTTTAAAAATAACAGACAATGCAACTTTATCATTCTACTTAGAGCTCAAAAAGAATGAATCAGATTGCATGAAGTATCCGTTGTGTATTTCGACAACATCTCAAAAGGAAGTGAGTTTTTTAGATTCAACATTCACCTTGTCGAATGCCGACATTCCACATTCAGAATCAGCATCAAAGTCAACATTTGAGATTGGATCAACAAGTGAGAGGCAGAAGGGTAACATACCTGATTTAATACAATGTGCAAGAATGATATCGACTATTTCATGAAGAAGATAGACAAAATAGATAAGAAATTGAGGCCTTATCTAAACGATGTTGGTTACAGCAAATGGACAAGAGCTCATTGCGGTAATAACAGGCACGCAACCATGACGACCAATATTGTTGAATCTCTCAATTCAAAAATACAAGCTGCCAAGGATCTTCCAATAACAACATTGCTAGAGTACCTACGGTCATTGGTACAAGAATGGAGCTATTCAAATAGATTTTAGCAAGGTCAACATTCACATCACTATCAAAAAGAGGAGAAGATATACTGAATGCTAACTACATCCAGTCTCTAAGATTAGTGGTAAGTTTTCCTTCAATATTATTTTGGTGAGATAGATAAATTTTAGTGCAGTTTATTTAAGGTTGACTTCTGGTTGATGTTAATTACAATTATAAAATGCAGGTTTCAAATTCAACAGATTACTTAAAATCAGTGCTTGATCAAACAACAACTTTCATTGTCGACCTCAAAGATAGAACGTGCACGTGTAGAAGATTCCAGTTGGATGGAATACCATGCCCTCATGCAATGGCAATACTAAGGGAAATAAACCAAGAACCTTATAAGTTTTGTTCGAGTTATTATAAGAAAGAAACATTATTGAAGACTTATGAGGAAACAGTATATCCAATAGAAGATCAAAAAATGTGGACTATACCAGAAGAAGTGGCAGAAATGATTGTAGCAATACTAATTGGAAGAACAAAATCTGGAAGGCCTAAGAAGAGTAGGTATAAATCTAAAAGTGAGATTTCAAATCATAACAAATGCAGCAGATGTAAACTGTATGGTCACAATAGGAAGACATGCAGAAGTATGCCAAAGGCAAATTAGAGTTTATCATCAGTTGATTGTCAGTTTACTTTGGGTTTACATGGATTTTATTTCAATTTTTTTACAGGTTATAAAGACATTAAATATTTTTTTTAATTTTTTATAGTACATGAAAAATGTACAAAGAAACATGAAAAGAAAATTTATAAAAAAATTGCTTATGTTAGTATTTGAAATTTCTTAATGTTAAATTCGGGTTTACATACACAAATATTAATTTTTTTTTAGTTTACAAACATTACATACAGAATATTAATATTATGATTCAATTGTGTATAAAAATATAAAAATATAAAACAAAATGATCCTTCATTAGTTTTTTATTTTAGTCACAGTTGACTTGCTGTTGACATATAGTTGATTTGAAAATCTGTAAATAAATCAAAATAAATAGTTTTCACATATGAAGACATATAAATGAAAAAAAACAATTAATAAAGTATAAAAAAACATTCTTACAAGCATTCATAAAAAATGAACTATAAAACACAATAAAACAGTATTAATATCCAAAGTACTTTTCTAAAATAGAAAATCACAACAATAAAAGTCTAATACATAAAAGAAATTATTGTTTAATGTGCCTCTTGTACTTGACTGGACATTCATCTTCACTAACCATGTTAGAATGTTCCTTCCAATTACCATACGCATACAAGGAGGAAGCATAGCGAGCACGATGTTCTTTAGCAACAAAATCAGATCCCATTTCTTTTCCATCAATGAAAAATTCAGCAACACAAACCATATGGATTCCACAGTCACTAAAACAAAAACACAAGTAGATAAAAATGATCAAAACACATAATAAAATATCAGGTTAACATGTAGTTGACATGCAGTTTATTTACAGTTGACTCAATATAAAATATATGAAAAAAAATCAAAGTGATAAAAAGAAAAGACTTACTTATCAAATTGAGTAGGCAGATTTTCAACAAATTTAACTTCAAATGGATCAGATCTTTTTTTCCCTTATACGGACCAGTAGTAACATTGATGTCTTTGTGCAACTCATACAAAAGAATCAAACAAAAAAACAGAAACAATTTATTCAGAATACAAAAAGAACAATAAATCAACTACAAATCAACATAACATAAACCAAATAACATGAAAATTTTATGAAATCTGTAAAACAGAGTCAACCACAAATCAACATAAGAAAAGCAAAATCATATGAGAATTTATATGATAGCTATAAAACAGAGGTTAATTTCATTACCAAATAACAATGCAAATATAAGTTTTATAAACCCTAAAAAACAGATTAAATGTTCAAATGTCATTGCAAACAGACAACATAAAAATGAACATGAAACATTTAGAATTACTATAGGTATGTTTCTCTAATAAAAATCAAAAAAAGTAAACCCTAACTAAGTAATAAAATGACAGAACTCAGACAAAATTATCAAAATAGAGTCAAAACAATCAAAAATAAAACAAATAATGGTAATGTCATTAAACCTTTGAATTTTGCTGTGGTTTTTCAACCGAATCTCGTTTTTTCCTCTTCGAATCATGGCTTAGTTCAGCTGCCTTCCTTTTCCTAGATGTTCCACCCACTGCTCTCGTTTTAGATGACGCATTTTCTTTCGTTTCAGATCTAGGTAAACCTGTTTTTACAGTGACATGGGTAGGAAACCGTCTTCGTCCTCATTTTAGGAGGTTTTCGTCTTGCAGCAGCGTCTGAAGCTCGAGTTTGGACCATTAATGGAGAAGAACGACTCGAATGAAGACTAAAAAGTAAAATGAAGAAAAGAATCAGATATATAAAGACGATTAATGGCAGTTATTAAGCTTTAAGAAATTCAAAAATGGGGAAAGCTTGAAGAAACGTGTGTGAGTGGGGAAGAAATAGTGACGTGGAGAATCATAAGCTAAAAGAATAGACAGGTTAGTGTGTTAGTGGGTAGTTAGGGGTATAATGGTGATGAAAAATAAATGATGTATAATTGAAAAGTATTAAGGATAAAAGGGAGAATTCTGCACTTTTAAATTTAATGGGTCACGAATGTATACAATTAACATGTTTGAGATATAGGATGTAATTTCCTCAATAAAAAAGTTGTTAAATAATGTAACTATATAAACTTAATATTAGTGAAAATCTTGACCCATACAACAAAATCAGCAAGTCCAATTTTTGATAGTTTTTCATTCCCATCTTGATTGTTTGTATCTTTTTAGCTTTCACTTTTTTATTGGGGGATGGTGGTGGAATGAGTCCGACTTTAATGGCATTCGTTGTTGACGAAATGAATGTGAATTATACTCGTTTTCGAGAATATGATTATTTATTTCATCCTCAACTCTAATTTCTTTGATAAAAGCATTCATTTTAAGGATAAGAAAATGTAGAATTTGGTCTATAGGGAATGCAGAATAAAAAGAATTTGATTAAAAAATATGTTTTGATTTACAGGGAGAGGAAATAGAAACATTTCTGAGAGATACGGGTCACGGGGTTAGAGTTTGTGTAATATGAATATCAGTAGGTTTAAATATTGCTTGGGTATATTTTTTAATATTTTTAATGGTTTCGTAGTTATTTTGGTATGATCTCAATAGATTTTGCATAGGTTTCAATCAAATCTTTTTTTTTAAAACAATCAAATATTTAATTACATTTTAGTAAGTAAAAAAAATCAATAAATTTGATTAAATTACAAATGAGATTCAATAAATTTCAATCGAATTGAAATAAGTTTGATTAAATTTTAATAAAGTGTCAGTTAATTTTCATTAATTCTCAATCAATAGTAGTTAAGTTTCAATCTAATAAAACATGGAAAATGCTATTTAACCCACCATTTTGTACCTCCTTCATTGTCCCTCCTTACGTGGCAGCATTTAATTCGTCTAATTCCCCTCTAAAAATGTATATCTCAAAAAACAACTTTTAATGCATCCATTAGTTTATTGCCACGTCATGTGGGTTAAAAAAGAGGGTTATATAGCATTACTCTTTATAATTTGCCAAGTTAACTATATTTTTAAAAATAAAAACAATCCTATGATGTGATATTTCTAGAATAATTATCAATCTATTTTTTGTGGATACAGGGAGTATTAAGTTTCAGTAAGTAGATTTGATGTATAAATATGTGCGATTCAGTATTTTTAAATATAGTTTTGGTACATTCAAATGAAGTTTCGCTAAATTTATATATTTTTAATAAGCTTTAATATTATTTGGATAAATTTAAATGTGAAATTATGTTGATAATTTTGTTGAATATATATTGTAGAGAGATTTTTAGGTAGACTCAGTCTACCACGTCATTTGTGAACTATCCTATTATATTATGACACATCATTAAAATAATGACATTATTGTAATTTTGTTTATTATTGTTTTACACTTTTGAGTAATATTACGATAGTGCCATTGTTTTAATGACGTGTCGTAATGTGATAGGTTTAGTCTATAAATGATGTGGTGGATTGAGTTTACCTAAAAATTTCTCTAAATTGAAATTTAACTAATTGTGTAATTTTATTGCTCAAATTAAAATTTAATTTTTTTAATGAACGATTTATACGAATACTCCTTTTCTCATTCTAATTTGAAAAAAATTCTCATTGTACATTATTTAAGAAATTTTAGTAATTATCTTTTATATTCTCACATTATATTAAATATTTCACCAATTTTTAAAAATTGTTTTCAAAATATGTTAATTGATGAGGGTAAAAAAAATAGTGTGAAAAATATTTTATAAATAGAAGTTTTTAAATGAAATGAAGCATAAAAAATAGGAAATTTGATCAATTAGAATGGGAAGAACAGAGTATATCTTTTTTAGGGGTTTTCTCTTCTTTCCAAAACTCAAGTCACGTGTTCGTATTTTGAAAAATATAGTCGGTGACTGGTGAGTGAGGTTTACTCTTTCCAGAAAATTTGTACGCATATATGATATAACTAGACAATTCACTAGTATGTCCTGAAAGATTGGGCCTTTGTAATGGGGCAGTGTCCTATCTGATTCAAAATCTATTTTTGAAGACAACTGTCCAAGCAATTCTCAATAACTGAGTCGAGCTAACTTACAAGTTATTTAGGACTGACTCAAATAATACTCGCAATTAACTCTATTCATATTGAATCAAGCTCGAATTCGAGCTACTCGAGTTAATTATCAAGTCAAATACGAGCTTCAAAACACTAGACTCGAGCCTAATCAAACTTCAGTTAATTTATTTTTTTACCGCTTATATTAATATATATTTATAATAGTACTTTTATTTTTAATATTTAATTTTACTTTTAAATATTTATATAGATAATCAATCAAATCGAGCTGAGATCGAGACTCGGTTATTCTATCTAGTTCGAACACAAATTTTAAAAATAAAATTTAATCGGCTTCAAGTGAGTTTCGACCTTCTGATTTTAAAGTCGAGTCGAATTCAATTTTAACAGCGTGTCGACTCAACTCGACTCAATTACAACCCTTAAGACAAACCATGACCTGGAAGGGAGTCGGGATTCGAACCCCAACCTCACGCACACTTAAAGGACTTGTGACCTTCTTCAAATGCGCCAGAGGTTTGAGATCCTCCAGTGATGTTCTTCAATAATTCAATATTCATAGTAGTCACTGTGGCTCGTAAAGCAGTAACAAACAAAGAATCATCGCTGTGTTTACTTTATTCATCATAATTAATGGCCTATATTTAACTATTTAAATTAATTAATTAATTATAGCATTTCTTAATGTTAAATCAATTAATTTCCAGAGGGAGTATTTCCTATAATCGTCACTGGCACTGATGTTCCACAGACCATTGTAGTAAACAACTAAAAATTACATCTATCACACAAAAAAATAATAAAACATCAAAAATATTTAATACTATTATATTTATTTTTTTAATAGCCCCATATAAATATGGGGCCCTCTAATATTTGTGGCCCTAGGCATAGGCACCTAAGGTCGGGCATGGATATTACATCATACATAAATCCATTCATTAGGTAAAGCGAAGTTATCAATGGACCCACAAGCTAGACAAGTGTAACCCTAATCAAAGATAACACCAACTAATTAGAACATAAAAGTGCACAAATGTGCCCATTTAACCGGTAAAAGGTAGTAATACATTAGAGTCATTTAAAGTTGAAAATATTTACAAAAACCAACAAAGAAAAAAAGCCTGAAACCGAAAGCAACAAGGCACCAGTCATCAAGTTTGAAATTAATTCTCCTCTTTATCAGCTCCCAGCTTTAGTAAACTTCATGCTCTCCCTGAACATGCAAAATCATCACTTTATTCGTTAAATGAACAAAATTAAATCAAATGAAGGATAACTTGGATTACAAGTTAGAGACATACTTTTTTAGGGGTTATGAACTGAACAAACTTGTTCTTGCCCTTGACACTCTGCGAAGTTTGATGAGAATCATGATGATGATGATCGCTTACTCCACCACTATATTTCTTCAAGTTGGCCCTCACAAATCTTTCATATATGAAAGCTGCTCCCCTGAACTGTGGCAAAACTAGCCATCCCACCAACACTAACTTCACTGTATACCATATTGGAATCCTGCAAATTTTAATCAATCAATTAAACTAATAAATCATAAACAATTAATTATCATATATATGTGAACAAATTAATTTGTTTATTGATTACCATTCTAAAATGGACTGGAGGACCATCTCTGTAAGAGTTAGAAACGAATACAGAATCCAGTATGCAAGCCACTGTTCATCATCCAGTTTAGAAGGGCTCTCTATGGCCATCACAGATGCATATCTAAGTAATTAAAACAACAAAGAAAAACAAAATTAATATTCAAATATCACAGATATATGAAATATAATTACTCAAAAAATAAATATAAAGATTCTTACAAGGGGTACAGCAACATCAAGACAGGCCTGCACATCGTAAAACATACATAGAAACAAAATTAGATGAAAAAATAAATAAAATATCATTAACATAGTAATGAATTATCAAGAAAAAAATCGAAATAATTACCCAGAAATTCCATGAACATGAGTGAGAAAAGTCCAAAATCGACTCATTTTAATTTGTTCTTGTTGCGAGTTTGTCACTAAGAAAAAAACACAAGTGATGTGGGTATTGAATCAAATGACAAATGAGAAAACGGTTTGAAGATTGTTAAATAGGAAGAAGACAATTTGAGAAGCCGTTTGATTGTGCAAAGGAATACTTATACGAGGGTATAAGGGACACGTGGATAGATCATAGCCGGTATCGGATTCTGCCTTAAACGTGTCGAAGGGGATTTAGCACCGTCCAGATGGGAAGTAAAAGCATGGATGTGCACGCTGGATCTTCAAATCTTTACCTTTAATTGCAATTATTTAATTCATATGAATATGATAATAATTAAAATTAATGAGTTCGCCCTTTCCCAGAGGTGAAGCCACGTGTTCATGTGATGATGAATGATGTCGGTGACACGTGCTAATTGCAAGAAGGTCCATTTACTTATGACTGGACTGGGCTTTGCCTTAAATTTTGTGAATGGATATTACTAGACAATGCAAAAGTGTATCCAGGAAAGTTTGGGCTTTTTGAATGGGCCCTTTCCTTGTCTGATTTAAAATTCATTCAACAAATATACACATAATGACGATTCATTACGAACTCATCTTGTGGTTAATCCCTAATATATAGTTGAGAAATTCTTACGTAGAGTCAGTCCACCACGTCATTTATGAACTAAATCAATTACATTACGATGTTATTAAAATAATAATTCTATCGTAATATTATTAATCAAAAGTGTAAAAAAATAATAAATAAAATTACAATAGTGTCACTATTTTAATAACGTGTCATATTGTGCTAGACCTGTTCATAGGCCGGGCTTAGGCATGTTTGACTTTTTTAAAGACAAGCCCAAGCCCGCTTATGGCTTTAAATATACTATCCAAACACGGCCCTAATGCACTATTTTTACGGGTTTGAATCGGGTTTGGGCGGACTTACATTGTTTTTTTATAATATTAGAAGCCCGAGCCCGCCCATAAAAAATCGTGGCTTTTTCGGGCTCGGGCTTGGGCTCGGGCCGGGTTTGGGACCAAAAATTGATGTCCAAGCCTGGCCCTAAGAGAACAAGTTTGGACGGGCGGGCCGGATACCCAAGCCCATGAACAGATCTATATTATGATAGACTAATTCACAGATGATGTGGTATACCAAATCTATCTAAGAATTTCTCTATAGTATTTGTTTGAACTAAGGGTCTGTTTGGTTCAAATGAATTTTATTATGGAATTCAATTAAATTTCTACAAAATATGTGTTTGGCTCAAATGATTTCTCACAATTTAAATTTATATTTATACTCAAAATAAAATATTCAATTCATTTCGCTTAATTTAATATTATTTTCGTATTTAAAATTCGAAAAATCAAATTTAAAAATTCATTTTTCAAATGATTTTTATTTCAAATTCATTTAAAAATGAAATAAATTGAAATGAATTTTATACTGGAATTGATCCAAACATGTCCTAAAAAAACCAGAGAATGGGCAACTAACTGATATCAATTCTTAGTGAAATTTATTTTGCTATGGATTTTTTTATTTAAAGTATTTTGATGATAACTTGAAGACAATGTAGAATGTTTCTAGTTTTTTTATGGATTCAGGTTATGGAACTCTATCAAAAGAGCTATTTTAACACCTCAATTGCTATGGGTGTGTATTATTTGGGAGGCCAAACTAAATTAAATTTTAGATCTTTTTCTGTTAATTAGTATGTTATATGTTATGGTTATAAAATTCTTGCTAATTTGGTTTGATTCAGTTTTCGATCTAATATTTCCACATTAATCAAATTATATATATAATGTTACTTAGATATTTTAGACATTCTCATAAATTTTTAATATGATTAAAATATCCATTTGCCTCCTGAATTTGTATGTAATGAATAAGTAATACAAAAACTAATTTATAAATAATTATTAGTAATGAAAGTCGGTTATTTAGTTTATCAAAATATCCGACTAGACCAAATTATTATTTTGGTTTGGTTAGGATTCAATTTATATATATTTGGTCATTGCTATAAATTGCCCACGAGATATGGTAAGCTTAATTAGCATGGCATAATATCATACAAAAACAATTGAAACCATTCAAAAATCCTCATCATTTGCGTGCAAACAAACGATTGAACCATCTCCAATATTCTCTGCCACCCATTAGAGTAGTTGAGCAGCTATTCTTCCTCTCTTAGTCCATCCTTTCCAACACTAATTTCTCCTTTATTTTTTTCATAATCTTGTCTTAATCCGTCTAATTTTTCATGTTCTTAATTTGTAAATTAATTAAGTCGTTAATTAGACCAACTAACACTTGGAAATTAACAATTCTCTCCTCTTACACAAAGCAACCTGAGCTAATAATTAACAAACTTGAATTTTTCTCATAGTATTAATTAAAACCAAATCAATGGCTGCAAATATTAATCTTAGAGCTGACATGGCTTTGACCATGTCAGGATTCAGTTTGATTGCACCAAAAAAATCAAGATTTTGCCTGAAAGCAAGTGCTGGCAATTCTCAGGAATTGGAAACATTCAATGGGAAAAAAGTGAACGGGATTGGGATTAATGTTACAGAGAGTAGTAATTCATATGTAGATACTGAACCACTTCATAAATGGTTATTTGGAAGATTTCTTGAAGAAAGATTGGTCTTTAGTCAGACATTTATTATTCGGTCTTATGAGATCGGACCTGACAAAACTGCAACTATGGAAACATTGATGAATCTCCTTCAGGTTAGTCACTAACATTCAATTTATGTACGGAAAATATCAATCCGCAGCTATATGGTATAAGCGCCAGGCAGCAATTCTGCTAGATCGTGTGTTTTATTTCTCCTACCATTTCAAAAAAATATGTAGGGAAAATAAATTTTTAATTAATGGAATTTGATGGGATGATCGTTCAGGAAACTGCGCTCAACCATGTCACGAGCTCCGGTCTGGCCGGAAGTGGGTTTGGTGCTACCAGAGAGATGAGCCTGAGGAAATTAATTTGGGTAGTCACTCGTATTCATATTCAAGTTCAAAGATACAGCTGTTGGTATAATCTCTACAATTCTTGAAAAAAAATAAACCTGAAATTTTCAGATTGAAATTTTCATAATGATAATTCTTTGAAAATGGAATTTGATTGCAGGGGAGATGTTGTTGAGATTGAAACTTGGGTTGATGCAGCAGGGAAGAACGGAATGCGTAGAGATTGGATAATTAGAGATTATAAAACTAAAGAAATCATAACAAAAGCAACAAGGTGGAATGTTATGCTTCTGCTTTTCGTTTTTATTTTCATTTTTAGAAATACTTTAAAAACTCCGCAACTCTATACTTAAAATGTTAATTTAAAAGAAAATCGCCTTTTGATATTTATTTCGTCGTTTTATGTTTCGACATTCTCTTTATTTTCAGTGTACTCATTTTCGTGTTGTACTGAATGCAGCACATGGGTGATAATGAACAGAGAAACAAGAAAACTGTCAAAAATCCCAGAGCAAGTCAGGCAGGAATTGGTACCATTTTATACGAGTAGGATTGCAATTACTAAAGAGAACAATGATGTTGAGAAAATTGATAAACTTACCGATGAAACTGCAGAGAGAATCCGATCTGGCCTTGCGGTAACTTTTATAATTATGATCTTTTCTCCTTTCAATTGCTACTACTTAATTAGTAATATTGTACATATTCATTGATTGCTTGTGTTCATATAAATGCAGCCCAGATGGAGTGACATGGATGCCAATCAACATGTAAATAATGTCAAATACATTGGATGGATTTTGGAGGTAATTTTATCTGCCCAAACCTAAATTAAAATAATTTTTTTCTGTAATTAAAAGTCTAAATTTCATATATTACGAGGATGCGAAATACAGAGTGTACCGACAAATGTGCTGGAAGATTACAACATGAGAAGCATGACCCTGGAGTACAGAAGAGAGTGTAGACAATCAAATTTGCTAGAGTCATTAACAAGAACAACAGAAGATTCAGATAATAACCGCAAAACTGATTTAAAGTATACGCACTTGCTTCGGATGCAAGCCGATAAGGCGGAGATTGTCCGAGCAAGAACAGAATGGCAATCCAAACATAAACCCCGACATACTTGATCTCCATCTAATACAGTCTTATCCAATCTGAATTCTTTCTATTCTTGTGTAGTAATTTTCTTATTTTTCATGGGTGCATTTTTATTCACCAGGGAATAAGTTATATGCAATCATTATTCACATTATGTTGATTTCTAATATCAACACATTTTGGACGCTCTATCGAGTTTAATTTCATTTGTGATAATCAGACACATTCTCTAAGTTTTCTATTAGATGAAAATAGGTTTAGTATTATTTATTATTACGAGCACATTCTCTCTATTTTTTCAAAAATAGATCTACTTTAATTGTTAGTGGAGATTATCGGAAGTTAGTTATTAGTGTTGGACATTTTTTAATTAGGCAAAGAGAATTGAAAGTCGAACCCCCAACTTCATATACCATCCTAAGATCTTGGCCACTGGGCCAAGACTTCAAGTGTACGAGCACATTCTCCAACTTTGCTTAATTATATCACATTAATTAATGAGATAGCTAAATACAACACGATTCATATATTAATACAACATTGTCGAAATACTAAAAAAGATTATTCAAAGTATTATCAAATATTATCTGAATTATTGATAAAAAAAAAATTAATGAAATTCTATCAGTATTAAACAATCCACTTTAAATCTTGGTAAAATATCATATTAATTTGGTCATAATTTCAAATTTTCATTTAAGTACACTTCTAGACGTTTCAAATAGTTTTTGGTATAAATATCTAACTAAGATATAAAATCATATAAAATAAACTTTTAGACACCATCCGACTTTGATATTTTCAACTTTTATATTTTCGGCTCGGTTCAGAAACTTCTAAACTAGACCCATGCACAGCCGTAAGTGAAACAACAGAAATATTGATTGAACTGTACCAAGCCCACAATCTATTTTTACCTTTCTAGAAAAGCCCACCATTATTTTCGTATTAATTTTAGAGGAAACTAGACTCTACATGTGAAAAGAAACTAATTACACAATTACATACGTGTTAATCGCTTTGCAAATAATATTTAATAATCTTTCAAGTTTGCAAAAACATGTACTGAAACTTTTAATTTTTACAATAATACGTATTTTTGAATTGGAGTTTTAAATTTTGCAAAGGTTCATTTGTAAGCTTTCAAATTTTATAAAAAAATCCTTTTCATATATTTACATGTTCTTTTTTACATAATATAATTAATTAATTAAAATTTTATTAAGATAAAATATTGTTAATAAACAGTTTAACATCACTCCTTATAAAAAAAGTATAATAAAATAAATTAAAACATGTATTTTTTTCCATCCTATTTGCAATCCATCTCTGCGCAACACTGTAAGTAAAAACACAAAACATGTTATTAAAATATACATTAAGATATTACTAAATACCATTAGCAATAATAATGTTATTAAAATATACATAAGGTATACAAAGCAAAAATTTAAATTACAATGCATGTTATTAAGATAGGCATAAAATGTATTTAAATTTCAAAGTAGGCAAAACATATTTATATGGTTTAATTACTTAAAAACCACTCACCTTGAACTTTTTTTTCGTTTATACCCTGACCTAGGAAAAAATTCATTTATATCCTGACGTATGTATTTATGTTTCACCTCTACCCCGAGGCACTAAATTAACCTCTTTTCATTAAAAAAAAAAATTTAAAATAGTTCTTCATTTTTAACCTAAGCTAATTAGAGATTAATTAGAAATGAATTTTTCTTTAAATGAAGGACTATTTTAAACTTTTTTTAGATGAAAAGAGGTTAATTTAGTGCTTCGGGGTAGAGGTGAAACATAAACGCATACGTCAGGGTATAAATGAACTTTTTCCTAGATCAGGGTATAAACGAAAAAAAAATTCAAGGTGGGTGGTTTTTAAGTAATTAAGACTATTTATATACAAAAAAATATTATAATATAAAAATCAGTATACTGAAAATTTGATTGTTCCCTGTCTTTTTATGAAGTTCTTTGTAGTTGAACAATTTTCTTAGCTATGATTGAAAAAGTAACAGCGGAATATTTCTCTGCTTCTACGCTTCATGAGAACAGTTCATGTTCTCCATCAACTTAGCTACAGTAGCATGTCATTTGTGTTGCTTCAACTACGGTTAATTCTTATAATCATAGCTGATTAGTTAATTAGTTAGAACCACTTAGAGTTTGACAAGTGTTAGAGATTAGTTCGAAATATTTGCTTTTGATTACAAAGCTGGAAAAAAAAATCAAAACTAAATGTATATGTTTCTTAAAATTGGAGTTTTTCAGCTTTGATTGAAAGAAAAGACACAATAAACAGAAAAAAGATGAAAATCAAAGATTAATCTTCACTTAGACCTAGGTTTTACTCGAATAGTTGACAATTAAAATAAAAAATGAAATGGGAATGAAAAAGAAGAAGAAAATTACGTATTTCTAGTTAAGAATTTATAGCACGTATGAGCTACAATTTTCTTAAATAAACCACATATTATTGCAATTTTTTTTTTTTGAGATAAAAAGTTCTATTAATTAAAAGCTGATTAATCAGCCAATACATAAAATTTGATAATTGGAGGGACATGCCCCAACTAATTAGATAAACTAAAATAGTCATATGCTACCACATGAGATTTTCTATTAAAACAACATTTATGCATCTCAATTAAGCTAAAGTAGTCATGTGCTATTAAACTGATAATATTACAAAGCAAAGAGTTGTTGTTGAAGACATCCATTACAACCTTTAAAATAAAGGGAATTAGATTAGCTTCGCTCGCCATGATAATACTACCTTTAATCGCACGACTGCTACAGCTAGCAGCTATAACTTCATCGTTAAAGTCTCTGATCACATCTTCTGTGACATATCTCTTCTCTTGAACATTAAAGACATCATCGATATTGACGCAAAACATACCGATATTTGATGAAATCCGTCGTAAGATGGTGGCTCTAATTGTTTTAGAGATCCAAGTCGCTTGCATCGCAAAAAACAATTTCATCTCTAACGATGAAAATAAACTATTCTTAATTTCGATTAGATCAGATCTAATGAAATTAAGATACTAGAATAAAAAATAATTTTTAAATCTAGACCATAAATGGCCAAGAAAGAAATTTTATTCAAAATTAAAGATAAAAACTATGAAAAAAGCTAAAAAGACTGAATATGAGAGATTAGGGAGGTGATTTTAGGCCAAGAATGGCCAAAAACCACCTCCCAAATGACAAAAATAAGAAAACTTACTAGGGTTTGAGAGGTTTCTCAAAGAGAGAGACGGCTAGATTATTTTAGATTGAAAATTGTGTTGATCTCAAAATAATTAATTTAGTCTATATTTTTTAAAATACTTTCAATAAATTGAGTATTTTTCAAAAAGAATCTTTTAATTTTAAGGTTAGGATTAAAATGGAACGGATATTGAGATATAAGTTCATTTTTCCTGAACAAACAATCTAATCAAGATTATGCGCATGTCAAAAAAAATCAAGATTCTTCCCCTGGTTTGGAAATTAGAAAATAATAATCGTAGCTCTAAGCCTTTTTTTATTGACCATTGACTAATATTTTATGAACTTTTAGGATAAAAAGAAGGGAAGGGGTCATTTTTGCCCTTAAAATTTGGAGTTAGGATCAAGCAAGCCCTCAACATGTGGAAAGGTTCAAATATGCTCCCAACGTCTAGAAAAATGAACAAACAGACCCTCCAATTTTGACAACCAGGCCCCCAACATCTCATTTATAAGTCAAAATGGAGGCCTGGTTGTCCACTTATTAAGACGTTGGGGCATATTTGAACGTTTCCGAACATTGAAGGCTTACTTGATTGTAGAGTCAAACTTTAGGGGTATAAATGATCCTTTTTCCTAAAAAGAATGATTATTTATTTAACAGTTATACCATGTCATTATACAACAAATCAATGTCATGTCATATGTACAATAAACTGAATGAGACATTTATAATGTTTGAATTTTTAATAATAAAAAAATATAAAATTAATTTGGTATTTTAATATCGGTAATATTAATTGACTTGTTATAAAATGACGTGGTATAATTATTATTATGTAAAATAATCAATCCGATAAAAAATTACAAACAAAAGGAACTAATGAGTCACGAGTAATGAGTACAACCCCCAATACTTGAGGTTCTCATTGAGGTAAAACTTCTCTTTATTTTATATCAAAAAAAAACCTCTCTTTATTCACTTGGCTTAGTTAAAGTTAACCCTATAAATTATCTAGTCCATACAAAAATTTAGGAACCACTGTTTCAAAAAAAATTAGTACTTATTCTTCCAAAAAGCTTAGGATTGTGTTTTCAATTTTCATTGACTCTCTTATCTCCACTAATACTCACTTGATTTCTTCTTCTCCAATCAAATTGAAATCATTTTGACTATAAAAATATGTTCAAAATGAGTATGGATGAGAGGGTTGAAAGCCAGTAGACTATGTATAGCTATAGCAATAAAAACTACTTTACCTTCTCAATTCTCATCCAACCAATTTTTTATTTTATTTATATTTGGTTTGAAATGACTTATGAGCTGAAATGATTCATTATTAAGTCTCAATGTGTTAATTTCTTCAATTCTTCATTCATTATGGATTTGATTTTACACAATTATTTGAAATGAATAATTCTTTGTTCAACACAGTACTAATATAGTAAGTGGGGCACGTGATTATAATGTTAGTTTTTCTTAAGTTATTCAGTGATTTAAATCAAATGGCAGGCAAAATATGATGAATAATTAAAATACAATATATGAGGTGCCTTACTTGGTATACACTTTGTTTCCAAATATCCCATCACAAAGTGGAACCTATTGTTATAATATATGCATTTACAATACATGCATGCCACGTGTTTTACTATATTAAACTACATATTATTCGATGAGCAGAGTAAAATAGAATGACGAGAGCTACTTAAAGTACCAAATTTTAATCTAAAAGTGGTGAATTAGAGTATGATTAACAAATAAAAATTTCTATGGATAAAAAAAAATTAAAATTTATTTAATAAAAAATAATAAAAAAATTAGGATTTAGAGAAGATGACAAAGAGATTTTAGGATAATTTGGATTTATAAAATAATACTACATCCACTATTCAATCAGAAATTAAAGTTGCACTAAAATTAAATTGATTACAAGTTATATATGGTGTTTTGAAACTCAAACATCTAATTTGGAGTTTTTCTCAAAATTAAACTCCTAATTGGCTAACTCATAATTAACAAAACTAATCAATAACCCAAAAAGTGAAAAAAAATCTAACAATTACAACAAACAATCAGGTTAATAAATTGATCTCCAAAAATTAAATTGGAAAAGTTTGTGAGATTTGTTAACTATTGAATTTTTACTGAATGTTCAAACCTCTCAACAAATGGTTAGTACTCATACTAAGTGGCTCTTGTATGATGTGGCAAACTCTCATTAGCTTCAAAGGAGAATAATCTTGTTACACCTCTTTTTTTTCTTCATCAAATGCAATTCAAAGGACGATCGTTTACTTTTACACGAACAATCATTCACTTTCAATATCATTTTAAATTTTAAAATACTACAAAGTGAACGATCATCCAAAAAGTGGGAGATTGTTCAAACCATTTTAGGAGATCATTTGCAGAATGTTCATTAAGTCGTTAAACATACATAAAGTCAAATAAAAGTATTTGTTGAAGTGAACGGTCGTTTATATGGTCGTTTATGCTCAAAATGACTTGCTTTCACTGAAGAGTTTGCTTGTCAATGAAGAATCACGACTAAAACAAAATGAATGATCGTCCAGAATAGTGAACGGTCATGCACAATGCAGAAATGCCAAAAAGTGCTATTTCTCACACCATGAATCGAAAAACGCTAAACACATAATAAATGTAATTGATTGTATATATCAAAATAGGTTCAAAGAGACATGTGCCTCAACACTATTCTTCTTCTTAATTAAAAGTTTTAAAGTTTGAATTTTAAACATGAAAATATATGTAGAAAATCCACGAGATCGCCTTAAAGACCTTTTATACAAATAATAGAAAAGGTTTGAAGATTTCAAGCTGATGATGTTTGATAACCACTCTGATGCTAAAGTCAGTTGGAATATTTAATAGAAACAATAAATGTAAATGAGTTTTTAGATCTAAAAAAATACTACTCCTCTTATCATTGTCCAAAAGGTATTTATAATGTTCATAGGTTAGAACATGGTCTTTATTATCACGTCCTTGTGCAGTTCGTGTGTATTGGTAGAGTTGCCACGATGTCCATCATTTACACATAATGAAATTGAAGTGTAAATCGTCTCTTATCAGGGTGATATGAAGAGATGCCTTAGTCTCTAACTGGGAGTCCTCATGTGAAGAATGATCTATCAATGTTTTAATTTAAGGAGCACATGTCCTTCACCGCCTCTATTGTTCGCAGTTTTTGCGTTCGAAATGAAACAACTATTAAAGGATAATTATAAATTGAATAACAATTTTAATTATTTAGTTTGTTAGAGTAGTTTACAGCTTTATGTATCTAATCTAAGTCAAATGATTGTTAGCTTATTCTTATCTGTACTCTAGCATAGTTTTAGCTAGTTAGTTTAGAATAGTTGTTGTAGCTGAACACAACTTCTTCATTTGTATTTCTTCCTTATAAAAGGATGTAACTCACAGACTCAATAGACAATCAAGAATTGATTCTCTTATATGGTATCAGTATAATCGATCCATCAAACACAAATATTCCTTCATTATGTCTCTGGAAAATGCCATAATCCCTAACCTTAATGATCCTTCCAAACCCTTCACCCATATCCAAGTTCACAATGCTATCAAGCTCACCTCCACCAACTATGTTGCCTGGAAAACTCAGCTTCAAGCCACCCTTCTTGGATACGACCTCTGGAAGTATGTTGACGGTTCCTTTCCTTCCCCACCACCACTGATCGCTGATGATAATGGTGTATCAACTGAAAATCCTGCTGCTCTCCCATGGTTTCGTCAAGACCGTTTGGTCTTCGGTGCTATCGTTGGCACACTATCTCATGACATTGTTGCTCTTGTTTCACAAACTAGCACAGCAGAAGAAGCATGGAAAGTGCTTGCTACCACTTACGCTAATCCATCCCGAGGCCATTTTAAACAAATAAAAAGCCATCTTAGCCAGATTACCCATTCAACTCAATCAATCACCTCATACATGCAATCAATCAAACAATGTACTGATCGCCTTGCTTCCATGGGCAAACCAATGGATCACGAAGACATCATTGAAAAGGTACTTTCTGGCTTAGACTATGAACAATATAAATCTGTTGTTGACGCAGTAAACGCTCGTGACACTCTCATTACCTTTGAGGAGCTCCATGAAAAACTTATCAACAAAGAGATTACTGCTTCACTTAAGGTTATTCCTTCTAGCTTCCCTGTCACTGTGAATGTTGCTCAGTACCGTAACAAGGCTCCATTTGCTCCTGGTCATTCCCAACAACAAAATTATCAGCCTACACAACCACAAGCTGCTCAGACACCTCGACAACAACGTCCTTATCTTGGTAAATGTCAATGGTGTAGGGAACAAGGTCATTCCCTCAGTCACTGTCCTGCATTCAAGAGTCAATTCCCTACGGTTCACATCCCTACTGCTGTCAATGCCCGTGCTATGCAAAAGGGGTATCAATCTCGAGTTCAAGCTCCACATGCTAATGTTGCTACTGCCATGAACCCTCCCTCGAATGCTTGGCTCCTTGACAGTGGTGCTTCTCACCATGTTACTAATGATCTCTCAAACCTCTCGCTCCATGCTCCCTACGACAGTACTGAAGAACTAATAATTGGTGATGGCTCTTCACTTCCAATCCAAAACACAGGTTCTTTTTCTCTTTCGACTTCTTCTAGAAAATTCACTTTTTCAAATGTCTTGCATGTTCCATCCATTTCTCGCAATATTTTATCTATATCAAAATTTTGTCAAGAAAATAACACTAGTATTGAGTTCTTACCCTCTTTCTTTCGTGTTAAGGAGCTTTCTCAAGGTCACACTCTCCTTCAAGGACCAACTAAAGATGGTGTTTATGAGTGGAGTCCGCATTCGCCTCACGCATTTGTTTCAGTCAAATTACCTGCACATCATTGGCATCATCGTCTAGGTCATCCTTCGTTGTCTGTTCTTAGGATTTTAAATTCTAGTTTTCATTTATCAATTCCGCAATTTACATTGTCCAAATGTAATGCTTGCAACATAAATAAAAGTCATAAAATGCCATTTTCTGTTTCATCTCTTACCTCTCAAAATCCTCTTGAATTAGTATTTTCGGATGTTTGGACTGCTCCAATTTACTCAATTGATGAATATAAATACTATGTCATATTTGTTGATCATTTCACTAAATATACTTGGTTTTACCCACTTAAAAGAAAATCAGAGGTGTTTGATATCTTTGTTAGATTCAAAGCTTTAGTAGAAAATTTTTTTAAATGTAAAATTAAACAATTTTTTAGTGATAATGGTGGTGAATATCAAAAATTAACCCCCTATCTATCAACAAATGGCATCTCCCACCTTACTTCTCCCCCTCACACACCAGAACACAATGGCTATGCCGAACGTCGACACCGTCACATTGTTGAAACCGGGTTATCATTACTCACTCATGCTAAATTACCTCTCACCTTTTGGTCAAATGCTTTATCCACTGCAACCTATTTGATAAATCGTTTACCCACTCCCACTCTTAACAATCTCTCACCTTATCACAAGTTATTTGGTCTTGCTCCAAATTATCAAAAGCTTAAAAATTTTGGGTGCCTTTGTTATCCTTGGCTACGGCCTTATTCCTCGCACAAACTTGATCCTAAGTCTCTTCCTTGTGTATTCATAGGCTATTCCTCATCTCAAAGTTCGTATCACTGTCTTCATCCATCTACAAATCGCATATACACATCAAGACATGTGAAATTTGTAGAAGATGTTTTTCCTTTTGTTGACTTGTGCAGGATTGTTGAGCCATCCAGATCATCTTCTGTCGACGAATGAACTGTGCTTAATGTTCCTATTTTGCCCACTGTGCAGCCCCATGTTGAGGCCCCTTCTGCTCCCTCACAATCTGTTTCCGTTAATACTACACCTCTCGCTCGTCCCTTACGAACCGTAGTTACCAGGCTACAAAACAACATCCAAAAGCCCAACCCCAAATATGCAAACACCACCACTCTCAACCCCTCTCCATCTGAACCACAAAATATTACTCAAGCTCTTAAAAACCCTCAATGGAGGGCTGCCATGACAGAGGAATACCAGGCTCTCACTCGAAATCAAACATGGGAACTTGTACCTCCTCACCCATCACAAAACATTGTTGGCAACAAATGGGTTTATCGAATTAAATACAAATCTTCTGGTGCTATTGAACGTTACAAAGCTCGACTTGTAGCAAAGGGTTTTCATCAGCGGCCCGGTATTGATTTCACAGAAACGTTCAGCCCCGTTATTAAGCCGACTACTATTCGTTTAATATTGTCACTAGCAGTGACTCGTGGTTGGTCCATCAGACAACTTGATATCAATAATGCGTTCCTTCAAGGCTCTCTTCAAGAGGATGTATATATGTCTCAACCACCTGGTTTCTTGGACAAAGATCATCCCACTCATGTATGTAAGCTACGTAAAGCAATCTACGGCCTTAAACAAGCCCCACGAGCTTGGTACAATGAGCTTCGGTCTTTTCTCCTTTCCTTTGGATTCACAAACTCGATTGCTGACACTTCGTTGTTCTTGTATCATAGGCATGGTCAGACATTTTACTTGCTTGTTTATGTTGATGATATAATTGTTACTGGTCCTTCGCCAAATGCTTTGCAGGAGCTTATTCATTCACTGGCCTCACGGTTTTCCTTGAAAGATTTGGGTCCATTGTCATACTTTCTTGGGGTTGAAGTTGTCCCACATGCTCATGGTTTGTTTCTCAGTCAAAAGAAATATATTGGCGATCTCCTGACTCGTGCTAATATGGCTCTTGCTAAATCAGTTTCAACGCCAATGATAGTTCATCCTCAACTCACTGTCACTGCTGGTAATGTCTTGTCGAATCCCACTGAATATCGAGCCTTGGTTGGAAGCTTATTCTTATCTGTACTCTAGCATAGTTTTAGCTAGTTAGTTTAGAATAGTTGTTGTAGCTGAACACAACTTCTTCATTTGTATTTCTTCCTTATAAAAGGATGTAACTCACAGACTCAATAGACAATCAAGAATTGATTCTCTTATAACAACATTGTTGGCAGTTTCTAAGAAGGAACATCGCCATTTGTTTATTCGGAAGGAGCACCGTCGTTCGTTTGGTGTGTCAAGGTGGTAGCGGTCTTGGTGGTCGATAGAGACGAAGAGAATAGGAAAAGGGAAACAAAAAAATGGGGAGTAGCATTGAAGAAGAAGATTAAATAAAAAAATATAAATAGACATCTAAATTTTATTTAAAAACTAATATGATATTTAAAATTTTAAAATTATAAAGACGATAATTGATATTTAAAAATGATTAAATGTCAGCTTGAACTTTGAAGAATAAAATATTCATTAATTAGAGTGTGCGTTTTACTCTGGGGGTGGACTAGGAAAGGAGGGATTCGAGATGAAATGCAAAATTTTGGATTTTTTTGAAATGATTTCATAAAACCGGCCTTTTTGATACTTCAGAGAACTTAAGGGGTGAATGGATCCTTACTAAATTCTTTAGCGGTGAATAAGGACCCACAGTAGAGAAGTAGGCTGGCTAGGTAGAAAAGACAAGGAAGCAATTAGTTGGAGCACGTGAGGACCACGACTGCCTGTGATGACTGTGATTAGTGATAGTATGTGATTATGTATGTATTTTACTTTTCTTTTTCTGAAATTATATGTATTTTACTTATTTTGGCTGACACTATACTCCTGGGACTCTCTAATCTTTAGACTCCATTGCTGCGCCCACTTCCACTCTCTATCAACTTTAAACCTTGACTTTGTGGCCCCAAAACTCTAAAATATTACAAAACTCACCTGTGTATCACCCACTTTAAAATCTACAGGTACACATAGTTTTATCTTTAAAACAATTAAATTAAAGAGCTGTTTACCGATTTATCTCAAAAGGGAAAAATAGTTACTCCTTCCGTTTTTTAGTTGTTTATTTAACAAAATATATTTATTTATAATTAATTATTCATTTAAAATTTTAATATAATTTTAACTATTATTTTCTTAATTTATGCATTCCTAATAAATGACTTTATATTTCAATTTAAAAAATATTTATTAACTAATAGAATTATATTAGTATTTCTCTTTATAAGTTAAGACAAAAAGAGCATTATCTTGATATGTATAATATTGGCAAAATGGACAACTAAAAAAACGGAGGAAGTATTTTCTTATCTTAAAATATAATTTTTTTGTAAAATATACTAAATTTTTTTAGATTTATATTTTTAGTCTCGATTCTAAAATAAATATTCCGTTATCATGTAAATATCATCATACTATCATCTCGTTGTCATAATTTTTTTAATTTTTTTTATATAGATATCATATTATCATATACTATTATCATAATTTTATCATTTTATTATCATAAACCTTATCACTCTATTATCTTTACATTATCATCTCGTTATCATAATTTTTCTGTACATTTTTTTCATATATGTATCATATTATCATATTATTATCATAAACTTATCCTTTATTATCATAAAAATATTATCATACTATTATCATTTATCATATTTCATATAATCATATAATGTTATGTTACCGATATGATAATACAATGGTATTCATATGATAATCAGACATTTAATAAAAAAAATTGTTTCTCTCTATAGTGTTATGATACTGACATGATAATACAATGATACGCATATGAAAATCAGAAGCTTTTTTTTGCAAAAATCATTTTTAATGCAGATTTTTAGATCTAATATTGAGAAAAATCAAGAGTAATTTATTTAGATCTGAAAGTTAAACTAAATCGTGTTAATCACCATGAGTTGAGAAAAGAGCTAAAATCAAATATGAAAAAACGGCGGAGCAACGACAAAATGATGGCGGAGCAACGGTGGAGCGATGAATTAACGACGAATAAGAGAATAAAAATGGAGAAGAAATAAAGAAGAAGAAGAAGAAGAAGAAGAAGAAGAAGAAGAAGAAGAAGAAGAAGAAGAAGAAGAAGAAGAAGAAGAAGAAGAAGAAGAAGAAAAAGAAAATGAAAAAAAGGCGAAAAAAAAAACAAAAAAGAAGAAAAAAAGGTAATTGAGAAGAGAGATAGAGATAGAAAAAAAAAGACAGTTGTCACTTAAGAGTAAAAAAATATAGTTAAAGTAAAATAATAATAAAAGGTTGGTTTAATTATATTATAATATAAATAAGTGTGAGAGTAAAAAAAAAGACATTAAAATGATGAGGTATTTTCTTTATCTTTTTCTTATTGAGTTATGAAATTATATTATTTTTAAAAATAGAGTATTTATTCTAATTTTTTCTAAATTAAATATTTAGAACTTTTAGTAAATGATATTAGAAGCGCAAATTAGTGTAAAAATGATAAATTTGTATGTGATTATCCCTTTTGTTATCACGACAAAACTTGCTTTGATAAAAATAAAAGTTATATAAACAATTTTTCAACACAATGAGTAAACTATTTTTAAAAAAGGATAGTGAGAGCTGTAAAAATATAGTAATCAAATATTGGAGAAGTAAATAATTCATAAAAGGATAAACTCATAGAGAATAGATAAATTCAAAATTAAAAAAAAACAATAATACATTTAATTATATGATAGAATCAATTAATTTATGCGATTTTAAATTGATATTTTATCAAAATAAAGAATTGTGTGCATACTACACTGTACAATATTAATACTTAATGTTTTATTGTACTTCGTTTCAACAAAATTTTCCATCTTGTCATTATCACACAGTTCAAAAAACACAATTATTATAATTGATTTTATAAATTTTTCTATCATTTTTTAATGTAGTCTCCTCTTACAATTTTGTTTATAAGTTTGAGTAATAAATATTAATTTATTAGCGAATTTTTAAATAAAATTAATATAAGAATAATGAATTTAAAAGTTGTTATTTTTTTTAAAAGTACAAGAATTTAAAATAAAAAAGTTTCTAAAAATAAACAACTCTATAAGAATATATAGTATATATAATTAATGGTTATTCGTTAATATTTTTAATTTCCATTCTAGCGGTAGAAGTCTCGTCTTAGCTTTAACAAGTCCAGGATTTGAACCTTGCCATATGCGATTTCTATTAACTTTTGAGTTGAGATATGTAAATTTAAATCAAATTGGATTGAATTTAACAATTAATATCTTCGGTTTAACAAATTGTGGCTAAGTTTTGAAGAAATTCAACCGTTTTTGTTCTTTATATATAGAGATATTTAGACTTAATCATTTAAAACTCTCTTACATTTAGCTCCTTTTGCAATTACACCCTAATGTAGGATTTTTTGCAATTTTATTGTAATTTATTTTTTTGTTGTATCTCAAAATATTAAATTGACCTTTTTTCATTTTGAAAAAAATAAAATAATCTTTTATTTTTAACCTATATTTCAATTAGATCCTAATTTTATTCATAATATATAAAAATGAATAGTTATTGTAATTTTTTTAATTAAAAAGATATTAATTTAATGATTTGCCATACAATTGAAATATAAAAACCTGAACTAGAGTAAAATCAAAAAAATTCTTATATTAGAGTGTAATTGCAAAAGAGATTAAAGGTGAGAGGATTTTGAGTAATTAAGCCTGGATATTTATATTAAGCTGAACTTAAAAATTGATTTGGATTTCTGGTTATTCCGATTGAACCGGCCGATCAAGTTGGTATTTGACAAGCATGTATGTTGGTATCAAAAGCAGTAGTAGACTGTATACTAAAGTCTAATATGCATTTGCGGCGTCAGTAGTATCATTAGCTCTCATCACTTGTAAAAAGAAATGTAAAGTAAAAGTAAAAAGTAAAGAGAAAGATTTATTGACAGCCTTCAAAGATGCATCAAAATGCGAGCTTGCAGAAATTGATAGATAAATCCAGTCTGAGTGTTGTCAGCAGAATTTACTAGCGGGAACATATCATCTCCATCAAATCACTTATCTCACCTATATTTACTTCAAAAGAAAGAAAATGGGTGATTTATATTCTTAAAGTTTGACTGTAGGATCAATTGATCCTCTAACATCTAAAAAAATTCAAATATACTGCTAATATTTAACTCCCTCCGTCTCAATAGAGTTGTCCACTTTGAGAAATTTTTTTGTCCCAAAATACTTGTCCACTTTCAAAAAGTAACTAACTTTTACACTCAATTTTCCTATATCACCCCTATTTAAAATTTACTAATGGGTAAATTGAAAGTGGACCCTATATTAAATAGGGGTATGACAAGAAAAGTAAGGAAAATTTTGCAAAACCCATGAACAAAAATTGCTTTTCTTAAACTATGTGATAAAGATAAAGTGGACAACTCTATTGGGACGGAGGGAGTAAAAGTGAACAATTAGACTCCAATTTTGATTCATATATGAGATATTGGGGGTCTGGTTGTCAAAATCGAAGAGTCTGACTGTTCGCTTTTTAGCACGTTAAAGACATATTTAAACCTTTTCGGATATTGAGGACTTACTTAATTTTCGAGTCAAACTTTAGAGGCATAAGGGCATCTCCAACCCAAAACCCATTTTTAAGTTTCAATTTACCCACTTTTGGGTTTGCTATAGTGTTTTTACGGCTAATAATCACCCATGGCCCCTCAACTTTGGGGGTACGGGCGCTAAACCCCCTGATGTTTAAAAACAGGCGCTAAACCCCCTAAGCTTTGTGTCGGCGCTCACAAAAGCCCTTTTGGACGAAATATGACCAAAATACCCCTGGCGCCGTTTTTTCAGTCAACTGACATTTTAAAAAAAAAATCTGACACTGTCATATCATCTGACACGTCAGAAATATACCTTAAAAATTTCAAACACCTAAAATACCCTCAATTTAATTTAGAAAAAGACAAAATAAATAAATCAACCCAATCTAAATTAAAAGATGAACCCAACACCCGACCGGACCATCCCCACCCGACCACCCGACCACCACCGGAAAATTTTCCGGTCATCTTCTCTATTGAAGATGACCGGAAAATTTTTCCGGCCATCTTCCGAATCTGTTCCTCAAGAACAGATCCGTCGCGAATCTGTTCTTGAGGAACAGATCCGGCGATCTGTTCCTCAAGAGGAACAGATCTGCTGATCCGTTTCTTTTGGTGACCGGAAAATTTTCCGGTCATCATTCACTCGGAGAAGATGACCGGAAAATTTTCCGGTGGTGGTCGGGTGGCGGCGATGGTTAGATCAGTGATGGGTTGGTTTTGAATGGGTGGTTGGGTTTTGAATGAGTGGTTGAGTTTTTTTATTTTATCAGATATTATATTTAGGGGTGTTTTGGGTATTTTTATTTTTTTTTGTCTTTTGATGACGTGTCAACTGACACTTGGTGCTGTCAATTTTTTTTTTCTGTTTTAAAAGACAGCCGCCAAACAAAAGACGGCGCCGGGGGTATTTTCGTCCAAAAGGGCTTTTGTGAGCGCCGACACAAAGTTTAGGGGGTTTAGCGCCCGTTTTTAAACATCAGGGGGTTTAGCGCCTGTACCCCCAAAGTTAAGGGGCCATGGGTGATTATTAGCCTGTTTTTACTCTAACCCATTACCCCATTTTTCACACCAAAAGAATATTTTTTATATATTCTCTTTTATATTTAATACTACTACATTTAACCATTTACCATTTCACATCTATATTTATATTTTAAACACACACATCCTCATCTATTTATTTATTTAATAATGCTTAAATAATATTAAATTAAATATAATTTTTTTAATATTATTTAATGTCCAATTATAAAAAGTCAAACAAATAATAATTAAAATTGAAACAATAAAATTAAAATTATAATAACACATTATATTTAAATGCCACCGCAACAAGATAATTGTAGCCAATATTTTCATGATATTGGTGGATCGCGGGGAAATTTACCAGATTATTAATTAAATAATTTTAATTTTAATGTTTAATGTTGTTTATTAACTATTATTTTAATTTTTGTTCAAGGATTAGTTTAATTATAATATTTATCTACTCGCTTTAATGTTTAATGTAATATAATGTTTATGTTTAATGTAACGTAATTTTTATGTTTAAATAAAAAATATGTTGTTTAAATTTTATGTATTTAATTTAAATAATTTATTTTATTTTTACCAATAAAAATAATTTGAATTATATTATTAAAAATTTAATTGGTATTTAATGAAAAGTTGGACCAAAACGAATATTTACAAAGTTCGTTATATAAATTGTAATTAAAAAGTAAATATCCAATTAACCAAAAAATGGGTTTGTGTGAATAGTGCATACCAAGAAGTGGGTTGCTACTATTCACAAACAAAGAAATGAGGTGGAAAGTAGGTATGGGTTGGAGTTGAAAAACAAGAACCAAACCCAAAAATAGGTATGGGTTGGAGATGGTCTAAATAACTATTTTTCCTTAAAAGAAACATGAAATATAGACCTACTAATGATGGTCTACTAAAGACCTAATGTTTTAAAAAAACACGACCTATTCTAAAAACAAAACCTGATCTTTTATCCTTTTTTCAAACATACTCTAACGTTGAAAATCAGTCAATTTTATCATATTTTGTATTTTTTTTCATTTCAATTGTAACTTAAAGCATATAATTGATCTTTTTATTTTCTAAATTTTTTTAAAAATATCTAAATTGACTCTTTTTGCATTATATTAACTTTTTATATTAAATTGACCATTTTTAAAGAACTTTTTTGATCTTTTACCAAATAAATAAAGGTAAATTTTATACTTTAAGGTACAATTAAAATGAAAAAAAATAGAGTAGAATTGATTTTCAACGTCATGGTAGACTTGAAAAGGGGATGAAAGGTCGGAATTTTTTTAAGACATTAAGCCTCTGTTAAATTGTATTTAAAGTTTCAGTCATCAATTTAAAAAAAAACATATAAAACGGCATTAAAAATAGGATATACCTTTTTAAATAAGAAGGAAATGGTGAATAATTATAAAGTACAAATTTTATTTTATAAGTTATTTAGTTGAACATAAATTTAATAATGTAATTTAATAGAAAAGATAAACACGAAAGATTATAGACAATTATTGCATTTATTTTTGTTAATAATTCAATTAAAAAAATTTAATTATTATTGTTATCAACAACATGACTAATTTAATTTAGTTGACTACACTAATTTAATTAAGAATTTTTTAGATATTTTTTAAACAAAATATTATTTAATTAATTATTTTTTAAAACTGAAAACAAATTTATAATTTGAAATGTCTAAAATAAAAAGCAAAATTAATAAAAATATTTCTATACTCGGTTATACGTTCACGACTTGTAAATTGTATAATTTGGGCAGCAGAATGGGGAGTTGCGTTACAACTCAGCACTGTGTGCATATGCAATGAACCTGCTTCCAATTTCCAAGAATTCTCTTGACGATAGCGTAGTTGTGATTGCGGAAATTTTTGAACAATCTGCCATTTTGTTTAACTTCTGCTAAGCAAACTTAATTATAACTAAATTCCTTGAAATTGGATAAAGAAAGCGGTCAGGATGAGTTCATGAATCCAAAAATTGGACAACTATCTTTTTAAATTCTAAAAATTCGTAGATAAATTATGTCTATATTAACATCATATTATTGATTTATAAGAAAAAAACATCAGATTAATGAAATACTAATTTTTTTACTGATATAATAATTATTTAAAATATATCAATTACATTTACTATCTTATTTTTGCATTCTATCATTATTTAGTAATTCTCATAAAATTATAATTCGTTACAAAAATACATAAAATTGCAATTTCAATATTATATCGTGAATTTATTTACAACTAATTCATAAAATGAAACATCGTATTTTATAGGCGGAGGCCGAATATCTTGCAATATAAGATACTCGTAGCCTCTTCAGCTAAAAATTTATAAAATTGTATAACGGTCACATAATTAAAAAAAGAAAATACGATGAATTAAATAGTCAACTTTACCAGGACGTGATAGAATTATAGTTTTATATAAAGAGCATGCATTTATTTACAGTTAATAATAAAAAATATAATTAATTTTGTATGCCGATATTGAATGAATATAATTTATTTTATTTTTACTTATTAAATAGAAATAAGATTATCAATAAAAAAGGGTGTGTTATTTCGTCATTATGAGAGGGAAAATGGTCATTTATACAGTTTGTTTACATGATTAAGTGAGCCTCCTAACGTCCTGAAAAGTTAAATATGCCTCTGACATCTTAAAAAGTGAATAAACATGTCTCGATTTTGGCTTAAATGAGGTGTTGGTGGCTTGATTGTTAAAATTAGAAGTTTGGTTGTTCACTTTTTAAAATGTTAAGAGCATATTTGAATCTTTATGAATGTTATCTTCGAGTCAAATATTAAAAGTATAAATGATCCTTTTTTTCTTATGAGAAAATTGATAGACGTTTATAAAAGGACATTGAGTTGGAATGATTAATCCATCACAACTACCAGAATTCTAAGTTCAGCTAATTGTTCTTTCATGATTTCCATAAATAAGTTGCTCTATCTTTCCATTGGTAGCCAGTTTTGTACTCGATCCATTTCATTTGGTAAAAAGCTTCACACCCAACATTTCTACATTCATCTCAAATTTCTACATCATCTCTCTTATTTTTTTGATATTTATACTCTTTTAGTGCCAAAAAGTTAAAAAGTTAATTAGTGATAGTTAATTGGTGATGATACTTTTAAATTGTCTTTTAATTTTGTCGAGATAAATTATTCTAATTTAATAATTTATAAAAACCAAAGGCATTATATAGACAATTTATAAAAATAAATTGACTATAGATATTGTTTAAGAGATTCTTACATGCATAAACATCAAAAATTGAACATACAATCTATTCAGAAAAAAATTAACCGTCTTTTGAATAATTAAAAAAACTATCTCAAACCCGATTAAATTAATTCATCTTCATTTATTTGGGAGGTGCAAATTTCTCATTTTGACCATAAATCTCCACCCAATCCTTTCAAACTTAATTTTTTTATTTCATAGTTTTGTTGCTATCAATTTGAAATAAAAAAATTGCCCTTTACCAATTCAAAGTGTTTTTGAGTGTTTTGTTTTAGTTTTGATTAAATCTAATCTAATTTAAGAATAGTGTTTTTTTGTCATTTCCAAGATGGAGTTGTAGAATTTTTCTTTTCAAGCAAATTTGATCTAAAAAAGGCATAATTAAATATAAAAAAATATCCAAAACTTAGTGTGTATTTACAATATAGAATATTTTAATATTTTTATAATATTATCACAATTTGACAATTTTATTACTTCTATCTTTCATCTTTTCAAATTGTGATATTATTATAAAATTGTCAAATTGTGATTATCTTTTCAATTAATTTAGATTATACTAATAAAATTTGCTTGAAACCGGTGTTCTAAAAACCAAATCAGTGGTGGAACCGGCGAGACACTGGTTCTCGGTTCAACCGGTTTAATGACTGGTTTGATAAATTTTGAAAAGAAATAATTCACCGGTTTTTTACCAGTCCGACATTCGGTTCACCTGTCCAACACCTGATATTTTACCAGTTTGATATGATTCAATCCGGTCCAACCCGGTTTGATGAAAATATTTGATTGTTTTTATGGTTTTAGACTGAATCACTGGCCGATTCTCGATTTAATCGGTTCGACCAGACGTTCCGGTTTTCAAAATACTGCTTAAAACTTTAAAACACACTATTCTTAAATTAGTATAATCTTTTCACTCAATAGAATACATGTTTGTTTTATTCGCTTTTTTTATCATTTTTAACTTCAACCATAAAAAGTTGGAGAATTTGGCATTAGATTTTAACGATTGTTTTTATTTTTTCAAAGTCGAAGTTAAATTCTAAATTTTTGAAAAATGAGTTTTGTGATTACAGAGTTAGTATATAAATTGAACTTAAAATTGAGACAATTAAACTGATTAGACAAAATAGATAAAATTGCAACGCAAAAATAAAATTGTAATATAAAAATTAAAAAAATTAGTTTAAATTGTAAGTATGTGCAAATTTGATGGAAAAAGTTATTTAGCAAAGTAATTGTTAATTACTCAAAAGGTACATATTCTTTTATGAAGTATACTTTTTTTTTTGATAATTTTTATGAAGTATACTTTTCCATAGGAAATGCCAAAAAGACAAGTTACCCATTAACTTTAGTGGACCCAACCTCAAACTTGGTACACTTTAAATCACTAAAATAATTTAAACATTTTTTTGATAAATAGGGGAGGGAAGCGTTGGTGCGAAAAACTGAATCTACAACTTAACAGAATGTTACTTAGGACTTATATTATTTTAATTATAACCCATTGGTAAGTTAAATTAAACATTAAAAATACTAAAGTGTGTCTACATCAATCTGATTTTTTATTAATAAATATCAAGATTACAGTTGAGCCTCTTTGAATCAAAAGTTTTGGATAAATCAGTAAATAAACTTAAAATGGACATTAATTAAAAAAATTTCAAACTTTTATTATGCGTTTTGTCAAATGAATAATAATTTTAATAGCTAGAAAAGAAACAAAAAGAGAAGCCCGTAGCTGGAATGAGCATGTGATGGTCGAATCTCATGCAGAAAAAACTTTTACAAACAGTTTAGTGGCACCTATAATGGCCATAAGAATTAAGAAGGTAGGTGTATGATTAAGTTTGAATTTGAATAATCACCACAACATTCGACATCCTACTTTCTTCACAAAAAGGGCATGGCATGTGCTCATATTTTTGGCTAATTTATATTTTGAGCCCACTCTTGAAATTCCATTATATACAGCTTTTTACTAGCTCAAATTTGTCAGCACCCAGAACCAGAATTTGTTATTCTTCATTGTCATTATATACATCTCCATTTCTTTCTGTTTCCATCAGTGGCTTCTTTCTAAAATACTCATCATTCCATAACAAGAATTTGCACCAAATAATTAAGATCTCATGTTAATTTTTAATTCGGTGACGAAATCAGAGAATGGAAAAATTTTGAGACGGAAAAAATAAATAAGTGTTATTATGATTGAATAAAAATATATAAAAAAAATAAAACGTTCGTCTGACCATTAATTCAGGCGGTTTCTGCCAATGATGGGGTTGCCTAACTATATGCAACCTCAAAAAAAATAATGTATAGTTCCATACTGATAGAAAGAAAATAATAGAGCAGTTAATGATCACAAGTTTCAACTTGGTTTCTGCAATCGTTACTGAAAAAACAGAAAATTTAATTTACATTCATAAATGGACTGTTTGAACATTTTTTAGAACAACCACACCCATAACCAATTTAAATTAAATATGTATATTTTTGTACAGAGTCACATATGCATAACAGAAAATGCTCTTACCTCTAAAGCGAATCTAAAATATATGGATCTAATCAATAAAATAATAATATAGAAAATATATTTTTTAATACTACAAATTTTTCATTGTTTAACCATCATTATTTTCTAATATTGACACGGGCATAGTAAGAATTTCTGTATAACATAATCATTTGTAAGTGATGTACTATAGCTAGGCTCCTTCTGCAGAAGGGCCCACTTGAAAATTTTGAAACGGAAATTGCAAGGATTTTTACCTTATTATTGAACTATTATTAGCATAGTGGTGCGAATATTAATGGATGGTGTGGTCTTCTATATGTTATTTTTCTAACTAGAAAGTGAAAAATACTGTAAAATTACTCCACATTTTAATTGAAAAAATAACCAACTTGACGAAAATTTAAAGTTTCGTCGTCGACTCTGTATATGCCAAATCCATAATGCAGGTTTACGAGATTATAAATTATAATAACAGTAATGTTGTACTCGGTTAATTTTTAAAATATTGACAGTGGACTGTCATAACTTTTAATTTACACAAGGTAATATTGTCATTTGCCACTCCAATCTGATTCATATCATTATCATTTCACATCAGAAATACCAGAGATTCTGATCTTAGAGCATCTCCAATGCAGTGCTAAAATGATGTGTTAATGCTATAATTTAGCATTTAATATTAAAATGCATCTCCAATGCAGTGCTATAGTCTGTGCTAAATTTAGCATATGCTATATCACATGCTAAATTTAGCACAGACTATGGCATATGCTAAAATACAACAACCAATAACAATTCACTATTAATTACAATTTTACCACGGTCATTTTTTGCATTTATTATTTTAACCTACTTTTTTTATTTTATTTTTACTTTTTTCATTTTAAATTTTGTGCTTCTATTTAATTTTATAACATCAATTTGATTTTTTAATAGTAGACCATACATCAATATAATAAAAAAATTAAATAATTTATTTTTATATAATTCATCGATTTTTTAATTATATCTTTTGAAAAGCACACTATTAAATTAAAAAAAATTATTACATAAATTTTAGTTTAAAATATTTAATTAAAAAAATTATTAAATAATTAGCAATTAATAAAATTAAGAGATAATTATCTTAATAAATAATTATAACATTTCTTTTTAACTTTGTGCATTGGAGTAAAATTTGAAATGCTATGCTATCTATAGCATTTTACCACTTTTTCATGCTAAATTTAGCATAAAAAGTAGCATCCCATTGGAGATGCTCTTAAGATGCCAAATATATACATATCAAAATGTACTATCACAAAAGACATGTTTCCTCCACCAAGTCAGTCCACTTCAGCAAATTATTTTGTTATAGCCCACATCCCTAATCCTTTCAACATAATTTTTATTCAATTACAAAAAAAATCCTTTTTTTTTTCTTCATTTCTCCTTTATATTAGTGCATGATTTTAGGTGGATTAGATGTAGATAGCACAACTACCTTGACTGCCTAGGCAAACAAACTTTTGGGTCCATATTCCAATCATTTCCCAAATCTCTTAACCACATTTTAGCTAAATTACTTGAACTTTTAAATACAATTAACAATTATAGTACTATAGCACATGTATTAATATTATTATAGATTTAACGAACATGGTTTCAATTTTCAAAATCTGTACTTTAACATAGTAAATATTATTTATATATGACACATTTTGGAAAATTATTTTAAAATAAGAACAAGGGTACAATAATTTTCACAAAATTCTACAGCTTATCTGTAGATTATACTTTCACCACCACCAACAAAGTACAAAAGGGTATATAGAGAGAGAAAGTAAAAAAAAAAGAGGAGAGAGAGAGAGAGGATTGATTTGATGATGGGCAGATTATCACCCACTCAAATATTTCTCATCTTGAAATTCCAATTTTACCCCTGGTCCCCTTTTCTTTTTACATAACAGTACATGCATTGGGGTTTTCGTCGCTAAACATCTGAGGAGGATAAGCATACAACTCCATAGCATACCTTGGTGGATAATTGTATTGATATTCCATTCTCTTCAGTTCCATAATTTTAACTTCTTCCGTTTGTGCATCTTCTGGTTTCGCTTCCCCTTGAGCGGCGCCACCGTCTCCACCGCCGCCGCCGTCTTTCTTTTCTTTGTTATCTTCATTTTCGCCACCTTTTTTGTCTTTGTCAGCTTCTTGGTCTTCTTTTTTCTCTTCTTTGGATTCTTTACCCTTCTCTTCTCCGTCACCTTTTTTCTCGGCTGGTTCTTGTTTTACTATCTCTGCATGTTTGCCGGTTCTTTTGTATACGTAATCTACCAATTTCGGAGGCTCAAACACTCCTTTTACGGTTACTTGTGAGGCTTTTAGATCCGGTTCAGCTGATTCCACACCTGATTAAACCAAAAATGGAATTTTTATCAGATTTTTATCTATTTAATGCAATAATTTTCAAGAATTAAGATGTTGGTAGGGTTTGGTGGGGAATATATATGTAATTAAAGGATGAAAAATCTATTGAATTGTGTAATTAAGACTTTAATTGGACCAGATCGAATGAAATGTCAATGAAAGATAATTAAAATATACGAAAGGGAATAAAATCTTCCAATTATAAAAGATTTAAAAAGGTGGTGATGACAATAACTTAATTCCCTTTCAAAGAAAAAAAAAAGGTAAAAAAAACGTGAATCACCAACAAATCTAACAAAAAATTAGAGAAGAAAATTTGCATGAACTAAAAATAGGGCAAGAGAACCTAAAAAATATCAAGAAAAAGATCACACCTTTCATTCTCAGTATCCGTTTCTTGATTTCCATTGCACAAGCTTCACAATGCATGTATACCCTTAACACTACAATTATCACCGCCGGAGGCTGCAAAATTCAAGAAAATTAACTCCTTTAATAAAATAAAGACAAATTTTTAAAAAGTTAAAAAAGAAAAAGAAAAATTAATAAAGAAACCTCCTCTTTCTTCTCCTCTGGTTTAGGTTTCTCTTTCTCTTCAGCCGCTTTCTTCTCCTCCTCAGACGGTGGTTTTGGGATCGGAGAAATAAGCTCAACTTGCCGGTGGCTCTTTCTCTGAACTCTAGCTAAAACCTTAAGCGGATCTGCTTTTTCTCCCTTAACCACCACCTTACTCGTCTTGCAATCAGTTATAACATCTTCAACACCTGAAAACAATTCAAGAATCAAATCATTACAATGAATGAATCAAGAAATCAAATCAATAAATGAACAAAACAAGTTAAACTAACCATCAAAACCCTTGAGACAACGACGAACTTTGCGAGCACAGCCCTCGCAATGCATGTAAACTTTCAATACGATTTCTTGCGGCGGCGGAGGCGGTTCATCCTTGGTTTCTTTAGCCTCATCTGGTTTTTTGTCTTCTTTTTTTTCTTCATCCGGTGGTTTACTATCAGCAGCTGGTTTTTTTTCCTCTTCTTTCTTTTCACCTTTGTCACCTTCCGCTGGTTTTTTCGGCTCCTCTGGTTTCTGTTCTTCTGCAGCTGGTTTCTTTTCCTCCTATAAACAAAAACCAAGAACGCCCGAATTCAGAAATCAAGAAACCAAAACGTTAGAAATGAAAATATTTAAAGAATTCATTCAAGAATATTCGAGACCTCTCCCATTAAGCTTCAGAAATGAAAAGTCTAGACTAGAGCAGAAAAGACTTGGTGGAGATAAGCAACTGTGCAGCAACTTGGCTCTGTATTTAGTTATGTGTGTATAGAGAGGCTTTGGCTGTTTTTATCTTCTATTTAATTTCATGATTCTGAAATAGAAAAAAGAAATTCATTTCGCAATTCTATAAGTTTAAAGTGAAGAGTGACGACATCAGATCTGAGGCTTAACTCGGGAATAAATAACTCAATATTTTTTCAATTAAAATTAATAATTGTAATAATATTTAAATCAAATTATTATAACACTCCTCACATTTGACGAAATTCACAATTTAGTCCCTACTATTAAAAAATCAAATGATTGGCCTCTCACTTTTGTTTCTGTCAACGATTTAGTCATTCCGTCAATTTTTTGTGTTAATTAACGAAATCAACGAAACTATATAATCTCTCACTTTTGTTTTTTTAACGATTTGATCTCTCACTTTTGTTTTTATCAACGATTTCGTCCCTCATATTTAAAAATTAATTTGCTCCTAAATTCTTTAACTTCGTTGACTCAAAAATGGACTGCGGGACTAAACTGTTGACGGAAATAAAAGTGAAGGGTCATACATCTAATTTTTAAACAGAAGAGACTTAAATGTAAATTATGTCAAATATGAGGGGGTTTTATAGCGTCAATTCGGATTTTAAATTTGTATCTACATATTATATAAGTATCTTTATTTTTTTTAGTTAATCAAATTTTAAATTTATATTTTAAAATCAAATTAAATTATCATAAATTTTTGTATTCAATTAAATTTCATTTTCATTTAATATAGATTAAATAATTTAAATTTGTATATTTTCAACGCATGATTTATTTAATTTTGAAAAATAAATTTTAAAATAATTTTGACTGATATATTTTATTTATTTTATTCAAAATAAAAATCTTAAAATTAAATCAATTAAAAAATTAAAATGTAATTTTTGTAGTTTTGATAGGTAAATTCGAAAGTCAGAGTTAACTTTATTCTTTTTAGTGATGAGGATGAAAGATTACGTGGCTTTTTATAAGGGGCACGTGCAATGCAGGAAAGAGCTGCTTAAGACAAATGGTGGCCGGAGGTTACATGCTCTTTCAGGCTTTTGTTTTTGGACCATTTTTTAATTTTTGTTTAAAGTTAAAAAAAGTGATAAAAATAAATTTCACTATGTGGTCCTATCTGTCATCATCGTCGTCCTCCAACTCATCCCATTACCGCTATTTTTAGATTGGCAGAGATAGAAAATCTGTTCTCTAAATTTGTTGCCTTTTGGTAATAAAATCAAAAGGAAAATGGAAGTATCTATAAGCTGTTACAATTTTGATTCTCAGTTTCGAAAAATACTACAAATAAACATTAGCAGACAGATTAAGATTAGAGGTGTGACCAAAGAATTATAACTCAAATATTATAAACGCTGAACACCAAATTGCTAAGTTGTAATTTTAAATTTTTTCACAAATATTTTTTTTCTTTTCAATTATCCAAAAAGAAGAAGATTAGAGATATGAAAAAGCCAAACTATTGTAAGATCAAATCAAACCGAATCAAAACTATAACTATTGTTAGGTAATTTAATGAATACAGTGTGGTACAATTGGTACACGTATTAAAATACATTTAGGGTAGGGAAAAAATATGTTAATAATATAAAGTAAAGTTTTGAAATATTAAAATATATATAAAATATAAAAATATATAAAAAAGGGTTAAGAAAAGGGTATCTTTTAAAACGAGGAGAAGAATGGAGTAAAATAGTATTTTATTTTCAACCTTATGCATGCACTACAAGTATTATTTGGAACTGTATGCTGTGGACCTTGTTGGGATCCTATATATGCACATTAACCAGTGCACATATACATTATTTTAAACAATAAAAACTAATCTGAAATCATGTTATTTTCTGTTTAATATTTATCTTATATGAAAATGAACTACAATATTTTCTTAATTCACCTAGTTCTATAATTATTTTATTTTACTATTTCTTTGTTGTACATCATTAAATAAAAATATTGTCAGTCAATTAATGATGATTGGTTGTAAACTAAAATTTAATTTTATACATAATAAAACATTATAAATCTATTTAACTCTAATCCATCTATATAAAATATATAGTCACATAGATTTAGTACTTTTATTTGGATAGTAAATAAATTTTTAAAATCTACATTATTAAATTCTTTCAAAGGAAATATATTTAAAACAAATTTACCGTTGAACAGAAGAGTGTCTGTTTCTGTTAAAAAGAAAAGTTACAGGCTGATGGTAGGTGGGTTAATTAAAGGATGGGCCACAAGAAGGTAGGTGGTAACTAAGTAAAAGCAATTGGAGTACTGTAGTTAGCAATTAGCAGAAGAGTCTAATTTGGACATCATTATTTCTATTTTAAGCTAATGATATGCTGTCTTTATAATTTTTCATCATTGTTTTATTATGCATCTCCAATCAACCTCTACAATAGAAATTTATAACCCCTCCATATAGAGGAAAAGAATTTCGATATAACTTTATAGATTCACATTATTTTACTTTTACAATCTTATATTTAAACACTATTAACATCTTTATAAAAGAAAAATTAACTTTATAAACTAGTTGCTGATCCACTAATTTTTCTATATAAACAAATAAACTGTTAAATAAATAATAAAATTTATGTATATTATAAATTAATTACATTACATTTTAGACAAATTACAATTATTTTAATAAATAAAAAAATTAAACCTTTTAATATTACAAACAAAAAACAAATGTAATTTAAATTAAAAAAACAATAATAAAAAATTTAACCGTAGATAAATTCATTAATGAAAAAGATTAAAGTACAAATATGAAAGCATATAGCAACAAGTAAATATATGGTATTCCACATACTTCAAAGACAAGATTGTAATTTTAAAAAAGCCTAACTATTTTATATTTTAAATTTTACATTTTTATCAATTACGATCAAACATTTCAATTTTTACAATTATATTCAGTTTGGAAGTTTTTTTTGCGATTATGACCAAAACTTTAACGTTTGCTGTTAAATCCAATTTTTTGTGTTTTTTTATCAATTGTGACCAAACATTTTTATTAACTTCTTTTGAAGTTAGATAAAAAAATTAAAATTGGACGTATTGAGAAAAGACGCAAAGATTTGAATTTAAAAAATAAAATTCAAAGTTTTGGCCACAATTGTAAAAAAATAATAATCAAATTGGATACAATTATAAAAATAAAAAAAATTAATCGTAATTGATAAAAATATACAAAGGTTTGAATTTAGCCTTTTAAATATGTTTGTTTAGCTTTAATTTAAAAAACAAACAATGATTATTAGTAAGTTTATAAGAAATGTATTAAGATTCTATCTTTTGTTTTATAGAGATAATTCTATTCACTTCATAGTAGTTTAATTGATTATTTGTCTACCTTTTTCAATATGTGTATTATTTGAATATAATTTTTATTTTATATATAATAAAAAATAAATTTAATATATATATTTGATTTAAATAAGTAAAATTTAATTATTTTATATTATTACATAATAAATTTATTCTTTATTATTTCATTTTTAATAAAAACTAATAAATTTAAATTTTTAGATGAATATATATATTTTATATTTAGGATAATAAAACATTATAGTATTAATAATAGTAGTAAAAGGAATATGGTGGTAAAAAAAATTCAGAAATAGATATTAAATTTATCATTGGAGAGAGGTCCATTTTATTTTTACATCAAATTATTTTAAAATAGAGATGGGTTGAAAATTATATGATATATATTTAATTATTTTTAGATCGGATTATTAATTTTGATATCTCAGTCCATAATTACATTTAGCCAGATGCTAATTAGTTATTGGCATGGTAAAAGTAAATTAGAGGACCTTCGGTAGAAATGGTGGCAAAACGATCAGAAACCATGGGTTAGGGTACTTAATAGAAAGACATAAATTTTGGGGAGCCCATATCACATGCTATTTATTGATGATAGTAAAAATAGTGATAGTGAGTGTTAGTTCATTTCATATTTATGGTGTTACCTATATATATTACTCATTTATAGTGAAAGTTGTTTGTTTCTTTCTAATTTTTGGCTATGATTCGGTTAATTTAGTCGGATTCGATTCATTTTTAAAATAAAAATTCAATATGGTTATATTTAAGAATTTGGTTAATTACTTTTAATCAACTTAATTTACTCAACCGAAATAACCAACTAATTCAATCAATTTTATTTTATGTTTTTACTTTTTAGAACTTTATTATTTTAATTAATTTAATATGTTTGTTTAAAATGATTCGATAATTAAATCAGTTTGTTTTAGTTTATCTAACCTCTAGTGTAGGAATACTTTAGATCATTAGTCTAAAAACACAGGTATAGATGGCATGACCCATTTTTGATGCTGTGAACGAGATTTGTTTATGTATCTTATGTACTAACTAATAGATTAAAGGTTGGTTAGTATTAAACTTTGCAAGAAATAAAGCGTGCGACATCTTTAGAGGTAGAGGTTCAACTATACACAAAAGGCAGACACTTCTTTCTAAACAAATATTTTAAATTAGAGATCCTAATTTCAATACGCAACCTCAATATGAATATGAAAATTTAATTTTTAGACTACGACCTCACTAGTTGATATTTTTTTTTACTTTTATCGTATGTTTGGAAAATATATTTAAATGGACCTAGTTTATCACGTTAAATTGTGAATTTTTAAAATGATTGACACATGGCTTTACTAAATAAAAATAATCAATCATTAGATATTATATCTATTAATAGTTTTATAATTATAATTATATAAAAAAATAGTTTTATAGTTATTATCAAATGCCATGTAATGGACGATTATTTTCATTTAATAACATACCTTATCACACTTTAATAAAAAGTTACCAATGTAAACTTATTTTATCTAGTAATTTCTTATTTTTTAGACATGATAAAATTGACAAAATCTATCCAGAAAGAGAATATACAAACATAATTAAAAAAACAAACTAAGTGAGAAATATGTATTATACGAATTTATTAATTTTTGGTTTGTTTTAATTTTAATAAATTAAATATTTTAGTTTGTTTTGATTGAGTCAAAAAAATCATTAGAATTTTAAATGGTTCAATTTGAATAGACCAATGTACATCCCTAATTATAAGAGTATTTTCGATTTTTTAAAAAATATCTATTATATAAGAAAGGTTTAATCATAAAAAATATTCTATTTTTTGATTTTTTTTATTTATTGTCTCACCTTTTAAAATTTTCAATTTTAGCTCATCTTTTAAATTTTAAATATAACCATTGTTCGAATTAAAGTGAAAAAAGGTTAAATGAATGGAAATGATCAAAGTTTGTGTAATATCTTAAAGTCATTATGGGTTAGATGCTCTAGAGATGAATATTCTTGATACTAAAAAGTAAAACCTCGAGTCGTTGTGCTTGAAATTTTCTTAATGAGGATTGTGTGGATGTAGTGAAATAGTTTTTTAATTTATCATCTATTCTCGTGAGGCTGCACATCTGCTAGCGCGATATGCTTGTATCATGTTAGTTCATCAGAAATGGTCAAACAATTTTTCTTCTAAATTTCATATATACAAATGTATTTGTTCCGATTTAAATTAATAATACCAATTTCTTTCTCATAAAAAAGAATCTAAATCAAAAAATATGACTCAAGTTTGATTGATTAACTAAAAGTAATATATTTTAATTGAAGTTACTTTATTAACGTATGAATTAATTCACGAACTTTAAAATTATATTCATATACAAGCAAGCTTGTAGGCAGACTCACATTTGATCCGGCTCGCCAATTTATGTAGGAGTTGTTTGTAAAAATAAATAAGAGAAAACTACGTCCCGCACGCTTTTTTAAATTTTTTGCAACAATAGATTCTAACTTTTTATTGTTGCAAAAATACATTTTTTTAATTTTTTTAGTGATCTATGTACTAAAAAAGCGTATTTTTAGAAAAAATAAAATAATAGAGCGTATTTTTTCAAACATTTAGCTGAAATATCTTTTTATAAAAAGCCCTATAAATAATTTGATCACCAGTTAATTTAGACTCGATTTATTTACATCTGCGCGAAACATATATATACATAGAATATAAATCAGGGTAAACCTAATTTAGGGTCATTAAACTATACGATTTCGGTTCCTTAGGTCCCTCAACTTTTATTTAACTTTCTCAAATTCTGAAATTTTTGTTTTTTAATCCGTTAGTTCCTTTAACTTTCGTTTTTGGGTTCACTAAATGCCTAAACTTTCATTTTTTTAATTCATTTGATCCTTAAATGGAATGAACTTAAAAACAAAAAATTTGAAAACATGAGAAAGGCAAAATTAAAATTGAGAGTTCTGAAAAATTAAAACAATATAGTTTAAAAATCTCAAATAAATTTAGCCTATAAATTATAAACTGACTCATTCATATAAACTAATAAAGGAGCTCAAACTCGTCCATTTAAATTAACAAACAAGCTCGAGTCGGCAATTATCATGAGCGGGGGTTGGTCCATTTAGAGCCAAGTAAGAATTCGATAATTGTGGGCTCTTATTCATACCATAATGAAGATTTATTAGGTGCCTATATAGTATATACTACATACAGATGGCCAGTGACACGACTCTGATTTGACCAAAACTTTTAGATTGCTGAGATAATCAATCATCAATTCATGGATATTAAGCACTCACAATACACAATTTTGTTTCTATATGTATAATTTTAAAACTTTATTTATCAGTGGCCATCAAATTTGTCATTATTGCAAATCTTTAAGGAACACTCACTGTTAAGGATAAGGTTTCATGTCAATAAACCTCTTCAATACGACTATACATGCACTATTTTTTTCCCGACTATACATTATTGTTGATCATGTAATTTAAAGTTGAAGCTTTTCATAAAAAAGAAGTTAAGATATCGTTTCCCACCTGTTTGTTTTGGCGTATCATTATAGATGATTATCATTAATGCATTATCTCTCAATTAAAGAAATTTATACGCATCTTTAATGGAAAAATTCAGGTCAAAAAATTCAAGTCTCGTTTTCCTAATTAAAATACCTACAACTAAATGTGTATGATTAACCCAATCCATCCTTAATTTAATTGACTTCTCTAAGTTTCCAACTCAAAAACGAAAAATTCTAAACACAATTTCAGTATGAATAAGTCAATTGATTAATAGATAATAAGAAATATCTACTACCAACTCCTAAATTCATGATAAAATTATTAGTATATTATTTTTTATTTTTAAAAAAATAATTAGATTCATAGTTTTTTAATACAGTAATTAGCACGACTTTCCTACTAGATTTTAATATTACTTCCTCCGTCTCAAATTAATAGATAAATTTATATAGATATAAATATTTAAAAAAAATAATCTATTAGGACAAAACCAATTATTTGATAAAAAATATACAATACTTTATCTTTATTTAATATAGTATGTAATTTTTTGTCTTTTAACATTTTTTGTTTAATTTTTAATATTTATACTAGAATTTATAAAAATATATGTGATATTAATTATTTAAATAATAAACAGTTATCTGTAATTTGGAACAATAATAATAATAATACCACCTATTAATTTGATAAGGAGGAAGTACATGAAATGAAAAAGTCTATCCATGCCAGTTACAAAACTCACTTGGAGTACTTATAATAATGATGATTTATATTAATAAACCTATAAGATGGATTAGGTCAGTCAGTTAGCACTACGACCCAATTAGGACCACGGGCATGTAATGATACAGTGATAATGTACAGTAATTTCCTTTTTAGGTATGCTCACCAAGCCTGTTAAACATTTTAATCTAACCATGCTTACACCCTATTTCGGCTCTAGAATCTAAGAAATAAACAATTAATTTTGCATCATATAAGATAATAATAGCAACCTAAAATGATAGACCCTAAAACCAGACAATTAATCATTACGCAGCTCGATTAAGATCCCCTTTTTATGCATAACTTAGACCATAAATATAGATAATAAACCTTGCTAAATGATTTAATTAGATAATTATTACAAAATTACGAGAAGGTTAAACCGAAGTTGCAGCAAGTACATAGAGATCAAGAAAACCTAACTTTGTCAAAATAATAATGCACTGTCAAAATAATAATGTAGTTCGGAATTGGATGACTAAAGTAGCAATTTTACAAACTAAGGAAATGATATGCATGTCCAAATAATTGCATGGTTTTTAGAAATGAAAAAAGGATGTGAAGGTAGTGAGGTCCTTGTCTGTGTATAATCAGCTCCAAAATGTAATAATTTGGGGCACTTGAACAACCACGTGCTCCTATTTTTATTTTTCTTCATTCAGCTGCACACAGATTAAATCCACTATATACGGATCCATTTTGTCCATATCAAATTCAGATTCTTACATAAATGATTTTCGCCAGCAATTTTGCCGCTTCAGTACTGTCAAGTGGGCTTCGCTGAATAACTTGTTGCAGGGGGCAAATTAATTGGACTTCAGCAAGCTTCTATTTGTGCCAGCCTTTGCCCTCGTCTAGCTAGCCCATGTCCTTGAGTTTCGCTTATGGCTGTCCAACTAGATCTTGCCTAGCCTGTTCAACCCGATAATTTGCGAATAGCACGTTTAATCCTGTTTATTAAATGTGTTAATTTTTTCATATTTTTGATCTTTATATACATATAATTACCTATATAATAGAAGTGTCGTGTTCAAATTTCGTATCTAACACGATTAGTTAAACGTATCGAATTTAAACTTATTAGATATACTTTAATTTAAATCTACGATCATTTATATTATAATGTTTCGAATTGTTAGCCTAATTCTTTGTTAAGGCTGATATTTAGATAAATATATACAAAATAAAATAAGTAACACAATTTTAAAATCGTGAAATATTTAACAAGCATACTCTATCTGTGGGTATATAAAACTATATTACCTAATTTTTACATTTTCTTTTATTAGTTTTTATATTAATTACTACTTTTTCATTAGATTGGACAAAGAAAGTATAGAAAAGAGGGACCCGTGATCCTCATTATAAAGTATTATAAATAGTAAATCTCTTTCTTTTTTTCTCTACATGTGAGCTTGTCTAATGCCATGCAGGAAAACACTAAACATACCTTCAATCTTTTCCCTTATATTCGAAGTTTCAAGACCTCTAAAAATTAAATCATGCTGACTCATGAAATTAAATTTCTGAATGTCCGGTCAAATTGCCACGTAGAGATGACATGTCATAAAACTACACTGCCATATGTTTTTAATTGAGAATCAGAAAGTAATAAGAAGATCCCACACGTTAGACAGCCACCACACATTTGCATCCCACCAGAAACCCTAATGAGGACTTTCGGCAACAGAGATTAGACTTAACATGTTACATAACAGTGTTAATTTGGTGGGACAAAACTAATTATGCTAAAAGGAAAATAAAATAGTTTCTTTCTTTGTGAAATGTGTATATATACAATTTGGTGTTGTTATTGTCCTTTAGCTTTGAAGAACCTTAATTTGCTGCACTCAAGTCAAGACCTTAGAGAGAGACAACAAAATGTAAAAGGAAATTTCCAAAACATGGCACCTGAAGGTAGGGTGGACTCCAACTTATTCTTAAAAAATTAAATTAAATATTATTTTTGATATAATTATATTATAATAATTATTATTTAATAGTTCGAAACAGAAAACAACGAATTACCGACGAAAAAATTATAATTTAGCGACGGATTTAAACCTTTCACCGTCATAAATTTAATTTTGCAACATAGTTCAGCCTGTTACCGACGGAAAATTCTGTTACTAAAAATGATGTTTTCTAGTAGTGACAGGGATTGAAATTCAACTATATAACCTAACGAACTCCGAGAAAACCAAAAAAGAGACATGATATTGGACGTACCGAATCCTTCACATTCAAAAATCTATATGCTACTTCCTTTTATTTTAATTAGTCCTTATTAAATATTTTGATTTTAAAAAATTTATGCTCTTAATATTGTGTATGTCTAATTTCTTTTAACAAACTGTCATTGTTTTAATTTACATAAAGTGGCATTTTATATAATTTCATCTTAAATAGAACCATATATATATATAACATAAAAGTTATTACTAAAAGAATTTTTGAATGAATTTGGGCAAAAAGAAATGATTAATAGAGAGGATCAAAATGTCACTCAGTAGTGTCTAAGAAAAGCATGACATATCATGGTAAGATAATCTGACATTGGATATGCATGTGATGATGTTTTGTGGATCCCATTTCGGACCCACATTAACATGGGTTTCGTCCTACTTGACCCAGCTCACCGACCCAAATCTCTCGAAGAGGTATTGTAAAGGCCCATAAACCCATGAATAGTATTTGTAGTTCTGCCATTTCAGCAGGATTGATGACTGGAAAAGATGTGACTCTTGGCATGCGTCCTGTATAGCTACCACCGGACCAAGATAATCAAATTCATTACAGCAAGGTTAGTCCAATGCTGTATGATATTTATTAATAGGCAATACCTTTAAACAAAATATCAACTAATAAGATACATAGGTTACAAGAAACTTATCGAATCCGGGTCTTTATGGATCCTTTTCATAAAAACATAATTATTTTTTAAATTACAATTTACTCATGTGAGATTGATCCATCATACCGTCCGTCTAGATAAGTATTTCTCCTTACTGAGTACTTTATAGCATATATTTAGGGTATATTTAGCAAAAGAAGTTGAGTAAGATGAAAGTGGAATAATTTTGAATGTGAACCATGCTTTTGTGAAGCCCAAGTGAAATTGTCGAATAGAATATAGGCCTTGAGACATTGGACAAAAGGTTCTGATTTACCCAAATCCTGCAAAATCTGTAGAGGACACAGTGTGTAATTTAATACAATGGAAAAGCTTCTTTCAGCCCAGAATTACATATTAATGCACCAGGTGATTATATCTTATGGGCCAATAGGAAAGCTTTTGGGTTCAGGTACTTTTGGGCTAGCCGCGTCTTCTGAACTCTTGAAAGAAATTAGAACAAATCCACGGTTACACTAATTGTGTAATGAAATGAGTGGAAATCACAAAACTATTCAAAGACCACTAAAATTTTAAATTGCCTAAAAAATTATTTTTTATCCAAAAATATTAATATTTGTCATTTTTACACTTTTATTTATCATATAAATGTATACCAAACACCACAAAAATAAATGATGAACATTTATGATAATTTATAAATATGAAGCACAAAAAGCGAAAAAGAATGATATTTTTTAAAATTGACTAGGTAATTTTTCGCTAAGATATGAAATTTGCCAAATTATTCTAACAATACATACAAAAAAAACTTAATAAATCTGGCATTTCGTAAATTTCTTAAGTTGTATCCAACAATACATATCAGTAGAGTAAGTCCTCGTCACAAAAAAAAAATAAGTACATATAAAAAATCAATAAATTTGGCATTTCGTAAATTTCTTATGTTGTACCCAACAATACATATAAAATAATGTTAATTAGTACTTAAAGACATACTAAAATGGAGCTAATTAACATGAAAAATCAGTCTAATAATTTGGCAAATTAATCAAATTTAGCTGTAAATGGCAACAAACAATAACAATTTCTTTTCTACACAAAACATATTCAATACATTTCTCCATAAACCTCACCAAACCCCACTAATTATTTCCTCTTTGCTGTTCTGGACTGGTCATCAAAAAAAAATGAGCGGCGACGTTAATAAACATATTGAGCAAATGAGTTAAAACCCTAGAAAAACAAATTTGTTTTGTTCAATAAAAGTGCGTAACACCAGTCTGAAAAAGCACAGCCATTACACTGATACAGTGAGACAAACCTAATAACCGGTCGGCGTGGTACAAACCCTACTTTTTCTACTTTCACTGTTCCACTCTCATTACCTGCCAATTTTTTACCATTCCCCAACAAAACCTCTCGTCCCTCACTCTCCTTTTCAATACCATTATTTATTTACACACTAAAATAAAGTTTTACATTTCAGGATAAACCCACAAAAAAATGAAGGTTAAACGTAAAGGAAATGCGCTCTCTTCACCATTATCTTCACCTTCTTCTTCGTTTAAAGATGCCGACTCACTTTTAAAGCTACTCCCAGTTACCATTTTAGCCTTGGCGTTCTCTCTGCCGAACCAGGACCGTGAGGTTTTGGCTTATTTGATTTCAAGGTCTATGAATGGCTCTAACCAGAGTTACCATGGTAAGAGCAAGTGCAGGAGTGTGAAAAAGATGGGTGCTTTTGAATGTGGGTGTTTTGAGTGTTACACTAGCTTCTGGTACAGATGGGATTTGTCTCCTAATAGGGAGTTGATTCATCGAGTTATTGAAGAGTTTGAAGAGCATTTGGTGGTGAATGAGTCTCCGAGGAAACAGAACCGAGGCGGTAAGAAGAAAGGCAGTAAAAAAGTTGATGTTATTAAACTAGCTGATGAAAAGGATTCTGCAGAAATATTACCTGCTGTTGAAGATGAAGTGGTAATGATGAGGCAAGAGAAAACTGAAGGTCTGGTTATGGAGGAACATGAAGAAGAGAAGATTGGTAGTGGTGATGTTCTTGAAATGGAGGTGGTGACTGTACAAGCAGCAATGGGATTAGGAGCTAGTTACCATAAGGGTTTTGCCAGGAAGGTATTACCGGATGTGGTTGGTTTGTTAAACTCTCGTTTATGGAGTCTCTGGAGTCCGGGTATTTAATCAATTTCATTTAGCTATGAAAACACAAGAAAAGTAGGAATCTTTACTTAATTTAAGCTGTTAATTTGGGGTTTTATGGTGGGATTTTGAGCTCTGTTTTGGGTATAGTATTGGGTTTATGGGATAGAATCATTTGGAAATTATATTATTGCTAATGTAGGTTTATTGATGGATTAATGATGTTCAGTTTCTGTTATTAAAGTTGATATGACAATAGTGAAAAGCAGAGCCTAGTCTATGAGTATTAGTAATTCATTTTCAGTGTATAGAAATTTGAAGTTTTGACTGTGAAAATTGGTATAATGAATGCCCTAGCCCCTAGTTCATCTTTACTGTAATTTTTACGAATCCTGTCACGGGCAAAACCAGAGGATAACTATTTTGTAACAAAATCATAGTGACGTTAGCTAGTCAGAGGGATGGGTTTTTGACATATTTGTGTCTCATGGACACAAAAATTCTGGTTTTGTGCCTCCCACCCGCTATCTGAGATAGCGGGCTGCACACCAGTCCGCCATATGAGATGGCGGGCTGCACACCAGTCCGCCATATGAGATGGCGGACTGGTGCTAATTTGGGTGATTAAACCTAATCACCCAAATTAGCACCAGCCCGCTATCTCATATAGCGGGCTGGTCCCTCCCCAATGATTGGGGAGAGAGTAATTTACTCTCTTCCCAATCATTGGGGCAAATTATATTTTTTTTTTAAAACCTATTATATATAATAAATCGTAGTTCAAGCTAGCTATTTTCGGGCTAGTTTCGGACGCTTTCGAGCATTAATTTTTAGAAAAATTCTAAACAAATATTGTAGGTAACCATTCAAACTAATGGATATATGACACTTTAGGTTCGAAGGGTCCAATATAAAAAAAAAATATAACGTTAAGTATCTCCATAATTTTTTTTATCAAAGTCCAAATTCAAAACCGAATCAAACATGAACGTCCAATTTATACATTACTAGTTTCGCATTACGTGCTATGCTCGTGGCTCGTAACGTAACTCGTCAATGAACATATTAGTAAAAATATTATAATTATATCAATTTTTTATTTATAATTAATATTAAATTAGTTAAGAATTTTTGTAAAAGCCATACTGAATTTATTCTTTTTTTGGTTTTATAATAACCATAATTAAATCATTAACTTAATTTTATTAATAATATCTTTAAAAATAATAAGATTGAAATTTAAATAATATTATATTGACCAAATATTGTATTTTAATTTCGTAATTCAATCAAACTAAAAGATAGGTATTCCTACTAATTTGGAGATAATTTAGTTATTTTTTACATATTAAAAACTAAAGGTATAATAATATATTAAATCATGATTTAGTTGTACTACTATTTTATTAATTTCATGCTGCTAAGAAAAAAAGTGAAATTTGTTGTTTTCTTTTTATATCTATTTTTGTGTTCATGATTTGATTGTATTGAATTTTAAATTAATGCAGCAAATGGAAGCCAACGTGACAGTCAATTGTGTGTATCTAGGAACTACGATTTATTATATATAATAGGTTTTTTAAAAAAAAAAATCTGCCCCAATCATTGGGGAGGGACCAGCCCGCTATATGCCAAAAACCCCACAGGGATGATATAATTTCGTAAGCAAAAGGTGTATAATTAGTAAATGTGATTGTTGATGATGAATTTGAGATATTATGTGAATGTTGTTTTTATGTAAAATCTGAATTTTTGCGGCAATTGCTAGTGAACAAGTTCTGATGATATTATTAATTTTAGTTGCGCATTGGCAAGGTAGTGTCATAAGACAGAGTGGGCCAGATTTAATGGGGTATGATAATTCGGCAGCGATTTGTTGTTTGTCAACTAAAGGCATATATGATGATTAGGGAGTTGGGGTATAAACAAGTTCGATCCGGAATTATTGCAAACCTCGAGCTAGAAAGCATCACACGAGCCTTAGTTTGAGTTTTTGAGCTTGAATGACATTTAAATTACTCGAACTCAATTCGAGTAAACTCGGGTCCGATAAATGATGAAAAAATGACTTGAAAAAATGATCAAATATGAGGCACATATTGTTCCTCCATAACTTGAGCTAGAGTAACAATGTATTGATCTGAGCAAAGATTTGAGTATGGTGATGATATGATGAGAGCACAGCAAAAACAACAAAATGAATTCAATAATTTGAGAGTTGAAAATGGACCCATCTCTCTCCGAAAAAGAAAGAAGCAAATCAACTTCACATTATAAATTCTGCTGCCCCACCAAAAACTAGGCAGCATTACTGTATGGTTGAATTGAAAGCAGAGGCTTATCCACATCCATTCATATATATCTTGACCAACATCCTTGTGACTCATTATTCCTTAGTTCAAACAAATTGGGAGCAGTGGACGTGGAGGTAGATACATAAATAAATTCCAAAAGTAATGGCCCATTAAATTCTCTCCAGACCAAAGAGATTGGGCTTCTTCACTCTCTTATCAACACCCTTACTTTCCTACCCTACCCAATCAATACTGGACTTTTTTTTGGGTTACATTGTAAAATATAAAGGGCAAAAAGTAAATTAACTAAAATTTAATTAAACTTGTGAGTTAGAATCAAGTATTTTAAAAGTCGAACTCGACTTGATGATTAACTCGAGTTGCTCAAATTCGAGCTCAACTCAGTATGAATCAAGTCACTTTTCGAGTATCCTGCAAGACAATTTTGAATAACTCACAAGTTATCTCGACTCGACTCAGTTACATCCTTAAACGGCTATAACAGACTGCAAGGCTGAATTTTCTGTACTTTTGATTCGATTTAAATTTTATTATTCAATCGATTAATTGAACTTATGCGAATTCAAGCTTGTATTGTTAGATTTATGAAGAAAGAATTTATCTTAAAAAGTATATATATATATATATATATATATATATATATATATAACACATTCAAAAAGTTTCGAATGAATTGTCAAGAAAAGAAAAATTCATGCATTCCAAGTCTTTAACATGAAAATCATTCTGAATTCTAATGGAAGTTAAAGAAATCATGTTGGGACTAAATGAACATAACTACCTTTCTTATCACCAATTCCGACAGTAAGGCCTTTAATTAAAATGATCATTACACACAGTACTATTAAACCAACAGCAACCCAATTCTTTACACCATTTCCACCTCTTTGCTTCTCCTCCACGTTAGCCGCCACCGCCACCGCCGCAGCCGTCTCTCCCCCATCCGTCGTCACCTTTTCTTTCTCAATACACTCTTCACATACAAAAGAAGAAGACGACGAGGACGACGAACAATGTACAGGGTTTACCAACTCTTCTGCACTATCAATAATATAACTAATTTCCCCATCATCATCAAAATCATAAGACCACACTGACCTCAATTCACTCGTCTCATCACCACCGCTCTCCTCCGCCTCGAAAAGCCGCCTCCCTTTCAACTTTCCGCTCTCCCTGGCCGCAATTCGGTCTCCCACTATCTCTAAAATAGCCAAGTCATTGTTCCTCACGTTCCATGGTGATGACTTGGAAGGTGACCTCCTGTGTTGAAGTGAAGACATGAGTTTTTTTGGAGAGTTGTCGAGGAGATCAAGATTTTTGGTTAGGGTTCTTGAATCTGATGATGATCTACGTAAGTTTCTTGGTTTTGACTGTTTTATGGAGTCCCATTTTTCTTCTAAAGAGTTTAACTGTTGTTGCAATTGTTCTTGTGTTTCTTTGGCTTCTTTACTTGGTTGTTTCATGGTAGGGTTGTCTTGTTTTGAAGTAATGATTGGATGTTAGTGGGATTTGATTTACTTATAATGTTGGAGATAAAAACTGCCACCATCTGTAACTGTTTTTTGAATTTTATTATTTTTTGAATTTCATTTTGCAGTATTTATGATGATACCGTTTGAGAAAAATTATAATCCGGTTCACTATTCTACATAATTTCTACCAATTGTATTCCTCAAGCCTTGAAGAACCCTAATAATAGGGTGCATTCGGTGAGCTAAATTAAATAATTTAATTGTTTCAAATCCAAACTTAATAAAATTTATATGCATTTGAAATATTTTAAACTGTACCAGTCAGTTTAATTTGATTTTTTTGTTTGATTTACATACTAATAATAAGCTAAAAATATTTTTATTTTTAAAATGAATTAAACCGCACTAAAAATTAAATTTTTTATAATATCAAACTATACCAAACCGAATTTATTAGTTTGATTCAATTTTTCCAAAACAATTACTTATTTTTCACTTGATTATAATTACTAATGATACTAAATTAGATGAATTCACAAAGTAACACCCAAATAGGCTCCCTTTTTTACACTTTGTTCTGATTTGGCAGACAATCTGATTGCCTATCCCTACCACCATCATCATAAGACCATTTTAGAAGGCGCCTGCATTAGTCTACTATGGTCCACGACCATTAACCCAGATTTCACCAAGGATATCGAAATTTACGCTTAAACCCAGAATTCACCGAGTACTATGTCGACATCAGAGCCACGCTATTAAAATGCGCTTAAACGTAAGATGCAACGTATTACTACAAATATAGATTACTAAGATTAGATAAGAGTATGATGAAGGAAAAGAATACAATCCAAGCACATCCAACCAATAACTTTAAGGATTATCAGTAAAAGCCTATGTTCAGGAAACTAATTGCAGTTTTCTAAGGCATCAACTTCTAGCTTCGGTTAATTGTCAGCTTCAAAAAATGTCCTACACGGGAAATGCGGGTAAAGCAGCATCTCTAGTTTAGTGGTTAGTGGGTGATATGTCCTCTATTATGCCCTTTCCATCCATAGCATCAAAGAAGAAGAAATTCTTGAGGGGATCACCTTTGCCTGATATTGCTTTAATGACCTCCTATTGGATTTAATACGACAGATAGAAAATAAGGAAATCAAATTTCAAAAATAAGATGGAGATGGTAAGAATTATTCTCAGAAATCCAACCTGGCCAAGGATTCCTCCGATGATGGCACAAACTGGAGGAAATTCTCGTCTACCCATCACCAATCTTTCCAGGAGGGCATTTGGAATATGAGCTTCATTCAAAGACTGAAAAAACATTCAAATGGTTAGGGAGTAAGAAGATAAACCTAAAATATTCCACCCAAACAGCCAAGTTTTCCTGTTATACCTGTGCCTCACAAATTTCCTTTTTCAGGCTGATTACAGCAGGAAGATCCTCAATACAGATTTCACTTGGATTACGCCCCTCCGCCTCTTCAAACCTTTCTATCACTGCAAAGAAAGGATGTTAAACATGAATCCTCTTCTTTTAAAAGACAGTTTGAAGTTTGAGAACAGCTAGAAAAATAATGTAAGTCGGAAGTCCCTGTTTGATGGAGCAGAAACATCAAAGCACAGATATCTTAAAAGCAGATAGCCAAAACATCATCTTCCTATGCCCAAAACAATAAAATATCAAAGCCATTCTCCTTCAAGAAACGTACATTTATCAATGAAACTTTAGATTAACTCAGTCTCTTAGGTATGTATGCGCTCAAAGATACTAAAGATTCACCTAGATAAGCAGCCAGTGAATGCACCTTAGCTTTTCAAAGCTAGCGTGTATAGCTTCCTCATTTTGCCATTTTTTTAATATATCTTTTTATACTTTTATTTTTTTCCAAGGAAATTAATGACAGAATTAATTATCACACCTCTCATAGCAAAGTATAGCTTCGACATTTTCCTTGGAAGTGTTCTCCAAGGTACTGAAATTGCTTCCTGCATCAAGTACACAGGCTATTAGTATATGGAAGGCTAATGTGCATATCAAAGTAAGAACATTACCAACAAAAACATTCATAGTTTTAAACTATAGCATCAGTTTTATTTCCATCTAAGTAGTATAAAACCCCAAAATCCGAAAATGCATGTGATGAACATTTACAAGGTCAAGCCAGCAGCATATCTTTTAATTCTATCATTTTCCCTAATCGACATTATCTCTGCGCTAAAAGACTCACTGACTAGATTATCCATAAATGAAATTACATAGAAGCAACTTAGCTTTTCAGTTTTAACAATAATTTGAAATTCTTAACTCTAGATCCCCTATGAAATTTGTATTGCCATTTTATAATATATACTCAAAAATTCTACTGTATAATTGAATTGTTCAATACCATACACCTAAATTGGGTTATGACAAGATCATCGATTGTGCACTGACGGTTTATAAAGTCAAGTTCACAAAGAAACTAAGAAGTTCATAATACCTGAAAACTTGGGTATTGCAATTCACATTCAGTAGTTTCGTCCTTCTTTTTCTGTGAGAAGAGAGAATCAATATAAAGTTAGGCCTCAGCTAATGGAGCTTGATTTTTCAGGAAATTAAAAGCCGTAAAGTAGTCTTGGACATTAGCTACAATTTTAAAATATTAAGAGCCTAGAGAGGAGCTCTTAAACAGACAAGTTTAAGTCTAAGTCCAGCACAATGATACGAGAAAGAGTATTACGTTCACTTTCTAGAGCAAGACTACAGATGGTATCACTTCTACAAGACAAGCTCTATACTTAAGATTCTTCACTTTATAAATTAAACTCCACAGTTAAGTTAAGCCCTTTGCAGGTTCATAATACATTCACAAAGCAATATGGAGTTCAGAATCACTCAGTTTTCTCGTCATCCATCCACTAACCAAACACTACAAATACCCCTATTTTAGTCATTTCAAAAGACTAACATTTAACATGAAGTAGGATGTCAATCTCATATCACATTCTTCCGAGCATCCTTATAACAGAAGATTGAACCAAAAAAGGAAGCAACATTACAAGCCATATATAGCATCTTAAATAGAAAAGAGCAGTTTGGTGCTTTTATAGAAACAAATTGATGCTTTTCCAATATAGCCATGATCAGATGCTTGATGAAAAGGTAATGATGAAGGATACTCACCTTTGCGTATATATACTTCTGCAAATCAACAAAAATCTCACCACAAGAATCTCTACAGTCCACAGCATAAAATGCTACACGCTTTGATAACTTGCGGCACTTCTCATTTAACAGTTTCTGGAATGAAAACATAAAATGCAATTAAAACATGAGTACTAAAAAAAGAATGCAAAAGGAGAAAATAAAGTAACTAAAGTATAAATTTAAGGATTTGCTAAATAGAAAGTCAGTTTGTCTAGTACTTTGGTAGTAATGGTGCAGCAACTGACAACTACAACATCAAATTTATCAAAGAAGTTTGCGTCAAAGCCAGACAAATCACCTGCAATTCAGAAATTTTCAATAGTTCGCAATTAGTTGCATCCTAGGAGCTGAAATTTTTGTAAATAAAGGACAAGATCAAATCTAGATCAGACCTTTCTCAACTAAAACACGAACCATAGGATTAAACTCTTTCAAAGAGCTGCAACAAAGCTCAGCAATAGTTTTGCCAGCATAAGACTCCTCATCCGGCGGGATTAAAAAGTTAGCCGACAACGACTCTTCGGTAACAGCCCGGTCATCCACCAGTGTCAAACTACCAACTCCAGCTAGAACTATGTTCTTGCAGAACTGACAACAAACACACACAAACAAAGTCCTCAAGAACAACACAGCATATTACATACAAACACAGTTAAACAGTAAAAAAAATACGAAAAAGAGCATAAGAATTATACCTCGGCAACAGTTCCTTTCATTCCATATACTAATATATGTGATTTGGTCAGTCTTTAAAACACACCCAAACAAAAAACAAACTCACTGGTTATCATTACATAGAAAAAATTAGTTGTGAAATTGAGAATGGCAAAGGTAAAGTAAAAGTGGAACCTTCGTTGAGCATCAGCGCCCCAAACCCTAATTTGACGATCATAGAGTGCTGTCTCCTGCTCTGTTAACTCTTCACCCTCCATAATTAACTCTAACCCCAATAAATTAAGGTAAACTTTAATAAGCCCTTGAATTTAATTTTGGTTGGGGTGCAAGAGAGAATTTTCTTCTTTTTTTGCGATGCAATAAACTTAGTTCGGATTGGTTACTGTAAGAATTTGAAGTAGTAAAGAAAAGCGAGTTCCGTTGTGTTCTGCTATTTTTCAACTTCTAATTGGGTCAAACTGATAACCCGGGTCAAGTTGGATTTGATTTATTTGGGCTTTTAGTAATTTCTTATGGGCCTTAAGGTTTTCTTGATTTTATTGGTACCTCTTGAATGATAAAATTAGTGACGAATTTATGCTAAGCTTGCTGTTGTTATTCAGAATAATTTCTTCTGATAGTACAATGTTTACAATAAATTAATAATTCATGTAATACTGTTGTTGGCATAACAAACTAGGGGTGTGCAAAAACCGACCGAAACCGAATAACCGAACCGAACCGACAAATTCGGTTCGGTTCGGTTTGAAAAAGTAGAATATTTTCGGTTGGTCGGTTCGGTTCGGTTTTTAGAGTAAAAAAATTTCAGTCACTTTTACACGTAAACCGAACCGAAAAACCGAACCGAACCGAAATAACCGACCGAACCGACAGGTTCGGTTCGGTTCGGTTTGAAAAATTAAATTTTTTCAGAATTTCGGTTCGGTTCGGTTTCTTAAAAAACCAAAAATTTCGGTTCGGTCGGTTCGGTTTAACCGAATGCACACCCCTATAACAAACCATGCTATAGACTAGTTTTATTCTTTCTTTCTTTTTTTTCAAAAAAAAATATTACATATATTATTGGACTATTTGCTCGAAAAGCACATGGTTACTGTGATAAATATTCATATAGAAATATTGATGTAGGAATAGTCCTCAGATTGGATAGTTTATCTCATAAGACTTTGAGGTTTGTGAAGTAATCAATAACAGTCAAATCTCCTTGTTTGAAAGCAAAAATTTCTTCCTATAATTCTGCAATTTTACAAGCATGACTTTGAGAAAATCTTTCTCTCAACTCATTCCACACATCAATAGCTCCATCAATTCACATTATACTTTTTCTTATGTTGGGTGATAAAGTCTGTAAGATCCAAGATTGTACCATCACATTACATCTGTCCCAAGTACCATAGATTTTTTCATGCTTTGAAGGAATTTTTGTTGAAATAAACTTTTTTTTATTCTTTGATTTCAGCGCCATTTTCATTGATCTAGCCCAAGAATGATAGTTAGATCCAACTAAAGAAGTTGTAACAAGAACAACAGAGGGACTTTCATTAGGATGATGGTAAAATGGACTTGAAGCCATTTCTTCTGGTCTCAAAGAAGAACCAGTACTCATGATTAATAACAGAATCAAATCTGTTTGGCAAGAAAGAAAATAATAGAGACAATGACAGATTTTGAATCAAAAGATGATCAGAAACTTATAGAAAGAACAAATTTTGAATCGCAATAATGAGATGAGCAGGATGATCTATTTTGTAAAGTGAGATCATAAGAGAAGAGAGAAATATGGTCTGTTTGGTAGCTGAGAAAGTGAAAGAAAAATGGCAATTACTGCTGAAAAAGAAAAGAAAACAGAGAGCCTTGCTCTGATACCATATCAAAGAAATGAATTAGGGAGATAAATATCTTCTCTGATTTATTAACTTGTGATCATGAAGCTTATATATAAGATAGATGTCATGTCATCAATCATCTACAACATGCTGACATGGCAAATAACAGAAAACAGAAAGAGCGGGAAACAGGAAATGAAGAGCTATATACAAGACTATACTAAGCTCAATAAATATATAACTCTAATAAGTATGATGTAGGAGCCGACTGTGAATAAAAAAAATCAACCGATCGAGCCAATGGTCTTTGGTCGGTTTATTTTCAGTTAATATTTTATATTCTCGATTTGGTTTTAATGCAAAAAATTTTGGTTTTTGATTATTGGTTATATTTGAATTTTATATTAATTATTGAAACCAAACGAGTTATTTTTATTAGAATTATATTTAAAAAGAGCAAATAAATAAATTACTATTGATGCAAATGGAATTTTACTACTATCAAGTTTATATTATAGTTTCAAATTTCAATGTAAGCATTTGAAGCTCCTTTCATTTCTCTCACTAAAAACTGCAACTTTCTAACAAATACTTATTGGTAGTGTACTTTTTATAGTGGTTGGGAAATGATTTTCTTGAACCCAACTTTTTTATAGTTAGATGAATAATTATTGGGTTCGATTTAATTGGTTCATAAATAGAATCCTTGCCAGTTTGAATGGTTACTATGGCCCAACCAGTACTTTTTGAAACTTTATTTCTCCAACTGTTTTTTCTTTATTTATGCTTATTTGACGTGGTTTCTTATTTTTTTACTCATTAATTAAGTCAAAATTGCTTTGATTTTTACTTATTAATTTGGGTTGATTTAAATTCCTTTTTTGGGGTTCTGGTAGTGGTTAGTTTTTGTATATATGGACTGGAACTCGAAGCCAAATTCCCGGGATATTGCTGAAATTGATTTGAAACTGGGTAGAGTTGGTTATTTTAAGAGCAAATTATTCTAAGGTACCTCACATTTGTCATAATTCACAGTTTGATACCTCTTATTTGAAAATCAAACAGTTTGATACCTCAATTTTGATTTTGTAAACTATAAGGCCCTTCTGTTAGTTCCGTTAATAATTTAAAATTTATTTTCAAACGATTTGGTACCTCAATTTTAATTATATAAACGATTTGATATCTCAGTTTCAATTATGTAAACGATTAGGTACCTCATCAGAGCACATGAGTGCACACAACATGCTGTAGTGGTTTCGAAAATGAAGTCTTTGGCTTCAGTATCAGCAGCGAAAAGGGCGCGAGTAGCTAATATTGGAGCTCAGGTAGCGTATTATTGCCTTGTCGATGGATGCAATGCAGATCTTAGCAATTGCGGAGACTACCATAAGCGCCATTAGGTATGTGAGATTCACTCCAAGTCACCACAAGTTACTATAGCTGGGGAGAAACAACGGTTCTGCCAGCAATGTAGTAGGTATATATTGTGCTTTTGATGTTAGTATATTGCACGGGAACTTATCGAGTTCTGTGTTTTAATTTTTTTATTTCTATTTCCAAAAAATCATTTGAAGCTCTAAAACTTTATATTTATAGTCTATTCTTGTATACAAATGTTATTTTCCCATTCGGAATCTTATGGGCTCGAATTTCTTTCTGCAGGATCCTTCCCCTGGAGGAATTTGATGAAGGAAAAAGAAGCTGCAGGAAACGGCTTGACGGACACAATAAGCATCAGAGGAAGCCTCAGCCGGATCTCCTCACTTGTCCCAAAAGCTTTTCTGCTAGTTGCAGAGGTCAATCACTGCCACTACTAATTAGTACTTTTCTCCTAATTCAAATCACACTGTAAAACTGATTGCTTTTTCTTCAATTTTGATCACTAATTATGATAATCTAAAACTGATCGAGTCCTATATTTTAACATTTCATTTTTATTTTCGGAAATGCTTCCAAAACTCTAAAGCTAATAAAATCTTTTGTTTTACCCTTTTTTGGGTCCCAGCTATTGTCATTCTCTAGTTCACATGTATATCCTTCTACCACAGTGGTCAGTACATGGTCAGGGGTTATGAATACTGCTTAGGCACTTGCTGCAACCCAGTATAGCCCACACCAACAAATGAATTTGACCGGCAAACCTAACCTTTTCTTTGGATCACCTATTCTTCAAAGTTCGGTTGCTTTGTCTGAGAGTAGAGGCAGCAAGCTAACAACAACAACACAAGCCAGTGCTCACTCTCTTCTGTCATCAATGCCAACTCAGATATCTGGGAACCACATTCTGCAGCCTAACTCAATCCATTTGGTTCAGCACATTGATCACGTGGACTCAGTGCTGGTTCCTGATGGCAGAAATGCACTCTAATTGGTCCTTTTTTCAATAAAGCCCATCAAACTATTCCTTTCAATTGGGAGTGCTAACACATGTAGTACGAAAATTTATCGAGCTAAGTTCTGCGTATCAGCATTTCCGAAAATGCATGTGAAACTCAAAAACTTTATATCTATAATTTATTTTTGTAAAAAAAAACATGGTTTTGTTGATTCTTATTTCAATGTTTTTGTTTCCGTTTTCTTGCAATACAGATGATAAATAGTGAAATGACAATGTCAATTTCACTGCTTAGCGAGTAAGGATCATCTACTAATCATAGATTCGAGCACTTAAAGTAATTCCCATCTTTTTCATTAAACTGCATTGAATTATTGAAGCTAATTATTTTTATGCAATACCTACTTTGTACATGCTATGCATGTCAAAAAAATTTATTTGTAATGGATATTTCAGATTTTAATTATATATTCAACAGCTTATAATTGTAAAGTTTATAACATCTCTGAAAGTAAAATTGAACACAACAGTATGCAAAATAACTGTTGTTTTTGCAAGAACTACACATGATCCGGAGTCAAATTGAAATACTTTAAAATTTAAGCTCGACTCAACTCGACTTTAAAATTGGAGATTCAAAACTTGACCAAAACTTGACCTTGTTTTATTTTAGGAGTTCGAACTCTAGCTTGATAAAATATTTAAAATCGAGATCAAATTTAGCTACATAGACATTATTTTAAAAATTAATTTTAATATAAGCATAAAGCTATTATTATAAATGCAGATAATTATGAAGGATGAAAAGAGAAGTTTGAGAATCTGTCAAGTCGAATATGTTGATGTTCAAACTAGCAGCTTAAATTCAAACTTGATTTAATTAGCATCAAATTGATTTTATGTATTACTTTTTGAAAAATGATTTTATATGCTAACCGGTTACTGCACTAAATACATGCATTGCGCATATAATAAAACTAATTACAATAAAAACAGCTGAAATGACATAAAAGAAAGGGTTAATTACATATAAAATCATGACTTTTCGGTTCCGTTTGAAAAAGTAGAATAATTTCGGTTGGTCGGTTCGGTTTGATTTTGGGAGTAAAAAAATCTTAGTCACTTTTACACGTAAACCGAACCGAAAAATCGAACCGAACCAAAATAATCGACCGAACCGACATGTTTGGTTCGGTTAAAAAAATTAATTTTTTCCAGAGCTTCAGTTCGGTTTTTAAAAAAACCAAAAATTTTGGTTCGGTCGGTTCGGTTTAACCGAATACACATCCCTACTTTTACACCATATTTCAAAAATAACTTGACCTTTAAAATGTGTCAATCAGATTCACAACCTTTTAATTCTTTTCAATTTCATTATGAGCATATTTTTTGATAAAATTTGCTGACTTGGACACTCAAATAGGTCTGCCACGTGTCATGTCATATCAACAAAAATACCACTAATACTTGCGAATATTATTTTTGAAAAAAAATTAAAGGTGATGCCTGTGATTGACACGTTTTAAATGTCATGTTATTTTTGAAACCTGGTGCATAGGTTATGATTTTATATATAATTAACCCTAAAAAAAATAGTGTTATTTGTATACTAAATCTCAATATCTCATTTTATAATTTTATTTTTTAAAATGTTGCATCGTACATTCCAAAATTTTCAATTTTATCATTTTGTAACACATTTTCGTTTTGTGATGTTGTTCTATACAAAATAATGTTGTTTATATAGTTTTATATTTAGTGAAAAACGACTAGAATATACGACATCGCGAAGGATTGAAATGTGCGATGCAATGTTTTAAAGAATAAAATAAAATTGCAATAAAATTGAAACCTAAAAATTACTAGTACATATAAGTCGTACTATTATTAACATTATCTTTCAAATTTTCATATAATATAAAATATACGGGGCGTGTGCATTCGGTTCAAACTGAACCACTTCAATTTCTTTTCAAACTGAACAAAACTGAAGTCTTAAGAATGCAGCTTTTTTAAAAGTGAACCAAATGAAGCCAACTAGTTTGTTTTATTTTTTTCTGATTTTTTTGTTCCAGTGAGAGCAGCAATTTAATTATATTTTTATATCTTCAAAACAGAACCAAACTAAAAATTAATCTTTTTACAATATTAAATCAAATTAGGTTTAATTTTTCGATTCAATTGGATTTTTAACACTCCTACTGTCATCACGATGGGTCCATTATTTATTAGAATCCGATGGATATGCATTAGTTTTACGAAAAATTTTTAGATAGACTCAGTCTACCACGTCATCGATTGACTAAATCTATCACATTATGTCACGTCAATAAAATTATAATATTTTTATATTACTATTCAAAAATATAAAAAGATAATAAATAAAATTACAATACTAGTATTATTTTAAATATATGTCATAATATAGTGTTAGACTGATTCTATTTAAAATTCTCTCTATTTTTACCTAATGACCTCTAAAGGTTGTGAGGGTGGGAGAAGGTGATTTCCGATCTTAATCGGAAAATCATCTTCTCTCCGCCCAAATTATTACTATTTCTACGGCTTTTTTTATATTTATGTCTTTTTATATTTATAAATTTTTCTAGATCTATAATTTTATTAAAACTTGTTGAAGTTTTTGTTGAATGTTCTTGATGATTGAAGGTGTTGTGAGGTAAAAATTTATCTTTTTGGAAGATGAAGATTGGAAAACATGAATTTTTAAGAGATCTAGCTTTCAAGAATCAAGCGGTTTCAAGATCGTATTTTCAATATTTATGTATTTGGGTAACCTTTTGATGGTTGGAAAAGCCCTATTCGATGACTGTATCAAACAGCTCTCATCATTATTCTAGATTAGCTCTTCAATTTGTTGAGGAACTATTCATTTATGTAATTTTCATTCTATCAATGAAAGTCTTTAGCCTTTGAGAAAAAAAAAATAAAAAAAAATAAAGGTTGATATCTATGGATTCTATGTGATTCTATCCCATAGAAATAGAACTTTTAATGATGCCACGTTGTCACTTTAGTTGAGTCACCTTGGATTTTTTCCAGCTTTCAGATTTTCTTTTCTGACAATAATACCATTTTTAGATAGGTGTGCTCTGAACATAACCGATAAAAATATCAAACCGAACCAAAGTCAAAAATAACCGGTTAGATCTTTTTTATAAGTTTTAGTTTTATTTGATTTTTAATTTCAAAAACTGAAAAACCAAATTATATATATACACACACACACACACACACACACACACACACACACACACACACACACACACACACACACACACACACACACACATATATATATATATATTATAATTTTTGTTAGTATGCAAATGATAAAAATATACATTTAATTTAAATTAAATTTAAAATATATATTATTTATTATTCATTACCATTATTAGAATTATTATTCTAATATTTTGGTTTACCCGAAGACCAAATCAAATTTTACTCTTTTATTAGGTTTGGTTTTTATTTCCTTCAAAAAATCGAACGGTTTCAACATTTTTAATATCGAAGTGAATTCTACCGATGCGCACCCCATTTTTAGATATTATTAAAACACAACAAATCCAAGCGTGTGGCGGAAATTTCAATGTTATTCAAATGTTTAAATTTTTATTATCTGTTTTAATTTATTTCATTTTAATTACAGCTAAACTCTTTTAGAAATAATATTTAATCTCGTTTCAACTAGATACAATTGAAAATAATATACATCAATCCTAAGACGCAGATAAGTTGGTAAGGCGCTCTTGTAATTTAAGTGAGGTTGCAGGTTCGAACTACACCCATATATGCAGCCGTTTAAAATTAGGGGTGAGAGATTTACCTCCCGCAAAGAATCTATCCGGCTCGAATGTGGATTAGTCTGAATGTAAAAGGTTTAAAATTGCAGTTTCATAATTGAGACCCATGTACCTTGTATCAAAAAAAAATGGTATACATCAAAGTAGACTATATAACTAATAAAATTGAAAAAATTAAATAAAAGTGAAACTATCCTTAAATATTTAAATTTGTTTGATTATTAAGCCTTTTGTTAACAGGGTGAATGGCCAATCTCAAAAATCTGTATTCAATTAACTTTAAAAAAAAATACTTAGATGTATATTAGCAATTAATAATTCCAATCCCATAGTTCTAATAAAATTCTGAACACAAAATCCCTCCTTTTTACAAGGGAATAGAAAATGAACCAAAAGACTGTTACAATTGCAACACATAGTTACAGAAAGAGGATCCTAAAGTAGTCAGGTTTGGTAATAAAGATCAAAGAAATCAGATTGAAGAAGCAAACCAACAGTTGTCACACCAAAACACCAAAATCCAATCAATCTAAAGAATCCAAAACCAGATACCAAAAAAAGAAGTGAATCCAAATCCCCATTAATGCTCTTTATTAAACCAGGATTCTTTACATTTTCTATTTCATTTTTCCTTATTTCTTTCCATCTATAAATTAGGAACCAGGGGACCCAATTTCATCTCCATGCACATTGTTAACTGGTTATGTTCTGTCTCTAGATATATATATAGAGAGAGCACATTTTGGAAATGGCAAAGAACTCGTCGAACTCGACGAAGAAGACGGTAATGATGAGAAGTAGTTGCGGGTTTACTTCGGTCAGTGAGGATGTTATAGAGAACATTCTGACAAGGCTGAACGCTTTGTCGTTTGCTTCAGCTTCTTGCGTTAGCAAATCGTGGAACAATGTTTGTGTTCGGATCCTGTCAAAACCGAAGCTTGCCACTGCTCTTTCTCTTAACCCTTCTCTCGAAGTGAGTTTCCTTATTCATAATAATCCAAATAGAATGTTATATTTTTCTGTTGGGTCCCGGCGGCCCGGTCACCTATTTTTATGATTTACTTTTTGTTTCCATAAATACTTGATCTTTTATTTTGGTTTAGGAAGAATTACATATGTTTAAAATAAGATTTATGTGTCCGATACAGGTTTAAATTGAGGATTAAACATATCCGTCACAATCACAAAATTGATGGATCGTATTGTTGCAAAATTTTATTGCGGATATATTTATCATGTTGGTCAAAGACAAAATATAAAATTGTTTTGCCTTGATCAATAATCTAATAAGTTACTATTAAAATCCTGTTCTAATTAATAGGAAGCTATGAAAGAGGTTCTTGACAAGGTTCTTCTAGAGCCTATTGTTCCTCACTTTGTTATTGCCTGCATTGGCAAGGAATTCATCTTGGAAGTGACTCACCAACTGGTATATACTTTACTCATCAGAATTTTCTTGACTTCTATAACCAGATTATATTTCATTTGATTAAATTTTTAACTTTACAATGCCATTAATGAAGCTCACAACGAGATTCGGTACAAGAGTTCCCATAATTACCAATGCTGCCAGTGGGATCATTGGTCTTGATGCTGCTACTGATAAACTGAAAGAAATACGGTGGGGAAAAAGCGACGAAGACGACGAGGACAGCGAAGATGACGACGATGATGACGATGAAGGTGTAATTAATCGAGGGATTGTTCTGGTTGTTGGATTTGTTCCGGGTCTCAAAGTTGAAGCCATTCCACTTTTGCGTTCCAAGGAGGTATTAATTTTCTTATCTGCTATACAAAATTTGCCATTCTGTTTTCAATTTTCCATTTAGTGACAGTATTTTTCGATACTGTGTCAGATTCATCGAACAGCTTTCGTGGACAAGTTCGTGACCGACATAAAAGACTATACTTCTTCTGTTTCAGACACTACCTCACCTTCTGGGATCATTTTGTTTGGAGTATGTGATTAACTAAAACTGCCTGAAAACTACCCCATTACAAATTTTAGGCTAATTTATTGAATTACTAACATGTGATGATGATGTTCTTTGTCTCAGGATCGAAACATGGACATTAAACCTATTCTTGCAAGAATTGGTAATTAATCACTATACATTATGATATTGAATTCATTTGGTGACCATCTAATTGTTACATGTTATATGCAGATTGGGAACTAGAAAAGGAAACAGTAATCGTCGGAGATGCGAAAGGGTGCTTCTTAAGCACAAGTGTTGATAATTCTCACAATAACAACAAAGATGACTACTTTACTGGTGCTGTTGCTCTTGTTTTTGCCAAGGACAAACACAAATCTCATGGTAATAATTCATAATTTCTATCAAAATTCATCTTACTTTATATGAATATATATATATATAGGAATAAAGTGATTTAATTCTCTGATTTGTGGGAGGAGCAGGAATTGGAGAAATTGAATTTCATTTGACCCTGTCAACGGGTATGATGCCATTTGGTCCTCAGCTTCAGGCAATCTGCGTAATCGCGAAAGACGCAGATTACTCATGGCTCACCGCTCGAATGGACGGAGATTATGAAATCCTTGACGGCCAAGTTCTCTTATCAGATATAAATGAACAGGTTTTTGACAAATCAGCTATATTTTTTGTCAGGTTTATTTATTATGTTCTTCATTTGTTTTTCTTGGTTTATATGAAAATTTCATTTTGCAGTTCAGAGACCAAGAATTTCCTGAAATTTATATCGGAGTTGTACAACAAAGAGAATACCAAATCAGCCCAGAAAGCACAATATCAAAAGCATCCATGGAATTTTATGAAGTTGTCGGGTAAATCTATATAATATTTAATGTCGATGTACATTAAAAATTATGAATTTTAATTAGCGATTTTGATTTTAAACAGAGGAAATAGACAATTCTTCGTCATTAACGGAGTCGGCATCAGACCAGGAGACTACTTCCTGTTTTACCATTCAGATTCTGATACTGCATCATCTTCCTGCGGTGATGCATTTAGAGATCTAAAAATTCTGAGACCGGAATTGAAAAGCAAAACCTGTAGTAATAAAGGTTCATGTAGCAGTAGTAGTAGAAGTGCAGAACGAGAAGTATTCGGAGGGTTAATGTTTTCGTGCCATTCCAGAGGAGAAGTATTCTATCCGAAGGAGGATAGCTCTCCGATTCATGGAAATTTTCCCGGAGTTCCGTTAGCTGGAGTGTACTGCGTCGGAGAAATTGGAAGAGGAGGTTTTTCACCGTCAATTACTCAAGAAGATGATGAAGATAAGTCGGCTAGTTGCTCTCTGCATTACCATAGCTCGATTTACTTGGTTTTATCGTATGTTCCGCCGTCAACTTCTTCAGAGTCGGACCGTTAAACTTTTGTTTCAGACTATGAAAGCCATTATACATGAGCACAGCTTTGCAGTATAAAATTATGAATTGGTTTGTTCAATTTATGTTATTTCAATAATATTTGTATCTTGTTTTTAAAATTTATAATTAATATTAATCAAATCAAATAAATTTATGAAGAAATCAGAATCTCAACATGTATAGGAGCATTCAATTGATTGAGTGCGACGAGGTTTTGCAGTGGTGTGACTTTTTTTTATGGTTTCCGTTGTCTTGTGAAAAAGGTCTCAATGGTGTGGTGTTATAGAATCCAATATGAAAAGGCATGATTTGATTGTTTAATATTAATAGTTAACAGGCTAAGGTAGAAAACGCTTTCTTGTGAGATGCTTTGAATCGCGAAAAAAAATGCCAATGCTACCGAGTTTTATCTTAAAAACAAAAACTATATGATTTAAATCATTTAACATGTCATCAATAAAAACTAATCATAGCTAACAACTAATAGTAACAGCCGTACCAACGAGCTATAGCTCAAATGGTATAAGCGCTGCAAGCAAGCTGTTAGGTCGTGGGTTCGATTCTTTACACAAGCGCTTCCCTCTCCCCAATTATCAAAAAAAAAAAAACATAGTAGTAGCCGTTAGCTAACAGCAACAGCGAAACTAAAAATGTCCGAATTCACCAATTCATGTAAAGGAATAAAAATTGGAGAAAATAGTACAATGAGCGACAGGACGACATGTCGTTCGTTCAATAGTGGTTTTAATGCATACAGGCAAATGGCTACCTAAATAATTTTCATTCGAAAATGGAAGTAGAAACGAAGAGAACAGGCAAGAAGAAAGAAGAAGAATCAAAAATGGGATTCAATTCAATAAACGAAGACATAGTAGAGAAGATTCTGACAAAATTACCAGCCTTAGCATTAGCTTCCGCAGCCTGCGTTTGCAAATCATGGCATCTCTCTTCCAATCGTATCCTCTCTCGACCTAAGCTCGCCTCTGCCATCTCTCTCAATCCCTCTCTCGATGTACGTAAACCAACCCAATTATTTTTATTTTCCCCTAATTTTACAGTTACACCATGTTTGGTTTAATTGGGTTGCCAGGTTGCTATACAAGAAGTTGTTGATAAGGTTCTATCTGAGCCAATTCGACCGCATTTCGCAATTGCTCATGGAGTTGGCGATATATTTCCCTTGCAAAAAACTTCCATTACTGTATGCAACTTTTTCTTATTTGAATCTCCACTTCACAGTCTTTTCAATTACACGCTAGGTAGCACGGACATGGATTCTGGGAAACAGGACACTTGGAACTTGTTATTTTAAGGTTTCCCATGTTAAAATTGAAGTTTCATGTCTGAAAAGCAAAGTGTATGACACGTTTACAAAACGGGAATTGTAATTGAGTGAAGCGTCCGTGCTACCTAGATTATACGTGGTTTGTTATAAAAGTTGGCATTTTTTTAACAGTTAGCTGGAAAACTCGGTTCAAGGACTCCACTTATTGTAACCTCTGCTAGTGGAATTATGGGAAGAGATGCTGTTACCAATAAGTTTAAAGAGGTTTGTTTGTTAAAGTTAATATATGTGTGTATGTGTGTGTTCGTTTTTTCGAAAGGAAAATAATGGATTTTTAATTTGATGTGCTGAATAAATGTTTGTGTGTGTAGGTGATGGGAGGAGATGACAACAGTGACGACGGTCAGGCTGCTGCTGATGACAAAAATGGACATTCGAATTTTAATTCTGGTTTTCTTTTGACTGTGGGTTATGTACCTGGATTAAAAGTTGATGTCGTCCCTTTGAGATCAGTAAAGGTTATTACTCCAAAAAAAATAGATTTTTTCTAACTGTCCTCGAAATAGAAAAAGATATTGTTTTCCTTTTAAGATTCTAGAGTTAATGTTGAAGTACCCGTCTTGAATGATATCGTAACATCTGTGGTTTGAAATGTAGAGAAGAAAAAAATAAGGAAATTTAGAGAAATGGTTTCTTTACGCAAAAGTGCATAGTCAAAAGTTATGCTGCTCTTAAAAAATTGTGATAGCCCTTTTTTCATTATCACTTATTTTAGGTATAGAGTTTATCTGTGTTTGTCATGATATCTGAATCAATCATCAAACTGATTGTAATATTTTTTTCACTAACAGCAAGCATTTGAAGGAGGATTGATGGTTGACCAGTTTGTGAAGGAAATTATTAGTTACACGGCTTCTGTTTCAAATTGCACATCGCCAGTTGGAATTATAATGTTTGGAGTAAGTGCTATTCTGCCATTTGCTAGAATATCCTTGTATTTTTTGATTGTGTTGTTTGTTAAAATGTCCTTTTGTATCACTGCAGAGTGAAAATATTGACCTGAAACCTGTGATTGAAAAGCTGGGTGAGTCATTCTTATTGAGGAAATCGTCTTTCTTTAGTTTGATTTTGTTTATGCAAAAGGGCATCTAGTTCTTCTTTCTGTGAGGAATGTGTAAAGAAAAGAATATAATATCTGGTTTGAGACCTCAAGGAATTAAACACATTGCAGATTAATCTGGAAGTATCTGGCTATCTCGTTTGTGATATGATATGCATCAGAGGTTATGCTATCCAGCTGGCTTGTGTGCTTACTTCTGGTTCAAAATTTGTTATAAACCGCAGATTATGCCATGTCAAAGGAAACTATTATTGTTGGTGATCAGAAAACTAAACTTTTGTTCAGAAGTAAGAAGGAATTAAGAAATCCTTACGTAGACGGTGCTGCTCTTGTCTTGGCAAAGGATAGAGAAAAGCCTCATGGTAGCTATCTAATTGTTATTTATTTCTTTCTATTTTTTTCACCTAAAACTAATGATTCAGCATACTGATAATCTATGTACCCTTATGTTTGTCATATGTGAGGCTATTATATGTGTCCTAATGGCTCAGTCAACAGGAATAGGGGAAATTCAATTCCATGCTGCATTATCAAAGGGAGTTTCTGCAGCAGGTCCAAGATACAAGGCAGCTTCTGTCAGAGCGGTTGCTAGTGATTGTACTACTTGGCTTACAGCCAGACGAGAAGGAGAACAGGAGATTCTTGATGGGCAAAGGATTCTAGATGGCATCAATGATGAGGTTATTCCAATTACTTTTTCTTTTGTTTTTTATGTGCTTTTGAAAATGCACGCGTTATGTATTTCTCCCGGGGTCTTGTTGCTATCTCTTAATACTTCAAATAGGCTCTGGGTAAGTAAGTATGATTTAATGATTACAAGAACCCCACTCTGAGTTTTACTTATGGTTACAACCTTATCATTTCTAACAATTATACTGTCTTTTTCAATTAATTCGTCGTCATCTTCTTCTAATGTTAGAATTTCCCTCAAATTTTGTTTGTTGCTTTGCTTATAACATTCATGGCAACATAAATCGTAGAAGATGTTAAGAGTTTGACTTTTACCCCATATATTGTAAAAAATGGCGCAGTTGGTAAATCGCGTAGGATGCTTTGATCTTTTCATTGGAGTTACAGAACGCAGAAAATGTTGCATTTGGAAAGAGAAGCCGAGGTTGATGTCATCCTTGGCTTTTCATGGAATCACTGGGTGAGATATCGAAACTTTCCTATGATTTATATCTGAGGCTGGAGGGAGGGAACATAAATTCTCTTCGGCTGGCTGACTTCCATTCCTATTCTTAACTAAAGGATTAATGTTTAAAGGGATTTGGTTTTGAACAGAGGAGATGAAGAGTACCTTTTTGTTCAGGGAACGGGCATCAAAACTGCGGACTATTTCCAAGTTTACCATTCAGACCCTTCAGCGGCATTAGCTTCAGTTAGGAAGGTCTCTACAGAGCTAGGAAAGTTGAGGTTGGACTGGAATTCTAAAAAAAGCCTCGATCCATCTGAAACTTCTATAGATTGCAAGACAGAATGCATTGGGGGTTTTATCTTCTCGTGTTGCGGTCGTGGTGAATCATTTTTTGAGTGTAGTAATGTCGATAGCTCCCCGTTTTTGGAGAATTTTGCAGAGGTCCCATTTGCGGGAATATTTTGTGGCGGGGAAATTGGGCGTGGCTTCTCAGTATCAAATGCACAGGAAGAGCAAGAAGTAAGTAGTTGTCTGCATGTATATAGCTCCGTATATCTGGTGCTCTCATATACCCCTGCCAAGATTAGTGAGTGTTGAACTGGATTAATGTTTCTTTATTGGGGGTTTGTATTTGTTATTATGTTAAATTTTGAACTCTTTTGTTTTAACTAACTGTGACTTCTTTTCGCAAGGCAATTGTCCTTAAAGAATTTAATACATATTTGGCAACCCGACTGAGGCCTAACTGATGTTCTGCATCCAAGAGAATCTCGTTTATTTTTTGGATCAAAAGTAAAATGATAGTCATCAAGGGGTCATATATTTTGTTAAAATTTTGGAGGTATGTCAATAGATTTTCATTGTTGGGTTCAATTGGATTAAAATTATGTGGCAGTGGAAATCATCTATTTCTGATCGTATATGAGATTCTAGTTTATTTATACTTTTAGTTTTTATTCAATCACATAGTAAAGGATAGGGATTCCTCATTGATCTTCATTATAAAATGTATGGTGTAGATTAATGTAACTAAAATTAGACTTTTTTTATCTACACCATGTATTTTGTATTGAATGATGTAGATTCAATGAATATTGACCCTTCATGTTTAATTTAAATGAACATGAGGGAATCCCAAGTAAACTGCGAAAAACGCCAGCCAGAATGCAGTATATTCGTAAACCAAGTTTGGCACTCAAATTAAAGGCGTTGCAAATTTGATGCTGACTGGTATATAAGTTACATGAATCAACTATTCTACATGTCATTGTAATTACATGAAAAGAGGGTCGTTTGATAAAGATCCACTTGAAGCACCACATCTATTTATATAGCATCTCCAACCCAAAAACCTAAGATAGTGTGAAATTTACGATATCTTAAGTTTTCAATAGTTAGTATATATATATATATATATATATATATATATTCTCATTTATTAATATATTTTAACACTAATTATTCTCATTTATTAATATATTTTGACACTAATTATAATATTAAATTAATAAATTAGAATTTTTGTTGTTGCCAAAAATAGCAATATATAAATAGTTAATCAGAAGAATGACCATTCTCTGAAGGTAATGCGTCATTCCCACGAGAAACAATATCAGATGTTGACTTTATGGCTACTAAATGAGCAATCCAAATACACATTCGTTTAACAAATTTGAACAAAATAAAAAAGAACAAATTTGAACAAGATAAAAAAGAACAATTTTATTAAACGAACGGTAACAAATATGAGCAATTCAAATTGAAATCAGAGAATAATATTATTTAATAGTTAATTAAAAATTAATTAAATACAACAATTTATTAGGTTTATTCATTTAATAGTTTATAACATTAGATGGTGTTTTATTGTTGAAACTTCATTAAATAAATAAAAAAAATATTAAAGCACCGACAAGGATCAACTAGTCCAAATCCAAAATGTTAATACAGAAAATTGGTGGAAGGAATTATTATGACCATTTCTTTTCAATGGCTGAGGTCGGGTGGTGGGACGTGGTTGGTATGAGCCAGTTATACTGGTAGCTAGGTTTCAACCATGCAAAAAATCAACAGTTAAATAGTCAAAATGGACACGTTTGTTGCAGCATTTCTGGTTCAGTGTAGGTGCGGTTGTTCAATGCCTAGTACTGCCTACAAAATTATATCTACATTACCAATATTCTGCCAAGAATTAAGCCAGTAGCAGGAGCTTGTTTGCTTGTTAAATTGTTCCACATGATCTCATAATGAGAACAAAAACATTAAGATACTCATGAAAGTATTTAACTCAAACCAAATATCAGAATATTAGAACCAAATATTATGAAATTTTCTCGAAAAATCATTTGAAGAACTTGTTGAAATGATTTTAATGCATAATATCTAATTGGTTCTAACTCTAAGCAAGTAACATTTGAATAAGTTATGCAAGATTCATTCATGCTAATTAGCACATTTCAAGTTTTTTTTTAGTAAAAATTTGTAGTCAATAAATCAAAAAAACGCATCTAAACATCTCAACTAGGTTAACACACTCTTAGCGTAAGTGAATTAGTACATTTCAAGTTAACTAACTTTTTTTTTTGATGAATCAAGTTAACTAATTTAGTAAGTGAATTTGTTAATAAGCTTCTCAAAATGCAAATGATATCTGTAGGATAACAACTATCATGCAAAATGCATCAGAAAATATCGCATAAACAGAACTAGACAGCAAAACTAATTAATTACATGTAAGAGGTTAAATTTGAAGCTTATTACCTGCAACAAAATTTGCATGGGCATGCAGAAATAAAAGATAAAGAAAACCCTTTTATCATATAAATATTGCATCCTGCAAGTGCTAATAAAAACTCTCCAAAAAAGATCATGGCAATTGTATATAAACAAATGAAATTACCATGTCAATGATGATATTAATCCACTACAATCTAAAATTAACAATTGCCAATATAAAATAAAAAGTTCACAGATATTCTTTTAAACAAAAATATAGCATAAAAAGAAAAGATAATTTTCTGGTAAAGCTTATAATTATATCAACACAGAAAATAAAAAGTAAATGTGTGGGATATTGGCACGGCTCAATCAGATTAAAGGACCCAAATCACTGGGAGATTTTATTTGATTGAGCCATCCCAACATCCCCACTTCTTACCTATGGAAACTTATTAAATAATTATTTGATACAAAATCAAACCTTGTTAACCATTGATCGTACGATATTGATGTTCGTGCTTAGATGATATATTCGCGATTAGGGTTTTCGGGTAGAGAAGATAAAAAGAAAGTTTGATTTTTAAATTTGCATAAGCAAGAGCAAGAGAAGAAAAGAGGGCTAATTTTCTTTGTATTGGTGGTGGCTTTAGATATATTGTTTCATTAGTAGTTGAATGATTATATAAGAAAGTTGAAAAATCAAAGATATAATCAAGAAATCAAAAATGGTTGAAATGTCTAAATCTTTGCTTCATTTAGAAGAGAGATCATTTATATAAAATTTCCCATTAGGTCTTCATTTTGCTTTAGTAGTGGTGATGTCATTCATACAAAACTATATGATATTTTTCATTTTATTCATATTAATAGTAATCATTTCTATTTCCTTATGTTGTTGAACCAATCTTTATATTTCTTTATTTAATGAAACAAATACGGGTATCTTAATAAACAAACTAACAGAAATTTACTTATGCTACCGTTTTGTCGTTCTTTAGAATGCGTACAAAATGAAATACATGTCTTCTAGAATAAATACATAAATGTATATCCAAACTAATTTTGTAAAATGAAAATCAAAGAAATTTAATGACATCTAGCTACTGATTTCATTCTAAATATTGTATTTGAAGTCGTTGAAAATCAAAGCTATTTTTTTATATATAATTTTTATTTGGAAAAGGAGAATTTATGGTGCTTGTGCGAGGATTTAATTCCACAAACTTAGTAAATTGTCATTCAATATACTGTTTGAGCTATATTTTATTGGTAAAATCAAAAACAATTAATTACATCTAGCAACCAATTTTATATGGATTGAGATTCCCTTAAATTTATTTTGAATTTGAGGGGTCATGTTCACGATTTACACCGCGTTCATTGTAATAAACGGTGTAAATAAAAAAAGTACAGTTTTAATCAAATTAATATACACGTGAACGGCGTTGATCGTGAACATGACCTCTTCAAGTTCATTTGAATTTGAGAAATCCCAATCCACTTTATATTTACCGAAATATATGTTATCACTACAAATTTTTTTACCTAGAGCCGGTTTAATGCGGACATCATTAATTTAAGGCCTAATTACTTAAAAATCACCCACCTTATAATTTTTTTTCATTTATATCATGACCTATGAAAATTTTCAATTATATCCGATTTTCGATTTTTATGTTTTATATGTACTCTGAAATTAATTTTTTTGACAATTTAATTAATATAAGGATGAAAATATTAAAAAAATCAATAGATGGATTATATCATATTTTTTTCTATTTGGAAAAATACAAATGAAGGACTAATTTAAACTCCTTTATAAAGAAAAATAGGTCAATTCAATTTATTAGAGTAGAGATGAAATATAAAAATTGAAAATAGGGTACAATTGAAAATTTTCCTACGTCATGATATAAAAGAAAAAAAGTTAAAATATGAGTGGTTTTTAAATAAATTAAGGATGACAGCTTTTATGAGAGAGGTCTATAAGAATTTGTATTTTAAAATGTGGCTATATGCTATAAAATTAAATTTGTTGAATGCAATTGGCAAGTGACCAATTATTGCACAATTGGAACTTAGTAGATTATACTTTTTAGTGGTACCATGAAAAAGGGGTAGTTGTAAAGTGTTTTAAATGATTAAGATTATGTTTTGATAATAAAACCAACTGGCTAAGCTATTAGGCTATCTTGTAATACAAGTATTAATTTATCTTTGAGTGGGAAATTTGTCTATACTCTCCACTAAAGATTCGGTTGCTAATCACATACCTAATTCTTTTGTCCTGGCTTAATTTTCTAAATAATTTAATTAGTGGGATATTGATTAGTTATATTATTAACAATACTAAATGACCGTCAATTGAATTGAAGTCTTCAAATTTGACCCCAAGCTTTAGAGGCAGCAAGGTCGGCCTTATGGCTGTTGAATTGCAAAGCTTCTTGTTTTTCTTATAGGTTTTTTTAGATAGATTTTTTCATTGGAATATTAGAATTTTTAATTTGGACTAAATTCAATCTGATCCTTTAGTTTATTTTCTGAATTTAATTTTTATCTAGTCTTAATTTCATCATAAATTCACCTTCTTTTCTAGATTTTTTAATGTTTTTTTATTAATTTTCGACAATTTCTAACGGCAATCCGGACTAAAGTCTACTCCAGACATAAAGTGGATCCATCCTTAAATTTTGTCCATTGCGTCATTTGTAGACAAAGTCAGTCACAGGCTCACATTATATAACACTATTAATATAATTGGCTATGTATACGGACAATGTGGTCAACAAAATTTACCTAAACTTTTCTCTATACGTCGATATGTTCTTGATGACTAGGAAGGTTGGTGATGAATAGCTGTAATAGAATCCTGGAATCATTCGTGTAATGTAAAGAATTGGAAAAATAATAGCCTCGTGCATGTCCACATTCTAATTACAATATAATTTGTTCATCTTAATTTGGAAAATTTCAGCACAAAACAACAAAGAAACCAGCAAATAGATTGGATAGAAAGAATATACACATCATTACACCTTTCTACCAACCTATATATCTTTGGAATATACAATCTCACTTCTTGTCATGCCACATCAACAATTAATAAAAATTTCATAGGGGCATATTCTCTTGGCGCCATTTGCAATTATCAAAAATAAAATATTGAACATATATATTGCAATTGTGACCACTCTATATCTACTTTATCGTTTATTTTATTTTTATTTGCTTACATTATTTGATTAAACATTGAGTATCAAGTTGGTGTTTAGGGTGTTTCAAATGGTGTTGAATGTCAAAGGAGCACCGAAAATAATTTCAGAATATGCACTCTGATGATTAAATTAGGTTCTCATAAAGAAAGATGAGAACTTAAAAATCATATATATTAATATATAATGTAATGGAAAATACAATTCTAAAATAAAAATAAATAGAGAAAACCTCAATCCATAATTCTTCCATTTTTGAGATTGTCTTACTGTTCAATCAGTTGTACTATTGAAAATCTTTTTACATATTTGACTGGCAAAGTTTGGCGGAGTCGTTCTTTTTAGTTTTTAAGTGGAATGCTCATTATAATGATAAATATAGAATAACTCCTATGGTGATTTCCCACTAAAGGACCATTGAAAAGCGGGGTCAAAGCCCCGTCCATTGCACATTGTGGGTTGCAAAGCCCTTCCGTGACGCGCAATGGCCGAGTTTTTTTTAAAATTTCTAACAAAAGATAAGGTAAAGTTGGACTTTTATCTTCCGGATGAAGAGATTAGAGAATGAAAGTATAAAGATAAGAGCATAAAAAGAGAATGCGTAGTTTTTGCCTATACGGTAATTTGTATTTATGAGATCACGACACGAGACTAATAAAAAAATTCAAACCAATTTCTATGTTGATGCCAAAGTTTACTTTTCTGTTATGTCTAAGAGAATGTCTCTACACATGTTTGTGTTAAGGACGCATATTCTTAGAGTAAATATTTATTGTTCAAGTCTTCTTACTCAGACATCTTTATTTCTCAATCCGAGATCCAACCTGCTCGGGTCATAATATTTCTTACTCGAATCCTAAAGTCTCTAAATCGAGTCTCAATGTATCTGACTCTGGTTATACTTGACATGGTGAACTTGAGACATTTTGCCCTTATTCCTTTGATGTATTATTATTAATTTATTATTATGATTATTATGAATTCTTACTTGTAATCCACGATTATAATATAAATCAAATTAAACTCAAGCTTAAGGCATCTTCTCTAGTGGAGCATAAATATCTTGTTATTCTCTTGCTAGCCACCAGCAAATGAATCGAACAAAACACAACACCATAAGCTTAAGTTATAATGTGCATGGCACGGGAAAAAAAACATCGACAAGTGCCTCTATAGATGACTATCACAACTGGCCCTTTCCACAGCCACCAAAATCAAATACATATATAAAAAAAACATGGAGACCTGCTTTCTACGTTCTCGAGCTGTTTATTTCCTTGCAATGCAACTCGTAAATAGAAACATGACGGGAAAAAAAAACATTAGATGGTAATACCCAACTTCTTCCTTGTCTTCTCGACCTCTAAATAAATTGTTGAGTACGGAAGATACTCCAAGAAATAGTTTTTGCTGAGGTCGCTAATTGCAACAGCAAGTTTAGGGATTTCTAGAGTTTCTTCATGGGTCAGAGTCCTCATGAACCTTGCTGGGTTTCCTGCCCAAAGTTCACCTGTTGGTATTCGTCTCCCTGGGGGAACCACAGACCCAGCTTCAAGGATTGAGTGTGTCTCCACCAAAGAACCTTCCATGAGGATAGAGTGCTGCCCGATGATGCACTCTGGCTCAATTGTGCAAGACCGCAAGAGACTATACGCACCAATTGTCACATACCTCTCGATGGATGTCTCTGCTGGCAATCCTGATATATGGAAGTGATAAAGAATAACAATATTAGAGGTCTCCCATGGAGTTCATAAAAAGGAATCATATATCTTTGCACTTGTTAAATATTTGCATATAAAATTGAAATCCCGTAACTATATCGCTATTGATAATTCCTCAAAGTATCTGTCTGCATCACCAATTGGCTATGTATAATAATAATTCTTGTGCTTCGCCACAACAACAAAAAGATCTAGCGAATATCAAAAGATGCAATCTAGAAACTTTCTGATCCATCAAAGATAAAAACTTAACCAAAATCAACAATTTCTGAAGGTGCTGTCCAGCCTTCACGTCACTCCAGTGACTCCAGTCTATTCAAAAGCAGTTTTGAATTATGAAAGGAAATAAAACCACAATCCTAGGTGTCAAACATTATAACAAGTCCTGTCCAACAGTAAGTTACTAACCTCACTCAATATCTAGCATTTCAGGAAAAGAAGGCACTAAATTACACCGGTACGCTTTTAAGATTGGCATACCTACAATTCTACACAATAATCCAACCTTGTTTATAAGTTTGGCTTTGCATACACTTGCACGCATAAAGACAAGATGAAACTTTGGTATTATATTGGGCAAGTCTAGATTAAATTTTCCTTCATAAAGCAGATGAATGCAAAGATAGTAATGCAGATATAAACATATTCCTAGAATGCCGAACATCTAGCGACTCAAATGACTGATTCAGAGAATCGGATACATTAAAAGAGCATTAATTGATTTTAATTCATAGATTAGATGCAAACCAATTTATACTTTCCATTTCGATTAGCCAACACTTCACTCATCCTTAATGAGAGCTTGTAAAATTGATGTGAATGGAATCTATGTAACTTCAGGAGGAAAAGTAATCATCATTCTTCACTACCAGACAATGGCAGAGATCATCTTAAGCAAATGAACCTTCAACTCCCCAACTAATAATAAAATACGCTCACCTTCCATATTAATCCAATTATATGTTATTATGACAGTCTAGAACTAACAATTTTGCTAGACTTGGATAAGTCCTCTTTAAGTTGGTATGTCCATTAGGTAAGTTGTGTTGTTTAAGCATCATAGTTATTACATTAGGATCACAGTCTTAGGCAATCGAGAAAAAAAAACTATAATTTGGGTATCAGAACAGTAGGCCGCTGTAATCTACACAGATTAAAACTACAGCTTGTCACACCTTGGCGAAGTCATGATTCAGAAAGTCCATTGTGCATTATATGTATCTATGCATACAGAAGCAGATATAATGTTGACAGAAGAAATCGTGGAAATGAAGAAACAATGCAGGGTCAAAATACCACCCAACTGATGCCACACTCTTCATGAGGGCTCCCAATCATTCCCTTTAACCGAACTTACGAGAAACACTCAATCATGTACTAACAGAAAAACAAACCTAACTTTAATTGAAATCAGATAAAGGATAGTGAAGAAAACAAGAACAAAATGTCAAATCGATAGGGAGGACATATCATCCAAAACATGACTTTCATTAGAAAGAAACCATCAATAAAACGGGGCAACACTCTGAACTTTACATGTATCCCAAATATTTACTAAGATGATATACAAAATAACAAATTTCCAAACCGCACTCTACATTACAATAGATAATTGAATCAAAACTAGTTAAAATCCCTAACATTAATTAAGCCAAAATTCATCAATTAATCAAAATCACTATCTTAACTTTGAGATTTTTTTCTAATAATTCAAATTAAGCTCAAGACTCCTAATTTATTAGGTAAATTCAACTCAATTAAAACAAAAAAAGGTCTAACAAACCCTAACAAATTATATAAAAACAAAATTAAAAAAATTAAGAAAAAATTCCAAACCTGTAGGCGAGTTCCAGGCAGCATGAACAACGCAGCGCTCTTGAACATTGGAGCAAAATCCAACGGTGATCTTATTAAGATCGCCACGTAGGACCGATCCGCTCCAAACCGAAGCTCCGCCCCATACAGTGACCTGTCCAGCTAAGACTACATTAGGTGTGACGTAAGCATCCACAGCCACCTTAGGGAGCCACTGACCTAAGGGTATAATCTGCCTCTGACCTCGATAATCCCATTTCACGCGATCCGGCGACGGCGTGATAGTTTGGGTGGTTGATGGTGACTCGGCGGCGGCTGCAGCGGAGAAAGCGCGTGCAATAAAGTGTCGCTGTGGTGAAATTGTGGAGGTTAGGGCTTTGTTGGAGATGCGGGCTAGGGCAGCTGCTGCCATTATTTCAATTTTTTAATAATCCGATGAGTTCAGACTATAGTAGAAATGGAAATTGACGAGAGAGAGTGTGCGCGTGTGGACGGTGAAGGAACTGGCGAAGTGCGCATTCGGGCCTCAAGTGTTAGGTTTAACTGGGCTTTACCTAAAACGGGCCCTAACAGATCCAGTTAATTTAGTTTGTTATTGGATTAGTACATTTTTTAAGGGCTTTTTATATAGGGACGATGACAAAAGTACCTAAAATTTTAAAAATATTTATAAAAGTACCTGTAAACTTTTTTTATTTATAAAAATACGACTGATTTAAAATTAATTACAAAAGTACCAAAAAATAAAAATTAATTACAAAAGTACGATTTGTATAATGTCGGTATAATTATGGTATAATTTTGGAATATTAAAACTATAAATCAGATAATTTAAAAATAATATTTGGTTTATTATTGGTATAATTTCAGTATATTCTTGGTATATCGATTATAAATTTTTATATATATTTTCTAGTTGATAACATGTATATTTATTTTATATGAATTTTTCACTATAGTTGGTAATAAACTAAAGAATTTGTATATTGTTGGTATAATTTTAGTATATTGTTAGGTTAATATTTAGTATGCGATGTGGTGTAATGTTGATGTAATAATAAAATTTCAGTATATTTTGATGTGTACACTCTTGGTATAATATTGGTATAATTTTGGTATATTATAAATTTAATTTTTAGTATACGATTTGATATAATTTTGGTAAACTTTTATTTAATATTAATAAAATCTCAGTATATATAATGTTGGTATAATTTTGGTATAATGTTTATATAATGTTAATATAATGTTAGTTTATTAGTATACTGACATTATATCCACAGTATACACCGTATGTTTAATATTATTTTTTATTTTTTTGTACTTTTGTAAATATTATTAATATTTTTGTAAATAAAAAAAGTGAACATGTAATTTTGTAATTATTTTCATTTTTTTTGGTAAATGGTGTAATTTCCTCTTTTATATAAAATACTGATTTTGGCAGCCCATTTACTTTTATACAGGACAAGTTAAATCTTTACTTTACCTACCTCATATTCTTACTTTGATAACTTGTACTTCAAATTTATTTCTTTTATACGATTTTTCTTATTTCTCTCAATCATTCTTCTTCTCCACGATTTCTTTTGAGCTGTGAAAGAAAATTTTCATGATTTCTGCTCCTTCGCTTCCGCCGTTCCGCCTCCTCCGTTCCGCCGTTCTGCCTTCGCCGTTCCGCCTCCTCCGTTCCGCCGTTCTGCCTTCGCCATTCCGCCTCCGCCGTTTCGCCTCCATCGTTCCGCCTTTGTCTCGCCGCGTCATCTTTCTTTTATCTTTTTAATTTTAGATCTGAAATTTTTTGTTCTTTTTTTTATTTTCAGATCTATAATTTGTTTATCTTTTACTGTTGATTCACCATTAAACATGTATAAAGAGTATCTTTAAAGAATCTAATACTTATTTCATGTTATATAGAATAATTTTGTGATTTTATATAATAAAATTCTGTTATTTCTGCATTTTTTTTGTGTTTTATTGTATTTCTGCGTTTTTTTTATTCTGCAGAATGATTTGTTGATGATGATTGATTGCTGAATTATTGTAATGTTACAGTGTTGTTGATTTTACGTTGACTTTATGTTGATATTATGTTGATATCTACTGATTCTTTTTATTTTAACATTGACAAATAAGATAATATTCTCTGTGAAATAAACTTTCGTTAGATGAAATGAAACTGTATCATAACCGTCTTTGTCGAAATTTAGTTAGGTATGAGAGGTGGAACGCAAAATAGTTATACAAGTGATTTTGAAGAAACTGTACAGCTGCAAAGAGAATTGAGAAAAAAAAATTATTTTGAAATAAATTTCTTTAATTTGTGAACTGGTGTATATTTAATATATTTTTATTTTTATATGTAAGAATAATTTTATTTTTTCATTTGAATTATTATTGTTGTTTTTTCATATTATTTTGATTACTTACTATGCTAATATCTTTATCTGATTCATTTATTTTAAACATTTTGTACCTTTGTTGTTCTTTAGTAGAATTACTACTATCATATTAACAAGTTATCAACATAATGTCAACATGATATCAACAATTAATGCTAATTTAGTCAAGATGTTTGTAAAATGAGAACATCGATTGATTTAAGCCAAAAACAATTTTTAGTTTATTTCACGCACAAAATTATCTAATTTGCTAATGTTTTTTTTAGAATAAATTTTTTCAATGTAAAAATTAAGGAAATACCAACTGATTATCAACACAAAATCAACATAAAATCAACAACACTGTAATATTATAATATTTCAGCAATCAACCATCATAAATAAATCGAACTGCAGAATAAAAAAACACAGAAATACAACCAAACACAAAAAATGCAGAAATAACAAAAATTTATTCCATATAACCATAAATTTATATTACATAACATGAAATTAGCATTATATTCTTAAAATATAATCTCTATACATGTTTAATGGTGAAATAACAGTAAAAAATTGTAGATCTGAAAATTAAAAAGAAGAAGAAGAAGAACAATGAATAAATTATAGATCTGAAATCAAATAGATGACGACGATGAGCAGAGGAGATGATGGTGTTAACAAAGATGACAACGGAGGCGATGATGAGAACGATGACGGAGGAGCGGAGGAACAGAGGACGGCTCAGCAGAAGACGGCGAACGGTAAAAAAAGAGAGGAAGATGAACTGAGAGAAAGAGAGAATTGAATGATAAGGAGAGAGAAAATAAATGAAATTATGATTTGTATGCTGTTAGGGTTTAATATATAGAATCCGTATAAAAGTAATAAAATAGGCCGCACATGGTAGTTTAGAAAATGCAAATTTGGACCCGTATAAAAGATAAAAAATTGGCAAAGTAGGTTGTTTGTGTAAAAAGCCCATTTTTTAATTATATTTTAAGTTAATGTGGTATATATTTAATGTTTTTATTAATTCATTTGATTTGGTAATTTATTTTAACAGTTATTATTATTTGAAAATTTTAATATTTTAGTGTAGTAATTATTTAATATTTTTAATTAGTTTATCATTTTATTAATTAAATACCTACTGAATGGTTTCAATTCCGACGTGCATACCAATCCGGTCGAACCAGTCACAACAATTAGTACCATAACTTCAACAAGTGGTATCCATATTCCGAAGGAGTATTTTTCGAGAATTATCATAAATAGCTCCGAGTTAGTGTATAAATTTAGCTTAACGAAACTAGAAAGTATAGACAAAATGGGTTAGTTCAAGTGGTAAAAACGACCAATCTAATATTGATAAGTCCTCGAGTGAAATCTTTTAGCCCTCATTTATTAGATAAAGAAAAAAAGTATAACTATAAATATTTGATAGAACTTTTGTAAATTTGATACGTTCGATTCTTCTAAAAGAAAATTGCATGGACTTAGTTTATTATGTATAATTGTCAATCATAAATTTATTATTTAATATTTGTTAGAATTAAATGAAAATAATCAATCAATAAATAGCAGATTAATTGGCGATATCTTAATTAAAATTAAATACTCTTTAATAATGATATTATGAATAGTTTATAATCTTACATGATAAGTTAGGTTCATATAAAAAAACTAATACATAAGCCATATGGATATTTAAAATAATGTATGGAATAAATTTATTCATCTAAAACCTATTCCAAACAAGCTTTCTTCTCGTATATTTTGCTTATGTATGAACGTTTAATTTCCTTTTAGAAGAAAACTTGCAGACCTCTTTAATTTATTCAAGAATACACACATCTGCTCAAAGGCAAACCCACTCTTAATCAAGCTAAAAATTAAGCATATATTGCAAACACATTCACAACATGTATACATATATAGCATATAGAATGACAGACTGAGCCATTTAGATCTTTTTTAATGGCGAGTTCCATTATGAAGAGCCCTGCATTTCAAGATCATTTCAGCTCTAGCAAATCAGCCATCAGCAGCGTCGTATACCATTCTACTGCACAAACAAGTGCAATAAAATGAGGCCAGAAATTAGTAATACAGTAATATGATCATTATCTATATGTTTTGTATTCTTATGTTCCTTTAAACTAATTACAGATTATTAATAATAAAATAGATTAATTAATACCTTTGGATATAATTTAAAGCGTTGCATGCATTTGAGCCCAGAATTCCTGAGTTTATGTTTGCATCTTGCAGTTCAGTCAACTTAACCTCAATGCAGACATAAAAAGATGGAATTTTTTTAGAACCCTATTATTAAAACTTTTATTCATATAAAATACATAATAAAGGAACTTAATGAAGATGATGTATAGTGTTGAGTATCTTACTTTTTTCTGGAGATAAGCATTCTCCTCTTGTAGTTCTTTATGCTGAATTCAAACAATGTTGTTCATTCCAATTATATTCACATGAAAAATGAAGAATTCAATTATACATTTAATAGATCGCCTTGGCAGGTGGTCGGCGGAGCTTAAAGTGATTAGCATTAAATATGAAACAAATTCAATTGCTTTGAGTCCATTGATTTGTCATGCATGCTAAATTATATAAGCTTAGCTACTTACCAATACAAGGGGAGATAAACTAATTAAAATTATTATAGTGTAGTGCTAGAATAATATGTTCAACCACATACGTATATAAATTAGAATAAGAGATTATTATAAGATAATACTAATCAATTTTTATAGAATAAATATTGAATACCTTTCTTTTCATCAAGTTAATATGCTCCGAAATGATGCGTCTCTGTTCATTATTATAGAAAATGAGTCAATAATAAAAATATGTTATATTTGAATTTGAAGAAAATGAGTCAAGAGTTTAATAATCATTCAAATAATAAAATGTAACTTTCACCTAATTAAGTTATTAGGATTCAAAATATTATGAGAGATATGCATGATTTGTTGTCTGTCAAATAAAATGAGCTATAACTCATCAAATGATATGTGCGCTGAATAAATTTTGCTAAGATTATAGAATAAATTCTTTCACAAACATCCAAAATAATTTATATATATACCTTTTTTGAGCGGATGCGTTCAACTCCTGTCTTTAACTGTCTTTCAAGCTGTTTTAACTCTTTCATACCCAATGTTGTTATGTCTTCTCCAGAAAAGTGCCTAATAAAGTTAAAAAGAAAATGATAAAATTATGATCAGAAAGACTATAAATATATCTGTAGTTGCAGCTTAATTAATTACTTGATTCTTGTTTCCAAGCTCTCGATTGCTCTTTTCAACTCTTCAGTCTCGTTCCTCCAAAACTGTTAAAATTACAGAATACGTTAATCTTTCACTATTTGTTCAATTTGTAGTTAACCCTAATTTTTATTTTTGATAATTGAAAACGGAGAGCGTTTGTAGGATAAATTGAACTCACGACGTAGCAGTTTAATGCTGCTCAGCGCTTATACCATTTTAGCTATAGCTCATTGGTTAATTAACCCTAATTAATATCATGAAGGAGAAAAAGTCTAATCTGTACCTCAAAGGATCTGGTGCTTAAGTCAGTTGATCCTATAAGCCCTACTTCACCTCTGTACCTTGCAATTGTCCTATCCATTCTGCAACACAGAAATCAAAATGTTCAAGAAATACAATTCCAGGTCAGTTTTATAAAATAAATAAATGAAAATTAGAAAACTGACTCATGACTAGCAAACTGGTAAAGCCTTGCAGTGGGAGAGAAAATAAGTAAGCAAACTTCAGCATCACAGAGAATAGAAAGCTCAAAAGCTTTCTTGAGAAGCCCATTTCGTCTCTTGGAGAAGGTCACCTGTCTGCTTGTTGAGTTCTCTATTCTTTTTAACTCTACTTTTCCTCTTCCCATATTTTTTTTCTTTTTTTTTACTAGACAAATTTTAAACTATATTCAACATGCAGCATTTTGGGCTATAAGTGTATATATAATGTAATGCTCATGCAAACCTAAAAAGTGGGTCATTCTTTATATCTATTTTTATTATTTTTAATGTTGTTGAATATGACTTATAAGAATTCAAGGAATGAGCATTCAACAGATCACTCAACTTTTTCTTCCCACATGAATGTGATATGACCGCACTTCACTATCCAATTCTAAAAGATTGGATCCTCTTTTTTATTTAATTTCATTCTTTTTTACAATTTTAAGATAATTATACACTTTTAACATTTTATATATTAATCTAACGCTTTAATGTGGTAAAGTTGAATATCCAGCAATATGTCGACTACATAAACAATTATTGACCGAAATTGATTAATTAAATTTTTATTATTGGAATAATAAAAATCTAACTATTAAAATATAATTTAATCCCTTTTTATATTTTAATTGATTTTGAAAATACCATTGGTAAGAAAGTTAGATTTTTTACAATATTCACTTCGTGATGAAAATATTATTTTCTCATCGCAAATTGGTAGACATTTTAAGATATATATATATATATATATATATATATATATATATATATATATATATATATATATATATATATATATATATATGAGAGAGAGAATCAAAAAAATTGAATTTTTCTAAATAAATGAGTTAATTTATAAAAACAACCACATTTATCTTGATTTAATATTATGTTTTTTTTTTATTTTGATATAACTAATTAGATTTTATATTATCCGGATTAGTCAGGGCGTAGCCTTGAAAACCGGATGGGCTTACCAAAAAAAAAAAAAATTAGTGTCTGTAATTTAAAATAAAAAAATTAAAATAATATTTATCAATATGAAAGGAAAGAAGTATATTTTAATTACAAAAAAGTTACATTCAAACCCTTAAACAAAATGAAAATGACAATTCAGCCAAGACATCTACTTTGGAATAAGAAATGAAAGCCATGAGGTGCGCGGGGTTACCAGTTTTGCATACAAAAAAAATACTTGTCGAGACGAAGAAGTGAGAGAAGTTGATGGATTCCATTGGATCCAATAGGTGGTCAACAGGTGTCTACAAAATTTGATTGATGGAATATTATCATCTCAATGAAATTTGGGAATTCTTGAATAAAATTGGAAACGAAAATAAAAAGCTGTCATGGGCGTATCGTTTATTGCCAGGTAACAGAGGTGACAAAGAATGTGAACAACAGACGAAGACATAAAACTATTTGCTGGGACCATTTTAGCATGAAGATGTTAAACCTAGTCCAGACATATTTGGACATTTCTTCCTTAAATTTCCAAAAATAACTAATTAACCCTAAACTACCTTACATTACTCTAACTATGTTATAGTTTCATTACTTATATTCTCCCCCTAATGTTTGAGTGGGACCAAAACAAAGGGGAGAGTGAAACGTGGTTATGGTGAGTGAGTGTTGGGTAAACGTACGTAGTTCCTGTTTTGATGGAGCAATGGATGATCAGTATTTGACATGTGGGTCTGCCTTAGCTCCATGTTACTAACACTCGATCCCCTGTTTCCTCAATTTAAGGAATTGAAAGCCTACTACACAAAAGAGTTTCATTTAAGGTTAGAGGGTTTCAATTAAGGGTGTAAAATAAGATTTTTTTTCCTTAAAAAAAGAGGGTGTAAAATAAGTTTGGTTGAGCTGCTTTAACAAGCTATGATGCAGGAATGTAAGCTAGTTTAGCTACTCGTGAGTTACTCACATCATATCAATTTAAAATTTACAGCCAACTTTTTTTTTTGTCAAAATAGATAGTATATTGATAGAACAACCCGAATTTACAAAGAAGACATGTACAAACGTTTAACAGAACAGGCTAAATCATGAGCCGTTGTATTAAAACGGCGACTAACATAAGTAAAAGAACAGTGACTAAAACAGGTACAAAGATGACTAATATCTTGACAAATTCCCCAAGATCTGTAATCCGAAACAACGTCCGAATTCGCAGCCTGTGATACCTGAAAAGCATCTCCCTCAAAGATGACATAATATCAGTAACATGAAAGTGCCCAGTTGATACATTCACATAAAGTTAGAAATCCTAAAATACCTGGATCCCAAATATGTCGATAATAAGTATGAATCCAATTAATAATGAACCCATTTGAATCCCTAGCAACCGCTACAATAAACCCGCAATGATGCATAGAGGAGGAAGCAGCATCAAAATTAACTTTAATAAAGCCCAACGGTGGAGGAATCCAGCTAACCTGTGTTGAAGTAGACATGGCCAACTTGAAAATTAGATAAAAAAAGGTCTCATAAAACCCGCATATATGGACGAATTTCATACACATATAGAATAATACTTTATTATTATTATGTTGATTTTTATACGTGTTAATTTAAGAGTATAAATTTTTAATTAGTTGAATTTGATATCTTAAATGGTAATCATTTCAATAATTATTTTATTTTTCTATCTTGAAGTTGAGCCTACGCAAGTTGAGTCCAAATAGATTAAATGTCATTCGATCTAAAATTCAAAATTTAAGTCTATTTGAAATCCAACTTGAGCTCAATTGTATATATCTCGTTCCAGCCCGAATTTAACATAACTCTAAGTGCTAGGCTGGTTTACATTCATATTTTGATCATGGTATCTTGATTCTAATAAGTTTGCTAGCCTTGTTGTAAATGGATTCTATGTACTAATTTAAGTGTATATCCATAACATATCAATCAACATTTTGTAAAAGAATAGAAAAGAAAAAAATTTAACTTATATAATCCTGAATTCAACTTATGTTTATAAGCATAAATATTAATTGTGCCAAAAGTATGCAAGTACTTGCAATCAGGCCAACGATGCTAATTCTTGGGCCAACTCGAATTTTTTTCATTAGTTGTAGAACTGGGCCCAATTGAAACAAGACAAACACCATGCCATTGCTATTTATTTAAGAGCAAATTACGCTAAAGTCCCTAAGATATACTATAATTAACAGTTTGGTACCCCTTGTTTCAAAAATCTACTTAATGGTCCCTCAGTTTTAACGCCGTTAACTATTACGTCCCTCCGTTAATTTCAACACTTACTTTCAAACAATTTGGTACCTCAACTTTAATTTTGTAAACTATTTGGTCCCTCACTTTTAATTTTATTAAACGATTTGGTCCCTCAATTTTAAACAATTTAGTATCCGAATTTCAATCCGTTAAACAACTTGGTCCCTCAAATTAACAAAAAGATCTCTTAGTTAACGAAATTAAACTGAAGGACCATTAAGTAGACTTTTGAAACAAGGGGTAACAAACTGTTAATTATGATATACCTCAGAAGTCTCTAAGTAATTTGCTATTTACTTAAAAGGTTTTACTAAATACTGCCCCTAGTTATTAGGTACTGTTCTTTTTTTACTTTTTTGCCCTTTTGTTATGGGGACATTTTTTTTTTACATCTCACAAGAGGGAGAGATGTTCTCATTTTACATCTCCCCAGAGGAGGAGATGTCTTCCAAAAACGTCTGCCACTTTTTGGAAGGAGACGTTTTTGGAAGACATCTCCTCCTTTAGGGAGATGTAAACCGAGAACGTCCCCATTATTTTTTAAAAAAAATATTTATCGATTTTTTGAAATTAAAAAATTTTATTTTTAAAACTAAATAAATTTTTTCTGAAATTAAACGAAAAACACTTTTCAAATTAAAGGAAATTAATTTGAAATAAGTTTTTAAAATTAAATAAAATTAAACGAGATTTTCAATATCTGTTTTTCGTGTTTAAATGTGAGTTAAGAAGATTTGAGTTTTAGAATTAAAAAAATAAAACAAAAAGGTATTTAGATAAAAAAAGGGGGGGGGGGCGCAGTGCCTAGTAATTGTAATACCCCAAATAAATAAGTCGTGCCACGTGTCAGGAATTCCGATAAATTAAGTTAAGAAGAATTTAATTTAATTATATCGGAAAATTGGAATAATTCTATTAAGCTAATTAGCGGGATTAAAGGAAATAACTTCGGAAGTTAATATAAAATAAATTATAAATCCCGTAATGGAATTTATTTCGCCAAAGTCCGCGAAATGATTTATAGTATCTATGGTAAAAGTCTCGAGTTAATCGGAGACCTTTTAAAATTTGGACGCGGATAGGTTTTGGGCTAAATTGTAACTTTTGGAAAAAGTTCAAGGACCAAAATGTCAATTAGCCAATTAAGCTTCGAGAATAATAATTAAAAGATTATTGTCGGAAAATAATAATAATTGAGTTAGTATTATTTATTGGACATAAATAATACGTAAGTAATTGAGTTGAAGTGAATAATTAACCATTTGGTTAAAATAGTAAGTTTAAAAGAGAAATGGTTTAAGTTAAAGAAGTGAAGGATTAAAAATGATCTTTGAGCCAAATGGATATAAGGATTGATAGGATGAAGGAATCATCCAGAATCTCCAAACATAACATCAGAGGCTTTCATTCCATTTTCGACGCAAACTTACGATCCGTCGCTCGATCTCCGTTTCTCGTCCGTTATAACGTTCTATAGCTCGAATCGATCGTATTTCAACGGGTAATCACGGTAAGAACGTTGTTTCGCCGTTTATTTGAGTTTATTGGATGGGTTTTTGATTTGAAAATTAGGTTACGGCGAAACCGTATCGCGATTACGTATTTGATTCGTTTTATACGTTTTTATAGTGTTTTTGGATAGATTAGGATGCTATATGGATGTTGGATGAGTTCGGGATTGATTTAGCACGTCGGAATGGCCGTTTTCAGCGGCCGGAGTCGTGCCCACGAAGGTGCAAGACGTGCTCAAGGTTAGAGCACGTCGTGAAGGGGCACGACGTGCCCTGAGGAGGTGCACGACGTGCACCTCCCAAATTTGAAGGTGCACGACGTGCACTAGGGGGGTGCACGACGTGCACCACCCTTCTTTTGAAGGGAATGACTCCAAAAACCTAATTTTACGATCCCCTAACCCGTTATCGACTTCCGGACTCCGAAAATGCAAAATTCGAACGTTAAACGAGTAAATTATGACGAGTTGTTTGGAATGAGATAATTTATGGATATCAATTGGTTTTATTAAGAAAACCTATATTCTCTATTGAGGATTGAACCAAGAAGTATTAAGAAACGAAAGAAGTATAATTCGTTTATCGGAAAAGATTACGTTTGAAGCACAACGGTTAAAGAGTGTGGCGTGTCGTGTCTCGAGTCTAGAATCAATCCTCGAATAGGATTCTGATATGAGTTATGACTTGAAATTGTTTTAGATCCGGCGAGGCAAGAGGCAGCGGGACAAAGAGCCCGTAGAGCTTGACGTGTCTAAGCCCCGAAGTGTTTTTGGATAAGCGTGTTCTGTGAGTACACCTTAATTACTTGCTAATATTCATAAAGTCGCGTATCTTCATATACGGACGACTATATGAATACTTATATGTTTAAAAGTATGTTTTAAAAAGTATATGTATGTATGTTTGAAATATTTGTATTAAAATAACATAATTATATGAAATGAATAAAAATGCTTAAAGAACTGGGGAAGGGTAAAAGCAATGTGTTATGAACTCAAAGGTTTGGTAATATACATGTATCAAATAAGATACGTATAAGAGCATATAGTACATCCCTATATGTACTATATACACAAATATCGAATAATATACGAGTATCGAACCAAATATCCACGAGAAAAGTATAGTACATTCCTATATGTACTATTATTCATATATTTATAAAGAAACATAGTACGTTCCGATACGTACTTTTAAATATAATGAATACCCATACGTGCGTGTGTTATAGATGTATGTTTGTAGATTGTCATGTGCATGTCATGGTCCATAAAGGATCAATATAACAGAACGAGAATTGTACTATGGTACAGCCAAATATAAGAACTGAGATGCAAGGTTGAACTTGAATGAATTATCCCGAGACCTGTATCTCACCCATTCTCGATAATAGTCCTTGGGACTCATATGAAGATAAAATTAATCATAATATATCGAGAATCAATTTGAGATAAGAGCAATAATTAAGATATGATATAAGATACATCGGTTGGCGTGGCTATCGATGTCAGGTGATCAGGAATACATCGGTTGGCTTTGCTATCGATGTCAGGTATGTAAAACACATCGGTTGGCTTCGCTATCGATGTCAGATAGATGAAACACATCGGTTGGCTTTGCTATCGATGTCAGATAGATGAAACACATCGGTTGGCTTTGCTATCGATGTCAGAAAGATAAAGTCAGAGAAACTTAATAAGGCAAAGGTATCAGGTACGTCTATAACATAAACGTTTAGTTTATGACACGTACGTGATCATGGAAATATGAATGAACATACGAAGTATGTTTGGAAGTAATATCATATGAAGTATGATCCAAAAAGAATATTTTCTACATAAAGAAGTTTTCAAACGTTTTCACCCTTTATGTAATATTACTTGTAATTATGTGTATTCACTCAGTTTTATACTGACCCCGTTGTTACTCCAATTTTTACAGGTTGAGTTAGGTACGATTTGGAGAATGAAGCTTCCGAAGTTTTATTTCTCGGAAGTAGTACGAGTCATGAGACCAGGTTCTCATTCTAGCAAGTCCGCAGTAGTTTAGAGTAGACAGACTCTATTTTGTAAAACGCTTTAACTCTGATGTGTATTTCTAACTGGGGTCGTGTATATTTTGATATTATTATGATATATGAGATATGATTTGAATTGCAAAAAAAATTAGTATGTATTTTCAGGCTTGCTAAGGGTTTTGGAGCTACCACTCCCATTCCCTAGCGCCGGTTGCGACTCAATAATTTGGGTCGTGACAATGTTGGTATCAGAGCAATGGTTTAGTATTCCTAGGCCATTGTTCTTTTGTGATTGGAGTTCAGGAACGAGTCAGTCAGTACCTAGGCACTACTGCGGATTATAGGGATTTCCAGTCATGTCTTTTGAACGGTATCATCGTTTTCATCGATTTTTGAAACGTTTTCCAAAAATGTCCTCTCACATATGTGCTAATAGGAGTTGAGTTAGATGTGTGCGTGAGCACAATACATGTTTGTGTTTACTCGAATAAGCAGTACGCTTTCGAGTATCTATAGTCTGTAAAGAGTTATACACTCTCGAGACTCATATTATATAAGAATATCATCTATAATGATGATGAGATTGAAATGATCAGCTGTTATATGATTGATAAGATGAGATATGTATTGTTTTGTAGCGCGATCACTCAGGAGAGTGATATGCTCACAGGTATGTACGCCTGTGATAATATATCCAATATATGAAATGTGTGTTTGTGATTGGTTGTTATGAATAGAACATGTGCTTATTGATTAGATGCTGCTTAATTTTGCTAAGTCTACAGTGAGCGGAATGCTCGCAAGACTTAAAATACGCAACGTCACCGAGGAAAATCTAGGGAATACTGATTTTCTTTGGATTCGGTCAGCATAGATGCTTATAGCCACGATAATGATACGCGTATATACGACGTGATTTCACGTATTTTATGTGTTGCTAAGTCTATGATGAGTGTGATACTCACAATAATTATAGAGCGAATGTAACCGTAGAAGGCCTAAAGGAATGAAACATTCCTAAGGTTCAGCTCGTGTATATGTCAATTAATTACGATGGTTTGTATGTGTTATATTTTAAGGAATTCATCGGGAATCCTTATTATATATTCACCATACGATAAAAGAAGAACTACTCGAGCGCATGCCACTACACAGTTAGTACATAAAACCCGAGAAGAAGAAGGAAGTACTGAAGGCGAATGAGACCCAGCCCAATGGGCAAGTAGAAGTTGAGAATAAGGCGGAGGTTAAAGGAGACTCGGAGTAGACTAAGTTGAGAAGGTATAGGCATCGGTGATGCCGCAACAACCCAATGTTGATGATTATCCTTTGGCAACAGAAGTAGTTGAAATGCAAAAAAGTGTGATAAATGATGGAACAATTGATTAGGATGTCAATAAAAAGTTCAACCAAAGATTGGTTTCGACAAATGATTGGACCAATAGAAGATTAATTCAAGAATTATGATATGAAATGATTGAGAAGTATAAGAAAAGTAAGGAGATCGGAGGTGATATGATTAGACTCATATGAAAGATAAACAAAGAAAGTAGCCAAGAAGACTAGAACCATTGGTTCACAATCGGAACAAGAAAGTTCCAACTTTGCAAGTTCCATGCACTCGCAATGACGGATGTATGTTGCCAGTAAGGAGAACAAAGTCAATACGCGAGGGATGCAACATCCCATGTGATAGGATACCACGGGTGACATGAACCAACCATCTCTTTAAAGACGACGCTTATCGCGATGATTTCTGGTTAGACACAACCAGATAAACGATGTAATCAAAACGAACATCATGAAGTCCGAACACTAGAAGCTCGAAAGTGATCACACCTTTTGAGCTAGCCTAGTGTAAACACGAACGTTTAGGACGTGTCTTTCGAACGACATTAGAACCAGGAGAATAGAGTTACATCTTTAAATGTGTAAAGAATGTAAATAGTTGCGAATGATAGAAAGATAATTAATAGATAGTGCAGAGTCTTATGTCGAGAGAAACTTACGTAAAACCCGTTTTATGATAGAAAAGTATTTGATTGAAATTAAATATTTTGAAAAAAACATAATTGTGCCCGGACACGAATCATAAAGACATCGCATTGACACGAATAGAAATGCATCACTACATTAATATTGCATTCACTAGTAGGACATGCATCATATACATTGTGTGTCTGGAAGAAAAGAAAAGTGTCTTTGCAACTCTTGTGATGAGAGAAGTCATCACACCGGCGCACAATTATGACATGATTTGAAAATGAAAAGTATCGTGATTTTAAACGGATGAGTTTTCAAACGTAAGTAAGCTCAGACAATGACTCTGTACCTAAAGGCATAGAACAAGACCGATCATCTTGTTAGTCCTACATAAGGACATACGTGTATAGAATAACGAAGCGTATCGAGATTTGAATTAAAAATCTCTAAGGTGGCCTTGTATGTTAAATACAAGAACAACAACGCTACTTTACAAATATGTAAAGTGATAGCGACCACGTTTAAATTCGAAGCATGTTTACCTCTAGGACGAGGAAACCGAACATAGAAGTTAAATATGTTAGGGGATATGAACCCTACAAATAAATAAACCTTGTTCAAAAAGGTCGAATAAAGAGAATTGATTCATAATAATTATGAATCAAGCCGTAATAAAATGGTTAGGATTGTTAGCATAGGAAGTTACTCGATAAGTATATCGAGATACTTTCACCTAGGAATAGTAATAGATAAGAGACAGTATGAACCTAACTGTAAAGTCAACAGTTAGTGAATAATTCATCAGAGTATCGCAGCGGAAGTGTGGAAGGAAAAGAATGATAAGATATGAATAAGGATTGGTTAAGTAACATAACTAAGATGTTATCGTAAACGATCGACAAAAGAGAATTGATTCATAATAAATATGAATCAAGTACTAAGTAGTAAAAGAAGGAACTTCTCTGCAATAAATGGAATAACGAGACAAGAGAAGATGGTGGATAATGAAACTAAACCCCTAAGATCACGACAGTTAGAATTGGATGATGACAGCAGTAATACGAAAAGACTACGTAAGTAGTGAAACACGTATTAATTGAGTGACCATATCACTCAATAGGGAATGATCATAGGGTTAGACGATATTGGAAAACAAGATATATTAGAAAGGTATATGAAAATTCGAGGACGAATTTTTATAAGGGGGGAAGAATGTAATACCCCAAATAAATAAGTCGTGCCACGTGTCAGGAATTCCGATAAATTAAGTTAAGAAGAATTTAATTTAATTATATCGGAAAATTGGAATAATTCTATTAAGCTAATTAGCGGGATTAAAGGAAATAACTTCGGAAGTTAATATAAAATAAATTATAAATCCCGTAATGGAATTTATTTCGCCAAAGTCCGCGAAATGATTTATAGTATCTATGGTAAAAGTCTCGAGTTAATCGGAGACCTTTTAAAATTTGGACGCGGATAGGTTTTGGGCTAAATTGTAACTTTTGGAAAAAGTTCAAGGACCAAAATGTCAATTAGCCAATTAAGCTTCGAGAATAGTAATTAAAAGATTATTGTCGGAAAATAATAATAATTGAGTTAGTATTATTTATTGGACATAAATAATACGTAAGTAATTGAGTTGAAGTGAATAATTAACCATTTGGTTAAAATAGTAAGTTTAAAAGAGAAATGGTTTAAGTTAAAGAAGTGAAGGATTAAAAATGATCTTTTAGCCAAATGGATATAAGGATTGATAGGATGAAGGAATCATCCAGAATCTCCAAACATAACATCAGAGGCTTTCATTCCATTTTCGACGCAAACTTACGATCCGTCGCTCGATCTCCGTTTCTCGTCCGTTATAACGTTCTATAGCTCGAATCGATCGTATTTCAACGGGTAATCACGGTAAGCACGTTGTTTCGCCGTTTATTTGAGTTTATTGGATGGGTTTTTGATTTGAAAATTAGGTTACGGCGAAACCGTATCGCGATTACGTATTTGATTCGTTTTATACGTTTTTATTGTGTTTTTGGATAGATTAGGATGCTATATGGATGTTGGATGAGTTCGGGATTGATTTAGCACGTCGGAATGGCCGTTTTCAGCGGCCGGAGTCGTGCCCACGAAGGTGCAAGACGTGCTCAAGGTTAGAGCACGTCGTGAAGGGGCACGACGTGCCCTGAGGAGGTGCACGACGTGCACCTCCCAAATTTGAAGGTGCACGACGTGCACTAGGGGGGTGCACGACGTGCACCACCCTTCTTTTGAAGGGAATGACTCCAAAAACCTAATTTTACGATCCCCTAACCCGTTATCGACTTCCGGACTCCGAAAATGCAAAATTCGGACGTTAAACGAGTAAATTATGACGAGTTGTTTGGAATGAGATAATTTATGGATATCAATTGGTTTTATTAAGAAAACCTATATTCTCTATTGAGGATTGAACCAAGAAGTATTAAGAAACGAAAGAAGTATAATTCGTTTATCGGAAAAGATTACGTTTGAAGCACAACGGTTAAAGAGTGTGGCGTGTCGTGTCTCGAGTCTAGAATCAATCCTCGAATAGGATTCTGATATGAGTTATGACTTGAAATTGTTTTAGATCCGGCGAGGCAAGAGGCAGCGGGACAAAGAGCCCGTAGAGCTTGACGTGTCTAAGCCCCGAAGTGTTTTTGGATAAGCGTGTTCTGTGAGTACACCTTAATTACTTGCTAATATTCATAAAGTCGCGTATCTTCATATACGGACGACTATATGAATACTTATATGTTTAAAAGTATGTTTTAAAAAGTATATGTATGTATGTTTGAAATATTTGTATTAAAATAACATAATTATATGAAATGAATAAAAATGCTTAAAGAACTGGGGAAGGGTAAAAGCAATGTGTTATGAACTCAAAGGTTTGGTAATATACATGTATCAAATAAGATACGTATAAGAGCATATAGTACATCCCTATATGTACTATATACACAAATATCGAATAATATACGAGTATCGAACCAAATATCCACGAGAAAAGTATAGTACATTCCTATATGTACTATTATTCATATATTTATAAAGAAACATAGTACGTTCCGATACGTACTTTTAAATATAATGAATACCCATACGTGCGTGTGTTATAGATGTATGTTTGTAGATTGTCATGTGCATGTCATGGTCCATAAAGGATCAATATAACAGAACGAGAATTGTACTATGGTACAGCCAAATATAAGAACTGAGATGCAAGGTTGAACTTGAATGAATTATCCCGAGACCTGTATCTCACCCATTCTCGATAATAGTCCTTGGGACTCATATGAAGATAAAATTAATCATAATATATCGAGAATCAATTTGAGATAAGAGCAATAATTAAGATATGATATAAGATACATCGGTTGGCGTGGCTATCGATGTCAGGTGATCAGGAATACATCGGTTGGCTTTGCTATCGATGTCAGGTATGTAAAACACATCGGTTGGCTTCGCTATCGATGTCAGATAGATGAAACACATCGGTTGGCTTTGCTATCGATGTCAGATAGATGAAACACATCGGTTGGCTTTGCTATCGATGTCAGAAAGATAAAGTCAGAGAAACTTAATAAGGCAAAGGTATCAGGTACGTCTATAACATAAACGTTTAGTTTATGACACGTACGTGATCATGGAAATATGAATGAACATACGAAGTATGTTTGGAAGTAATATCATATGAAGTATGATCCAAAAAGAATATTTTCTACATAAAGAAGTTTTCAAACGTTTTCACCCTTTATGTAATATTACTTGTAATTATGTGTATTCACTCAGTTTTATACTGACCCCGTTGTTACTCCAATTTTTACAGGTTGAGTTAGGTACGATTTGGAGAATGAAGCTTCCGAAGTTTTATTTCTCGGAAGTAGTACGAGTCATGAGACCAGGTTCTCATTCTAGCAAGTCCGCAGTAGTTTAGAGTAGACAGACTCTATTTTGTAAAACGCTTTAACTCTGATGTGTATTTCTAACTGGGGTCGTGTATATTTTGATATTATTATGATATATGAGATATGATTTGAATTGCAAAAAAAAATTAGTATGTATTTTCAGGCTTGCTAAGGGTTTTGGAGCTACCACTCCCATTCCCTAGCGCCGGTTGCGACTCAATAATTTGGGTCGTGACAGTAATGTAGACAGTATTTAGACCATCTCCAAGAGGAGTCATCAAAATGGGAATTGATGACTTTCCATCTCCATGATTTTGGTGACTCCCTCACACTCTCTTTCATCAAAAATGGTGAAGGGATTTTTCCTTCACCATTTCACTTTTTGAATATAATAATGTGGTTAATTTAAATTTTGGTACATATAATTTGTTTGTAGTTATATTTAATTAATTATTTATTTTTTAAATAATTTAACGAGACAGTAATATAAAAATATTACATGACTAATTTTATAAAATAATAACATAAAAATCTTACATGAATAATTTTACGAGACAATTAAAAAAATATTATATAATTAATTTACGAGACAATAATATAAAAACATTACATAGATAATTTTACGAAATAATAATCTAAAAACGAAACATACTACGACATTACATAATAAATAAATAGAACACATATTCTATCAATAATCTGGTAAACGAAACATAATACGACATTCATAATTAAAAAAATTAATAGAAATTTATTTTTTTAAATATAAATAATACTAGAATTCGGATGAATATGAGCATAAATAAGTTTGTGGGTGTAATTGGTAAAAAATGTATATAATGTTAAGAATAAAAATGATTATTATATTAAAAAGTGAAAAAGTATGCTTTTTAGTGAAGAATTTGGTGATGACTTTTGGAGTAAATTTGATGAAAATTCACCAAGTTGAAAAATGGCGAGGAAAAAATAGTGACTCCCCTTGGAGATGCCCTTAGACCATCTCCAAGAGGAGTCATCAAAATGGGAATTGATGACTCCCCATCTCCAAGGGAGTCACCAAAATGCATTTTGGTGACTCCCTCACACTCTCTTTCATCAAAAATGGTGAAGGAATTTTCCTTCACCATTTCACTTTTTGAATATAATAATGTGGTTAATTTATATTTTGGTACATATAATTTGTTTGTAGTTATATTTAATTAATTACTTATTTTTTAAATAATTTAACGAGACAATGATATAAAAATATTACATGACTAATTTTATAAAATAATAACATAAAAATCTTACATGAATAATTTTATGAGACAATTAAAAAATATTACATAATTAATTTTACGAGACAATAATATAAAAACATTATATAGATAATTTTACGAAATAATAACTTAAAAACGAAACATACTACGACATTACATAATAAATAAGTAGAACACATATTCTATCAATAATCTGGTAAACGAAACATATTACGACATTTATAATTAAAAAAATTAATAGCAATTTATTTTTTTAATATAAATAATACTAGAATTCGGATGAATATGAGCATAAATAAGTTTGTGGGTGTAATTGGTAAAAAGTGTATAAAATGTTAAGAATTAAAAATGATTATTATATTAAAAAGTAAAAAAAGTATGTTTTTTTGGTGAAGAATTTGTTGATGACCATTGGAGTAAATTTGGTGAAAATTCACCAAATTGAAAAATGGTGAGGGAAAAATGATGACTCCCCTTGGAGATGCCCTTAGTAATCCAGTTCTTTAAAACAGCCCTAGAAATAGAATCATGATGGTGAAAATGCATTTCGTTCTGCTTCCAATTAAACCAACAAATATACTGGAATCAGTAATCAATCAATTAGAAATTCTGGTCTAGATCTCGTTTCACGATCGAACAACAAAAATAAACTAAAACCCATAAAAAAAACATCCACAATCACAACTACAATCAACAACTAAAACCAGAAAATGAAAGCAGTAATATTACATAAACCAAAAAGAAGAGAAAAAACAACTAGCCAGCATAGATGTGGACACCAATGGCAATAAGGAAGATAGTAATAAGGCCAAAGTAAAGAACAGCATGAACAACAATGGAAGCACCGCTGGTCTGCATATTTCCGAACTCCACAACTCTATTTCTTCCCGGTATCTGAAACAGCAGCCCTGGAGTTAACAGCACAAACAGCACCACTGCTATTACCACTGGCCCCCAATCCGCCATAACCCTTTTCTTGTAGATCAAGAACCCGGTTGAAAAACAGATGTGGATTCGAAGGATCTGGCCGAAGAAGAATAAAAGTTGCAAGAAGATGTGTTCGTGTGCACAGGAAATTGAGGAGGCAGTAATGCATTGATGTGGATGCTTCACGTGACAGGTACTGTATTATCCTAGAACGTGTCAGCTATTTTCAAATTATTTTCATTTCAACGGTTGGGATCTTCTCGACAAAAACATGATCGTTCAGTGGATTTTTATATCAATTTTTGCCTTTCAATCTGTAGCCGTCCTATAGCCAACTTATTACTGTACAAATTTAATTTAACAAAGGTTCAATTTGCCCCCTGTATTGTCACAAGTCGATAAAGGTTAATTTCGTGGTTTTGAAAGAAAAAAGAACATCCCAACGGTGCATTTTAATTCGTTTTACTTTTACCCCTTTAACTTTAAATATTTCAATAATATTTTAACATATGAGCTTCAGTTTTTATATAATGCATCAATTATTTTTTTACAACTCATATACGGAGATAATAAAATGAAAATGTCAAATTCAGAGTATTTTTATTCCAAAATTATAAATTTGACTTTAATTGATTTATTGTCTGAGGAAGTAAATTGAAATTTTGTTAAAATTTAATGATTGCTTAGATTAATAAAATATTGAGATCTTGTTGTATGATCGCTTGCTTTAGAGAGCTTCTCTTTAGGATTTTGATCTTTTTTTTATTCGTTTTTCACCGCCGCTTTGATTTTGAAGGCGTCGAAGCAGTGATTTTCGGTTTTGATCGGTTCATCGCCGTTTCTCCACCCGTATTTATACATTTTATATATTTTTTTGCTTTTTTTGGAACAATAATCTTCTCCGAAGAAAATTAGTTTATTGTTTTTGAAATATAATTCTCTTTTGTGGAGATCTTTGTGTTTTGGTATGTTTTTGTGATATGTTGTTGTGAGTGTTTTTTCGGGAAAAAAGAAAGATATATGAGTGTTTTTCAAATTCGATCAAAATTTTATCGTTTTGAGCAATAACCTGTTTCGATTATTGATGAGTCATGTTTTCTTGAAATGTTCTTAATTTAATCTTGTGACGTTTTCAACTTATTTGTTGAAGATTTTTGTTGATTTCATTGGTTTTTGCGATAATTTAAGTATCCATGTGTATATTTCTTAAAGAGTAAAGATTGTATTTAATTCTACCGCAATTATTTGATTTATCTTTTTATAGATTTTGTAATGCAGGACTGCGACTAAATCGCATATGAATAGCATATGTCGCGTTTTCTTTGTCGGATCTATAGGTTTGCCCTACTTCTTACACTATAACTGTTTTTTTTTTCAGAGTTAATGCAATGCTATTTATATTGATTTAAAAAATTAATAAAATAACATACATGGTAAAAAAACGCTAAGCAATTTTCAGTTAGATCGTTGATTTTTTTTTCATAAGCGTTTCTTTGTTTGATGATAAATTTTTTTATGTTTTTATTAACAATTTAATTAGATGTTTGATACACGAAAAATCTTAGTATACTTAAAATTATATGCAACATTCATTAAATAACAATGAAATGATATAAGCGCTATAAGCGCTAAATAATACTGTGTTATCTTGTGGGAGGGGCGTACTCAGCCCTTTGGGCTGTGGTACCGACCGGCCCTGCAATTGTTTTTTGCAAAATTACTACCTCAAGTTTTATTTTTTATTTTATATAATTTTTATATAATTAGCTCCCTTCAAATTTTTCTTTGTACAAATTCACCACCCTATAGTGAAACTTCTAGTTCTACCCCTGTGTTGTGGATATAAGTTTTTCTAGAAGCGCTCCCCTCTTCCTAGTTATATATTTAAAAAAGTTAATCATTAAGTCAAATGTAATTAAAAATCACTAGTTAACGTAATATTCAAGTATTTATTTTCATTTCATAATGCAATAGGTTGTATTTAATTGATAGTTCACAAGTTTTATAGCAAAATAGGTTTACCTGAAAGAATTTACTAATGAACAAAAAGAATGCAAAACTTTACAGACTAAAATTAATATAATAATTGTCGGAACACTTATTTTTTGACATAAAAAAATATATTTAACTTGAGCGATCTACTATCAGATTGTTATCTTCCATTATATTTTTAGACATTAAACGCTTAAATTTTATATTAGTCGCGTATTTCTTTACGAAAAAACATATTCAGTTTTGACAACATATAATTGAATCTTTCTTATAGTTTTTGATATATTAAAGTGTGTCGATAGGTCTCACAAAAAAGGTGTGTCTATAGGAAACATACTCTAATTTCAGAGTTAACAATGACAAATAAATTTTAATTAGTTTAATAATAATACAATTGAAAGAACAAAAAAGAATAGGCATATCAAAAAATGTAATAAAACTATCAAATTGAGATCTACAATTAAAGGCATAATAAAACACAAATGTTAACAAAAAAATTATAGAAAGAATCTAAAACCCCAAGCCGTAAAGAATTTTCTTACAAAGATCACACAAATTAGCCAGTGTAGATGCGAATGCGGAGTGCCAAAATGAGAATGGTAAACACAGCAAAGAAGAGGAGGGTGTGAACAATAATAGCTTTTCCATGGGTCTTGAAGCCACCAAATTCAACATGCCTGGTGCTGCCTGGTAACTGAAAAATCAAGCCTGGAGATAGAAGTATAAATAGAACCACTCCTACTAATATCGGTCCCCAGTCCGCCATTTCCAATTCTATCGAAGATCGAATCGAAACTGAAATGAAACTCAAGTGCACTCCATTTGAGAACTATAGTACCAGTGTTTTTATATGCTCCAGGCTAAATTCTGTACAATTATAATAGTGGGACCGGAATTGAAAATTGCCTCAAGAGACGCTCGCATTCTTTTCTTGCAAGAAATGCATCATATACGCATTTACATCGTCTTTGGATATAAGATTTAGGATTTATATAGTCTATTAAATATTGTAAAAATTTCTGTTGCATAACCCATCTTCTGAACACTTGAACTCAATCCTTACGCAAAGCACCGTTTGTTACTTTTGTATAGAAGAGATTATTAATGTCATGAAATCCACTAGATAGCGAGATGCCTTTTGATGGGGTTTGTCACCTTTTGTCTTGTGTACACTCAATTGCGGAACAAGGAATTAATTTTATTCAATAGGTGAAAATAGCAGTTATAATTATTTATTTATACAGTTTATTAAATATTATTCATTAATCAATTTATTATGTTATATTTGATGTCAAATTTAATATTGAATATAAATTATGTCAAATTTTAATATTTAACAACTACTGCACTTCATCGTGTTTTAATTAAACAAATTCATCGTGTTTTATTACGTACTGCACTTCTCATCGATTTTCAGGTATAACATCACCAAAAATTGCTGAGGCTCTAGGTATGCGGCATGCTGTTATGATTGCTTCTCAACTTGGATTTAGCAATATAGTTATTGAAGGCGATTGCTTAAATGTGATCTCTGCAGCACAATGTAAGAAGAATATACCGACAGAAATAGAAGTTATAATTATTGATACTGTTCGCTCATCATCGTTGTTTAATTCTTGTGAATTTTCACATGTTAAGCGAATGTGTAATTGGATGGCCCATGAAGTGGTTAATAAGTCCTTATATCCTCCTTTATAGGAGTTATTCAGTGTATTATGTGATTTGCGGCAACCATTGCTGAGAAACATTATGTACTTCTATCTTCAGATATCAATATAATTCTTGTTTTGACAACAAAACAACAACTAGTAATCATGGAATTATAATGCTGACACTATTAATTTAATTATATTTATCATTATTTTTAAAAATATTGTCTCAATAAAACACTCGATCAAATCACTAGTTAGCAATTTTGGGAAATAATTAAGGAAATTAATATTTTTTCCCTCTCCCCTCTCTCTCAAATAGAATACCCTAGCCGTCAAGCGTTTCTCTTTTGTTTTTCGCTTCGGCTGCCGTCAATGGTTTATTTTTGCCGTTAGCGGTAGCCATTTCTTTTTATTGCTTTAGAATAAAATAAATGACTGACTCCTTTTCATCTTTTTCATTTTGGTTGGTAAATCTATCGACGAGGCGCATCAATTTCAATAGATATACAAATAAAAAATCAGAGATGGATCAAGCCCTTTCAATATTGAAGATGAAATCGTTATAGGTTATATTAGTTTTTTTTTTATAACTATTTTACAGCGATTGTCTTTCTTTTTTGAAAGTTTTGTTGTTCTTTCTATATGAAAGATTTGTTGTTTTTTATGAAGAGTTTGTGAGTCTTCTGTTAGACAGAAAAGGATTGGATCTTATTGTGTTAAAGCGGTTATGTAATTTTGATTTTGTTTTGTAAGGCGATCTGCGAATCAAGGTTTATATCTTGTTCCATGTCAGGTCATTAGAAACGGTTATACCCTTTCTGAATTCTTACACCTGTAACTGCTCTCTATTATTAATGAAAGATTATTCGATTGTCAAAAAAAAAATCACTAGTTAGCATTTCGATTGAGGTTGGACCAACTGGTTCAATTTGGTCGAATTTAATAGGACTAGATTTTTGGTTTAGGGCTAATTTAATCAAACAGCTTATCCGTCTTTTTGGTTCAATCGGCCTAATTCAATTTCTTATTGGTTAGGTCTATAGGGGATGAACCTTCTAGGTATATGGGCTAACTTTTTTTTATTGGATTAACTAATTTTAAGGTTTTTTAACTTTATATTTTTAATTTGTTTGGTCCTTGATCTTTCGTTTGGTGTTATTTGGTTCTTGAATTTTATATCTTTTTTTATTTATTTAATTTTCATTTGGTCTTGATGGAGTCTGCCTTCTGAACCGGTGAGTAAGACCTGCAAAACAGGGTAGAAGCTAACCGGACGGTGGTTGTCCGATTAACTCTCCGATGCTAAAGTCAGTTTAGAGCTTTGAGCAGCGTTTTGAGTATATGAATGTAATTGTGATTCTAGGCATACCTCGTGCTCCTTTTATAGTAGTCGAATATACCTAGTGGAGTTGTATTAGGCAGGTGAATCCTACTTTGTAGGGATTCGGCCGTATCGTAGAGATTCTCCTGATTTGTCGGGATCTACCTTAATCTGATAAGAATCCTATTTAGGAACGTCTTCCTAAATAGTCTTATCTTCCTAAAGTAGAGCTTATCCTTCCATATGTAGTGTTTGTGTCCAAATAGGACAAGATTTCCATATTTAATCGTTTACCCGAATCCCGGACTCGAAGCGCTCTCGGCGGATCACGCGGGATTCGGTCTTTATGTCTCCGAATCTAAAGAGATTCGGCATTTCCTTCATATCTTTGGATCTTCAGGGAGAGTCCGGTATCACCTGAGAGTAGATCTCCTGTAACTCGGCTCCATTATACTTACAGTAGGATTCGGTATCCATCATTAGCCCCCCCGCAAGTGAGCTGAAGTAGTTTGGCATTTATGCCTTAGTGGATTTTAGCTCTTTTGGAGCTGAGTTCTTTTATACGGGCGAGTCGTTTCATATGTTTGTGGGCGACGTTTCATCTTTAGTAAGATTCTGCGTTGCCACGTGTTGTCCATCAGTAGAGGGTTATGACTGGATGAATGACAAGTGTCTTCGTGCGTTATTAGTTGGTCCTTATTTGTAATTATGGGATCTCGTCTTTTCAGTTTCTTTGGTTCAGGCTATATAATTGCTCATTTTCTTTCATTTTCTTTCTTCTTCAACCTTTGCTTTCTCTGCAACTGCTAACCTTCGATTTCTTCAAGCTTTCTGTGGGTTTCCTTCTTCTGCTGTCAAGATTCCTCGTTTTCAAGTTGCTCCTTACCTTTCTTTTGATCCTGCGTATTTGCTTGCGAGGTATTTTACCTTTTCTCTAATTTAATTTCTTGGTAGTTTTTCAGTTTTGATTTTATTCCTTCTGTTCTTCTTGTTCTTCGTCTTGTTCTTCGTCTTTTCTTTTCTTTTGATCTTTTAGAGTTTTAATTTCATCATCATTTCGTGTTTCCCCCCCATTTAAAAAATTTTAAAATGTCAGAAGTAACTGAGGGGGCGAAGGGTGCTCGTGACGAGCTAGAATATACCCGGAGCTCCTTGTCAAGAGAGCAGATACTTGGTTATGCCGAGGAATTTAACTTTCCTGAGTCGTATGTTATTCTGAGACCGGCAAAATCGTATCGGGCGAATCATAGCACCGATTCGCCTATTAAGATAGTAATTTTTCATGAACAGCTTTTACCGGGTCTTAGGTTTCCCTTAGAGTCTTTAATCGTAGAGGTCTGTCATAATTTAGGTGTTCCGTTGGGTCAACTGCATCCGAACGCGATTCGCCTTCTTTGTTCTTTTATGGAATCGTGTAGGGTTCGGATGCAGGAGCCTTCGCTTGCTCTTTTTAATTATTTTTATGTTTTCTCCCGCCGAAAGGGTGAGGAATTTATTTTTGCTGGTGGTCGACCGAATCGATCTCTTTTTAGTCTTCCTTCTTCTTTGAAGGGTTGGACCCCTAAGTTTTTCTTGGTTCAGCACTCTTCTTTCTCCTCTTTTTCGCGGAGTTTTACTTCTAGTAAGGTTTCGCTTACTAATGTACCTGATCTGGATGATGGGGAGAAGGACTTCGCCCTGTCTTTGCTGTCGGATTGTCGTTTTGATAAGCCCAAGTACAGCGTTCTTTTAGAACAGTATTTGAGTCGCCGTGAAATACTTTTGGCGGGTCTTCCTTTAGAAGGTATTTTTCTAATCTTTTGTTGTTATGTTTTTGTTTTGTAGGATGTCGACTTCTCTTGAACATTTGCTTGACAATTTTCATGTCGATATGACTGTAGATATGGGCGAGGTCACCAGTGGCGTTCCTAATCCGTCTACGATCGCCGTACCGGATCCAACGCCTGATTCGGTGGATCTTGGTCCTGCTTCCGGCGATCAAGTTCCTGCTGCGACTTCTGAGTCGCCTTTGCTTCCTTCGAAGGAATCAGCTCCTTCTCTGAAGGGGTTGCCTACCGGCGGTCAGAAACGTCCTGCTGAGGACCAGGCTGGAGCTTCTGCCAAGCGTCCCAAGAAGAAGAAATCTTCTGGGGTGTCTATCGAGGAGGCACCTCGGTTTGCGGCTTGGGCGGACGCACAAGATCCGCCTCGACTTTCAAACGTCGCCATTCTTCATGCTTGCATGGAGAATATTATGATAAAAGAGGACATTGAGTCCATTGATCGCGAACATGGCGATAATTTGGCCGAGTTCGCCTGTCTCGGCGGTTTTTCGGTATGCTTTTTTTCTTTTGTTTTATATTATGATTTGCTTCTCCTTTTTTCTTATTTGTTGCTTTCTTTCTCAGGTGGTCCAGTCCATCGCTGTTTTGGAGCGCCGCCGAAAGGATGCGGTGGATCAACTGAAGAAGCTTCAGAAGGATTCCGAATCCTGGCTCTCCGAGAGACAGAAGATGGAGGAGGAGGCTGGCGAGGCGACTGGTCTGATCCAGCAGCTGAGGTCTTCCGTATCTGCCAAGACTCGGGAGATTTCCGCTTTAGAGGCTCGGGTTCGAACTTTGTCCGAGGAAGTCGAGTCTCTACAGTCTTCTTCAGGTGCTCTCACTAAGGAGAGGGATGATCTGAAGAAAGAAGAGGGGCGTCTCCGCCGGCGATTGGGTGACTCTGGGAGCTTTTATTCCCAAGTCATGACTCAATACCGGTTGGCGATCGGGGCAAAGCTGCGGGAGCAGAATCCTGGCGTCGATCTTTCTGGAGTCAATCAGTTGGATCCTGCTTCTTTGGCGAAGGAGGTGAAGGCGAAGCTTGATGAGCAGAAGCAAGATGCTCTGAAGAAGGCTTAATTTTTATTTTCTTCTTTCTGTATTTTTGCTTTTTTGTATTTTTGCTTTTGCCTTATTTTTGTATTGGGTCGTAGGCGGATCCTTTGTAATTTTGCTTCTGTTAATATAATGATCTTTTGACCATTGCTTTTCTTTAGTTGTAGAGTTAATCTAAACTCATTTGTTATTTTGAGAAGTTAATCTAAACTTCTGCTGGTGTAATTTATTTGTAGGTCCGAACGGATCCTTTTATTTATTTGACTCGGACGAGTCTAAATTATTTTTAACCAAGATTCAAACGACTCTTGTTAAATTGTATGTATTAGGTCTCGAGCGAGCCTATAAGATTTGTTTCGCCAAATCGCCTTTTATTTCAAAAATGGAAATAAGTACATGCCATGAATTAATTTATTGATAATACTTTCTCAGGTGTTCTACATTCCAATATCTGGGTACCATGGACCCAGTTATTGTCTTTAGTCTATATGCGCCTTTGCCAGTAGCTTCTTCTATGATGAAGGGGTCTTCCCAATTAGCCTGCATTTTCTTTACTCCTGCGTTTCCTCTGCCAACTTCCGCGTTTCGTAAGACCAGATCGCCTCTTTGAAATTCTCTAAAATTCATTCTTTTGTTATGGTATCTTGCAGCTTGCTTCTTGTATGTAGCGGCTCGGGCTGCCGCTTCATCCCTTCTCTCCTCTAGTAGGTCTAGACATAGTCTTGTTCTAGCCTAATTAGTTTCTTCTTCTAGATAGTTTACTCTGATACTGGGTATACCAATTTCTACTGGAATTACTGCTTCAGTGCCGTAGGCGAGCCTGAAAGGTGTTTCGCCAGTTCCTTTTCTAGGAGTTGTTCTGTATGCCCATAGAACGCTGTATAATTCTTCTGCCCAGTTCTCCTTATACTAAGAAAGTCTCTTTTTTATTCCTTGTGCTATGGTTCGGTTGGTGACTTCTGTCATTCCGTTTGTCTGAGGGTGCGCCACCGAAGTAAACTTCAAATTGATCATTAGTCCTTTGCAAAATGCCTTGAACCGCTTGCAATTGAATTGTTTGCCGTTGTCTGCTATTACAGTGTGGGGTATGCCGAATCGGCATATTACTTCGTTCTTGAAGAATTCCTCTACTTTGGCTGCGGTGATGGTTGCGACAGGCGCTACCTCTACCCATTTTGTGAAGTGCTCTATTGCGACGATTAGGAATTTCACTTGATGTTTTCCCGTTTCGAACGGTCCAACTATGTCAATCCCCCAAGTGGCGAACGGCCATGGGCTTTCCATTGATCCTTGAGGCACTGCTGGTACACGACTGATGTTGTCGTGTCTTTGGCATTTATCACATTTCTTGACTAATGCTTTTGCGTCTTCTTTGATGGTCGGCCAGTAGTATCCCTGGAGTATTGTTTTTCTTGCTATGGTGACTGCTCCTTCGTGCGCGCCGCATATTCCTTCGTGGATTTCCTTTAAGATGGATTCTCCTGTCTGAGGCGAGACGCACCTAGACCATGGATGAGTTAATGAGGTTCGGTAAAGAACTCCGTTGTGAAAAGAGTAGTTGGCAGATTTTCTGATGGTGCGAATGGATTCGACTTTGTCTGTTGGTAACTCGCCGCAGTCTAGATATTTGATCAGTGGAGTCATCCAGGAGTCGGCCTCCTCGATTGCCATGACTTCTGTTTTTCTGGTGCTTGACGATTCGAGAATTTCCTTTAACTGCATTTTAGCGAATAGATCTCCGAGTTCTGACGCTGATTTGGCGATGGCGTCGGCTTCGGTGTTTTCCTCTCTCGGGATTTGAATGATTTCCCATTGTCCTCCTTGTGCTTCCAGCTGTTGGAGCTGTGTTTTGACTTGACTCAGGTATTCGATCATCCCTGTTTCTTTGGCTTGATATTCTCCCTTGACCTGATTTACCACCAGCTGGGAGTCGCTATAGATCTTTAGGATTTCCGTTCTTATTTCTAATGCGAGGCCGAGGCCTGCGATTAGGGCTTCATACTCAGCTACATTGTTGCTGGCGGCGAATTGGATGTTTACTCCATATTCGATTCTGATTTTTTCGGGTCCTCTGAGGATGGCTCCTGCTCCAGCTCCTTTTTCATTCGACGCTCCATCTACGTGGAGTTCCTATACCAAGGCTGGTTTGGGTTGGCCAGTCTCGGTTGGAGTTATTTCTGCTACGAAGTCCGCCAAAGCTTGTGCTTTTAGAGTCGGACGAGGTTCGTATCTTATGTCGTGTTCGCTGAGTTGGATGGACCAGTGGACTAATCTTCTGGAAGTTTCTGGTCGTTGGATCGCCTTTCGCAATGGTTGATTTGTTCTTACCACAACGTTGTGACTTTGGAAGTAGTATCTCAGCTTTTTAGCTGTGGTCAATACGGCAAGTGCCATTTTTTCGATCTCGGGGTATCGTGTCTCCGCGCCCTTCAGGACTCGACTAATGTAGTAGATTGGCTTCATCTCGTTATCTTCTTCCCTTACCAGCACTGTCCCGATGGTCTCGTGCGTGGTGCTGATGTATAGGTATAGTGTCTCCCCTTTCAGCGGTCTGCTTAGCAATGGAGGGGTGACAAGGAACTTCTTTATTTCTTCAAAAGCGTTCTCGCAGTCTTCATTCCATTCAAATTTTTGTGTTCCTTTGAGGGCTTTGAAGAAAGGCAAGCATCTTTTTGCTGAGCAAGACATGAATCTACCGAGTGCTGTGATTCGCCCGTTGAGTTTTTGAACTTCATTTATGCTTCTTGGTGCCTTCATGTCCATGATTGCCTTGATCTTTTCGGGGTTCGCCTCTATTCCTCTTTGAGATATCATAAATCCCAAGAATTTCCCGCCTTGTACGCCGAACGTGCATTTGTCAGGGTTCAGCTTCATTCCAAACTTATTCAGTATGTTGAATGTTTCTTCAAGATCTTTTGCATGGGTTTCTTCCTTCTCGCTCTTGATGATTAGGTCGTCTACATACACCTGGACTCGTTTTCCTATCTCGTCTTTGAACATGAAATTCATAAGTCTTTGGTATGTTGCTCCAGCATTTTTCAAGCCGAAAGGCATTGCCGTGTAGCAGTAAGTTCCTCCCTCCGTGATGAATGAAGTCTTTTCCTGGTCTTGCTCCTTCATCTGAATTTGGTGGTAGCCTTGAGCTGCGTCGGCTAGGCTATACATCGCGTGTCCAGCAGTAGAGTCCACGAGTTGATCGATATCTGGGAGAGGGTAGCTATCTTTAGGACACGCTTTGTTTAGATCGGTGTAATCCACACACATTCTATTTTTTCCGTTGGCTTTCTTTACGATAACTACGTTAGCTACCCATTCGGGGTAGTGGACTTCTCGTATGAATCCTGCTTTCTCCAGTTTTTCTACTTCTTCAGCGATTATTTTATGTTTTTCTTCCGAGAACTTCCTTTTCTTTTGCTTCACTGGGTTCGCCGCTTCTGCTACATTTAGATCATGAGTAATGACTTGGGGGTCTATCCCGACTATTTCTGATGCGTTAGCAGCGAAGGTTTTGACGTTGTTTTTCAGCATGGCCGTGATTTCGCTTTCGATCTTTGGGTTCATGTTTGCGCCGAGATTTACTCTTTTCTCCTTGTCGAGTTGGAGTTTCTTTGTTTCGCCTTCGGGTGCTGTTTCTTTTTCTTCGATGTCGTGATTAAGGATTTCTTCTATTGCCATTGCTTCGCCTGATTCTTTTATTGCTTGCTCGTAGCACTTTTTCGCCTCGGCTCGGTTTCCTTGTATCGTGATAATTCCTTGTTTCGTCGGTATCTTCATGGTTAGTGCCTTTATGCTTGTCACGGCAGCTGAGTCGTGGAGGAATGGTCTCCCCAGTATTGCGTTGTATGGCAGGTCGATTTCTACGACGCTAAACCGTGTAGGTAATTCCTCGCTTTTCCTTGTCCTTCCTAGCTTGACGTCGAGAGTAATTGTTCCGTTGGGCTTAATTGGCAAGCCCCCAAATCCTACCACAGGCGTGGCATTTCTTTTTAGTTCCGCTAGGTCTCTTCCTAGGCTTTCGTAGGCCTTTTTTGTTATTAGGTTTATTGCGCTTCCTTCATCGATCAGGATTCTCTCAATGTTCCAGTGTTCGATGATCATGGCCACTACCAGAGCTTCGTTGTGCTCTTCAGCTATTCTCCCGAAGTCCTCCCCGTCAAAAGTTACTGGAGGAGGAGTTGAGAGTTCTGTTGCTTTTCGTTTTCTCTGTGACGTTTGATCCTTCAGGTTTACTCTTTCAGAAGTCATCTTCTTCAATGAGATTTGTTTTTGAGTTCAGAAAAGCTCCTTCTTTTGAAGTTTAGTTAAGCTTTTCCCACAGACGGCGCCAATTGATGGAGTCTGCCTTCTGAACCGGTGAGTAAGACCTGCAAAACAGGGTAGAAACTAACCGGACGGTGGTTGTCCGATTAACTCTCCGATGCTAAAGTCAGTTTAGAGCTTTGAGCAGCGTTTTGAGTATATGAATGTAATTGTGATTCTAGGCATACCTCGTGCTCCTTTTATAGTAGTCGAATATACCTAGTGGAGTTGTATTAGGCAGGTGAATCCTACTTTGTAGGGATTCGGCCGTATCGTAGAGATTCTCCTGATTTGTTGGGATCTACCTTAATCTGATAAGAATCCTATTTAGGAACGTCTTCCTAAATAGTCTTATCTTCCTAAAGTAGAGCTTATCCTTCCATATGTAGTGTTTGTGTCCAAATAGGACAAGATTTCCATATTTAATCGTTTACCCGAATCCCGGACTCGAAGCGCTCTCGGCGGATCACGCGGGATTCGGTCTTTATGTCTCCGAATCTAAAGAGATTCGGCATTTCCTTCATATCTTTGGATCTTCAGGGAGAGTCCGGTATCACCTGAGAGTAGATCTCCTGTAACTCGGCTCCATTATACTTACAGTAGGATTCGGTATCCATCAGGTCTTATCTGGTTGATCTTTCGTTTGGTGTTATTTGATTCTTGAATTTTACATCTTTTTATTTATTTAATCTTTCGTTTGGGCTTATATGATCCTTGAACTTTGATTGTTTTTTCCGGATTCTCAAATGGATGAAAGTTCAGGGACGAGATAAACAAAAAAATATAAAGTTTAGGGATCAAATATGATTAAATGGATGTTTAAGGGTCAGATAAACTAATAATGTAAAATTCAAGGATTATGTAAGAACAAATAAAAGTTTAGGCATTAGACAAATTAAAAACGTAAAATTAAGGGACTTTAAAATGAATTAAGGGACTTTAAAATGAGTTAATCCTTTTTAATTCACGCGATTGCGTGTCCATACACGTGGTGGATTACATGTAGTTCATACATTATTCAGAGGTCCAAAATTTTCTGTTGGCGATGACTCATATATGTGGTTGATGAACCATTTGTGGGCAATGGGCCTATAATCCAAATGGATACAAACTCGGGCAAAGTCAAGAATAAATATTCATTTATCACTTCTCCTTATTTTGACAAATTCATTTGTTTATTCTTTTAAGTTTTAAGTAATCATACTTTATTGACCCAATGAAAATAAATACTCCTTTAAAATCTTAAGAGACAAGTATTTAAAATTTCATTTATCTTAATAGCTAATTAAGCAAGCAAAAATGACAAAACCAGTATATATCCTATACCATATTTGCAGTTTTCCCATTTTTATATTCAAAAAACATTTTCAATAGTAATTTTCTAAATAGTGAAATTTCCAGTAAAATAAAATTTGTTTTTGAATTTAATAAATTCTTTAATTTACGATTGTTTATTTTAAACAAATATTAATTAATATTAATATATAAGTCTCACTTCTTTTTTAATTAGACTTTTATAATATTAATATATAGGTCTCGCTTCTTTTTTAGTTAACTTTTTATAATTTTTATAAAAAATACACCTTAAATTTAAGCATTGAAGTCTTATTATAATTAAAGTCTAAAATAGAGTTTATTCGAGTGAAAAATTATATTTTAAATTTATAATAAAAAAAATTAAATCTAACGGGCATGATAAATAGACATTTTCCATTGCATTGATCGGGGATACACATAGTGACTGAGGGGGACGAAGACCAAAAGTGAGTTACTTATCAATGGACTGGTAGACCGGTTCATAAGTTTCATTTACAAACTGATCCACGATATTATGGATCTTAAAATTAAAAATTTAAACTCAAAATGTAAGACAGTTTGAATTTTTAATTTTATGTTTTTAACTATATAATCATAAAAAGGTCATACTAAAAAATTATTATATTTTATGTTTAATTTAATATAAAATAAAAAAATCCTTTCCATTTAGTTTGTTTAATAATTGAAACGCTATAAAATCTCTTTTGTATATTTTATTGTAGATTCTTTATGTATATAGAATAGTACAAATATTTTATATTAAATATCTTAATATATATAATTTATTATTTTAAAAACAGATAATCGGTTAAACATAATTTTTAAAACTTTAAATTCTAGAGCTAATTCTAAACCATCAATCATAAAATTTAAAAATCCAAATGTTAATCTAAACTCTTTAATTGGTTAACCACATTTTTAGTTCGATTTTTTGATTTCATTTTGGTTAATCATTTGATTCGATTTTGCCTACCCCTAGTTGGAGTTGCTCTAACATAAATTTTCTTAGTTAAATACTCATGATTCAGTTAATTAACACAAAACTGGCGGAGGGGCTAAATTGGGTTTGAAAATAAAAGTTGACGATTAATTTTCAAACATAAGAAATAAAAGGGTAAATTATTATATATATGGGAGTTAATAGTAATTTGCTTATAAAGTGAATATACATAAAAAGATTTTAACTCTTCATTCCAAAAAAGAGAAACAAATTCCATTCTGAAAAGGTATATATTCCTACCATCCTTATGCAAGGAAATGTCAACTGTATTTTTATTTTTTTAGCCTGTAACAGTAAATTACCTTGGATAGTTCATTAGTTTCATTTTTTTTACGGCTATAATAATACGAAGACAGATAGGATAAGGTAGTAAAATTGGAAAATTAGTTTTAATTTTTTTATTTTGTTTAAAAGGATCGTCTTAATGGATGAAATTCAGTTAAAATCGTTAATAACGTGCGCGATTATCATTGGGCCATTTCCAATAGTATAGCACAAATTTGACATTTATTCTTCCCCCCTCTCTCTCTCTAGGGTTACACCTCTTTCTCTGTCTGTCTCGCCGGTCGGCGACCATTAACGGAAAATCCCTAATTTTCCGATAACATTCCCGACCTCCGATTTTCCATTTTCCAACTCCTCTCCTGACTCTCAAATAAATTTCATCTTCCTATTAAAACGGTCATTTTCTTTCTTTATTTTTTTTATTTTACATTTTTTTATGTAATCGATTGTTTATCAATTGGTGTTTAGTTATTAGTTGATGCAAAAGAAATTGGAAATTGGAAAACTGAAATTTGATGTATGTTTATTTGATATATTAATTAATTGAAATTTCAGGTGTTTACTGGATGCAAGATAATTTTGAAAAAGAATTGGAGAGATATAAGAATTAGATATAGACAAGGGATTGTGCGTGGCTAAGAAAGAAAAATGGCAAGTCAAGGAGGATCTTCCAGGAAAAGTATGACAAATTCATCTTCAATGCCTGCAAGAAAGAAAACACCTGATAATGGTTTAAACTCCTCCGATTCTACCCGCAAATCCTTCGCTTTATCTCGCCCGGGGTATAGTTATACGCAGAATTCCTTTTTTTTTAATTGATTGGATTGTTTAATTCGCGTGTTGGATATCGTTTTCGTAATATTAAGTTAGTTTATAATCTGACCTGGAAATTCGGAAACAGGGGACTAACGGGTGAGCGAACAGTAAAGAGGCTGCGTTTGTCTAAGGCCTTGACAGTACCCGATACGACAACTATTCACGAGGCTTGTCGTCGTATGGCTGCTCGTAGAGTTGATGCCTTGTTGCTTACTGACTCTAATGCTTTACTTTGTGGTATCCTGACTGATAAGGTGTGATATGATATCCATTGTGATTCTTATTATTTGACAAACCAAAAACGGTGCAATTAATTTATTCCGCATGTCATTTCGTTTTTGTTATAATAGGATATAGCAACGAGAGTTATTGCGCACGAGCTTAATCTTGAGGAAACGCCTGTGTCTAAAGTAATGACTAGGAACCCGCTTTTTGTTCTTTCCGACACTCTCGCTGTTGAAGCTCTCCAAAAGATGGTCCAAGGTTGGTTTTTAAAAGGAGAACTACTATGTCAACTCCTTTTATACTGTTGCATATTTTAATTATTATGTTGTTCCTGGTATGCATATACAGGAAAATTTAGACACTTGCCTGTTGTGGAAAATGGAGAGGTCATTGCTTTACTTGACATTGCAAAGTGCTTATATGATGCTATTGCTCGTTTGGAAAGAGCAGCTGAGAAGGGGAAGGCTATTGCTGCAGCTGTCGAAGGTGTAGAAAAGAATTGGGGGACAACTTTTTCTGGTTGGTGAAATTTGTTCCTGAATACCTTCTTTCCTATGATATCAATTATTTACATGAACTCATAATACTTGCATAGAGTTTGTTTAATTTTTATGAATTATTTTGTTTCATTTTCTGGTTTATTTGCAGGACCTAATACATTTATTGAGACACTTCGAGAACGGATGTTTAAGCCGTCACTGTCTACAATAATTCCAGAGAATTCAAAGTAGGTAATATTTGAAGTTCTGTTTAGTCTGTCAAGTTATTTGTAGGATTTTTCATTCAACATGTAGTTTAATCGTTCGTATCATCTTTCAGGGTCGTGACAGTCTTACCAACTGAAACGGTTTTGGCAGTGACAAAGAAGATGCTTGAATTAAAGACAAGTTCTGCAATGGTGATTGTTGATCAGAAACCACTTGGAATTTTAACGTGAGTCACTTTCTAACCGCTTATTTTTTGAACCAGTATAAAGTTATCGTTGAGCACCAATCCGTTTTTTTTACCATAAAATGTCGTGTTATGTGAATTTTTCTGTCAGCTCAAAGGATATCTTGATGCGTGTGATAGCACAAAATCTTCCCCCAGATTCCACTTTGGTTGAGAAGGTATCGTCTTTTAGTTGGCTCAATTTATTCTTTCTGCGGTTTTGCCAAACAAATTTATAAATTTTCTGTATTTAATTACATAAGAAAAGGAACCATCACCTAATTTCCATCTTCTACTGATTAAAAAGATCTTCATTTGGGAACTGTTGTTTTGACCTCATCTGCAGGTTATGACTCCTAATCCTGAATGTGCAACCCTTGATACACCAATTGTAGATGCTCTGCATACTATGCACGACGGGAAATTTTTACACCTTCCTGTTGTAGATAGAGGTAATAGCATTCTATCTTAAGTGGATTTAACTGGTATATGGTAGTTATCTTAGATTCTGATCAGGACCCTGGATGATTGATAACAGATGGAAATGTAGCTGCTGTTGTTGATGTAATTCATATCACTCATGCTGCTGTCGCCACAGTAAGTCAATTTCACATCCTTTTGTAACTCCATAATGCTCTATATTCTCATTTTGTAAAAGTGTCATTTACAATTGGCCACAAATTTTTCAAAAGAATAACTAATTGTTTGGTAGTAGAATTTTTAAAAGTGGATGTCAGCTATTGTTGCTGGTCGTGTTACTTGGTGATAGTTTAAGTCCCACTCATCCCCAATATGAGAGGGTTGAGAGATGTTTACTCTCATTCTGTACCGCTTCCTTAAGGAAGTTAACTTTTGCCCCATCATGAAGATGTTTTGTATGATATAGCTAGCCTGATTAAAACACTCTTGCCATTCCTTGGTGATCAGGCTGGAACTACTTCTGGAGTAAATAATGAGGCTGCAAGCACAATGATGCAAAAGTTTTGGGATTCTGCTATGGCCTTAAGTCCCCATGAGGATGATGAGGACACTCGGAGGTTATGCTTTGGTCTTATTGTTATGATGGTTTTCTGATTTCTTGTTTTTAACATATGTTTCCTGCCATTTCAGTGAAGGTTCCTTGAAATTGCCTTCTGAAGGAGAGACGGGGAGATCTCTTTCCTATCCAAATACATTTGGTTTCAAAATTGAAGACAAGAAAGGACGAATGCACAGATTTATTTCTGGTGAGTTTTCTTCTTTTAAGTATGTTATATTCAGAGAACTATTGAGATTTTCTATGTGATGTCATGTAGCTTATGGATGTAGATGTTTCCCGTTTATGTTTCTAGTTGACTGCTTTTACAAAATGACACATTTCAATTCACCTATCCAAGTATTAATATATTTATGTGGTTGTTGTTTTGAGATAGGGATTTGGTTAAGCATTGGAATCACTTTTTCTTAAGGTCCAGGTGAATGCATTGGTAGTTGATTTTTTTTTTTTTTTGGTATTAGATACTCGAAGTTTGACAGAGCTAATAACAGCAATCCTTCAGAGGCTTGGGGATGACATTGACCGTAACCATTTACCTCAAATTCTGGTATGTCTAAGAAATCCATATTTTATGACCATCAGCTTGACTATTGATTTTAAATTTTTCTAATTGATTTTTTTTTCAATTTGAAGTATGAAGATGAAGATCATGACAAAGTTGTTCTGGAATCAGATAGTGATCTCGTTACAGCTGTAGAACATGCAAAATTAGCTGGTTTTAAGGTAAGTTTTTGCTGACTATTAATGCAATGTTTTCTTTCGAGGAAGAATAGAAGATGCTCTAAAGAATTGTACAGATCAAACTTCTAAAGGCGTCGTATCAATACAATAAACAACAGTATCATTAGTCCTTGCAAAATCAACAGTATAAACAGCGTTTTTCTTCTAAGTAAAATAATATGTCTCTGCGGCTTTAACTTCCGAATGATGAATGTTACAGGGTCTGAGGCTGCATTTAGACTATTCTGGCGTACACGGTCCTAGGGGGCGTTCAAGTTCAGGAGATTTGGCCTATGCTCAAAAGGATGCATGGGCTGCAGCTTACAGCGGTGTTGCAGCAGGTGCAGCTCTGGTTGCTGGATTAGGCGTACTAGCATACCTACGAAGATCTGGCAATTAATGTATCTGAAATTTACCAGAGTTCATACAAACTAATTTTACCTGACCAAAAATAGAATCATTTGGGACGGCATTTCTTGTGCTTCGATTTCTGTTTTTGCAGAACAAAATTGTACAAGAAAGATGAACTCATTTTACTTGGTGGATACTGCACGCTTCACGTCTACTGGCAGCTGCTGCTGTGTAATTCTTTTCTGTTAAATTGATTTTTGGTGGTGTATAGAAAATAAAATGCAAGAATTTACGGGCACTGTAAATCTCAATTGTAACAGTACCATTGCTACTGTAATTTCTGCTTAAAAAGTGTTCTGAAAATGAGAAACAAATTTGTGTTCACATCCATTACTGTTTAAGATTTTTCATACGTTAACAAAATTACTTTTTAGCTTTCAATTTGAGTTGATCTAATAACTATTATTGAAATGTCATGGCTAGAGTCTGAACCAACCCTTTAGTTATGTAATAGGGTTTTCTATTTTAGCTTGGACTTGAACCACATGGAAAGAAAACTTTTAAATTTTACGAAAAGAAAAAAAGCATGATTAAGCAAAAACCAAATCTGGTTTATTTAACTAGTTTAATGATAATTTTATGTCAGACAATAAACACGAATAATTAATGTATTTTTCTAGACTTTATAAGAAATGGAAGAATTCTTTAACAAAAATTAGAACCGAACTAATGCTTACCCACTATCTGCCATGATCCAGTGTATATTTTTATGATTTTATTACACAGATCACTAAAACTAATGCCAAACACTAGCATGCCCATCACTGCACTGGAATTGTCTTATCTGATTGCAGTCCACCACGAGCAAAACAATCTTTACACATTTTTTTTTAAAAAAAATCCCATGAATGTTTAAACTAATTTTTAATGCCACGAGCAGCTAATGGTTTGTTTTAATTCAATAATGAGAATAATAATCAAAGCTTAACAAGGGGCTGGGGTGAGTGAATTCCCACAAATTACGGGACATGATAAAGTCCAAAAGCCACTTCGCATTGACTCATATTAATTCATTGAAAATCAAATAAAGATAAATTCACAATTTTAGATAAGAACATCTTTAAATGAGGGTTGTTGCTCCTTTGATTTTCTTTCATTTTAAATTGTCTTAATTTTATGTCATTTCAACTCCAATTTATAAAAATGATAAAACAAAATACTGTCCTTAGCCTAGCCTCTATCCAAGACCTTTAAAGATTGTGTTTTTCTACATTTCAATAAAAAATGTATTTTCAAAAAAAAAATTAAAAAAAAAATGTGATGCACAGACTCATAAATTACATTTTTTTTAAAAAGGACTCATTTCAGTGAGCTATTTGCTATAATCTGTTATTGCTATTTTAAAGTCCTTGTGTGGCTCGTACTACCTCCTTTATCTTTCTTAAATAATTATAGCAATGAAATTTAAATTGTATGGTATATGTTAAATTTTTATAATTTCAATATAAAATAATTTTTAAAAAATTTGTATGGATTACATCTACTAAAAATAGTACTAATTATAATATTTATATTGTTAGAGGAGGGATTTTTTTTGCAACGATGAGGTGGCACTTTGCGAACCTTAAAGTGCAAACATACAAGAATTATTCACGTGTAATAATAACCTATACTGTTAGCAGCTGACTATAATATAAAGATGTCATTTTTTGTCCTAATTCTCCCACCTCACTTCTGTTAAAATGTCGGTACTGATTTTCCATGTAATTTAAAATTCATGCGCATTTTTCCATGCCGAGTGAGTTAGTAATACATTTCTATAGCTTAAGCGAGTTCGCGAATCAGACGGTTAAAATTTATTTTTAATTTTATTCAATTCGAGTGAAGATGAGTTTGGATGTAAAATGTTTAAAAATATAGTTCACAATTAAAATTCTTTTAGAACAGCCGATGTCGTTTTACAAAAATAGATATAATCTTTAGAAATTGTTTAGAATGAAAATATAATCCAAATTACACAGCATTTTTTTTTGTTTTATTGATAGGATCTGATGAGAATCATTTTGAAATCTAAGCTAATACCATATACTATGAGTTTCCAAATTATTTCTAAATTTGATCATCCAATGCTCCTATTATCAGTTTGTGTCCAAATTCAATTGCTACAGAAAATTGCCAGCACAAAACCGTGTGATATCATTAAATTAATATTTAATTTTCCATTTTTTGTATTTTAATAGTATAATTATTTTACCTAATTTTTTACATGTATTTTAGTTATGAGCTCAAGTGGTCAAATGGAATCCTATTAACTTGGGAAAAACGTTAGCAGTGCATAAATCAAACTGAAAACTGCTGATTGCTGAACTGTATCAGTAACAGTAACTGATTGTGCTAAATAGAGGGACTAATTGGTGCCCATGTTTGCTAAATCTTACCCACAAGATTTCAGTAATTATGTTTGGAATCTCATCTCAGTAAAATCTTTCAAATAGAGACAAATGTCATACTCCACCACCTTATAAAACGCAAAAGCATCACCACTTGAAGAACCAGAACCTTCTTTATTCTTTTTCAGAACTAAACACACTAAAAGCATAACTCATAACTCAGTTCTAAACAGACTTCATCTTCATCCTCTAAACCAAAAACAACCATGAAAAAGTCTAAAAAACCTTCACTTTCCTGGATTTTCTTGCTGTTTTTAGCTTGTTCATGTGTTTCTACAGCACAACAGCAAAATCCCATCAAGAATATTGTCGTTTTAGTGATGGAAAACAGATCTTTTGATCACATGATAGGGTGGATGAAGAACAGTGTCAACCCAGGAATCAATGGAGTAACAGGGACAGAGTGCAATCCAGTATCAACCAAGAACCCGACTCATCAATCCATTTGCTTTAAAGATGACGCAGAGTTTGTGGATCCGGATCCAGGCCACTCATTTGAAGCCGTTTCACAGCAGGTATTCGGCAACGGTTCAACTCCTTCAATGACTGGTTTTGTAGAGCAAGCTCTAACCATGTCATCAAATCTATCAGAAACTGTAATGAAAGGTTTTAGACCTAAATATGTGCCTGTCTACGCCACTTTAGTTCAAGAATTTGCAATATTTGACAGATGGTTCTCATCAATCCCGGGTCCAACTCAACCCAACAGATTATTCGTATACTCCGCAACTTCTCATGGCTCAACCAGCCACGTCAAGAAACAACTAGCACAAGGGTACCCACAAAAAACAATCTTTGAATCACTTCACGAGAATGGAATAAACTTCGGAATATATTTCCAAAACATACCAACTACTTTATTTTATAGGAACTTAAGGAAGCTAAAATATGTTTTTAAGTTCCACCAATTTGATTTGAAGTTCAAGAAGGATGCTAGAGAAGGGAAGTTACCGAGCTTGAGTGTGATTGAGCCGAGATACTTTGATCTGAAGGGTATGCCTGCAAATGATGACCATCCATCTCATGATGTGGCTAATGGTCAGAAGCTGGTGAAGGAGGTTTATGAGGCGTTGAGGAGCAGTCCGCAGTGGAATGAGACACTGTTGGTGATTACTTATGATGAACATGGGGGGTTTTATGATCATGTTGAGACTCCTTATGTTAATGTTCCTAACCCTGATGGGAACACTGGTCCGGCTCCTTTTTTCTTTAAGTTTGATCGGCTTGGTGTTCGTGTGCCGACGATTATGGTCTCTCCTTGGATCAAGAAAGGCACTGGTAAGTAATTTTTTGTTTGATTTGCATCTTTTTTTTTTACAAGTTTATTTAGTTTCGATGTGGGAGTTTTCTCTGTTTTTCTTTTGTCCTTTTTGAGTATGTTTGATTTAGTTTTGGCATTCAGTAATGCACTGAGGGAGTAGTGAATTACTGATTGTAGAAATGTAGTTGGTTTCACCTAACTTATTTTGCACAAAAGCTTGTGGACTCCTATATTTTGATATTTCAATTCGTTTTTTTGAAAATGCCTTCTTAAAACTTTATTTTTATAATCAATTTGTATATAAAACATTTTACTTTTCAACTTTTTTCGTCTTTGCCATTTTATTCTTGAATAAATTATAAATAAATTATGACCTTTTATGTACAATTGCAATTCTATTATGTCTTTTTAAAGTTGGTATTTTCATTCAAGGCCATTTCTTTTATAATTCATTCACCGTTTCAAAATCGGTGATAAATGAAATTGCCAACTTTAAAAAGACTTAATATAATTATATAATCTTATGAAAAGATCATAATTTATTTGCAATTAATTTTATGTTTTTTGTTCTCAGTGGTGGGTGGTGCAAAGGGACCAGCGCCAAATTCAGAGTACGAGCATTCATCAATCCCAGCCACCATAAAGAAAATATTCAATCTCTCTTCAAACTTCTTAACCCATAGAGATGCATGGGCCGGCACATTTGAAGGAGTTGTTCAGGAGCTAACCTCACCAAGAACTGATTGCCCAGGTATCAAATATCACATCTTTATTCATTTCTAGTATTGATGTTTTTTGCTCAGATATTCATCAGAGTTGTCGTAAAATTTGATTGCAGTGACCTTGCCGGATGTTGCGCCATTGAGAACTACGGAAGCAAAGGAAGATGCCACCCTATCTGAGTTTCAGAGTGAGGTAGTTCAACTTGCCGCGGTTCTTAATGGTGACCATTTCTTGAGCAGCTTCCCAGATGAGGTGAGTACGAAGATGAATGTTAGAGAAGCTCATCAGTACGTGAAAGGCGCTGTTTCGAGGTTTATAAGAGCTAGTAAAGAGGCTGTTACTTTAGGAGCAGACGAATCTGCCATTGTAGATATGAGATCTTCACTCACTACAAGATCATCACTTCATAATTAGAAGTCATTTATCTCTCACACCACACAAATGTTTAACTTGGTCGAAGTAGGAAACAATAAAGGAAGTTATTTTTATATTGACTAGGCATAATGACTAAAAAAATTAAAATGTTGGCCGTTTTTTTCTATTCTAACCAAACTTTTAAATTTTATCAATTATAGTGTTCTTTGAATCGAAAAGGTCGAACATAAACAGAATTATTTAGTTACAATTGATAAAAACGACAAACATTTGGATTTTTTTTTACTATACTGCTAGTTTTGGCACTATGTAACATTAGGGGACTACTAGATAAGATTGACATTACATGCAGAATTGGGTTGGCATTTAATTGCAATACATAAGATCGCAACGAACTCTCTTAAATGGAGATGGGACCTTATGCTATTTGACCACTCATTTTGTGTTGTATGGTGGGTAGTAAACAGAGACAGCAGGAGGATCCAAGATTTTCTGCAAGAAAATGTGATGCATTTAATATATTTTCCAAAATGAGGGCCAAATCATGTAGACTACATTCTTTAATATCAGTTGCTTATGCTATAATCAAAATGCTTGGCTTATAAAGATCACTGCAGATGAGTTTTGACATCAGTGACACCGACAGGGGCAAATGATTTTCCACAGCATGGCACATGGAATCAGTGTAGAGTAAAATATTAATACATAAGATTCAAGGTTTGCAAATCCATTCGGAGGTCTGCCTTCACTTAGTTCAAACCAGTGCTTTAAAAACCAAACTAGCATGTCCATCGGTTCCTACTTCAACCTCCGGTTTTGAGTAAAATTTACCACAAAATTATTTTTGATTCTTTTCTTAGATGCAGCCAGCTCAGGGCGGTTCAACCGATTCAAACTGGTCCAATCCTGTTGGACCGGATTTCTGGTTCTTAAGGTTAGTTGGACCATCAGCCGGCCGATTTCGGTTCAACCGACCATTCTAGTCCAGTTTCTTAATCACTGGTTCAGACAATAAATTGGCCTACATATCTTTTAAGCAGAGCCACTCTAGCATACTCGTGTAAGAAACCTAACTTGGACAATCACAATAACATCCCACAGGAAAAGCTAATAAGTAATTTTTTTCAACTTCTTAACTTGACAATAATTAGTCCTCTTTTCTGTTTTCTCAACTGATTCAACTCGCAAAATTTTCCAACTTTCTAGATATCAAAAGAAGCATAAAGTATCTCTCACATCTCCCCACGTCTCAATCTCTCTTCTCCAAATCTTTAATTTCCCAAATTATGTTGATCTCACTTGTAGAATGTCAATTTACTATTGCCACCGAAATCATTCGACCATCAAAATATTACTATCATGAGATCAGAAGATGGATAGGTGACCATAAAAACAAATTCGGATAACAAATGAACTTTTACTGAAGATAATTCACCTGGGGATCGATCAAATTGCAAAACCAGTAAATTATATAAAAACAAAGGCCTTAATGTATGAACTGCTAAGTCAATATTTCAGAGAATTCCATCAAAATTTCCTCTTTCAAGCCAACATTTATATGTCCAAGCAAGTATGTCAGCTCAGTAAAAGACTTATGCTTGCTACTTGTAGTTCGGTAATGGCCACCTGAAGCCTTTCAATACATAAGAAATTGTTTCTTAGTAATCTAACACAGCATTATCAAAATGAGTTGAATCAGTGTGTGCTAAACTATGAAGTTTAGTACACGACAATGCACTTCCACTGTGAACAGCTCCAATGTGACCACGTGCTAGATTAAGTAAAATAAAATGATGCGCTGATAACCTCATCAAGCTACATGCCAACCAATTCTCAAGAAGCAGACTTAGGGATCAAATTCAGATAACAAGATTCATTTTCCAAGTACAATCAATGTAATAACTAATACATATACTGATCTAGGAAGAACGAAGTGATCAATCAAGCTGTTTACACCTACATTATCTCAAAAAAGGCTTTATAAACTATTTTTTCTCTTAAAAATCAGAATCTCTCTACCTACAATTTAGCTCAAAAGATAATCTACCAAAAATAAAAATAAAAATACTCAAGAAATGTCATGATAAGATCACCTTAAGAAGACAACAATCTCTAATTTCTCTGTACTCATCTCGTCCCATGATACATCTGTAAGACTTCAGACAGAGCAGGGACTTTGCCATGTAGAAATATCATTGATAAGCTCTCGAAATTGATCAATAAGAAGCTTAAGATACGCGTTCTTGTTAACAAGTTCCTGAATTAAAACATAAATACATAAATAAGCCCAATCCATAAGAACAATGCTCTTCAAAATATACTATGCTATGGGATCAAATCTAATACCTTTCTCAGATTGGAGGCTTGTTCTTCTAACTTAGCAACATCATCTTGATCAGCTGGAGAACCCAAACTTGTTTCAAATGCTTTTGCCTGTTCAACAGAAAAAAAAAATCAAACATTTTAATACAATTCACATAAATAGCTGATTTTTTATTTTCCTTAAAATCAAAATTGAGAGCTTTACCTTATGAGAATTAGGGATCGCCGCGAGAACCTCACGAAGAGCAGCTACTGAGTTCTTATACCGAAACCGAGCTTCATCGAGAGCTCCGTTGCCTGTACCAACACCGGCACCGCCAGTATTGGTGGTTCCGTCGAAGTGATGAATAGAAGCATCAGATGCAGAATCGCCATTTACAATGCCGTTTTGCGACGGAACAGGCGAGGTTGCAGTGTTGGGAGTTGTAGTGGACCATAAAGTAGGGTTACAAAGCTCGTCGTTCATTGAAGAGAGGATTTGATAGGCTGCTTGGATTGTTTCTTCTAGATGTTTCTGTCCTTCCATTGCCAGCTCTTGTGTCGTTTTGGAGAGCGGTGACGATGTCATTGCAATATCTTCCATTTTCGAATTCGTAATCTTCAAGCAGAAAATTGTTTCAAAAAAATGAAACTTGTAAACCCTAAAATCGAATTTGAATTGACACTGACAGGGACAAGAAAGGCAAAAAAAATGGAAAAAATCGTCGACAGCAGGGTTCGAACCTGCGCGGGCGAAGCCCAACAGATTTCAAGTCTGTCTCCTTAACCACTCGGACATATCGACTTCATTGTGTTGATCCGCATTATTAAATATATAAAAGCAAATTGTAATTTATTATACTATAGTAATCCCACATGAACAAAGATAACGAATTTTTTAACATGAGTTTGTTCGGTCATCATCTTCTTCAACCTCTCCGCTGTCCTCCAACCTCCAAAAAAACGTTTCTTTATCCCCATTTTCCTAAAATTAATCTACAAAATCTTGCTCCAAAGCCCATTTTGTTCACCAATCTTCTCTCTATAGCTCTTGCTATTTCCTTAAACTCCCCATTGCCTTCCTTAGGCATCCCTTCTCCCAACTCCCTGTCTAGCTCTCCCCTGCTTCCTCCCACCACTCCATTCTCTCAAGCCAAGAACCTTTCCACTGGACTACAAGATGGGTATGTCATCTCTTTACTTCACATTTATTTAACTCTCGTAAAGTTCTAAACTTGGATACTTTTAGTATGATTTTTCTATTCTTTTGTTTATTTATGTGATGCTGTAATTGCAGGAAAATTAGGCCTTGCCCATCTTTAAATCCAAGCTGTGTTTCTACAAATCCGAAGTCTTCTCTATTTGCATTCCCATTGACAATTCCTGAGAACTCAACTGGGAATGCAATTCAGGTTAGTAAAATAGACACAAATTCCTTCACTTTAGCTGATTTATGGCTGAAATTGTTAGTGTAGTAAATGTGAGAGTGAGACTTATTAGTTTGGTTCTCTCCTATATGCAGAAATTGCAAGATGCAATCCTCAAAACACAGAAAAATGCCAAGTTTCTAGTCATTGAAGATACCCCAAACGGTAATAAAGTAGATGGTTATTTGCATTTTAAATCCCGACGTTTCACTTTTATGGCAATTTAATCTCATTCTTTAAAATGATGTATTGCACATCCCAAACTTTCTCGCTTTTGCATTATGTAACCTATAGTCGTTTTGTATAAAACGACGTCACAAAACAGAAATGTGCTACGCAATGCCAAAAATTGAAAGGTTGGGATGTGTGATGCAACACTTTAAAGAATGAAATGAATTAAATCGCTGCAAAAGTGAAACGTTAAGATTTAATATGTAAATAACCCTAAATTAGACTATTTTAAAATTGAAGTTTTATTTCTGGTTTAATGAGATATTATTCTTGAATATTGATTGTGGTAATAAAATCAGGGGAATATTTACAAGCTGAAGTTGATGGAGGATTTGGTCGTGATGTGCTTGAATTCTTGGTTAGAGGAGATGTGGTAGCTTACCGCTGTATGGCGACTAAGGTTACTTATGTGTATCCCTTCACTACAGCTTTTGGGGACTCTAAAGGACAGGAAGAAAGAATGAAGAAAATTGTTGACGAGCTAGGTTGGTATGCTCCAAGTTTTGATTCTATGGATTAGATTATTGTCTTACTGCATTTCATTTACGAGGAGAAGAATTAAGTAGATTTAGTTCCTCCTTGCGTTGTATTCATTCAATTCAAGCCAATTGTTGTTTTGAGTGGTATTACATTCATGTACACGACTTCATTTTCTGATAAATGCAGCTTTAATATATGGCTGAGTATCTTTTTAAGTTACCTATTCTCTCTGAGTGCCGTTTTTAGATCTTTAATATCAACTATAATAAGCTAACAATCTTTCATGATCCCATATCTTTTAGAACTTAAAATAAAGATTTAATCATGAAAAGTTTAGAATTCGTAGTAATATTCCAAATGGAGATATTATAGCGGAGGTTGACAAGGGTGTTTTGTTTTGAGGTGTTTAGTTTTTGGTAAATAATGATGCTGCTTCTTAATATTGTTCTACTACCGCAAAAGTCGGCAATTGAATCCGTCGCTAGTTCACTGCAAATCTGCAAGTACTGAATACTCGGAATGACAGAAAAAAAATTGTCATGGACCAGTTAAGCTGTCTGGTCTTAGTTCTCATACTGTGTGCTGCTTCTAAACCTTGGCTTGCATTGCCTCTACAGTTAAGGTTAGTTTTAAATACTATTTCGCTTGCATATGCACAAATGCTACATTACTTGTATAGTCAAGCATTTGAAGCTTAATGCGTGGGCAGCGTTTTTAAGCTCCATCCTTGCAAATTTAGAAAGTTTATATAAGGACAACGAATAGCGGAAAGTAATTCTTTAAATGGTGTTTTAGTAACAATATTTATGGGGCTTCTCCACGTGTAGTGCGCAATGCATATTGAGTATTTAGAATTATACAGGAAATAAATAGGGGCTTAATATAATGATATTAAGGGATTTGTAAACTTAAACCTTTGAATTCAGTTGCAGGGGCCGGAGTAAGTATACAGCATAATTTTTCTTTTGAATAGAACTTAGGGCTTTACTATGCATTATATGAAGCGGGCAAATGCGCATCCATTGGTAGACCAAAGTTATTGCAGTTTATCTGGAGGTTCATAATTATAAAGTTTTGCCAAATTTTGTTCTGCAACTTTGTGTTGTTGTATTTGTGAGTACAAACGGTGGAACATACTTTATTACAGCAGCTCTAGTTTTATTTGTGCAGAAGTTCTGCAAAATCGGGTTTCGTTTCAGAAAAACTGAAGGCTTTGCAGGTTGTTTTATACCACTGACGGGCTATGGTTCCCATTGGAAAATTGATCATGCAGTCTCATAACTAGTTGGATTGAAGACTTTAGCCGCTCTATACAATTTTCTTACACTGTCAAGCTATGTTGCACGACAAGTTATATATTTCTACGTTTTGGTATTCCATTTATGTTTCTGGAAATGCTTTTGAATCTCTAAAATTATATATTTTATAATCTGTTCTTATAAAACAATGTTGATTCGCTATTTTTCGTCTCAGTATTTTCCAAAACGTTCAGTGCAAAATAGCTGTCAAGTACTGCTGGCTCTTTAATGTTCTCTGGTGAGATCGCCAGCGGTATATCCGACTACTAGTATGCAGAGAAGCAATCAGCCATTCGACAGTTCAGAATCAGCACATTTTAATCAGATACGGAATTATTATCCGACAAATGAATTCATCTATTCTATTAATCTCTGTTGTATCCTTTTAGTTCCCTAGTATTTTTGCAAGTAGCATGTAAAATAACAAACAAAACATCTAATTCTGATGAATGGTACTGTTTATTTACTCTTCTGGAAATCATATTCTCATGAAAATTAAAATATGTATTCTGTGACTCGGTTGTAAATCCAAGTTATTTTATCATTTTTTGCTTCATATTAAGCAAGTCCAACTCAGAATTGGTTTAGCATTCTGATTTTCAGTTTAATTGTCAGACCTGTACCTTTCATTTTTGGCACATAGTCATTATAGTCTTTCCTCTGCATCGACTGGATTTTGGATTTTCTTGAACAAAATCCTAAGGATGCATATGGTAACTAATGAATCATTTTCGTCTGGATACAAGTTCAGCCCCACAACAGCAATTTTTTTTACACACTTAACGGTAACAAAATCCTTCTAATCTTCCAGTTCAGTCCAAATCCAGCTACCTTATATAGATGATTAATCAATACATTTCCAACTCAGAAGTTTTCAAATTTCACATAGATTCAGAAAATTCATAACATGGACGACAAATTTCATTTTACGGTTCCTTTTTATTTCAACAGAACGATAAATTCTACGTCAAAATATAATTTATTCCCATGCATGCCGGTAATTTGGCGTAACAACTCCATTTTTTATAAATATACATATGAAAATTTAAAAAATATAGAATATAAATAGAATATGTTTTTTGGTGTTAAAAATTATATCTTGTATTGAAATAAATTTGATAAAATTGTATTATTAAAATGGTATTTAGGGTTTGGAGATGTCATTGCTGAAAATAGCATTAACTTTTAATCCAAAGACAAAACCTTGAAGGTTGTTGGATTTGGTACAATAAAGAAAAGCTAACCCCATGATTGTGCTTTTACTAAAGAAAATCTAGATTTCTAGAGTTTGTTACTCTTTATTTATGAGAATTGGATACTGATTTAATAAGGGAGATACATTTTCATTAGTTTTTGTTTAATTCATCTATAAAATTTATTTTAATTTTAAAATAAAATTATTTAGACGATATTGCGACTAATTCTATATACTTTGTAAAATATTTATAAGGAAATTATTTAAATAAATGAAATATACCTATGTTTATTTACAAATAATTGTTATAAAATTTATTTTAAACAAATAAAATATTATTTTCAATTTAATTTTTATTTCAAACAAAGTATTATTAGTTTAGATATAATTCTCATGATGGTATAGAAATTTATAATGTATAGAACTTAGTTCCTAAAGCCATTAAATTATCAAATTTAAAGAAAAATTAGATAAACGGATAAACTATTTCTTTATCTTAAGTTGAGATTTAAATCTATTTCGGTCGATACAATAAGTGATACAGATGCTAAATTAAACATGAGACTGTCGAATTCAATTTTATTTCAGTCGATATAATTAGTGATACAAATACTAATATTATATGTGAGAGCGTCGAGTTTAATTTTATTTCTTCATATTTATTAAAATAATCTGGAATTCAAATATAACATCAATTAACAAATAACAAAACCTTAATAACTACTATTTATTTTATTTTCCACCCTAAAATATGCCCAGTATTTTCTTCCATTTACTTGTAAACAAAATGTATTTTCTTCCATTTATAGGTAAATATCAAAAGGAATCCTATTAACCATAGTTAATAAAACTAACAAACCATGGTTAGGGTTTTAACCATGTGTTTGTTGCATATAAAATGAAGTAGAATGCAAGGCAAAAACATATTTTATTTTTACAATTAGGAGAGTACTACTGAGTTAATCTTGTTTAAAGAAAATAAAACAATATAAAAACCCTCCAAAAGAAAAAAAATAGTGTATATTTTCTATTTTTAATTTAGTTTTGCCTTTTTTTTCATCTGTGGCTTATAAAATTGGGCAAAATTAAAATTGAGGAGCTAAAATCAATAATGGCGTCCTGTGCTTTAACTCTCTGCAATTGGGTAATTTTCTTATCTCTAAATTCGTTAAATTCCATACAAAAATTGCATCTTTACACTCATATCTTCTCTCTTTGGTAATTTTTTTATAATTTTTTATATGCATTATATTTATCATTAATGAATAAGAATTTTAGGTTTTCTACTTATAATTACTTGAAGTGGGTAATTTGGACATGAAATATGAACTCTTTTGTACAATTTGATACACTCATTGTCTCTTGATCATGGGGTTATTTGGTTGTTTCTAAGAAAATCAGTCCTTTTATATAAAAAAAGTGTTTATTTTGGGTTTTTTGTTGGTACATTATTGATTAGGGTTTATTTGCTTTTGAATTGTTTGTTACTTTGAATTGTATGATACTTAGATTACACTATTGAAGAGTGAAAGGAAAAAATAAAGCTATGATTTTAGCTGATTTTGAATCAGTTGAAAATTTGTTGTGAGATTGAGATTTAGTTTTTAACATCTCATTTTAATATTTACACTTTTTGTTGCAATAATATTATAGAATGATGTGAGTGAGAGCCTGCATGGTATTTTGATCTTGTTTTCTTTAATCTAGCACGTGTCGATGTTTGTTACGAAAGATTTGGATTTTTATAACTTGGTGTGTGTTAGTTGTCATTGGGGTTTTGTTTTTATTTTTGGTCTAAGAAGTTCTTGATCACTGTGGAGTTTATTTAAAATTGTTGTTTGAATATGAATCATTAACATGCATGCCATTTTTTAGTGTTTGCTGTAATCTGTCATGTTCATAAGTTCGATATGGTAGGGTACTGTTTTTCTGCTTAATAAAAATTTGTTGGTTTACGTAGTACTTAGATCAACAGATGTTAAAAGATTACGTAATTGATGGCATAATAACAAAAATTTGGATTTTTATAATTTGGTGTGTGTTAGTTGTCATCGGGGTTTTGTTTTTATTTTTGGTCTAAGAAGTTCTTGATCACTGCGAAGTTGGTTTAAAATTGTTGTTTGAATATGAATCATTAACATGCATGCCATTTTTTTAGTGTTTACTGTAATCTGTCATGTTCATAAGTTCGATACGGTAGGGTACTGTTTTTCTGCTTAATAAAAATTTGTTGGTTTACGTAGTACTTAGATCAACAGATGTTTAAAGATTACGTAATTGATAGCATAACAATTGTTTTTGCGGGTTTCTGTATTCCACTTTGCTATCCTTATTTGGAAGTTCGTTAGTGAGTACTTGGAGTATTATAAATGTTTGTCCGTTACCGAGAACTTGGAATTTCATAAATGATTTTCCAATTATTTCACTTGATCAATTAATATGTTTTTAATTGACTGCTATAGGAAATTATCTAAATAGTAGCATAGTAATAGAGTTCGTTACGGGCTACTTGAAATTTCATAGCTTTATTCCGGATTTGATCATTTAATAGGATTTTAGACCGGCACGTATAAGTAAAATGTATTGGATGGCACTGTAATAAATATTGTAGTGCTGCCATGTTTTGGACCTGCCACACTATCATTGAAGTTCGTTACAGAATATTTGGAACTTCATAATTGTTTCCCATTTTGATATAATTTTTTGATCGTCCGATAGATCCAGATGTATACGTGTGAAAGAGTTGGATATCGATATGTCGTGCGACTTTTTCGTAGGATTTTGTCGTTTTTTAGAATAGTCTTGGATGAACTGTCCATGCTATTTATAGCCATATGTTTGGTTTTATTTCCATTTTTTGTCGAGATTTCCTTATAATTGTTTTCATATGATAGGCATTGCGTGATTGAAGGAAGATCCATACTTGAAGCTGTGGGCTAATCTATATATTGGCAAACTACTGTTGTTGCTACAATTAGCTTTTTTTCTCCCACAAAGAACAGTTATTATGGAATGTAATAAAGAAGACGCCCTCAGAGCTAAGGAGATGGCAGAGGAGAAGCTCCGTGACAGAGATATTTCTGGGGCGAAGAAATTTGCAACGAAGGCTCAGAGCCTCTATCCTGGGCTTGATGGTCTTTCTCAATTTCAGGCTACCCTTAATGTGTATCTATCTGCTGAGAAAAGAAGAAATGGAGAAATAGATTGGTATCGAGTCCTAGGTATAGAACCGCCAGCTAATGATGACACAATACGGAGGCATTACAAGAAGCTGGCCATCATTCTTCATCCCGATAAAAATAAATCAGTTGGTGCTGAAGGGGCTTTTAAGCTTCTATCTGATGCGTGGGGACTGTTGTCTGATAAAGCAAAGAGAAGTGCCTATGATCAGAAGCTGAATTTGTGCGATTATCGTAAAGTTCCAAATTATAATCCAGTAGCGCCAACTGGTCAGAATAGTTTTCGTAATTTCATTAACAATAATAAGTCAGCTTCAACAACTCTTCAGAACACTGAGATGCATCCAAAGCGCACTCCGCCTCCTCATTTCTCTAAGGCTAACACTTTTTGGACAATCTGCAATTTTTGTCAAACACAGTTTCAGTACCTGAGCAATTATCGGAACCAGAACCTTCTTTGCCAGAACTGTCGCAAGTCCTTTCTTGCTGTTGAGGTGCCACCCCCACCTATTGATGGCAATGCTCCAATTGGCACTTGGGCTTCTTACACTCGAGGAAAGAATTCTACTCAGCTTACAAGAGCTGACAAATCTTTTACAGGAAAGGAGCCGGTTACTAAGACAAATATGCAACCTGCAGCACATTCTGGCGCGTCTGCTAAAGCAGGCAGTGCTAGAAGTATTCCGTCATTTTATCCTAAAAATGGTATGGGAGAGGATTCTCTGCAAAGGAAAGCTCACACTTCTAAGGAAGCAGGTGCAGGTGTTTGTGTAGCTGGTGGTGTTTCTATACCAAAAATAGATAGGCTGAAGAAGAAAAGGCGCATATATGAACATACGATGAACTATACAAATCAAGTGGCAAGCGGAAATGTAGGACCTGGTGATTCTGGTACAAAACAAGGTACATGTGAAACCGGACGAAGAAACATTTCCCAAAATCATATATTTAATCAGATGAGAGAATTGTCACAGCTAGAACTGCGAAACATGTTGATGGAGAAGGCGAAAAAGGATATTTGCGTGAAGCTGAAGGATTGCAGGATTCCTTTTGCTGTGTCAAACACCCTGGAGAAAAAGATGGAGAAGAATGAGAAAGAAAATAAAAAGCATCTCGTAAATGGCACAAAAGCTGATGTAAACAAAGGCTTGGTAGATGCAAAGACTAGAGCTAAAACTGAGCTATTGCTTGCCCATTCAAATGATGATCCTGATACTAATGGTGCTGATAAAGTATCAATGACTGTTCCAGATCCAGATTTTCATGATTTTGACAAGGATCGTACAGAAAAGTCATTTGGTGATAACCAGGTTTGGGCTGCATATGATGATGATGATGGGATGCCTCGTTATTATGCTATGATTCACAATGTAATATCACGGAAACCTCTCAGAATGCGAATCAGTTGGCTTAATACTAAAAACAATCGCGAATTGGCACCATTAAATTGGATTGGTTCTGGTTTTTTCAAGACCAATGGAGACTTCTGGATAGGTAAGCATGAAATTAATAGGTCCCTTAATTCTTTTTCGCACAAGGTTACGAAATGGGCAAAGGGCACAAGAGGGACAGTTCGAATTTATCCGACAAAGGGAGACGTGTGGGCACTGTATAGGAATTGGTCATCCAAGTGGAACGAGCTGACCCCAGACGAGGTGATTCATAAGTATGATATGGTGGAAGTGCTTGAAGACTTCAATGACGAGAAGGGTGTGATTGTTGCTCCTCTTGTTAAAGTTGCTGGTTTTAAGACAGTGTTTCGCAAGCATCCGGACTCTAGTAAATACAAGGCATTTCCAAGAGAGGAGCTGTTTAGGCTTTCTCACCGGGTCCCTTCCTACTTTCTTACCGGTCAAGAAGGTCGTAATGCTCCCAAGGATTGCTGGGAACTCGATCCTGCATCTATGCCTATGGAATTACTTCAAGTTTTAACAGAAGTTCAGGTGAAAGAAATGATGGAGAACATCGAAAAGGCTACGGAACTACAACTGAAGGAAAGCGGTGAAAAAACTAAGGAAGGAGATCACGCGGACAATGTTGCTAAAGAAAACGCAGAACAAGTGAGGAACGATAAGGATAACGTATCCATAGAAGAACCAATAATCGTTTACAAAAGGCGTCGAGAAAAAAATTAGATCGTAACAGTTGTAGTTGGAAAATAAAAGATTTCGGTAAATCGACACAGAAAGTGAAACAATAGTTGCAGTCATTCATACAGTGGTGGGTTATAGTTTTGTTAATTATAGCCGTGGGGTTGATTCAGCTGCATATCTCCAGCAAGAAGATTGATTGGAAGGCTGAGTTTGCACAGAAGGTACTGAGTAGGTAGAAGCTTAACATTTGTATGTAGGCTAAATTCATTTTTGCTGCAGTACCCACCATGCTTTTTAGTTCTGTTCTTTTGAATACCTCTTGAAAAGAATGTTTTTGCAGCTAGCCAATTTTGTGCCTTAGGTGCTGCACATCTTATAAAGGCTTTACAATCTTAATTCTGGAAATAGAGAAATTTAGACAGCTTTTAAATTAGTTTCTGTTTTCTGTATTTTAAGTGTTTAAGTTGAATGTAATCTCCTTCTGTTCCTTGTCTCTAATCTCTATCATGCATTTAAGTGTCTAATTGTCATTTTGAAATTTAAGTTTTTTCTTCTAATTGTTTATCTTATTGGTTTATCTGTTCCATTTTGGAGCTGGTCAATGAATGGTGTTCTGTTTCAATGAATTGTGCACCCAGAAATGCATACAGGCCACAGCACACCAAAGACATATGCTTGCTTCAATGAATAAGAAAATTGTACATGCAATTTTTGTGACTAATAAGGCAAGTAGGCCTCAAATGGTAAAATGGGTTGTTTTTTTTCTATTTTTTTAGAGAATTGTTTGATTTAGCTTGATTAAAATTGATAAAATGCCTTATGAAAATTGGTGGGTCTTTGGTTAAAAAAAATAAAGTCTCAATCTTTATTCTAAATTCTTTAGCTCCAAATAGCTTTAAACTATACTATTTTGTGCCAAACATGATTTCATCACAACAATATTTAAATAACTATACCTAAATTAACCATCTCGTAGTAATTTATATTCTAAATAAGGCTAAATGCACAATTAATTTCAATATTTTAATTTTATAGTGATTTTGATCTTAATCTTTAAAATATAGTATCTCACATCCCAACCTTTTGTGTTTTTGCATTGTGTAGCCTATAGTCATTTTTTTACCAAATATAAAGCTACAAAATGTATTCAGAAACGGTGTCATTTTGTATAAAGCACGTCAAAAAACAGCAATGTGCTATACTATCACAATGCCAAAAATTAAAAGAATAGAATGTAACATATATAAAATTAAATTAAATCGCTACAAAAATAATTCATTAAACTTTAATATGCAAGTACTCCTTTAAAGAGTTTTTATCCCACACAACGGATGTGCCACGTCATTTTTACAACAAGACAATAATCATTTGCGATAGAGAATCTTTATTTATTGCTTATTTTTTCATCATTAAACATTTGCACATGGCTAACGCCTCATTAGTTTGTTGCACGAATAACGTCTGTATAATTATTCTCCTTTAAAATAAGAAAATGAACTAATTTAAATCAGAAATTCTCAAAATAAAAAACAAAGAAAAAGACAGGTTAAAGCAAAGTTGGAGAATTATTTTTAAATTATTAAATGTTTGGATATAATAAAGAAAGGGATTGCACAGGAAAAGGAAATAACGGAGAGAAAAAAAGAGTAAAAAGAAGCCCAAATCAAACGACCCAAAAAAACACATTGTCTTCATCTTCAACCTTATCTCTTCATCTCTTCCATCCATTTCTTCATCACACCCCAAATCAAACCCTCCTCTCTCTCTCCTCCAAACTCCACCATTTGTCACCAAATCAAATTCCATCGAATCACAAAAAAGAAAAAATTAATTTAATAATTTTAACCACCAAACTAAAAACAAAATCAGCCAATCAAAAACACCAAAAAAATGGACGCCAACAACAACCAACAAGCAGCTCAATCCGCCACATACCCACCAGGCAGCGGCGCCGCCCCACCACCACCTCCGCCGTCTTCCGCCCCATTCCACCACCTCCTCCAACAGCAGCAGCAGCAGCTTCAAATGTTTTGGACATACCAAAGACAAGAGATCGAGCAAGTGAACGATTTCAAGAACCACCAGCTCCCACTCGCAAGAATCAAGAAAATTATGAAAGCTGACGAGGATGTGCGTATGATCTCGGCCGAAGCGCCTATTCTATTCGCCAAAGCTTGCGAGCTTTTCATTTTGGAGCTAACTATTAGGTCGTGGCTTCATGCTGAGGAGAATAAGAGGAGGACTCTTCAGAAGAATGACATTGCTGCTGCCATTACTAGAACTGATATATTTGATTTCTTGGTTGATATTGTGCCGCGCGACGAGATCAAAGATGAGGCTGCTGGTTTAGGAGGGATTGTTGGGGCTACTGCTAGTGGGGTTCCTTTTTATTATCCTCCTATGGCTCAGCATATGGTGGCTCAGCCTGGTGGTGGCCCTGGTGGGATGATGATTGGTCGGCCTGCTATGGATCCTTCTGGCGTTTATGGTCAGCCTCCTTCTCAGGCTTGGCAGTCTGTTTGGCAGACTACTGCTGATGATGGGAGTTATGGTAGTGGTGGTAGCAGTGGCCAAGGCAATCTTGATGGTCAAGGGTGAGTGATAATAGTTTCTATGCATTAAGATTAACTAAATTGTTAATGTGGGTAGAATTTTTTTGGTTTATAATGTGATGGGTGCTTTGAATTTTACTGAAAGGAGTTTGCTTTTCGATTTATAGTTCATTTGGGTACAATGCTATTTGTTGATTGTTCAAATTCGAGTTTTTCGGATTTTGATTCAAGATGGGTGCTTTGACTGTTGTTGCTTAATTTTGTTAAGATTAACTAAGTAGTTATGATGTGTTCAGAGTCTTTAGATGTTGAAGAGAAATCATCAAGTTGTGTAATTGTAGGTTCTGTAAGTTTTTGTGCTGTTTACATTGTTGATAAGGTCTCTCTAGGCTTTCTATGCTTAAAAGGTGTTCCTTTTTAATTTGGTTCTCTTTATTTATGTTAGTTGCAGAACTTGGTAAGGAACCCTTTTGTCCAATTCTCAATACTGAATGTGTAAGATCACTATTTGGACTAGCAAACGTTGTAGTTAGCCGTAGTTGTGTTGTTATCACATGCTTTAAGCTGTGGGCTAACGGCTACATGCATCCCCAATAACAATTATCTCTACACTTGCATTATAAAGAACCCAGGCACTTTAGTTTTGAAGTTTTTTTTTTAAAATTGAATCGAATAATGGTGATGGTTTCCATAGGCGTACTGTTAGAGGCTAAGAAAAGATTAAAGAGAGTGCAGTATGAATATGGAGGAGATGTTAGTTGGATAAAACTTTTGGCTGTTAGAGATTAAACCTCTTAAAAGAGGTGTCAAGTCCTTGGATAACATTTTCATAAAAGTGCTGTGATGTGGTTATTCCAACTGGAGGTGCAAGATTGCTAGGCTAATTGCTGAGTCCAAGAAACCCATATATTGCTTACTTTTGGTGTGAGGTGTGATGACCGTGTTACCGGAAAACTTGAGGCTTTTGCTAGTAGAGCAAAGTTTGTTCATATTGATATTGATTCTGCTGAGATTGGGAAGAATAAGCAGCCTCATGTGTCTGTTTGTGGTGATGTTAAGCTAGCTTTGCAAGAGATGAATATTATTCTGGAGGGTAAAGGTATTGAGAATATGTTCTTTTAGGGCGTGGAGAGAGGAGTTAAATGAACAGAAAGTTAAGAATCCTTTGAGCTTTTAGACTTTTGCAGATGCAATTCCTCCTCAATATGCTATTCAAACACTTGAAGAATAAGCAGCCTCATGTGTCTGTTTGTGGTGCTGTTGAGCTAGCTTTGCAAGGGATGAATATTATTTTGGAGAGTAAACGTATATAAAGTATGTTCTTTTAGGGCGTGGAGAGAGGGGTTTAATGAACAGAAAGTTAAGAATCTTTTGAGCTTTAAGACTTTTGGAGATGCAATTTCTCCTCAATATGATATTCAAACACTTGATGAATTTACTGATGGAAACGCTATTATAAGTACTGGACTTGGAGTTGGTCTGCATCCAATGCCGGCTGCTCAGTTTTATATATACAAGCGGCCACGAGGCCCACGACAATGGTTGACATCAGGGGGATAAGGAGCTATGGGTTTTGGATTACCTGCTACTGTTGCTAATCCTGGTGCAATTGTTATCGACATTGACGGCGATGGAAGTTTTATCATGAATGTCCAGGAATTGGCAACTATCCGTGTCAAAAATCTGCCCGTCAAAATAATGTTTTTGAGTTTTGAATAACCAACATTTGGGAATGATAATGCAATAGGAGGATCAATTCTACAAGGATAATAAATCGAGTGCATACTTATTTAGGAGATCCCTCTAACAAATCTGAATTTTTTTCACTTGTAGGGTCTCGGGAACTTGTAATTGCTTTTAGGTAACATTGGTTTGCTCATGCTTTTATAATTCTGCCATTTTCGAATGCAATCTTAAGGAATTAGATGGCTGATGCATGTTCAGTGCTTGCTGCTTGAGAATATAGTGGATTTTGTGGCGGTTCTGTCGGTTTAAGATTGGTATTTCTTATTGTCAAGAATGAGTATAATAAATTGTGCACATTCGAATCAAATCAAATAATCAAACCGAGTTCATAAATACGATTCAGTTTGATTTGATGTAACGAGTCATATGGTTCGACTAAAACCACTTATTTTCTTGAAGTGAGATAACTTCTTAAATTCCTGTCTCTGACCAAGCTTGACATCTTTCAAAAAATTCTTAATTCCAACGCAAAGTATACCTTAAACATATGCACAGTTGCTTGGTTTTTATTCCTTCAGTAGCTGTACCAACTACAAAGGAGTATTATGGAAATTGACAATATTTGTTTCGATAGCTGCATAATATTAAAGAGATCAGACAATTTTCTCTATCATGCCTTCTGTGTTCTCTAGATTACCATTTCCCTCGTTTACTGGTTGCTCTTCACAAATCTTGTTAATCGATATGACTTAGTCCTTGGACATGAAGTGAAATCCTAGACATATAAGGGCAAAACTTGTTTCACATTGCAAAAATTGGTTACTCTAGCTATAACATAATATTTACCAACCTTTTTTGTTGTGATCTGTTAGAGTCTTTACATTTACGTCAAACAAAATTATCATGACCGCCGTTGGAGGAAAACTGTTGCGTTTGTTCATTATTCTATAAACAAGAAGCGTATTACAAATGCTCATATCACTTGTCTGTCTTTGACTAATCACATTGAGAGGGAATTTATACGGGGAATCTCAGATAGTATGTAGCACGCAAACAAAACTTTGAAATAGGAAACGGGCAGAACAAATTTATTTACTCATATAGGTTATTAATATAAAGTTTCAGAATTTCATAAGCGTTTCCTGAAAGGAAACACTATAACGTATGAAGAAGTTTTTGCGTAACATAGCTCAGGGTTTCTTTGTGATTGTGGCCATTCTTCATGCTAGTGATTCTTTGAATAGTTTTGGTGAGTCAATGTCAAATCCTTATACTTAATGCTGCAAAACTTGCATGTATATTAGTACTTCTGTGCAACTTCTGTATTCAATAAGTTCCGTTTCATGTAAGTGTACAATGTTTTTACCATACTGTATTCTGCAGCTAATGAAGTCGGAAGCAGTGGTGCAGCAGAAGGCAATTGGCCTAGTTGGAGTTTTACATTGCTTAGAACTTCAATGTACTAGCCCCCGCTATTATTTGTCGAAACTACCGTTAATTGTAATGGCTTAACTAGAAATTTTTTAACTTAATTTTTGTAGAAGCTCTATGGTCGCGGTTGTGGCCTGCCTAATTATATCTAATGTGCAGTTTCTTGAGATCTTTTATTCTAGTTTCCATTTTTTGGTCTTTCCGACCATAAGATGTGAATGTATGCCTCTACTATATATATATTATTTATGTTTCTAATTTTATCTAATTTGATTGGTTAATCATTTGTAGAACTAAAGAGATTGGTGATCATGTTTTTGAAAGATATGATATGTTCATGTAAATTCATTGGAGCAATATAGAGAGGTAGTGCTGTATAATGTGATATTTGATTCCATGAGATTCTATTTTTCATAGAATGGAAAATCTTTTGCAGGATCATACTGGAGATGAATCTTCAATGGCTTATATATCAATTTGACTCATGAACTTGCACACAAGAATTGATTTTTATAATCATTTAGTCTTCTAAATTAGCAATTATATCAAATCTATCAATTTTAAATCAATTGTAGACAGATAATTGATATTAAAAGTTATATTAATTGATCATATTTTGAGTTAAATGATAAAATATAATAAGTTTAGAAAAATAATAATATTAATAATATCAATTGTCCATCAAGTATGAATTGAGAGGGCAAATTGGTATTTAAGTCAATCCAGGCTATCAAGCTAGGAGCGTGGAACTGTTAGTTCGGTGTAGTTAACTGTAACCGAATTTTTTCAAATTTTCATAATCGTAATTGTAATAGAATTACATATAACCGAATTGTTACTAAACTGGAAAAATTTATTCGATTTAGACGGTCATTTTGATTAAAACAAACTAAATTTTATTAATTTTAATTATTAAAAAAATAAAATAGATTAATTTTGGTGTTAATTTTTAATCATAAATAAATTTAGAGAGCAAATTGATATTTTAAATCTTATAAAAATTATATAAAAAACCTTAAATTTCTAAAAACAATATAAAAATAACATCACACACACACGCACATTATATATATATATATATATATATATATATATATATATATATATATATATATATATATATATATATAATTTCGGTTAATTAGATCGTCTTGGTAAAATTCTTAAATTTCATACTGAAAAACTAATTAAACCAAACAAATTAAAATAACTAACCATAATCGAATTAAATTAGCCGAAAATCAAAGCAAATTAAAATTTCAGTTTATTCAGTTAATTTGCTAATAGTGTAAACAAGCCTAGATTATCCATGTTTAACCCAGATCCAGCCCATAACTTCAGAGAAAATCATAAACTTATAAGGATATGTTCGTCCTTTCATCAAAATAATGGTAGAAATAGAATTTTCGTTCAATTGTAAAAAACACGTATACTATTTATCTTCCGATTTTGACCTGGAGTTCATACACTTGCAAAATAACGTGTCTGAAACTTTCTTTATATTAGAAGAAGAACAACAAAAAAATCCAATTCTCTCTCAATTAAATCAAAAAAGAAAAATCAGATCTAGGGTTTCCCCTTGCAATTATCGACATGGATGCCTTAGATAACGTCTTCGATCCGCTCAGAGACTTCGCCAAGGACAGCGTTCGCCTCGTCAAGCGCTGCCATAAACCCGATCGTAAAGGTACACATCTCTCTCTATCTTATATAAGCTCGGATTTTACAGAATTGAGTTCCGATCTGACTTTTTATTTTGTTTTCCTGTGTAGAATTTACGAAGGTTGCGTTCCGTACTGCAATCGGGTTCGTGGTGATGGGATTTGTTGGATTTTTTGTGAAGCTTATCTTTATCCCTATTAACAACATCATCGTCGCTTCTTGAAACAGGTAATTTAATTTCCATCATCCTGTTCATGAAAATTCATGAGTTGATTCGTGATCATTAGATCTCGTTAGCAAGAGATAATGATATACTGCATGTTGATTAATGCATAATTGTACGTGCTTAGTTGCTTATAAAAGGCTGATTAAAGTTATGTAACAATTTTTTAAAATTATCAGTTATAAGGTGAAAAGTAAACTAGTAATCATCTTATTGATCTGTTTATTAATAGAAACACAAGTTTAAACTGTATACTAAATCCATAAGCTATTTCTTTCCTTTGTTAAATTATTAATTATTCGTATAAATTAAGAGTTTTGACTGTGACAAATAATGTTTATACTTTTGAATTTGAGTATAGAATTTAAGTAATGCTTATATAAATCAGGTTGCTAGCTAGATTGGAGATTTGAGAGGAATAAATTAACTCTAATAATGTATATTGAAATGTATATGCGGTGTGGCTGTATGATTTGAGGCCATCGTGAATTTAGTTTTAGGCATCGGATCTGGTAGAACATAATTGCTGTACATCAGTACATGTTTTTAAGTCGTGGATTTTCTTCATGTTTGGACTTTTTTTTTTTAACTTGAGAATCATGCTTAATGTTTTCTAAGAAAATAAAGGTGCAAAATAACCTTAAGTTGAATCACTAAGAACTCAACATGGTTTAAGTGAGAGTTAAAACTTCTACTTCTACTTTTCTATCATGAAACTTACTTTCATTGGTTTTGTTTTTCCTTCTCTCATTAGAAAGTGTAAGAAATTTGTTATGAATCTTGAACTCCTATATAGTAGTGAATCTGGCAGAATTTCCTACACTTTTGGGTTATAATTAACTAATCTGTTGAACGTAATGCTGTGGTAATTGGTTAGCTATTTGTTGGCTTCTCTCATGCAATTTTGAAGATTGTTTTCATTGAGATTTAGTCTCAAGATGTTGAAGTGAGATCATAAACTGATGTATGAATATACCTTTTTAAGTTTAAAATCGGATACATACAACACGTCTTTATGCTGGATTTGAACTTTGCTTTCTTTCAACTGCTTGTTACTTGAGCATAGAACCCCTTGGTAAATTTATTCTTTGTTTCCATTTGTTGAAATAGAAAGCAGAAACTGATTCACTTTCCATGTACACTTGCAGGCTTATGGATACAGGACTGGAAGGTGTTCAAACAGCTCAAGTCTTGAAAGAGGAATGCATAGCATTTAGCTCTTCTAGGTTTCTTTTTGATATGTATTGAATACTCGAGTAAACCAGGAAATTATAAATTTAAACTTTTGAAATTTGGCTTCGGCTTAGCTATTTTGATTGGTTTTGATATGCAACTACGATTTGCCTTTTTTTCCTTTTTCCCCTTGCAGATTGTTTTTCTGCCATATAAATCATTGGTAGCACCTTAAGATATAATCAGAGTTCTTTCATACATAGGCTGATTATATGTTTAAGAAGTCTTAAACACACGACCACTACCTTGAATGAGAATTCATGATCTTTATCACTCTTTTTACGGTACCATCCTCGTATGCTGGACCTGTAATGGCATTTGAAATGCCCTCTCGACTTTTATCGTGTATTTCTACAATTAATCTACCTCATAGGTGGTGTTTGGCTGTGAGATTTTTTAAGACCTCATCTGGGAAGTGGTACTTAAGTTTCTGAAATTATGTTTTTGTTCTCTAGAACCTTTTCTGTCGAACTTGTGGATTCTTTCGTAGATAATAGCTGAAAAAGGATCTGAAGGTAAGAGTGGTTTATAGCCATATATATGAGATATTATTGAGGAGAAGGATCATATATCAGCTGTAGCTGGAGCAGGAAGAGCTTGAGAAAAGAACACATGGGGTGTGATTTGTTCGAAAGGGAAAGCTGTATATTCAACGTCATACGCGGGTGTTGTTTGTCACATGTGTTAATATTTTATGAGCTCTCTAACTAGAGTTGTTTGTCTGATATATGACACAACAAAATTACAAGAATGAATCAACTTAAATATTACAAGGGGATAAGCATGCCCCTTCTTTGCCTGATGATGAGTCATTACGTTTCTACCCAGGATTAAGCAGAAAAAGTGTGATAAATCTAGCTTGCCTATTTTATATCAACATTTCAAATGTTCTTTTCAATATAATGTCTGTTACCGATCTTCTATTACCGCATTTTCTATGATATCTTGAATCCCTAAATCAAATAGCTCATCTCAGATTCGACACTTAGGTATACCATCGGTTTCCATTTTTCTTTTTCGTAACGTGGGAATGTGAACGGTTCGCTTTTTTTTTTTTCATTAGAAGCCTTTACATATCGTGGATGAACTCAAATAAACGATCATGTCATTCTAAACACTAAAATACTTTGTTTCTATATTGCTAATCACTTAAACCTGATTTTACTATTGAAATAGTTTACGGTCAATGTGCTTGAATTCTTTAAAGGGGAAAATCTAACTCTATAACAGGATACAACTTTTTACTGCTTACCATAATTGTTCTGTAATGTAACTAATTGTTAAACCAAATCCTCGTCCTAAACCTAAAATAGGACAAAACTGAGAGGCTAAATAAGTAATTTCAGTTTGGTCCCCCTTCGAAATTTTTTAAAGACATGAGAGCCACCAATTTCACTCCCTCTTCTGCTCCAAACTAACTACCTGTAAGTGACTCGGTTCTCACATTTCTCTGACTCAAACCATGGCGGCGGCTACATCTGCAGCCACCACCACCTCCATTCCCAAACCCTCCGCCTCACCCTCCTCCAGATCATCAATCTCTGTTTCCCGATTTACCCTTCCCTTTTCTCGAAACCCCGCCCCCCACCGTCCTCTCCACATCTCCAACGCAGTTCCCAAACCCACCACCGCTGTCCCTTCCTCCACCACCACCACCACCATTACCGCCATTCCTCCAAATCCCCGTTTTGCCCCTGATGAGCCTCGAAAAGGAGCTGACATCCTGGTCGAAGCACTCGAGCGCCAAGGTGTAACCGACGTGTTCGCATATCCAGGTGGCGCTTCCATGGAGATCCACCAAGCTTTGACACGCTCCCCAATTATCCGTAACGTCCTTCCCCGTCACGAGCAGGGCGGAATCTTCGCAGCCGAAGGCTACGCACGTGCCTCCGGAAACCCCGGTGTCTGTATCGCCACCTCAGGCCCCGGCGCCACCAATCTCGTCAGCGGCCTGGCCGATGCCCTTCTCGACAGTGTCCCCATTGTGGCTATTACCGGCCAAGTTCCTCGCAAAATGATTGGTACGGATGCATTTCAAGAAACGCCCATTGTTGAGGTAACTAGATCAATAACTAAGCATAATTATCTGGTTCTTGATGTTGATGATATTCCAAGAATTGTTAAGGAAGCGTTCTTTTTAGCTACTTCGGGTCGCCCTGGTCCGGTTTTAATTGATATTCCTAAAGATATTCAGCAACAATTAGCTGTTCCTAATTGGGATGTCCCTATAAAATTGCCTGGTTACATGTCTAGATTGCCTAAGAATCCCAATGAGTCTCATTTGGAACAGATTATTAGGTTAATTTCCGAGTCGAAGAAACCTGTTTTGTATGTTGGTGGTGGGTGTTTGAATTCGAGTGAGGAGTTGAGGAGGTTTGTTGAGTTGACTGGGATTCCGGTGGCTAGTACTTTGATGGGTCTTGGTGCTTTTCCCGTCGGGGATGAGTTGTCTTTAGGAATGCTTGGTATGCATGGAACTGTTTATGCTAATTATTCGGTTGATAAGAGTGATTTGTTGCTTGCATTTGGTGTGAGGTTTGATGATCGTGTTACTGGAAAACTTGAGGCTTTTGCTAGTCGAGCGAAGATTGTTCATATTGATATTGACTCTGCTGAGATTGGGAAGAATAAGCAGCCTCATGTGTCTGTTTGTGGTGATGTTAAGCTAGCTTTGCAAGGGATGAATAGTATTATGGAAAGTAAAGGTATTAAGAATTCGTTAGATTTTAGGGCGTGGAGAGAGGAGTTGAATGAACAGAAAGTTAAGTATCCTTTGAGTTTTAAGACTTTTGGTGAGGCAATTCCTCCTCAATATGCTATTCAAACTCTTGATGAATTGACCGACGGAAAGGCTATTATAAGTACTGGAGTTGGTCAGCATCAGATGTGGGCTGCTCAGTTTTATAAATACAAAAGGCCACGACAATGGTTGACTTCAGGGGGATTAGGAGCTATGGGTTTTGGATTACCTGCTGCTATCGGAGCTGCTGTCGCTAATCCTGGTGCAATTGTTGTTGACATTGATGGTGATGGAAGTTTTATCATGAATGTTCAGGAGTTGGCAACTATCCGTGTCGAGAATCTGCCTGTCAAAATAATGCTTTTGAATAATCAACATTTGGGAATGGTGATGCAATGGGAGGATCGGTTCTACAAGGCTAATAGAGCGCATACTTATTTAGGAGATCCCGCAAATGAAACTGAGATTTTCCCCAATATGTTGAAATTTGCTGAAGCTTGTGGAATACCAGCTGCTCGTGTATCAAGGATAGACGATCTTAGATCAGCAATCCAAGAAATGTTGGATACACCTGGACCTTACTTATTGGATGTGATTGTACCGCATCAAGAACACGTCCTGCCCATGATCCCAGCTGGTGGTGCTTTTAAAGATGTGATAACTGAGGGTGATGGAAGAATAAAGTATTGATCTTTCCTTCATGTATTAAGCCTTTTTATTTATGTAAGTCTTATGTGCAATTCCATGTCCAATGTTAAGTTGCAGGCTCTTAGCTTTCTTGCTAGTTTTTAGTGTTCTTTTCTTTCTTTGAACAGAACCTTATGTGATATGCTATGTTCTTTGTCAGCTTTGGTAATATGAGCAAGTAGTTTGTGTTTGGACTCAGGCTCTCGGAATCTTGTAATTGCTTTTAGGTAATAAACTCTGGTTTGTTTATGCTATTATAATTCTGCCATTTTTCGATGCATGATCAGTGCTTGCTGCCTGAGAAAATAGTCGATTTTGTGGCTTGTCCTATTGGTTTTAGATTGGTGTTTCTTAATATCAAGAATGAGTTTAATAAATTTAGCTGGAACTCAGGTGCGTAAAATTCAAACAGAATCTATAAATTTGAATTAGTTTGATTTAAAATAAATAAAATTTGATAACTCAAACTAGAAAATGTGAAAAATCAACTGAAGCAATTGTTTCATTATTTAGTTCAATTTGATTTTAAAAGTTTAAAATTTTAGCTCGGTTTAAATTGAATGCATACGTCTAGCTCGAACTGCAGAGCTTTGAGAACTCATAACACGATTGCAAATTTTACACCGTAATCCAATCAAAATCCATTTCTTGGAAACATTATTAAGTATGAGGTTATAATAAACCAAATTCAATCACTGAATTTTTGAGGAAAGAAAAGCAAAAGAACTCCAAGTTGCAGTAGCTTATACTAAACAAATATGCAGATATTCAATATTCACATACCGATTTTACCCTTCTCACTCATTGAAGTGAGGTTGAAGCATCAAAAGATTTCTTCCTAACAAGGAGACAAGTGATGCTTGAAGAATTAGCTTCAGGACTACACAAAACAAAATCAGGCCTGTATAGTGCAAGGTTCATCCTATCCTTCTCCATCACAAGCGCAGTCGCATCTAGAAGAACATGCCACGAGTTTCGATGAGCTTCGGAAACCCAGTGCATCGAGTAGCGAATCCCATCAACATCAGCCGGATAACAAAATAGCCCTTTCGGGCTGTTCTTGCACTTTCTCCTGAAATACTGGCTAAGCTGTGATCCTTTAATCCTCAAATCCAACCAAGCCTCCGGTGCCAAGATCACTTTCGATTCCTTGTAAGCCGCGAATTCCCGTACATAATCCATTTTTTCTGAAAGAACACTCATGTAGAAATTTCCTCTGAAGAACGGGTAACTTTCGCCTACTAACATCATTGCATCTTTGTAATTAGGAGTGAACAGAACCAGATAATCATCATCAGGTAATCCACAGTGCTTCAAAACTCTATTCTGAGCTTGAATTTCAGGTATTGAAATGAAACTCCCCGGAAAAGATGATTTCTTTGTGAGTATATCGAGCAACCTCGATGGTTCTAACTGTATTCTCTCCAAATCGGGGAAATTACTTCCGGGAGAAGGCAAAGAGGCCTCTCTGAAATTGTTCCTCGGCGATTTTTTCTTATCATCCGGTGTTGCTGCCTCTGGAATTTCTTCATTAATGCACAAAGTAGAAAGATCTATCTTTTCTCCGACGAGAAGACCAGCGTACTGGGGATACTTCGCTAAGACATACTGTTCGACGTATTGCATTTCTGTTGCTGTTATCGGACCGGACCATCGGAGATCAAGACCGCGGATTGTCGATATTGCTTCTGCTACAATATGTGCAGGAATTACAGTATGTGCCTTCTGTTTGCCGAATAAGAAAACAATCACAACTTCTGTTAGATTCTCTCTATAATTGGAGAAAATAGATTTTGAGATTTTACCTTGACAACCATGCTGCTTGGTCTGCCATCTTCGACTGAGGGTTTGGCTATAGATGCAAAAAGTGATTTCTTGGGCTATAAGTTAATTTGTCAAGAAATTGGTCAGAATCTGAAGTATGATGCTAAAATATGACATATTACTAACTAAACAAAAAGAAAATTACCTTCGATCCTTCCATTTTGGTTCCCATGGTGACTGTTGTCTGCTCTAAAACAGAGCTGATTGCTAAAGAAACGATGATCCGAGAGGAAATATAAAGGAATATATACTGAAACTTGTCATAAGGGAGTGAATATGTAGAGAAAATGAAGAAACGGGGAAGTTGGAGGATGAAATGGAGGCAAGTGTGAAGGGAAGACCAGGCCAAACTCTCAAGAAAATAACAATTCTTGTTGCAGAGTTGGATCTGAATTGAGTTTTTATTAAAGAAAGGCTAGCTGATAGTGACAACTATATATGTTATGTATCTGGGGATCATTGTTATTTGAATCCATGGTCTCGATGTACTCATATTGAGCTCACTATTCGTGTTAGCGTATTATAAATGTGCCGTGTCAAGCAGAAATAGGACTTCTTCAGTCCGGATTAAATATATTTGACTATTTAGTTCGTTTTTATTCTTCCATAGTCTCGATGTACGCGTTTTATTATACGTGTTAAAGTTTAAATACAAATACAACACATTTAATATAGTAATAGATTAATATGACACAAATTGCTTAATCAGTTCAATTAACATATTTATTTATGTGACTCATGAATTGTTATTTGAATTTGTAATTTGTATCCGTGGTACTATTATGTAATCATATGATCATCAGTGGGATTGGCAAGAATATGGAATAAACCTAGGTTTATACCACTAGTTTAGCTTACGTCCAATATGATAAAAGGAGGTTGAACTTTTAAATGAAAATGGCAAGAAAGTGTGCATTCATACACTATTTTATTTGATGAAAGATCAGCAAATGGAATTTAAATTAAACGAAAGTGACCGTTTAAGGTTTTCAAGACTATTTTAATTTGTGGTGCTAATTTAGAAATGATATTGTTGAAATGCCAACTTTAATTAGAAAGTGACTTGGTCACATAATTATAAATATATAAATATTGTAATTTGATACTTTTATATTTAATAACATCAAAAGGCTATAGTTTTCTTTAAATATTTAAATTGGGTTAAACACTATGAACAGTGCAGATTTATAATTTTACATAATGGAGTACATATATCTAATAAATTTCAAACATAAATACATGTAAATTTTGACTATATAATAATCAATAATACAATAAATATTTTATAATTATTCTTAATAAATTTTCATATTTTGCACTATCAAATAAAACTATTTAATGAAATTTCTCTTTCTTATTTATTTGAGTTCGTCCACAAAAAAGTCAACAAACAAAATATTAAAATATATAATGGATGAATTTATTTATAAATAAGTAAGACATGATTTAATTATTTATAAACTTAGTTTGATAAATGAGTTTAAAGCTCTTTTTTTTCCTTCACAAAATTGTTTTTAGTTATTTTAATTAACAATTTATGGAGTGCATATTAAAAAAAATCAAAATTTTTTATTTAGGTATTCTTTTTTTAAAATTTAAGAAAATTACAATGCTAAAAATGAGTTAAAAAACTTATTTAGTTAGTTTTTTTAAAATTTATAGCTTATAATACTAAAAATACATTTAAAAGATAAAACTAATTATTGTTTATTATAAATTTTGGAGTCTAATAGAAATGAAATTAGATAAATATTATATATATATATATATATATATATATATATATATATATATTTAAAAAAAAAACATGAGGTCGAAGAACCCCACAATCTGATTACAGCTACGCCTCTAACAATGAATGGTAAAATCCAAAAATTATAACTTATATTTACAAATTACAAGGGTTATATTTACAAAGGATGTTACAAATGGTATTATAATAGCCTTCAATTCTTCAAATAGTCTTCTTAAACAGCTTTCAATTTTTTACAAAGTCTTGAACCTCACCCTTGACCACTAGATCCAGAGGTCCAGCATTATAGCTTGATCAAACAGAATATCTATATAAAGTGATTATAATAGAAATTAATACATATTGTATCAAGTTAATTTAATGTAAATATAATAACTATTTATATTTAACATTATCAAATATCAAGTTTCCAGTTTCCAGTTTCCAGTTAAAATTATTTTTCATAGAATAGTATTAATTATTGTATTTTGCTAATATATAATATCTATTATATTTTAATTGAATATTAATTTTTTTTCAAATTATTTTTTATATAGGTCTAATTGTATTTTATAAAAATCAAATGTTTAATTTATTCTTTTTTAAAAAACTGAGGGTTTAATTTAGCCCATATTGTCCATATCAATGTCTTTTAATTGTCAAATCAGTGCATTTTAGTCCGGGTCACATATTTTATAATATCTGTCTTTGTAAAAATATGTAGATTCCTTATGGAGATTCCTTCAGAAAAAACTTACGTAGAGACAAAATTTCAAGAAAAATGTATACGATGACAACGTTACATTACCCTTAGTTTAAAATAATATATAAACTTGTTATTTTCATTACATGATTGAATAAAAATATACGGGAAGTTAACTTCATACTTACCTGCATCACTGTCAATTGAGGTCTGATAGCAGAAAAAGAATTCACTCTCACCGTTTTTTTAAATTGTCGATCTGGCCAAATATATTTGTATACAAATTACTTGACCTTTTAGAATTTTAAGATGATTTTAATAATCGTTTTTCAAATTTGTCCTTTCTAATAGATGACTTGATAATTCAATTTACAAAACTAAATAAATGACTATTAAGAATAAGTCTTCTAACTGAGAAATTTAGTATGATGTTTATGTACATCCTTGCAATAACTGCTCTAAGTCAATGTTCGGTTAAACCTTAATTTTTGTCTCAAGTCAATACTATGTTGTTCAACAATAGTTGTTGACGATATACTCAAAGTTGTGAGCTTTTGTTTTCGTGTTACTACTTTTTATGACGTTCTGGAGTATAATAAAATTTCACATAGGAAATAAATAAAGAACATAAAATCAATAAACTAATTACCTTAATTAATTGCCCATGTCTACCAGACATCTGGAGTCAAAACTGATTGAAAACAACCCTGCAACTTAAACATCACCCTTCTTCAGCTTCACTCAAATAACCAAACGACCCCAAAAAGGGCAGAATGACAGCTATCCGTCAACGAACCGACGTCCTACAAATTTCAAGACCCGAGTCGCCATCTACAGAAAAAGATTGAAAGAGCACCCCTGTCAGTCATATATTTTCAGAAATGATACACATAAGCATCATTGATTTGTAAAAATGGTAACCGTAACAATTAGGTAACAAGCTGACAGCTACCTGCAGGAAGAAGATAACACTTGAAACAAAAGCAAATTTGTGCTCATTCCTTCTTGCACACTCAAACTGACTAATAGTAAAGGAGAAAGCATCATAATAACACACTTCTTGTCATAGAAATCTCACCAATACCTTGTAACAGATGTGATCTTGCTATAGGAAAAGGCCAGGGACAAGAGAGGAAAAATGCCACCAGAATTGCCTCATTACTGTTCATTTTCAACTCCTCTGGTCAGGTTTTCCCCTCCAAGCTCACCTGAAACAGATCCCATTTCACCTGTCATCTGCAAATCTTTCAAAGGAAATAAAACTATGAAAATTCCCGGAAGAAAACTCATACCTCTGCTTGTTTTCATTTTATCAACCATCTCCATTCTTAGACTTCTTAGAATTGCTACCACTACAAATCCTTCTCATTCTCCGTTGCCTACGCTACCTCCAAATATGCAACCCGCATGTAGTTTCTCATCTCCAAAATGCAGCAATGTTTCATCAAATGTACCTAACAGCTCACTCGCTCAACAAAATACTTCCACCACTGCAACCGTCCTCACAAAAAAGGAATTTGAGCTTCTCTCTAATCTCGTTAAGCGCAAATCGCCCTGCAACCTTCTTTTTTTTGGACTGGAGGCTCAATACCTAAAGCTCTCATCAATAAATTCAGGCGGCATCACTGTCTTTCTAGAGGATGATCCTGACAAGATAAATTCAGTCAGAGCAAAAACTAACAGCACTCATATCTATAAGGTTGACTACCATGAACCTGCAAAAAAAGCTTATCAGCTGCTCAAACATGCAAGGAAAACTCGAGCTTGTGTTCCCAGATCAGCAAGGCTTCAAAATTCGACATGCAAACTTGCATTAAGACATTTACCTGAAGAAGTTTATAAGCAAAGATGGGATATAGTGGTGGTGGACGGACCAAGTGGACACTCACCAGAAGCCCCAGGCAGGATGGCTGCAATTTATACGGCTAGTGTGATAGCAAGAGCTGGAAACACAACAGAAGTACTGGTACATGATGTGGATCGAACAATTGAGAAGTGGTTTTCCTGGGAATTCCTATGCGAAGAGAACTTGGTTTCTTCCAAGGGTAATCTCTGGAATTTTAAGATCACAGGTAACCCAAATTCTACAAAATTTTGCATGCACAAAACAGCTTTCTTTGTCTAATAGCCTTTTTGCTAGTGTAATTGCACAGAGAATCAAATCCAATTATTTAATAAACATTTTTCAAGTCCCCAAATTCGACATGAAAGTCGTGTACGCAAATGTAGCAACATTTTCACTTGCTGGCTAGAAAGCCAATCAAGGGACAAGATCCACCCAGATCACTGCCACAAGTTAGAGACTAATTCCAAGTAACAAAGACATGAAGTATATGCGTAATCAAGTAAATATGCATAAGCCTTTTTTTATTTATCAAAAGCACATCGTTTACATATTAGTCATATGCAATTACCATTTCAAAAATTGTGCAGATTGTTGTATATCAAATTTTCCGATTAATGTGAGCCTAAATTGGGCATATGTCCCCACAAACTTATATGAAAAATATCTCGCCATATTGCATATAAACAGAGTTATCAGTTATAGCACGCGCCATTGCATATTGGTCTTACATCTGAATGGAGACGTATATTACCACCAATTTCACAGTATAAAAGAAAGTGATCATATTCAAATATACCAAAGAGAAGAAAGAAACCAATCAATCATTTATCTAAAATAAGGGACATGACATATACATTTCAGCATATTAAAAGAGTATCAGTAGCCAGAATTATCTAGCATTGTTATGATTACAACATAAAACCAAGAGCTCATTTACCATTTCTTCACTAATGATCGCCAAGTCTCATGGTCAACAGCAATCTTCCAAGACATTTGGTTAACAAATTTGAAATTGAAGGGAAGTTGCAGAAAAATACACATGTTAACCTCTGAAAATGTCCACCACCTGTACTAACATTGATCTGTATGCTAATCACCATAAGTCCTCAACCATCAATTGCTTGCATCCCTTCGCTACATTTTAGAGAAAGTAAAGTGTGTAAGGCTAAGAGCTTTCATCTAGATAAACTATGCATGAATATTGGTGCCTCTACCACATGCCAAAATATGGATTCATACAACCTTCTTATCCATGCTTACCATTTTTTTACTAATATAAGGCTGTATAGTAACAGGCACCTCAGATTGACTTTCTACTTTAGGTAATTTCATTTTGTCCTTCTCGAATTCTTTTCTAGATTCCTTTCTACTGCCTGATTGCCAAACTCTACCAAAATTGGGAAGCCAGTTAGTGTCATAATTACTCTTAACAATTTCCCCTCTCTTCTCCATCTCCATCTCAATCTTTCTTCTTTCTGCCCAAGCAGCTCCCACTCTGTTTGGATTTAACTTTTTCCCAGGCTTGTTAGAAAGGGAGGAAATACTAGATGAGACTGGTTTTAATTGAACATTTAGTTGATTTTCTTCACTGGCCTCCAGCCATGGAGGAGGTGCTCCAGTATGTACATTTCGTCCAGCTTTCTCTTGACTCAGAGCAGAAATTTGAGTGATATGCTGTGATCCTGACAAGATAATTGCAAGACAAGAGTTGTGTTCGATTAACCATGCCAATGTAACTTCAAAATTGATGCTTACATTCATTTTCATAATAGATTAGTTTTAAAAAGAGCACATGGGAAGAGGAGAAGATGATTACCCTTTGAGCTGCTCACTACATCAACCACTCCTTTGCCCTTGAAACCCTGGCAAGGCTATACCAAAGGTCAAAAACAAAAAGGGAACTTACTCCTAATTACCATATGTAGAATATACCATTTTTCTTGAAGTCCATTTAAACCATCAATCAAGACAAAAGAGAACATAAACAGCATATACAATTCATCAAGCATCTTAAAGAACAAAGATGTGGGAGAAAGGAAAAGCGTGTCTTATATTGTTTGTAAATGGAATGATATAAAAATACATGGCACATACAATTTCAAACCAAAATTCCAAAGGCATAGCGGCACAGCGCCTAAAACAAGTAATAGCTTGTAGTAGCCTAAAAAAATCCTGTACTTATATAAACAATGCTGAAGTGAACGAATAAGAGCATGACATCTCCCAAAATATCCATAAGGACTTAATCTCCATGTGAACGACTTAAGTAGCAATTTGCCCCTTCAACTTGTAAGCAATGGGCAATTAACACATAAATTAACTTCGTTGGCAAATCAATACACGAACTTGGTGATTATGAACAATTAGCCCATTTTGGCAAATTAACTTACAAATTAAGGGGGCAAATTGCCAATTTAAGAGACAATTAACTTACAAATTGAGGGGGCAAATTGCCCATAATCACCAAGTTTGAGTACTGTGGGCAAATTAATTTATGTGTTAATTGCCCATTGCTTACAAGTTTAGGTGGCATATTGCCACTTAAGTCCCATGTGAACGATCAAAATACTAGTACCAGGATCCTAACAGAAGTAGGTAATAAAGCAATAAACTGATGTAAAAGTCATCGGCATATGCTAAACAAGGATTCACATTACATAACCTTTAATGTACTTAACTGCGCATACAAAAACTGAAATGGAAGGAAAATAATCAAAGGTTTAGGTGCCTCGGCATCTGTAAAAAGCTAGAAGATCAACTAAAGCATACCAAAGCAAGGTAAAATCTCCGAGGCCACAATATCACCTTGTCAGGTATTATGTCTGACCAATGAGTGCTACTTATTGACGGAAAAAATAGTTCTAAGAGAAGTACAGGAACGTGTAGGCTAAAGACATTATTACTCATGTACAATGCAAGCTGCAGCTTACATTCTGAGAACCCAACTTTTAGTATCAAATAAATACGAAATGGATGGCAGCATACACATGGTGAAGAAATAGCTAAAAAATAATAAAATGTGAACACATAAAACACTTTTAATTCTAGCTTTCCAGAGAACAAGTAGAATCAATAAGAAAAGTTAACTGTTTTCCTCAGGAAACAAATTCTACAGATAAAGTGTGGGAAGCCCGAAGGCCCTAGCTGACCTGTCCATCAAGATCACCGGATGAGATTGTCTTCATATAAGGAAGAGGCTGTAGGGTATTCCAGTTAACTGCATTGTTTAAACGCATTAAACATACCAAGAGAAGAAGTACAGAGACTATTCTTGAGGAAAGAAGCTTAACATAAAGCAACAAAATATTTTATTGAACGAAAGAGTGTCAATAAACAAATTACCTGTATTTGTTAAACCATTTGAATTCCACAAACATGCACCATTTCTGGCATTCAAAGGCAAAGCAGAGAATGGATCATGTACAAATGGTCCGACATTTGCAACTGCTGAATGAGATATCTGATACTCATTTGTATAGTATTGTAAAGGCATAACACCATTTATAAAATTTGACTTATGTGGTTCAAAATTATTGTTTTCAAATTCATTAATATTTCTACAGTTTAGCTCATTTTGGATATCATTTGAAGGTCCAATTTCCAGCACACGAGATCCATCGCCAGATGATGCAGCTTCATTGTCCAACAATTTGCACTTCTTCTCCCACTGCAATACCAATATTAACCGCTAGTCAGTAAAACATTCCACACCTTTCAACTTTATGTTATCATATCCTCTACTCTTGCTCTCACTCCCCCTTCACTCACACATTTTAAACTAATATAATGCTACAAGCCTATGAGAAAATCATGATAGTATTTTGTTTCCCCTATCAAAGGATCATATTTAAACTACAGAGACGCAATTCTACCATAACTTAAAATCCATTTGAACTTTGCACGAAATGAAGACAAACACCATACCTTGTGTAAATCAGATTCCATAATTCGAAAAGTATCCACGCAATCCATCTTACCGCCATATTTCCACATAAAATGCTTCAAGTTCTTCCAATGATCATCGCTCGCCAGATGATTTATCGCATTAGCACTAGTTTTTCAAAGGCAAACAATAAAAACAAAAAACAAAACAAAAACAAAAGCATTACCACTTAAAAAACACAAAACAAATAAACCTAGTACACTTAAAAAAATACAGTCTCATTAACAGATATTTAATTCCTCTCAAAAATCACATTCTCCTAATAATTAAAATACAATTCTAAATTTACAGCTCAACTAAACCATGCACAGTTCAAGTTATCGTGATCAGTTAGACAAAAGCACTCACCAAGCGAAAGAGCTGCCTATTTCATTGACATCGGTGTCGCAGAAGACGCACCAGAAGCGATAGGTAGAAGAATGTTCGGGGCGGAGGAGGCTAGGGTTTTTTAGGAAGAACTTAACGTCTGCGAGCTTGTTCTGAAACCGAGATAGGTAAGCCGAGAGGAATTTCTTGTGCTTAGGAAAATACTTGTGCCGCTGTCCTTCGTCGTGATTATGTTTACACACCTTGCAAAACTCGAATTCTTTCACATCACCGTTCTGGTTCATGGCGTTAATTGTTCTCAATTTTAGTGCTAGGGATCAAATTTTGCTGAATTTGTGAATCATTTCAGTCTTCCGCTTGCTTGATTGGCAGTTTTCATTGAAGAGGAGACGGATGGTTTCATCAAACGACAGACTAATGGGAATGTTTTGTTGCGTTTAATCTAAGCGACAGTAGTGACATATGGTCTAACCATAATTACTAAAAGAACCCTGATATTTTTCTATTTACAATTTGTCCCATTTAGTTATAAAATTAGCAAATATGTCTCCACTATATAATTTAATTAACTAAAAGGGTCTTGCTATTTTCAGAGTAAAAATATACACGGCACAAAAAATAATAATTTTATCAGAATTAAAAAATGTTATTCTCTATTTGATAGGAACACCAATATGTAATATCCTAATATTTTAATTAATGAATAATTATTATTCATCTTATATTATTTGCTTTTCATAAATAATTTTATTTTCCTTTTATATAAATTAGAGGTCCAAGCCGATCGTGTGTGCTATACAAGTAGTTCATTTCTTTGCAATCGCCATAAGTCTTCATTTAACAAGATAAATATGGTGGCGTGGAGATTCAAACGTGAAATTTTCATATTTTTATATACTGGATATACCACATCATCTCCGATCGGTCTTCATCGCCTTTTTTATATCAATTGATGAATGAAAAAAATGAGAACAAAGAAAATATTTTCTTTAACAATTTAATGATTGAAATAAAGATAAAGCTGCATTATCTCATGAGTTAGCCGGTCAGTCCAGTAATGCAATAGTGTGATTTACATCTCCACATGGTGTCAATATAAGAGTTGGAGTCCCACCATGAAAACCAAGCCAACTATATAGTTTCTTTTCTATCCTAAAGTGATTTGCCTTTATTTTCTCCATCCAAAAATCTCTTATCTTAGATCTTTTTGTTCTTGTGTTCACCCTGAAAATTAGTGGAACATACTACTGTTTATAGCAGATTATATATATATATATATATAAAACAAGAAAGTGAAAATACATAATGTTATGGAGTAGTCACATGAAATGTTATGAACTCCACCATTTTGTGTCTCCTCCTAATTTTAGTAGTTGCTTATTACATCCTTCCAAATTTTAACTATAAATGATTGGCACTGTCCTTTTGTAAGCATCTTTCTTGTTAATGATCATCATTTGAAGGAGAGAAAAAGGGATAAATGCAAATTAAATTATAGTATATGTTATTGTGATTTGCAAATAAAATATAATTTTAAAATTTATTAAAATCAGTCACTAATTTTTATAATTTGACAAATTACAAAAATGTGTGTAACAGAATATACATTATACTGATAGTTACATCAATGTTTTTATGTGGATCTTTCAAAAATAAAAAATGACGACTGATTTTTCCAAATTTCCAAATTTATATTTTAATTACAAAACAAACTAAAGTTTATAGTATTTTTATAATTATCCTTTTAAAAAATAAACTTTATCAACACTATGCATCTCTTTCTAGTTTTATTTTATTGCCAAATAATAAACATCCAAAAATACATCGATGCATTTTACCGAAAGTGAAAAGAAATAAAAGAAATATGATTATACATATTCTAAATTGAATTAGTATTATTTTTACGTCTGATATTTCTTTACCCGGTCGAGCACTACCTTCAAACATCAACCCTAACAATTCTTAAATTTAATTTTTCTATATCACCCTTATTATCAATGGGACTTAAGATGAGGACACGTCAGTTTGAAGGAACAGTTAATGTAACTTGAGAGAAACATGGTATGGGGGACATATATAGACACTACACTAGTGTATGTAGAGTAACGGGGATATTGGTGACTGTTGTTGAAAATTCTGACATATCTCAAATTTGAAGAAGTTAGAAACACAGTATCAGTTGAATGATAAAATGCGGACAATCTGAAAAGACAAATGTTAAGGTTTTGTCATAATGACTCGTTCGATGGCTCAGCATAAAAACACTGTCCTACCAATTAACTTTATGGACGAGTTTTGAAATTATGCAGTTAGCTCTTTACTAATTTCTCCGACTGTATCCAAATAAAAGATACAAGACAAGACCCTCCATAATGCAAGTGGACATTTGTCGGAGTACGGTCTCTCTGATTAGTGTGATTATCGTTTAATTATGCGACTCAATTAGGATACATTGCTGCATCTAAATACTTTTTTTGTTAGTTTCCAGCCCCTAAAATATATTTTATGTTCAATGTTTGATTAATGGGAACTTAGAAGGAAAACACTCTGTTTTAAGATGTACTAATATTCTTGATTGAGATTTAAGTTTCTCTCTCTTTAAGCATATCAATAGGATGAATCAATATTAATCGAGTCAATTTTGAGTAATTTTTTTAGTAGTTTGTAAGTCGATTTGACTCGATTACTGGCAAGTTGACACAATTCAATTATATTTTATTGAGCAATACTGTTGAAATTTAGAGAGAGATTATTGGTTGTCCCTTTATTAATAAGAAAAAACTTTATTGCTTCTCATGATATATAACTTTATAGTTAGAAAATGCAGTTTTCAATTTCATGAAGGGCCTAATTTAATTGCCCCACCAGATTATGTCTTGACCTAAGCAAAGGAATCAAGTGAGGGACACACTGTGTGCATTATTAAAGGGCACCATTTGACAGATTAACTGTATGTGAGCTTTATATGTTTGGACTTTGGATGTTGCTCATGAATTACGTTAATGTCATTTAAAAGAAAGAAAAATTACGGAAGCGGTATCTAAACTTTTTAAAATCTATGATTTTAGTGCCTAAACTTTTTTATATTATAAAATATTAAGTATTTTATTCGCTTTTTGATTAATTATGTGCTAAAAGGAAAAAGATAATAGTATTGTGTACAACTAATTCAATTTTCTATGTTGAATTAAAAGGACAAAACCATAGCAACATATTTTAAATTTTAAATTTTTTAGCCTTATTAGTATTTTGATATTAAAAATGACTAAAAACACTTGTCCATAGGGTGTGAACATAATGCCCGGTTTAAACTCGAATTCGAGTGTGTTGCACTAATTCGAGCGTGACGCGAGTTCAATTGGAGAATAAAAATGATTATTAAAAAATACCATATTTATGCAGTTAATTTTTGTCACTACAAAATATATAATATAATCTTGTACCAAAAAAAATATATATAATATAATCAACCAATTTAATCTACACCTAAATTTAGTGGTATAAAGAGTCAATATAGTGAAAGATAAATTATATTTTAAGTATGTAAGATGATGGTGTAGACATGTTTATACTCACAATACTCTTTAATCAATACTCGAAATCGGCTCAAGATTTAAACTTGAATAACTGACACTCTAGTCCTGCTCGAATTTTACAAGTCGATCTCGAGTAACTCACGAATAGCTGAGCTTCTTTACACCTCTACTCATTTGATAAAAATTTTAAAAAATTAAAATACTAATTGAAAAGAAATCAAAGTATATATACAAAAATGGCATATTCATAAAAGGTGAGATGTCAATGTTATAAGTTTTCCTTTTTTAAAAACAATACTGAGAGACATTAATGTTGAAAAGAACTAGCTATGGCACTGTTTTCTTACAATGAGTGGTGATGCTTTAAATTGATGAGTTGATGCTATCTAAAAAATGGATGCTTAGTGTAAGATCGGAGACATGGATAGTGGGTGTTTGGTTTGTGATGAGCAAAAGTTGAATACAAGTAGAATGCAGCTATCATTTGAGTGTCCTGTTCTTCATGAATTTGCTTGCTTTTTGTTCTCATTCATTTGCTGTCTTGCTATCTATCAGACTCAAGTTTCTGATTAGCTTGACTCTCATTCCCACAGGCCATCGTCAGGTTTGACTCATCTGGGCCGCATTCCTTGTTCCATCTCTCAATTTCATGAAGGAAAAATAAAAGAAATTAAGCATAAAAATGATGATTTTTTTGTCCAGGGAAATAAAATAGACATAAGAATAATAGGGTATAATTGCAAAAATAATCACAAATTTTAGGGTCTTTTTGTAATTTCACGCAAACAAAATTAGTCAACAATTTTCATTTCATGACAAATTGAAACAATAAGCTAATTTTTGTTGGTATTTTTTGACGAAAAATATTTTGGTACTTCAATTTGTCGATGACTGATTTGTTAAATTTTAAATTTTATATTGTCATTACAAACGCGGTAAAGTTCAGCATTTGACCCTAATAATAATCATTTTCTTCTTGCTAATTGGCAATTTTCTTGCTTGAATAATAGTAGTTTTTAGCTGAGTTTTTGCTTGACATAGTTGTTGTGGCCTGTGGACGATGAATTATTAAAATTCATATTTTTCCCTTTCTCTCTTTAGTTTCTGATTAAATCACTGAAAATAACACATTTAGAGATTAATTGTACAGATGGATGTAAACTAGTCTGAAAATTAATGACTAAGTACCAATTTAATCACTAAACTTACATACAATGGACAATTAATACTGAATTTGATTTTTTTATCAGTTAGTCTTTAATATTTATCAATTGGGCCAAACATATCAATTTTGAAAATAACGGTGTGCTAATTGGGTTAATTGATCAAAATTTGGACTAATCGATAAAAACTGACAAAGTCAAGAAACTAATTGCTAAAAAATTAATTACTTGCCTATGAACTAAAACCTGACGTGGGTGTTTCCAAAGGTTAACATATTATAACCAGATAATGAAAGTTTAATTAGTGTATCAAATACGTTGATAGTTAGCTTCTGATATAATTTAATTAGGCTAATAATTTGGGTTAATTAATTCAAATAAGGTTCAGCAGTCTTGTAGTATAACTTTACAGTTGATTATTGTTTGTTGACAGATATGGCAGTCACATTAACATTCACTGCCGACTAAAAAAAGCATATCACGAAGTATGCATTCACATTCATAATTTGTTTTATATATATACCAGAATCATATAAAGTCTTAAAATTTTAATTATTAATTTAAATATTCTGATGATAAAAAAAATCTAGATATTCTGGCATGAAAAAAGTTAAATAAATAACATCGAGTGTCTACTTTTGGCCCCCTCCAATAAATCAAAATAAAATTGACAATTCATATTAGTTTTTGATTCAAGTCGTGATTAGTTTTATAATTCTACAAACATACTGACTTTTCAATTATTTGTTTCTTTTTAGAATGTAGGGAAAATGAGCTTATCCTTGCTGGTTATTTTACATAGAGGTTGGATATGATTTGGTTCAGTTTAATTTGATTAGGTCTGGTTAATTCATAAAAATTTTAGATCAAACTGTATTTTAGAAGATACACTAAAAACCAAAACACGCTAAAATTTTAGTTTAATTAACCAATTTATTTATATAACTTAATTATGATATTACTTATACACATATATATTAATAAAATAAAATTATACAATTTTAAAATTTGGATTTTTTAGTCGATTTGATAATTCGATAATAAAATCAAAAAAATCAAAAAATTATTCATATCCAAACAATTCTTTTAGCCATTTGAATAAAACAGTAATTTGTATTACTGGTTTGGTTCTAATTTTGCTCAACCTACTTTTACATGATGGGCATGACAACAATAAGTTGATATTGATTTGTCAACTTCTAATTGAAGTAATTCATTGTGCTATGACAGATTTATATGTAGATATATGTGGGATGTATACAAGAATAGATTATATTGAAACATTCCAATGGTGAAAACGACAATTGTAGGCTAAAGTAATTATAACTTAATCACGGCTCCAAACTATTATGATGAAGATCGATTTAAGAGTTAGTTAATCTATGAATTCTATCATTACAATTAACAAAAAGAACATAGGTTGTGCAATAATCGAGCCGAACATAACTAAAAATCAAACTAAATTGAGTTTAAGAAAAGTTTGGTCATCAATTTTTTTTAGTCATGTTTGGAAAAATTTAAAAATAAAAATAATAAAAAAACTGAACAAATAATTAAAATTTATTTATATATATACATACATATATATTATATTATTCGCAAATTTCATACGGAAACTAATCTCTAACTGGGTAAGTTCTTTGATGGAGACGAAATTCTAATCCTAAATTTAAAAGGCTGAACAGATGAGTACAGTTTGAACTCGCGACCTCATTTAAGCCGGAAAAATGCTTTACCAACTCACATGTACCTTGAAGATAATAATTTTCATATTTACTATGTACATTTAGTAATATTTTTTTATATTTGTCCAAATATAAATTTTTAAGTTATTTATTTAATGAATATGAATGAATTATTGTTTTTTAAAGATTATAATTAGACAATATATATTAATTTATCATTTTTTTAATTAATAAACATTCATAATCTTGAAGTTGTCTTTTATTCGTTAATTATAGCTAATAAAAAGCTAACAAATTACATTCAATAGAAAAACATTTTATATTTAGATATATAATTTTCTTAGATTAATGCTTAAATTGATATAAAATTAAAAAAAAAAGCACCAATGAATTTTTTTAACTTAACTAACAAAATAACTTTGTTTGGTTTGATTTCCGTTTGAATTTTATTTCAATTCTATTTGATTTGGTTATTAACAAATTTCGATTTGATCGGTTTTAATCGATTGAGCATATTACATTTCCTTGCTAACTAATTATCAATTGAGACGATATTTTGATACCTATTTTCTTTCTCATTATTATTGCAATGGAAAAAATCTCGTACTCTCAAGTTGAATTATTTCATGAAAGGCTCCAATTTAAAATTGGGAGAATGTGATATGAATTTAAAAATAAAATTCATGAGATATAATTATGAAGGGCAACAACAAAAGCCAAAAGAATCACACAATTCATAATGATGAAGAAACAAAATATGGGCATTGCAAGCTTTTCTACGCCCACTTATATGTTTATGTCCTTCCTTCATCTCTTATGTCCAAATGAAAAAAAAAAAAAAAAGAATCCAATACCCAAATATTCAAAAACTCAACAACTTGCCCCTTTAGTTCATCAATAATGTCAATCTCATCATCTTGTCTTCAAAAGTTTGAGATCACAATCTTCATATTAAAATGTATTTAAATTAACTTTTCAATTTTATTACGTTTTAATTTTAATTAATTATTACTCCTTCCGTCCCGAATTAATTAAGCGGGCTTGAACCTTTGCCTGCAAGATTGACAAGTGATCTCCATGCACGTAGAATCCATCTGCCTCGTCGCCTTTTCTTTCATTCTCTCCGCCTTTGCAACTTCTTCTCTCGCTCTCTGCCACATCTGCCGTGCCCTAGCGAACTCCGACTGCGCCATCTCCATCTCTCTTCTCGTTAGCTCTCTCACTCTCTCTGCATACGCTTTTTCAATCGCCGCCAATCGAATTTGCTCCGCCGCTTGCCATTTCAATGCCTCAACGCAGCCGGTGTCCGATTTAGATTGTGGTTGGATTGGACTGAGGCTTATTGATAATTGCAAGTCTAGCGATGGTCCGCCGAATTGGTGGTGGTGGTGGTGATCAGTCACTGTCGCTGATGATCTATACCTCACGGAGGAATCCGGTGGGCGGGACGATGTCATGCGTGAATAAGAATAAGATGATGAGGGTTTTTGAGAAGGGAGGAGCTGTAACTCTTTTTGATTATCTTCTTCCATTGGTCACTAAAAGAGATGGAATAGATTTAAGCATGAGGAAGAACTGTTGTAAGGTGCAATAACTGGTGCTTCCTATATATACATAGATCATACTTGCTCAATTTACCATTTTAGCCAATTGTACTGTAACCATGCAACTTGATTTTACGATTACACCCTTCTTTCTTTCTTTTTTCGTTAATTAATAAAAATTGAATTTAAAATTTCATATTTTAAATAAATTTTAAATATAGGTAATATTTAAATGCAAATCTTTTCGTTTATAATGATATTTACGGTAAATCTTTTTAATTTATATGACAATTTTTAAATTTATTGTGATAATATCTAAATTCCAGCTTGAATATAATAACAAGCTACGTGTATAAAGACACGCATGAGTCTAACTGAATATTAAGGATGCAGCAATGGAATCGCTTCCCTCTCAACTTTTCAAAATTATTTCAATTAATATAGAAAAATTAAACTACTATATTTTGATTTGGACACCAACTTTTAAAAATTGCCTCCTCATATATGATGTATATAACAATTCGACCTTATAAATATAGAATTTGTAGGTCCATCATTATAGCTATGAATTTATGTGTCTTGATACGAAGGAGAATTACTAAACTATAATTAGGATACAATTAAAGATTGTATTAATTGTTGATTAATGATGGATACCGAATCCTACTGTAAGTATAATGGAGCCGAGTTGCAGGAGATCCACTCTCAGGCGACACCGGACTCCCCCTGAAGACGGAAAGATATGAAGGAGATACCGAATCTCTAAGATTCGGTAATACACTAATAAAGACCGAATCCCACATGATCCGCCAAGAGCGCGTCAGGTCCGGGATTCGGATAAACGACTAAATATGGAAACCTTGTCCTATTTGGACACAAACACTACATATGGAAGGATAAGCTCTACTTTAGGAAGATAAGACTATTTAGGAAGACGTTCCTAAATAGGACTCTTATCAGATTAAGGTAGATCTCGACAAATCAGGAGAATCCTTAAGATACGGCCGAATCCCTACAAAGTAGGATTCACCTACCTAATACAACTCTACTAGGTATATTCGACTACTATAAAAGGAGCACGAGGTATGCCTAGAATCACAATTACATTCATATACTCAAAACGCTGCTCAAAGCTCTAAACTGACTTTAGCATCGGAGAGTTAATCGGACAACCACCGTCCGATTAGCTTCTACCCTGTTTTGCAGGTTCGCTCACCGGTTCAGAAGGCAGACTCCATCAATTGGCGCCGTCTGTGGGAAAAGCTTAACTAAACTTCAAAAGAAGGAGCTTTTCTGAACTCAAAAACAAATCTCATTGAAGAAGATGACTTCTGAAAGAGTAAACCTGAAGGACAAGCAACCAATGGACCCAAAAAGCACTCCGGAGATAATCAACGTGACGGAAGACGGGCTTCTCAACTCCGGGGAAAAAAGCAACACCGGAGGGCTCTCTTTCTCAACACCCCAGTACCAAACTAATCCAATAAGAGGAAGCATCCCAATTGCTTTCAACCTAAGCACTGAAGAACAAGCACCGAATGCAGCGGCACAAGATCCACACAGCGAAATGCTGAAAAAGATACTAGAATCTGTACAGGCAAATCTTGACAGATTGGCCAATGAGGCCAAAAGAACAAACGACAGGCACGAAGAAACTATGAAAATGCTAAGGGAAAACTTCAGCCCTACAGCTCCCAGAAGAAGAGAAAGAACAGAAAAAGCAAACCCAGGCCGACGAGAGACAAGGGCAGAAAACAACAAAAGCAAAGAACCTCGGACCAGAGGAAACGAAGAAAGGAACGAAGCAAGAAACCAGCGAGAAAAGGAAACCAGCGACGAGGAAAGTCCTGACAGAGAAAAATCTAACGAGGAATCACCGGAGGCACCCAGAAATGAGCACAACCAGGAGGACGCCCGAAGCGGTCTGAATACGAAAAGAGACGAACGAAGGGAGAAGGAAAAAGAAGACGCCCCACCAAGGAGTAAGCGACAAGAAAGAGATGCAGGGAAAGAACAAAATAAGAAAAAACACCAAGAAGGAGAGGGCGAATCGTCAGAGACACCCCAAAAAAGCAAAGCCACATATGTGGTGGAAGAAGATTTAGAAGAGAAGATCGCCAAAGCGCTCAAGAAACTAAAATCTGAAGAATTAGACATAGAGGACCTCAGGTTGAAAGGATCACCCCTCTCGCCCGAGATCATGGAGGAAACCATCCCGTACAGCATGAAGCTGCCGACCTTGCCAATTTTCAATGGGGAAGGAGACCCCCGAGACCATACCTCTAGGTTCACAGCGACCATGGGGCTACTCAGCGTATCAGACGCCATCCTCTGCAGGGTTTTCCCTACCACGCTCACGGGCACAGCCCAGAGATGGTATAACAAATTAAAACCAGGCTCGATCAAAAGCTTCGCTTCGCTTTCAACAGAATTCCTCAACAGATATCTCACAAACATCCCAGCTAAAACCACTACCAGTATCCTAAGAGCCTGTATCCAAGAAGAAGGAGAAACCCTGCGAAGCTACATCGAACGATTCAACAAGCAAGCTATGAAGATAGACAACCTGAACGTCGACATGGCGACAGAAGCATTGCGAGACGGGACGCGATTCGGAAAGCTGGTGGACAAGCTGCTAGTCAATAAACCCACAACTTTCTCGAACTTAATGGGCATAGCTCAGAAATACTTCGAGTTAGACGAAGGGCGAAGGGCGATTCGCGGAAAGGAAGCAAAAGGAAAAGAATCAAAAGAGAGATCCAGAGAAAAAACCAAGTCCAAACCTGATGACAGGAGAGGAAGACCCGAAGAAAGCAGACGATTCGCCCCCCAGACAAGATATGAATCGAGATACGATCCCAGAGATGATGAGAATAACTTCACTCCATTAAACACCAGCCGAACTAATGTCCTCATGTGGATCAAAGAAAACATCAAAAACGTGGTATGGCCACCCAAAATGAAAGCAGAAGCAAGAGACACCAGAAAGTACTGCAAATTTCACGACGATTACGGACACGAAACGGATAGCTGCAGAGACTTAAAGGTCGAGATCGAAAGAATGATCGACACAGGCGAACTGAGGAAATTTGTGGCCCGAAAAGAGAAGAGCAATGACAAGGGAGAAAAAAGAAACAGAGAAGACAAGCCAAAAGAAAAGGAAGACGAGCGCCCATCCAAAATCCTGGGAACCATACACATGATTAATGGTGGAGGGCATAGTAGCTCCACGATCAGGAGGAAGCAGAGGAAGGAAGTAATGAACATACGAGAAACTCACATGCCGCCAGTGATCTTCGATGTAGAAGACTATGAACACGTCAAAGCACCTCACAACGATGCTTTGGTAGTGACTACTATCATTGAAAATTGGAACATGGAGCGGATCCTTATCGACGAAGGAAGTGCAGTAAACCTCATGACGAATGCAGCATACAAAATGTTGGGAGGAACAGCGTCAAGGTTACGCCGAGTCCCAATTCCGCTATCAGGACTCGGTGGACCATCCATCACCCCGCTGGGAGCAGTCACCTTGGAAGTAATAATCGGCCCAGAAAGAGGAATGAACAAGAAAATCATGTCACTATTTAACATAGTGGACATGGAATTGACATATAATGCCATCCTAGGAAGACCTTTCCTCCATGACTCGGCAGCGGTAACCAGCATCAGAGCACTGGCAATGAAGGTACCGACTGAAAAGGGAGTAGTGACGCTGAGAGGAGACCAAGGAATAGCCAAGAAGTGCTATGATGAGTCAGTGGTGGATCTCCAAGAAAACAAGACCGAAAAGAAGGAAGAATAGGAATGAAAAACGACCCATCATCGGTAACGACTCTCCGTCTTACCAGATGGCGTCAAATCTATCTTTAATGCTTTGTATGCCATCTTTTTATCAATAAAAATTCAATTTCGCTACCATCTGATTAGCCAGACGAACCAATAAAGAAATAAAAATCAAGAACAGCCACGAATGATTAAATCAAAGACGAAAGAAGAAAAAATAAATTAAAGATCAAACTCAAGAAAAGCTAAAAGCCAAGAAAATGAGTTCAAATTAACTCAAAGCAAAATCGCCGAACCAGGCAAATCGCCACGAAAGGCTAAGAGCCAAGAAAATGAGTTTAAATTAACTCAAAGCAAAATAGCCGAACCAGGCAGATCGCCACGAAAGGCTAAAAATGAGTTTAGATTAACTCAGAAAAGGCGAATCGCCAAAAAAGAGTTTAGATTAACTCGAAACAAAAACAAAAATAAAAAGAGTTTAGATTAACTCTACAAAAAACAACGCCAAGAACAGGGTTTAGAATAACCCTCGAGGCAAGACAAGTACATAAAGATAAGGCAAAAGCACATTTCGAAGAAAAACGAAGAAAATATATTCATAAATTGCGAATTACAAAAAGCAAAATTAATACATCAGCAAATACAATCAAAAGAAAACTACTAAACACGGTCTTTAGAAATCTTGACGAGGAGATCACGGGCGATGGCCTGGGGATCCAACCCGTTGACCCCAGAAAGATCAATATTGGGATTCTGCTCCAGAAGCTTCTTCCCAATCGCAAGGCGATACTCGCTTATCAGGGCAGAGTAAAAAGCCTTCGTATCTAGCAGACGGATGTGAAGACCTTCAACCTCCGATCTAAGACTATCCCTCTCCCCACCAACAAGGGAATTGATCCGAATGAGCTCCTCGATCTCTTGAGTCAAGTCATCGGTCTTTTTCTCAATCACTTTCACTTGGCGATCATTAATCGCATCCTGCGCCTTGAGCTGCGCCAGAAGGGAATCATGCTCTTCCAAAGAGGCCTTCAATTTCGCCCTTTCAGACTCGGAAGTCGCCAAAAGAGCAGACAGACGCTCGACCTCCTCCTCGGCACACTGTCGGCGGTCGTTCAATACCAGAACAGATTGAAGGGCCTACACACCAGAAATAAACAAATAAGAAAGCAACTGAATACAAAAAACATATTATACTCAAGAAAGAAAGCACTTACAGAGAAACCATGAAAACAAGCCAGATCGGAAAGCTCCTGACCCGGCCTACCACAGAACCACGTGACATCATCAGGAATCGCCAAAGTCCGGATATATTCCGCTAGCACTCTCGGATTCAGCAAACTGGCAGGATCCTGACCTTCGACCCATTGAACCAAGTCTGGAGCAGAAGAAGAGCTTCCAGGAAAACTCTCCCTCGTAGGAGAATCATCGACAACTCGACGTCTTTTTCTAGACGGAGAATCCGGGTCTCGACCTAGAAAAATCTCCCCCGAATCAGCAACAACAAGCCCCTCTAAGGCCACACCCCCAACTCCCCCCGAAACGATAGATGATGCTAGAGGGGGAAGTAGTGACGGAATCGCCTCGTCGCCGACTGGAACAGCCAAGTCATCACCATCATCATCATTTATAACAATAACCTCAGGCAACGCTACCTCGGCGGAAGCTAGGGGGATATCAACAGGAGCTCCATCCACGACAATGTCGCCAGGAATAACGTTGGCGACAGGAACGTCAGGACCACCCATCGGAACGTCCAAATCTACTTGAAATCCGGAAAGGAAATCGTCAGAAGAAGAAGACATCCTACAAAAGAAACATTAAAAAGAACTTAAGCAAATTAATATACCTTGAACAAAAGAGTAGCAAAGATCCGCCAAGCCTCGAGGAGGATCCTCCAAAGGAAACCATCGACTCCGAAGATGACTATTAACCAAGACATCTAAAATGGGACGAGACACAATACTACAAGAAGATATGTCAAAAGCAAGTTTTGACTCGGATAAACTTAAAGAAGAAGAACAGCTCCGAACTGGATGAGAAGAAAAACCATCCGAAAAATGAAGAAAAGCAAATTTATGATAGACAATAAAGAAACGCCTTCGCCAGCGGCTGGTTAGGCAAGGAAGATAAATACGAGATCGCCCTTCTCTACCAAGGGCGAAAACGAAGCAGCCATCACACTTCCTAAAATCTACAAAATGATATAACACTTTGAGAGAAGGGGCACAGCCCCGGAGCCTACATGCCTCCGAAAAGGCGAGCACTACTCTAATCGTACCAGGGTAAAGTTGCCCTAGAGCAACCTTTAAATCCCTACACACTTCTACTAAAAATGGATCCAAAGGAAACCTAAGACCAGCAGCAAATTGCTCTTCAAAAAGAACCGCCCTACAAGAAGATCCGGGAGAATCAGACGCAGCCATATCGGCACCGGGTAATATTACCCTATAATCAAAAGGAAAACTATACTTAAAATAGATATCTAAGACTTCATCCCTACGAAGCTTCGATCGGGTAAAAGCCATAGCAGCGCAAGCATCTTCTACTCGACTAAGAGGCATCCTAGAACAGGGAATCACAAACATAAACACAAAATAAGGATCAAACAAAAAATATATTGAAGAACACGTTGAAGAACACATCAAAGAACAACAAGTACAGAAGAAATTTCCAGAATATAAAACGTGGAGAATATACAAAGAAGAAAGCCATATTAACATCCAAACGACGAAAGAAAACATACCTGAAAAATCTGGAGAAAACAAGTCACGAAGAATCAAATAATCAAACGAAGAACGAAAAGGAAATAGCTACAAGAAATGAGAGTAAATTCGAAAAGCAAAGTAAGAGGGAAAAGAAGAAATGCGAAGAGATTAAATACAAAACGCTTTTGAATCATTAACCGTTTAAATCATTAAAAGCCGACACGTGGCAACACAGAATCTTACTGAAGAGGAAACGTCACCCACAAACATATGAAACGGCTCGCCCGGAATACAAAGCGACTCGCCCGCATAAAAGAACTCAGCTCCAAAAGAGCTAAAATCCACTAAGGCATAAATGCCAAACTACTTCAGCTCACTTGCGGGGGGGCTAATGATGGATACCGAATCCTACTGTAAGTATAATGGAGCCGAGTTGCAGGAGATCCACTCTCAGGCGACACCGGACTCCCCCTGAAGACGGAAAGATATGAAGGAGATACCGAATCTCTAAGATTCGGTAATACACTAATAAAGACCGAATCCCACATGATCCGCCAAGAGCGCGTCAGGTCCGGGATTCGGATAAACGACTAAATATGGAAACCTTGTCCTATTTGGACACAAACACTACATATGGAAGGATAAGCTCTACTTTAGGAAGATAAGACTATTTAGGAAGACGTTCCTAAATAGGACTCTTATCAGATTAAGGTAGATCTCGACAAATCAGGAGAATCCTTAAGATACGGCCGAATCCCTACAAAGTAGGATTCACCTACCTAATACAACTCTACTAGGTATATTCGACTACTATAAAAGGAGCACGAGGTATGCCTAGAATCACAATTACATTCATATACTCAAAACGCTGCTCAAAGCTCTAAACTGACTTTAGCATCGGAGAGTTAATCGGACAACCACCGTCCGATTAGCTTCTACCCTGTTTTGCAGGTTCGCTCACCGGTTCAGAAGGCAGACTCCATCAATTAATATAAAAAGGAGAGGGGCTGTTTTGGGTAGAAAGGTAGAATTCCGTTATAGAAACAAAAAGTGGGGTACTATAAACAAACGGATGGCGTTATTGAGCTATGAGTAGGTTTTCCCTTTTGGAGTTTGTTTTCCTTAGTTTTGTTGTGGCAGTACTGAACTCTCTCTTTTTTCTGATTTTATTAATATTTAATAATTGACTCCATAAATCTCCTTTTCTCTTTTTATAATTAGAGAAGATGAGGATATGGAGATCAGTGTGGGTGTCTAATTATTAGACTTGCACGTGCGTCAAGTCTTGTTTTAACAAAAGTTCGACTCAATCCCAATTTAAAATCTATACAATATTTATAGAAAGCATTTCGTATAATATCATTATACGGTATCCAAAAGTATTTTTTTTTTATTGTTCAGACAATTATCATGGAGATTGCATGATATAACTCCTCTAAACTTTATGCTCTATAATAATTCATAATTTGAACTTATAAAATAAAATGTATTTGAGCTAATTATAAAAAATCAATGAGCTATAAACGCCGGGCAGCAAACTGCTAGGTCGTGAGTCCATTTCTTCCTACAAGCGTCCTTCCTTCTTATTTATTAAAAAAAATTATAAAATAAAATGTGATGACATAATTATTTTACATAGTCCTATCAAAGAATTAATTCATCAAAGGTTTATAATGTTGTGTGAGATTACAACAATATTATTATCTTAGCATACATTTCCAGAAAAATGTTTATTGAACTTGAAACGCTAATAAATAATCAAAATTGTTATATCATATCTTTAAATTCAAATTGCGATTTATCAAAAAAAATTCAAATTGCTAATAATTATATTGGTTCTATTACCGGTTGAACCTTAAACCAATAATCACCGGTTGAACCTTAAATCAATAATCATACCGGTTCTGTTATTGGTTACGGTTTAAAATACCAGTTAAAAACGAGCTTAAAGTTTCCTTTGAAAGAAAAGGAACAAGCTCGAATTTTAGAAAATTTTATCTTTGTGCAAATAAAACATACTTGAATTTAAATGAAAAACATTGGGTTCTTTGGACATGGATATAAGCTTTATGGTAGGGCTAAGGTTGTCGGGGCCTCAATTGAAAAAAGCTCTCAACTTTATAACTCAGCAGCCCACGCTCCGGCCAGTCTTGGCACGTGGGATGGCCACAAGGCTGTAACTGAACATCATCCTGGCTACTGACTCTTTCTTTTGAACCGTTCATCGTATGAGCTACGGAGTTTATGCCGAGAGATACAAAACTTTTATGCTTCAGAATCTCATTGGGTTGTTTACTAGGTCCGGCAATTTCCTATACGACTCGTTGACACGACACGATACGAAATTAAGCGGATTCAGGTTGAGCTTATATGAATTTGGATCATAAACAAGTCAACCTGTTTATAACATGATTAAATAGTGGGTTAGACAGGTTAAACCTGCCTAACCTGTTTAAAATACATTAAGACACGTTTAAATTTATTTATTCATTATGAAATTATTTAAGTTATTATATGAGACCAGGTTTATTCATATAATGCATAATTATTGTTTGTCGTATTGAAATTTATGGTTATTTTGGAGTTTTATTGTTTAATTATACTTATTTAATTAAAAAATATGTTAAATAGGTTAAATGGGTCATTAATAAACGTATTAAACAGGTTAAACATGTAATTTGTTATGACTTGTTTTAATAAACGGGTTAAACAGTTCAACACGTGTTAACCCGTTTAATAAACGGGTCAGATTCGGGTTTGACATTTTGACACGATTAGTTAAATGGGTCGGTGTCAGGTTGCGAGAAATTATCTATATTTAAATGCGTACACGACATGTTTATAACACGATGACACGAATTGCTAGCCTTAGTGTTTACTTTCAACTAAATATATATTTAATGCATTAATTTATCATTGAAGATCTTCATAAATCTTAAATTTTTTAAAATAGATAAGTGTACATATTAGTTATTTTCTTATTATATATATTTTAATCATTCCATAATATTTATTCTTTTATTAAATATTTTTAGTCTATAATATTTATTATTTTATAATATCAAAATGATTTTTAAAAAAAATTATCTTTAATTAATTTGTTAAAATAATATAATGATACAAATATAAATCCAGTCGTAAATGTTGATAAATTTATAATGTAGGTTAACTTAGTAAAAGTATTTATAAATTCATACATATGTAGCTTTTTTTTAATGACATGGCAAAGACTAAAGCGACAAGTAATATAGACTGAAGGAAGTAATAATTGAACGATTTCACACACACGGAAATTATATTGTATGTTATTTGCAAAGAGAATAAATTCTTATTTAAGTTACTCTAAAATTTATTTTAATTGTAATTATTTTTTTAAATAATTTATTATAAATATGAATCATTTAAAAAAAATAGTATATATAAAAGAATTAATAAATAAATTACACATTATTATATTTATCTATAACAAATTTTTAAATTTATTTGAATCAAACACATTATAAGTAAAACTATCTCTTTATATTATCTTGTTTATATATAAATTTATTATATAATCCAAAAATGTTCAACAACATAAAAGGTCAGAAAAAATATTATGCATACGTTTAAATTAACTTTAAATAATTAAGATTACAATGATTTGTGAATATTAATAGAATTTTACCTAAAAAGGCTAATTTACTTGAGAAATAAATCATCTACAAATAAGTTCAAGAAAACAAACATCGATTTTTTATTATAATAATCATTATTCATTTGAAAGATGATTGATTCTCTTAATTCAGATTTATGAAGCATGGACATAGTTGAAAGAAGAAAATTATAATGATTTAGTACTATTAGAAAAAAAGTATATGGGGAAGGGGTGTTGCAGATGAAGATTCTTTCGACTTTATGCATGTGCAAACTTTGATTGTCTTGACTCTAAACATCTTCTGATTCGGACAAAATTCCATTCGCAAAACTTAAATTGTTTCTTTTTCCTTCCTATCAAAGCTTTTCTGTTATCAGATTGCTATTCTTTCTAGTATGCCAAGTCAAAAATATGGAAATTAAAAGTTAAAAAGATACCACATTTTGGATATAAGAAAGAAATATGTAATTCAATCAATAAACTAAGCTGTAAAAGATTATTCCAATATATAATGTATATTTACGTAAAATAAGACAAACATAAAGAAATAAATATATGAAAATTTATGTGACTCGATCAATATGATTTACGTTTATTAACAGAGAAAAATTATTTTATTAACAAAAGTGATAGCTATAACAGAATAATACTATCAAACTTTTTTTATATAATTAAAATGGAGGAGCGTTTGCGGGAGGATTTGAACCCACAATCTAACAGTTTGCTGTACAACGTTTATACCATTTGACTATAGTACACTGCTAATATCAAACATTTAAATTAAACGTTAATAATACAATTTAAATACAATCACATATTGATTTAAATTTCTAAATTTGATAAACAATTTTAAACACAGTCCTATTAAAATAAAAATATCACAATCATGAGCCACAAAATCCAACAATCTCCCCCTTAGCAAATATACATGGAGTCCTGAAATCTTTTCACCAAATAGGCTATAAAATGCATTAAAGCAAAAGCTTCATCTTAATTTGAAATTTTCCAAGTGGAAGCAAAAAACTTTCTATCATCCATGCCACTTAGAACTTCGGCCATGTTTGGTTCATAGAATAGGTGCGGAATAGAATAGCTATTCCGTATAAAATGACAATTTTTTGCTTTGGTTTATGGAATAAGTATTCCATAGAATTGCTATTCCATGATTTTATGGAATAAGTACTCCTCTCAAAAAATAAAAAATGACTATTCCATTCCTTATGAAATAGCTATTGAATTCCAAGTTATTCCATTCCATGAACCAAACATGGCCGAATTCGGCCATGTTTGGTTCATGAAATTAATTGTGGAATAGAATAGCTATTCCGTATAAAATGACAATTCTTTATTTTGGTCCATGGAATAAGTATTTCATAAAATTGCTATTCCATAATTTTGTGGAATAAGTACTTCTCTCAAAAACTAAAGAATGCCTATTCCATTCCTTTTGGAATAGCTATTCAATTTCAAGTTATTCCATTTCATGAACCCAACATAGCCTTCATACAATACAAATATTTATTAATTCCATACTATTCTTGAACTTTTTAGTATGCAATGATTTGATAACATATTCGCGGGGTTAATTCTTGTAATCTTTGTATGAAATTTCACGTCTTTTATACATTTTAAATAAAGTTCAACTTTCACATTAATATATTTTTATCTATCGTGATAAATGAAATAGTTAACCAATCTCAAATCATTTTGACTACCAGAATACATGATATGTTTCTAAACTTTAAAATCAAAGTATCAGTAAGAGCTTGCAACTATATACAGCCTCTTATATGATTGACATGTATTTCGTTTCAGTTGTAGACAAAACAACTATAAGTTATAATATTATTTCTCAATCAATAAATACATTTTTATAGGGTGAAAATATAGCATGTTGAAACCTTGTTAAAATAAGATATTTTCCGTGATTGAAATAAGATACATCAGTATTTTTTTTTGTCGAAAGATATGGATTTCATCAGTAAGGTTCCATCAATTATTTATGCTAAATTATAAGGATACATTTGAGGTAGATCCCATATTGATTTATACTCACAAATACAATAAATAACTTTAGGTACAATTCTATTAAATAGGGATATCACAGCCGGATCTAAATTAAATTTTAATATGATGTAAGATAAATTAATATTGGAAAAAGCTACATAGCATATACCTATCATTTCAAGGCCAAACATACATTAAAAAATTATTCCATTAATCATTACTTAATTGTTTCTAAAAATAAAAGAACACATGATTCTTAAAATAATTCATGTGGAAAGCAGCAATTTAACCCACATCCTTTCATACCAGAATCCTAACCTGGGGCCTTACGCCGAGTTCGATCATCTCCACCGGCATTTTTTGTTCTCACGATAAGTCTTGATAAACAATAATTAATTTTGATTTGTCAAAATGACACTATAAATAAATAAAATGAAAAGGGTCATCTAAAAAGTATTTAAAGGGGTTTTTGGTGTTTTTTTTATCATAATTTAAAAAAATAAGACATAAATCTAAATTTAGATAATATTTTTTTAATAAATGGTTATCACGATCTTTAAATTTGTGGGTCATATCAATTACTCCCTAACACGTAGTTATTTTAATCAATTACAAATAATATTTTATATATTAAGTCAATTAATTGTCAAATTGTACAAAATAAATGCATTCCTAATTTAAAATTATTAACATAAACATAAAAATATTATTTTTAATTAATTAAAATAGCTCAATTTGAGATAATCTACTTTCACATATAAATTTAGGGACCCTAATTATCCCCTGTTCATGTTTCTTTTATGCAGTAAATAAAATCCTTAATATCCAATATTAATGGAGGTGAGTTCGGGACAATGATTTGGTATGATGGAGTCCAACTAAGCCTCATTGGCAAATTTTGCACTTTTATGCCATGCCTGACCTAAAAACCAAAAGCTTCCTTCAAAAGTGTCCTAACAATTTCTTTTCTTTTGTTCACAATAAAGAAACTTGTCCATGCATGATATTGTTATCTAAGTACCTAATATTTTTTCCCTCACGTTACATATATAAAAAAATAAAATCTATTTTTTATTTATACAAATACAGTCTCATTAGAAAATTACAATAATTTTAGTTCAATAATTTGACATTTCATTTTAATTATATAAAATAATCATACAATAGAGACATAAATTATTGAGATTTTTGAGACAGATGTGCTATTAGAGCCTAGATGTAAAATTAATTTAGTAAAATATTACTATGATAAAATAATATTGATGAGATGGTAGATAAACTTATGACTCCTTTTCATTAGTTGTTTTAAAAGTATAGACAAGAAAAGTAACTGTAGTATTCGGACTGCAAATAACAAAGGCCTAATTATATAAAAAAATATCACGTTGAATTTTTTTTCGTTTATACTCTGACCTTATAAAAAAATCATTTGTATTCAATTTTGGGTTTTTAGTTTTCGTCCATATCCAACACAAGGATGAAATCATTAAAAACAATTAAATTTAGGGTTATATCATACTTTTTTCTATTTTAAAACATACAATCAAATCTTTTCAACTTAAAAAATATAAAATATATCATAATAATTAATTATTTTTTTATTTTATAAAAAATTAAATAAATTAAAAAAAATCTTCCCAGAACTAATCGAGGAGCCGCCGCTGCTCCATCTCCGTGGAGAAGGAGCGGTGGTGAGAAGGGGCAGCGGCTCCGGAAAAAATTAATAAAAATTATTAAATTTATTATTAATTTTTTTTGAAGATGGTATTTTTGTATTATTAATAATATTAATATCTAATTGGTAATTATATGTTAAAAATGAAAGATTATTTTAAACTTTTTTTCAAATAAAAAGAGTACAATTTAATACTTTTGAGCAAGGATGAAAACTAAAAATCCGAAATTGGGTACAAATGGCTTTTTTTACTAAATTAGGGTATAAAAAAAAAATTTAAAGTGAGCTTTTTTTAAGTAATTAAGCCAATAACACACCATAAAGTATGATAATTTTGTTATTGACATGGAGAGTGAGCTAACTTAAAAACTATAAAGAATTTTTGGACAAACATCTACCGTACATGGGAAATAGCAGTATTATTAATTTTGAGGAACCAACTCATAGAATAAATACATCAAAAAATAGAAAAAAATTATAAAAATAAGTATTTTCAAAAAATTTATAAAAATACGAAATATATTACTTTCTATATACTGTATTAGAAATGTATTAATAATAAATAAAATATGTATAAAAAATATATTTTTTATATTAAAAAATTACATAAATTATGTAATTTTTTTTTAATTATCAGATAAAATTGATTTTTTGACTAATTCCTTATTTTTGTTAATTAGGACAGTTCTGTATTCGTCTCTAAAAAAATTCCTTAAAAGAGGCCTGGGCTTGCCAAGGCCCAAATCTATTAACCCACGACTCTCCTGAGGTTCGGACTTCAAGTTCAAATCCAGTGTGTGTGTCCATTTCTTAATCTTCCTGTTTACCTTCCCGCTTTTTTTTTAATTAACCAGTAAAGTAAACTCTCTATTTCCGTAGCGGCGAATTTTGTCGCGAAAGGGTAAGATTTGACCACACTGAACTTCCCGGTAAACTTACTCAGTCGCCGAGCTGTATGAATTCTCGAGAGTTTGTTCTCGTCTCTACAGCAACGATCTTCGGTGCATTAGCATCTGCACTCGCGGCTCGCTTCTTTTTCTCCAACCAGAAAAAGCATAATCATCCGTCCTTAAACGGCGTCATTTCTAAGAAATGTTCTGCTCGGTGTCCGTTCGATCCTTCCAAAAGGAATGAGTGAGTTATATATATCTCAACTATTTGTCTAAGTTTTTATTATTTCTTATTAATTAGGGATTTTTATTTTGATTTTGTTTGATTTTGAGCTCAGGTATTTGTCATGGGACGATTATTTTATGGCAATTGCATTTTTGTCAGCTGAAAGATCCAAAGATCCAAACAGGCAGGTCATGATTCTTTTTTTTTATGTATTTTAAACTAATAATTATTGTTTTTAATTCTGATTCAGTTGTAATTGCAAAAATAAAATTCAAAAATCGGTACTATAAATATGTATTTGCAACTGTTAGAAATAAAAATAGACAATAAAATTCATACATTTGATTTTTAGAATCTGAATTAGCATATGTGTTGTTTACTAGTGGATTAGCCTTGCAGGTTGGTGCATGCTTGGTCAGTCAAAATGGAGTTATTCTTGGTAATGTCATTCTGCTCATTTAAATAGTACGTTTAATGATTAATCGTCTAATTGCCTCATTATGGAATCTTTGTCATCTGCCGCTAATTGACAACGAATAATGATGTATTCATAACTCTTGCTTCATTTCACTGTTTAGGCATTGGCTATAATGGATTTCCGAGAGGTTGCTCAGATGACAAACTTCCTTGGGCAAAGGTTTGCATTTTGATAAAATTTATCTTGTTACAATGGAAGTACTTCTGCTCAATTTCGTCTTCTGTCTTGCAGAAATCTAAGACTGGGGATCCCTTGGAGACAAAGTATCCGTACGTCTCATGCTTTTTGTGATATTTATTGTCAATTCACAAACCTATTGCCTGATTCTTCATTACTCATATGTGTCTGTTCATTCGTACTTGATGCTCTATGTCCGACATTTTTTTTAGTGCTTTGCTTGCTTAAGAAGAATGTACTTGCCTCTGATTGTGCTTTGTTGAAGCTTTCATTGAGCCACTCCTGTCTTATTTATGATGTCTTGTGAGTAACTGAGCATCTTTGGATTGCCACTTATTAATCTAGCCATCTGTTGTAGTTATGTTTGCCATGCTGAAGTTAATGCTATTCTGAACACAAATCATGCCTCTGCTGCTGGTCAGGTAAGTAATAGTTTCCATTCATTTCTTCTTATTTGTGTTTGGCTCATTGGCGTCCTCTGTCTGTCTATCTTTATGGAGATTTTGAGAATTCAGTATGTGTGAATCAGCGTGATAAATGTTGTAACCTGATAAACTAAGAAAGTGTTTATTTTCCTTAATTTCTACAGAAACTCTATGTGACTATGTTTCCCTGCAATGAGTGTGCCAAGATAATTATTCAGGTTTGAAGTTCGATAATTATGCAGGTTATTTCTATATTTGGAGTTAAATTTGGAGTCATGATAAACATCTTACTGTGGAAGCTTTATTTTTATGAGTGCTTCATCAAGTTGTAAAGCAATGATTCGTCTCCTGTTCACTATTTGTAAAAATATTATATCAAGAGTTCCAAATTATTTTGCTTTAGCGGTAGCAAAAAGCTGATTAATTAATTTCATTCTGAATATGTCGTTTTAGACATAATGCCTTGCAACAACAAGTATTTGCTATAGTTTCATCTATTATTTGATGCAAATATAATTCTTTTTTGGGTTAATGTCAAAAAAAATCACAAACTTTACACATTTTTTTATTTTAATCACGAGGTTTAAATTTTCTCATTTTCATGCATGCATGAACTACCACTTTTTCTCAAATTCATGCACGGTGTTGAGGTTGCACTCATTCATTGGTGTAAAATGACATCCACCTTAGCGAATTACACCAATGAAGCCGTGACACCTCAGCACCATGCATGAATTTGAAAAAAGTGGTAGTTCGTGCATGAAAATGAGAAAACGTGTAAAGTTCGTGATTTTTTATGACATTAACCCATCTTTTTTTCGTTAGAAATTTATTTTTCGATTCAATTACAAGTATTAATTATCAGTTCAAAAAGAAATTGTAACTGTAGATTTCATCATTAGCATGTTGGCTTAAGTAGATGTATTATTCTTTATTAGGAGATCAAATGGCACATTAGGATGCAACCTGGTCAACTGCCGAGGCTTATTTTTCTAGAAATTTTACATTGTCTTTGAGATCTAGCAAGTACTACCTCTATGACACATCTAACTCTCCAATGACATTTCTTTGGTCATCTAAAAGCATTTGTTGAGTTCTTGAAATGTTAGGACCTTAATTGATTGCTTCTTTGGAATTTTGGTTCATCGTTATAATCGGTTTCTCGCATTATTCTTGCAGTCAGGAGTATCAGAAGTTATATATTTTGTGGAGAAGAAAAGTGACTCCGACATAGCATGCATTGCTTCACAGAAGCTACTATCAATGGCTGGAATTAAGGTAAGCATTAATATTTCCTGGAACAGTTATAGTGAAACTCTGATATTGATTTTTCTGCACAAGCCTTGTTAAAGCTTAATATGGCCAATAGTGAAGCATCATATGCACACCAATCTGATCATATATGCTCAAACACTTGCAAACCTTTCCCACTTAGAAGCAACATTGTTGAACTCTTTAAACTATTATCATTTTTTTCCGCATATATACTTATGTGGTTGCAGGTCAGAAGACATCAGCCTCAAATGGATCAAATTTTGATCAAGTTCGAAGATCCTAGATGATGACTTTTGGTTTCATCTTGTACGTATAGTCTGAAGATTGCTCATCTTTTATCATCTGTTCCATGAAAGCGGGAAGTGGTCTATCTGCCTGGCTATTATTATTAACTTCAATAAAGTCGAAAATTATGAGGGCTGTTTGTTTCCTAAAAAATGATCTTGGGGCTGTGACAATGTAGACACTCCAGCATATAGCACAATGCATATCATCTGAAAAGGGACATTTATATTCGAAGAATCGAAAGAGCTGTTGGTAAAATATTGAATTCCCCCTCTCGTGGGATTAAAAAGGTTGTTTAAAAGTTTATGTCATGTTCATGACATGGTAATTGCTCGTGCCAGTGTCCGAACTGATAGTAAAAGTGGGAATGGTCTATGCATAGTGATTCCAGGTCCATCGTATGTTAGAGAGAGATATAAAATTGATAGAAACTATTATCTTGGCTGCGGTTAGGTATGGGGCAATCGGTTCAAAATTAAAATTGAACGTGGCATTTTTCTTTTAATTTATTAATGTAAACACAAAATTGTATCAATAGGTTCAAGATGCAAATTAGAATATTAATTTTGTGAAATCCTAAAAATGAAAAAAGCATGTAGATGGAAGAGTAGTTTTACCATTAGTTTTATACTTCAAAAACTTTTTTAGTTAATTTATGGGGTATCATAATCACAAAACTGTAACAGAGCTTTGGCCTGTTCATCCAGAGCTTGTATATTATCGAAATGTGGAGCCATTTTTAACTCCACCAAACATTATTTGTATCTTCAGTGAACCTAAATCAATAATTAAGGGATTCAAGTTGCTTCTTGAGGTCTTCGAGGTCATCAAATGTAGTAGTCGTTGCCTCAGCAACTGGGAACTTTTGAAACTCGTCTGCAGTTGGAAGCTCATGCATAAGACCTTCTGGAAGAGCATCTGCTGATAGACAAGAGAGAAATTAGAAAGCAACAAACTACCAATAGACAAAGCACGCTAGACATGAAAACCTTCTTTGGTTCGTAAATTATAGACTTTTGGAGAAATTAATTACTCGGGTAGTTATTTACAAAGTGATAATAATTTTGCTCGTTTCTTTTTCAATTTCCCGGAAAGTTAAGATAATAAAATCCTCATTAAATAATCAAAATAACTAAATTTAAGGATATTATGGTATTTTACTATCTATTTAACTAGGAAAGTACAACTTACCTAGGTTTTGTTTGGAAAATTTTTAGTCAAAAAGACTTCCTGGGAAGTAAGATGTATAAAATGAACCAAACAATTTTTTTTACTACTACTACTTAACCAACTTACCTAAGGCTGAAAACTCTGAACTTGTCTGAGTTTTGCAAACAATATAACTTTTTTTATAAGAGTGTCCTAATTTTCTAGAAGTGTCATGCTTAGGAAGTAAAACCTGTGATGTGACTATAACTACCAGCACATCCATGATTACAAAAATTGAACTAATAAATGAAATTTTAAAGTCACCTGAAGTTGTGGCATCTAACATTCCTGGCTCGTTATCATCATCAACACTGGAAGAATGCAAATAAAAAGTTTTCATAAATTCGATGCCAAAGCTCCGGAAATAGAAATTCCCCCACACAGAAAAAAGAAAACTAGAATGTTGAAGTTACGCACAAAAGTCTGCTTTTATTAGCATATGGCATTACCTTATATTCCATTCATTGTCAGCATGAAGTGGGGCTTCTGAAGCTAATGGTGCTTCTGCCTCCATCTTGGCTTTAGCTGCAGCGTCCCTAGCTGGCTTCGCAAAGATATATTCTTTCTGTATGATAATAATCATAAAATTAAATGTCAAGACTGGAAGTCTGGAACTACTTCAAATTAAAGAACGTAAACATTTGCTACCTGACGCTCCAAACAGGCTGCATTTGAGCATTGAGGATTTGGCCTCATTTCCATGGTTGGAAAATAATCTTTAAGAGAATTGTATCCCTGTCACTCCACAAAACGAGAACATTCAAAACTATATAGCTCAAGGAACTCGTGATGACTGATTTTAACTCCAAAAATTGGGTAATTTTCATCTAGAGTCTTATTTTTTTGCCTTTTTTCCCGTTAAGTCCTTTTACTTCATTTCGTAACCAGAAAATTCTTGACGTTTCAATAGATATAACAGTAACATTTCAATAGATGCAACAGAATTTTAATTAACACCAAAATCAGGGCTTATTTCACTCATGATCCCCATATATTCTTCTCTCTTCAGTCACTTTCCTTGAGTTCCAGACCGTGTGACACAAAACCCCTTAAAATCCAATTTTTCATACCTCTGTTACCGACAGCGGCGACAGGCAACTTCTGATGCGGCACCCAAATATGGGGACCGTGGGTGAAAATAAGCCACGATCTAAAGCATTTTTTGACAGAAAATGTGGAGAAGTGATGACAATGACTTATTTGTTACATTCATTGAGATGTCGGGGATTTTTTAGTTACAAAATGAAATAAAAGAGCCTTAGTATGAAATAAGTTAATGACTGGGTGAAAATTACAGCCCTCTCGGACTGAGAATCTTGCTGGAAGAAAGCAAGCTTAGGAATGAATCTAATGGAAATTGAGGTCTCTGTCCGCTTGGATGATTTGCTTTCCTCCCCCCAAAAAAATACATATAATTTCCATAAAAACTATCAAATTCATCAACAAAAATGCAAGAAAGCAATGATAGACGTATAAGGCTACAGAAGAGTAACAGAGATGTTTGCATAGAACTTACCAAGTATGGGGATACATTTCCAAATTGTAACAAAAACTTTAGTGTATTTTGTACTAAGAGCCCTGCGACAACTCCCTGCAATGCATATCATATCGTTGGGTAGTTAGAATAATGAAAGCGAACACCCAGTGTGTAAAAATTAAGTTTATATTTTAGAAAAACTCTAATATCACACTGCCAGCCAATGTAAAGATTTCTTTTAGCTACTCATTTATAGTCAAGGACATTAAAAAGAACCAAGCAACTCTAGAAGCAAGCATGTTACCATTGTTGTAGGCAAAGATGCTGCACAAACCCCCTCACGCTTCAGTGTTCGCTCATCCACACCAGATGCGACAATCTAAAAAATCATAACCATTGATTTTACAGGACCATAACAATACAATGAGAAAGGAGGCCAATTATGTACAAAAACAATTCACAACATGCAATAACCGTTTCATAATTTTCTAGTTTTGTGGTTGCAGATTCTAAAGCTTCTTCAATGTTTCCAAAATTTCAAAAAACTAAATGAACATACAAGAGGAGGGGCACATGCAAAACAGGCAGTTTCTCCAGGAACCAGCAATTGTATATGACCCGAAACAGCATCTTCAGATACACCTGCCGATAAGTGTAATTTTAAATAAATTAACAGATGCCAAAAAAAGCAAGCACCTTCACTCATAATTAAAAAAACACAAGAATATAGGTCTTACCAGACTCCATCCAAGTTTGATTTAACTCGTTACAGGCCTGCATATACACCATAAAACATTCGAGATACACAAATTTAACTTTTCTTAGACAATTACATCAATTTAAAGATTATAATTTGTAAATGTCATCCAATAGAAATTTAAATTCAATAAACACTAGAATTCAAGCCTTAATAAGAGTATTAAATCATAAAAAAGTCGATCACTACAGTATCATCTTCACCTGGTTAACAGCCATCCTTGCTTCATAATTATCCACGCAGCTTAAAACAAGATCTACTCCGCTACCTTCTTTATCTGGGCGAAACGATTTATTTTTCAAGCCAGAAACAAAGGTTTCAAATCCTTGCACTGTTGTGATGTTCATAGTATAGCTCTGAATATGAAAAGACCCATCAATATGAAGACATTTGACATATAATGAGGCAATTAATTTTTATTTTTAATTCCAGATAAGTTAACAATGCAAAAAAATAACTTAATCAATTATGAGGCTGAAATAATAATTAGCAGAAATTTTATAAAAATAGAATTACAACATACAGAGACTAATGAATATTTTGGTATACCAATTTAAGTAGCATTAGGGGCTTAGAGCAACTTATGTACGGACAAAGTGTTGCAAGCCAACATCAGGAATAATTTCTGAAATAATTTCTGAAAGGTTTGAGGTAGCACGAAATGAATTACCTCAAGCACAACATCAGGATTAATGTCTGAAAGGGTCTGAACAGCAGCATCAGTCTTTGTCATACCAGCCTATTAGCAGAAAAGTTTGTCAATCAGTTAGGAACTCACCGGCTTTACATATCAGTAAATCAAGCGAAGCTGAAAATCTGTTGGCTAAAATATCATTCTATCAAATCTAAATGGCGGGAAAGAAAATGAGTTTCTTAGTACTATTGTAAGCCAAGTTATTAGAGCCATATGTCACCAACAAAACAAAAAACAGGAAAATAAAAGAAATACCTGATCTGGTCGAAAGAAAAGCCTATTCATGTTGGCCAACTCTACTTTGTCATAATCATATAATAAAAGGCGACCTATGCCACATCTGGTTAGCATCTCAGCTGCAACACTGCCAACACCGCCAATTCCCTAAAACAGTATATATACAACAATGCCGGCATAATTAGGATAATTGATTATGAATTGTAACTTATATTTGGATTAATGAGACAAACATTCAGACTCAAGTTATTAATTGAAATCAGGGATATGAAATCAATACACTACAAACAGTTTTTCAGAACACTGACTCTTGTTAATGAACAAGGCCAGTATTTTACTTTTCCGCCAATCAAAATATGTGTTATATAAGAATCGCATGCCTCTCATTTGCAACCAAACACTTCTCGAAAATCGTTAAATTAAATCAATGTGGAAAGACATGCAAGAATCACATATCCATCTTCATTCCTCATAATTAACCTTACATTCACAATGAATTAATACCTATATTAGCAAAGGAGTCAAAGTACATACAACAATAGCAACAGAATACTCTCTAATCCTCTCATAATCCTTCACAATGCCCATCCTTTGAAGCGCCATAAGCCTACTGTATGGATTACTGTCCACCACCTCTGCACTCATATCCTATAACCGATCAAGTCAGATATGAGCATTGAATTTACAGTCAAAAACTCCAATCAAATTCACAATTCAAATAAAACAAAACAAAACAAAACAAAAACCTTGAGTTTTGAACGCCGAGCAGGAGCAGCATTCGCGATCTTCGTGAGATGTTGAACACGCGATTGCAGCTGAATAAAGAAAAAAAAACATAAAATTCAGCTATTGAAAATGAAACCTAATCTAACTCGCTCTAATTTCAATAAATGCAGCATGATCTTAATCAAACTTCAGATTTCGCAATTGAAAATTCACCGGTTAGAATTAACAGTACTAAAACACATAAGAATTGTTTACCTTGTGAATTGATGGCTGATTAGAATCATCGTCGGGCAACGAGGATATGAATGATTGAAGATCAGTGAGCAGCTCTTTCAATTCAGTCTCCATTGCTGCTCTTCTCAACTGACACTGCGATCTTGTCTTGTCTGATTTGCCTAATTATTCGTTACTGCATCAGAGGTTCCTTTCTAGTTTTCCTAAGTGCATCGTGGGCTTTCTAGCCCAATATGAAGAGGTATCCATCGACCCATAATCAACATAAAAGTGGACTTTGGGCTTTTCTTATTCAATTAGATTTGTTCTGTTTATTTGATTTAAATAAATAATTAAAAATGCTATTAACTTTAAATTTTAATTATTAAATTTTGTAATAAAATATTATTATTTATAGTATTTAATAAATTAAAAATAAATTAATCCTTTATAAACATATATCGTGAATAGATAATTTAAGATTGTTCGCAAGAATTTCTATTTTTGATAAAATAAAAATATAAAATTACGCTCTTTGTTTTTGAAAAAAAAAATATGCCCTTTTCTCACTCTTTTTTTTTTACAAAATAACACTTTTAATAATTTTCTGTAGATTATTGATAGGTTTTTTTACTTTCCATTTTTTCTTTACTTCGTCCTTAAGCTTTTTTTTTTTATTTAGTTTATGTACTTTAAACAAAAGTTTTATTAACTATTTTTGTTTCTTTAATTAGTCCCTATATTAATAAAAATAATTTTATTTAGTCATTCACACTTCGCACTTTTATTAATAGTAGAAATTCATAAAATTATTTTTGAAAATATAAGGATAAAAAAACATATAGGGACGAAGTAAATGAAAAATGGAAAATATAATGACCTTAGAAAGATTTTGTCTAAATTTTTAAAAAGAACGTACACAGTGTAATTTCTTCATACTTTTTTTTATTCCTTCCATGTTTTCTCCTCCGGTTTAAATTTCGAAGTGGGAAATAGTGATATCCGGTCTTAGACCAAAATTTCACCGTTTTTTCACCTATATGTTTATATTTTGTGTTTTTCTTATGTTTTCAGAATATATTTTCCCGTTACAGAGTGGAGTTTTGAATGTATTGTGTTTTATTTTTTCGGATTCTATTAAGATTTTAGAGTTTTGGGCGATCACCTATACCGATTCTTGATTAATCTTATCATTTGGTTATGTTTTTGGTACGTTCAAGTTTGTTTAGTTTCGGATTCCATTAATTTTATCATTTTTACAATCCATACCTGCATATTATAAATTCTTGAAAAATTAGGAGATTTATATACCTCCTGCACATTTATATAATTTTAACTTTTAAAATTTGTGGCCAATATGTGGTTAGGGTATTTGTGTATATAGCATATGCATCTTGTTCTATATCAGGTTATCAGATTTTATGCTAAAACTTATGCTAATAACTGCTTTGGTTTCGAATTAATATAAATTTTTATGTTTGATCTCAAAAAAGAAATTGTCAAATGAAGCCACTCCTGAGACTAGATAAGAATGAACGATTAGTATTATAATAGATTCCTTCACCTAGAGGCAAAGAAATCAGTTAACATTTTAGGTGAAATTAAAGATCAAGTTTTGACCAAAAGATAGAGAATGAAGTCCTAAAGCTAAGAGACAAGTTGAAAGGTAAAAGGGGAAAGAAAGCCAGATAATGTTGAAATTTAAAAACAATAGTAAATAAAAAAAGCCCACAACATGGCCTATGTGGAGCCCAATGCATATCTACCACCTCACCAAATTTGATGAAACGAAATGGAGTATAGGAAAAAAATACTAAATATTACACATATTTTAAATATTGATTTTAATATGAATATTAAGTGATAATAATTTTATAATTGATTATGATCATTAATAATAACTTTATAATTAATTTAAATACATATGAGAATTTGAAGAAAATGCTAAATAAGCAGTGATACAGGATAATCATCAAAATTGAAATATAATTTATTTTAATACTAAATTCTAGTAGACTAGTACTGATATGTTGATTTATCATTGCAATAGATATATGCTCTAATGACTCCATTAGCAATAAAAGCATTTATTGGAAGTTCTATTTATAAAAAGAAAAACACTAGAACTACACAATTAAATAGGATTATATATACTTGTATTTAACATTTTCTGCAAACAGTGAAAACAGAAATGGGACTACATTTTTAATGAAAATATATAAGTTACTAACAGCCATAAAGATCCTTAAATTTATGAGCGAGGTTCATACAAATTAAATTTGGTACATTTTGATAATTTAATCCATAGAGCGTGTAAAACAATCGTGATAATTTTTCTATAATTTTTTATGATAATTTTAATATTTTATTAAAATATTATATTTAATATTAAAATTAATTATAATATATCTATGTTTAATACACATATTTTTCACGTGGTCTGGAAACACATAAATACATTTGAATTATCTTAAAGAACAATGGAGCAATTTGTCAAAAATAAGTTAAATTTAACTTATACGAGTCTGATTCATAAATTGAAGAATCAATGTGACTTTTTGCTCAAACAAAATGCACTCATAGTATTGTAATCCAAGTTTTTTTTCAACCTTTTTTTTTTTTTTTTTAACCAAAGATAGAATTCATTGATGAAGAGTAAATTACATTGGAAAGTCATATAACAAAGTTAATATATGATCTTTCAATTTTGATCTAAAATACTAACAAACAACCCAAGATACAAGCAAAAAATAAATCGAAATTAAGCAAATCTAAACATCGATTCCGCATAAAAGGACCGAACAAGAATTTAAGAGTGAAGTTCCGTTGGAGCGGGTTTTCGATTTGTCCTTCCGATTTGACCGGCAAACCGCTTGATCCGTTGAAGCTAAGTATTTCCGATCCTCATCTTCAATGAAGTTCTAAAAAGTTAGAACAATACACATCCAAAAATTTTAGATCTACAAAAAATTGACTATGAAGCTTGAACAATCACTTGAAATTCTTGATAGATCTAAAAACACACCATAAAAACATAAAAACATAAACTTTCAAGCAAAAAAATACTAAAATTCATACCGAAAAAGCTATTAAACAAATAAATTTATTGAAATAAGGCTTAAATTTATAAAAGATTAAACTTTTATGGGCGGAGAGGAGGCGATTTCCGATTGAGATCGGAAAATCACCTCCTCCCACCCTTTAAGAGATGAAGTAGAGAGGAAGTTGTTTAGAGAGAAGAGAGAGGAAAAAAAATGGTACTCAATAATTGAAATTGATCCTTTTTTTCTTTTTCAAGCTTATCCATTTGTTTAAAGAAGTTCAAATTCGATGATTACATGTTCCAAGTTGCAGATATTGGAGCAACAATTAGATTAATCATTAGGGAAGAGTTTTACACACCACCTTGAACCTACCTATATTGCAGTTGTATATATTATGAGTCCCTGTTAGTCACTATCTTAGCATTTCCTAATTATGGCTAACTTCCTTTTCCTTATCAAAAAGACTACCCCCTTCACTATATTTTAATATAATTATCCATTTTTATCACATAATTTAAAAGAATTTTTTTTAATATTATCTTAGCAATAGATATTAATTTATTAGTAAATTCTGAATAAAAATAAAATAAAATTGTTATTGGGCAAGAATTTTGAAGAAAAAATAGACAGTTTTATTAAAAAGGATGGAGTTTTGTTTTCTTTTTTAAAAAACGAAAAACAATGGAGTTGCAGTGCACAGCATGTATCTAAGGATCCACAACCTTTTCATTGAGACCAAAAAATAATTAATTAAAAATGTCTATCATCCATTTTTGATAATGTGAAGTAAACTAAAGAGATAAAAAAAAATCTGTGATCTTTATAATTATAATTTTATTAGGTAGACCCATAAAAAATTTAGTCATTTATATAATAATGAAAATTATTATAATTTTTTTTCAATTGGATGCCTCTCTTTACACTGTTGTAGTTATTATAAATTAAGATATAGAATAACAATAAATGATTAATAATTTGAAAAAATAGAAATTGAAATCAAATAGCACTCTTTGCATGAAAGATTAGTTTAAATTAGACCCTACATACAGGTACAAATTATTCAATTAGACTTGGAAAATCTTTTGTTGATTGTCATTTTCTAAAACTTCTATATTTGGATCATTAATATATGGTATATCACATCAATCTTTCCATTTCTCTCCAAAATTTTGTCCAAAAAACTAAATTAAATAATTAACACAACTTCAAATCAAGATTTTCAGATTCAATATTAGGTGAGCCATCAATTGAGCGTGCAAGAATGTGACCTTCGTTGCACTACACAACATAGAATTCTTCAGCTCTAATTCTGAAAAAATCGATTTTAAGTAGAAAATTTCAATTTCAATTATATTTATATTTTTAATTGATATTTTTTTAATTACTGATGAATCAACAACATATAATAAATACACAATTTTTTAATATATAATATTATAATTTAAATTTTATTATTAGATGAAATACACATAGTGTCTGCAAGATTTTTTTCTTTATTAAGATATAAAATAAATTATTGTATACTTTTTATACATTTTTAATTCGACCAGTTAGGAAATAATCTAATTAGTTTTCTCACAGTATAAAAGTTGTGAAATTAAAGTTTCAAATTAACCCGAATTTGCACACTAATAATTTATCATTTTTATGGTGAATATAAGAAAACGAACTATTCTCAATTGTGTAGCTCACACGTGTTCGTCGAGCCTCTGATAAATCAAAAAGATATAGAATTCCAACCTATTAGAATTCACACTTAATGCAAATATAGTGTTCCATTTTTTAAAGAAAAAATATTGAATCAATCGCAGAAGGCTGAATATGAAGTTAATATGATCTTAAACTCTTGTAGGGAAAGGGATGATTTGTTTGAAAAAGAGAAGCATGAATTATTTAATATCTTATTGGTATCATGCCAAATTAACAAACAACGAGAATAATAAGAAAGGATGGGATATTTTGGGCAATTCTTGAAATCATTATGATCTTATATATGTAATATGTATACACTTAATGTGTGGTTCTCACGCATTCCATAATTAAGCATGCATGTGAACTTCTGATATACTTGATGATAACATTTTCTTTAATCTTCTCTTATAAGGTGCCAAATTATCTTATTTTTCTCTTGAAAATTCTCTCTTTTAGACACATCCTTGAATGTAAGGATGTAGGGTCACGATAAAGTCAGGAACAAAATCAACAAAAACAAATGGCCGATGAATGAAAAAAATATATTGATACCGACCTAATAATATCCGAACTCCAAGCATCGCCTAACGAATGCTATGCTCGCCCAACGGGTCTCCAAATCTCCCATCGCCCATGTCTGTCTCGGGCGGACTCATCCAGGTCTGCCATCTAGGCGACCTCATCCACTCTGTTCCCTGACACCCACTACCCGGGATAATCGGGAACGTGCCTTCACCATTATCAATAATCGTGGGACAAACCCACGATTTACCAGATAACCACCGCCTTAAACTCATTATAAAAGGAAGCCACCGAATGCTGAGAAGGGTAAGCAAAAATCAGACTTAAATACTCTTACATTCATTTACCTACCAAAAAACCCTCTTTGACTTAAGCATCGGAGTGGCTTTCAGGCTGAGCAAGCCTGAGGTCCTTTGAGCTTATATTTGTTACTTGTGCAGGAAAAACAGTACGGGCGACCCTTTAAAGATCGACCTGTATCATTTGGTGCGGTGAGCGTGGAACTTATTAGTTTCGTCGTTCCTTTTAGATACTTTTCAGAATTTGCTTTTTCAAAAATGGATCCCCCACGAGATAATACTCTACCAGCTACCAACAGAGAAGACAGGGAAACAGAACCACCGGCCCTGAATTTGTTTCCCCCAACCAGCGAAGAAGGAGAAACCAGCGACCCCCTGGCGATAAGACAGACGATACCTCCGATAGCCATAGCCCCTGATGAAGAGCCAATCAACAACCAAGCAATGTTCAAGGCCTTCCTAGAAATCACCAGTCTACTCAAAGACATCAAACAGAGTATCTCGTTAAAATCGCCAGAGCAGGGATCAGCGAAATCACCAGTACAAAAGTCAACGTCAACCATGGACAAGGGAAAAGAACCGATGCGAGAGGAAGATGCCCCTGAAAATTCCGCAAGGAAACAAAATGCCCCCATCGTAATTCCAGACGAAGAACGTTGGATGGATGAACGACACACCCTCAAAGGCGGAGAAGAGCATCTGGAGGAAAAAGTCCGCCAAGTCATGAGCAGGCTTGGAATAAGATGTGAAGACGTAGACATCTCTCTTCGAAGTGACTCACCACTCGCAGATTTCATCATCTCTCACGAGTTCCCTACAAAGTTCAGATACCCCCCAAATTTGGAGTCATACGATGGAACAGGCTGTCCCAAGAGCCATATTCACAAATTCCAAGCGGTGATCAATGTTCAGACAAACTTGGATCACGTACTATGCAAGCTTTTTCCTACTACCTTAAAAGGCCTGGCGCAGGAATGGTACCAGAGTTTAAAGCCAGGATCAGTGCTGACGTTCAAACAATTCTCAGGACTTTTCCAGGCTAGATTCGTAGCATGCATCCCTCAAAAGAAGCTATCCACAGATCTGCTGGCCATCATGCAATGGGAAGGAGAGACACTCAGGAAGTATGTAGAAAGGTTCAATAAGGAGGCGATGCAGATAGAAGACCTGAGCCAGGAGATCGCCTACACAGCGTTACTCAATGGAACTACCAACTCCGACCTACGAAAGGAATTGTTGGCTAAATCACCAAAATCATTTACCACACTGATGACCATCGCACATACACAGATCAGAGTGGATGATGGCCAGAGAGAGATAGAGAATCGCCTCGGACGGGTAGAAGAACGAACGTTTGCAGAAAGAAGAAATGGGGACAGATCGCCCATAGGAAAGAGGTTCGGAGAAAAAGGCAACGACCATTTCAGAAATAAAAGGAAAAAAGACGAAGATAGGCGATATACGCCCCTGAACACAACCAGAACCAACGTACTGTTTTGGGTAAAAGACAGCCGAGAGAAGGTCAGATGGCCAAGGAAGATGAACGCTGCATCAGCCAACAAAAGAGACAATAGCAAATACTGTGAATTTCACAGAGACAACGGCCACACCACAGATGAATGCTGGCACCTAAAGGAGGAGATAGAGAAGCTGATAGAAAGGGGATCCCTTTCCCAGTTCGTAAAAAGGGACACCGAAGCCAGAGAGACGGAATCAGAAAGAAAGAAAGAGCGGAAAGAAGAAATCGCCAGAAGACCCAGACCAGAGCCAGCAGGCGTGGTTAACGTAATAATGGGCGGATCGACCGGAGGAGACAGCAATACTACAAGGAAGAAAGCTGCAAGAACAGTCTACTCAGTTAGCCCAGGTGCACCGAATGCTAAGAAATTCAGAAGCGTATCTTTTTCGGAAGTCGATAGTCATGGCTTGTCAGTCCCCCATGAGGACGCCCTAGTTGTCAAGGGGCGACTCAACAATTTCGAGGTATCTCGGATGCTCGTAGACACGGGAAGTTCGGTAAACATGATCACGATGGAGGTGTTCGGCAGAATTGGACTCAAGAAAGAAAATTTGACACATGTCTCTACTCCACTGGTGGGACTAGGAGGCAAATCTGTACAGGTGGAAGGATCACTGGAGATAAACGTCCAACTAGGGGATGGAGAGATCTACAAAGAGATCCGAGCAGAATTCATGGTGGTCAACATGGATTTCGCATACAACGCAATTCTCGGAAGGCCACTCTTGCACGATACGTGCGCATCCATTTGCATGAGGTACCTACTGATGAAAATCCCAACCAGAGAAGGCGATGCCGAAGTCAGAGGATGCCAAAAGTCAGCCAGAGAAGCATACTTTACAGCTCTCAGGAAAGTACATATAACCTTGCCAGTACTAACAATGGAACCTCCAGAGAAGAAGGAAAGGGCGGAGCATTATGGGCGAACTGAGAAAATCGAATTATCCCCAGGAAAGGAGATAGAAGTGGGAGATGAGCTAGAAGAAGAAATCAAACGATCTCTGACCGAAAACCTCAGATCGCTTGGAGACTCCTTTGCCTGGACAACAGACGAATTGATCGGAGTAGACCCGGACGTCATATGTCATCGGTTAAACATAGCGACCGACGCGAAGGCAGTGATACAAAAGAAGAGAAGGCACTCGCCCGAAAAACAACTCGCCATCGCAGAAGAGGTCGCCCGGTTAAAAGCAGCAAACGTGATCAAAGACGCCTATTACCCCAAGTGGGTAGCGAATGTGGTGATGGTAAAAAAGTCCAATGGCACTTACCGAATGTGCGTGGACTTCACAGATCTGAATAAAGCATGTCCCAAAGATAGTTTCCCACTTCCACACATTGATCAGTTAGTAGACTCCACAGCAGGTCACGCCCTCTATACATTCCTAGATGCCAAGGCGGGATATCACCAGATACCCATGGCACCTGAAGATCAGGAGAAGACGGCCTTCATAACGGACCAGGGATTATTTTGTTACAAGATGATGCCCTTCGGTCTGAAGAACGCAGGAGCCACATATCAGCGGCTGGTGAACTCAATATTCAGAGATCAGATAGGAAAACACATGGAAGTTTATGTGGATGACATGATTATCAAGAGCATCCGGGCTGAAGACCACCCAACAGATGTGAAGATAGTCCTGGAGACGCTAAAGAGATACCAGCTAAAACTCAATCCGGAAAAGTGCGTATTCGGAGTACCGGCAGGCAAGTTCTTGGGATACATGGTCTCTCAGAGGGGTATCGAGGCTAACCCAGATAAAATCGAAGCGGTCTTAAAAATGACACCGCCACGGAGCATACATGACGTCCAGAAGCTCAACGGCCGGATCACGGCTCTAGGTCGGTTCATGTCCTGCTCGGCAAAACGATGCCTGCCTTTCTTCAAAACCCTGAAACAGATCAAGAACTTCACATGGACCGCGGAATGCCAGCAGGCGTTTGAAGAGTTGAAAAGCTTCCTATCCTCGCCCCCACTGTTGGCGAGACCGGATCCGGGCGACGTGTTATATTTATACATCTCTTGCTCTGACGAAACAATAGCAGGAGTATTGGGGTCGGAAAAAGGAGGCGAACAATACCCGATCTACTACATTAGCAAAGTACTCAGAGATGCGGAGCTGAGATACCCGAAGTTGGAGAAGCTGGCGCTGTGCGTATACACCGCCACCATCAAGCTCCGACATTACTTCGAAGGGCACCAAGTCATTGTACGGACCGACCAACCATTACGAAAAATCCTCCAGAAGGCAGAGACAAGTGGACGCATAGCAGAATGGGCCGTCAAAATAGGAAGTCTGGGCGTTATCTATGAAGCTCGGAAAGCACTGAAAGCTCAAGCACTAGCCGACTTCTTCGCTGAATTAACATTCAAAGAACCCATGGAGGACAAAACGACTCCCTGGGAGATGCACGTCGATGGAGCAGTTTGCGGAGAAGGAGCAGGCATCGGAGTCGTGCTCAAAGGACCAGGAAGAATCCAAATGGAATACTCAGCAAGACTCGAGTTTCCAGCTTCCAACAATGTTGCGGAATATGAGGCGCTGATAACAGGGTTGCAATTATGCGAAGAGCTCAACATCTCCGAAGTCCAGATCTACAGTGATTCACAACTGGTTGTGAACCAAGTCTCGGGGAACTTCGAAGTAAAAGAAGCTACGTTGAAGAAGTACGCCAAGCAGGCCAAAACCTTCTTTGCCGATAATGGGCGATCCTGGTCGCTACAGCAAATACCCAGAGCAATGAATGGAAGATCAGACGAATTGGCAAAGTGGGCAGCAACAAAGAATTACGACTCAATGAGAAACATTCCTCATGAAATCAAACGACAGCCTAGCTTTCAAGAAGAAATTGAGGAAGGCGAAGTACTGATTGTAGAAGGGGAAGAAACCTGGATGTCCCCCCTCACAGCATACCTGGCTAATGGAATACTCCCCGAGGATAAGAAGGAAGCCAAAAGGATAGTGATACTCTCATCAAAGTTCGGAATATACAACGGCCAGCTGTACAAACGGTCATTCACCCATCCCTGGCTAAGATGTGTGAACAAAGAAGAAGGAGAGTACATCATGAAAGAATTACATGAGGGGACCTGCGGAGCACATGACGGAGCATCAACACTGGTCAGGAAAGCACTGCTACAAGGCTATTATTGGCCCACGATGAAAGAACAAGCTACAACGCTGGTAAGGGGATGCTGGCCTTGCCAGCAACATGCCTTGGTACCAAGAAAGCAAGCTTCAGAAATGAAACCCATCGGCAGTGCATGGCCGTTCGCCCAGTGGGGTATGGACATCCTGGGACCTCTCCCTTTGGCCACAGGACAACGGAAGTTCCTGGTAGTGGAAATCGACCATTTCACCAAGTGGATAGAGGCAGAACCACTGGAAAAAATCACCCAACAACGCATAACTAACTTTTTCTTTAGATCTATCTTGTGCAGGTTTGGAATACCGAAGGTGCTGATCACAGACAACGGAAAGCAGTTCGACTCAGCAAAGTTTAGAAAGTTTTGTGCCGAGTATCAGATCGACCTAAGGTTCACTTCGGTTTACCATCCACAATCGAATGGGCAAACCGAAGTGGCCAACAGAATCCTACTGGCCGGACTAAAAAGAAGACTAGACGAGTGCAAAGGAAGATGGGTAGAAGAACTCTACAGCGTCCTATGGAACTACCGTACCACCCCTAGAGAATCAACGGGCGAAACTCCATTCGCCCTAGCCTATGGAACGGAGGCTGTAATTCCTGTAGAGATCGGCGCACCCACACCAAGGACAGAAGACAACCAGCTAAACCTAGAAGAAAACGAAGAAGAGCTCAGGAACAATCTGGATCTCCTGGTTGAAAAAATCAACAAATCAGACATCAGAATGGAAGCCTACAGACAAAAGATGGCCAAACATTTCAACAGCCATGTAAAGAAAAGAAAATTCAAACTAGGCGACCTAGTCATGCGAAAAACCGAAGTCAAAAAAGGAGAAGCAGGAAGTGGAAAACTGCAGCCAAACTGGGAAGGACCTTACACCATCAGCGAGGTCATTAAAGAAGGAACATTTAAACTCACCAACTTCATGGGAAGAATCATACCAAGGACATGGAACGCCAACAACTTGAGGAAAATTTAGTGACAATGGATCACCATCCGACATGATTAGTTATTCCTTAAGAATCAACATGATTAGTCAAGCGATGTTTAGTTTCAATATTGTATTTCAATTCCTCCAAGTGATGTTTAATCACAGCATTGTGTTTCAATTTCTACAAGTGATATTTCATCACATTATTGTATTTGAATTTATGCAAGTATTTTAATTTACCCTTGCTCGGACAAGGAATTTCCAAAGATATCGTCTCTTTACCATAGTTACTGATTACTTAAAATATTTCCAAAGAGGAGAACTGACGAGTTCATTCCCAAAAAAGGAAAATACACAGTCAAAATATATATCGCCTAAAATAAAGAGAACAAAAATAAAGAAGGCAAAAAAGATATATATTTAAAAGAGGGCAAATGCCCCACAAAAATTACAAAGGAAAGTAAAATTCCTAACAAAAGAAAAGATACAAATGTACAAAGTACATAACCAAAAAAAAAAAAAAAAAAGAGGGAAAATTCTTCCTATACAAAAACTAAAAAGAGGAATCTAAAGCTTGATGATCTCTGGCTCAACCTTCTCCGGGGCAGCCTCTTTGTTCCCCTCCAAAATATTTGGGACAGATAGCCCCTCCTGCGAATTCCGCCTGGCTGAAGAAGAAGCATCGACATGAATGTTGCCAGAACGGGTGGGAGAAGGGACATCGGCAAGACTAAGAGGATCGGACCCTGGAAGGATAGACTCCAGATCAGAAGGCCGATCCAACAAGTCCAGAGCAGCAAAAGGCCGCTCCGAAGATATAAGCAAGCCGAAGTCCTTCTCCTCAGGACTACCTCCCAAACCGGGAACAAGAGGCTTCTCGCCAGCCTTGGCAGGTTCCTGGACCCCTTGGGCAGACTGTTCGGCAACCTCAGCAGCACCTCCACCATTTTCAGACTTGATGGAGACAAACAAGTCCTGGGGAGAATCTGGCTCACTCTCACTGTTAACCCCCTCGGGAAAGCCATATAAGAATTCAACGTCCCCATCAGGATGACGCTCCAAGTAGGTACCCACGATGGCTTCAGTGAAGTCAGTCAGATCATTGGCTAGCTGGGCGGTGTTACGGCGACGCCTCTCCTTCTCACGAATCAGCCTGCCCCGCTTCAAATAAAGCCTCTTCTCAGCAACTGAGACTTTATCGTTAAGGGCCGTGACGGTGGTGTCGAACTCCTTCTTGAGATCGTCATAATCAGTGCTTTTCAACACCACCTCTGCCGCCAGATTTTTATTTTCCTTCTTAAGGCGGGCGACCTCCTCAGACAGCACACGCTGCTGCTTCACAGCACTCTCCCTCTCTCTGGATAATCTATCCACATCAGCACGAAGAGAGTCCAGCTTCTGAGTGCACCCGCCATGTTCGCTGCGAAGGGAGTCATACTTTCCCTTCAGCAGCTTGTACTCCGTCTTTAACTTCACCTGCATCTCATCGTCGTTAAGACGGTTGGAGCGGTATTGACGGATGGCATAGGCAACCTAAACATAAAATAAAACTGAGTTAGAAAATAACCATAACAGGAAGAAAAAGGCAAAATGATCAAGTTAGAAAATAATCACCTTTGCCAGGTTGGAAAAACAATCGTCCATCAGTACGTTGTCCGGCCTCTTCAAATAATAGTCAACGTCCGAAGGGCAGCAGGAACCCCGGAAGATGTCGTGGGCAACGGCAGGACAACGCACCGTAGCATCAGCCCCATACTTTTGAAGGAGCAGGTCGACCTGAGTCACCATCACATCCCTCTTAGGCCTTTTCATAGAGGGTCCCTCCCCCTCAGTATCTTCGCCCCCTGAAGAAGGAGCTCGCCTTTTGCTGCCGGTCGAAGCAGCCGGGGCAGCTTGGGGAGCAGAAGGAAGGGATCTGGCATGCTTCTCCTTCGCAGGAACCTCCATCTTATCCTTCCCCTTACCGGTGTAAGAGGGAACAGCAGGAGGAGGAGGGCTGGTGACAGGTTCCTTTATCTTGAAGCCTGGCAGCACCACCCTAGGAGTAGGGGCAGATTCATCACCCTTCTGAGAAGAAGGGGGTTTGCTTCCAGTCGTAGAAGGAACATCGCCTCCTTTCTTGGCAGGCGCCTTCTTAGCCTCAGAAGTCGGCTTGGGAGCAGCTTGAGGAAGGGCCTCCCTCTCTCGAGCCTCCCGGCGAGCTCTCCTATCCTCCATGACCTTCTGCTGAAGCTCCTTGAAGTTCGGCACTGAAAAGTCAAAGTAAACAAAATTCAGAAAACGCCTCACAAAAATTAAAAGGGAATGAAAGCTTCATGGCACAAACAAGGTACCAGAAGGACTAAGAGGCATAGAAGAAATATTAAGAGGGGAAGAAAGAAGTGGTTCGCCCATGTCAGGGAACTCGTCTCCATTATCAGGCGATGTCTCCCTCTTATCCTCACTCTTCTTCCTCTTCCCCCTTTTTTCACCCTGCACTCTCTTGTTTCTCTTGGAGGCAACACTTTGGTCCCAGCCAAAGTAGGAATCTATCAGATTCACTACGTGCACCTTAGCGCCACCTCGAAGCAGACGCAGCGTCTCTTGATCAGCCTCGCTCAGGTTCGCCTTTTCCAATTTTAGGGGCCCCTCCACAAAAACATTCGGAATGGAACCCCAACCCCCTTCCTTCTTGGCGATAACAAAGGAACCTTTCCACCGCTTTAAAGAATTGGGAAGACCAGTGAAGGGAGACCTTCCGGGTTGCAAGTAGAAGAACTCATCGCTTTTCTTCCTCCCCAAAGAATAGATCGCCCTAACAATCTCGTAGCCCACCTGTCTCTTCAGTTGGAGTCCACGAATAAAAACTCCGGTCAGGTGGCGGTGGGCGTTAGGATGGAGTTGACCTAAGGGGATCTTAAAATTATCAAACACTTCTTGGGTGAAGAGATCGAGTGGTAGCCTTAAACCCGCCTCAAAATCTTCGACAAAAAGCAACTGTTCATCACCCTCTAAGACCTGGCTAACAGCCGAACCCTCAGATGGAATCCGAAGGCCAATGAAGGAAGGAATTTCGTACCTCGCCCTAATCCACACAAGGGCTTCTTGACCCAGACTGATGGTCCACTCAGACAAGGGCTTTTTATTACTAGAAGATGTCCCAGAAGACCCTTTACGTCTCTTAAAAATAAAATCCTCCTCATCTCCTTCGTCATCACCCAGTCCACCATCTCCGACCTCATCTTCACCAGCATCCTCAAGGGGAGCCTCGCCCTCTGGCTCTCTGTCATCAACACCCTCCTCACTGTCAGGGATCACCTTCTGAGACAACCCTTCCTCGTCAGAGGACAACTCAACGAGGGTAGCAAGAGGAACAGGGTAGGTTGGGTCACTGGCAGAACTCTCAGAGGAAGAGGAAGAAGAAGGGGAAGACACAGAAACCCTTAATGTAGACATCCTAAAAATATACTATCTGAAAGCAAACAAGAAGAAGGAAGCACGAAGAGCAACAAAAATAGCTAAGCCACTTACTGATTGAGAGAGAAAGTCTGGTGCTATGAAACTCGAAGAAAGCCTGATTGGAGAAATAAATCAACAGAAGTAGAGAGTCAGATAGAAAAATCAAGAGTAAAAGATTTTAAATAAAAGAACAAGTACCTCTTTTATACGCCAAGATAATACACTCGAATGCCTGACAGCAGGAAACTCCTCGAAATAATCAATGGAAAACCAAAAGTCGCGTTCTTTTATAGTCAAAAAACGCTTCAGATTCGTAACCGTTGAAGGAAACGTTTGAAATTCAAATTGTTTCGAAAATTTCGGAAATTCGAATTTTGAAAATTGGCGCTTCAAGTCTTTGACTTAGCAAGATTATAAGGGGGGGACATCTGATACCGACCTAATAATATCCGAACTCCAAGCATCGCCTAACGAATGCTATGCTCGCCCAACGGGTCTCCAAATCTCCCATCGCCCATGTCTGTCTCGGGCGGACTCATCCAGGTCTGCCATCTAGGCGACCTCATCCACTCTGTTCCCTGACACCCACTACCCGGGATAATCGGGAACGTGCCTTCACCATTATTAATAATCGTGGGACAAACCCACGATTTATCAGATAACCACCGCCTTAAACTCATTATAAAAGGAAGCCACCGAATGCTGAGAAGGGTAAGCAAAAATCAGACTTAAATACTCTTACATTCATTTACCTACCAAAAAACCCTCTTTGACTTAAGCATCGGAGTGGCTTTCAGGCTGAGCAAGCCTGAGGTCCTTTGAGCTTATATTTGTTACTTGTGCAGGAAAAACAGTACGGGCGACCCTTTAAAGATCGACCTGTATCATATATTAGAATAAAATAATTAAAAAGAATCAACAATGAGAATATTAAAAACAATTAATAATAGCGACTAGAAAAATTGTCATTCATAATTAACTTCATATGAAAATTTCAAGGGGGTGTAAAAATATGAAATGACATTCATTTTATTATGGTGAATAAAATGCAAGATTTAAGGTAGTTAGGAAAATAGATAGAGAAAATACACTATTTTTATTTTGTTTTTAATTTTATATTATTTTTAAATATATTTACCGGTCGTATTTTTTTAATAAAAATATATTTTTTTTAATTTTAAAAATATTTTTTTTACTCTTTAATGATTTATATTTTGTATGGTGTTGTTTTTTTGTCTTTTGTCGTGTTTTAGTGTAACTATTGCGTTTTTATAGTGATTTATAGTTTGTTTTTAGAGTAATTATAGTGTTTTTATAATATATTTATAGTGTATATATTGTGTATTTATAGTGTCTCTGTATTGTTTTTATACTGTATACTATAAAACCATTGCAAATACACCATAGATATCCTATAAAAACATAGATACACTAAAAATATACTATAACGTAAATATACCGTAAAAACACTGTAAATACTCCATAAATCATTTCGTTGCTTACAAAATCGGTAACATCAAAATAAAAGAACAAATCTATGAATAAGAGAAAAATAAAATAAATATATGAAAAATAGAAGAATTTTAAAAATAAAAAAATAATAGATATATAATAATCTATTTACAGAAGATTTAAATTATCACAAAAAAATTTAAAAAACTATAAAAAATCTAAAAACAATATCGAGAAATCCATCGGAAGAAACGCAGTGAGGAAAAAATCAATGGAAGGATCTCTCTCATTTTCTGTACAGGTAGCCCTTCCAATTATTTTTCTTTATTTTGAAAACTCCTTCAAGTTTTGATTTATATATCTAATCAACCCCTTTAAAATGTAATCCTAGTTCCTCCCCTGTCTGACTAATGAGTTTTTTTTTTTCTCTCGTCAATATCATTGTGTTGCTTCAGTTGCATGCGATGCGAGGTCAACAAGCTAGGGAGAGACTCTTTTCCCATTATTGACAAGTTCATGGGTAAAGCAGGAGCAAGTCAGTACTTCATATATATATCCTTTGTTAAAAAAATAATTGCAGTCTTGTTAATATAGCAATTGACTAATATCAAAGAGTTTAGAGAAAATTACGGAATTATTACAAACACGCGGACTAATTTCTCAAATAGCCATTTCCTCAAATCTTTACATTTCATGGCCATTCCTGTTTACATTTAATAACCTATCCAATAAAAAAGAGACAGTTGGCGTGCTAATCTTATGATAAACCTGACGCATCAGATGCGTCAGTGAGTCAGACACGTCAGGTTTGACAGTTGTTAAAAATAACCCAGCTGATATTTTATAAATATTTAACGTGAAGATATAAACATGAGAGAGCAGTTGAGGTAGTGGCATGAATCCTTCTTATGTTGGAAGAGCATCCAAGTTCGATTCTCAATGTGCCCATTTTATTTTTTTATTTTTTAACAATACATATATTGCTATCTTTTTTTTTTATTTCAAAACACTAATTATACCTTATTTTTCAAGTCAAACAATAATAATACATAATTTTTACTTTATACAAAATATAGCTAAAAAATATATTACATACTATAAATACATTTTAAATATACATATGATTTTATAGTTTAACGAGTTAGAAATATATTTCAGATATATATTAAAAACAATTCATATATATTATTTTATAAATATATATTAATTTATGAGACGTGATTGATACATTTTTATAGATGTATTTGATTAATACATCATTGATATTTAATTTATATATGAAGGATACGATTTGTTTCAATATATAATATATGGTAGATACGTCTTTAATACGTATTTGAGATGTTATTAAATAATATTTTTAAATATATACATTTTTTATATTTTAATTGTACTAAATACTCTTTTAATATATATAACATGATATGTACATTAGTGATACATAATTTATACATTTTTAGAAAATTTCAATTCATATACATTATCTTGTAAATTTACATTAATTTATGAGACGCGGTTGATATATTTTCTAAACGTATTTTCTTAATACAGCATTGATACATAACATATACATTAGAGATACATAGCTTATACATTTTAGATCATGTTATGCATATTATATTTGATATGAGATACATTATAAATACATAATTAATAAAATATTAATTTATGAGATGTGATTGATATATTTGTCTTAACGTATTTGATTAATACAATATTGATACATAATTTATATATGATAAATACATCTTTTTTAATACATAATATATGATAGATATATTTTTTGATACATGTCTGATATGTTTTAAAAATATTTTTGAGTATATATATTTTATATGTAATTCGTGATAAATATCTTTTTTAATATATATATATATATAACATGATTTGTACATTGGTTATATATAATTTATACATTTTTAAAGCATTTCAATTCATATACATTATTTTATAAATATATAAATATATTATGAGACACGATTGATATATATATATATATATATTCTAAACATGTTTGATAAATATATCATTGATACATAATTTATACATAATGGATACATCTTTTTCAATACATAGTATATGATATATACATCTTCGATACATGTCTGAGATGTTTTTAAAATATTTTTGAATATTTACATTTTTATATGTAATTTGTGGTAAATATTTAATTAATGTATATTACATGATATATACATTAGTGATACATTCTTTATACATTTTTAGAGAATTCAATCCATATACATTATCTTAAAAATATACATTAATTTATGAGACGTGATTGATTTATTTTTTAAACGTATTTGATATATACATCATTGATACATAATTTATATATGATAGATACATCCTTTTCAATACATAATATATGATAAACACGTCTTCAATACGTGTCTGAGATGTTTTTAAAATATTTTTTAAATAAACACATTTTTATATGTAATTTGTGATAAATATCTTTTAATATATACTATATGATATGTGCATTAGTAATGCATAATTTATACATTTTTAAAGCATGTTACGCATATTGTTTTTGATATAAGATACGCTGCAAATACATTGTGTGTACACATAATATACTTCTTACTACGTTAGAGTTATATATGAATATATATTAAAAATAATTCATACATATTATTTTTTAAATATATATCAGCTTATGAGACGTGAACGAGACATTTATAAAATGTATTTGATTGATAAATCAGTTATATATAATTTATACATGATAAAAATATTTTTTAATATATGATATGCATTAATATTTTATTTATACATAATCTATAATTTAAATTGTTATATATACACATAAGATACACACACATATACGTAATATAAGGATTTTATTTATTTATTTAAAAAATAAAAAAATTATTAATTTAATAGAAATTAAATTTAATGAAAATAATAATTATTTTATTTATTAATAATTATTTGTATTTAATTGGTCAATTAATATAAATTTTAATTGTTTTTAATAGTTATTGTAATGATAAATAAAAATAAATAGATGAAAACATATATACAAAAAAAGGTAACAGTGGGGGATAAAAGGGATGACACGCAACAGGGACTGACACGCGCGTCAGCTTTTGTCCCTCCCAAGATGGTGTTTTTCAGTTTGCTGAGGTGTTTCTTTTTAATTGGATGGTTAGTAAATGTAAAGTCTTGGTGTTTTTGGCTAGAAATGTAAAAATTTCCGGTTTTGGCCATTTGAGAAAATTTTCTCTATTTTAGAATATTTTTGTTTTTTTCCCAAGAGTTTAATGGTTTAAAAGGTCTACATTTTTGTAATTTATAATTTTAAGCTAATTTTAAAATGTTAACAGATTAGTGTAATTTCACAAATAAATAATTTATTTGATAGTGTTTTTGGTGATAAATTTTAAGAGATGATGCATTCAAAATTTCATTTTATTCCGTAGTTTTACATATATAACTTCTTAAGTCAAAATTTTAATATATCATATCAGGTATCAATTATATAAATTTAAAACTAAATTAGAATTATTATCAACTTTAAAAATTAAAATAAAATTATCAAAATTAAAAGTTTTAATTAGATTGACAAGTAAAATCGGTAAGATTTTAATTTTTGTACTCATCAAGTTTTTTTTTAAAAAAAGGCTTAATCTCATAAAAATCTCGACATTTTAACCCCTTTTCAATTTCGAATTGACGTTGTAAAATCGTCAATTGTATCCAAATTCACACCTTTAAATTTCAATTGTACCCAATTTTATAAGTTAGATCTTTTTCATTTGAAAAAATAATAATAAAAAACACCCCTATAGATAACTTATTTGAACACTTTCCATTGAAAATTCAAAAAGAATGATTTTTTTTAACATTTTTAATGAAAAAAGTTCAATTTAATATTTGTGGGTACAATTGAAATTGAAAGACGTGGATTTTAGTACAAATGGTGATTTTATAACATCGGAATCAAATTGAAAAGAGGCTAAAAGGTCAAGATTTTCGGGACATTAAGCTTTAAAAAACAATTCATACTACTGAATACTAAAATATTTAATGATCAGATAAATTAACGTTTATCGGGAATTTCAATCACATTCATACTCTTCAATTATAGCAATTTTAGCCAATTGAAATAAAATAAATCCAAACGTTTACTGTTAAATCAAACATATCAAACTAAATTTTAATTGATAAAATTAAAAAACAAATGGACAGAATTGAGATTCTCACTAAATTTTGGGATTTATTTAGTCAATAAGCCTTACTAAAATAAGTGAATTTTGCAATAGTTTGTGCCGACTAGTGCATGCAATTAAGTTATAATAATAATATGTGGGAGTTTGATATTTGATGCAACTCTTGCTTGTGATGATGGTTAATCAATGTCGCGGTTTCTAGCAATCTTGACAAAAACAGAACAACGGGCGTTTGCTATGCTATGTGAACATAGTATATGTCATAATGTTCTTTGTGTCTAGTGGAAATATATTATTCTTATTAAATTAAATATGATTCAATCATGCAATTAATATAAAATTAACGGACATTAGTCTTAATTAGAAAAGTCTTTAAGTTACTTATGTAATCGATTAGATAAGGCAGAAACTGAAAGTAATTATAAAATTTTATGTAACATGTACGCAACATTTAATTATATTAAATATTTAATGCACCAAGTACATATCTAAAGTACAAAAATATTGCTTTGATTTTTAGGCTATATCAACTGAATTATTGAGGAGACAGATGGCTTCTTGTAACATTTCTATGGTTGCTTTTGTCTCTTGGAACTTACCGAAGTTATGGAATTCGACTTTTTTATGTCACGTAAATTATATATCTAATTGTATAAAAATAAGCAATAATGTTATAATATACCAAAGGGTTAAATTACATATAAAATCACCACCTTTACACGAATTTTCAAAAATAACACGACCTTTAAAACGTGTCAATTCAGGGCATCACCTTTCATTTCTTTTCAAAAACAACATGGACACGTTTTTTGATAAAATTTTGCTGACTTGGACACCCGATGAGAGTGCCACGTGTCACGCCACGTCAGTAAAAATGCCACTAAAAATGTGCCCATGTTATTTTTGAAAAGAAATGAAAGGTGGTGCCCTGAATTGACACGTTTTAAAGGTCGTGTTATTTTTGCAATTTCGTGTAAAGGTGGTGATTTTATATGTAATTAACCCTATACCAAAAGTATTTTAATTTTTTGATATTTTTATTTACGGTCCAAAATTTTAAAGTCGTTCATTTTAATCTCTTTCTTAATTTTTGATTTTTAGCCATTGGTTCAAATTATGGTGGAAAAAAAAAACTATGCCCTTACTATTTAGATTGTTCCAACTTTTTATATATCATTAAAAAAAATTAACATAAGGAGAAATTTTGATTTTTTTTCAGTTTCAATTTAAACAACAAATAGCTACAATATATGAAACTGAAAATTGAAAATAAGTCAAAAGTTTTTTTTCTCAAAGAAATAAGTTAAAAGTTACTATTTAAAAAAATTTAGACCATAAACCAAAAAGGTAAAAAAATGAGATATTTTTCAATGATAAAATTATAATATATCAAAATTAATGTTTTAATTGTTTAAACTATTACATCAATATTATTAAAATAATATATAGAAGTAAATATAATTTATATAATATTTCTCATACTATACAGCGCTGCTTTGAAATGAAACAAGGTAAATTTATTGATGAAGAGAATATTTTGATTTTTTTATATAATTTTAAATCCTATTGAAAATTAAAAAAGAAATATAAAATTTTAGTTTAAAGTAAGGGCCCAAATGGTAACTTTAGCCTTAATTGTAATAAGAAGTAAGGATAATTAATGCTTACCTCATAATGTTCCATGATATTTTAAAATCAATTATGTTCTTTCTGATGGCGAAATTCACTAGTATCCCCTTATATCAATTAAATAGTCTATTTTTTTTCAAAATTAAAATTTAATTTAACCATAAATTTATTTTTCTTTAAAAAAACATAAAATAATCCTAATTAAATTTATTTTATCTTATTTATGATGATTTGATAAACAATAAAAATTTATGTAATTATTATAAAATATGTTTAATAAAATTCAAAATTAAATTCAATTAGATAAAATGTGTTTTGTTTTGTTTCGTTTCGATTTATAAATTTTATAGTATAATATGTTTTTGATATGACTTTATCTTCAATCAATACAATTTTTAAATTTTAAACTAAATAAAATATATCAAATTTTAACTTTTGTAATGACCTAAATTATATTAATCAATATTTAATGTTTTTAAATTTATTTTGATTTTTTTACTTTTAATCATATTCTGATGAATTAAACTATTTATAAAAATATTATGGCTTGATAAATAATTTTACAATTTTGTTTAAAACAAAAATAAATTTATAGGTCAAATTGAATTTTATTTTTGACAATCTCTCTAACTAAGCAAAATAATAACATTAATTAAATAAATAAAATAAAAATAGTACTGGAAGATTTAATGATTAATTGGATAATTTAATTAGATATCAGAATATAAACAATTGACTTTTTAAATGTAAGAAGATTTAATGATTATAATAAATCTAGTATTATCCCAAAGATCTAATGGTAAATAAATTATATTGACTTAATGGTTATTATAGAGTATGTAGACAGTTCGTTGAATTTGCATTAATTACTAATTAGTAGGTTGGATTAGTAAAATCAGAGGCTACTTTAAACTGATTAGATGTAAAATGGGCGCATATAATATTCAAAGTTGAAGGGTTGAAGGTAGTTCTTGCCTTCTTGGCTATTATGATGCCGATATAAAGTGTTATAGCACTATTGTGGCCTGTGGGACGTGCCACCTTGTTTCTTTTATAGCTGCTCTTGGTCATATGAATTTTTAGTTGGAGATTTATGATTACAAAATCATGTATCAATTTTTACATAATACAAAAAGGCGGTTGAAAAATATGAAATGAACCTACAAACTTAATAGAATATTTCATAATATTTATATCAATTGAAGTATAATTTATTTCTTCATTAATTTTATAATGAAATAATCCATTTTAAAATTCCTAAATTATACAATATTATATGGTCCTTAAACTAATTTTTTTCTTTTCTGGTTCTTTAATTTAACAAAAACGCACTTTTAAGTCCCTAAGCGACGGAAATAACTCAATTTATTGAGTATAATAGAAACAGCGTCGTTTTTACAATTCAAAAACTTAAAAATACGCTTTCGCCTAAGTTGAAGGACCAGAAAAAAATTTAATTTAAGGACCGGATAAATAAAAACGGTATAATTTAAAAATCTGGAAATGGGTTAATCTTTTTATAATTTCATTATTAGTTTAAATTTATGTAAAAATAAGAGTTTTAAATTTATATAATCATATGTATAATATATACTAGTATTTATTTTTTTTAACTTTTTCAAATCAAAAAATTAATTCAGAAATTAAACAAATAAGTAGAAGCTAATTTAGTTTAAAACTTTATTTATTGTGACTGTTGAAATTGTAACAACTCTTAAATTTAAAGGCAGAACTAGATATTTTATAATGAAGGCAAATAATTTACTTTTATTGTATAGAATAGAATGAGAGAGCTTATAATTTATTTTTAAAGGAGTCACCAATTCAAATTATATGATATGAAATGTTATTTTATATTTTGAATTTGAATCGTTGCTCCCGCATAATTGTACATAATTCCGCTCAGATTGAATCATATTAATTGAAGGGTTACGAGATCACATAGATCAAGTTTTCTTTGTGATGGTTTGAGCGTTCATGTTGTTAATTTAATAATTTTGACGACGCCACAACCTCATCTGTCATGAATTTTTTGAAAAATTTGTCTTTTTAAGTTTATAAGACGATCTACGATTAAAAATATTATATATTAATATATGTGTTTAGTTTAAGAAGGTCATTGTAATATCTTTGGGACTTACACTTGTCTGCTTTTGTTCCGAGCTAACATGATGCCTTCGGATTTCCATGTCGCTTAAAATAATCTGGTAATTAAATTTATATTTACATGGACAGGGAAATTTTACCCCGATATTTAATAAGACTTAATAATTTACACACAACCTATTTTGTCTTACAGTGGAGTGTATCTTAGAAGAGCAGGAAAGAATTGGTTTACATCATTATCCGTTATTTTAACTTTAACCAGCCGGTTTCTTCACAAACCTGGAACTGTCACGAACCTTAATCATAATTTTAAAAAAGTTGAACAAAGAAAGTGAATGAGAAATGGTGTGTGTAAGTACGCATATGGCACACATTGTATCAAGGTGGCAACACGATGCTCATTTCCTACCAAACCCTAAATATCTATTTCATTTTTTTTTTCTTTTTCTTTGGGTTCCTTTTATGATAATGAAAAAGATTTGCGTTCCACCAACTCCACAGCTCTTCTTATCCATTATACTATAACTTTTCCCTTATCCATTTCAAGGGAGTGGGGTTAATTTTAGTTCGACATAATTTATTTGTATAAAGATATTTATTCAGAAATTTATTATCATAATTATAATTATAACAATAACAATTACAAAATTTATAATTTAATTTTTAAAATTAATAATTAAATTTAGGTAATAATTTATTTTTCTATCAATATTAAAATAATAATTTGTTTATTATATTACTAAAATAATTAAAACAAACAAGATATTATTATTTATTTGACAAAAAAAATAAAAATATCTATATTTTATGGAATTTTGTTTGTTAAGCAACCTAATTTTTTATTAATCAACAAAACTATACAGCTTATTATGAGCATCTCCAATGGTTCTCTTTATTATAAAGAGTATAGTTTTAAAAATAATGAGCATCTTTTATATAAAAAGTAAAATTTTAAATTTTAATCCAATGAACTCTTTAAAATATAATAACATTTTATTGTATTTTTTAATGTAAATTGATTTATTTAATTATTATATTTATTTTCTTTTGCTACAATCTTTTTTTATATATTTTATGCTAAAGAAAAAATAAAAAATATATTTTTAAAAAATAAAAAGATAATACATGTGTTTTAAATTTGAAATTATATTAAAAAAATAAGAAATATTGTCTCTTCACATGTAGAGAGTCAAACTCGCTCTCTATTTAAAATTTGTATATAGAGAGTTCATTGAACTTCTATATTTTAATGTTAAGCTCTTTAAAATAAAGACTTAAACTCTTTAAAGAGTTTATTATAAATGCTCTACCGAGCTATAAATCTAATGCACGATAGAGATAGTTTTGCTAATTTCATGCCAGTAATCGAACATTATACTTTTTGATGCCCTTAAAACAGTGGTAGAACCACTCACGGCGGGTCTGTACTCCTATCCTGGTCGACGTGATTTTTTTTAATTTTATATTTTGTTATGGTCTGTATGAAGAAATTGTCGATTAGACTTTTTTTCTTACAATTCGCGTTCTTCATTGAATTTTCTAGCTACGCTACTACTGTAGATATTAGTTACCGCTTCTCTACAAACTCATTGGCTGTTATTTTTCTTTGTAGTGGACCTAAACAAACGAAAAAAAAAATATCTGATCAGGTTAACTTGATTTGCAAAATTAGCTAGGCAGCACAGGTCAGGTTGCAAGTTGCAGCATCTTCCAACTTGGAATATGCGTAGAAATGTGAAAGTTGCCCAACTCTTTGCTATCTACTCATCGTTTATCATTCTTACATCCTTAATTACCACTTCTAATTAACCTAATTTCAATTTTTTATTCACAACTTGGGCTGTTCTAATTTGAACAGACCAATATGATTCTTTAAAGCTATACCAAGGAATGCGTAAAAACATGTACTATATATTTCAATTCATATTTTACAACTTAATTTATGAATAAACAAACTGCACGTTTTTCATTTTGTGGTCCGGTAACATAATGTGAAAGGAAGATTTGAGCTATGGCATATCCATTTGAGAAACTGAGTTGAGTTGAGTAATTTTATACGTATTTTAAAAAATATTTTGAATCACTACCTAATAAAAGTATATAATAACAACTTATTTGTAAAAATGTAGAACATAGGGTGGTAGTCTGGTAGATGTACTTACTTTTCATGTTCAAAATGTGCAACTTTATCTACAGGAGAATTTTATTTTTGTGCACTAAAAAGAGCAATAGAGAACTCCAAAATCAAGGGTATGCTACAACAATTAATGGCACCACCTAAGAAACTTCTACACCACTTTTGTGTGTCATAACTTCCTTTCTCTAGATTATTTCACAGGTGAAATTATTTAAGAATTTTTAGGCTCTTTCAGTTTTGATTGATTATTAATATTACACACCATATATATGTGTATCGGTAAAGCCGTGCTTAAGTGGTTAGGCACTCCAATACATTTTTGAAATTTCGGTTCGAGTCTCAGCAGAATCAATAATTTTTGGCAATTTTAAAATCTACTAACTATTAACATAATTAGATTATATATTTATAAAAAAATATATTATAACTCAGGGTAAGCATTGATCGATTCGGTCAAAATCAAACCAACGATCCCCAAAGCGAATTATTTGATCGACTAAATAATTAAAACTGAATCGACCGAATAAGTATCTCTTACCGAAACAGAACCGACCAAATAAAAAAAAAGAGAAAATTTTCAAAACCGAATAGGTCGGTAATTCGGTCGGTTTCGTAAAAACCAACAAAAATTACAAGACAAACTTAAAAAAATATATCAAAAGGATGAAATACATTTGTTTATTCGGTGTATTAGGTTAATTTGAATAATCCAAATCTCAAAGCAAACCAAAAATCAAATTTTTATGTCAAAATCGAACCCACCAAACCTAATAAGCGAACCGATGAAAAATCATCGGTTCGGACAGTTAATTCAGTCGGGCGGTTTTTTTTCTCACCCTATGCGTAGCATTGATTAATAAATCGAAAGTGAATATAAATTCATAATTATTTTAAAAAAATTATAATTACCAATAAGTCACCGTATAAGGGATAAATAATTCTCTTAAATTTGTCTGTGAACTTGAACTTAAAATTTCACTCATTAAAGAAAGTCCGGCTGCTAAATCAAACCGCCCTAATTATCCATGATTAATAATTTAGTATTGATATCGAGAGCCCTCTTCAACCAATTTTCAAATATCGCACCGTTATATTTATGGTATAATATGAATGGTAGGGTAAAATGTGTTGGAAGATGCTAGATTTAGCAAGCAAACTAAAACTTTATTGGATTAATATATGAAAATTGTAAACTATTGAATAAGGCAGATGACAAACTACAGAACATTATTGGTTGGTTGGTTATCCTATCAGTATCCAGCCGCGGGCTAAATCAAAAGATATACAATAGCTAGTCTTTTCACATTCTTATTTCTTTGTGTTTGTCACGTAAACACAAAATGCATTATTTGAAACAGTGTTTTAATAAAATGATATTTGGCGACCAATTTACGGTTCAACAATTTGATTAATAAATAAAAAATAATACTAGAAAACAGTGTTTTAACAATGGATATTTCCGTCGCTAAAATGCTGAAATCCGTCGCTAAATCAGTTTTCTGTCGCTGAAAGTTGAAATCCGTCGCTAAATCGGAATTTTTGTCGGTAATTTTCCATTTTCTAGTTGTATACATGTATATAATATAAAAAATAATATATATTTTCATATATACATATTTAAACTGTAAATACAAAAATTAAATAATAACTAAATGAAAAAAGTTAGAATTTAAATCGCGTCCTAATTAATAAATAAATAACCAACTATTGTTAAGGTTTAATCAATTCAAGAGTTTGAATTGAATCCAAATTATAGAGAGGAATCAAACCAAATTGATTTTTAATTTATGGTTAAATCAATTGAACCGATTCGGCTCTTAAATACTTATTCAAAGCGTACATCTCAAAAAAAATGCACTAATGAAGTTCAGATTATATATAAATTAAATGTATTTATTTTTTCTTTAGGATTTGTTTTTCTTTCTCTCTATGTAATAGTATATTGAGATTATTTATTTTGTCAATCTGAAAATAACAATATCTTCACTTTATACAAATTTGTGAGAACTTATTTTTATGATACACGACACATTATTGATTAGGTTTTTGAATTTGAAAAGAAGGTATACATATGCATTATTGCAAATCCATTTTTGCATCCGAAACAACACCAAATTAATATCGAGCACTTAGTTTGTCTTTTCCCCCAACCCCATAATCAATAGGGCCACTTTGACCATTTTTAACTTTTGCCCTTTGCCTGTTATCTAATGAGTAAACACAAGGCCAGCAACACGAAACCAGATAAAAATGCCAACGGAAATTGCCTTATATCACCATCTAATTTGATTTATGTCTTTTTATGACGGAATCGATTTATGAAATAATAAAAAAATATTCAATTTTTATTCTGTAACTTTTATTTATTTTAAAATAAATAAATATATTTTTAATATTATTTATTAATGACCAAATTTTTAAATTTTCCAGTTATACCATAATTTTAATAAATATTTTTTATTGGAAATATGTTGAACATGGATGAAAAAATCAATAACATTTGATTTTCTAACTTTTTATAATTAAAGTATACTTATAAAAATTAGAGTGTAAATAGAAGTCGAATATATGAGTATTTTTGATGCTTATACCTTTAATTTACATTCTATTAAAAACATTTTTTTAAATAGCTTTTTAAGTACATATAGGTCTCCACACATAAGACAATCAAAGATAAAATAAAATAATAATGCCTAAACTTTTTTATATTTAGTATTTAACATCTAGAATTTTATTTTCTAAAATTGATATTCTAATTTTTTATAAATATATCAAATAAGTGATTTTAATTTCTCAATCAACAATCTACTAAAAGGACATAAAGTCCTTTATATTTATTTAAATTTTGATGTTGTATTAAAAAAAATATTAATTAATTATTTTTTTACATGACATTAAAATAGCAAAACATATCAATAATTTAAAATTTATTTTAAGTTTTATTATTAATCAGGTGATCAGGCAATTTAAAAGTTTAGGTACTATGTGGAAAATATAGAAAAGATAAGAAACTATTAGTACAATTTTTACAAAATAAAATCAATAAAAAAAAAACTCTCTGTTATATATAGAGAACACAAGTTATTTTGTGTGTAACCAACAAAGGAATAACCAGCAGGCACCACCAGAGGAGACAGTGCCGTTTCTTCTCCACAGACTTGGAAGAGCAGTACACACTGATTAACAAAGGCTTCTTCAACAAATCAAAATTACTATTCAGAAAAAAAGACGATGTATATTTCTCAGAGAAAACGGCAAAAAACTTCTCGCAGATTAACCGCTGAAAAATCTGATTTCTTCGATGTTTTACCGGACGATATTGTCGTTTGCGTTCTCTCTAAGCTCAGTGCCGCCGCTTCTTGCCCGTCCGATTTCATCAACATTTTATTAACGTACGTTTATTCACATTTTTGTAGGATTTTTTTATTTGTGTTTGAAATTTGAATATTAATTTGTTGATATTTTTACAGATGCAAGAGATTAAACCGGTTAGCTCTTCATCCTCTAGTTTTATCAAAAGCTGGACCTAAAGCGTTTGCTGTCAAAGCAAAAAACTGGTCTGATTCCGCTCACCGGTTTTTCAAACACTGCGTAAACTCCGGCAACACAGAAGCGTCTTACACTCTTGGAATGGTCAGTTTATGTAATATCTTGACTATTTATCTGGTCAAATCATGAAAAACACAAAAAATAATTCAGTTTCTCGTTAACTGTTTTAGATCCGATTTTACTGCCTAGAAAATAGAGGAAGTGGAACGTCCTTAATGGCAAAAGCTGCTATGAAATCTCACGCGGCGGCTCTTTATTCTCTCGCCATTATGCAGTTCAACGGCAGCGGCGGCTCTAAAACCGACAAAGATCTCAGAGCAGGGGTATCGTTATGTGTTCGCGCCGCTGTTTTAGGCCACGTCGACGCTCTTAGAGAGTTAGGCCACTGTTTACAAGACGGTTACGGCGTTGCACAGAATATCCCCGAGGGACGGCGTTTATTAGTACACTCGAACGCGAGGGAGCTGGCGTTCTCTCTCTGTTCTATGCTGACGTGGCAGCCTAATAATAACCCACACCGACAATATGCAACGCGTGCGATGACAGAGAGCGTGGAGTGTCCGTTATTAAGTGATTTTGGATGTAATGTGCCGGCTCGGGAGGTTCACCCAGCGAACCAGTTTCTGAAAGAATGGTTCGAGTCGGGGCTCGGGGTGATTGGGCCGGATTTGAGATTGTGCTCGCATAGTGGATGTGGCCGACCCGAGACCCGGCCCCATGAGTTTAGACGGTGTTCGGTTTGTGGGTCCGTGAATTATTGCTCACGAGGATGTCAAGCGTTGGATTGGAAGGTGAGACATAAGACGGAGTGTGTCCCGATGGAGCAGTGGCGTGGCGCGGTGGATGGCGGCGGTGGTGATGAGATTGGAGGAATGGTGGAGATTGAAGGGAATGAAAATGTGGCTATGATTCATTGAAAATGATTAATTTTAAATCTTTTTATGGTAATGTTTTTATTCAAAATTAGTTTGGCCTGTACATATGCATGAGAAAAGGTTTTGAAACAAAATGTTAATTATAAATTTTTTATATGTATATTATGAAATTACTTACAGTAGAAATCATTTATGAGTAGCTTATATTTCACAAGTTTGTCCATGAAGTTGTGCAGCTGTTTGAGTGTGACCCTTGATAATGATCAACATTCCTATTGAACCACTGATATGGGTGCGAATTGGTTTTGGAGTTAGCTGCAATTGATTTGCATTGAAAGACGGGTCATTTTCTAGAATTAGCTATTAACTTGTCGTGGAGGACATGCGTGACAAGAATAGCATCATATTCAAAGTTGTTTTGGCCAATAAAACACAATAGAACCGCTATATAAAAAAGATTTTTCATCCAAAAAAAAAAATTCTTCAGGTTTAATCACTTAAATATATTTATTTTCTTATATTTTTTTACGTTTATATTTAAATATATCTTTTTATTATGTTCTTTTTAAAAATTGCACACAACTATTTTTTAAAGAACGATAAGCTCGTTTTGTTTTAATTGTAGCACAATTTTAATATCTTTAGTTTGAAAAAATATTAGATTTTGGTTATTAATAAAAGAATGAATTCTTATGATAAATATGCTTTTATTTTTGCTAATTGGGGGAGGGAGAGCGTCCGCGTGAACAATAGAATTCATGACGTAGCACAATTAGATTTTAGCGTTTATACCATTTGAGCTATAAGTATAACTCTCATTGATATAAGGGTTAATTGCAAATTAATTCACCAACTTTGACCTAATTTGCAATTACAACATAATCTTTCAATTTTGGCAATTTTATCAACGAACTTTATTATTTTGGCAAATCGATACACCGATAATTATCCGGCAAATTTTTGCTGATCTGGAAGCCGGAGAAGCCATGTCACATGCCACGTAAGAAACGCACCGTTTTAAACAAAACGACCCGTTTTATTTTTCTTACCTATACTACGTCGTTTTTTATCTCTGAAAATTCAAACCAAAATGAAACCCTTTCATTCCATCGTTTTTCAGTCGCCTAACCTTTCCTCTCTTCTCTATTCTCTTTGAAATGAACCCTAACCCTTTCATTCCATCATTTTCCTTTTTTCTATCTGTCAACTCTTCGCCCTAATTTCCCATTTCATATCTCTGAAACTCTTCGATCTTTTTTTGAAGAAAGCTCTTGTTCGTCTAATTTTTGAATTTCAATTCCGAAGAAAGCTCCACTGGTTCTGTCAAGGTGAGTTTATTGCTTTTATTCCTCTCTTATTTCTTGCTGGTATGGATACTGTTGTTTTTCTTTTCTATTTTAATTGTTTAGAGTTTTTTGTTAGTATGTTAATTTTTAGGGTTTTCTGGTTTACTGGTAGGTTGTTTATTTTTTTGTCCTTCTTTTTGTCTCAGTTTTAGGTTGTTTATAGTTTGTGTTATTCATTTTGTAGGTTTGCTAACATGGACTTTTCAATATACTATAATTATGGTGGGCATTTTGCTGTTTCTGGTGAGGATGTGGGTTATATTGGTGGTAGGATGATGCATAATTTTGGATATAATGCTTCAAGAGTAGAGTTTGAAGTCATTGAAGAGGATTTGGAAAAATTGGGATGCACCCATCCCTACAAATTGTTTTATCTACTTCCTGGTATGAAGATGTCAACAGGGTTACGAGAATTACAGAACACTCATCAGCTGCTGGAGATGTTACTGTGCATTGGCACAAATGGTTGGGAAGGATTTTTCCAGATTTTCGTTGAAGGGGAAAAACCCAGTTACGAAGATCAATCTAATGTACAAGAACCAACTGAGCATGATGGCAATCTGAGTTATGTTCCTGTGATGAATGCTGCTGAGATGAATGCTGCTGAGATGAATGCTGCTGAGATGAATCCTCCCGAGATGCAACACGAGGAAAGCGATATAGACTCGGACTATTGCCCAGTAGGTGAAAGTGAGACTGATGATGGACTTGAAGATAATGAACTGTCAGATGACGAAGAATACATTCAGGCTAGGAATGACAGAGTTAAGTTTAAAAATTTTAGACCTCAGCCAGAGCCCGTAATGAATGTTGGAGGTAGGATGCCAAGCTTACAAAGCACTTTACCCCAAGATATAAATGAAGCATATCAAGATACAATTGAAGGATATTGCAGTGACTATGATGATTCAGAAGGTGATATGCACTCTATTACAAGCAGTCATGAAGACTTTGATGTTTTTGAGGAAGGAAAAAGCGAGTGGAAGAAGAAAAAAAAGACTTTTTATGATCCTTTGTGCGATGCTAAAGAGTTAAAGCTGCGATTGGGTATGCGATTTGAACATGCACACCAATGTCGCGATGCAATTGTGAGATGGGCTATATTAAATGGCCATAATATCAAAACTATCAGAAGTTGGAAGTGGCAACTTGAAATGAAATGTGAAGCTGAGTGCCCCTGGAATTTGTATGGGAGCATCATAAGGGAAGAACAGAATTTTGTCATCAAAAGATATAATGGGCAGCATTTGTGTTCTCGAACCATGGAGAATAGACAAGCTACTTGTACTTGGATAGCAACAGAGTACAAAGACAGATTTAGAAGAGATCCTAACTGGGCACCAAAACACTTGGAGCTAGATTTGCTTGAAAAATTCTGCCTCAAAGTAAGTAAATGGAAATGTTACCGAGCTAAGTGGGGAGCTTTGGATATGTTGAGAGGTTCAGTTTTTGAACATTATGCTTGTTTAAGAAGTTATAAAGCAGAGTTGATGAGGGTTGACAGAGAAGGAAGATTCGACTTTCTGGTTGGCGATAATTGTGCATTTAAAGGATTTTTCATTGGGTTTAGTGGATTAATAAAAGGGTTTCGAGAGGGATGTCGACCAGTGATTGGATTTGACGGATGCTTCCTGGAAACATTTTTGGGTGGGGCTCTATTGTGTGCTGTTGCAAAAGATGGAAACAATCAAATGTTTCCTATCTGTTGGGCAGTAGTAGAAAGTGAAAATGAGTACTACTGGACATGGTTTTTGCAGATTTTGTTTGAGGAATTAGGAATTGTAGATGGCATTGGATGGAGTTTCATGAGCGATCAACAAAAGGTAATTCCTTTATATGCTGTATTTGTGTAGATTAGCTTGCATATTAGGCTTTGTAGTTTAGCTAGCTTGAATTTGTGGAATGATATATTTTGCAAATCTGTTGGACAGTAGCTTGCATATTAGGCTTTTTTGGATATTTGGCTCTCATGTCATGTGGCCACCCCATGTTACTTATCTTGTTCATCAGCTCTTCATACTCTAAATTAACAGTTTGTTGAATTTAAAAATCCTAGGGCAATGACACTGCACACAGCATGTGCATCATAAATTCCATTATTGGACAGTAGCTTGCATATTAGGTTTTTTTGGATATTTGGCTTTCGTGTTCTTGGAATGTGCTAGTTTAAACATATAATGTTAAACCATTTTTGGTGCAGGGACTGATCAACGCGATAGCTAATCTGACTCCACATGCCGAGCACAGGAATTGTGCTAGGCATGTGTATTGCAACTGGAAGAAAGAGTTCAAGGGTCAAACCTTGAAGAACATGTTTTGGAGGGTAGCTAGGAGCACATACGAAGCAGCTGCAAAAATTAATTTGGATGCTATGAAGGCAGAAAACAGTGCTGCTCATGATGACTTTATTCACCGGGATCCTAAAAAGTTTTGTAAGTTATACATGAGCACTCGCCCTAAAAGTGACATGATAGATAATAATGTCTGCGAGACATTCAACGGATATATTGTGAAAGCCAGGGCAATGCATATCATTGAGATGCTAGAGGAGATTAGGTGTGCACTGATGCAAAGATTTCACACTAAGTTGACTGCAACTGACAAACGGGCGAAACAAAAAGAACTGCGACTGGTTAGACAAGGATACGGTTGTAGAATTTTTGAGGGCGAGGGAAGGAACATATACACCAGAGTATGAACATCATCAAACTTGGTTATATTATCTTGAATTTTTTATGTCCATTATTAAGTTTATTATTTTTGTTTTCGTAGGACCCCGGTACGAGCCGTTCTAAGTTTATTCATGGCGATAAAGCTATTGCTAAAGCTGCCCGCGAAACACGCCAGACTCCTGCATCCTGTACCACAGATGCCCCAGGTTATGCAAGACCAACAGCCTCTAGTATTGGCTCTGCAGTTGGTGGTCGAGATGGTCGAGCAGGTGGCCGAGGAGGCAGGGTAGGTGGCAGGGGAGGTGGCAGGGGAGGTGGCAAAGGAGGTGGTAGGGGAGGTGGTCGAGGTGTTGTGCCTTCACAAGAGAGTGTTGCACATGGATGAAGCAATGACTGCAAGCTTGCTTTTTTGTGATTAACTTTTGAATGTAACTAATTAGTGAATTATACACTATAAATTATCAGTTACATATGTTAGTTTTTGAAATGTAACTGATTAGGGAATGGTTACGTGCTTCAGAAAAGCATGTATCAGTTACATATTTTGTTAGGTGTTGAAATGTGTTGATTAGGGAATGGTTATATGCTTTAGGGAAGCATGTATCTAGTGCATATTTTGGCTAGTTTGTAATTAGCAGTGAAGCCTAGGTTTATGGCCTGAACAGGTTATTGTCTTTACAAACTGTGGTATGGTAATATGGAAATGAATTGAACAGATATTTTGATTACAGGCTATTTGACATATTTGAACATACATTTGTGTGTTATAATTGGACATAAAATAGACAGCTTGTATAAACAGCTTCCAGGAGCAATTCAGACAAAAAATTATCATAAACTGAAAAACAGCTTCTATGAACTTCTTGTGTAATATAACATCCCATTACAAGTCTGATACATAACATAAGAATGCAACAAGCTGAAAATAACATAACATGCCATTACAAGGCTGATACATACATTGCTTGTTCAAAATAAACATTACATAACATACAATTATAAGTCCGATACATAAACTACTTGTTCAAACTAAACATAACATAACATACGAAGCCAACATCGCTAAGAAAATCAGTAACATGAACCCACATTACACAAAAGAACATGCTATATGACCAACATCGCTACGAAAATCACAAGCAAGGCCAACATTATGGCAAGCAACCCACAAACTTGTCTCATACGTTTCAGTTTCGCCTTCAGCTTCTTCCTATCCATAACCAGTTTGGCATTAACTTCCGTTAAATTATCAACCTTCTTATCAATCATTACATTCATCTCTACAAGCTCGGCTTTTGATCTTTGGTAATCCTCTCTGGCCTTCTCAAAATCCTTCATTTGAATAGACATGGTGCTTACTAAATCCTTAGCTGCACCAGCTATAGCTGCACCTGCTTCGGCTTTACTAACCAAATCCCTCTCAGCCTGTTTCTTGCTTGAAAGCTCCTCTTCCAAAGTCTGTTTGTTGTCCATTAATTTCACAAGGAGACTCCTCAGGTGATTTGGAGTTTCTGCATCAACCCACTCCATGTAGGAGCAATCATCAAACTGAAAAAAGAGAAGACTTTATTAACAGAGCAGTATATTTCATTCCAACAGAGCATACCAAGCATATGAACTAATAGACCACTCCATAAAGGCATAAGCAACAGAGGTAATTGTTAAGAGTTTAACCATATTAACAGAGCTAAGTGTTTCAAGGGTAAGGCAAATCTTTTAAGGATTTCAAATCACATTTACAGGGTAACAACAATCATCAAAATAACCTCTGTTGACATTTTAGGGTTTAAAAATAGCATTTAAGGGTCAAGCCATGTAGGAGCAATCATCAAAATTTTCAATTTACATCACATTAACAGAGCTTACTGTTCTAGACACTCACAATTTAGGGTTTACATATAGCTTTTTAGGGTTTTGAATCAAAATTACCAAACATTCACATTTTAGGGTTTACAATTCACATTTACGGGTTCAAATCAAAATGACAAGAGAAATCGCAACTACCATCTCAAACATCTAAAACATTTAAAGGTTTAATAGCTAAAGGTTTTCCAAAATACTTACACGTCTGTATTGGCATCTCCAAAAGCGTCTTCCTGGATCCTTATCTGTATAAGAAACATAACATGCAGCTGTCCCAGAATGATTACATAATTTCTGCGCAACTGAGCTTGAAGAAGACGCGTATGAATAAGTTTCGTTTGTGCCTGTAGCTCCAGGTAATTTGAACTTTCTTGGTGTACCAAATAACCTTGTACGTTCTTCAGCCATTAAAGCGGAGGGGAAACGAGAAATGGGAAGAAAAAGACGAGTTGCAGAGACTGGAAATGACAAAGGAGGAAATTAGGGATTAGGGTTCATTTCAGAGGAAAAACGATTACGGTTCTTTTTATTTTGGTTTGAATTTTCAGAGATAAAAAACGACGTAGTATAGGTAAGAAAAATAAAACGGGTCGTTTTGTTTAAAACGGTGCGTTTCTTACGTGGCATGTGACATGGCTTCTCCGGCTTCCAGATCAGCAAAAATTTGCCGGATAATTATCGGTGTATCGATTTGCCAAAATAATAAAGTTCGTTGATAAAATTGCCAAAATTGAAAGATTATGTTGTAATTGCAAATTAGGTCAAAGTTGGTGAATTAATTTGCAATTAACCCTTGATATAAATATGCAAAGTTGACTATAATTAAGAAGTATTTATCGAAGTTAAATTAAAATGACGTTTTTAAAAATTATGTCTTAAATAAAAAATTAACAGTTTTAAATGATAAAGTCTCATCTTATCTAAATATGAGTTATCTATCTAATATTTTAAAAGTTGTAAAGTTTTGTGAAAGTAATTTATAGAAACCTAGTCTAAATAAGAAAATTTTATATTAGAAAATAAATAAAAGAGATTTGATTAGGGGTGCCGCTAATTCGACCTTGATTAGGAGTTTATAAAACGGCTTGCCGACAATCACTCCTACTATTTGTCAGCCTATCAATATATAAAATTATAAAGACCTGTAGTATTCAAATAATAAAATAATATAAATATATATTTTAATTATATGTACAGTAGCTCTTAATTAATTTCATCAATTTTTTCACACACTCAGGAAATAAAAATAAAAATAACAGCTTGACCTGAATATTTTATTTTATTTGAATTCTTTAAAAAAAATTAACTAAGTTGTCACATGTAATATTATATTATATAGTTAAATTAGTCTATTTTAATTTTGTGTTATGCTGATGAGGTGTGGACGAACTATTCTTGGAACTTTGCCAAAAAAAAAAATCTAGAAACTGAAATCAGTGGACTACTTTAGCTTGGCCCTCTTTCTTCTTTCATATATGAGCCCGATTAAATAAGTCCAAATATAAGCCATAATTAAGTCCACTCCGTTTTACGATTATACGAGCAGAAATAAAACCAAACAATTTACTTAAACATAAATCTACCTTCTAAACGTGTGTAGAATGTGTGCACTTTTTCTCCCTAAATTTTTTTCTCCCTTGTCTCTAAATAGCTTCCTCTGTACTTCATTTCTTCAAAGATGGAAGGAAATGATTTTCCGATTTCAATCGGAAATCGCCTTCTATCCGTCCATAAAAAATTAATATTTATAAACTTAGGCTTTATTTTAATGAATTTACTCATATGATAGTTTTTTTGGTATGAGTTTTAGTGCTTTTTTACTCGAAAGTTTATATTTTTATGGTGTGTTTTCTTAGATTTCTCAAGAATCTCTAGTAATTATTCAAATTTCATAGTCAATTCTTATAGATCTAAAATTTTTTGATGGATATTGTTCTAACTTTTTAGAATTTCATTGAAGATGAGGATCGGAAATACTAAGTTTTAACGGATTAAGCGGATTATCGATCAAATTGGAAGAACAAATCGAAGACCCGCTCCAATGGAACTTCGCTCTTAAATTTTCGTTTGGTCCTTTCATACGGAATCGATGTCTAGATTTGCCTAATTTCGATTTATTTCTTACTTGTATCTTAGGTTGTTTGTAGTATTTTAGATCGGAATTGAAAAATCATATATTAACTTTGTTATATGACTTTCCAATATAATTTACTCTTCATCAATGAATTCTATCTTTACAGAGAGAGAAAAAAACGTGTGTAGAATTAAAATATTTTATTTTTAAATTATTTAAGAACCTACTACTAAATACTCCCTCCGTCTATAAAACATAGACTGATTTGACACATATTAAAAAATTTAATTATTTTAATTAAAAGTACACAAAGTTCTTATGACACCCTTATGTTAGATACATTAATTTATCCTTTTATATGCATTAAAATACTTACTATCTCCGCAAAAGTCATTTAGATTATACTCCCTGTATCCCAATAGAGCTGTTCACTTTGCCTTTATCACACAGTTTAAGAAAAACTATGAGTTTTATAAAATTTTATTTACTTTTTTTGTCATACCCCTATTTAATATTGGATCTACTTACAATTTACTTTTAATGTACTCATTAGTGGATTTTAAATAGGGTAACATAGAAAAATTGAGTGTAAAAGTTTGTTACTTTTTGAAAGTGGACAAGAGTTTTAAGACAAAAAAAATACCTCAAAGTGCACAAATCTATTAGGACGGAGGGAGTATAACATAAGAAAAAGAGTCAATAGTTAATAGTGGGTTTCAATACTTGAGACTCTTTCATGCACTGCATGTTGACCGAAACTACTGCTAGTTGATGTTATTATCAAAATATGAGCCGAATTTATTTTAATTGACTAATTATTAATTTTACTAGGGATATTTTAGACCTTTATTTCAGTAACTAACTTTTAAAAAAAGAAATCAGCCTATAATTTAGGACAACTAAAAAAAATCAGCCTATTTTTTGTGGGCGGAAGGAGTATAAAAGTCTACAAAAATTATAGTCTAAAAACTGCAAAAGCAACTTTTGTGAGGCTCAAGAATCGACATCATGCCCTATGACAAACTAAGTTTGTGCGTTTCCTCTCAAGCAATACCAATTCCTTACAATATTGCACACTCTCTTGTATATATCGGTTACCGACCGAACCAAACCAAACCTTTACCTTCATTTTAGTTCGTTTTTTAAAGCCTAAACAACCTATCAGTTTTAAAATTTATGGTCGGTTTGGTAACGAACCGAACGATGCACACCTCTAGAAATACTTATCAACTTTGGCAGCTCGGCGAAAATGACGATGTCGACCAGTCTCAGAGCGACGACCTTTAACCGGTCCATGCCCCATAGGTGGAGGATCCATGTCGAACCCACAGTATTCTTGCGGTTCTAACTAACATCAAGAATAAGCACAACTCTCTGTATAGGTATGCCATAGTGGTCGATCTCTAGTTGGTTCGGTTTTACTTTAGGTAAAGTTTGGTGTTCGGTGTTTGGTTTGGTTTGGGTGTTTTGTAAGCCGAATCGACCGAAAAACCGAAAAATTGAATTAACCGAACTTTAATATAAAAAATATATACTTTTTAAAAATAATTTATATATATACTTATATTTAAATATTTTTTGTCTTTATATCTTAATTATTGTTGATATATGATTTAATAATTGTTATTTAAACATTTATGGAAGTTTATTAGACTCTAATTATTTAATATTTTAATTAATTTTAATTTAAAAAATTAAAAAAAATAAAAAAAATAGCCAAATTCGGTTTTAACCGAACTGTACCTAACCGAAATTTTCGGTTTGGTTCGGTTCGTTTTTTTTTATAAAGTTTGGTTCGGATTGGTTTGGAAATTTTTCAAACCGAAAATCGAAAAAACCAAAAAAAATTCGACCGAACCGACCGATGCTCACCCCTACCTAGTTGTAGCTGCCGACATCCTTTAAATGCTCTCAAAGAGGAAGGATCCTCATTGTCGTCTATCTTCTAGTCAAATCTCTAAAACACAAGCCTAAAGCGGCCACTGGTGGGTGGGCGCGTGCGCACTAATGCACTACCTCATCAGTAGACTCAGCTCGCAACTTTTCAAACTCATCTGTTAACCATGAAGTCCGCGCATAAGAGTCTTAAAAGGATTTTCTCGAAGAAAGAGTATAAAAACATTATAAATTAGTATCTATAATAATAAAATAAACTCTAAAGTTTTAAAGTTAGTAATATTAAAATTTTATGAAATTTACTATTGCAATAAAACAATAATATTTTCATTGAAAAAATAACAGTAATATTTATGGCGTACATTATTTAATTACGCATTAAAAAATAGAGGGGAGAGCGAATTTGATGGAGATAGATAGAGAGATATTTAAAGAGAGGAGAGGGAGAGGAGAGAATATGTGATAAATCCCAAAATAAATTTCTCTCATATATGGGGACATGTTCGCGGTCAGGAACAGATTCCCTGCCATGTGCAGGGAATATTTAACGGCCATTAAGGTTGCTTGTGGATTCTTTTTGTGAACAACTTTACTGGGATTCAGATTCTGGCAGCCAACATGGGCCAACCATGTTGTTCGTGGATTATATCCGCGAACAATATTACAAATACGGGATGTTCGCGAAAATAATCCACCAAATGCCCACAAAAAGGCATTATATGACAATTTGTAGCTGTAGACACTTATTTTCTGAACAGGTAAAAGGTGATAAGGGACTGAAACATCTAATGATGGTTTCCAGAGAAATCTGTCCAGGTGTCGAGCTATTGATTTGCTTGCTGGAATCTAACAGGCGTAATTTGTGCATAGCAGCAAACTTGGAGGATTAAAACGTAATTAGCTGCAAATAACCTATAAAAGTCTAAATAAATTGTATTCTCAGTACATAAAGTGGACTAATTGCAATATTTTAGAAGTTTATGGGCCAATTTGCAAGTTTTACAGATTTAAATTAACCATACTCGAACCCATAGGGACCTAGGAGACTTATTTAATACTTTTGGGCACTGAATATAGCTTGTAAGCACACTTTACTTAATCCAAAAGAATTAATACGAATTTAATTAAATTAAAAAGAGTTGTAACTAATCCTAACACTAGATGGCTTATCAATTCACACACTTTCACATTATCACTTTACATTCTTTTAGAACCCTAATGCAAAACAGATTCTAGTAAACCCTAGGTCACACTCACATCTATAAATAGTACTGTTATTCAACCTAGTTAAAGGTCGGACCAAAAACACAAAAACCCTAGGAAGAATTCGACCTCCCCCCTAAAAACACTATCATAGCCAAATTTTGCACTACAGACACACCAAATCTTATTCAAATCTCAATCTTAAAACACTAAATACGTGTTAATTCTCCAAGAACATAATCCTGCACATACTCGATGTAATACCCCAAAATATTTAAGTATTTAATTGGACCACGTGCCCAGTTTTGAGTCGCCAGAGTGACGATAACGGAAAGTCTTCCGATAAAAATAAGATAAAGAAGTTTTAGTAGATCGGTTTTGAAAAAGATTATAGCAAAGACCTAACATTATATTTCAGTTCTAAAGTTGGAATTGAAATTAGAAAAGAAAAATGTCAAGAAAAGCTCGAAATGAGGTACAGGGACTAAAGTGGTAATTTAGCCACTATGACTTAAAATAGAAATTATTTCGCCAAGGTCCGCGAAATGTTTTATAGTATATGTGGTAAAAGTTTCGGGTCAATCGGAGACCTTTTAAAATTTGGACGCGGATACGTTTTGGGCTAAATTGTAACTTTTGAAAAGTTCAAGGGCCAAAATGTAAATTAGCTAAATAAATCTCGATAATAGTAATTAAAAGATTATTGACGGGAAATAATAATTATAGATTAGTATTATTTATTTGGATATAAATAATACGTAAGTAATTGAGTTAAAAGAATAATTTAACCGTTTGGTTAAATTAGAAAGTTTAAAAGAGAATTGGTTTGAGTTAAAGAAATAAAGGATTAAAAGGGACAATTAACCAAGATATATAAATGATTCCATAAGAAGAAGGAATGATCAGAGAATGGAAAGAAAGAACAGACGAAGGGTTTTCGACGATCGATTGCGATCCGCCGCGGTTTCGCCGTTTCTCGCCCAAATCACGAGTTCTTTATATCGATTCGTTCAGAATTCGATTCTCTATCATCGTTAAGCTTCAAATCGAGGTAAGCTTGACGTTTTTATTGTGAGAATTTGTAATTAAGTATTATTTCGTTTAAACAAATCGAACGAATTGTAATCGCGTTTTAATCAACGTTTTTGAAATGGATATTGTTAAGAATAGCGTATAGATCGCGTTAGGAGCATTGGAACATGTCGGAATTGCCCGGAAATGAATTTCCGGGGCTGTGCGAAAGCACAGCCATGCTGTGCGTATGCACAGCATGGTGTGCGATCGCACAGCATGGTGTGCGATCGCACACCAGGCTGTGCGAACGCACAGCTGAGGCAGCTGTGCGATCGCACAGCAACTGTGCGAACGCACACTGCCCTCTGTGCGATCGCACAGTCAACATGCTAGTTCGTTTGGGCATTTTCTTGCCCCATTATGACCCGGTTGTTCGACTTCAAATATGTCGGATATTGAAAATGGATTACAAACCTCGAAAACGGGAAATTTGGATATCGAACATAACGTGTTCGACTAGAGTTTCGAGATATAAGGAACCTAAGTTTAAGAATCGATGAATAAGAGATATAGTGAATATCTCGACTAAGCATTAAAGTAATATTGAAGTTAAGAATCGTATTTAAAATACGATTATATTAAGCTAAGTTTATAACTTAGGATTTTGAGATTTAAGTCTACGTTTATGAATTAAACGTATATATGATTTGAATAGGAACTGGACATATCGTTAAGCTACCAAGCCGTCGAGCTAGAGTAGCTACGAGATCAAACGATGCATGGAGCTTACGCTTGCGGGATTATAATAATGCAGTTTTGGATAGCGGTCACTGTGAGTGGCAATTTACTTTTGCGTATTATTATAAAAGTTATTTTCTTATATTATGAGTATTGATATTAAATATCTCGTATCTATATGATTTGCTCGTATAAGCTATTTTGTTTGATAGATTTGATTATATGAATGTTGTTGTATTCGTTGTTTTGGAGATAAGTGTTTAATGTGCGGTCCGAAGAGACCAACTACCTATTGGGTGTCAATAGTCTACATGATCATTGGTGAGTCAGTCTAGAGTACTTGACTTTATGATTAAGAATTAATATATGTCTATGCATAATATATTATGATTTAGATACGCAGAGTGAACTCGGCTACGGTGTAGCCTGGAAGTCCCCGTATCTAGTGGCTGGGCCACCAGTGAGTTGGACTCACACTTTATGATTTAGATACGCAGAGTGAACTCGGCTACGGTGTAGTCTGGAAGTCCCCGTATCTAGTGAGTTGGACTCACACTTTTGAAATTAATAATGTTTGCTTATATCATAAAATTATATATGTATTAAGCGTGTGACGCTATATTTTGATAATACTATAAGTAACTTGCAAACTCACTCAGTATTTTCCCAAATACTGACCCCTCACTCTGATGTTTGCAGGTAGACAGAGTCGGATCAGACAAACCAGCTCCACTGTGCCAGAAGTCATTGGACTTGCACAAGTATGAGTTCTTAGAGCTGCAGTAGTCAGTAGCTGTCAGTATTAGATAGACGCTTTAACTTCAAATGATATTTTATATTGTAGACTCTGATATAATACTTTAATATCTATAAGTGTATTATTTAAAAAGAGTTCCTCCGAAAATGTTTTAATATATATATCATATATTATACTTTTAATTGCGAAAAATTATTAGTGGTTTTAGGCTTGCTACGGGTTTCGGAGCTACCACTCCCATTCCCTAGCGCCGGTCTCGGCCCAATAATTTGGGTCGTGACAATTGTGGTATCAGAGCAGTTGGTCCAGTTACCTCTGCTAAGATGTGTTTGTTGGTTGATTAACCTAGGAACTACTGCAGCTATAGAGTTGAGGTTTGTCTGATCCAAGTCGTTAGTGTGATTTGCTTGGTGATCAATATAACAAATTGATTTGTGAAACGTTTGTTTGTTTCTTGTAACACGTATATACGAGATATATGCGTATATGTTGTTTCGAGGAGACATGCATATATAATGTGCTTTTTGAAATGAAGCTTCTAGGAGAGGTATTGCCTCCTATGAATAGAATATATTGAGATAATTGCAATTTGATGTCATATATATGTGTGCTTAGCATCAGATAACGTGATAGATGCTATAGAATTCGATCGATCGAAATTTCAGAAAGAGTGAGAAGAAAGACTACAGAGTTAAAGAAGTTGAGGAACTTTCCAGAAGCAGAGTTTAAAGGTCTAGAGAACTTACAAAACTCGAAGTTTATAACTTTTAAAAGTTATTTGTTTAACGATTCTAAAAGCATAATTGTGCCTAGACCCGTAATAGCCATTGATAATTGCCACGACATTGCTAGGAATGCATCACTACATACATCAATTCATGCATTAATAGAACATGCATCATATGCATTATGTTCAGACGAAGAGGTGAGATGTGGCAACTCTTTGGGGATGAGAGACGTCATCACCCTAGTGCACAATTTTGCTAAGATTTAAATGAAATTTTTAAATGAGTCGTTTTATTTGAAAGAGTTTTCAAAGAGTTTTGTTTTTAATGTGAGTATACCTAGACCAGAACTCTGTAAAGGAAGTAGAGTGCTCGCGAGCAAGCTGTTATCTAGGCTATGAGGCGAATGAATACGTATAGTTGTGAGAACATAGGATCTATGCCTCTAGCTAGTGAACTTAGCCTTGATTAGACAGACTAGTATATGACTAGGATAATAGATATGTGTTTGGATAGTAAAACATATCTGATTAACAATGTATGATATGTATGCTATGTTTTTAATACTCTTGATGTTTGATTAAGTCCATGTGAGCGGAATGCTCACAAGACTTAAGTGATGATACGTAATCAAGGAAATCTAGGGAACACTGATTTTCTTGAATCCTGACCACGTAAATGCTTATAGCTATGATGATATATGTGTGTAACATATACAATGCGAGTATATGTTTTAGTAAATTGCTAAGTCTACAATGAGTTAGAACACTCAGGAGACTAGCAATAAACGACGTAATCATAAAAGGTAAAAAGGGAAGGAGATATTCCTAAAGTCCAACGTACGTGGACAACGATTAATTGTGATGATTGGTAAGTGTTATATTTAAGGAATTTGTCAGTATTCCTTTATATAATCGCTATACTATGAACAAAGAACTGCGCGAACGCGTGCTGTTGCACAGAAAGTATACGAGACGCGAGAAGAAGATCGAGGTGACAAAGGTGAATGCAACCTAGTCCAATTGGCCTGCAAAGGCCAGAAATGTGATGAAGGTCAACGGGAACCTAACACGATAAAGTGGGAATGTACAGGCATCGGGAGTGCCGCAGTACCCAACGTCATTATAAATCAGTTAGCCGTAAAAGCAACTGATATAAGGAATGGTGTGCCAATGATAAGACGATGGATATAAAGATAGTATCAACGTAAAGAAAGGAACACCTATAGAGATTGATAATGGTATACCTAATATAAGACTGAAGGAGTTTGATGGATCAAGCGGTATGCTAGATCCACTAGAAAGGTAAAGTAAGATGCTCGTATACAACGAACGGATAAAGGATAAACAGTATTGTCAATCAAGATGTCGATAAAAGGTTCAATCCATGAGTAGTTGCGACGAGCAATTAGAGCAGTGATAGGTCAAAGTTGTGACCTGATTTTTTGAAATTCTTTTTACCATTAGTTCTGATTAAAGATGATCGTGAAAGATCAAGATACTTAGATCAGAGGATATGACGAAAATGAATAAGTGAAGTATATAATAAGAAAAATCAAGAGTTAAATAACAAGAACTGCAATCAGTGGATTAAGAGTTGAAACTTCCACTTCAAGGTATCGATTACGAAATAAAATAGTAGACTGTGAAAGGTACAAAAGCAATGAATACTTGTGAAATGCTAAACCTTGAACTTCAAGTTAAATCAAATAAAGAGTAAAGTGTATAATGTGATCGATATAGGAGATGAAAGTAAAGTATGCCAAAGGTATGCAACGTGTATGATAAAGTATAAGGATGTAAAAGTAGATTATGGATAAGAAGAAACCAGTCAAGGTAATTAGAGTTAAGGAAAGTACGAACAACCTGCGTATGACGCAAGGGACTCGATAAGAGTGATCGAGGAAAAGAAAAAGAGAGAAGTCATATGGAGAATTGACAAGGAGATCAGAGGAATAGAACTCTATATAGTCACAGACATATAGAGATAAAGAAAGATAAAGAGGGCAAAGACATAGGATCGAATCCACTTACAGTTAAGATGTCAATAAAGGTACAATAGTACAATATTGATCGACGTTCAGAGTACTGAAATAAGAAATGTTAGATATGCGAGACATGATAAGGACGGTATGAGCATAGGATCGGCTTTACAGATGGCCATGATGACAGTACAAATATGACAAGACGATACGTATATGACTGAGAGCACAATACATCGAGGAATTCGGATGAAGAAGGGCACAACCCTCTATTAATGATTGATGTTGTGAATATTAAACGCAAGTAGTACATGAGGTGCAAGATACGCTGAAGGGGAAAGTATAGAATGCAAGGAAAGATAATGAAGAAACCCGATAATAGCATAAATAAAGAACGCAAGAAGAACACCAAAGGATCATAGCATTTAGACTATGAATCCTATTGGTTGACTAAGGACAAGAAGTCAAAGGAAAATTTCCAAGAAGTACATCTACGATATGAATAAAAGTAGGAATAACAAGTGAAGTGGAAAGAGCATAGATGGTAATGAGGAGTAAGCTTAACGCTATGTGATAATAAAGATAAAGGATTTGGAAATTAAGATCCAAACTAAGATTGAAAATTTGAAAGAAGATATAGATAAGAAAGAGTTAGTTTATGACAATAGATGCTAAAAGCATCTTTGAAAGTCAAAAGACGAACAATGTCAAGAAAACGACGGAGAAAAGAAAGGCGTAGGTGAAATGAGAAAGGATGATGAATAAAAGGGTCAAGTTTGAAGTAAGTAACGACGTCATCAGAGTACATTCTGATGTAAATATATGATTGGAAAAGGATTAAGATCCTCATTTAAGGATTATAAGCAAAGGAAGCTTACCAGAACATTGGTCACACGCTGTCTTATTAAAATAAGAATTCAGCGACCAATATGACGATCCTATCTGGCTGAAAATCAGATTAATGAAACAGATTGATGTAAGGTAAGAAGAGACAAGGAGTTTCAAAGAATAGTACGTCATGCATAAAGGAAATAAATCAATGGATATGCAGACAAATAAAAAGGTATGCGATAAATCTAGATGCACGAAGAAGGTTAAATAAGTTTTACAAGAAAAGTGAAGACCTCATAAGGATACGTCCTGAGGATTCACCTTATGGATAACCAGGATTAGTGATGATAGCGAAAGAATCTGCATACGAGAAATGAAGTAACGAGATAAAAGGAGATAACAGAAAGTGGAATAAGCTCCTAGCGCTACTATAGATAACAATCAGACGACGACAATAGCCATACAAGAAAGACTACGTAAGTAGTGAAGCATGAGTTGTTTGAGTATCCACATCACTCAACAAGGAACGATGATAAGAATAGACGATATTGGAGAACAAGATCAAGTCGTGACAACGACCAAATAGGGAAGATCAATGGGTTATCGAAACGAAGAAGTCTGGAGACCAGGATTATCGTCCTTAGTGATAAAGTATCGCTAGAACGAATTATCATTGGATATAAGCATTAAACTAAAAGTTTATAGTATTGAAGGTTAGATAAAGGACGAACACAAGGATTGTGTTATAGAATAAAGAAGAAAAGATCAAAGATAAGGTTGTCAGTGATAACTGACGTTAAAGAGTAAGAAGTACAGAAATTGAAATGATGATTTCATGCACCGACAAGTGTCAGTAAGACGAACACGGTATTCCTATTATGAATAAGAATTCTAGATGTAGATGGGATTAAAGTAAGAAAGGAATAAGAAAATTCGAGGACGAATTTTTATAAGGGGGGAAGAATGTAATACCCCAAAATATTTAAGTATTTAATTGGACCACGTGCCCAGTTTTGAGTCGCCAGAGTGACGATAACGGAAAGTCTTCCGATAAAAATAAGATAAAGAAGTTTTAGTAGATCGGTTTTGAAAAAGATTATAGCAAAGACCTAACATTATATTTCAGTTCTAAAGTTGGAATTGAAATTAGAAAAGAAAAATGTCAAGAAAAGCTCGAAATGAGGTACAGGGACTAAAGTGGTAATTTAGCCACTATGACTTAAAATAGAAATTATTTCGCCAAGGTCCGCGAAATGTTTTATAGTATATGTGGTAAAAGTTTCGGGTCAATCGGAGACCTTTTAAAATTTGGACGCGGATACGTTTTGGGCTAAATTGTAACTTTTGAAAAGTTCAAGGGCCAAAATGTAAATTAGCTAAATAAATCTCGATAATAGTAATTAAAAGATTATTGACGGGAAATAATAATTATAGATTAGTATTATTTATTTGGATATAAATAATACGTAAGTAATTGAGTTAAAAGAATAATTTAACCGTTTGGTTAAATTAGAAAGTTTAAAAGAGAATTGGTTTGAGTTAAAGAAATAAAGGATTAAAAGGGACAATTAACCAAGATATATAAATGATTCCTTAAGAAGAAGGAATGATCAGAGAATGGAAAGAAAGAACAGACGAAGGGTTTTCGACGATCGATTGCGATCCGCCGCGGTTTCGCCGTTTCTCGCCCAAATCACGAGTTATTTATATCGATTCGTTCAGAATTCGATTCTCTATCATCGTTAAGCTTCAAATCGAGGTAAGCTTGACGTTTTTATTGTGAGAATTTGTAATTAAGTATTATTTCGTTTAAACAAATCGAACGAATTGTAATCGCGTTTTAATCAACGTTTTTGAAATGGATATTGTTAAGAATAGCGTATAGATCGCGTTAGGAGCATTGGAACATGTCGGAATTGCCCGGAAATGAATTTCCGGGGCTGTGCGAAAGCACAGCCATGCTGTGCGTATGCACAGCATGGTGTGCGATCGCACAGCATGGTGTGCGATCGCACACCAGGCTGTGCGAACGCACAGCTGAGGCAGCTGTGCGATCGCACAGCAACTGTGCGAACGCACACTGCCCTCTGTGCGATCGCACAGTCAACATGCTAGTTCGTTTGGGCATTTTCTTGCCCCATTATGACCCGGTTGTTCGACTTCAAATATGTCGGATATTGAAAATGGATTACAAACCTCGAAAACGGGAAATTTGGATATCGAACATAACGTGTTCGACTAGAGTTTCGAGATATAAGGAACCTAAGTTTAAGAATCGATGAATAAGAGATATAGTGAATATCTCGACTAAGCATTAAAGTAATATTGAAGTTAAGAATCGTATTTAAAATACGATTATATTAAGCTAAGTTTATAACTTAGGATTTTGAGATTTAAGTCTACGTTTATGAATTAAACGTATATATGATTTGAATAGGAACTGGACATATCGTTAAGCTACCAAGCCGTCGAGCTAGAGTAGCTACGAGATCAAACGATGCATGGAGCTTACGCTTGCGGGATTATAATAATGCAGTTTTGGATAGCGGTCACTGTGAGTGGCAATTTACTTTTGCGTATTATTATAAAAGTTATTTTCTTATATTATGAGTATTGATATTAAATATCTCGTATCTATATGATTTGCTCGTATAAGCTATTTTGTTTGATAGATTTGATTATATGAATGTTGTTGTATTCGTTGTTTTGGAGATAAGTGTTTAATGTGCGGTCCGAAGAGACCAACTACCTATTGGGTGTCAATAGTCTACATGATCATTGGTGAGTCAGTCTAGAGTACTTGACTTTATGATTAAGAATTAATATATGTCTATGCATAATATATTATGATTTAGATACGCAGAGTGAACTCGGCTACGGTGTAGCCTGGAAGTCCCCGTATCTAGTGGCTGGGCCACCAGTGAGTTGGACTCACACTTTATGATTTAGATACGCAGAGTGAACTCGGCTACGGTGTAGTCTGGAAGTCCCCGTATCTAGTGAGTTGGACTCACACTTTTGAAATTAATAATGTTTGCTTATATCATAAAATTATATATGTATTAAGCGTGTGACGCTATATTTTGATAATACTATAAGTAACTTGCAAACTCACTCAGTATTTTCCCAAATACTGACCCCTCACTCTGATGTTTGCAGGTAGACAGAGTCGGATCAGACAAACCAGCTCCACTGTGCCAGAAGTCATTGGACTTGCACAAGTATGAGTTCTTAGAGCTGCAGTAGTCAGTAGCTGTCAGTATTAGATAGACGCTTTAACTTCAAATGATATTTTATATTGTAGACTCTGATATAATACTTTAATATCTATAAGTGTATTATTTAAAAAGAGTTCCTCCGAAAATGTTTTAATATATATATCATATATTATACTTTTAATTGCGAAAAATTATTAGTGGTTTTAGGCTTGCTACGGGTTTCGGAGCTACCACTCCCATTCCTTAGCGCCGGTCTCGGCCCAATAATTTGGGTCGTGACACTCGAAAATAGATTTCGTCTCCACTTCGCCAGCAAACGAGCCAAGGACTCTAACAGGTAATTCTGAGGACCCTCTATATATCGCATACCAATTTGTATGCCATAATCATCATACTTGTTGAATTTGTATGAAATAGGATGTATGTTTAGACTATTTGTTGAATTTGCCATAAAATTGCCATGTTAGCTAAATTAATTCTTTTATTAAATTGTCAGAAAATCAATGAAAAAGCATGTTAATAGCTAAACTAATGTGTTTTAAATGTTTAATTATAGAAATCCAGACAATTAAATCACTTAGGACGCATGTTTAGATGATTTTTAGCTTATTTGCCGAAATTTACTTAACATATAAACTGCTGTAGTTTGCTGATTTTGATGTTATATATCACATTCAAACATTCATTACTTGCTGTATTTTGATTCCTTGTTTTGTTTTATGCGTTTTGACTATTTTTGCATAAGAATGGAGCTAAAATCAGCCGAAACGGGTTGAACATGTCCAAAATAACTGCTGTCAAACTGCTGCTGCCCGCCTCCATCGTCGTCGTTGTAACTGGCAGGACCGCCACCCCACTCTTCCAGCGCTGGCAGTCACATCGTCGCCATGTTCTTCGTGCCCAGACTCCCAGATGTTCGAGACTCTGATCCAAACTTCCAGACGTGTTTTCGGGCTTGTTCGGGCTCAAAATCAGGCTCAGTTTGAACCCAGACGTAGACAATTTAATATATATTTTATTTGTAGGCATGGTAATTGGTCAGACCCACTGTAAATCGGGCCCATAATCCCAAATATGTAATATAAAGTATAAATCGGGCCCACGAGCCTGAGGCCCGCAAATCCAGCAACTTCTAGAGCAGATTTCGGGTTCACCAAAACTTGGAATTGATTGCGGTTTAAACTGATAGAACCATATCGACGAGACGGATAACTTTTATGCTCTGATCGAGAGCCAATTCTGACCACACCGACGATCAAACACACGCGAGCGCAAGGCAATCGAAAAGTCAACGAGGTTTAAAAGTATTTATAACCTTGTATGCATAACAATTGCCCGTGAGAATGTTGACATTGTTTACCGCTTTCCAGAAGTATGCTAAATCTAATATTAACAGACTAAAGGACTAACCACGTTAAAATTAGCTAAAACAAATCAAATCCAAGCAGTCACTTAGATATATTAGGATTACCGCGAAAAAGTAGTAAAAGGTGAATTCAAGATGACCTAATAAAATCAATCAAACTTAGACTTCCGGTTTAGACTTTATGCACATAATCAATCTAGACCAGTCAAACTTATACTATTTGGTAGAAAACCGCCAGGTTTAGATGTATGCTAAGGAGTACTTGCTACTTGTTTTGCATGATCAGCCCAGATTGAGTCATATGCGCGTCAAACACGTTTACTGCTTTCGAACTTGTTTATTTCCATCAATATATCATACGGACTGCTATCGAATGTTGAGATGAGAATAAAACAAATATGTTCAGTAAATAAAGCTGGTAACTGATGAGCCAAGCACACAAGTCTCGGGGAGGTCCACGAATCCGGTCTTTGGTCTGATGCACGATAACCTTACCGAAGGCGAGTAAGGTTATCCAGTTGATAAAAAAGGAATTTCTTAGTTGAACTAGGTGGCGACTCCATTTTTCAAACCATTTTCAGATTAAGAAGTTAGACATAAGCTTGGGCGAGCGCCCCCCGAATCCCACTCCGCTCATAGTAACTATTTAGGTATAAATAGGAATATTATTTTCCTATTTGCGATAATTAGGGAAATATCCCCTAACTATGATAAAGTGATATAATTATGATTTTTTTCTTTTATTATTTTTTTGTTTTGTATAGTAAAAAGTTATAGTTTTAATTTATAATAGAGATTATTGATCGCGAAATGAAGAACGAAGAGACTTGGTGGATGTAATTAATCAACACTTCAATGATAAATTATTTATGACCATATTTCACTTTGATGACGTGGGTGAAACAACCAGTATTTGAATGTATTTCGTGGAGAACTATTTACTCGTGGATTATGATGATATTTTGGGTAAGATATCCTCTCATTGACAGTATCAACTGTTTTTCTTTTCAGTTTTTATTTGTTTGTTTTCAATACAAACTGTTGTATTCTGGACATTATCTAATAATCAAGAGCTCGCTGCTCTTTATCTTCTAAATGTTGGAGCAAATTTGAACAGTGCACCTAACAATACAAGGATTACTCCTACATACCTCTTTTAAAATCTGAAAAATCTACTTGGAAGCACATCATTAAAAATGGAGTTGATGTGAATGCTATATCAATATTTGGGACATCTCTGCATATTGCTATAACATGACCCAAACCTTCAACAATAAAGTTCTCATGGAGTTTGGACGTTTAGGTAATGATGTAATCTCACTCTTTTTTTTATCATATAAGTCTACTCTCATATTCTCTTAATAAATATTCTTTTTATAATATTTATTATTATTCATCTTATTCACGTTCTTATTCGTATATAATGGAATGTCATGTTAAAAACTTTGTAAATTTTACTTTTTCTTATTTAGTTATACAATGTTTGTCCTGAATACCTGTTTTTCTAAATGGAGGGTCAAACCAAAATTTACCCCTTTAGATAACAATATAAAAACTTGTTTGTTTCAATTTGAAACGGAGAGCAAGAACGATAGTTGAGCAAGGGCATTGTCCTTGCTTAGGGCGGGCGGGCGTCTGTGCTCGCCCCCTAGCTCCACCTCTGATCAGGGCATGTGATAAATTATCTCATAGTGTCTTACAAGTTAAATTAATTCATCATATTAATTTTAAGTTTAACTATATTATAGCGGAAGACACTTGCGATGTTCATAACTAAAGGAGAGAGCGCATATAACAAGAAAGGTTTCGATGTTGTAGTTGAGCATTATAATGATATAATTTTATTGCTGTTATTTTGAGTTCTGCATTATTTTTATATACCCAAATTTTGTATGAAAGGATTTTTATGCACTTTATCCTTTTCAATAAATATTGTCTCTAGTTCATTCATTTTATTGCAGGCAATTGCATTAGATCCATTGGATATCAAACTTTTATAGAAACGTGTCAGATGTAAAGTGCAACTTGGGATGAGATTGAGGGCATTTGAGGATATCGAGAGATGCCACTATTTGTAGTGTAAATGGGGGAAAGCAAACTCCTGGGAAGGCATGACTTATAGATTATATGGTAACTATATTCGGACACTGTGGTGGAGCCAGAATTTTGAATCAGGGAGCAAAATTTAATTTGACCAACTAATATTTGGAATTTTACATTATTTTTATGTTGTTCAGTTTAAAAAAAATAAAAAATATTAAACCATTTTAAAATTGATAAATTAAGTGTATAAATTCATTTATATAATTTATAAATTATCTTAAAAATAAGAATAAAATCAAAAATATCGATAAAAAAAACACTAGAAAAATATAAATAAAAGTATAAGATAAAAACATAAAATATTTTAGAGGAAAATATAAGTGCTAGTTTTCCAAAGATATTATACTATAATAAGTGGTATAGTGAGGCTCGACCTCCCTAGCTCCGCCCCTGTTCGGGCACTAGAATCATTTACAATTGACGGTAATAAGAATTATGAAGTTCATGACAAATAGCAAAAAATGACTTAAATGAAAAAGTGACTCAAAGTTTATACTAGTAAGTTGTGTTTATGCTTTGTTGGGTTGTTTTTAGTTTTTTCATATTAGTTGCATATGTTAATTCATGTTGCATGTCAATTGTTTTGATGATTGGAGAAGGAGAACAATTAGGTGAATGAAGGAGGAGGATAGACAAGATGATAGTTTGCTTAACGTAATACAAAACTTAATTTGTTGTTTTAATTTATATATTGTCTTTCTATATTAGTTCTGAGCCCTAAGACGTATAAAGGTACAAGAATGCGAAGGAGGTGGACAACTTTATATGGAGCTTGGAGCAATACTTCAAGACTCCCGGTGTTGGAGAAGACATCAAAAAAATTGATAACGCCACACTCTACCAAGAAGATACCGCGATGATACGTGGGATGAGTTCAAGAAGGAACTAAAAAGGCAATTCTATCCGGAGGAGGCGAGAGCAAAGCTAAGGCATTTCCAACAAAAAGGAAGCATCCGAGACTACGTGAAGGAATTTTCGGAAGTGCTATTAGAGATCCCCGACTATCCAGATAAGGAAGCATTGTTTGCCTTCAAGAATTGGTCTTCAAAATTGGGCCAAGATTGAACTTCAACGACATGGAGTCCAAGATCTTGCTACTGCAATTTCCGTTGCCGAGTCGCTAATCGAGTTCACGAGGCCGGAGAAACCCAAGCCTTACAAGGACAAGGGAGGCAACGAGGATGGTGAAGGAGACACCCAAGGTAAACAAAGCTATCACAATTCAATAAATTTGATGAGGGGAATAACACGAGGGATATTAAGGGTGGAGATAGACCAACCCTTAAATGCTTCTTTTGCGATGGGTCGCATAAAGCGAGAGATTGTCCTAAGAAGGCAAAGCTCTCGGCCTTGATCGAATAAAGTGAAGAAGTCGAGGAGCGGCAACGAAAGGTGACCTAGATGGGGTCTTTGTAAATTCTAAATGCCATCAAAGGCAATGTGGAAGAACCCAAGACCAAGAGAAAGGGTCGATTGTTCTTGAAAGCAATGGTCGATGGCCAATTTGTGAAAGCATTGGTGGACACTGGGCTTTGAATAACTTCCTTCAAGTCGAGGCGGCGAAGACGTTGGGAATGACATATAATGGCGAGAGCGGATGGATTAAGGCATTCAACTCGGAGCTAAAACCAATTTATGGCGTTGCTCGTGGCGTGAAAGTATGCCTAGGTGAGTGGTCGGGCCTTGTTGATTTTTCAGTTGTGCCTATGGATGATTATCCAATCATGCTTGGAATCGAGTTCATGGATCGCGTCAAGGCTATGCATGTTCCTTTTGCCAACACCATGTGGACTTTGGATGAAGGCAACACATGTATGGTTCCACTATCGAGAGAAATAAACGCTAAAACAAAGGAACTCTCAACCATGCAACTCATCGAATATGTAGAAAAGGTTGAACCTGCATTCTTGGCGACACTCATGGAAGAGAGGGACGATACCTTGTCGGAATATCAAAACATGAAAGTTTATCACGTCCCCGAAGAGTTAAAGGACGTGAGGGCACTCGAGCTACTGAAGGAGCTTCCACCCAAGAGAGAGGTGGACAATGGGGAATAAGTGGTGAAAGATGTGACGCCTTTCGAACGCGGAGAAGTAAGGAGGCAAAACAAAAAGTTAGCTTTATGATGGAGTGCAAATCGGGCAAGGCGAATTGTGAGACCGACATGCTTGGTGGAGAAGCAGCGTAAGCTATCATCACAAATTATAACCTTAGGTTGGGGGACCGAGTCAAGAAGGGACTCAAGCATAATCCCAAGGCCAAAATCTTAAGGAAGTTGACAAGTTAAGGAACGAAGCGTCATTTTTGGCAAAGGGATGAAGTGCTAACCACCAAAAGAGATCGAATATACGTGCCGAAGTGTCAAGACTTAAAGAATGGAATCATCGAGGAGTGTCGTACTCTTTCGATGGATCATAAAGGATCAAGTCCAACCGCACTTGAAATTGCCAAAGGATGGAATGAGAGTTCCGATATCGAGCACACATATTTAGCAAGGGCCGCAAAGAAGAAGAAGAAGTGGACCAATGCTAAAACGAGGCAAGTTGGGAGCACGATCTTACATTATGGATAATAAGGGACTAATCGAAGCATACAAGGAGGACGCGACGAGGACGTCTGCAGATTGAGTGGGGGAGAATGTCATGCACCCTAGAATTCTTTGCACGTGATGGAGGTTATATCCTGAATTTGTTTGAAACACTCTTGGATCTCATGTATAAAAATCCTCTAGAACATTCTAGAAACTTCATATTCCAGAACATTATATAATCCTTTAGAATATTCTAGATCCTCAATACTCTATAATCCTCTAGAACATTTCAGAATCCTCTAGAACATTCTATAATCATCCAGAACACTATACAATTACCGGGAACATTATAGAAGGTTCTTTACGAGACTTTTCGTAATTATATAGAATTCTCTAGACTAACCGGGAATACTCCAAAACTCTCTAGAAAGTATTAGATGTACATAATAATTTTTTACATTGTGTAGAATGGTGTAGAATATTTTAATGGTAGAATAGGGACCATTAGATCAAGTAGATTTTAATAATTTATTAATGAGGTAGAGGACTATATATAACCTGAAAACCTTATTTGTAAAGTATCCTCAAATCCAACATTTGTGTACATTTCTTTTCTCAAGTAATAAAAGTCTCACAGTTTTAACCATCTTGCGATCTTTATTTCCGCTAAAATTATTTTAGCCATCTTACGATTTTTATTTCCGCTTAAATTGTGCGTAGCACTTCGAGAGAGACTGACTAGTAACTTGTTCGAGAAAAATTCACTAGTGCCGCACATATGTTAGGTTAGAAAATCCAAACCCGTGACAATGTTCTTTGAGGCATTCTCTTCAAACATTACATATGTAATTCAACTAACACTCAAATTATAACATTTGATCGTATTTATCTTCATCTTCACTTGCTTGCGTAATTATATGTGTCCTGTCATAATTTGCTATCGTTTATATATTTAAATGTTTAACTAATTTTAATGGTGATTAAATTGAGATATTAAAATTTATAATTGTTATATAATCTATATCGTCAATGGATTTTCCATCAGTTTTTTATAAGTTTTTCTCAATTTTTGAGAAAGAGATTGATTAAATAAAGAGCAAATTACTTCAAGACCCCTCACGTTTGTCATAATTCACAATTTGGTACCTCTTATTTGAAAATCAAACGATTTGGTACCCCGGTTTTGATTTTGTAAACTATAAGGCCCTTCAGTTAGTTCCATTAATAATTTGAAATTTACTTTCAAACGATTTCAGTTTCAATTATATAAATGATTTGGTACCTCCTTTTCAAACGATTTGGTGCCTCATTTTCAAACGATTTGGTACCTCGCATTTCATTCTATTAATGATTTAGCACCTATATTTAACAGAAGGGTCTTATATTTACAAAATTAAAACTGACTTATCGAATCATTTGATTTTCAAATAAAAGATAACAAACTGCGAATTACGACAAACGTGAGCGATCTCAAAGTAATTTGCTTTTCAAAATAGGAAAACTTAAGATGAGGTGCCAGCTTTACTATCCATCTGTCCAACGTGGCAAATTGCGTGGTAAAGAATTATGAACAAAGAGTCAACGCGCCCATGAACTTGTGACACTGGATCATCTAGCCCAATTTATACTTTTTTAAACAACTAACCCCAAAACTCTTCATTTTTGGGTCAAATAGCCCCACAATTTATATTTTTATTTTAAAAAACAGATTTAGGATAATTATATCGCAACAATTAGGGAAGAATTTAATTATTTTTTTGCGTCACTCACCTCCGATTTGTATTTTACGCATTTAAAAAAATACAATTATAGGGTTATTTGGCCCCAAAATGAAGAGTTTTAGGGTTAGTTGCTCAAAAAAGTATAAATTGGGTTAGATGATCTCGTGACACTAGTTTAGGGGGCGCGCTGACCCTTTGATCAAAGAATTATTCCTCTTCTACTTGTATTCTGCAATTAAAACCCTAATTTGATAGCCATCCACCTGTTAAACCCTACCTCGACAGCAATAGTAAAAAAAAAAAAACTTCAAACAATCTACCAAGCGATGTCGACATTAACAGATGAGGAAGAATTTTCATGTTCATCGGATTCCGACGTCGACGACCCGTTGGATTATTTAGTCGACGTAGAAGCAACTGGCGGTGCAATTACTCTGAATTCAAGGCGTCCAAATGCCCACGGCGGCGTTCACTCTAAACATAATTTATCAACACTACAACCCCTTGCTAATCGCAACCAGAAGTTCTCTAATCGCATCCGCGTTTCTCCTTTGGAGGTATTGATAATATTGCTAATTCACAAGTTATTATAAATTTGTGTGGTTAGTGAAGTTAATTTTTTTATTTTTTTTATAATTGGCGCAGGAATGGGAAGGGAGAGTTGATTTTGGAATGTCGAATTCAGTAACGACTGAGATTCGAGAAAGTATTAGGGATATGGCTACTGGTAAAACTAGAACTACTGAGAAAGCTGATCGTGCTACTGTTGAACAGGTAACCAATTTTCCGTCAAAAAATGCTGATGTGGACTCCGGAACAGTTTCATATATTAAATTGCCAAAATTGAAAGTTCAATTAACCCTAATTTTTTTTGTAAGATTACCTGTTATTAAGGGAGGTGCAAATTAATTTATTGCATTTGTAGGCAGTTGATCCAAGAACGCGCAAAGTTATATTCAAAATGCTTAATCGAGGTGTATTTAGTGAAATAAATGGCTGCATTTCTACTGGAAAAGAGGTAATTATACTTGGTTTGGTATCGGCTCTTTTAAGGCGGAAAACTTGAGCTTTGAGTCATTTGTTATCTAAGTTTTGAATCTTGATTTTTCTTTTGGTTTGTTAATAGGCAAATGTGTATCATGCAACGAAGCCTGATGGTCAAGAGTTTGCTGTCAAAGTTTACAAGACTTCAATTCTGGTTTTCAAGTAAGTCTAGTGGTGATCTAGCTTGTAAAATAAGAATTGCTTCTACCAATCTAAAGGTTTTTGTTTGAAAAATTAAGCATTTAGTATTTTAAGGCTAACGGCTAGTCTTTTATGTGGGAAAAGAAGTGGAAATTAGTGAATTAAATCTAATTTTGAGAATATTTATACACTACCTCTTCAATTGTACCCTTACAATTTTTTTTCTTCTAATGTTGTTTGCAATTAAGATAACAGTTTTTGGCTCATCAACCTTTTTAATGTTTAATTTTCTGGCACATTTTGCTGGGTATTTCTGATCGATCTTAAGGTTAATTAGAGCTGCTTTGATTTCGTAGATTTTATTTTTCTTACAGCCTCTCATGCAATATGATTTGTTCTTTGGAAACTATAGGGACCGGGATCGGTATGTTCAAGGTGACTATCGATTTAGATATGGTTACTGCAAGCACAATCCAAGGAAAATGGTAAAGACATGGGCTGAAAAGGAAATGAGAAATCTTTTGAGGTAAGGTAAACATTTAGTTTTATATGGAAACATTCTCTTGTAATTTGTTCATTAGCTCTGCTATGTAAAAATTATAATTTGATGAATTTGCGGGGAATTTTACTTTCTCATGAAGCCTTACATAGACCTTTTCTGCTGTAATATATTTGCATTTTGAGTTGCAGAATTAAGGCAGCGGGAATTAGGTGCCCAACTCCATATCTTTTGAGACTTCATGTTCTGGTCATGGAATTTATAGGTATTGCTTTTCTGCTTCCTTTTCCTTTATGATCCGTGTATACACGTTTGGATTGTTGGGTGTCCTTATTTATGCATGTGTCAAGATGCATGAATTTTAAGTTATGTGATGTTTTCATATAGATTTTAAGGTGACTAGAAGAAATGTAATCTCATAAACATATCACATCCATCCAGTTTTCAGTTTCTGCTATTTAGCCTATTTGTCTCAACAGCTCAATGGAGTTGTTAGAAGCAACTTCCTTTCAGACTATTTACCAATTTACATTATTATTATTTTGTGGATTCATGAAGCTAGTGCTTTAAGATAAATACTTTTCATAGTTTCATTTCCCGTATGTTAATCAATTTTCACATCCATCAAAGACTCAGTTTTCAGTTTCTGCTATTTAGCCTATTTTTCTCAACAGCTCAATGGAGTTGTTAGAAGCAACTTCCTTTCAGACTATTTACCAATTTACATTATTATTATTTTGTGGATTCATGAAGCTAGTGCTTTAAGATAAATACTTTTCATAGTTTCATTTCCCGTATGTTAATTTATAATGTCTTTAAGCATTTCTTTTGCCGCTAATATATATTCAGGTCTGTGAATATACATCTCTTTTGTGTATTCCATTTTTGATATACAATATTTGCTACAGGAAAGACTGGTTGTGCTGCACCTCGCCTCAAGGATGCTGCCTTATCTTTGGACAAGCTACGTGAAGGTTATGTAGAGGTGCGTACAATTGTTTGGTCAAAAGTAAAACCTTGAAATAATATGTATTTTGTTGTTTGATTTTAGTGAGTCATGACCTCTTTACATTTTATTTTCAGATGATAATTGCAATGCGAACTTTATATCAGAAGTGCAAGCTAGTGCATGGGGACCTTAGTGAATATAACATACTCTATTATGAGGTGAACATTATAGACTTCCTTACATAGATAAGGTTTTTGCCTTTAGGCAAGTTTTAATGCACTTTACAATACGAAGGATAAATTCTTTGGAGAATGGAGGCTAACTGAATTCTGAAGATGTTTGATCAGAGCATATGTGTTTCTTAAGATATGTTAGATCAGTCACATTTTTGAACCGTGATTTATGATCTAATTTGTTACTCGTGTTTGCAGGGTCACTTGTATATAATTGACGTCTCCCAAACTGTTGACCTTGACCACCCGCGGGCCCTTGATTTCCTTCGTGAAGACTGCGTTCATGTTTCTGTAAGTAGTTTTTACAGGATGGATGGCTGTTGTTTTCCTAAGATTGTTATTGTTGGAAAAGGTCAAAATCAAACAAACAAATGTTTTGATAAGAACAATACGATTTAATCAGGTATGTGTTGTATGCAGGATTTCTTTAAGAAAAATGGTGTAGCTGTCATGATGATTCGAGAGCTATTTGATTTCATTGTTGATCCAACCATTACTGATGATTCTGTTGATAGTTATTTGGAAGAGGTTTGTTGTCTTGCCTGTGTTTCTGATTTCTTTAAAATCCTTACTGAGATCCTCATTTGACTATGGCATCCTGTCTCAGATTCAACAAAAAATTTTGACCAGAGACATTACCGCAGAGGACGAAATTGCAGATTCCGTATTCGTGCAGGTACTTCCCCCCTTCTGATAAACTTGTTTGTCATTTTTCTTATTGTCTCTAGAACATATTGTGATTAGCTTGTATTTTCTTAACTTGGGGAACCATTTAATTTGAAAAAAGTAAATTTGTTTGTCATTTTTTGTTTTCTTCTTATATTTGCATTGAGATCATTGTTTTGGTGGTACAGTCGTACATTCCAAAGACGTTAGATAATGTGAAGCATGCAGAGGAGGACGTGATAAGAGTAACAAGTGGCAAGGATACAGAAGATATGTACTATCAAACCATTACCGGAATGAAGGAGGCTCTTTCTAAAGGTAAGTCTGTCATACAAGAGGAGTATGAAGAGGGTGTCACCTCTGTATCAAAGTCTTGTATCGGTATCGACGGACCTGAGACTAAATCTGAGGACGAGACAGATGACGATGATGACTCAAGTTCAGGTGAATCAGATGAGAGTGGCTCTTCATCTGTTGAGGATCCTATCGATAAAAAAACTGCCAGAAAAGAAAATAAAAAGAAAGTAAAGGAAGAGAAAAGAGAAGCTCGCAAGAACAAAGTGCCCAAGGCTTTGAAGAAAAGAAAAAAGAAACTGGCTAAAGCCCAGAAGACTAGGTAAACAGTTTTTTTTAGGCATGGTGATGGCATAACTATAGTTATTAGTCAGATGAAAGGATAAGTTAATTATGTCCAATGGTGATTCCATTTACATTAGAAGAGGAACTGGAAGTATTTTTTGATTTTTGGCAAATTTTGTTTTATGTTTTTAGGTAAGAATTTCCCATTGAGGATAAACTGGTGTTGCATGTTAAACATAAATCACTTCTTTATACAAAAACTACAAGCAAATTGATGTAAAAAATCATTAAAAAATTGATTTTTTAAAGTTTAGTTGAGAGTAAAACTTATTAAATGATTTTATTAAATAATTAAAGTTATGTCGTGCTCAGCTAATTTCAAACTATTATTATGATGTTATCTACTGATAATTCAATTATGTTTGAACTCTTATAATAAATTAATTATTAATTAATTTATAATGAGTCTCCGGATTCTTTTGTTGAAATGGTAATCATAAATTTAATTTTAACTCCAAATTACTAATTTAAAAGTAATTAAAAGCTATCATCCTCTATTTTTGAATAAATAGTACTCCCTCCGTTCTTTTTTAGTTGTCCATTTAGCCAATATTATACATACCAGGATAGTGCTCATTTTGTCTTAATTTATAAAGAGAAATACTAATATAGCCCTATTAGTTAATAAATGTTTTTTAAATAAAAACATGGAGTCATTTAGTAGGGATGGATAAATTTGGAAGATAATAGCTAAAGTCACATTGAAATCCTAAATGGACAATTAATTAGAGACAAATATATTTTGCTAAATGGACAACTATAAAAGAACGGATGAAGTATTTACTTTAAACAATTACTGCTATTAATAAATACGAATATTAATGTTGATAAAATTAAAAGCCAATGTTGGTCAAAATTTTGAATAAGTACATTTCACGTTCACTAATTGTATGCACACAAATTAAAAGAAATTATATTTAACAAAAGTAAAAGTGAAACCAATCTTTCACGTTTTGCTATCGCATGCCCAATCTATTGCACTTTTACTATTTACTACTAGTATTTACTGCTTAAAATTAATCAATTCCTTTCATTAATTTCATGGTATCTAATACTACTACTTAAGGATATTCTCTTGATTGTGCAAGTTAACCAGAATTCTATCAATTTTATCTGTTGTTAATATATAGAAATTCTTAGGTAGACTAAGTCTACCACGTCATCCGTAGACTAAACCAATCATGTGATAACACTTCATTAAAATGAGGGTATTTTTGTAATTTCGTTTGTTATTTGCATACATTTTTGAATAATGATATTACAAGAATATCCTCATTTTAATGAGGTGTTATCACATGATTGGTTTAGTCTACGGATGACGTGGTAGACTTAGTCTACCTAAAAATTTCTCGTTAATATATTACTATCAGTAATTTTTTTTAACAAGTTCAATAACTCATCATATATAAATAGCACGTCTTTTATAGCAATTTTAATTATTGATGTAGCTTTATATATTAATTACAATGAAAATAGAAATCCAACTCTACAATTGTTAATTTTTAGTTACAACTTAAATTAAAATTAATTTTAAAACTGATGAATTTAAAGTATATTGTAATTGAAAAAGTGCACACTATTATTAGAGGACCAAATAAATAGTTATTTTTCAAAGATATGGCAAAAAAGGGGATTAATGTCAACGTAACAAACAATGTAGTTGATGTTTTGGAGTTGTCTGCAAAGACTCCAAAACCCAATCATTGATCCAATTGGTTGGTTTTTCCTCTAAGCATATCCAAATTTCTAGAGAGAGAAACTGATTGGCGCCATTATTCTCTCACTATAAATTTCGGAGCTTTTTGGGTTTTACAATTCCATTTTGTTTCAATTATTGTGACCCAGAAAGCAGAAACTTAAACCAATGGAGGGTTTTAATTTTCAGGGCTTTAAAAAACCCTTGATAATGCTGTTGTTTGTTCTGTTTGTTTTAAACTTGAGCTTTGTTAATGGTGACATGGATGGGCTTGGAGAGCAACCACTTTCCAAAATTGAAATTCACAAAACTGTTCTTGCTTTATCTGCTGATGCTTCTGTTAAAGCCTCCCCTTTACTTCTTGGCCTGCTGGTAATCATTTTTAATGTTTTTTTTTTAATAGTATTGGATTGTTTTTGTGCTTAATGTGTAGTAGTGGTTTGATTGATTGATGTCTAGTTATTTATATAACTACAGGGTGGGGATACTGAAAATGTAACGGTGGATATTGTTAACCCTCAACCATCTGGAGATGATTGGATTGGAGTTTTCTCCCCTTCAATATTCAAGTAATGTCATTTTGTAGTTTTAGTTTTTGTTGATTTGAATTGAAATTGTTGAGCTTTAATCATTGATAAGCTAGGCAGCACAGACACTTCACTTGATCAACGTTTCTGAAATGGGAAACCTTAAATAACGCCGTTTCGCCGTGTCAGTGTCCAAGTGTCTTGTTTTTTAGTGTCCGTGCTACCTAGTTGATAAGTGTAGTTTCTTAGTTGTTTTCCATGTTTAATGGTTTATAAAATGGAGCATTGTTTTCTTTTTGCAGTTCATCCACATGTCCACCAAACAATGAGCCCAAAGAGCAAAACCCATATATTTGTTCATCCCCAATAAAGGTAGTGATGTTAAATTGGATTTGAATTACTTGAAGATTTAAACTGCAGGGTCTTTTGGATCTCTAATGTTTGTCTTTTTTGATATGATTATTGCAGTACAAGTTTGCAAATCATGACAATTCAAAATACACTGAGACAGGCAAGAATACTTTGAGATTTGAGATTATAAATCAGCGGGCAGATTTCATATTCGCCTTATTTTCAGGCGGACTGTCAAATGTGAGTCTAATTTTATTTAAGATTTATCTATTACATGCGCCTATTGGCCTTATGGCGATTTTATCAAGAGAGCAAATATAATACTCTCATCTCTTGCAGCCAAAACTTGTCGCAGTGTCAAATACCATAACTTTTCTTAATCCTAAAGCGCCTGTGTATCCCCGTCTTGCTCAAGGAAAATCTTGGGATGAGGTGAGTTTCTTTTTATTGATAACTGCTGAGTATGTCTAGCAAAAGGTTTTTAAAAAATAATTTCTGGCATAATAGCCATTGACGTGAGTCTATTTGTTTCATAGCGAGTAAATAAAGCTTTTCCATTTTGATTTCAACCTTTGTTTTTTTAATACAGATTTCTTCATCAGCTGTTAAATTATGCAGTAATAAAAGATACAAGTTTATAAACTTGTCCAGTGTTTGGGAAATCACTTTCAAATAATATTTGAATATCTTTATTTTTGGGAGTTGGTTCATAAAATTTCATTTCGGTATTTAAAGATTTTTTTACATGTTGCTCAGATGACCGTGACTTGGACTAGCGGTTATAACATCGATGAAGCTATTCCATTTGTTGCATGGGGTCTGAATGGAGACACTTCGTTGCGCTCACCTGCTGGAACATTGACATTTGATCAAAACAGCATGTGTGGTATGAATTATTTCATCCACTTATGTGGCACAATCGCAAATTTTGATGGTTCTATGTTTTATAACATGTTCAATTATTCGCATAACTCCATTCTGATTGATGATGATTGATTGTAAAGTGTTTATATATTTAGTTATGAAATGCATTTTTTATTCTGGTTAACTATGATTAAGTGTTCAAATGTGGAGTAGCAATTTCTAAAATCTCTTGCCGATTGTTTTATCCTTGCTTAGTGACATACTATGTACAATGTTGTTGCTCAGACTACTCATGGTGCTGGTCAATAGCTTACTTTTGTCTTATTCTGTTAAGAAAACTTAAGATTTCTTGTCGCTTGATGGTTTTGTTTACCTTGTTACACGCACTGTTTTCTCCTAGTCTTATCTTCAATTATATGGTGAAGTTCAAAACATTTGCGTTTTCCCCCCCCTGTTTTGCATTAGAAGATATTCAGTTAGTTTTTCATATGTTACTGTAACAAGGATCCCATTTCCAGGTTCACCTGCAAGGACAGTAGGCTGGCGTGATCCTGGATTTATACACACAAGTTTTTTGAAAGAGTTATGGCCAAATACTATGTAATCATCTTTCACTATCTTCTACTCTTCTATTCATCTTGGGAATTCATGTCCGAAATCTTACACTTGCATTGATTAATCGTAAGCTGTGATCCTGTCTTCTCAGATACTGGTACCGGATGGGTCACATCCTAACCAATGGCGTTTACATCTGGAGTAAGATGTATTCATTTAAATCATCTCCATTCCCTGGACAGGACTCATTGCAGCGTGTCATTATTTTCGGCGACATGGGGAAGGTACCAATAAAAAATACATAATAAATTGTTATTTTGGTAACTTTATATTTGTGTGAGTACATGCCCATATTTACATGTGTTTATGTTCTGTTCCATTCCTTAAAATATTTCCTAGCATTTTACCTCGGACTGATCACTTTCACAATCAGATTTAACAATGGATGTAAGTTATACCAGATCTCTTATGAAGACTTGGGTCTATATGTTCAACTATTGTTAGAATGCATCCTTAAAATATCCTCTAGTTAAGATTATTTTTGACAAGATTATTAGCACGCCAAGATTCCCCTTTTGGGTCATATGAAAGGAGTTTTACTTATTTAACAAATACGTTTCAGGCAGAGCGTGATGGGTCAAATGAGTACAGCAATTATCAGCCAGGATCACTCATGACCGCAGACCGACTTGTTGAAGACTTGAACAACTATGATATAGTATTCCACATTGGAGATCTAGCATATTCAAATGGATACATATCACAATGGGACCAATTCACAGCACAGGTCCAGGCCATTACATCAACTAAACCGTACATGATTGCAAGGTCTGCGCCTTTTGCTCATGAACCTTAAGTTTATGGCCCATTTTGTGTATCTGTTTAAATTAATTCCAGTCTTTTGCTTTTGCAGTGGCAACCATGAACGAGACTGGCCTAATTCAGGATCCTTCTATGACGGACTCGATTCCGGTGGGGAGTGCGGAGTGGTTGCTGAGACCATGTACTATGTCCCTGCAGAGAACAGAGCTAAATTTTGGTATTCTAATTTCCAATCATTAATTTCTCTCTATCTCCGTTTCTTCTTTTATAATTATGTTTGCATATTTGAATTTAACGTGGCACTATGCAGGTATTCAACTGATTATGGCATGTTTCACTTCTGCGTAGCTGATACAGAGCATGACTGGAGGGAGGGATCGGAACAGTATAAGTTCATTGAAAATTGCCTAGCGTCTGTAGATAGACGAAAGCAGCCTTGGCTAATTTTTGCAACTCATCGTGTCCTTGGATATTCCTCCAACGATTGGTACGGAAAAGAGGGTTCATTTGAAGAGCCCATGGGAAGGGAAAGCTTGCAAAAGCTTTGGCAAAAGTACAAAGTAGACATCGCATTTTACGGGCACGTGCATAACTATGAAAGGTCATGCCCTGTATACCAGGTACTCAAATTGCAGATATGTTTTAAGTTCTTTGAGTAAGCAAAAATGTTTAGCCTCTCAATGTCGCCATTCGTTTAATACTTTACTGTTTATGCTGGTGGTGCAGAGTCGATGTGTGAATTCAGAAAAAAATCATTATTCAGGCACGGTGGAGGGAACAATCCATGTTGTTGTCGGTGGGGGAGGAGCCCACTTATCACCATTCAGCGGAACGATTCCTAATTGGAGTGTGTTCAGAGATTTCGACTTTGGGTTCGTGAAGATGACAGCATTTAACCACTCATATTTGCTCTTTGAGTACAAGAAAAGCAGTGATGGCAAAGTACATGATTCTTTCACCATTTCCAGAGATTACAGAGATGTTTTGGCCTGTATTCATGACGGTTGCGAAGCAACTACTTTGGCAAGTTGAGCCACAAAAATATTTGCTCAATTGTTAGATTTTTGTTTAGCAATTTTTTTTAGATTATTCGAAAGGACATATTAGGTTAGAGTCTTTAAGAATAATAATATAATATTAAGGCTTTAATGTGATGCATTTCACTTCTCCTTCATCTCCTACTTTTGCTATTTCTATATGCATTTTATATGTGAATGTCCTGATATAGTTTCTATGGGACATTTAGGATGAGATACTGTCTTAATAATACATGCTTTTACAAAGAAAAAGGCCTGTTACAGGGCATGATAAAAATTGAAACTTTGTACACAAAACTACAGAGAAAATCTGCTCCAGGCTTTGTGTTTGCCGGTTTTGGTGGGGTAAGGTTTTACACTTGCACATAAGTTACTAACTAGATATACATCCAAAAACTCTATAGCTAAAGCAGAGCTTCAATTGTTATGGCACAAATGAGAGGGAGCTGGAAGATATAATGATGTCTTGAATGCAACCGGTGAAACCCTTGGAAGACTCTACTTTTAGAGGAGAATGTCATCAATCACTCATCTCAACTTCACAAGGTTTGCTTTGCTGATTGTCAGATGAACAAACAGAGGCCAGAAGATCATCAATTTTTAGAGGAGAATGCCGGGCCATATGCTGGAACACAATCTGCAAGTAACAGTTTCAAGTCAATAGTTGTGGAAGCCTCTACTTACTGCAACCTATAAAAACTTGCAAAAACAAGCTAATTGTAACCGGAGTTATATATGGAAAACATACAAAATTAGTTGAGTGAACAAACAGGTTACACGGCATACTGTCCTCCAGAAACAATAAAACCAGTTATATGAACAGCTACTTCAAGAAATGGACGAGAAAAAGCAACTGCAAGGATAAAAAATCCTGATCTCTATCTTGCTAATTTACTTTATCTTGGCATTAACTATGAAGTCATGTTGCTGAGGAAGCATGGTAGACGAATCCAAGGACATATAAGAATTTAATAACGCCAATAGCTTTTCTTTAAAACCAATAATTCATGGTTCAATGTCCTCTTTATTTAAAAGGAACAGTTCATATCCCATACGCATTCTAAAAAACAATGTGCAAGCTTAACTATATACCCTCATAAAGCATCAAGGATTCTGCCTTCTAATATAAAATTTCATCTAACAAAGTCCTTGTGAAGGAAAAACAAAACTTACAAGGGAGTATGAGATGTAAATTTTTCTTACTAACCTTTGAGTAACTATCTGCAAAAGCACGTGCCTTATTGGGCTTGCCAAGATAATGTAGATCAGCATTCTTGACCTTTCCATCCGCAAAACTCAATCCTCCATCACAAACAGAAAACCGTACAAGATTTCCTGAACGTAGCCCTTCCTAAAGGTTTAAAATGATGAACCAAATTATTAAGAGAGAAGGAAGCCAAAGACCACAAGAAGGGCATGTATAAACCAAACCTGTTGAATAAAATCTGAATGTAGGCAGCCGAAGGCCACAGGAGGATCATCTGATGCAACTAGACTGCCATCATCTTGTAGCTCCAAAACTACCTAGTCAAAGAACCATGATAGGCATCCATAAACAACTCGACCCAAAAAATAATAACTAACAAAATAGTTTCTAGTAGAGAAACATACCTGTTGTTGGCTCAGAACCTCGCCTTTACTATCTGTGTCAATAACATACTGACTACACTTCTCATCTTTCCAAACTAACGCCAGTGGTGTATTTCCCATTTGGTAGTGCGCATGCCTGACAAAGTCAATATTAGTAACATATCCATAGAGTACATTCCCATTCCAGCCAATACCAAACAATATAAGAAACAAAACAAACATTATACCATAACACGAGCAATAAAACGACTTACTTATTATAGAACAATAAACCATCCTTTACATAGGGCACATCTCCAGTATAAGCTGACCAAAGACCACTCTGATCACAGTTATAAACAGGGACCGTAGAAAATCTATACTTATGAAAAGAACTAGGAGGATCGCACGATCCGGTCTCTCCAAGCTTCGAGTTCAACCAAAAGAATCGAAACTCGGCACTGCAATCATACAGCGGGTAATCTCTCCAGCAAACCATATCTATCACATAATAAGTCTGATCCAACTGCAAAACATACAGTATTTAAGTACAACTTTTACTCTATAGAGTTGAAAAACACACGGATAAGAATGAATTACCTCGTGGAAAATACAGTCAAGTATACAGTAAGACTGAGAAGAACCAGATGAATCCCTAATTTTAGCTCCATTAGGTAAAGCTGACGGAAAACGGTGCAGTATTGAGCCGTTCCTTTGCCGACTAACTGTAATTCCGTTACATGAGACTACGAAGCATCGTTTGCCAGCTGGTCTGGCGAATACATACCTAAATTCAATTGAATTAATTACTAAAAACGATGAGTTTTGTAGAGAGAGAAAATATGGTGTTAGAGAGAGAAAGGTACCAGTCTTGAGGCAGGCAATCAGGAACGTCGATCATCCACTCCGGTAGCATTAACTGTCTGGCGAACCATTTTCTAGCCTCTGCTCCTTTCATTCTCGAGGCTTGACGGACGTCAATCTCCGGAGCTCCAGATTGATCCGGTTCGGGTTGTCTATCGGGTAATAGTTCAGGTTCGGGTTCATGTTCATGTTCAGCTTGAGCGGTTTGAGATTGGAGAGAGAGGACAGTAGAAGCTAGACAACGTGCTTGTTGTTGAGCATCGCGACGGCTCTGTTCCTGCCGTTGTAACGTTAAGTCTCTTCGTCTTTGCTGATCGGAGATCGCCGCTCTCTTAAACGGACGGCGGAGATCGTGTGGTGCCATTTCTTTTTTTACACTTCCACCCTCTACGAATCGTTTTTAAAAAATTAGAATGAGCGGCTATATATTTTATAAGACTGGAACGATGCCGTTTCTTAAAAACGCCTCGTTTTGTGTTTAACTTGGTTAAAACTGGTAGCTTACTTTGCAACTACCTCTAACTACTAAAATGGCGGATATTTCTATGCTATGAAGACAAAATAAAACTCAAAACTATGAAGAAGAAGAAGAAACAGAGACAGCTACAACATCCAATTCTCTGATCGTGTGGTGCCATTTGTACTGCAGATAGGTACGCTTGTTTCTGATTTGAGTTTAATCTAAAAATGGACGTCCCATTACTGCGTTACCAAAGTCTCTCATTGGATCAATTTAGGGATAATTATAGCTTATTATCTTCGTCTAAGTGTATTAATCAGATAAATCTATTCTCTATATATGGTTTTACATTCAGTAGAAGAAAATGGAGTACTCCAGTTGCTATTACAAACCAGAGTTATTCTCTTGATCGTGGATTACAGCCACGGCCTAAACCAATTTCTAAACCATTAATTGACTTAGGAAAACGAACTAATATTGAAAATACCCATGTTAAAAAATCAAGTATTAGAATTTGTAGTCAGATAGAGAAGTTAGTTGTTCATGGAAGGTATATCGATGCGCTTGATTTGTTTGAGATACTTGAGCTCGACGGAGGATTTGATGTGAGTACCACTACTTTTGATGCTTTAGTTGCTGCTTGTATAGGATTAAGATCCATCCCGGGCGTTAAGAGGGTGCTTAGTTATATGTTGGGTAACGGGTTTGAACCGGATCAGTATATGGCTAATAGAATTCTGCTTATGCAAGTTAAGTGTGGGATGATTATTCATGCTCGGAAATGGTTTGATGAAATGCCTGAAAAGAATTTGGCTTCTTGGAATACTATTATTTCTGGGCTTGTGGATGTGGGGGATTATAGGGAATCATTCAGATTGTTTTTGATTATGTGGGAAGAGTTTTCTGATGTTGGGTCTCGCGCGTTTTCCATCATGATTCATGCTTCTTCTAGAATGGGGTGGATTTCTACAGGGAGGCAGCTACATGCGTGTGCTTTGAAGATGGAAGCAGGGGATGATGTGTTTATTTCTTGTGCTTTAATTGATATGTATGGTAAGTGTGGCAGCCTGGAGGATGCTCAATGTGTCTTTGATGAAATGCCAGACAAAAATACAGTGGCTTGGAATACTATCATTGCCGGTTATGCACTTCATGGTTATAGTGAGGAAGCTTTGGACATCGTTTATGGGATGCGTGTTTCTGGTTTTAGAATGGACCATTTTACACTTTCTATAGTAGTGAGAATATGTGCGCGGTTAGCTTCTTTGGATTATGCTAAGCAAGCCCATGCTGCTCTAATTCGTCATGGTTTTGAATCGGATATGGTAGCAAACTCGGCACTTGTTGATTTTTATAGCAAATGGGGAAGAGTGCAAACTGCTCAGAATGTTTTTGACCAGATGTCTTGTAAAAACATTATTTGCTGGAATGCCTTGATTGCGGGATATGGTAATCACGGTAATGGAGATGAGGCAATTGAGTTGTTTGAGGAGATGCTTGAAGAAAGGATGAGACCCAACCATGTCACTTTTCTTGCTGTTCTATCTGCCTGTAGCTACTCGGGTTTATCAGCACGCGGGTGGGAAATTTTTCAAGCTATGGAGAAAGAGTACAAAGTAATTCCTCGGGCAATGCATTATGCTTGTATGATTGAATTATTAGGTAGAGAAGGGCTCTTAGATGAAGCTTTTGCTTTGATAAGACGTGCTCCTTTTAAGCCCACTGCAAATATGTGGGCTGCTCTGTTGACAGCTTGTCGAATCCATGAAAATGTAGAGCTTGGGAAATTGGCTGCTGAGAAGCTTTATGGAATGGAACCTGAGAAGCTTAACAATTACATTGTTCTTTTGAATATATACAACAGCTCTGGCAAGCTAAAAGAAGCTGCTGGCGTCGTCCAGACCTTAAGAAGAAAGGGTTTGAGAATGCTTCCAGCATGCAGTTGGATTGAAGTTAAGAAACAGGTACATGTTTTTCATTCTGGAGATAAATTTCATCCCCAGAGAAAGGAGATTTATCAAAAAGTGGATGACTTGATCAAAGAAATTTCTAAATTTGGTTATATTCCTGAGAAGAAAAGCATGCTTCCTGATGTGGATGAACAAGAACAGCGCCTGTTGTTGTACCGTAGTGAGAAACTGGCAATTGCTTTTGGGTTGATTAACACTCCATATTGGGCACCTCTGCAAGTTGTTCAGGGTCACCGTCTCTCTAGCGACTCTCACGAAGCAATTAAGTTGGTAGCTATGATTACCAGGAGGGAAATTGTAGTAAAAGATGCTAGCAGATTTCATCACTTCGAAAACGGGAGTTGTTCTTGTGGGGATTATTGGTAAGTACTGTTGTTTTATACTCTGAAGGCCAATTTTCCCTGTCTGAGAATTTACATCTGCAAATTTGTCAAACAAATTTGTTCTCTATTCTTATTTACCTACGTTCTAAATAATGTTATAGTTGTAATTATTCCTCGTAGTGAATTAGAAATGATAGTTCTTAGCCACATATATATTTCAAATTTTATTCACTTGTTTATGATATAATTCTATTTAAGAAATTCTGTTTCAACTCTTTTTATTCGCATATAAAATTTTACCTTACAAATTATGGAAAATATGCCTCTTTGCTATGCCTATAGATTTTGGGATAGGCCTGGAAATTTTCTTCCTAGTAGGTGGTGGTTCTAGTTTATATCTTGATTCCCAGCTTCTTGTTGTGAATATTTGCTACTGTGGCTTCTAAAAAAATGACCCGGCACCATCAGTTTGTATTTGATGCTCCATGTATGGTTTAATTAAAAGGTAATAAACAATTGATTTTTTAAATAAAAAGGAGATGTAATGAAATTGCTAACCTCGAGTAATATTTGACTGATAGGATGCAGTTTGTAATTTGTTTATGATCAATGGTCTGCGCGCTTCTGATTGTTTTTATTGCAATATTCTTATATGCATGTTTAACAAATTTGTAATGTGCAAGTTCAAATTGTGTTTCTCAGATTTTCTGTTCCTAGAGATGTACAGAATTTTAATGCAAGTATGGTTCTTTGCTGCATCCAATTACCCAGATCACATGTTACATTCTGTTATCTGCTGAACTTGATATTATTTTCTGCAGTTCTTTCCAACTGTTGCTTTTGATTTTTAGAAGGCTTTAACAATAACAGGGAGCAGATATGCTAAGTAATTGCTTCCATTGTAAAACATTATTATTATTATTATTATTATTATTATTATTATTATTATTATTATTATTATTATTATTATTCGGTTAATTTACATTTAAAGCCTGACAGCTAATGAAAATAAATGGGTGTCAAATTTTAAATAATGAAGTCTCTGTTATCCTAATTAAAGACTGTGTTCCTTGTTAAGCTTACTTTAGCTGCAGGGCATTGAGAGTGTAGGTGATGGGTTAGTTGGAACTAATTGTCATAACTCATTAGAGATTTCATCTAACATACTTGGTTCTTTGGTATGAAAATAGTAGAAATACTTTTGTATTAAGAATCTCTAGAATTATGCTTATATTACCGATTAGGCAATGTCAGCTGAAGATCTTACAAGGCAAAGCGACTAATATTACAAAGCTCGGTTTTGAAGAACTCTACTGCTTATTGTTGTCTGAGATAATGTGTGACTTGTTTAGCTTACGGTTTATCTTACAGGTTGCCTACAATTAAAATTGGGGGCCTTTGAATTGATTGTGTTTGTTAGAGAAAAGTTGATTAACACTCCATTTAAGATATGACATGTCTCGGTCCCCATATTTAATAATGTGTATCTTCCACGTTTATGGTTTTCTTTTTGTCAGTTATCTGGACTCTTAGCTATAAGTATGCGAAAACCAAACTCAGCGGATAAATTCGGTTGGGTTTGATTTGAAAAGACGAACCAAACTAGAAGATTGACTGGTTCAGCTCGGCTGGATATGAACCGAATGCACACTCCTATGTTAGCTGATGGTGGCACAATGTTCCTGAGGAACTGGAGCATATGCCCCTTGTCATTGTGCTGGTTGATTAAATGAAATGTCTTGTATTGGCGACTGTTGAAAGCCATGAGTATCTATTTAAGTAGGGGTCAAGTGTCTAGTTAAGACAAGTTACATCAAATTATTAGCCTAGGTCCAGCCATTATTGATGGATTTGCCATCATATGGACATCGATGGTTCATCCACTGAACTAGGGTCTTCACCTCTGCGGCCTTTTTCTGATTACATATTTGGCCTCTTTGTTATATGCTGTCTGTGCAGAGTGAGATTCATCAATTCTTTGTCCTACCATTGAACTTCAAATATTGTGCGTTAGAATTTGCTACTATTTGAATGTGATTACTTTGAATAAAAATCTTTTTAGCCGTTGCATGCAGTAGAAAGTGGGTGTTTGAGATGGAAATTAAGTTAAAGTTTGTCTGTTTTGTTGCCTGAAATTGAAACAATATCCAAATGATATTACAAGACACGCAGAAAAGTGTGATTCGTTGCTTCAGATGAAAACAATGTTTTTACAATGGTTAGTTTCTTCATATGAACTTTTGGAATCCAACAAAAGAGTTGCCTGAAAAGCTTCCAAATGGCATAATCCAAATTTTTGGTTCAACTAAAATTCTGAATCCTTTTGACTTATGGACTTGTAATTTCCGATGCCAAAAGTGAAATTTTGACACACCATTGTAAAAAACACTAGGCGTACTTAAAATGCAAAGGCCACATATAGCTTGTGGCGCTAGGCGCGAAAAAAAGTTCACGCCCGAGTATCTAGAGGCGCATAGATATATATAAATAAAAGGTTTAGATGCACCAAAAATCGCAAATTTTCGCGTGTTTTTGGTATTTAATATCAACTTTTAATTTTGGCATACAAATACGTGAACTTTCAAAATTTTGCAATAATAGCACCGGCATCGTTGTGAGTATAAACAGCGCCGTTTTGGATGTAAAACGGCGCCGTTTTAGATGTAAAACGACACCGTTTTAAATGAAAAAACGCAAACGTGATACATAATTGTAAAATTGGAAAGTTCATGTTAAATATGCCAAATTTTAAAGTTCATGTTAAATACCAAAAACACGCGAAAATTGGTGATTTTTGATGCATTTAAGCCTAAATAAAAAGTGCACGCCCGAATACCCCTCACACTATATGCATGGTTCTGCCCCCGAGTCCAGTTTGGTTTCTAAACTACTGCATACCAATTGCAAGAGAATTTCTTGTAAGGCAAAGATCAAGCTTCAATATTTTTATTCATTCAAATAAGAATGAAAAATTACATGATCAAATGCTTCATTAGTTGCTTTGCAACTGAAGCGCAGGGAACCACAGAGCATGGAATAGGACAATACGCAACCATACCAACTGAGCTTTCATATTAATATATTATTATCTAATTCTTAAAACTCAGATACATCAATATCCAATATACAGACAAAGCACAAGAATAAAATTTGATACACATGAATCATTTGAAAGGTTTTTCTTTATGTTAAATCTCTCCCGGTCAAACACATAGCACAAAAAGTTTGCACTTTTAAACACAACAAAACTATCACATGGCTTGAGTAGGCGGGTTATGTAGCCGGGACACATATACTAAGAAGGGACACGGCCAAATGGTGTAAGTTTAGAGTTTCCTATGTTAAAATGAAGTCATGTCCGAAATGCCAAATAATAGACAAGTTTCCGAAACGGAAAATGTAAATTGAATAAAGGTCATATTTGGTTAATGGAATAACATAATATAATAGCTATTATTAGCTGTCACGGTAAGAGCTGTTTCAGTGTTGTGTCTTTCAAGTCGAGAAAGGCGACGAGATAAACATTACGTCGCCGTAGAGGTAGAAAGGGTGACATAGAAATTATAGGCAACGAAAAGCTTCTTATGCTTTTCAAAAATGACGAGTAGCATTGGCGACGTGGATATTTCGTCGCAAAAGGAAAAGTAAAAATGGTTTCCATTTATTGCGACGCTTTTTTGCCCAATTATATGCCTGGAAACGGCAGCGTATTAAAACACTATAAGCGTACGGAATCCGATAAAAATACGACGCTCTTCAGCAAAAGAAATTGAAAATCAAAACAGAGCTTCAATTTGTGAGTGGATGTTTTAACAATTTGTAATTGATGAATAAAGTGAGTAATTAGGGTTTGTTATGAGATGGAGCATACATTTTGGGCGCATTTGCCCTTACTAGTTCGAGCCAACTCAAAAGAGTCAGTGGAGTACATTCTTCAAGCTCTCTGGAGAACCCGAAAAACCGGTCTTGATGCTGCTGATCGCCGAGTCATCTCCCAGATGCTCGAGCTTCAAAACGATTCCGACCTTGACCCTGTATGAACTTCTCAGCTTTACTTAAAAAATTAGCTATTTTTTTCTGCTAATGAAGTGTTGTAAGCCTAATTATGATCATTGATGTTTATTTAACATTTATTAATTGTGTTTAAACATTTATCGTAGATATTTTTTATTTTTGTTGTTTAAGGATCAATTATTTAGCTTGCTAGTGTTCTACTTTTGTCTTGTGTAGTTACTGGTGTGCCTTCGCATGCTGATTCGGAGGTGTGTTAATGATAATATAAACAAAGATGAGATACAAAAGCTTTTCCCTGATGAGGTTCTACCTGAATTGCAGAGACTATTAACCATTCTCTTGCAGAAGTTTCAGAAAGAATGGCGCGACGATGTCTTCAAGGATCAGGTCTAATTTATGCAGTCATATTTATTTTTGTTTGACAATAAGCAAGGTTTTGACTTAAAATTCTTGATTTATCTATGTTTAGGTTACTTTTCCTCGGTTGAAGGCAATGACTTGGAATATGGCGAATCAGGACGCTGCAGAAGTGTCTGAACCTGTGGCGGTTATAAGCTTGAAGGTACTTAATGAACATCCCTTTTGAAGTCTGCATCCGTGAGTGAGTTTCTTAGAAGTTACTTCTGTTATTGATAAACTTGTTACTGAAGTTTAACAGCAAGAAATCCCAATTTAAGTGACATACAAATGGTAGCAATGTCATTTTAATAATTGTAGCTGCTCTTATTTCAGCTTCAAAATGACGCTCCATCTCAATCAGGAGAGTTGGAAGTAAAGTTCCAATTAGCTAAAGAAACTCTAGAGACAATGGTAAAGTCAATGACCTGCATAAGAGATCAATTGGCTGACATAGTAAGTACTAGCATAATTTGTCGATTTTTTTAATTAAATTTGCCTTCTTTGATTTCTATATGCTGCGAATCTGTTTTGGTCTTGTTATTAACAGCTTTATCAATGTGTCTTTTCCTTCGCAGAATGGCGGATCAAACGGGCATGTACCCTTTGAAACTAACACAGTCTAGCCCACAAACATGTGTCAAAATGGTACGGCTTGCATTTAAATCCTCTTGGTTTTGGGAAATCCCTAATAGGAGTAAAATTAGGTGGTTTGTGGAAGATTACCAAGTTTAGATTCACATTTATTTGGATCCTGTATCACACTTGTTATGATTTATGACTTTCAAGGTTTTATGTTAAAATTTGTAGGTTGATTAGGATCCGTAAAATTTTGTTCATTCTTTTAGTTATCTGTAATTTCTCTGCACTCGAAGGAAACTTAAATTTCTGAGACAGATAAAGCTTCAGCTGCGCGATTTTATTAGTTTCCCAGTGTATTAATAGTATTTCTAGTTAATTTGTGAAGCAGCGCCCTAGGAACATGGCAGCTTGGTAGTTTTGGGTTTATAGTGGTTGTTTTTTCTTTCTTTTCATAGGTAGTTGATTTATTAATGTAATAGTAAGCATAAAATAGAATGGCTACTGCATATAAATATCAACAAACATAATGTGAACAGTGTCTTTAAGGTCATTTTCACCTCCGGTCTGCCATTTCACCTATTTTTCCATCAAAGTTTTTTTCTTTTAATTCTAGAATCAGAAAATCTTTGACACTTAAATGGGTGTAACGAAAAAGTCCTTACAGTCAATTTGATACACCCCGGCATGTTTCTTTTGAGCTACTGACAGTGTGATGCGTCTTTTTTGCATTCGTGGCGTCCAAGTCGGTATTTTTGAATGCAGAATGTATAAAGTTAACGGTAGTAACTTATTCGTCACACCGATTTACATATTGAAATTTTCTGGTTACAAAAGGACTTTGATAGAAAATAGGTCAAATGTCAAGGACTGTATAAATAAAACTTGTGTCTTAAGTTAGAAACTTAAAGTTGCAGAATGGTTTTATTAATACCTTGAAAAGTGTAAAATCATAGTTGGGTTGCATTTTAATTAATTGCACAAGAGATATGGTGCATGAATATAGGAACTTTAGGCAGCATTTGGCTATGGTTTCCATTAATGTGCTAAGGTTTGTAATTCTCTTAAAGAAAATGACAGTCTATGTTGGTGATGCAAGGATGATGCTGGTGGTAATGTGGTATGGTCTGGTCATGTGAAGTAAGGAAAAACAGAAGAATATGTTTTTTGTTGAAGACCTTGATTAATGTAGATTGTAGATTATCCTTTTGGGGAAATTAGTGTCAAAGTCTAGGAGTATGCATTAGCAGTTATGGCATCTCAAAGTCAGTGAAATAAATGTTGATTCTAATGTTTTCCATTTACCAAAAATAGTGTTGATTCTGTCTCTGTACTGTATCAACTAGGATGATGGTAGTGGAAAAATTGGAGAAGATAGAGTTGATTAATATAGAATGTCCTTTGGGGGAATCTCTGTCAAAGTCTAGGATTAGGCTAGCTGTTTTGTATCTGAAAGTGAAATAAATGTTGATTCTATTATATATGTATTCCGTATTTCGGTTCGGTTCACTTCGGTAGTGAAAATATCAAAACCGATCAATTTTTGAAGGAAATAAGACCAATCTTAATTAAAGAGGTAAAGTACGGTTCGATTCGATTCGATAGTTACAATGTCAAAACCGATTGTTTTTTCTTTTAAAAAAAGAAAAGAAAAATAAAACCGAATTATTTTTGATTTGGTTCGGTTTGTTGTCCATTATGAAAGAAGTGTGAATACAAAATCTCTGGAGATATGTTAGGTGAGGAAGATGATTTGACAAAAGAAGCAGCTTCCCCTCTTCTTCTCGATCTAATGTAACAACACCACCCTATCTTTTATTGGTTCATCCAATTTTCTTTTGTCATGGAAAATTCAGTAGTCAGCTTTTGTAGGTTGACAACTATACTTGCACATCTTTAAAACAACTCTTTTATTGTTTTTGCAACTTGCTAACCTACAATTTGATTTTCTATGTTCATGACTTCACATGAAAAAATATATAATATCAAACAATATGTTGACACAAAATGGTTATGTATTAAATCTCTTTTGACATGTGAATTAAATTTAGCTTAAAAAAATTGGACTTTTTATTGATAAAAGATGGCAGTATATCTGAAAATTAAAATGGAATATATGAAAGAAAAAAACAATAAAAGTAATAGTTTACATAATTTTTTAATGATTATAATTATCTTTGTGTTGAATACAGTCTTAGAGATGATCTTACAATTAAATAAACACATAAATTAATAATTTTGAAATGTAATTGGAATTATTATGGTGTGAACATGTATAATATGCATTAGAAAAATTGACGAACCTTCTAGATTAGTAATGTTTATTTCAAATAAATCTAGAAATAGTCATTAGAGTCGATAAATCAAACCACCAAAATTTCTCAAAATATACATTTCCTCTAAGTTGGACACCACAAGCACCACCTTGTTTCTCACTCGTTTTGCATCAAGACCAAGTCAATTTCCCAATCATTCATGTCAAATCAATTTCAGCCTGTGAATCTCAGGAAGCTATCACAGGCTGAAGCCCAATTACAAGACCGGCCCATTTGAGCCCAAATAAAACAGTAAAAAATATGAAAATCCTTAAGTAGAAGACAGTAAGTGTAGTAAAAGAGTATAGTAATAAATAAGGAAAGACAGCAAGTGTTTACCATACTTTCCTAAACACTTCTCCTTCTTCGTCTTCGTCTTCTTCATCAACCATTAAGCCGGCCAAGCCAACATTTTTTTAATTTCCTCTGCTTTGCAGAAAAATGATTAGAAATTTATCAAAAACTCCAAAAATCTTCTAAAATATTTAATCCCTGTCTAACTCTTAAAAAAGTCGGCTCTAAATTATCACTTACTCAAAACCCTAGCAGAAAAATAGCGAACCATAAAGAAATGGCCACCACGACAACCACCAGTCTCGGTGGTGCCGGCGCCGACGATCGAGTCATGGCGACAGCTCAGCAGATCGTGAAAAGTCTCAACACGTCGAAGAATGTTCGAGAAGATATGCTTCTGATCTTATCAAGCTTTGATAACCGTTTATCGAACATAACTGATTTAATCAGTGACGAATCTAGTTTTCCACAGTCGCGACTTGATGCTGCTGAACAGGTAATTTTGAACCGTTATGATTCTTCACTGCCGTGGGATGATGCGCCTGATCAAGCGGAGGAGTACATGACAGCCGTCGATGAGATTCTTGATCTTTTAGATGATTTATCTATACGGTCTGACAATGATGTTATTGACCGAGCGGAGAGTGCTGTTCAGGTTGCTATGTCTAAGTTAGAGGATGAGTTTCGTCATATTTTGATTCGGAGTACTATTCCGCTCGACGCTGAGCGACTGTACGGATCTATTCGGAGGAGAGTTTCGCTCTCTTTCGTGTCGAATGTAGACGGTATTGATGATGAGCAGCTCTCGAATTTAGAGGATGTTATTGTTGATAGTAGTGAAAGTCAAAGGTGTTATCACGAGCGTGGACCGAGTTTGAGTGGTGTTGATTTGTCTGTCGATTTGATTAGTGGTGAAGCTGTTGAGAGTTTGAAAGGGATTGCGGAACGGATGATTAGGTCTAGATATGAGAAGGAGTGTGTTCAGGTTTATTGTAATGTTCGACGGGATGCTTTGGATGAGTGTTTGGCTATTTTGGGTGTTGAGAAGTTGAGCATTGAAGAGGTTCAGAAGATTGATTGGAGAAGTTTAGATGAGAAAATGAAGAAATGGATTCAGGCTATTAAGATTTGTGTTAGGGTTCTTTTGACTGGTGAGAAAGGGCTTTGTGACCAGATTTTTAGTGGGTCTGATTCTGCTAAAGAGATTTGCTTTAATGAGACGGCTAAAGGGTGTATTATGCAGTTGTTGAATTTCGGGGCGGCTGTGTCTATTGCGCGGAGATCCTCCGAGAAGTTGTTTAGAATTTTGGATATGTATGATGCACTGGCTGATGTTTTGCTCGACTTGGAAGAAATGGTTTCGGATCAGTTTGTGATTAGTGAAGCAAGGGACGTATTGGCTGGATTGGGAGAGGCTGCTAAAGGAACTTTTGTTGAGTTTGAGAATGCCGTGAAGGGCGAGACTTCTAAGAAGCCTATGCTTAACGGAGAGATCCATCCGCTCACTCGGTATGTGATGAATTATGTTAAATTGCTTGTGGATTATAGTGGTACACTTAATTCTCTTTTGGAAGATGATGAGAATGATTCCAATGATTTACAAAATGATGATGTGGAGAATACCACTCCCATAGCAAGGAGATTGCTGGCCTTATTATCAACTTTGGAGTCTAATCTTGAGGAGAAATCTAGACTCTATGAGGATGGTGCTTTGCAGTATATATTTCTGATGAATAATATCCTCTACTTAGAGCAGAAAGTTAAGGATTCGGAACTTATAAATCTTGTTGGGGATCAGTGGGTTCGCAAACGCCGGGGTCAAGTACGCCAGTATGCTACGGCTTATCTAAGAGCTGCTTGGAGTAAGGCTTTATCTTGTTTGAAGGATGAAGGCATTGGCGGGAGCTCCAGTAATAACGCATCTAAAGTGGCTTTGAAAGACAGGTTCAAGAATTTCAATGCGTGCTTTGAGGATATCTATAGGATTCAGACAGGTTGGAAAGTTCCATATCCTCAGCTTCGCGAGGAGCTTCGAATTTCTATATCGGAAAAAGTTCTACCGGCTTACCGTGCATTTTTGGGGAGGTTTGGGAGTCAGCTAGAGAGTGGGAGGCATTCCGGGAAATATATAAAGTACACGGCTGATGATTTGGAGAACTTTTTACTGGATTTGTTTGAAGGGACACCTCTTGTTCTTCACCACCTGAGAAGAAAAAATTCATAGGAAAAAGGCTTGTAACAGGTATGTGCGCCCATACTCATCAAGGAATAGAATGGATAAACTCCATCTGTTTAATGTATCTGAATGTCGTTTGTATTTTGCTGGTGTAATGTTTTAAACACAGGTTTCTGATATAGTTAAACAGTACTTCTTTGATATATTATGTTAATCTTTGTACATGTATCATAGACTCTAGTTTTTCTAATTTTGATCTTGTCTCGATTCATCTATTTTGTTGTCATGAATCACCATCATTGCTGAATCATATACATTTGCAAATTTTATAAGCTGTTCTCTTTTGTGTTTCATTTTCCGTTTTGCTATTGCAGTATGTTGTGAATATTTGTTGCTGTGGTTGCTAGAAAATGACACTGCATCATCAGTTTGTATTGGACCTTCTAAGTAAGGTAAAAAAGGTAAGTTAAAGCTATAAAACGATTAATATCGTAAATGAAATGCAGATGTGAATGAAATTGCTAACTCTTAGGCATATGGTTATTTGACAAAGGAACAATGGTCTATGTTTCTGATTGTTGTCACTTTTCGTTGCAATATTCCTATATGTATGTCCAAGGAATTTTACACAAATCACATGCAAATTTTATTCTGTCATCTGCTGAACTTGATTTTGTTTTCTGCAGTTTTTTCCAACTCTTGCTTTTGATTGGAAAATGCTTTATAACCCACCTATTTAACCCACCTTCAATAACCCACCTTCAATAACCCACCTTACGTGGCAGGATTTCATTCGTCCAATATCCACCTAAAAGTGTATATCTCAAAAAAACAAATTTAATGCATCCACTCTTTAACTGACACGTCAGGCGGTATAAGAAGGTGGGTTAAAAGAGTTGGGTTATATAGCATTTCTCTGATTGATTTTAAAGTTTAGTAAGTAGAGGAAGCAGATGTGTAAAGTAATTGCTTCCATTGTAGTAAAACATTAGTATTATATTTATTGGGTTAATATACATTAAGAGCCTGACAGCTAATGAAAATAAATGGGTGACAAATGTCAAATAATTAAGTCTTTGTATCCTAATTAAAGACTCGGTTCCTTATTAATGTTACTTTAGCTGAAGGGCATTGAGAGTGTAGGCGATGGTTGGAACTAATTGACATAACTTGTTAGAGTGTTCTTCTAATATACTCAAGTTCTTTGGTATGGAAATAGTAATAGTAATATTTTGTGTTAGAAATCTCTAGAATTATGCTTATATTACCGATGAAAACCGTGTAATTAGGCAATTTCAGCTGAAGATCTTACAAGGCAAAGCGACTAATATTATGAAGCTCAGTTTTTAAGTATTCTACCGCTAATTGTTGTCTGAGATAATGTGTGACTTGTTAAGATTACGGTTATCTTACAGGTTGCCTACAATTAAAACTGGGGACCTTTGAGATGATTGTGTTTGTTAGGAGAAAAGTTGATTAACACTCCATTTAAGATATGACATGTCTCGGTCCCCTTATTTAATAATGTGCATCTTCCACGTTTATGGGTTGATTTTTGTCAGTTATCTGTACTCTTAGTTATAAGTATGCGAAAACCAAACTGAACGGATAAATCTGATTTGGTTTGATTTGAAATCCTTAAACAATAGTTTCTTTTAGTTCAGTTTGCTGCTCACTTTTAGTACAAACAGAAATAAAGAGATTAACGGAATTGAAAAGACGAACCGAGCTAAAAAAAGTTGATTGATTTAGTTCGGCTGGATATGTATAGAATGCACACTCCTATGTTAGCTGATGGTGGCACAATGTTTCTGAAGAACTGGAGCATATGCCCCTTGTGCTGGTTGATTATATAAGAGAAAATGACATGTATTGGTGACTGTTGAAAGCCTAGAAGTATCTATTTAAGTAGGGGTCAAGTGTCTAATTTAGACAAGTTACATCAAATTATTAGCCTAGGTCCATCCATTATTGGTGGTGCTCATGGATTTGCCGTCATATGTCCACCGACGGTTCATCCGCTGAATTGGGGTCTTCGTCTCTGCGGCCTCTTTCTGATTACTTTGTTGTATGCTGTCTGTGCAGAGTAAGATCCATCAATTCTTTGATCCTAACATGGAACTCGAAGTTATTACGCGTTGAAAATTGCAACTATTTAATTTTGGATGTGACTATTTTGAATAATTAATCTTTTTAGCAGTTGCATGCAGTAGAAAGTGGGTGTTTGAGATGGAAATTAAGTTTAAGTTTGTCTGTTCTGTTGCTTGGAATTGAAATATATCCAAATGCTATTACATGACACGCAGAAAAGTGTGATTTGTTGCTTCAGATGAAAACAATGTCTCTACAAATGTTAGTTTCTTGCTATCAACTTTTGGAATCCAACAAAAGAGTTGCCTGAAAAGCTGCCAAATAGCATAATCCAAATTTTTGGTTCAACTAAAATTCTGAATCCTTTTGACATATGAACTTGTAATTTCCGATGCCAAAAGTGATTTTTTGCCACACCATTGTTAAAGACACTATGCATACATAAAATGCAAAAAAAGTGCATGTTCGACTGTTTAAATGCATACATGTAAAATAAATTAGATAAAAAAGAGCAGGAATGTCTGATTACGGTAAAACAAAGCAAGAATCCAAGTGTCGGTTCTTAAATGCAGAGTATTTTATTGGATTTGTATTTCATAAATATAAACAATTCATCTCAAGTTGCAGCGTCTCTCGCCTAAAAACCCAAAGAAGAAGGTCGCCTAAAGTGTTTTTCAGGAGCAATGACAGTACTCTTTTAAATAAGTTGAACCATTTTTTTAATTTAAAGAAAAAAGAATCAAATTAAATCAATCTCTGATTTGCAATTACATAAATTGGCCGGTCTAGTTCGGCTCTTAAAACACTGCGCGCCAATTGTAAGAGCAATTCTCGTAAGGAAAACATCAAGCTTCAATATATTTATTCATTCAAATAACAAAGAAAAATAACATGACCATATGCTTCATTATTTGCTTTGCAACAGAAGCGCAGGAACTCTGAGCTTTCATATTATTACCTAATTCTTGAAACTCAGTTCATAGATGTACATCAATACACAGATAACACAAACCACTCCCTACAAGCAGAAAAACCTCATTGCATGGCACTCAAAATCTACAATACAAGGGGAATAAAATTTTGAAGAAATGTCATCACAATTACTTGATCTATAACACAAGCATAGTACTTCCTCAAATTTCTTTTTGCACTCTTCTTGTAAGTTGTAACTTGCTGCTTGAATCAGTTTTGCTTTTTCCTCCACATTTAATTGTATGCTAATATCTTTTGTTAGTCTGATAGAAACAAATTGCATTTAATTTGAAATGTATATGACGAGACCTTTCATTATTTGCATACATGATACGTGTATGCAAACATAAAGATACAGCATGCATTTACATAATGTACGATACAGTTTTAGTTCTATGACTACATGATACGTGTAACTGTGGCTGCACCTGCTGCTCGTGGGGAAGCTAACAATGAACTCTTGGAATTCATGGGCAAAGTATGGTTTCTATCATATATTCGCCTTTATCTTATTTGTGAACGGGCAGCCTTAATCATCTATATTAAGAGTCAAATTAATGTGATTCACATGTCATGCAGGCTAACAAGTTAAAAAATAAATGACATTATAAGACCATTACCAACCAGATACAGTACAGTAACATAGGCCAAAATCAGTCGGAAAATAAATAATACATTAATCATGTTCTAGAAACAAAACTAGAAAGCGGATAAAAAATACATTTATCATCTTGTCCCGATATATTCCTAATAGAAGCCTCTTTTCCTTCTCTGCATCCGCTCAGTTCTCCGGATCCATAAATTCTGCAACAAGAATCAAAAAAACATAAATCGGAATATTGCAATAATGGGATATCACAGGATAGCTTATTTCATATACATTACTATTTAACAAGTACACAGCAAAGTGCACTGGTCATGTCATAAATTGAGCAAAAAAATAGATAAAACAGAAGATACTAAACATGAAAGCAAATAGTACTACATAAGAATCCATCAACTTACATATCTTGTTGAAAGCAAAAATGTCACAGCTCTGAACATATTCATTAATTGGCTCAACTGTGAGACGTTCCTCAATGAGAGTGTCCACAGACACCAAATCATCCACAATGGTCATCATAATCTGCAATTTCTTAATACCGTATCCAACTGGTACAAGCTTAGCTGCAACAAAAACATAGAATATTACTTGCAACAAAAGACATTTCTACAAAATATGCACAATAATACAATGTTCTTGGGATCATGTTCAGAATCAAAAAAAGGAAAAATAGTTATTCAATTATACGTGGTTAAACCAAATTTGAAATTTCTGCCTAGGCTAGCAACCGTACTAAAATAAATGTAACTCACATGCTCCCCAAAGAAGTCCCTCCATTTCAACACTTCTAATTGCTTCTTCAAGCTTTTTCATGTCAGTCTCATCATCCCATGGTTTGATGTCCAACAATACAGATGACTTTCCAGCTGATAAAAGAATACAAGTAAGCATGCTTTAGTTACCATACTAAAAGAAAGCCTTATCATAATTGCCACAGAAATAGTATTAGATTCAAAAAAACTCAAACATAACACTCACACTCTTTCTTCTTGCCAGATGCCTTAACAGCAGCTGCACGTGCCTCTGAAGCCTTCTTTTCCTCCTCAGTCTCTTCACCAAACAGATCCACATCATCATCGTCGTCATCATCGTCAGCAGCCTGTAATTAAATATAGCGTCACAAACTAATACAATAAATGAACCTTACAAACATATTACAGTTTCCAGTCTCTTTTAACTTGCTAAGCACCAGAAACCAAACTTATGGAAGCAAAATTAGTCAGTTTCGAGAACAAATACTCCAATCTGTAGCATACTAAAAATCTTAGCATAAACCATGAATGCACAAACAATTTCAACAGAGAAAGAACAGCACTTGCCTTGGAATCAGAAGCAGGAGGTGTGGCAACTGCCTCTTCAGCGACGGGAGCAAATCCCTCAATGGTGACTCCTGATCCTTCAGCAGTTACACCACTAATACAAGAAGCAAATTATGACCAAGGGACCATATGTACTAATAATAACAAGTCAATAAGAAATCGTGAATAAAAATAAAACAGCAAGTCCTAGAAGAGCTTACGAAAGCCTTAGGAGTGCATCAATGTGGTGGAACCACCGGGATGCATTCACATATTCAGATGATGGAGCAGTTGAAAGAGCTGCATAAACTGTAACATCATCTTTTGAAGCTTGGTACCTGTTAACAGCAGATCAATTAGGATAAATTGCTAATATATAAATATCAATTTACACACAGCAAATAAGATGCAAGAAAATGAACATAAAGCTTACCCAGTAATGTAACTGCGAGTAAGGAGATAATCATCGAGTTTCTTGAGACCAGAAGCTGATCCAAGATCGTTGAATGCCACAGCCATTTTCAAACAAAAACAATTATGTGGATTGTTCCTAAAATCAACAAAAAAAAAGTAATAACAATTACATAAGCACTTCTGAAAAGTATAATTATCTGAAAAGCAACTAACTTTAGATTCAATTCACTAATGTCTAACAAACTTTAGATTCAATTCACTAATGTCTAACAAACTTTGAACCAGTGTAGTCGAAGGCGCTCGCCTGGTGCGCCTAGGCCCTTAGGCGAGGCGCCAAAGATTGATGGCGCCTCTAGACCATCCAGTCGAGGCGCCTTCAGTCAGGCGTGCTTCGCCTGAAAATTTGGAAAAGGCGTGCTTCTTTTTACCTTTTTTAAGCAATCGGAGACCAAAAATCAGATGAAGAGGAACAAGAGCAGCGCTGCTGTGTTTAGGGCTAGGAAAACTGAAATATGTTTAGGGAAAGAGAATAAAGTTAATAATAAATTGGATATAGGTAAATAATTTTGATTTGGATATGAAATTCATTATGAAAAAAAAAAATTGCTTTATAAACTAATTTTTCAATAAATGGTAGTGTTATTTTTGGGTTAATTTCTAAAAAAATCACGAACTTTACACAGAGTTTTATTTTAATCATGACATATAAAAATTGTCATTTAAAGGCACGAACTTTCATATTGTTTGAAATTCATCATTTCAGCGTATTTTTATCAGCTAAATTCTTCACCAAATCATTAATGAAAGACCTAAGTTATTAATGAACATCAAATCTTATTATCTTTCGGTTAGAGTATCTAGGATTAGGAATTTTTAGTCAGATAAAATACACCGGATTTTACTTTGGTGATAGATTTGAAATAAAATGAAAGTTCGTGCCTTTAAATGACAACTTTTAAAGATCGTGATTAAAATGAAACTTCGTGTAAAGTTCGTGATTTTTTTAAGAATTAATCCATTATTTTTTGCACTAACTTTTAAAAATATTTTATGTGATGGGGGGAATAATGAAATTGCTTTGGAAAATTTCTCACTTATTTGAATGGAGGTATTCACTTCTAATGAAAGTTTTTCTCGAAATCAAAATTTTTTTGGAATTAATTTTTTGAATTAAAATATTCAAAATCAAATGATGTGTTGTGAATAATTTTCTATCATAATGTTGCAGCTTCCTTTTAAATCAATCACCAAAAAATCTTCTCTTTTCATTAAAATGAAGATATCAAATGATTAACATGAATAAACCGTCAATAACCGTATTATCAACTTTTGTATGTTGTTGAGTTTGATATTTTCATCAAAGTTTATCCACTTTCTCAAAACCACGGTCAAATTTTCTTGATTAAGGTTATGTCTCTTCAATTTTTAATTCACATAATATGATCTTATAGCCACTGCTGAGTTCTACTAATTAAAGTAATGTTTTGTTTTCATTAATTATGGTCATATTTTCTCAAAGTATACTTTACATAATATGATAGTGATGATTATGAATGCTTTACCTACATATTAGTCTAAAAATTATAATTTCCAATTCAAAGTTGGAAAAAATATGCACCTTTAAAAAATAAAAATAAAATATAACTTCAATATATTTATTCATTCAAATAAGAAAGAAAAATAACATGATCAAATGCTTCATTATTTGCTTTGCAACTGAAGCGCAGGAACTACAGAGCATGGAATAACCATGCCAACTGAGCTTTCATATTATTACCTAATTCTTGAAACTCAGTTCAGTTCATAGATACATCAATATACAGAGAACACAAACCACCCCCTACAAGCAGAAAAAGCTCATTGCATTGCATGGCACTCACCTATCTTACACCCTACAATCACTATATTTTCTCGCCGGCAAACAATCCAGAGAAGATTTGCACTTATGATTTGAGAAGAACTGTGGGTCATTGGAGCATATCACGATTGATATTTCTTAAACTCTAGTGCTCTGGGGAAGAGGCAATACTCCGTCGAAGAAATCGCCAAAGTAGCCACGGGGCTCGTGTACAAGTCTTGAAATAATATCTCTTAGTGTAATTACCCCGTCCAGATTCCCGTCATCATCCACAACGTATATTCGATGAATTTTTGTGGAATCAAGTCTCAGAATCAGTTCCTTCATAGTGTTATCTTTAGTGCATGTAACCATGCCATTCACCATCGGTGAGCTATCATAATGCTCATTCAAGTAGTTTCTAACTGCTGTCAGAAAGTTCTTTGCTGTTATAGACCTGCACAAATATGTCATCTTACTAGGCAGGCATTCACTCCTATAATTCAAAATCTACAATGGGAATAAATTTTTGAAGGAAGGCTCATAAAATACAAGAATTAAATTTGAAACACATGAATCATTTGAAAGGTTTTTCTTTATATTATGAATCCAGTAAATCTATCATGGTCAAACACATAGAATAGAAAGTTTGCACTTTTAAACACAACAAAATTTATCACATGGTTTGAGTAGGTGGGTTGGCTTAGTTTTAAGTAGAGGTACGTCATATTTTTTTAGTATAGTTGACCTATATCAAACCGATAATCAACTTCGACTAGTCACATAAGCAGAATTAATGGTGTTTCAAATGAAGAACAGTGCTGATATTATTATAAGGAGATGTTGCAAACCTATAATCGTGATATATCTCTGGTGCAGTTAAGAGAAACTGCACATCTCTCAGACTTATATTCCCTATTGCCTTTTTACCATCACTTTTGACAACAGGTAACGCTCCAATTCCCTTTTTTCTCATTAGTTTAAATGCCTGGAGCACAGGCTCGTCCTCGTATACCTGAAACAAATCAAGCAAAAGTTTTGAAAGAAAACCGGAAACCTTCTAAACAATGTCAAAGGAACATAAATGGAGTGAAAATAAAGGTTCCTGAGAAGGTATAGAAACCCCTTTACTATCAAGCAAACATAGAGTTTGGCAATTTGTATAAGTTTTTGAAATTAAGCCATTCACAATATTATTACAATTTGCAAATGACTATTTGTGAATAAGAAATGCCTCAAATCCAGATAAAGAACGAATTAACTCTACTCTAGAAATCATTTCTTGATAATTCATTTGACAAAAACATGAAAAAATTCTACAAATTTTAAAAAATAAAATTACTAAATGAATTGAAGAAAACAAAATACAATACAATTATATTCATTGGAACCAAAGAACCAAACAAACCATAAGTGAGAACATATATATACCTTGACGATAAGATTGGAGGACATAGAGGGAAGTCCAATTTCTGAAAGTTTCTTGGTTCCCCAGCTCTCAAACCATTGGAGTCCAGCACATTCTGCTAGCATGTGAATTACAGCAGACTGTGTAATGATGTTATTAATCTTCCCTCCACCAAGATCAAGCACAGGGACACTTTTCATTTTGTATTTCGAAAGCAAAAGAAGCATTGTCAAGAAAGAGTTTGAATTCTGTAAAGCAAGAAATGGCGCCCAACGGAATGACCCCGAGATATCTCCAACCTGCAAATCGTTGACATTTTTATAACCTGTTCGTTTAGCAAATTAACTTATCATCGAGTATCGAGCAAAACCTTAGTGTTCTTATAAAAGACAGAAGAAGTCAAAGCTTCAAAAAAGTTTCCACAAGTTGCGGAAGCATCTTCAGGACCTAATGTCCCCAGCCCTGCAGCATTACTTAATCCATTAGCTGCCACAGCAAGCGCTGTTCCAGTGCTTCTACTCCTAGGAGATGGAGGTTCTGACTGTCCAAAGCAAAAATTAGCTAAATCAACATAAGATTGATTAAAATTAACCATCACATTGAATTATTCTAAACTCATTCTGAAAAATTGATAATGTGCAAGAATCAATATGATGTCAAACATTGGATTATATAAACTGAATTGATTTCTTGTGCTTGCAGAATCTCAAATCAAAATCAGATTAGGGCACCAAAAAGAAAAACCTGATGCAAAATCCAAACAGCAATTCCTGCAAACTCAACAACACCAAGATATCTATCCATCCAACTAGCATCCTCCGTCGCATCGACATCAACCACCGGCGCGCTGAGTATTTTATTATCTGCTAATATCTTCACTGCATCTGCTAAGCTCGTATCTGATCTTATCTCCACCACTACATACATCAACACATTACAATTCCAATTCAAAACTATAATCAGAAGAAAATTATACAACACAGTCATGTCATGTCATATCATTGTATGATGAACCAATAATTTGCCATGATGGAATATCTAATAATAAAAAGTATATAATAATTTAAGATTCTCTATCACATAAAATCATTAGCTCATTATAAGGTTCATAATCTAACATAAAAAAAATACAGAGCGAAACAAACCTTGAGACGACGGAGCAGAAGGAAAAGCAGAGACCGGAATACTTTCAAAACAAGCGTTAAGTTTCTCAGTAGGACTAAGCTGAGGTTCTTGAACATCCCATAGATCCTCTACTTTCATCCCCAGCTTAGCCTCAGGACTCCTCGGAGTATAATCATGATCGTCTCTGATCATCTGTATACTCGCCATGATCACTTCACTAAGCTTTACCAAAAAGAAAAAATTATATTCTCCTAAACTGTGTTTAAGTCAGACAAATTATGAGTCTCCAATCAATCAATAATTATATTAATCCTGTAATGCTGATTATACTAATAAGGCTGCGGTGGAGGGGACAGTGATGGTGACACGTGTTGGTACAAGAGTGGGTCAAAGGCGTAATGACGAGGAATAATAATACCGAGTTTTGATGCTTATCTATGGGTCTGTCTTAAACTGAGTATTTTTTTATTGCTTACTGTTTTTTTTTCTTATCCGATTATTAATGGCGGCCACCTGTTTTGTTCCCTGACCTTCTCTAACGTGAGCCGTAGCGTAAGTTGCGCACCGGAATTTTCTTTTTCTTTACTACTTCTTCCTTTGTCTTGTCTTCTTCCAATGATTATCACTTTATCTTCTGTGAGTATGTATGCAGTCAGCAATTGCAATCTTGGGCCTTTTTTATCCATAATGTTGGGCCTTTTAATTAGATGGGCTTCGAATTATTAGTAATAATGGGTCTGAAATTGGATGAATTTGGACTTTGAACTACATTGATTTGAAGTTGTGAACCTATACTGTATGTTACTAAAAAAGACGTGTACGTTAATAAATATTATTAATAATATATAAGGTTGTTTGCAAAAATGATGTAAATATTTTAAATTAATATATATCTTTTTATAATATTAATATCGACAACCGCGATTATAGTGTATCAACAGCGATGTCAACATAGTCTTTTCATACATTCTTAATTAACAAAATATTTTTACGAATTTTTATCTTTATTTTTGTTTTTGTTTTTTTTATCTACATACATATATAATTAAAAGAACTCGCAAAAATACTTTACGAGTTGTCAATAAGCATAGATTTATCTTGCGTTCTCACTTGCTTTTTATGGATTTTTTTAATTACTTGATTTTTTTGATGAACTTTTAATCTATGTAAATTTTTAACTTTTAATCTGTATAAATTTTTTTAATAAACTTTTATTGTTTCTTAGTTAGCAATTTTTCAAATTATTATTTAATTGCTTAAAGAACAAGTTTTATTTAAATTTTTCATCATATCAAATTGACAAAATAAATCGAACTAAAGTTAACTGTAGCCTTTCCCATAATATTTAACCAACAATCCATTCAAATCTAGTAACTGTTTTTTAAACTATCATCATAAAATTAAATTAATTCAACTAAATGCATTTTTTATTTATTGTAAAAATACAGTATCTAACATAATTGCAAATTTAAATATATTATTAAAATATAAATTTGTTATAAATAAATAATTATTATTATAACAAGACCTTTACACAAAAGTAACATTAAAATTTGTTATTGTTAATATTTTTATCTATTTTAAACAATCAATAAAAAAATTAAGTTCATAACTTACTGTTTTAATTAATTTCATTAATGGATTATAAATAAATTTATCCCAAATACCTAATCTATAACTCTTATAGAAACAATTTATAGGAGTCTAACTTATAAAAAAATAAACCGTAGATATTCCATATTATAAAATGTTTCCTTATTATGATTGATTTAAGTCTGAATCAAAAGGAATATATATTAATTTACAAACTTAAATTTTATAGTTTTTTTTTTTTGATAATTGGGAAGAGGGGAACGCTTGTGGGAGGAATCGAACCCATGACCTAACAGTTTGCTGCCTAGCACTTGTACCATTTGAGCTATAGCTCATTGGTACTTAAATTTTATAGTTATCACTATTAGTTATAAATTACTATTCAAACTTTTAATTACTTTTTCATTTCAAATTTTATTTAATGAATGTTTTTTTTTGGATTATCAGGCAAAATGTTCAATGTTATTTACAATATATAAATTTAAGCTATGATCTAATGCAATAATTAGTTTAAATGCAATGAACGTAAAATAAATGCGTTAAATGAATTAGATTTAAGTAAAATAAATGAAAAGGTATACAATATCCCTCATATTTTATTTTAAAATTATTTTGACTTTTAAGATTTAAAAATATAAAAGCCATAACTGAAATTTGAATATTATTAAATATAAATATGAGAAGTGAACTAAACTTTAAGGTTTTTTTTAATAGAGAGTGTAACACTGTCAAGGGCATGTGACTGGGGAAGGGCATGGGAGAGCCAATTTGATACCCAATACCAACTTCTGTAACATTTTCCTTTGAAAATAATTTTTTTAAATTTTTTGTGTTAATTTGAGGGGTGAATTTATCCTTTGTTCAAAAGAAAGTAGAATTAAATAGTAATTTATCCTCTAAAATTGTAAACAATAATTAATATACAAATTAATTTTGTGGGAAATTAGTCATGAATTTATTGATTATGGATAATTAGCACCATTTTAAAAAATTAGCTTAAAATTTAATGGGGCAAATTGTCAATTGAAGGACAAATAACTTACAAATTTAGTGGGCAAATTATAAAAATAGGGCGAATTGCCCATAATATATAAGTTCATGATTAATTTGTCCACATTAATTTGAGTGTTAATTGTCCACTGTTTAAAAATTAAGAGGCAAATTGATATTTAAATCAAAAAAAAGATGAACAAAGGGTCAACGCGCCTCCTAAACTTGTGTCACGGGGTCATCTAACCCAATTTATACTTTTTTGAACAAATAACCCCAAAACTCTTCATTTTCGGGTCAAATAACCTCATAATTGTATTTTTAAAACGCGTAAAATACAAATCGGAGGTGAGGGATGAAAAATAATAATTAGATACTTCCCTAATTATTGTGATAAATTTATCCTAAATCTTCTTTTTAAATAAAAATATAAATTATGGGGTTATTTGACCCAAAAATGAGGGTTTTTGATATTTTTGTTCCCCCCTTATAGGGGGAATTCCAATTTTGTGCCCCAGAGCACAAAATTTCCAGATTTGTGCCTGGGGCCCACCTGCCCGCAATGGCTGTTTGCGGGCAGCATTAACTGGCCCGCAATTAGCCATTGCGGGCCAGTTAATCACCCTTAATCATGGTGTTTAACTGGCCCGCAATGGCTAATTGCGGGCCAGTTAATGCTGCCCGCAAACAGCCATTGCGGGCAGCATCCCCTATTTAAAGTGGGAGTTTTGATGTTTTTGTAATATTTGTTTGAGATGAGGGAATGGAAACATTCATATGCGTGTTGTTTTTATTTGTAATAATGGAAATGGTTACTGTTGGAGAATGAACCTAGACATGATTTGATGAATATAGACGTGATTTAGCGAAATGATGCGATAAATTTGAGCATAGCAAATTTTATATCGAAGTATGACGTTTGTGCTTGCATGGAAATGTTGTTTGAATCTATTCATTTTTATATAAAATAATTTTTTTAATTCAATGGTATTCGTGAATTCCGTATGAACTACAAATTATTATTTATAGAGAATTTATGTAATGCGGAGTTTTTCTGTACAAATTTGGAGTTTGATAAAATTATAATTATAATTATATTATACTTTATAAAATTAAAAATTAAATTACATAAATACGTTTAATAATTGAGATACTAAAATTATAAAAAAATTAATTTAATTGTGGGTTATGGTTTGTTTATTATTATGTATAATTCTATTATTAATTTATCTTTATCGCTTACATATTACTCGGAAAAACGCTCAATTCTTTTTTAATATCGAAATTGTAGATTAGTTTTATTAATTGCCATTTTTTTCATTTATTATTTGTTGGACTTCTAAAATTAATGTGTAAATTATGGTGAAAAAATTTGGTGTATTATTGCTTACCTTTTTCAATGTTTTTCTTTTATATATGGTAAGTTTAAAATCATCTTTTTTATTAATCGTCATTTCTTTTCTATTTTTATTATTTGTTAGACTTTTAAAAATTAATCATACAAAATTTAAATTTTTGATTCAACAATTTAACTATTTTTTTTATATAATATATATAAATTTAAAAAATCTACACATTAATTTATATAATATATATAAATTTAAAAATCTACACATTAATTTATATAATATATATAAATTTAAATAGTATATAAATTTAAAAAAAATATCTCCCCATGATTGGAGAGAGAGTGTATTTACTCTCTCCCCAATCATGGGGAGAGACCAGCCCGCAAACAGCCATTGTGGGCTGGTATTAAACCAGCTGATTAAGGCTAATCAGCGGGTTTAATACCAGCCCGCAATGGCTAATTGCGGGCTGGTATCCAACCCGTTATTAGCCATTGCGGGCTGGTGTGCCTCAGGCACAAAAATAGAATTTTTGTGGCCTGAGGCACAAAATAGGAATTCCCCCTTGATAGGGGGAACAAAAATATCAAAAACCCAAAAAATGAAGAGTTTTGGAGTTAGTTGCTCAAAAAAGTATAAATTGAGTTAGATGAACCCATGTCACAAGTTCAAGGGTGCGTTGGCCCTTTGTTCAAAAAAAAAAGATAGTAATGCCTCAAATATCCCAGCCGGCAGCCTCATCCAACCGCGGCACGAGGCTAGCTATAACCGCAAAAATAGCGAATTAGATTTTAGAATTCCGGCGGGATCTGTACTATTATCTGAAACCGCACAGACACACTCACTTGCGCTATTCTCTCTGAGCGACGCCTTTTCCTTCTCCAAACACCGCCCATGGAGGAGCCTTCATCTCCTCAACTATCCGATTCTAATTCAATGGCCAACGCCGGCGCTTCTAAATTCCTCGCCAATCTTCCTTCTCGCGGCTTCTTGTCCTCCACCGTTCTATCTTCTAATCCGGTGATTTTCTTCTTCTTGTGTTTTTCACTTAACGCCTCATTTATTAACTCTTTGCCCTAATTACCGAGTCTGGTTTTATTATCTGCCTTAGGGTTTTACACTTTGCGCAGTTTGCATTATCTATGTATTGACTAATTTGTTTTAATTTGACTTAACATAGCGGTTCAAGTTCAAAAACTACCGCATTTTAGTGGAATGTATTGTTCTGAGGAATTTAGGGTTTGGATTGCTAATAAACTGCACCTATCTTGTAATGTATATTATTATCTCTTGTTCTTGGACTTTGAGTCTAAATTGAGCTTTCTTTTTCATTGATTATATCTTAATTGATTTAGTTTAAAATGCATTGGATATTGCTTCTTCTTTCAAGTTTTAGTACATGTTTGCAGAATTAACTTCAAATGTTGTTATTTTTTTCCCTATTGCGTGTTTAGACTGAATTTAAGAAATTGTTAGGCAACCTCTTTTCAAAAGCCATAGTTATCCAAACTTTCCGCTTAGCATACCGTTTAGCACCTCCATTTAGTTAATTCACCTTTATGGTAATTTTCTGTATACATAGATACATATGCATCGAGGTTGAGGCTTATTCAGATGGGCGGTGGCTGTACACCTAGGTTGCAAGGACACTTCATTCAATCAATGTGTTCCGTATCGGAAATGTGTCAGACAGAAAACTTCATTTTTACATAGGAAACCTTAAATTGTACCCTATGCTTCTTAAGATTGATAGTTAAAGATTAATAGTTAAGGATGATGAGGCAAGACTCTACTTATCTTTGTTTGTATAGATGCTTCGCTGCAATTGCATCTTTTGTTTTGCTTTCCTCATCTCTTTTCGAGTTAGCAGGCTACTTGCTAAGGATTGAATAGTACAAATGCGGGTTTTATTTACATTTTTAATTAAAAATTATTGTGGACACTGCTTTTTTTTCCCTTCATTTTTTTTCTCTCAATTGGTTTGATTCCTATCTAGCAGGTTTTTCTGTTACATTTGAACTTGTGTTTCCGTATTGAAGCTTTTCTTTTCTCTTTTCCCAGGGTGGGATGCGAGTTTATGTTTGTGAACACGAAACAATGCCCTCAGGTATACTTCTGTCTTACATTTTCTATTTAATTAATATGTTTGTGATGGAAAGCTAATTAAATAGCCTTAAATTTATTTTTTATCTGCTGTTGTATTCATATCAAATGATTTTGTTGTACTTTTCTCCACAGACAGCCAACAGATAAAGACCAACCAAACAAATATATTAATTAGATCTCTGCAGCTTAAGAAACAAAAGGTTGATTCTTGTTCAAAGGATGTTAAGGCGTTAACTGCAGCTGAGGGTTCTAGAAAGCGGTATAGCCTTTATCTTTTTGATAATAGAATGCTCTTCTTTTAGTATTCTCTCACTTTAGCACTATGGTTATACCATGGTCTTACACTATAGGGTGTGCATGTGCATATTTGCCTGTTCACCCAAATTCGATGACTTCTATCTTCTCCTTTTTATTTATTGTGAGCATCCCTCATGAACAGAGTTTGGTTGCTTACGACTATGTGATCATATTCTCTTATATGCTTGCCGCCTTTCATTTTTTTCCAGTGCTTCAGAAAGGGTACAGGATGGGAGGGCTTCTGCCAAGAGAAGCAATACTCAAACGGGTTCTCGACAAGGTGAGCTCTCTATAGTCTTTTGTTTTTCTGCTTCTGGTTTCACACAATCAAACTGATTAATGTATTCATGTGATGCCTTCAAGATTTTTGTCTTTCAATCTATTTTCCTTTTATGCTTGCGCACCTGGTGCTACTAGAATATCCATCCTTGTTGTAATCACTAAGAAGACCGTGTCGAATTCACTATGCTTTAGATGCCAGTGTTCTATTTGGAATGTAAAGTCAGGCTTTCTAAAATAGTTATGATATTGTAGATTAGCTTGGAGAAAAGAAGAAAAAGAAAATGAATAATAAAAATTGAGAATTTCTTTGACTAAATACCTTTTCTGCTGATAACCTTATCCGCCTTAAAGCCAGTAACCTGGTTTATGCAATGGATGTATTTCATATAACAAAATTTTGTTAAAACTAATAGCGACTTTTATTGCTTTGAATTTTGTGTGCGCAGATGGATCTGATAGCCGCTTAGCAGATAGGGATTTGTACAGTTTGACAGTCGAAAGGCTCCGTGCCATGTTAAAAGAGAGAGGCCTTTCCCCCAAAGGAAAAAAGGCAAGTATATAGACAATTTACATGTTGACTCTCTCACATATATATAAAATAAAATTGAACATTATGTCTACCATTATTGATTAATTGCATAATACGTGCAGGAGGAGCTGGTAACAAGGATGAGAAATGCAACTGGATAAGGATTCCAGAAGTTCGGCGATCATACTGCTGAATCCCGCATTCTTTTAACCCGGGGCAAGGAATTAGATGATTTTGTTGTGTGCTATGTAATTGCTAGGAATTGAAACCGATGAGTTTAACCATGGATAATTGGAAAGTGTTAATGTTGACAAAAAAAGATAATCTTTGTTTCTTCTAATTTCTTTAGGGCCAAGATGCAGTTTATCATATGATGCAATGTATTCCTACTTCCTAGTTCTTGCCTGTGATGGAAGGTGTGCCAAAACAAGAACACAAGTACCAGTAGTTGGCAGCAAATATCAATTTTGCATTAGCTATCACAGTATTGCTACTATCACCAAAGGAACTTGGTGTACCCTTCTGAGCACAAACGATTTATGCACCGAGTGGGTGCGCAAACTATGCTTAGTTATGGCAAATTCAATTTTGAATGTGTTATGTAAGGTCCCGTTCGAATGAGTTTAGATATTAAGTTTGAATTATTCATCAAAAAATAAATTATTCATAAAAAAAATAGTTTGGATTTGAATAATATTTAAACCACTATTTGAGTTTGGTTTGAGTAAGTTCGGTTCAGTAAAGAATAAATATTAATTATTAGATAAAAAATATTGGTTGCAAAAAACTCCATCTTGAAATTCAGCTTGAAGTTTAGCAAAAGGGTTCTATCTATTATTCGAATTTGGATTACATTTTTCGAATTGATTTTAAATTATCTTTGATTCAATTTTGCAAGCTGTCCATTTCTATCACTGAACCATGATCTCGAATATTGTAAATTTGGATTATTATTTTTTTGTCTTCTGAGGCGTAATTATAAACACATGTTATAAATCTGGCTATTAACACAACTTGAACAAGTTGGATATACCTTCTTTCCCCTCGTAATTCTTGGCATGACTATATGTCGACGTTCTTTCTTGGCCTTTTTCTAGTGGACTACTATTCGCAGCCCCAAATTACTACCCACCGCCCAACTTTTGACTGAAATGCCCCTAACATAATTTTAATTCAAAAAAAAAAAAATCCGCTCAACTCAAAAATCTCTCAAACTCAACCTAAAATTCCGACGATAACCGGAGCCAATTTATGTCGGAATTGACGAGAGATAAAAAACGGGGACCTCCGGTAATTAATTTTGTTTCGTTTTTAATTGTTTTAATAAAAAAAAATTATTTTTTTAAGGGCCATCGCCATCGCATGCACCATCGCCTGGTGATGGCGATGGTGCAGAGGGACAATCGTCCCCGAGGGACGATTGTCCCAGTGGTCCATAGCCAAACAATGGCGATGGCGCCACTGGGCCATCGTCATCGTCTGGCGATGGCCCAGAGGCGCCATCGCCATTGTTTGGCGATGGACCACGACGATTGTCCCTCTGCACCATCGCCATCGCCAGGCGATGGTGCACCCTTAGTAAAAAAAATTCTTTTTTATTAAAACAATTAAAAACGAAACAAAATTAATTACCGGAGGTCTCCGTTTTTTATCTCTCGTCGATTCCGACATAAATCGGCTCCGGTTATCGTCGGAATTTTAGGTTGAGTTGAGAGATTTTTGAGTTGAGAGGATTTTTGTTTTTGAATTGAAATTATGTTAGGGGCATTTCAGTCAAAAGTTGGACGGTGGGTAGTAATTTGGGGCGGCGAATAGTAAACCCTTTTTTCTATTGTACAAAAATGTGGTAACTGTATACCATTTGACCGTATGCTAGCTTGTACGTTTTTTTTTTGTCAAAGAGCTAGCTTGTACGTGACCAATTCTATATGACAACAAACAACTAGCTAGATCAATGGTCCGACTGTATCTTTTGCAACTAATAAGCTTCTTCAATTTATGGTGTTGCATGGTAGCGAGAGATTTTTAGGTGAACTTATTCCACATTCTATTAAGATTACGAGTTTAATTTCTTACACAAGTGCTCTTTTTCCTAGTATTAGAAACATTTACATCTTTTTACATATGTGATGTGTTCTTTTTTTTCCTTTATTGGAAAAAACAAATATTATTAATTAGTACTACAACTAGATTATAGTTTGAGCAAGTTACTATAAGGCTTTCTATATGTCATATTTACAACAAATTAATGAACATTTGTGATAGACAATCTCTTAATTATCACTTTTCCACTTGACTAACACAATATTGGTTTATTGCACGGATGCACGACGTTACAGTTGCATAGAGTTATAATAAAATCTCGAGTTTCGGCACCAACGAAAACAATTAACCAAACCAGTTGGTGTTATTTTTGTGCCAACCAAATTAGTTGATTGATCAAATTTAAGTTTAGATTCGGGGTTTTAAATGAAGTTGATAAACTTGGACGGTGGAAACAAAGCAGTAGCTTAATTGCCACTCTTTTTGGTTGGTTAAGACTTAAGAGTGAGCAGCTGAGTATACAACTATACATACATGATCCGTTACTATTAGTGCATGTCACCTTCAAATCCTTGCCGTGGCCAAATCGTGTATATAATTACACTCGTTTCATCTCTTAACGGCGCCGTATTTTGTTTCAATTTCAATGATCATTTCATATCTGCTGACAGTGACATCGCTAAACTTGTGGCCAGCAGCTTTTAATTTTCTGATCAAATTATCTTCTACTTTATTCACTTTTTTCATTAATTAATACTGTTTTTCCACTTCATTTTAAAATTATTTAGTCAGTCAAAGATATTATTTATTTTAAAATATGAAATACCAAAACCAAATTAAGCTGATATAAAAAGAATGCAGTAGGAGGTTAAGCAGACATAAAATTATGGGACTTTTTTTTAGTTATACAGACTGTACACATTACTAGCTGAATGATCGACATGTTTTTTTTAACTTTTTCTACTTACAATGTGTATTTTAATAGTTTTAAAAATATGTTATGGAAAAAATAATGGAGCTGTCACCTGTATTATAGATGTATGCAATATGTCGACCCATTTGAACTGTTATAACGTGTTTGAGATTTAAATCATGTGTATTTTCGTATTATTTGCGCGATAAGCAAACCGAGTATGTATTATATATTCTTTTTGTATTGACTTAAGTCCCACTTAACAAATAAAATGACATTTCATTAAAAAAAAGAAGTTCATCCATCAATTTGGTAGAGATTTTATATAGGAGTTTTGAAATCAATTTGTTATTGGTGCCGTCCTTTGCGAAAAAGGAATTTTTTTAGGCCAAGATGGAACTCTTCATGAATCACTCTCAAAGACTTTACTATATCCTTCCTTGAATGATGAATTTCATGCTATATAAAATTGAGAATTAATAAAGGCACATTTTAAAATTATGAATTTTAAACTCATGGAATGTGAGATTTATGAATTTTAAATTCGTGAATTGTGAAATTTATGAATCCCAAACTTATCAAACATGAAATTCATGAATTTTAAAATTAGATTGTATTGATTCACCATAAAATACATAAGTTTATAAATTTATATTTTAATTAATTACTCCCTCCGTCCCGTTTAAAAAGGGATATATCTCAATTTTTTTTGTCCCACATAAGAAGGCCAAATCATGATTTTTATGTCATTTGACAAGGAATTCTCTCTTATACCCCTATTTTCTCTTTCTATAATTAAAGCTAATACTCTACACACAAACTATAAAACAATAATTAATAGGGGTAAAATAAGAAAAGTCAAGAGTAATTATTATTTTTTTAAATGTGTAAAAGGGATATGTCCCTTTTTTAAGTGGGACGGAGGGAGTATAATTTTAAAGCAATCCATTTTTTTTAAAGGCCTAATTATTTAAAAAACCTCCACCTTATAATATTTTTTCGTTTATACCATGACCTAGGAAAAAGTTTATTTGTACCCTTTTTTTAATTTTTTTAAAAAATCTCACTTTTATTTATCATGAAAAAATAAGTTAAGGGTATCACTTATAATTTTATTGATTTGTTTTTCTTTTATTCTAAAAAAAACAAAACAAAAAATTGTGACTATTTTATGAAATTGAGCATTGAATATAATTAGAAATTCATGTCTAAATTTTTGTGATTATTTTTTGAGATTAGAATAGTTTGAGGATAATCCTTTAAAAAAACAAAATAAAAATCAGTTGTTATCCTTAATTTGTAGTTGCTTTTCTATTTTAAGCTTAAAAAACATGTGAATCAATTGCCTATATGTTTCCTTTTATTAACTTTCGTCACCCCTTTCACTATCACCTACACAGTTCATGATTCCAAATCACCCACACGTTCAAATTCTATATAAATACATCTACATATTGTTCCTCATTTCTTCAACCAACCCGACATTAAATTATTTCATCATTTGCATTAAGAACAGTTTGAATTAAATCTTAATCCAAATAATCCCATCATGTTCATCTTTCTCATAATCTTTATTTCTTTAGGGTTTTTCATTTTTTCTTTCTTTTTTTCTCTCTTTCAAGAATTCAAGAAAACTCATGATCATGGTCCTCCTTCTTATCCGTTTATCGGATGTTTAATATCTTTCTACAAGAATCGTTACCGTCTTCTGGACTGGTATACTGATCTTTTATCGGTTTCACCCAGTCAAACCATTGAAGTTCAGCGACTCGGCGGCCGCCGTACTATTGTCACTGCTAATCCAGCCAATGTTGAGCATATGCTCAAGAATAATTTCAGTAACTTCCCTAAAGGAAAACCCTTCACTGAAATTCTTGGAGACCTTCTCGGCTGTGGTATTTTTAACGTTGATGGTGAGTTATGGTCAACTCAGCGAAAACTCGCTAGCCATGAGTTTAGCACCAAATCATTAAGAGAGTTCGTGATCAAAATTCTGCAAGAAGAAGTTGAGAATCGTTTAATACCATTAATGGAAGATGCAGCCGATAATGATCATGTTCTTGATTTACAAGACGTGTTGAGAAGATTTTCTTTAGATATTATTTGCCGAGTTTCTTTAGGCACTGAGTTGAATTGCTTAGATTATTCACGTCCGATTCCGCCGCTTGTTAAAGCATTCGACACCGCATCGGAAATCAGCGCCATGAGAGGAGCAGCGCCTGTTTATGCCGTGTGGAAGACGAAACGAATGTTCAACATGGGAATTGAAAAGAAACTCAAAGAATCGGTGAAGATCGTTCATGACTCGGTTCTTGAAATCGTCAAGAATAAGAAAGCGAAGGTTCTTGAAAATGATCAAGAATGCGATCTGTTATCAAGATTGTTATCAGCTGGACACGATGATGAAATTATTAGAGATATGGTGATTAGTTTTATTATGGCGGGAAGAGACACCACGTCATCAGCAATGACGTGGCTCTTCTGGTTGCTGTCAGAGAATCAAAACGCAGAGGAAATGATTGTGAATGAAGTGGAAACGTTACTAAACGACAACGGTGAAAACAAGGCAATTGATTTCGAGCTACTTAAAGAGATGAACGTTTTGAAAGCGAGTTTATGTGAGTCAATGCGGTTATATCCTCCGGTAGTATGGGACTCAAAACATGCCGCCGCCGACGACATCTTGCCGGACGGGACTTTTGTTCGGAGAGGAGATAGAGTCACTTATTTCCCTTACGGAATGGGGAGAATGGAGAAATTATGGGGAAAAGACCGGTTTGAGTTTAGACCGGACCGGTGGTTTGATGAACTGACCGGCAGTGGGATATTGAAGGCGGTCAGTCCGTTCAAGTTTCCAGTGTTCCAAGCTGGTCCAAGGGTGTGTCTTGGAAAGGAAATGGCGTTCATACAGATGAAGTACGTGGTGGCTACCATTTTGAGGCGGTTCGAGATCAAACCGGTTAGTGAGGACCAGCCGGTTTTTGTGCCTCTATTGACGGCTCATATGGCTGGTGGCTTGAAGGTCAAGGTCAAGAGAAGAAATCAGAATTGAAAAATGTCAATGAATTAGTTAGCTTTTTGTATATGAATGAGTAATAGTTTTTTGACAAAATTCCAACAATGGGGATTGTCAATGCACACTTTTAAATTAATAGGCTTTTATCAAAAGCATTATTTCTGCTTAATTTATTTCTACATGCTTATAATTATTAATGAAATAATTTAGGTAAAATAATATTATATGTCCATAATTATGCCTAAATTAACAAAAATATTCTTAGAAAATAGTTTTGATGGTCCCTCAATATTGCAAGTTATGATAATTTTATTCAATAAGCAAATATATGAATATTGTAATTGATAAATAAAATATAATTTAATATTTTAAGTTATTTTTGTAATAAATTCTTATAAATATATTTTTTATAAGGAATCTTATAATAATAAAAATATTTTAAAAACACTATATAAATTTTTATAAAATTAGATAGATATTTCTAAATTTTTTGCTTCAATTATAAACTAATTTATTATAAAAATAAGTTAGGAGTCTTAAATAAATTTTATTTTTATCAATAAGATCTTTAATCTTTTTTATTCATTGTTTGGATGTAATTAACAAAATATATACAATTGATGGACTATATTGTCAATTTGTTTTTGTCAAATTGGTCATAATTATGAATAGATATAATTATTTTGCCTATAATTTATGATATGATTAATTGATTTTTTTGTACAAATGATTTGACATCCAATCATTATATTTGAATATAAAATAATATGAATTCGAGTCAATTAGAATTTTAAGATAAATATAGAAAAAATTTGTATTGATATGAATAATTGTGCAATAAATACATTCAAATTTGGGCTAATTGAAAATGCATACACGAACTTTACCCTAATTTGCAATTATAACATAAACTTTGATACTTGGCAATGTCAGTAACCAACTTTCATTTTTTGGCAAATTGGTACACCGACCAATCACACAACGACACATGGCGATATATTACAATGTCCACGTTAGTGTTTTTCGTGTTTGGTGTATCGATTTGCCAAAAGTGTAAAGTTGGTTACTAACATTGTCAAGTTTTAAAGTTTATGTTATAATTGCAAATTAGGGTTAAGTTTGTGTATAAATTTGCAATTAACCCTTCAAATTTTAATGGTGATATTATGATATTGCCATTATTTTAATAAAGTGTTGTATTATGAGTAATTTAGTTTACGGATGATGTGGTAGACTCGGTCTACCCAAGAATTTCTCCTTTTATTCATAATACTTGGCTAGAATTTGATCTCTCTATATTTTTTTTTGAAGTATAAAATTTATTCTGGTATGGACAAAGTTATTGTTTTGTGTTCAATTTAAAAGCAAAATTAATAAATTTTGTTGTTTGAAATTTTGAATCGATGACATTGGAACACCATAATTTTCTATTGTTTTTGTAAGAAGCTTCTAATAATTTTTGCTGATTTTTTTTGTGGTAGGGCTTCTGCAAAAATTAGGATAAATTAACGATCAAGATTGATTATTCAAAAGCTTATACAAAAATATTTCTTCACTGACTGTAGAAGCTTTTATGTCGTTGGTTGATATTTGGCAACCTTTACTAAGTCTATAACTACTTTTCAAATCTAACCATGCATTCAACTTAACATTATTTTAATGATTTTATAACCCATTCCAATTCGCAAGTGGTAAGCTCTGAAATGATTTGTATTCAATTGAATCTCTAAAATCCCACATTTATCCTTTTAAGGCTGCCTTGAAAAATTCAAGTCTTTTAATTTAAATATTTGCATGATTTGAGACCTCTTTTATTGCTTTAGTCCACAAGTTTTCATATGGTTTTTTTTCTTCATTACTTTATTAAGGGGCCACAAAAAATTGGATAATTTTTTTTGCACTCCACAATATTTGTCTCTAGAAATAATGAGTTAATTAGACAAAATACTACAATTTCTCAATTTAATTAGATAATTATATTCATATCTTTCTCTTTTAAAAATTACAATTTGTTCTTTTCTTTTTTGATTTTTATACTTTTGATTTTACACAAATATCAAATGCTCTTCTAATCTTTTCATAACCTAATTTCTTCAAATAAAAAGTCATGGCGGCCAAGAGTAAACAGAGAGGAAGCAACTGTTGAACTACGTGAGACGACCGTCGGCAGTGAGACCGGCAATAGCAACGCCGATGTGGTCATCGACTTTGAAGATCTTTTTTGGAGAGACGAGAGCTCAGAATTAGCCCTATTAACGCACGCGAGAACCACGTGAGTCTTAGATCGGAGTCCAATTGCCGCTGAGCCTTGCTTTACGGCCTCCATGGCATACTCTACTTAGAATAGCCGTCCGACGGGGCTCCGATTTCGTTTCCAGTTGGGGTTGTTCTATTCTTTGTTGTGGCTGGATTCTTGAGTTTTGTTGGGTTCATTGTGGAGATTTGTGGTATATTGTCATGGTTGTATAGATAGAATCAATGTTCAGCTTGCACTCTAGGTGTTTGAAGAAATGTTTATGAGAATTGTAATGTTTTTGGGTGTTAAAAAACTAATGGTTACCACTGGATAAACCGTTGGGTAACTTTGTTATAAATTTTATTTTTAATATATTATAAATAAAATCGTTAGTTAACTGGTTGTCCTTGCCGGAGGTAGCGGACCTGTTGTGATGAAATTTATTTTGTTGCTATTTAACCAATCGTTAGTTAACTGGTTTTTCTTTTGTGAACAACAGTGGTGGTGTGGTGGTGGTTCGATTTTTGGTGTTGCGCTGCCTGCACTCTAAGTGTTTGAAAAAATGCTTATGAGAATTGTTATGTTTTTGGGTGTTGGATAACCAATGGTTAACATTAGATAAACCGTTGGATAACTTGTAATAAACGTTATTTTGAATATATTATTAATAAAAACGTTAGTTAACTGTTGTTGAATTTTATTTTGTTGCTATTTAACTAATGGTGTACTAAAGGGACACCAATGACCTTATTTTTAGTACATTGTTAGTTAACAAATGGTTAATCAATAATTTTACATTTAAAAAGAGACGATTTAGGTTTTATTTGACGGTTGCTCTTGCGGTGATGAAGGAGGAGGGGTTTATAATAGAATTTTCAACTAGTTTAATAGAAATTGAGGTTTAAATTTATAATAGTTTTGTTTGTTGGTTAACCAACGGTGTTAGTATACCGCTAGGAAACCAAAATCGTATTTCTGAGATTAAAAAAAATATTTTTGAGAATAACAAAAGTCTTTTTTGCAAAAAAAAGTACAAATTGTATTTTCAAAAAAAAAATTGGAGATAGTATTCTTGAGAATTTTTTTTTTTTTTTTTTTGGTATTTATCTAAAAAACTCAGAAATAATTTCAGTTTGATTTATTCAGCTTGAATCATAAATTTAGTTTGATTTTACTATTAGACAATTTCAATTTATTTGATTTTGACTATTTTCACATTCAATCTAGACTAGCATTTTTCTATTCAAATAAAAAAAAATTCTTGTAGAAAACTCCTACAACCTTTGACATAGCAATTTTTTTTTATTTTTTTTTATAATTGGGGAAGGGGGAGCGCTTGTGGGAGGAAACGAACCCACAACCTAACAGTTTACTGTTCAGCGCTTATATCATTTGAGGTATAGCTCATTGGTGACATAGCACTTGTTGATTGGTCTCTTTCAGTACATTTAATATATCCACAAAATTATAACTTTAGTTCCTATATTTAGTTGGAAGTTATATTTTAATTATTTAGAGTAATTCTTTTTATTACTTTCCTAAATAATACTTCTAAAACTATAATTCTTGTTAACATTTTATCATGAGTGAAAATTAACTCATACATTAATAATAATATAGTCTAAATTTTAATTTACAATTGTAACAATTATCTAAAATTATTTAAGTGTAACTTATCATAATTAAAAAATAAAAATGGATGAAATATATGTTTTATCTAAAATTATTAGTTGAAATTATAAAAAACAATATTTTTAATTAACTAATTTAATAATCTTTGTTAATTTTATTTTTTAATTTCATTCCAACTATCGTTTTATTATATGCAACACAACCTTCTAAAAAAACTAAAATATAGATAAAGATTATAAATTGGAAATAAATAAACATATTATTGTTCAATTTGTAATTTTAGAAGTCATAAATTGTATGGACATATTTTATATAAAATATAGGAACTAAAAATATAATTTTATAGATATATTAAATGTATTGAAAGAGGCCTATCAACAGATGTCATGTCAATGGTTGTAGGAAAATTTTAGTCATAAAATTATAGGAAATGAAAGATACTTTTACAACAAAAATTTCAATTTATGTGATTTTGGCTATTTTCATATTCAATCTAAACTAGTACTAGTATATTACAATTTAAGGAAAGTAAATAATATTTTATAAAAATTATAGAACATAAGTACAATACTTTTACAGTAAAAAATTTGGATTTTCACATTCAGTCGACGAGTGTATAATACACATTAGCAATCGGGGGCTAAAAAGGATAAAATTAATTAGTTCAGGTACTTATAAGGTTGAACTTGAAAGGGACTGAAAGATTTTCCTCGACAAATACGAGGGGTCACGTATGTATCCGGCCTAAGAATTTTGCCTATTATTTCCAGAAATTCTACCAAATATTGCTAATGCATAAAAATATTGGATCAACCAATCTTTTGCATTGTCTGTTCAATATCGTAACTTGTGTGAGTAACAGTTCATACCTTTGAAACACAATCTCAATTCGATTCGACTGTCAAGCTTACTCTGATGAGCTCAGAGCAGAGCTATGTTACTACCAAAGTCTAATGCATAATGACATGAAATTCAGAAAAAATAATTGTAAACCAAAAAGTCTAGCAACAATGAACAAACTAAGGTGAATCTTACAGAGCCAAAGCAAGACCCAACAATCTCAGGGGAAAGAATCGCAATACAAAAATCGGAAAAACAAAAATGGTTACTAAACTATAGGCTTTTAACTTCGGTTACCATCATTTTCATTTTGATAATTCAACTTCCATTTTTACAAACCAAGAGGTTATTATCACAATTCCTGTCAAAAATTGCTTATGTGGCGACGGAGAAATTGGATGCCACATAATTTTCCATCGGCCATATAAAGGACAGGTTGTCTAAATTCAATGGACTTAAGTGGCAATATGCCCCCTCAACTTGTAAGCAATGGGTAATTAACACATAAATTAACTTTGTGTGCAAATCAGTACACGAACTTGGTGATTATGGACAATTTGCCTCTTTAATTTGTAAGTTAATTGTATCCTAAATTGGCAATTTGCCGCTTTAATTTGTAAGTTAATTGTATCCTAAGTTGGCAATTTGCCCCCTTAGCTTGTAAGTTAATTTGCCAAAATGGGCTAATTGTCCATAATCATCAAGTCCGTGTATTGATTTGCTAACAAAGTTAATTTATGTGTTAATTGCCCATTGGTTACAAGTTGAAGGGGCAAATTGCTACTTAAGTCAAATTCAATGAGTAACCTTCTATTGTTGAGAAAATAAAGATTGGGTTATCAAAGTATAAAAAAACGAAATGAAGGTAACCGAAGTGTAAAAAGTCTATAGTTCAACAAAATCAAAACTCTTTAACCATTAAAAATCCAAAGTTAAGAAACATAAGGTTAAGGATGATAGATGTGGAAAATGTGTCACATTCCAGTACTACAGTTACTGTGTGGCACATATTGATATAGAACAACATACCATGCATTTTCTCATGAAATATAACTATGAACTACAACCCGAGCAAAGAATTCCCATCTTAAGGCCACATAAAAAACAGATACAGATTCCTAAATCTAACTACATAAGTACAACAATATCAATATAAAAATGAAAGGAGCAGAATGGCATTACAAGTCTTGCAGTTCAAGACATCTGTTGTAGATTTGTCAATCGTTAATCAAGTGCTTCCAGGAGTATCATTTCCAGCCGACTTGCGATTCAGGTAGCGAATAACAGCATCTTCAACCCTAATGATTCCAATGAAAAAAAAAACAGTCAATACCAGCACCACTAGAGTCAAAATGCCATTTTCCTGGATATGGCTCTGCTGGAAGTGCACATAATGGCAACAGAAACTAACAGTAACAATTTTGATGATTAAATAAAAACTTACCATGGCTGATTATAAGAGCCTGACTGGCGTTCCTTTTCTGCATTACGACTCGCATCTCCAGAAACAAGCTTTAGATCCTTGCTTTGAGAAGCAATTAACGTATTAATAAATTCTGCTGGAGACTGACTAAAGCTGCGAAAGAAGGCCCGCCTCCTTCGATGTTCACATATCTTCTTTATAGAATCACTTATTAATTTATCACACGCATCAATTTCTTTGTGCTTCTCAGTGGTTGCTAAAAATGCAGCAAGGTCCTTTTGCAATGGAGAAGGAACATCAACTACAATGTCATAACAAGTAGTTCCAGCCGGGCAAGTCCCTGATAGTTTTATCCTATGTTCCAAATGAATAGACTGTGGAGGAATTAAATGCTGACTTATTTTCTGAGAGACCATTGCAAATTTCACCCTCTCTTCTCCAAATAACTTCTTTAACGGAGGATCACACATGAAGAAGGATGGATCATTTGGGATCTGCAACTTTTTAGACTTGATATAATGCCAAAATGCCACTAAAACTTTAGAACGTGTTTCTGCCTCAATTCCGAGAATCTCTGATAAATAAGGTGAAAGCTTGAATTTCTCTGGAGTATAATTCATCTCTAGTCTAATTATTGCGTTGAATTCCTTGTCTCCTTTTCTCTTCACTTCAAGGCCCTCATTAAGTGCAGGTGATCGAGCACTCTCCCACAGAATCACGTGATTGTCTGGATAGAGGCTCTGGTCCAAGTATATTGTAATTCTTTTAAAGTAAGATGAAAATTTTGAATATGACTTTTGTGGCATTCCAGCCAGTACTGGATCTTTCCCATCTTCCAATATCCTCCCGATTATCTTCAGCGACCAAGAAGGAGGCCCTGCATTATTCTTCTCTCCTTGCACTTGATTTTCAAAAGTGTTGAAAATATACATACGAAGTGTTTTCCGAATGCGGGAAGGATTTTTAAGCGAATCTTGAATATCTATTTTCTTTCTCGCCAAAGCTGAATCTATTCTAGCTTCGAATTCAAGCATTTGAGTATAAAGTGAGGACTCTGGCAGAATTGCAGCTACACTATCAGGAATCTGCTTCTCAAAAAGCTTTTGTTTTTTTCTATGTGCAGCTGGGGCTAACTCCATGGTTTTAAACGGTGAAGCTGTATTGGTGTTGGATGAGCCACCTGAAGGCCTCGAAGGAGGTTTCGGGTTAGCCCTTTTGGCACTTCCAGAGCCAGATAAAGACACAGTCGGGGATGATACGCCAGCAGCATTACTAACACTAGGGTGTTGGTGCTGCACAGCGGACTGGTTATTCTGTTGCACCAGAGACTGAAATTGAGCCTGAGCGGCCTGTACATATTGTGAATGACCCAATACTTTAGATTGGGGTTCAGACAGCTGAAAGTGACCCGGATATGCAGGTACACCTAGCGTTTGAGGTTGCGACTGGGAAGGAAGGTGGGGCGGTTGATTATTCAAGGGTATAGACTGCGGTAGCGCGCCAGAATTGGCGAATGCAGACGGTATCCCTACCCCAAAGGTTTTTGCAGGATTATTGTTATTCATTTACACACTTTATATCTCACAAAACCACAATATCTTCGGGAACTCCAAATAAAACCTCATAAAACGAAAAACCAGACTCTGGAATTAATTAAAAAGGACCAATCTTTTATTAAATTCAGACCTACCAAGCATTTTCAATCAGCCTAAACAGCAGAGAGAGAGAAAAATAGAACAATTTGAAACAGAGCTTCGAAACCCTAATTCTAAATTATCAAAACAAAACAAATGAACCCATAGAAACACACTACTTGAGCATAATCTTAAAATGTGGTGATATACTGATCTGATAAAAGCAAAATGCTGAATCTAATGAGTTGGAATGTGAACAAATACTTACATAATTTAAGAATAAGGGGCCGGAGAAAACAAAATTAGAGTTCTTGAAACAGTAAAAGCTCCATTGTAATGAAAAAATGCTACACTTTCAGCATTTCGAATTCTGTTTCACTTTGAAAAATTATGTCTTTATGCTTTGGTTTTATTCTTCTAAAGATGAGCTTTTTTTTGGGATTTTTCTGTTTTATGTTCTTCCCTGCTCTCTATTTTCTATTAAAGTGCCACTTTGGTCCCTAAATTTATTATTTAAAATTAAATAACTCATTTTTTATTATTTTAATCAATTTAATCAATTAAAAATACTAGTATAATATATTTTTTGATAAATTGAGGACAAACTTATACTATAAGAACAACTTTAGAGACCGAAATAATCTAATTTTATTTTTAATTGATTTGAAAATAAAAAATATTATCTGTAATTAATAATTAAAAGAGGGGGTTGGGATGACCTTGATCTTTTCACCTTTTAAAATTATCTAAATTAATATGAATTTTTCTTTCTTCTATTTATAAAAAATTATCTTCCTATATGTAGTGCATTTGGCCTCCCTTAAATAAAAATCTTGTCACCATCTTTAATTGATTAAAAAATAAAGGTTGTTATTTTTAATTGATCAATATAATTGCTAGTAATGAGTTATTTGCTCCGAATCACAAGTTAAAAGATCGGCGTGACCATTATCCATTTATATTTGTTGTCCTAATGACGTAAAAGGGTATTTATTTTACCTAACGATTGTATCACGTCATTTTTATATCAAACCGACGAGTATTTGTAATAAAGAATCTTCAAACATTTTTTTATTAAATATTTTAGTATGGAAAACGCCTTATTATTTGTTACGCGAATGACGCGACGAATGTACAATAATTCGACGTAGAAACAATTTCTTAAATAATTCAATTCGAAATCAATCGGGTCGGACCCTTTCAAGCCCAAACAAAATTATCATTGGCCCGAACTACCCCTGATACAGTCATTTGTCACTAAGCTGATCACTGAAGTCACCACCAAAAAGCAGCAAGCTTTATTAGGGTTTATAACTCGCATAATATAGCACATTTCGGCATCTTCTATCTCAATTTTGTCACAGGCAGAGATAAAGAGAGATTGTAGCAATGGTGGGTACTTTAACATTTGTGTTTCAAGGAAATAAAACTGAGAAAATTTCGTTCTTTTTGCTTTTTGGTTTGGTTTTTTTATTTCTTATGAGATTTGTTTATTTATGTTTCAGGTGAAGTATTCGAGAGAACCTGATAACCCCACCAAATGTAAGTGCATAACAATGCTAAGTTTTGAATTTTGTATATCTTTTAATTGTTAGTTTCTGATTTTACTTGATAGAAAAAATGAAAATTTATTTTGATGCTGTTTATATGTTTCAGCTTGCAAAGCACAGGGATGTGATTTACGAGTTCATTTTAAGGTAATTTTTCTGTCATTATTTTCTGTTGCCTTGGTTCATGCAAATAGTTAAGTTATTGTGATCAAGATGAATTGATGACAGAAGTTCTTTAATCTGATACTGTTAGTGTTATAGGTTTTGGTTGATTCATAGTTCATGATACTCTAATGATGAATCATTTCTTCTAATTATGTTCTCACTTCATTGTTGGTTCATTAGAATACAAGAGAGACTGCGTTTTCAATTCGGAAGTTACATCTGGCGAAGGCTAAAAGGTATCTGGAAGATGTTTTAGCACACAAACAAGCTATCCCATTCCGACGCTTCTGTCGTGGTGTTGGGCGAACTGCCCAGGCTAAGAGCCGCCATTCCAATGGACAAGGGCGCTGGCCTGTTAAATCTGCAAATTTTATCCTAGATTTGCTCAAGAATGCCGAAAGTAATGCTGAGGTTGTTCCTTTTTTCTGTCTCAGACGTTTTATTTATACTGCTTCCTGAGATCATAGTTGTTCTTACAAGTCTTATATGTTTTGTCTGCTCATCCAGGTTAAAGGTTTGGATGTTGATTCACTTTACATCTCTCACATCCAAGTCAATCAAGCTCAAAAACAACGTCGCCGTACTTATCGGGCCCATGGAAGGATTAACCGTGAGTACATTCTTTCCATTATGGATTTTATAACTCTGTCACCCTTTTCCTCTTGCTTCTTTGTTCACTTTTGAAACAAAATCAGTTCTACTCAAGCTAGCTGACTTAATACTGCGCTATAATTGTCCTTGGCAGCTTACACATCCTCACCATGCCACATCGAGTTGATTTTGTCAGAAAAAGAAGAAGCTGTTAAGAAAGAGGTAACCTTGTTAACTGATAAGTAGGTGTTTTGACCATACCTTGGAGCCAATTTTATTGTATTGCCTTTAGTTTAAATGCTCAAATAATATTTTAAACCTATTAAATGAACATTTGTTAAATTACAAATGGAACTTACATGTTGAAGCGACTCCCATAGATGGTGAATTAGTTTTGATAATGGAAGCAAACGGATAAGCCAGATCAAATCACAAATGTTCTACGTTATAAATATCAAATCTATTAACTTCGCAACCTTGCGATGGAAGCCTAAAGTTAGCTCAACTGCTCAAATTGTTACCGTTGCAGTCATATAAAGGATGTTGAATTTTTTTGTCATTATTTTGGTTGGTTCTTGTATCTTAACAGAGACTCTGTTGGTTTTGCAGCCCGAAACTCAGCTGGCGCAAAGGAAAACAAAGGGTCAAGCTTTACACAGTGGAGCATCCTCCTGAAAAAACAGTAGAGCAAACACAAACAGTCTTGATCGTGATGCCTTGAGTTTGATTCCTGAGATGTTTGTTTAGATGTTAATTATACTTGATTAGACCGTTGGTGTAAACAGAAAGCGTGATAGTTACCATTGAATTTTGATATTTGATTGATGGTACTTCAATTTTACGCTATTGGGTTCGTAACATGTTATTCGTGAATGTGATGATGTGTAAGTACAGCAAAAACATATAGAACAACTCTTCAGTAGATTGATTGTCTATGACACTATAGATGATTTACTGATGACGTGGTGGACTAGGTTTATTTAAGATTTTCACCGACTGATGATTACAAATTTTAGTTAATTCTGTTATATTATTGATATTATTTAATAATGTGTTATTTTTATCCTATAATTAAAATGATAATAAGAGTATATGGAATTTTTATTTATATGTGTGTAGTTTAACAGTCTATGAGTTTTAAATAGAGGGGGTCTATTCTATTGTTAGGCTTTATTTGAAATGTTAACTCTCTTCTTCATTTTAATTGGCAAAAATTTATATGTATAATATTTAATATAATTCATTGAACACAATCTAATCTAATTTTTACACAATCTTATTATATTAAATACTTCATTTTATTAAAAAAAAGTATTCAAAAATTAAGTAATTAATAAAGAAAATCAAAATTAAAAATAAGGAATTGAAATTTTTGATGAGACTGGAGTTAAAAGAGATACTTTAACAAAAACAAGGAAAAACTGGTGTCGTTTGGGAGTTTTTCTGAGTTATGCACCCAATTCAATTCTACAGCTTATTTACAGAATTTTAGACGAGGAGGAGGCCTACTGAGTACTGGCGAGTGAGATGCCGAAAAGAACGACGCACACGTACTCGAGCGAGGACGCAGCTCCAGATGGACCAGACTCCGATCTCTTCGTCTATTATTGCAAACATTGCAGCTCTCATGTCCTCATTACAGGTAATTAACCACTCACGATTGGTTAAAATAACCGCATAGTTGCTTTGCTTTTGTAATGGTGATACTAAATTATGTTTGGTATAAGATACGCAATTGCAGAAAATGCCGAAAAGGAAGACGGACAAAGCCTATGTGCTCGACAAGAGTAAGCATCTTGCTAGGTTGAACGTCGGTGAGGCTGGAAAGGTTCTTTTGAAACGGGGTGAAGGCAAACTCGAGAAGCAATTTCGTATGAACTGTATCGGATGTGGGCTTTTTGTTTGCTATCGTGCCGAAGAAGATCTTGAGTTTGCTTCTTTTTTGTATATTATTGATGGCGCACTCAGCACTATTGCTGCTGAAACTAATCCTCAGGTAATTCATTTCTTTTTAGGCTTGGAGTTGTTTAAAAATATTGATTTAATGATTTGAGATTCCTTGTTTATGTAAATGAGGGTCAGCTGTCTCTCATAAAAGCCACAGGTCACAGAAAAAATCATTTATTTTATGGATTGTCTTATACACTGTTCTCGATATGATATAGGATGCTCCTGTTCCGCCATGTATATCACAGTTAGAAGGAGGACTTGTTCAGGTAGCTATTGAAGTGGAAGACCGTGCACAACGCTCAGCGATAACAAGTAATTTGATTGTTCAATCACTAGTTCAATGTGCATCTCTTTTTTACTATATGTTGCTTGCAATAAAAGAAGGCCACCCTTTTTTTTGGGATTGATAACACATGATTAAATAGATTTAAAACAATTTGTTAGTGACATGTTGGCTTTTGTATCTGTCTTTTTCCAGCATATATGTGAGTTGACTAGATTCAGTGTCCTTTTAATTTTAAGTATTGAAGCTAGATTGTGCATAGAAGCATTTGGGGCTTAAATATTCAGCTCAACTGTAACACAAGCATGGCAAATTATGTACAATATTACGTACTTACGATCTGCATGCAAAATTTATCCATGTTAAGAAGACACTAGAAAGAGGAGTGAGGAAGGGAAGAATGAAGTCACTGCCTTTAGAAATCAAAGAAAAGTCTTGGTTGCTGGAACATGTATGAAAGATAGGTAAGAGGTGAGAGTATGGAATGTAGAATTTCCACATGCAAAATAGGAATATTCTATAGTGATAACACATTGAATCCTGTATTAGCCTACAGTAGGGCATGAATGAAATGTATGCAAGTCACATGTTAGGAGAATGAAATACCGAATATGTCTTGTCATCTGTAACAATACAGTTTTATGTTCTATGATTCCATAGAGGGAATAGATTCTGTAAAGTAGATGAAAAAAAGGACCCCAGTGCTGAATAAAGTTGCTTATCTTACCAGGAGTAAATGCTGATGATGTTCGTGTTACTGTGGCTGCACCTGCTGCTCGTGGGGAAGCTAACAATGAGCTTTTGGAATTCATGGGAAAAGTATGGTTTCTGTCATATATTGACCTTTGTCTTATTTGTGAGGCTACTAAAACTGAACAAGCAGTCTTAATCATCTATTGTTAGAGATTGATTTATCTTATTCATATGTCATGCAGGTGTTGGGCTTGAGATTGAGCCAAATGACTCTTCAAAGGGGATGGAACAATAAATCAAAGCTCCTCGTTGTAAGTTGAATAAAGAATGCACTAATTTTTCTCGTCTTACCACAATTGTTAAGAGTTTGATCCGAATTTGCTGATAGTGACTTCATTGATGCCTTGAGAAATAAATGTAAAGTGTACATGTCAAATTAGGTGCTTTATGGTAGCGTATCTATTTAAATGAACTCATTTAAACATACAGGTTGGCATGTTTGTACCTCAATTTCTAATTTCAAAGAGTAGCTCGTGTTGTTCGAGGTGATTTTATGGTCTCTTGTAGACTTTCTTAGATCAACATTCTACTGGACTTAAAATTATCATCTTATACATGAATTGCTTAGGTTTATATAGGTAGGTTGATATGCCTTTTGGCTTTTTTTTAATGGGGTTTTACGCCTATAACATAATTAGCTCTGTTCTAAATATGAATCCATCAATTATGATGACATTGATTGAATCAATTGAGGGTCGCTCTAGGAACTCTATCAATACTAGAAGTTCATTTTTTGACGTCATTTATTCAAAAAAGAAACTCTGTATCCAAGACTCTGAGGTTTGTTGTAGCTGGCTAACATCAAGATTTTGTACTAGGTGGAGGATTTATCGGCTAGACAGGTATATGAGAAACTTCTGGAAGCTGTTCAACCTTGAAGCTATGAATGCATAATCTGAAATGAGTTATATCACTGTTTGAATTGTCAGCTGCAAGAATTATGTGTGATCAGCAGATAATTGAAATGTAAATCTGGAGTTTAAGCTGGCTGTTGAGCATCAAAACGAATATGCAAGTGTGTTTTCATCTTGTATTCTGGTCTGATTTTGACAGAAATTTTCCTGTAATCGGGCAAGACAAATAAATTTGGCAAATGTAAAACATGGAATTTCTCTTTTGCATTGATCATTTCATGCCAGAGTTTGCTCAAGCATAAACTTGAGCTCATGTAAACTCAACAGATATTTCTCATCAGATTTGCCTAATTATTGATCAAAGAGTGGGGGATATTTTAGTTGGGGAGTCGTGAGTTTTTTTCCCTGATAAATGAATAAAATGATAGTTCATTTTATAAAAATTACAATAATCACCATTACTTTAAATTTTAACACTTAAATAACATATAATATATATAATTAATAACCTCAACTAACAAGATTTTTTTATTATATTATAAAAATATAAAATTGTAGATTTTTGAGTTTATATTCTAAATGTAAATGATTAATTAGTGTAAGATATCCTGTTTAGCTTGATTTAGTGTAAAATTAACAATATTAGTGTTACTATGGCTGTACTTGTATAACTTGAATGTAGTACTAATTAATCTTTTAGAAATAATACTGGTAATGATCTGAAAAAAGTATATATTAGTAATTACTAATGAGACATTTGTTGACTCCTTTAGCTTGAATAATTTTAGAAAAGATTAACAGGCGCACATAATTTCACAAGCTCAAAATAATTTCAAAAAACTGATTTTAATGAGATCATCACTAACACAATACTAATACAATAACATGGGCCAAAATCACAATCAGAATTAAATAATACTTCAATCAGGTTCTTGCAACAAAACTAGAAAGCAGATAAAAGATACATTGATCATTTTGTCCCGATATTCCTAAAAGAAGTATCTTTTCCGCCTCCACCTCTGCCCAGTTCAACGGATCCATAAATTCTGCAACAAGAATCAAAAATACATAAATTAGAATATGGCAACAATGAGATACCTCAGAAAATACGTAACATGAAAAACAAATACCACATAAGAATCAATTGACTTACATATCTTGTTGAAAGCAAAAATGTCACAGCTCTGGACATATTCATTAATTGGCTCAACTGTAAGGCGTTCCTCAATCAGAGTGTCCACAGACACCAAATCATCCACAATGGTCATCATGATCTGCAATTTCTTAATACCGTATCCAACTGGTACAAGCTTAGCTGCAATAAAAACATAGAATATTACTCACAACAAAACACATTTCTACAAAATATGCACATTAATACAATGTTCTTGGGATCATGTTCAGAATCAAAAGGAAAGAGAGTTATTCAATCATAAATAGTTAAACCAAATTTGATATTCCTGCCTAGGCTAGCAACCGTACTAAAATTAATGAAACTCACATGCTCCCCAAAGAAGCCCCTCCATTTGAACACTTCTAACTGCTTCTTCAAGCTTTTTCATGTCAGTCTCATCATCCCATGGTTTGATGTCCAATAATACAGATGACTTTCCAGCTGATAAAAAATAGAAAGCACTTAATAAGCATGCTTCAGTTACCATACTAAAAGAAAACCTTATCATAAATCGCCACAAAAATAGTATTAGATTCAAAAACAACTCAAGCATAACACTCACACTCTTTCTTCTTGCCAGATGCCTTGACAGCAGCTGCACGTGCCTCTGAAGCCTTCTTTTCCTCCTCAGTCTCTTCACCAAACAGATCCACATCATCATCGTCATCGTCATCCTCAGCAGCCTGTAATCAAATTTTACGTCACACATTAAAACAATAGATTGTTTCACAAGCACAGCACGCAAATGAGCCTTACAAAGTTATTAGAGTTTCAAGTTTCTAGAACAAATACTCTTATCATAATAGAATACTGAAAATTATAGCCTACAGGTTCACAGGGAAACATGAATTGCACAAACAATTTCAACAAAGAAAGAACAACACTTGCCTTGGAATCAGAAGCAGGAGGTGTAGCAACTGCCTCTTCAGCGACGGGAGCAAATCCCTCAATGGTGACTCCTGACCCTTCAGCAGTTACACCCCTGATACAAGAAGCAAATTATGTACTTACAATAACAAGTCAATTGTATAAGAAATTGCAAATAAAAATAAAACCGCAAGTAGGTAGAGGAGCTTACGAAAGCCTCAGGAGTGCATCAATGTGGTGGAACCACCGTGATACATTCACATATTCGGATGACGGAGCTGTTGAAAGAGCTGCATAAACTGTAACATCATCTTTTGAAGCTTGGTACCTGTTAATACCAGGGATCAATTACGATAAATTGCCAATATACATACACCGCGAAGAAAATGAACATAAAGCTTACCCGGTAATGTAGCTGCGTGTAAGAAGATAATCATCGAGTTTCTTCAGACCAGCAGCTGATCCAAGATTGTTAAATGCCACGGCCATTTTCTAACAATATATTATGTGGATTGTTCCTACAATCAATTAAGAAGTTAAACAGCAATTAAATAAGCACTTCTGAAAACTATAATAATCTCAAGTGCAGCATACTTTAGATTCAATTCACTAATGTCTAACTTATTATACTAAATCTGTAACATTCAAACTAATTAACTGCAACACAATTAATTGAAATCGAATCAGATAGCTGAAAGTATAAGCTATGAGAGACTGTAGCAGATCTTTAATTTTGTTCTTACCGGCGATGTAGAGGCGGAGAAGATCCGATCAGGCGGGGCGAAGTAATAAGAGGTCTAGGGTTTGAGGTAAGGTACAAGTATTTATTCAGAGTGAGAAATGATTGTGTGTATCGCGCACTACGTATTTAGGTTGTTTCTTTAGTAACTTGTTTGAATAATTTCTGAGTTAGCCCTTATATTTAGAATTTAAAACATTTTAATACTTTTTGTTTTAGATACCGCTTTTAAACTTCTAAGTTCTAACCATGGTTTTAAAGAGCTGTTGTAATTTTATCCAAACCTTTTAATTTTTGTAATAATTCCAAATTCATTATTTTATTGCAATAATAGCTAAATTGCATTTTTTATGTGAATTTTTTTGAATTTTTTTACTATTTCTTGAAACTTTTACTATATTATTATACATCAAAAAATGATAATAGCCTAATATTTTAATTGGAAACAACAAGTCTAGCCATCAATTTGGCTATCATTGCAATAAAAAAATACAATTTGAATATTATTGTAAAAATTAAAAAGTTTGGATAAAAATACAACAAGTCGTAGAGGTTTGGGTTTTTTTTTACCATGCGTTTTAAAAATGAACTGTGTCCGCCGGGATTCCACTGGAAAAAGATAACAATAGCATCATGCATCAACCGATAATAAACTGGATTGTAGAATTGTTATCTTTTATAATTTGTTTAGCACTTATAATATATTTATTTATTTTTAATTGAGATAAAATAAAAAAACTCAAAAAATTCATCTAATATTTGTCTAATAACCCATACAGTGGATGTTGATTAAGATTTTAGTCCCCTTTTAGGATTATAATTCTATAGTTATTTTTAATGAAAAACATACTATTTAAATTAATAAAACAGCGATAAATTACCAATATTCCGTGGAAAATTTATGCTGGAAAAATTACCTAAAATCCACAAAAAACTGTCAAAAATAGCGCCGGAAAAAGTTCTCCGAATGTTCGCTCTGACGCTCAAGTCAACATTTTTTTATAGAGGAAAGAAAATAAAAAGAAGTAATATTAACGAAATAGAAAAGGTAATTTAAAATTTCATTATAAGGTGATTTATATAGAAAAATTTTATGGTCTGTTTTTACCCGTTCAAGTAAGTAATACGTAAACATTTTTGTAACTTGATGGTAAAGATACGAACTTCAAAAGGTAAATCATGTTGTTGTAATCGGGATACAAAATATGGGTAGATGATCCATTAATATTTATATCCCAGTAAGAGAGGTGTGAACATCGGAGAACAAGTTTTGCTGTTTTAAATTGGTATTGTATCCTATTCCTCCTTACTACTCCCTCCGTCCCGTTTAAGAAGGGACATATCTCAATTTTTTTTGTCCCACTTAAGAAGGCCAATTCATGATTTTTGTGCCATTTTATAAGGAATTCTCTCTTATACCCTCATTTTCTCTTTCTATAATTAAAGCTAATACTCTACACACAAATTATAAGACAATAATTAATAGGGGTAAAATAAAAAAAGCCAAGAGTAGTTATTATTTTCTTAATCTATGTGCATAAGGGCTATGTCCCTTCTTAAGTGGGACGGAGGGAGTATAAGATTTTCTGCATTAAAATTAATTTAGGAATAATTATTTTTTTAGCCAAAAAAACTTGCAAATTATATAAGACGTGACTTTAATTTATTGCAAAAAGAACATATCAATAATGTCATTTTGCATGAAGCATAAACAAGTGCTTATGGTTAAAGTAAATGAGTGAATTATAATAAGCACGTGGACTTGCTCCCATCAGAGCCTAAAAGGCACAGACCACCGCCGTTCTGACGGCTGAACTTAGAGGTGAGCAAAAACCGAGTCGAACCGAAAAATCGAGTCGAACCGAACCAAACCGATCTGAACCGAATAAAAAATAGTTAATATGGAGCGTTTGGTTTATGATTTTTAAAAATTGCGGTTTTTGGTTTCGGTTTGTTTTTTGAATTCGGTCACCGAACCGAAAAAAACCGAATCATTAATAGGGGTTATTTTAATTTTCATAAGACACTATACATACTGTCTTAAAGCATAAAACCCTAACATTTCACATAACTTCACCGCCGCACACCCTCATCCTCACCCAAACTTGCAATTTCTTCCATTTTTTATCTAATTTTCTTTTCCCCTCTCCATCTTTCTTTATCTCCGCCTCACTCTGCTCTCTCATGGCTTTGGGCATGTTTGGTTTAGCTGTTTCTTATAGCTGATAGTTGTTAGCTGTTTGCTGATAGCTGATAGACCATACGTGTTTGGTGATATTGGATTAGCTCTTACTATTTATATATAAAATGGCTGTAAAGGGTATAGTTTTTATTTTTATTTATTAATTTATAAATATATTATTCTATATAATATTTAATAAAAATATTAAAAATTATTTTTTTATAAGAAGGAACATTTAGTTTAAACTTATTTAGATATTTTTTTTGATAAATTTGTGATTTATTTTAAAAAATAATTAAGTTATAGTTTTGTTAATATAAATAAATAATATTAGATAATTTAAAAATAATTTAAATAATTATATATAAATTAAAAAATAATATATCCTAATAAGGGTGGTTTTGTCTAAGTAATTAAAAATATTAAAAAAGCTATCAACTGTTGGTAAAAAACTCCAAAATGGAATTTTTCAAAAAGCAGCTGTTAGAGGTTCAAAAAGCTCCAAATAACTTTTAGAAATTCTCACCAAACACTTTAGTGGAGCTTTTTGAAAAGCAAAAGCTAAAAACTCCACCAAAAGGCTGAACCAAACACCCATTTTATCTCCGCCTCACTCTGCTCTCTCATGGCTTTTGTATATTCGTGATATCGAAGGAGAGTGAAATTCAGGCGAGTAATCAGATGATGATTGAAGATCGGAGAAGAGTGAAGATCGTTCATGGGTCGCCGAATGAGTTGATGATTTATGCTCTGAATTTTGAGTTTTTATTTTATCAAAATTCTTATTTCTTGAGTGATAGGCATATTTTAGTTTATGCTTTTGAATTTGTACCTATGGAGAATTTGGTTTGAATTATTATTGAATTTGTATGATTAATTTCAGATTTGTGTTCTCCTGTTTTGATTTTTTTCTTCATATTTGTGGTCTCTGCTCTGATTTTTTTTAAGTTTGATACTTCTAAAATTTCGGTTAAACGGCTCGGTTCGGTCAGTTAAAACCGAAAATTCGGTGTACCGAACCGAAAAACCGTTCACCGAAATAGGTGGTTTGGTTTTTATTAATTAGGGGTGGTTTGATTCGGTTTTGACAAATCACACTCCGCACCGAACCGAACCGTGCACACCCCTAGCTGAACTTATCCTAACAAGAACCGAAGCAAATTAAATTAGTGGTTTGTGTTGTCTATTAGTATTAATCGTCTGATCTTTTTCAATCAAAGTTCCAAAACAAGAGGAGTGTGGCCCACCCAAGTCTCAACCATTCATATTGCACATTCATCATGGACTTCTCGTACTAGCAACAGCAACAAGAATTATTAATCACTTTTTTAAATTATTAATAAGCAATTTTTTAATATAATTAACAATTATTAAAATAAAATAATTTAAAATTTTATAAATAAAAATATAATTGATAGACAAAATAAATAAATTATAAACCACTTTTTTTAGAGAACAATTATATCAGCCACTTTTATAGAGAACAATTATATAAACCATCTTTTTAGAGAATAATCATACAGCCCACTTTTTTTAAAGAACGATTATCAAACTATTTGAAATAATAAATAAATATGTTTAAAATAAAAAGAATGTGAATAGTATCATAAGGGCATAAAAAGAATTCAAAAAATAGCTCTAGAATTGGGTAGACTGGCATGAATTTGTAGTTTTAAATAATATAATAGCAAATGTTTAATATTTTTACTTTATTTTAAAAGAAAAATCTCCTATTCCATCTTACATAAAAGGGACAAAAAACAGGTTAGAGAAAATGTAGTCCCGCTAACATACTTATGTCGTTTTAAGCAGTTTTTTAAAAACCGGATTCATTCGTTTATAGCAATAAATCGGTTATTTTCCGATTCAATCAAGTTTTGACCCGATTTTTGAACTTTTGGGTTTGAATATAAAACTGGACCGAACAACTTACAGGTTCCCGATTAACTCGGTCTAACATGTTGGCCCAGTCTTGTTTCAAAAATATCGGTAAATACAAAATAATTCGCTCTCAGTTTCACACACATTAGATAATAACAATATAAATTATTATAAGATGTACTTTTAGTTATAAAAATATACCTTTAGGTTATAAACTATGTATTTGTTAGCGTCTTTTAATTTTAGCTAGGGACCGAACAGTGATTTGCGAAATACGGGCGTGCTAAAAAGCAAATTCCAATTATGTGTAATTTTCACTTTGAAACAAACGATTTGGGAGTTTAGTTAATCTTATAATAAATACTACAATTTATGTATAAGTAGACCTGTTCATAGGCCGGGTTCGAGTCAGGCTCAAGCCTTACATTTCTTATCCAAACCCGGCCCTAACACTATATTTTTGGGGGTTCGAGTCGGTCTTACCTTTCCTTTGCATTTAATAGCGAACGGTTCTCTACTCTTTTGCAAGCCGAGGCTCTATATATATTGTTCTACTCTTCTTTTTCAACAATAAACATACAAGAACATTATGTGCAAAATATTTTGTGATTGCTTGAGTTTGGTGGCTGAACTGGTTACCTGTAGGTCTGGTTATTAGTTTGCTGCTGTTAGTGACTTGCATTGCACCATATGCTTCTTGAAACTACAATAGGCTCTGAGTGGAGATGAATTTATATTTGCAGGTTTTGTAAAAAATTCAAATGGATCTAACAATATTATATTTGCAGCTGGCCCAATCTTATTTCAAAAATAAACCGATAAATATAAAATAATTCGCTCCCAGTTTCACACATATTAGATAATAAAAATACAAATTATTATAAAATGTACTTTTACTTATAAAAATGTACCTTTAAGTTAAAAACTATGTATTTGTTAGTGTCTTTTAATTTTAGCAAGGGACCGAACAATGATTTGCGAATCATGGGCATTTCTAAGAAGCAGATTCAAATTGTGTGTAATTTTGACTTTGAAACAAGCAATTTGTGAGTTTGATTAATCTTATAACAAGTACTTCAATTTATGTATAAGTAGACATGTTCATGAGCCGGGCTCAGACTGGGCTCGATAGGTTTCTAATTTTTTTACAAGCCCAAGACCGGTCCGTGCCCGGCTCGGGCTTTACATTTACTACACGAACGCGGCCCTAACAATGTATTTTTGCAGGTTTTGGCTCGATCTTGCCTTGCCTCTGCATTTAATAGCAAATGGTCCTCTACTCTTTTTTCAGGCTGAGGTTTTATATATACGGTTCTACTCTTCTTTTTCAACAACAAACATACAAGAACAATAGACTTGCTATACAGAATATTTTGCGATTGCTTGAGTTGGTGGCAAAGTTGGTTACCTGTAGGTCTTATTTTTAGTTTGCTGATGCTGTTAGTGGCTTGCACTGCACCATATGCTTCTTGAAACTACAACGGGCTCTTAGTAGAGGTCAATTTATATTTGCGGGTTTTGTCAAAAATCCAAATTGATCTAACAATATTATATTTGCGGCCAGTCTTGTTTCAAAAATACCGGTAAATACAAAATAATTCGCTCTCAATTTCACACACATTAGATAATAACAATACAAATTACTATAAAATGTAATTTTACTTATAAAAATGTACCTTTAAGTTATAAATTGTGTATTTGTTAGCGTCTTTTAATTTTAGCAAGGAACATAATAGTGATTTGCGAATTACGGGCATGCTAAGAAGCAAATTCCAATTGTGTGTAATTTTGACTTTGCAACAAGCGATTTGTGCGTTTGGTTAATCTTATAACAAGTATTTCAATTTATGTATAAGCAGACTTGTTCATGGGCCGGGTTCAGGCTATGCTCAGGCTGGGCGCAACGGGCTTTTTTATTTTTTTTACAAGCCCATTCCCGGTTCTGGTCTTACATTTCCTACCCAAACCCGGCCCTAACACTATATTTTTGCGGGTTCAGGTTGGTCTTGCCTTGCCTCTGCATTTAATAGCAAACGGTTATCTATTCTTTTGCAGGCTGAGGCTTTATATATAATGTTCTACTCTTCTTTTTCAATAACAAACATACAAGAATACTAGACTTGCTATGCAGGATATTCTGTGATTGCTTTAATTTGGTGGTTGAGGTGGTTAACTGTAAGTCTTGTTTTTAGTTTGTTGAGGCTGTTAGCGGCTTGCACTGCACCATATGCTTCTTGAAACTACAACGGTCTCTGAGTGGAGATGAATTTATACTTGCGGGTTTTATCAAAAATCCAAACGGATCTAATAATATTATATTTGCGGTCGACCCGGTCTTGTTTCAAAAATATCAGTAAATACAAAATAATTCGCTCTCAGTTTCACACACATTAGATAATAACAATACAAATTATTATAAAATGTACTTTTAGTTATAAAAATATACCTTTAGGTTATAAACTATGTATTTGTTAGCGTCTTTTAATTTTAGCAAGGGACCAAACAGTGATTTGCGAAATACGAGCATGCTAAAAAGCAAACCAATTGTGTGTAATTTTCACTTTGAAACAAATGATTTAGGAGTTTAGTTAATCTTATAATAAATACTAAATTTATGTATAAGTAGACCTGTTCATGGGCCGAGCTCAGATCCGGGCCGAGCTCGGACCCGGGCCGATGAGCTTTCTTTATTTTTTTTACAAGCCCAAGCGCGGCCCGAGCCCGGCTCGGGCTTTACATTTCCTACCCAAACCTGGCCCTAGCACTATATTTTTGCGGATTCAAGCTGGTCTTGCCTTTCCTCTGCATTTAATAGCAAACGATTCCCTACTCTTTCGCAGGTTGAGGCTTTATATATAATGTTCTACTATTCTTTTTCAATAACAAACATACAAGAACACTACACTTGATGTGCAGAATATTTTATGATTGCTTGATTTTGGTGGCTGAGCTGATTACCTGTTGGTCTGGTTTTTAGTTTGTTGTTGCTTTTAGTGGCTTGCATTGCACTACAGGCTTCTTGGAACTACAACGGGCTCTGAGTGGATGTGAATTTATATTTGCGGGTTTTATCCAAAATCCAAATGGATCTAACAATATTTTTTTATAGTACGTTTAGTTAATATTAAATATCATATATTCACATTGCAAATGAAAGGATAAATTATTATTTTGAACATATGTTTGATTGATCAAAATATTTTTCTGTATCTATTATCTTCTTGTTGCAATGCTTTTTAATATTGAGCTGAAATTCTAAGCCATATACGTGTGCTTCCTTTATTATAATGGTGTAGCTGTTTCTACTCCAATTATGTTGATATGTAACAAGCATTGTTGTGGGATTATTATGAAATCAACTAGCAATTTTGCCACTCTAGTTGATTTTTAACTGATTTGATTTGCATATATAAATCAATTAATAAAATATATGAAACCTCAAAAGATATATAGTATTTTATTTATTTAATTAATAGTTAATTAATGAAAAAAGTTTAACATAAGTGAATATAAAGAGATGAATATGGTTGGTAATTTAAAATTGCAACTTCAAATATATGTGTACTCCTTTTTTTTTTATCTCATGTTAACGAAGTACAAGAGGGGGTTTTAATGTTCTTTTTTAGATGAAATGAAGTGAGTGTTTCTCTAATTAAAATAAAAGAGATGAATTTAATGATTTTCTGGTGCTATTGTAATTTAAAGATAGACATTTAGATAAAATTAATAATTCTAATAAGTTGGGATACAATTAAAAAAGAACACAAAAATATCGTATATTTGAGACATTTAACCTTAAATTTAACAGTCTTGCCTTGCCTTTATATTTGAAAGCAAACGGTTCTTTACTCTTTTGCAGGCCGAGGCTTTATATATATTGTTATGCTCTTCTTTTTCAACAACAAACATGCAACAATATTAGGCTTGTTGTGCATAATATTTTGTGATTGTTTGAGTTTTGTGGCTGAGGCGGTTACCTTTAGGTCTGGTTTTTAATTTGCTGTTGTTGCTAGTGGCTTGCACTGCACCATAGGCTTCTTGAAACTACAATGGCTAGGTGAATTTATATTTTCGGGTTTTGTCAAAAATCCAAATGGATCTAACAATATTTTTTTATAATGCGTTTAGTTAATATTAAATATCACATATTCACATTGCAAATGAAAGGATAAATTATTATTTTGAGCATATGTTTAACTGATCAAAATATTTTTCTGTATCTACTATCGTCTCGTTGTAATGGTTTTTAATGTTGAGATGAAATTTCTAAGCCCATATACGCATACTTCCTTTACTATAATGTCGTAACTGCTTCCATTCCAATTATGTTGATATGCAACAAGCATTGTCGTGAGATTATTCTAAAATTAACTAACAATTTTGGCCCACTATAGTTGATTTTTAACTGATTTGATTTTGTATATATGAATTGACATAATTGATACATTGCTCCTTTGTTCATTTGTATATTTATGGGAATAATAAATTTGTATTAAGGGAGATTATATACATTCATAATTTATTGTGTCCTTCTTGTAAATTTATGTTATGTGTATGTAATTTTTTCATTTGCAAATTGTCCAAATCGAAGGCCCGTTTGAAAGACCCAAACCAAAGTACCAACCGTTCCACAAATTTCAGTTTTAAATTGTTCGATTTTGGCTATAAAAGATAACAATTTGGTTTTCAATACATGGACAATTCAACACCGCCGATTTTGACAAATAACAACCGAACCGAAATTACAAATGCACACCCCTAATTAAGATGTCACCTGATTCGAGTAAATGAATTTTAAAAAATATCAAATTAATTTTAGATATTAAATAGATTTTTATCAAATATTTTAAAATTTACAATTTTATACGAGTTTGGATAGATTTAAAAAAAATGAAAAAAATTGTCATTTTAATATCATCAGACCTACAGAAAAACATCACTACGTATGTTTTTTCTAATTTTTAAAGATTTGATGTTGATAAAAATATAAAGATAGAGAATTCCTTTCATGGAATCAAAACACAAAGAATAGATTTTAATATATAAAATAAAAAATTGAAAATATTGCAGCACATATAATGCATACATCATTAACATCAATAGCAGCAATACATGCATTAAAAGAAAAAAAAACTAATTTTAACAAACTAATATTCGAAACTCAATCCCAATAATTAAGATATAGAGATAAAATATGAGGAAACTTTTTACCGTACACTATTTTGTTTTTTATTACGAATTATTTTTAACATAATTATAGTTTCTATCTTTTTTATTACCAAAAATACTTTTTTTAATTTTTTTTACATATATTGTTTTTTCATTTTTTAGTGATGTATTTCCTTTTTTTTTACCAAAATATTTTTTTTACCAAAAATATCTTAATTTTAATTTTTTTTTCACCTTTTTACTGATTTATGCTCTATGTTTTTTTTATCATTTTTTGTTAGTGCATCTGTTGTGTTTTATTAGTGTAACTATGATGTTTTTACAGAATATCGTTAGTGTATCTTTTGTGTTTTTTAGTGTTTTTATTGTGCATGTCATAAAAACATTACAAATACACCAGAAAAATTCAGATATACCAAAAAATTACCAGAAAAACATACGTAAATCAAAAAAACACCATTAATACACTATTAATGCACCAGAAATATAATATAACGTAAATAAAACATAAAAACACTGTAAATACATCATAAATCATTCCTTGTTTATAAAATCAGTTGCATAAATATAAAAGAAGAAATCTATAATAAAAAACAAGACAAATTTATTATATGAATAATAAAAGAATTTTATAAATAGAAAAATAATAGATCTACAATAATTTATTTACAAAATATTTAAATGATAACAAAAAATCTAAAAAAAATCTAAAAATGATGTCGAAAAATTCATAGTGCGAACAAAAAAGACAAATAAAAAACGCGAACGAAAGAGATGAACGAAAAAAGCGAATGGAAGATACGAGAAATCCACTAGAAATAGACGAACGGAAGCGCGAATGGAAAAGCGACCGGAAGAAACGAATGGAAAAGTAAAGGGAAAAGAAAATTATAACAAGATAGAATTTTGAGAGAAAAAGAGAGAAGAGTGAGTGTGGTTATGTAAAAATTTAATATAAAATGAGATAATATTTTTATATATAGTAGGATATTTTTATAAATATGTTTGTTATTAGTGTAGAGTGATGGTGTCCATGATATAGTGTTATATCGCTTGACTAGAATAGAGAAGTATCCATGATATAGTGTTTGACGATGGGGCGACTAACTTTACAAAGGTCAATAAGATCGTATATGCCCATTGTTTTCCAAACAGGGACGAAATGTTCTTATAGTCTAACTGCCAACTCTGGAACCCTGCATGCTCTATCAGCCAATTTTTGAAGGTTGCATCAAGCCAGATATAAGATTGGTGAGGTTGGGCGAAGCATGATGGTACCCCGTCGTGGCAAGGAATGGTAGCTTCACACAGTTCACTTGGCGAAGTCAGTATTGGTCCAACACAAATTTGATTATCTCTAGCGTCGGTTAATACCTTGAACTCGGTGGTAGGGGTAGAAGAGCGGATGCCGGAAATCTTAGTGGTCACTTTTGCGGCGAGGTTGGTATTTTGAGCAACTATTAGGAGCTGGAGCAAAAGAGATCGCTCATTAAAAGAGATAAAGGGGAACTTAAATGAATGAAGGGCGATTACTTACTAGGATTCTTGAGAATACAAAGAGCTTGAAGTTGCAAAAAAAGAGAAGAAGAACTTTGGAGGATGCGAAAATTTTGTTAATGACAAAACGACTTGTGATTTTCCTTAAAAGTAAAGTTAGGGGTAACCGAAGAGTTCATCATGGGGATAGTGGAATGACAACTCATGCTGACATGGCATTGAGAGGTACCAAACGGTATATGGATGCACGCACTATGGGCTAAAAAGAAATGGGCCATAGGTAATCAGACTTTAGAAGAAATGGGCTTGCATGGACCTAATAGAACAAGTCCAAAATTGTCATTTCAGGCTTGTGGGGACATTGTTTACACCGACCCAAAAAAAGACATGGATCATAGCATCGTATGGGCTTATTTAGGATTTTAGGCCCAATAAAAACTTTTAGATTAGTTTTCTGATTTTTAAATAAGAGTTCAAAACTCATTAGGAGTGTTTTCCCTTAAGAATATTAGTTAGACTTACATTAGGAGTTTTTATTTTGTAGAGCTATAAATAGCTTAGGGCATTCATTATTATGGATCATGAATTAATCAATTAAAATCAAGTCCAATGCTTTTTATCCCGCAGTCCCCAATTTTTTAAATTTAGGAGTAGTTTTAATATAAATTTCGTTTGAGTTTCTTAACTCCCACATTAATTCTGTTAGTTTATTTGGTTCAGTCTTTTAATCAAGAAAGACTTGTGAATATCTTTTCGCAAGTTTATTAAACCATCAAACCTCAAATCGACCCCATCTATAAATTTAAGAATTTAAGTCGGAAATATTTCTGGACGAACACATCTAAACCAAATATATTAGTATATTTTATGTAAATCTAATATACATTCTAATTTTTAAGTAGTAGAGTTTATATTTACTTATTATAAAATGTAAGTTAAGAATTTAAATTTGAAACAATTTTGTACACTCCGCAGCTCAATTGTCACAACAAAAAGACAGAATAGTCCATTGAGCTCCATGAACCTACTATAACTTTAGCTGAATGACACCGCCAATAGCCGCTTTCTTATTGCGGTGACCACACGCCGTTTAATCACACACATCCAGAAGCATCGAATTTTCGTGCACCAACCACACCAAAGAGTTCACTACCCCCCAAATAAAAAATAAAATAAAATATTAATTCACTATAATTAAAATTAAAAAACTAAATGATATATCTATGAGCTGAATGGAGGAAGTATTGAAGAAATAGAGAGAAAAAAAAAAAGAGAAAAAAAAAGTGTGAAACCAGAGAGTCATGGTTTCTACGAGACGAAGTGGATCTCTCTCCACAACCAACACTAACACCAAAAGATCCTCTTCGTCGGAGGATAAGCCTCCGTCGCCCAAGCGTCAGAAGGTACAAACAAAATATTTTAGTGTAAAAATCTTTTTCTCTCAGTTCTAAATGTTTAATTTCTTTTCCAACATTTTTATGTTAAAACTCGTGTGATTTATTGTTATACAAGGGAGAAAATGGCGGAGGAGCAGCGGAGAAACCGATGCCGGAAACGGATAATTCAAAGGAATTGTTTCCACCTCTAGTGTCGGATCCCGCTGAATGTGGAGCTACTGACGCTCCGGTGTCCGTTGACGGCGGCGGTGATGCTGTTTGTTCTGGTAAAGCTGACGTGGCTCCTGCTGTTGATGTTGTGTCACCGATCGCTGAAGGTGGGTGATTTTGGTTTTAATTCATTTTAACAGTTTTACTATTTGGTTATTTATCAGTACAGTGTAAAATTTTATTCGTTTGGTGTTGTACTTTGAAGGTTCGACGCCAATTATAGTGGATAAACCGAGGGGTTCGTTGTCGTCTTGGTATAAGCAGAATTTGAATTTTGAATCGGTTCCTTGGTGTAAACTTCTATCACAGTCTGCTCAGGTAGTTACTTAGCTGTTAAATTTATGGTACTATTGAGCTCACTACTGTTTGTTTCTATTTTCTTCTGAAAAAAAGATAGTAGCTTTTCCGTTGTTGTTTAATCAAAGTTATTTATGGTTAATCTTTCCGTGGTTGTTTCTCTGTCATTGTTCGACAGAACCCAACTGTACCTATATGCACACCAAGTTTCACCATTGGTTCAAGCAGACAGTCCAATTTTCCGTTAAAGGATCAGAGTGTCAGTGGAACACTCTGCAAGATCAGACATACACAGGTATTGATTTTTTGAATATTAATTTAACTGGGCAAATAGCTTTTGTTTTGTGGTGTAACTTGTTAGAATTGTAGAACTCCTCACTCAGAAGTAGTTCCGGTGTAGTTTTTCTTTTAGTTTTTTGGAGGTGGACTCCTTAATATGTAATGTAGTCCGAGTACTCACTGTTTATGGACATGATCAGCGTGAGGGAGGTGGTGTGGCTGTTCTAGAATGTACGGGAAGTAAAGGGTCGGTACAAGTAAATGGGGAAGTAGTCAAGAAAGGAGCTGTTTGTGATCTTCATTGCGGAGATGAGTTGGTTTTCGGTTTATCAGGGAACAATGCCTATGTATCCTCTTTTAGCTTTGCACATTTTAAAGCCTCGTATTGTTATTTCTTAATTCTTTTGCTTTTGCAATTGTGAATCAGGGCCAGTTTTTGCTATTTTGTATAAATTTTCTTAATCCTTGTCAATTTAGATTTTTCAACAACTCATGACTGAGGTTGCAGCCAAGGGTATGGAGGTTCAAGGTAATGTTGGGAAATTTTTGCAACTTGAAAGGAGGTCAGGAGATGCTTCAGCTGCATCAATATTGGCATCTCTTTCAAGCCTGAGGCCAGAAATATCTTCACGTTATAAATCTTCAGGTCAAAGTACTGGTAAAATCCACCCAGGAACCGAGATGCCTGCACATTCTGTTGTCCATGATGGCACAGAAGCTGAGCTTGATGGCTTGGAAATCAATTCAACTCCAAATCCTGAGGGTGATAAAGTTGCAGACGCTGGAGAAGTTGGGAAGAACCTTCCTCATGATTGCAATCGGGACTCTGGAATTGAGGCAGGCAATGTAAAACTCTCTGGAGTGAATGATTTGATAAGGCCTTTATTCGGGATGTTAGCTCGATCCTCTAATAGTAAACAAAAATTGAGCAAAAGTATATGTAAACAGGTATTGGAAGAAAGGAATGAGTGGATAAGGGATTCACAATTGGCATCAACATCGGGTATGTCGTTGCGTTGTGCAGTATTTAAAGAAGATATCCGTGCTGGAATTCTTGATGGAAAAAATATAGATGTTTCATTTGACAATTTCCCATACTATTTAAGGTATGATATTGCTCTCACCATGTCTAGATTTTACGTTTCTTTATTGAGGAGCTTTCTAGAAGAGAATCTATGTAATTCTTTTATTTGCTAGATATTTTTGTTTTATACCTGTATCATGCAGGATGGCTTCTTATTGTTCTCTGCCATTTGAAACTTTATGCCCATCTCCTACATGTGTTTTAACATGTGATTATTATTATTTGTTTAACAGAAGATTATTTAGATGACATTGTTCTTTTCTTCCGAAGAGTGAAGACTATTTAATTGATCTTTTCGTTTTAGTTAAAAGTGTTTATTGAGTATTAGGTAATATAGTTCTTTTGGTATCTGTTCCGTTGAAAAATCGTGTTTTTATAACTTGAACTTATATTAACTATTAAGAATTAAATCTGCAAGGAAATTTTATCGTAATAGAAATTGAGTGTGTTATGACTTCTGAAATTTGAGATATCTAACAACTGTGGAAACTGAAGGTCTAAAATCTTATTCATTCTTTCATTTTAGATTAACGCAATTTAGAATGTAATGCTCTTCTGTGGGCTTTCTTATGGCATAAACATTTTTTTTCTCATTTTTGCAGTGAGAACACTAAGAATGTGCTAATTGCGGCTTCATATATACATCTGAGGCACAAAGAACATGTAAAATATACTGCAGAGCTTACTACTGTTAATCCACGGATTTTACTATCTGGTCCTGCAGGTTTGTTGGTTCTCTACTTTATCTATGCTAATTTGGGAGTTTGTATGGGTTTCTCCATATGTGTTTAACTGTGAAGTTGAAGTTCCTCCCTGTCAATTTTCTTTGAAGGTTCTGAAATATATCAGGAGATGTTAGCGAAAGCTCTTGCTAACTATTTTGGCGCTAAACTACTTGTATTCGATAGCCATTCTTTTCTTGGTGTAAGATAAAATTGCTCTGGCTTGGCAGCACTTGGTCATCTATATGGTGCAAAAACTAATATATATTAATTATTGATTATGAATTTGTAGGGTTTGTCTTCAAAGGAAGTTGACTTTTTGAAGGATGGATATAGTGTAGAAAAATACTGCACTTGTCTTAAGCAAAGTCAAGTACCTGTGGACTTATCAAAGAGTGTGAATCCATCATCAGGTGTTGAAGCAGATACACCTAGCTCTTCAAATGCACCTTCTTCCTCTGGACAGGAATCTCAACCGAAAATGGATGCTGATGCACCTTCTTCTTCTGGAACATCTAAGAATCTACTGTTTAAAACAGGTATGGTTGGCCTTCACCATTTTATCTTCTGATTTATTTCAAATTTTAGTTCCATGTGATTTTCATGGATTCTAATTAGAAGAAAACCGTAAACATGCTCTTCCAGGTGACAGAGTACGATTTATTTTTGGCGGCTTATACCCAACAACATCACCAACTAGGTACATTATTTACAGTCTCAAATGTCTTCTAGGTGTTATGATGTTTCACATTCTTAAAAAGTACTAGTGAATGTAAATATTGCTTTTTTTAAAATGGAATTGGCAATGATTAGTGGTTTGCACAATTTTGTGATTTATTCCACTTTCTTCTTTCATGAAGCCAGAAGGTGCTCAAATGGGGTTTTTTCTTCAATTTTTTATTTTATTTTAAATATTATATAGTAAGTTTCATACTCCATTCGCAGCTCATTCAGTCATCAAGTATTACTGAACTAGTTTGTGGGTGCTTAAAATTTTAGGAAAAGGGAAAATTTTGTTTGGCCTAGATTAATGTGTTTTGGATGTGAGCTGGTGTAGAGCTTTTCTTTTCCTACTAGTTAAGTGTTTATCACTTCAGGCCTGCTAAATATAGCCATTTGACTTAATTAAGAAGATAAAATTAAGGGATCATTACTATTACTCTCATGAGTCTAGGTCCAAAATACTGTCATCCCACGTGTTTTAAAAAATTACTGTTTCCCTCTCACATTTATAATTTATATAACTGAAACCCCCGTTTCAGTTATATAAATTATAAATGTGAGAGGGAAACAGTAATTTTTTAAAACACGTGGCATGAGGGGGGAACAGTAATTTTTTTAAAAGACGTGGGGGAAATAGTAGTTCAGACCTAAACTTATGGGGGTAATAGTAATTATCCCTAAAAATAATCATATACTTAGCTGATTTTGTTTCAAGTCAACAAGACAAGGCATAAAGCTGATGTTTAAAGTTTGCTTGTCCAAGGCTCTCTCCCATAGATAGCAAATAGGGAAGCTGGAAGATATGATGCATAAGATTGCATTTTCTCGGAGATGTTATTACTAACACCATGTGTATGCACTTTAAAATATTGATAAACATTTACAATATAATATAAGATACAAAACACTTTCTGGAGAGACAAAGCTTCTTGTCATTACATGCTGTTGCTTTATTGTAGTTGAACTAGAAGATCATTCACTGTCGCCTTTATTCATTAAATTTTGGCGCCCTTTTTGCAATCTCTATTAATGTTTTATAATTTTATGTAGGGGTCCATCTAATGGAATTCGTGGAAAAGTAGTACTTGTTTTTGAGGACAATCCCTTGTCAAAAATTGGTGTAAGATTTGATAAGCCTGTGCCTGACGGTGTCGATCTTGGAGGTCTTTGTGAGGGAGGTCATGGATACTTTTGCAATGGTAACAATGCTTAGGCAATGAATATTTTCATGTCCACAGACTAAGATTGATAAACTGCTTTTCCATTTTTCTAGAACTTCTCTAATTTAATCTTATGAAAGATATCTCTAATTCTCTTTCTCCAGTTACGGATCTTCGGTTGGATAATGTGGAAGATTTGGATAAACTACTCGTCAACACGTTGTTTGAGGTAGTGACACAAGCTTAACTAATGTGATTTCTTTTGTTTGCCAGTTTCATCAATTCTTATAACCCTGTTACAAAATCAGGCCATACAAAATGAGAGCAGAAATTCCCCTTTTATTTTGTTCCTGAAAGATGCGGAGAAATCGATTGCAGGAAATCCGGATACATGTTCTACATTCAAAAGCAGACTTGAAAAACTTCCTGATAATGTTGTAGCAATTGCTTCACATACTCAGACAGACAATCGTAAGGAAAAGGTAATATTTTGCTAGAAGCTTAAAGTTGGGATTTTAGACAATTTTTTTATTTTATTTGCTGTTGCTTGATGCTCTTACGCTGAAGCGTAAAGTCATGAAGAAGAACAGCTCTTATTCGTTTAATCCAATTGTTTGTAAAATTGCAAAAATATTGGAAACTTTCAAATTTTTTATTTATAATATGCATATACATGTTTTCTTTTATTCCTAATCAATAGAAAGACCTCTTTTAATTGTCATCGATTTATATGACAATTCATATTTTGAAGTGAAGTTCATGAAAAATTTCAGTATGGTTTATCACATTTATTCTATCTTGAATTACTTAAAAGGAATTTGGAGTTGGATAGATGATGGTGTTGAGGAAGATTTTAGTTCTGACATTTACCATGTAGCACCCTTGTTCAGTTCCCTCTTTGCACATCACTTGAGGATGAAATGAAAAGTTAAATGGGTTTATCTTGAGAGCGGTATATAGGTTGACCGCTTTGCTACAGAAATAATATCAGAAACTTTGACATACCTGCTATTTGTTCTTTATCATTTTCAAGCCAGTTCCTTTCCTTATTGCTACATTAGACAATAAAAAGGTATCCAAGGCAATAAACTTAATTGAATGATGCAAAGCAAGTCATTGCTCTATGCATGTTACATGACCTAAGCTTTGTTTCCCCCAGCTACCTGACATCTTGTTCCGCTTAGCATTTATCATTATTTCCAGAAAGCTGATAAACGTGAAAACAAGTTCATGTTGTTTTATCGAGCTTATGTAATTTGAATGTTTTGGTTGATTTTCCCTGATAGCATTTTTCTCTTGCAGTCGCATCCTGGAGGTCTTCTTTTTACAAAATTTGGTAGTAATCAAACTGCTCTTCTAGACTTGGCTTTTCCGGTAACAACTCTTTCTGTATCTTCTGTTTCTTGTTTGCATCTTCACTATGCAGTTAGCTTAGAGTATCTTTGAAGCTTTCATGGATGTTTTATAATTTGAATTTAGAGGACCCATTTGATGTGCTTGGGCTTTTCAAATGTGTTGCAAAAGTAGAAGCTACCCTATACAAATAATGTGGCCATGCACATTTGTCTGTGTTTGTTTGATGTAATGTATGCTAGTTGCTGGTTGAAAACATTAGAAATTATCTTGTGGCTGATGGATGTTACTACATGTTATTTCTCAGGATAGTTTTGGAAGGCTTCATGACAGAGGGAAAGAAGTGCCTAAAGCAACTAAAGTGCTGACTAAACTTTTCCCAAATAAAGTAGTTATTCACATGCCGCAGGTCTGTGTGAACGATGGATGCCATTCTATAATCTATAGCTTGCTTCTTTTACAACTGTATATATAATTATAGTTGGGATGCGGCACGTTAGTAAAGCTTTTATAAATGGTTGCAGGACGAGGCACTTCTAATTTCTTGGAAGCAGCATCTGGATCGAGATGGTGAAACTCTCAAAATGAAAGGAAATTTGAATTACCTGCGTTCTGTGAGAAATCTTTCCTGCTCTTTTGACTTAGCAGCATCTTTGTTTCTACAACTTTATACTTTTTGTGATGTCTCAAGTTATGTTTGTAGTGCAATATGTAGTAGTGGGTGTTTATATTTATGTAATCTTTACCGTAACAAGTTTTATCTGTGTATTTTGCATGTTCCTTTCTGCTGCTCGATTATTGTTGTGAGCCACATCACCCTCAAATAAAGTCATGTTTAATGATGCACGAACATGCATACAAGATAATTTTTCTTTTTCAGCAGTTTTAGGATTAGTTGGGTCGCTGCTTATCAGCCTGACAGTCTTTTGAGAATGGATTAACTATGTGCTATCTCTAGTCTCATTATTCAACTTTTTACATCTCTATATGCTTCACTCTATATTTATTATGTTCTCTTTTATGAAACCTCACAAGTTCTTAATTTTAAGGTGTATACTATCACTATCCTGATCCTTTTGTATTTGAAACTTGTAACTACAATTGGTTGCAAATGGCTATCCTGATCCTGATACATCAACAAATTGATATCTTGCTATTAGCCATATGTTTTGCATGTGTCAATTGCTGTGCAAATTTGAGAGTAAGTGTAGTAATAGACGACTATTGTAGAAGAAAGAAGGATATATTCTCTCTCTATATATATGTATATTTACATGTTCTCCTATGCGTATACTTGCAAGTCTAGCATATTGCTTCGAGGAACATTTGGAGCTTCTGTCATGGAACTGCTGTGATTTTTTACAGTGCGCGTAAAGTCCTACTGATTACCTTATGCTGCTGAACAATTTGTGGTTATGTTGAAAGCAAAGGCTCAAGTTTGGGACATATACCAATAAATGCATAGAGATAAGATCAGCAAATTGATTTGTATCAACTGTTTTGTTATGTGCTTTAAACTGTGCCTATAAACTTTCTTTTCGTTCATCTTCTTTTCATCATTTTCCTTTATGGAAAAGAATTTATTAGCATTGTTTTTTTATGGATAATTGTTAGTTTTGTATGATGATAAGTTTTGGAGGCTTTGATGTGTGATGGAAAATGTGGCATCCATACTGCACCTTTTATAGTTTGTCATTGTATACTATAGGTTCTGAGTCGGTGTGGAATGGAATTTGAAGGACTGGAATCGTTGTGCATCAAAGATCAGACACTAACAAATGAAAGTATGTTTTCTTCAATAAGTTGTAATGTTATGCATTTGCAGTTTCTTTAATATATTATAATATTATGCCTTTTCCCGTCTGCTTATCGAAGAAAGTAAATTATTAACATACGTTGCAGGTGCTGAAAAGGTCGTTGGATGGGCTCTAAGCCATCATCTAATGCAGAATCCTAAAGCTGATGCCGATGCCGATACTGATACTAGACTCGTTTTGTCTAGTGAGAGGTAAATGGAAGCTCATCTTGAATTTTGGTGTATTATCACCTATGTTATCAGACATCTAGGGGATAACACTGTTGTATTTCCATTGTGATGTCCTGACAGCATCCAGTACGGCATTGGGATCTTGCAAGCCATTCAGAACGAGTCCAAAAGCTTGAAGAAGTCACTCAAGGTGATTGTCTTACATTTTTGCATCTAAATATACCGTGTGCCCACAGTGCACACACAAGCCCCCTACACACACGTGTGTGTGTGTGTGTGTGTATTTGTTCATTTTTTCTAATCAGTTTGCACAAGTTCCGGTAACAAAATTTCCTGGTAACCTTTTCTAGAAGTATTTCATGCACTAATCTTGTCAGTAATCGTTTTGCCCACAATCAGGATGTTGTAACAGAAAATGAGTTTGAGAAAAGGCTTTTGGCTGACGTTATTCCACCAACGGACATTGGAGTTACATTTGATGATATTGGAGCTTTAGAAAATGTCAAGGATACTTTGAAAGAGTTAGTGATGCTTCCTTTACAGAGGCCTGAGCTTTTCTGCAAGGGGCAGCTAACCAAGGTTTATACATTTATCCATATCCAGCAGAATAATTATTTTTGTTCTAAGGTTGAAGTTATTTGTGTTGATAAATTTGGCGCTACAAGGTGGTTGGTTACTGTAACTTTTAACTATGCAGCCTTGCAAGGGAATACTGCTATTCGGACCACCTGGAACTGGAAAGACTATGCTTGCCAAGGCTGTGGCAACAGAAGCTGGTGCAAACTTTATCAATATTTCGATGTCAAGCATCACATCTAAGGTTTAGATAATCTTCGGCTCGATAATTTTTTTTCCTTCTTTATGTGCAGAACTATTTTCCCACTATCTAATTTGTTTTTTGTTTTACTTGCAATAGTGGTTTGGTGAGGGTGAGAAGTATGTGAAAGCTGTCTTCTCTCTGGCCAGTAAAATTGCGCCTAGTGTTGTATTTGTTGATGAGGCAAGCTTTCTATAGTGCTTTAATCTAGTATGGTTCTTATAGTCATCTGTAATTTTTTATCTAGCATCACCTTATTTAGGATTCTTTTCTGGTTTGTTTGTGCGCATAGGTTGACAGCATGTTGGGGAGGAGGGAAAATCCAGGTGAGCATGAAGCCATGCGGAAGATGAAAAATGAATTTATGGTGAACTGGGATGGCCTACGTACTAAAGATACAGAAAGGGTTCTAGTTCTTGCAGCAACTAATAGGCCCTTTGACCTTGATGAAGCTGTCATAAGAAGGCTGCCACGAAGGTTTTTATTTATTTTGTTTCATTGTCTAATGCGTCTGTTCCTGACAGGGGTATAAGATGTGTGATGAAGCTCAATTTGTTCCCATATATTTTTTTTTAAATTTTTTTCACCCATGTCTTTGCTCAGATTGATGGTTAATCTGCCTGATGCTCCAAATAGAGCAAAGATAATGAGAGTTATTCTGGCTAAGGAGGATTTGTCTCCTGATGTTGATTTTGATGCAATTGCAAGCTTAACAGATGGATATTCTGGAAGTGATCTTAAGGTGGTTTTAGTTGTCATTCTTTTCCTTTACAAGTTGAATGGGCAATAGATTGTTTTTTTCGTTCCATTCTTTTAATTTTCTTCATTCATAATTTTCAAAATTGTAGTTTCATATGAAATTCTAAATTGTTGTATATGGTGCAGAACCTATGTGTTACTGCTGCGCACCGCCCAATTAAAGAGATACTGGAGAAGGAAAAGAAGGTATGGTATTTCAATTTATTCTCTTCTCACAATTATAAGTTTTAAGATGCCAAATACTTGACCTAATGAGATGATTGAAATCGTGCTAAGAATTTTCAATAAACATTTTCATAGCCCTTCCTATGATAATTTATTAAATTGTCCATTAAGTCTATCAGCTTACCCCTATCTTTAAAAAAATATAAGGCCTGGAAATACTTTGGTAGCAAGTTCCAACTGTGAGTCTGTGATGAATATTGCATGAGCATAGTTAAGACTGGATTGTCTATAAGACCTACATTCTGTAATCCAGTCGAAATATGCCTCTGATGCATTGAAATACTTGGTTTTTAGAGCTATTCTCTTTTGAAAATGGTTGGTTCCACATTTCCTATGGGAATATCAGATTATTCTCTGTCGAGCTTACAACGTAATCTATTTTTTTTCAATTAATGTCAGGAATGTGCTATCGCTACTGCAGAAGGTAAGCCTGCTCCGGCTTTAAGTGGCAGCGCTGACATTCGGCCTCTTAATATGAATGATTTTAAAGATGCTCATGAACGGGTAAAAAATCTGCAGATCTTTCTCATGTTATTGCTTTGTGTTATTAATGACATCTCTTGTTTTTGTATTACTGACTTGTTTATCTGGCAATAGGTTTGTGCAAGTGTTTCATCGGAGTCGGTTAACATGACCGAGTTACTACAATGGAACGAACTCTACGGCGAAGGTGGTTCTAGAAGAAAGAAGGCGCTCAGCTATTTTATGTAAATTTTCTTTGTACAAAAGCTTCTCAGTTTCTGTTGATTCTCCTGGATCCTTTACCAACTCGGGGCTCGTTGAGGAGCCATTTTGCCTTGTAAGTTGAAGTATAGGTTTTCTAAATTATATTTAATTATCCCGAGTTCGGGGATGGTTGGTACAGTTGCCTGAAGGCTACTGTTACATCTTCCGTCCACTTTTTCCAGTCAAGAAGAGCATTTCCTTTTGAATTTAAGTTATTAACATCACCAAATAGATTAGAGGAGAGAAAAACAAACCGAAGACGATGTGAATATATTGTAGTATTGTTTAATATTCTTTATGGAGCTGTGGTAGTCAAACAATAAGCGAAGTAGCAGTATGATTTTAATGTTTAAACTTATGGGACATGGAAGAAGTGAAGACAGTAACATGTAATGTAATGGAATGGAATGATTGACTAATGTTTCATGTGGTGATGCTCCTGTGCTTTAACTTTATATGTGCTTTACTTGTGGTCATTATGAGTATTTTCTATTAGATATAATCTGTTCATATTGACTAATTATTTTATTACTAGTATTATTATTACTGTTATTTTGTTGGGTTTACTAGTCATAATTTTTTTAATAGGTGCTCTTTTTTTTTATTGTTGTGACTTTCTAATAAACCTTTTGCCTCGTTTTGCCTGAAGTTTCCAGCTTAGTTTTCTCCTTTCAATGATATCAGAATGAAATCATGCCCTCTTGATCTGGCCTTCATTCTTCATCCTCCTCCGTATCAAATTGATCTTTATAATTATTTATTTTACAACTTGTGTCATTTGTTACCCGATCCTCTTATTTTGAACGAGGGTTTGTTCAATTGTGCAATGGTGTGCATAATTTCATTCTTATAACAACACCCAATGTTCACGAGGACGAGACTCCTATAAATACGGACTATCATTTGCAGAAATATGATATTTTGCTGATTTTTTTTTCTCACTTTTGTAAAGAATTTCGAGTCCTTTGGCTATAGCGCTATTGCTTTTGAGTTTTCTAGCCAATTTTATGGTTAAGACCTATTTTGTTTTTGACAGAATTGATTTTATTTCAGTGTACAGGAAAAAAAGAGTACACGACAAGTTTATAAACTAACTAAAAATAATATATGAATATTTAGCCACTTTATTGAGCATTTAATTACACATTCGCTTAACAAAAATTGAGAACAATGATAAGCGAATGGTAGCTAATGTAATAGTATAAGTTGTTTTTAACGATTCAATTTTTTTTAATGTAGGCATCTTCATATAGTCTTCGTAATGTCAGATGTTGTTATACCTGAAAAACAATAAATATTGCCAAGGGCGAAGCCACATAGAACCACCTTTTGAAAAAAAGAATTCTACCAACACTTTGTATGAATCAGTCCTAATCATATAATCACACTCATAATTGATATAAATTGACCTTTTTAATTTTTCATATTATATTAAACTACTCCCCCCGTCTCAATAGATTTGCCCACTTTGAGAAATTTTTTTGTCTCAAAACTCTTGTCCACTTTCAAAAATTAATTAACTTTTACACTCAATTTTCCTATATTATCCGTATTTAAAATTCATTAATGAATAAATTAAAAATAAATTGCAAGTGGAACTTATATTAAATAGGGGTATGGTAAGAAAAGTAAGAATTTTTTTACAAAATTCATAAATAACAATTACTTTTCTTAAACTGTTTGATAAAGGTAAAGTGGACAACTCTATTGGAACGGAGGGAGTATAAAATTTGACCCCCTTAAAAATAATTTCTGGTTTCGTCCCTGAGTATTGCAATGAATAGTAGGACTTAAAATAATATGTAAATAATTCTAACCGCGTATATATAATCACTGGGATTGAATGTTGTTTCAAAATTGATCTTCATCAAATTAGGTGATGAGCGCCTTCATTAATACGCCTGCATATCTTATAAGGGAGGAAAAATAATCTCATAAAGAATGACGTTAATCTCACGGGGGAGGATAAAAATCCTACTGAGGAAGACGTTTAACCTCACGAGGGAGGGTAATGACCCCACAATGAAGGACAAAAATCCAACTGAGGACAAAAACTCCGTAAAAGAAGAATTAAAAAATAAATATTAAAAAATAGATAATAGATAATATCATCTTATTTAGCCAATGTGGACGTAATTTAGATAGTTAACGCACCTCTAAATGCTTATGAATTAATTAATGAAATAGAAAAATGGTTAAGACCTTGAGCTAGGGATATATTAACTCCTATGAGTCCTATCCCTCAATTTTAAAATATTTGGATTACAATGATCTTCACAAATATGATCAAAGTGTCGATTGAGGTGTGATGGAAACCAGGGTTGAGGTGTGATGGAAACCAGGACCATATTTTATATTAGACTTAATGCCTTAAAAAATTCCGACCTTTCATCTTCTTTTTAATTCTACCTTGACATTGAAAAATTGTCAATTTTATCCTAGTTTACATTTTTTTCATTTCAATTGTATCCTGAAGCATAAAAGTGACCTTTATTTATTTAACAAAAGTTCAGTAATTTTTTTTTGAAATGGTCAATTTAATATAAAAAATTAATCTAATGTAAAAAGGGTCAATTTAGAGAATTTTTGTCTAATAAAAAAAGGTCAATTTTATGTTTTAGGGTACAATTGAAATGAACAAATGCAAAATAGGGTAAAATTGACAGATTTGCAACGTTAGGATAGGATTGAAAAGGAGATGAAAGGTCAGGGTTTTTTAAAACATTAAACTTTTATATTATAACATATCAATAATATAAATATTATGTCTAAAGCCCCATTCCCTGTATAGATTTTTTTAAGCAGAGATAGGAAAAACTGAAAAGGATTAAACTATAACTGCAAAAATCATATAATAAAATGTGTATATATAACTTGTCAAACTTTAGTTTAATAAATAATTATAAAAATAAATGATATAAGCAAAAAATTAATCGAAAAAAATAAAAATTAAACCGAAAATTCCGCTAAAATGTTATCTAGGCGAACAATGATGAACATAGTTTCGTTGGTATAAGGATTTAATTTTGATTCAGTTCGATTACAACAATAAACTGCCCAATGCGTTGAAGTTTCATACTTTTTGAACTTTTTTTTCTCTCAAAGGTAAGTCTATTGACGAAGATTAATGAAAGTCATATAACAAGAGTTTTCTATATGATCTTTCAAGGTTGATACAATCAAATAAAAGGCAACAACACAAGATACAAGCAAATATTAGAAAAAAATCTAGTCATGGATCCCGTAAACTTAACACAACGATAAACCAAGTTTTGTTGGACGAGGATTTCAATCTCTTTCTTCCGATAAGGCGGAAGATCCGCTTGATCCGTTAAAGCGTAATATTTTCAACCAACATTTTCATTTAGATCTACAAAGATAAAATTCACAAACCTCCCGAACTTTAAATCTATAAACACTTGACTTTAAAGATCGAACAAACACTAAGAGTTCTTGGTAGATTTAAATCAAATCAAGGAGAAGCATAAAACCTTTTTAAGATTTATTAGATTTAAAAGAAAAGACCAAATCAAAATAAACATCCTAGAGAAGATTTATTGAAATCAAAATAAAACTTTAAAAGTAGTAATATGGGTGGAGAGAAGATGATTTTCCGACTAAACCGGAAAAATCACCTTCTCCCACTCCCAACAAGACGAAGATGAAGATGAAAAAAGCTTTTTTAAAAAGAAGGGGGAACAATTTTTAAAAAGAGAGAGGAGCCTATTACTATAATAAGTTTATGAACTTCATCTTTAAAAGGAATTCGGAAAATAGATCTAACATCTACAACCATCAAAAATAAACATTAAACAAACATCAAGATAAATTTTAAAAAGATTTTCAACTTTCTTTAAGTTTAAGGATCTTAATCAAATTAAGAAATTTTTAAAATGTAAACCGAAAATACTTTAAAATATATTGATCGGACCAGGACTTCACATTCAAATAAAGAATATTAAGATATATATATATCTTAACAATATTAATTTAAAAAGTAAGGAATACCGAAATTATGAGAATTAGGGAAACACTGAGTAAGGGGCTGGATAACATCATTATCAGATCGAATGCTATAAATGTTGTTTTGTAGTTTAGAAATCCAAATTTATTGGAGCAAAAGTGATGATTGAAGATTGTATGAATGCCAATGTGGGTCTAGACTGAATGGCTAAGGCGTCTCTAAGTGCATCGAGAGATTGTGAGTTCGAAACACGCCTCAGTAACTAACAACTAACATGACTCTTTAAAAAGCCGATTTCCACCTTTTATAAAAAAAAAGATTGTATGAATTTATCGAAATAAATCTCTAATTTACTTTCTTTTTAAAGAAAATCTGTAAAATTAGGCGGCACACTCTTTAGTGCGATTCATCCGTTTCTTGTCAAGTCTTACTATGCTGACGTTTGTAATTACTTTCTATTTGTTTTAATAGAATTATCCCATTTTTTTTTAAAAAAAGCAAATTTAATGTTACCAAAACCGACCGCTATGTGCATAAAAAACTCACAGCATAATTCTCAGCAAGACAAAACAGAGCATTACTAAAAAAAAAGTAATCAAATGGTGGATTCATTGTCACCTCCACCACCAAGATCCGCCACGGATCTATTTTCGGATCCACTCGACACCCACCCGCTTTGGTTCAAACCTAACCTCTTCCTCTCTCCTGATTTCGACTCCGAATCCTACATCTCGGAGCTCCGGACTTTCGTTCCCTTCGATACTCTCCGCTCGGAGCTCCAGTCCTATCTCTCCTCCCTTAACCACGAACTCATCGACCTCATTAACCGCGATTATGCCGATTTCGTTAATCTCAGTACTAAGCTTGTCGACGTGGACTCCGCGGTGGTGCGAATGCGCGCGCCGCTGTTGGAACTAAGAGAAAAGATCGAAGGATTTAGAGGAAGCGTTGAAAGTTCACTGGTGGCATTGAGGAATGGATTGCAACAGAGATCGGACGCTGCTTCTGCCAGAGAGGCTTTGGAGTTACTTTTGGATACGTTTCACGTTGTTTCTAAGGTAGTTATTTTTGAATACTGTGTATTTTTAATTTTTTTTTACAGTAGATCTTTGAATTTTGTAGTATATAATGCTGTGTTTGGAGTGTCTAAGATATTAAGAATTCGATTTAATTTTACTTAATTCTAGTTTGAAAATGTTGCATAGTAGCAGTTGCTGGAATTCGGTTCTTTTAACTTCGTGAAATTGACATAAATGTTTCAATAATAGAATAGAAATCTTGAAATTGTGTATCTGTTATGTGTTTGGTAAAATTTGAACGAGCGACTCTAGTTTATGTTTTGATTTTATAATTATGTTGAGAATGTTATTGTTTTGAAAATGTATGTATGTGATGTATGTTCAGGTTGAGAAACTTATAAAGGAGCTACCAAGTGTGCCTGGTGACTGGTCAAATGGAGACGTGAGCTCAACTGTAAAGAATGCTATAAGTAACGGCTCTTCCTTACAATCAGTTGAGAATGGAACAAATTTGAGAGAGACTCAAAGTATGCTTCTCGAGAGGATTGCTAGTGAGATGAATCGGCTCAAATTTTATATTGCTCATTCACAGGTCTCCTTTGCTCAGGCTTTTAATAACTATGTTTTTGTTAGCATAAGTTATACAAATGTAATAATTTATTCAATAGACGTGCTCATCTCATTTCTCTGTTATGCCAGTACAGAAGCTTCCTTTTATTGAGAACATGGAAAAGAGGATTTATAGTGCGAGTTGTTTATTGGATGCAAGTTTGGGACATTGTTTTGTGGATGGATTGGAACACCGAGATGAAAATGCAATTTACAATTGTTTACGTGCATATGCTGCCATTGATAATACTAGTAGCGCAGAAGAAATTTTCCGCACGAGTATTGTTGCGCCACTAATACAGAAAATTATTCCACATGGATCATCAGGAATGGTTGCTGGGGTATCTGGAGATGGACTCGAAAATGACTATCACCAAATCAAGCAATGTATTGAGAAAGACTGTAAATTTCTTTTAGAAATAACTTCTGAAGGTAAATATTTATGTCTTTCATTAATACATGACATGTACCTTTTTGTTGCTGTTATTAAACAAAGCCTCGCTGAACTGCAAAAAGATTACTTCATGATGTGGCTTTATTTCGAGGCTGGAGTTGAATCTGTTCACTAATCTAGGCCAGACTAACATATCTAATATGTATTTATCTTGTTATATTAGTTTCTTTCAAATCTGATGGTTATCATGTGTTTACCATGCTTGTTGGAGCAACAACTGTTTTTAACATTAAGCCGGGAGACAATGTAATCTACCAAAAAATAACTTGTGAAGGAATACAATGTCTATCAGCATATAAAAATGATGAAATATTAGTCAAATATATTGTGTTTGCTCCCTTTGGAGATACACTTTTTTACACTTGTTAATCTTATTCCCACCATGTTCAAATAGCACTAAATTGCTTCTTTATTTGTTTTTCATTTTTATGGTTTAGAGAATTCGGGCCTCCATGCATTTGACTTCCTGGCCAACTCAATCTTGAAAGAGGTTCTCTCAGCAATTCAAAAGGGAAAGCCAGGTGCATTTTCACCAGGAAGACCAACTGAATTTCTGACAAATTACAAATCAAGCCTGGATTTCTTGGCCCATCTAGAAGGTAGTACATGGCTTACATATCTCTTCCCACGTTTCCAACACTAAGCCGCTTCCTCTATCTCTCTCCCCAACAATAACACACACATACTAAACATCAAATTAAAATTTTATGATGGTCATTGTAGTTATAACATCCAATTGTCATGCAAGGCTATTGTCCATCCAGATCTGCTGTAGCTAAATTTCGAGCTGAAGCTGTTTATGTTGAATTCTTGAAACAGTGGAATGTTGGGGTTTATTTTTCCTTAAGGTATGCAGCCAAAATATTAGACAGTTGCTTGTATATAAATGTCATAAGAAGGTTGGACTTATATTGCCAGCTATTGCAGATTTCAGGAAATAGCAGGTGCTCTGGATTCTGCACTTGCAGCAAATAGTCTAGTCCTAATTGAGAACTTACATTCTGGCCAAACAAATTTGCAAGACCTAACATTAAAACAAAGTGTCACTCTCTTGGAGAGCTTGAGATCTTGTTGGAGAGAAGATGTTCTCATCCTCTCGTTCTCAGACAAGTTTTTTCGCTTATCTTTACAGCTTCTTACAAGGTTTGTTTGATTATATAATGGACAATTTCAGCATATTTCAATTATTCACAGGCTTTAACAAATGTCCAACAGATACTCAAGTTGGTTATCGTCTGGATTGGCTGCAAGGAAGATGGGTAATTCAGGCTCCAATACTGGATATGAATGGGCTATTTCAGCCATGCCTGATGATTTTATTTATGTAAGTATTAACCTTATCATGGTTATATCATACTCATTTTACTTTGTTGTAAGCTGAGCCTTATCAATGTTCCATGAGCACTTGATAGAGAATGTTGGTTTTGCAGATTATTCACGACATAACTGGTCTGGCCACAGTGGTATGTGGAGACTATCTTGAGCACATACTTCAGCTTCTCTCTTCATGTTCTGCGGACATTCTTGATTTAGTAAAACAAAGCATTTTACAAGCTGGAAAGTCATTAAATGATTTAGCACCTCTTGCTATTAATGCTATCATTGAGACATTGGTCAATAGGGCTGTTGAGGTAAGTGTCATTTTAGAAATGATTAAATTGATGGTGTTTAGGACAAGGATTCCTGGTTTTCATTAACCTGCACAGCTTTTTTTATGTGAATGTGCTTACAGAGAGCATTTTTTCTAAATCACATATGGTTCATAATTTAATTCAGTTATTCATGATTTCAAAAATAATGACCTGTATAAGGCTTTGACTTGAAAATGCTGTAGGACTTGAGACAAGTGAAGGGAATATCTGCAACTTACAGGATGACTAATAAGCCTCTTCCTCAGAGACATTCACCCTATGTCTCGGGAGTATTACAACCTTTAAAGGTAATGTTTCTGAGCTTGTGAGTTTGATCCGTCATGTGTTAGTCCAGTTATTACTTTGGTCTAGGAAGTCTTGTGTTTTAGGATTGAGATAAAAGTTGGTTATCTTGTACTAGTACTTTTTGATGAAGTATATCTGCTCTCTTGTATTTCAAGGCTAGCTAGACATTATGGTTTGATTTATCTCTACAATGATAGTTTGTTATCTAATACTCCATTTTTTTTAGTGTTCCATTTAGCTAAAATTGTACATATTAAGGAAGTGGGGTTTTTGTCTTAAATTATGGGAGTAAATACTCATATAACCCTACTATATAATAAATGCTTTTATAAATTGAGTCGTAGAGTCATTTATTAGGGGAGGGATAAATTTGGAAGATAATTTGAATTCCTAAAAAGGCTATTGATGATAAAATACATTTGCCTAAAGTGACAACTAAAAAATAAATGGAGGGAGTACTACTCTGGTATTTTTACTTTGATTCTGACTCCTTTTTTTTTAGTTATCCATGTAGCTAAATATATTTATCTACAATTACTAGACCTTTTAGGATTTCAAGACGATTTTAACAATTATCTTCTAAATTTGCTCTTCCTAATAAATGACTTTATGGTTCAATTTACAAAGCTAAATGACTCTATGAATTAAAGCATTAATTAACTAATAATTTAATTAAAAGGGTTATATTAGTTTTTACGTTTATAATTTAAGTCTGAAAAAACATTTCTTCAATATTTACAATTTTGGCTACAATTAAAAAAAAACAGAGGGAGTATCATTTTTTTACTTTCTGTAAATGCTACATGGACTATGATTTTGGTCTGACTTCGTCTTACATGGACATAAGCTTTGTACTTGAAATTTTACCATGTGATTTAAGTTGTCTGATATTATAGTGAAGTAAGTTCCTCATTCCTTGCAGGCTTTTCTGGATGGGGAGCGAGCAATGACATATTTAACCAAGGATAATAGGAGGGAATTACTGGTTGGTGCAGCAACAGAAATAACTGGTCGTTATTTTGAATTAGCTGATGAGACTGTCAGCGTGGTTAGTGTCTGATTCTTTCAATGTGAAACTGCTTTTCTATCTTGAGTTTCATTCTTGACACTATCATTTTTTGCCATGCCCAGGCTAGGAAAACTGAAGTTTCACTGCAGAAAATACGGCAGGGTGCCCAAAAACGAGGTGCAGCAAGCTCAGATGCTACAGATCGTAGCGTTTCCAACTCAGACAAGATATGCATGCAATTGTTTCTTGATATCCAGGTAATCCTCAGTCTTCTCTTGCGCTCTCATGCCTGCAGTGTGCCGTGGAAAATGATTCAACATGGTTAACGTGTGTATAACTTTATCAGGAGTATGGACGCAACCTCTCAGCACTTGGTGTTGAGGCAGATAATATTCCAGCATATCGTTCTTTGTGGCAATGTGTTGCTCCTCCAGATAGACAGAGTTTGATCAGGTTCTAAGTAGGCATTACCTGCAAGCAGCTTGTAAATGCCTAATTTTTATTTTTACTTTAAAAATCGAAATACTCTTAGAATAAGCTGAGTTTGCTATGAAATATTTCTATTTGTTGGACAGAATGCTTGGCTTATACATATATTTTGGTTGAGTGGTAGGAGAGGCTATAATTTGTATTAAAATGTTTTGATTCATCTAATAAATGTAACCTGGAATTTTGTTCTGAGTTGTATTTTTGATTATTGTACTCGGAGTGATTTGTATTAGTAACATTTAATTGACTTGGTAGAGGTTAGGTTAAATACTTTTCCTGTAAAGAAGTGCCCTTAGTTAACAATATTGGTAGGTAAAATTTGAAATTAGTTAGTAATTTTAATTTTTTAAACTATATGCTCAATGACATCAGAACTTGGTGGATTTGTATTTGAAAAAGACCAAACACCGACTGATACACTAGCCAAAAAGTCTTAGTTTTAGTCAACAAGGTAACATTACTGGCCAATCATGTCTATCTTCCAAGTCTAAGCAAGAATTAATGAGCAATAAAGTCCACAGGAAGAAGAAATGATATAGGTGAGGACATTGATAATCAATCTAATTTGATCTCTCTTTACTCAAAACAATGGAAGCAAATGGATTCCAATATTTTCTTGTCTCGCTGGTTTTATGTTTACTGTGCATGAGAAGTACGGTTGGAAACAATAGCAGTGTGACACAGAGTTTAAGAGCATCAAGTGCTTAAAGTGGGGGAAACAGGCTCTTCTCAAGTTAAAACTTGGCCTTGTGGTTACATTCAATCAGCTTTCCACTTGGGTTCCGAAGAAGAAGATTGCTGCAAGTGGAGACGAGTTCGGTGCAATGAAAAATCCGGCCATGTTTACGGCCTTGACCTCCGCCCTATAATTGTTTATGGCCTTGACCACCGCCGCCGCCGCCCCACGGCCGGAATATTTTTTCCGGCCGTTTCCTCAGAACAGACCACGGTGGTCTGTTCTTTGATGAAGAATAGAGGTGGTGGCCGGAATCCGGCCGTGGGGCGGCGGTGCCCGGAGGTTGGTGGCCGGCGGTTAGGGTAGGGGTAAAGTGGTTTGGTTAAATTTATTTGGGTTTGGTTTGAATGGTTTGGTTGTTTTAATTTTTTTTTAATTGTATTATTGGGGTATTTTAGAATTTTTGGGGTTTTTGGTGAGGTGTCATCTGACACCTAACATGGGCTGACATGAAGTCAGAATTTGTTCAGTCTGACATTTATCGCTGCCACGTCACCCTTTTTAAATAAAATCGGCGATTTTGGGTCTTAGGGGAGTTTTGTGAGCGCCGCCACAAAGATTAGGGGGTTTAGCGCCCATTTTTAGACATCCGCCCGTAGCCCTTAAAGTCAGGGGCCATGGGTGATTATTAGCCCAGATGAAGTAACCACAAATCATAATGATCAAATGCTATACTACCAGATGAGCATTTCAAAGACCAGTGGCTACAATGTCAACATCATTTCTCTCTCTTGTTAGTCAAGAGGTGTATGTATCTGATTAAACAATTCATTGTGGGCTCTATAAGCCTTCAATATTAGCCCCAATTCTTATGTGTACACCTGATCAAGTGGCTCTTATATTTAAAGGGAAAAGCAGATAATATTTCATCCATGTCTTTATAATGAATCCAGCTTTTTTGGCCTTCCTCTCGTCACTTCTGATTTCCTGTGCAAAATAGCAATTCCAATCAGTAAGAAATAAAATTACAAGGAAATTAGAGGATATTTATCACAAGATCCGTGCAACACATCTACGGCAAGTTATATGATTTTGCAAAGAATTTAAATCATTCCAAATTCTGTATAAGTTTTTAATGTTACAATTCAATAATTCATTTCAGTTAGAACTTTAATTAAAGACTCATAATAATGGTCTCGGGAGTGGCTGAATTGAAGGAGTTTTTAATTCAACAAATGCAAGAGTAACTGCTGTCTGGGCCGCCAAGTTGGGTAACAGCATCCACAAAGCGTTCAAGCAGTTCAATGGTCCAAAGCAGCCGAGGTTTAGACAAGACCGGAGTCGGCTTGAACACAGATGACCATTTCATAGTCTTTGCATGGACATTCCAAATGCGATGCAAACAGAATAACAGTTCACCTCATGCAATCTACTAATATAGCCAAACTCACCTCATGCAAACTACTGGCACTGCCTATTCGAATACTCAATTAACCATAATGGAAGCACATGGATCTCAATATTTTCTTGTCTCTCTGGTTTTATGTTTACTATGCATGAGAAGTACAGTTGGAAACAGCAGTAGTGTGACAGAGTTTAAGAGCATCAAGTGCCTAAAGTGGGAGAAACAAGCTCTTCTCAACTTCAAACATGGCCTTGTGGATACATTCAATCAGCTTTCGACTTGGGGTTCCGAAGAAGAAGATTGCTGCAAGTGGAGACGAGTTTGGTGCAACCGAAAATCCGGCCATGTTTACGGCCTTGACCTACGCCCTCCTTATGTTTTTCTACCTGGCGCAGGATTCGATTACAAGCCTTTTGGAGGAGAAATAAGTTCTTCATTGCTTCAGCTGCGTTATTTAACATACTTGGATTTGAGTTTGTTTGACACAAGTAGATGTAGATCCCTGCCAGAATTCATTGGTTCTTTAATAAACTTGAGGTATTTGAACTTGTCGGGGAGTTCCTTCACCGGAACACTTGCTGATCGGCTCGGAAACCTCTCCAGGTTGGTTTCTCTTGATATTAGAGATAATAATTTTGACCAGCTTGAAAACCTTCAGTTTCTTTCTCATTTTCCTGCATTAAAACATCTTGACATGAGCCATAACAATCTTAGCCGCGCAATAGACTGGTTGGAAGCAATCAACAAGCTCCCTTCTCTGGTCAGCTTGCAGTTGAGGGATTGTGGGCTCTCTGTGTTGATTCCTCCACGTCTATCTTTCGCCAATGCTTCCAAGTTTCTTGCGGTCATTGATCTTAGGTACAATAGCATATCATCCTCCATCTTCCCTTGGCTGTTCAACTTCAATAATAGTCTCGTTTCTCTATGCCTCGAAAACAATGTGCTACGCGGCCCAATTCCATGTGCTTTTGGGGCGATGATTTCGCTTAAACAACTCAAACTTGCTTTTAATAATCTTGAAGGTCAGATTCCGAGATCATTTGAGAATCTTTGCAATCTGAAAGAACTTGATTTATCAGAAAACAATCTAACAGGACACTTTCCCAATCCAAGAAACTTTTCCTTTCTTGAAGTTTTGGATCTCTCTTTAAATTCCATGTCTGGTGTTATCTCAGACATCCATTTTTCAAGGCTCTCCAAGTTGTGGTACTTGGACATTTCTGATAATTTTTATACTTTTACTTCAAGCTCTAACTGGATTCCACCTTTTCAGCTTATCAGCTTAAAAATGAGATCATGCATTCTGGGACCCCGTTTTCCGCAATGGCTGCACACACAAAAGAAACTCATTCACCTTGATATTTCGAACACCAATATTTCCGATCACATCAGTGATCGATTCTGGGAACTTCCTCCGACACTGAGATACCTGAATCTTTCCTCCAATCTAATCAAAGGTCAAGTGTATAAATTACCACTCATTCTTGATACAATTGACCTGAGTTTTAACTGCTTTCATGGCCCAATACCTCAACTGCCACCTGATACAACAATATTGAATCTCTCCAAAAACATGTTCTCAGGAACTCTATCCAACCTATGTTCAATATCAGGTGAGAAACTGGAATACCTTGACCTTTCTGATAACATGCTAACCGGAGAACTTCCCGATTGTTGGAAGAATTGGAAATCCATGATTCTCAATTTGGCAAACAATAAATTGTATGGTGCTATCCCTCCCTCATTTGGATTACTTGGGCTCGAAACATTGCATTTCAGCAACAACAACTTCTCCGGTGAACTGTTTCCGTCCCTTGCTAATTCGACAAGTTTACAATTTGTAGACCTTGGAAATAACCAATTCTCTGGTAGAATTCCAGCATGGATAGGGAACAATTTTAAAGATCTGATTGTTCTTCGACTAAGATCAAATCGTTTCTACGGAAGCATACCTTTGGAACTATGTTATCTGGCTTCACTTCAAATATTGGATCTCTCAGATAACATTATATCAGGAAGCATACCTCAGTGCTTCAGTAATCTCACAGCCATGGCAAGAAAAAATGGCACAATTGATCCTTGGCGCTATCCTTTGTATTCGCATCCTTTGGATGATCTCAATCCAAATGGATGGATTGCAATGGTGCCGTATTCGGAAATTATTAGAGTCGTATGGAAAGGACTAGAGGTAGAGTATGGAAAAACTATTGGCCTTGTTCGGTGCATTGATCTTTCGAGTAATATATTGAGCGGAAAAATTCCTGATGAAATTACTGACCTCGCAGGACTGATTTCCCTAAATTTGTCGCGCAATCAATTGAATGGAATTATTCCTCGCACCATCGGTCGATTGAGTTTGATAGAATCTTTCGATCTATCAGCAAATCATCTGTCCGGTAGCCTTTCAGAGGGCCTTAGTGATCTGAATTTTTTGAGCTACCTAAACTTGTCAGATAACAATTTCTCAGGAAAAATTCCGGGGAGTACTCAACTACAGAGCTTTGATGAGAAGTTTTTCATGGGGAACAGAGAGCTGTGTGGCAAACCACTTCTAAAGAAGTGCCCTGGTGAAGAGCCTGATCGTCTCTCGACCGAAGGAGGCGGCAAAGTTGTTGAAGACGAAGATGAGATTATAAGCTCAGGATTTTACGTGAGCATGGCGGTGGGGTTCGTTACAGGATTTTGGATAGTTTGTGGAAAGTCTGTTGCTTCACAGGTCTGGCCAGCTGCTAGCTGGTAACTGATTTTTTTTTTTGACAGAAGCTGGTAACTGATTCATATGAATGTTTAATAATCCTTTACTTCCATCTTTATTGGCGATTGTTTGTAATTATTGAAACTCTTTAATAATTTGTTTTTATAAGATAACATGTGAATCAAGCTGTGGACTTGTTAGTGCAATATGCACTTTAAAACAGCACTAAATTATCTACACTTTTATTTATTTGTCGATGTTTTAAAAGTACCGTCTCATGATGACTCGTAGGTGAATCGGGCGTTTTGCTCAATGACACACGATTTTTAATTAATTATTACAGCTTCCAGTACTTTCATGTTAGAGCTTCAGCATATTGTCTTATACATAACTTTATAGAGCACATGAAAGAAGAAATAAATGATGAACAATAAATCTGCTTTGGTATTTGCTTGGATAAGAGGAATATGCCTAAAATACCAATATAAGAATACAAAGAACAAAATGATACAGTAAATTAGATATTGAATTGGGGAAAATGCATGGGTTTTGCCGTATAACAGTTGACAATAAGGATATAATAATGTCTTTTAGTGTGTTGTCCAGCTGCAAATGAAACCAAAACTACTGATTTCTGCACTCTTAGCCATGAACTTAGATCATTCTTATCAAAGAAATGACACTTTTACAAGTTTCATACTGTTAATACTTGTACAATAGTATGTTGTTGTGTCACCTTTTTAAAACTGTTATTACTTGTACAATAGTATGTTGTTATGCCACCTTTTTTAAAAAATTATAGGACAATTTACGAACAATGCTACGTATATTTTTATCTAAGCATCTTGTTCTTGGTCAGCTTGACGGAAATGATTAGTGTTTTTCTACGATTCTTACGTTTGTAACCACAATTGATTTAACTTGATGAAAGTATTTCTCAGATTCAACTAAAAAATCTTGATTACATAGGAAAAGGAGAGAGAGAGATCTGTTTGTCAGATTTCATACATGAAAAATGAGTGCATGCATAAAGATAGAAATTAGGGATTAGTGCATCATAATCTTAAATTCTTGAAAGCTAAGAACACCATCACCATCAAGGTCAAACTGACTTATCATCACCTCACATTCAGCAACAGATTTTGACTCACCAAGTCTTTGAAGCATCTTTTTCAAGCTCAATGGAGTGATATACCCACAATTATCTACATCATACATTGCAAAAGCTTCTTTCAAATCTCGCAGCTTCTCTTCTTCACCTCCACCTTCCATTAGCCTCACAAGATCCTCCAATTCCAACAATCCGTCACCGTCCGAGTCGAGTAACTCTACCGCCATTTCCGCCTCTTTGGCGAACGACTTCCCTCCTATCAAGCTCACATGATCACTTAATTCCGACGGCGAAATCTTCCCGTCGCCATTTTTGTCGAAATGGCGAAATATTAGTTGGAATTCGCCTCCGCTTGCCATTTATGATACAAAAAGCACAGGTAGTTTATGTTTAATTGTTGTTGTTGCTATCAAGAAACAAAGCTGTTTTGGGTATGAAAAGAAAGAACTGATTGTAAGCAGAGATTTATACTATAGCATGGTAGTAAAATCCAGTGTTTATATGTGTTAAGGTCGTGTGGAATACGAGTCTTTTTGACCCTATTTTAATTCACATATGGAAGAAATGCTAAGTTAAGGAATAACTGGACGGCTGTAGATACGAGGAAATAAAGAAGAAACAGAGTGCATAAGGACAATGTCAACTGAACATGCAAGAACAGACACAGGTGAGAATATTATATTAAATTCTAGCTAGATTGGTGAATCAACAGTCTAAAAACTGACTACTATCACAGATCTTTATAAAAATCAGTCACTCCGGTTTCTAGACTATCGTCTCTTTCTCCAAATTGTTCATAAACTTATATAGTTATATTTAATAATTTTGTTGTTCTTAAATTTATATAGTTAATTTTTTATAATTTTGTTGTTCCTGCAGCATTAAATTGACAGAAATAACAGCAGAAAGAACCAATTTACTCAATAAAAAGTTCAAGAGAAGTTGGGATATGAGTTAAAGTTTAGTGACTGTTCGGGAATATGGAAACAAAGAAGGGATCAAACACTTTGTTTTACTCAGCTTCGAGTCAAGAAGAATCGTTCTTCACTCGCATGTATCTGGAAACTGTGAGTCAGTGACTGCATTTTGACCCATACCAATGATAAATAAGCTAAGATGTTAAACAAGGTCAAAATTTTATAAATGTAATAAAGAAGTAACCACAATCACAATAATCAAATGCTATACTACCAGATGACCATTTCATAGAAGGGTCCAATGGCTACAATGTCAATATCATTTCTCTCTCTTGTTATTCAAGAGGTGTATCTGATTAAACAATCCAATGTGGGCTCTATAAGCCTTCAATATTAGCCCTAATTCTTGTGTGTATACCTGATCAAGTGGCTGTGCTCATTTTATCAGCCGATTCGTAACGCTCGAAGCTATAATTTGACATACTTAGGCTGTTGAGCAGTCTTGCAAAACATTTAATGCAATCTTCCAATCATTTTGTTATTGCTGGAAAAGCAGATAAAATTTCATCCATGTCTTTATAATGAGTCCAGCTTTTTTGGCCTTCCTCGTCGCTTTTGATTTCCTGTGCAAAATAGCAACTCTAATCAGTAAGAAATAAATTACAAGGAAACTAGAGGACGTTTATTATAAGATCCGTGCAACGGACACACATAATTCAAATATTCATCTTCACAGAATTAGTTAAAATGGGGATAAAAACACAGGTCTCTACAAACTTAAACCATACATGAACACATAAACAAGGATTCATTCTGCTAGCACATGGAGCTTGTCAAATTGGAAGTATAATTCTAGACAAAAGGAGGAAGAACATACCTCGTATTTTTGAACTAGATTCGTCCACATTGATTTGCACTGCCCAGGACTTCGATTAATACCGTCAATTATCAAGTTATTAGATATCTCTTCCCAAAGAGCCATCCTCCCTTTGACAACTTGGAATCTATCATGTAATTCCCCACGCATTTTTATCAGTTTCTTAACCTCTTCAGGTTTCCATTTGTTCCTTCTCACTTTCTTGGAAGGTTTTGATTTATCATCCTGCACTTCCATGGATTCCTCGTCACTGCTTATACTGGCATCGTCCTTCAACTTTTCTATATGTTCCAATTGTGGAACTGTATTGTTAGTGGGACCCAAATCAGATGGTGACACAAACGATTTCCAAAAATCATCTCCATCCTTAGAGTCGGAGGGAAGTCTGACAACTGAACTGGAAGTTGAAGGGGAGATCCTGTCATCTGGTTGTAGTCTTCCAACTTCACTATCATCAACTGCAGAATAGGAAATGACAATTTAGTTCACAATCTAGAAGAAATAAGGACACGATAAAATTCACCAGCTAGTATGTATTGCATTTAAAATAAATCATAATGACAATCCTCATCTCATGGCTTGCCATTTATACTATGGTCTACCAGATCAACCACTAATTTCATGGACTAATTGGCATGAGCCAAGCAACATTCCCTTAGCCTTAAGACAAGATTTATGAGACCACAAAAATAGATAGATGGATATATTTTCTGACATGCAATGTCTAGGAAACCACCCATACATGTGTACAGGCACTCTTCCACGCACCCACCTAAACTAAATGAGCACACAGTTACACAGAGGGACAAATAGTCACAGAGAGAGAGAGAGAGGAGACCTTCCAATTCATGTTGCGATGTATTATCTGCTTGTCTATAGCCACTGCTTTCTGCTTGGGCCTTTTCCGATTGATATTTCTTTGGACGTCCATCAACCACATTTTTTATGGTTGATTTATCGAAACCAAAGCGAGAGTTACCAGATATCTTTCTTTTCAGCTCATCAGACAGAACTCCAGCTGGATTTTCAATAGCAATGGCAATAACTTCCGGCCTTTTACCACTGTACTTTCTAACCATCTTCCTCAAAATTTCAGACACTGTCTTTTCCATGTGTGATAAAGGACAATTCACAGGACAGCTTGAAAGTGCAGCATAGGCAGCTTTATGGAGAGCATCTAAAAGCTTCCCTTTATCTAGCCACAAGCACCGTGTTGTGATTCTTATTTTTCCTTTTATTGTATTGTCAATGAGGCTATCTGCATTTTGTGGGCGTGAAATTTCCATGCTACAACAAAGAAATGCCAGGATGTCATTAATACAATGAAGTAAGATTAATGGAATCATTTTGAAGAATTTGAATCCTATACCTAGCAACTATAATGCCATCTGTTGCAACCCTTAGTCTCTCATCAATGCATAGTTCAGTAGATGTGCCAAATGCTTTATCACCGTCACTATACATCAGCTGAAATATAAGACTTCAATCAGTAGCAGACTCCAAAATTTAATCTTTGTATCCGAGAAACTTAAAATTTCAAGCATAACCAACCTGCAAATTTTCCTTCCCAAGGGAGATAAAACCATTAGATAGAACTCTTCTGTTCCTTAAGTGGGAAACTCCAAGCATCTCTCCATTCTTAATAACCTGAAGAATTGTAAAGAATCCTACCCACATCATGATTTATATAAATTCAGACAATAACACCAAAATAAAATCATGCACAATGTCATGTACATAAAAAACCCTTTCTATGCATGTTTAGTTTCACCGAACTTGACTCTCTATTCTAAGGTCTAATAGTGTGCACTGTTATATACTGGCTTTTCAAACTGACAATTTTATGCTACTATATATATAAGCAAATCTTGATGCATGTTGAAATATGAAGAAGCAAGCATGTAACTAAGGATAAAACAGAATTAGCACATTGCAATATTCATATGGTTATTTTTTTTCTGACCAAAATAAGTTGGTAAAAGTTACCAGCCAATAATAAAGATAGAAAGTTAACTCACAGTGGTATGTCGAACGCCAGTTGATTTCCCAAGCAATTCATGCTCTTTCAAAAACAAGAGTTCTCCATGAATTGGAAGAAAGTGTTGTGGTTTTACGATCCTTAGAACTTCCTCCTGAAGAAATCAGATTAATACTCAGATAAAACTCATGAGACTATATCTTTCTTTGCAGTAATCAATACAATGTATTAAACAGGCAAATAGAATATCAAATAAAAATAAATTTTATGAGTTAGTATTTGGGTAAAAGACATCAGCACACACAACACATATGTAGTTCACCTATTGAATTTCTATGTGAAAAAGTTATAAATGAATCTTGAGAAGTAAAGAAATCTTACAAGTTCTCCTCGATAGCCATGGCCAGATGTGTGCAGGAGCTCATTCTTACCCATTACCAGAGTTGATCCAATCTCCGAGATACGGTTCATCATTTTCATCACCCTAGATTCATTGCCAGGGATTACCTGAAAGTGAAATACAGAACAGCTACAGCTAAATAAATTCAATTCAAAAACAAATAATAGACACAGCTATGTCAAACCCATTTCTCTAAATCCTCAAAAGTAAGGGGAAAAAAGGGACAAAAGAACTGAAACCTCAGGTAATGAAATCAGAACAAGATTTAAATCATCTCGATCTCCCGGGCCATTTTTCTATTTAGCAACTGACACAACGTTACCATTATTGCATATAAAATTTGACAGTACCACCATTTATGGCTTTAACACATTTAAAGTAAAACTCTTCAGTGCCTAGAGATTTAGCTCATCTTAGTTTAGACCTTACCGAGAAGGCAATCCAGCAAAATGAAGAACTATAACAAGAAGCAAAGATGATCTCATGAATATATCAAGTGTTATATGATCAGCTGAACCATCAATTTATGAACATATATCCAGTTATAGGAGAGGGAAAAAGAATTCATGTATGGGCATAGTTTGGTTAAAATTGTAAAGTTTAAGTGCTTATTGCATTTACTGTACCTTTGCTGAATATAGAATTACATCATTCTTGTTCAATTTGAAGGAATGGCTACTCCCATATGATGCAAGATTCAATGCAGCACGTGGCTCTGCCTGACACAAGAACATTGTATGGTCACATGGCTAGCTAAATGGAATGGAACTATAGAGAACTGAATCAGCAGTTAGATCATCTTACTTGTGATCCAGTTGTTACAACCAGCAGATCTTTTGGAGCATAGGCGTCGATATCTTCCACTTTCACCTATTTAATGCAAAACAGAAGGTATCATGAGAATAAGACAAGATGTCGTTAGAAAATAGTGTTACAAACAATTAATGACACGTCATAACTCAGAATTATATGCCAAACAAATGGAATATGCGAATAATACTTAAATGTCAGAGCTAAAATTGATCAGAAAAAACTTTACTTTTCTCTCATTGATCACAAGCTTGATATATCAATTTTTAGCAAAAATAGTCAAGGTAGATTTTTAATTGAAATATCCTGTAGTGAATGAACATTAAGCATTATATCTAGCAAAATAATGTTTGCACTCATGTAGTTTCACACTTTTTCCGTTCTACTTTTGCTTTAGGATCAATAGAAAATAACCATGCTGTTTTTCCTCCCAACCAAAAAACCTAGCATCCAACCACCAGGTATTAGCAGAATAGACAGCAAGGGTCAAATTTTTTAAACAACTATTACCAGAGTGGATGGATCGATAGGTGCTTTTCCATCCTTCCAAGCTGCATCCAGATATGTTCTTAAGGACATGCCAACAAAGACCTAACAAAAAAATCACAACATCATGACTGCCTGTATGTATTCTATCACTGAAAACCAAAAGTGCATTGCACACTGAGCAGTGATTACAATATTGAGAACAAAAAAAATTGAAGAAAGCATACCAACTTTCTGCCAGTCAAGTCAGCAGCAGCTTTTACACTTCCCAGGCGATGTATGTTTGATGCAAATTGGGTAGTGATGACTCTTCCTTTTGCAGCTGAAATATGTCTTAATAATGAATCTGCTACTACACTTTCGCTAAGTGTCCTTCCAGGTGAAAGTACATTAGTTGAATCACTCATCATCTGAATACAAATATGCATTCTTACATGTCAACTTTCCATGTCATTTATGAATGACTTTATGGATCAATTAAATTCACAGTCCAGTTGCACTAAAACTGAAAACAAAACACCTCTACCTATAATCACATCATAATAACAATTAATATTCATAATTTTAATTATAAAGAGGAAGCACAAGGTTGAGAACATTATTAACCTCAAATGACTGCCTAAATAAAACATCAAGTAAACTATTCAGTGCAAGTCTTCTCAACCTCAAACTTCAAATAAATATCATGTATCTGGATAAATATGTCCCTAAAATTGTTGGGTCTAGCGAAAAAAGAATTATATTACTTAAAATATAAATAGTGGTTTTCAAGATAAGAAGAAATAAGAATGATCTTCTTTGCATTTGCTTGAAAGCAATAATGGCATTAAAAAGTCGTATGCATTTGATTTTTCTCAGTCAGCATGTATGAAGAAAAATGCCATTCCAACTTATTAACTTATGAAAATCAACATTTAATCTAACATCATCAAAAATACAAAGGTGAAGCTCTTGTTGGCAGCTTGCACAGAACATTTCAATCTTCCACAGAGTAAATCCAACTCTGCTCCCTAAGAGCATGTAATTATAATAACCTGATTACAAAATGCTAAATAAATCCAGGAAACTTACCAATGTCACTCCTTCTTTGGAGAGTTCCTCCAATGCTTCACGATCAAAGACTTTGCCGTCCAGTGGTGATTCATCTATCTTTACATGTAAACTTCTTTAACCAGATGATGAACTCAAATGAAACAGAAAAAATAAAGTATTAATTGAAAAGCTTACCTTCCAGTCCCCAGTATGAAGAATTGTACCATCAGAGCAACGAAGTACGAGTCCACAACAATCAGGAATAGAATGAGTCACCCTAAGTGGCTCTACTTCGAAAGGCCCAGCTGCAAATTTCTTCTTTGTTTTAAAGACCTTTAATCTAGATGGAAGAAAAATTCCATGCTCTTTGAGGCGTTTTTTTATCAACTGTTGCAAATATGGAAAGGTATATCATAACCTTTAAGAGAGGGATAATATGTCAAATTCATAATTTGGACATGGTACTTCAACTTGGAGTGCTTACATGGTTGGACCATTAACAACATATTTGAGTTATTATCAATAGACACAAAATTACAATACAAGTCAACTACAGTATTTGAGTTAGATTTTCAGCAACTGTTAAGCGAAATCAATGTACAAGTTAGTCCATCAGCAACTATCCCAAAACTGTGAAGTAGTTTAAGTAACAATTCATCTAGTCATGCATGCATGTTGCAGCAAATACATACCTCCATTGTAAAAGATGAAGCATAAATCGGTGTTCGAGCATCCAAAGCTGGTATAACCTGCTTGAACAGGATGAGAATTGGTGTGAGTGGTAAAAATAAAGGGCAGCATATTTGAAAGAAGGAAATAAGTATTTGAGAAATACACAATACCAAGAAATACACCTAATTTGACAGTGCAGCAGATACCGTCATAGGAATATTTTAAAATAAGGTTTGAACCATTTCTCTAAAAAAAACTGTCTTGGGAATGTATTCAGCAATGAAGACTAATATCTCCATATAATAGGATAGTAATGCCAAGTTATACTTATTAACGTCGCCATAACAGTCCAATATAAATTGCACCAAAAAAATCCCTTAGGCAACACACCAATGTGATCCTCAGCCCCCCAGCCATCATCAGCCAAGGGACAATTGTGAATCCTATTCTACTAATCAAAAAGAGTCGGTTAACCCTGTGTCTCAACTTATCATCAATATTAGAGTGCATGAGAAGATCACACCCAGTCGAAACTTAAAAAAAGATATTTTATCTAGCAGTTCCAGAGCACTAAAGGGTCATCTTCAAGGAGTAGAAGGAAACTTTACCCAAGGCAACGCACCAATGTGATCCTCATGCCCATGCGTTATAATAACAGCTTCAATTTTGTGGCTCCATCTTTTTATAAATGTCGTATCAGGTATAATCTTTTGGACTCCAAGCTCATCAAAGCTGGAATATATGATACAAATGACACAGTCAGCACATCCAGTTGACAACACTTTCAGCAACATGGTTTGTTAAAATCTATGCAAAAGAAAACTACAGTTTCCAGTGATTTCCATACAGAATTGTATTTCTTGAGGTGTGATTTGATGCCTTTGTATACCCTATAACTAAGTTAATTTCACATATTCAATCCTCTCGTCTAATCATGCATTAAAAATTGTTAAATTCGTAATGATGCAAAAAGCTGTATAATGAAAATAACTTGATGGAGTACCCCTAATAAACGATACTACACTAAGCAGAGATGTTTGCCATGCACTAAACACCAAATGTCAAATCCTCAGGAAACCAAACTATGGCCAAAAACTCACTCAGGAAACATAACACCAGCATCGATTAGTATATAGCGATCGTAATTCCCAACAAGCATACAATTCATCCCAATTTCACCAAGGCCACCAATAGGAACAACGCGAAGTGGTGGACCACTAGACCCTTCATAAAACTGTTCCATCTTGCGCTGAACAGAATCCTCCATACTTTTCCCAACCCCTTCCATTCTTCCTGATCTTTTGCGGGGCGCTTTCGACCCATGAGTACCTAGAATGACACAACAAAACACAACAACTAAAAAAAGTTAAAATCTCAAATAGCATAAAATAAAAAATCACTCGCTTTAAACCCTGAAAGCCCGAAAGACCCCAACTTTACGAACCCCATCAGACCAAAACAAGCTTTCTAACAGAAGCCAGTAAACTATCTTTCAACTGAAAAAAAAAATCCATCTCACTTCACACACTAAACGAACATTAAAACAAGAAAAACTTCACTAATTGTAAACTATGCAATAAACATTTATACAATTGTAATAATAACAATAAACATTACACACCTATAGTTGAAGGAGAGGTAACAGAGCAAGAAATGTAAGACATTTGAGTAGGAGGACGGTGCAAAAGACTGTAAGGACAAAGAGAGATAGCACTAAAAGCAGCCATTTTTTGAAAGTGTAATGAAATGGATAAACCTCCCAAAAACCCTGACTGCATGTGTCTCTTATTTTCCTTTGTGTACACTCTCTAAAAACTCCAGCAACAGCTTAAAGGTGACAAATTACTTGAAACCCTAGAATTTTTTCCATACAAGTAATGATTGTTTTGAGTGTAGAGCGGGAAGCTGAGAGGATGAGTGAACTGTGAAGTGGGAAGGTTTTAGGATTTTTGTTTTGTAAGGTTGAGAGATTAAAATATCTTTCTTATCATTTTACAGACAAACAACGCAAAATGATAAACAGTCGCACGTGACTTCTTAAACATTAAATTTATTAAAAACAATTAATTTTTCAAATAATTTTATGCTTTATTTTTTCAAAAAACGTTTTTATTTCAACAGAATAAAAAAAACTGAAATTAATTAAAAAAAAATAGAATTATTTAATATTTATAAAAAAAGTAAAAAGTATATTGAATTTAAATTTAATATTTCATGCATTTGTAATATACTCAATAGCATAGTCAAATTCTTTTGTGTAAAAAGTTTATCAATAAAATAATACTTTAACGAGAGAGCTAATATTTGGAGATTTAATCTTCACTTTACTTTATATCTGATTATTTTAAAATTAATTAATTGTTTATATTTTGAAACTATGTTTATTATATTCTTTCGAAAATAAAAAATGAGATAAATTAAGTAGAAAGAAATGGAAATAGAAAAACAAAATTTAACATTATTAAGAGTTACAAATTAAAGAATTTATTATATTTAAATTAAATTAAAAAAATACATAAGAAATACTATTAATCTTAGAAAGTACTTCATATAATCTATACACTTATATAATTGAGAGGACTAACGGAACCCTCTCACTAATTCTCATCAAATAAAGAATTCTCATAATCTCCAATTTTGCTAAACTACTTTAGATCTATTTAAATTTTAAAAATTAATATTCACAGATAATTCACATTAGTTCCCACTTTTCATAGAATACTTAATTAAATTAAATCATATCAAAAAATTTAACATCCTATAATGAACTACCTGATTTATCAATATAAATACTATATTATCTTCTCCGTTGTAATGTCTGGCATTTAGGGTTTTGTTTTTACTCATTAAATTTGTCTTTATATTGATTTGTTATGATGGATATTGTTTCTTTAGTTAATCATATATTGAAACGATTTGCTCTATTATTTTAGTTAATCATATACTGAAACGATTTGCTCTAATATTTTTTCAAGTTCTGAGACATTTTATTTACTTCATTCTAATTATTGTAATTTAAATTTATCTTTTCTTATATGTTATCAGGTTGCAACGCTCTTTATAAGAAAAGTGGAAGCTAATTATAGCTTGGATTTAAAGGTATTGTATAATTATCTTTATATTTCTTTACACTTTTGACTCATGGATTTTGATTCTGAAATACCGAACAAAAAAACTAAACCACATTTTTTTTATAATTTTAAATTTAATTAAATCAAATTAACGAGTTTCATTTTATTATTCAATTTTGACGTTGTAACCTCCATGTAAGCGCAAATAAATATTATACGAGATTTGAATATTAGTAAAACTTATAATATAATTGATGGATACCGAATCCTATTCTACTTATAATGGAGCCGAGTCGCAGGAGATCTATTCTCAGACGACACCAAACTCCCGCCCAAAGGGACGAATCCACCGGATCCGCCTTGACTGGAATACATCATTCGACGTCATAAAGACCGAATCCCTGAGGACTCGGACAAAGCACGTCGACCCCGGGATTCGGATAAGATCTCCAAGATCTACGCATATTCGGAGTATCTGTCCTATTTGGATACAAATTCCGACTTAGGAAGATAACCTCCAACTTAGGAAGACGATGCTGTTTAGGAATATTTTCCTAAATAGGACTCATATCTGAATAAGGAAGGACACTCCTAATCAGGGTCAAACCCTACTAAATAGGAATCACTTTCCTACTACAACTCTGTAAGGTATACATTCGACTACTATAAAAGGAGCTTGAGGTATGCCTAAACAGATAACTTATAAAAAATACAATTATTCTCCCTTAAGCCTAAACTGACTTAAGCATCGGAGAGCTAATCGGACAAACCGTCCGATTGGCCATCTACACTGTTTTGCAGGATTAATGCCGCCGAGATGCCGGAATCCATCAATTGGCGCCGTCTGTGGGAAAAGCTTAAAAACTTCGAATCGAAGGAGCTTTTCTGTGAACCAAATAAAATTTCATTGAAGGATGGCATCTGACGGGATTAATTTGAAGAACAAACACATTAATATAAGAGATCTGCAAAATCGAAAGAGTGGAAAATATCAAGTATCATTATTGATTAATTATAATCGGGTGAAAAAGAAGAGAAAGAACTGGTCATGTATTATTATTGGCCGAAAATTCAAAAAAAGAAGAAAGGAGCATGTGATCAAGGAAAAAGAAAGCAATTACCGAATTGTGGCTAAGGAAGCGTGTACGGGAGACCAAAATAGAAGCAGGTCACATTATTTATTTGGTGGTCAAAGGGAAGCATATATGCAAGCAGGTCATATTATTTCATGGCGGGAAAAGAACAAATAAAAGGCAGGTCTTGAGGAAAAGATATAGGCAAGGAAGCACAATGAAATAAGCAGATCACAGCATTCTATGGTTGGCCAAAGTTCAAAGGGAAAATAGGCTATTAAGGACTTTATTCATAAATTGAGGAACTTGAATGAGGAGCTTCTACCATCACAAAAATTATATTCGGAATTAATGAATCGGCGATATTATCTTATTATCAACGGGAGCTAAATCACGATAAGTTCTCAAACTCATTAAATATTTTATTACATGTGAAATTAATTGATCGTGTTATGATTTCAGCATGTTACCCCTCTCGCATGATTTCATCTAAATTGATCGATTAATCATGTATATAATTTGCAATTATTTTTACATTAATCGAAATTACAATATAAGATCTATCGAAATATATATTTTGTCTTAGTATAATATTTGAGATCTTTACTTATTAGAAAAGATTTATACATGAATAAATTTACAATGCTTTAACTAAGCACATATGTATGACTATATGAGATCTTTTCTTTTTAGGAAATATATATACATGAATAACTTGAATATATTTTAGCATATGAGTATAAATATCTATATATATATATATATATATATATATGAGATCTTTGCTAATTAGGAAATCATATGAAAAGAATATATTGCATGACTACAAAAGACTAATTAGTTAAGAAGGAAATAATCAAATGTAGCATATGTAATCATTAGTTTCCTTTATCAAGTAATAGATTTACTACTTGAATATACAATATCTTCATGAAAAAGAAAACCGTTTAATAAAAAATTATAATGTAAGGATGGAGTATATCCTACATAATTTATATAAGATCGCTTGCTATTTTGAACACAACTCTATATGATAAATTTATATTATATCGTGAAGTCCATTATTGGACCAGTCAAAATTTATAAAATACAGACATAGAAGATGAAGAAAATAAAAGAAGAAATGCTGGAAAATATACTGAAAGAAGAGACGAGATGTCCCAAATACCAGAAAACTAGGCGAACAATGCCCAACAAAAAATAAAGAACGAAATGGATCGAGAGGCAAAAAGTGAAGCGGCCCAAGAGGCAAAGAGAGAGATGGTTCGAAAGACAAACCGAAGGCGAAACAAACATATTGATGAAGAGAAAGTTTTGATTAGGAGCAAAAACGGTCCAAATACCGAAGGTCAAGATGTCCTAAAAAGCTGAAGGAAGAAATCGCCGTAAAGGCGAAAATAAAACTTGAAGAAACGATCTAAAGACCAAAGGACAAGATGTCTCAGGAAGTTAAAGGAAAAGAATAAATCAACAAAATAAAGGGAATACTACCCGAAAATAATGAAGAAGAGCATAACACCCCTAAAAACAACGAGAAATAAGAAAGATGGAAGGAATGAAGAAAACAAAAATAATGTCAAAACGGAGAAGATAAAAAAGATACCACCCGAAAAGGTGAAAACCAAAATGAAGTCATGAGAAGACCAAATTTAAGAAGAGAATAAAGGAAAAATACTCCAACAAAAAAGACAAAGGCGAATCCTATGAATCTCCATATTGAAGTAAAAACACACACGTAGCGGAAGAAGTTATGGAAAAAAATATGAACAAAGGATCACTTTACCCCCCGAACTTGGCGCAAAGTATCAAAAACGTCCAAATTAGCGAAACCGGATCACTTTTACCCCGAACTTGGCAAAACCGTTTCAAAAACACCCCTATGCTGATGTGGCACCCTAATTGGAGAGTGAGATTCTAAATACTCATTAATTCTAATTAAATACTCATTAATCATACTAAAATACTAATCTTAATTAATTCAGGGGCTTTTATGAACTTTTTTCAAAAAAAATTGAATTTTTTTTTACAATTTCCGGCGAGGAGGAGATCCTCCTCGCCGGAACCTGCTGCTCGTCTCAGACGAGCATGTCGGTGCTCGTCTCAGACGAGCAGAACCTTGCTCGTCTGAGACGAGCAAGGATGTGCTCGTCTGAGACGAGCAAGGTGGTGCTCGTCTGAGACGAGCAAGGATCTGCTCGTCTCAGACGAGCAGGTTCGTGCTCGTCTGAGACGAGCAGGTCTCTGCTCGTCTCAGACGAGCAGGTTCTTGCTCGTCTCAGACGAGCAAGGTGCTTGCTCGTCTCAGACGAGCAAGAACGGAGGAGCTGCTGCCGGCAGCTCCTCTGAGACCCATGGGTCAATTTTTTGACCCATGGGTCTGATTTAATGTTTAAATTTTTTTAATTTTTTTATTAAAAAATATAATTTTTGGGGATTAATTTGGAATATAAGTAAAAGTTGGAGGATTAATTTGTAATTTTAAGTTTGAAATTAAAAGGATGAAATTGTTATTTTTTTAAATTATTAGGTATTAATTTAAAATGTTTAAAAAAAATTAGGACTATTTTAAACTTTTTTCAATCAAAAACCACCTTAGAAAACCAAAACCCCTATTAAAACCGGAGAGTGAGGTACACTCTCTAGGGTGAGAGTGGGGAGGGGGGTTTTTGTACTAAATTTGATAAGTTCAGGGTAAAAGTGATCCCGTTTTGCTAATTTGGACGTTTTTGATACTTTGTGCCAAGTTCAGGGGGTAAAGTGATCCTTTGTTCAAAAAAATATAGTCAAGACACTAAAGAACATCAAAACTGAAGAACTCGACTTGGACGACGTGAAACTGAAGTGCTCACCCCTATCAACGCAATAAAAGGAAGAACGAAAAACGGCCCAAGAGGCGAAAAACGAAGACATGCTCTAAAAACGGGCATAAATACCCTTTGAGATCGGTGTATTTGTGGGGGAGCTTGAAGGAAAAGATACAAATTCCACGAAGAATGCGATCAAGAAAAGAAAAAAAGACAAACAATTAGCGGAATCAAATAACTCAGATCTAATGATTACAAAAACAAGAAAAAATCCAGAAAAAAGAAATAAAGCGAGAGATGGTGGCAACAGAACTCCTACAAGGAGTAAAAAAATATAGAAAACATAACAAAAATCGGTGGCAAGAAAAGAAAAAATAAATATAAAGGCCGAAAGAAGAGAAGAAATAAGAAATCAAATGAATTTTACCCAGAACAATAATGAAGATGGAGAAAGAAATCAATAAAGAGAACACCACTTGAGATCATGAAGAACCAAGCGATGTAAAAATGAAGGAAAAGACCTCGGGCAAAACGAATGAATAAACAAAGAAGGCTCCGCCAAAGAAGAATAAGCCAAAGCTTAAACAAGAAGAGACTCGCCTTAAAAAGGCTCGGTCAAAAAGAATAAACAAAGAAGGCTCCGCCAAAGAAGAATAAGCCAAAGCTTAAACAAGAAGAGACTCGCCTTAATAAGGCTCGGTCAAAAAGAATAAACAAAGAAGGCTCCGCCAAAGAAGAATAAGCCAAAGCTTAAACAAGAAGAGACTCGCCTTAATAAGGTTCGGTCAAAAAGAGCCAAGAAAACAACAAAAAAGAAAATAAAATTTGACAAAGATGAATCATCCAAAAAGACTCATCCAAAGGAAAACCCTAAGAGGAACAAAAAAGATAGATTCGTCTGAACCTTGAAGAAAACCCCAAGAGGGAAAGAAGGATGAATAAGATAGAAGTCAAAAGGCCCATCATCAAGTATAGACTTTTGGTCATACCCGATGGTGTCAATCGCCCGTCGTCAAGTATAGATCTTTTGTCATACCCGACGGTGCCAATCGCCCATTGTCAAGTATAGACGTTTGTCATACCCATTGGTGCGAACTATCTTTAATTCATACAACGCAGCAAAGCAGACAGGAATCAGAATAAATAAAGGCGAAACGCCGAAAAACCAGAGTATAGATTTACTCTAAAATAAAGGCGAAACGCCAAAAAAACCAGAGTATAGATTTACTCTAAAATAAAGGCGAAACGCCGAAAAACCAGAGTATAGATTTACTCTAAAAAAAGCAAAACGCCAAAAACAGAGTTTAGATTAACTCTAAAAGCGAAATATCAAAGATCAAAATCAACTCGAAGCAAAATAAAGCGAAAGGCGAATCAACTAAATAAAGCAAAATAAAGCGAAAGACAAAAATGCCAAGAAATAGAGGAATGCGAAAGAAAGAAAAACGCCGAAAAATAAGAGAAATGCGAAAGAAAGGAAAAATGCCAACAGAAGAAATGCGAAAGATCTCAAAACAGAAGACCGAGTCTAAAATGATTCGGGTAAAAATAAGGCCAACTGCCAAAATAAGGAGACTCATTCAAATCAAAAGAAATAAGGCTACATGCCCAAATCAACGAATCACAAACAACTCGCCCAAATCAGAGGAACAAATCTTAGTATGGAAGGCAGTCCACCGGAAAAGAATTAAAATCAAGGAAAATCGACGAAATAGATTGAATGACCTTATCTCAAAACGGGCATAAATACCCTATGAGATCAGTGTATTTGTGGAGGAGCTTGAAGGACTCATATCTGTCCAATGAAGAAAACAAAAGGAACAAAATGAAAAAGAATTGCAAGTAAGAAGAGTCAACTCGAAGAAACAATTACTCATTAAAAGAGTAAATATCAGCTGGAATAAAAGACTTCGAGTAATGAAGATAAAGACAAAGAACACAGAAATGTTGAAATCCGAAAACCAAGAAAAGAAGAATGAACATCAAGAATCGGCGAGAAGGATCTCAACAAAGAGGAAAAGGGTAAACAAATAAAATTCAAAAGGCCGATGGATCGAATCACAAATTGATTGGAAATTAGAAGACAATTGAAGGAATTTAAAGAACATAAAAACAATCAAAACATGAACAAAGGAATACCTGGAGATAAGGCATCAAAATAAATCAACTAGATTCGCCAAGAGTCTCGCCAAAAGAAGAAATCAAACACGAGAATTAAAGATTGAAGATGAGGCAAAGCTACTTTCGAACAACCAAAAGTAAAAGATGAAAAATGAAACAAATACAACAGTTTAAAGACAAAGGAAGATAGAACGAATGGACACATGTCCTACCTTCAAAAAATAACGAATAGATGAGCGACACATGGCGAAAAAGGAGAAAAACTGGAATCTTGCTCGAGAAGCAAAAAGGAACGCCGAAATACAAAACGACTCGCCTCAAATAAGAGCTGAAATACTCCAAGGCATAAAATACCATGACTTCAGCTCACTTGCGGGGGGCTAATGATGGATACCGAATCCTATTCTACTTATAATGGAGCCGAGTCGCAGGAGATCTATTCTCAGACGACACCAAACTCCCGCCCAAAGGGACGAATCCACCGGATCCGCCTTGACTGGAATACATCATTCGACGTCATAAAGACCGAATCCCTGAGGACTCGGACAAAGCACGTCGACCCCGGGATTCGGATAAGATCTCCAAGATCTACGCATATTCGGAGTATCTGTCCTATTTGGATACAAATTCCGACTTAGGAAGATAACCTCCAACTTAGGAAGACGATGCTGTTTAGGAATATTTTCCTAAATAGGACTCATATCTGAATAAGGAAGGACACTCCTAATCAGGGTCAAACCCTACTAAATAGGAATCACTTTCCTACTACAACTCTGTAAGGTATACATTCGACTACTATAAAAGGAGCTTGAGGTATGCCTAAACAGATAACTTATAAAAAATACAATTATTCTCCCTTAAGCCTAAACTGACTTAAGCATCGGAGAGCTAATCGGACAAACCGTCCGATTGGCCATCTACACTGTTTTGCAGGATTAATGCCGCCGAGATGCCGGAATCCATCAATAATTGAATGGACCTATTCGCAAGAAAGTTTAACTATTTGGAACTTTTATAATTTTTCACCTAAATAAAACATTAATTTTTTTAAAATAATCATTGATAAATAACATTGATATATATCATGTATGGATTTGGTAATTTATGTATGGTAGACTCTATCCAAAAGAGTACTTTTATAAGTTTCAAATGTAGATAAACTATTTATTTAATTTTATAAATTTATTATTAATAGATATATTGATATAAATTATCAATTTATCTAAGTAAATAATTAATAATTAATAAGAGTGTAATTTCAATAGGATTACAATTTAAGTACGAGTTAGTTGAATAAGAAGAGTTTGATAAAATGTGTAGTTATTCAAACTATAAAATTAAACAGTTTTACAATCTTTGTTTTTTTTTTATAATTTTGTTCTAATTTTTATTTTTATCCCGTAAATATACGATCATATATAAAAACTACTTATTCTAAATATAGGATAATTCATACAAAATGATTATTATCATAATGTCATAATCACTTAAAATATATTAAGTATATATGTTTGTATTTAAATCGAATTTTATATTGCAACAAAATATAAATTATATAAAGAACTAGAATCCTAATTTTCATTTTTTTTAAAGCAAAACAGTATAATGGCTTCGTAATAGAAAGTAGTCTTATAAAGGAGAAACAAATATATAATTGCCTATATAAATTATCGAGTGGACTTTTTATAATAAAAGAGGAATATAAATTTTAATACGAATTGTAAAAACAAAACAAATCTCACGAGCACATATGATGGATAATGCAAAGTATTAAAAGTTGTAGTACCAGATTTATAATTCATTACAAGAAGTAATTGTAGGTAAATTTTTTAGAAAATATAAAAAATTATTGGAGAGAGAAAAAAAATCAAAATTTGACACAAAAATATACATTATATTATGGGTTAATCTCAATAAAATACCAAACGTTTGCGAATTTTGTCAGTTATAACCAAACCTTTCAAAATTGTCTAGTTTAGCCATTTTTGGGATATTTAGAACCTCTTCTAGCCATTCGCGAAAAAAGTCAAAAAAATTGTCATTCGTTAATGAGTTAAACTAGCTGATTTTGATTGATTATGCTAAAAAATATTTCAAATATTCCATATCAATAAAAATCGGCTAGTTTGGCCCATTCACGAATGATAAAAATTTCGATTTTTTCGCAAATGGTTAAAAAGGGTTCTAAATATCCCAAAATTGGCTAAACTAGAAAAATTTTGAAAGGTGGTTATAACTGACAAAATTCTCAAACGTTTGGTATTTTATTGGAATTAACCCTTATATTAATTATTATTTTTTTGATATTTTTTTAATAAAATTATCATTTAATTTGATTTCGCGCAAATGCGCGGAGTTACGACTAGTAAATAATAATCGTTAGTTAGCGTTTGATATAATTTTCACAACTATGCACAACATTAAAAATTAAAAAAACAACTAATATACAAAAAATCAAAGCAACACATATGTTTTGAGTTAAGATGTAATCCTCTCAAGAAAAAAAAAGTTAAGATTGTAAACAGTAACTAACTTAAAGCACTGGACACAACATCAAATCATCACAAGTCTTGCTGCAGATGAAGATGAAGCATCATGTTTGAGAAATAAAACAGGGACCTAACGGACATTACAATTATTTTAATGTTACAACAGCAATGGAAAACTTCCATTGTGAAATTCAGCCACTAGATTTCAGTGGCATGTGTATGAATCCAGGGTAGTCCAGATTGAAGGCACTGTTTTGTATCTGATATTGGAACTATAGGTCCGAGAAAGATGCGCCACAAGTCGAGTTTTATGGTTACCAGCATTGCTGCACCCAGAGCATCTACAGCCACTCTCGGCAAGTCCCACGAGTCGCTAGGTTTCTCGTCGATCCTGTGTTCATAATTGAAGAGCGCACACTGTCAGTATACCTTGTGATATAAGAAAGCACAGCCTATTTCCTTCCGGATCTTATATATAAACTATATTGCACGGAAACTTTTTAACTCCAACGTTTCAAGGTTTCGTATCCATTTCCAGAAACATTTTAGAAACTACGAAACACTATATTTATAACCTATTCTTGTAAAAAAAAAACATTATTTTCACCATTTCATTTCAGTTTCCGTGCTACATAGTATATGTAATTACTCCTATCATTTTGGTTTTCTTTCGACTCAAAGGTACTTCTATTTTCAACATATCCTTTTTTAAACCAATGAACTGTACAAATGCAAAATTAAGATAACTCGCACATTCTTTCGTATGCTGAAATAAATAGAGCTCAGAATATCACTCCACAATGTCCACATGTTGCAGATAGTGTGTGTCACCAACTTCCAACCATATAGTACAGTTCATAAGGTATTAAAGTGCCTAATGCAATCAAAAGCTAAAGCACAAGTACTCCAACAAGAAAAATGATTGGTCGATTTACTTCTTACCTCAAAAACATCGGGAAGCTCACAACGAAGTAGATGGCATAAAACAAGGACCCAACTTTGTACATGGAAGATCGGTCAACAAACTCATAATAAGGGAACTGCATAAATTCAAAACATAACTCGTTATCAGTGCCTTTAATTCACACATAAATGCAAAATAGTTACGTTAAGATATTTTCATCACAAGTCATTCTACAGAAAACAAGATGATAATAATAATGAACCGATGCGACCACGAAACACTTTGCCTAGCCTAGCCGCATAGACATGCGAGATGACTCTCTCTAATAAAGATTGGAAATCTCCTCCTTACCAAAAATCAAATATTAAATAAGGGGATCGTAATCGCTATAAGCTCATATCTTAGACCATAAACTCTCAAAAAAATATTTAAAAAGGCATTTTTGCTAAAAGGAAAATCCTGGATTTTGGATAAAATAAAACAGAATGGTACATACATTAGATATGGCTAATGTCTCCAGGTAGGCTATAAAATATGCAAGAGCCAAGATCCATGCTGCCTCAAAAGCCCATTGAAGGTTTACTGGCATGTCAGCGGTAGCATACCGCAGCCTGCGAAGTGTCATATTTGAGGTGACATGGTAAAACAGGAAGCACACATGAGTCAGAAGGAAAGTTGTGTGAGGTACCTGCACAAAGTAATAGAGCAATGTGAAAATGGACAGATGTATGTAGGTTAACAAGAGTGTTTCTTGCTTTGGAACTTACATCATTCATTTTCCATGATGGAAATGTATAAGAAGCTCCCAAAACTGTAAAGAAGTAATGCGTCCAAAAGTAATTACCAACATAGCTGAAAATGATTATCCAAAGGCTAGCCTGCCACAACATGAAGTTTACAATTAAGGTCAATGACCTTTCTCTAGAAATAAACTCTTAAAAGTTAATATGTATTGAACTACAATAATGATCAACGATAAAAAGAAAATTAGGAATCCAAAACCTAATAATAAATGTTTCTCTTCAATCATGGTCATCTTAAGGATTTCACACCAATTGTAAATTAATAAGAAAAAAGAAAGCAAGACGGTGTGAAGGACACTATAACATGTCATATAAATTGAAAGTCGGCATTTTCCTAGTAAAGGATTCATAATTGTATCACCTAAACAAATTGATACGTGCTATTAACTCGCATGTCTGGCCGATTCAAATGCATTTTTAGCTTTAAGGTCGCAAATAACTGAATAGTTCTACTACAGCACAATGGGAAATACAAATAGATTCATACTACTGTACACTGAAGCTCAATAAACTTTCCTACAGAAATTGAAGAAACAGTGAGCAACTTTCCAACATGTAAAAACTTCTTCAAAAGATACATACAATATAATTAAGGACTTGCACATATATTAAAAGTTGATAGAACATGTTTACTATATTATTAGCCAAAAAGAAGATTAGCAAAAGATTAAGAAATTCAGCAGAGGTATGCATATCTGATCAAATATTTGATAAACGAAGCACATGAACAAAATGATGCATGATCAAAAAAATCAAGACCCGTAGCTACATTATCTCTCAAGGAAAATCATAAGTAAAATCTAATGCACTAAGAGTACTTGCCTTGACCCAATACCGGTCCTTAAAACTCAAGTTCCTGTCAGCCTGCCAAAAAATTTGTAAACAAAAGCAAATTAAACTTTACGGAGAAAGACTAAAGAATTCCTTTTTACGATAACTATCTACGAAAAAAATGGATAGGTACGAGAAGAACTTACCTTTCCGACAAATAAAACCGGAATTAAGAAAGAAGGAACAGCTGATATCATAGCTAGAAGAAAATACTCCAACTCCGTAAAGCTCTGGCAGTAACAACAATCACACCTTTAGACTAAAACTGAACAGCAACACAGTTAAGAATATCCAAATTTATATAACTGAACATAACTACCATAAATTCAGCTTTATTTTAGACTAAGCAACTGGACCAGTAATGCCACATTGATCTAACTCCATTTTACAAAACAGATTCATTAACATGCAGGAGTGAACGGCCTTATATTTACCAAAAGACATGAAATTCAAAGGCTAAAGCAAAATTTTCTCGGGAAGCAAACAGAAAGTTAGTTACCTCATAGAGTTTGTAAGGGACAACAATGCCCAGACAGAGAGTAAGCCAAAACGGAGTGTAGCAGAGAAAGAAAAGCTCGCCCCATCTCTTGCTCGGGTTCGGAGCCAACCATAAACTCGGTGTACACGAATCCGATTCAGACCCTGTAGTATCATTTCACACCCAATTAACAATAAAACAAGCCAATCCAAAACAAAACAATAAACCAAGTAGAAATTAAAAGTACCGACCGCCCATTTGTATGAAATTGTTAGCCGATATATATGAAATCTGGGGAGTGCGTTGAGCCAGAAAAGTTTAAGTCTTTGATGGTCAAGTAGCTCCGCACTTGCGATGGAGTCTACACTATAATACTGCACTGCCAGCTTTTGGTTTTGTCCGCATTGTAATTTGGATCAAAGCTATATTCTTTAAGCCCTCGAATTATGATTGCCGAGCCGAACCGAACCAAACCAAATTAATTAAACTAATCGAAAACCGAGTTAAATAAAAATTATGATTTGTTTTGGTTGGTTAATTCGGTTTTGTCTAAATACTACATATAAGGGGTGTAAACAAGTTGGGTTACTCGCCAGTTACTCGAAATCGACTCGAAAAATTCAAGTTGAGCTCGGCTTGAGCTACTCGAGTTTCATCTCGAGCCGAGTTCGAGTATTAGTTAAGGAGGTTCGTGAAACTCGCGAGCCTAAACGAGTCACAAACACATAAAAATAATAATTTTATTTTATTATATTATTTTTTTATATCATTAAATTTTAATGTACATCATTTTAATTCGCAAAATACAATATTTTATAGCAAAAAAAATGAATCAAATATTATAAATCTTAATAATTAATAATATATAGTGTGGCCTAAATCGGGTTCGGCTCGTTCTGTTTTCACCTCTAACTACACACCCCTACATGTGGTTTAGTTGGCCCATTTTTAATTTAGGAGTGTTTGTTCAGTTTAAAATAAACCGAACCGAATAATTTTTTTTTTAAAAAAAAATACTATGAAAACAATAATCTGATCTAATTGATACTTTAGTTTTTTAAATTGGTTTAAATTTTGATTAAATTTTTTATATTTAAACCGAACCGAACTAAATTATCAATTTTTTCATATTGTCGCAGATCAAATTTATCAGCTCGGTTTATTTATTCAGCTTAGTTCGGTTCTTCCATATGATTAATTGTGATGACATAATAAAGATGACAAAGATTTAAAAGATGAAGAAACGTAATTATGAAATTCATATTGAAAAGACAAAAACTAAAGAGTTTATTAGTGTAATAGTGTTGTTGGTAGAGATAGTGGTATATAGGTATGTCTGTTTTTATAGGTAACTTTTCATTCAAATCCTAATTTCCATTTTAGTCTTACACTATAAAGCTTTACTGCTAGTACTATAATTTTAGTTATAGTACTAATTCTCTCCCAGTTTCGTCTCTTAGCTGCTGTTTTTGCTTTATTTTCAGAATAATCTTCTGCTTTATTCATATATCTATATCTTTTATTAGAAAGAGAAAAATATTTTTCAAAAATATTTTAACTATTTGATCCGTTTATTTCGCAAGCAATTGTATACAAAAAATTAAAGAATTTAATTAATAATAATTTGATACAGTTTAATATTACACCTTTTTTATATGATAAATTTGTTCACATATGTGAATAATTTTTTTTATGATAGTAGATGAATTTTATAAAATTAGAATGTAAGTATTTTTTTCTTTAATTATGGTCTAATTTACCACAAAAATAAGATAAGAGGCTACAAAATATTTTATTTTTATCAGTTAGATCATTCATCATTTTTATTTATTATCTGGATATAACCATGGCTCTTGCCCACAAAAAGGGTTGAACGGGAGCTTTCATGGTGGAGGAGGAATCTTGCACAAAATTTTTGTCTGTTTGAATTTATAAAATGAAAAACATAAATCAAAGTTTTTAAAATTAAAAACATCAATTTATAAAATTAAAAACATAAATCAAAGTTTTTAAAATGGTTAACCATTTAACCGGTTAACCAGTTTGAATTGTTTGAATTTCTGGTTTTGTGGTTCTTAACCTTTTAACCATAAATAGGCGAACTTTTTAAAAATTAAAGTCTATAAAATCAAATTTTATATGTAGGTAATATGAAAGAGACAACACAAGAGTATTAAATAGAAGAAAAAAAAATTAATATAAAAAATCAATTTATAAAAAAAATGTAAATTACTTATAAGCCGATTAATCGATTAACCGTAGTTTTTAAAACTTAAATTCTAAAATTAAAACATTATATAAAATAAATGTTTAAAATAGTAAACCTAAACTCTTGAAAACATATTTTTCGGTATGATTTTTTAAATTTCAGTTTGATTAATCGGTTTGATCGTTTTTTCTACCCCCCCCGCTAGAATAATGAAATGAAGCTCTTCATAGTTTTTACGGAAAAAGACAAAATAAATTTCCATAAAAAGCTAAAAGTATAAATAATTTAAAAATTAATTGCATCTTCTATTAAGATATTAATTTTTTTTGATAATTAGAAAAGAGAAAACGCTAATGGAAAAATTTGAACTCACGACCCAACAGTTTGTTGTCCAGCTCTTATACCATAAATACCTTGTTGGTAGATAGTAAAATTGTACTAGTATATTATTAAAATATTAAATTGTTTTTTTTTTGAAAGAATAAAATATTAAAATTTTAAATACTGGAAATTACCGAAGGTTCAACAGCTCATACAACATCCACAGCCACAACGAAATGCAGGAGACAAAAATGAACACTGATCATGGGATGGTTCCTATTTCCCTTAGCATGGGACCATCAATGGACAGTGGCATTCAATGAAAATCAAATCAAACTAAAATAATTTAATAAACAAATCAATGGACAGTGGCATTCAAGAAACTACTTATTCTACACCCTATTGAAAAAATAATTTAATAAATTAATTAATTATAAACATACTTCCATTTCTATTTTTATTTCTTATACATACAGCCAGACAAAATTTCAGAATATACATGTTCCATTCTCTTCTATTCCCATTGGCATTGATGTCATACCAAATTGTCGTTTCATACCTCAAAACATATCGAAGGCGCCCTAAGTTCCATTGGCTGGTGTATGAATCCAGGGCAGTCCGGCAGGTTGAGAGCATTGTTTTGTATCTGGCATTGGAACGACAGGTCCGAGGAAGATGCGCCATAAATCGAGTAGTATGGTTACCAGCATTGCTGCACCTAGAGCATCTACAGTTACTCTTGGTAAGTCCCATAAATCGCCAGGTTTCTCGTCGATCCTGTGAAACCGAACAGAGAGTCAGTATATACCTTTCATATACAGAAGCACAATCCACGAGTCACGTATATGCATATATGTACTTCTACCATTTTGGTTTTCTTTTTAACTTTTCCGATTTAATGAACTAAACCAAAAAAGACACCATATAAAATTAATGACAGCAAAATTAAAATGAGCTGCAAAATTTCTTCTGAGCTGAAATATGCAGAGCTCAGAATATGAATCCACAATTTCCATATGCCTAATGCATTCACAAGCAAAACAACTGGTCTAACATTAAGTATCAATTGTTGATTTGTTTACTTCTTACCTCAGAAACATTGGGAAGCTTACCATGAAGTACATGGCATAAAATAAGGATCCGACTTTATACATTGAAGATCGGTCAACAAACTCATAATAAGGGAACTGCACGGGTTCAAAACATAATCTGTTATTACTGACTAAAAATTCACAGATAAATGGAAAAATATTAAAAAGAAGAAAATAATATGAATTAAACTGACGCCAAAAGTTTTGCATAGCATAGATGTCACTCTAAGCTCATGCAAACCTAAATTTCAAAAGGAAATGACGAATCATAGAATTACATGAAACAGATCTCATTTTGCATTGGCTAATTTATTTATAAGCCGGCACTTGAAATGTTTTATAATTAGATAAAAAGTTCTTGATTAACAATGTACAGAAAGACCAATTTACCACATACACTAGAGATGGCTAAAGTCTCCAGGTACGCTATGAAATATGCAAGAGCCAAGATCCATGCTGACTCGATAGCCCACTGAAGTTTTTCGGGCAAGTCAGCAATAGCATGCCGTAGTCTGCGAAGTGTCATATTTGAGGCGACATGGTAAAACAGGAAGCATACATGACTTAAAAGGAAAGTTGTGTGTGGTACCTGCACAGAATAATAGAACAACGTGAAAAAGGACGGACATACATAGATTAATAGTGTTTCTTGCTTTGTAACTTACATCATTCATCTTCCACGATGGAAATGTATAAGAAGCTCCCAAAACTGTAAAGAAGTAATGCGTCCAAAAGTAATTACCGACGTAGCTGAAAATGATTATCCAAAGGCTAGCCTGCCGCAACATGAAGTTCACAATTAAGGTCAATGACATTTCTCTGAACTCGTAAAATTATAAATGTACAGAACTGCTATAATAGTCTACAATAAAAAAGAAAATTAGAAATCTACAGTATAAAAATGAACTTTTTCAAATGTGTTCATCAAAGGATTTTGCACCATTGTGAATTAAAAAGCAGATTAAATATTCACAAGAAGAAAGCAAGACATAGTAAATGATACTGTCACAGGTCATGTAAATAGAAGCAGCATTTGTCCTGACAAAAAACTAATAGAATTGTATCACCTAAACAAATAATTCTGAAGCCATATTTATACGTGCCATAAACTTGCATATTCGACCAATCTAAATGAATTTTCACCTTCAGGTCACGGAGGATTGAGTAGTTCTACTACAGCAGAATGGGAGATGGATATTGCTACAAACTAGTGTGCACTGAAACTCAATAAACTTCATATAATAATTGAAAAAACAGTGAGAAAATTACCAACTGGTACAAGCTTCCTTATCAAAAGAAAATGATGTATTCAAGACCTAACAATGGAGTTTTCTCTTCAATTATGTTTATCATAGGATTTTGCAGCATTGTAATTTAAGAAGCAAATTTACTATAATAACAAAGAGGAAGCAAGACAGTGTAAATGATACTATTACAGGTCATTATAAACTCAAGTCAGTAAAAAACCATATATTTGTGTCATCTAAAATTAAATCATTCTCAAGCCAGTTTCGACATGTGCTTTAATTTGTATCTAAAGTCAATCAAAATGCGCCTTCGACTTTAGGGGTACAGAGAATTGAGTAGTTTTACTACAGTTAAATTGAGTAGTTTTGCTACAGTTAAATGCGGAATGGAAGTTGATTCACACTATTGAAGCTCAATAAATCTTCATACAGTAATTGAAAAAACAATGATAGCAAACTAGCAAGTGCTTCAAGCTTCCTCAAAAGAGATGGAGATATAAGATACTTAAGAACCTGAACAAAACTTAAGAGATCGACGGACATTTTCATAATGTTATTAGTCAATAAGAAGATTCTCAAAAGATTAGGAATACATGGCTACGTAATCTCTCCATGTTATCATATAAAAAACGCAACATCAAAATCACTTGCCTTTACCCAATAACGGTCCTTAAATTTCAAGTCTCTATCGGCCTGCAGAAGAAGAAAAAAATGATTAAGAGAAGCAAATCAAAATCCTCAAAAAAGAAAAATGACATCTTTAATTGGAATTCGGATTCTTAAACTGTCTAGAAGAAAAAGAAAAATAAAGTTATAAGAGGAAATTACCTTTCCAACAAACAGAACTGGAATTAAGAAAGAGGGAACAGCTGAAATCATAGCTAGAAGCAAATACTCCAACTCCGTAAAACTCTGCAGTGACAAGAATGGCAGCTTTACAATAAAAATTACTTGAACTACAAAAGCAGCCATAAATACAAAGGAGCATAACTGCCATAATCTTAATTTTAAAACAGCAACCTGACATTACTACCACATTGATCCTAGGTAGCACGGACACAGACACGGAGAAACCGTAATATATTAAGGTTTCCTATGAAAAAATGAAGTTTCGTGTTTGAAAAATTGCAGAAGGCTGAATGAAGTGTTCGTGCTATGATCTAACTCCATCTTATAATAGAAACGAACTATTTGTACCAAATATATTCATATATACTACAAAGTACTCAATTTGCAAAAATGAAGAAGCTATGTTTACCAAGAAATATGAAATTTCCAGAGATAGACATAAATTACCTCATAAAGCTTGTAGGGAACAACAATGCCCAAACAGAGAAAAAGCCAGAAAGGAGTATAGTAGAGAAAGAAAAGATCGCCCCATCTCTTGCTCGGGTTTGGAGCCAACCATAAACTCAGTGTACAGGAACCCGATTCACCACCTGTAATGTCATAGCCAATTAGAACACTAACATGTAAATAATACAGAGACAAACAAGATAATAAAGCAAAATTGAATACCTCTCACTCCCATTTTTATGAAATGGGTTTAAAATTTGATGAGATATTTAGGATCTGGATTGATAGAGAGAATGCGCATGAGACTGCAAATTGTCACTCTCTCACTGATATTGCAGCTTAAAAATCGAACCGGACTAAAAAAACCGAATTGAATCGGACCAAAAACCGAAGTACAATTCAGAAGCGGTCATCACAAGTTACCAAACTCGTGCATGAATTACAAGTAGTCACCTTTTGTCATTATCCAGTGGACCCAAATCTTCCATTGGCATTCATAGGCCCTGCATTTTACGCTCATGAATAACCAAAACGTATGTAATTATCTACAGCTTCACTCTTTATATAAATATGTATTCGTGTTAGATGGGACGGGGCGGGTAAGAGATGGGACGGGGAAGAGAGGCGTTGGTGGCATGCAGTGATAGGAACATGGGGACAGGAATGGTAATTTGGGATTTAGAAAGTGGAGACCGTGTAATGAATTTACCAACTTGTGGTTCTCCTTCTCATGGTTTGCTGTGCTTGAACGATCAGTTTCTTGTAGCTTCTCAGGTTAATAAGCATGGATCGGTCGGTGGTGGTGCTATTTTTACTTGGCCATTGATCAAGGTAGCTTCTTTTATCTGGGTTTTTTTTTTGTCCCAGCAGATTTCAAAAATGGTGCTCTTTTTTTGTTTCTTTTCTGTTCTGTAAGTTGTTATTTTTAGAGGTTCGTGGTTTGAGGTTTACCAAAATGAGTCAAACAAACTTTTAGTCAGTAACCAATTCATAAGATCTGAAAACTGAATCTGTTGGTGAAAATTCTGTTCCATTTCATGCTCCAATTTTAGCCTCAATCACCAATTCGAAGCTATCCAATTGAAGCTATCGGCCCGATTGCTTGTACCATGGATGGAGTGTATCTTGCAGGCGGCTCTCCTTCTGGAAATGCTTATATATGGGAGGTCAGTTGCTTTCAATACTTCCTCGTCAGTTTAATCAGAAGGAAACACTAAACATGGTGATGTTCCGTAAAATTGTACAATTAGAAAGACTGTTGTTTTGATATGGTTCATTTTAGCTCATTGATGATTTTACTATTTCAGTTTAGAAAGGCTAAATTCTATCTGATAATCTGAAGAATAAGTTGTAATAAGATTGAGATTGATTGTAGGTTGCAAATGGTAGATTACTCAAGACATGGCGCGCCCATCATTCGTCTATAAAGTGCATGGTATTTTCTAATGACGAGTCTCTTCTTGTTTCTGGCTCAGATGATGGCATGATCTGTGTATGGTCTATGCTTAGGTAAGAATTGAATTTCCCTCGCACCGACTTTTATGTCTTCTAGAGATAATTTCAGATCAAACGGTATAAATGACATATTTCTAATACCACCAATTGCATGCAAGTCTATTAGATACTGAGAATCCCGGAAGCTCGTCTTCATTGCTACACTATTCATTAGAGCATAAGTCGTCCGTAAGTGGTCTGGTAATAATATCAACTAGTTCAAACTCGACGTTTATATCAAGCTCTCTTGATGCCACGTGCAAGGTGAGTCGATATATATACACTTCGCATTCTTGTAAACTATATCTTGAGAACAATGAAAATTTCTTTGTGCAAACAGCGTACTTTTCCCTTTTGTAGGCGTGGAACTTGGTCTCAGGTAGTCTTATACAAACTCAGGAATATCCACTAGCAATTACTGCAATCGACCTTCATCCAGCAGAGCAGTTCCTGTTTGCCGGAAGTATTGATGGAAGAATCTTTGTTAGCATGCTTAACGTTGGACTAGTGGACGATCCCTTAGTTATTGATGAAGCTCAACCGGTTGTGCTAGAAGGACACAAGTAATGCCTAATGTATGATGCATAAAATTTCTTGCGATATGATAAAGCATTTATATATATATATGATGAATAGTAGTCGTCTACAAATTGTGGAAAGAATGAAATGTTCAAATTATTTTTTAACTTTCTGAAATGAATTGAGCATTAGAAATTTGCCTCGTAGGCTTTGGAAATTTTCTGGATAGATATTGCACTTGGCTGAACACAACAACATTATTTGTGAATGCCTTTTTTCCGCTGCAGAGGATCAATAACGGCATTGACCTTCTGTACATTGGGTCTGATATCAGCATCCGAAGATTGTACTATCTGCCTCTGGGATGCTATTACTTGGATGGCTATACGAAGATTTAACTACCGAAAAGGTAACTGCTGGTTTTCATATATGGATGTTCAAAGAAAAACTTAGCTGTCGTTATTGTTTCCGTAAACGCCAGGGTTCTGATTTAGTTATATATAGTTCTACTGCATGACAAGTAAGTTGTTACAAAATTGTGTGTTCATTTTTAAACAGGGGCAGTAACTAATGTTGTAGTGGTTCCGTACTTTTCTCTGCTTCCTTCATCAAATTATCAGAGAGTTCTGAATCAGTTCCGCTTTTCTTCATTGGATAAGTGTCCTCAGCCAGCCAACTCTTCCAACGGAACAACCATTATCCTTCGCCAATGTTCTCCCTTCAAGGATGATCAAAATTCTCTCAGTTTCGGAACCATTTCCATGGACCGGCACATAAATGAGATGGAGGTCTCTTGTTCTGAACCATTTATCTTTACATTCAAAAATTATTTCCCGGCATTCAGATTTATCCTTATGTATGCGTCTGTTGGTATGCAACCAGGAAGGATACACACCTGCAGCCTTGCAAATGAAAGTAGAAACAAACATAGACCACCGGATATGGGCTGCAAGCATGACGAGACATGTCATGGAAATGAACAAGCATTTGCAATCCCGTTTGCTAGATTTAATGCAGATTCGATTACTACGTGATACTGAAGATGATGACGCAAACACTACAAGAAAGAACAAGAGAGTTAAAATTGAAACTCCACTTGAGGAAGAAAAGCCATTGCAGGCTCGGAACTGAAGAAAACTGTTATTTGAAATGATATTTGGAGGCCTTTCGCATCGTATGATATACAACAGTTATCCGAAATTTCTTCATGCCTCTAAATGTTAAAATTCTACATTTATAACATCTAAAAAAATTCACCTGATTTTCCATTTCTGCATTATTATTTTGGTGCTACATACTTGTTGGACACAGATTCACAAAACTTGATTTTATATTTAACAACAGTACATAATGTTCTAGGGGTGGGCAAAAAACCCGGTCAAACTGCAAAACCGAACCGAAACTGTAAAATCAAACCAGAAAATATGGTTAACCGGTTCAAGAGTTTAGGTTTAGGTTTTAATTTTTGATTTTTATGGTTAATGGTTTAGGTTTAGGTTTTGGAATTTTAAAAACCGCGGTTAATCGGTTAACCGGTTTATAAATAACATATATTTTTATAGATTATATATACATACATACATATGTTTTTAATTATTCAAATAAAATATATTTTACATCTACACATATAAAAATTCTAAACAAAAAAAAATATTTAAAAAATATTTTATTTATCAATATATTTTTATTTTAGGAGTATATATATATATAAAAATTATAAAGAACTTTATTTTTCTTAATAAAATATTTATATACCTAATTGAAATAAAAATAAATAAAATTTATATATTAATAATTAAATAGAATAAAAATTAAAGTTTAATTATCAGACTATATTTAAATTTTTATCTATAAATTTTATCTTTTTTATATCTAATTTTTTTAATGGTTTCATGGTTAAAAACCGCAAAACTGAAAAACCGAACCGTTTTAAATGGTTAACCGATTTAATGGTTAACCGTTTAAAATTTTAGATTTAGGTTTTTAATTTTAAAAACCGGACTACTATGGACCGGTTTACATATTACCCTCGTGGACCGGTTAACCGGTCCATGCCCACCCCTAAATGTTCTCATGTCAATTGAGGTAAAATATTAATACAAAGTTATTGAATTAAAAAGAATTTTAAATTTGATTCTCATTAAAAATTAAAATTCATTAAAGCTTTCTAAAAAAATAGCTTAAATTATTGTTAAAGGGTTAATTCCCATACAATATAAACTGCTAGGAGCTACGTGGCATGCAGCCACTGATGATGTCCATTTTCACGGACACAATCGAGTACGGCCATCATTTTTATTTTCTTGCTACTCTGATCTGATGATCTCGCTAGGCCGTCAAATGACGGCCTATGCCGCCGTTACAGCTAGGCCAACCGCATACCGGCAACTCTTCACCACCTCCGGTGCAGCTCAACCGCAGCTAGACCTCGACTACTACAGCGATTGCAATGACAGCAACAGCAGTTATCCAATGGCTGAAACGGAAAGTTCGGTTCCAAGAAGAGGAGTACAGTGGGCGTTTATTGGATATCCACGTGTCAAGAGACGCGTGTACGTCGAGACACTCTCGAAGCTTCTAGAAGTTCCGTACATTTCCATGGCTACTCTTGTTCGTCAAGAGCTTAACCCTGGTACCTCACTCTACAAACAAGTAATAAAACCCTCAGTTTTCAGTTTTTTTTTTTTAGTTTCTGATTTTTGAAGTCTTTGCTTGCTAGGGTTTGTATTGATTTTCAATTGAATTGCTGTATAATGTGGGATTGTTATTAATTAAGGTTTGGTTTGGTTTGGTTTGGTTTGATTATGATTAGATTGCAAATGCTGTGAACAGAGGGCAAATTGTTCCGGAGGATATAATATTTGGTTTGCTTTCAAAGAGATTGGAAGATGGATATTACAGAGGTGAAACTGGTTTTATTCTCGATGGAATTCCTCGTTCCCGATTACAAGCTGTAAGTTCTTTTACAGCCGTTTATTCATTAGGTCAATGCCGTTTTAGCTCAATGATCTGTTTGTTTTCGTGCAAATCTTTGCAGGAGGTTCTTGATGAACTTGTAGAGATTGATTTGTTTGTTTTCGTGCGAATCTATGCAGGAGGTTCTTGATGAACTTGTAGAGATTGATTTGGTTGTGAATGTCAAATGCACTGATGATTTCTTGATACAGCACCAAGAAGGTATATCTATGTTCATTTAAATAGTTAAATAAATGATCAACTATCTAGTAAATCATTATGCAGAATCTCCCATTGTCGTTGCAGAAGCTGCCTGGAAAAGCAAGCTCCAAGCCTATGTTGAACAGGTAAAGTTATAACTGCATTGCTTGTGTTGTGTAGTTATACTAAATCTTGGGGGTTTAACCGAGTCCAGTCAACTCACAGATCATTCAGAGTTGACTCGAAAAATACTGAAACCAACTTGATGTGTTGACTCGAGTTTGAGTTAGCTACTTGAGTCAATTGCCAAATCAAGTTCGAGTCGAATCAACTCACAAATCATTCAGGGTTGACAAAAAAAAAATACCTAAAACTAACTTGATGCATCGAGTCAAGTTTGAGTTAGCTACTTGGGTCAATTGCCAAATCAAGTTCGAGTTTGAGTTACTTGGGTCAATTGCCAAATCAAGTTCGAGTTTGAGTTAGCTACTTGGGTCAATTGCCAAATCAAGTTCGAGTTTGAGTTAGCTACTTGAGTAAATGGCCAAATCAAGTTTGAGCATCAAATACCCGACTCGACAAGCTCGCTAGCCTATTCGAGTATTTGTTAAATTATGTCCATGACAAGTAATTTTCTTATTTTTATACTGAAAACAAAATTTAAAACCATTATACATATAATTGACTCGAACTCAGATTCTCAATTATTCTACTCGAGCTCCTGAAATAAAACTTGATTGAGTTTGAATCTGAGTGATGAGTAGGTTGACAGTGATAACTAATACTTAAGTTTCCATTTTTGTCCTCAGAGCAAGCCACTAGAAGATTATTACAGGAAACAGAAAAAGCTTCTTGATTTTCAAGTAGGCAATGCACCTGGAGAGACATGGCAGAGGCTTTTAGCTGCATTACAGTTGCAACATGTAGATGCTCTTTATTGCTCAAACAAACTCACCGGTGGATCATATACATTGCTTTAACATTCCGTATTCGGACGATAGTACAGTACAGTTATCAAATGTTAATATTTGCTAATAGTAACAAACTCAGATGATAACAGTTTTCTCTTCACTAATATCTATGATTAGAATAAATACAGAATGCTAAGTTTCTAAATAGAATATCCCTTTTGTGGATCTGCTAATTGGTTTACTTACCTCAAATCTTCATACCGTCTGCTGTTGCTTGAACTTGAACTGCATATTGCAAGTTCCATAAAATGTCCTCGAATGACGGGCGGCTCCATGATTCACAAGAAATACATTTACTCGTTATGGACATAATAATTGATAAAGATTCTTGTGTGCTCGTCGCAAGCACCACCGGGTTTATTATTTTTCTATAGCTCTCCTGACTGTTACAAGATGCCTGTAAAAGTGCAATCTTAAAGCATTAGGATGACATCAAACAATAATGAGCTTTGGCAATTGTTCTGCTAATAATAATTCAAAGTTCAGAGCATACCAAATATTCATCCACTAAAAGCCTGTCTCTTCTGGCAGATACTGAGCGACCAAGGAGTGATTCGAGTAGTATGAAGCCAAAACTATAAACATCATCCTCTAATCTTACCATTTGCCTGAAACACAGATACAAATCAATTCATTTTCTACTCATTTATATCTATGGAGTTGCACGGAAATGAAAACTGTTGAAATGGAAAACCGCTGAAACAATTTGTTTGACCTAATATACTATATCAAATTTATCAGTTTTAAAAGTATTTTCAAAAAAATATTGAAACATCAAAATGCACAACTCGTTAAATTTCCATTATCACGACTGCAAATAGGCAAGTTACATCGAACCACATAAAATTTAGGAATTTGTTAAAAGTTAATCTGTCAGTCTGTAATCATTCAAGGTAAATGAAATTTGTTTATGGTGTGTATCAAATTATAACCCTATTTGCAGATAAAAATAAGGAATCCTTACCGTTCTTTAAGGGCTTCTCCACCTTCCTGCAAACAAATAAGACATACACATCACAAACCTATGGAACAAAGGCCTTACAGTAAAACATCTTATCGATAGATAGGAATCCTTACCCGAAAGTTTCCTATTTCGTCCGAGATAATTGACAGACCATAGTCGCTTAGTTTTGCTATCCCGTGTTCATTGAGCAGGATATTATTAGTTTTCAACTGATTGTTGAAGAAACCAGGAATTACTCCAGTATGAAGAAAATGCACAGCTTTTGCAATACTAATTACCACTGTCAACCTCTCTGGCCAATTTAGGACATTGCCTTGGCTGTCATCTACACATAAGACATAGCTATAAGCCGATACCCAGAATGAACAATCATATTCAGACAGAATATTCATGCATGGACGAATGACAAAATGTTCATGCATGATGCATGTGCATGATGACCTAGATCATATTGCAAAAATAGATTATAATTGTATAGTTTTCGAGAAGCATTAGAAACGATGTAAATCAATGAACAAGCGATCACATACTTGAGGTACTCCAGAAGCAATTTCCAAGAAAGTTTGGTATATATATGCATAGAAGATCACCAAGAAGTGTGAGTCTATCCAAAATGCATTATGTTTTTGCAATCATGATATTCACTCGTCTACAAGACCTATAATAAGAAGAATCAAATAAAATTGCTCCAAAAATGTTTCACAATTACCATATAGATGAGCTTGAAGCTTCCCATTTGAAACAAATTCATATACAAGGAACACTTTGTTCACTCTGTAATCATCTTGTCCACCACCATCAATGCAGTGTCCCAGCAGGCAAACCAAGTGCGGGTGACGAAGCCTTGAAAGCAAATCCAATCTGAGCTTAAGATTTCGAGTTGTATATTTCTTTGAAGAAGGTAAACACCTTATAGCAACTTGAGTCCCATCTTGTAATCTTCCTTTGTAAAGCTGAAAAAACAAAGGAAAGCACAAACGATTCAACAGGCGATTAACATCTAGATGCATCACCATTGTTTTCTCACCAAATTTTATTCATGAAAAGATTTAGGATCTTCTCAAGTTTTAGACAGTACCTTTCCATAATAACCTTCACCCAAAACGATAGCATCATCGAAGTTTCTTGTAGCTTCTTTTAGCTCTTCTAACGTGAATGGCCGACAAGCTGGGAGACCTTGAGTTCCCAGCTTTGCAGCTTCAGAAATATACCCTGAAATGCAAATTAGAAAAGTGTCACCACACATGATTCTCAAGACTAACACTCAGAATTTCAGTGTCTGCCTACGATTTCTTGCTAGTAGATGACCTACTTGCATTTGTGAGTATCTCAGAGGAGAATCCTGGCGCTGAAGTTTCTTGCACTGCTTTGTGCAACAAATGCTGCTCAGATATTCCTCGCGACTTTTTACACACTATGAGAAAACCAAAAGCCAGAATCACCACAACAATAAGCGTACCGGCAGCCACACCTACTAATACTCCCACATTTCTGCCTCCTGCTTCTTTATTTTTTACTGCCAGAGGTAAGTTCACACAAGATGATTCCGCACGCTGGCGATGTAAATCAATGGATAAGCAGTTTCCACCAAACTTAACCACTCTATCACCCGAGTCAGTACTCAAACAATAAGGCAGTTTCCCAGTAAAACTATTATTCGAAATATCAACAAACTGAAGTTTGCTGCCACAGCTTAGATGATCTGCAACAGAACCGGTGAACATATTCGATGCCAAATTCAAGTAAGTGATGTTTGGCAGTGAGAAAAGAGCAGCAGGAGGTGTTCCACTTAGTTCATTGAATGAAAGATCAAGGTGTTGAAGATCGCTTAGCTGGCTATACTTACGCGGAATCTCACCTGAAAACGAGTTGTTACCTAGGAATGCCATGACCAATCCTTTAGGGCTTGATGGCAGATTAGAATCTAAATTGTTGTTACTCAAATCCAGTACATGTAATTTAGTTAAGGTATCAAGACTTGGTAACTTCCCAGATATTTCATTGCTAGACAAAACAAGATCAGTAAGAGTAACAACTTTTGAAATTGAAGATGGAAATGAACCTTTCAATTTGTTGTTACTCAATCTTAGAACTGTAAGATTAGACAGCGAATCGAACCAATTAGGAACCGTGTCATTAAAGAAATTGTGATCAAGAACAAGAGTTTGAAGCTTCACCATTGTTGAAATCTTGGGAGGAACAGAACCATAGAGATAATTTGAACTTAAATCCAGGAACTCAAGTGAAGACAATCTATGAATTTTGTCTGGCAGTGGACCCCAAATGCCAAGAGACACAAGACTAAGGACTCTCAAGTTACCTAACCTAGCAAGAGTGACAACAAAAGAATCCATAGAGAAATTTTCTGATAAAGTTTGAGTTGAAATTGCATACCCAACAAAGTTATTATCAACAACATGGGATGGCTTGTCTCCTATAATTCTCAGCTCAGTGACAACATTGTCCTGACAGGTCACATTCACTTGAGTGGATGAAGATAAATAGCAAAAATCTACAGTATGATCATTCCAAATCTCTAGTTCAAAAGGATATTCTAAGTGCTTCCTCAGTTGAACAAGAACTTGTGTTTGTGAAGATTGTAGTTGAAATGTACCCAAGATCAAAAAACTCCATGTAAGACATGAAAGCAGAAACCAGCTACAATAACCCATGAAAAAAAACTATCTTTGATCTTAGAAAGTTTGCAGCAAATACCTGAAGTGAAGTTGATCTGCTGAAAAAGTTAAGAACAGCCCATTATGCAGAAACAAAAAAACAGAAGAGGGTTGAGTTGAGTCAACAGTAGATGTGAACTTTGTCCAACATTAATGGAAAGAGTTTCAGTCAATAGTACAGTTGGTAGTTGAAAGTTGAAATATTTTTACTACAGAAGTGAAAAGAGCAGAGTGTTTTCTTTTATATATTGTGCATGAGTATGAGTATGTTCTAAATGAGTCTAAAGACTCTAAACTATAAGACATATTTTTAAACTTTTTATATTTAGATCAATGTTCATTCGAGAGTACCGAGTGAAGCTCTAACTCCAATTTTTAAACAGCTGAGTGCATGAATACAATTTGAAACCGTAACTCTATTTAAATTAAAAGAACGTCTTACCAAATGAGACTCATTTGCGACTAGGGAATGAAGTGTAAGAATGTTAATAATGCAATGTCTTTGGAATTTGCTTATAAAGTGGACAGCCTGTCTGCAATATTATTAAATACCCAATTGGGCATGCAATTGTGTAGTGCAATAATTTAAGTGTGGGCAACCTGTTTACTGATAGACCCAGCTTCTAGGTATTGGCAATTTGGAATATTTTAAACCTAAATCTCTTAAATTTTGCGAAATCTGTGTAAACATAAAGGAAATTGAAAAGTTGAAAATTGTGGCATAGAAGACAATATTTGATGCATTAAGACACTGATGAGATCATAATTAGAATTAAAGTTAAGTGATTGATTAACAAATTTAAGAGTATGAAGTTGATGTCTTACTTTAGACACGGATTCTTGCTTTGCAAAAAGAAAGAAAGATTGTAGCTTTGTAGTATAAAGATTGCTGACAACTACGAATGAGAAAAACATATGAAAGCTCCACAATTAACAGAAAGCCGGTGAGGCCTAGCCGAAGTGCTAGGTCCTCGGATTGTATTTTTAAAGTCTCAGTTTCGAATATCAGTAGGATTGATTGGTTTAAAACCAATTTGACATCTAACTACTAACGGCTGACGTAATTAAATTCTACCTGCAGGAAAAAAAATCTGTACTGTAACAATGACTGGGACTAAAGACTAGTATAATTTATGACTACTTGTTGTAGAGTAACCCTGATTTCTCGGGTTAATTTGACCACCGACTAAGGTTAAGTTAATAATGCAAACATCATTTAATATTACAATGAAGTTGCAACAACTCTGAATCAAAATGCAATATGGTCAGTGGTCACAGCATAATGGTCCTACAACTCACTGTCTGATTTGTTTAGCATATGTGCCACTTGATCATTTTTTATTATGTTCTTTTTAAATTAAATGCAATGCATATAATTAATAATATCTTCTTAATGTATAATTGATTCCTATAATTTATGTCTAATAGGGTAAATAAATCACATATTTTTTACTTTCATAAATTTACATTTTGCTTGTATTTTTGGTGTTTCTTAGTATTTGTCATATATTTACATCTTGTAATACAACTTTCACTTATTATATTTTTATTTTAACATTCTTCGATGAATTCTAACTTTGAAAAAAAAAAATATCTTACCCCTCTCAGTCTAGTGATAAATTGTTTTTTAATTCAGGTGCTTTATTTATATCCCAATCATATAACCAAAGATTAAAGAAAAGGAATTCCAGAGATCATTGCCCTTTCCTTTTGGCATAGTATATAGAAGGGCCTACAAATTCATTGCTTATCATGGCATGTCCTTGTCAAAATGACTCATGCAATAGAATCAGATTCACATTATGAAAGCATACCAGTAGCATTATCTTTTTAAATTTAACATAAAGTTAATATAGAAAACCTAATATTGAGATCAAATGTCAAAATTGATGATTTGGCAGGACCCTCATGACAATGATTTGGCACTCTGCATCCATAATTCATGCATGCCCTCTTGTGCCCGAGCATCACTAAACCTGTAATCAAAGAACAATTAACTACTACAAAGCATGTACAGAAAGTAGCCAAGTAGTTTTAGTCACAGATTATCATAAATAATCCACAAGGAAATACACAAAAAAACAAGGGATAATTTCATATAAGTTCACCGACTACACCAACTTTCATTTTGTATCAAATTAATACACTTGTTCATAACCCGGCGTAGTTTGCTGAGGTCAAAGTCATTCTCCGGTGTAATTTGCTAAGGTGAAAGTCATTTTTCGGCTGCCACCTCAGCAAATTACACCGGATTGTAAACCAATGTATCAATTTGACACAAAATGGAAGTTTGTGCATATATTTGAAACGTTTTATAAATCATGATTAAATTGAGAAAACGTGTATAGTTGGTGAATCTATATGACATTACCCCTAAAAACAACGAATTTTTATAGAAAAGCAGCCCAGCCCAGCCAGCATCTACAAAGCATTTGAGGACATTTTAAATATGCACAGGAGGTTGTAATGTCCAGATCAATAAGCTGATAACATGACTACAGTCTAATAGGGATACAATGACTGACCAAGGTATTTAAAGACATTTTAAAGACAGTTAAGCCAACAATCCATTCCACTAACTGCTTTAGATTGGATGCTATACATACATCAATATATTAACTCAAAGTGGCATTGTCTTTTGATGGAACTCGAATTAAAAATGTGCTGAAACAATAAATTTCCATACCTATATGCTAAAGCTATAAATTATCTTATAATGAGTCTGAATATTGAAGGTAGGGGTGTGCATTTGATTTTAACCGGACCGAACCCAACGGAAATTTTGATTTTTTTTCCAAAACCAAAGAATTTAGTTTGGTTTGGTTCAAAACTAAACTGACAATTTTTTACTTTTAAAACCAAATGGAAAGATAATATTTTCATAGTGTCAAATCAAACTGAGTTTATTACTTCGTGTTGGTTTTGTACACCCCTAATTTGAGATGCTGCTGAGCTGACAATTCTAAGTTGCATTCTTTGTCAGCTGCAGCTTGCAAGGAGGATTGTGAAGGGCTGAAAGGCAATACTAACACATTGCTTAAGTAGTACCTTAAATTCTTTCTACAGTACAAGAACCCAACTCTATAATTACTATACCAAGAAACCAAAGGAATGCCAACAGACACATTAAAGGTTATAATCTAATAATAATATTCTATCTTCAATAAATGGTCCTAATATGAAGAAATAAAAGACTAACACTAACATTAAAACCTTGACCAAACAATGTCTGACACTAATAATCTAATTTCTTAGTAAATTACCAAATACTATGAAGATCTAAAGGACCTGAACCGACCTGATGCTTTGACCATCTGAAATAGATTAGCTAAGCACTTCATGATAGTTCTTAGAATCTGTAAGACTCACAAAATACTCATCGTCAATAGACTTCAAGTGAATATGTGTAACGAAGAAAGACAGCCTCCCAACCAATTTATTTAACTGAGAAAGAGATTGAACTCATTCGACGTGACCTAGTTCTATACCAGAGTCATGACAATTCGCATTCAGAAGTATTGAAGGTTTCTCAATATACTAACAAAAACACTTGACCACCAAAGCACAATTAAATAAGCTCATACCTTTAAAATATTGACGCCATCTATACTGATATCAGATCCGATGCCTGATAGTCATGTCCATTGCCTTCAAATGATATGTGCAATTTAAGAATCCTTCGGTGCTCCTACTCAATCAACAGGATCAATAATCAATTAGATTTTAGATCTCTTGAAAAGCCTTGAAATTCTATCCTGCCTTGATGGGCCTCAACAATTTCAGGAACCATATCCTGATACTTAGTCAGTACCTTCTTCAGGAACATCTCCTCCGTCATTGTAAACATACGGAGAAGGTTAACATCTTCCTTTATCAATTCCTTGGACATCAAAATATTCAGAACTGAACATCTAGGTAAAATTCTTTTCTCTAGACTAAGAAGCATAAGATTTGGATTTTTGGATATCTTAGAAGGACTAAAGTTTAATTTGTTCATAAAGAAGTTCAATACTTTACTTATTTTCTTAACTGAGGTAGTCATACACATGGGTTGCATCTTAAATGCAGTAAGAATCTCATCATTTGACAAACCAAAACTTCTGTAGGCCTCCAACTTAAGCTCCCAAAGTGCTTTGTTCATTACTGCCATGCTACGAATAGCTAATACAAAGAGCAAATTCGTTGGATCAAACCCCATTCTTTTAACTTCAACAATTATCTCACTAAGTTGCTCAGTCTTCAGCAGCAAGGATTTTGGCTGAAGCAAGAATATCTTCAATATCAATGAGTCCGGCACCCCATGGTTTGCCATTAACAACATGTTAGGCTCGAGCACCTTTTCCACATTAGATTCTAGAATCCGATAGTTAGCCTTGATAGCTTTCATAACATTTAAATTGTGCCCAACAACACGCCTAATAACCTGAACACAGGGCATAATTTTCTTTTCAAGACTCCGCTCTAAAATGTAAGGCTCCGATGACAAAATATGCGCAATATCAAACTCCGAAAACCCCAAAGACTTGAAAAAATCCAACTTAGGCTTAAAAGTCTTATGAGCATGATACAAATACAAAACCGGCCGCTTCATAGTCAAAGTAACAATCTGCTCATCACTAAAACCATTCTCTCTAAAGAACTCGGCCACTGCCCTAGCATCGACATCGAGCACTCTCGGTTCCTTGCTTGTTACTTTAGCAAGAGTCGTACCAGAAATCCCCAAAGACTTAAAAACCTCCAAATTAGACTTAAGGGTATTGTTTATATCAGCTAAAAGCAACAATGGGCGAGTAGAGATTATATGTTTAATATGAATTTGATTCAGACCGTAGTTTCGAAGCAATTTTAGGACCAAGTCAGGGTTCTCTGTGGAGTCTAAGTGTAGCTTCTTAGAAGCTGTAATTGCTGATTCTAAGGACAGCCCACATGATTTTTGGAGGTAGGAAAGTGTAAGAGACCGTGAGGAGTTGGAATCAGAGAAGTTGGTGATGAATCTTGATGATTGTGTTGGATATAAATAAGCATTGGTTAGTGTAGTTAGTGAGGGTTTGTAGTGTCTTAATTGTGACAGTTTTTTATAAGATAATCGAATCATTGAACTGGGGAAGTAAAGAGATTAATGGGGAGCAGAGAAATGAAGGGTTACCTGGATTTGTTGTTGAGGATTGAGTTTGATTCAGTTCTAGCTATGGCTTCTGTCTCTCTGCCTTTTTTATTTGTTTTGAATTTTGATCGATTTCATTATTTCCCTAATGAGGAAATGAAAAACTGGACTGGGCTCACTGCTCGTGTATGGGCCGTAGCCCTCTTGAAAGATTAGGCCTGAAATCTATTGGGGATACACCGGGCCAACTTGATCCATCATCCAAAATCCAAAACCTGAACCCTAATTCAACAAAATTATAATAAAATAAAATCGCTATATTATAAAACCCTAACGCCAAAACCCTTCCCCCAGTTCCTCCTTTCTACTCATTCTCCTTCAGCCGATAAATTACAGCTGAACAGCACCAAAATTGTCTAAGTAAAAGTGGAGCCATGGCGCTGTATTTATTGTACGAGTCGGCGTCTGGTTACGGTCTGTTTCTAGCTAACGGTATCGATGAAATTGGGCAGAACACTGAAGCTGTTCGTAACTCTATCTCTGATCTTAACCGTTTCGGTAAAGTGGTGCAGTTAACCGCCTTTGTTCCTTTTGAGTCTTCTTTAGATGCGCTCACTCAGTGTAACTCGCTCACTGAAGGTAATATATTTGCTCATTATATATTTGAGTGTTAGATATTTGAGTTTACTATATAATTCATTTCTTCTATGTGTTTTGTGTTTTCATTTGTAAAGTTAGTGATGCATTTTAAATTTAATCTAAATTTATCTAATTTTATAGAGGGTATGTTTAGAATTTAGGGTTTAGGGTTTAATTACTTTCTGAGCTGTTGAAGTGAAAAAATGGGATTTTGTTATGGCGTACGTGGTTTTTTATTCGTTTCTATCTTATGAAAATGTTAGTTGTTGCATTCTTTAAAATGGTTGATTGATTACCTACTTTGTTGATTAGGCGGTGTGTTTACTTAATTAACATTTAGTTATGAGCTTTGGCTTAATGCAGTATTTATCTATTTGGGTTTTCAGGGCTCATGACCGATGAGTTGAGAAACTTCTTAGAGCTTAATCTTCCAAAAGTCAAAGAGGGTAAGAAGGCAAAGTTCAGTTTAGGAGTATCTGAGCCTAAGTTGGGATCACATATTTTTGAAGTTACTAAAATACCTTGCCAAAGCAATGAATTTGTTCTTGAGATTATTCGTGGTGTGCGTCTGCATTTTGAAAGGTTCATCAAGGACCTCAAGGTTTGCATTTATTCACTAGTTTTGTTATTTTGAAAAAAGTTCATTTAATTTAGATCTATAGTGTTTTTTGAAAAAATGGCATGGATATTTTATACAATTCTATTGTTTCATAGCCTGGTGATCTGGAGAAAGCCCAACTTGGTCTGGGACACAGTTACAGCAGGGCAAAGGTCAAGTTCAATGTCAACCGAGTTGATAATATGGTTATTCAAGCAATCTTTCTTCTTGATACTCTTGACAAGGACGTCAATTCTTTCTCTATGAGGGTCAGGTCTGTTGAGGTTTTTTATGCATGCATGTGCTATTAGAACTAATATTAAAATTGTAATTTGCTCTGAATTCCTGCAATTCCTCTCTTATTGCAGAGAATGGTACTCTTGGCATTTCCCCGAGTTGGTGAAGATTGTCAATGACAACTATCTCTATGCAAAACTTGCCAAATTCATAGAGGACAAGTCAAAGTTGTCTGAAGAGAATGTTCCCGAGTTAACAGAAATACTTGGAGATGAAGATAAGGCAAAAGAAGTTGTAGAAGCTGCCAAAGCATCAATGGGTATGTTCTTAAATCTCTATTTACCTTTTGACTGCTTCTTGATCTTTACTTCAATTTTTCATTTATTTCCTTTCCTACTTTCAGGTCAGGATTTGTCTCCAATTGATTTGATTAATGTCCAACAGTTTGCTCAGAGGGTAATGGATCTCGCTCAATATAGGAAGAATCTGTATGATTATCTGGTTACTAAAATGAATGACATTGCACCCAATTTGGCTTCCTTGATTGGCGAAGTTGTTGGGGCTCGTTTGATTTCTCATGCTGGTAGTCTCACAAACCTTGCTAAATGCCCTTCTTCTACACTACAAATCCTCGGTGCAGAAAAGGCATTGTTCAGGTGCGTTGGCATCGGTTTACTTGCAACTAAGAAGAACTTTTCTTGATAGCTTATATATTTTAGAGTCTCTCATGCATCCACTGTTCATCAGAAAATTGTCTCGTGTTCATATCATTAGGCTTGTTGTATTTATGGGTGTCCTTATGAACCCCCCCCCTCCCTATCTATTCCTCTATATATTCTTTTGAGCTTACAGATTCATTTCTTCGATTTTGTCTTTAGGGCTTTGAAAACCCGAGGAAACACACCAAAATATGGTTTGATCTTCCATTCATCCTTTATTGGAAGAGCATCTGCTCGCAACAAGGGACGTATGGCTCGATATCTTGCAAACAAATGTTCCATGGCATCTCGAATTGATTGTTTTGCTGGTATTTCCTCAACTTGTTTGTTAGTCTGTCTTTTTTACTTTCAATTCTCTTCATTAGCCTTAAGGATTTAGAATTTTCTTTGATATTTCTGCAGACAGTGGCAGTACAATTTTTGGAGAAAAGCTGAGAGAACAAGTTGAGGAACGACTGGATTTCTATGACAAGGGAGTTGCACCTCGTAAAAACATTGATGTGATGAAAGCTGCAATTGAAGGTGCTGCAGCTAAAGGTTTGTGCACACTAGTGAAAATGATTATGGTTCTTTATCTTTCCATTCAAACCCGAGTAGCTTGGTTATTATGTGAAGCAGATAGTTTTGTTGCATTAAATGCACCGGCACTTATTTCAATCAATGTTTCTTGTTTTGGAAATGTGCTGGAAATTTGACATTTTGGACTAGAAACTTCATTCTAACAAAGTAAACCTTAAAATAAAACTGTATTCTGTGTCCAATTGTCCCATTTCCCTGTGTCAGTCTGTGCTACCTAACTTGATGGTTCTTTCTTTTTGTTTAAATAGTCTTGTTTTCTGCTGCAGATGATGATATGGAAACAGAAGAAGCAACTCCTGCGCCTTCAGCAAAGAAAAGCAAGAAAAAGAAAGCTAGATCAGAAGCTGCAGAGGATGGTGAAGCAATGGCCGAGGATAAGTTGACAGTTACTACAAATGGAGGAGATGATATTGAGGATGCTAAGTCGGAGAAAAAGAAGAAGAAAGAGAAGAGGAAATTGGAGCAAGAGCAGACGGTGGAGAAGTCAAATGGTACAAAGAAAAAGAAGAAGAGCAAAGACGAAGAAGTCGAGGATGTGCAGCCCGCTAGTGAAATCAAGAAGAAGAAAAAGAAGAAGTCGAAAACCGAAGACGACGAGTGAAACATGACTCGATGTATCCGAGTTAGCTGCAGTAAAAACTGTTTTGCGGAGCAGAATTTTGATTGTAGAAGCTGTGTTTTTATGTTATATGTTTAGTACGATATGATGAAAAGGTTAGGGTATCTTTTAAGAACTGTAAAATGTTGCCGACTGTTTAATTTATTCTCCGATTGCTATAAATTATTGTTGGAAGCATTCCTAGCAAATCTTGATGTGCTTTTTGATCCACAACATAGGGCTGTGTGGATTATGGTGCCATGAATGGCATATGATAACCGTTGCATTATCATTATTTAGTGGCAGGTAGAGGATGTTGGTGGTAGGTTTACACTCTCAACAACCAAATGTTATATCGAAGCTTGACTACTGAAAACTAATGCGCACTCCTAACTCCGTTTTTGTATTAAACTAATGCACTATTATTGGGCTGTTAAACTGACTACAGTCGACCCTCTAATAGTTAATATTTTATAAATTAATAATTCTAATAATTAATAGAAAATTGAGAGAACCAACTTCGTTCCACGTCGGATAATTAATAATTCTATTATTTAATAATTAATAAAATTTAAAATATATTCTACATGAATATTAATTATTAGAGAGATTTTTTTAAAGAAATATATAACAATTGATGATTTATTTGAGGTAATACTAACCTTAATTCATAAAATGTAAGTTAAAATACCATCAAATTATGACTTTTTTATTCTTTTGAGAAATTTTAAAAAAAGTTATTAGATAAACAAATTAAAGTAAGTAAAGTATCTCTAGTATTAAAAATATTAAAAATTATTTTATTTTATAAATATAACTTCTTAGTAATTTTTTTAGTTTGATATCAATTGATATTTTTTAAATTGAATATAAAATTATTTCTTTTAAATTGAGTGATTGTAAAGTGTATTTAGTTAGTTTTTTTATAATATAATATTAACATTAGGCCTATTAATGTACATGCTTTAAAATATCTTTTATAATTTTTTTTTCTATAAATTCAATAAATTAATACTTCTAATAATTAATAAATTTTTGATCCACCATGTGTATTAATTATCAGAGGGTCGACTGTATATATATTATAATTTTAAATTAAAATTCCATTTGGCTCATTTATTATTTTAATTTTAATTGATTAAATTAAAGTTGTTTAATCCTAATTAAAATAATAAGCAATTCCATTAGAAGTCAAAGTCTAGGGGTAATTAGGTAATTTGAGAAAAGGAAGTGGTAAGTGATGGAAAATGCTTGATTTTGAAGCATCGGAAGGTCCGAACTCCAAAGTCCAAACCAAAGCGAAGTTCAAAAAATAAAACTCTTCTCATTTTCAAACACACCAACCTCTCTTATATTCAAACTCTGTCTTTTGTGTTTGGTTAGAAAGAAAAAAAAATGGCAGGCAATTTGGAGGATGTGCAATCCATAGATCTCATGACGGAGCTCCTCCGCCGCATGAAATGCTCCACCAAACCCGACAAGCGCCTCATTCTTATCGGTAAATTCTCTCTCTATGTCTCTCAATTGCACTGTCGTTTCCTATAATTACAATACTTCAGATCCAAACTTTTTTATGTGCCTTTTTAATTACTTATCTCGCTTCCTTGTTTGGTTGCTGAAATTAATTAGATTGTGCCTTTTTTTGGTGAGTCAGGGTTTAAGGGTTTACTTGAGTTGAAAATTGGGATAAGTTTATTTTTACCCCGAATTATGAAATTGAGTATATTTCTGTTATGGTTGCGAGATTTACACTAGATAGATAGTCCTATAATGTTTCAATATAACAGTTAAGTTTCTAGAGTAAGATTTTATGTCAAACTAAGAGATAAGCCAACACAATTTTGCTAGCTGAACACTGTCATATTATAAGCTGTGAATTCTCTGTTGGCAGGTCCACCTGGATCGGGTAAAGGGACTCAGTCACCTATCATCAAGGATGAGTACTGCTTATGTCACTTGGCTACTGGTGATATGCTGAGAGCTGCTGTTGCTGCTAAAACCCCTCTTGGAATTAAGGCCAAGGAGGCCATGGACAAGGTTTCATTCTTCGTCTATTTTCGTTTTTCTGTTTGTTCTTTCTTGTTCTACGTGGTTCGCTAATGGAACATTTTGGTGGTTTCTCCAGGGAGAACTAGTTTCTGATGATTTGGTTGTTGGCATTATAGATGAAGCGATGAAGAAACCTTCATGTCAGAAAGGTTTCATTCTTGATGGATTTCCTAGAACTGTGGTTCAAGCACAGAAGGTACCGCTCGCACTGTTTGAGCACACTATCTCTTAGGATTGTGCAGTTCATTTTCTTTGTATTGCGCTCTTAATCTTAATGTCTATTGACTGTTGCAGCTTGATGAGATGCTTGAAAAGCAAGGAACTAAGGTTGATAAAGTACTCAATTTCGCAATTGACGATGCCATCTTGGAGGAAAGAATCACTGGCCGCTGGATCCACCCTTCAAGTGGTAGAACATACCACACAAAGTTTGCTCCTCCTAAGGTTACTGGTGTAGATGATGTAAGGAAACATTTTTACGCCCCTTTTAGTTTTTTTGATTGTGAATGCTTAACTTACTGGTTTACTATTCATGCATTGATTGGGGTAGTTCAAAAGCAGAAAAACTGATCAAACAAGATATTATAGATTCCAGATATGTTTCTGTTATGGTAGCTTCTTCTTGTTGCATTTGAATCCATGTGGTCATTGTTTTTTTATTTAGTAAACTAGGATACTACTGACCAGTCTGAGGAAGTTTCATGCATGTATCCTTGCAACATAGTGTCGAAAAGTTTACACACTGTACTTTGAGGATCAAGTTCGTAGAATTTTCATATTAACCATAAGTAGATGCTCAGCTGGCACACTATAAACCATTCATTTAGACCATATCAATACGCATTGATGTAGATTAGGTGGAATTGCAATTGCCTGTTGAAAAACCTTAGAGGAAGATCATTTGGCTCTATATCTTTTAGTCTATATCAAGCATTTTTCAATCTTGAGCAGTCCATGTGTAAATGAGTATGGTTTACACAAGTATTACTGGCTGTATATGCTTGCTGCTATGTTTCTGCATCAATTGCTTCACGATCGCCTAGCAGTTGGCAGTACGTTGATAAGCTGTTTCATGTTCTTATTTTCTTGAAGGTAACTGGAGAGCCTTTGATTCAACGTAAAGATGATACTGCAGCAGTGCTTAAGTCAAGGCTTGAGGCGTTCCACAAGCAAACTGAACCAGTAAGTTCTTATAGATGTTGTACTCCTATTACTTTTGTTAACATCAAATGAAAATTTAATTCAACTGCCGTATAATAGTTAATGGGAGGGTTGAGTAGCAGTTGTTTATCTATTTATGTTGCTTCTAGAGTTGAATCTCAATACATACTTTAAATGTCGGTCTAGCCATATTACTTTGTTGTTGTCCTATATTGTCATTTTGTATTGTTACTATTGTGTTTATTCTGAAGGGGCAATGATTTTTTATCATGTGAATTGCAGGTGATTGATTATTACAAGAAGAAGGGCTCCGTTGCAGACCTTCCTGCAGAGAAACCTCCCAAATTTGTCACAACCGAGGTCCAGAAAGTGCTTTCCTCATAATTTAAGGCCCTTTTAGACTCGCAAATGATGAGTTTTGAGCCACAGTAGTTGATTTTGCTCTCATATCTACTTAAAAAAAAACACATTCACAAAGGTTGAACCTTTGATTCCATTTCATTTTGACTGTACGCCGGCCGTCCTCTGTTGAGATAATTAAACTGAGCTCACTATGAAATAATGATGTTACAGTTTTGTCATTTCTTTTATGCTCTCTTGGTTTTATTGGTACGATGCCTGAATTCATTCATTTGACATCATATTTATCTTCACCAATTTCTTTGTTTGAAGGACTAAATGTAGTTGCATGAGTGCCCCATTTTCATTATTATTGCTATCCTGGTTCTTTCTCGTTTAAAGAGTCATCACCCGGATAGCCTGATCCGAGAGCAGTAATTCCTTCTTGGGACTTTATGAAAACACAGAATCATTCACAAGTAGTATTGCTAGAGATTCACTGGTTGAGTAAAAACTCTTATACCTGGTTACTAAAAGTTAGTCTCGGATTCAAAATCTTGAAGCTGTCCATTATTTAAAAGAAAAGCCTAAGCAATTTAATGAGTCTTTCATTGGAAAATCAGAGATAAGTTGAGGTGCACACACTTAAATGTCAACAGTAATCTTAGCATCCAGATCAGAGAACTCTTGGAAGAATGCCTTGAAATGCTCGTATGAATACTTAATGTCATCTACTGCACACATTTCTCTAATGCTGTGCATTGATAATTGTGGGGCGCCAACATCAACAGTACGAATCCCCACCCCGCTTGCTAGGATGGGACCGATGGTTGATCCACAAGGCACATCATTGCGGACCACAAAATCCTGCCATTTTTAGGAATTTCACAGAAGCAATTAGTTTCATGCTCCAGCCTAATTCAAACTCAAAAAAGATGTTATTCAATGATATTAAAGTTGGCTTTCCTGCATATGCATTTACGATAAACATTCAAGAGAAAGCTTCGACGTAAATAGCAATTTATTCTAGATTATGCTGTGTTGCTATTTCTCTAAATAACAATGCGGTAGAAGAGAGAGGGGCCGACCTGAACAGGAAGCTTATGCTTTTTGGCGATCTCCCTAAATAGGAAGGAGGTGACTGAATTAGTTGCATAGCGCTGATTCGCATTGTGTTTAATCACGAGCCCTCCATGCATCTTGGGTTGATGATTTTCCTCATGTTTGTCCTAAGAGATAACATATGCCATGTCAGCATACCAGGATGAAAGAACAAATTATCTAAATGCACTTTTGAGTTACTTGGGAGTCTGAGACAGTACTGCATAATTGGGATGAAGGGCGTGTGCCATGTCAGCAGACACAAGAAAACTCTTCTGGATTGCTTTTTGAACCAGCTGATAAGAAATCAAAGAAACAAAACAATCAAGTTAACATATAATACATAACTTCAGAATTTGGGGTGTAATTCTAAGAGTACCATGCAGGTTTCTTTGATAAAAATCACCCAACTTCCGTAAGAACGGCATATGAAGATTCAACATAAGGTCTAACTGAACCATGATTAAAAGCAAAAAAAATAAAGGCAACATTTCAATAATGAATTAACGTTTTGTCTCCTGAATCCCAAAAATAATGCGATAAATTAATACTAAGGAAGCACCTTAGTATCTGAGTTGAAGGTGCTTGTGATCCGTGAAAGAGCATCAAACATGACAGGAGATCCAGCTCCTTGTGCTGAATTAGATCCAACCTCCTCGTGATCAAACAATGCCACCATTCTAACGCCACTTTCATTTTCAAGATTGTTTTCTGAAGCTGTAGCATCTATCAGTGCCTGTAACACAAGTCACAATTCAGAATTAGCTTCAGAGTAATGAAGATTCATATTAAATAAGAGTAAATTTGTGTTGCTGTATATGAAGACCATCAAGGTGATTAATCAACATTGCATAAAGTATTTCTAGTTGTAATCTTTAATAAAATGAGTGATTTTCCCCAACTAACCCATGCTATCTAATGAATATAGGATAGACAAAAAAACTTGCCAATGCTAATAATAACAACACCTAACACCTATCAGTTTTCAAATTCAATTAATCAAATTTACTAAGTAAATATGCTTAAGCTTACATACTCTACATCTGTTGAAAAATTCAATTTCATTGTCACTCTAATCGAACCATAGATATGAACCAAACCAATGCAATAGGAATCAGAACAAGAGATGGTGATTTTAACACTACAGCTTCGGTTTACTAGATAAACCAAAGAGGACATCAGATAAAAATGTCTTCCCTCATAGTCAGAATTAAAAAGCATCTATTATATGAGATGAGATTAATAATTTTACTATCCAATACCTTTAAAGAGCAAAATGACATGCAGAGATTATCAAGCCTTCCAGAGAAAACAAATTCTTTAGCAGCACCAGCTATTATACTTGGTTGAGTATCGCATGCTTGCAATTCAAAATCGCAAATATCATCTGCTTTGCAGCCAATCTGATTTGCAATTATCTAGTAGAAAAGAAAGAATTTAAAGAAATCAGTGATCACCATCAGAAAATTTCAAATTATCATCTCTCCCCCAACAATAAAAGGTATGAAAAATAAAAAATAGAGGACCTAATTTTGAAAATCACCAACCTGCAAAAGCAGTGGGTGATGCTTTGAGCTTTCATTAGTTGTTCCCTTATTAGATTCCTTCCCATCAGTTTCTTCACCACTTTCAATAGGACCATTTTCGGTAGCCATTTTACTAAGCTCTGCCTGTGAAAAAGCAATTTGTCATATAAAGAAAAGTAAACATCAAAAAGCACTATGCCTTCTTGTGAAAGAAGAAATGCATATGATGAGAGATTCCCTCGCCATTTTAATTAAGTTATTTGGCAAATGCTTTCGGATTCTTAAATTGACTGCGAGTCATAACAACTGGCGGCTCAATCTTTCTAAACTGTGAAATGTTCAGTCACAAATGCAGTAACAGGATATTGAATAACATTGCAAAACTTAGCTTTTCTATAGAATATAGATAACTCTGCCTTTTCAAACATAAACACACATTTCAAATGGTTTCTTAATTCATGCTTCATATAAGATAACAATAGCATCCATTTCCTTAAATTTTAAAATGAATTTTAAGTTTACAAATCAAAAGAGAATTTGAAGATTACCTTAACTGAAGTTGCCAAAACCGGAACCAGGTGACTCTGTGTATTCACCTTAAATCCATCGCTATTCACATTCCTATTCAAAGCACGTAAAGTAAAACCTCACAACGCCATGATTATAAATGAGATGATACAACCATGAAACATTACTCACAAAACTACAAGACACAAAATCTGAAAGACTGGTGATATGAAAAGTCAAGCTTTAAGCACAACTAAATATAGTTAATTTACACAACTTATTAGAAGCCGGACCTGTCTAAATGAATCGCCAGGGTAGGAACACGCATAATGGGCTCCTCAACTCTAACAAGTCGATGTGAGTAGGAAGCAGAGCCATCCTTTTCTTCTCTTACAATCACACGTCCTGCTATGGTCAAATCACGATCAAACCATGTATACCACAAACCACCTCCATAAGTCTGAACTCCAATCTCCAAGTACCCATGTCTAGTTACCTTACCATAACAAACAAATAATTCCAAAAACCAAAATTAGAACAGAAAAACCAAACCGATTACTCAAAAGATACAACTTTTAAATCAAGATGTCACCTTGGAAACAGGCTTCAACTTAATGCAAGGACTATCAGTATGGGCACCCACAATATAAAACCCATTACCAGCAACATATCTAAACCAACAATTCAACAATTATTTCCAAAAAAACATTAAAAAAACACATAAAAACATATAAAAATCTATTCTAAAAAGACATACTTTTTACCAATGGCAAAGGCAACTATAGTAGAGTAATTCCTAGTGAAAAAATATTTGTTTCCAGCTTCAAGCTTCCAATCATCTCTCTCTGAAACTTGTACATATCCTGAATGTTTTAATCTATTCTTTGCCTCCTCTACACAATCCATACCAAAAAAAACATATTAAAGACATAAACTTTACTAGATTTTCATATTATTTGAAGAGGGATATGAAAACAAGGTGAATAAATTACCAACGGCGTGAAAAGCTGTAGGAGAAGCGTTTAAGAAGTTTATGAGATCGGATTCGACTTCGATTTGAGCTGATTCTTGTTTTGCCATTTTTTTCTTGTTTTTTTGAGCTGTTTTTGTTTGAGACTTCCAGTTTATTAGTGACTGTATGATGTGTGTGCAAGTCTATGTAAAAAGGATGGGCCTGGGCTCTGGGGGCTTGGCCTGCACACTTACTTGACAATATTGCCCTCTATATATCAATTAAATGTTGTGTGAATAATACTTTAAATTAAATCTTTAAAGTATTTTTTTCAATTAACAAATTTAAGATTCATTATATTCTATAATCAAAAAGATCCCTTATAACTAAATATTTTATTCTTTTTTTTTTCAATTTATTAAATTCAAATAAATTAAAATCAACTGTATAAAATTCAAGAAATCTGAATAACTTTTAAAATAAGCTAGATACAAATATTTTAAATTTATATAATTACACTCTTAAATCTCGACATTTCTAATTTTTAAATTTATTTTTTCAATGTAAATTTATATACGTTTCTTCACAATTTGAAGATCAAACTTATCAAAACAAAGGAAAGTGTATGACATGTCTTAAAACAAATGTATAATTGATCATTCATTATAAGTAAAGCACGACAAAAAAAATAAGACCAATCACAACAATCCATGTAGGCAGAGTCAGTTATTTCCTTGCACAGTCATTCAGTTTGATATACCAGCATTTTGCCCGGGAAAAGAAACTGAATCTAACCAACCAAATAAACGCCGTCACTCAGCAGACGTGCTTTCAGACCAAAACACCCTTCAAATTTACTCTATAATCTGAAATATTAAGGGTATTCTGGTCTTCTTAACACCAACTCAGGTAACAGAAAATCCCCCCTTATTCCCCATTTTTCAAGATTCCGTCTCATGCAATTCTTTCATCTCCGCTTCATCATCTTCTTCACTCGCATTCTCTTCTACGAAATCGCAGTCTTTTATCATCTTTTTCTTCAAGATCTTTGGACTGTCGAAGAGTGTGATGGTGCCGTTACCGGCGCAAGGGATTAGTGGGAATGTGTCGAAGGAGGAGAGGGAGTTTTGGGAGCAGCCTGATGGGGAAGGGTATAAGCCTTGCTTGGATTTTAGTATCAATTATAGGAAGGAATCTTCGAGAATATCTAAGGAGAAGAGGAGATTCTTGGTGGTTGTTGCTTCGGGTGGAATGAATCAACAGAGAGCTCAGATTGTTGAGGCGGTTGTTATTGCTAGAATTCTTGAAGCTGCCATGGTTTTGCCTGTTTTGCAGGTTAATCTCACATGGGAAGATGTTAGGTAATGATTCCTTTCTTCGAAGAATCGTCACTTTCAAATGCAGAATTCGGAAGCATCGTCAGGATGCTTCACAGGAAATAAAATGGCCATCCTGAGTCAAGAAGTAACAAGAGAGACCGAGATGTGATTGCATACCCAGTTCCTGAGTGCATGTGCAAACACAACACGCCACTTTTTTGAGCTAATCAAATGTAAAAAGATACTCTGTTATGTGCATACAATTTGTAAGACAATTCTGTACTCCTTTTTGTAGCTCTAGATTCTACATTGAACCATTTCATGTATAGCATTTTTATTCATAGTACAGTTTTCTGTTTCTTCTGCCAGGAATTAATTTCTCATACATCAAAAATAATTAAATAAAAATGAAATTTTTTCTATTTATGTGTATCAGCACAGTCATCACAATTTTTCCGGAAAAGGAACAAAACACCAATTTTGTATATTTTAAAACAGTTCAGGAGTCAATTTAGACGGAAAAGAAATGTCCAGACACTCAAATAATTTTTTTTGAAAGCTCAGACACTAGTGGTGCAATTTTAAACTATCTTTGCCCTCTCTGTCCGCTGTCAATCCCATTTATCAAACCGCACAAACTGGTGTATTTTTTATTGTTTATCTTCTCTTATTTAATATCTGAATAGCTTTCGCATCAAACAAAATATATTAGGATTTCAATGTAACAACTAACAACATCAACATTTGTAGCGCTCGACACAAAACAACTTCAATATTCAAAATGAAAAAATGTAACAGTTAAATATTTCACGTTCGAAATCTAAGATAAACTAAAATCATATTTCCAAGTAACTTTTAGTATGAGAAGTAGACAAGTAAGAGACAAAGTCCCACATACCATTGTATTAATAAATCTCAACCAGAAACCTCTAAACTGAATACAGTATTTGACTTCATAGATTTTGAAAATAGATGGATGACTTATCATACAAGTATGGATATCATATCAGAGCTCTTACTGCTGCAGTTATCACCTTGTCCGTCTGTCGATCCAATAATACCCCACCCGTCATTATCAGTCATAAATCTGCAAGCATCTAAACTGCAAAAATACTCCATTTCATATCAAGTTCCTCTAGGCAGTGCGTCTTCAGCTTCATAGCAAGTGATAAAACCTAAAATAATGATATCAAAAAACTGAATGTGAAAAATAAATCATTCAAAGATGTTTAACAAATCAAAGAAAGATGACTCATTACCAAACAAATGTTATAAACAGGACTAATCTAAAGTTTAACAGAAATGTTCCCCTGAAATTATATTGGGAGATTTTGGGTTGGTGAATATCTATAAGAGACAAAACAAGAGCATATGATATCAATGCGCAATTTTCGATCATGTCTCTGACTCTTTGTATCTTTTATTTTTCAGTATAATTGTATATACAAATTACTAAAGCCAGTCTTCAATATATTGACACCAAAACTGTCATAATGGGACCAATACACTAGTTGAATAATATTTTCCAAACCAAAACAATTTAATGACACCGAAATGTACATACCTAAATCAATGAAGATCGAGGAGGGTGCTTGGTGAAGTCGTTGAGAACAATAAAGCTGGGAGAGTAAAGGAAGACCGAATATTTGCCTCCGTATATTAATCTGCCTTTGACCATTTTAAAGATGACTTCCAATTTTCCATCTTGAAGATTATAACTGAGAAGCATAGTAGGGAATCCAAGAAATACAATATCAGCACTTGGATGAATAGCATAGGCCATAAAATTTGTAGAGATGCGATCCTTGCACAGTTCTCTAACTTGGGGACTTAAAGACATCAAATGACTAATTAAAATGCAATGCTTCAATCTCCAAAAACAGTCCTCAAGAATCCAAAAACAAAACTTAGATTTGGAAGAATCATGATTGGCATAATATAATAGCCCTTTGGAAAGGCCAATAAAGCCAAACTTGTCTATAGAATTAGCAACAGGTAGCAGAATTGCCTTAGCAATAAGATTGTCCAAGTCAAAACAAAGGAGATACTTCGACATAGATTGCCTGTATAGCTTCCCATTCAAATAAAGAGTGCGCTCAATAAACTTAACAGAACTAAAAACCGATTGTTCAATGCGTAACTTTTGCTTCACCCAGTTTCCAGTAGCTGAAGAGAATACATCAAGCTTTATAAAGCTACAACCGAACTTTATATCAGGAAACCGGATAATTTTGTAGTGTGGCGACATGAAATTTTCAAAAACAAGCGAAGCAACATAAGATTTATATTTGCGTCGGACATAAGGAACAGCAATGCACTGCTTGGTAGTTGGGTTGCATACGTAATGGCGACCATCTGCTGAAAAAAATAAAAGCAAGCCGTTGCAAGCATCCTGCAGTTGATAGGCTCTGTGTGGTAAGAGTACAGTACAAGATCTGAGAAAACCTGAACAATCGTTATCACAATAACGACCTTGTGGATAAGAAACATAGGCGTTGTGATAACTGGAAATTTTTTGGCGTACAAAAGTGAACAAAAAACCAGAAGGGGTAGTGGATGAAATGCGAGAAATGTTGGGGACACAAACATTCGAGATGAGGTTGTACCAGCCTTTTGAAACCCTCTTACATTGCATCAGACTCTTCACCGGAAGTCTGCACAGAATTTCAACTGCTAAATCCTCGCTTAGTCTATCATCCATTATTTTTTACTCAACAAAAAAGATACTTATTTAGGATATTAAATAAGGACGCAAGGAATCCATATAGCACAAGGATTAAGAATACATATAGTACAAGGACTCCATTTTTCCTAAATGGAAAAGGAACAAATTTTACTCTCTAATTTAACTAAAAGGAACTTAATTTACATCATAATCATGATGGGAAGATACCTAATTCTCTGAATGGGGGAAATTAACAAATAATTGGCAAGGAAAAGACTTCAACCCAATTGAAAGAAACAAGGGTTTGGCATGGAATAAAATTTAAAAAAAAATAGTTAGTACTATGGAGAGAAGAGGAATTCAGACCAGATAGGCAGCATCGTCCCATGAAAAACATCCAAATACAGTTTCGCACCTCGTCGTCGTTGGGAGAGGGATGAAGCAGCAAGTATAATTTCTATCTTTCCCTTGTAATTTTGGATAGTAGAATAAACTAAGCTCAAAAAACTACATATTAATAATTTTAACAAATTACAATATACTATATTTTATTTAAATTCGAAATTTAAAAAAATATTTATTTGGCAAAGTATTTTATATGAGTTGGACAAATTATTTATTAAAAATTTAAATAGAAATAAAATGATAAGTGGTTAAAAAGGTCAAAATGAAAAGATTAAATCTATCTATAATCTATCTATCTATAATCTATAACTATTCTATAAGTGTGAAGGGGGGGGGGGACAGGCAAAATGACAACACTAGCCTTCCATAATTAAAAAAATTACGAAGTTTAGTACAAATCTAATTCTATTACAAAGTTAAATACAAATCTAATTCTAATAAGAAAGATACACTTGAGAAATATAATTATAAATAATAATTAATAGTTGTGTAGAAGTCTAATTATAATAAAATACAACAATTATAAATCAGTTAATTATTTTTTATGTGTTAGAATTCGTCAAAAATAAAAAAGCTTATTGTTAGTGTAGAGTTCACTACCAAGTCTAACACATAGAGTTTGCATGGTTGGGAATATAACATAGTTCATCAGTTCAAAATCAAACACTTAATAAAGTTGGACTCTAATTACGTGACGGAACCGTGTTTATCAATCAACTTGCTTACTATATAGTGCAGGGTTTATTTCTCAGGTGGGATCAAAAACTTTGTATGAAGATGCAGTTAATTTCTCAGTTGGGATCAACTGCTATGTATGTGGTTTCTTTTCCAATTTTTAATTTTATAATTCAATTTAGTTGGTTTTTATTTATTTTTTTTCTTTTTATTATTCTTTTATGTCATAGTTGTCCATTATCCAGTTGTTAGATTTAATACCAAAAACTACTACATAAGGTATTTGCACTACTATAGCTACCATAAATTTTGTTTAATTTATGTGAATCTTCTTTATTAGGATTTACAATCAATGTGTTTTTTCTCATCTAATTGGTCAATTACAATATAACAATAAACCTATATATGCTAACATGAAATTTAAAAACAACCAATTAAATTTAGTAATTAATATATAAACTTAATTAAGAGTTAAAATACTATAAGAAAATCATAGAAAACGGCACAAAGGAGATAGGGCTAATTATAAGTTTAATTATTATAAAAAATATATTATAGTAATTGAAAAAATAAAGCTAATAAGAGACCAATTTATAAATAATGTAATACATAAAAGAAGGATTAGCATTTTATTAAACTTGAAACATTATCTACTGTAATTCTATTAACGTTAGCATTGGGCCAATTAGAAGTTTAATTGCTTAAAGAGTAAAGCTTGAAGTACTATAAGAAAAGTATAGAAAAACGGCAAAAAGAAGATAAGGCCAATTAGAAGTTTAAATACTATGAAAAAATATCACCCAGCTATTATAATTTTAATTTTAATAAAAAAAATTAAAATAGTTTATAAAAAACAAATATCATATTTAGTATATTTAATCACATACTACAATTTGAATTTGAATAACTTTTTTAATAACTTATTAATAATAATATTTAATATAAATAACGAGTTATATAAATATCTTAATTAATATATAATATATACAACGGGTCATATAAATGTCGCTCACGTGCGTAGCACGTGGCGAAAAACTAGTAACTATCTTATATGTGGGAAGGGGGGGGGGGGGGGGACAGGCAAAATTACCGTAATAGGTTTCATTAATAGTTCAAATTACAATAAATATTCAAAGAGTTTAACTATATGCAAATTTAATAGTTTATTAAAAATAAATATTAAAAGCTAAAATAAAAATTAATCCGAACAAGATTTGTGAAGATGGAGTTTGAAGTTGAGTAGGACTAAATTTAACAGATTAAAAAGATCGAAATAGAGTTTCAACAAAATCAAAAGTCTAATCTCTCTTATTAGTCGACCGATTACAGTTTAGGCTAAATTCTCTAATAAGTTCACTGTTTATAGTTTAGGCAACTAAGACACGGTAAAAATAAAACTAATCCATGTTTTTATACTTTATGGAAAACTGGAAATATACACCAAAACTCTCCAAATGGTTATTTTATGATGATTGCTATTTGCTAACAAACAAGCACAAATTAAATATAATCTCAGCATGTTATTTAAACAAATTGAGATGTCATCGTTTTATATATTTTAAAGGCCAAATGTTGTAAAAAGGCCAAACCTTTCACAAAAGTTTCACAAAAGTCCTGACCTTTCAATTTTGTTGATTTTGGCCAAAAACTGATTATTTGGTTTCACAAAAGTCCCGACCTTTCAATTTTGTCGATTTTGGCCAAAAATAGATTATTTGATTTCACAAAAGTCCTAACCTTTCAATATTTGGCATGCCACATAGGCGTCACATAGGCTCCACATAGGCAAATTGAAATCAAATTGAGAGTTGGCCACAATTGAAACCAAATAATTTGTTTTTGGCCAAAATCGACAAAATTAAAAGGTCGGGACTTTTGTGAAACTTTTATGAAAAGTTTGGCCTTTTTAAGACATTTGTCCTATTTTAAAAATGTTTCTAAATTTGTTAATAGGTTATTCGATGATAACAATTTTAAATTAATAGGTTAAAAGTAATAGGTTCTTCCATAATGATCTTACTAATTAAACTAGACTTAATCACCAAAAAACCACGACCTTTTAGTTAATATTTAAATCAGAACGAGTTACATAATTATCACTCACAGGAGTAAACGTGCCAATAACAAATAATTTATAACAATTTATCAACAACTAAACTATTTTAATTAACTTTTTACTTATTATTAATATATCACGGGTCATATAGAGTTCATTAAGGGTAATAATTATTATCAAAAAGAAAAATTAGTTGTATAAAGAATTTAATATTAGTTGTATTAAAAATATTAGATGTTGTCTTTATTGAAGAGGTGTGTATGATAATATTTTTTTTTGCAAATTAAAATATTTAATTTATTAATTATAACATATACAACGGGTCATATAAATATCAATCACGTGCTACAATTATAATATAAACAAGAATATTGTATTTAGAACTTAAGTAGTATATTTAATAATCTAATATTTAATATACACAGCGGGTCATGTAAATGTCGCTCACGTGCGTAGCACGTGTATCTATCTATCTATCTATCTATAATCTATAACTATCTTATATGTGGGAAGGGGGGGGGGACAGGCAAAATTACGATATTAGAGTCAATATATGTTATTAATTTCAATAAGAATGAATTAACTGATGACACAGCAAATAAAAAATTACTTTTGATAAAAGTAATTAATTAAGAATTTAATTTTAACAAGGAAGTTTAATAACAATACAATTAGTTAAAAAATTAAACAAAAATATATTATTATACAATTACACACAATGCTTTAACATGAGTTTATCATATTTACGTGAAAACAAGATCTAAATGAATTAAGAGTCAAATACCAAATCAAATTCTAATAAAAAATAAACTCTTTATTAATGGTTAAACATGAATCTAATTGCTGCAAATTCAACGGGCAGCATAATCACTTTAACATATGTTGTTTAGTTAAACTAAACTCCAATCACATAAATTATTTAATGAAAATTAGCAAACTATGGTGGTTATCTTAAACTTGAATCCTTATGAATTAGTTAACTTATGAATTATATTTAACTATGTTTGATGTATTGTTGTAGCAATTGGAGGATAATTTCATCCATAATTTTACAAATTCTCATATTTATAACGGATACAATATCATATTTATAAGCATTAATTGAATTTGAGGCTAAAAAATAATTGTTATTAATTTAATATATATAGTAGGTAAAAAATCAACACATTAACTAGAGTTCAAAAACATGCTAAAAATAAATATAAAAACTTAATTCAATACATATGAAAAGAGATATCACGTGTTTTAACTTATATAAAAAATTATTAAAAACTAAAATATTACTAATAATAATAAATAAATATTATATATAACGGGTCATATTAATATAACGAACGTGATGTAGTTTTAATTTAAATGAAAATAATTTATAATAATTTATTAAATATAAAGTATTATTATAATATTTTATTAAATTTAAATAACGGGTCATGTAAATGCCGCTCACGTGCATAGCACGTGGCGAAACGCTAGTACTATATATAAAAGCACGGATGGGGGGGACAGGCACATTTACCTTAACGTCCTTATTATTAGTATTAGGTTATCAATTAAACTTCTAATTAATGTCAAACTCCTTATTATTGTCAATTTAATTATTAAACTGAGTTATATACTAGAAATAAAACTCCTAATATAACTAGTTAGATTATCTATTATACGTATACTTTAGTGTCCTATTATTAACATTAAGTTATATATTAAACTCCTAACTAATGTCAACTCCTTGTTAATGTCCTTAATATAATTATAAATTTAAGCTATGTATTAATAATAAAACTCCTAATGTAACTAGGTCATCTATTATTCGTATAGATTATGTCTTTAATTATTGTTCCTTCTAATGGTCAAATTACACTTTATTAAAAAAAGAATATATTAATTAGTTAAAAAGTTATATTTAAACTCTAACATTAAAAGTAGTTTAAGTTAAGTAGTATTTAAGATTAATTAATTAATTAATTAATTATTAATAGATAATTAAATTCTATAATAACATTAAATAATAGTTAAAATAGTAACTTTTGGTTGTATTAGAAATAATTTAGTATATGCAGTATTCTAAATCAATGTTTTAGAAGTGGTTTAACTTAAATAATATTCTAAATCAATTAAATATTATAGTAGTTTAACTTCTTTTTTTGAGAGAATTATAGTAGTTTAACTTAAGTAATATTTTAAACACGTTTTATAGCGCTATTAAATACTAATTTAATATTAAAAATATTAAGGATGAATTACTATTTAACTACATAAACATAAAATTATCACATATTAAACAAAAATTGATGATGTTACTATTATTGCTCTTCCATTATCACTTGAATTTAATGTTAATAATAATAAATTTAATTAATATATAATTCGACGAATCAAATTACGAGCCACGTGCGTAGCACGTAATGCAAAACTAGTATTCAAAAACATATCTATCAAACTTGAAACTTCTATTTTGTTCAAAAAAACTTGAAACTTCTATTTTGTTCAAAAAAACTTGAAACTTCTATTCAAAATATAAATAAACTGAATTACTAAATACCGCCCTCATTTACTAGCCACCGTCCCTGTCTTTCACATATTTGTCATTTTTATGAAAATACAAAAAAAAAAAACATTCTCTCCACCTCATTCGAATCTGATAATGAACGACGCTTCAAATTCGTTTGAAAATGAACATCAAGAATCGAAATCAAGTATTCCATTCAATTCCGGGGTAATTTTTATCGCTTAGAATATTTAATTTCAATTTTTTTTGATATATCTGTTGTATATCAGCAACAGAAACGCCCTAGGAAGGTGTTTTCAGTCTCTTGAAAACGCCTTCCATGGGTGTTTTCAATTGACTGAAAATACCCTCCTAGGGTGTTTGCGCTGACAGAAAACGCCCTCCTAGGGCGTTTCTGCAGAAAACAACTGTCGAGGGTGTTTCCGGTTGCCGCTGCTACGCCACCTGTTTTTTTAAAAAATAATGAATATTTGAATTAAAATTATTTAATTATTTATTAATAATAATAATAATAATGCAAATGTTAATATTAGTTATATATATTTTACAGTTTTAGTTTGAAGATGTTGACGGTGATGATATTAAATACAGTGGACAATTCAATGACGCACAACTGTTTAAAGTGATTCTGAAGCGATTAAATGGGCTAAAACAATTGCTATCCAGATTATGTTCAAATTGGTTATATCTTCTCACGAAAATGGGGGGACTCGAAAGATTTTGAGATGTTCACGGGGTGAACGGTATTGAGGCTCTTTGGCGAATTCTTCTTCATGGAAAAATACCAAGACGAAAGCGTTCAAATGCCGATTATCAGTTGTGGTGTTATTTTATAAAAAAATCATGGGTTGTCATTGTAAGACTTGGGATAAAGAGTATGCACTGCCATAATTTAGCAGTGTCTCCTGAGGGATATCGGCAAATGAGTGGACTGAGTCTGGCGTCCAAACTCATTGTGCGGGATATAAGTGCGGCTCAAGCTAGGCCGTGTGCTATTTTGGCATCCCTTCAGGAGAATAATCCATCAGATAACCCCATACAAAGACAAGTGTACAACTACAGAGATAGTCTGATGAGGTGCAGTTTTGAGGGTAGAGACGTGGAGGGGCAGTTTTATCATTTAGCCGTGGAGAGGAAATATGTACAATGGACGCTTGCTGATTAGGATACAAATGCGTTGACTCACTTTTTTTTAGCGCATCCAGATTGTGTGAAGTTACTATAACGCTACTACTGGGTCATCGGTATGAATTCCACCTACAAAACTAATAAGTACAACATATGAGATTAACCTGCAAAACATGAACCAGAAGCTAATCAATAATCAATCTTCAAAGAAAGTAAATAATCAACCATCAAAACATATTTTTTATATTACCTATCATCTTCCCATATGAGATTAACCTGCAAAACAGGCAAAACCATGGTAGCTTTAAGAGTTCTAGTAATGACAACCGCGTCAACAATCTGAGCTCTCTGTTGATTCACTCCACCTGAAGCAACAACAACCAAGAATCTTCTCTTCTCCTAAAAAATTCTCGAAGATTCCTTCCGATAATTGATACAAAAATCCAAACAAGTATTATACCCTTTCACATCACGCTGATCCCAAAACTTCTACTATCCTCCTTAGACACATTCCCACTAATCCCGTGCACCGTGTAGACACCTATTTTTTGGACAGGTAAACAGTGATAAGGAGCTGAAGCGGCCAATGATGATTTCCAGAGAAATCTGTTCGGGTGACGAGCTTTCGATTTGCTTGCTGGAATCTAAGTAGGCGTAATCTGTGCACAGTTGCAAACTTGGAGGATTAAAACAAAATTAGGCGTAAATAGCCCATAAAAATTCAAAGAAGTTGTAATGTAAGTTTAGAAAATGGACTAATTGCCATATTTTAAAAGTTTATGAGGCCAATTTCCAAGTTTGATGGACTGAAATTGACCTTAACCAAACATATAGGGCTCGAGCAACCTTTTTTAACACTTTCGGACACCAAAATGCACTTTTAACAATTTATTACTTAGCCATCAATTTAAATCCGAATTTAATTAAAAAGATAAAGTTTAAGGCTAATCTCAACACTTAATAACTTATCACTTCACACACTTTCATCCTAGAATATTCTAGAATGTTCTAGAAGATTCTAGGAGATCTTAGGTCACCTCTAATCACTATAAATACAGCCTTAAGCCAGCCTGGCTGACGGTGGCACACAAACCCTAGAAATCATACACGGTGACACACAAACCCTAGAAATTAGACACGGTGGCACACAAACCCTAGAAAATACTAAGCAGAATTCAGGCCACCACCCTAGAATAGCAAACCCGAAATCACAACACACACACACACACAAATCCAGTCTTGAAACACCCTAGTACGTGGTAATTCTCCAAGAACGCAGCGCAAGCACCAGATTCGAAGCCGGATTCCACATCAACTTCGTTGGCAAACGAGCCAAGGACTCAGACCGGTAATTCTGAGGATCCTCTTATTATGTTCTTTTGCCATAAATATGTGTAAAATTGTCATGATTGCTGTAATTATGTGCTTATGATGCATGTTTGGATAGTTTCAATACTTTTTCCATTAAAATTGTCATGTTAACTAAATCGATGCTTTCAATAAATTGCCACGAAATTCGATGATAGACATGTTAAATTTATGTAATTAATCATGTTAAAACTCAAATACATAAACCCGGTTAATCTATAGCTCTTGGAAATCATGTTTCTAGGAGATTTTAGCTTGTTTTGATATGAAAATTTGAAAAACGTACGTGCTGTCAATAAATAACTTTTTGCCTAGATGAGATTTAAACACTCCGATTATGTGGTTTTTGAATTCCTTGTTCGATTTTATGCGCTTTTAACTACTTTTTCATGAAAAACGGAGTTGAAACGAGTGAGAACGAAGCAAAACAATACGAGCTCTGAACCTGCCGACGAACCGGTGCCGCTGCCACTGAAACCGGCGACGCTGCCAGAATAAGTTGGCGCCGCCGCCACACCAACCTGCCGGCGTCGTGTTCTTCATCCTCATCTTCTCAGAATCACTTTCCAAATCCTTCTAGCTTCGATCCAAACTTCTATACGCGTCTTCGGGCTCATCCGGGTTCCGAATTAGGCTCAGTTTGATTCCAAAAATATTTTTTTAGTTGTAGGACCTGTTTGTAATAGTAAATAGCCTTAACCCGATGTTTTTAGGGCCTCGAAGCCCGTTATTGTAATCTGCCCAGTCAACCGGGCCCATCGAATCAGATCCGACTTGACCAGTAACTTCCAGACCAATATTCGGGTTCAACCGGACTCTGAATCAACTCCGGTTTAAACCAGTGGATTTGTATCGACGACACAGTCAAATTCCATGATTTGACCGAGAGCCCATTCCGGCCAGACCAATGCTCAAAACCCGCGCGAGTGCCAGACACTCAAAGTCAACGAGGTTTAAAAGTATTCCTAACCTTGTATGTATGTCCAACTGCCCTTGTGTATGCTCATATTGTTTATCGCTTTCCAAAAGCATCCAAATCAAATAATAACTGGTTAAAGGACTAATCACCTAAAATTGGCCCATTAATGCAATTCCAGCTCATCACTTAGACATCGTAAAACTAAAGCGAAAATGCAGTAAATGGTTGTATAGGTTTTTCAAGATCACCTAATAAAATAAATCAATCACATTTATACATCTGTATTTAGGCTTTGTACATGTAAAATATCCAGACCAGCCAGACTTATGTTATTTGCTAGAAACCTCTAAGATTAGATGTATGCTTAGGAGTACCTGCTAATTGCCTCAAATGCTAGTCCAGATTGAGTCATATGCGCGTCAAACGTGTTTACTGCTTTCATCACTGTTTATTTACAGCTTTCATATCTTGTGAACTGCATATATTGTCGAGATGAGATATAATACGAATATGTCCAGTAAATAAAGCCGGTAACTGATAAGCCAAGCACAAGAGACTCGGGAAGGTCCACGAACCCTTGTCTTTGGTCCGATGCTCGATAGTCTTACCGGAGGCGAGTAAGGCTATCTAATTGGTTAAAAGGCATTTCCTAGTTGAACTAGGTGCCGACTCCATTTTTCAAACCATTTCCAGATCGAGAAGTCAGCCATAAGCTTTGGGTGAGCGGCCCCCGAACCCCGCTCCGTTCACACGCCGATAACGGCACCATCACACTCTTGGACATTCCAAGCTTGTCATCTTCCACATCCGATAAAGATCTTGAAGAAAAAGATGATAAAAGATATTGAAGAAAAAGATAATTTATGAGTTGGATTTAATTTTGGTTAAGATAATATTTGTATAATGACTTTACTATTACTATTCATATATAGAGGACATTATTTACATCAAAATTTAAAAAATTCAGAAGTTCAATAGAACTAAATAACACATGATTTATAATTTGCATGAGGCCATGATCTTTAATTTTAACACGTACAATGATAATTTATTAAAATGTTAGTTTTTTTATAAAAGGAAAAAATTGGAAAATGTAGGCAGTTGAGAAGAAGAATCTGGCATTTTTATGAGGAAATGTTATAAAAGTAAAATAAGATAATGATTAATCCCAACAAAATCAACAAAGAACTCAAAAACTTTCAAAGATAAAGCAAAGTCAAAATCATTGGTTCTGTAAGAGACGTCATTAAAATGTTGACAATCTTGTAATTTTCCTATTCAAATGTGTAAATAAATAACAAATGAATTTACAAGATTACCATCATTTTAATGACATGTCGTAATGCGATAGACTTAGTCTACGGATGACGTGGTGAATTGAGTCTACCTAAAAAATTTTTGTTCCGTGAATTTATATGTACTGCAATTCACGTTTTTCTTAGTTTAATTTTGTTTTTCAACATTATTTTTTATACAATAATTATGGTGTCAATTTAAATTTTTTTCAAATACAAAAGCTCTTTTTTTAATTTTAAATGATATTAGTAGATTTATTTAAGAATTCTTAAGGGTTTTTTAAGATCCTTTAAAAACTTCTTCTTTTTTCACAAATAAGAGGTTGGGATACAATTCGGATATTCGAAAGATTACATTAAAAACTGCTATATTCGCTTGATTTAATTTTAAAATCTCTAATTTGTATAATTTCTGGAACGCTCACACAAAAACCACTAACCATTTTCTAAAAAAATTTATAAATATTGTTGTAACACATTTTTTCAAATTGTGCCTAAATCGAAAAAAATGTGAAATGTGATAATAATAACTTGTATATGAAGTAAATGGTATTATATATTTTACCATATTCTTTTCAAAAAATCACTATTCATTTATTTTATCAAATCATCTAACTGGTAATATGAAAAAATAAACATTTTATTGATTTCACGCAATGCGCAAGCACACGACCAGTAGAAGTGATAAAAGAACCCGCATGCGCTTGTTCAACGAGCGTTCTCTATTTCAGAAGAATTGGTGATTGTGAAGGATATTCACGCATGATATTGCATCATCAAAGATATTCGGCATTTGCGAATTAATTTGTTTATCTTTTGAATAGAAGTTTGATAGATATGTTTTTGAAGTTTAAGTTTATGCCTACTTAATTTTTTTTTTTATCTTTTTAGCCATTTAATATTTTATTTATATTTAAATTTTTAATAAATAAGTTATCCAACTCATATAAAATACTTAGCTAAATAAAAATTACAAATTTGAATAAAATATTTATATTAATTTGTTAAAATTATTAATATGTAGTTTTTATTAGTTTATGACATAATGTACAAAAAAAACCCTTGACTTTTCTCAAAAGTACAAATCAGCCCTATTATTTTTTGACAAAATCAAACCCTCATATTTTAAAATTAAACAATTAAACCCTCGTTGTTTTAAAAATATTAAACAAATAAGCTCTTTTAGTTAACTTTTGGGACACTTACCCCCTCAGACTTTTGATAAATATTTTAAACATTAAAATTATTTTTAATTTTTTTTATATGATTATGAAAGACGTGTCAGTCATTCACGAATGTTTCTAATTGTGTTGAAAGAAAGGGGTTATTTGTTATATTTGAAAATAAAAAAAAAAAACTTTATTATAACCATTAAAAGTAAAAGAGTTGATCTGTACATTTATGAAAATTACAAGTGTTTTATTGTACCTTTTGACTTAGTTTTTTAAGCCTAGTTTATTATTCTACCCAAAATTACAAGGGAAAGAGAGAAATTATGGTTGCTGCTTCATCCCTCTCCCAACGACGACGAGGTGCGAAACTGAATTTGGAAAGAGTAAAGTTTGGATGTTTTTGATGGGGCGATGCTGCCTGAATTCCTCTTATAACTTATAACTTATTATCTTTTTTAATTTTATTCCATGCCAAACCCTTGTTTCTTTCAATTGGGTTGAAGTCTTTTCCTTGTCAATTTCCCCAATTCAGAGAATTAGGTATCTTCCCATCATGATTATGTAAATTAATTTCCTTCTTAGTTAAATTAGAGAATAAAGTCTGTTCCTTTTCCATTTAGGAAACTATATGTATTCTTAATCCTTGTGCTATATGGATTCCCTGTGTCCTTATTTAATATCCTAAGTATGTATGTTTTTCGTTGAGTAAAAAATAATGGATGATAGACTAAGCGAGGATTTAGTAGTTGAAATTCTGTGTAGACTTCCGGTGAAGAGTCTGATGCAATGTAAGAGGGTTTCAAAAGGCTGGTACAACCTCATCTCTAATGTTTGTGCCCCCAACATCTCTCGCATTTCATCCGCTATCCCTTCTGGTTTTTTGTTCATTTTTGTATGCAAAAAAACTTCCGTTTATGATAGAGCCTATGTTTCTTATCCACAAGGTCGTTATTGTGATAACAATTGTTCAGGTTTTCTCAGATCTTGTACTGTACTCTTACCACACAGACCCTTTAAACTGCATGATGCTTGCAACGGCTTGCTTTTATTTTTTTCAGCTGATGGTCGCTATTACGTCTGCAACCCAACTACCAAGCAGTGCATTGCTGTTCCTTATGTCCAACGCAAATATAGATCTTATGTTGCTTCGCTTGTTTTTGAAAATTTCATGTCGCCACACTACAAAATTATCCGGTTTCCTGATTTAAAGGCCGGTTGTGGCTTTATAGATCTCGATGTATTCTCTTCAGCCACTGGAAACTGGGTGAAGCAAAAGTTACGCATTGAACAATCGGTTTTTAGTTCTGTTGAGTACATTGTGCGCACTGTTTATTTGAATGGAAAGCTATACATGCAATCTATGTCGGAGTATCTCCTTTGTTTTGACTTGGACAATCTTATTGCTAAGGCCATTCAGCTGCCTGTTGCTTATTCTAAATACAAGTTTGGCTTTATTGGCCTTTCCAAAGGGCAATTATATTATGCCAATCATGATTCTTCCAAATCCAAGTTTTGTTTTTGGATTCTTGAGAACTGTTTTTGGAGATTGAAGCACTGTCTTTCAATTAGTCATTTGATGTCTTTAAGTCCCCAAGTTAGAGAACTGTGCAAGGATGGTATCTCTACAAATTTTATGCCCTATGCTATTCATCCAAGTGCTGATATTGTATTTCTTGGATTCCCTACTATGCTCCTCAGTTATAATCTTCAAGATGGAAAATTGGAAGTCATCTTTAAAATGGTCAAAGGCAGATTAATATTCGGAGGCAAACATTTTGTCTTCCTTTACACTCCCAGCTTTATTGTTCTCAAGGACTTCACCAAGCACCCTCCTCAATCTTCATTGATTTAGGTATGTACATTTCGGTGTCATTAAATTGTTTTGGTTTATTCAACTAGTGTATTGGTCCCATTATGACAGTTTTGGTGTCGACTTATTGAAGACTGGCTTTAGTAATTTGTATATACAATTATACTGAAAATAAAAGACACAAAGAGTCGGAGACATGATCGAAAATTGCGCATTGATATCATATGCTCTTGTTTTGTCTCTTATACTGATAGATATTCACCAACCCAAGATCTCCCAATATAATTTCAGGGGAACATTTCTGTTAAACTTTAGACTAGTCCTGTTTATAATATTTGTTTGGTAATGAGTCATCTTTCTTTGATTTGTTAAACATCTTTGAATGATTTATTTTTCACATTCAGTTTTCTGATTTCATTTTTTTAGGTTTTATCGCTTGCTTTGAAGCTGAAGACGCACTGCCTAGAGGAATTAGAGATGAAACGGAGTATTTTTGCAGTTTAGATGCTTGCAGATTTATGACTGGTAATGAAGGTGATAACTGCAGCAGTAAGAGCTCTGATATGATATCCATACATGTATGATAAGGCATCCATCTATTTTCAAAATCTATGAAGTCAAATACTCTGTGGGGATTTCTGGTTGAGATTTTTTAATACAATGGTATGTGGGACTTTGTCTCTTTCTTAGGGGAGCAAAAACCGAACCAAATCGTTTAACCAAACCGAATTGGACCAAAAAAACCGAACCGAAAAAAATAGTGGTTAATATGTTTTAGTTTGGTTTAAAATTTATAAAATTTTCGGTTTTCGGTTTTAATTTGGTTTTTAGGTTCGGTGACCGAACCGAATCGAAAAAACCGAAATAAATTATGAGGGTTCTTTTAGACATTTATACACAATACTATATATACCCCCTTTAAAACCAAAAACCCTAATTTTCCATAACTGCTGCCGCCTCATCTCCTCTCCCTTACCATTTTTCCCTAAGGGCATCTCCAAGGGAAGTCACCATTTTTCCCTCACCATTTTTCAATTTGGTGAATTTTCACCAAATCCACTCCAATGGTCATCACCAAATTCCTCACCAAAAAAACTACTTTTTTACTTTTTAATATAATAATCATTTTTAATTCTTAACATTTTATACACTTTTTACCAATTACACCCACAAACTAATTTATGCTCATATTCGTACGAATTATAATATTATTCATATTTTTAAAAATAAATTGCTATATATTTTTTTAATTATGAATATTTTATAAAATTTAATTTATATTAAAATTATTTAAAATGAACATTATATTAATTTATTTAAATTAACATAATAAAAAAACTAATATAAACATTACATTAATTTATTTAAATTAACACAACATAAAAACTAAAATTATATCATTGTCTCGTTAAATTATTTAATAAGTAAGTAATTAATTAAATAAAACTATAAATTATATGTATTAAAATGTAAATTAACCATATTATTATATTCAAAAATTGAAATGGTGAAGGAAAAATTCCTTCACCATTTTTGATGAAAGAGAGTGTGAGGGAGTCACCAAAATGCATTTTGGTGACTCCCTTGGAGATGGGGAGTCATCAATTCCCATTTTGATAACTTCCCTTGGAGATGGTCTTACCAAACCCTTACCCATTTTTTCCTCTCTTATTTTCTTTCCCAATATATCAATCTTTCTTCTTTATCAAACATAAATCAAGTCAAATAAACCTAATATTTCTCATCTAAAATCCATTTTTACTAAGATGCTCACCAGACACCACTACGAGATGCTCATCCTCTCCTCTGGTAAGTTGTCGCCGGTCTTTTGCGCTCCGCCCGCCACCGCTACCGCTGTTAGAGCCTTTACCACTCCGGTTGCTATCAACGGCCACTTACATCCACCGATGGTTTTTTTTTCAAGGTATTTTCATGGATCTAAGAATTTAATTGATCTTGTTTTTGTATTTTGATTGTTAGTTTTAATTAAACCCTATTCCATTTTTTTTGCAGGAGCAGAAGAATTATTGCTGGTGATTTATGATTGATTATTTTAGTTTTAAATATTAAATTAAAATGTAAAACAATTCATATAAAATCGTTTAATGTAATTAACTTCTCATTTATGCTGTTATGTATATTTTAATTTGAGTTCAATTTAAAAAAAATTGTTTTTCTTTTTTCTGGTGAACCGACCGAACCAAACCGAAAAAACTGATATTTTCGTTTTACCGAACCGAAAAATCTGTGAACCGAAGTAGGGGTGTTTGGTTTTGGTTTAATAGGGGTGGTTTGGTTCGGGTTCGGCTTTTCCATACGGAACCGAACCGAGCTCACCCCTACTCTTTCTTGTCTACTTCTTATAACAGAGTATCTTTGTACATTTGATTAGCTCAAAAAAGTGGTGTGTTGTGTTTGCACATGCACTCAGGAACTGGGTATGCAATCACATCTCCGTCTCTCTTGTTACTTCTTGACTAAGGATTTTATTCTTGTGTAGCATCCTGACGCTGCTTCCGAATTCTGTCACTATTCCCTTTTCCAATACAAGAACTAGCTCCACCTGTTACTATTCCTTTTTCCAAAAGCAACTCCACTCTCTCTACCGCCGCCATTGTCAACACAGTGTTTTCCTCGCCTCTTGCCGGAATTCATCACCGTCTTCCATCCTCCTTCATAATCAGCATTATCGCAATTCCGATGATTCCTTTTTAATTTACCCTAATTTCTCCAAAACTCCGTGAAAAATTGACCTAAATATCGCCTCAAAAAGCTCAGTTGGGACTATAAAAGTTGTGCTATCCATTTAGAAATTTTATCAGTATTTAACAAGTACAAGAATACGATGTCAGAGCAGAAGCGATATGGGCGCCCTTGCCGGAAGAAGACCACCTCTCTATTTTAACTGTTTCAATAATGGATTTGAGAAAACGACGCGTCTTCTCAGATCTCTGAGAAGACGACAAAGCGTTCGTCTTCTCAGATCCATTTGAGAAGATGAACGCTGTCAAAAAGCTGAGATGACGACCGAAATTGGGCGGGGCGGGTGTTGGGTGGGGTGGTGGTTAGGGTTCGAATGGCTGGTTTGGGTGGTTGAATTTTGATTTGGTTTGAGTGGTTTGGGTTGTGGGTAATTTAGGGTGTTTTGGGTATTTTAATTTTTTTTTGTGTTTTGATGACGTGTCAACTAACACATGACGCCGTCAGAATTTTTTAAATGTCAGTTGACCAAAAAAGACAGCGTCAGGGGTATTTTCGTTCAAAAGGGGTTTAGCAAGCGTCGTCCCAAAGATCAGGGGGTTTACTGATTGTTGTTTTAGATCAGGGGGTTTGTCGTAAGGTACCCCTAAAGTTAGGGGTCATGGGTAATTATTAGCCTACTTTGTTTGATTGTGCTTTTTGCGATCTTCTTCCTTTTTCATTTATTCGTCTGTTTTGCTTGAGTTTTTTCTTCATTTTTGCATCGTTTCGCTCTCTATTATTTCGAGTGGTGTTTTTTTCATTGATTTATTTTTCCATTTTCATTCTTGTCTGGGTAAAATTTCTTTGATTTCCTTTCTCTTCCTTCAACATTTAGGTTTTTTGCTTTGTTTGCCACCGATTTTGTTGTGCTTCCTATGTTCTTTTATTCCTTGCATGAGTCCCATTGCCACCATCTCTCGCTTTATTTTCTTTTTCTGGATTATCTCTTCTTTTTGTAATTATTAGATTTGAGTTATTTGCTCCTGCCAATTGTTTGTCTTTCTTCATGTTTATGTCTTAGTTTTCAATCAACCTTGTGATTTGATCCATCACGACATTAGGCTTTTAATTTTATTCTCTTGGACAATTTATTGACTTTGCAGCTTTTTGCAACTTTTTCTCCTATTTCGCTCCTGATCAGAACTTCCTCTTCATTAATATATTTGTTTCGCCTTTGGCTTCGCCTATCGAGCTACTTCGCTCTTTGCCTCTCGGGCGTTGTTCGCTGGTTTTTGAGAGTTTTTTTTTGGTGTTTCTTTTGATTTCTTCTTTTTGATTGAGCCTTATTAGACCAAGCCTCTTTTTGGTTGCCGTGGTCCATTATTTTTGTAGACTTTTTCCAATTATGTAGTATATTTATCAAATTTCAATTTAAAAGCATAATTATGCACTAAAACCATAGAAAAGTGAAATTTAAACTAAAATACTAATTTATTTTCTTTTTGATTTTGAAATCAAAATAAATAACCGATAAAAAAATAAATAGATTTAAGAAGGAAAGACTTATCGTGATCGGTATTTTGTTGATAATAAGATAGTATCTCCGATTTGACAATCACGGACGTTGTCTTGGTGATTTTAGGAGATCCTTTGCAGAGATGTCGTTTGTTAGAGTTTTTTTTCTAAATTTTTCAAATTTGACCAGAGCTGCTTCCTTTAAAAATAATTTAATCTTCTATTATTTTTTCTCGTACCTCGAACGGAAATTTGATATTTGATATCTTTAAGGAAATAGATTTAGCTTTGTCCTCGTTTTTTTATAACAGTGTTTCGAATAAGATATAAAATGTCTCCAACGAGACACTGTCTAAGGTGACTTGACGTGTTTAAAGAAACTTAATGGTCATCCAAATTCGTTAATTGTGGCCAAATTACCTGCTTCCTCTATTCAATTTGGCTAACCATTCGATTTATTAATATGCCTGCTTTCTTATATCGATTTATAAATTACATGCTTCCTCTACTCATGACTGCTTACTTATTTCCTTTTTCACCTGCTTAATTCCTTTAATTAGCAGATCCATTAGATTTATTTGTTAGTTCTTTATAGGGGTATGCACGGATTCTGGATATTTCCAAAACCGAACCAAAAATATCCAGGGCTAAAAAATATCCGATAACCATTGACTTTTCTCGAACCGAATTGTACCGAAACTTTTATTAGTACGATTTTGGATCTTTTATAAATAACCGTACCGAAAACCAAACCGAACTGTACCGAATCGAAGTACCAAACTTACACCCGAAGAACCGAAATTATAGATATATATTATTCTATTTTTAATTTGATTATTATATTCGTATTAACTTTGAATTACTAAACATTAAAATTATTTTATAAAATTAAATAATATTGATTAAAAATATTAGTCTATATATATTAATTATCAATTTAGATAAAAACAAAATTACTTATATATTTTAATAAAAATTATATGAATTTGTCAAATATTTAAAAAATATTAATATTATTTTTTAAAAATTGATATGAACAATACATATTCATTATTTTCTATCATTGACCAAATTATATAGTTTTAATAAAAATGATACTCCCTCCGTCCCACTTTAGAAGTCCCATTTGACTTTACACACAGATTAAGAAAACATTAATTATTCTTGTCTTTTCATGTTTTTTCATGTTTTGCCCCTAATAATGATAGTGGAATTTTCCATAGAGCTCTTTTAAAATAGGGTAAAATGGGATATTCAATGGAAAACTATTCTAAAAATAGTAATAGGACTTTTTAAATGGGACATCCCAAAATAGAATATGAGACTTCTTAAATGGGACGGAGGGAGTATATTTTTAGATTTGAGAATAGATAAAAGTACCCTGATCAAATAATTAAAAAAGTAATATTAAATCGAACGATAATATACATGTTGTGCCTTTTTATTTTATTGATGATTATTTATTTGTGATAGTTAAAAATATATATAAAAATGAATGAATGAGTAGTTAATTAATTTTAGAAGTCAAAATAATATATTTTAATATAGTAGAGATCATATTTTAAAGGCCTAATCACTCAAAAACCCCTCACCTTTAAACTTTTTTTCAATCCCCACCCCGACGTTGAAAATTTGTCAATTTTACGCACTTTTGAATTTTCCGTTTTCAATTGTACCCCAATATTTTAATTTTTGTTAATTTTTTTACTTAAATGATGAAATCATTCAATTAATTAAGTCTAAACATGAAATTAAATTATTTTTTATTCAAAAAAGTACAAATAAGTCCTTTATTTTTAAAAACTAACTAAAAACCATAATCAAATTAACACTAATTTAAATTTTTAATTAATTTAACTAAATTTAAATAAATTTTAAAAATATACAATTAATATATGCGAGACATGGAGAATGTTTTTGTAATACCCCAAATATTTTAAAATAATTAAGTCGTGCCACGTGTCGTGAATTCCGATAAATTAAATTAAGAAGGATTTAATTTAATTATATCGGGAATAAAGAATAATACTTATTAAAAGGATTAGCGGGAATTCAGAAAATAACTTCGGAAATTAATATAAAATAAATTATAAATCCCGAGATAAGAATTATTTCGCCAAGATCCGCGAAACATTTTAAAGAAATTGTGATAAAAGTTTCAGGTCAATTGGAGACCTTTCAAAATTTGGACGCGGATGTGTTTTGGGTTAATTTGCAAATTTTAAGAAGTTTAAGGGCTAAAATAAAAATTAGCCAATTGAGCCTCAAGAATAGAAATTAGAGGATTATTGACGGGAAATAATAATTTTAGAATCGTATTATTTATTTGGATAAAAGTAATACGTACGTAATTGAGTTAAAGTAATGGTTAAGTTAAAATAGAAAGTTTAATAGAGAATTGGTTTAAGTTAAAGAGTTCAAGGACCAAAAGCGACAATTAGCCATATATATATAACTTCATCAGTAAGAGATGAAGTATCCAGAAGCCATCCAAAACCATTTTTATTTCTCTCGTTCGTTCTCGACGGTTCGCCGCGCGGTTTCCGTTTCTCGTCCGTTTTCGACGTTCTATAACTCGAATCGATCGTATTTCAACCGGTAATCAAGGTAAGCTCGTCGTTTTAGTGTTTGGTTGAGTGAATTTGAAGGAATATCGATTTAAAGTTTAAGGTTTCGAGCGGTTTTGTTATTTTAACGATTTTGAATTCGATTTTTGACGTTTTAAGCTTGGATTGTATGTTGTGGATGTTTCTAAGCATTGTAGCATCATTGGGAATGTGAAATTGGTCGTTTTTGAGCTAAAACACGTCGGAATCAAGTTTCGGAGTAGGAATCACGTCCTCACGACGTGAGGATGCTCCTCATGACGTGAGGAGCTCCCTCACGACGTGAGGCTTGTGCCTCACGACGTGAGGATTGTCCCTCACGACGTGAGGATTGTCCCTCACGACGTGAGGGCATGCCTCACGACGTGAGAAAGGCCCTCACGACGTGAGGAGGGCCTGGCACGACATGCCAAACCCATTTTGAGATGGGGAATGCATTCCGAGATCCGACGCGATGTATTTCAGCTTGGTTTTGACCTATGGACTTTGAAAAAGTGAAATTTGGACACAATACATGAGAATGGATTCGGAAAGAGATACGATTCATAAACGAGTTAGAAACCATTAATCGGAATATTGCGTGAGGAGCACAACTGTTAATAAGTTTAACGTGTCGTGTCTCGAGTCTAGAGTTAATCTTAGAATAGGACTCTGATATCAGTCAAATGTTTTAAAAAATTTGTTTTAGATCCGGCGAGGCAAGAAGCAGCTGGACCAGTAGTTCGGGAAGCTGTACGTTCTAAAGCCCCGACGTATTTTGGATAAGCGTTTTTTGTGAGTTTATATGATTTGCTTTTAAAGTATTTACTTAAGCAATTATTTTATATTGCTTATTATTTGAACTGCATGTTTTATATGCGAAACTTTTATACGAATTGCATATGCTTGATTTGAAACCAGTATTGATCCGATGGAACGTGCTACCTATTGGGCGACAATAGGACTGTGTGATCACCAGTTTTGATATAACTCAGCTGGGAGCTGATGATGAATATGACATTTATGATTGGGTTTATGATTTTGATACGAGAGAGCACTCGGCTACGGTGTAGTCTGGAGTCCCCGTATCTAGTGGCTGGGCCACCAGCGAGTTGGACTCGCAATTGATATTTATGATTGGGTTGATCGATCGATTATTAGTATGTTTGAGGATTAAGGTTTCATTCGGATCCTGTACTTGGCTGCATATGATTGATTACGATTTTATGTTTTATATGGATACTTATTAGTAAATGTATAAACTCACTCAGTATATCCCCATATACTGACCCCTCACAGTCTTTCTTTCAGGTCAAAGCAATTTAAAGGATGGACTTCCTTTCCTTCTTCCGGAAGTCTATGATAGTGAAAGAGTATGTCAAAGGATGTTTTCCTCGTAGAGCTGCAGTAGTCGGTAGATGTCTGTATGTAATGTCAGGTTTAAATTCAAACGGTATATTTAAATGGGTAACTCTGATTTGAGATAAAAGTATATATATATCATAATTGTTTATAAAGAACGTATTTTAACCGTTTGATTTCGGTAACCAATTTCCATGAGTGGAATTGGTCAAGATGTTGATTAGAGACAGGGCAGTGATGGACATGAGTTGTCGCTCGGTAAGACCCTAGTCTATAATAATGATTCGCGATGATTTTCAGAAAGTAGTAAAGATGTTTTGGTATTTATAATAATAAAGTTTAAAAAAGGTTTTCTGAAAATGTTTTATATAATATAATATATTTAATTCGCGAAACGTTTATAGTGATTTTAGGCTTGCTACGGGTTCCGGAGCTACCACTCCCGTTCCCTAGCGCCGGTCTCGGCTCAATAAATTGGGTCGTGACAGTTTTAAACAAATTTCCAAACGCAAAAGACGTTAATTTAATTTTTTAGGGTACAATTGAAACACAAAAATGCAAAATAGGGTAAAATTGATAAATTTTCAACGTCAGGGTATGATTGAAAAAGGGTTAAAAGGTCGGGGGTTTTTAAGACATTAGGCCTATTTTAAATAATACAATATTTGTTGTTCTATGATATATATACCGAACCGTACCAAACCATTAGGACCTAATCCCCAATTTTCGAACCGAACTGAATCGATTATTGGTACGGATCCGAAAATCCAATTTTTGATATCTCCGATTTTTGGTTTGGTTCCGAAGATTTGTCAATCCCCGGATTCTCCCGAACTGTGCTCACCCCTAGTTTTTAAGATTAATTTCGCTAGATGCCATCCTTCAATGAGAATTTATTTTGAGTTCAGAAAAACTCCTTTGAATTTTTAAGTTTTCAAGTTTTTCCCACAGACGGCGTTAATCCTGCAAAACAATGTAAATGACTAATCGAATGGTTTGTCCGATTAGCTCTCCGATGCTTAAGTTAGTTTAGATTTAAGGGAGAATATTTGTATTTATTGTAAGTTGTGTGTTTTAGGCATTGCTCAAGCTCCTTATATAGTGGTAGTGAGAGAATACCTTGCAGAATCTAAATAGGAAATAAATTCTTGTCTGACATGTAAATCTATATAGGAATGTGATTTCTAATAGAAATTTGTTTTCTGCTCTCTAGAAGATTAGTCTTATAGAATCTCTTTTATTTTCGGTATCAAATCATATTCAAATTCTTCGACGAGTCTCAAGATCGACTCGGTAGGCGAATCCCATCGGACTCGGTTCATAGTATTTTGGTTTCCATCAATGTTGGACAAAAGGGATTATTTAGTCTATCTAAAAATAAAAAGGGTTTAACTGTATTTAAAAGAAATAAAAGAGTTGATTTGTATTTTTACAAAAATTGGGAGAGTTGTTTTCTATCTTTTGCCTTTATTAAACTACCCAAAATTACAAGGGATAGAGAGAAATTATGCTTGCTGCTTTTTATCCCTCTCCCAACGACGATGAGGTGCGAAACTGAATTTGGAAAGAGTAAAGTTTGGATATTTTTGATGGGGTGATGCTGCCAATCTGGTCTGAATTCCTCTTCTCTCCCTATAAAACTTATTACTTTTTTTTAATCTTATTCCATGCCGAACCCTTGTTTCTTTCAATTGGGTTGAAGTCTTTTCCTTGTCAATTTCCCCAATTCAGAGAATTAGGTATCTTCCCATCATGATTATGTAAATTAATTTCCTTCTTAGTTAAATTAGAGAATAAAGTCTGTTCCTTTTCCATTTAGGAAACTATATGTATTCTTAATCCTTGTGCTATATGGATTCCCTGTGTCCTTATTTAATATCCTAAGTATGTATGTTTTTTGTTGAGTAAAAAATAATGGATGATAGACTAAGCGAGGATTTAGCAGTTGAAATTCTGTGTAGACTTCCGGTGAAGAGTCTGATGCAATGTAAGAGGGTTTCAAAAGGCTGGTACAACCTCATCTCGAATGTTTGTGTCCCCAACATTTCTCGCATTTCATCCACTACCCCTTCTGGTTTTTTGTTCACTTTTGTACGCCGAAAAATTTCCAGTTATCATAACGCCTATGTTTCTTATCCACAAGGTCGTTATTGTGATAACGATTGTTCAGGTTTTCTCAGATCTTGTATTGAACTTTTACCATGCAGACCCTATCAGCTGCAGGATGCTTGCAACGGCTTGCTTTTATTTTTTTCAGCAGATGGTCGCTATTACGTCTGCAACCCAACTACCAAGCAGTGCATTGCTGTTCCTTATGTCCAACGCAAATATAAATCTTATTTTGCTTCGCTTGTAATTGAAAATTTCATGTCGCCACACTACAAAATTATCCGGTTTCCTGATATAAAGTTCGGTTGTAGCTTTATAAAGCTTGATGTATTCTCTTCAGCTACTGGAAACTGGGTGAAGCAAAAGTTACGCATTGAACAATCGGTTTTTAGTTCTGTTAAGTGTATTGAGCGCACTGTTTATTTGAATGGAAAGCTATACAGGCAATCTATGTCAGAGTATCTCCTTTGTTTTGACTTGGACAATCTTATTGCTAAGGCCATTCAGCTGCCTGTTGCTAATTCTATAGGCAAGTTTGGCTTTATTGGCCTTTCCAAAGGGCAATTATATTATGCCAATCATGATTCTTCCAAATCCAATATTTGTTTTTGGATTCTTGAGGACTGTTTTTGGAGATTGAAGTATTGCCTTTCAATTAGTCATTTGATGTCTTTAAGTCCTCAAGTTAGAGAACTGTGCAAGGATGGCATCTCTACAAATTTTATGCCCTATGCTATTCATCCAAGTGCTGATATTGTTTTTCTTGGATTCCCTACTATGCTCCTCAGTTATAATTTTCAAGATGAAAATTTGGAAGTGATCTTTAAAATGGTCAAAGGCAGATTAATATACGGAGGCAAATATATGGTCTACCCTTACTCTCCCAGCTTTATAGTTCTCAACGACTTCACCAAGCACCCTCCTCAATCTTCATTGATTTAGGTATGTACATTTCGGCGTCATTAAATTGTTTTGGTTTGGAAAATATTATTCAACTTGTGTATCGGTCCCATGACAGTTTTGGTGTTAATCTATTGAAGACTAGCTTTAGTAATTTGTGTATGATCGAAAATTAAAAGATACAGAGAGTCGGAGACATCCCATTGATATCGCATGCTCTTGTTTTGTCTCTTATGTGGATAGATATTTACCAACCCAATATCTCCCAATAGGAAGTGTTTTTTAATTATAAATATTTTCTTGTAACATTTCTGTTAGACTTTAGCTTAGTCCTGTTTATAACATTTGTTTGGTAATGAGTCATCTCTCTTTGATTTGTTAAACATCTTTGAATGATTTATTTTTCACATTCAGTTTTCTGATTTCGATTTTTCAGGTCAGTCACTTGTGGTAGCAGGTTTTATCACTTGCTATGAAGCTGAAGACGCACTGCCTAGAGGAACTTGAAATGAAATAGAGTACTCTTGCAGTTTAGATGCTTGCAGATTTATGACTGATAATGACGGGCGGGTTATTATTGGATTGACAAACGTACAAGGTGATAACTGCAGCAGTAAGAGCTCTGATATGATATCCATACTTGTATGAGTAGGCATCCATCTATTTTCAAATGCAAAACTATAAAAGAAGGTTCTCTACATCTAAGAAAGAGTTTGCACTTTTGATTTGTTAGTTTCTGTTTCTTTTCCCGAGCAAAGTACTAGTATAGCAGCAAACTGAATGACTGCGCGAGGCCATAACTAACTCTTCTTACGTGGCTTGTTTTGATTAGTCCTCTGTATGTGTTTATAATGTGCTCTACTTCTGATGAATGATCTTACATTTGTTTAAATAGAAATCGTAAACTTCAATAGAATTGCGTGGAATCTGTTTTCATAAACTTCTTAAATGCTTGTTCTACTGCTTTTCACGCTGTTGGTAATTTAATTCTCTCATATTTTCTCTTCACTTTTAATTTCTCTTGCAAAAATGAAAATCTAGTAAAGTTTATGTCTTTAATATGTTTTTTTTGTATGGATTGTGTAGAGGAGGCACAGAATAGATTGAAACATTCAGGATATGTGCAAGTTTCAGAGAGAGATGGTTGGAATCTTGAACCTGGAAATAAATATGTTTTCACTAGGAATTACTCTACTATTGTTGCTTTTGCCATTGGTAAAGAGTGATGTTTTTCATCGTAATGGAAAAAGTTCCGGTAGCCGGACACGAACTAATTCAAATCATGATAGATTTACATAGCATTGTCATTACAACAATAACAATGATACAATCGGAGTGATATTGAAAACAATTTTCATGGCAAAAAAGTTATTGGATTTAGGGGTGTACAGTATTCGGTTGAAAATCGGTTGAAACCAAATTAACTGATTGAATCAAACCAAAAATTTAATGCGGTTTGGTTTTTTGTTAATTCGGTTCGGTTTTTATTTTTAAAAAGTTTGGTTAATTCGGTTTTGGATATGAAACTTCCAAATTAACCGAACCGACCAAACTGAATTATATATACTATAATGTTATTTTTATAATTTCTTTAAAAAACTAAGTTAATTATGTAATTTTTTTAGAACTTAGTTACTAAATGCCCTTAAAAGTGTATATTAATTATAATTTAGTATTAAAATAATTATTATTTTATTTTTTAATTTAAATAATTAATATTAATAAAATTTGGCCGGTTAACCGAAATAATATTTCAGTTTGGTTTTGGTTTGGTTTTAATATAATTCGGTTCGGTTTTAGCTATGGAGATTGCTAACATTTTGAGTTTGATTAATTCGACTTTGGTTCGGTTCGGTGACTAAACCGACCAATGCACATCCCTAATTGGATTTGATTAAAACGGTGACGTTTTATATTACGAAGTTTATGTTGATGGCACTTTTTACTATCCAAAAATAAAAAACTATGATGATGACGATGTAAATAAATATCCTTCCGCTGATGGTCTTGGTGATAATCATAAGTATAAGAGATTTTTTATTTTTATTTTCAAGATGGAAAATAGATAAAAAAAGGCAAATCTTACATCCTAGAGCTATAGAAACAAAATTAGATGTATCTGGCTTTAGCCTCTTGGGCCAAATTATGCGCCAAATGATTCTGTAACCTACTAATAAACGCAAAAGAATAGATATTATACAAAGGTTCAAGGTGTCAAATATCTTGACAAGTTTCCCAATTAACTGCTGAGGCACAAAAGCCAGAATTGACAGTGTGGGAAACTAGAATGGCTTCGCCTGAAAAGTTAACCGATCTCCAGTTCATGCTTATGGCCCAATTCATGAACTCATGAAGAGCGATGAATTCAAAAATTTCTGGGTCCCAAATAGATCGGATGATTGCAGAAAATCTCCCCAATATATGCCCTTCCTGATCAAAAGCCACTCCCACAATAGAGCCAAAATGATGCTCCACGCTTGTGCCTATATCATATTGGATTCTAACAACATGCTCCATCGGATCTAAAGTGCCTGAGATACCCTGGAGGGTCTCAAGCAGTAGAGGGTCCGGAAGGATTCTGTCTTCTACTGACTTCTTCTGACCCTTTGAAAATTCCTCCATTGATTTGAGAGCGATACAGACTGCATCTTCCACTGACCAAAAGCTTTTGGGAAAATTGTTAAGATATTTGACACCTTAAGCCTTTGTTTAATTTCTGTTCTTTTGCATTTATTAGTAGGTTACAGAATCATTTGGCGCATAATTTGGCCCAAGAGGCCAAAACCAGATACATATCATTTTGTTCCTATAGCTCTAGGATGTAAGATTTGCCTCTTCTATCTATTTTTTTATCTTGAAAAAAAAAAATCTCTCTTATACTTAGAGCATCCACAATGCAATGGTAAATTGCCATGCTAATGCTATAATTTGGCATTGAGCTTTAAAATCAATCTCTAATGCGATGCTATATTCGGTGCTAAATTTAGCATATGCTATATCATGTCTTAAATTTAGCATCAACTATAGCATACGCTAAACTTCAACAACCAATTAAAATTCATTGTTAATTATAATTTTTTACTATTACTTCTTTTTGTATTATTTATTTTAATTTCATTATTTATTTTAAATTATACTCTTTTTTTATTTTACAATTTTGATTAATTAAAAAAATAGACCACACGCCAATATATTAAATAATTTATAAAATAATTTATTTTTATATAATCCATCGATTATCTTAATAATTTTTTAGAAAAAAATCTCATTATTATATCAATTGAAAAATAAAATTTATGTTAAAATAATTTATAAAACATATAATTGAATTGTTTTTTTTTTTTAAAGTTGATATATATTTATGATAGTAAATAATTATAACATTTTTTAGCATTTTGCATTGAAGATAAAATTAGAATTGTATGCTAAATATAGTATTTTGTTACTTTTTCATGCTAAATTTAGCATATAAAATAACACTGCATTGCAGATGCTCTTATGATTATCACCAAGACCATCAGGGGACGAATATTTATTTACATCGTCATCACCGCAGTTATTTATTTTTGGATAGTAAAAAGTGCCATCAACATAAACTTCGTAATATAAAACGTCACCGTTTTAATCAAATCCAATTAGGAATTTGCATCGGTCGGTTTAGTCACCTAACCGAAATCGAATTAACCAAATCCAAAATGTTAGCAATCTCCATAACTAAAACCGTACCGAATTATAATAAAACCAAACCAAAACCGAACTGAAATATTATTTCGGTTAACCGAAATAGCCGAATTTTATTAATATTAATTATTAAAAAATAAAAAAATAATAATTTTAATACTAAATTATAATTAATGTACACTTTTAAGGGCATTTAGTAACTAAGTTCTAAAAAAATTACATAATTAACTTAGTTTTTTAAAGAAATTATAAAAATAACATTATAGTATATATAATTCAATTTGGTCGATTCGGTTAATTTGAAAGTTTCATATCCAAAACCGAATTAACCAAACTTTTTAAAAATAAAAACCAAAATGAATTAAATTTTTGGTTTGATTCGGTCAGTTAATTTGGTTTCAACCGAATACTGTACACCCCTAAATCCAATATTTTTTTTGCCATGAAAATTGTTTTCAATATCACTCCGATGATACAATACATTGTTATTGTTGTAATGACAATGCTGTGTAAATCTATCATGATTTGAATTAGTTCGTGTCCTGCTACCAAAACTTTTTCTGTTACGATGAAAAACATCACTCTCTACCAATGGCAAAAGCAACAATAGTAGAGTAATCCCTAGTGAAAACATATTTATTTCCAGGTTCAAGATTCCAACCATCTCTCTCTGAAACTTGCACATATCCTGAATGTTTCAATCTATTCTTTGCCTCCTCTACACAATCCATACAGAAAAAAAACATATTAAATACATAAACTTTACTAGATTTTCATTTTTGCAAGAGAAATTAAAAGTAAAGAGAAAATATGAGAGAATTAAATTACCAACAGCGTGAAAAGCAGTAGAACAAGCATTTAAGAAGTTCATGAAAACAGATTCCACGCAATTCTATTGAAGTTTACGATTTCTCTTAAAACAAATGTAAGATCATTCATCAGAAGTAGAGCACATTATAAACACATACAGAGGACTAATCAAAACAAGCCACGTAAGAAGAGTTAGTTATGGCCTCGCACAGTCATTCAGTTTGCTGCTATACTAGTACTTTGCGCGGGAAAAGAAACCGAAACTAACAAATCAAAAGTGCAAACTCTTTCTTAGATGTAGAGAACCTTCTTTTATAGTTTTGTTTTTGAAAATAGATGGATGCCTTATCATACAAGTATGGATATCATATCAGAGCTCTTACTGCTGCAGTTATCACCTTCATTATCAGTCATAAATCTGCAAGCATCTAAACTGCTAAATACTCCGTTTCATCTCAAATTCCTCTTGGCAGTGCGTCTTCAGCTTCATAGCAAGTGATAAAACCTAAAATAATGAAATCAGAAAACTGAATGTGAAAAATAAATCATTCAAAGATGGATAACAAATCAAAGAAAGATGACTCATTACCAAACAAATGTTATAAACAGGACTAATCTAAATGTTCCCCTGAAATTATATTGGGAGATCTTGGGTTGGTGAATATCTATCAGTATAAGAGACAAAACAAGAGCATATGATATCAATGCGCGATTTTCGATCATGTCTCCGACTCTTTGTATCTTTTATTTTTCAGTATAATTGTATATACAAATTACTAAAGCCAGTCTTCAATAAGTTGACACCAAAACTGTCATAATGGGACCAATACACTAGTTGAATAAACCAAAACAATTTACTGACACCGAAATGTACATACCTAAATCAATGAAGATCGAGGAGCGTGATTGGTGAAGTCGTTGAGAACAATAAAGCTGGGAGAGTAAAGGAAGACCGAATATTTGCCTCCGCATATTAATCTGCCTTTGACCATTTTAAAGATGACTTCCAATTTTCCATCTTGAAGATTATAACTGAGGAGCATAGTAGGGAATCCAAGAAATACAATATCAGCACTTGGATGAATAGCATAGGCCATAAAATTTGTAGAGATGCGATCCTTGCACAGTTCTCTAACTTGGGGACTTAAAGACATCAAATGACTAATTAAAATGCAATGCTTCAATCTCCAAAAACAGTCCTCAAGAATCCAAAAACAAAACTTAGATTTGGAAGAATCATGATTGGCATAATATAATAGCCCTTTGGAAAGGCCAATAAAGCCAAACTTGTCTATAGAATTAGCAACAGGTAGCAGAATTGCCTTAGCAATAAGATTGTCCAAGTCAAAACAAAGGAGATACTTCGACATAGATTGCCTGTATAGCTTCCCATTCAAATAAAGAGTGCGCTCAATAAACTTAACAGAACTAAAAACCGATTGTTCAATGCGTAACTTTTGCTTCACCCAGTTTCCAGTAGCTGAAGAGAATACATCAAGCTTTACAAAGCTACAACCGAACTTTATATCAGGAAACCGGATAATTTTGTATTGTGGCGACATGAAATTTTCAAAAACAAGCGAAGCAACATAAGATTTATATTTGCGTTGGACATAAGGAACAGCAATGCACTGCTTGGTAGTTGGGTTGCAGACGTAATGGCGACCATCTGCTGAAAAAAATAGTAAGTACTATGGAGAGAAGAGGAATTCAGACCAGATAGGCAGCATCGCCCCATCAAAAACATCCAAATACAGTTTCGCACCTCGTCGTCGCTGGGAGAGGGATGAAGCAGCAAGTATAATTTCTATCTTTCCCTTGTAATTTTGGATAGTAGAATAAACTAAGCTTTAAAAACTACATATTAATAATTTTAACAAATTACAATATACTATATTTTATTTAAATTCGAAATTTAAAAAAAATATTTATTTGGCAAAGTATTTAATATGAGTTGGACAAATTATTTATTAAAAATTTAAATAGAAATAAAATGATAAATGGTTAAAAAGGTAAAAATGAAAAGATTAAATATTCAAAAACATATCTATCAAACTTGAAACTTCTATTTTGTTCAAAAAAACTTGAAACTTCTATTCAAAATATAAATAAACTGAATTACTAAATACCACCCTCATTTACTAGCCACCGTCCCTGTTTTTTACATATTTGTCCTTTTTATGAAAATACAAAAAAAAACATTCTCTCCGCCTCATTCGAATCTGATAATGGACGACGCTTCGAATTCGTCTGAAAACGAACATCAAGAATCGGAATCAAGTATTCCATCCAATTCCGGGGTAATTTTTATCGCTTAAAATATTTAATTTCAATTTTTTTTTGATATATTTGCTGTATATCTGCAACAGAAACGCCCTAGGAAGGCGTTTTCAGTCTCTTGAAAACGCCTTCCATGGGTGTTTTCAGTCTCTTGAAAACGCCTTCCATGGGTGTTTTCAACATACTGAAAATGCCCTGCTAGGGTGTTTCCGCTGACAGAAAACGCCCTCCTAGGGCGTTTCTGCAGAAAACATATGCCAAAGGTGTTTCCGGTTGCCGCTGCTACGCCATCTTTTTTTTAAATAATGAATATTTGAATTGAAATTATTTAATTATTTATTATTAATAATAATAATAATAATAATAATAATGCAAATGTTAATATTAATTATATATATTTTACAGTTTTAGTTTGAAGATGTTGACGGTGATCATATCAAATACAGTGGACAATTCAATGACGCACAACTGTTTAAAGTGATTCTGAAGCGATTAAATGGGCTAAAACAATTGCTATCCAGATTATGTTCAAATTGGTTATATCTTCTCACGAAAATGGGGGGACTCAGAAGATTTTGAGATGTTCACGGGGTAAACGGTATTCAGGCTCTTTGGCGAATTCTTCTTCATGAAAAAATACCAAGACGAAAGCGTTCAAATGCCCATTATCAGTTGTGGTGTTATTTTATAAAAAAATCATGGGTTGTCATTGTAAGACTTGGGATAAAGAGTATGCACTGCCATAATTTAGCAGTGTCTCCTGAGGGACATCGGCAGATGAGTGGACTAAGTCTGGCGTCCAAACTCATTGTGCGGGATATGAGTGCGGCTCAAATTAAGTCGTGTGCTATTTTGGCATCCCTTCAGGAGAATAATCCATTAGATAACCCCACACGAAGACAAGTGTACAACTACAGAGATAGTCCGATGAGGTCCAGTTTTGAGGGTAGAGACGTGGAGGGGCAGTTTTATCATCTAGCCGTGGAGAGGAAATATGTACAATGGACCAGTGTTTTAAAAACCGAACCGGTGGTCGAACCGGTGGCCGAACAGGTGAGGCCACCGGTTTCCGGTTCAACCGGTTTAATAAATTAAAAAAATTTGAAAAAAATTCCCTTTGACCGGTTTTTACCGGTCCAATGCGGTTCAACACCCGGTTTTTTACCGGTTCATACCGGTCCAATCCGGTCCAACCAAAAGATCCGGTTTTTTGCCTTTTCAGACCGGACTACTTACCAGTTCGCGGTTCAACCTGTCCGACCGGCCGGTCCGATTTTTAAAACACTGCAATGGACGCTTGCTGATTAGGATACGAATGCGTTGACTCACTTTTTTTAGCGCATCCAGACTGTGTGAAGTTACTACAACGCTACTATTAGGTCATCGGTATGAATTCCACCTACAAAACTAGCAAGTACAACATATGAGATTAACCTGCAAAACATGACCCAGAGGCTAATCAATAATCAATCTTCAAAGAAAGTAAATAATCAACCATCAAAGCATTATTTTTTATACTACCTATCATCTTTCCATATGAGATTAACCTGCAAAACAGGCAAAACCATGGTAGCTTTAAGAGTTCTAGCAATGACAACCGCGTCAACAATCTGAACTCTCTGTTGATTCACTCCACCTGAAGCAACAACAACCAAGAATCTTCTCTTCTCCTTAAAAATTCTCGAAGATTCCTTCCGATAATTGATACAAAAGTCCAATCAAGTTTTATACCCTTTCACATCACGCTGCTCCCAAAAATTCTACTCTCCTCCTTCGACACATTCCCACTAATCTCTTGCGCCGTGTAGACACCTATTTTTTGGACAAGTAAAAAGTGATAAGAAACTGAAGCGGCTAATGATGATTTCCAGAGAAATCTGTTCGGGTGACGAGCTTTCGATTTGCTTGCTGGAATCTAAGTAGGCGTGTCACGACCCATTTTCATGAATCGTGACCGGCGCTAGGGTATGGGTATGGTTGTACCAAAACCCGTAGCTAGCCTTGCAGATAACCAATTTATAACATTTAAAACAATGTACCTGCAGAAAACCACATGCTCGGGGAAACCGAGACTCCAACCTAGTCTAGCAGTACATTTAAGCAACATATATTCAAAGCATACTTAATTTCAAATTAAACTCCAACAACATGGCAAATCAATATATAATACCAAAGTTACTGTAATCATGCCAAAGCTGATAAAATCATAGTTGATCTATATCAACAAACAATAGTCTAAAACAATAAGTATAAGACTAAAACATAAATAATCCAATACTACTACTGCGGTCTAAGAGTTTAAAACAGTTCGACTCTTTTATTTTGAAAATAAATAAAGAACCTCCGAGAATGAAGAAACGGAGATCGACAAAAGCTCAAATCACAAACCTGGAAAATTTGGGAAAACAACGGGGTCAGATTTACTGAGTAGAGTTTATATAACCATTTACATTTATTAAGTTAAAAACCTTTAAAACGTTTAATAAAACATTTTCATTATGGATTATCAATGAAACCCTAAACCACAATTCTAAATCCATTGTCGTGTCGGTGAGACGTATCTCAATAACCGATCCCCGACTAACACTTAATAAATAGTGAGCCCAGGAGACGTATCTTCCACCGGTGCCCTCACTAAGGTGAGACGTATCTCAAACCTACCTCAATACCATAATCATTACCGGTGCGCACGCAGTTCCGATGATGCCCATCGAGTAGCACGTTCCAAATCAAATCCACAATGCCGAAAAACAGTTCAAAAGCTGTTTATACATATACATATACATATACAAAATATAATATTTGCTTAATAAAGAGGTAAATAGAGATATAAACTCACTGCTTGCTATTCCACGTGAAACTTGACAAGCAATCTAACTCTGGTTCGCCTCTGAAGTACGAACAGTCGACGAGTCTAAATAAAATATTAAAATCATAATTAAAATCAGACCCTAACTCTAAAGAGTACTAAACACCACGTAGGACTAGCACAACACAATACCAAGTCACATTTAATAGCACCTATATTAAATGCATTCCAAAATAACCCAGTTATAGAGTACAAATCATATAAATATATTTAAAATGATTCGTAAAATAATTTAATTAAATTAACCCAAGTTAAAATCCATATCAGTGAGTCAGCCGAGTTACTAAAAACTACCAAGCTTCTTCCCACTAATCGGGCGACCACAGTCTAACCCAAACCAAAACTTATTAAATTTATAAATCCGAATTTATAAATTAAATACTTGATAAAAATAATTATCTATATTAAAATAGAATTTAATATCTTCTAATTCAAGTAACCCAAGTTACGATTTAAACTTAACCATTTTAAGTTTATAAAGTTTAGGGACTAAACTGTACTTTAGCCGATTTAGGTTCAAAAATGTTTAGGGGCTAAACTGTAATTTAGCCAATTTGATATTCGAAATCAAATTTAACTACTCATTTTCAATTTACTAAATTATAAATCAAATAAACGTCCAAAAATTATCCTATTGATAAAAACTTAACTTAAATAAGTTTTTTAGAAACTTTTCGGGGCTAAACTGCAAATTAGCCAAATTGACATGCTTAGCCAATAATCCTAAAATAAAATAATAACCCGAGTAATTATATGACTTTAGACTATAAAATAATTATCGTTTTTAAAATGTAATAATAATAAAAACGATATAAATTTAAATCGACACTAATAATATTATTAGATTTAAATAATTTTATCGATTAGAATTTTAGAAGTGAAAACGATAATTGAAAGTCCGGATACAAATCAATATTAATTCAATGATCTTTGATTAAACAATCCCTAAGACCCCAATAAAAAAAGTTAAAACCCATTTGATTTTACTTAAAAAGAAAACGAAGCCAAACCAAGCAAAAAAAAGAACAAACAAGCCAATGATGTACTTCTAGTTGCAGTAACCATAACACATGCATATTTTAATAATGAACATCCATATAAAATAATGAAAAATGGCCAAATAGTTTGAAAGAATAAGTTGCCGCCAAATACCACATAATTAACAACTTCAACATCCACCTTAAAACCATAACAATTCCTATTAAGCCTAACCATATAATCTCACAGTAATAAAAATCAATTCCGTGAGCAAGAATCAATCGGCAGAATGGTGGGTAACAATAACAAAGTTGCAGACAATGAACGATTCATGCGAACTCAAAGGAAACCAAGCCTAACGTTTCTAATCAACGACTATGATATCAACATCTCATAATAATATTATGAAATCATCAAACAATGACAGCAAATAAACGATAAGAAACGGCAGCAAATAATTCAAAGCGATGAACCGTCGTGACGCTTAAACGAATTAGATTTACGTACCGTTTTCGAATTTCAACACGTAGAGATGATAAATAACGAATGAGATAGATGAATTGTTGAAGGAAAACTCAGATTAATCTATCATAAAAGGGAATATGAGTTAAGAACCAACAAAACGATATCGAACGAATTGCGATAAGAGTAACGTGGAACTTACCGGATTCGATACGGATGAATGGAATGAGGAAAACGATATCTCAGGAGGGTTTGATGTGTGTGACGGCTAGAGTTTTGTTTAATAACGAAAGAAAAGAAAATAGGTTTAGAAACATATGAAAACGATTATATAGGAACTAGGAAGAAGATGATTCTGCATAAAAGATTAAGTAACAAAGTATGGGCTTTCTAATTTACTAAAGGCATGGGCCTTCCATGTCCATAATTTACGTGGGAGAATAAGGTAGTGCATGTATGGGCTTAAAAACTTGATTTTTTTTTTTAATTAATAAGCATACGTTAAAATTTAATAATACAAATCGAGCTCGAAACGAACCACGAACGAATCAACGAACGACTCAAATAAAATTAAGTAAAAATATATAATAATAGTAATAATAATAAATTACTTAAAACTTGACGGAATACAAAAGTTAAAATAAAAAATAATTCAAAAAAATAATTCAAAAATACGGGATATTACAAGGCGTAATCTGTGCACAGTTGCAAACTTGGAGGATTAAAACGAAATTAGACGTAAATAGCCCATAAAAATCCAAAAAAGTTGTAATGTAAGTCTAGAAAATGGATTAATCGCCATATTTTAAAAGTTTATGAGGCCAATTTTCAAGTTTGATGGACTGAAATTGACCTTAACCAAACCTGTAGGGCTCGAAGAACCTTTTTTAACACTTTCGGACACCAAAACGCACTTTTAACAATCTATTACCTAGCCATCAATTTTAAATCCGAATTTAATTAAAAAATAAAGTTTAAGGCTAATCTCAACACTTAATAACTTATCACACTTTTATCCTAGAATATTCTAGAATGTTCTAGAAGATTCTAGGAAACCTTAGATCACCCCTAATCACTATAAATACAGCCTTAAGCCAGCGTGGCTAACGGTGGCACACAAACCCTAGAAATCATACACGGTAACACACAAACCCTAGAAATCAGACACGGTGGCACACAAACCCTAGAAAATACTAAGCAGAATTCAGGCCACCACCCTAGAATAGCAAACCCGAAATCACAACACACACACACACACAAATCCACTCCTGAAACGCCCTAGTACGTGATAATTCTCCAAGAACGCAGCGCAAGCACCGGATTCGAAGCCGGATTCCACATCAACTTCGATGACAAACGAGCCAATGACTCAGACCGGTAATTCTGAGGACTCTCTTATTATGTTTCTTTGATTTGCCATAAATATGTGTAAAATTGTCATGATTAATGTAATTATGTGCTTATGATGCATGTTGGGATAGTTTCAATACTTTTTCCATTAAAATTGCCATGTTAACTAAATCGATGCTTTCAATAAATTGCCACGAAATTCGATGACAGACATATTAAATTTATGTAATTAATCATGTTTAAACTCAAATACATAAACCCAGTTAATCTAGAGCTCTTAGAAATCATGTTTCTAGGAGATTTTAGCTTGTTTTGATATGAAAACTTGAAAAACGTACATGCTGTCAATAAATAACTTTTTGCCTAGATGAGATTTAAACACCCTGATTATGTGTTTTTTGAATTCCTTGTTCGATTTAATGCGCTTTTGACTACTTTTTCATGAAAAACGGAGTTGAAACGAGTGAGAACGAAGCAAAACAAAACGAGCTCTGAACCTGCCGACGAACCGGCGCCGCCGCCACTAAAACCGGCACCGCCGCCAGAATAAGTTGGCGCCGCCGCCACTCCAACCTTCCGGCGCCGTGTTCTTCATCCTCAGCTTCCCAGAATCACTTTCCAGATCCTTCCAGCTTCGATCCAAACTTCTATACGCGTCTTCGGGCTCATCCGGGTTCCGGATTAGGCTCAGTTTGATTCCAAAAATATTTTTTAGTTGTAGGACCTTTCAATAATAGTAAATGGGCTTAACCCGATGTTTTTAGGGCCTCAAAGCCCGTTATTGTAATCTGCCCAGTCAACTGAGCCCATCGAATCAGATCCGACCTGATTAGCAACTTCCAGACCAATTTTCGGGTTCAACCGGACTCTGAATCAACTCTGGTTTGAACCAGTGGATTTGTATCGATGACATAATCAAATTCCATGATCTGACCGAGAGCCTATTCCCGCCAGACCGATGTTCAAAACCCGCGCGAGTGCCAGGCACTCAAAGTCAACGAGGTTTAAAAGTATTTCTAACCTTATATGTATGTCCAACTGCCCTTGTGTCTACGAATGACGTGGTCATTTTAATGACATGTCGTAATGCGATAGACTTAGTCTACGAATGACGTGGTGAACTGACTCTACCTAAAAATGTCTCGTTCCGTGAATTTATATGTACTGCAATTCACGTTTTTCTTAGTTTAATTTTGTTTTTCAACATTATTTTTTATACAATAATTATAGTGTCAATTTAAATTTTTTTCAAATACAAAAGCTCTCTTTTCAATTTTAAATGATATTAGTAAATTTATTTAAGAATTCTTAAGGGTTTTTTAAGATCCTTTAAAAACTGTTATATTCGCTTGATTTAATTTTAAAATCTCTAATTTGTATAATTTCTGGAACGCTCGAACAAAAACCACCAACCATTTTCTAAAAAAATATAAAAATATTATGGTAACACATTTTTTCAAATTGTGCCTAAATCGGAAAAAACGTGAAATGTGATAATAATAACTTGTATATGAAGTAAATAGTATTATATATTTTACCATATTCTTTCAAAAAATCACTATTTATTTATTTTATTAAATCATCTAACTGGTAATATAAAAAAATAAACATTTTATTGATTTCGCGCAATGCGCAAGCACACGACCAGTAGAAGTAATAAAAGAATCCGCATGCGCTTGTTCAACGAGCGTTCTCTATTTCAGAAGAATTGGTGATTGTGAAGAATATTCACGCATGATATTGCATTATTAAAGATATTCGGCATTTGCGAATTAATTTGTTTATCTTTTGAATAGAAGTTTGATAGATATGTTTTTGAAGTTTAAATTTATGCCTACTTAATTTTTTATTTTTATCTTTTTAGCCATTTATCATTTTATTTATATTTAAATTTTTAATAAATAATTTATCCAACACATATAAAATACTTAGCTAAATAAAAATTTCAAATTTGAATAAAATATTTATATTAATTTGTTAAAATTATTAATATGTAGTTTTTATTAGTTTATGACATAATGTACAAAAAAAACCCTTGACTTTTCTCAAAAATACAAATCAGCCCTTTTATTTTTTTGACAAAATTAAACCCTCATATTTTTAAAATTGAACAATTAAACCCTCGTTGTTTTAAAAAAATTAAATAAATAAACTCTTTTAGTTAATTTTTGGGACACTTACCCCCTTAGACTTTCGATAAATATTTTAAACATTAAAATTATTTTTGAACTTTTTTCTTATATGATTATGAGAGACATGCCAGTCATTAACGAATGTTTCTAATGGTGTTGAACGAAAGGGGTTATTTGTTCTATTTGAAAATAAAAAAAACTTTATTATAACCAGAAAAAGTAAGCGGATTGGTCTGTACTTTTAGAAAAACTACGAGTGTTTTATTGTACCTTTTGATTTAGTTTTTTAAGCCTAGTTTATTATTCTACCCAAAATTACAAGGGAAAGAGAGAAATTATGGTTGTTGCTTCATCCCTCTCCCAACGACGACGAGGTGCGAAACTGAATTTGGAAAGAGTAAAGTTTGGATGTTTTTGATGGGGCGATGCTGCCTATCTGGTCTGAATTCCTCTTCTCTCCATAGTACTTACTATTTTTTTTTTAATTTTATTCCATGCCAAACCCTTGTTTCTTTCAATTGGGTTGAAGTCTTTTCCTTGCCAATTATTTGTTAATTTCCCCAATTCAGAGAATTAGGTATCTTCCCATCATGATTATGATGTAAATTAAGTTCCTTTTTAGTTAAATTAGAGAATAAAGTCTGTTCAATGGAGTCCTTGTACTATATGTATTCTTAATCCTTGTGCTATTTGGATTCCTTGCGTCCTTATTTAATATCCTAACTAAGTATCTTTTTTGTTGAGTAAAAAATAATGGATGATAGACTAAGTGAGGATTTAGCAGTTGAAATTCTGTGTAGACTTCCGGTGAAGAGTTTGATGCAATGTAAGAGGGTTTCAAAAGGCTGGTACAACCTCATCTCGAATGTTTGTGTCCCCAACATTTCTCGCATTTCATCCACTACCCCTTCTGGTTTTTTGTTCACTTTTGCACGCAAAAAAATTTCCAGTTATCATAACGCCTATGTTTCTTATCCACAAGGTCGTTATTGTGATAACAATTGTTCAGGTTTTCTCAGATCTTGTACTGTACTCTTACCACACAGAGCCTATCAACTGCAGGATGCTTGCAACGGCTTGCTTTTATTTTTTTCAGCAGATGGTCGCCATTACGTCTGCAACCCAACTACCAAGCAGTGCATTGCTGTTCCTTATGTCCGACGCAAATATAAATCTTATGTTGCTTCGCTTGTTTTTGAAAATTTCATGTCACCACACTACAAAATTATCCGGTTTCCTGATATAAAGTTCGGTTGTAGCTTTGTAAAGCTTGATGTATTCTCTTCAGCTACTGGAAACTGGGTGAAGCAAAAGTTACGCATTGAACAATCGGTTTTTAGTTCTGTTAAGTTTATTGAGCGCACTCTTTATTTGAATGGAAAGCTATACAGGCAATCTATGTCAGAGTATCTCCTTTGTTTTGACTTGGACAATCTTATTGCTAAGGCCATTCAGCTGCCTGTTGCTAATTCTATAGACAAGTTTGGCTTTATTGGCCTTTCCAAAGGGCAATTATATTATGCCAATCATGATTCTTCCAAATCCAAGTTTTGTTTTTGGATTCTTGAGGACTGTTTTTGGAGATTGAAGCATTGTCTTTCAATTAGTCATTTGATGTCTTTATGTCCCCAAGTTAGAGAACTGTGCAAGGATGGCATCTCTACAAATTTTATGCCCTATGCTATTCATCCAAGTGCTGATATTGTTTTTCTTGGATTCCCTACTATGCTCCTCAGTTATAATCTTCAAGATGGAAAATTGGAAGTCATCTTTAAAATGGTCAAAGGCAGATTAATATGCGGAGGCAAATATTCGGTCTTCCTTTACTCTCCCAGCTTTATTGTTCTCAACGACTTCACCAATCACCCTCCTCGATCTTCATTGATTTAGGTATGTACATTTCGGTGTCATTAAATTGTTTTGGTTTATTCAACTAGCGTATTGGTCCCATTATGACAGTTTTGGTGTCAACTTATTGAAGACTGGCTTTAGTAATTTGTATATACAATTATACTGAAAAATAAAAGATACAAAGAGTCGGAGACATGATCGAAAATCGCGCATTGATATCATATGCTCTTGTTTTGTCTCTTATACTGATAGATATTCACCAACCCAAGATCTCCCAATATAATTTCAGGGGAACATTTAGATTAGTCCTGTTTATAACATTTGTTTGGTAATGAGTCATCTCTCTTTGATTTGTTAAACATCTTTGAATGATTTATTTTTCACATTCAGTTTTCTGATTTTGATTTTTCAGGTCAGTCACTTGTGGTAGCAGGTTTTATCACTTGCTATGAAGCTGAAGACGCACTGCCTAGAGGAACTTGAAATGAAGTAGAGTACTCTTGCAGTTTAGATGCTTGCAGATTTATGACTGATAATGACGGGTGGGGTACTATTGGATCGACAGACGTACAAGGTGATAACTGCTGCAGTAAGAGCTCTGATATGATATCCATACTTGTATAATAAGGCATCCTCTGTAGAGGTGGCAATTGGGTGGGTTTGGGTGGGTATGGGTGAGGTTTAAATGGGTAGGATCATAAACGGGTAATCTACCCATTTATGACCCGTTTTAAATTTATATGGGTACCCATACCCTTATAACCCTCAAACCCTGAATTTTTACCCTTTTACCTATCTAACCTCCGAACTTAACGTCTCACCTATTGAACCCCTGAACTTGTTAAATAACTCGATTTGACCCCCGAACTTGATAAATACGTAAACATTTAACCCCTCCGTACACAATTTCTTCTAGAACGTTTCAAGTGACAGGTGGACACGAAGGGTTTAATACTTACATATTTATCAAGTTCAGGGGTTAAATCGGATTATTTAACAACTTCAGAGGTTCGATAGGTGAGACGTTAAATTTAGGGGTTAGATGGGTAAAAGGGTACAAGTTCAGGGGTCAAACTATGTATTAAGCCTAACCCTCTATGACCCTTACCCACCCATTAACCCACTTTATATGTATAATAATAAAAATTGACTTTTTGAAATTTAAATTATATTATATTTTAATTTTACATTTTATGAGAATTAATAAATTTTAAAAAGAAATTTTTAGAGACAATATATTCCGGGAAAGAAATTCCTCTGTATGTGTTTATAATGTGCTCTACTTCTGACTCATGTTATCCCTCATTTTACTTTAAATTATAAGAATTCTTACATTGTATCATTATTATTAAATTTAATTCTAATTCAGTTTTAATTACTTGATAATTAATTTTGTATTGTTTCTTGGTTGTTCATTGGCATTATTAGATCTGATGATATGAGAAGGATTAATAGTTTTTTTTAACTTATTAAATCCACATAATTGTATAAAATTCTTCAAAGCAATTTGTAAAAATAGTAGATAATAAATATATATTTGTTGTAGGTAACTATGAATAATTAATTTTTATAAGGGAGAAAATAATTTATGGTGAAGATAAATAAAGAGCAACTAACAAACAACAAACGATCAACCAACAAGTAACTAACGAGCAACCCAAAAGCAACCAAAAGAACAACAAAGGAACAATAAAAAATAATCAACGAGAAGTTAAAAAGACAACCAGTGAATAATTATAATTAAAATCGAATCATATTTAATTTTCAAATGTATCTCCCTTTTTATTTTATTTTTAATATTTAATTTATAAATTGGTGTTTTTGAAATATATTTATATTTTTTAGGGATATTGGCAAAACAAACCCAACATTTCACCTTTTTAGTGATTTAAACTTAACATTCAAAACTTTACGGAACAAACCTCCAATATTTCCATTTTCTATATTTTGTAGTCTCATCTCGAATTTCAGCATTTTGTAATCTTTTTTAAACTACAGCAAAAATGTGAAATGTTGAGATTTTATTTGCAAAATTTTAAGAAATTGGGATTTAATATGTCAATAATATGACTGCCACATATGCAAATAATGGCCAAAAAACGGTCTAGACTATAAAATGCAAAAATTGAAAAAGTTAGAATTTATTTCGCAACGTTTTAAACATTATATTTAAATAGCAAAAAAAAACGTTAGAATTTGTTACCCTAATTGTTATTTATTAATTTCGCTATTTTTTATTTATATTTTGGTATAAAAATATTAAAAGAGAATCTTTTTTTAAAATGAAAAACATAATATTTTTGGTTATCTTGATGTCCCTTCTAATACCAATAACAAATTAAATAGCCAATCAAAATGGATTAGTGTCATGAAATGGATTGATGTCATGATATTAGATGGACAACAGGAGTAGGTTTGTTACACACGTGTATGGATGGGTCAAACACCAAAAAAATTTATAAAGTATATTCGTAAACTAACAGATCAGAAAAGCCTATATACGTATAAGATTTAGGGTTAATTACATATAAAATCACCATCTTTACACGAATTTTCAAAAATAACACGACCTTTAAAACGTGTCAATTCAGGCCATCACCTTTCATTTCTTTTCAAAAACAACATGGGCACGTTTTTTGAAAAAAAATTGCTGACTTGGACACCCGATAAGAGTGCCACGTATCACGCCACGTCAGTAAAAACGCCATTAAAAATGTGCCCGTGTTATTTTTAAAAAAAATGAAAGGTGGTGCCCTGAATTGCCACGTTTTAAAGATCGTGTTATTTTTGCAATTTCGTGTAAAGGTGGTGATTTTATATGTAATTAACTCTAAGATTTATTAAAAAAAAGCAGAAATTATTAGCCAATAATTTTTTTTGATCGGTTAGTAATAAACCTGATGTCTCTCCCCCAAAAAAACCCTAATCCTAACCACCAAACGCCCTTCACCGACAATCCTTCCCACCATGATCAACCTCAACCTCAACAGACTTATGGGAGACAACGCTTCAGTGGTTTACTTCGAAAACTATCCAGATCACTGGTTTTATTCAGACGTTCAACGCGCTTTTGAAAAGTTAGGAGTGCATGGCAAGGTGATTATTACAAGACGTAAGAACAACAGTAATAAGAGATTCGAGTTTTTACATATTGATCACAATCAATCAATATTTGAAGTTGTTAATCGCATGAATACATTCACCATTGGATATCAAAAGATTAGGGCATTTATTTCCAAATATCCTAAGCCCTTTTTCCTACGTTTCCAAAGCCACCTTTGAAACCTGCAATTCGTAAACAGATTGTTGTTGTTCCTCGTACTATTAATGAGTCTACAGGGATTCATGATCCTTCGCCCAAGTTGTTTCGTACAAAACAATTCATTATGATTCACCTGCTGCTTTTGTCACGACCCAATCTCAGGGCCGAGACCAGCGCTAGGGAATGGGAGTGGTTGCTCCGAAACCTGTAGTAAGCCTAAAAACGTAAAATATTTTTTCGCAAATATAAACGTCATGCATGACATACATAAATACGTGTCATGCTGAGGCACACATGCCAGGCATACATATCATCTGGCAATCTCAAATATCAAAACGCAACAAGCGTAAAACATTTAAAACTTTAAAACATTAAAGTTATATTTACGGAAAACTATACATTACAAGCTGACTTGCAAAATATCTATCTACTGCAGCTCTAAGAGTAAAGTACTGTTTCTTTACATACTTTCAAAAATACAGACTTCTGGAAGTAGGATAGAAGTCCGTTACGTCAAAAGCGTCTTTAACCTGAAAGGAAATCTGTGAGGGGTCAGTATATGGGAATATACTGAGTGAGTTCATACATTTACTAATAAGTATCAAATAAAATATAAAACGATATTCAATCGTATGCAGCCAAGTACGAGATCCAATTGAAACCTTAATCCTCAAATATGCTAATCATCAATCAAGCAACCCAATCATTAATATCAAATTGTGAGTCCAACTCACTGGTGGGTCCAACCCACTAGATACGGGGACTCCAGGTTACACCGTAACCGAGTGCTCACTCGTATCGAAATCATATACCCAATCTTGAATCTCATAATCATAATCAATTCACAGCTGTATTAAATAAAAACTGGTGATCACGCAGTCCTATTGCCGCCCAATAGATAGCATGTTCCATCGGATTAATACTGGTTTCAAATCAAGCGTATGTGCTAAATATTTCGCATATAAAACATGCAAATCAAACATAAAGAAATATAAAATAATTGCTTGAATAAATACTTTAAAAGCAAATCGTATAAACTCACTGAAAACGCTTATCCAAAAATACGTCGGGGCTTAGAAACGTCAAGCTTCCCGAACTACTGGTCCAGCTGCTTCTTGCCTCGCCGGATGTAAAACAAATTTTAAAACATTTGACTTGTATTAGAATCCTTTCCTAAGATTGACTCTAGACTCGGCACACTGAATTCTCATTAATCGTCGTGCTTCTCACGTATATACCGATAAACGGCATTTAACTCGTTTACGGGTCGAATACCACTTTTAACTCAATTCTTGTTTAAAATCTCATTAGGTTAACGCCTATAATTAATTGATAATTAATCGAATATTAATCCATTTCAAATCTCGATATGCGCGTACATAATTTTCCCGGAAAACTAGGTCGATTGGCGAAAACACTGTGCGCGCGCACGTCTGCTTGTGCGATTGCACAGGGGACTGTGCGTCGCACAGTGTGACTGTGCGTTCGCACAGTGTGACTGTGCGTTCGCACAGTATGACTGTGCGTTCGTACAGTCAGAACAGACTGTGCGTTTGCACAGTCAGAACAGACTGTGCGTTCGCACAGTCTCTTGACTGTGCGTTCGCACAGTCTCTTGACTGTGCGTTCGCACAGTTCGGATGTGCGACGCACAGCCACGGGCTTTTGCCCGGGGTCGATTTTCTACGTGCTTTCAATAGTCAAAACGCTCTAAACACACTCCAAACACGTAATCTAGCTTCAAAACGCTATAATTCAATCCTAATATCGATTAAAACGATAAAATCGTTTCGTGGCCTAAAACTTTGAATCGATATAATTCAAAATATATCAGTTTAAACGGTAAAACGTCAAGCTTACCGTGATACGCCACTGAAATACGATCATTTTTAGTTATAGAACGTCGGAAACGGACGAGAAACGGAATCGAGCGACGGAAACGGCGATAAACGAAAAGAGAGAAATGAAATGTGAAGGTGAAAGCCTGGATCCTTCATCTGAAGGGTTTTATATATATAATCTGGCTAATTTGCACTTTGGTCCTTGAAATTTTTCAAAATTTTCAATTTAATCCAAAACCTATTCGCGTCCAGATTTTAAACGGTCTCCGATCAACTCGAAACTTTTACCATAAATACTATAAATTATTTCGTGAACTTTGGGAAAATAATTATCATTACGGGATTTATAATTTATTTTATATTAATTTTCAAAGTTAAATCCTCAAATCCCGCTAATTAACTTATTAAAATTTATTTTAAATTTCCGATATAATTAAATTAAATTCTTCTTAATTTGATTTGTCGGAAATCACGACACGTGGCACGACGTAATTATCTTAAAATATTTTGGGGTATTACAGCTTTGGAATTCAGTCTGATAGTTTCTGTGAGTAAAGGAATTAGTTTTTTTTATCAAGTTCTCTTTTTGGAGGAAAGTTAATGTTATTGAATTTTGAGAATCCGGTTTAGCTGGATAGTTTCAGGTTAAAATCCAGTTTTATGTTTCCAAATTTCTTTGACAAAATTCAACCTTGGAGTGGCTCTTTTGTTGCAAAAGAAAGATATACCTGGTTAAATCTAACGGCTATCCCTATCTTTGCATGGAATGTTGATTTTTTCATGATGCTTGGTAATCAATTTGGGACGGCAATCTCGACGCATAATGACTTTATCTAAGGAGCGTATGGATGCAGGATCAGTCTTCATATCTACATCTTCTCCTTTTATTGATTGCATGGTGAGAGCAATTATTAACGGGAAGGAAATCTTTAGTGAAGCTAGGGAATCTGATGTGCCTTTGATTGTAACAGATGATATCACTGATCTCTCCTCAAAATTTTCTTCGGATTTAGAACAAGTTCATTCGTCGCGGGAAGTTATTGAACCAACCAGTCCAATTTTTATCTTACATGATGCAATTATTAATTCAGTTTCCTTGATTTCAGCAGATCCTTTGAGTGGGCAGGCTTCAGCTGATAATTACGAACCTCAGGACTTTCAGGAGGTAGCAGATGTGGGGAAAACTCTTAAAAATATTCAGGTCTAAAAGATTGATGCTAGTAAGTCTGCAGATGTTGTTTTAGCTCAATTAACGACGCAGAAGGAAGCTGAATTTTCAGAAAATGTGTTACCTGAAGAAGGCACTCCTCTTGATTTGTCTCCTAATCCAGAAATAGATCTTGTGACAATCAGATGTAAAGCAAAACTGTAACTGATGTGGGCAACCTCATCTCCGCAGAACCAAATTCACAATCGGAGAACACAATTTCAGATGGAATAATCAGAGACTGCAACCGTATCATCAAGAACTCAAACATGCCACACGCACAAGATTATATGTTTGAGATCAAGAAAACATAGGAAGTAGGTCTTGATCGGGTTTATTTTCTGTTGAGCATAAAGATCAGATAATTGCCCTCTTATCTCAAGGTATCAAGAATAGCTCCTAGGAGTATTCTTTTCTCAACTTATCGCTTTTTCATGTCGGTGCCTTTTAACTTTTTATCATGGAATAGTCGTGGTGGTTTTTCGTTCTCTAAGAAGCAGAGATTCATTCACTCGATGGTTTCTAAGAATAACCTATCTGTTTTGGGTCTAGTGGAAACGAAGAAAGATTTTTTTGATGATTTTAACATAAGGCGTTTATGACCTCGCTTGGATTTTGATTATTATTACTCTCATTATCAGGGTGCTTCGGGTGGTTTACTGTGCATTTGGAATAAAAACATTATCTCGCCTACAAATATAGTCATCTCAGATAGGTGGATTTATCTTGACTTTGTTTGGTTATCTCTAGAAGTGAGAATTTTTATCATTTATGCTAGTAATTGCCCTAAGCAAAGACTTTTGCTCTGGAATGAGCTTCTCCCTCTTACTATTACGGACATATTATGTATCATGGTTTGAGACTTCAACAAAATTTTAAATCCTTTGAAAAGAGTCAATTGTTTGGGCTTCTCTAATTCTATGTTGGAGAGCTCGGCTTTCATATCTAGCTCAAATCTTACTAAAGTTAGCCTGCATGGTCGGTTTTTTTACTTGGAACAACAATATTTCGAGATCCAAGATCGATCGATGCTTTATTTCGACGAATGCTTTAACTTCTTGGCCAAAGATTTTTTTGAAGGCGTTACCAAGAACTTTTTCAGATCATGTTCCTCTTCTCTTTCGCTCAGAGAAAGATATGGATTGAGGCCCGAAGCCGTTTAAATCTATTAATGCATGGTGGGAGCATGATGAATTTTTTGATTTTGTTAAGAAATCATGGTCTGATATTGCTGATAGATCGTCGAGTAGTTTGGTGTTTAAGCTCAAAGAATTACGGCAGCTTATTCGAGTTTGGAATAGAACTATTTTCGGAAATTTGAATTCAAGAAGCTCCTCCATTCAGCTGAACATTGCCGAATTAGAGATGGCAGCTGACTCTCGTTCGTTGTCTGAAGCCGAAACTGTTCAGCTGTGTTCTCTTCAATCAGAATTAAATTCGGTCACAAACCATTTAAATTCTTTGTGGTTGCAAAAATCGAGATTAAGCTGGAATTTATTTGGGGATAACAACTCAAAGTATTTTTATTCAGTGGCTTCTCTTAGATCTCGGAATAACATCATTTCTGAAATTATGGTCGACAATGTTTGTTACAGTAACCCTTCGGCAATCAAGCATACCATCTCTTTGTATTTCAAGAAGTTGTTCAAAAAGAGTGCGGGTCCTCCTTATTCGCTCTGAAGCCTGTATATAAAGAAGCTTTCTCTGATTCTTTCATCTTCTCTTTCGGGTCCCTTTTCCGAAGAGGAGGTGTTTGCAGCTCTCTCTAGTTGTGATAAACATAAGGCTCCGGCCCGGGTCCGGATGGTTTTAACTTCTTCTTTTATAAGAAAGTATGGAACATCTTAAAGGGTGACATCATGAATCTTTTCTACAGCTTCTATCAGACTGGAGAATTTCCTATTGGCTTGAATACTACTTTTCTAGTTCTTTTACCAAAAATTCAAGGAGCTACCAATATTGTAGATTTTAAGCCAATTAGTTTGGTTAACGGAATGCGGAAACTAGTTTCCAAGGCTTTGACAATTAGATTGGCTCATATTCTCCCCTCCATTATTTCGGATAACCAATTTAGTTTCGTAAGAGGGAGAAGCATACGTGATTGTCATATGATAGCTTCAGAGCTTATTCATGTTATTCACAGTCGTCTAGATCAGGCTTTCATGATTAAGCTTGACTTTAAAAAAGCTTTTGATTCTATTTCTTCGGAGTTTATTCTGCGTATGCTTGGCCAGATGGATTTTGATAATACTTGGATTAATTGGATGGATTCTTGCTTTAATTCATCTCAATTAGCTGTCTTAGTTAATGGGTGCCCTTCTGAGAATTTTTTCATGGAAAAAGGGGTTAGGCAGGGTGACCATATTTCTCCTATGCTCTTCATCATCGCGGTTGAAGGCTTACGAGCATTATTTGCAGCAGCTATCTCTAAAGGACTTATTGCTGATATTTCAGTTGATGGGTATGTCAACCCGGTTTCCATTCTTCAATTTGCAGATGACACTCTTATCTTTATTCCAAATGATTTGGAGCAGATTAGAAACCTTCCGAGGATTCTTCGGTGTTTTGAGTTGATTTCTAGGGTTCAAATAAACTTCAACAAGTCTTCCTTAATTGGCATTAATAAGGATAAGTCCTCTCTGAATTCTGCTGCTGAAATTCTAAACTGCAAATTGAGACTCTTCCTATCACCTACTTGGGCCTTCCTTTATCAGTCAATAAAGTAAGGGCAAAATCTTGGGATCCTGTTATTCAGAATGTCGCTTCTCAGTTGTCAAATTGGCAAGGTAATCTTCTTTCCCATGCAGCAGACTTGTTTTAATTAAATCGGTTCTCAGTAGTTTGCTAATATACTACATGCGTTCTCTCAATATGCCTCAGTCTGTAGTTTAGAGAATCGAGCAAACTATGAGACTTTTTTTGTGGAATGGTGATTCGGAGGGTATGTATTTTAGTAAAGTCGCTTGGTCGGTGGTTTGTTTGCCTTTCTCTGATGGTGGTTTAAGCATTGCTCCTTTTCGTTTAAAAAATTCTTGCTTACTTCTTAAATGGATATGGAAGCTTATGAATGCGGATTGTAGTTCTCTTTGGTTCTCAGTCATTGCTAATAGCTTGGGGATTAATTTCTGGTTTGATCTCCTTTTTGTTAATCGCACGAGGTTGTCGCATATTTGGCGAGGTATTACATCTGCTTGCATTGATAAATTTGTTCTTTGGGAGTTATTTTGTCTCATGTTTCAGTTAAAGTGGGTGATGGATCACGCATAAGATTTTGGCGGGATAAATGGTTGGGTTCAACTTGTTTACAATAGGAATTTGTTTCTCTTTTTAGAATCTGCAGGGATAAAAATATGATGGTTTCTGCAACTGCCGTCGATAATGATCAAGTTGGAAACATCCCCTGGATTCGTCGTCTTCGCATTGGAGATGAAGCTGAGTTAAATCGGATGCAACTGCTGATTTTTGGAGTTCAGTTTCATTCTGACCGGCGGGATTTAATGGTTTGGCATCTGTCAAAAACTTATACTTCAGCTGCAATGTTCACGATTCTTAGGGAGAAGATGGCGAGTTCGAATGTTTCGGGTGGGGGAACTAATTTTATTTCGAATGATTTGGGCCACAAAACTTCCTCCTCGAGTTCAATTCTTCCATTGGCTTGTGGCTCGAGATAGTATATCTTGGAATGCTATTCTTGTTCTGTAATACCCCGTGTTTTCAAACTTGATTTGTCAGTTTGGTTATCCGTTACAAATTGGTTGTTTTCTTGCATTCGTTATTATTTTGCATTTCAACATTTTTCTTGTTATGTTTCGAACTTGATTCTGAATGGTTATATGTTAGAAGTAACACTTGTGATACCTTGGTAGTGTCTTTTTGAGTGTCTTATATGTATCCCATGGTCTTGTATGTGTTTGATGTTAATTCAATTTATTTTCGGGTATTTATCAAAATAGTATCCGCATGTTTTCTAGAACCGCCCTGTTTTAGTAAAACGTTAATATCTCCCAATTGAAATGTCGAATCAGGCCCATTTTTTGATCTGTTGTTCATAAGAGTTTTTTCTAGCATGAGTACAATTATCACGTCGTTTGGATACTTCTAACTCTCAAAATGATAATTAAACCGTAGCTTTTATCAAAGCTCATATAAAGCCCGCATAAGTCTATAAATAGACCCTTATTTTCATGCGAGCAGCCCCATTTTCCTTTCCACAAACCCTAAAAAGAATATCTTCATAGAAAATACACATTTCCTTTGTTCTAACAAGTCCGGATGCGATTCATTACACTAAAAACTTTATTTTTCATCATACTCGTAAGATCTACGCGATTTCTACGTTGTGTTCTTCGTTGGTGACTTGTAGATCCAATTGATTTCGGTCCAGCCCTTTGATCCTTGGGTTAATACATCAATTATTATCTTGTTCATCATTCTTAGGTAATGTTTTTACTCCTAATTGATTTATGGATTCGTTGTTGTGTGATTTTGCCTAGAAATGAATAATATAGGATTTTGATGGATTGAATTGTTGTTATTAATATACTATGTTTAAGTTACTAATCTTATATGATTAAATGATGGGTTATACATATATAATCTGATGTTAAATTTTTGGAAAGAGTTTGACATGATTCAATAACGAATTGGTGTAATTAAACAATGATTAGGCGATTTCTAGACTTATGCGAATTGGATTCGTTTAATGAATTATTTAAATGGTTGAATCCAAATTGATTGATTATTAGGTGCTCTTATATCAATAGCTACTGATATATAAAAAATTATTTGTAAATGAGAATTGAAATTTGTTTAGTTTGTAAAAATTCTACGATTTAAGAAAATGGCGATTTAAGAAAATTGAACGTTACGAATACAATATGATTTTCAAATTCTATATCTACTGATATAATATATTCTAAGTGATGTTTTAAAGGTTTTAAATCAGTAGTAACATACTTTGTTTCATCGATTGTTGGTTTTGAATCGTTTGGCTAGTTTAGGCAATTTTACTTGATTATTTGAGTGTTTTGGCTTAATTTTGATTTAAACCAAGTTATTAAAGGCTGGAAAATATGTTTTGAAAATGATTTGAACTTATAAAAGATGTTAGTTTACCTTGGATTGTCTTGATAATCGATGATTGTCTTGGCATTTGAATTGTGGATATTCTTACAGGAATTTAAGGCTATTTTAAATATATACATCAGATCTGAGTTTAGTTAATTTAAAATGATTGAAATCATGTTTAGTTACACTTAAGGTGTTTATTTGAGATGTATGAACTCCGGGTGAAAGTGACCAAGTGTTGGCAATATTGCTATATTTTGTTGTTATGGTTTTGACTTGTGTTGGGTTGATCTTATAGTGAGTTCTTTGTTTTCAAATACATTGGTTTGGTTTTAATGGATTTAACTTTGGATTTTACTCTGGTTGGGTCGGATTAGACTTGTGTCGCCCGACATGTTGTGTTAAGCATATAGTTGATATATGGCTAACACATTACTCTGGGATTTCTTGGATATCGAAAGGTGTTGTTTGAATTATATTACTCTGGATTGTTTTTAAAACGAGAACTCACCTAACCTTAACTAGTTATTGTATTGGTTGGATATGTAATGTACTTTGGCTTTGGGCTTACTGTGTTTTGAATGTTGTCCTTTGGTTGTGTTAAGATACTTGTCCTATGTGGTGTCTAGTGATCTTAGAGTTAGGGGTTGTTCGGATTTTAACTTATGTATTGTTTTAGACCCGTCGACTGCTCGTGCTTCGGAGTCTACGCAGGGTTAGCTGTTTTCCAAAATTCACTTAGCAAACAGTGAGTTTGTAGTGCTATTTACCGCTTTATTAAGTACCGCAATTTATTTTAGTATTATAAATGCTTTTGAACTGTTTTAAGCGATTATGGATCTAGATTGAAACAAGCTACTCGATAGGCTTGTATCGAGACTGTGTACACCGGTAAGTACTCTGCGATCGGCAGACAAATGTCTTACTTACGCTGGTATATGACGCAGATATGTTTCCGTCTACTCTGAGTTTATCAGTATGCTATGTCATGCTTACGCAGGGATCATTTCAATACTGCTTTCCATAATCATACTATATTAGTATAAAATGTTTTGATTTAAGAGTTTTAAACTTAATAAATGTAAATAGTATTGCGAAATTGATAGGAGTAGAAATACTCCTATTTTCTATGTCGGTTTTGGTCTTTTTAATGTGCTTTTATTAATATAATTGAGCTATCTTGGGTCTTATTGTTTTGTTTGAGTATTTCAGGTTATGTGCATGGAATCGATGAGTTTCGGTTTGCATACTTGAGAATATAACCTCTCTTCACTAATTGATGAATTTGGACCATTTATAAGCTCCCAATGAAATTGTGTTCTTCATAAGAGTTGAAGTAGACATCCTAAGCTTTCCAAGGGTTTAAGAATCATCTCATTTGGAGTTTTTTACATGGAGTTATGAAATTTTGAAATCAGTGATTGTGCAGTAGATTTGGTGTCTCAACACTCCCCAAACACCCTTGTCTCGGACGAAACAAGGGTTGTTTCGGACGAGACAAGGTCCGAACATGTCCAGAAGTCTTCATTTTAAGGCCATTTCGGACGGAACAAGCCAACTTGTGACAAAAACGCATTTTTAATAAAAAAACGTGGTAGAAAGCTAAAATGACATATATGGACATCTCCTTGGTCTATTTTTATTGGTGGCTTATTTTAGACTTGTACTAGGATATAATTTTATACCCTTGTTGTCCTTAAACTATAAAAGGACCCCTTTATTTCCTTTTTAGGGTTATGCACTCATTTTAGATTTTGTAGCCCCCATCTTATTTTACTACTTTCAGATTTTCAAATTACTCTTGTTCTTGGATTATATTTCAAGCTTTATTGTGGATTGAAGTATTTAATTAATAGAAGATTATTGTTCTTTTCATCTTGGTTATTCTTCATTATCTATTTAATGTTTTGGGTTTCTTCTATTTACAAGGTAATTGCTTCTTACACAATGTTTACTTTTAGTTCTTATTTGTTAATTAATATCATGTTAGTAGTTAGTAACTAGTAGCTAAACCCCCTTATTTAGAGGTTGTTAATGAAGTTTGATTGTGATTAGTTGATTAGGATTTGATTGTGTTTAAGGGTTTGTAGTGATTTGTATGCTTAATGCCTAGGATAGATTGATCTCCTAATCTTAGGTTTAAAAGATTAATTAATTAGGTAAGAGTCATTTAATTACCCGGAATTGGCAAATCACTTAATTAGGGCTTAATCACGCGAGAGTGGTTTAGAACTTAATTGGTTATAGGTAGCTTCGTGATTGGATTAAATTAGTTAAATCGAAATCTAATTACGCGAGAGCGATTTAGATTTCGGTGTATTAATTTAATTACAATTAGTTCTAATTGCGGACTCGAGAGAGCGGATTAGGCATTTTAGAAAGACTTAACCCGAACCAGTTACTCGATCAACCCCGGTTGCTTAGGAACGTTTTCAAACCTAATTAGCAACCTCTAAGCGCCTTTTACCTATTTGTTAAAACCGTTTAGTTTTTGATCGTTTTGTTTATAAACTGTTTGCTTAGTTTATAACTTGTTTGTTTGGTAGTTTAATTGTTTGTTTAATGTGTGATTAAGTTCTGAAGTTATTAATATAAATCCAATTGCTCGTTTGCTTTCCGAATTGAATTTCAAAATCCGTGTTCGTTCACTTTAAACCTCTTGTCTCCGTAGGATCGATACTCGACATGTCGAGTTACTACAAGTTAGCGAGTAAAATTGCTAACAGAGCTCATCTCAGTATATTTGACCCCGTTGTTTTCCCAAATTTTCCAGGTTTATGATTTGAAAGCTGGTCCACTCCGATTCTTTTGATTCCTCGGAGGTTTTATGTTATTTAAACTAGTTACTGTTTTCGAATTCTTAGACCGCAGTAGAACTAGTTTATATATTACTTTGGTTATTGCACATTGGGATTGTCGGTTTGTCCGATTATTTATTATTGGCATGTTTACTCTGAATTATTTAATTATTATATTTAAGGCATGTTGTTGACCATTTCAGATATTAAGTTATTTATATTAGAACTGTGATATAAATTGCTAGATTTAGGTTGTAGTCTCGGTTGCCCCCAAGCAATGTTCTGAGGTTTATATGTTTGATTGTTTTCCGCAAGGCTTGCTACGGGTTTTGGTACGACCATACCCATACCCTAGCGCCAGTCACGATTCATGAAATTGGGTCGTGACATGTTCGAAGATGCATTATTTTAGAGGAAAATAGTGGTTGCTTACTTTGTTTGCAGGAGGAGACTACTGTTCATATTCTGCTTCATTGTTCTTTTGCGTGGCGAACTTGGTCACAGGTTATGAATATGAGCAATAACATTTGGGTTTCTCCTTCTTCTTTAGAGATTTTCTACGGTCACGGGTCTAGCCTTTGCAGGAAAAAATACAGGACTCTCTGGAATTCTATTTGGTTCTTCATCAATTGGTCTTTTTGGAAAGTTAGAAATAAACGAGTTTTCAAGTTTAAAACTAGTCGTATTGATGGTTTCTAAAATATTACTGTCGCTCTCTCGAGTTTTAAAGAGCTACAAAACCGCAAACAAACCAACTAACCAAGTCTAACCCACTCTCTTGGCACTAAACATGATTAATGAACAAATTAGCGATTAATAAATCAACTCTAAAATTTCCTAATCCCTAATCCATTCTCATGGGATTAACAATTAAGATTTTTTCTATCCAATTAATTAAGAGGAAATTACACTCAGCACTTTGTTATCAAAAGTAATCCCAAAAATATTTGAGCACTTTTTTTTTTATTTCAACACTTTACCTCATCTTTTTATTTCATCTAACACTTGATTCTATTTTCTTTATTTCATCCAATACTTAATTCTACCTTTTTATCTCATCCAACACTTACCTTATTTTTTTATTTCATCCACTATTTGACTATATTTTTTTATTTCATCCAACATTTGACCTATATTTTTTTAGAGTTTAAAAATTAGAGTTTAGAATTTTAGAATTTAGGGTTTAAGATATTAGGGTTAGGATTTCAAATTTAAGGTTTAGAATTTAACATAGTTTAGTATGGTAGAATTTAGGATTTAAGAATTATATGATCTAGGGTTTAGCATGATTTAGAATTTAGGGATTAGCACAGATTTAGGGTTTAAAGTGTAGGATTTAGCATGGTTTAGGATTTAAGATTTAGAATTTAGGGTTTAGAATAATTTAGGGTATAAAGTTTGGGATTTATTATGGTTTGGGGTTTAAAGTTTAGGATTTACTGATTAAATAGATCGAAATATAAAAAACAGAGAAATAATAAATGTTAGTTTAATATTTTTATTAAATCGAATATTAGGTACAATTTATTTTGTTTTATGAATGTTGTCTCAAATAAAAAAAAGCATGAGTATTTATAAAATTATTTTAATGAAAATTAGGTGTTTTTTAACTTTTTCCTTTTAGCAGTTGCAGAGTTATTGGACCCAGCAAAGTCCTTTTGGCAAAATCAGGATTCCAGTATTAGCTTTACATAAATGGGCTGATTCTATTCAGGTGATGGATAGGAAAAGACACTTTAACCTACTTTGCCTAAATCATTATTTTTAGAGAAAATTACATGGAATCCCCCAAAATTTCAAAAATTTATGTTAATGACTCAACTTTTTTTTTTAAAAAAATTCTCCAATTTTAAAACATCTTTTTTATATCTACCATTTAATAGTTTTCATTACTATTTTGTCCATATAGTGTATTTTACCTATTGTGTTTATACACTCAATAATTTCTCCTAATTTTACATAAATCGAACCATTTCTAACCGAACTATCATCGGCCGGACCATTGTTGGCCGGACCACCGCGGTCAACAGTCAGACCACCGCGGTCAACGCCGGTCAACGGCCAGACCACCGCGGTCAACGCCGGTCAACGGCCAGACCACCGCTGGTTAAGCCGGTCGGACCACCAATAGTTGGTGGTCTGACCATTTTTAATAGTTGGACCAATACTTGTTAAATAATTAAAAATTAAATAAAACATCATATTGGAGTTAAGGGGATTTGAATCCTTGACCTCTTACAAGAATGACCAAGTGCTTTGCCATTAAGGTAAAGGCTTATTACTGTCAACATTTGCTCTATAATGTATATATATATTATATACATCTGATTATAAATTTATTAGAATGAAAATATTTTTATAGTGTAAATTAAATATAAACTAAATATCAATTTAAATTAAATTTACTATTAAATTAGTCTAATTTAATTTATTTAATAAATATTTACACAGTAAAAATATAAAATATACATATATTTATATTTTACACTCTTTATTAATACATGAGTAAGAGTAGTAAAATATTTCACTTGTTAAAATTAAAAAATATAATGGTTTGTTGGTCAGACCCGAGGTGGTCATGGTCGGATACGTGGTGGTGGGACCCAGTGGTGTGCGAAAATTCAATATAAACCTAATAACGACTTAATGTCAACTCAATGACAACTTAATGTTAACTTTATTATTTATACTATTTAAAATGATTTATAAAATGACAAATAAAGTAATAGTAATTTAAAAGCAAACTATCTAAGATTTTATTGACATGAGTCGAAAGTAAATTTAAAATAAATGAACTGAATATAAACTTAACATGAATTCAATGTCAACTTGATATAAACTCAAAGTAAACTTAATGTGAACTTAATATAAATTTATGTCAACTTAATGTAAATTTAATGTTCTCTAAATATCAACTCAAAGTAAATATTTTGATAAATAATTATAAATTTTAAATGAAATTATTTTTTATTATAATAGTAAAATTATTTTTTTTTTAATTCTACTTTTAAAAATAAAGTAATTATATATTGAAAGTAAATTATTTAAAAAAATTTGCAATGATTTATGTAAATTTAATGTCAACTCAACGTCGAATTAATGTAAACTCAATGATGACTCAATGTCAACCCAATATAAACCTAATGTCAACTCAACGTCGAATCAATGCAATCTCAATGATGACTCAATGTCAACTTAATATAAACTTAAGATGAACTGAATATAAACTTAACATGAACTCAATGTCAACTCAATATAAACTCAAAGTAAACTTAATGCGAACTTAATATAAATTTATGTCAACTTAATGTAAATTTATGTCAACTTAATGTAAATTTAATATTCACTGAATATCAACTCAAAATAAATATTTTGATAAATAATTATAAATTTTAAATGAAATTATTTTTTATTATAATAGTAAAATTATTTTTTTATAATTCATACTTTTAAAAAAAAACTAATTGTATATTGAAAGTAAATAATTTAAGATTTTTCGCAATGATTTGTGTAAATTAATGTCAACTCAACGTCGAATCAATGTAAATTCAATGATGTCTCAATGTCAGCCCAATATAAACCTAATGTCAACTCAACGTCGAATCAATGTAAACTCAATGATGACTCAATGTCAACTCAATATAAACCTAATATCAACTCAATGTAAATTTAATATAAATTAAACTTAATATCAACTCAATGTCGACTCAATCTCAAGTGAATGTAAATCTAATATCAACTCAATGTAAAATTGACGTAAACTACATGTCAATTCAAAGTAAATATTTTAGTAAATTATTATAATTTTAAAAATCAACTTATATTAACTCAACATCGACTTAATATCAACTTAATGACGACTCAATGTCAACTTAATGTAAACCTAATATCAATTCAATTTAATCCTAATGTCAACTCAGTGTAAATCTCATGTCAATGCAATGCAAATCTAATGTCAACTCAATATAAATTTAATGTCAATCTGAAAAAGTAAATTATTTTAGTTTTGAAATGTAATTTAATATCAACTCAATGTAAACCTAATGTCAACTCAATGTAAACTTGATGAAGGTTACATGTCAATTTAAAGCAATTTTTTTAGTAATTTATTATAATTTTAAAAACTAACTTAATATCAACTAAATTAACTTATATAATTTATTTTGAGTTTATATCGAGTTGATATTAAGTTAATCGTGTTTTTAATACATTAATTTATAAATTTATTTTAACTTAATTTACTTTAAGTTAATATTTAATTTACAATAGTATTAATTTAATTAGAATAAATTAATTTAAATTTTAACAAGCATAATATTTTATTAGTATTTTATAATAATATATTATTTATAATCAACCATTTTAATATGTTTATATTTAATTTAAATGCTTTCTTATACATCATTAAAGAGTATATGTATATATATTAAAGAGTAAATAAAGACAACAAACATGTCTTGCCTTGATGGTTAGACACATGAAGAAAGAGTGAGAGGTCATGGGTTCTACTCCTATATTAGCAAATTTGTATTTTATTTAATTCTTTTAAAATCTCACCACTATAGTTGACTGCCGTTGACCGCGGGCTGACCGCGGTAGTCCGGCCGTTGACCAACGTTAGCCGCGATGGTCCGGCCGTTGACCGTGGTTGTCCGGCCGTTGACCGCGGTGGTCCGTCCGGTCAGACCGGAATTTGGCCGATGGTCGGTGGCGGTTGGTTAGTTTGTCTAATCAAATCCACATTTGCCATGTGTCATCATTTGATTGATTCAAACATAAACCAATGAAACGTTGACAAATATCAAGGACAATATTGTCTCATTTTTTTTATTTTGGGTTATGCGGGATTTTTGTAAACTTTTTATTTTTTTTGAGAGATTTTTGCCAAAATCAAAATGGTGGGGGAAAAGTGAAACACCTTAGCACTTTTAGGGGATTTGTGTAAAAAACCCTTATTTTTATACGGGTTATATTTTCAGTTTTCTAAACTACAATGCGCTGAGACATTTCTTATTTTTATACGGATTGTATATATTCAACTCTAATAGCACAAAAATCATAATTTCACTTATTTTCTCTCTGCTCATCATTCAATTCTCTCTTTCTCCCAACTCAATTTTCTCTCTTTGTACTCATGTTTCTGCTCCGCCATCTTCCGCTTCGTCGTCCTCTGTTCCTCCGCTCCTCCGTCATCGTTCTCATCATCGTCTCTGTTGTCATCTTTGTCAACGTCATCATCTTCTCTGCTCATCGTCATCATCTATTTGATTTCAGATCTACAATTTATTCATTGTTCTTCTTCTTCTTTTTTATTTTCAGATCTACAATTTTTTTACTGTTTTTTCACCATTAAAAACATATAAAGATTATATTTCAGGAATATAATATTAATTTCATGTTATGTAATATAAATTTATGGTTATATGAAATAATTTTTTGTTATTTCTGCATTATTTTGTGTTTGGTTGCACTTCTGTATTTTTCTTATTCTGCCGCTCGATTTGTTGATGATGGATGAATTAATATAATGTTACAGTGTTGTTGATTTTATGTTGATAATTAGTTGGCATTTCCTTAATTTTAACATTTAAAAAATTTATTTAAAAAAAAACATTGACAAATTATATAACTTTATCTGTGAAATAAACTAAACAAAATAAAATTTAACTGAGACTGGATAATGATATGTTAGCATTATCAAGTTGACATGTTGTTGATTTTTTGTTAATATTTTATTGATTGTCACAGTTTTTTTTTTAATATGTTTTATTTTATTCTTGTTGATTCGTTGTTGATTTATTGTTGACTTTATGTTGATAAGTATTTCAGCTCTTTTTGATTTCCAATTTTATGTTGACATGTTGTTGATATACTGTTGATAACATGTTGATTTTTCAATCATTGAAAGAAATAAAGTTAGTTTTAAATTGTTTTCTTTATGAGCTATTGACATCTTTTTGATAATATGTTAATTGTTTTTGAGTTAAATCAATCAATATTCTCATTTTATAAACATTTTAACTAAATTAGCCTTAATTGTTGATATCAAGTTGACATAAAAGTAAAAAAAATAAAAAATAAATGAACCAGATGAAGAAATTATCACAGCATAAGTACTCAAAACAATATGAAAAAACAACAGCAATAATTCAAATAAAAAATTAAAATCATCCTTACATATAAAAATAAAAAAAATATTATACATACAACCAACACAATATTTCGTAAATTAAAACAATGTATTTTAAATTATTTTGCTTCCTCAATTCTCTTCGCAGCTGCATAGTTCCTCAACATCACTTGTGTAATTATTTTTCGTCTTCCATCTCTCATACTTAACCAAGCTTTGACAAATTCGGGTACGATACAATTCCATTTCACAAAATAGAAAAGATGAAATATCTTAATAAAGACATCATCCAAATCCTTTTCAGGTTCACTATAAGGTTTCTTCTTCAAAGAACTATAGATTGACCTAATCTTAAGTGACTGTTACAATCAACATGTCAACAATTGAAAAGACAAAGATTAATAAGTCTTTCAAAAATAGAACAAAATAAGATACAAAATACATACAATAACAGACCAGAAAACAATCACTACAAGTTAAACAAAATTAACTAAACAAAGTAATGATTTCAATCAACAAAATCACAGTTAATAGAATTAAACAAGAAAATTTTAAAATAAATTAAGTAAAAAATTAAATAAATTACACAAAAATCGAAAGAGTAGCTACATTAAAATACCTAATAATTCAAAAATTAATCAAATTAACAAAAAACAATTAAACAACAATCATTGAAATTAAAAACTAAAACTTAAATCTAAGTCATGATTTCAATCAACGAACAACAATTAATAAGATTAAACAAACTAATTTCAAATCATATTAAGCAAGAAATCAAACAGATTATAAAAAAATGAAAAACAAAATTCTAAAAATTAGACTGGCATAATTCAGAAAAAAAAAACAAGAACAACAAATCAATGCAGAACACCATACAAACAGTATAAATCAAATACAAGTATCGAAAACTCAACAAAACCTGAAAATTATAAAAACAAAATAAGAACTTACAGGATTTTATGGAGGAGAAGTTCGTGGAGAAAATGAGTCAAAATTGAAATGGAATAATGGAGATCGTGTAGAAGAAGGAGAAAAAATCGCGGAGAAGAAGGAACAGAAATCGTGGAAATATTCTTTCACAGCTCTAACAAAAATCATGGAGGAGAAACATGATTGAGAGAAATAAAAAAAAAAGTATAAAAGAAAAGGATTTGAAGTAAAGGTTATTAAAGTAAAAAAATGAGATACGTAAAGTAAACATTTGGATTGGACCGTATAAAAATTAAATGTAGCTGATTTTCTGTATTTTATATAAAAAAAAACCTACATAAATTTGTGTCATCATTCTTATGTACAGGATTTTATTGTCTTTTAATCGGGCGCATTATTTTACTAAAACTAAATATTCCAATTGAAAAGCAAATTGAAAAATAAAATTACTTGGGTTCAATAGGTAAATTATGTAAGCATATATAGAGATAAAGATTCATTATTATTAATATTAGGTAAAACCAATCCTAAAATTCCTCTACTTTACTATTTTTATTCGAGAAGCCCCTATTTTAAAGTTGCTCACGCTCAAATTCTTTTACTTTTAAAAATTGCATTTTTAGTCCCTTATATGGATAAAAAAATGGAAAGTGAAACCCACCCTCAGAATTTGAGAAATTGAAGTACAAAAACATTTAGAAAAATTAAAAGCAAATTACTATGAAACCCCTCACATGTGTCATAATTCACACTTTAGTCCCTCCTGTTTGAAAACTAAATTATGTGGCCCCTCACTTTTGCTTTCGTCAACATTTTATTCCCTCCATCCATTTTTAGTGTTAGTCAACAAAGTCAGGGGACTTATGGGTAAATTAATTATCAAACATGAGGGACGAAATCGTTGACAAAAATAAAAATGGGAGATCATATAGTTTCGTTGACTAACATCCAAAATGGATGGAAGGATTAAATCGTTGACAAAACCAAAAGTGATGAGCTATATAGTTCAATTTTCAAATAAGAGGGACTAAACTGTGAATTATGTCAAATGTGAGGGGTGTCATAGTAATTTGCTCAATAATTAAAGAGATTTTTGCATAAAAGAGTTTTATGAGGTGTAAATAAAAACAAAGGCTCATTTTAAGAAATTTGTGTACTTAGACCAAAATTTTTCTTTCAAAAAAAAAACTCCATTAAATCATAATATAATTCAAAAATTTCTTAAAAGTATTTTGCAATTAATTATTGAAAAATAACAAATTCATAACTTAACATACTCTTTTTATAGACAAATTTATAAAAAGTTCAAGTTTTTTTATGAATAAAAAAACGGTGATTTCCTGAAATATATTATTCGCCAATTTATTTACAACACTAGCTTCCAAGTTTTGATTTTTTTTCTAACTTCTTTTATTTACAAAAAATATCTTTTTTTAATTTCACAAATACCTTTTTCGGTTTCCAATTTCGATTTTTGGTTTTTTCGGTTCGGTCGATCGAACCGACCGACATTTTTTAATAATTCTTTTTATAGATTTTTATTTTTTATTTTTTATAGTGTAACAATAGTGTATATAAAGTGTATATATAGTGTTAATTTTTTTGTAGATTTCCTGAAATTTTTTATAGTGTATATATAGTGTTTTTATTGTATATTTATAGTGTATATATATAGTGTATTTTTAGTGTATTTATGACATTTTGTAGTGTTTTTTGTGATCTACACCATGAAACATTGCAAATGCACCATAGATATACTAAAAAAACGGCAGAAATATACTATAAATACACCAAAAATACACTAAAACGTAAATATATTATAAAATTACTATAAATGCAATATAAATCAATTTGTTTTTTGCAAAATCAGTAGTAATAAACAAATCTATGAATAAGAGAAGAAAAAATAAATAATTATACGAATAATAGAACAAATTTATAAACAAAAAATTATAGATCTACAATAATTTATTTACAAGATATTTAAATCATTACAAAAACCCTAAAAATTATACAAATTTAAAAACGAGTTGAGAAATCCATAGCGTGAACGAAAAATACGAACGGACTACCGCGAACGGAAAAGACAAACGGAAAAGCGACCGAAAACGACGAGAAATTCATCGGAAGTAGACGAACGGAAGCGCGACCGGAAAAACGAACGGAAAAAACGAACGAAAAAGTAATCGGAGGAGACAAACTGAAAATCAAATGAAAAAAAGAAGAAAATAAGAGAGAACTTTGAGAGAGAAGAGAGAGAAAAAGAGTGGATATGTAAAACTTTAACCTAAAATGAGATAAGTTTTTTTAAATAGTAGGTATTTTTGGTAAATAATTTAGAGAAATAGGTAGCGTAGGAAATAAAAGAAATATGGATAAAAATGGTGTAAATACTTTGGCAAAAACAGGTATTTGAAAAATAATCCCATAAAAAAATCAAAATTAAACTCCATTTTTTAGAAAAATAACTTAAATTTTATATACCTTCTTCTTTAATTTGATTTTTTTTTAGAAAATGCTTCAGTTGATTTAAGAATTTAAAAAATTAATTATTTTTATTTGGATCTAATTTGAAGGAAATAAATTAAATTAAAAACCAGAGAAAAACATATCAAAATTTATTTTATCTAAACGAAACATATTAAATTCATTAGTTTGTCTTTCAACTATTTTAAAATTCATTTCAAAAATAAAAAGTGATTATAAATATAATAGTATTAATAAAAAAAATTATGTTTAAAATTAATTTAGATTTCTGATAGCATGATTTTTTTTAAGAAACTAAATTTAAAGAATAAATTAAATTTTACTCTAACAATTAATCATTTGACCAAATCAATTAACTAAGTTAACCAACGAAAGGGGGCATTTATGAATCTGATCAAAATATAACTTGACATTTTAAATCTGAGCCGAATCCAACGCAATGCTTAGCCGAATCCAATTAAAATTAGGAAAAAGGTGCAAAAATAAGCCTCATGTATAGCCCATGTCTTTTATTAGCACCTCATGTATTTCGAATTTCAAATATAATTCTAACGTCTTAAAAAAGTATCAAAAAAACACAACAAATTAACGGAAGTTTATTTTACCGTTAAGTGTGTAATGTGGCAATATATTTACACACATGGACATTAAATTAATCTGACACATCATCACCAATAAATAACTAAATCTAATTAACCTAAAATAGCCGTTATTAGTTTAGATTAACCTAAACTAACACCCTCCGTCGCCACCTTCAACACAACCTCCACCTTTTTCAAAGAAAAAAAAATTTACAGTGTCCAAAGATACTGGTTAATTCAAACCTTATTTCTTACACTCGTTAAGAATTCTCGAATCAAAAACAATACTCATTTCAAGGAACCAAAATTAACAGCTCCTACATCCACAAAAACTCTCACCGTAGAACAAGTTCCAGAAATTGAAGAACCCATTTCAGCTCTGCTGACTCGGCTCTTCAAGAGACAGCGGTTGCGTTGAATTCTTCTTATAAGTTTCAAGAAACCAAATTCTTAATGTTGCTGTTGAAATTGGATATGATTTTGTTAGTGATGGTGAGGTGGGTAAAAATTGGTAGTGTTTGAAGTAGATGAGAAGAGTGGTTAGAATTAGAATTTAAAACCTTTGGATTTGATAAAATTAGCTAAAAAGTAGTGGTATTTGCTGGGTTTACTGTTGATGAATACATACAATTATTTGAGTCCCAAAATCCCAACTTTCTTGTTCTCTTCTTCTCCATGTTGAGGTGGGCTTACTGTTTGGTGAGCTGATTTCCAGAGACAAATCTGGTTGCAAAAGAGGCAGCTATCACTGAAAAAAATCAAACATGAAACCGGAAGCTGCTCGTCAACGGCGGAGGCTGTAATTTGCAAAGACAAATTTGTATGTGTTGAAGGTGGCGGGCTGTGTTGAAGGTGGCAGGCTGTGTTTTAGGGCTAAAATAGGTTAATTAGAGTTGATTTAAAACAACTAAGATTAATTAGAAATTTTAATTATTTTATGAATAGTTATATGTTGGTGATGATGTGTCAGATTAATTTAATATCCATGTATGTAAATATATTGTCACATCACACTTTTATTGGTAAAGCAAATTTCCGTTAACTTTTTGTGTTTTTTTAAAACGTTAGGATCATATTTGAGATCCGAAATACATGAGGTGCCAATAAAAGACACGGGATATATGAGAGTCATTTTTGCACCTTTTTCCTGAAAATTATAACTAAGTTGAAAACCAATTTTTAGAAGGGAAATTGCAGAAAATACTCTGTTTTTTAAAATATTTGCAAAAATACTCCGTTTTTTGAAAAATTATTTGTTTACCTTTTTTTTCGAAAATTTAATTTTTTTTACTCTGAATTTTTTTGTAAAAATACTCCGTTTTTTAAACTGTTTTAAATTGTATTATAAACGATTTTAAAGATGTCAATTTTTTTTTTTAAAATTGAAACCTTTTAAAACTATAATTGAAACAGTTTTTTAAAAATACTCCGTTATAAACCGTTTGAAACTCTATTAGAAACTGTATTTGAAACCGTTTGAAGCTCGCTCTATTTTTATGGAACTGCTATAAACCGTTTGAAACTCTATTAGAAACTGTACTTGTAACCGTTTGAAACTCTATTAGAAACTGTATTTGAAACGTTTTTATAAAACAGTTTCAAATTGTGTGTTTTGAAACTATATTTGAAACCGTTTGAAACTCTATTTTTATAAAACCGTTATAAACCGTTTGAAACTCTATTTTTATAAAATCGTTATAAACCGTTTGAAACTCTATTTTTATAAAACCGTTATAAACCGTTTGAAACTCTATTTTTATAAAACCGTTATAAACCGTTTGAAACTCTATAAGAAGCTGTATTTGAAACTGTTTGAAACTGCAGAGTAAAAAAATAAATATTTATTTTTTTTAAATACGCTTTTAAACTTTCAGTTTTTGAGATAAATTTACAAATATTTTAATTTTTTTAGGTATTCTCCTAAACTTCTCTTTTTGGAATAGAGTGCAAAGATCAGTGTAAATAAATACGAATCCAATTGAAATTATAACCACATTTTTAAAAATCAAACCTCGCTGACTATTTCAACCGGGAACCAAAAATTTGTCAAATCAAAATGTTACCTAAAATCCGGATTACTGGTTCAAGTTGTTTAAATCGGAAAAAACACAAGAATCATAATAACCATGAGAAATAGGTTAGAGCTTTTATACCCAACCAATTCTTCTTGATAAGTAGTCAAATATTTTAAGTGCAGCCCCAGTTGAAAAACCATCTTTATGTTTATGCTCATATACTAATAATACTTCTCCAACCATCATTTTGTAACCCCAAAAGGTACAATAATTGAGAAAGCTTCTCCATTTTAAAGTCAAATTGCTTCCCAGATTAATTTTTTCTATTTCCTACGAATTGCTTCCCAAACTAAACTGTATTCACAATCAACTTGTTACTTGATTACTCTACCACCATCCCATGCTACGTATTCTCATTAATTTGTTTTTTTTTACCAGAGATTACAATATATAAATATATAAAAAGAAAGGTCATCTTATGAAGATGATGAACCAGTTTTAAGCGAAGAAAATTAAAATGGACTTAGCTAGGGGTGTGCATCGGTCGGTTCGGTCACCGAACCGACCGAAACTGAATTAACCGAACTCAAAATATTAGAAATTTCTAAAACCGAAACCGAACCGAATTATATTAAAACCGAACCGAAATCGAACCGAAATAATATTTCGGTTCGGTCGGTTATTTCGGTTAACCGAAATAACCAAATTTTATTAAAATTAATTATTAAAAAATAAAAAATAAAATAAAAAACAATAATTTTAATACTAATTTATAATTTAAGTACATTTTGAGGGGTTTTAGTAACTAAATTCTAAATAAATTACAAAATTACCTTAATTTTTTTTTAAAAATTACTAAAATAACACAATTAATATATATATTTCGGTTATTTCGTTCGGTTCGGTTAATTCGGAAATTCCATCGCCAAAACCGAACCGAACCAAATTAACCAAACTTTTTAAAAATAAAAATCGAAACCGAACCAAATTAACCAAAAACCGAACCAAATTAAAATCTCGGTTTGGTTTGGTCGATTAATTCGGTTTTAACCGAATACTGCACACCCCTAGACTTAGCGGCTACTCATTGAGCCATCCAAATACACATTCGTTTAACAAATTAAAATATCCATGTGTGGATAATTTGCTAAACAAACGGTAGCAATATAGAACGATAAAACATAAAAATAAAATTTACTTAACGTTAGTAGCGATTAAAGTAATATAAATATTACCTTGATTTTGTAGAAAGCATAATTGAAATGTCGGGATCATTTAGAACAAGACACGCCAGCTCGTACCTGATCATTTAAATTAAAAAATAATATAAAAACCCGAGTTTAAACTTACCTGATAGTAGAGGAATTCCACCATTTGACGACGGAGTAAGGAGTGCTTGGGAGGTCCCATTTTTAGAAGTATGTCCAAAAATACAAACAACAAAATTATTAACAATGGCTTTATAAATTCATTCTATATAACATTTAGACTGATCTGATACACCCATAAAGGGGAACCGCAAATGACAAGATTTATAGAATATTATCTTCAGTTGCATGTTTATGATTCTGAAATATCCATAAAATCAAAAATTCCGTAAGATATAGTATTTATGAGAAATTCTTAGGTAGACTCGGTCTACCACGTCATCCGTGGACTAAACCTATTACGTTATGACACGTTATTAAAATAGTGGCACTATTGTAATATTACCATTCAAAAGTGTAAATAAGTAATAAACAAAATTACACTAATACCACTATTTTAATGACGTGTCATAATGTAATAGGTTAGTTCACGAATGACGTGGTAGACCGAGTCTACCTAAGAATCTCTCAGTATTTATATAATAAGAGGCACAAATTTAAAACTATAAAATACTTAATGATGTATTCTATAAATATAATCATACAATTTCGTAAACTATTTCTATAAATATCATTACCATATCATATAAGAAACATTTCAATGAAAAGTTTAAATTTATTTATCAGAAACATCAAAACATACATAAATGAAATATAAAAGTTAGCAAAATCAAATTTAGCAAAATCAAATTGTCCTTTTCATTAATAATATTAAAATTATAGAAGATGGCTATTGAATCCATAATCCATAACACTAGGGGTGAGCACGGTACGGGAGAATCCGGGGATTAACAAATCTCCGGAACTAAACCGAAAATCGGGGATATCAAAAGTTGGATCTCCGGATCCGTACCAATAATCAGTTCGGTTCGGTTCGAAGATTTTATTTTTTGGTACGGTTCGGTACGGAGATACGGTCCTAATGGTTCGGTACGGTTCGGTACGGATATCACTAAAACTACGGATATTGTTTTATTTAAAATGTGATCTATACTATATTATAATATATTATTTTGACTTTTAAAATTATTTAGCTACTCATTCATTCATTTTTTTATATATATTTTCAACTATCACAAATAAATAATCATCAATAAAATAAAAAGGCACAACATGTATATTATCGTTCAATTTAATATTAATTTTTTGATTATTTGATAAGAGTACTTTATATATTCTCAAGTCTAAAATTATATCATTTTTGTTAAAACTATGTAATTTGGCCAATGATAGAAAATAATGAATATGTGTTGTTCATATCAATTTATAAAAAATTCTTTTTATAATTATTAAATATTTGACAAATTCATATAATTTTCATTGATATATAAAAGTATTTTATTTTTATTAAATTAATAATATATATATATATATATATATATATATATATATATATATATATATATATACTAATATTTTTATTATATATTATTTCATTTTATAAAACAATTTTAATCTTTAGTAATTCAAAATTAATACGAATATAATAATCAAATGAAAAATAGAATAATATATATATATATATATATATATATATATATATATATATATATATATATATATAATTTCGGTTCTTCGGGTATAAGTTCGGTAGTACGGTTCGGTTCGGTTTTCGGTACGGTTATTTATAAAAGATCCAGAACCGTACCAATAAAATTTTCGGTACGGTTCGGTTCGGGAAAAGTCAATTGTCAACGGATATTTTTCGATCCTGGATATTTTCGGTCCGGTTTTCGGTTCGGTTTTGGAGATATCCAGGATCCGTGCTCACCCCTACATAACACCACTCTAATCATGTAAACGTGTTTTTATGCGCAGAAAAATTGACGTTTAGTAAGCATTCTTGTGGTATTTCTTTTAAAATAGAAGTTATAAATTCAAAATCAAATCAAATATGTTGAAAGAATTTTTTAAAAGACTTAAAATAAATTTATGATAATAGAAATATAAATGAAATGTTGAATAACAGTGCATTGTCAATGCATTTTCAAATTTTTGAAACTATATACCACTTTTTTGAATACATACCACTTTTAATAACTGCATTTTGTATTAAGAAAAATAAAAATAAAAATAAAAGAGTTTAAATTTCCGGCAAAAAGAAACAACAAATCATTGTTCGTGTCATAGCAAAATTCAAATTAAAAGTTAAGTTTCCTTGATTAGGTAAAAATCAGTTGAAAATAAACAAAAAAATATGGTGAATAATTTTATTCGGAAAACCGTTTCAATTGGATGGCTCAATAGTAGCCGCTAAGTCCGTTTTTATTTTTTGTTCAAGGTGGGTCATTTTCTTCATGAGATGGCCTATCTTCTTATATATTTATATATAATTATCTTTGGCAAAAAAAAAACAAAACAAAACAAAACAAACAAAAAATGAAAAAATATATTCATACCTGTTGAAGATCTTTAACTAAGACATTGATTATCCTTCAAACTATCTTGAAAGCAAACCTATAATTATGCAACTAAATCTCGTTCAGTCTTTTGCAATATTCTCCTTCCCAAATTTGTATAGGAAGCATGATCCTGATGCAAGTAGAAAGCCCTTCCATCTAGCATTTCCATTAGCATTTTTTATTATTACCAATACCATTGAACAAAGTAGATAACCCAAATTATAGAAAATAAAATGGAAAGATAAAATATGAAAAGTTAAAGGAAAGAAATCAAATCTGTATTTTCTTGTTCTCTTTTTCGTCTTCTTCCATGGTCGGATATGAAACTGAATTTGATACCGTCGATTGGCTTCTTTTCACTTGCCGTTGATGACCATCACCCGCATAGGCAAAATGGTAGAAAGAAGAAAATGATTGAAATTAATCATAACCGCTAAATCGTCCATTTGATTTTTGTATTTGATTTTTACGATTGATAAGATAAATGCGAGCCAATTAGAAAAAAATATTGTCCATGAGCAAGATTACACCTTTTCATACTAATAAACAAATCAAATAATAAAGCTTATAAAATAGTACAGAATGCATACTGTCACTTTTTTGTTTATGGTTTTTCTGCATTTCGGAACAAAGTAGTATGAAATACATACGTAAGCGCTTAGTTTTCTGCACTTCGGAATTTTTATGAATGTAAAGGTTCAATAGAAGAAAACCTGATTATTTGACATAGGAATGTGATCATCTTCATCTTGATCAAACAAAAGCAAAAACCATGATCTAGAAATTTTAATAACCGCCATAAAGATCAAGATTGATAATTATATCGCTTCTCAAAATTGATTTGTATGTAGAATATCACTTATTTGAAATACGGCTAATGAACTGTATGTCAAATTCAAGTTGCATTGCTAAAGACCAACACAATTTTGATATCCTCATTAATTTGTTGCTAAGCTATACTCTAGTCCACAAGAAGATTGACAGAATTTCTGTCAGTAGTAGCAAGTAAACTGTTAGAACAGTTTTAGCTAATAGAAAACCTAAGAAAATTCCAATAGAGAACGAAGGTCAATAGCAGAAGGACGATTCAAGGGATCACGGGATGTCATCCGTTTGATAAGCGATGATAGACTTGGATATTTATGACACCATGATTCTGGAAACTCTGCTTTATCTTTCAAAGATTCGAGAATCTTTACTCTCTCTGCATTGGTGCTAAATGGATGCCACACCTCAAAAAACACAACTCCAATGCTGTATATATCAACCTGAAATTTCAAATAGTAATTCAATTTTTATTCATAAACCCAATATAACCATCTGCAGAAACAAAACCCCACATACATGATAACTAAAGAGGCAACCACCAAGTGAAAAAGCTTAAACCACCAGGTAGTAGATGTAGGATTAACAGTTGAATTAGTGCGTGCATGTGTCATGTAGGACCCCATTATGAAACCAATTAACTCTCTCCTTCAATAATTCATCAGACAAAAACATGTATTTATGCATCAACAGTCCTATTTCTAGCAATTTAAAAACAATGCCAGTATTAACAGCTATTCAGTATATTTTCCTAAGGAAAAGAACACAGAAGGTAAATGAAAATCATACAAATTGGAGACATACAGACTCCAAATTATAAGAGATAAATCATAACAGATTCAAGAGATAAAACGTAACGGGACTACTACCAGAACACAGAGCAACAGTAAAGCAAATAAATTGTGAAGAATTATACATATAATAAGTGGATTCTGAAGTTACACTTACAGATTCCCAACACAGGTACTCACATTTGAACTCTTAACATTTATGTCAAAACTCAACATGGAAATAGATGAAAACAAATATGTTAACCAGCCACATACAATAGATGTAAACCAACACCTTGTTAACTAACCTTCTAATCAATAGGGAGTCCCCCACTAACTTCTGGTGCCAAATACAGTTCAGCACCCACTTTTGGAGTGGCATGATAATCCTTCTTGTCATCATTCAACACCTTGGCTAAAACCAAATACTTAATTAGCAAATCAATAATAGCTAAAATTTCTTCTTTTGTATTCTAAATTAAAGTACAATTCAAACATTAAGTTAAATTCTTACCCAGGCCCAAAGTCTCCAATTTTGACATTACAGCTAGTGTCAAAAAGGATATTTCGAGGATTCAAATCCCTATGCACGATATTGTGCTCGTGTATGTGGATAATACCCTCGACTATTTGTCGACACACACGTATAGCAACATCCTCACGAAACTGCTCATAGCGGCTAAGAAATGCATCAAGTGACCTTCAAACAAAAACAAACACAAAAAAACGAAGATAGATGTTAAGAGCATAGAAGTAAAATATATAACACTGACATACATACAACAATACCAACATATAAAAACTGCATCTCCAATGTGCAATCCATTCAAATAGATATGTGCACATGTTGCTCAATATACAATAATTATTTTTCTGATTAGCTTCTTTGATCCGATTTGCATTGCACTTATCATCTACTACAATGCATTGAGCAATAAAATTATTTTACAATTCAAATAAAAGAAAAGGAAAAGATATAATTGTTATTCCTCCAAATACAAGTCATTCTTTAAAAGTTAAATAGGAAAAATATTTTGCAGTAACAAACAACTAAAGGATGAGGAGAAAAAAATCATTTCATAAATCAATTTGTTACGGAATCATTATATGTAAGATGTATTAAGAAAAAAGATACATAACCAGTGTATGCATAGCTGGTATATATCTTTGTATATAGCAAGTGAAAACAACTCCAAAATCAAACTAGCGCTACAAATTTTCCAAATTACCTTTCTTAACCAGCAATAGCAAATTATAAACATCACTCTAGTATTTAATTACATAAAAAATTACACATTTCAATACATACATATGCAAAACAAATGATTTTGTTTGTATATCAAGACTAAGTTGATACCAATACAAATATATTAAATTATGAATAAATAACAATTTCAAAATTATCAAATTATAATATAACAGACAAAAGATGAAGGTAGGGATATGTTTTTACTCCGGACAATACTCCATCTGGATATGCAAAAGCTGTCTATCAATGTCCAAATGCTGCTTGGTAGATTCAGGATCACTAGGATCACTGCTGTTGTCTTTAAACCGACCTGAGTCTCTTTCAATCCAAGCCTGAAAATTCACAAAAATTATCCACCATTTATTCCCTTTTTAGGATAGGCTATAAAATATTTTATTCATTATTGTTACAGAATTGGAAGACTGGTATTAGATTTTATTGTAGCTAATACTCCTTCAAATCAAAACAATGTAACTGACTATAACAAATATTTGTTTTGATATTTAATTATAGAATTATTACTTATACTTTAAAATTAGAGCTATTAATACTGGACGTAACTATCCTTACTATAGTTAGATTCCCATTATTCTCTTATGATCCTTGTTTCTAGTTTTCTCACTTTTGTTAAACACTCATGTGTTGTCTCTTGAGCAGTTCTAGATTCCTTTCTCATTTTTTCTATCTATATTTGAAATCTTTGATATACCCAGAAGCAACAGCTACTATCAATTTTAATTTTAATTATCTACCAACCAAAAGATCCCCACATCTACAAGTTTAATACCAAGTTTAATACCAATTAAATGGGAGACTTTCTTGACATAAAATTGGAAATTAAGAACCATAAAATGACTCCCTTAATCTTAAAAATCCCAAATTTACAATGAGGGACAAAGAAAATTCAATGACCATGTCATGGCTTTTTAACACAACGTTTCTAATTTCACCAAATGAAATCCGGAAAGCTACGAGAGGACCTCTCTCAAGTTTAGAATTGTTGCTCTAGTCTAAGAAAATCTAGAAGAAACTCTCAACAGCCAAGCAAATGAATTAATCTATCTATTAATGCTATGATCCCATGAGTCATTAGTTAATATAGATTACTATCAAAAATTAAAAATGAAATTTAGAGAAACACTCCAGATTATTTAAAAATGTAAAGGGAACAGGATTTCAGTTCCATGTGGGACTTAAAGTGAATTTCAATGTTAAGAGCACAGCTTCTTGTAAATGATATGTGCCCGCCATCACTTGATAAAGTACTGAATTGAACTTCCTCCCCTAAGAATATTGATACTGATCAGCCACCAAAAGATGTAAGAAAATAAACTGAAAACCCCAATTCTTATTACAAATCGGCTTAAAATAGCCTCACTTCAAATAAGATCAGCACTACTAAATTGCATAAATCTTTCATGAGGCATTATGAAATAAGAATTACAAGGATGCCATAAGAGGAGAGAAAATTGCTTCGGAGAGCAGAAAGGAAAAAAAACCATAAAAGGAGAATTTCTAGAGAGAAATAAAACTAATTGGTGTATATTAGTATTTTGCACTATGTAAAAGACTGATAGAAGTTAAAGAAGATATAAAGTTAGGCTAGTGGCAAAATGTTGCACTCAAAATAATAGATTGAAGAAGGCAGCTTGTGGCTCAATACAACCGCCAGGAGTGTGGAAAAATAAATTTTGAAAAGCTCCTAAGTTAAAACATTTTCTTGGCACAGATTTAACCCAAAATAATATAGCAGGATTTGATTCTTCATTTTATTGCAAAAAACTGTCATATGTACCAAAAGAAGTAGCATGATAGGCTGTAAGCCATCTGAAACACTAGTTGCACAATATAGAAACTTGACATGACTTCAATCAAAAAGAAAGGGCAGACAAGAAACAATATCAGAGATAAGGTTTACAAGGTTATCTCTCACATACACAGCCAGGCATAGCTTTTGCATTGAGCATGACAAGGCAATTACTGGATAGTCTGAGAACTATCATCTCCAATGCTCCAATAGAATACTCAATTACTTGAAAAAAAACTTCAGGCAACAGAGTTCTCTATCTAAGAAATGGTACTACCAAACTAACAGGCTATACGATGTAAATTAAGTAGTGTTGCAGTGTTCGATGGAAGGTCTACTTTGAGGTACTATACTCTGTCAATAGGAAAACTAGTGATATGGAAAAATAATTTTTAACAAAATAGTATTAAGATCAAGTGCAAAATTTGAATTCAAATTAATAGCATTTTGGATTTGTGAGGTATCATTGCTTGAGATCATCCTGGAATCTAAAATAAAGTAGAAAGGCCCTATAGTTTATATAATGAAAATAAATCCAGAATCAGAAATCTACAAATTAGCCAATGGAATACATTAAGGTGAAGATCCATTTCGTAAGAGATACACTCGGAGGTGCACTAAATTGTACTCATGTTACAGCTTATGGCAAAATTCAAAACATCCTCCCTGAAAGGACTTGCTATAAGGAACCACTGAAGACAAGCTGCAAAGGACAGATCTTTCTTTACCATCCAGCTTGAGGTAGAGTGATGAACAATCAAATAAAAGAGACGTATGTTGAGTACAGTTAGTTGTATGGAGCTAATTACTGTGAATGTGTTTAGAATAGGTTGACACTAAAGAATCTTAATTTTTATAAGATAAGGTTTTATCATGCAGTTATATGGAGCTAATTACTGTGAATGTGTTTAAAATAGGTTCTAAATCTATTCTGTTCTGTTATAGCATCAATGGATAACACGGAAATTCCTAAAGTAAATTGGTCATATTTACTCAAATGTGTTTAAAAAATCATACAGAAACCCGTCATCTCTTAAAATAGATTCCTAAGATTGAATAACCTTCAGTTATTCAATATAAAAATAAAAGAGTGAAGTTTTCATAAATTAATTATGAATTCTTGCAATATAACAATCCAAAGTACACACAAAAATAAATCTCTTACCTGATAATAGCGAACTATATGCTTGTGTTGCAAAACTGCTAGCGTGATTACTTCCCTAAGGACAAATTAAACAAATAAAAATGTCAGATGTTTTAGGTACACATTCATAACTACAGACTATGAGAATAAAATTAGTGTTCACCTATGTTTTTTTTCCATATAAATGACAGAAAAAAGAAGATAAGAACTGATGAACAAAGGGTGATGAATAGGTCAAGAAATAGAGACCGATAGATTACCTCTTACATCTATCCATATCCTCAATAGGAATCTTCTTTACGGCATATATTCTCCCGTCAATGTTGTGTTTGCATTTGACAACATAACCATAGCCACCTTCACCTTGTAGAGTTTGAAGAAAGAAAACATCAAATTAGTATATAAGTGGTTCAGAGTTCGAAATCCAATGGTCAGTAATTTCTATCATATCAACTACTTCCGATATGATTTTGTTATTAAAATTTCAAACATATAATTACTATTTCATCACAAACCTAATATATTTCATTTCACATTATTACTAAGCTAATATTTCATACCAGCCAAATAAAATTGACAATACCTAGAATGTCGTCGCCCATTTCTTCAAAATCAGTCAAATAGCGAGACTTTTGGTTAAGAGGTAACCATGTCAATGACCCCATCCCCTTCACATATTCATATGAAAACAAAATGGTCACTTTAAATTGACACTCAACATATTTCCACATAATTATGTATGTAAACAGACTATAATCCCAAAAAACGTTCATATAACACATATGCAAATACAAAAAAATTAATAAATAATAATTACTTCCTCATATTCAGCAGGCTCCGACTCTGTGCTGGTCTCCGACTCTGTGCTGGTCTCCGACTCTGTGCTGGTCTCCGACTCTGTTCTGGTCTTCGACTCTGTTCTGGTCTCCGACTCTGTACTGTTCGTCTAAATTAATTGTAAAAAAATAAAGAGTTAACCACATAACACATCAGCCATTGCCCAATTCTAATAAACTTGAATGTAATTACTCACGGATAGAATTTCAACTAAGGGAACATATGGCTGAATTTTTGAGTATTTCACGGTCACAGCTAACACACCACCAACCCATTCCTCTTTCGGAAAAAGTATTCCACACAGCCCAACACCTGAAAAATACAGTTTTCAATTCTTTACAACAGGGATAAAGTAAACTAAATAGCTCTATCAATTCCTTGTTAGTCTTTACAGTCTCTCACAAGTTCTAACTAACTAATAAGATAATAGGCCAACCATGCTAAATCACAGAATTCCTTTCAACACTAATTAATATGTTGCCACCTTTAAAATCCTACCTAATTCCAACATTCAATCATTACTAGTTAATGGACTCAATGGGAACTGAAATATAAGAATCCTAATAATTATTACCTTCTTTGACAAAATCCAGATCAGGAAGGACTTTAGTAACACCCTCTTTATCAAAGAGATCAGCAAAACAAGCATATTGTCGAACATCCTGCACGTAAATATAAATGCTAAGATTTCATTAGAAAACACAATAATTAACTAGCAAAACATTATTACCTGAACTTCAAGTATCGCATACTTGTTCAAAAGAATTGATGTTCCAGATTGAATACTGAAACCACGAAAAAAGAAGAGGAAGTTAAATACATAATATTTCAGGTACTACATGAAAAGCAAAACAAAAAAATAACAAAATAACCTTCAGTTATGTAACATACAGAAAACTTATAGGAAACTTCTCTCTTTACCTTGTCCTAGAAACTTCTCTCTTTACTTGTCCCACCCAAAAATTGCCACTATGACCAACTCTAAGCACTTATCCATCTTATGAAATTGAAAGAAAAAACTTCCAAAACCCATAAAACGGTGAGCTTCAGAGAACCATAAACTAATACCTTTTAGGGCCACTGTGAACACCAATGATTGATTTTGAGCCATCTGTAAACCAAAAAAATCAGATTGAATACAAAAAAATCAAAAAAAAAAAGCTTTTTAAAATCGCAAACCTTTCAATTGGCTAAAGAAAGGTTCCAACACGTTTATTTCATAGCTTATGGTCTTGAGGACCTGAAAAGATTCAAAAATCAAAATGATAAATGTTAATCAAATAAAACTAGAAAAAGAAAAGGTAATAATAATAAAACATACGTCAAGGTCAACTTTATTGGCTATGAGAACTTCAATGCTGCTTGTGAGCTCCATAATACTCCTTGAAGAAGTAGACGATTCCATTCTGCCAACCAATGCTCAGTTATTCAAGTACAAGAATAATCAAATTCAAAAATAAATTAACTAAAATTGAATATAGTCATAACAACATAATTGGTAGTTTCAAATTCAAAAATAAATTAACTAAAATTGAATATTAAATACACATGATAATTAATAAATTGACTAACATTTCGATGATGTAAAACACATTTTGGAGTTTGATAATTTATTAAAAACAATGAAAATAAATAATTGTTAAGTATGTGTATGTACCATAAAAAAATCAAAATAGTAATAAAAGATTTAAAAAGTGAATCAATAATAATAATACTATAACTAAATATTGTACAAAATATAATTCAAATTACTAATTTAAAAATAGTAAAAACCAGAATTTATAAACTAAACAATCAATAACTAAACCAATTCTTCACAAGACATATATAAAATTATTAATTACAACATTATCTGATAAATTATATAAAAAAAAACAGGGTAACTAATAATTATAATATGAATATTTCTAAAAAAATTACTTTATCAAACAGTATCGCCGTCTATAGTTTAATTCAATATTAAAGAACATTTAATATTTTTATCAAAAAAAAAAAAAAAGAACATTTAATATCCGCAAGATTAGGACAAGTCGGAAGCTACGTAAACAATATTTGAATACAATTAAATCAACAACAACAATAAGTTAACATAATGAAGAAAGCAAAAACAAATAAAGAAAGATAAACAAACAAACATAGTCTTCATTTATCATTTTCAAAGAGAAGACAACTTACAGATGCAGAGAAACCTATTTTCTTTGAGAAGAGAAGCGGCGGACGGCGAAGAGAAAGAGAAGCGGCGGACGGCGAAGAGAAAGAGAAGCGGAGGACGGCGAAGAGAAAGATAAGCGGAGAACGGCGAAGAGAAAGAGAAGCGGCGGACGGCGAAGAGAAAGAGAAGCGGAGGACGGCGAAGAGAAAGATAAGCGGCGAAGAGAAAGAGAAGCGGAGGACGGCGAAGATTCTCTCTCTATAACTGTCTCCGTCGATTAACCTAATTAGAACTTTTAATGAATGAGTTTTTGGATAGGATCTTTACACTCTACTTCCGCACTCAAAATTTTCTTAAATTGACCTTTTGAAATGTTCATATTTCTTGTACTAGTCCCTTTTCCTCCCTTTCTTCCTACGTACGGTACTAAATTTATATTTTTATTTCTTCTCTCAAATATCATTTAGAATTTAATCTAAAACATTAAAATCATTTATAATCATTTTTTTATTATTAGAACTAAATGCTCATTATTCTGAAAATTAAGACTATTTAGATGTTTAATTAGTGGGGGGATATTAACTGTAGTGTACTAGTATTTTACATTAACAAATCTTGTAGAACTATGACAAAGATAAGTAATTTTTTTCTCTTTTTTGTTATTAAAATCTGAAGTTTATAGTCCTCTTTATAATTATAACAATAATTCATGGAATTGCGTGATTATAACTTTAGAATAAATCATTATTTTCAGATTTTAATGATAAAAATAAAATTACTCTTTTCCCATATTTGAAACTTGTGAGGAATGAGTCTGTCCAATTAATTACATATTTAATTTTAATATATTAATTATTTCTCTTTTTAGCCTATACATAAAAAAAAATTAATTTTGTGCCTTTCAACTCGCAGAACAGATGCTCACAGAACAATTCTGCGAATTACCTATACGTCAAATGTGAGTTTTATAAGTCATGTTTGTGTATGGAATTATCTGATTCCATTCTGCATGGAATCAACCAATTTTTTTATTTTATTAAAAAACATATTTTTTTCATTATTTATCTAAATTTATATATGTAAAAAATACACGTATACGTTTTATGTATAGTTTTTATGTGTACTTTTTACGTGTATTTTTTATTTTTACTTTTTACGTGCATTTTTTATTCACTTTTTACGTGCACTTATTACACTTAAAAAGTGCACATAAAAACTACACGTAAAAATGCACGTCAAAAGTACACATAAAAAGTCGCGCAAAAAGTATACGTAAAAGATATATGCAAAAAATACACGAAGAAATACGCATGAAAAGTACGAGTAAAAGTGCACGTAAAATATACACGTAAAAATACACATAAAAAATATACGTGTATTATTTTTTACGTATATAAATTTAAATAGAAAATGTAAAAATATTTTTTTAATAAAAAAAAAAGAAAAATTGGTTGTGCATGGCAGTGGCGGATACATGCCTGGTAGGGTGGGGTCCATGGACCCATTCTTTTCTTTAGAACGAAAAATTGCCAACCATAAATGAAATAATAAACACTTACTAAAAAAACACAATCATTTCAAAAGAAAAAAACACACTTAATACCAATGGGAGTTGGTCAAGTGGTAAGCGGATTGATATCGCTTAAGCAAGGTCTCGGGTTCGAGTCCTTGTGAATGCAGAAAATTCTCACTGGCAGACTTATCCACCATGTCAGGTGCGCGACGCGGGTCGGATCCGGATTAGTCGGGGCGAAGCCTTAGAAACCGGATGGGCTTACAAAAAAAACACACTTAATAATTAACCAAAAGTTGTCGCACCTATGTTTTAAAAACTAAAACTATAAATTTGTCTATAAAATGAACATGGAACAGCAATGTGAAAATATTTACTATCTTTTTCATATTTCTAATCGCAAAACCTACAAATTAGAGTTCTAATTAATTCCATTAAAAAATTTAGTAAGTTCATGTGTTATTTATTCATTAATGTTTATTAAATTTTGGAAACTTATATTTCTTTAGTTACTTGTTAAAATTTTATTTAATAACTTATAATCTATACATATATTTTTTATTCAATGAATTGTGTTAAAATAGGCCTAATGTCTTAAAAAAAAACCCGACTTTTTAGCCCCTTTTCAATCATACCCTGACGTTGAAAATTTGTCAATTTTACCCTATTTTGCATTTTTGTGTTTCAATTGTACCCTGAAAAATTAAATTAACGTCTTTTGCGTTTGAAAATTTGTTTAAAACATTCTCCATGTCTCGCATATATTGATTGTATATTTTTAAAATTTATTTAAATTTAGTTAAATTAATTAATAATTTAAATTAGTGTTAATTTGATTATGGTTTTAGTTAGTTTTTAAAAATAAAGAAGTTATTTGTACTTTTTTGAATAAAAAAGAATTTAATTTCATGTTTAGACTTAATTAATTGAATGATTTCATCATTTAAGTAAAAAAATTAACAAAAATTAAAATATTGGGGTACAATTGAAAACGGAAAATTCAAAAGTGGGTAAAATTGACAAATTTTCAACGTCGGGGTGGAATGAAAAAAAGTTTAAAGGTGAGGGTTTTTTGAGTGATTAGACCGTTAAAATATTATAAAAGAATAAGATTTATCAACGGTTGAATCTAACTTTTCATTAATTTTTCAATTATCTAATTCGATACATCACAATTATTAAAAAAAAACTTTATTTTAATATTACAAAAATTTACAAATTTTACAATTGAAATATTTAATGTATATTTGGACCCCACCATATACCGATGTTCTAGATCCGCCACTGTGGAATCAGATGATTCCATGCACAATGTGATGTCGTGGACAATAATCTAGCTGAGAGGTGCCATTCGTTTTGCTAGCAGAATCGCTTCTCGCAGGGCTAAGGCCTCTATCAAAATAGGGGAAACAACATGGGTGAATCTGCGAACAAAGGTAGCTGTAGGTTGCCCTTCCTGGTTCAGACAACTGCAGCTCCAACACCAGTGCCTGAAGCCTTGTGAAAAGCTCCGTCAAAATTTATCTTTAGGGTATTTGCTGGTGAAGGAGACCATCGAGGAAGAGTCTGAATAGCTCTAGTTTCAGCGTTCTTCTCAGATAAAGCATTTATGCATTCTCTAAAGAGGTTATCTGCAATTTGAAGAGTTAAGAGAGGATCCCCCGCATCTTCTAATACAGTTACTACAAAGCTTGATATGCCACATCAGCATATTAAGTTTATGAGTAACACTCATTCTCTTCCTTCTGCAGTAATCAAGTCAACATCAAAGGTTGCCAGTCAGCAAGCAGCATGGATAGTGTGAGGTCACAAGATAAAGTAGCTGAGTTAGTTACTAATGGTGTCAGTTAGTTTTGGTAGTTATTTTAACAGAATAGGATTTTCTGTTTACAGCTGTAGACAGCTGTTGGTTTTTTGTTAACTGCTTGGTCTATAAAAGCAATAGCAGTTACCAATAGTCTTGTAATCTTGATTCTTCCATTAATGAATAAAGATTAATTTTTTCTATATCTTCTCTAAAGATCATCATGTTTCTGCTGAGCCAGATTGCCCATGCAGTCCATGCAGCCTTCTGTAGTAAAACTCCGGCCTCATTTTCAGTAGCTTGAAGCTTAACCAAATGAAACCATACATAGCTTCAAAAGAGACGTAATATGTACCTGCAATGATATGGCTAAAGGTGGATCCCAACCAGCCTGCTTCAGCAAAAGGACATTTCAAGAGGAGATGGTTTACATCTTCAACGTCATAGCAACGAGGGTAGGTACTAGGCCTCGTTTGGATTCGGCTCTGAATATTGTTATTGACTGCCAATCCATTGTTAAAAATCTTCCAAAGAAAAATCTCTAGTGGGGAGCACCGAGGACTGAAATGGGTGAAAATAATTCAATATTATTATTGTCTTCTTCACTAATACTAAAATCAATAAATTATCAATCAAAAATCAACACAATATCAACATTGGAACATTAAAATAATTCAATACCATTATTCGTCTTATTCTCAAATGCTGACATATCATTATTCAGTCTCAGTTTAATTTTAGTTTTTTTTTTATTATTTTACGGACAATATTATTTTATTTGTCAATATTAAAATCAAGCAAATATTAACTAATTATCAACATAAAGTCAACCATGCAGTAACATTACAATAATCCACCAATCAACCATCATCAACAAATCGTGCTGCAAAATAAAAAAAATGCAAAAATACCACCAAACACAGTAAAAATGCGGAAATAACAGAATTTTATTTTATAAAATTACAAAATTAATTATGTAACATGAAAATTAGTATTACATCCTTTAAAGGCCAAATGACTAAAAAAATTCAAATCTTTCATAAAATTTTATAAAAGTCCAAATCTTTCAAATTTTATCCAATTTGTCCTGAAACACATGATTTCGTTTCAATTATATCCAACTACACAACTTTGCTTATGTGGCGCTGACGTGTGGCATGCCACATCAGCGCCACGTAGGCGCTACATGAGCAAAACTACATAGTTTGAGATTATTGAAACGAAATCATGCGTTTCAAGACAAATTGGACAAAATTAAAAAGTTTGGACTTTTTGTGAAACTTTCATGAAAGGTTTGGCATTTTTTGGTAATTTGATCTTCTTAAAAGATAATTTTTATACATGTTTTACGGTGAGAAACTATTGTTATATAAACAAATAAAAAAATTAGAAGGAAAAAAATTAAAAAAAATTGAGGGAGCAAACATGCTATTTTACCATCTTCTCCAAAACAAATATAACAATCAGAAGGAAAAAAATTCACTGCTATCCTTCTCCATCAACTCCTCCAGTTCTGTTTCTTCCAACATCAGTACTAACGAAATAGAATTGAAATATAATGAACAAATTTTTCGCACTTTTATACATGGCAAAGGCTATATCAAGGTTCATCTTTTCCAACAAAGTGTAACTTTCATCTTCCAACTTTACCAGATTCTTGTTGAATTGCAGTTCTAGCTGGTATTTGAAATACAAAGGAAGGAAATTTACTAAATAGAGGGGTTTTCTGAACAAAAAAAATAATACATGGACTTTACGAACAAAATTAGTAAAATAGAAGGGCCTCCTTATAGACTTTGACTTCTTAAAACAAATGTATGTGTGAACCTAATTCGCCACGTAGGATTATGAACTATCCATTAAATACATGACTCGTGGCGCTATTAAATGTTGTATCCAATCAATAAAGAGCATTTAATTTTAATTAAAATATCATCAATTAATATAGTATTTATTGATTGGATATAACATTTAATAGCGCCACGTGTCATGTATTTAATAGATAGTTTATAATTTTAAATGTCAAACTAGGTTCACATAAGTATTTTTCCAGAGATAGAGCACATTATATATCAAAAAGAAAAAAACACATACAGAGGACTAATCAAAACAAGCCACGTAAGAAGAGTTAGTTATGGCCTTGCGCAGTCATTCAGTTTGTTATACTAGTACTTTGCCCGGGAAAAGAAACCGAATCTAACTAACCAAATAAACCACGCAACACCGTCACTCAGCGGACGAGTCTTCTGACCAAAACACCCTTCCAATTTTTATATTGTCCCAAAAATAGAAGGGTATTATAGTCTTCGAAGCACCAACACAGATAACGGAAAATCCACTCCGTCTCTACATAACCGCTTCAAGAAACCCAAATCAAGAAACAGAGAAGTAAACCTCCGAAAAAAGGTTTAACAATGGCGGCGAGAGCAAGAAACATGAAGAACCCATTCTCCACGATGATCCCCTCACCATTTTTCCACTTAGTCTCCGTCTCCCCTCTAACTTCATTTCTTTTCTCCCCCCAAAGAAACCACACAAACAAACTCTTCTCACCATCATCAAGAATCTTCTCTCTGTTCTTCATTTCACTTCTCATTTGTTTCACACTACTGGGTATGTTTTCCCTCAGCTTATTCCCCATTTTTCAAGATTCCGTCTCATGCAATTCTTTCATCTCCCCTTCATCATCTTCTTCACTCGCATTTTCTTCTTCCAAATCGCACCGTCTTTTATCATCTTTTTCTTCAAGATCTTTGTCGAATGTAAAAGATGATAAGCTGGGACTGTCGAGGAGTGTTATGGTGCCGTTACCGGCGCAGGGGATCAGTGGGAATGTGTCCAAGGAGGAGAGGGAGTTTTGGGAGCAGCCTGATGGGGAAGGTTATAAGCCTTGTTTGGATTTTAGTATCAATTATCGGAAGGAATCCTCGAGGATTTCTAAGGAGAAGAGGAGATTCTTGGTTGTTGTTGCTTCGGGTGGATTGAATCAACAGAGAGCTCAGATTGTTGACGCGGTTGTTATTGCTAGAATTCTTGAAGCTGCCATGGTTTTGCCCGTTTTGCAGGTTAATCTCATATGGGAAGATGATAGGTAATATAAAAAAGAATTCTTTAATTGTTGATTATTTACTTTCTTTGATTAAAGATTAGCTTCTGGGTCATGTTCGTTTCCTAAATCAGTATCTTAGTATTGTTCTTTTTCCTAAATCGGTATCTGGGTCATGTTCTTTTTCATAATTCAGTGTCTGGGTCATGTTCTTTTCATAAATCAGTATCTGGGTCATGTTCTTTTTCCTAAATCAGTATCTGGGTCATGTTCTTCACCTAAATTCTGATTCCAAGGCGGCCCATATCTCTATGAATTGCAGTGAATTTTCAGATATATTTGATGTGGAGCATTTCAAGAGGATTTTACAAGCTGATGTAAGAATTGTGTCATCTCTTCCCTCTAGTCATTTGATGTCCAGACAGTCTGTTGAAAATCAGATCCCTATTGATGTTTCACCTTTATGGATTCGTGCCAGGTTCTCCAAAAAGGTAAAAAAAAATCAGTCTGAGATTGGCAATTCCTATAAATTAGGGCTAAACTGTTAATTGATGCATAAATGTTCATGTAGTTGAATGAAGAAGGCGTTCTCGTACTAAAAGGGCTAGCCTCCAGGCTCTCCAAGAATCTTCCACCAGATTTGCAGAAACTCCGATGCAAGGTATGATTTCAGAATTAGGTATCTGTCAATTCAGATTTATCAGAAATTCGATAACCTAATGTTTCCTGTGCATTTTCCAGGTAGCTTTTCATGCTTTGAGATTTGCAGCACCAATTCAGGAACTTGGGAATAGGCTTGCAAGGAGAATGTGGATTGAAGGTCCATACATTGCCCTTCATCTTCGTCTCGAAAAGGATGTATGGATTAGAAGTGGATGCCTTACCGGTTTAGGCTCAGAATACGACAAAATTATCTGTCAAGTTCGAGATTCCCAAAGCGAATACCTGACTGGAAGGTTAAACATGAGCCACACAGAGCGAAGACTCGCTGGTCTATGTCCACTTAATGCAGCTGAAATGGCTAGGTAACTTTTATCAGGAGCATTGCATCTGATTTCTTGGTTCAGCATTTTTCAGGATACGTATAATTTAGGGCAATTTTGGATGGTATTGCAGGTTTTTAAAGGCTTTAGGGGTGCCGAGCAATGCAAGAATATACATAGCAGGAGGCGAGCCATTCGGAGGTGTCAAAGCTGTACAGCCACTTATTGCAGAATTTCAAAATCTAGTAACTAAGGACATGTTGGCTAGAGAAGCAGAACTCACTCCATATATCAAGAAAGCTTCTGCTTTGGCTGCAATTGACTACATTGTCTCACTTAGCTGCAATGTGTTCATACCATCTCATGGCGGAAATATGGGCCGCCTCTTGCAGGGTCACCGAGCCTATGTGGGCCACTGGAAATCGATAAAGCCTAACAAGCGAGCGATGATTCCTTTCTTCGAAGAATCGTCGCTATCGGATGCAGAATTCGGAAGCATCGTCAGGATGCTACACAGGAAATATAATGGCCATCCTGAGTCAAGAAGTAACAAGAGAGACCGAGATGTGATTGCATACCCAGTTCCTGAGTGCATGTGCAAACACAACACACCAATTTTTTGAGCCAATCAAATGTAAAAATACACACTGTTATGTGCATACAATTTGTAAGACATTCTGTACTTGTTTTTGTATAGCTCTAGATTGTACATTGAACCATTTCATGTATAGCATATTTGTTCTTAGTACAGATTTCTCACACATCAAATAATTGAATGCAACTGAACTTTTATCTTGATCAAAAATTATAATTAATTGAATCAAATGAATTTACATAAAATAAATCAGATACAACAAATTGAAAGAATTTCTATCTATGTAACTCTATTCGAACTCAATGGGGCTTCATTTTTTGGAACTCGATAACTAGCTGCGTTGTCGTAAGAAATTACGATACCAGATGGCTGATGATTTGGGGATACGCTTAAGATCGTCCTTGTAATCGATATAATAGAGACCGAATCTTGTTGTGTAGCCTGAATAAAATTCAAAGGAATCGAACAGACTCCAGTAGAAGTATCCTTTTACATTCACCCCATTTCTGAAAATTCCAAACATGAATTACAATGTCATTGCTATAGTTTAGTCAATTTAAATGAGAGATTTAATCTTTAAATTAGAAATGGCCTTACCTAAGTGCATTATTCACATGATGTATATGCCCTCTTATATACAAGATCCGATGTGGATCATCAACTTCTTCAATTAGGTCTAGACTGTCATTTCTCATTTCGGTTACTCCTGCATGAATATCATTAGATTAGATTAGTAAATTTTAAAATTTAAGGGAAAAAAAACCTAAGCCCTAAACCGTAAAATTGAACTAACCATTCTCCGTGATGTAGATTTTAGGGCTTTTGTATGTCGCATTGAGGTACTCCAATACTTTCTGTAATCCTTCTGGGTAATAATAAATCGATGAAATTCCGTCGTACTAACATAAACATAAAGAAAAACCGAAAATCATCAATATGAATGAAACAAATAGCACGGATTGATATTACAGATTATCTATGTAATTTCTACCTTTCTGCCGATCAATTTCCCATCTTTGCCGGTAGCTTCAGTCACAAGAAATCCCCGTTAATAGCGGTATAATGGAGTAATAATTAAGGAAATGAAATCCTAATTTTATTAATTTATACCTGTGGTGAATGCAAATTGATCATCAGTGTAGCTGATAGGTGTAGCATTTAAATTGATTGGGATGTTTCTGGCAAAAAGTGATGAATAATAGTTTACGCCAATAAAATCAAATGCTCCAATCAATGATTTCTTCTCTTCTTCAGTGAAAGTTGGGAGCCTTTCTTTTACCAATTTCTTCATGCTGCTTGGATAATCTCCATAGACTAATGGCTCCATAAACCTAACGTATACAGCAAGTAAACTCAGTTATTGACGTGAAATGTAAGACTGGAGAAGTTTCTGTGGAACATAAGGGGATTTATATTTCTAACCATCCAATTCCGAAGTCGAGGGCTCTTTTTTGTGCAGCTATGTCTTCGGTTGAGTTAGTATAAGGCTCGTAATACTGTCCGACGAGGGACATTCCGATTTCTCCCTTTTGTGTTGGCTGAAACTTCTCCCTGTAAAGCTTGACGATGGCCGCATGAGAGAGCATGAGGTTATGGGTGACAATGTAAGGCTCTGTAGATGAATTTCCGGCAGTACACATTTTCCTGTCGGAGCACCTCACTGGCGGGGCTTGTCCCAAATCATACCCAATTGCTGATATCACATATGGCTCGTTTATTGTAATCCAGGTTTTTACTCTGTCTCCAAATGCCTTAAAACATACTTCAGTATAGTCCCTAAAATCGTCGCTGAAATTTCGAAAAAACAACCAAACATTCAATCTACCAGTACTCTTTACAAAACGAAAATAGCAACAAAATGAAAACATAAACGAAAAACGAAAACGCTCAAACAAAATAAAATTCATTTTTGAAACATGAATTTACGTAGAAATTTATAAAAAAAAACACTGTCAATTTGTGACTGCCAAATTTATGACGAAATTGTCATCATACAATTTTGCGGCAACACTTTCTAACACAATTCCATTAAAAATTTCATTCCGTCACAAATTTCGCAGTCATAATTGACATGTCTTTTATAGTAGATATATAGTAATAGTACTTACACAATTGATCGGCTTAAGAAGGCACCATACTTCCTTTCCAAGGCATCGGGATAATCGAAGTGATACAGAGTCACAACAGGTTTGATACCTAATTGAATAATTTACAAAAAATATCATTAATTAACATGTACAAATATGTGTCAATAACCAAATTTTATATAAAAAAATATATATCTGTTTACCATATTCGATTAATGTATTGATGATCAAGTTGTAATGATCGATTCCTTGCTGGTTTACCCCATTTTTCAAAGATCCGTCTGCATATATTAGTAAAAAAACAAACATAATTTTTTTTTTCGGACTTATCCTAAAATTTTAGCGTTGGATGAAAATAATAATTAAGCCGAAAAATGCACCTGGAATTATCCTGGTCCAAGCAATGGAAAATCTGAAAGCACTTACACCAAGGTTCTTTAGATGTATTAAATCTTCCTGGAAATATAATCCAATTAGAGAAATGCATATTGTTTGGTTAACTAATTTATATTAGATAAAAAAAATTGTCAGCATTTTACTCACCCTGTACCGTCTGTAAGAATCTATGGAAGTTGTTATATTGCTATCATCAATTACTTTAACTGCAAGAAAAACCAATAAAATGATTAGAATTTAATATTTCTAATTATCTATTAGCCCAGAGTCAGAAATGAAAAAAATGTTAAATATGGATAAATAAAGAATGAACAAGAAGTCACCACGGTACCTTAACTTGTACATTAATATCAATTAACTCGCACTTATCCATTTTAGTCAATTAAAGATAATATTTTCTATTTTCAGGTAATAATGAAAATATAGGATCATTCCGATCACTGAATTTGTTTATTTTATACAATTTTTATACTTAATTGATTTAAAAATATAGAGTATTGTTCTTAATCAATCAAAATGATTGAGTATGAGTTAATTGTTCTTGACATATAAGTTCAAAAATCGGGATAGCCCTTTGTTCAATTAATAATCAACCGAGTGAGCACCTTTTTTATTTTCTGAATAGTAGTCCCAAATACTTTCTCCTTTTCCATCACTTGTTGAGGATCCTTCAATCTATGACAAAAAAAGGAATGTGCACATAATGAAAATAAATTTCTTATCTCAAATCGGATATATTTGAGTTTTTTCGTTAAAATTATGTAAAACTATATTATTCATTTATTTACTAATAGTAATGCATTTTTATATAAGTACGTACCTGCAAGGCAGAAGTTGAAGCTCCAAAGAGAAAATCTTTTGGAAAGTCTGATCTAGTGATCTTACTTGACATAATTGCTGCAATTAGTATAAAAAGGCAACTTAAAATAATTTAACTTGATGTAAATTAGATATTTCATATGTTAAAAAAAATTGTAGTGTAATTTTTTCATAAGAAATTAACATAAATAATTACCATGAGTGGGGATAGAGAAGCATGCTAGAATTGCAAGAGCAGATATGCAAAGAAGGTTCAGTGCAACTGAACCCTGAAAAGCCATGATGACTCGTTCCTCAAGAAATTAAAAGATAATATTTTGATAACCTATATTTGCATGAAATAATATATATTATTTTTATGACCGTTATGTTAGTTTTCTGTAATGAAATGCGAACATGAAGCTAATAATACCGTTTTTTAAGCATTTACCGTTAAATTGGTCAAAGTTTGTCTGTTAATTCTACAGTTTCCTGATTTGTAATATGTTGTGGTTTTCATGTTTTCTCTCATCAAAATAGTATTGCCACATCATCCACTTTCATGATGAGATGTATATGTCATAGAATTTTCTAATGACTTATAATAATAAATGTTAATGAAATATTTAATCTAGAAGCCATATCCATATGGAGGAGGCGTAAAATGAAAGGGTAGGACGGGAGAATTAATAGAAAAATGGACAATAACTAGAAAAAAAAAATTGGAATGAGATGATTAAAGAATAGATATCATAAGAGATTAAAGACAATTGACGACCGATAGATAGCTAGAGACACGACTTCTGCCTTTTAGTTTGGCTTCGCATATAGGATTAACAAATTGCGTAATTATTAACATGTTTATATTCTAATTGATTTCATATTTTTTAGATATATTATGTTTTTTTAATAGTTTTAATCTTGTTCCAAGAGTAACGGTATATGCAAGTCTAATTAAGTTCTACAAAACATATTTTTCATCAAAAAAAAAGTTCTACAAAACATATAGCATGAACTTTGAACCGAGAAAGAAGATACTAGAGCTCAAACTCTAAACTTGAAACTCGAAGTGTATAATATCTTTTACTTATTCAAATTAATTTTATTTACAAGATATATATAATTTTTAACTTGATGATTTGTTTTTAGTTTGCCATAAGTGAAACAGGATTTGATGATATAATTTCCATAACAAGCATGGGGCTTTCTACAATTATTCAATCATTTCAAAACACATTATTAAATGTTCAAAATATTAGCAAACAAAATTTTATTGATGCCATCATTTAACAATGTATTTTAAAATAATTGGTTAAGTCCATAAATAACACGGTGGAGTGAATCTACCGAAATATGTTTCGTTATTTTGATATTTTAGGAGTAAATGTTACTTTTTCTATTTAACACCAATAAATGAATTATAATTATTTTCAAGATGAAATAAATAAAATCAAATAATTAAGTGAGAAAAATTATACATCGTACTCAGAATGCATTTGTTAAGGGAAGAGTCATATCAGAGAATGTGCTTTTGAAACATGAAATTTTGGCATAGTTTCCAACATCAAAAGTCCAAAAATATTAAACAAATGGCTTTGAAGTCAGATATCAACAGGGCCTATGATAGGCTTAAATGGGCATTTATAAAAGACTAAAACAGATATCCATTTCTTTTAAAATGAATTTCTTATTTAATATTTATGATATCAAATACAAGAATTCATTTCCAAATGAATTTCAAATAAAAATTTATCGAATTACATACTAGTATTGAGCTAAACACTATCTTAATGTAAAATTAATAAATAAAATCGATAAAATTTAACGTGATTTCTTCTTTAAGTAGCTCGAACTCGACTAGGTTAAAACGAAATGAGTCCCACCTAGTTTCTTAAACTCACTTGCATCTACAGATCAACAAAAACCTTGGCCTAGACTCCTTATTAGACATGAGATTTAGTGGCCTCCGGTCTTGGCCTTGCACTGCTGAGCACTGGAACCATTCATGAAATGTTGAAACCACGCGACGGAGGCCTTAGGGATACGCTTAAGATTCTGCTTGTAGTCGATATAATAAAACCCGTATCTTGTTGTGTAGCCCCCGTACCATTCAAACGAATCAAATGCACTCCAGTAGAAATATCCTTTCACATTCACTCCATTTCTGCAAAAACAAACCAACCAATTTAGCTACTCATTTGCTAATAAAACAGAACAAACAAACAGTGATGATGATGATGGTGGCGTACTGAATTGCGTAATGGACATGATCCAAATGCTGCTGAATATACGAGATTCTGTGTTGATCGTTCAGTGCTTGCGCTAGCGGACGGTTGTCGTCTCTTTTTTCCGTTACTCCTGCAGGAAGAATCAAAACTCTGCTTTAACAGAGCTGCTACAGAGTCTAAAGGTATTTTATATATAAAAAAAATCAAATTTTGCAGCTTCGCCAAACAATGCCGTTTCAACAGTTTTTAGTAACTAAAACGACATTGGATAATGACATTGTGCTGCAAAATGCCAAAAAATAAAATGTTATATTTTTTCATGCCAAATTTTTAAACATTATACTCAAATCGCTAAAATAAATTAATTATACTTAATTGATAAAATTAATGGTTTTATTTATGTGATGGCACCAACCATTCTCAGTGATGATGATCTTAGGGTTTTTATATCTGTTCTTCAAGTACTCCAGCACTCCTTGCAGCCCTTGTGGGTATACATAAAGGTCCGCAAATCCTTCAGCCTAAATTTACATCACCACTAATTTAATCAGACGAATCAAAATAAATCACAATATTCGTATCAAATAATACTATTATGTCAATTTCTTACCCTTGGGCCAATTAGAGCTCCAGTTGAGGACCTAACTGCAATCATTAAATATAAATAGTTGAACATTAATTATGTAATGAGCATCATTAGTATTAGTACAAGATATTAAGGAAATTAACGTACCTGATGTGTTTACAAATTGGTCGCGGCTATAGCTGACCGGTGCAGCATTTAGATCTACCGGAATATTTTTGGTATAGAGAGATGTGTAGTAGTTTATGCCGATAAAATCATAAGCGCCCTTCACTAACATCTTCTCTTGATCGGAGAAATATGGGAGCCTGCCCTTTACAATTTGTTTCATGCTGTCGGGATAATCACCATAAACTAATGGGCATACGAACCTACATGTACAACAATCACAAAAACAGACATTTAATTCAATTAAGATATAATCAGCGGAAAATTCTGCTAGGTTGTGGGTTTGATTCTCCCACAAGCGCTCGCCTTTTCCAATTAAAAAAAAATATAATAAATTGGATTTGCTAACCATCCTAAGTTAAAGTCCAAGGCTCTTTGCTGTGCAGCTATGTCTTCTGCTGATTGTGAAGAAGGCTCATAATATTGCCCTACTAGTGTAATTCCAATTTCTCCCTTTTGTGTTGCCTGCAAAAATTAGCACTAGTCGGATAGATATTACTACTAGAAAACAGCGAATTACTTGCAGAATTTCCACAACGGAATTAAAATCCGTTGCTGACGAAATTAAAATTCATCACTAATTGATTAAGCTGCGAGTTAGAGATTATTAATTTACCTGATACTTATCCTTGTAAAGCCTAGCAGCAGCTGTATGCGAAAGCAGAAGATTATGGGTCACAATGTAAGGCTCCTTGGCAGAATCACCAGCTGCACACATTTTTCTATCTGAACACCGGAGCGGTGGGGAAAGTCCTATATCATATCCGAGCTGTGTAACCACTAGTGGCTCGTTTATCGTAATCCAATGTTTCACTCTGTCTCCAAATTTCTGAAAACATACTTCAGCATAGTCCTTGAAATCGTTCCTGATTAATGATAAATAATTTTATTAATTCATTAATTAATTAAAGAATGAATTATTTGCCAGTTGAATATAATGGACCGCTGTTGTACTTACACAATCGAGTTGCTTAAGAAGCCGCCATACTTGTCTTGCAAGGCTTCAGGAATATCAAAGTGGTATAGAGTCACTAGAGGCGTTATACCTGATTCAATTATTAATTAATTAAAACCTGTCAGGATTAATTATAACATATGATTTATAAAACCTGATTCAATTGTTAATTAATATTTTACCATATTCCAATAATCTATTAATAAAGTAGTTGTAATGATCGACTGCCTTCTGGTTCACCCCACCACTCAAAGATCCTTCTGCATAATTATTTTATAAAATTAATTAGCCTCGGTAAACTTTTTAGCATCAGATATTGGAAAGTAATTAACAGAAATATAAACTATACTTGGAAGAATTCTGCTCCAAGATATGGAAAATCTATGACCATTTCCTCCAAGGTTCTTTAGATGTTCCAGATCTTCCTGCAAACAATTACGAGTTAAAACAATTTACGGTTAATGCGCTTTACAGAACGGTTACAATCCTTTTACTTGTTATGTTGGTATTGAGTTATTATTTTTACATCAATGGAAGATCATCATAGCAATTTAACTCAAAAATTGTTTGTGCCAATGAAAATTTGAGCGATTTCGCCAAAATTATTACAGTGATATTCGTTACTAAAAAAGAATATACTATAATTTAGTAACAGTAGAAATCTATAATTCTGTGAATACTCACCCAATAACGGTTGTAAGAATCAATAGCAGTAAACATGTTGCTTCCATCAAGCACTAAAACTGAAAGAAATAATTTTGAAACAAAAATTAATTATTCTAAGACTATATATTATAATTTATATACACACACAATATTATAAAGAAATTAGAGTGATGACCTTTTTTATTTCCTTGATAATAGTCCCAAATACTTGGTCCTTTCCCATCACTGCTTGACGCTCCTTCAATCTAAAAATATCCAAAAGGAATTGTCAGTCTGTGTGAGATTCAAATTGTGTTGCACGTAAACTTTCTCGAGTCAAGGTTTTGCTTAAATTTTAAAAATATTTCTAAATTCTGATACTTTTGTTCTTGTAAAAATATCAATTTGGTGTTAATTCGTTTCAATATTTATATTTCCGTGCTAGATAGATGATATACCTGTACGGCAGAAGTGGCAGCTCCAAATAAGAAATCTTTCGGAAAGTCGGATCTTTTAGCAGACTGTATCGACTCAGTTCCTATAAATATAAATGGACGAATAATTATAAATATATGGCAGAAATTAATCAATAGATTAACAGAATGAAATATAATTAACACAAATTAATACCATGAATAAGGAACAAGATAGTTGCTAGCAGCAGTGCAATGGCAGGAAGAGTATTAAGTGAAAGTGAATTAGCCATTTTGAATATTAATTTGTTTAAACCATGCATTTTTGTAAGGACATTATAATTACATTTAAGTGTTGATTTCCTTAGAGATCTGCGAACATGAAGCCAATATAATTACCTTTTTTTAAGCATTTACCACTAAATTGGTCAATCAGTAACTGTAACTTCTAAAAAACCGTTTGTTAATTTTTTTTTTAATGAAAAGAAAAAACAAACATTTGACAAAAAAAAGTAGTCTGTGCTATATCAAGATCATAAAATAAAATAAAAAGAGAATTAAATATTGGAATTGCATATTTAACCTTACAAGAAAATTGTTAATTTTTGTTCATGTTTCATTTATAACTGAATCATTCTTTAGAAGAAAAAAAAATCAATTTCATTTGTGTTACTTTCAAACAAAAAAATTCATTTACATATATCATTGACTTTTGAAAATGAAAATGATGAATAAAGGTTAATTGACATTTTAAAAAGGAAACTTCCGGATCAAGGATAATAAATAAGATAAAATAGTGTATCTAAATTTTGGATATATAATTATTCGATTGGAATTTCATAATATGTAAGTTAGAATTTCTACAAAATAAATAACTTTTAATTTTGGTACTCAAAAAGTTGGATAGTATATTACTGTCTGGCAGTAATGTGATCGAGTAGATGCAATTATCGGGAAAAATAATTAATCTTGACGGTAATGAGAGATATAAGATAAATTTATATTATGGTTGAATTTATATTACAAAAAAAGTAGATGTGAAAATAATTATTCACAAGTACTCAATATGCTAAACAATAACAAATTTTGGGTCGTTTTGTTAAAAAGTTGTAAGTTTGACTTTTTTAATCTTTTTGTACCAAGGTCAGGGGATGAAAATGAATTTTATCCATTAGCAGATATTTTTATATTGCAACATGTCTTAATTTTATTAGTCAACACTACCTTCCACCCTGAACTCTACCGCACTGAATCAAGGATTCCAAAAACATTTCTTCCTCATTCTCTCTGCAACTGAATAAAAAAAAAACAAATCCTTAAACACCCGACCTCGCCGAAGCTCCGACTGAGTCCACCACCGTCATCTCCAACTTATCCGGCGATCTCCAGTCAGGTAAATCTATTTTTATCTCTCACTGTCCGTTCACTTCTACATATAAATTTTTTGTTCGCGCGCGTGTGTGTGTATATATGTAGGAGCGAAAATCGTCATTATATGTATGATTAGTAGATGTTTTGTACATTATGTCATATATTCTGTGGCCAAAATTTAACAGAGTTTTGGTGAAGTCTCATCAGTTAAATTCTAATTCTTAGAGTTAATTAATTTAAAAAATTGGTTTAATCGAGGGATTTTGACTTTTTTTCTCTATAGTTGACTTTGTTTTGAATAAAAATCATCTGAATTGATTGCTGCAAAATCGTATCAAGTTTTTGAAGATTGAAAAATTGAATTCTAGGGAACTGCATAGAATTAGATTTGAATTGTGTTTTTTAGATTGTCTAACAATCATTTTCATATAAAATTATTATCATTCTGCAGTTAATCAGTGATGTACTAGAATTGAACCTCTGTTTGAAGTTCATCTATGGCTGTGTTTGGTTCAAGGAATGGAATAGCATCAAATAAAATAGCTATAGAATAGCTATTCTTTAATTTTTAAGAAGAGTAGTTATTCCACAAAATCATGGAATAACAATTCCATTGAGTTACTATTATATTAACCAAATCAAGGAATAACTATTCTGGACGGAATAGCTATTTTATTCCGAACATATTCCATGAACCAAACATAACCTATGTGTTTTTGAGGATTCTGACTTATTCTTGGTTTGTCACTATTATGCAGGTACTCAATATGACTGCGTTTAAAGCATTCTTAAACAGTCCAGTTGGTCCTAAAACCACTCATTTTTGGGGACCTGTTGCCAACTGGGGATTTGTCGTTGCTGTACGTTTCACTACTACATATTCTTTATATTATGTGGAAATATCCCTTCATAGTTTATCATATACTGTTTTAGCTTCTATTTTGAACTCTTTGTGATTGTGTCTGGTGCATTTAACAGGGATTGGTCGACATGAAAAAGCCCCCAGAAATGATTTCTGGAAATATGACTGGAGGTATAGAAGTTTTGGTTGGAAGGGAACATGAACTATTTTTGCTATTTAGTTAATCCGTAGAGTAAGGACTGTAATAATCTAAAAATTCTAATGTTTTTTTTTTTTCATTTTGGTGCTGCAGCTATGTGTATTTATTCAGCATTGTTCATGAGGTTTGCATGGATGGTACAACCTCGTAACTATCTACTTCTAGCGTGTCATGCTTCGAATGAGAGTGTGCAACTCTATAATATGTCCCGTTGGGTAAAGGCTCAGGGGTAAGTGTCTTTCCATGTCATTTACGGTCTCGGGTTTTCTTTGGAATAGAATTGAAAAAAAAAATTATAGTAATGTCTTGTAGCATTTCTTCGTAATCTCTTCAAGTGCATTCATAATCTTACAAGTGCTAGATCTTCTCTATTCCTCCTCAGAAGATGACCGACCCCTCATAGATATTGCCTCACTTTTAGTGATTGGAAAATTGTATATTTTGCCATTTGATGTTATGCGTATTTAAATGAGATGTAATATATTGATTATTGAAACAAATAACATGAATCAAATGTCGTCCAGTAAATTAAACACAAATGCAGTATTGTTGTTGCTTTTTCAAAGTGAAGCCCCTAGAATTAGGTCAGTACTATGTATTGTCAATGTCAAGTATCATTAGACAAAATACTTCGTTCTAATTTTCTGCATTTAAAATGTTCCTCTCATTTTCCTTTTCTATATGTAATTCATTGTTAGGACTAGTGACTTGTATACTGTGCAAATTTGCAATATATTATGACTTTATGAACTTGAAAGAGTGTTTAGCCAATTGCTGTTATGTTTCTTGCCGTGCCACTAAAATTGAAAGATTCTGCAATTTACTATTTTCTAAGCCAATATTCGAGAACTTGTATAATTTCTTGAAGCATTTTTTAATCATTAGTGCTTATTGCTATCTATAACTAGCTGTCAGCTAGTGGCAATTGATCAGTTAAGCTGATGAAATAAATAAGCTCTGATACAAACATTGCACATTCTGTTCTTTTCCGCAGGTACCTATCATCAGAGAAAAAAGAGAAAGAGTCATCTGCGTAACTGAATGATACTAAAATACACAATACAGCAACTTTATTGCTACATTTGCTGCCTGTTTTTGTGCAATTTTAATATTGACAACTCATGTTATTTTTTCCAGTTAAACTGTTGAAAGAACTTGCATTTGATTGTATGAGTGAAGCTTGCTTTCAGTGATCTCATACGCTCCTTCATTTCACACTAGTATATGAAATAATTTGATAAATCGTACAAACATGAAACATGTATTTGGATAAAATAGTTTACAACATCCAGGAGTGATAAAACACTCTGCTTTACTGTTACCTATTAAATTATCTCAAGTTAATTTGTGAAAAAGAAAGAGAATAACAAAACTGCTCCTTCGATAGCTTATGCTGTCAAAAAAATCACAAAACTCCAAAAATCTTCCATTGCTCCTCATCTTCTACTATCAGCTCTTTTCACTAGATTTCAACTTTTTGCTTCTGTCCTTCTCTTTAGATGCCTTTGTTTTGTCCCCTTTTTCTTTCGATTTTTTCTTTCTTTTCACGGGCGCCATTATACTCTCATCTTCATTTTGAATCTCATCTGCATACTGTTCTTCCACCTTAGCTTCTGCTTGCATAACAAAAACATCATCAATTGCAGCCTGGTAGCTTAGGCTACTAACACAAACAAATTTGCAAGAATATAGGAATTGCGTTGGGGCCAAGAGGAAAATATTTTGAATTTTATAGAGAACATTTCATAGACCAAAGCTTGAAAATCATTTAATTCATTAGAATAACTTCCATCTCATTCACAAAGCTTTAGACCAACACTATCTACAGTCACCTAGCAACTATATTATAGTGAACCTAAAAAATTCCATCCATAATAGTTAGTAACTAAGACAAAATGCTATATCACGATTTACTAGCTCTTGCTAACAATACTTAACACACTCTTTTTCATCATTGTATAATTATGAAAACCTTTTAGAAAACCATAACCCAGGTCTGGACCTATGTTGCATGGAAACGGAAACAAAAAAAAACAGTGAAATAGCTTTTCTCAGAATATAAGAAACGAAAACGTGTAAATAATAATAAAAGAAGGAATATATTTTAAAAAAATAAAAATAAAAAACCCAATTTTAAACCCAATTTTAAATATCAAAATAAAAAGAAATTCATGCAAATAAATTATTATATATTTAAGACAACTAGTAAAGTATATCATTTGAATACCTTTAGATTTCTTCTTTTTGTCACTTTTCTCTTTCGATTTTTTCTTTCTTTTCACAGGCAGCACTATACTCTCGTCTTCATTTTGGATCACATCTGCATCCTGTGCTTCCACCTTAACTTCTGCTTGCACAACAAAAACATCATTAATGCTACTAACAGAAACAAATCGTCAAGAATATAGGAATTCTATTGGGGCCAAAACAGAAATTATCGAATTTCATAGTTAACAAATAACATTTCATCGTTGAGCAATGCTCATGGGCGTCCAATTTACCGCATAAAATTTCAAAAAAATATTTCAAATGATAAGAAATACTGTCTTTGTTTCCCAGGCCAATTTACTCTTCAAGAGAGCCAGAAAAATTGCATCATTCTTGAAAATCATATAATTCATTGGAACACCTTCTATTCCATTCACAAAGCTTTAGACCAACACTATATACAGACACCTAGCAACTATATTATTGGGAACTCTAAAAAAATCCATCCTCTACACTGAACCAAGATGGAATGTTGCATCATATATCACGATGTACTAGCTCTTGCTAACGATACTCAAAACACTCTTTTTCATGGTTGTAAATTAATAGAAACCATTTAGAAAATTACAACCCAGGTTTATGCCACAACTCGGGCTATGTTATTGCTGCGATCACTAATGTGAAATATAGTCAAAGCTTAAATTAGAAAATAATTTTTTGCGCTTTTATCAAAAGAAATTCTTAAGCCAAGGGAAAAGGAGCAAAGAAATAAAAACTAACCTCTATCGGTGAAATTGGAATCAAAGACAACGTTAGTGAGATGCTGCTTAAGGAACACCTGCATAATTCATTTAATGAGTTAAATCTCTATGATAGAGATGGCAACTTAGACACTAGACCAGAATTCCATATTACATAATTTAGAACGTTTACAGCAGTAAAGTAAATGATAACAATTAGCAAGTCCAGAAATTTACTGCTGATAGAAGTTGTCGAGTCTTTATATCCCACAATCGCAAATAGCTGTCCAGACCTGAAAAAAATAGAAGGCTAGCGTGAAAAGCAGAGATCAAAAACCTTAAAATAATAAAATACACAGGAGTAGCGTTAAACTAGACCGAGTGTAGAACTAATGCATACTGATTTCTTAATGGTTGGTTTACTAGCACGAGTGCAAAATAGAAAACCCAAGAATGCACAGAAGCACATACCCCCTCAAAACCAACAATATGAACTTAGACACGCACCAGAGAGAGGAAACACATATTTGTTACTGAATCCTACAAACAGAAATTAGGAAACCATGTCTAGTACTCACCACAAGATCCTATTACAGGTAAGTTAGGATGCCTGGCAATGGATCTGATGCTTCCTGAACATTTCCCCAAAAAGCATCCTAACAGCTTCCCTGAAAAACATTTCACTGTTAACAACCATGGATATAAATTTCAAATGGAGTCACGCGAATATCACTAAAGATTCTAAGCACCTGTGCGTATGTCAACAGAAGCAAGATCGCCGGATCCATTTCCTATATAGATGGTATGACCATCTGGATCTTCAGTGACTGCTTTAATGGGAGCCTCACGGAAATCAAATGATATTACAGGTCTGCGCTGAGCAGAAGTGTCATATAGGCGAACCTATTATGTCAACCAAAGACAAGAGTGATAAGTAAGCAAGTAGATTTTCATTGAAAAAGAGAAGATTATTTTGAAGAACATCAGATAACAAGTGTAATTTGATTTCTGAACAGAGAAAGCTTCTGACAAAATTGTTAACCAGTAAAGAAAATGAATGGAGCTCAGCAGATTCTTGTTTGCATACATATTTGCAAAATTTAAACTGAGATATCAAAATACGAGGAAAATATACAAGAATCAGAACCTAAATTCCTCCATTTTTGAGAAGTAGCATCCACTCATATTGTCTTAACATAGATGTCCAAACAAAGAAAGCACAAAGATGGACTGCAAAAGCAGAAGACAATTTATAGGGATAACTACTAATTCTGCATTAGAGCTATGCGCAAGAGCTGTAGACTCTACACCTTTAGAATCTAATTATTTGTTCCAAGATAACGAAAGTATTTTCGGTCAATAATACCTGATGATTACTGGTGCCAGCTGCAATTTTACGGTGATCATCACTGGACAAAAATGTTGCAGATGTAAACCATGTTGGAGTAAAGATACCGAGGCTGTTCTTTGGAGGCTGCAGAAAGTAATATAATCTTTAATTTTTAATGTTCTATTTCAACAATAATTTTGCTGATGGAGGATAGAATAGCTTACAGATTTGGCAATCCAAATCTTCGAACTTGTCTCAAGATCCCATAGATTAATTTCCACAGATTTACTGAAATCAGAGAATAGCACGGCCATTAATCATCATCATATAATAAATTTTCATAAACATTATATCTGAACATAATATAACAAAGTTGTGCAATTCTCACCCTCCAAATAACGCATACTTTTCACTTTCATCTACTTTAGAACAACAAATATTACCAGAATCACAAACTTTCCAGGTTCTCAACGTATCAGTATTTGCACCATCTACATTCGAAGTGTCAACTTCAAAATGTCTAATGCTTGTATTTCCTTTTATTGTACATGTAAGCAAACTTCCCCTCCTATCAATCACCGTAACATTAATCAGCATGCATACAATTTATCCAAATTCTCATATATACCCTAATTCAAAAAATGGCAAGCAAAAGTTATACCCAGATAATCTCTGTCCTCTAAATAAGTGTAGCCCAACTATAGCATCATCTCGAGCATCACCAACATCGGGAATTGAAGCTTGAATATGCCCATTAATTGGGTTCATAACTTCAATCTGTAAGATACACCTAAAATGCACATTAGTAACCATAAAAATCTAGTAGTAATAACACAAATTGTATTAAAAATAAAATAAAGACAGTACGGAACTCACCGCACCATTTCTTCTCCCAACAGCTAATAACTGCAAGAAATTCTTGCACTGTTAATAAACTAATTTCAAGTAACTAATTCTATAGACATATTGCATGCTTTAAAATAAAGAGAAGAAAAAGAAATGGAACATACAGGGTCTTGTTTGCAGTCATCAACGGAAACAGAGAGGACGCATTTTGAAGGGTCAGGATCGCCCCATCTCTCTACAACTTGAGGTATTGCTCGTTCACCACGAGACTCGATTACTAAACCAATTATAACAGCAGTTTAATTGTTATAAATTCGATTTTTTTACAATTAATTTTGATTAAGAAACAAAAATGAAGTTGAAATGACAAGTACCTTTAGTGAAACCAAGGGCGTCAAAAGTTAGGGCTCGAAGCTGAGGGCAGCCGGAGACTTCAACGGTGGTTGTTCGCGGCATTGTTTAAACAATTTATGCCGTTGAATTTCGGTTTAAGGAAAATATCTTAAACCCTAGTAACCTTTTTTTTTAACATGAAGAAGAACCTTAAAACCCTATACTCATTCGTCATTTTCTTCGGGTATTACCCGACCCGAGCTCGCTTGGCTTTCAATTAAATCCCTGAAAGTAAAATTTGTAGCAATTAAGTCCCTAGTTTTACAAACTATTTAAAGCGTTGAGTATTCTTTTGGCAAAAGTTACAGAAAAATCATTGAAATTTTAATAATATAGCAAATATCACCTCAAACCAAAAACAATGAAGAAATTACCTTAAAGTAAAGAAAGAAAAAGCAAATAATTACAAAAACTAATTTCGCAATAAAGATATGGGTGATGATTTTTGCACGTCACCATTGCACTCCAATTTTAAATGTAAATGGTTTTATTATCCTTTTATTAACATTCCCTTTTTAATTTGAAATATCTAGAAAATTTATGACCCTATACTAGATATGTGGATTTTGATAAATAGATAATATATTAATTTATCTCATAAATATACCACTACATGAATGAAAATATGTGTTTCCTTAAAAATAATAAATTTTATGAAACAAAGTATATATATTATATAATGTTATATATAGAATATAAAAATGAGTATCTTTTAATTTTTTTAGTAATGTCAATATTTTTTAAAATAACAAGCTAAAATAGATGGATAAATAAAAAAATCAAAAATAAATAGAATTATTAAAAACTAAAAGTTACTTATATAAAATTATTATACAAAAGAGTTCAAAAAATAAAGAGTGTCAAATATTTTAAAAGTGAAAAATTTAGAATATTAAAAAAAATGAAACATAGGTGATTGTGAAGGGCAATAAAGTCATCGATAAATTGAAAAGGTAAAAGTGAAGTCCAATTGTTAATTTATGGAGTGCAAAAATCTCTACCCTAAAAATATATTGCTCCCATTCAATTTGACACAAAATGTCAATTAAGGACACATTTATAATTTTGGATAAAAATAATCACAACTTGACTAATTTGGCTCAATCCCTTATAGGTAATACAATATTACTGGAGCACTTGGAGCTAAGTTGGAAATAGACTATTAAATTATTTAAAGGAAAATGCTTCATAACCCTCCTATTTAACCCACCTTATTTAATCTACCTTACGTGGTATTATTTCATTCCTCCAATTCTCCACTAAAAATGTATATTCCAAAAACCAACTTTTAAAACATCCACTCTTTTAATGCCATATAATGTGGGTTAAATAAGGTGAATTAAATAGAAGGGTTATATAGCATAACTCTTATTTAAAATTGAAGGGGTAAAACAAGTCGAAACATTTATTTTATCGGTGTTTTGTCTGAAATGTCTATTATAAAAGAGTTTTTGTTCAAACCCAAGAGCTTATTCTTATTTGATTTTCCGTTCCAAATTTAAGGGTCATTTTGAACTTTGTTGTTAATTCTCGGCTACTTTTTCGGAAAATTCTTACCTAAATCTGGTTCATGAAAAATTTATGGACATATTCAATGAGAGAAAAATGAGAAGAAAAAGAAAATAATAAGAAGAGTCTTATTTAGAGCAAAGGTTCAAAAATAACCTTCATATAACCCTTGTACCTCTTACATACCCTTAATGATTTTTAGTTTACAAAATGACCCTAACAATGCTAAAACATGAAATTCAGACCCTTCAGTGAAACAGTCATTTATTTAAGGAGTGTTTATCCCACACAGCGGATGTGCCACGTCATTTTTACAACAAACCAATAATCATTTGCAATATGAACTTTTTATTTATTGCTTATTTTGTATTATTAAACATTTGCACATGATTAACGCCTCATTGGTTTGTTATACGAATGACGTGGCGCAACCGTTGCATTGTATAATTATTTTTGTTGAGTGTTAACAAGTTAAGAATCATTTGCGATAGGAAATTTTTATTTATTGTTTATTTTTTATCATTAAATATTTACAAATGGCTAACGCTTTATTAATTTGTTATATAAATGACGTGGCGCAACCGTTGTGTTGTATAATTATTCTTGTTTAAAGCCAAGCTGAGCTGGGCACATAATGGCCTACTATTGCAGTTACAGTGACAAGTCAAATATGATTGTGCTCAAATTTAATTTAGTTGGTCAGTTGTCACCTTACCTCTTTTTTTTTTCCTTTTTAGACTGAGAGTAGAATAGATTTTTTATTTCTCAATTAACAAAGGCTAAATAATTAGAATAGATGGATCGGCCATTTTTACTTTTCATGCATTTAGAATTAGAGATATTTTAACCATCCAAATTAACATTTTTACAAAATTGAATTTATCTTCTATGTTCTTAAGCTACTTTGTTTTTTTATTTATTTTTGTTTTTTTGCTTTTTGAAGTTGTTTTCTTTAATCACCTTTCTTTCTAGAAATATTCTTCTTACGAAAAGGAATTAGGATACAATTCGCTTCCTTTCGTTTTCATGTAAAAAAAATTAACTCTCTTGATATTCCCACAAACAAAATGAAAATTATGAGACTATAACTATTCGGACTCCTTAGTCCAATTTATAATCAGAAATATAATTTCAAATTCAAATACCTTCACGTAGCAACCAAATCGGTGACAATCTTTTTCAATTGTATCGGCGATGAAAGGATAAAAAATAAAATTGAGAGAAGTTTTAGCAAAAGAAAATCATGTCATTTGATTGAGACAACTAATTAAACATATGGGGTGCTAAATAAATAATGTAGATATTTTTTATTTGTGCACATTGAGAAACATAAAATAAAAAAGGAATTAAATAATTTTAAATGGGAAATGGGTAGACTATTTTGTCTGTTTCTGTCGGAAATAATTCAAGTTTTTGATATCTTATGGAACTTAAAGAGTGAATTTTGTGAAAACTGTAACCATATTTAATTAAATAAACTACCATATATAGTGAGAAATTACTATATAAGTCTAAATTATTTTATTTATGTATATTTAAAAACTCAATTTATCATTTAAATAATAAAGTCGAATTAGGCAATTTTTTTTTTACGAATGGAATTAGGCAACTTTTACTTACCAATTCTGTTTGAAACTCAACCGTTGGCTGGTAATGAAGTCCAAACATGCATGTTATCTGCTAAACGACGCTTTTGCGGACCATAAGTTAACATAAAACACGACACTCTTCTGTCCACTCCTCAGTGCCGGCCAGCACAGTTGTATCTTCTTCTTCCTCCAAATCTATCAAATGGCACCGAATTTCGATCCAGCCACTGGTTTTTGCAGTGAAACCAAAACTTTTCACAGTTTTAGACCGTCAACTCCATTACCGCCGGCCGACGAATCTATTTCCATCGCTAAATACGCCGTCTCCCTTCTCCTTTCTTCGGAGGATTGTAACCCAGATACATCAACTTTTCTTATCGACCCAAACACCGACGAGTCGTTAACCTTCACTCAGTTTCTTAACCGAACCAACTCGCTATCCTTATCACTCAGAACTCGGTTCTCTTTGGCTCCAAATGACGTCGCTTATATTCTCTCTCCGAATTCACTTCATCTTCCTGTTCTTTACTTCGCCCTTCTGTCACTCGGTGTCACTATTTCTCCCGCTAGCCCACTCGGTTCGAACTCGGATGTAACTCATCAAACTCAACTCATCAAGCCTAAGATAGCCTTCGCCACCTCACAAACAGCTCATAAAATTCCCTCTCTACCCTTGGGGACAATTCTGATTGACTCGCCGGAGTTTTTATCCTTTCTTAACCGGTCGGAAGCTGACACGTGTTATGCGAATGTGAAACAGTCTGACGTGGCAGCTATTCTTTATTCTTCAGGCACAACTGGGAAAGTCAAAGCTGTAAGGCTGACTCACCGGAACATCATCGCGTTAATATCCGGGTTTTATTACACCAGAGGTCACCTTGACCCGAATGAACCGGAACCTGAACCCGAATCGGAGTCGGTATCTTATTTTACGTTGCCTATGTTTCATATTTTCGGGTTGTTTATGTTCATACGGGCATTTTCTGTTGGGGAGACTGTGGTTCTAATGGAAAGATTTGACTTTGAAGGAATGTTGAGAGCTGTTGAAAAGTATAAGGTTAGTTTCATGCCGGTTTCTCCGCCGTTGATCGTGGCTTTGGTTAAATCGGAGCTGACTAAAAAGTATGATCTGAGCTCTTTGTCGCTGTTGGGGTGCGGCGGAGCTGCTTTAGGCAAGGATGTTACTGATAGGTTCAAGGAAAAATTTCCTAACGTGGAGATTTCTCAGGTAGAGTTTGGTTTAGCTGAATTTGTTAATTCTTTTAGTTTAATATAAACGCTTGCCAGCAAACTGTTAGGTGGGTTTAAATCTTACTACAAACGCTCCCTCTAATCATACAAAAGAAAAGAAAAGGTGGTAGCTTTTAAAAAATATGAAATGTAATCTCTATGATGCATCTTAAGATATAATAAGTTGATACCTGCTGATAAAAGAAAATGGGGCATCGAAAATGTTTCGGGGGTTTTCGGACATGTCGGAAATGGGGAACGTTGGTTGTAGTTTTTGACAGGCTGATGTTGGTTAATTGTGATTGTGATAAGTAATGATGTGGTTTGTTTTCAGGGATATGGGCTGACTGAGAGCGGAGGTGGGGCGACAAGGATGATAGGTCCCGGAGAGTTCAACCAGCATGGTTCTGTTGGTAAGTTAGCTGAAAATATGGAAGCCAAGATTGTTGATATTGTGACTGGGGAAGCCTTGCCTCCTGGTCGGAGAGGGGAGCTTTGGTTGCGAGGGCCTACTATCATGAACGGTAATGTCTCTGATCTGTTGATTTGCAGTTTTTTTGTTTGCTTTAAATTGTACTTCTCACCAAAATGTTTGGTAGAAGGTTATTGGAACTAATACTATCCAATGGAATTGAGTTCAATGCCTGAGCTTAACTTGTGCAATGATCCATATAATGAGAATGCGAGATATCTGTACTTCTTTAGATTGTGGTGATATTACATCCGCTCAGGTCCGTATCTCCAGTCTTGTGTTTGAATTGGAGTTCTGCCTCCAATCAGTTGTATTACTCCGGCTGGGGTAGTCCCTTCCCTAGACAAATGCTTATATTTGGCGCTCCGATATTTTTCTTCGGTGGTTTATACTCGAGATGCCCACAATAATTGCTACATTTCTAAGCCAACCTAGATTTTGATATAAAATGTACACAATCTAGCCATCTTACAGTATTTAGGATTAGGAACTGAAAGCTGACAACTCCTTCGTCATTCCAGAACAAACTTAAAACCTGTCATGTTTTGAGTTCGGTTTTTTCTAGTTACGCCAATGTTAGTAAATCGGAAAAATGAAATGCTATAACTTTTAGTTCTTTTGCCTTTTTTTTTTGGCTCAACTATTTCTGCTAGATGAAAATGTCTTGGCATATTTTTTAGGTAGTTGTATTCTGATATTCTACATAAATGCTTGTTAATGCAGGTTATGTAGGAGATGAGAAGGCAACTGCTGAAACCTTGGATTCAGAAGGTTGGTTAAAAACTGGAGATCTTTGTTATTTCGACTCAGAGGGGTTCCTTTATATTGTTGATAGGCTGAAGGAACTGATAAAATACAAGGCATATCAGGTGACTGAATCATCCCGATCCTTCCCATGAGCTTACTCTCAACTAACTAACCACAGTCAACGAGATTTCACCCGTATTCATATCATCTTGACTATAACAACTTGCAGGTTCCTCCAGTTGAATTGGAACAGTTACTTCAGTCCAATCCTGAAATTGTTGATGCTGCTGTCATTCCGTAAGTATCAATTTATAACTCTATTGCGGATGATGAATCATCACAGTTTATAGTTAATTTCTGTATCGTAATTTTCCGCGTTTCTATCTGTTAAGCACTATTTAATTTATTCTCTTTAATTGTATCTCTTGTTGTCGTCTTTGGAAAGAAAATCGCTTAATTGCGAATAAGGAACCGATGTTGGTCCAATTGGAAAATTATAAGCTAAAGTACAGGATCCAAACTTACTTAAAATTTAGTGATGTTTAATCCATTTACGTTGTCTGGAACTGGAAGCAGATATCCTGATGAAGAGGCAGGACAAATTCCCATGGCCTATATAGTAAGAAAACCAGGATCCAATATAACTGAAGCTCAAGTTATGGACTTCGTTGCAAAACAGGCATGCTTCGGAATAAACCTATATATAATTAGAATCTTTATTCCGCTATCTTTACGGATTTCGATCTGTACGTTCTCTGATGATGTCATCTGGTCATTTGTGTATGCAGGTTGCACCATATAAGAAGATAAGAAGAGTAGCTTTCATCAATGCAATTCCAAAATCTCCTGCAGGAAAGATCCTGAGAAGGGAATTGGTAGATCTTGCTCTCTCCGCTCCTTCTTCCAAATTATGATGCATATAGAACCATAGTCGGTTCGGTTTGGGGCAAACCATTACTTGGAAATGCCAATGATTAGTTATCAGCTAAAGAGGTTTCTCCATCTAGCTCTTCGTTTTGATTGGTGACTACTATAAATCTTCATCAATGACACCAAATATGTATTTCACTGTATAATCATTATTTTCCCCTCTGAATATAATCTGTATGTTGAAATTAGTTGAATTAAAAATTTAAGATCAATTTCTCAGTTTCTATAAGTTTACAAAGATTTCGAATGTATTTCTCTACAAATCAGAAGTCTCATATATAAATTTACGCATCTATTTAAATATCATTTTTGTAGTGCATAATTTTTTATTTCATATATGGCACACAAGGTGTTCTTAAGTCTAAATTAAACATCACCTTTAAATTTTCTATGTTTAGATTAAGCATCTCTCAACTCTAAATTTTAAATTGTTGCATATAGAGGTTTGAAGAACGTCTTACCAACTCATCAATTGCTAATGTAGAACTTCTTTGTACAAGCACGGTTTGATATCCTTAATTAATTGTTTCAACTAATTCAAATGGAGTACGATAAACTTCCTCGAAAGACAAAACTCTCTCATAATTTTTTTTTAAATGCAGTATAGTCAAAATTCTAAAATTAAGACCTCTAATGAGAAAGAAGAAGTTTTCATTACTCTATCCTATTTCTCTTTCCATTACCAATCTCAAATGAACAAATCAAAAATGAGGTAAGAGAATATTCGTTTACTTAGAATGAAAATAAAATGGGTCCCAGTTGTCCTAATATTACGGAAAGTAGCAAGAATGAGGGTCGTCGTTTTCCGAGACTGACATTTCTGATTCACATAAACCAATAAAAAACAAACCCAACAAAAAAATCCCAGTTTTCTAAGACAGATCTAAATCTCACTCCAAAACAAAACAAAATATATTTCTCCCTCACCTTTGCATCTAACACTCCACTTCACTCTGTACTTCAGTTGAGTTCACTTTGCATCTACCACCACATTCCATGTCCACTCCCACAGAGAATCAAAACTCACCATCACTAGCCATTGAAATCCCTCTGATACACACAGAAGATGGTCAAACCAACAGCACCCTTAATCTCTCCAAGTTTCTCAGCCGTTTAGAGACTTTTCTAACGTTGTTTGGTTACTGTCAAAGCTCATTTGTAAGCTTAGTACTGTCATGGATCTCTTTTTTGCTTCTGGGTATTGTTCTTCCTGTGTTTTTGATCAAACTCTCGGCTTCTGCAAAGTTTGATAAGTACCAGATTAATACCTTTGAGTTTCAGATTCTGGTGTTTCAGTCTCTCAGTGCTGCTATTTCTCTTCTTTGCATATCTCATAACTTGAGAAAGTATGGTGTTAGAAACTTTCTGTTTGTGGATAGGTTTCATGGTCATTCCAAGGAGTTTCATCAAGATTATGCTGACAAGATTTATGTAAGTCTGGTTTTTCTTTATTTCTCCACTAGTACTTTTTTTTTTGGTAATGATTATCATTGCTTTAGATTTGGTTAATAGGAAGCATTAGAATAATTTTTTTGTGATATATTAGTGTTATTGTTTCAAAGTGTTCTTTATAGCTTTCTAGGGTCTTAATAGAACTGTTAATAAACCAGCATAAGAAAGAATCAATTTGGTGTCTCCATTTGTTCAGGAATTCTTCAAGTTGTTGGCAATATGGGTGTCCCCATGTTTATTTCTAAAGATTGCTCGTGAGGTCTTTCGTCTGATCTATGTTCATCATGATCCTTTGTGGGAATCTGCTGCTATACTGACTGGCTTGATTGTCTCATGGACTTACTCCACCATTATCTATCTATCCGGCTGTGCTTTATTCAACCTGCTCTGCAATTTACAAGTCGTACACTTCGACAATTATGGAAAGTTATTAGAGAAAGATATGGATGTTCTGGTTTATATAGAGGAACACATTCGTCTAACGCATCATTTGTCGAAGATCAGCCACAGGTTTCGAATCTTCTTCATTTTCGAGCTTTTGGTAGTGACTGCTAGCCAGATTGTGGCTCTGTTTCAAACCACAGGCAACAAAACAATTATCAACCTCGTAAATGGTGGCGATTTTTTAGTAAGTGTTTCATCGTCATGCTCTCGTGTAGTACTTTTCGAGTTATTAAATTCGATTCTCACATTGCAACACCGTGATATTGACAGATATCTTCAGTGGCGGAGCTTGTTGGATTAATAATATGCCTACATGCAGCTGCAAAGACTACGCATAGAGCTCAAGGTGTTTCATCAGTTGCTTCGAAATGGCATGCTTTAGTTACTTGCACCTCAAGCAATAGTAATACAGATTTAGAAGCTCCAAGTACCGGCGGTCCACTGCGAGCGAGTTACTCTCAAAGTGATCTTCAGTCAGTTGACTACGTGCCACTGCCTACAAATTCCCAACTCAGTTCATCAAGTCAATCTTTTAACATGAGACAATCTTTTGGTATCCCCATTGTTCCCTGTCTACAATTGTTTATTGTTGCAAATTATGTTGAATATGACATTCTGAAAATAGTTTTTTTTTGGTGCAGTGGCATATCTACAGAGCAATGCTGGTGGGTTTTCTGTGTTTGGATGGATGATCGACCGGCCACTCATTAACACCATCTTTTTCCTTGAGATCTCGTTTGTCATGTTTGTGCTCGGCAAGACCCTAATTTACACTCCCAATTAACAATCTTAACACCTTTCCAATTTTGGGCACCAATCATTATGTTAAGAACCAGCTAAGTTAAAGATTAAACATTATTGAGTTGCTATGGATAATCGCTTGTGGTTTCTTATCTCAATGCCATTTAGATTCAGAACTTCCATTTTTCTTCTACTTATTTATCAATGCCATTTCTAAGTAGAGGATGAATTTTCTTCTCATTCAGCTCGTAGCCAATGAAATGATTTTAAAATAGGTGCTTGACAAATTAGATTACTATAAAAAATGTCTTTTATTAGGGACAATTTATTATCTCCTCGATGTATACAGTATTTCAGCCAATTTATCATCTTGAATTACATTCATTGATCATGCCTTCAGCACAAAAAAACAACTGCACCGCATTAAACAACAGAGATTCTTACATATAGTCCACCACATTAACCGCATTATTACACTGTTAGATGTATAAAAATCTTAATGAAATATTACAATGTAATTTGCTCTGTTCATAGATGACATTGTGGACAAAGTCTAGCTCAGAATTTCTCGCGTCATACATCCCTTTAAAAGATAAGGTAATAGACGGCAGTTGGAAAGAAGAGCAGCTTTGGATGGCCAAAAAAAAAATAGTACTATCCAAACAAGGTACAGAACCATCAACTAGCTTGAATCAACACAAACATTTATTCACAAGATACAGAAGTGTTTTATCAATTAAGTAGCACTAATGGCAGCTAAAAAGTATATAAATTATAATAACAATTCCGAATCAATTAGCGGAACATTAGCAAATCTGCCTTCTCTACAAAAACCTCACTGCGACTCTTTCATCAAAATCTTCATCTACAAAGCAGTGCCTTGAATATGCATCCAAGAATTTGAGAGAGATTTGCCGCAAATTTATAGTTAATTTCAAACAAATGGGTACGCAACAACATGCACTATTATCATTACCTCAATGTTTTTGATGAGTATACCAAACCAGACTGAAGTATATACCTAAACAACTGTTGCAAAAACAATAAACTGGAAACCTGCAAAATATTCTAACATAAAAAAAATAACAAAGCCAAAGACTGATAAATAATTAATGGGGGAGGATAAGGCAATGGATGAAACTTACTACCAGAAAACGATTCTACACACCAGCTGAATACCAGCCCTACATTTGCAAATTCTGTGATATAACAGCAATGCCCAAGTAACTTGGTCAATTGGACTCAATATTAAGTAAATATAAAACAAAAGAATTTGCAAGCAGACAAGAACAAAAAATCACACCCCTCCAACCCGCAAAGGGGAAACTAGGAGTTAGAAGATAATAAGAAATCATCACTGAACAATAGAAAGATTGTATAGGTACAATAATACAATTGAAAACAATAAGGGAATGCATCTGCTGCAAACTTGTTATGTTTTAAATTTAATCTGTTTCCAACATTGCAATCACATTAACACAATTTCAAACAGAAAACTCACAGGCACAGTTGAATGGATGATAACATACAATCCGAGCTATGTAGAACTATTTTTCTTTTCTTTTTTGCCCCCTTCAGTCTAAACAAAATAAAAACAAAAAGGGAATTTCCAACTTTTAGCCTAACAAGTAACAGCATACTGAGTCACAATCAATGTAATATCATCACAATCTTAATTGACACACCAAACACTCATCAAATAAGGCACTCGAGAGCAAAGCAGATACTTGGTCATGTCATGCAATATCAAGTACCTTGCAGGTGCAATGCTTTCTGAACTTTTGAACACCAAGCATCAGCAATATTCATCCCTCGTCGCATATCAGTCCCCTCTTGCAAAGAAAAACTTATGCAAGAAAATAAAGTAAAACAGCAATTTGAAAAATAATAAAATAAAATATTAACTTCTTGAACATTAAATTTGATAAGGTATATTTAATTACACCAAATTGAACTCAAACCGGTTAGGAACTTCAAGGCTAAAGGATCAATACAAGAAAGAATTATCTCCAACGAGATTGCATGAATCAATTCTCTTTCGGTTGAGAGACACAATCCTGAACACAAAAAAGAATGTCAAATGCGGAAATGGTCAATATCCAAGACCTTTGGCCCCGAAGACCAAAAGAGCACTACAAGATGTATCCCCAAGGATGACCCCTCAGCCTTCCTATGCCCAGAGGAGAAGCATGGCAAGATCTAAAAAGCTCTCTCAAGTAAGCATGCTACTTCAACTTGTCAAACCTCTACCTGTTTTTTGCATGCTGAGGGGGAAGAGTAGGCATTAGTTCTTTACATGTTGCTAAAGGTACTTCACAGAACCAACCATGATTCAAGGCTTCATCAACTGTTAGTCTCTGCAATAGCAATAACAGTACTGTTAAACACATTATGATGGAAGTAAAAGGAGTAAATGATAGTTACGAATACTATAAGAAGGCAACTCTATGCACGGACCATACCTTCTCCGGGTCGTAAGTTAAAAGTCTAGTTAACAAATCCAATCCCAAATCTGAAAGATAAGGTGCTCCTGTAAAAGATGTTGCTGGGAACTTTTTCCGCAAAAAATTATACCTGAAAATCAGAGCAAAGCACTGTAAAAACACAGCTACAAGTCCAGAGAAGAAGACCAAATGAGAAAATGCAAAATAATAAATGAAGTGGCAAAAAGTAATACTCACGGCTGCTTAATAAAATTTGCTTTAGCTCCAGGCAATTTAGAAAATCCCGGCCAAATACCCTCATTTGGTGTGCCCAGAATTCCAAAAATCTGTTAGAAAAAAATCAAAATAATAGGAAGTGTTAGATAAACTGGATGCGGGAACAAACAAATGCAGAAAACCCACATGACCGTAAATAAATTAAATTACCTTGGAAAGCTGATTGATTTCATTGTTCCCTTTGAACAAAGGTTCTTTAGACAACATTTCAGCCATTATACAGCCCACTGACCACATGTCAATAGCTGTAGAATACTGCTTTGATCCTAGAAGTAGTTCAGGTGCCCTGAAGACAAACAGAACAGATGTAAATAAGATTCCCTGATAGCACAATTGAAATACATAGAACGGAACAAGTATAGAACTAGCATATTATGAAGCTCACCTGTACCACAAAGTAACCACAAGAGATGTATATGGCTTCAACGGACTCCCATATTGGCGTGACATCCCAAAGTCGCATATTTTCAAGTCTCCTTCATTGTTTAAAAGAAGATTAGACGTCTTTAAATCTCTATGAAGTACCCAGTTATCATGAAGATATTTGACGCCTTCCAACAACTGCAGCATCAAGCACTTTACTTCACTGGTACTAAAGGGATGCTTTCTAGCCTGCATGAACCCCTTCAGATCATGTTCCATGTACTCCATCACCATATAAACACTATCAAGGCCACCTACAACAACTTCTTTAACATTCACAATTGAAGGATGCTGAAAAGACAATAGAATGTTAATTTCACGCAAGGATGTTATAGGGAAGCCATATTCTTCTAGACTCTTATCTTTTCGTACATCCAACTTAACTTTCTTCAGAGCTACGTGTTGTCCGGTCTTCTTATCCAATCCTTTGTACACTTTACCATAAGTACCTTCATTAATTTCATTGAGTCTCTCATACTCATACACACTTCGACAACCCTCCAGCATATCGAAACTTCTCCCGTCAGCAACACCAGACCCTTCGACTTGACAGCAACTATCATCCATTTGTTTTGCATCGTCATTCCCATCCTTGATCCTGTCAACATCCATGAGATCTTCATTGATTATTGTATTTTCAGAGTCTTCTAATGGATCAGAAGACCCTGAACTGCAACCTCTTTCAATAGATTTAGAGGATGGCAATCTATCATCACTGGAGTCCTGACCAATTGATTCCTTTCTGCATATAGTTTCTCCAGGGGCACCTTCATCATCAGATAGATTTGCATTCGTTGGAGAATCACTGTCAGATGCCCATCGAGACATGGATATGTGTCGTGCCTCAGCAAACTCTTCCTCCTCCAGACCTTGGGTCTGATTTTGGTCATCAGTTTCATTCTTCTCTTGACAGAAGAAGGACAACATTGCTGGAGAGAGAGATCCAGATCCATTAGCATCAAATGGACTTGCTGTTCTACAACCCTCATCTGAAACAGGTTCCAATTCAGCTGGGGCCGCCTCCTCAGAGGCAACCGAGTTTGTAGCAATTTTTATAGTTCCACTTGTTGTCACGGCTTTCTGCATCAAAGCTACTTTATCTTCAACATCCCAAATAACAGGGGAGAACTTCCTTTTCTTCTCCAAAGGAAGCTGAATCCCATCTTCACTGCTTGGTATCTCACCATCCTCAAGGCCATATCTCGGACGAAATTCTCGGAATTCCCTTTCTATCTCTCTACAACTGCTAACCCTATTTCTTCCCGAAATAATATTTCGGGAACTTGAGGAATTATGGTAGCCATTCTTATACCCCACACCATGTTCTCCATTCTTGTATGGATTAAAATGATTACTGTCGTAACCATTAATACCCCTTCTCCTCGACACATCGACTCGTCCTGCCGCCATATTATTAAAGCACCAAAATTTCTTCTCAATCAAAAGAATTCAATCTCAAAAAACGTATTGAAAATTAAACACCAACAGCACAGAGATAGATATACAAACCCTAAATCCCCAAAATCAACAACTCAATTCGAATCCTTTTTTTCTTTTACACGAAATCAAATATATCAGATGAAGCAAATTTAACAAATCGTAACAATAACAATACCGCTCAGAGAGATTCCACAACAGCAACGAGAACAGAATTAAAAATAGCAAAATAATCAAAGTCAAACAATTAAAAAAAATAAGGAAACCCTAGATCTACAATTCCGTGATTGTTCTTGAATTTTAAATTGGCCGTCTCTCCGGACACAAGAGATTGAATGGCCTTACCGGAAAACAATAGAGACGGAGAGAAAAATGATCCGATCAGATCAGATCTGAGCTGCTAGATTTAGAAAAAAAAGAGACGAAGACCTTTTGTTTTTTGAAGAAGCTTCGTTTGATATGTTTGACGCGTTTATGGCCTTTGAATATTTTATATATGCGATATTTTTTTTTCTAAGTCGGTTACGTTCATTTAATTTTTACAGTCGGCGGCTCGTAATTTTCTACTATGATACTTGTGTAAAATATTTTCCTTTTTTAACCACTCGTTTCCTAAACTATTTCTCGGCCCAATTGGGCTAACAACATTAGTCCAGCACTAAATTGGGCTTCTAGGTTTTACAGCTTTTACTCAGCCTACTAGTCGTTTCAACAAATCTTATATAAACATGGCCCAAAAGATTAGAATAGTTGTTTTATTTTTTTCTCTTGAAATCTCTTTTTGAAGAAAACGAATCTAAAATAAATATGTCTTTTGACATAGGTAAGATCTAATTACTTTGGTGGTTATATTCTAAAATTTTAAATCGGCCTTAAACCACAAGGTCGTATTAAGGTTCGAAATCAAAATTTTAAAATTACGCTAAAGAGTATTAACCACATGAACTAGACTTTACTTGCTAAAAATATTATTGAAATTTTAAAAAAAATTTACATCTTCTCTTATTCATTTTAAATGTATCCTTATTCATATTTTTATTTCATAAATTTTATGAAACTTTGTAGCAAAAGATTAAATTTATATAAATTACTGTTTTATTTATGATAAATATAAAAAGGGCGAGTGTTTTTTTTAAAATTGGGGAGGGGAGTGCTTGTGGGAGGAAATGAACCCACGACCTAGCAGTTTGCTGCCTAACGCTTATATCATTTGAGTTATAGCTCATTGGAGAAGAAAAGGAAGTTCAATACTTCAATATGCTCAATTCTTTTAGATGACTGTTTCACTTGAATTTTGAATTATTTTTTTAAGTTTGGTTTGAGTTTCTATCTAAATAATTTTATTTACTATGCTTTAGTTTAGATTTTTATTTTTATTTTTATTGATAAATTTGTAATAAAAAAATATGAATTTGTATAAATTAATTTATTACCGAATTCAGATAATAATCTCAACTAAATTTACATATTAAATATAAATGGGTTTTAATCCAGCCCATATCCATTTAAATCATATCCATAATCCAATGCATTAGGTACCCATTGGGCTTCCAAGTCCAACCTATTAAACAGAAATCAGAAACTACGTATGATATGCAATGTGTCAATTTCATGGCAATCCTACACATGTAATCCTAACAAATTTCACCTCCCAAGGCTGGCACATCATTCAAAAACCAAATCCTCTAACAACAATGCCGTCACCTTTTGATAAAATTTCACACCTCCATACCGATAACTCTCTCCGCTTCTATCCACTTGCCCCGTCATTTCCCCGCCCATTATATATCTCAGCCTCCCCTTCTTCTCATCATACACCTCTACCAACACAAACAAAATCATTCTAAACATGATGGATTACGGTACTTATGGTCACTCTGCACCGACCAAGAAGACAACTCCAGGCTACGATGTTCCTGAAGGAGTGGACATTCGAGGCAGATACGATGAAGAGTTTGCCAAGATTCTGACAAAGGATGCTTTGCAATTCGTTGCTGATTTGCAACGTGAGTTTAGACCGAGGATTCGGTATGCCATGGAGTGTCGCATGGAGGCTAAGAGGAGGTACAATGGCGGAGGGTTACCAGGGTTTGATCCTGCTACTGCTTATATTAGAGAAAGTGATTGGAGCTGTGCACCTGTTCCTCCGGCTGTTGCTGATCGGAGAGTTGAGATTACTGGACCTGTTGAGAGGAAAATGGTCATCAATGCTCTCAATTCTGGTGCTAAAGTTTTCATGGTCAGTACATATACATCCATCTTACTTTTTCAAATCTCATTCTTTGGATATAACTAAATCATAATAGTAACTAGCATACTTTTATTTAAAAAAAATCCAGCAGTAAGTTGCAAAATAAATTATTAAATGTTTACGATTACAATACAAATTTTAAATCTGGATAATGTTGGACATGAACTAGAACAGTTTTTCTCTGTTAAAAACTGATGTTAGAACAGATCGTTTATATAATTGATATGTGTTTCAAATTGAAAAGCAATTAGTAATTCATGTGTCATTCTCAAAATTTTACCAAAATTTAAAGTTTGTGCCGTAAGTAATTGCAAAACACGCTAAAATTTTCATTTGCATTTAACCCTATTATTTTATATAAATTTTAGTTATAAATATTGAGTTTCGGAGATTTAGAAGTATTGTCGGAAATAGAAATGAAACGCTAGTTGAAACGTTTTTGTGCAATGTAGTAAGAGTGTATCATTTAATTTTGGATAGGCTGACTTTGAAGATGCACTGGCACCAACCTGGGAAAATCTGATAAGAGGACAAGTTAATTTAAGGGATGCTGTTAATGGAACTATAAGCTTCCATGACAAGGCAAGAAACAGAGTTTATAAGCTTAATGATCAGATAGCAAAGCTTTTTGTTCGTCCGAGAGGCTGGCATCTACCGGAGGCTCACATTTTAATCGATGGTCAGCCTGCAACTGGTTGCCTTGTGGATTTTGGCCTTTACTTTTACCATAACTATGCAGCTTTCCGCCGGGGCCAAGGCGCTGGCTATGGACCGTTCTTCTATCTTCCCAAAATGGAGCACTCAAGGTAAGTTCTTAGACTAGAAAGCATCAAACAATTTCTGTAATTTTATCCTGAGTCATGGTGTTATTGGGTGCAGGGAAGCTAAGATGTGGAACTGTGTATTTGAGAAGGCAGAGAAGATGGCCGGAATTGAAAGAGGAAGCATTAGGGCTACTGTTCTGATCGAAACGCTTCCCGCTGTGTTTCAAATGAATGAAATCCTGTATGAGCTGAGGGATCACTCGGTTGGGTTGAATTGTGGAAGATGGGACTATATTTTTAGCTATGTTAAGACATTCCAGGCTCACCCTGACCGTCTGCTGCCTGACAGAGTTCAGGTTGGCATGACTCAGCACTTCATGAGGAGTTACTCTGATCTCCTCATTTCGACATGCCATAGGCGCGGTGTTCACGCCATGGGAGGCATGGTAATAACCTCTTCTATATCATACAATTTCTTTTAATCAATTGTATAGCAATCTTTTGAGTCCTACATTTTTGCATTTTATTTTTGTTTCTAATGATACTCACGAGGCTTAGAAACTCTTGTATTTGCTGCTTATCATGTTAGTCTTTTCTGTTTTAGCATTTTCATTTTCATTTCCATTTCCGTGCTGCATATGTGGTTTTTTTATCTGTTTTCCGTGTTAGCGTTTTCCATTTCAGCATTTGTATTAGCATTTTTGTTTCTGCGCTGCATAATTGGTTTTCCCATTATATATTGAAATGTACCAATTGTTGGCAAGAAATACAAAAGCATTTAATCAAATTGCCTGAATCTTGAACAGGCAGCTCAAATTCTGATCAGAGATGATCGAGCAGCGAACGATGCAGCTCTAGAACTAGTTAAAAAGGACAAGCTGAGAGAAGTGAAAGCCGGACACGACGGAACATGGGCAGCACACCCTGGACTAATCCCAGCATGCATGGAAGTATTCACAAACAACATGGGAAACGCCCCACACCAAATCCAATCCATGAAACGACAAGACGCTGCAAATCTAACCGAAGACGACCTAATCCAAAGGCCGCGAGGACATCGCACACTCGAAGGCCTCCGTCTAAACACTCGAGTCGGAATTCAGTACTTAGCAGCATGGCTGACAGGAACAGGCTCAGTGCCACTTTACAATCTGATGGAAGATGCAGCAACTGCTGAGATTAGCAGAGTTCAGAACTGGCAGTGGCTCAAATACGGAGTCGAGTTGGACGGAGACGGATTAGGAGTGAAAGTGACAACCGAGCTGTTCGGTAGAGTTGTCGAAGATGAAATGGCTAGGATTGAAAAAGAAGTTGGGAAAGAAAAATTCAAGAAAGGAATGTACAAGGAAGCTTGCAAGATGTTTACAAGGCAATGCACAGCAGCAACTCTGGATGATTTTCTCACTTTGGATGCTTATAATAATATTGTCATCCATTATCCTAAGGCATCATCTAGGCTTTGAAGAGCTATCAAATTTCATTGCTTTTTTCTGTTACTATGGTATTATGCATTGTGTTTGTGTAATAATATGCTTTTAATGAATAATAATTTATTTGTGGCTCTGCTGTTTGTTCATGAAAGTTGAGAAAAATAAAAGAATTTTGAAGGTTGCCAAATACTGTTGTTTAGTGTATATGAGCTTAAGATTATCATGGTTTTATTAATTTTTCAGCAATACGAAATCCAACTAGTATTTCTTTTTGTGGTAGATCGTGTGTGGTTATTTAGAGATGTTATTAATTAGAGGCCTTGCTAAATCGAAATAAAACTGAGCACTGAATCAGGGTGTTTTTGATTTGTTTTTTTGCTTAATTGTTAAAAAAGTTATAATTTTATTTTGTTTTAAAATTAAAGTCAAAGATAATTGAATAAAATTGATACATCATATATAATATATATATTAGTAATTTTATATATTTGGATATATTATTAATTAATTATTAATTTATATATGTTTTTATTTAATAATTTAAAATATCTCAAATTAAATTATTCAACTAAAATGATATATATTTTAATGTAATTTGATTTTCTAACAAATTAGTTTAGATTTTAACTATTCTCCAATTCAACTATATGCAGAGAAGCAACTGCCTTTAGGTTAGCATAGACTCCAACCCCGATTGGGATCATACATTTTTGAAAATTAGAGGTAATCTTTACTAAGAATATTGGTAAATTTGTAGTGAATTTAGTTAAGTTTGGACTGCTAATAAATTATATGTGAATTCGAAGTTAGGTTCGGACTGGAAAAAAATTATTGTTCCACCATTAACTATATGGAAGCACGACAACAAATATCGTCAACTATATTTGCGAGTCACTAACATGCATACGTTCTTTTTGATCAGAGTTAGTAAGAAGCACAAGTTGCTTTAAGAAAGTCACTATTTGTATAAAAAATTATCGATCATGATTTTTTATGATTACCTAATACTAAATTTCTAACTATGACTACTAATAATTATTGATAGGGGTAGAAATACTCTTATTCTATATGTGTCTTTCTGTTGTTATTTGTGCAATTATTGTTAATTTTGGAGCATTTGTATCACATTGGTATGTTTAAACTTTTCAGGATCAATTGCATAAATAGAAGAGTTTTGCCTTAACTGGAGCATTCCGAAGGTTATCGAAAAAATAAACATTGAGAGCACAATTTTTTACTTGCAAACTTGACCCTATTACACTAAGTGGCGATTTTGGTATTTTAGAGGCTTCTAATAAATTGATGTTCTTTATGAGAAATACAATAGACATCCTAAAGTTTACTTAGAATAAAGAACCAACTCATTCTAAGGTGTCTACAGCGAGTTATAAAGTTTTAAAGCTGGTACTCGTGCAGACCTCTTACGGTCGCAATGAGTTCTTGTGACGGGCTTGCGATCCCAGGTCTGGGCATGAAACTGGCTTGCGGTTGCAAGAGGCGTATGCTGAGATGTTCTTTTGCCAAAAACTGCAAAAATACTCTCGGAATGCGCTGAAAACTCAAGGGCAGCAAGGAAAAACACAAAGGAAGCCATAATTCAAAGACAAAAAATATATGAGGCCTCTTTTTCATATTAATGGATATACAACCATCATTTACCTCCATTTATACCTTTGTAAACCTACAATTTATTGCATTAAATTATAATAGCATAACTTATTGATGGATACCGAATCCTACTGTAAGTATAATGGAGCCGAGTTGCAGGAGATCTACTCTCAGGTGACACCGGACTCCCCCTGAAGACCGAAAAGGTATGAAGGAGATGCCGAATCTCTAAGATTCGGTAACACGCTAATAAAGACCGAATCCCACATGATCCGCCAAGAGCGCGTCAGGCCCGGGATTCGGGTAAACGACTAAATATGGAAATCTTGTCCTATTTGGACACAAACACTACATATGGAAGGATAAACTCTACTTTAGGAAGATAAGACTATTTAGGAAGACGTTCATAAATAGGACTCTTATCAGATTAAGGTAGATCCCGACAAATCAGGAGAATCTCTACAATACGGCCGAATCCCTACAAAGTAGGATTCACCTGCCTAATACAACTCTACTAGGTATATTCGACTACTATAAAAGGAGCACGAGGTATGCCTAGAATCACAATTACATTCATATACTCAAAACGCTGCTCAAAGCTCTAGACTGACTTTAGCATCGGAGAGTTAATCGGACAACCACCGTCCGGTTAGCTTCTACCCTGTTTTGCAGGTTCACTCACCGGTTCAGAAGGCAGACTCCATCAATTGGCGCCGTCTGTGGGAAAAGCTTAACTAAACTTCAAAAGAAGGAGCTTTTCTGAACTCAAAAACAAATCTCATTGAAGAAGATGACTTCTGAAAGAGTAAACCTGAAGGATCAAACGTCACAGAGAAAACGAAAAGCAACAGAACTCTCAACTCCTCCTCCAGTAACTTTTGACGGGGAGGACTTCGGGAGAATAGCTGAAGAGCACAACGAAGCTCTGGTAGTGGCCATGATCATCGAACACTGGAACGTTGAGAGAATCCTGATCGATGAAGGAAGCGCAATAAACCTAATAACAAGAAAGGCCTACGAAAGCCTAGGAGGAGACCTAGCGGAACTAAAAAGAAATGCCACGCCTGTGGTAGGATTTGGGGGCTTGCCAATTAAGCCCAACGGAACAATTACCCTCGACGTCAAGCTAGGAAGGACAAGGAAAAGCGAGGAATTACCTACACGGTTTAGCGTCGTAGAAATCGACCTGCCATACAACGCAATACTGGGGAGACCATTCCTGTCACGACCCAAAACTATTGAGCCGCAACCGGCGCTAGGGAACGGGAGTGGTAGCTCCGGAACCCGTAGCAAGCCTAAAATTATAATTAATTTTTCGCAAATATAATATAAACAAATAACAACAAACAACGGAAGCAATTACACATATATATAATATATAACCAAATATATACACTAACTGTTTCAAAACCTCGCGGGCTCTAATTACCGTACCCTGTACGAACTGGCCTCGCGGTACTATATACATCAGTTAGTATATCAAACATCTCACTGGCATCTGGGGCCGTGGATTATATACAACGTACGTAGCCTATCAAAAAGCATATAGACAAATACAGCAGTTGATATATACAATCAAAATAAACTGCTGACTAGGCTACTATTCTGTTGACACAGGACCGCTACTGCAGCACTCACAGAAGTCATAAACTAACATATACGGATGACTTCTGTACTCCAAAATTGGCCTCTAGCTAGGTCCACAAGCTAAGCACCTGGAAGACATCAAAGGTGAGGGGTCAGTATTTGGGAAAATACTGAGTGAGTATGCATTTACTAACGGTACTATTATAGAAACATAGCATCGCATTTTAAATCAACATTAATACAAAAATACATATGAACAAGTACTCGATCCTTTCGAAACTAAAATCCTGAAACATAACGTAACTCACTATTATTCAAATCATACTGATTCCAATGGTCTGACCCGGGAGCGTTCACGTTCAACCACGTCAGTCAGGACATATCTCTTAATCCCAAAGTGGCACTAGATACGGGGCTCAGGTTACTCTAACCGAGTTCACTCTCGTGGGGCTCAGGTTATTTTAACCGAGTTCACTCTCGTATCAAATTCATATTCTAACTTTCATAATCATATCATCCATGCATATCAAATCGTACCTCTTAGTCAGACACGCTAGACTGACACATTACTGGTGATCACACAGCCTATTGACACCCAATAGGTAGCTAGTTTCGTTGGATCGTATACTAGGTTCTTGTACGTAAAAACTTATTCAAAGCATATAACATATCAGTAATTCAAATATATATATATAATGCGATGCATATCAACAGCATATAGATAATAATACCAAAATAGTATCAATTGATAATACACGAAAGTAAAATGCAACTCACAGTGACCGAAATCCAAGAAATGATATGATCGATTTGATAGTACGCTCTCGCTAGTCCGCCTCTACTGCTTCCACTACTCGCTGACACGTCTGATAAATCGTTAATAGTTAGACGTGATTCTCGTATTCTTATACGTATAATACTTTTAGGTTTTATACTTCAGTTTCATTTTATACTTGTTTACGTATTCAATATCACTAGTCGTATAAACGACTTAGCGAATACTATATCTCATAATTGAAAATCGCCTAACGCCCTTGACGTTTCCATTATTATTATTCATTTAAAATGTCGAGAAAATCTCGAGATTAATAACTTTCCAAGTCCGAAATCTGTCCTTTAGCGTCCAATTACTCTAAACGTCAAACACTTAAGTCAATTACAGTTTATATACGCGTGGGGGCGAGTTGGGGTGCACGGGTGTGCGCTTTGGTGGGTGCACGATCGTGCAACCAAGTACACGTTCGTGCACCTCAGGGGTACACGTTCGTGTACTCATTGTACACGTTCGTGTACCATGAGAAGTACACGTTCGTGTACTTCAGTACACGATCGTGTACCTCGCTAGGTGCACGTTCGTGTACATCAGTACACGTTCGTGCACCCGTGGTACACGGTCGTGTACCACGTGCACAGCCCCGGAAATCAGATTTTCCGGGGTTTCGCCACAATCCCGACGTGCTAAACATACCCACGCTCAATACCCATATCTCGGTTTCTTCAAAAACGCCATATTAAACCCAAAAACGTCAAATTCATGCTTAAATCATAATCTCATTAAAACAGCCATCAAAACCATCACTTTCATACCAAAACCCGACCTTTTACCTTAATTTGATGGCCGGAGGTGATAGAGCTTTCGGTTCTGAAGAAATCGCCGCTTGAATCACGCGAATCGGACGTCGTACGGAGAAACGGCGGCGAAACGACGATATCGAACGAATGAAGCTTCTGTTTCCTCTCGATCCTTCTCTGATCTTCATTTCATATTTCCTTTCTTATATTGTTTGGCTAAAAGCCCACTTTGATCCTTGTTCTTTTTGTTTCTTATCATTTATCCTTTAAACTTCTCTTTTATACGATTTAGTCCATAACTAAATCGTTAAATTCTTTTATTACGACTTATACGTATTATTTATATCCTATAAATAATACAAAGCCCGATAATAACACTTTCCCGTCAAAATCCCATATTTCTATTTTCGACACAAAGTGGCTAACTTACCACTTTGGTCCCTGTACTTCATTTTAGACTTTTCTTGACATTTTTCCTATTAATTCCAATTCTAACTTTAGAATTGAAATATAACCTTAATTTTCTCATAGTTAACTTCTCAAAACCGACCTACTTGAAACTTATTTACTTTATCTTTTCAAAAATTCTTCTGATATCACCACTCTGGCGAATCAAAACTGGACACGTGGTCCAATTAGCTAATTAAATATTTTGGGGTATTACATTCTTCCCCCCTTATAAAAATTCGTCCTCGAATTTTCATAAATCTTGTTGGAATCTTAACTTATCCTTACAGTTTCCTTGACGTCCATTAATACGTTTTGATTACAGCTTTTCCTTTTTACTTAACTCTTAGTTTCCATGCCCAGTTATAACTTCATACTTGTTGTTAATTGATTGTCTATTCAACTCTTAATAGTTGCTTGCTGTTACATCGTCGAGAATCCTCTTACTGGTACCTTCGTCTCATCTGTTATCCTTTCCGAGATAGAATTGTTCTTGGGCATATTCTTGATGTCATAGTCCTTACATCATTGCCACTTAGTTGTCATTAATCATAATCTAATGTTTTCTTGTTTCGTCATTTCATTCTTAGTAGCCATGAGGTTGCTACTCGCCCCCTTATACATGAATAGTCACGACGTGTCGCTTCATCTTTAATAACGTACTTATTTTATTCATATTCCTATGAATATTTTCTCTTGTAATCATAACTTGCAGTTATGATCTTTCCCATCGCCTGTAACTATCACTATCCTTTCTTGGCTGGTTCTTGCTATTTCTCACTCTGTTCTATCATTGCTGACACTTTGTTCTTTCTTAATCAATTTTCTTCATCTTACTTTACGTTTAACACATTTACTGTCTCTTAACATGGCTAAGCCTGATACACTCTTTACTATCTACTATTTCTCTTTCCTTTGGCTTATTAAGCTATCGTGAACTTCAGGCTGTTCTGACGGTCGTAAATCTTCATCATTCGCCGTTATCTTCAACGCTTCACTTCACGTTACATTTAATCGTGTAACTTGTACAGCCATTCTCTTTGACCGATACTATCCGTATTCTTATCTCCCTTGATTTTCTGTAGTTAGTCCTTAAAAATCTTCTCGAGTCATTAATTGACTTGTCAGTCAAAAATGTCTCTCCTTTATGTTACAATTCTCTATTTATAATAATTTCATATGAATCTCGCATGTTTCTTTTAAGTCTAACTACTTCGAGAATCCTTCTCGTTAGCTAATCTTCATTTAACTTCTTTCTTATTCTATCTCTCGTCTTCTTTTGAAGGGTTTTCCGATCGTTCTAATATTTATACTCCATTTACTTTACAATTTCTAAAGTCAAGGAAGAATTTCAACTCACTATCGTCCTATACGCTTTATGCTTCCTTAGCACTTATATCTTGATCTCTTTGTACTAGTATCAACTCTTGTCTTGTCTTTTATTTGTTATATTCGTTACATCTTTCCTTTATTTATAGCAATTCTATTGCTGCTGCTCTATTCTGACAATCCTTTCGACATATTTCTAAAACTTTCACTTTTCTAATCACCTTACTAAATTTTGAGGTATTTGCATTTTTACTTTTACACTTTTCTTCATATTATCCACCATCCTTACAGTTACTGACACGTACGTTTATACGTGTGCCTTTCTCTTTTCTGTTAACGCAACTTATAATTCTTGATACTGATATTAGTTACCTTACTTAATACCAATCATATAACATCATTATCTCTCTTGATTTATCTAATTTAAACTTTCGTATCTTGCAAAATCGTATGCTTCATTATTTCGTATCCTTTCTCTTTCTACTTCTGTGCCTTTACTGATATTGATAACACTATATATACTTTGAATATCACTTGATGTTCGTCATTCGTGTTACCATCTTCTCGTCCTTCATACTTTTAATCTTTTTCCTCCAATTATTACTCTGGATTGCTGCTTCGTTTATCCCAACCTAAGAATAATCATAACACTTATCACTCTTATGTATTCGTTATATTTCTTCTTTTAACACGACTCTCTGTCGTTCCATCTTCTACTCTTGTATAAAGATAATTACTGTATCCTTAAATTTTGCCAGTGCATCGCAGCTTATCTGCGTATGCTTCCCGATGATCACTCTTTTAGCTTTATTAGCCGAATTAAAATAATTATTAACATGGCTCTATTCTTTTATTGGAGTTTCTTTCACAATTTTTATTCTTATCTGTTAAGAATCTTTGATTATTTGTCGCAGGGCTTTACATCCGAGTTTACTTACTGAACAACACGATTTTAAAACTTCTTTTGGCTGCGCAGCTCTTTCTAAATCACTTTTCATAAATCATTAAAATCGTTAGTACAATTGCTGCTCAGAGTGATGACATCTCTCATCACCAAGGAGTTGCTCAAAATTGCAGTTTCTTTTTCCATTACAAAGATATGATGCATGATTTAAAATTTTGAAAATCATTCTTTATGCATTTCTATCGTGGTTATGCAATGTCACATGCGATGCCTGAGCACAATTGTACCTTGAAAAATCATAAAAATTTTCAAAATCTTCATAAAATCGTAAGTCTTACTCTAGATTATACGCTCTGCGACTATTAACGGCTTCCTTTATACTTGTTGAGTATATTTCAAATTTTTGTACTGCTGTCATATTTTTCTGTCATTTACAGACTGTTCGTCTGTCACATCACTTCTTTCTCCATATCTCCGATAACTCAATTAAATTCAAAATTCTCTATTACCGTAATCACCATATCCACTTCTGCAATACTCTGTACCACGTCAGATACAAATACAGGTGTCGATGTTCCGCATCGATTTCCTTTTATAATAATCTATCTTTCCCTTTACAGCTTCTTGAACGTAATATAGGAATTACGTTCACTACAAATGTATTATGTAGTATATATTATATTATTGTTTTCATGAGTTATGTTTATATGTTCTTTTATTAGGCGCGTGTTTAACTACAATGCTTCCTATAGGTTCTCGCTTTCCGAGGCTTTATCTTATAGGCATAACCTATTACTGACATTCTATTATGCAATGCAGCAAATATATAAACACAATAATGCAAACACATAAACACAATTACTTAAAGCATATAAATTGCTAATACCTGGAGGTGCCTGACGCGGAACGTTAGGTTCCCTAATGACTACGCCTGTATGTCGGCCCCTAACTGTTCTACCAGAGTTTCGTCCACCTCTTTGCACAAAATAAGGGTTGGTTGTAGTTCTGGAGGACGTACTGACGTAATCTGGGTGGTACTCACGTCTAAAGTAATAAGGTCGTATCGGATCACCCGACCATTCATGCTCTGTTTCAATCCTACGGGCCATTGTAGTAAGCGTGCTGAAATGTTCGTCCACGTGCTCATACAGCTCATCAAACTGAGGTCCTAAACCCCTAACATACCTACGATTAATAGTCCTATTGCTTTCGTTCAGATCAGGGACTCCCTCTGCCATCCGCAGAAAATCAGTAGAGTACGCTCCTACAGTCAACATCCCTCTAGAAAAAGAACGCATCTGTCTTCTAACCTGATTTAGGGCTATTTGCGCCTGACCGTTAGCTATGTCCGCATCTTCCCTCAAATTGCGATATCTCCGCACACCTGACCAGAAATAGTCACCTCTGTATTCCTCGACGTCTAACTCATCTAACTCTTCTTCTTCTTCATACTCTTCTTCCTGAGGATTTCCCTCTTCTGCTTCTTCTTCTAATTCTTCTTCTGGATCTTCCTCAGGATCCTCTTCAGGGTCTTCCTCAGGATCTTCTTCAGGATCCTCTTCCGGATCTTCCTCCGGTTCCTCTTCCTCTTCTTCACTGTACTCTATCTCCGGTGAATGCATTCTAACTCGGTTTCCAGAAGAACTACCTATCTCTGACACAGACATATAGCCATTTTGATATATTTCTGGCGATGCTCCATGATTTGCGTGGAATCCATTCTGATGGACCCCAGATGGTTCGCCCACTTCATTATGAAACCCGTTTTGAAATATAGGAGGCGCTTCCTCCCGTTCTTCATCAGCATGCGACTGAGCTCCGTTTTGCCCAGACATGCTGAAAAGAAACAATTTCGAACGTAAGCGACCATCTGAGCCCATTTCACACGCAATTCCAAAATCAGCTTATATAATGCTGTAAACATTTAGCATTTAATCCAACTGCACGTAATTCGCAAGCAGATAATCACTTAACAATCTCAGTGCGAATAACAAATACTTAACCCTCTCAATCGATCATAATTTGCAACATGTAACCACCTTCTATATCTTAGCACGAGCAACACATACTTAATTGCCTTAGCCGTCTGTATAAACAGATACTATTCACTTACTAACTTAATAGTCCTGATCCGCGCGCGTAATGCCACGTACTACTAATGCACACATAACACAATTACAGACAACCACAGTATGACTCTTGCTGCAGTAGTTCCTAGGTATACTTACTGACAAATACTCTCAGTCAAACAAACAATCTGACAACTCTAGCAGTGGTAACTGGACCAAACTGCTCTCAAACAAACATTGAAACAAACTTGCAGTGGTAACTGGACCAAACTGCTCTGATACCAACATTGTCACGACCCAAAACTATTGAGCCGCAACCGGCGCTAGGGAACGGGAGTGGTAGCTCCGGAACCCGTAGCAAGCCTAAAATCATAATTAATTTTTCGCAAATATAATATAAACAAATAACAACAAACAACGGAAGCAATTACACATATATATAATATATAACCAAATATATACACTAACTGTTTCAAAACCTCGCGGGCTCTAATTACCGTACCCTGTACGAACTGGCCTCGCGGTACTATATACATCAGTTAGTATATCAAACATCTCACTGGCATCTGGGGCCGTGGATTATATACAACGTACGTAGCCTATCAAAAAGCATATAGACAAATACAGCAGTTGATATATACAATCAAAATAAACTGCTGACTAGGCTACTATTCTGTTGACACAGGACCGCTACTGCAGCACTCACAGAAGTCATAAACTAACATATACGGATGACTTCTGTACTCCAAAATTGGCCTCTAGCTAGGTCCACAAGCTAAGCACCTGGAAGACATCAAAGGTGAGGGGTCAGTATTTGGGAAAATACTGAGTGAGTATGCATTTACTAACGGTACTATTATAGAAACATAGCATCGCATTTTAAATCAACATTAATACAAAAATACATATGAACAAGTACTCGATCCTTTCGAAACTAAAATCCTGAAACATAACGTAACTCACTATTATTCAAATCATACTGATTCCAATGGTCTGACCCGGGAGCGTTCACGTTCAACCACGTCAGTCAGGACATATCTCTTAATCCCAAAGTGGCACTAGATACGGGGCTCAGGTTACTCTAACCGAGTTCACTCTCGTGGGGCTCAGGTTATTTTAACCGAGTTCACTCTCGTATCAAATTCATATTCTAACTTTCATAATCATATCATCCATGCATATCAAATCGTACCTCTTAGTCAGACACGCTAGACTGACACATTACTGGTGATCACACAGCCTATTGACACCCAATAGGTAGCTAGTTTCGTTGGATCGTATACTAGGTTCTTGTACGTAAAAACTTATTCAAAGCATATAACATATCAGTAATTCAAATATATATATATAATGCGATGCATATCAACAGCATATAGATAATAATACCAAAATAGTATCAATTGATAATACACGAAAGTAAAATGCAACTCACAGTGACCGAAATCCAAGAAATGATATGATCGATTTGATAGTACGCTCTCGCTAGTCCGCCTCTACTGCTTCCACTACTCGCTGACACGTCTGATAAATCGTTAATAGTTAGACGTGATTCTCGTATTCTTATACGTATAATACTTTTAGGTTTTATACTTCAGTTTCATTTTATACTTGTTTACGTATTCAATATCACTAGTCGTATAAACGACTTAGCGAATACTATATCTCATAATTGAAAATCGCCTAACGCCCTTGACGTTTCCATTATTATTATTCATTTAAAATGTCGAGAAAATCTCGAGATTAATAACTTTCCAAGTCCGAAATCTGTCCTTTAGCGTCCAATTACTCTAAACGTCAAACACTTAAGTCAATTACAGTTTATATACGCGTGGGGGCGAGTTGGGGTGCACGGGTGTGCGCTTTGGTGGGTGCACGATCGTGCAACCAAGTACACGTTCGTGCACCTCAGGGGTACACGTTCGTGTACTCATTGTACACGTTCGTGTACCATGAGAAGTACACGTTCGTGTACTTCAGTACACGATCGTGTACCTCGCTAGGTGCACGTTCGTGTACATCAGTACACGTTCGTGCACCCGTGGTACACGGTCGTGTACCACGTGCACAGCCCCGGAAATCAGATTTTCCGGGGTTTCGCCACAATCCCGACGTGCTAAACATACCCACGCTCAATACCCATATCTCGGTTTCTTCAAAAACGCCATATTAAACCCAAAAACGTCAAATTCATGCTTAAATCATAATCTCATTAAAACAGCCATCAAAACCATCACTTTCATACCAAAACCCGACCTTTTACCTTAATTTGATGGCCGGAGGTGATAGAGCTTTCGGTTCTGAAGAAATCGCCGCTTGAATCACGCGAATCGGACGTCGTACGGAGAAACGGCGGCGAAACGACGATATCGAACGAATGAAGCTTCTGTTTCCTCTCGATCCTTCTCTGATCTTCATTTCATATTTCCTTTCTTATATTGTTTGGCTAAAAGCCCACTTTGATCCTTGTTCTTTTTGTTTCTTATCATTTATCCTTTAAACTTCTCTTTTATACGATTTAGTCCATAACTAAATCGTTAAATTCTTTTATTACGACTTATACGTATTATTTATATCCTATAAATAATACAAAGCCCGATAATAACACTTTCCCGTCAAAATCCCATATTTCTATTTTCGACACAAAGTGGCTAACTTACCACTTTGGTCCCTGTACTTCATTTTAGACTTTTCTTGACATTTTTCCTATTAATTCCAATTCTAACTTTAGAATTGAAATATAACCTTAATTTTCTCATAGTTAACTTCTCAAAACCGACCTACTTGAAACTTATTTACTTTATCTTTTCAAAAATTCTTCTGATATCACCACTCTGGCGAATCAAAACTGGACACGTGGTCCAATTAGCTAATTAAATATTTTGGGGTATTACAATTCCTCCACGACTCAGCTGCCGTGACAAGCATAAAGGCATTAACCATGAAGATACCGACGAAACAAGGAATTATCACGATACAAGGAAACCGAGCCGAGGCGAAAAAGTGCTACGAGCAAGCAATAAAAGAATCAGGCGAAGCAATGGCAATAGAAGAAATCCTTAATCACGACATCGAAGAAAAAGAAACAGCACCAGAAGGCGAAACAAAGAAACTCCAACTCGACGAGGAGAAAAGAGTAAATCTCGGCGCAAACATGAACCCGAAGACCGAAAGCGAAATCATGGCCATGCTGAAAAACAACGTCAAAACCTTCGCTGCTAACGCATCAGAAATAGTCGGAATAGACCCCCAAGTCATTACTCATGATCTAAATGTAGCAGAAGCGGCGAACCCAGTGAAGCAAAAGAAAAGGAAGTTCTCGGAAGAAAAACAGAAAATAATCGCTGAAGAAGTAGAAAAACTGGAGAAAGCAGGATTCATACGAGAAGTCCACTACCCCGAATGGGTAGCTAACGTAGTGATCGTAAAGAAAGCCAACGGAAAAAATAGAATGTGTGTGGATTACACCGATCTAAACAAAGCGTGTCCTAAAGATAGCTACCCTCTCCCGGATATCGATCAACTCGTGGACTCTACTGCTGGACACGCGATGTATAGCCTAGCCGACGCAGCTCAAGGCTACCACCAAATTCAGATGAAGGAGCAAGACCAAGAAAAGACTTCATTCATCACAGAGGGAGGAACTTACTGCTACACGGCAATGCCTTTCGGCCTGAAAAATGCTGGAGCAACATACCAAAGACTTATGAATTTCATGTTCAAAGACGAGATAGGAAAACGAGTCCAGGTGTATGTAGACGACCTAATCATCAAGAGCGAGAAGGAAGAAACCCATGCAAAAGATCTTGAAGAAACATTCAACATACTAAATAAGTTCGGAATGAAGCTGAACCCTGACAAATGCACGTTCGGCGTACAAGGCGGGAAATTCCTGGGATTTATGATATCTCAAAGAGGAATAGAGGCGAACCCCGAAAAGATCAAGGCAATTATGGATATGAAGGCACCAAGAAGCATAAACGAAGTCCAAAAACTCAACGGGCGAATCACAGCACTCGGTAGATTCATGTCTTGCTCAGCAAAAAGATGCTTGCCTTTCTTCAAAGCCCTCAAAGGAACACAAAAATTTGAATGGAATGAAGACTGCGAGAACGCTTTTGAAGAAATAAAGAAGTTCCTCGTCACCCCTCCATTGCTAAGCAGACCGCTGAAAGGGGAGACACTATACCTATACATCAGCACCACGCACGAGACCATTGGGACAGTGCTGGTAAGGGAGGAAGATAACGAGATGAAGCCAATCTACTACATTAGTCGAGTCCTGAAGGGTGCGGAGACACGATACCCCGAGATCGAAAAAATGGCACTTGCCGTACTGACCACAGCTAAAAAGCTGAGATACTACTTCCAAAGTCACAACGTTGTGGTAAGAACAAATCAACCATTGCGAAAGGCGATCCAACGACCAGAAACCTCCGGAAGATTAGTCCACTGGTCCATCCAACTCAGCGAACACGACATAAGATACGAACCTCGCCCGACTCTGAAAGCACAAGCTTTGGCGGACTTCGTAGCAGAAATAACTCCAACCGAGACTGGCCAACCCAAACCAGCCTTGGTATGGGAACTCCACGTAGATGGAGCGTCGAATGAAAAAGGAGCTGGAGCAGGAGCCATCCTCAAAGGACCCGAAAAAATCAGGATCGAATATGGAGTAAACATCCAATTCGCCGCCAGCAACAATGTAGCTGAGTATGAAGCCCTAATCGCAGGCCTCGGCCTCGCATTAGAAATAAGAACGGAAATCCTAAAGATCTATAGCGACTCCCAGCTGGTGGTAAATCAGGTCAAGGGAGAATATCAAGCCAAAGAAACAGGGATGATCGAATACCTGAGTCAAGTCAAAACACAGCTCCAACAGCTGGAAGCACAAGGAGGACAATGGAAAATCATTCAAATCCCGAGAGAGGAAAACACCGAAGCCGACGCCATCGCCAAATCAGCGTCAGAACTTGGAGATCTATTCACTAAAATGCAGCTAAAAGAAATTCTCGAATCACCAAGCACCAGAAAAACAGAAGTCATGGCAATCGAGGAGGCCGACTCCTGGATGACTCCACTGATCAAATATCTAGACCGCGGCGAGTTACCAACAGACAGAGTCGAAGCCATTCGCACCATCAGAAAATCTGCCAACTACTCTTTTCACAATGGAGTTCTTTACCGAACCTCATTAACTCATCCATGGTCTAGGTGTGTCTCGCCTCAGACAGGAGAATCCATCTTAAAGGAAATCCACGAAGGAATATGCGGCGCGCACGAAGGAGCAGTCACCATGGCAAGAAAAACAATACTCCAGGGATACTACTGGCCGACCATCAAAGAAGACGCAAAAGCATTAGTCAAGAAATGTGATAAATGCCAAAGACACGACAACATCAGTCGTGTACCGGCAGTGCCTCAAGGACCAATGGAAAGCCCATGGCCGTTCGCCACTTGGGGGATTGACATAGTTGGACCGTTCGAAACGGGAAAACATCAAGTGAAATTCCTAATCGTCGCAATAGAGCACTTCACAAAATGGGTAGAGGTAGCACCTGTCGCAACCATCACCGCAGCCAAAGTAGAGGAATTCTTCAAGAACGAAGTAATATGCCGATTCGGCATACCCCACACTGTAATAGCAGACAACGGCAAACAATTCAATTGCAAGCGGTTCAAGGCATTTTGCAAAGGACTAATGATCAATTTGAAATTTACTTCGGTGGCGCACCCTCAGACAAACGGAATGACAGAAGTCACCAACCGAACCATAGCACAAGGAATAAAAAAGAGACTTTCTCAGTATAAGGAGAACTGGGCAGAAGAATTATACAGCGTTCTATGGGCATACAGAACAACTCCTAGAAAAGGAACTGGCGAAACACCTTTCAGGCTCGCCTACGGCACTGAAGCAGTAATTCCAGTAGAAATTGGTATACCCAGTATCAGAGTAAACTATCTAGAAGAAGAAACCAATGAGGCTAGAACAAGACTATGTCTAGACCTACTAGAGGAGAGAAGGGATGAAGCGGCAGCCCGAGCCGCTACATACAAGAAGCAAGCCGCAAAATACCATAACAAAAGAATGAAATTTAGATAATTTCAAAGAGGCGATCTGGTCTTACGAAACGCGGAAGTTGGCAGAGGAAACGCAGGAGTAAAGAAAATGCAAGCTAATTGGGAAGGCCCCTTCATCATAGAAGAAGCTACTGGCAAAGGCGCATATAGACTAAAGACAATAACTGGGTCCATGGTACCCAGATATTGGAATGTAGAACACCTGAGAAAGTATTATCAATAAATTCATGGCTTGTAATTATTTCCATTTTTGAAATAAAAGGCGATTTGGCGAAACAAATCTTATAGGCTCGCTCGAGACCTAATACATACAATTTAACAAGAGTCGTTTGAATCTTAGTTAAAAAAAAATAATTTAGACTCGTCCGAGTCAAATAAATAAAAGGATCCATTCGGACCTACAAATAAATTACACCAGCAGAAGTTTAGATTAACTTCTCAAAATAACAAACGAGTTTAGATTAACTCTACAACTAAAGAAAAGCAATGGTCAAAAGATCATTATATTAACAGAAGCAAAATTACAAAGGATCCGCCTACGATCCAATACAAAAATAAGGCAAAAGCAAAAAAAAAAAATACAAAAAAAGAAGAAAACAAAAATTAAGCCTTCTTCAGAGCATCTTGCTTCTGCTTATCAAGCTTCGCCTTCACCTCCTTCGCCAAAGAAGCAGGATCCAACTGATTGACTCCAGAAAGATCGACGCCTGGATTCTGCTCCCGCAGCTTTGCCCCGATCGCCAACCGGTACTGAGTCATGACTTGGGAATAAAAGCTCCCAGAGTCACCCAATCGCCGGCGGAGACGCTCCTCTTCTTTCTTCAGATCATCCCTCTCCTTAGTGAGAGCACCTGAAGAAGACTGTAGAGACTCGACTTCCTCGGACAAAGTTCGAACCCGAGCCTCTAAAGCGGAAATCTCCCGAGTCTTGGCAGATACGGAAGACCTCAGCTGCTGGATCAGACCAGTCGCCTCGCCAGCCTCCTCCTCCATCTTCTGTCTCTCGGAGAGCCAGGATTCGGAATCCTTCTGAAGCTTCTTCAGTTGATCCACTGCATCCCTTCGGCGGCGCTCCAAAACAGCGATGGACTGGACCACCTGAGAAAGAAAGCAACAAATAAGAAAAAAAGAGAAGCAAATCATAATATAAAACAAAAGAAAAAAAGCATACCGAAAAACCGCCGAGACAGGCGAACTCAGCCAAATTATCGCCATGTTCGCGATCAATGGACTCAATGTCCTCTTTTATCATAACATTCTCCATGCAAGCATGAAGAATGGCGACGTTTGAAAGTCGAGGCGGATCCTGCGCGTCCGCCCAAGCCGCAAACCGAGGTGCCTCCTCGAAAGACACCCCAGAAGATTTCTTCTTCTTGGGACGCTTGGCAGAAGCTCCAGCCTGGTCCTCAGCAGGATGCTTCTGACCGCCGGTAGGCAACCCCTTCAGAGAAGGAGCTGATTCCTTCGAAGGAAGCAAAGGCGACTCAGAAGTCGCAGCAGGAACTTGATCGCCGGAAGCAAGACCAAGATCCACCGGATTAGGCGTTGGATCCGGTACGACGACCGAAGACGGATTAGGAACGCCACTGGTGACCTCGCCCATATCTACAGTCATATCGACATGAAAATTGTCAAGCAAATGTTCAAGAGAAGTCGACATCCTACAAAACAAAAACATAACAACAAAAGATTAGAAAAATACCTTCCAAAGGAAGACCCGCCAAAAGTATTTCACGGCGACTCAAATACTGTTCTAAAAGAACGCTGTACTTGGGCTTGTCAAAACGACAATCCGACAGCAAAGACAGGGCGAAGTCCTTCTCCCCATCATCCAGATCAGGTACATTAGTAAGCGAAACCTTACTAGAAGTAGAACTCCGCGAAAAAGAGGAGAAAGAAGAGTGCTGAACCAAGAAAAACTTAGGGGTCCAACCCTTCAAAGAAGAAGGAAGACTAAAAAGAGATCGATTCGGTCGACCACCAGCAAAAATAAATTCCTCACCCTTTCGGCGGGAGAAAACATAAAAATAATTAAAAAGAGCAAGCGAAGGCTCCTGCATCCGAACCCTACACGATTCCATAAAAGAACAAAGAAGGCGAATCGCGTTCGGATGCAGTTGACCCAAAGGAACACCTAAATTATGACAGACCTCTACGATTAAAGACTCTAAGGGAAACCTAAGACCCGCTAAAAGTTGCTCATGAAAAATTACTATCTTGGAAGGCGAATTGGTGCTATGATTCGCCCGACACGATTTTGCTGGTCTCAGAATAACATACGACTCAGGAAAGTCAAATTCCTCGGCATACCCAAGTATCTGTTCTCTTGACAAGGAGCTCCGGGTATACTCTAGCTCGTCACGAGCACCCTTCGCCCCCTCAGTTACTTCTGACATTTTAAAATTTTTAAAATGGGGGGGAAACACGGAATGATGATGAAATTAAAACTCTAAAAGATCAAAAGAAAGGAAAAGACGAAGAACAAGACGAAGAACAAGAAGAACAGAAGGAATAAAATCAAAATTGAAGAACTACCAGGAAATTAAATTAGAGAAAAGGTAAAATACCTCGCAAGCAAATACGCAGGATCAAAAGAAAGGTAAGGAGCAACTTGAAAACGAGGAATCTTGACAGCAGAAGAAGGAAACCCACAAAAAGCTTGAAGAAATCGAAGGTTAGCAGTTGCAGAGAAAGCAAAGGTTGAAAAAAGAAAGAAAATGAAAGAAAATGAGCAATTATATAGCCTGAATCAAAGAAACTGAAAAGACGAGATCCCATAATTACAAATACTAATAGCGCACGAAGACACTTGTCATTCATCCAGTTATAACCCTCTACTGATGGACGACACGTGGCAACACAGAATCTTACTAAAGAAGAAACGTCACCCACAAACATATGAAACGACTCGCCAGGAATACAAAACGACTCGCCCGTATAAGAGAACTCAGCTCCAAAAGAGCCAAAATCCACTAAGGCATAAATGCCAAACTACTTCAGCTCACTTGCGGGGGGGCTAATGATGGATACCGAATCCTACTGTAAGTATAATGGAGCCGAGTTGCAGGAGATCTACTCTCAGGTGACACCGGACTCCCCCTGAAGACCGAAAAGGTATGAAGGAGATGCCGAATCTCTAAGATTCGGTAACACGCTAATAAAGACCGAATCCCACATGATCCGCCAAGAGCGCGTCAGGCCCGGGATTCGGGGTAAACGACTAAATATGGAAATCTTGTCCTATTTGGACACAAACACTACATATGGAAGGATAAACTCTACTTTAGGAAGATAAGACTATTTAGGAAGACGTTCATAAATAGGACTCTTATCAGATTAAGGTAGATCCCGACAAATCAGGAGAATCTCTACAATACGGCCGAATCCCTACAAAGTAGGATTCACCTGCCTAATACAACTCTACTAGGTATATTCGACTACTATAAAAGGAGCACGAGGTATGCCTAGAATCACAATTACATTCATATACTCAAAACGCTGCTCAAAGCTCTAGACTGACTTTAGCATCGGAGAGTTAATCGGACAACCACCGTCCGGTTAGCTTCTACCCTGTTTTGCAGGTTCACTCACCGGTTCAGAAGGCAGACTCCATCACTTATCACTTGTAACCATCAATTGGAATTGAAAAGGTGCAATTGAATTGAAGTCAACAACATTGGGTGTTTATTCTCATTGTGTTTGAACTCTTTCTTATGTTTTCCTTTATCAAATTTTTTCTTAATTTAATTATGAATAGTTAAACCTTTAGTTAGGAGACATTGAAATATGCTTATTTAATTGAAGTATGATTGTTCTTAGTTTTGTATATTCATTATTTATGCTTATTGCTAAGTATACTTTAGCCAATTAAACTCTAGTTCGTGTTTAGGAACTTGAGAGAGCTTTCATAATCTAAATAGTTAATAACATAAAAACGGGGTAAACTTTAGTTAATTGTCCTTAGGATGAATTAATAAGTTAGATAAATTGATTAATTTGGTTAGCAACTATGCAAGAGTGAGCTGGTTATTGATTAATTAGTTTAATTATATTTTTACTATCTAATTGACTCTAGAAAGTAGCTGGTGTTAACTTATTTCCATGACTCGAGATAGTAATTATTGAGAAATACCTGATGTTTTCTTACTTACTACTAAACCATACATAAGTTATAAGTAATTAAGTAATTTCTTTATCCCATTTCAAAATTTTAATTTTTTTTTTATAAGATTTCACTTAAAAAGTATTTTATATTTTTCATATATAAACTTTTTCTTTTATTTTTATTTATTTAGTTTAATATTTAATAATAATCCAAAAAATAATTAATTATTAAGTAATTGATGGAGTCTGCCTTCTGAACCGGTGAGTGAACCTGCAAAACAGGGTAGAAGCTAACCGGACGGTGGTTGTCCGATTAACTCTCCGATGCTAAAGTCAGTCTAGAGCTTTGAGCAGCGTTTTGAGTATATGAATGTAATTGTGATTCTAGGCATACCTCGTGCTCCTTTTATAGTAGTCGAATATACCTAGTAGAGTTGTATTAGGCAGGTGAATCCTACTTTGTAGGGATTCGGCCGTATTGTAGAGATTCTCCTGATTTGTCGGGATCTACCTTAATCTGATAAGAGTCCTATTTATGAACGTCTTCCTAAATAGTCTTATCTTCCTAAAGTAGAGTTTATCCTTCCATATGTAGTGTTTGTGTCCAAATAGGACAAGATTTCCATATTTAGTCGTTTACCCGAATCCCGGGCCTGACGCGCTCTTGGCGGATCATGTGGGATTCGGTCTTTATTAGCGTGTTACCGAATCTTAGAGATTCGGCATCTCCTTCATACCTTTTCGGTCTTCAGGGGGAGTCCGGTGTCACCTGAGAGTAGATCTCCTGCAACTCGGCTCCATTATACTTACAGTAGGATTCGGTATCCATCATTAGCCCCCCCGCAAGTGAGCTGAAGTAGTTTGGCATTTATGCCTTAGTGGATTTTGGCTCTTTTGGAGCTGAGTTCTCTTATACGGGCGAGTCGTTTTGTATTCCTGGCGAGTCGTTTCATATGTTTGTGGGTGACGTTTCTTCTTTAGTAAGATTCTGTGTTGCCACGTGTCGTCCATCAGTAGAGGGTTATAACTGGATGAATGACAAGTGTCTTCGTGCGCTATTAGTATTTGTAATTATGGGATCTCGTCTTTTCAGTTTCTTTGATTCAGGCTATATAATTGCTCATTTTCTTTCATTTTCTTTCTTTTTTCAACCTTTGCTTTCTCTGCAACTGCTAACCTTCGATTTCTTCAAGCTTTTTGTGGGTTTCCTTCTTCTGCTGTCAAGATTCCTCGTTTTCAAGTTGCTCCTTACCTTTCTTTTGATCCTGCGTATTTGCTTGCGAGGTATTTTACCTTTTCTCTAATTTAATTTCCTGGTAGTTCTTCAATTTTGATTTTATTCCTTCTGTTCTTCTTGTTCTTCGTCTTGTTCTTCGTCTTTTCCTTTCTTTTGATCTTTTAGAGTTTTAATTTCATCATCATTCCGTGTTTCCCCCCCATTTTAAAAATTTTAAAATGTCAGAAGTAACTGAGGGGGCGAAGGGTGCTCGTGACGAGCTAGAGTATACCCGGAGCTCCTTGTCAAGAGAACAGATACTTGGGTATGCCGAGGAATTTGACTTTCCTGAGTCGTATGTTATTCTGAGACCAGCAAAATCGTGTCGGGCGAATCATAGCACCGATTCGCCTTCCAAGATAGTAATTTTTCATGAGCAACTTTTAGCGGGTCTTAGGTTTCCCTTAGAGTCTTTAATCGTAGAGGTCTGTCATAATTTAGGTGTTCCTTTGGGTCAACTGCATCCGAACGCGATTCGCCTTCTTTGTTCTTTTATGGAATCGTGTAGGGTTCGGATGCAGGAGCCTTCGCTTGCTCTTTTTAATTATTTTTATGTTTTCTCCCGCCGAAAGGGTGAGGAATTTATTTTTGCTGGTGGTCGACCGAATCGATCTCTTTTTAGTCTTCCTTCTTCTTTGAAGGGTTGGACCCCTAAGTTTTTCTTGGTTCAGCACTCTTCTTTCTCCTCTTTTTCGCGGAGTTTTACTTCTAGTAAGGTTTCGCTTACTAATGTACCTGATCTGGATGATGGGGAGAAGGACTTCGCCCTGTCTTTGCTGTCGGATTGTCGTTTTGACAAGCCCAAGTACAGCGTTCTTTTAGAACAGTATTTGAGTCGCCGTGAAATACTTTTGGCGGGTCTTCCTTTGGAAGGTATTTTTCTAATCTTTTGTTGTTATGTTTTTGTTTTGTAGGATGTCGACTTCTCTTGAACATTTGCTTGACAATTTTCATGTCGATATGACTGTAGATATGGGCGAGGTCACCAGTGGCGTTCCTAATCCGTCTTCGGTCGCCGTACCGGATCCAACGCCTAATCCGGTGGATCTTGGTCTTGCTTCCGGCGATCAAGTTCCTGCTGCGACTTCTGAGTCGCCTTTGCTTCCTTCGAAGGAATCAGCTCCTTCTCTGAAGGGGTTGCCTACCGGCGGTCAGAAGCGTCCTGCTGAGGACCAGGCTGGAGCTTCTGCCAAGCGTCCCAAGAAGAAGAAATCTTCTGGGGTGTCTTTCGAGGAGGCACCTCGGTTTGCGGCTTGGGCGGACGCGCAGGATCCGCCTCGACTTTCAAACGTCGCCATTCTTCATGCTTGCATGGAGAATGTTATGATAAAAGAGGACATTGAGTCCATTGATCGCGAACATGGCGATAATTTGGCTGAGTTCGCCTGTCTCGGCGGTTTTTCGGTATGCTTTTTTTCTTTTGTTTTATATTATGATTTGCTTCTCTTTTTTTCTTATTTGTTGCTTTCTTTCTCAGGTGGTCCAGTCCATCGCTGTTTTGGAGCGCCGCCGAAGGGATGCAGTGGATCAACTGAAGAAGCTTCAGAAGGATTCCGAATCCTGGCTCTCCGAGAGACAGAAGATGGAGGAGGAGGCTGGCGAGGCGACTGGTCTGATCCAGCAGCTGAGGTCTTCCGTATCTGCCAAGACTCGGGAGATTTCCGCTTTAGAGGCTCGGGTTCGAACTTTGTCCGAGGAAGTCGAGTCTCTACAGTCTTCTTCAGGTGCTCTCACTAAGGAGAGGGATGATCTGAAGAAAGAAGAGGAGCGTCTCCGCCGGCGATTGGGTGACTCTGGGAGCTTTTATTCCCAAGTCATGACTCAGTACCGGTTGGCGATCGGGGCAAAGCTGCGGGAGCAGAATCCAGGCGTCGATCTTTCTGGAGTCAATCAGTTGGATCCTGCTTCTTTGGCGAAGGAGGTGAAGGCGAAGCTTGATAAGCAGAAGCAAGATGCTCTGAAGAAGGCTTAATTTTTGTTTTCTTCTTTTTTTGTATTTTTTTTTTTGCTTTTGCCTTATTTTTGTATTGGATCGTAGGCGGATCCTTTGTAATTTTGCTTCTGTTAATATAATGATCTTTTGACCATTGCTTTTCTTTAGTTGTAGAGTTAATCTAAACTCGTTTGTTATTTTGAGAAGTTAATCTAAACTTCTGCTGGTGTAATTTATTTGTAGGTCCGAATGGATCCTTTTATTTATTTGACTCGGACGAGTCTAAATTATTTTTTTTTAACTAAGATTCAAACGACTCTTGTTAAATTGTATGTATTAGGTCTCGAGCGAGCCTATAAGATTTGTTTCGCCAAATCGCCTTTTATTTCAAAAATGGAAATAAGTACAAGCCATGAATTTATTGATAATACTTTCTCAGGTGTTCTACATTCCAATATCTGGGTACCATGGACCCAGTTATTGTCTTTAGTCTATATGCGCCTTTGCCAGTAGCTTCTTCTATGATGAAGGGGCCTTCCCAATTAGCTTGCATTTTCTTTACTCCTGCGTTTCCTCTGCCAACTTCCGCGTTTCGTAAGACCAGATCGCCTCTTTGAAATTCTCTAAATTTCATTCTTTTGTTATGGTATTTTGCGGCTTGCTTCTTGTATGTAGCGGCTCGGGCTGCCGCTTCATCCCTTCTCTCCTCTAGTAGGTCTAGACATAGTCTTGTTCTAGCCTCATTGGTTTCTTCTTCTAGATAGTTTACTCTGATACTGGGTATACCAATTTCTACTGGAATTACTGCTTCAGTGCCGTAGGCGAGCCTGAAAGGTGTTTCGCCAGTTCCTTTTCTAGGAGTTGTTCTGTATGCCCATAGAACGCTGTATAATTATTCTGCCCAGTTCTCCTTATACTGAGAAAGTCTCTTTTTTATTCCTTGTGCTATGGTTCGGTTGGTGACTTCTGTCATTCCGTTTGTCTGAGGGTGCGCCACCGAAGTAAATTTCAAATTGATCATTAGTCCTTTGCAAAATGCCTTGAACCGCTTGCAATTGAATTGTTTGCCGTTGTCTGCTATTACAGTGTGGGGTATGCCGAATCGGCATATTACTTCGTTCTTGAAGAATTCCTCTACTTTGGCTGCGGTGATGGTTGCGACAGGTGCTACCTCTACCCATTTTGTGAAGTGCTCTATTGCGACGATTAGGAATTTCACTTGATGTTTTCCCGTTTCGAACGGTCCAACTATGTCAATCCCCCAAGTGGCGAACGGCCATGGGCTTTCCATTGGTCCTTGAGGCACTGCCGGTACACGACTGATGTTGTCGTGTCTTTGGCATTTATCACATTTCTTGACTAATGCTTTTGCGTCTTCTTTGATGGTCGGCCAGTAGTATCCCTGGAGTATTGTTTTTCTTGCCATGGTGACTGCTCCTTCGTGCGCGCCGCATATTCCTTCGTGGATTTCCTTTAAGATGGATTCTCCTGTCTGAGGCGAGACACACCTAGACCATGGATGAGTTAATGAGGTTCGGTAAAGAACTCCATTGTGAAAAGAGTAGTTGGCAGATTTTCTGATGGTGCGAATGGCTTCGACTCTGTCTGTTGGTAACTCGCCGCGGTCTAGATATTTGATCAGTGGAGTCATCCAGGAGTCGGCCTCCTCGATTGCCATGACTTCTGTTTTTCTGGTGCTTGGTGATTCGAGAATTTCTTTTAGCTGCATTTTAGTGAATAGATCTCCAAGTTCTGACGCTGATTTGGCGATGGCGTCGGCTTCGGTGTTTTCCTCTCTCGGGATTTGAATGATTTCCCATTGTCCTCCTTGTGCTTCCAGCTGTTGGAGCTGTGTTTTGACTTGACTCAGGTATTCGATCATCCCTGTTTCTTTGGCTTGATATTCTCCCTTGACCTGATTTACCACCAGCTGGGAGTCGCTATAGATCTTTAGGATTTCCGTTCTTATTTCTAATGCGAGGCCGAGGCCTGCGATTAGGGCTTCATACTCAGCTACATTGTTGCTGGCGGCGAATTGGATGTTTACTCCATATTCGATCCTGATTTTTTCGGGTCCTTTGAGGATGGCTCCTGCTCCAGCTCCTTTTTCATTCGACGCTCCATCTACGTGGAGTTCCCATACCAAGGCTGGTTTGGGTTGGCCAGTCTCGGTTGGAGTTATTTCTGCTACGAAGTCCGCCAAAGCTTGTGCTTTCAGAGTCGGGCGAGGTTCGTATCTTATGTCGTGTTCGCTGAGTTGGATGGACCAGTGGACTAATCTTCCGGAGGTTTCTGGTCGTTGGATCGCCTTTCGCAATGGTTGATTTGTTCTTACCACAACGTTGTGACTTTGGAAGTAGTATCTCAGCTTTTTAGCTGTGGTCAGTACGACAAGTGCCATTTTTTCGATCTCGGGGTATCGTGTCTCCGCACCCTTCAGGACTCGACTAATGTAGTAGATTGGCTTCATCTCGTTATCTTCCTCCCTTACCAGCACTGTCCCGATGGTCTCGTGCGTGGTGCTGATGTATAGGTATAGTGTCTCCCCTTTCAGCGGTCTGCTTAGCAATGGAGGGGTGACGAGGAACTTCTTTATTTCTTCAAAAGCGTTCTCGCAGTCTTCATTCCATTCAAATTTTTGTGTTCCTTTGAGGGCTTTGAAGAAAGGCAAGCATCTTTTTGCTGAGCAAGACATGAATCTACCGAGTGCTGTGATTCGCCCGTTGAGTTTTTGGACTTCGTTTATGCTTCTTGGTGCCTTCATATCCATAATTGCCTTGATCTTTTCGGGGTTCGCCTCTATTCCTCTTTGAGATATCATAAATCCCAGGAATTTCCCGCCTTGTACGCCGAACGTGCATTTGTCAGGGTTCAGCTTCATTCCGAACTTATTTAGTATGTTGAATGTTTCTTCAAGATCTTTTGCATGGGTTTCTTCCTTCTCGCTCTTGATGATTAGGTCGTCTACATACACCTGGACTCGTTTTCCTATCTCGTCTTTGAACATGAAATTCATAAGTCTTTGGTATGTTGCTCCAGCATTTTTCAGGCCGAAAGGCATTGCCGTGTAGCAGTAAGTTCCTCCCTCTGTGATGAATGAAGTCTTTTCTTGGTCTTGCTCCTTCATCTGAATTTGGTGGTAGCCTTGAGCTGCGTCGGCTAGGCTATACATCGCGTGTCCAGCAGTAGAGTCCACGAGTTGATCGATATCCGGGAGAGGGTAGCTATCTTTAGGACACGCTTTGTTTAGATCGGTGTAATCCACACACATTCTATTTTTTCCGTTGGCTTTCTTTACGATCACTACGTTAGCTACCCATTCGGGGTAGTGGACTTCTCGTATGAATCCTGCTTTCTCCAGTTTTTCTACTTCTTCAGCGATTATTTTCTATTTTTCTTCCGAGAACTTCCTTTTCTTTTGCTTCACTGGGTTCGCCGCTTCTGCTACATTTAGATCATGAGTAATGACTTGGGGGTCTATTCCGACTATTTCTGATGCGTTAGCAGCGAAGGTTTTGACGTTGTTTTTCAGCATGGCCGTGATTTCGCTTTCGGTCTTCGGGTTCATGTTTGCGCCGAGATTTACTCTTTTCTCCTCGTCGAGTTGGAGTTTCTTTGTTTCGCCTTCTGGTGCTGTTTCTTTTTCTTCGATGTCGTGATTAAGGATTTCTTCTATTGCCATTGCTTCGCCTGATTCTTTTATTGCTTGCTCGTAGCACTTTTTCGCCTCGGCTCGGTTTCCTTGTATCGTGATAATTCCTTGTTTCGTCGGTATCTTCATGGTTAGTGCCTTTATGCTTGTCACGGCAGCTGAGTCGTGGAGGAATGGTCTCCCCAGTATTGCGTTGTATGGCAGGTCGATTTCTACGACGCTAAACCGTGTAGGTAATTCCTCGCTTTTCCTTGTCCTTCCTAGCTTGACGTCGAGGGTAATTGTTCCGTTGGGCTTAATTGGCAAGCCCCCAAATCCTACCACAGGCGTGGCATTTCTTTTTAGTTCCGCTAGGTCTCCTCCTAGGCTTTCGTAGGCCTTTCTTGTTATTAGGTTTATTGCGCTTCCTTCATCGATCAGGATTCTCTCAACGTTCCAGTGTTCGATGATCATGGCCACTACCAGAGCTTCGTTGTGCTCTTCAGCTATTCTCCCGAAGTCCTCCCCGTCAAAAGTTACTGGAGGAGGAGTTGAGAGTTCTGTTGCTTTTCGTTTTCTCTGTGACGTTTGATCCTTCAGGTTTACTCTTTCAGAAGTCATCTTCTTCAATGAGATTTGTTTTTGAGTTCAGAAAAGCTCCTTCTTTTGAAGTTTAGTTAAGCTTTTCCCACAGACGGCGCCAATTGATGGAGTCTGCCTTCTGAACCGGTGAGTGAACCTGCAAAACAGGGTAGAAGCTAACCGGACGGTGGTTGTCCGATTAACTCTCCGATGCTAAAGTCAGTCTAGAGCTTTGAGCAGCGTTTTGAGTATATGAATGTAATTGTGATTCTAGGCATACCTCGTGCTCCTTTTATAGTAGTCGAATATACCTAGTAGAGTTGTATTAGGCAGGTGAATCCTACTTTGTAGGGATTCGGCCGTATTGTAGAGATTCTCCTGATTTGTCGGGATCTACCTTAATCTGATAAGAGTCCTATTTATGAACGTCTTCCTAAATAGTCTTATCTTCCTAAAGTAGAGTTTATCCTTCCATATGTAGTGTTTGTGTCCAAATAGGACAAGATTTCCATATTTAGTCGTTTACCCGAATCCCGGGCCTGACGCGCTCTTGGCGGATCATGTGGGATTCGGTCTTTATTAGCGTGTTACCGAATCTTAGAGATTCGGCATCTCCTTCATACCTTTTCGGTCTTCAGGGGGAGTCCGGTGTCACCTGAGAGTAGATCTCCTGCAACTCGGCTCCATTATACTTACAGTAGGATTCGGTATCCATCAGTAATAGATTTATATAAATTTCACTGTAAGAGAGAAGAGATTATACTATTCGAATGTGTCTAAATAGAGAAATACTTGTGTGAACTTAGTTCGCCACGTAGGATTATGAACCCTCCATTAAATACATGACACATGGCGTGCTTAAATACCATAACCAATCAATAAATAGCATTTAATTCTTATTAAAAGATCACTAATTAATGTTATATTTATTGATTGGTTATGATATTTAAACACGCCACGTAGTTAAAGGGATAAGAAAAAAAAATTCCGACCAATCTCCGGCTGTTGGACTCCGTCAGTATATTTTGATATTTTTCTACTATTTCTATTGTTTGTTTTTGATATGCTCGTATATTTGTTAAAAAAAATGACATTAAACACTCATATAATACACATTAAACTGTGTGATCCATATTCAAAAAAATTAGCTGGTTCAAATTTAGTAGTATCTCTTTAATTTTTTTAAATTAAACGCCTCTAAATCTAACCGTGAATATAAGATGCATTTCGATAATTATTTTGATAGAAAAATAGAAGCTGAACATGGAAAAGAAGCGGTTCTAGTGGTTTCTTGGATAAAGAAATGTTTGCTTTTTAGTTAGATCTGGGACGGAGAAAAGTTGACACAACCTAATCTACACATCAATTACAAAACCTTTAGCAGTTTTGAGATGCCTTAAATCTATGTACATAGTTGGCGCCAAACACGTGTCAGAAACCCATTACAAGTTTACAGCTTAAGCCAAAGGCACTAAATAATTAATTGCATTAAAAAGGGGGGTTAAAAAATTAATACACGACGTGCATGAATTTGATTGGTTGCATATGCTTAAATCATGAGGTGTTACTAAATATGGGAAGCAAAAGAGTAAAAAAATCAAAAAAAGTGTGGTTTGTCTCCCATAATTTAATGAAAGGGGTTAAGCAACATAATCTATGTCATTGTCTTAAAGATAGCATGGAACTTTTGCATAAATCTCTCATTACCACTTTTTTAACTTCCATTATTAGAAACAGATATATTTAACTCATGACTACCTTCTATAGAGTTGAAATTTAACGTCACTTGATTGTTAAGTTTCAAGACCCAATTCAAAGATATGTGTCATATTGCAAAGGATATCTTAGTTTAGGATAACTATTAAACATCATATTTATTGAATCTTATTAAATAATTTTTTTATCTATTTTTATTAAATAGAGTATTTTTATGAAATTTTATTTTGTCTAAATTATTTTATTTTTTAAAAATCAATCTAAATTTCCACTTTGGCTTAACTATTTATTTAAGATTAAAATTCAAAATTAGATGAATTTATTAATATGGACAAAATATTTATTTTATTCAATTTAATAAAAGTTAATTATTTTCATAAATTCTCATTTTCATTTTAAATATTTTTTTTTATTTTGGTTCATTGAATAATAATTCTATATAATTGTAATTTCATGACTTTGTAAAATAAATATTCCTTTTAAAAAATAAAAAGAATTGCTATCCGTACATATACTTCATTTCATAAACTATATAATATATAGTCAGCGAGAGAGTGCGAGAGGGAGATCAGTTGAAAACAAAAATAATAAACAATCTTCTTCTTTTCCAATAATGATTTTTAAAATAATTGTCATTTAATATCCCTAATTATTGTATAGTTGTTCTATAAATAAAATAAAATCCGCCTCTAGAAGCTGTGGGGTGGCCTATTTCATGATTAAAGTGATTACTTATGTGATAGAATAAAAAGAAAGGCTCAGTAAATTAATATATTCTCCTCCCCTCTTTTCCCGTTGGTTATGAAGCTAACCCATCCTTTACTTTTCTAAGTGGCTGCCTAAATATATTGGTAGATAAGTTCTAAAGAATACACATATAGATACATTCGATTCAAACCAAAATGTCTGGTTTGACGAATTTTCATGTTCGTCTAAAATCGAACCAAAATTTGTAAAAGTGTCATTCTTCAAACCGAATTATTTGGTTCGACGAGTTTTCATGTTAATTTCAGAAATTTTTGGTTCGGCTTGCATTCAAACATAGTTGAACTATTTTAAGATCAACATCAAACGGAATCAAAAACTTAAATTTAAATTTGGTTCTGGTAGATTTATTTTTCGGATTTGGCCAGTTTTTGCACACCATATCACACAAATCTAATGTACTCACTCTCATTCCTGCTAAAATGCACAAGCTGCACTAAGAAATTACCAATCAGATGTACATTTTTATTCTTCACAGTACAGTATGTTGTCGAAGGGGACAATATAGTCAATAAATGCATTTTTTTTGTCTATTGTAGTAAAACTCACGACATGAAAATAAAGAATGTACTATTGATATTCATGTAAATCTTTATTTTTATCATTCCATTTTTATGTGTAAAAAAACAGCAAAACACTTAGATTAACTAAGCTAAAATAAATTTATTCTAACTCAATTAAAGAATTAAAATTCGAGTCCTGAATAAAGTGGTGATTGGATGACATCTGATCTGATTAATTAAACCAAGAATGAATGAGAACAAAATTACCTTATAGCCTAAAACTTTATTCATCTCATGGGGATAGAAAATGTCATATTTTTAAACATTAATAGTGTCCAAAAAAATAATTTCATTTTTTTATTAGCAGAGAGAGGAGCGCTTATAGACCGAATAAACTCACGACTTTAATAAAATACTATACAATTTTTTTACAGTTTGAACTATAATTCGTTGGTCCAAACTAATAATTCTAAATAAATAAATTTGCAAATTGGTAAAAATAAAATATTTGACCTTAAACTGTCTAAAAATAAGTCAAAATACATATATTAGGATATTGATTTGAAAAATTCAAAATAAAATGATTTACTTTTTTCTAGCTACCATTAGCTTAAAAACCTTTAGTTTTTTATATTAATTAAAATTCAATAGTACCAAAAAGTAAAAAAAATCAGACTTTTAGAAGATTTTTTCAAATTTTATAAAAACTATATTGATCATTTTGATGAAAACTTATCTAATTTTTTAAAATTATTTTAATCGTGCATGATTAATTGTGTAATTTCTCTAAGTATGAGAAGAAGAAAAATTGTAATCGAGATGGAAAATGATTTTCATAAATTATAATTTTATAATTTATATTAATTTGATATTCCATATAGACACTATTAAATAGATTTAAAAAGATTCGATAGACTTTAAATTTTTGTAAAATGTTTGAATAAATTTTGGGTTAATTCCTAAAAAAATCACGAACTTTACACAAAGTTTCATTTTAATCATGACTTTTAAAAGTTGTCATTTAAAGGCACAAACTTTCATATTGTTTCAAATTCATCATTTCAGTGTATTTTTATTGACTAAATTTATCACTAAACTATTAATAAAAGACCAAAATTATTAATCAACATCAAATCTTATTATCTTTCGGTTAGAGTATCTAGGATTAGAAATTTTTAGTCAGATAAAATACACCGAATTTTATTTTAATGATAGATTTGAAATAAGATGAAAGTTCGTGCCTTTAAATAACAACGGTTAAAGGTCATGATTAAAATGAAACTTCGTATAAAGTTCGTGATTTTTTTAAAAATTAACCCATAAATTTTTGGTAAGTGTAAATTTTTGGGTTTCTAGCACCACTACCATATAACTGAAACCTGTTTTTCACATGCATGACTGGTGACCGATGATAGATCACATTCAATGGCTATGATCGCTTTTTGGTTGCAACGAAAATGAGGTTCTGTAAGCGTACGTGTACTCCTATTGGCCCACACAGAAATATGTTGATCCAATCAAAATTATTAAACTAAAGAAGTTTCAAAGAGTATTATGAAGATAAACATGTTTTCAAAGGTTGAGTTATATAGCCTGAACCTGAAGCAAGGGCCAAGGAGGAAGGTTTTGTACTTTTCAAGTTTTTGGACATATGCTCAATGGGACAAGTAGACTTGAAGTAGAAAAAATAAATGTCCATAATGAAAGCAACGATTTTTTTATTTTATTTATTAATTTTTTAATATGGTTCATGTATAAGTAACATTGTGTATAATTAATTACATCATGCAATTTTCAATCTAGAAACAATATTAGTAATAATGTATCCACTCATTAAAATTGACAAGTAAAATAAAAAACGACTCAGAGGCGTTTGCTTTAATTTTTGCGTGAAATTTTATCTTTTATTTTTTTAAAACTCTATTTAAGTGTTTAATGAATTTTTAAAAAAATTACTGATAACTTGTTGAACATTCAACATCAATTATTAAAATTTTTGAAGTTTTTTTTACCAATATTTGATAACTGTGTTAATTTTATTTACTTTTTAGACAAAATTATCACTACTAAATATTTTATAATATATAAAATTATTTAAACTGTTGTTAATAATTTATAGCTTATAAAATTATCTTATTTATATTATAGTATCCATATTTAAATAATTTTTAAAACTAATTATAATTTATTTAAAAATAAAAGATGATAACTATACCATCTAAAGTCATTTAACATATCAATAGCAATAGCTAATAATTTTTTTTATCAAACATGTATTGTGTATCAACTAACAGTTATCAACTATCATCTAAAAACTAACAATTAACAACTATTATCTACAGCCGAATCAAAACTATCATTTTATGTTTTTGGTCTATTTAATTACCATTCCTCGTGTCTCATAAATAAATGTTTATTTACACATACCTTTTCAAAATTTAAATTTATGTTTTTTGTTTGTATCTATATTAATTAATAATAATTTTCAATATATCTAAATTGTGAATATTGTGTCAAAATATTAAGATAAAAAGGATTAAAAATAAATTCAATTAAAAAATATTAAAAGTATAAAGTGAATTTAGATATTATAAAAAAATATTTTTAATAGCATGAAAAAAATTAAATGTCTATCAAATTCTAATATAATAAATATAAGAAGTTAAGTTTTTTTAGGAGGAGACAAGTTTATATAATCTACACTTTGTATAAAAAAGTGTAAATGAAAAATATAGGAATCATATTAATTTATTTATTTTAAAAATGTAATTAAATAAATTTAATCTCTCATATTTTAGAACTTAGAAGAGTTATGTTTTTAGTACGAAAAATGTATACACATGCGCTATAGTTAGGAGTGGTCTTTTTTTTTTGGGTAAGTCTATCCGGTTTCCAGGGCTTCGCTCTGACTAATTCGGATCCGACCCGCGTCGCGCACCTGGCATGCTGGGTGAGTCTTTCAGTAGGATTTTCTGCATTCACAAGAGTCGAACCTGAGATCTTACTTAAGCGATACCAAGGCACTTACCACTTGGACCAACCCTCATTAGTTTTAGGAGTGGTCATTGTTCAATTATCAATAATTCTAATACAGAACCATCGGTTAATGGCTCCAAATATTAGAGCCAGACTTATGATTTGGTCTTAATTTTGGCTAGAAGTAAATATAGAATTTGATAAATATCAACTCACATACAATATTTTTTTCAAAAAAAATTAGATATATTATATATATAATAAAATGTAGGTCAAATCCTTAAAAAGATAATCAAACTATCAAAAAAAAAAGATAATCAAACTTTTACGATTTTTATTAGTTATGACCAATTTTTTTAAAATTTGCAAATATAACTCATTTTTTTGACAAATTATGTTCATTTTATTGCCATTTTGAATCGATTTGGTTTTTTATTGTCATTAAACCTTTTATTATGACACAACACGCAAATATTTGAAATTTTACTGTGATTCTCTCAAGTTCATTTTCAACTTGAGGGGGTAATGTTCACAATTTACACCGTTTATTACAAAATGAACAATGTAGATTAATTCGATTAAAAGTATACTTTTTTAATTTACACAGTTCATTTTATAATAAACGGTGTAAATCGTAAACATGACCTTCTCAAGTTTATTTGAACTTGAGAGAATCCCAATCCTTAAATCTTACATGCAAGATTGTGATGTTGACAAATAAATCGTTTTGATTCAAATTTGGCTATAAAAGAAATATAATTTGTTAAAACTGGTTATATTTGCAAATTTTGAAAGATTTAGTCATAACTTATAAAAATTGCAAAAGTTTGGTATTTTTTTAGAATTAGGCCTAAAATGTATAAAAACAATATTATTCAACTAAAGTGTAATCGATATTATCAGAGTAACACTGGCCTATATGTGGAGCTAGATTGAGTTAAGAAATTCTCCTTTCACACAAGTGATTTGTTTCTGTTTTTGGCTGTGGACTCTCTGTTCAGCTGTAAATTAGAACTACAAAGGACTGTAAAGAACACACAACAAATCGTCGTCGTTTCTTCCTGTCCCAAACTCATCACACGTTTCAAACCTTATATACATATCCGTGGCAACATCTACCGTCCACGTGTCTCCTTTATCACCTCCGAAACTACATTTAGTTCTCGAAACCAATTGGCCCAGGTGTCCATCTTCTCGAACTATCACACAAAAATAAAACCCTAATGACTGACAATGCACGAGCTTCAGAATGAATACGTGCCCCTCTTTGGCCTACAGAATATGACACTCCTACAAATATTATTGGTTACTCAGTAGGGCCCAATCACAAATCTTCGCAATTCAAATGGGTCCCCACCATGGAACTCCTAGGCGCCACGTTATTCATCTCAGCCAATCCCCTTTCTGCGCTGTTGAACCTACTGCTACACACGTGTCAGCTTTCCACACGCGTCATGTGTATACTTCGTATAAATACTGCTCATTTCTCCGCTTGGCATCTTGGCATTTATAGTGCGTTAAAGAGAGTCAAATTTTTACAGAGAGATTGTAAAACAAATGGACGGCAGAGGAGGTTGCTGCATCGCTAGATACGGCGGAGGCGGCGGTTATGATATGTCAACGGTGGATCAAATCATGTTGAGATACCGGCCGATCGCACCGAAACCGGCAACGAGCAGCTCACCTTCACCGGAGTTAAACGAGGTTAGCTCATCAAGGTCAAGCAGAGGCAGGAAGAGATCGAGCAATACAAACGGTAAGAGGTGTAATAATATGAATAATAATAGGAAAAGAAAGATTATCACCGACGATAAAGCAGACTCGACGGTGGTGACGCTGGCTCTGCTGCCGGAGACACCTGACTTACTCTCACCAAAACAGTCAAAGAATATGCCTACGTGGCTTAGTTTTGGCGGCAGTAATAACAATAATGACGGAAATACCAACCGTCCTGATCTGATGTGGATGCCAGCAGATCATCATCATCACACGGTGGTGAATAATCAGATGACAAGAGCGGTGATCGGCTCATGCGTGACAGTTGAATGCATAACAGACACGTGGGTGGACGCAGACGGATTAGGGTACACAGACGAAGAAAAGAAGATAAATCTAGAGAGGGACACCTGTCCAGGGTTTGTATCCGACGGTTTCGGTAGAGTGACGTGGACGAACGAGGCGTACAAGAAAATGGCGGGCCAGGGAGAAGAATTAGAAGGACGATTACCATCAAGAGAAGTAGTAGTATGGTTGGTGATGAAAGATAGAGTTACGGTGACGGCAACGGTAGGAAATAACAGGGCGTTTACGTGTAGGGTGAGAGTGCAAAACGAGAGAAGATCAATAACAGTACCGTGTGACGTGTGGAGATTAGAGAGTGGGGGCTGTGCATGGAGATTAGACGTCAAAGCTGCACTCTCTTTGGGCTGGTAAACTATAAAACTGTCGTTAAACCTAAACAGTAAACAACCATTTATACATATCATATGCAGTATCTGTTCAGTTTAGTTGATTATCTATGCATTTTAGTGTAACATTAAAAGAATTGTAAATATTTTTGTCCGACCCTTCAAGAAGAAGACTGTATGCATATTTTCTTTTGCTAGAAGATGAAAGTGGTGTTTATATTTCTAACATGTTTAGTTAAAGCTTTATGAATATATAAAAAAGAGATCTGGGTCGTATTGTTTTTGTGCTTTTTTCCCCCTTTTGCACAGTATGTAGCTAGCTTAGCTGCATGCTTTATGCGTATGGTTGTAAAGTTGCCGGCTAATAATGAGCAATCTCTCTTCAAATGTATTAGTTCTGCCCATTTTATAGAGGTATAATCTGATCACGTATGATTATTAAGTCTGTATAATCTAGAAAAATAATATATCAAAACAACTGGATTCATCATGAATTAGAACATGTGATCGTATAAAATTAATAATGTGATTTTGAAAAAATTAAAAAGTTCAGTAATGTAATCATAAAACATCACAAAAAAGACACACTAGAATATATGAAGATGTGATTTATAATTTTTTAAATGATAACTAATGATATATATACATGTTTGTATTCATATTATTCTTTTGTGTCTATTAATTTCTTTGGATTTTTTCCGTATTAAATTTTAATCAAACCCAAAATAAAATATTTATGAAACCATCAATTATGTTCGATAAATTAATATTTTCCATATTCTATTAGATTTTTTAATTTGTCTCAGTTCGACCTTTGCACTTCATTTTTACCATCCTAAAAAGAGGTGCATGGGATTAAGTTTGGTGCAAGACCCAAAAGCCATTTAATCAAACCTCTGGTTATCTATTTTGACAATAGAATTAATTAATTTAATATTTATTTAAATAAGAATTGAAATCTCGTTAGAATACGACTTACAGGCGGTGATGAAGCCAGACCTCGACTTCAGAGTGGGGACATTTAATTATAAAGAATATAAATATAATATTAAAAAAAATACACTAAAAATAATTATTAAAAAAATGATCAAATATTTATATATATTTTTATTTTAGTTATTTTTATTTTATATTTTTATTGGATTAAACAGATAAACAAAAATAACCGACTAATTTAGCTAGTTTAGTTTTTCATATTAGTTAATTTAATTTAATCAGTTTTCAGTTAAAATTAATAATTTGATCGATTGAAGAGATAATATAATATTTCAGGTTGATTTGGTTTTGTTACATCTAATGATTCTTATATTTGTCCACTACACAATGAAATAGATAACACGGTCACAAATATGAGAAAAAGGGATAACCGGACACGGCGAAACAATGTTATTTTATAGTTTTCTATGTAAAAAGTGAAATTTCGTGTCTTAAATGTCAATTTTTAAAATGTTTCTGAAACGGGACACCTTAATTGAATGAAGTGTGCGTTCTACCTAGACTATAAATAAATCCATCAACTAAATTAATATAGCTTGCCTCTATAGCTAAGCAAATGGACAGTTAAATCAAATTATATAGGTTAAATTTGATTAAAAATTTTGATAATTTATTTGGTTTGGTCCATAAAATATTATGGTTAAGAGCTGTAATTTTTTGACTAACTGAACTACCTAAATATTTTATTTAAATGGAATTACCTAAATATTTTATTTATTTTATATAATTAATTAATTTTTTTGATATCTTTAAAAGTAATTTTTTTTTGAGGTACCCTACCCTGTCTCTGTCGCTGCTTACAGGATTTTGCTGCATGTAAATATCAGATTTTTAATTGTAAAAAGGATGTTAAATTTATCAAACAAATTAATCTCTCAATCCTTTTGATTGATTGTGTTTGTATTAATCTTGTTTGACTTGATACTTGATAGAAACTCACAGCGTTTACTTGATTTCTTGCGACATTGTCTTTTTAGTTGTTACGAATGCGAAGAATCCTTCCTAGTTATGTTTCCATGAACACAAAAACAATGGTCTGAGAGACTCTCAAGTCGGTAAATTAATTCTGTAATGGGCTGAGTTTTATACTCATCAAGGCTTGTGTGTCTTATTGATTTGTTTTAGGCCCATTAATTACATCATCAACTGTAGCTATCCGGTAATTTTCTAAGTGTTTTATACTCACTTAACTAAAAATATATTAGTATGTTTATGTATTTTATTATTTAAACATAATACAGTGGTTTTAGAAACATATATGTTTCTTACGAAAACATACAAACAATTATTTAGAAATTAATTTATTTTTCTTAACATTTTTACATGATAATAAATGAACAAATAAATTTCTCTCTAAAAAAAATGAACAAATAAATTTATATAAAAATTACTTTTAGGCTAATTTGTTAATCTTGATCGTTAGTTGCAGCATCCAACTTAACAGTTTTTCGGTATTTTTTTGCAATGTGTTTTTTATGGTTAATGATTAAAAATATATTAAAATAAGATATTTAAAGCGTTCAAAATAATTAAATGATTACATATTTTCATTTGAAGAATATTAATACTATGAAGCGTTTTGAAAATAACTTTATGGATTGGTTAACTGGTCATGTCGATCCCTAACTTACAGTACTTATTACGAGTATTATTTCTATTATTATTGTAATAATAATTATTTATATATTTTAACTTTTATTGCTTTATATTATTTGATGAATTATTTAGGCCTGTAAAATAAAACAAAATAATTCAGATAATTTAAATTTGAATTATATATTTTAAAATTTGTTTAATATAATTTTAGTTCTAAAATTGAAATTGCTCAATTCGAATTAAGTATTAATTGAATATAAAATGTCCTTAAAGAGGCATTACCCTAATGACATTGTAATTCAATATATTCTCTTTGCTCATAATTTAAAAATAAATTTGATCTAAATTAATCATAATAAAAAATTGATTTAATTTAATATGTTTAAAATGATTTAGATTAACAACTCAAAAGATTGCTGAGGTGGAAAAGAATGCGAGTCTAGAAGCACGTGGGAATGCACTCAGCAAACCTTATTTATCGCGTCACGTGGCAGTAAAAAGTCAAAAACATCCACGTGGTAGGAATCTTCTTCTTCTTCAACCACTGCAAATTCATGGAAACCTCACTACACGCGCCTAATCCGAACGAGATTTACCTGTAAAATTCTCCACATGCTATTTTATAAAACGCGAGTGAAACAACTCTAATCCAATCTTACGCGTCTGCTAAACGCGCTACTCTGATATTTAATTTCACTAGTTTCGCATTACGTGCTATGCACGTGGCTCGTAACGTAACTCCTCAATGAACATATTAATAAATTTATTATAATTATATCAATTTTTTATTTATAATTAATATTAAATTAGTTAAGAATTTTTATAAAAGTAAATAAATATAATATATTCGGTTATTAAATTTTCTTCTTTTTGTTTTATAATAACCATAATTAAATAATTAATTTAATTTTATTAATAATATCTTTAAAAATAATAAGATAGAAATTTAAATAATAATATATTGACCAAATACAGTATTTTAATTTTGTAGTTCAATCAAACTAAAAGATAGGTATTCCTATTAATTTGGAGACAATTTAGCTTTTTTTACATACTAAAATTTGAATTGGAGATAATTTAGCTACCTATTCTAATTAGGACTTTAATTACAATAGTGATTAATTAAATACCTAATTAGTTAATGACTATAAAACCTTTATTTAGTAGTAAACTGAAAAGGATTATTCAGTAAATTTGCCTGTCCCCCCCCCATCCGTGCTTTTATATATAGTATAGATATAGATTAGGGATTCTAAGACTTCGTAATGCAACAACCATCAGCCGTTAGATCCCAAATTTGACGGTGGATGGTAAAATAATTAATTCACATCCGTCAGATCTAATCAAGTAGGTAACAAACGGCTACGATCAGTTGAAAGAGGAGGCAAAGAGGCTGATTGGGCCTTTAAGTAGAGAAGCAAAGTTAGCCCAAAAAATTCACAAGCTTTCGAAGATTTTCTTTTGTTTGTGCTGTGTGCGCATTTTCTCTCTCAATTTATCGGCGAAGAAGAATAAATTTTCGAAGAGGGGCTAAATCTCTCTAAGGGAGGGCGCTGTTGAGCGCGCGCGAGATCCAGGTTTTGAATTGGATTTCAATTGTGAAGGATTGTAATTTCACATTGTGTTGGAGCTTTGTTTGCTTGGATTTGATCTAGGGTTTGTTTTTTTCGGCTCGAAGGAGCTTTAGTTTGTTTACTACTGACTATTTACAATTTTTTTGTTCTTTTGAATCGTATTCAAGATTCTTGCTCTGATTGTACGTTTTTGGGCAATTAGAGGAAAAAATCGGGATAGTTTTCTTTGGGTTTTTGAGCTTGGATTAGGGTTAGGGTTTGGGAGGCTTTATAGAAGCACGGCATTCACATTTACATTATATTGAAGAAGACTAATAAGTATGATGAGACTATTTTAAATTTTGGCGTAAATGATAAATTCCCCAATGGTATTGCAAGAAATATGGTAATCTATTAAATAAGTCCTATATCGAAATCGAGCTGAACTTAGCACTGAAAATTCGCTTTTTAAAAGTGAAATTGAGGAGGCAAATTAAGTGTTGAAGTTGACATGTGCAGTGATTGGGGGTTAAAGTTATGGCACCCACTCTTCCTATAGAGTTTATTGGACAGAAGCAATCAAAGAATTGTTGGATTGCTCCCCAACCGATGGGGAAATCACGGAAGTACTCTAAAGGGATTTCTTCTGGTTTTGTTCCGGATTATCGACATGCTGTCGAGACAGTTGGTGAGTCGGAGGGTTTTGGTAGTTCTGGACGAGTTGATACTGAGATGACGGCATCAGAGGATTCTTACGCTCCCAAGAGAAAATGTATGAGTTCCAATTTTGATGGTCATGATAGTTTTAGTGTGCCTATGCAAGTCCTGTCACTGTCAAAGATGTCAAGGTCAGAGAGGAAGAATTTAGAATGGAGGTTGAAAAATGAACTAGAGCAGGTCAGGATTCTTCAGAGAAAAGTGGTTTCTTTTGGATCAAATGCTGTTGTACTATCGCCTTCTAGTGATATTCGTAGTTGTAGTGACGGCCTAAAAAGGCCTCCTCTGGAGGGCTTACATAGGTCATTTGAAGTATCACATCCGCAAAGCAAGAAACGGGTTCCTCCTCCTGGTCGTAATGGAGCCCGAAATAAGAAGAGTACTCACGGGCGTTCTGAATTAGCAAAGCTGGCTGAACCAGCTGTGAATACGGATGCTATGTTGATGAAACAATGCGGGACATTACTAAACCGTTTAATGTCACATACTTTTGGTTGGGTTTTCAACACGCCAGTCGATGTGGTAAAGTTGAAATTACCTGATTATTTCACCGTCATTAAATATCCAATGGATTTGGGAACAGTAAAGGACAAGCTTGCTTCAGGTGCATATTCAAGCCCACTAGGGTTTGCTGCAGATGTCCGACTAACTTTTGCCAATTCATTGAAGTATAACCCACCAGGAAATGACGTACATGTCATGGCTGATACACTTAGTAAATTTTTTGAAGTGAGATGGAAAGCTATAGAGAAGAAGCTTTCTGTTATCAATGACGTACGGCCAGTGGCTCCAAGAGCTAGCGTTCCGGAGGAACTGGAGACATATGTTGATTCAGTTCCTGCCAAAAAGAAGAAAATTGAACAAACGGACAGTAAGGTTAAATTGGAACCTGCTAAGCAGGTAATGACTACTAAGGAGAAGCAAATTTTGAGCACAGAACTAGAGGCGTTGCTTGGGGAGTTGCCTGAAAGAATTATTGACTTCTTAAAAGAGCACAGTGAAAATCCTGACGAGAATGCTGAGGATGAAATAGAGATTGATATCGACACCCTCAGTGATGATACATTGCTTAAATTGCGGAAGCTTTTAGATGATTATTTACTCGAGAAACAGAAAAGTCAGTCCAAAGCAGAACCATGTGAAATGGAGGTACATATTCTTTTCTTTGCATTTCCATGTTTTAATTTTTTTTTATCCTTTCCCTTAGAGTTATTAGGTAGTATGTTTTGTTTGGCTCATCCTTCACATATACTCTTTGTTTTATTGATTCAGCTTCCTAATGAGTACGGATTTAGCAATTCATCATTGCAGCCATGCAGAGGTAATTCTTCTGCAGTATATTTTCTTACAGCTATATATATTGGTATACTCTCATTATGATTATCTTGCTATTTGACACGTATTTATGACATTCTTAGGCAATGAACCTATTGATGAAGATATTGATATTGTTGGAGGAAATGATCCCCCCGTTTCAAGTTACCCTTCTGTGAAGATTGAGAAAGATGCAGCCAACAAAAATAGTAAATGCAGTAGTTCTAGTAGTTCTAGTAGTGAATCAGGCTCTTCTTCTGATGGTTAGTGTTCCTTTTACTACTTCAATTTTATTCAAACTGGCTTGTTATAAATATTATGAAATCTTAAGGCGTCATTTGCGAGAAGTAGAAATTTTACATATCATTAAAATGTTGGTGACTTCATTGCGATAGTATTCTTGCCAACTTTAATGCTCTGTTTGATTCCTTCTGCAATTTGTATGCCTGTGATCTGAAGTTCGTAATGGATTTTATGCTCTCATTTGTATGGTTTTATTTGAGTTTATGAAACTATTTTCAGTGTGGTGTCATTTAACTTGACTTTTATCTCTTTATAAGGCAAGCCACTTAGAGCTTTGACGTCTATGTGTCTTATTGTGTTAACAATATAGCACTCATGTAATCATTTAGCATTTGGTTTCACATGTTTCGTTGTCTCATCATCGTGTGGGATATGATGATAGAAACCCTCTATGGGCTGGTGAGCATGAGGAAATCAGAGTAGTTCTTATTAATGGGTCTTCTTGGTATTAGGTGTACTTTGTTGACTAGTTATTATAAAACACCAGATGTTCGTTATTATAGATTTTTGTATATGTGAGCGGTGTGATTAAGCCACAGCAGGCTGCAATCTAAATTATCTTTGGCTATCTTTGTGAACATTTTTCTCAGATTCAGATTCTGGTAGTTCTGGCAGTGAATCAGATGCACCTAGAGCGCCAGTTCCCTGTGATTTAAACAAGGTATATCTCGATAACGCATAGCCTTGTGTCTGGGTGCTCTATGGATCAATTTGTCTTCTCTTTTGTTTTACATGTGGGTTGCTTGTTTCTTATTTTTTTCTCTCCTTGTGGCTTCCACTTGTTGTAGGAAACTCTGGGTTCTGCAGAAACTCTAGACCAAAAGAAAAGTGATCTTGTTGATCCAGACATTGGAAATCGTGAGTGTGTCGTCCTTTCACGCTCTAATCCATTTTTTAGAGTTTCTTTCGCATGTTTTCTTAGGCCAGTGTTATTCTGAAGTTATACTTGCAATCTTATGTTCAGAATGTGCAAATGAATTGGTCAAAATTGAGTCTGATTCCCAGGGTGAGCCACTTACTGTAGAGACAGACCTCCAAGATGGTAAGCATAGTGCATAGTCATTCAGAAGACCGTCTACAGTTACTTTTAAGGCTTCTTCTCATGCATTATGCTATGGTAATATAGGGGAGAATGCTCCACCTGATAATAGACAAGTATCCCCCGATAAGCTTTATCGTGCAGCCATATTGAGGAATCGCTTTGCTGACACAATACTCAAAGCTCGAGAAAAGGCACTCGAAAAGGTTGGTTTCTGTACTGGTATTAGCACCAATAAATTACCCTAGTATCAAATGCTTTCATCCTTTTGTGCATGCTGCTTGGCGGACATTTCACTATTAATGTGACATATTGACTTCAGGGAGAAAAGCGGGATCCCGAAAAGCTGCGGTTGGAGAGGGAGGAACTTGAGCGGCAGCAAAAAGAAGGTATGGATTGTGCATTGACCATATGGAAGTTTGAGTTAATATGATGTGTTAAGATGTTAGAGTTGTGAAAGTTGATGAACCATTTCTTTGTTTTGCATCAGAGAAAGCTCGTTTGCAAGCTGAGGCCAAGGCTGCTGAAGAAGCTCAAAAGAAGGCTGCAGCAGAGGCAGCAGCTGAAGCAAAAAGGCAGAGGGAACTGGAAAGAGAAGCTGCACGTCTTGCATTGCAACAGGTAAAAGACAAAATTTTATTGCTCTTAAGAGGCCAGTTCTGTACCCCGTGGGAACATGAGTAATATTTTGGCGGTTGTTTGCAGATGGAAAAGACTGTTGATATTAATGAGAATAGTCAGTTTATGGAAGATCTAGAAATGCTAAGAACAACAGCCCACGATGAAGAGTTGCCGAGTTTCATAGAGGAGACGAGTGCGGATTTCATGCTTCAGGGAAGTAAAGCACTGGAACAACTAGGATTATACATGAAAAAGGACGATGAAGAGGAGGAAGAAGTTGAAGCACCTGAAAGCGTTTCAGAATTGGTGAAAGACGTGGAGGAAGGGGTTTCAGAATTGGTGAAAGATGTGGAGGAAGGGGAAGTGGACTGACGAGGTTTGATTTAATTGTTTTTTTGTCAGAGTTTCAGGAAAAATAGTAAATGGCTGTCCTGAAAGCGTTTCGGAATTGTGTTCTGCCTAATGTTTCATGTTCTACGGGAATACTATGGTCATCCAAGTGTCGTATTTGACATTTAGTAGCAAACCATATGAAAGGGACAGGACTCGGAATCTCAAGAGAAGACGATTGGCAGCTGAGTAGTGGATTGGCTCATTGGGTTGTGATTATGTTGAGTGGTTTTGAAAGTGGGATATGATAGGCAGGTGGGGTTGGAATTGGTTTATTATTTTGTTGTTTGTAAAAGGGGAGAGGGTTAGATGCACTTTTGATCTGCATCCTGCAAGAGGCAGAGATGCGAGGCTGTGCGGGTGGGTTTTGGAGAAGCCACCCGGTAGGTAATCTCAGATTTAGGAAGGAATTGTAATATAGTTAAGAGCTATAATAGAGACTTTAACATTGCATTTATTTCTTCCCCTTGTTTTTTGCTTTTAGTATCTGTAGTTCAGTTTATAGTGCTGTGAGATCAATATACCCAATTCTGTATGCTGTTTTCCGAATCATTCTGAAATCGCCTTCGAGATCATATATATACCAGATGATATAGTTTGCCATTTTTTTAACATGCCTATGGCTAAAAACATACCTTTTAAAAGTGTTGAAACGATAATAAATAATAAATATAAGGGAAAAGGATTATTGCTTCTAAGGTTTGACTTTAGGATCAATTAAACTTTTAATGTTTGTAAAGGTTCAAATATGCCTTTAAAGTTTTGAAAAATGAACAATCAGGCCCCTAAAGCGCTTGATTGTTCAATTTTTAAGACATTGAGGATATATTTGAACCTTTTTGAACGTTGAGAGTTTGCTTGATTCTGCAGCAAATATTTAAGGGCACAAATGACCCTTTTTTTCTAAAGATAATAAAAGTTTTCACTGAAATAGAGGTTTGAAAAAAATTCAGACGCCGGTGATATATATTTCTTTTAATAAAAAAAATCAATTAAATTTCTATTTAGCAACTATGAACTACAGTGAATCACATAGCGTGGACATTGTAGGTAAATGGTAAGTAAAGAGATGAGTAATGATAAAATTATTGGCTTAACTGGCTAATTCTGACTATGTTGCATCTCATATGACTTCCAAGCTAAGGAGAAAACATTGGCAAAAAAATCATGCCGGAAACAAAAGATCATAAATTTTTGTTGCCGAGTATTTTATGTATTTAAATTGAAACGTTTCAGACTCTTAAGAGCTTTTAAAAATTTAATAAAAGAATTTAAAATTTAGAAAACATAACTTGATCATCACACCCAATTTGTGACCCAAAATTGAGTTCTGAAATTTACTCCAAACTCTCCATTTGTACAAGGTCAGTTTTATCTCAGCTTTTCAGTTATCGGCTTTGCTACACTCTCTGTACTTGCTAATAATATTTATCAAGTGTTTGATTAATTGCCGCTGAGAAAATTCTTTGTATAGGAAGCTCACCCACTCTTGTACAATGGAGATGAAGGAAGTGGGAGACGCTCTGCGTTTCATGTGGTCAACAGAGTTTTTGAGAATGTCGGTGTATTGGACAGTATCTCTCATAATCTCATATTTACGGTTGTTTTACCAAAGGATGATATTTGGGCATAGTTGTAATTCCTATCCCCGTTGCTCTCCTCCAAGAAATGGGCATGCTGCACCCGTTTGCATTGTTACTGGTGTAAGCTATACTTGATTTCATCCCTTTGAATGTGCACAGTTTTGTAAAAATGATCAAATTTGCTGTACTTGTTGCTTCCAGGCTACATCTGGTCTTGGTGCTGCTGCAGCTTATGCTCTTTCCAGGGAAGGTTTTTTCGTTGTTCTCGGTACTATATTCATCTCTTTTTAATTTATTTAGTGTTGTTGCATTTTAGGCAACAATGTGCTCGAGTACTAATTGTCGATGTGTGTTAAATTGATAAATTGACCAATATGGAATCATAAATCCTGCGGAATACCGTTCTTTTCCTTATGCTTAATCTTCATATGTATAGAGGTAAATAACAATTCTTTATTGATTTTATCAGTCGTGTAATTGTTGTAATTGTTGCGATTTACTGTTGTTTTGGAGTATCGTATATGGTAGTTTATTAATCATGGGAGAAAAAAAAAGGAAATCACTTTGTTTTATATTTTTGCTTCACCTTTGAAGTGGGAAAGGAAAAGTTTTATGATTTTTACAAATAGTAGCTGAACTTGTATTCTGTCTATAGCTGGACGATCATCCAGATTGTTATGTGAGGTAAATCTCTTATCATTTGATTGCTTTCTTAGTTTCTTTCTTATATGGCAGTTTCGAATTGACTTTTATTTGTATTTCCTTATATAATTATTGGTAGACTGCGGAGAGGATAAAAAAACAGAATAGGGATGCCCAAGTGAAAGCCTTGGAGGTTGACCTATCATCTTTCCAGTCAATCTTGAAGTTCAAAGACTCACTAGAGAAGTGGCTCTTGGATTCAGATATGCATTCTTCCATCCAGCTATTGGTAAACAATGCTGGGATACTGGCAACATCACATCGTCTCACAAGCGAAGGCTATGATTGGTAAGTATATCTGTTATATTTCAAACCCTTTTGTTTTAAATGTCATCTCTATCTGCAAATAGTTGTAAGGAGGGCGTTTCTTTGTGCTGCTAAGAAGTTGGTTCACTCACCTGTGCATCAGAACACTACCCTGTTTTTATTGTGTTTTCAATCCCTACTACTAGGTCCACTTACTTGTAGCATTTTATCTTTCAGTTTGAAAATTATGATGTTACCTTGTATTTTATAAACATATTCCGCTATTTTAAATGGTAGAAGTGTGATGATTGTATTTTGGTGCTTGAATCCTATTGATTAAATAATTATATATTGCTGACGTTAATCCTGTTTCCTAGGATGATGAGCACAAATTATATGGGTCCATTCTCTCTTACCCAACTCCTGTTACCACTTCTCCAAAACAGTCCTGTTGGTTCACGAATAGTGAATGTTTCATCTTTTACCCATCGTAGCGGTACGAACTTTTCCATTTTCTTCGTGTTGCGCATTTTTTTTGGTATAAGGTGCATTTGCATTTTGGTCATCTCATCCACTTGATGAGCAAAAATGAGTGGCTACCTTGCTTTACATAGGTCTCATTTGTTTGTTTTGCTATCCAATCTTCCCTCGGTTAAAAAACTTTATTTCCTCAGTTCCTTTTTCTTTAGTGTTTGATATGCAGGTTAACATAGACTCTGTTTCTGGAAAGGGCTTTTGGACATCTGGACAGTATCCTTTTGCTAGTATCTATGAGTATTCCAAATGTAAGCCTACTTGTGAATATTTAACTACACCGTTATCTTTAATATCATTTCTCATAATCATGCATTTGATGTTGAATATTGTTAGTATGCGTACTGCTGCTCTCTTACCAGCTCCATCGGCAACTTTACTTGATGGATGAATCTTGTCGCATTTCGGTCAAGTATGTGCTTATTTCTTGGTTAACTATAATGAATCTATACTATCTGTTATCAAATAATACCACCGACTTATATTGAAATTTTTCCGTATCGTGCCCCCCTCCCTTAAAAAATCCATCATGTGGGTATTACCTTTGTCCACCCCTAAATAAATAAAAAAATCCTGGCTTCGTTATTGATTACCACTTCATTATACGCTTTTTTTTTTGGAATACACTTGTCGATAACTCTAATACCTTTTGCGAGCTATTATTTTCAAACTTAAACTTATTTTTTCCTAAGAGCAACCCTATTAACTGCAAGATCTGGAATATTATTTTCTTGCAACATTGATTTGTCTTTAACATCCAGCAGAAGATGTTCTTTTTAACAAAAGTTTTGGCCTCAGATGATCAGTTTTAGCTTTTTGATTTTTCTTTCCTGCATATACAGTGCTGCAGATCCTGGAGTGGTGGAAACCAATATCATGCGAGAGCTCCCCTCTTCTCTATCCGGTTTAGCATTTACAGTGTTGAAATTCCTGGGTCTTTTGCAATCACCTGAGGATGGGGTTAACTCAATTCTCGATGCTGCCCTTGCGCCTCCAGTAAGTTTTTCTCTTCAAGTTATTGCTTCTCTTTTCCTCATTTCCTCTCCTGTTAAATAGATTGCAATTTTATCAGGTTAAGTTATTGCATTGTCTAATTTGTTTTTCATTCTGCCAGGAAAGATCTGGACTATATTTTTTTGGTGGAAAAGGCAGGACTCTGAACTCATCCGCACTTTCACGTGATATCAGCCTTGCGGGAAAACTTTGGACCACTTCATTTGATATGTTTCAAGAGTTAAAACTCGTTTCCAAAGGAAAAAAGATCGATATTTTTCATGATCCAGAGTAAGGCAACTTATCTGCATATCTAATGAGGTCATTGCCAAATGCATGTAACAATTTGTACCACGGGGGCCAAATTTATGCAGCAGTTTTAGTGGTTTGTCATTGTTCATTGAAATATTATATTTTGTTTCATATTGCTTCAGCTTTACCTTCTCGACTGTAAAATTAATATATTTTCAAATTTTGTAATTACCAACAAGGTAAAAGTAGAAGCTCAAACACTGATACTGAAGTATTGACTTGGAATATAAGTTATTTATTTATGTGAATGACAGTCTCACTCTACTTCTCAAACAAACCCTCATCTGATAGTCCAGAAGATTTAGTACCATTTACAAGAGGTTGATCTTCCGAGATGTTGCTCATATCACTTAAAAAGCTGTAATCCCATATATCGTCATCATCGCTGTCATCTTCCTCATCTTTGGGATCCTTGTCCAAATCTTGATCTTCTCCTTTTTGCTTCAATTCCTCAGCACGAGCTTCTCTTTTCATCCTCTGTTTGATGGCTTCTTCGTAAGACATTTCATACCAAACAGTGCCCTTTCCCACAATAGATTTATTGTGAGCATCTCTCATCCTCTCTTGCTTGCTCTTCTCGGAGCTTTTAGGCTCTCCCCAGTAGTCATAGCGATATAATGGATTCTCAGGATCATATTGATCCTTCCCAAAATAGCTCGTTGGCTTATACCTTCCTGGCTCTTCCAATGGCAACCCAAGAGCTTTCCGACTGAAACAAAAAAAAAACATGCAACTTGCATCAAGTAACAAACTAGGTAAACGGACCGGTAAGGGATCTGGAATAAATCTGATAAAATCAAGAGGAAACAGAGAAACTATAAAATCATTATTTACAAATTCTATGTTCAATCTTAGGAAGAACGAAAATAAATAGGTATACCAGCTGATGTCTCTGATCAAAGCTTCCCTTTCCTCAAATGATCGACGCCAATGAATCAAGTCATACTCATCCATTTCAATAGTTCGCCTCAGATTGTCAATTTTATACTTCTCTCCTCTTTCTATTGCTTCTGCTCTTAGTTTATTATGAAACTGTATTCATAAAAAGATCAAGAGGAAGTATTATTATGCAAGAAATCAAAGCACCCAACATATTTACAAGAGGTATTATATTAGCTCTTTTACAACAGAACTTCAGCTCAATATCAGTTTATGGCATACGAAAACATTGCTAAATTCAATTCAATACCGAGGATCCAATATCACCACAAAATCTGCATGTACTATTAACTACACACATCCAAAATCATTATATGTTGGCCTACTAAGAGAACATCAACAACTTGTTGCAAATGCGAAAATAGAGGAACAACCTTATGTATACGTAAAGCGCAAATCAATATAGAAAGAAAGAATATTCGGCACTGAGCTTATATACAAAAATAAACAAGAAAATTCCTAATTTTACTCCCAATGACAGAAGTGGAGGTACAGCAAGCATGTCATTCCTGATTGTAATTAGGCTGCATAAAGATTTGCTTTTTTTTTTGAGAAGATGATTAACTTAAATTACAATATCAAACACTAGGCACGTTCAGATGTGGGATAGTTCTGCTATCCAATTGCAATTGAACATTCAGATAAAATGATAATGGAGACATAAAAGCATACCTCTCGCTCAGCTTTGCAATTTAACATTCAGACAAAAAGATTACAAAGAAATAAAAGCATACCTGACGCTCAGCTAAAGCTGCTTCCAAGTCGAGTTCTTTGACACTTTGCTTCTGCCAAAGGATATTAGAGAACATCAGATGACTGCAATGGGTTATAATTTTAGGCAGCGTCACAAGAAAAGTTCAGACCATGATGGTTTTTGGCAATAAGGCTTTCTTGAAATAAGCTTCTGCGTATTCCACACTATTTTGTTCATCAAAATCTTCATCATCAGTTAGTTCAGATATCTTTTTCCCCTTGTATTTGTCTGGATTAAGCTCCCAATCATCCACAATCATTTGCTCAGCATTATGTATTAGCCAGAGCTGCAAGAAATGAACAATTCTATAAATATCAACCTGTAAGCATGTGCTGCAGAGGTAGGATCATAATTGCATCAGATATCAAGTAATTCACTATTGACTAAAACCAGGATAAGTATTTGCTAGAAGAGCACCTTTTCAACATAAGGATGATTTGACAATAGTGGTTCTTCTTCTGGTTTTGTTTCTGGATCTTTTCTAGGATCAGGAGGCCTTCCACAATCACGCTGAATAATAAGCACACTTTATAAAACTATGCCAAAAAACACAATTTCAAGAAATTGCAAATTTTATATATTCATGGCTAGGAGAAATGGAAACCAAATGCTTCAAACCTAAATCCTTGGAAACAAAGAGATAATGCTTCTTAGCGGAGAGTGCAAGCACAACCTCCACATAAATCTGAGTTTAACCTGATAAACTTAAAGGAGAATTTACAGATGCCATGGTGAAATCACTTAACAAATGCAGTCGATAATGTACGATAAATAGGTGATCTATTATCGGTATCATTCACAACTGTGCAAATCATTCAAGAGGGCTGTTACTCATTCACCTCCAAAGCAATCAACTCATCAATCGAGTTGCTATGCTAGTTTGCCAGCTAAGTAGAATCTATAATGATAAAAATAAAAGAGGATAGAATAGGTAGACCTAGGTTAACTTGGAGGAGTAATTCAAGATGATTTAAAAGTCTAACATCTTTCTGAAAATTTGATCCAAATTCGTACAAATTGGAAAGAAAAAAAATCCACATATCCGACCATAATTAACTTGGGATTAGGCTTATTTGATTAGAGTTGAGTTCATCAAATTCTAAAGAAAACTAAAGAATAAAACTGCATGTTCTTGGAGGAAGCATACATACCCGTACTTCATCTGGGTTGGTATCCTCATCACGGTGAAATATTGGGGGAAAGTCAAATTTGTTGAAGCTGAAAGAGCAAAAAAAAAACAGTCAAAAACCAAAGAGTATGCAGAAAAAGACCGATCCACTTCAAATACTGCTTACAATAGCATAAATTAACCATATTTCCTGTCCTTTTGTTACTACTTTGTCAACTTATATCATTTCTATCGGCCTTCCAAGTCTTCCAAGAAGTAGTAAACCTCATTGCTAATAGGCAGCAACAACACCCAACTTACAATGGATGACCCTCAAGCATTAAGTATGAGAGAGTGCAAGTAATCAAAATGAATATGGTCAAATTGTCTCCAGATAAAAAAAGAGCTACATACATAAGGTGATCTATGTTCGGCCATATAAATCGCATTTCAATGGGAAACCGAAAGCGGTAAGGATCTCGCTTTGCCTGCAAACAAATCAAAGTAATAAACATGAATAGGGACATTCTGAGAGTAAAGCCTTCACAGTTGAAACATTAAGAAAATACGCATTTTGTGTGTGTGAAAGAAAAGCGCTCACCAAAATTTCAACAATCACATGCATGCCCACTTTTATGTGATGCCGGATCCAAAACCAATCATTACGTTTGATGGGAACCCACCTGAAACCCATAACAAATATAAATATCGCTAGAAGCTTTACCAATTTCTTATGTGTGTATTTGTAGCGCACAAAAATGGAAAAGATATATTAAAAATGGTACTGGTAGGAAATGAAAACATAATATCCTTTCAAAGCAACTAAAGTTTCACCCGCTACGAAAAACAAGCATAATTGACGACATTACCCATCATGGACACCTCCAATATCAACAAAGGCTCCTTGGTATAGATGTATAGTGGTGACTTGTCCTTCACAAATCTGCATCAACATCGGCAAAATCCCAGTTATAATCATTTAAATACAATAGAATACAAGTGAAGTCACACTTTATCAACGCAAAAAATGCTGGTAAAGCAATAAAGACACTATTAGAAGCAGCTTAAAGAAAATATTGAACTCGAAAAGAGTAATCGCACCTGTCCAGGATAATAAAATGGAAGCTCATACTGCAAAAAGAGAACAAAAAAATCACCCTTCATTGATTAACAATCAATAACTATTAAATATTTAAACGAAAATAAGCAAACATTACAACAAATAAATCCTACCATCCCCTCTTTATATTCTTCCCCTCTTTTCCTTCTACCAGGGAAATAATCCTGGTCATGCTGCATAAACAAAAAATTTAACAACTCAATTAAGAAATTATGCAATCAAATTCTTCAACTTTTTTTTTTGTTTAAACAACACTAATTACCTCAAAAGATTCCTTCTCTAATCTATCCTTATTAGCAATAACCCATTCATTATACTGTTTCAAAAACATCTTATACCTATCATAGCTCATTTTTTCCGTGTCAGTTTTTTCTCTACTATCCATCTCCTCAATCACCACTCTCTCACTCATCATCTTATGAGATTCTCTAATAAACTCCAGCTCCTCCCTATCCACCTCCCAATCTCTCGGCGGCCAATCCCTGGGCGGCACATGTCTCAAAACCAAAGGACCCGCCCAAGTAGTCTCAAGCGGGTCGGGTATTTCCCCTTTAATATCAAATTGCTTTTTGTACCACTCGTCTTCAGTTAACCCCATTTCGTGAATTTTTTGGAGACGGTAACTAGGATTTAGCATTTTGAAAGCTTCGATAGCTTCAGGCGATTGGAGCGGCGCTTCTTCAGGTTCGTTGAGAGATTTGCGAGCGAAATCGGCTTCGGGAGTGAGAATTTCTTCCCACGGAGCCCAGCCTCGTTCGATCCAATTCTTCCGTCGCCATTCCTCTTCTTGAGCGTCGCTTCTTGTGGTGGTGATGCCGAAGTTTTTGGCGAATGTTTCGTCGATTGGAAACTCGTCGGAGCTGAAGCATTTTGATGGGAGCACCGACGAGGAAGGGTTCGTGGAGAGAAGAGAGTGACGTGGACTGTAATTGTTAGGGTTTAAGGGTTTAGGGAAAGAGAAGGAGTTGGGCAGTAGGACTTGCATTGCATTTGGTGGGAATTTGTGGATAAAATTGCTCCTTACAGTTTAACATAAACTGTATTTGAAAGCGCCAAAATTTTGCTTAGCTGATGAATACTACGACATCGTTTTGATCTAATTTGTCAAAACGTGTAAGATTCGGCCTATTAAACTCAGTTACGCAAATTTAGGGGGTAAAATAGATCTTTATCCATTCAAATTATGTATGCAACATCAATTTAGTGACTACACTAAGCCACATATAAATGAATTGGATCTTGCAAATGTTAAAATCAAAATCTTTAAAAGGAATTTGATTTATAAAAAAATCAAAATCAAACTCTGATCTTAACTAAAAGTGAAAATAGTTTTTAAAAATTCTAAAAAGAAATGACAATCTCAAACTAATTCTAAGAGGAAGGATAGTAATTAACCCTAACATAATACAGAGAAAATTACTAATTAAGTTCAGCAAAAAAAATTAAAAAGAAAAGAACATATGATGATGATCTAAGAGTAAAACTTGAAGTTCTTGGATTGAAGTATTAAATTCCTGAGTGCACCAATAGGGGCCAACACCATCAACAGAGCTCCAATTATTATGCACATCTGCACAGAATAAATAAATTAACAAAATTAGATTCACAAAAATTAATGAGATTAATTATTAATAAAATGTCAAAGACTGAAATTAATTAATATTTACCCAATTGATGCACCAAGATAAGCTAAACCTCTTTGGTTTTTTTATGGCAAGCCAAATGATACAAGGTAGCTGTAAAAAAAAGAAATTAAAGATAATGTAATAAGCAAGCTGAATTTGATATAAATTTAAATATGGTCATAAACTATATATTATTTCTTACATAATATGTTGTGGGTGCAAAAGCAAATCCTCCAAAAAAGCTCAGAAGTCCTCCAAAGAATGGAAATGACATCGCCAAGAACATTGTCAATGCTGCATCAAATAAAACAATGGATTATCAATGTGCAAGTTTAATTAAACTATTTTAATTCTCACTTATGTCATTTTAATGATAATTACTCACTAAATGACATAATTCCAAGCTACATTACAAATTATGGGTTAATATTTTTGCATTATGTATAGCTTTTTTTTTAATAAAAAAGTAACTGAATTAGAAAAAATTACAAAATCATTATCAAACTTGTTTATAAAAAGGTTACGGAATTATAATTATTATAAAAAGATTATGAAAGTACAGCTTTTTAATAAAATGGTTATCGAATTATTTAGAACTCGGAGATATATATGAATAACCATGCAAAAGCTTATATCCTTATAATTCGATAATTCTTTTATATAAAAAAGCTGTAGTTGGATAATTTTTTATAATTCGATAATCAATCTATAAAAAGAATATTGTTTAATAACTATTTTCTAACTTTTTATAAGTTGCAAATCATTTTGTACAAAGCAATATAGATTGGTAACGCAAAAATATTTAACTTTACAAATCATGCAAGACTTACCAACGTAAGAAGTTCGAGTGACAACGCGAAGTCGCGTAGTTGGCTTGAATTTCATCCTTCCGACCATAAATGACTCCAGCATATCAAACACCGGAATTGCAAATATCTACAATATTATATTTACAATCAAAAAATTCACTAGAAATAATCCAAAAACAAACTTATTCATGCAGAGATCAGAGATGACCGACTGATCATAGCTACCTGATAGCTTCCGATGACATGAATGACCACGAATATATTAGCAGCGGCAATCAACCACCGTGGCTTCTCTAGTGAAATCAAGATATTATCTTCAACCTCGTTCCCGAAAACCCAGTAGCCTAAGAAAGCCACCGGAAAGTAACATAAGGCGACGACGAGATATGCAACGAAAGCGCCTCTCCACATGGGTACTTTCGATGGTTTTCCCGGCGAGGATGGGATTGAAGCTTGAATCTCCAATACCACATTGTGACCTGCGTAGGCAAAAGCAACATCCCCTAATGCACTGAAGAAATCGAACATTTGTCCGATGGAGGTCGAAGACCTCGGAGCGTAATGTGCAGCCTTATTTATCCCTTCCACTCCCTTGTGAGCTGAAGCTGCCCAAGCGATTGTTGAGTAACTACAAAAACAGAACATTTATGTATATGAGATCCGATTCCAACACTAATTAACTAGATATAAAACACTTAAGTTGCACGGAAACTTATCGAGTCAGACTTATTTATAACATGTTCTCGTAAAAGATATCGTTTACCTGAGGGACATGACAGCAGCGGCACAAGAGACTCCAGAGATGGAGTTAAAACTTGGGAGATGAGAAAGAAAAACGTGAACCAGGGCAAATATCAAAATAAAATAAGTAGTTTTGATATCTTTGCCGTTAGTGGAAAGTAAATCATGAACTTTCTTCATAGATTTGCCGCCGGTAATCATATAAACTATGTTAACCCCAACTTCAACTATGAGTTGCTGTGGTACAACTACCCAAAGCCCGAGTTTTTTACCAAAGGCATGTTGCCCTAACTCATGATACCTATCGAACCTCTCTCCTTCCTCATTCTCATGCATCTCCACCATTTGCCATAGTGTGTATAGAGTAATGAACCATGACAGCACCATTACGGCTGCACCAGGACCCCTACATCATCACAATCCAACAACATATACATCAGTATATATATCTAATATTACTGAAGGTAGTGATCTAGGAACCAAATCAGACCGACAGGTTCAACCAGTTTAACACGAACCAAAGGTCAGTCCGATTTTATTCTTTCCTAAATTGGAAGTTTAACCTCTTTTAACCGAAATAACCCGCAAAAATCGGTTCAACCCGTTGAATGCAAAGTTCTGTATCTTTGGCAAATCCGTGAAACTTTTTGCTTGAGAAATAGCAGGCAAATCAATTTAACAAAAAAAAGTGGACTCTCCACACATACATTTAGACATCATTATGTATGAGTTATCAATAAATATTTTAATAATTTATATTTACGTGTCATTTAAAATGAAAATCAAGCTAAAATTTAATTAAAAGATAAGATGCAAGATAATTTTTTTTCATGGTCACATGCTTAAAGTTAAAACTACATATCAAATTCATAAAATGAGTCACATATAACAAATATAAGATAAAAACCTATTTTAGTCATTAAAAATTGATGATAGTGAACTAATTAATTTCAAAGACTAATATATCATATGTTAAGATGGAACTCCAAATTTTAAAACTAATGAATTGATTTTTATTTCTAATAAAAACTCTAACTATTCTAAGATAAGTTATAAATTAAAATAAATTAATATAATTATAGTATATTAAATTAATATTAAATTGACGCGTTATGTTATGAAACACTAACACCTAATGTGAAACTAATATATTAAAATATACAGAGTGATAACGAGTTTGACTTGAGTAAAAACGTTAGAGAAATTCTCAAATGAACTAAATTTATCATATGAAATTGTGAATTTGACAAACGACATAATTGAATGAAAAACTACAAATCAAATCAATAAATACCGCATAATACTACATAGTGAACTTTATTTTCATATATACGATTGTTTTCAGTTCCGTTTATAATTTAAAAGAAGAAACGGGAAAAGAAAAAGATTATGGTGAGTTATTTACCATCCGAGTTGAGACATGGCATAGGGCAGACCCAAAACACCAGCACCAACCATGGCAGTGACATTGTGAAAAGCAGAATACCACCATTTAGCGTTTCTTGACTTGGTGATGGGAAGCCAGTCATTCAGAGCTTTCTCTTGCGCAAGAGACTTAGCACTTTTCTCTTGTTGATTCTCTGACATTTTTGCTGGAATAGCATACGTATATTCACAGAATATGTAGTAGTATTAATAACAACCGATACTGTATCTTAAATTGCATGAAACTGAGATATTTACGAGAGTTTGTTGCTTTCTCCAACTGAAAATCATCAAAAACGTAGGGATAGTTAATTCTAGTTTAAACATTATCTAAAACGATCAAAATATCAAAATTAAGAATCTTAAATCAATTAAATCTGCAGATAATGTGACGATCAACAGCTAAATAAGTGGAGTATCCCGCATATATATACTTCTACGTCTAAACAGAAAAAATTTACTAGGATGATTTTAGATTTTTTAACTTTTTGCAATTATAATCAAAAAAATTAATTTTAACAATTTTAATCAAATTTAATAAATTAATAATATTTTTAACATATGTAAAAGAATATTAACAACTAACAGTATTTCTCGAGGTGACATGCGACATCGTTTCATAAGAGTTGATATCTTTAACATAATGTAAAAAAGTATTCACAACTCATAAGAGTGAGCGAAAAATATCTCAACCTAGCTTCAGCCTTCAGGATTAATGCCAACGGCTACCTCGACAAGATTTTGTTACTAGCATCTATACACAAAAATTAACGTAAGCTTAAGACTGGATAAGAAATTAATGTTCGGAAACCGGGTTTTAACTAAAAAAACATTTGGCTACAAATCACAATGCTGCCTGAATGAATTCTCTGCTGTTGGTTCCATCTTTCAAATATGAAATCTTCCTCGCTTTGGCGCTCAAGATAGTCGTCAATATCAAACTTTGTTCCGCCTGATGAAGTTTGGCTGCCGGAATTTCCATATTCCCCAACAAATCTATTTCCATTGACAGTTGCAGAATGACCATCGGAAAGTCCTGGACTCCAACTCCCATGGCTACTGACGGAATGGTTACTTAAATCTCGCACAGGCGATGCTTCCTATTTTGTAAGAGACCAACCAAGGATGATATTGTAAGCAACTAAGATTGCTGAGCAAAGATAATAAGATAAAATGCAATGGGACAAGATTACCTGAGTTGATTCCCGCAAATGAATTTTCGGAGTTCCCATCAACTCTGTCTTCTTACTTACAAATGGAGTATCATTGGAAGTTTCCCATTGTAACCAGGGGAGTACTACTCCATCCATTTCAACAGTAGCAGGTTTTGACATTGCAGGACTTCGGAAAATTTGCGTCTTTGTTATTCCTCCTAAACTTGAACTTGTGTCTGTCATTTCCCCGTCCAAAGACGAGATATCTGTATCTTCCACATTTGAAATGAAATCCTCGAAATATTTTTCTGCCTCCTCAGTCAATCGCTTAGACATCCTGTTTCTGTCATTGCTCTTCTGAAGAATAAATTGCAGAATTAATTTAACAAGATAATATGCTTTGAGTACCATCAATAAAAACAGCATACAGAAGAAAACGAGTACCTTTCTAGTTCTGAATGGTTTTTCCACAATATTGTTTTTTGGCTCAGGAAGCAATTCCTTCACCATCTTAGAGAGCTCTCTTCCACGCTGCTCTTCCAGCAATATTTCTGCTAATAGATCTTGTTTACGCTTCTCAGACTGCCAATTAAAAGGGAAAAAAACACATATTTAAGAAGTATTTAAACAATATTTGCCAAACCTGCAATAGAATAAAAAAAAATGATATTGAATCTTAGCTACTTCATGTTCTTGATCGGAAGGCCATATAAAAACATAAACATTTTAATTTTCAGTCCTCTGATTATATGTTATCACACAAAAGTATAACTGAAGTGAGTCTTCCAAATAAACTTTAGTGATCAAGATTCAAAAAAATTGCAATGCTAGATCATGTTTCTTAATAATATTGGTACTAGAAGGCAAATCATATTTCCACAAGAAAAGCAAACAACTATTATGAAGAGGAAACATGCAGCAAGAAGGGCTCTCCTGACTGAAAGATAACAGACGACTAACTGACTATTGACTAACATCTAACAAATAACAACGGGAAAAGGGTCATTTATGCCCTTAAGGTTTGGCATTAGGATCAAATAAGCCCTCAACGTACAAAAAGGTTCAAATATGCCCTTAACGTCTTAGAAAATGAACAATCAGGCCCCCGATTTGGACAAACAGGCCCCTAACGTTTCATTTATGCGTCAAAAGTAGGGGCCTGGTTGTTAACATTTTAAGACGTTAGGGGCATATTTGAACCTTTCCAGACGTTGAGGGCTTAATTGATCCTGGAAATAAACCATAGGGGTATAAATGACCCTTTTCCCAATAACAACAAACATAAGTTGGACTTTTCCTCAGTATGCAACAAGGATCTGAAAAGCTAGGGAACCTCAAATTGCAACATAGTATCTTTAACGTATTAAAATGAAATTTGAGTTTGCATACCACTTCCAACTTATTTGCATAATTTCTTCTGATGGTAGAAACTGTCTGAAGAGCGTCAGTACTTTTTTCCTGAAAACAGTCATCACCGGTTGATTTCCTTGAAGCCTGCATAAGTTCCAATAAGCCTAATAAGTTTGATAAGCTAAAAAAAGAGCTCTTCACATTCTCCACGTGTATGTAAGATACAGAAATTCAGTTCACGAGACACTTAATTACAGACTTGTTCAAGTTCCATTTTGATCTCTTCTACAGCATTCCTAAGTTCTTTTCTCATTGCTTCGTACATCCCACTGTTTATATTTTCAGAAGAGGGATGCTCACCCTATAAAGTTAAAAAGACAGACAATGAGTGACAAAGGTAGAAAGGGAAAATTGTTGAGGCATATACCTACACTCAAAGATAACCGGAACAACTTTTTTCATTACCAAAAAACAAAATCCAACCTTTTTCTGAGAATAAACTGCTCGAATTGTTCTTTCAATCCCATTTACATTAGAATGAGCATCCCTCCCCTCATCATCAGTTAGGACTGATGAATGGCTCTACAAGAATCAGAAACAATTATAGTTGTTCAGTTTCAACAAACAACTAAGAAGAGTAAAAAATGAGAGCACTGCATCATAATAAAAATGATAAAAACAGCCATTGGAAGTTAAAACAGGTCTGAAATTCTGAATGTTACTATCATCAAGTAAACAATGACATAGAGCTGTATATAAGATTAGCTGGAAGAGAGAATTATGCTTACAGAATAGCCATCATGATATTTCAAGTCTTTTTGGCTAAGGGACCTTCTAAGTCCTTTCGGATGATTTGAAGCAGCCGTTTTACTTGATAATGGGACCTGCATTACTCCACCACCGAAGTTCCTTGAAGTAACACAGCTGCTTGAATTCCGATGATGGTCTAAATCACTCTGTCAAGTACAAGAAACCAACGTGTATTTTAGAAAACCTTCTGAATTTACACGAAACAAACAATTTCTATTCAGGGAATTAATCAGCATTGAGTATTGCAAAATGCATAAAATTCCAAAATTGTCTCGCTGAATCAACAGAATGCCTTAATGAACTGAACTTGTCCCACATTAGCCCTAAAAAAAGCGTTCCAATGCCAATTTTGCCATATATTAACAGCAATTTTAAAATTTCTAACCTAATTTCATTTCAAATTTATAAAAAAAACTCAGTATATTCCCACACTATCACTCAGTACAAACTAATAATAATAGCACAAACATGAAAATATTCAAAAAAAATCACCTCAGAGTCACTAATTTGGTATCTGACAACAGAAACAGAACGCTGTCGTCTCGAACTATTATCCGAGCTCAGCCTTCTTCCTCCACCTCCATAGCTATTTCCCGCACCTTCACCGCCTACTCTCCTAGACACAGACCGACCTCTTCTCTGAGACGCATTACCTTTATTATTGCTATCTCCAACTCTTCCGTCGTCATCATAATTCTTTGTAACAGACCGACCACGGTCACCGGAGTTGAAGAACTTAACAGCAAGATCATCCAATGTTACATCAGCAGGAAACGCCGATCCTCTCTTAGTGTTAACGAATCTCCCTCTAGGAGCCGGCGGTTCATCGGAGAAATCGTCAGTTAATATAGGACGGGAGAAACGGCTGAGACTGCGAGAGCGGCGGTGAGCGGAAGTGTTATTACTCCGGTTAGATGAAGAATAGGACGAGGAGGAAGAGTCCTCGGCGATAGTGGACTTTCCGATTGACGGTCTCTTAGTGGTGGACTTGAAGGCCGACGTGGCCATTTAGCTGGTTACTGAAGAAGAACAAGAAGCTAATGTAAAATGAAGCAAAAGTGAGGGGTTGATTTTATAGAATGGGTCATTAAAGTGGAAATAAGTGTGAATTTGATGAAATATGATTTTATTTTGTGAATTAATGATAATAAAGGGTACAGATTATGAAATTTGGATTTTAAAGAAGAGGGAGAGAACAGTTTGAAGGGGAAGATTGGCGGAGAGATCGAACGATGATTAAATTTGAAAATTGGAAAAGGCTCACAGTACTTGTGTTTCCTGTGTATATGGATTTTAATTGGTTAAACTTTTAAAATTTGAGATTAAACATTAGCTTTTGGTTTAAATTACGAGATCTGCCACTGACCGGCAAATTCACCTACACGCTGCTCATATTAAACGCCAAATCGGACCGACCAGCTGGTTCAACTGAAAACCAGGATTCAATTTGGTTTGATTTTTAAAAAATTAAAAAATAGATATGTCTTTTCAAATCACTCCTTAATTAACTGTGATCATTAGTGATGTAACAAGTTGAGTCGAGCCTGAGTCATATCAAGCTCGAACTCGAGTATGTTAGAGTTTTAGTGTGTTTACAAACTCGAGCTCTAATAGACTCCGATTTTCAAGTTTGAAGTTGAACTCAAACAATATCCAATTCAACTCGAGTTCAATAAATAATTACTATTATTATTATAAAAAGTTGTCATATTTATACGCTTATTTTTTTTTTCACCATAAATCATAAAAACCAACCAATTAATATGATACAATACACCTAATTTGGAGTATAAGTAGTCATATAGTAAAAAAATCTATTAAAATTCGCAAGCTCGTAAACCTCTTTAATTGGCATTTGAAGGCGACTCAAAATTAAACTCAAGTAATTGTTTGAATTCAAAATTGATTCGTATTTTTCGAATTGATTTTGAATAACTCGCAAATAGCTCAGTTCATTCGACACCGTCGTGAATATTGTTCCCTTTTTCAATACTAAGAGAAATTCATTCTCCTGTTTATGTGTATATATTATTTATTTATTCAATTATATTAAATTGATGGTTGAACTTCACTGGTTTACCCATAGACCCGGTTTTAAAACACCAAGTCATAACTCATACCTAATGACCATAAGCGGGGACGTCCTCACTAATTGTCTAAAAGTCTTAAGTTGTGATTATATAGCAATTAGCATCTGTTTGTTTTAATTATGGTATGTTTAGGTGTAAATAGTAATCATATATGGTAAGATATCATGATATGATCTTGCTTGATTTGTTGGGTCCCCCTATCAGTATTATTAAGCATAGATTTAAGACAAAATCGAAGGTGCATTCTCCTTACTCTATGATGATACTTCTTCTTTCACCCCCACAAGTAGAACTCTTGAATTTGTAAAAGCAGCTGTCAATTGTGCTACGGAGTTTTTTCACATGGCTGACGCACCATTAATTTGTTACACAAATGATATGGCGCAGCTGTTTTTTTCTCGTGCGCAATGGTAAATTTTATTATTAAAGAAACACATAAGACCATAGTTAGCATCATGTACAATTGAAACCTTCCATCAAAATTTAAAAATTTGCTTTGTTAAGAGAACAATTTGTGGTTTTGATAAGCAGATCTTCTATTTGGAAAAATAAAATTCCTAAATTTGCTTGGAATAATACATCCAACTATTTTATTATCCTCCAAAGAGAAGCGTAGCATATGGCTAACAAAGGTAGAAAAGGCAGATGAATATTATACCACCACATCAGAGATGCCACAGAAGAGGAATTTAACTAATTTGTTTAAAACACCACATAAATACTAAAAACAAAATACAAAATCCATGAAAAGAGGAATTCAAACATCCTCAGCACCAACATTATGATTTAAGAGCCTAAGGACAAGCATGCTGGAATCCAGCTTCCGGTCTTTAAACAAATTTTTATTTTGATTTTCGCCTCATTCTAACAAAATACACGGCGTCCACAACTCAAATACATCTGAAGGAGCCTATAACAACGGCTTAGCTGCTCCTGCCTTACTGGACAGATGCCATATGGCAGATGAGATCAATCACCCGTGTGCTGCAAACATATCAAGGATGAATTAGTGCCACAACTAGAAATACTAGAGCCACATTAGATCTAACTCTGAAAAAATTACAAAGTTACCTGTAGCCAACTTCGTTGTCATACCAAGAGACAAGCTTGACAAAATTGTCATTCAATGCAATTCCAGCCTTGGCGTCGAAAATACTTGACCTACAAATATCACATAAACACCAAATTATTAGAATTTCTGAGGAACACCAATGACTCTAATTCTAAATATCCCATAAGCAGACAGTTCCCATCTACTTGAGCTCTCTTGGAAAACAGGCCTACAGCTCGTCAGCTTATAGATATTTGCGGCTTATTCCATGCCCACAATTATGAGCATGTTTGGGGAATACTCCATTCAGAGTACCGCAAACGGGCATGCTAAACAAATTTCCTTACCTGTTATCACCAATAAAGTCAGAAGAAACCAAATCCTCATCAATGTATCCCAATATTCCCTTCATGCTTCCCTCGGACTCCTCCCTATGCACACAAGTAAATAAAAATATGAGGTTCTGATACAATGTAGCCAAGTAAAAATAAGGTAACTACCCCATTGAACCAGGCATTTTCACTAAAGCAACTGTGAAATGTTCCAAGACTTTTTAAGTCGTGCACATTACAATTAGTACTCACTTGATGGCAGCTTTAATTTGCTCATATGTTGCTTTCTTCTCGATTCTAACTGTGAGGTCCACCACAGAGACATCAACTGTGGGAACACGGAAAGCCATTCCGGTAAGTTTCCCATTCAAAGCAGGCAGCACCTTCCCGACAGCCTAAAGAAAGAAAGGGGAAAGTCTCTGAGGTACAACAATAATGCAGAACAACAAATTGGCATCATGGAAAGCAACCACAAGATCAACTAAAACATGATGTCGTCTGATGAACCACTAAAACACATCGTAAATATTACTAAGATTCCACAAGCAATTAGCATAGGTTATATTTGAATTATTCGGAAAACTTCATTAACTCCTCACCTTTGCAGCTCCAGTGCTGCTAGGAATGATGTTGAATGAAGCAGCTCTTCCACCTCTCCAGTCCTTCATTGATGGACCATCAACAGTCTTCTGGGTAGCTAAATTCAGGGAGGAAAGTGCACGATGAGCAACAGGACGAAGCTCTTATAACGATGAATGCGAAACAAAAACAAATAAAAAATACCGGTAATGGAGTGAACAGTTGTCATAAGACCCTCAACAATGCCAAATCGATCATTAATGACCTGTCATTTCACAATAGGTAAGACATTATAAACACTAATTAATATGCCATCTTACGTAACATAATAGCTTCATAAACATTACTAGTAAGACTAGAGTCTAGAACCTTGGCAAGGGGAGCGAGGCAGTTTGTTGTGCAACTAGCATTTGATACAATGTGAATATCTGATGTGTATTCCTTCTCGTTAACACCAACAACGAACATTGGGGCATCCTTGCTTGGAGCTGAGATGATGACTTTCTTAGCACCACCCTATCATTGGATCAATTAAACAAAATAAGATATCATTGGATCAATTAAACAAAATAAGATATCATTGGATCAATTAAACAAAATAAGATATCATTGGATCAATTAAACAAAATAGGCCACATTACTACAACAGATCTAAGCAAAAACAAGATGCAAAGTTCAAATTCCTATACCAGCACAGACTAGAACAATTATAACATCTTAAAACGCTTTTCAGCACTTTAAAAGCATAATAATTGTTCTAGTGGATGCTACAAACCTAAGCAATCATCAATATTATCAATGGTAGAGAGTAATGCACGAATAATAAGCACCTTCATGTGAGCAGCAGCTTTATCCTTGTCAGTGAACACACCAGTTGACTCAATAATGTAGTCAGCTCCAGATTCAGCCCATGGGATTTCTTCTGGGTTCCTAATCAATATATCCAACAAAAACAAACATTAGTCCATAATACCACAATCTAAATAGCAATCAAGGAAAACCTAAAAATGGAGAATACACCATACCTTACACCAAAGACAGTGACAGGCTTCTCTCCGAAGAGAAGAGTCTTCTCATCCTTAATCTTCAACTCATGATGCTTCCATTGACCATGAACTGTATCATACTTGAACATATATGTCTACACAGACAAACATCAACCAATTAAACCAGATCCATAAACCTAATCGTCTATTTAAGCTACGAAAAAGCGTAAAGCGCATAATCACCATGTATTCGACGGAAATAAATGGATCATTAACAGCAACAAGTTCAACATCCTCCCTCTGCAGAGCAACTCTAGCAACCAACCTTCCAATTCTTCCGAATCCTAATTTTCCAAAATTTAATCATATACTAATCAGATCTCGCTCCTAAAAAATCAAATCAAAATCAAAATCAAAATCAAGCAACATATAAACAGAGTGACTATTAGATTTACCGTTAATTCCGATCTTAATCTTCCCTGAAAAACACCACAAAAAACAACAGATCAGATCAGATCAGACCAGATCAGAACAAAAACTAAAGCGTATAAACATAGATGTAAACACGAAAACACAGAATCATTACCCATGGTAGTCGGTTTCGGAGATGAATATGATGTAGTTTAGTTGCGGAGAGAATAGTTGTGATAGTGTTGTAACAGAGTGTGATTAGTGGTTGAAATGTAAAGAAAATGAGGTTTAATATACAAAACAAGGCAACTGGCTACCGGAGCATCCGGTAATATTAGGGCTCAGTGCGTTACATGTACGCTGCAATGCGGGTCTGTGGCACGTCATGCTTGGCATTATTAATAACCGTAAGATTAGATGATTAGGTAGAGAGAGAATGAGTGAGATAATCTAGACCGTTGATCTGAAGAGAGAGAAAAATGAAGATTGATGATAGCGTTGGTCCGAGCGACAGTTGTAGATGGAGAAAAGTCAAGTGGCATTCATATTTGTTCACGTCCATGAGAAAAAAGTTAAAAGAGGGAGTGATTGGTGGCCACGTCATATTGTTATGAGTTTTAATTTGGATGCCACGTCATTCTTTATGGTCACGAGAGTCAGGCCGGCTGACAAGTGGCCCGCCCGTATCCGTCTTCTGTTATTATCTCTGGAAAGTTCGGTTTAAGCCCACTGAGGCCCATTCTTCCAATGCTGGGCTTGTAACAGTAGATTTTTCCTCCAGTTAAGTTATTACATTTTATTTTTGCAGAATGTCACAAAAGTTCTTTAAAATAGTCAGTCAAGTATAAATAAACAAAATTTCTTCAGCAAAATTAAATTATCATGCTATATTATGGTTAAAATTAATGAATAATAGTAATCTAATCTATCGAATCTTGAAATATTTCTTCCATAATAATCTAATAGTAATAAAGAAATTATCATTGATCTAAATTTTCTTTTCTTTTGGCATAATATCTAAATTTAAATTAGTAAACACAAAATATGTGAACTACAATTTATAATGATGATATATTTTATAATAAAATTTAAATTTATTAACGTGATTATTCGAGGAACATGTCCATCAAATGTATTTTTTTAATCATATTAAATATATTATTAACGTTTAGAAAAATAGAGTAACATGTCTCGATCACATGATACTTATGCTGAATCTTATATGACACCACATGAAATTTTATTTTTTTTCTATTTGTGAATTACTAGTAGCTCATGATCTTGTGGATACAAATTATGATGGCCATGAGACACTAACTAGCGGCACGATTTTTAGTCACTATACACTAAATCAATTTTTTTGATCCTGTGTCCCTAACTACTGCATGACTCTACAGCTTTGCATAAGGTCATCAAATGCTATATCTCACCTTTTAGAGAGGCCAACAAAAATGTCACAGAAATTGAGTGCCTACACACCTAACACTCATTTTCATCATATGTTGAGACGGATATTTTTTTTCACACATGGATTTTAATATGTGAACTGCCAGTCCAAACAGACAAAATATATTATAGAAAAGAAGTATTCCAAAATTCTATATATATATAATTCCCATTTTAGTTTTTTTTTATGTGAAAATCAAACGATTCAATTTCTAAAATTTTATTTAAAAAGTAAAATAATTTTAACTTAAATTTATAAGACACGCCAAAATTATATATGAAAAATTAAATAAAGTGAACATAATATAAAATATAAAATATATTTAATTTTTGTAAATAAAATGTAGATTAACCAATTCTAAAACACCTAAAATATATGTATTTTATTTAAAAAAATCTCTTAACTTCAATTAATTTTTTTATGGCTCTATTTTTTTGTATTTATAAGTCTTTTGATACGTCTGTCAAATGCGTGTAAACTTTTAGAGCTAATTTGAAATTGAAGAGCTTTTAAACAAAAAAAAATATGCTTTAGATGTATTATGTTAGATTTCATTTTAAAATCAATTGATGTTAATAGAAGATGTCCAACCAATACTTAAAAGGTATTTTTACAAATTTAACCAATTTTTCTAAATTTTATACTTTTATACTACTCATACTTTTGTATCTCTATAATACGGTACCTCAAAGCAAATTTTTTCTTTTATACGGTATTATATATATTCCCCTCTCAAACAAACCTCATAGTTATAATTAATTTCTATTTCTTCTCTCTCATCTTACCTTTCACACAAAAATATATATACTTTACTTAATAAATCGACAAACAATAATATAAACTCACTGTTTGCGAATTCTCACAAAAGTCTGACAAGTAACTAAATCTAATTTGACTCTGAATCACGAGAAGTTGACGAGTCTAGACAAAATATAAAGCATATTTAATATCATCCCCTAATTTTAGAGAATACTAGACACCACATAGGAATATCACAGATATTAAACAATCCAAAGTACAAACCATCATCATGTCATCACATATTCAACCAAAATGCCAAAGTGTAAACCAACGTAGAGTAATCATACTTACTCAAACTATAACCAAAGTCATACAACAAGTTAAGTCTAATTGAGTTCCACTTTGAAAACATAATCCGGAAAAGCCATTTCAGTATAACTTAGTTACAAACATAAAACCAAGTTTTAAACCAAAGTGGTGAGTCAGCCAAGTTATCATAACTATCAAGTTTAACCTCACATGTCGGACGACCCAAGTCTAACCCGACCCAACATTTTACCAAAGCATAAATCAAAGTTTAATATCCAGAAAGCTCTTTGATAAATCAAATGATTATTTTCAAATAACGGAACTCAATATCACTTAACTAACCAACGTATAACACCACACACACAAGGTGTTCTATTAAAGTCCCCAAAGGACAAACATGCTCAAAATGGCTAACACAAATCGTGCAATATACTAGCATGCTAACAATCAATCCAACAATGCTAAACAACGCATATAACATGTTTAAGCAACCAAAAACATAATATGACTACAAGATCAACACTTGGCCAAAATCGGAAAAATAAGCCAACATCAACACAAGCATGCTATAACACTTAAATGAATCCAATTCAGATCATAACGCATAATCCATTAAATTTTCAGATTCGAATAAACAACCAATAAAAATACTTATCGATCAAATCAAGATATGGCAATAATAACTCATCATTTAATGCAAATCAAATCATCATAACATGTTTCTATAATGCTAAACGACAATCAATAACCATATAATGAATCAATATTAAGCAGCCCCAATCGTAGCCAAAACAGTTCATACAAAATCAACACACCAAATCGAGATCAAGAAAATCAAATCATCATGTGATTCAACGATTGAACAAGGTATGAACATATAATCTCAAACCTAACAAGTCGTACCAAAACAATTAAACCCAGCCACATATCACCAAATCAGTAGCCACACACTACACCAACCGATATACGATTAACGTTACAATCTAAGAAATGATACCGAACAACAAAAAGAAAGAGATGTTACCACATGAGTCCCATGACAAACAATTGACCACAAGCTAAGAGAGTTTTAGCGACGAAAGAACGAATATAAAGAGAACCAAACAAATCAAGAACGTACCAAAAAAAGTAAACAGATTGGAACGAAGAACACATGAAGGATTTACTTATTGAATAGTCAAATACGAAGGAAAAACCACTACTAGAAAACAGTGATGTAGCGACGGATTTTCCGTCGCTAAATGACCAAAATCCGTCGCTAAACACATTTAGCGACAGATTTGCGACGGAAAGAGTCTGTCGCTACATTTTTGTCGCAACGTTTGACAACGACGGAAAAAAAAATTAGCGACGAATTTTGGTCTCGGTTTTAGCGACGGATTTAGCGACGGATTTTAATCCGTCACTAGTTTTAAAAAAAATTAAAAAAAAATTACAATTAAATCGTAAAATAAAGTTTTTATTTAATTAATCACTCATTTGCGGCCTCCGTCACTCACCCACCCGAGTTTAATCACCCACCCGCATCCACCCGTCAATTTTCGCTAACTTCCCAGTAGGTCACTCATCCTTCCATTGCTCCCCTCTCAAGACTCTTTAACCTTGTAGTTCTCCCGCGCGTAACTCCACCTTAACCAGCTCATATTCATGTTATATATTTATGTATATTATACTTAAATATAACTAAAAACAACAAATATTTGTTTCCATAATTTAATCCCGCATTCTAAGATAATTTTTTTTATAATTAATAATTTTTTAAAATATTTAAATAAATAAATAATCTGTAATTATTATTTCATAAATAAGATTTAATTATTATTTTATAAATAAAAACGTTATATTGAAATAATATAAATTTAATTCAAAAATTTTAAAATTATTTTTAATTAAATACTACCTTAAATAATATTTTAATACCTTTTAATTTTTTTTTGACAGTGCAAATTAGCGACGGATTTGAAATCCGTCACTAAATTCCGTCGTCAAATGATAAAATTTAGCGACGGATTTTAAAATCCGTCGCTAATTGTGGAAAATAAAAGGCGGGAGCATTCCCGCCAATAATTAGCGACGGATTTTAAAATCCGTCGCTAAAGTTTATCAAAACAATTGACGGGACGACTCCCGCCAACTTTAGCGACGGAAAATTCGTCGCTAATGTTGGCGGGATCAATCCCGCCAATTTAATTGGGTGTTTAGCGACGGATTTTAGATCCGTCGGAAAATCCGTCGCTAATCACCAAAATATCGACGAATTTTAGATCTGTCACTAAAATCCGTCGCTAAAACGCTGTTTTCTAGTAGTGAACGAGGAGGCATCGCTAGAAAATGTTTTAGGGTTTGTAAAAATGTGAAAGAGTGAATTAGGTCGAGTTAAAGGGTCTATTAGCGTAAAATTTCCCAAACATGTACGATGGAGAGGGGGTGCGATGCCCCATCACACCTCACCTCTTTTAGGCCCAAAAAGATACATTTTAACCATACACACTAATTTAAATGAATTACAACAAATAATAACCTAGCATGTCCGCACTCACTCTTACCATTTATAGCAGTCTGTAATTTTTAAATGCTAATAACGGCTTTAACAGTTTTTCCACAATGTTAGCCACATGTTTGACATCACAACCCCAGAATACAGGCCAACCACGATTATACCAACAATCGTCGACACAATAGTCACCCACGTCCAATTTTGTTTTTATTTCCGGTGATGAATCGCAGTTGTAGACTTCCATTGAGGCATAACTGATTAAATGGAACATCCACACCTAGAGCACATATGCTTGCCTGTTTAAAAAACCCACATAGTAAGCAAGTTAGACAAACTTTGTTAACTTTGCAACCTACTGTTCATACTAATGTTGCTGATAACAATGTGAATGTGGTGGGAGCCTGGACTTTTAGTCAAGAATCTGTTAGGGAAGCATTGACTTATATGATTGTTGTGGATGAATTATCATTTAGATTTGTTGATGGTATGGGATTTATAAGATTAATAAATGCTGCATGCCCTAGATTTAAAATACCCTCTAGGTGGACTGTAACTAGAGACTGTTTTAAGCTAATTCTAGAAGAGAGGTTGAAACTGAAAGCTTTTCTAAAAGATCATAGCCAAAGGGTTAGCATAACTACTGATACCTGGACTAGTTTACAGAGAATCAATTATATGTGTGGGACTTGTCATTGACCTTGAATCATTAGTGGTCCTTGACTTGGTGACCTTGTTCTCAACCATGGCCCCTGGCTCCCTTGAGTTTTCACCCCTGGCCCCTAACTTTGCACCATTCTGATCGCACCTGGCGCCTTTTTTCTGAAGCCACGATCCCCATGCTTCTCCCAATTTTCCTGACTCAACACCAGGCCCAGACTAGGATAACTGAAACTGTCCTTCGCTTCTTCAATTTCCTCTAAGACAACTGCTAATGGAGGGGGAGGACTAGGACTTCTCTTAGGTTTTAATTTCCTAACATCCCCAACGGAGTACTCCCTAACGTACACCTCAACACTCCCCGCCTTTGCCCCAGCCCTAGCCATTTCCATAAAATCATCCTCATGGCTAATTGGTTTTATCTCCACGTTATATTCTACGGCTATCTCTTTCCAATGGTAGACAACAAGCTTCTTGTGTAACAGTTTTGCCACCCATTTATCAAACTTACCCATTGTAATTAGGGGTGTGCATTCGGTTCAAACCGAACCGAACCGAATTTTGGCCTTTTTTAAAAACCGAACCGAACTAGTCGGTTCGATCGGTTATTTCGGTTCGATTCAGCTATTTCGGTTCGGTTTACATAGAAATCTGTCTGAAATTTTTTTAACTCAAAACCGAACCGAACCGACCAACCGAAATTTCTTTGAAATTTTAAACCGAACCGAACCGAATTTGTCGGTTCGGTTCGGTTTTTCGGTTTCAGTTCGGTTTTGCACACCCCTAATTGTAATGACATCAAGGTTAAATACCCTACTCTTCACTTCCCCGTTATGATATCCCCACTCCCCAAGTTCCCCACCAATGTGTAAGTTGATGGTAAAACAATTTAAATCTGCAGGGGAAACTGAAAAACAGAAAAAAAAAAAAAAAGCAACACTCAATTCAACCAACAAACCAACCAACCATCATTAAATACACAAACAATAATACTTAATTGTCTAAAACAACAGTTCCAACACATAAAGATATATTAAAAACTCAACTATCACAATCACCAAACATACAAAGCATATTATATTATTCAAAAAGCATATACAGCCAAAAAGAAATGGTCCCAAACCAATCAACCAATTTATCTCTTAAAAAAACAATTTGACATTTTTTTTAATTAAGTGGTCCTACAAATTTATCAACTTTAACAGTCATCAACCCCCTCCAATTTCTTAGCACAAATGTCCTATAAAATAGACTACAAGCATACCTTAAACAACATCATCGCTGCTGGAACTATACCGAGGAGTTCCAGGAGTCCCTCTTCTGGAATCACTCTTTTTTCTTTTCGTTTTCCTCTTCTGAATCCTTTTCTCTTCATTTTTTGCAGCCACACAAACTAAAAACCTGCCAACATGTTAGTGGAGTTAAAATTTCTAACCAACCCACAAAAAATCAAATAGCGAGTAACTTTAAATTTCTTACCTTTATCAAAAAACAATCTTCAACTACTCCCTTAATCACTTTCTTGTTCTTTGTTGCAGATGTAATGTTCTCTTTTAGTTAGGTTTTTCAGCGATTTTTCTTATATTTTTTACATAGGTGTAAATGACAAACAATGTTGAACAATGGAGGAAGAATGGGGAACAATGCAAGGAAAATGAGAAAGAATGAACGAAAAATGGGAAAGGAGCAAACCATAGGTCAGTGTCAGCGAAGAAAATGAACGAAGAAGACGAAGAGTGGAGAAAATATTTGAAACGAAAATAAAATGAAACGGAAGTGAGGGGAAGTGAGGGGGAGCGAGGGGGAAAAGGAAAAGTAGGAGAGAGAAAATAAAAACTTACCGCGCTTACTTTTCATTTAATTTTTTTTTTGAAAAAAGTCAACTGACACATTCTTACACAAGCAGCAGATGTCAGACATGCATGCAGGGGGAACAGGCGCCGCCAGTTGGTGTCCGGACGAGAAATTGGGTGCCACGTCGACAAAAAACGAAAAAACGACGATTTTTGGTCTTAGGGGTTTTGTGAGCGCCGTCTCAAAAATCAGGGGGTTTAGCGCCCGTTTTTAGATTTCAGGGGGTTTAGCGCCCATAATCCCAAAGTTGAGATGCCATGGGTGATTATTAGCCCAGAGGAGTTAATCAAAGAGGAGATCATCGTTGCCGATCGTAAAATTTGAAATAAAATTATAGCGCTTCTTTACCATTTATAAGAGTTGGTTTACAATCCTAAATAACAAGGAGCTGGTTTACAATTAAAAATTACAAAGAATCACTAATAACAAGGCCCGACCTAAGGCCTACCACCTAGGCCTTAACATTATTAAATAGTTTTTGCTTTAAGAATATTAAAATTAGTTAGAGACAATGAATGACATTACTGCTTTGCTCCTCAACATTTAGGGCCCCGTTTGGTTCACCAGTTTCTTCTACTTGGTAACTGCTAACTGTTGCTGATAGCTATTGGCTGGTAATTGATAGCTGATAGACCATACATGTTCTCATTTTTGATTAGCTGTTGCTGTTTATATATAAAATGACCGTAAATGGCATAATTTTAATTTTTATTTATTAAATTGTAAATATAGTATAGTATATTTGATAAAAATATTAATGATTATATTTTTAATAAAAAGTAACATTTAATTTAAATTTATTTAGATATATTTTTTGATAACTTTATGATTTATTTAAAAAAATATTAACTTATAGTTGTTCTAATATAAATAAAATAATTTTATATAATTTATAAATGATTAGAGTATTTAAAAATAATTTAAATAATTTTATATATTAAAGAAACGATATATTCTAATAGAGGTAATTTTGTCTAAATAATTAAAAATATTGAAGCAACTATCAGCTGGTGGCAAAAAGTTTCAAAATAGAGTTTTTCCAACAGCAGTTGTTAAAGGTTCAAAAAAACCTCTAATAAGCTCTTAAAAAAATCTCACCGAACGCTTTAAGGAGCTTTTTGAAAAATAAAAGCTAAAATTTCCACCGAAAAGCTGAATCAAACACCCCATAGTCTCCTAATTTTTTTTTATAAAAATATGTATATAATTGTTAAAATATTTTACTATCATAATATTTTTAACATAAGAACATCTTCTCTTAATAAAACTAACTAATTATAAAAATAACTTAGGATACTGAATTGTATTTTATTTTTATGAATTAAACCCTACATCTTTTATATTTTCTTCTTGATACAATTGCCATAATTTGTAAATTAATAGACTATAATATTTATTTTTGGCTAATGGTCAATTACATCCAAATTTTTACTGTCGTTTTGTTCAAACCTTTTTATTTTCCGTAATAATAGTCTAATTTTAACATTTCATTACAATAGGCATCTTTTTTCAATCAATTTAATTTTTTCATCTCAATACAATATCTATTAGATTCATGAATAACATAATAATATTTATTATTAATTTTTGAAATTATAGGAAGATAGATTTTTTGTTTGAATTATAACATTAGAAACTATTTAGATTATTTGTTAAAACTAGTAGTGTTGAAAAAATGTTAATTTGATGTTTGAGGATGTAATTGAAAGCAAAAGGTGAGAATTTTAATGTTTGAGGGTGCAATTGAAACCGAAAGGTGATGATTTGAGTAAAATTGATGATTTTGTAAGATTATGATGCAAATGAATTGAAGTTAAAATTTGGAGTTTTTTTCCTTCCAAAAACTAGCTTAAATTTTTCACAAATTAGAATCCTTTCAAATTGATTGAACATGACCTATCATGTTTAATCAATCTACACTATTCATTATAAAATAAATAGTGTATGTTAAATAAAGCATAAAATATGTCAAGCTAATTTTGCAGATTGATTGAATATGATAGATCATGTTCGATTAATTTGGGAGGATCCTTATCCCGATTTAAATCATAGAATGTAATTTCATCTTTTTCTATTCCATGCCGTTTTGATGTAGGTAACAACCCCATTAGGCCCATTAATGGACAGCCCAAGATAAGCATCAAGTTGCTATTTAACAGACTTAATTCTTGTAGAATATGAGCAGAGGTGATCAAATGGTAAATACCGATTAATTTAATTAAAAATAAATTATTTTATTTCTTTAATAAAATTGATATTATAATATTTTCGGACAAAGGGTCAACACGCTCCCTAAACTTATAATACGGGTCATCTAACCCGGTTTACACTTTTTTGAGCAACTAACCCCAAAACTTTTCATTTTTGGGTCAAATAACCCCATAATTGTATTTTTAAAATACGTAAAAAACAATCGAAGTGAGGGATGCAAAAAAGTAATTAGATACTCCCTAATTGTTATCATATAATTATCATAAATCTATTTTTTGAAATAAAAATATAAATTATGAGGTTATTTGACCCAAAAATGAAGAGTTTTGGGTTAATTGCTAAAAAAATATAAATTGAATTAGATGACCCGTATCACAAATTCAGGGGGCGCGTTGACCCTTTGCTCTAATATTTTTCTATGACCAATGAGAAAATATTTTTGGTGTTCATGTAAGGAGTTTTTTTTTTAATCAATGTCAGGAGTTAAAACCACGATTTAAAAAAATACTATCAAATACTCCCTTCGGTCCATAATATTTGTCGCATTTGAGAATTTCCTTTGGTCCATAATACTTGTCACATTAGAGTTTCAAGAAAGCATTAATTGCTATTTTTCCAGAATTATCCCTAGCAATAAATACTTTGTAAGGTTAAAAGAACTAGTCAAACATAAAACAAGTAGTAATTAATATGGACAATTTAGTAAAACTATATACAAATCAAGACATATTTATTATTTTCTTAATCTATGTGAAAAGGTCAAATGCGACAAATATTATGGACCGGAGGGAGTATATATATACCATTTGAACTATAATTCATTGGTAAATTGAAAAAATTATCGACAATAACGGAAAATAAATTTAATTGATTGAATCAAAATTTATAAAATGTAAAACCGAACTGATCGAATTGGTTGATTAATTTTACTAGTTTAGTAAAGCCAAAAAGGTAAGAAATAATGATAAAAATTTGATTAATTCGACTAGCTAACTTCTTAAAATTCTTAGCTGTAATTGAAGTAAATCTTTTATTGACTGAATTAATTAAAATTTTAAATACAATTTTATGAAAATATGTCAGTTAAACTGATTAATTTGGTCAAACCGAGCTGTTTCTTTAACCCAGTACCGGGTAACATGCATGTGCAAAGAGTAAAGATGATGATCCATTGAGTAAGAATAATAGAGTTAGGATTAGATTTGACATGAAACAAAGGAAATATGTGATATCTGTATGTACATGGAATCTGTAAAATAACTACAGAATTTAATTAATTAATTGGGTCAAATGAGTTCTCGATGGGGGCGTCAAACAAACTGCAATGGCTTGCTAACAGAACTGCCAACATCCCATCTTCTCAAGCAATGGTCCCTCTTGTTCAGAATTATGGGCTCATCGCACCACTGATTTCTTTTGTTTCTTTCGATCACAACAAACTTCACTAATATGTTAAACCAAACTATATTAACTGTATAATGGAGTCTAAGCTGCTTTTTAATTCATTTTGGAGTTTTAAAATGCTTGGTTTTAAGTTCCATGCATTCAGGATCTTGAAGAACAAAAGGGGAAGAACTTGCATATATGCATGCACCTTATAATTAGATGAAAACAGTTTCAAGTCTCGTGTTTTACTTAATATTATATATATAACAAATTACCTGGAACCTCAATGTCATAAATTACCGACAATATATGACAGATACACGTTGGTAATCTGTCGATAATTACAGACGGTTTATTTCATCGATTGCCGTCAGTAAATACCGACGATTATTGCCGTCATCACCTGCCTATAATTTCCATGCGGACCACAAATGTCATTCCATCAGGTGAGTATCGACAGTTTCTATACAGTCGCAGATTGTACGACTAATTGTTATCTCAATTTTCCATTTTATTCGCCGACGTGTTACTGATTGTCATATTTGTTGAAATACGACGACACTAATGAGCTGTTATATTTCGAGGAATTTTCCAATACAGTACACCCTCTAATAATTAATACTCAATAAATTAATAATTCTGATAATTAATAAAATTTTAGGAAACCAATTATAATATTACGTCTTATTTAATATAATAAATTAATAATTTTAATAATTATTAAATATTTAATCACCATATATATTAATTATTAGAGGGTCGATTGTACATTATTTATTATTAATAATCCATTTGAAATAAACGGTGCCATTTTCCTCAATTTGTGCAGCCAACATTACCGACACATTTTAGCAATAGAAGTTATGTCCCTTTCTATTCCTCGGTAACTTAGATTAAAACATTACGTCCTCCGTATTCTTTTACCAAATCCATCGCTAATAAAACAATTTACCGACGGAATATTATATACATCAATATTATCCGTTGGTAAAAGATTGTTTTAGAGTAGTGTTTAAACGACTTCATTAAAAAAAAATTTAGTTTAGTCCTTACGAGATATTTGTGAATTACTGAGATGATTTTAATTATAAAACGAAGGAAGAAATGTCGGGTCCTATGGAGAAGAGTGATGGCAGAAGAAGACGAGAACATATTACACATGATCACATGGCTTTGCACATGAAGAGTTTCCCCTTCTTTTTCTCTCTCAAATAAAACGACAAATTTCAGGGACTACCCACAAACTTTATCCTTTTTAAAAAATACAATTGGATAATACATAAAGCATTTTAGTCTAAATGTCTAATCATGAGATCATTGTCTTTATGTATGATTAGTTAGTTAGCTGCGCATCTCTTTGGTTTGATACATGTTAATAAGATTCTTAAAAAGCTAGCCTTATTAGATCGATATGTACTAAAATAATTAGTTTATATACTTAGGCTTATACCAGCTAAGAGTAGATAATTATTTTACTCATCTGATCATTATTTTTATTAGAGCTTCCAGCTAGTAATGGTTTAAATACAACTTTGAACAATGTTTGCAGCTTATTTGACTGAAAAAAAGGGTGAAAAAGGAGATAATAATATTGTGATTGAAAAAAAAAAGCTTAATGAGGCGACTAAAAAGATAATTAACCCATAAAATGTAAATAATTAACTCATAGCTATGAAACGACCTCACATTTTATACTTGTTAGAAATAATGATAATTATTTTTAGAGTGTCACCTAACAGTTTTAATTTTTGGATGAATTAGTAATTTGGTATGATATTTGAGTCTCTCTTATCGAAAAGATTAGAATTCAATCACCAACACGTGTAATAGTTTTTAAGTAACCAAAATGGAAAAAATACATAACTGGATATGCGATTTATACCTCCAAAACATCAAAATATTATTGGAAATACATAAATGTGCAGAATCCAAAGTAAGTTAAAACTATTATTTAACACACCCCTAACACTTTTTTTTCTTGTTATGTATACTTAAATTCACCTTTACTAAGTTAAATGTTTTTAGCTTTACTCATGTAAATCAATTACAATTCATTCAACATAAAGATAAAGACCACATCTCTATCATGTTTGTGATATCAATAAATAATTTAAAATATATTTAAAAAAGAAACTAAGGCCTATAAAAAGAGGAGAATGTATTGATGTTTCAGTACACAAATCCAATACTAGCTCTCTCTTATAAACAAAAAGGTGTATTTAAAAAACTATAGTAGCCATGAAGAAGAGGCAGCAGGAAGAGCATAAGGAGAACTACAGTTACCATCAAAATCAAATACAGAAGCAGATTCATTGCAACAAAACCAAAGTGTGCAAGTTCAAGAGAAGCAGCTCGAATCTCGAAGAGGATGGTGCCTCCTCTGCTATTCTCTTGCTTGCTTGCATTGCCTGTACTCCTTCTTATTGATTCGCCATTCGACTATAGCTAGCTATACGGATTGATCCTCGAATTCCATATCGTAATCTGCTTTAGTTACTAATTAATTAGCCACCTCTCTCTAATCACTAAAATACTTTCCATGTCTCTTATATTTTGAATTCTCATTGTCTCTTTAGTTATGATTTGCTATGCATATTTTTTGTAGTGTTTCTCTGCCTAAGCCATAAGGGCAGGAATTAAGTGTACTAAGAGCAAATATTGTAACCATAAATCAAAAGGCTCATATGTAATTTTTCACTTTTAATTTTATTTTGCATATCTGAGCTTTTTTTTTTGTTACAGGGTACATAATGGTACACTCTGCCAACTTGACAAAAGTTGATGCCTGGGTGAGCAAAATGTTCAACCGACCATCTTATCGAACCAATGGCTTTCAGCCAGTTCGATGATTAGTTATGTTTTTGGTTTTGATTTTAGCTTTTCTTTTGGTCAAAGGCTAATCTTCATTATATCAATATAACAATATGAATGATTTTTCAACAAGTACGAATGAGCCATTTTAAAAAGAAATGAAATTAGCTGAACAAATGAATAACCAAAAATTTGTCTTCTTTTCTTTGTATTTTATAGATTTTAACCAAAACAACCTATATCCTAACTAAACTTTTTGGTTTTCGGTTTTGACTTTGAATTATTTAATTATGTTGGTCTTTTTTTGGTCGAAGTATAACGTCAGCCGGTTTTGCTTTTCAGCTGGTCAATATTTGATTTTATTGGTTTTGGAAAATTTAGTTCGGTTTTAACCGAACCGACAAAATGTTTTTTCTTTTCGATAATTCTATGAGATGTTTTAAACGGATTCCAACTATGAAACGACACCTTTAAGCCTTCCATATTCATACTAATCCCGCCTCAAGCGTCCTCGCGGGAGGGAAAACTCTGACCCTAAATTTTAAACGACTGTATATATGAGTATGGTTCGAACCCGCGACCTCACTTAAACCAGAAAAACGCTTTACCAACTCAACGTCGCCTTAGGATTTGTAGGCTTGTTTAACTAGCGACTGAATCATTAGCAAAATACTAATAATTGGAGTTAAGTTAAGGGAAGAAATTTGCATACGTGTTTCACTGGTGACTCGTAGTGTGACTTGTCAAATAATGATAACTAGTTGGAAGTCCATGCATTTGCACGAAATCGATTCCTAAAATGCTGCTTTTTAGCGACAGATTTTTCCGTCGCTAAAAAGCATAAATCCGTCGGAAAATGCTTTCCCGACGGATTTAATAGATTAGCGACGCCACAACAAAATCCGTATTTGCTAACAATAATTTTGCGGCTAACTTTTTTTTGCTGTTAAAAAAACATTTTGCAGCAATGATTTTAAAAATTGCTGTCATAAGTTAAACTACAGCAGCATTTTATAGAAAACTTTATTATCAATTACTTAATACAACGTTTTATTATCACTAACATGCCACAATTTTTATTGTTGCTATATGCTAATAGAAATAATTTTAGCACTATTAGCAGCAAAAATATTTGCTGCTAATTCTAATATTCCTTATAGTGTAACTAAATATTTTATTCAGTTTAAAAATTAATAAGAATTGCCTATTAATTATAATTTAAAAAAATACATGTTTTATTTAAATTTAAAATTCATGAGAATATTATTTAGCATAACTTTTTTATTTAAGTTAAAAAATTAGTGAGTATTATCATTAATAACAACTTTTAATCAAACGTTAGGAAAACTGTTAACTTCCTCAAATGAGGAAAAAAAAATCATCACAATCTCCCATGAGTTTTTCTACCGATTATCTCTATTAATTGCACTGCAAGTCAGCATGAAATTCATGTGAATATCAAAATGCAGTTTGAATGATTCTTTAGTTAACATAATATAGAATGATCACAAGCTATTATTTCAAGCAAAAAAAGTTATATGCATGTTTGCAACATTATTTAGATATGTTTTTACTTTTTAGTATAAATTTTTAATACAATAATAATTGTTTTGCAAACTTATTAAAATATTGGAGCAAACTAATTTTATTGAGTGCCAAGTGAAATAATTTTTGCTGCATCAATACACGAGATGATTTAATTTGCACAGTAAATTTTGGATTTGCATGTATAATTTAACTATATATAATACTACTATAGTAAGCTGCAATGGTATTAAAAAGTTATCTCTTTCAATTTTTAAAAATATATCTAAACCTTTCTAAAGTTGTAAATCTATATCAATTTGACTAATTCGTTAGAAATTATTTAATTTTTTTAAAAAATTAGTTTATCCGAATCATGTGACATTTCAATTAACAATTTTTATTTTTCAATTTTAAAAAAACTTCACATATTCAATTGCTATTATAGGCATAATTAAACTAATTTTAGTAAAAGAAATAGATTTATAACAAAATTGTCAAATATGGACAGATTTACAAAGTTTGAAAATTTTAAGTATATTTTTTAAAAAGTTGAAAATATTTGGCTTTTTGACACTATTAAACTTTAAGTAAAGGATCAAACCCACCCCCCACCCCCCCCACCCCCCATCTGAACTTGGCATAAAATATTAAATAAGTCCAATCTCGTAAAAGTGGATCAAATGATCCTAAAACTATGCAAAAAACGTATTAAGTACCCGCTTCCCATTATCACTCTAAAGAGTGAACACATTCTCCGATTTTAGATGATTTTAGGTAGTTTTAGATGGTTAAAGGCTTAAAATAGCCTTTAATATTTATTTTAATCACAAAATTGACATTCAATTATTTAAAAAAATGTATGATTTCTTTATAATTTCAATAGTTTAACAATCATATTAATTTTTAAATAAAAAAACAAGAACCATTTTTATTTTTAATCATTTTATATCATTTAAACCTAAACCCAATGAAATACCTGCCAGAAAACAATTCCGACAACTAAGAAAAAATTCTGACAGCCCCATCCCACTGCCAGAATCGATGAAGAATAGACCCAGCAGATCTGTTCTTCGCACAGCCAATGGGTACCCCATCAAAAGGACCTCACAAATGGAAAACAGATCTCAGTGGATGAAAAACAGATCCTAGCGGGTCTGTTTCTCACGATAGAATATATAGACCCACTGGGTCTGGGTCGGTTGGCGGTGGTGGGATAGCCGGAATTTTCAGTTGGCGGTGATGGGGTAGCCGGAGGTTGATTATGGTAGAAGAATATGGATTATGATTTATTAATTAGGGTTAGTTGTTAATTAGGTTAATTAGGAGAGTAATTCAGTTTAATTCGGAAAAAAGATAAAAAGCCCTTAATTTTATATTGATTAGATTTTCAATTAAATATGATTAGTTAGTGTTTTAATTAAGATTAACTAGAGTTAGTTTTTTTAAAATTAGGTTATTACACTCTTTTGTTTTGGTCAAAATGGTGAAACCGATCCGGTTTTGCATAATTCTGGAGTGATTTGATCCGGTTCTACGAGATTGGACTTATTTGAGACTTTGTGCCAAGTTCAGAGGGTAAATTGATCCTTTACTCATTAGACTTTATAATAAAAGATGGTTAACTCTATTTTAGGGTCCTTAAAGTATACGGTTTTGGTTTATCAGGTCCCTCAAACTCTATTTGACTTTTTCAAGTCCCTAAAGTTTTGTATTTTGGATTCATCAAATCTCTCAATTTCTATTTGATTTTCTAGGATCCCTAAACTTTCATTTTTGGTTCATTGGATATCTAAATTTTCATTGAGACTCTTGTAATCGAATTTTCATCTAAATGAAACTGTATTTTTGACCAAAAAAAATCAACTTCTCTATATGAGAATTTATAAAAGTACCATAAACCAAATAAGAAAAGGAAGATTATTAGCATGTATAATTTTTTTTATTAGAAATATATATTTGAATATGTTAGTCCTTACTTCTTTTGGTACCTGTTAATAATAAGATCTTTTAGATAAGAAAAAATGAAAATCTCTACCAATCTTTTGAGGGGGGCCCGTACATACATCCGTCACTGGTTTGACCCCACTTCTTATGCAAATAGAAGATGTGCAAATAAAAGAGATGGATAAAGAGGAGAAGTTGCAGGCACACTGTACCTAATCAAAGAATTAAAAAGAGGCTAAGGCGTATGCTGTAGAAGAGTCGAAGACTGCAGTATTAATTTTCTTTTTTCAGAAAAACTGCAATATTCATAAGGGGCGGCTATGGCCTGATTAATCATCATTTTTTTTGTCAAACATGGTACTCGACTTTTCAGAGTCGCAATTGTTAGTTTGTTAGTTATCAAGACATGGTTAGAACCCATAACCTCTTAATACACTTAGAGACGCCTTAGCCATCTAAGCTAGACCCACATTGGCAATTAATCATCATTAACTCATCAAAATTTCAGTTTCATTCATTGCATTATTGTTTGGTGACAAGTTGAGGGGTGAATAGGACTGACTGGTAGCCGACCCATTAAAAGCTCCATACCCATGTGGCAAATTGCACTAATACGGATAAGAAGTCTGCCACTGACACAATTTTCAACTGAAATGGATGTGGCTGATCCGCTTATTTTTGGAAAGAACTCAACTACTTATAGAAACTGAATCAACTAAACTTTTATAGCAACAATTAGATTTACATTAAGATGGTTAAGAACATAGAATTTACCTCAAAAGATTTGATCAAACCATCAACTCCAACTCCTCGTCATCTTAGAAACTACAAACTTTCATTTCTTGATCAGATTGCTCCTCCTGCATACGTAAGAGTCATTCTTTTCTATGAACATATCATCAATACTCCGCTTGAAACATCACAATTACTTAAAAAATCTCTCGCAAAAACGCTAACCCGATTCTATCCTTTAGCTGGTCGAGTCGTAAATGATTTCGTAATCGAATGCAACGACGAGGGTGCGGAGTATAGCGAAGTTCGGGTTCCATTTAAATTGTGTGAAGCTATAGAAAGTAAAGATGCTAAGGAGATTAAAATGTTGTTTCCGTATGATATGCATTTTGATATCAAGAATGAAGCTATGCTTGCTGTGCAATTTAATGTGTTTGATTGCGGTGGAATTGCTATTGGTTTGTCTTTTTCGCACAAGATTGTTGATGGTACTTCAGTGACTGCTTTTCTTCATGCTTGGTCTGCTTTTACTCGAGGGGCTACTGTTATCAACGGTTTGGATCTTGATTCTGCCCTTCATTTTCCTCCAACAAATGTATCAGGTATGGAGAAATTATAATAAGGGTTTCTGAACTTTTATGAATTTAATATATTAATGCATGGAATTTTATTTTTTTAATGTACCGAACTAAAATCAATAAATTTAGCTTGACTTGCGTTGATATTAGGCTAATCCCCTGAAAAACCCCTCACCTTTCAATTTCTTTTCATTTGCACCTTTACCTTTTAAAATCCTCAATTTTACCCTAATTTCCACCTTTCACTTTTAATTACACCCTTAAATATTAAATTGATCTATTTTTACTGTAAAAAGTTCAAATTAATACTTTATATTTCAACAAATATTATAAATGGTATCTAATTTAATTAATTTTATGGAATTAAAACGGTAAAATTAAATAAAAGTGAATGTGAAATTTAGTAATTTTTGAAATATTTTTTAGAGAAGATGCTTTTATTGTTGAAATTTTGACATTTAGTACTATTTAGAAAATGATTAAAAATAAAAAATATTGATTTGAGATTTTTTGAGTGAAAAAAGGTTAATTTAATATTTCGAGGGTACAATTGAAAGTGAAAGGTGGTAATTAGGGTAAAATTGGGGATTTTGAAAGGTGAGGGTGCAAACGAAAGGAGGTTGAAATGTGAGGGATTTTTAGAGGATTAGCCTTGATATTATATAAAGAATTCAGGTTTTCAATTCAGTTTTGGATAAAAAAAATAACTGAAGTCAGGAAACTGAATCAAAATAACAAAATAAAACCAAATATAAAATACTAATTTAAAAGAAAACAAAGTTAGGCTACTGAAATATAAAATTCAGACAAGTTTAGATACCACCGACTTAATTTTTTCATCAGGTTATAACAGGCCAACGAAAGGGAACATAAACAGAGACAAGATAGCTACAAAAAGATTCAAGTTCAGCAAATCAAGCATAGCTGCTCTAAGAGAAGCTGCAGCCAAGCCGGAGACAACTCGTTACGAGGTGATCACCGCCTTTATATGGAGGCGATTGATGGCAATTTTCGAATCAAAGCAAGAGCCAAAAAAAAAATTAGAGTACGCAGCAGTTCACGCTGTAAATCTTCGAGCAAGAATGGTGCCTCCCTTGACTAGTAAATCCTTCGGAAACATCTGGCAGTACGCGGTCGCATCATCACCATCATCGGCAAATCTTGAAATTCAGAATCAGAATAACAATCAAGAAACTTGTCATAGCACACTAGTGAGCCAGACAAGCAAAACAATTAGAGATATTAATGGAGATTATGTGAAGAAATTGCGGAATGGCGAATGGTACATGAATTGGATGAAAGAAAGGGTAAAGAATGTAGAACTGATTGCCTTCACAAGCTGGTGTGCATTTCCTATGTATGAAATTGATTTCGGATGGGGAAATCCGATTTTCGCGACGAGTCTTGGTCGGCCTTTCAAGAATGTGACTGTGTTGACTAGTGATAGAAATGGTGATGGAATTGAAATATGGATTAACTTGTTGGAGGAAGATATGGCTGTTTTTGAGAATGATTCAGAGGTTCTTTCTTTTGTTTCTTGATCATAAGCTCCAGCCGGGGAGATTGAACTGTTTTCTGAGAATTTTATTCTAAGTTCATGGCCCTGTTTTAATTCTAAGCAGTGTTTTAGGAATAAATTGGACCGACCGGTTCAATCAAGTCCACAGCGGATCATAGGTCAGTTCGGTTAGATCTTACCTCAAGAATAAAAAAATATTCAATTTCTATGAACCGAAAAAAGAAGAAATAAAAAGATTAAAATCATTGAACCGAACAACCAAAAAATATTATATTATTTATTTACTAGTTAAAGTGTGATCTATTTATTGGTTTTTAATTTATTTGTAGTTAGAATATTATATGATTGTTTAAATTTCGAAAAAATAATATATTTAAATAAGTTCCAATTTTCGGCTTTATAAATGAATGTTTTGTGGAAAGTTAACGAAAATATTGAAAACAAAAGTAACAGAAGTAATTATACTATTTCAAGGAACATTAAATTAAGGATGGTGCTATTTCAATTGGGGTATGCATCCGTAGATTCGATCACCAAACTGAACTGAAACTGAAATAACCGAAATTGATTTTTTTTGATATTCTATAAATAAAATGATACATACAAACTGAACAAAACAATTATTGGATTGCCAATTATTCCGATTAACCGAATAATCAAATTTTATTAAATTTTATTATTAAAAAATAAAAATAAAATAAAATTATTAAATTTGGCATTAATTTATAATTTATTATATATAAATTTAGGAGGCAAATTCCCAGTTGCTAAAAATTACAAAAATGCCCTAATTTTTTGTAAAACTACAAAATGTATATACTGAAAATTAAAAAAAACCGAATTAATCAAAATTTAAAAAATTATTTAATGCAACTGAATTCGAGCTCAAACTTAAAAAAAAAAAAATCATTCGAACTCAAGCTTGAACTAGTTTGAATTCAGGCTCAGCTCGACCTGTTTACATCCTACTACAACCAGCAACATTATTTCATGCATACTAAAGCTAAGATTTTCTTCCTAGATTGCAATTAATTGGGGGTGAATGAAACATAGTCACATACTCTAGGGTCTTTTTCAAACTTTGCCATAATTTCTTCAGGCAATCCAATCCAGGCTTCTATTCCGTGACCATCCTTTGTATCCAGCAGAAACACACCTCTGCTAATCATCGCCGGAGTCACCCAAACGGGTTTTCCCCACCCAAAATCCGACTCATAAAACGGAAACCTACACCAACTACTTATCCCCAACATTTTCAACAGTTTAGGATCCTCCGTCATCCCGGCAGCTATATTTTTCACATATTCAAAATATTCGCCACTTTCATGGCTCTTCCTCACATACTCATCGTCCATCTTCTTTATCGACTCGTGAAGTTTTCCGGCTAAACAATTATAGTCATCTTGCAACGAACAGTCCGTCGTGAACGTCACCTGATTGATGTTGCCCATACAATTCTTTAGCAACGGAGGCTCCATTTTGTTTCTCAAATTTACAGGAATTGACGCTACGTATTCTTCTCCGGTTGCGTCCATAACCGCCTTCCAAATTAGAGCACCGACAGCCTCGACCCGAGTCGGACGATCTAAATACGGCCCGTTACCTACTGCTTCTCTCAACGCAGAGATTTTGGCTCCGTCTAATACGCACCGTTTCATCGTAATATTGCTTAATAATTCTTCAGTCTTGATATTGGACATTAACAAGCTTTTGATGTCCTTCGGAGGGAAAAAGGTGGTGCAATCATAAACAACATTTCCGACGTCGTTTAACTCACCACCACCGCCGCCGCCGCTGCCGTCATTATTAGCTATTTTAGCCCAAGTAGATATAAACGACGCGGCAGTTGGTCCATCGGCAACCACATGCCACATGCAGACGCTGATTGCTACCCCGCCGCACTTAAAGTAATTCACCTGAGCTTTCACGATTTCCTGAGAGCTAATATCCGGCGACATTTCATACGGATCGCACGGTAATAGCTTCATAAGTGTTAACAGATAATGTTTGACATGTTCAAGATTGTATCTTATTTTGTATTTGAAACTTAGTTTATTATCTGTTGTAAATATCTGATTCAGTTAGAGATTTTGTAATCAGATTTGGTTGTTGTATTTACTTGTATTTAAACAAGTTCTCCATCAATGAGAAATCATCTCTTCTTCCCACACTTCTTATATGGTATCAGAGCAGTCCAGCTCCTGATCTTCTTTTCTTTCTTTCACCATGACAAATGAAAACAACAATGGCTCCTTAAACACTTTCTCAAACCTAATCACCATCAATACAGCAGCTCAAACTCCAATCAAATTGACCAGCTCCAATTACCCATCATGGAAACTTCAGTTTCAAACTCTTCTTATTGGTTATGACATTGTTGGTTATGTTGATGGCTCAAAACAATGTCCAGCAATCCCAATTACCAACAACAACACAACAGCTCATTTATATTGGGTTCGACAAGATCAATTGATCCTTCCATCAATAAGAATTTTCAATTACAAAATGTTTTATGTGCTCCACTCATTAAGAAAAATCTTATATCTATATCACAATTTTGTACCTCTAACCGTGTATCTGTTGAATTCTTTCCTCAAAATTTTCAGGTGAAGGATCTATGCACTAAGTCTGTTTTGCATCAAGGAATTTCTAAGGATGGAGTATATGAATGGAATGAAAGTCAGCCGACTACCTCGCCCATAATAGCTTTTTCCACCGCTAAAACTTCTGCTTCAAATTGGCATCAACGTCTAGGACATCCAGCCTTTCCAGTTTTAAAACATATAGTCAGCACTAATAATCTGTCATCTAATATTCTTATGGATGTTACATGCAATGCTTGTTCATGCAATAAATCTCACAAACTTCCTTTCTCTACCTCTACATTATCTTCTTCTCAATCTCTTGATATAATTTTTTCAGATGTTTGGAGTTCTCCTGTAGTGTCTGTAGACAATTTCAAATATTATGTTGTGTTTGTTGATCACTATACCAAATACATTTGGCTTTATCCATTGAGAGCAAAATCTGAAGTTAAAGATGTTTTCATTAGATTCAAATCTGTTGTTGAAAATCACTTTGGTCACAAAATAAAAACACTTTATAGTGATAATGGGGGAGAATTCATTGCTTTAGCTTCTTTCTTAGCCAATAATGGTATCTCACATCACACTACACCACCACATACTCCACAACATAATGGAGTTTCTGAAAGGAGACACAGACACATAGTGGAAACGGGTCTTACTCTTTTAACACAAGCCTCAATGCCCATTAAATTCTGGTCTTATGCTTTTTCTACTGCAGTTTATTTAATTAATCGCATGCCCACAAAAATTCTGCAACTTCAATCTCCATATGAACAAATTTTTGGACATAAACCCAATTATTCAAAATTGCGTATTTTTGGTTGCTTGTGTTATCCATGGATTCGGCCTTACAATAAACATAAACTTGACAGTAGATCTATTCCATGTGTTTTTCTTGGCTATTCTCTTACTCAAAGTGCATATCTTTGCTTTCATATTCCTACGTCTAAGTTATATGTTTCTAGACATGTGCAATTTGTGGAAACTATTACTCCTTTTCAGGCTATGACTTCAAAAGAGGTTACTGCAACATCAAATTCTATTTCTCCGTGGATATCTCCAGAGATCACAATTCCAACTATGTTGGATATTTCATCCTTGGAACAAACAGACTCTCCTATAGTGCATATGACTCCTTCACCAACTCAAAGTGCTCATGCAATTCCAGCCACGGCTTCAAATGACAACTCTGACAGTTCAGCCACCGTTCTAAATGACCACTCTGTGAATTTAGACTCAACTACCCAAATTAGCCGAAATCAACAACCATCAGCTCCATTACATACCATGACAACTCGTTTAAAGAACAACATCAGAAAACCTGTTCAAAAGTTGTCTCTTACAGCGCAAAAGTCTGAAATTGAAGATACAGAACCCACAACAATGAAACAAGCAATGGCTGACTCTCGATGGAGAAAAGCCATGAGTGCTGAATTTGATGCTCTTGTCGGTAATGGTACATGGGAACTAGTTCCTGCTTCTTCTTATCAAAATATAATTGGAAACAAATGGATATTTCGCATTAAAAGAAATTCTAATGTAATTATTAGTATTATTCACCGGACTATTATTTTAAAATAAATAATTTTTTTTATGTAATTATCGATTTAGATTATATATAAACATTCTATTTACATATATTATTAGTAGATGTTACATTTTTGTCTATATAGGACATAAATAATGATTATCATTATGTATCAGGTGATTTCTTAAACAAAATAATTTTCAAAAATATTAATTGCATACTATAAAAACATTTAGACACTATTATTATGATCTTTTTAAAAATAAAATTCACATAAAAATATCCACCATGGGAATAGGGAAAAGACATTATTCACAACTTATGCATCAAATTTATTACTTATTTTAGACTTATTTATTTTCAACATAAATACACCAAATAAAATATACTATAAACTATTTAATTTTAAAATGTAAAATATTGATTTTACTGAATAGTACTATAAACTATTTAATTTTAAAATGTAAAATATTGATTTTACTGAATAGTATTATTTTCTCTATCCCATAATTATATGAAAAAATTTCCAATTTTTACTTATACATGGACTAATCACTAAAGAAATCTTTAATGTTACATATGTATCTTTATACTATTTCAAAATTAATCCTTAAATTTATCCAATATATTTTGATTGGTTATAATTAATTTTTTTATTAAAACTATAAATATTAGTTTATAATTGTTAATAACAAAATAAATAAATAAAAATATTTTTATTAAAAATTTAATAAATATAGTTAAGACATACTCTCTCTGTCCACAAAAGATAGATTTGTTTCATTTACACACATATTAAGAAATTTAGTTTAATTAGTTAGGATAATACTAACTCGATAATACCCTTATCAAATAGTCAATGCGTTCTTCTTTTCAATGCAATTTTTATTGATTAATAATTCAAAATCACTTATAAAATATATACTCCTTCCGTCTCAATAGAGTTGTCCATATTATTTTTATCACACAGTTTAAAAAAGCAGTTATTGTTTATGGATTTTGTAAAATTTTCCTTACTTTTCTTGTCATATCCCTATTTAATACAGAATCCACTTGCAATTTACTTTCAATTTACTCATTAGTAGATTTTAAATAGGGATAATATAGGAAAATTAAGTGTAAAAGTTACTCCCTCCATCCCGTTTAAGAAGTCCCATATTCTATTTTAGGATGTCCCATTTAAAAAGTCTTATTACTATTTTTAGAATACTTTTCCATTGAATACCCCATTTTACCCTTATTTTAATTATCTTAAAAGAGTTTTATGGAAAATTTCACTATCATTAATAGGGGCAAAACATGAAAAAACATAAAAAGACAAGAATAATTAATGTTTTCTTAATCTGTGTGTAAAGTCAAATGAAACTTCTAAAGTGGGACGGAGTGAGTAGTTATTTTTTAAAAGTGGACAAGAATTTTGGCCAATTTTTTTTTTTTCAAAATGGACCACTCTATTAGAACGGATGGAATATAAAATTACTCTTAATATTAAAACTATAAAAAAATATTTTTATTGTTGTTATCAAAGTCATTATCACTGTAATTTAGTTGACTAAATCTAATTCAATTAAGGATATTTTAGATATATATCACAATTTTGTACCTCTAACCGTGTATCTGTTGAATTCTTTCCTCAAAATTTTCAGGTGAAGGATCTATGCACTAAGTCTGTTTTGCATCAAGGAATTTCTAAGGATGGAGTATATGAATGGAATGAAAGTCAGCCGACTACCTCGCCCATAATAGCTTTTTCCACCGCTAAAACTTCTGCTTCAAATTGGCATCAACGTCTAGGACATCCAGCCTTTCCAGTTTTAAAACATATAGTCAGCACTAATAATCTGTCATCTAATATTCTTATGGATGTTACATGCAATGCTTGTTCATGCAATAAATCTCACAAACTTCCTTTCTCTACCTCTACATTATCTTCTTCTCAATCTCTTGATATAATTTTTTCAGATGTTTGGAGTTCTCCTGTAGTGTCTGTAGACAATTTCAAATATTATGTTGTGTTTGTTGATCACTATACCAAATACATTTGGCTTTATCCATTGAGAGCAAAATCTGAAGTTAAAGATGTTTTCATTAGATTCAAATCTGTTGTTGAAAATCACTTTGGTCACAAAATAAAAACACTTTATAGTGATAATGGGGGAGAATTCATTGCTTTAGCTTCTTTCTTAGCCAATAATGGTATCTCACATCACACTACACCACCACATACTCCACAACATAATGGAGTTTCTGAAAGGAGACACAGACACATAGTGGAAACGGGTCTTACTCTTTTAACACAAGCCTCAATGCCCATTAAATTCTGGTCTTATGCTTTTTCTACTGCAGTTTATTTAATTAATCGCATGCCCACAAAAATTCTGCAACTTCAATCTCCATATGAACAAATTTTTGGACATAAACCCAATTATTCAAAATTGCGTATTTTTGGTTGCTTGTGTTATCCATGGATTCGGCCTTACAATAAACATAAACTTGACAGTAGATCTATTCCATGTGTTTTTCTTGGCTATTCTCTTACTCAAAGTGCATATCTTTGCTTTCATATTCCTACGTCTAAGTTATATGTTTCTAGACATGTGCAATTTGTGGAAACTATTACTCCTTTTCAGGCTATGACTTCAAAAGAGGTTACTGCAACATCAAATTCTATTTCTCCGTGGATATCTCCAGAGATCACAATTCCAACTATGTTGGATATTTCATCCTTGGAACAAACAGACTCTCCTATAGTGCATATGACTCCTTCACCAACTCAAAGTGCTCATGCAATTCCAGCCACGGCTTCAAATGACAACTCTGACAGTTCAGCCACCGTTCTAAATGACCACTCTGTGAATTTAGACTCAACTACCCAAATTAGCCGAAATCAACAACCATCAGCTCCATTACATACCATGACAACTCGTTTAAAGAACAACATCAGAAAACCTGTTCAAAAGTTGTCTCTTACAGCGCAAAAGTCTGAAATTGAAGATACAGAACCCACAACAATGAAACAAGCAATGGCTGACTCTCGATGGAGAAAAGCCATGAGTGCTGAATTTGATGCTCTTGTCGGTAATGGTACATGGGAACTAGTTCCTGCTTCTTCTTATCAAAATATAATTGGAAACAAATGGATATTTCGCATTAAAAGAAATTCTAATGGTACTGTTGACAGGTTCAAAGCCAGGTTAGTGGCAAAAGGCTTCAATCAACGTCCAGGAATTGATTTTCATGATACCTTCAGCCCCGTTGTCAAACCTACCACAATACGGGTTGTTTTGAGCTTGGCTATTTCTAATGGATGGATATTGCGGCAACTGGATGTTAATAATGCATTTTTGCAGGGTACCTTGCATGAAGAAGTTTACATGTCACAACCTTCTGGCTTTGTTGACAAAGATTTCCCTAATCATGTTTGCAAATTAAAGAAAGCTATTTATGGCCTAAAGCAGGCACCTAGAGCATGGTATCAAGAATTGCGGCAATTTCTTCTTCAAATTGGATTTCAGAATTCAAAGTCTGATACGTCATTATTTGTTTATCATGATGATGATGTTCTCATATATTTGTTGGTGTATGTCGATGACATTATACTTACAGGTTCAAATCAAGAGAAGTTGCTTCAGTTTGTTACTACCTTATCACAGCGTTTTTCTCTCAAAGATTTAGGGCCACTGTCATTTTTTCTTGGTATTGAGGTCGTACCAAATTCTTGCGGTGTTTTGTTATCTCAGCAACGGTATGCTTTAGATCTCTTAGCTCGCACTCAAATGCTTGATTCTAAACCTGTCAAGAGTCCACTTCCTTCTTCCTTTTCTATAACTCAGAAGTCAGGTAGTGTTCTACCAGATCCTAAAGAATATAGGATGGTTGTTGGAAGTCTCCAATATTTGCTTATTACACGTCCTGAAATGGCGTTTGCTGTCAACAAATTATCTCAGTATATGCAGGCTCCTACAACTGAACATTGGTTATTTGTCAAAAGATTATTGAGGTATTTGCGAGGTACCATCGGAAGTGGCATCCAAATTCATCGACAATCGCCTTTAACCTTGCATTCATTCTCAGATGCGGATTGGGGAGGTAATAGGGATGACTGGTCCTCAACTACAGCATACATTTTATATCTTGGTAAAAACCCAATTTCGTGGTGCTCTAAAAAGCAGAGAACGACGGCTCGTTCTTCTACCGAGGCCGAATACAGAGCAGTGGCTGCAACTGCTGCTGAAACATTATGGGTATGTAACTTGCTTCAAGAACTTCACATTAAATTATCCAAACCACCAGTGATTTATTGTGATAATGTGGGAGCTACGCAGCTCAGTTCAAATCCGGTATTTCATTCTCGAATGAAGCATCTTGCTATTGATTACTATTTTGTAAGGGATCTCGTCCAACAAGGACTGCTTCGTGTTGCTCATGTGAGCAGTCAAGATCAACTGGCAGATGTTATGACAAAGTCTCTCACTGGTAGCAAGTTTCAGATTCTACGATCCAAGATTGGTGTCTTAAGCAGACCTCCATCTTGAGGGGGAATGTTAACAGATAATGTTTGACATGTTCAAGATTGTATCTTATTTTGTATTTGAAACTTAGTTTATTATCTGTTGTAAATATCTGATTCAGTTAGAGATTTTGTAATCAGATTTGGTTGTTGTATTTACTTGTATTTAAACAAGTTCTCCATCAATGAGAAATCATCTCTTCTTCCCACACTTCTTATAATAAGCTCGTGAACATTTGATTCCTGAACTACCATGTTCATGTCATGATCACCAGCCACGTTGGCTTCAGTGAATGAAGCGCCATTATCATTACAGTCAATGCTAAAAACGGCGACGTCTTTGCTCATGCGTCCTGCAAGAGGATAAAAATAGGTTAATGTCTGTGAAAGAGATTTTTTCAGGTGATCTGATGATAATTTGGTGGGATCTGCATGGTTTGTAATTATGTTTGCGGAAGGGGTGTAAAAGAGAATTATTGAAATGTATTGTGGAGGGGCTATTTGATCAAGAAGAGAAAGTTTGTAGGTTTTTAGGTGTTGTGGTGTTGAATTTGAGGGTGTTATTATTTCTTTTGAAATGATTTGAACCTCCATTTATGCTATTTCTTAGCCTGGTGAAGCCGATTATTGCTATTACTATATGCATTATATGGCACTAATTAATTTCCAGGTTTATATAGAAAAAATAATTAAGAAAGTCTCATTGTGATTAAAAGAAGCGATCTTCCATTTAGATTTTGTTTTATAAAAAAACTCTCTAACAACAATCAAATTTCTGATTTAAGATTTCATTATACTAAAGCTCAATTTACTTTATAACTTTTTCTTTATCTTTCAAATCAGATACAATTCAATATCCATTATCCAAGAATCAAAAAGAAAATAATGAGTCCAATTAATAAAAATAAGATATAATTCAATATTTTATATTAATTTTATAATAAATAATTCTAGATTTGGATTTTTCTATAGATTTCTATTAAATAAAATTATTTTAATGATAACATACATTTTTTCACAAAATTAAAAAGTTACACATAATTTTGAAAGAGGTTTGTGATTATCTTTTAATTGCCAATAATTTTTTTTTTTCATACAAGCTTATGAGATTCCCTTATAAATTAATTGGTGTTGATGACCGACTCAATTTGTTTTAAGGTGTGCAAAAATGTAATGAAATACATATTTTGATTTATTTTTTCAAATGATTGGAAAAATAAATTTATTTTTAGATGGACAAAACTATACAATTAAATTTAAATTAAATATATTATTTAAAAATTTAATTTATGAGATAAAATTATTTATCATACGTCCGTCCATGCTGATAATGACAATTAATTTTTTTAAGTTAAGTATCACGTGTTATGAAAATCTTATATTAAAAATATAATAGTAGAATGAAAATATATAAATAAAAAGGATTGACTGATTTATTATTTTGAATTCTTTGGATAATTATGTAGTCTGTCCTTTTTTTCTTGGTTCTCATTCCTCATGTATTTACATTGTTCACATTAAAACATGATATTCTCTCTGCCCTATTTCAGATCTAACAAATACATTTTGCATATGATTAAATAGATAATAATCAGTATTGTTTTCCCAATTTTTTCCTTATTAGTTATTAGGGGTGGTTTTATAAATTATGCTTAGAATTATAATCGTTAATTTTAAACAAAAAAAATTATTTAGAATAACATTAGAAACATGATACGGGAATTTTAAATATGTAAAAATGATATCTCCTTTAAATGGAACGAAAAATATATACTACTCCCTCTGTTCCATTTAATAAGAAACATATTGATAGGAGTATTTTACTCCTATTTAGAGTGTTGTTTCCGTATGTTTTTATTATGATTTGTCACGGTTTTATAGTATTTCGAGTGCCTTATTACATGTTTTAGTATTTCAGGTACTTGGGAGATTTGCAGAAGCATTTGGGTACAAAAGATGGAAAATTCGACGGAAAACAGGCGAAAGCTCATTTACAAGTCTGAAAAGCCGACCCCGCTGCACTAATTGGCAAATTGGAACCAGGTAGAAGCTTCAAATGAATTTGTATTCTTTAAGAAAGTTAAAGTAGACATCCCAAGCTTTCCAAAGGTTCAAGAATCGACTCAATCGGACATTTCTACACCAAATTATGAAGTTTCGAAGATCGCGATTCTCCAGAGCAAAGGGTGTCTCGAACCAATACACCAAAGTGTGATATGTGTCTCGATTCGAGACAAATGTGCCTGGAGGCAGATTATAGTGTCTCGAACCGAGACACTCCTCCATCTTAAGTGTCTTGGTTCGAGCTTAGACTTGAAAAAAGGGGGATTTCTGATTTCAAACACAACAAGGTTTGATTCTCTTTGCATTTTGGGCCTAACACATTTGTAGTTGATGTTTTTTTTTTCTCTTTTATGGGTACTATAAAAACAACATTATCTTCAAATTAGGATAGAATTGATAGACAACATTTTACATCATTTAGTTCTCTTTGTAGTTGTTTCTTTTAGTTAAGAGTAGAATAGTTTAGGGTTTTGTGCCTCCATCTTTTCCACCATTATTATGGTGTTGGAGCTTCATGATTTGTGTTGAACAATAGTTATCTATTAATACAAGTCTTTGTTGTTGATTTAATTCTCCAAATAAGTATTTATTCAATATGATTTCCATTTGCTTAGTAGTTATTAGTGATGTTTAGCATGTTTGGCTAAACCCCCATGTTTGGGGGTTGATATGAACTCTTAATTATTGCTTTGAATGGATTTGTATGTATGGCTTGAATAACATGTTTTAATCATTGTTCTTAATGCTTGTTTTAGATTGATCTCCTAAAGCATGATTAGTGTTTGTTTAATGCATTGAGAGATGGTTAAATAGATAGACATATATGATTTAAAGTTTAAGTCATAACACCGTGAGAGCGGGTTAAGGATTAGGTAGCCATTGAGTTGGATTAATCATTGCTTGTTGTTTAATTGATTAGGTTTAGTATCACGAGAGTGAGTTAAGCTTTAATTGTTGCTCGATAGGTTTTGTTGTTCTTTGAGGCTCGAAAGAGCGGGAACGATGCTTTAGAAACAACTCGGTTCTTGTTGAATGCCATGATGTTCACTTCCATTTGTTGGAATGTTAATTCGCTAGTATCAACCCTCAAACACATTAATCTTATTGTCTTTAATCCTTTTATCATTTAGTTGTTGATTGTTGTTTGCTTTTATAGTTGAATAGTTGATTGCTTAAGTTTAAATTTCGTAGTTGTTAATTGAAAAAGCAATCACTCGTTTGCTATCCGAATTGGAGTTCAAAATCGATTTCACTCACTTTAAACCTCTCATCCCTGTGGGTTCGACAACCCGAACTTATAGTCCACTTTATTACAAGTTGGCTTTTTACTAACACATATCACATTTTTAAATATCTCATATAAGAATGTCATATCGTGTTTTTCATATAAATATAAATTGAATTTTCACTTACTCTTATTTTTCTTTCTTAAATTAATAGATATTCCCTCCGTCCCAAATTTATAGGCACTATTTCAAATTTTTCTGTCTCACATTATAGACACAAGATATTTAGCTTACTGACTATAATTATCAAATATAACCTCATTAATTATAGGGAATATTTTGAAAAGATAACAAAAATTATAGAAAGACAAAAGTTACACCTATATTAAATGAGAATAAGTATGATATTTGTTTATACATAAACTCTTTTTAATATAGAGAACCTAAATTTCTTAATGTGTTTGTCCTCAAATATTAATTAACGTTTTTATATTTTATGTGAAAAAAACATATGCCATTCTTAAACGGGCGGAAGGAGTACTAGATTAGTTTAATTAATCCTGATGATCACTGAACTTTTGAGTTTTTTTTATTTTAGTCACTAAATTATTTTTCTTTTCTATTTGATCACTGGACTTTTTTTTTCTTTTTCATTTTGATATTTTCCGGCCAAAAATACTTAGGTGGCAGCCGGAATTAAATTTTATTTAACCTAAAAACTTGCCATATATGCATAATTTAACCTAAAAACTCATTTTTAAAGTGAAATTATGTATGTGGTAAATTTTCAAAGTAAATTAGTAGTAAAATCCGGTTGCCATATGTCAATTTCCGGCAGCCACCTAAGCATTGTTGGCCTTGAAAATAAATAAAATTTCAATGATAAAAAAAAATTAGTGACTAAAATAAAAAAAACTGGAAAGTTTAATGATGGTTAGAATCAATTACCCACTGGATTACAAAGACATCATATCTAAAAAAAAAAAGTGGACTACTAAAATTATTGGAAACAATTGGTTGTTGTGTATATCTTGTGTTTCAATGCACAGTTTAATTTATAAATAACTTGTCCCACAAGTTGCCAAAATTAACAAGCAAGTTTCGATGCAAACAATATCACCATCTTAGGAAGATTAATTTACATCATCTCCAAGGTAACTTAATTTTTCAAATGCAGCCTGGCATAGGTATTATAATCTAATCCCAAATACATTAATGCTTCACCTTCAGGATTTAAAAAGACCAATTAGCTAGGCAAGCTTAAACCATCAACCACCTATTAAAATCTTGCAGGTTAATTATGAATTCAGAAATTAAAGTCATGATAACAACTAGAGAAACCCTTAAACCATCATCTCCAACTCCTCAAACCCTAAAAAACTTCAAGCTTTCCCTCCTAGACCAGCTTTCTCCTGCAGCCTATGTTCCTATGATCATCTACTACGCACCAAATTGTTCTGATCCTGACGGACTCCAAACCCGTCACCTTTTAAAAAAATCTCTATCAAAAATGTTAACCAAATTCTATCCATTAGCAGGAACACTGAAAGATAATCATTACATGGACTGCAACGATCACGGCGTTGATTTCTTCGAAGCCAAAGTGAACTGTCCACTTTCAGACATTCTCAGGAAACCTGAAACAGATGTACTGAATCAGTTTTTACCTTCTGTTTCATCTGAAATGGAGTTCCAAGTAGCTATTCAAGTAAACACTTTTATCTGCGGAGGAATTGCGATTGGTACGAATATATCTCACAAGCTTGTCGATGGTATCACATTCACTTCCTTCATGAACGTATGGGCTTCAATGGCTCGAGGCTCTGATGATTATTCGCCACCCATTTTCGTCGGACCGGATTTCTTTCCTCCAAAAGATTTGTCCGGGTTGTTTAATCAGGTTCTTGATATACCAAAAGCCAAAAACATAACTAAGAGATTCGTGTTTGAGCTTTCAAAAATTGCTGCATTAAGAGAAAGAATATACGGTAGTTCATGTCCTAATCCCCCGAGTCGCGTTGAAATACTGTCTGCATTAATCTGGAAATGGGCTATGGAAGTAAAATCATCATTGAACAGAAACAGCCCATCTTACCTGACACAGACTGTGAATTTACGTCCGAGGATGAATCCGCCGTTACCAGATTCTGCAGCAGGAAATTTTCTTTGGCTGGCAATTGCAAAAGAGCCAATAAATTTTCTTGGCCTACATGATTTGGTGCATGAGGTGCAAAAATCTTTGAAGAAATTGGATAATGAGTATGTGAAGAAAATACAAGGAGAGGATGGGCTATTAGTATTAGGAGAGACTCTTGATGAAATAGGAGAACTTGTTTTAAAAGATGCAGACATATACAGATTCACTAGTCTAAGGAAATTTGAGCTTTATGAAGCAGATTTTGGGTGGGGAAAGCCAGTTTGGGTGAGCAGTGCAGAATTGGCATTCAAGAATGTGATTATGCTGATTGAAACAAAATAAGGTGATAAAATTGAAGCTTGGGTTACATTAGAAGAACAAGAAATGGCAATTTTTGAGAAGAACAAAGAGCTTGTTTCATTTGAATCCACTACTTTTCACCTTAATTCACATCTTTGAGCTCCACATATATCCTCAACATATTTATGTTTTGGGTGTTAATAAATTTGTTAAAAGAGAATCATGCTCTTAACATTTCAAGAATGTGGGATTGAAAAACATGAATGATTCTAATTTTTTATATTTCAATTTAGTACATATTTTTTAATCCGCATTCAAATATATATAGTATTACTATGTAAATTTTTATTCAGGTGACTGTATCTCATTTTCAATCTAACTAAAGAGAGATATATTTTTAATATATACTTCATATTGGTCGTCATATCAATCATTATATAATGTGACGCCTTCTGTATGAATATATTTTTAGAATATGATGCATGCACCAATTGATAGGCTATGAATTTGAAGCACTTTATCTTGAAATAAACAGTAATTTTTTACTAGTACTATTTTGATATGAAATGAAGTTTTAATATCAGCTCAATTAAAATTTAGGATAAGAATTTGTACCATTCAGAATTTTAACCCCAAGGATGTACAATAACTTCTTTTTGTTCTTAACTTGAGAAGTGTCCCTACGCGATTAATTTTTCCTATGTGATTAGAAATTTAGAATTACATTCTCTTGTATGGCTTCACCCTAATCCTTGGGTGTGTCGACTTTTGACTTTGAGCAATTGGACTTGCTTAAAATTAGCATTTTACGAAACATTGTGTGCACTAATGACAAAGTATTTTTAATTATATAGTGAAAGTTATTTATCTAAAAAAAACTATATAGTGAAAGTTTCTTATACTAAATTGAAGATTAGTTTAAGTCGGCTTTGTTATCAAAGAATGACTATAACTACACCCCAAATAGTCTATGATGATACAATTTTTATCCAATCTTGTTAGTGAAATTCAGGGTTATTAATCTTGAAGATGTTTAAGCTATCCTTTTTCCTTTTTCTATTTTATGATTAAACTTTAATTTTATTTATTTTTGTTATTAAATTTGTTTGTTTATTTTATTTTTATTTTATCAGGCAGAAAATATTCAGATGGCAGCCGGATTTTGCAAGTTTTACCTTAAAATTTTATTTTATATATATATATATATATATAATTTCATTTTAAAATAAAGTTTTTAAGTCAAATTATGCATACATTGTAAATTTTCAGATAAAAAAATAAAATTCGGTTGCCACTTTAACCGGAAAAATAAAAGTAAAACAAAATTTAGTAACCAAATAAAAATATTAAAATTTAATCATTAAAATAATGAAAAAACAATATAGTATTAAGTATCATTGGATTCAGTTATTTTCAAATTCAAATAAAATGACGTTGACTTTTCTTTATTTGTGATGTCAATTTTGATGAAGAGCGTATCAGAATAGAAAAATGCTTTATAACCCACCTATTTAACCCACCTTCAATAACCCACCTTACGTGGCAGAATTTCATTCGTCCAATACTCACCTAAAAGTGTATATCTCAAAAAATAAAATTTCATTCATCCACTCTTTAACTGACACGTCAGGTGGTACAAAAAGGTGGGTTAAAAGAGTTGGGTTATATAGCATTACTCATCAAAATATTATGTCTGCAATATGAAGAATAATTATAAGCAAAATTCATATAGAGCCCCTTCTATTTCACCAGTTTTATTTGAGAGGTCCCTATCTCAAAGTTGTTTACATTTAAATTTATGTACTTAGTAAAACTCTGATTTTCAGGTCTTTTTGAGGGACTGGAAAGATAAAAAAATTATAAATAGATGGACTAGAAAAAATTAAAAAAAAATCAAAAATTATGTAAGTAGAGGGACCGGAAAAAAAAATAGTACAAAAATTTTTAAACAAAAATAATATAGTATAAGGATTTTTAGATGGATTTAGTCATAATTATACGATCAAAAGGTTATGACACATCATTTGTACAATAAATCAGACGTTTGTAATATTATGACATTTAATGATAAAAAATTCATAATAAATATTATAAATATTTATTGATTTGTTATGAAAATAACGAGGCATAATTATTATGTGGAATAAACACACTCCAATATAAAAGACATGCAAAAGAAGTACTTACAACTTATTTTAGTGTTACTTTTAAACTTTGGAGAACCTCCTGTGATAATTTAGATACCTCATAATATTTTGATGTTCAGATTTAATTTTTTATTCATTTACTCCTTTATTCTATAAATATAGAAATTTATCTGCACATGAATTAAAAATAAGCAAAAGGCCATAAAAAAACTGATCTTTAAATATATTTTTCAGTAGCATCATGACATTATAATTTTTCAATAGCACTACATTTCGTATTTTCAGCTTTAATTATATCCTAAATTAAAAAAATTAAACGATTTTTATATTATAAGAATGAGAACATTTAAAACAACTAAATTTAAAATAATCTCATTTTTTTTAATTGAACAAATTCAAACAAGTCCTTTATATTAAAAAAAAATAAGTCCTAAAAATTTAATTAGATATATAATTACTTAATTTTTAAATTTTACTAAAAAAAATTAATTTAAAAATAGACATGTGTCAACGCCTCCGACTCCATATTTCATATATAACGCATTGAACAATATATTATGTGTGTACATAATATATTTGTAGCATATTTTATATCAATAATAATATGTCTAACTTGCTCTAAAAATATATAAATTGTATATCATATATATATATATATATGTACATATCATGTAAAATAAATAAAAAAAACATTTCTCATAAATTACATATAAAAAATATATATTCAAAAATATTTTAATGATTAAGAAGATACATATATTATATATGAAATATGTATCAATGATGTATCAATCAAATGTGTTTTTAAAATATTACAATCTCGTCTCATAAAATAATATATAAAAAATAATAATGTATATGATTATTTTATATATATTTGAGATGAATCCTTAACACATTGAACAAACATATCATGTGTATTGATAATATATTTAAATTTATCGCGTATTTTGTATAAAACTAATATATGTAACATGCTCTAAAATACAAATTATGTAATATATATATATATATAAAATATTTATTGCCAATTATATAGTAAAAGATATATTTGACGCATTTAAAATAATTTTAAATTTATTTTGACAGTTATATATGATTGGTTCAACAAAATAATTTTTTGTCATGGTATTATAATAAATATGAACTGATCAAAAAATAATTATTTCAAGTATCAGTTTTCTTTTAAAAAAAAAACAATGCGTCAATCTGACGCACTAACGCATTTTACGCGTCAAACATTTGAAAAGGGAGAAGGGCGGTGTCTAAAATTGAGTGGAATGACAAAAATTGTGAAGAGAAAAAATAGAAAATGTAAAGAATCGGTCAACTTGACATTGGTGAAAAGAAACTACCGCAATTGTAATTTTTGATATTATTTTTAAATATTCTCATCCACTTTTTGCTGACATGACTTCTTATTTCGTCCAATCAGTGGAGAACACATGGCTGAAAATACCCATTTTGTAACGTTTTGAATAGTTCGGTATTCATTTTGTAGCAAAAAATAGTTCAGTATTTATTTTGAAACTTTCATATAGTTCAGTATCCTCACAAGTTTAATACCCTTGATTAACCAGTTTGATGAGTTTATAAAAGATATTATACGGTGATCTCTTAGACTATGTTAATATCTTTTCTAAATCATTATATATTGGTTTTATTCTTTTTATTTAAGATATAGATGAGTAGTTGTCCTTACAAATAAAAATAATCCAGAGTGGTTGTCCTTTCAGAGAGAAAAAAAATAGAGTAGTTGCAATAATAGAGTGGAATCATATAAATATTGTAAATAATATTGCGATGGTTTTAATTTTAATTAAATTAGATCGTAATCATGTTTACATAGAGTAGCAATAACCATTTTTTCCTATAAATTAATATATTCCATTAACAAGAAGATTAGTCATAGCAAACCTTCTCCCGTTGAGAACATTTCACTCTCACTAAAAATAATAATCGGATGAAGTAGTAAGTGAAGGTTCATATTAATTAGTGGTCCTTCAAAAAAAAATCTGAAGTAGTTGTAAGTTTGTAACGTATAATCGAATCATATAAATATTAGTATAATTAATTCAATGTGAAGGTTTTAATTTTAGTTTACATAGAGTGTAATCATGTTTACTAGCAATAACCATTTTTTCCTATAAAATATACTCCATTAGCAAGAAGATTAGTCATAGCAAACCTTCTCCCATTTACAACATTTCATTCTCACTAAAAAAAATGGCCATGAATATTACCCCAACTCTACTCAAAACCTATAAACTCTCTCTTTTAGATCAGTTGTCTCCTCCTATGTATGCACCCTTACTCCTTTTCTATGCACCCGTGGAATCGGACAAGAAAATCGATCATGATCACTTCAAATCCTCCCTTTCAAAGACACTAACACATTTCTATCCATTCGCGGGATGCTTTAAAGACGCGTTCTCTGTCGAATGCAACGATCATGGAGTCGTTTACACCGAAGCTAATGTTAATACCGACATATCTTTGGTGATTAATCAGCCTGACGCGGATTTTCTTCAACAGCTACTTCCTTGTAATCCGCATGATAAGTTGGATAATTTACTCGAGCAACCAATTTTATTAGTTCGAGTAAATTTCTTTTCATGCGGAGGAATTGCGATTGGAGTTTGCATTTGGCATGTTCTTGCTAACGCGTCGGCTTTGGCTTCTTTCGTGACAAGCTGGGCGGAAATTGCTCGTGGGGCGGATAATAATATGGATGGTGTGGTTGTTGATTGCACTTCCCTTTTTCCTCCCCAAGATTTACTGGCTTTCTCCACTGGTAAATACCTGGATGAAAAAGATTTGCTGTCTACAAACTTACTTACGAAAAGATTTGTGTTTAACGGGTCTAAACTAGCTTCTCTAAGAGAAAAAATCGGAGATCAACCAACTCGTGTCGAGGCATTATCTGCTGTGATATGGGGAGCTGTGATCGCCATATCTCAAGAAAAAGATGGATCATCGTCGGCCACCGGAAAACCTCATCTTGCTGTAAGTATAGTAGATTTACGCAAGAGGATGAATCCACCGTTGCCGGAGAAATGCATAGGGAACATCAATCAGTTGACGGTGGCAATGTGGCCAATAGACATGGGAGTAGACTATAATGGTTTAGTAGGGAATTTTCGGCAGTCAATAAGGATGATAAACGATGAATATGTGAGGAAGTTGCATGAAGATAATACGGAATAATAATGCTGGTGAAATAAGCTGCTGCAAGGTTCTCTTCTCTGCTGCTGCAAGGTTGTGAATCAATTGCTGATGTGGCAAAGGCAATTGATTACATTCCTCCTAAGTGATCTAAGGTCCAGATTTCTCAGAAGTGTGCTTCTTCTCCTCCAGTTCAAAGGTTCAGATTGAACACGTCATCAATCCGTGTCAAGAACCTGAGTTATGCATTTGTGACATGCTGAGTTTGATTTACTTAGCTCAGAAGATATGAGCTGTTAATTAGCTGGCAGGTTAGTTAGATTCTTTAGTTAGTTTCATTGTGCCTCACTGCCTATAAATAGTGAGAACATTAGTTTGTAACAGTTTGATTTTCTTGAATAGAAATCCAAGTTTCATTTCGTAACAGAAGATGGTGAGTATTTGAAGATGGTAAAGTCAGCCGGAGGAATGATGGCGGCCGGAGTTTTTAGCTTTAGTAGCTGGTGTAAGTTTCCTTTCTATGAAGCTGATTTTGGGTATGGAAAACCTGCTTGGGTAGGCACTGTTATGGGGCTTAACAATTTGGCAGTGTTTATTGATGCTAAGGATGGTGAGGGAATTGAAGTATGGATTTCTTTGCCTAAGGAAGACATGGTTGCATTTGAACACAATCCTGAAATTCTACACTATGCCTCCATCACTTCCGGCTAGGGTGGGCATCAGTCGGTTGGTCCTAAAATAATTAGAGAAAAAGATCAATTCCACTTTTGAATTTGTGTCTGAAGATCAAATTTTAATATTTTTGATCAATCTATCCTAAATTTGTGTTTCGAGGTCAATATTTAGGGGATTGAAAAAAATTTAAAAAATGACTTATTTATTCTCGAGATACAAGTTTTGGAATCTAGTTGACTAAAAAAGTTAAAACTGATTTTATTTGATTTTGAAATACAAGTCCGAAAGCTGAATTGATTTTTTTTTTCAAAACAATTTTTAATCTATCTATATTTAAAGAAAATAAAAATTTGATTAATTTAAGATTTGGGCTTCGTGTAAATGAGTGATTATTTCATGTAAATTATCAATTGTAAATTTTCCTTCCTAAAATTCATTCTGTCATTGAAAATAATTTCAAAATTATCAACAAGTTGTAACTTAAATGGTATAAGTACTGGATAATAAATTTTCAAGGTCCCCGCAAACTCTCTCTACCCAATTATAAAAAAAAATGTAATCTCAAAGTCGTAGGAATGACCAAAGATTAGACAGGTAAACAAATTAAACCTGAAAAATCCTCCCAAAAAGAAATTGGAATGACCCCAAGTATAACAAATTTATTAAAGAAAGGAAATATGATACTCCCTCCGTCCCGTTTAAGAAGGGACAAATGAGTTTTACACAAATATTAATAAAATAAAACAATATTTTATTTTGTCATGTCCTATTAATTAGTATGGTTTCTCCTAATAATAGAATAAATGTATTGTAAATTGAGTTGCATTTAATGCATATTGAAATAACTAAAGGGATAAAATTGGAAGTTAAATATAAATAGCACAGAAAACACGATATGACCTTCTTAAATGGAACAAATAAAAATGAAATATGTCCCTTCTTAAACGGGACGGAGGGAGTATTATATATTAAGTTTTTGATCAAATACAGATATATTATTTAAATTATTTTGAAATAATTTGACCTCACTTAAGTCAGAAAAGTGCTTTATCAATTCATCTGCGTTTTGGAGTTGACTTTACTCTAATTTTAACAAACAAAAGAATTTGTCATTTTTATGTAAATTCTTGCATCTTTCACTTAATCTGATTGAAACTTGAAATTAAGATGCCGTTTGATTCAAGGTTGGGAATGAGAATCGGAATGAGAAGGAATGGGAATGGGAATGATTGTTTTCATTTTTTGTTTGATTCAAAATTAGTGTAGGAATGAGAATGGACAAAGTTTAATAAAAAAATTATTTATTATTTATTAATATTTTTTTATTTTTTTTAATATTTTATATATAAAAAAAATAAAATTATTTTTAAAAAAAATTAAAAAAATATTTTAAAAAATTAAAAAAATATTTTCGAAAAAAAATAAAAAAAATTTAAAAAAATTTAAAAAAATTTAAAAAAATTTAAAAAAATTTAAAAAAATTTAAAAAAATTTAAAAAAATTTAAAAAATTTTAGAAAAAAATATTAATTTTTTTGTTATTTTAAGTATATTTTAAAGTAAATATTTAAAAATAGTTTTTTTAATAATTATATATTTATTATTTATTATTAAAATATTTTGTAAAATTTTGATTTCCATTCCCATGGGATAAGAGGGAAATGGGTGATTCCCATTAAGAGGGTAATCACATTCCCATTCTCTAGGACAATTTGACAAAATAAACATAAATAATAGGCATCATTCTTATATCCATTCCCATTCCCTCTTTTTTATGGCGAACCAAACGGCCCCTAAAAGTATTTTGAGGGGGAAAATATGACATAAGAACTAAAGATCCAAATTCCAAAATATACCTATGTGATCAATTCACCTTCTCAACTTGGATCGAAGATTAGAAATTTACTTTTCTGTATTTTTTTAACGATTAAACCCAGAGCTTGTCCGAATTGGATTCTTTTAGCCCATGAACTATTGATTTTAGAGACTCGTGATTGAATCAATGCTACAATCAAGGATTTGAAATGACTCAAATTAGTTCAATTATGGATTTAATTGTCAAGAAACATTGAAAATATTTATTTTGAGATTTTGATCTAAGTTGAGGTCTTGAATTGATCTTCTGTTTATGGTTAAGTTTTTCCTTGTTATACTCTTGTATGGCTTCACCCCAAACAGAAAATCGTTTTCAATAGCTCTCCTTGGACCTTGGGTACATCTATTTTTGACTCTGAGCTACTGGAGTTACTTAAAATTGGCATTTTACGAAAGTGGCAAATTATTTGATACTATATTAGTGAAAGTTTAAGTCGGCTTTCGTTGTCAAAGAATGGTGATAAAATATTTATCCAATCTTGTTAGTGAAATTCAAGTAAAATGACATTTACTAATTTTAACTAAATAAATGTGAGGTCAATTTTGACTAAGAGCATATCAATAATATTCTGTATACAATGTCAAAGACATGAAAACTAAAAAAACTCTCAACTTATTTTAGTATGTTAATTTCCAGTTTGGAGCCCCAATGTTTCGATCTCTTTTGCAAGTGTCAATAGATTGTGCATTCTGTTAAAACCCAACATAATTCATTTTATTTTACATATCAAAGTAAATTGATTTTATAAACAACTTAAGTATTTCTAACATAATCAAATTGATATGTCGGGTTGGCTATTTTCTTATTTTAAAAAATGATCATACGGATTAAAAAATAAATCAAATCAAAAAATAAAAATAAAAAACATAAATTTTAAAATTCAAACAATTATGTCAATTCAGTTCAGTTTTGATTTTGTTTTTGTATATCCTTGATCATACGGATTGATCCTACTAAAAATCACAACACAATATAGTCCACTCATAATAAAATACATATAAATGATTTCATAAAATTAATTAAATATATTTATCTATCTATCTATAACTATACTATAAGTGTGAAGGGGGGGGGGGGGGGACAGACAAAATTACCACATTAACCTTTAATAATTAAAATATTTACAAAAGCTAAATACAAGTCTAATTTAAATATAATTTAAATAATTAAGAAGTCAATTCTAATACAAACACAAAAATAGAGAAGTTAATTATAAGTTTAATTCTAATATAAACACAAATTTACATAGAGTTCTAATGATGATAATAAAGATAATATGAAGTATTTTTTCTTAACGTAGAAGATTACAGTTTAATAGGAGTCTTATGTCAATAGGAATGGTTTCGATATATGAGTTATGCCATTTTCCAAAGACATAATATTGTTTCATGGGTTCTTCTTCTGAGCCAAGTTATGAGGCACAAGTTGTGAGATCTCCAAGGAATTGGCAAAAGTACGGAAAGGCCCATTCAAGAAAAAGATTTGAGGCGATTGAAAAAAAGTGAAGCTCATTTTGATGATATTTTTGCTGGGAATTACCTATTCTTATAAGTTAATCCAACTTCATTCATATCTTTGAAAAAAGCTTATCATACCGTATATTTCTATAGTTTTTTTGTTGAACTTTATCACAACTTGATTATGTATATTGCTATAGCTGCTTTGCCTAAAAGGTTCCATTAATATAATTATTAGTTGCAGACCCATAGGCTATTACAAGTGTAATTATATTTGGTTATAATTTTTTTTACTGTTTTTATATAAATAAATCCTCTAGATTATAAGATCTGGTATCTTTTGGATTATCCTCCATAATTACAATATCTTCTTGAATCGTTAAAAAAATGAGAGTTGGTTTTAAAGTCCAACTCATGTTGAATTATTTAAAATTTTCTATTTTTTTATGTAATATTGAAACTGATTTTTTAATGAAAAAATCTATTTTACCGAGTGAATTTTGACAGTTAAAAAGTTCAAAATCTGATTTAAATATTCGAACTGGTTTTTTCTTTTAGTGGCTTCACTTATGGTATCCAAAATATAGTGTGTTTGAGACATTATAATATGTTGATATCAGTATTATTTTTGAATTATTTATAATAATGATGTTGTTCCATTTGTATCCAAGGTGGTTCTGAAATTCAATTGCCAATGTTATAGTAACAAATTTGTGATTGTATTTGCGCTTAATGAATGGTGAGATTCAAAGATGTATTTTAAAGAAATATAGAATAACATAGGAATTTAATCCTAATTATAATTATAATTCATTATTAGCGATTGAATAAATAACATATATAATAATAATAATAATAATAAGATTTAATAGTTTAACTGAAAAATAGTATATAGTTAAGTAGGACTCTGATTTATAAAATTTAGTTTCAATAAAAATATCAATTAATTAAACTATTAGTTATCTAAAATAAATATTTTATTTAATAAAGATATGGATTCTACATCGAATTCTACATGTAATAATGCAGTAATATGCAACACAATGGAGGTATGGATTCTGCATCGAATTCTACAAAAAATACTTGCAATTAGATAATGTTTATTGTTAGTTGATGTCTTCAACTCTAAATCAATCTCTTTAATATTGTTAGGTTTTGTTATAAAAAGAATGATTGCTTATTACTCCCTCCGTTTTTTTAGTTGTCCATTTAGCAAAATATATTTGTTTCTAATTAGTTGTCTATTTAGAATTTTAATATGATTTTAGCTATTATCTTCCAAATTTACCCATCCCTAATAAATGACTATATGTTTTAACTTAAAAGGCATTTATTAACTAATAGGGTTATATTAGTATTTTTCTTTAAAAATCAAGACAAAAGGAACATTATCTTGGTATGTGCAATATTGGCTAAATGGACAATTAAAAAAGAACGGAGGGAGTAATTAATATTTGCTAATTAATATTTTATTAGCAACTAAATTATTTTATTTAATAACTTAACTAATATTAAATATTTAACGGGTCATATAAATATCGCTAACGTGCGTAGCACGTGGCGAAAAACTAGTACTATATATAAAAGTATGGATGGGGGGGGACAGGCAAATTTACTGAATAATCCTTTTCAGTTTACTACTAAATAGAGGTTTTTTTAGTCATTAACTAATTAGTTATTTAATTAATCACTATTGTAATTAAAGTCCTAATTAGAATAGGTAGATAAATTATCTCTAATTTAGTTTTTAGTATGTAAAATTAACTAAATTGTCTCCAAATTAGTAGGGAATAACTATCTTTTAGTTTGATTGAACTACAAAATTAAAACTACTGTATTTAATCAATATATTATTATTTAAATTTCTATCTTATTATTCAGTATGGAAAAATATTTTATACCGAATATATTATATTTACTTTTACAAAAATTCTTAACTAATTTAATATTAATTATAAATAAAAAATTGATATAATTATATTAAATTTACTAATATGTTTATTGACGAGTTACGTTACGAGCCACGTGCATAGCACGTAATGCGAAACTAGTTTCTATAAAAATTCAGATGTAGAACTATAAATTAGAATTTACAGGTAAACTAAATGTGATTATCAATATATTATTATTTAAATTTCTATCTTATTATTCAGTATGGAAAAATATTTTATACCGAATATATTATATTTACTTTTACAAATTTTTTTAACTAATTTAATATTAATTATAAATAAAAAATTGATATAATTCTATTAAATTTACTAATATGTTTATTGACGAGTTACGTTACGAGCCACGTGCATAGCACGTAATGCGAAACTAGTTTCTATAAAAATTCAGATGTAGAACTATAAATTAGAATTTACAGGTAAACTAAATGTGATTATTTATTATTATTATTGTTATTATTTGTATAATTTATTATCAAGGGTTTAGAGTTTAATTTATGTGTATTCTCTTGAAAACAATTGGCATAATTATACATTTTCTTGTTTTTCAATTAATTTAATGTAATCTTAATTTATCTTTTTCTATGTGTCTTTTAGATCCTGACAGCATCTTGAGCAGCATCGATCAAAACAGTGAGTTTTAACATTAAAAACTTGTGTTCTTGTTGGATATGCTATGTTGCAAACTTGCAATGGAGTACACACAAGGTAGCTGGCCTTTGTTAGATGACAGTCTCAGGCATTAACATTTTACCATCTAAATGGTAAGATATATACATATAAATATACATAACTTACTTTAGGGTCTTGTTTGCTTGGTATTTAACTCAGAATATCCTAAGCCTCATTGGAAAATATTAATTATACTATTTATTTTAGTAAGAATGTGCGTATCAATATCATTACATGCTTCAACCATCATAAATATGCAGTGGCAGGATCAGAAATTAATCATATTAAACGGTGCGTTCCGAGGTGTGGAGTGGGAGAAAGTATCAGAAAACAAACTCAGAGAATAAACAACTATATTAATTGGATTGTAAAACTACAAATCAAAGAGTAAATGTAAAGCTATTCTTCTATTTTTACACACTTCTGAAAAACGATTTCTAGAGAATATTAAACACACAATGAAGCATGTATGGGTTTGATGAGCTGGCTACGAGCTGTCTCTGAGCTGGATGGCTATGAGCTGTCTCTGAGCTGGATTTCCGGTGGTGGAAGTGTTGGAGCAGCGGTAGCACTGGTGTGATAATCAACTGATGCAGGCAATAATGCATATCCTCTGTTACCCCCCCTCAAACTGGCGCATATGTATCTAATATGCCCAGCTTGAAGAAGAAACACCTTTGGCGCTGGTGTGGCAATCAGCTGAAGCAGGCAACAATGCATATCCTCTGTTTCAATACTTCCTTTGCACATATATACATCAATGGAGAGACTAGCTTGTGATGAATTAAGAATGGAGCTGTCACTTTTGATAGCAGCAACTTTACTATGACCATAATTGATGACAGTAGCTGTTTTATTTTTCCCAAAATGACGAGCTTTGTAACTCAATCTATATTCTGCTTCTCCATTGACAATGGCAGCAGCTGAATCATCACACATTTGGAGTCCTCAAGATTTAAAAGACAATCACAACAACTCTCTTAATTTGTACCAAATTGATGGCACATTCATCATAACAGCTTTAGTAGTACCATTGATTACAGCTCCACTAACAGAATGAAGCTTTGGAAACCACATATGATGCACTCAATTCCCAAACTATTATTCAAATGGATTCTTTGCGATAACCATAGAGGAATTTTATCAAACAGGTAGTGAGCAAAACTTTTGGACTTTCTTCAACAAGTGTTCTAATAAAATCAATCTATTATCACTTGAGCAAAAGAGAAAATGCCAATACTTGCAGTCAACTTGCACAAACAACCACGTTCAACAAGAGATCAAATATGAGAAAATAAGAAGAAGAAAAAAAAATCGATTCAAATTGATATGATGTATGATGAAATGAGAGGTTGAAATGAAGCAATGGACTGAAACTAATAACGACAACCAAACACATCAGAAATCAATCGAGATAGAAAAAGAAAAAAGAAAAAACGAATTGAATCCTAATTGGATGAAGAGATAAGAAGAGATGATGAACAAGAAACAGATTCTCTCATCAAAATCATATTTGACAGAGAACAAAATAATATTAGAATTTGAATGAAAAAGAATCTGAAATTGAAATTTTAGAGATTGGAACCTGAATTTGATTGAAAAGAACCTGAGGTTGAGCCGATAGTAATGAGATGAATAAAACTTAATAAACCTTGAAAATCATAACATCTGCATAGGAGAATGTTGTTCATAATTCTTCTTAACTGGCATAGAAACTTAAATCACCGATATCGATTGAAAGCCACATGAACTGAAATCTGCAATTAAACCTTGAAATCATCGATAAGAAACGATGAAAATAAACTGAAATCATTGATGCAATGATTCAATGGAGATACTAAAATTTAATCACAGATGAACTGAAACCGAAACTGAAATTGAAACTGAGTCACCGATAGCGATGCTCACAAACAGAAACCGAGTCACCGATAGCGATGCTCGTAAACTGAAATTAAACTCAATCCGGATCGCTGGGGCTGGACATCCAAATCGATACAACGGAGAAGAAACAAATCAATAAATCTGAAATCACGGAACTGCTAGGACTGGACATCCAGTACAGTTAACCGGAGAAGAAACACTCAATCTGAAACGCGGCGGCAACACCGGTGGCAACGCCATCTCCCGGGCTCGGACCCGCTCTGATACCATATCAGAAAACAAACTCAGAGAACAAACAACTATATTGATTGGATTGTAAAACTACAAATCAAAGAGTAAATGTAAAGCTATTCCTCTATTTATACACACTGCTGAAAAACGATTTCTAGAGAATGTTAAACACACAATGAAGCATGTATGGGTTTGATGAGCTGGCTACGAGCTGGATGGCTATGAGCTGTCTCTGAGCTGGATTTCCGGTGGTGGAAGTGTTGGAGCAGCGGTAGCACTGGTGTGATAATCAACTGATGCAGGCAATAATGCATATCCTCTGTTAGAAAGAGGATTTCATAATTGGGTTTTGAATAAAATATGCCGGTAGAAAATATCAGACATGCATTTCTATCGTTTTAGCAAATTTCGTTTCAGTATCCGCATTTCCAGGGGCGGAATTAGAAATTCTAGTATGGGAAACTTGATTGTATAAAAAAGATGGGGGATTTAATTATTAAAAAAAATAAAAAAAAATTAACAAACCATATAATTATAAAAATAAAAGAATTTGAAGCATTGTTTTATTAAAAAAAAAAAAACTGAAAGGGAGGGTTCCCCCTTCAATCCAAAGAGCAGTATCCACCCCCTGCGTATGCATCAAGTCAACCATTGAAATTATGAGCCGGCAAAACAAACCGAACCATTAACCTTATTTTTCCAGTTTATCCTCTCAACTTATAAACTAATTACTTCTTCAATTAGCAATTTATCCTCACAATTAGTAAACTAATTTGCAAAAATGGAATTAATTTCTTTAATTAGCAATTTGTCCTCACAATTAGTAAACTAATTTGCAAAAATGAATTAATTGACTATAACCACCAACTTAAAATTGCTAATTGCTCATTGTTTACAAGTTGAGGGAGCAAATTGCTATGTAAATCTTAAATATTAGATTATCTTTCCTATTCAATATTACAAAAACTTAAAATTCAATCATAATTAATAAATAATTGATGAGTTAATATTTAATATTAATTAATCATATAATGTAATCAATAAATATAGACGATATTGTTCGACCTAAAAAAAAATTAAAACAGGATTGTTCAGCTAAAATTTTTATGCTTCTAGAAATGTAGCAGCATATAATGCTTTAGTCTAATGAAAGGTATATAGTAATGGACACATTGCTTCTAGAATTCGAGCTCTAAGTATCCCACCTAGTTTACTCATTTGCCGTCACACTAGATATTTTATGAAAATGATGTTCAATAATAAACTTTAATATCTAAGCAAAGTAAGTATGCATAATCTTGAGATAAAAGGGTATAAAATTTAAGAGAAAAAGATGGCTAGAAAGTGATGTTCATGCCAATAAAGCTTATTATATTTACCATATAGTTACCACCTAGGTAGGAGTTTTAGAGGACAAGATATGCTATACCAAAATCTCTGGAGAGGAGAATATATCTGATTGCTCTATGCTCCTTGTTAGGCAGACAACCATATGAACCAATATATCTTCATTGTAAAATTGTTATATTAATTGTTAATCTTCTATATTAAACTAATTAATTTGCCTTGTAATAATCTCCAACAAGAAAATTTCTTCTTTATATACCAGCTTTTCATGGCAGTAGGTTCTTTCAGAGCTTTATTGACATATCTTTAGAAAAAAAGAGAGAGACAGAGACAGTGAGCTATATAAGCTTGAAATGGGTGGTCCTAGGTTGTTTCAAAATGATCTTTTTCTTGATGATTCCATTAATGAAATAAGCAATCTTGATCTTACTCTGTCTGCGATGGCTAATTACTATCCTTACCCTTACTTGCCCTCATTAGAGAACGGGGATTCTTCTATTTGTATCGTTAATCCGTTCTCTGATGATGCTAGGGAGCATAAGAGGATTAAACGGACTTTAAGCTTTGCGGAATCTACGGGAAGTAACGGAAGCTTTTATAGCGGTGGATGTGGTAATAGTGATGGTAATATAAGCCGGAGCAGCAGCACAAATAGCTTGAATAGCTTGACGAGGTTGCATTTTCGAGATCATATATGGACTTATTCGCAGCGATATCTTGCTGCTGAAGCAATCGCGGAGGCAGCAGAAGCTATGGCGGATAGTAATTCTGATAATAAGAATCATGGAGAAGATGGAAATGCTGATGGAATGAGACTTGTTCAACTTTTAATTGCGTGTGCTGAAGCTGTTGCTTGTCGAGATAAATCACATGCTTCGGCTTTATTGTCGGAGCTTCGCTCCAGTGCTTTAGTTTTCGGCTCTTCTTTCCAGCGAGTCGCGTCTTGTTTTGTGCAAGGGCTCGCTGATCGGCTGTCGCTGGTTCAACCACTGGGAACTGTCGGTATTATCGCGCCGATGATGAACATAATGGACACTGCGACGGATAAGAAAGAAGAAGCCTTACGCCTTGTTTACGAAATTTGTCCACATATTCAGTTTGGTCATTTTGTGGCCAATTCTGCAATATTGGAAGCCTTTGAGGGAGAGAGTTTTGTCCATGTAGTTGACTTGGGTATGACACTTGGTTTACCACATGGTCATCAGTGGCGCCACCTGATCCAAAGCCTAGCTGATCGCGCCGGCAAGCCACCCAGCCGCGTTAGAATTACGGCTGTAGGACTTTCTGTTGGTAGATTCCAAGGAATTGGTAATGAGCTGATGGAATATGCGAAAGATCTCGGAATCAACTTGGAATTCTCCGTTGTCGAAAGTAATTTAGAAAAATTGCAGCCTGATGATATCAAGGTGTTTGATGGTGAAGTTCTTGTTGTGAATAGTATTCTTCAGCTGCATTGTGTGGTAAAAGAAAGCAGAGGAGCTTTGAATGCTGTTTTGCAGATTATTCATACCCTTTCGCCGAAAGTTCTTGTTTTGGTCGAGCAGGATTCGAGCCACAATGGGCCTTTCTTTCTGGGGAGATTTATGGAAGCATTGCATTACTATTCCGCAATTTTTGACTCTCTGGATTCTATGCTGCCTAGGTATGACACTAGGCGAGCCAAGATAGAACAATTTTACTTCGCCGAGGAGATAAAGAACATTGTGAGCTGCGAAGGACCTGCGAGGCTAGAGCGTCACGAGAAGGTGGATCAGTGGCGTAGGAGAATGAGCCGTGCGGGTTTTCAGGGTGCACCGATTAAGATGGTGGCTCAGGCCAAGCAATGGCTGGGGAAGATTAATGTGTGTGATGGATATACAGTTGTGGAGGAGAAGGGTTGTTTGGTCCTTGGTTGGAAATCAAAGCCTATAATTGCAGCTTCTTGCTGGAAATGCTAGATAAAAGTTACTCTGCCAACAAGTTTCCTTTCGTATTTTACTAAGTAGTGTTAATAAGTTGGCTGAATTTCAATAGCTTTTGTGGTGTACAAAATGCTTATGTTTCTTTTTTGAAAGTGCAAGTATAGACTTAGCACTGAAAATAAATACTCTTTTCTTGAGTTTGGTTTTTAGCTGTTCCGATTTCTGAACAGATGAAATAAAGGAATTCCATTTGGTTGTTTGGTGTGCATATAGGTTGGTTTCCATGTGTATTAAACCTATTTTGAAGAACTATGAGCTTTTTTTTTTTTAGATCAACGAAGAACTATGAGCTAAATTGTCAACAATAGATCAAATTTGACTTATACAAACTCTACTAATAAGTTTAAGGACCTAAAATACTCTTTACCCTCCAGCACACCAAATGAGAGCCTTATTAGTAACCATTGGATTTTCAATTACAGGGCTGCGATTTAGTGGGTAATTGGGTCAAAAACAATCCACTTAATTTGGAGTCTTGTCTTTATTACATTTCGCATATTTTTCTTCGGAAATTCTGCCATAAAAATATGCCACAGTACTGATAGAAAGAAAACCATAAGAAACTCGGAGTAAAAAAATGGAAGCAGTAGGGTCACTCTGTGTTTCTTCCTCATCCATTATTGTTCGCTCATCAATAGAGTCAAGAACCAGCTTATCCTACACCTCCAGCAAGAATCTTAACCTACGCACCACCCACTTAGCAGCACTCCATTCCCCATCTTCATCTCAGCTTTTTTCTATCTCCCATTCACGCCATGCTAAACTACGCAGCAAGTCCACCAAAACCCATATTTTTCTTCCTCATTTGGTTGCTGCCATGGTATGTACCCATCTGCTCTATTATTTCATAGTTTCATTGAAATTACTGTTAATTTTGAGTTTAGTGGAGTCATTTTTTGGCTTAATTTTTCTGTAATCTGAAATTAAGAAAATTCATTGCTACCCAATTTAATTTGTTGATATTTCTTGTATTGGGTTTATTTTAATTCTTGATTTTACTCTATAGGAACAAGTTGAAGTGAGTTACATTATGGTCAAGCCTGACGGCGTCCAACGTGGCCTTGTAAGCTTTACTATTACTTGAATTTTTATTTATTTTTGTAGCTTCGTGTTTGGCAATTGAAGAATTGTTATGCATTTAGGTTAAAGTTGAGAAATTGGTGTCTGGGTAGCACGGACACGGGAAACGGCCCACTCGGACATTGTGAAATGGTGTTATTTTAAGGTTTTTTTTTTTGTTATAAATGAAGTTTCATGTCCAAAATGCTAAGTTTCCGACATGTTTCCGAAACGGGAAATGTGTATTGAATGAAATGTCCATGCTGCTTAAATTGGTGTGTCAAGGAATGAGGATTTATCAGTTATGACTCATGAGTCTGTTTGTGGCTGAAAATGACATTGTTCTAAATTTATCTCTTCTGGCATGAATTGTTTTAAGGTTGGAGAAATAATCTCAAGATTTGAGAAGAAAGGATTCAAACTAACTGGGCTAAAGCTCTTCAATTGCCCTAAAGAATTGGCAGAGGTTTGTTCTTCATCATTATTTTATATTTCTTCCTTTGTTTTACGATCAAACACAATCAGCATCTCTATGTTCCTTGTAACTATCCAAGTGAAGGTCTGCACAACTGTTTCCTTTTTTGAAGCAAGCTGAATGATTCTACTTTCTGATACAAGTGTTTGGAAGAAGTGTTTTATGTTCATTGGTGGAATTAACTTTTCTAATTACAGGAGCATTATAAAGATCTCAAGACAAGACCTTTCTTCCCCAAACTGATCGGTTACATCACTTCCGGTCCAGTTGTGTGTATGGTATGTTCAACATTTTCTCATCATCGTTCTATAATAAAATTTATGAATGTAGGTTTTGAATTCTATCTACAAAATGACTTAATATTATGTTGATCAGGCTTGGGAAGGTGTTGGTGTTGTAGCATCAGCACGTAAGCTAATAGGGTCCACAGATCCTCTTCAAGCTGAACCAGGTACAATACGAGGGGATCTTGCTGTTCAAACAGGAAGGTTAGTACTATAAGCTCTACTCTAGGCTAATTTGTGTTGCTAGGGTTTCACTTCTTTCTCCTTTCTCATTGCAATGTCATTCCGTCTTATGATGCAAATTTCTGCAGGAATGTGATCCATGGCAGTGACAGCCCTGAAAATGGGAAGCGCGAAATAGGTAAGACCTTGATTCTCTAGTTTTGCCTCATAACTTATAGCACAAATCAATATACTAGTTCTCTAGTTTTGCCTCGTAACTTATAGCACAAATGAAAATACTCAGTTCTCTAGTTTTGCCTCATAATTTATAGCATAGATCAAAATGATGGCAGTGTAGCTTTCATATTTTACCATTATCATGGTGTTATTTTTTTGTTTAAACCTTTATCCCGACTTCGCTCGTAACCATCTTTTTTCCCCAGCTCTTTGGTTCAAAGAAGGCGAAATATGTGAATGGACACCAGAGCTAGCACCATGGCTAAGGGAATGAGTTTGCCAAAGCACTCAAATATAGAGACATGCAGTTTTGAAGAGTTTTGCTGAAGCAGCTTTATTTTAAACAATATGATTTTGAATTCAAATAATTATCAGTTCATGCACATTCAATTTGTTTTACTCTTCTTAAACTCGAAAATAAAAATAGAATAAAAGCAAACAATTAGTCATTTGTCAAATCAAACTCTTCAAGAGGGGATGATCTTGATGCATTTTTTTCATTGATAATGCATCTTCTTCATATTGATCTCGAAACATGATAATTCCCTGTGATCAATGATCAATTTAAAAAGTAAATAAATAAAATAAAAAATCAAAACTCGTAAAGATTTATAGAATACTAACACTGATATGGTTAACTGGAATAAAAGAACGAATTTGCAACGCCTGTATTAAGTCATTCCAGTCAACAATGGCGTGTGATCTATGTAGTTCAATGGTAGCAACAATTATTGTTACCTGAAAACAATTACTCAGTTATTTAACGTAAAATGTCTACCGATCACAAATATTGAAGCATACATACCACTCCGCACTGCTTTAAAAAAGCGTTTCTCTGCTTTTTTTTTTATTTTTTATGTTCATTCAGGTGGACTGCAAATTTTTAATTATTCTTCAATCAGTAATAACAGTTCTATGGAATAATTACGCGAAGTGGAACTTAACTTACGAAAGAATGAGCAGCTGCAAACATAAATCGTTTGTTTTTCAATTTCTGCACAAATACTCAAGTACTTGTCCATAATCATACTTTACCTTGCAGTGATGAATGTAGTGTTTGTGTAGCTGTATCAATTCAATCAAGATCTTCTTGCATACCCTTATCAGCCTTTAATGCAACCTGATAAGAAAAGTTTATATATAACTATATTAACAAATAAATAATGGATACAAAAATTTGTTTATTACCGCAGAAGTACCTGAAGCTTAGTGATGCTTACTGGTCCAGCCAACCATTGAATCGCATCTACTAATCGAACATTGGACCCAGGTATGGTGGGTCAACGATGTTAAATCACTATATGTGTGCACAATCCGATTATCACTATTGATGCAATTATGATGGTTTAGTTAACTAATAATTCGGCTGTTGATGATAATAAAGTATGAGCACCATTATCAGCTATTTTGAATTTGAAGGGAATGTGACTTACAAGCTCAGCCTACACAGGCTACAATATCGAACCTTACAGGAAATCAACTGATTTGGTTTCTCGTGAGCAACTAATATAAAATATTACAGTATAACGACTTAATTAATAGTACAACCCATGATTCACAAATGAAACGGAGTCTTTGCTGCTCCGATGAATTGTAATGATACGCCAAGAAATTCGGTATGCTGTGAACTCACTTTGAAAATCTTACAGTTTTGTTCTCGGTTGAAGTTGAACAATTCTAAATTACATGATGTTCGTTTGAGCTGCCAAAAGACTGGCAGTTGCTGGAACTCGGCGAATTGCTTGCAGAATCGTAATAACTGACAACCCTCAATGACTCGCTATCTGACGAGCTTGATAGAGCATGCCTAGTACTGTTATATCTGGAAAATAAGTAGAGAAGTGGCATGTTCTTGCTTTGCAACTGTTTCGGTAAAGCACTGGCGCTAGGACTTGATTGAGTACTGGCAGAAGGACTACAAGTATCAATCGCCATTGCCTCTTCTTCACCGGGTGAAGTTACAAAATGCTCGGAACTTCCCGAGATATTTGTACAAGTAGAAGAATCAAGCTGTTCCGCCGAAGTTCTGGAAACAGTTAATGTAGCGCAGTCACTTTCCATGTCTTCAACTGTCTCCGTAGAGGGAAGACTTGCGTCCCGCTGAGAACCTAGTTTAAGCTTCATCAAGGTAGACTCTGCATCAAAGATTGGAGAGCTTCAAAACACAGTATTAAAGCACTGAATCAGCAAGTTATAAAGTTCATGAGAGACCTCTTCAACCAATCAATTCTTTTTGAGTAAACTACATGTCGTTTGAAAGACATTTTAGAAATTAAAAGATCCGATTGAATTTATAACAGCTTCAAATTGTAGATATAAGTAAGCAGCAAATAAATATTTTAATTGTTAAAAATAATTAACGAGAAGAGGGAGAGAGTGTAAGAACCGTAAATGGAGAGAGGATCATCCTTGAAGATCTTCGACGGCGGGCGGTCCAAGGAAGACGACGATGTTCTTACTCTTCCGAACATTATTTGCTCATACAAAGTTAGATCTGCCAAATAAAGTTTCAGTTTCGCTCTTTGGCGCCACAAATGGAGTAGACGAAGCGGGAACTCTCTAATCTTGTGCTGCTATTTGTCAACTTCTAATTTTTGACCTAAGTCGGGCCGAACAGCCCATGTGGCCCAAACTCAGAGGAACTGAAGCTTTACGGTATGTAATTGAGCAAAGGGTCAACTACCTCAAAATTAACTTTTTTAATGAATTACTTAATAATTTCTGTTTCGGAGTTAAATATATCACTTTAGTCAATTAGATTTCAAATTTATATATAAGTTCATGTTTGAAGTATACAATTTGAGTGTTAATTGACTTAAATTAAGAGGGTTTGAGAATCTAATTAACTGATAAAATTTAAAATGACTTATTTTGATTTCAAAAATATAAAATTATATATTTAATTGACTAAAAAATGATATCAGTTATTTATATTAAATGTACATATACTCAGTGGCGGAACCACGTTCAGGCTTGGGTGTGCTTTAGCCCGGGCTGGAAAATTATATGTAAATAATTATGTAATAATGAGCAGCAACAATCATTTTGGTTCAGTGGTGAAGAGTCTATTTCTTCTTCACATGTCCCGTGATCGCTTCCGATGTCTCTCACTTCTCATATGATCTTTATTTTTTTTCATTATTTTACTAAAATCTAATAAATTCATCACTTTTTATTCATGGCTACTCAATAAAATTCTATTTAGCCCCCTTAATTTAAGACAATATAAAAAAATTGAATTTTATATTTTCACACAATGAAGTTATTAGTGTAAAACGATCCAAAATTAACAAGCCATTAGTATTTTTTTTAATTTAAAATCACAAACTTGAACTTTTTTATTTTTTCTTATTCTAATTGGAGGAGCGAAATAATTTGTATTGAAATTATTTTAAAATTATAAACATATGTATATTTACGTTAAAACTATTTCTATTTTACATATTAATTAGCCCGGGCTGGAAATAAATCCTGGTTCCGCCACTGCATAAACTATCAAGTTCTTTTAATTTGTTGAACAACCGTTCATTTATGTATTTTTTGTAATTGTAGTTTTTAATTTCTGGCAACTTGTGTCTCTCTCTAAAAATAAAAACTCTCACTTCTCTCTAAAAACAAAAGAATTTTTTCTTTCTTCATTTTTTTAAGGGTGAGAAAAGATGATTTTTTTCGGTTAACCGGAAAATCATCTTTTCTCCGCTCATAGCACTATTATTCATAGATCCGTCTTTTTTTATTTTAATAAATCTTATTTAAGGTGTTTGTTTGTTTGGATTTTAGTTTGATTGAATATATTTTTAAGGTCTTTCGCACTTCTTTAATTCGAAGTTTTAGATCGCTCAAAATTCTTTAGCTTTTCTCGAAACTTTAGATCCACGTTCTTGTAGATCTAAGATTTGGCAGATATTCTTTAATGTTGTGTTTTGTTTTCTTATTAGATCTAATTTTTGGTTTCATGTTGAAGATGATACTTGAAGAGTTTGAAGTTTTAAGAATAAAGCGGTTTCAAAATCGTATTTTAATATTTGAACCATAAATGTATTGGGTGATCCATTTTGTGGTTTGAAAAACCTTTATCGATAACTGTATGTACAGCTGTATTTATAGCACTCATTATTATCTAAAAACAATTTTTTTAATTTATTGAACAGCCGTTTATTTATATAATTTTTGTTATTATTAATAAAAAAAATTAGTCTTTGTCAAAAAAAAAATTGGATAACTGACATATGTTTAATTTTAACTTATCATCAAAAAATAATTCTTTTCTCTTCTAGGGGTCCCTTAAATTCTAAGGTTGCACCATTACTCCTTCAAAGTCAAACCACCTCACTACGTGGTTACACAACTTCAAACTATTTTAATTCCCTGCTTGGTTACAGGCTTATGCTACTGAGCCCGGCCATCAAATATGATTCTTTTAATATGATATCCTTTCGTATGCATTAAAAATAAATTGATATTCTCCCAATTATATAACTATAATGGCAACCTGCAATTAAGGTCTCATTCAAATAAAATCATTTTTAAAAATTTAACACTAAATAAAAAAATATCTATCTAAAACAATACATTCAACTAATATAAATTAATTTTTCAAGAGAAGATAGCTCAGCATTGCTCTAATCCATAATGGGATGCTTTTGGTCGTATGATTATGGCTAACATTAAGCATGCAAAACTCTTGAAAATTGCTAAAAAAATGCATTTTTCAATGATCCTTGTATTCTATTTTGTGATAAATAAATTTCTACTAATGTTAAAAACCCCAAATTAGAATGAGCAGTACCAAATATGTTGTTTATTGATAGATCCAAAACGTTGAAAGATGCCATATTTTTTATCTAGTCGAGAAGTCTTCCTGATATGTAGTTACCATTAAGGCCCAAAAATTCTAAAAAAACTGCAATTGGACAAGTCATGAATCCTACCTTCAAATCCAATTTTGATATATGTAGAATTTTTAATCCATAAAGATATGCACTGAATTGCATTGATATACTACCATGGAAGTTATTTTAAGAGATATCAAAGTTGGTTGAATTCATGTGAGAATGAATTGGCAACTGAACAAGACCGAAAAGAGAACAATTGGCTAATAAGATTCTTCTAAATCTGTGTTGTTGTTTAGTAATAAACAAGGAAATATCTCTTTAAATCTATTGTTTCAGAGATTAAGGGACACGAGTTGATGATAATGATATAAAAATTTAGGAAATAATCCACCATCTCCATAACTAGGTAAATCAAGATTATTGAGTTGGAATTTTGGTGTCATATTATTATACCTGTTCATGGGTGCCCGGACCCGTACCCTTAGGGTCGGGCTTGGACATTGATTTTTTGTTCCAATCCTAGCCCGAGCCGAGCCCGAAAAAGCCGGCTATTTTATAGGCTTGCTTGGGCTTTTATTTTTATTAATTTTACATGCAAACCCAGAAAAGCTCGGCCGGAACCAGCAAAAACAGAAGGACGTCGGGCTTGGCTAATAAAAATGAAGCCCGGTCAAGGCTCAGGCCGGACTTGAGCTTATTTAAAAAATAAAAAAGCTTGGAAGGCTCGGCCCTAAATGAAAAAGAGATTGTTAATGATGAAATAATAACATTTCTCTGCACTCATTTACACGTAAGAAAAACCATACCTTTTCCAATTAGGATTGATGCACATAATTGTAGCTATCGCTAGTAACACATGCCATTATAAAGCTCACATAGAAATCGTTCAGGTCCATAAAGTCTTGACTTTCCAAGCTGCGAGTTTTAGCTATGGTATCACTAAAGGAGATTCCTCTACGCTACAATTTAAAAGACATCTATTGAGAAAAGGATTTTCTAAATAACTACTTTGATAGAATGTTATACCATTTTTAGGATTCTACCAGATAGATCGTTGTACGTCACATTAAAGAAGGCCAAAAATTTTAACTTAATGAGCTCATTAAGGGATGGTTCCTATCAAATTGTCATATGAAATTTTCAAGCTTTCAATTTGAGTTAAGCTGGAAAACTCTCTCGAAATTGATCCTACCAAATTGTTGTGCGATAATTTTAACATACTAATCTCGTTAAAACTTTCAAATCCAACCGAAATTTTGCCCGATAAATTATTCCAAGAGATATTCTTGAGATTATAGTTGTGAAGCTTTTTTTATAAGAATAAGAGTTTTTCTTCAATGCAAATTCTATCTCTGTTTTGATATTCAATATATTACCTTCATTATTTATCATAGACATGGGCGGGCCTAGCCTTTTGGGCTGAGATAGCGATCGTCCCCATAAATTTTATTTTTTTATAAAATTACTACCTTAAGTTTTAATTTTTTTTATAAATATAATTATTAAAATTTTAATTTTTATACAATTAGCCCCCTCAAATTTTATTTTGTACAAATTCGCCACCTCATAGTGAAATATCTAGTTCCCCTGATCATAGAAAATAATCTATTGGTATGGCTACTACATCTTAAGCATAGAAGAATATGACCAGAAGTTTATTTTGAGAAAAATTAACTACACTCAATTGATTCAACTTACACAGTTATACTGGATGTTCACCTTAAAAACTATTATTATTCAGGAGAATATAGCCCAAGTTACGTACTGCTATAATCCATGATAGAATGCTTCCGGTCATACGATTATGGCTAACATTAATCACGAAAAGCTCTTAAGAAACGCTAAAAATACATTCTTCAATGATCCTTGTATTCTATTTCCTAACAAATAAACTTCTACTAATGTTGAAAGGCCCAAATTAGAATTGACAGTACAAGATATGTTGTTTTTTGATGTATCCAAAATGTTGAGAGATGCCTTTTTTTTTACCAAGTCGGAAATTCTTCCTGATATGTAGTTACCACTAAGGTCCAATAATTCTAAAAAACTACAATTGGATAAGTCATGTATTCTACCTTTAAATCTATTTTTGACATTTTTAGAATTTTTAATTCAGAAAAATATGCTCCGAATTATATTGGTATACTACCATGGAAGTTATTTTGAGAGATATCAAAGGTGGTCAAATTCATGTGAGAATGAATTGGAAACTGGACAAGACCGGAGAAAGAACAATTGGGTAGATAAAATTCTTCTAATTTTGTGTTGTTGTTTAGTAACCAGTAGGGAATTATCTCTTCAAATCTATTATTTAAGATATTAAGAGACACAAGTTGATGTTGATGACATAAGAATTTAGGAAATGACGCACCATATTCATAACCAGACTAATCAAGATTATTGAGTTGAAATTTTGATGTCATATCATTAGACCTATTCATGGGACCAGGTACCCGCCCAGGTCTGTATCCTTAGGGCTGGGCTTGGACACTGATTTTTGATTCCAAGCCCGGCCCGAGCCTAAACTCAAAAAAAAGACTACTATTTTGTGGTTGGATTTGGACTTTTATTTTTACTAAATTTACATGTAGGCCTGAAGAAGCCCGGTCTGAGTCCGCAAAGATAATATGTAAGGGCTCGATTTGGATGGTACAAATGAAGCCCGGTCCGGGCTCAAACCGGGCTTGGGCTTACTTAAAAAATGAAAACATTCGGCCGGGTCGGTCCCATGAACAAGTCTACATATTATACACTTTTTTCTGCATAAATATGGTTATCCAAATAACAAAGAGTTTTGAGTTTTGAGAGGTTGAAGAAAAGATATAGTGACATTGTGATTCTTAAATTATTATTTGAAAGATAGAGGAATTCAAGTGATGCCAAGCCGGCGAGGGGACATAAACTCGGAAATTCTTCCTGATATGTAGTTACCACTAAGATCCAATAATTCTAAAAAACTATAATTGGATAGGTCATGTATTCTATCTTTAAATCCATTTTTGACATTTTTAAAATTTTTAATCCAGAAAAATATGCCTCGAATTATATTGGTATGCTACCATGGAAGCTATTTTGAGATATATCAAAGATGGTCAAATTCATGTGAGAATGAATTGGCAACTGGACAAGAACGGAGAAAGAACAATTGGGTAGATAAAATTCTTCTAATTTTGTGCTGTTGTTTAGTAACCAGTAGGGAATTATCTCTTCAAATTTATTATTTAAGATATTTAGAGACACAAGTTGATGTTGATGACATAAGAATTTAGGAAACGACGCACCATATTCATAACCAGACTAATCAAGATTATTGAACTGAAATTTTGATGTCATATCATTAGACCTATTCATGGGACCGGGTACCTGCCCAGGTCTGTACTCTTAGGGCTGGGCTTGGACACTGATATTTTATTCCAAGCCCGGCCCGAGCCTAAACTCAAAAAAAGACTACTATTTTGTGGGTGGATTTGGACTTTTATTTTTATTAAATTTACATGTAGGCCCGAAGAAGCCCGGTCTGAGTCCGCAAAGATAAAATGTAAGGGCTCGATTTAGATGGTACGAATGAAGCCCGGTCCGGACTCAAACCAGGCTTGAGCTTACTTAAAAAATGAAAACATTCGGCCGGGTCGGTCGCATGAACAATTCTACATATTATACATTTTTTTCTGCATAAATTTGGTTATCCAAATAACAAAGAGTTTTGAGTTTTGAGAGGTTGAAGAAAAGATATAGTGACATTGCGATTCTTAAATTATTATTTGAAAAATAGAGGATATCAAGTGATGGCAAGCCGGCGAGGGGACATAAACTCGGAAATTCTTCCTGATATGTAGTTACCACTAAGGTCCAATAATTCTAAAAAACTTCAATTGGATAGGTCATGTATTCTACCTTTAAATCCATTTTTGACATTTTTAGAATTTTTAATCCAGATTAATATGCCTTTAATTATATTGGTATACTATCATGGAAGCTATTTTGAGAGATATCAAAGGCGGTCAAATTCATGTGAGAATGAATTGGCAACTGGACAAGACCGGAGAAAGAACAATTGGGTAGATAAAATTCTTCTAATTTTGTGCTGTTGTTTAGTAACCAGTAGGGAATTATCTCTTCAAATTTATTATTTAAGATATTTAGAGACACAAGTTGATGTTGATGACATAAGAATTTAGAAAATGACGCACCATATTCATAACCAGACTAATCAAGATTATTGAGTTGAAATTTTGATGTCATATCATTAGACCTATTCATGGGACCGGGGACCCGTCCAGGTCTGTACTCTTAGGGCTGGGCTTGAACACTGATTTTTGATTTCAAGCCTGGCCCGACCTAAACTCAAAAAAAGACTACTATTTTATGAGCTGATTTGGACTTTTATTTTTTTATTAATTTTACATGTAGGCCCGAAAAAGCCCGGTCTGAGTCCGCGAAGATAAAATGTAAGGGCTCGATTTGGATGGTACAAATGAAGCCCGGTCCGGGCTCAAACCGGGCTTGGGCTTACTTAAAAAATGAAAATATTCGGCCGGATCGGGCCCATGAACAAGTCTACATATTATACACTTTTTCTGCATAAATATGGTTATCCAAATAACAAAGAGTTTTGAGTTTTGAGAGGTTGAAGAAAAGATATAGTGACATTGCGATTCTTAAATTATTATTTGAAAGATAGAGGAATTCAAGTGATGCCAAACCGACGAGGGGACATAAACTCAGATTTTCATTGAAGAGATTATGAGAGAGATCTAAATGAAAAGGACGTAAAATTTGCTAGGCACCAAGAAAAATTACCACTTATATTGTTATCTGAAATAAGTATTTTTATTGAGATGTTTCACTTCGCACAATACTGAAAAATTAATTTATTATTAGTTGAATATGTTGGAGACGTTTTTAAATTAATAATGTTTCACTTATGTCTTTGTTATATGTTGTCATTTAAATTATAATATTTAAAAATATTTACATCTTAATAATTTATTTTTACACCATGTAAACTGATATCAATTTTAACGTAAAATAGTAAAATTTTTAATCACCATTGCTGACATGACAAGTTATTTTAACAAGATTATATTGAAATAAAATTTAGAGTTTGGTAACCTTGAAAATTGCTATTTAAAAAAATTTAAAAAATTCAGCGATTTACAAGGTATTTGACCCAAAATTGTTACTTTAAATTGAATGTAAAAGAACAGCAAATGCTGTATTATTTTAAATGAATAAAACATTATTTTGGTCTCTGAACTCGTCATTCAAAATCAAATAGCTCATTATCTTGATCTCTGAACTATTCATTCAAGATCAATTAACTCACTCTCGGCTAATTTGATCTTGTCGTTCGAGATCAAACAACCCACTCAAAACCAATTTAATCAATTAAATGTAAAACTCTCTTACTACAAAAAATGCTGGTACTAGTGCTGGAAATTTGTGACGAATTTGTGAGGTGGGCTTCCATCACAAACTTTTGTGACGGAAAATACATGTCACAAAATTTTTGACTTTCATTTCCGCCTCAAATGTTTTTAGAAATATTTATTTTAAAATTTAAATTCTTAAAAAATATTTGTTATCGAAAAATATTTATTTTAAAAATTATTAAAAATATATATTTTTTAAAAAGTATTATGGTTAACACTAAATACATTATACATAGATATATATTAATAACTTGAGTTGGTTAAAATATAGTAAAGTGTGGAAATTTTGTGCAATTAAACGAGTCATAAGTAGAGTAATCTCATGATGGGTGACATACTAGAAAACTTATAATTCTTTTGAAAATAACATACAAAAATTTCAAAATTGATATTAAATAATGGTTAATATTTATAGCTATTAAGGTTTAATACAAATATATTTTTTATTTTTAATATTTTTTAAAATATTTCCGTCAAAAGATATTTGTTACTTTGTGACAACTAATTTTGTCATAAGCAGTTTGTGACAGATTTTTCCGTCAATAATCAACTTTTTTTAGTAGTGTCTATTTTAAGCTAATTAAGAACAATAATTTCTACTAAGCCTAATAGAAAAATAAATACAAACATTTACGGGTTATTGTAAATTTATCCAAATTTTTCAATTTTGTAATAATAGCATAATTTTAATATTTCGTTGCAATTTTAGCCAATTTTTTCCAATCAATTTAATTGTTCCAATTTTTAGTTGAATTTATAAATTAGTTCACTAATGAGAAAACTCCATTTTTCAGAATTTCAAAATTTAACTTCTATTAATTTTTTTAAAAATAACGTTAAAATATAATAATAAATTTTCTAAACTTTTTTGATGATTGACGTAAAAAAAAATGAATATGAAACTGAAAATGATTAGAAAATTTAAACGAAACCAATAGGTATTGTGTTGAGGTGAAAAATTAGAAAAATTAAATTGATTGAAATAATGGATAAAATTACAGCAAAATGTTGAAAATAGGCTACTAATACAAAAATTAAAAGTTATAAATAAAATTACATCAGTCCATGAAGGTTTAGATATAATTTACCATTAGATCTTTCTATTATTATATTAATTAAGGATAAAACTTGATCATTTCAATATACGTATTTGTTCATATTGTACAATTTTGTCTCCAATTGATTTAAAATAGAGAATGTTATCATTAGTTGATTATAATTACTTAAAGTGAATTACTTGACTCCGAATTATAAATTCTGAAATCAAATTGACCTTTTATTAATTTCTAAATGTTACCCACATGACCTTTAAATGTAGGCATAATCATTCAAAAAGACTCCATTTTTTTCAATATATTTCGTCTATATTCCCACCTTTTAAAATTTAATTTTTTTGAAAACCTATTCATATTCAATAATCTATAAACGTTATTAATTTATTAAAACGCTTCAAATTTCATGATCATAAAACTTTTTTTTATTTCATTAGTTTAAACTTTTATTAATTAAATTTTAAATTTATATTTATTTCATAAATTATAAACATGAATGATATATCAAAACTATTCAAATTTCATTAACCATAAAATGTTTAAAAGTTTATCAAATTTAATTTTAATTAATTTAATTTTGAGAACTTTCTATATTCCATAACTTATAAAAATTAATATAAAACTTTTAATATTTCATAGTAAATAGTTTTTAATAATCTTAATGACTTCTTCATATTTCTTAATTAATAGACATCAGTAATAACATAAGACTTCTAAAATTTCTAAATGTAAATTTTAGTTATTTATAATAATAATAATATTTAATAAGATAAAAAATCACTAACATGAAAAGAATTGTAGACAAATCATGAGTTTTTGACAAGAAACTAAAAGTGTGGTACAAACTCTTCCATGATGTCTTCATAGTTTATTCAGCGATGGAAAATCTATAGAGGCTGGAATGGTACTTATTTTCCGCAATCAATTTACTATAGACTTTATCAATTTTCGTAGAGTAGAAAGAGCACAATAACACAACAAAAGCTTTACCGTTAAAAAAAATTACTGCGTCTTCTTATTTTATCAAACTCCACATTACAACTTCAACACATTCACATGATCACATCATAATACATTTTCCAATCCACTACAAAAAAATCTTCTTTTTCAATCTCAACAAAGTGAATTACAAAAGAAGAGCCAACTTTAGTACATAGAAAGAAAAAAAAAAGGCTAATCCCATGAAAAAACCTTTTAGCCCCTTTTCGTTTGTAACATGACGTTGTAAAATCACCAGTTTTATCCAAATTCACACCTTTCGTTTTCAATTCCACCCTTAAGCATTAAATTGATCCTTTTTCACTTGAAAAGGGTCCAAATCAATACTTAATATTTAAGGTTAAAAAATTTTCCAAAAAAAATTAAACTAAAAATGATATAAAAATATAATTTAATTAATTTAAATTTATTTTCGGAATAAACGCAGCAAGTTTTAAATAAAAAGTTTTGAATAATATTTATAATTAATTGTTAAAATTTTAGAAAGATGGTTTTTTTGTTTTAATTATAACATTAGGGACTATTTTGAATATTTGTTAAAACATGAAGTATTGAAAAAAAGACAATTTAATATTTGAGGGTGTAATTGAAAGCAAAAGTATGGATTTTACTAATAGAGGGTGGAACTGAAAACGAAAGGTGCAGATTTGGGTAAAATTGGTGATTTTACAACGTGAGGGTGCAAACGAAAAAGGGCTAAAAAGTGGAGGTTTTTTCAGGGAATTAGTCTAAAAAAAAATGAATGCATTCAAAGCATGGAAAAATAACGTATTTAACCGACCAAATAGACGATGAAGAATGCAAAATTAGACTTGTAAATTAGCAAATAATAGAAAATTATAAAACCAACGTGCTTTTCTGCCGATGAATTTGAAAATGTTGCAAATATTGCCATAAGAATCAATCTGTCTAAGTTTGATATTTTTTGGGTGAAATATATAGTGATGGAAGTGCAGATTTTAGCATAGATAACTTGTGGTGTTTGTAACGTTTTTGAAATAAAAGAAGTTGTTAATGGTTTTCGAGTCATAAAAGATGGAATACCAAGTAGTAGTTTTGAAGTTAAAAAAGATGGAATATGAAAAATTTATGATTTTTTGGAAAATGAGAAGTGTTGGACAAAAAAGGAGTTACTTTGTGTTTAAAATTTGAGTTAATTCGATAGGAGGCTTAATGGTTTAAAATAAATATACACATAGCTGGAGTAGAGGAGTCCACTTGAGAGCACTATGTTGAAAACTATATTAGAGTCAGCTTTACATAAATAAAAAATTTACATAAATAAAAATGTAAATTGTCATATATCGATGCTTAATGGAAACAAGTTTAACAAAATGCTTAATTCATCACTCAAATGTATTACTTAATAGTCTTAATTGCTTTTTATTGCAGAATTCATCATTCGAAATTTTAATAATAAAATTTCACTCAAATCTAGTGCCCCTTTGAGTTCACTTGCATAATAACGAAGGAATGAAATTTTTATTTAAGTTTAAAAGCATTCAAAATTTAGTATGTAAGCTATGCCAAAGACAAGCTTGTGGTGAGTTATACAGAAGATAAATTAAAACGAATTTGAATCAGTAATGAAGGATTAAGCAACTATTTACTTCTAATTGTCTTCAGATTATTGCTCATGGCTGCTTTTTCTCACTAGTTAGCAGTTGATTGTTCACTAGCCAATCAAATTAATCCCTGCGAAGCAATCTTCTAAATAAACGACGTCGCCGCACTCTTCTTCTGAGTTCTGGTTCTGCAATTATGGAAAAAGAAAAAAGTTACAGATAATGATATTAATGAATACATGAAAAAATACTTCATTTCTACACTACATAGAACAGTAAGGTAACCTTTTAATCTGCCAGATTGATATAATGCTTCTTCTGCAATAGGTCTCCATTGTTCGGCACACGAGTAATTGATCCCCATACCGACACTGAGGCCTCTCAAAATATGCACCGTTCGAAGAACAGAAAATAGTTCCTCTGGGAAAGCCTATTACAGCAGCCATAAAGATAATATCAAATAAGCTCTGAAATTTCGGATAAAAGAGATGCAATGACATCTAAATTCTTACTTCTAACTTCTGCTGCTCAGCATGTTTAATGCACCAAAACAGGACCTAAACTAGCATGTGCTGGTCAATTAGCACAGAAATTAATTTTATTATCAAATTAGTCAGAAACTTATCAATTTATTCTCTAAACCCCGGGCATGAATTAGACATCTCTGACCAAATTGATAAAAAAAGATAAGTTTCTGACCAATGATAACAAAGTTAATACATGTGCTAATTGATCAAGACTTGTAAGTTCAGAAGGCAGATTAATATTTAATATTCTTTTGTAGTCCCAAAAAAAATGGAATTTGCCAATGAACATTTGATAGGTTCATCCAACCATACCATAGTCAACCCCGTTTGATGGTTTTCTAACTACAACATTATTCAATATTCATATACCGCAGAAAGAACCAGTAAAATGAAGTATTTTTATTACAACAGGCACAACCGAAACTATCAAAAGATGCTTACCTCAACGGCAATCTTTTTAATGGAAGAGTCCTCCGAGAAAGGCTGCAATATTTCTACTCCAGGAGGTAATTTAGTATCAAACATTGTTTGTGCCAATGTCAGTAATTCCTGCTGTTCATTCTCGCATTTGCTTAAAGTCCCTATCCCAAGCTCTCTAGAACGGAAAACAGCAAAATGTGAGCACAAAAATGATCTTTTATCATTATTGCAAACGTAATCAGTCAAAAGAAACTATACATGTAATCAGTCAGAAGAAACTATGACAAGCCTTGAGTACCTGTAGCTTTCTGTCGCTTTTACAGCATTGTTATCAGCCATAGCAAGTACGAGATTAGCATATCCAAGCCTTAGTGAGTCCGGGAGATCCTTCACTTGCCCATAATCTAGTAAGGCAACCTGACTTGAGATAGAAAGAATATAATTTAAATTAGTTACAGTTCTAACATGCATAAATAATTTCATAGATTAAACTGTACATTATAGACCATAAAGTGTCATTGCAGCTATTCGCAAGCATGAAGTAAAAAAGAATATGATATATCAAGAATTAGGAAAACATCAAAAAGAAACAAATGGCGGTTGCTGACTTGCCTCCGAACCTTTGCAGATTAAAATATTTCCTGGGTGAGGATCTGCATGGAAGAAACCACTCTTTAGTATCATTTGTCCATATGCTAGGGTCAGACTTTTAAGTATGTTCCTGTACTCACAGAAATGTTAACATGCGTGTTAATCTTCTTCCAATTTTTCCACAAAGCTATAACATTTTAGCAGAAAGCCTAAGAATAACAAATATGGTAAAAACTGTTACAGTGATCTGTTAAGAAGTGTAATGAAACAAATTATTTTCCACTGGTATTTAAATTAAGCTAATTTTCCATTTTCAGAAAGAACTAAATACTTTTTAGGATGACCTAAGGGCTTACTGCTTTGCTGCTGCTGCCATCGTACTATCAGGATTTATTCCTCTTTTGGCCATTTCATCACCTAGATTCAGTATCGGAATTCCATCAATGTACTCCATCACTAATACCCTCCTGCATAAGAAGACCCGTTCAGTCAAAATGTTGCTTTAAAAAGTTACAAGATAGTAATAAACCAGAGAGAACTCAATAAAACAACACCATAAAAAGCAGCTTATCTATTTTCTGTTATATTAGCATAAAGGAAAAGGTGATTTTCAATCGAATTGCAGAAAAATGTTAAGTTGGCCTGAGCTGAGAATTAAGCACGTCGCAATCATACAGCTAATGACAAGTACGTCAAAAAGAACACTTATGATTGTGGAAACAGAGATTCTACATGTTATATACTAGTACATAATAACCTACTTCAAAATGTCCACACGTAAATTATCAAGATCATTAGTATATCTTCGATTCTTAGTAAATTTTGTAGTGACAGAAAATGTTTTACAGTCGCCGGTCGGGATGCATCTCACTGATTTATAAGCTGCATGAATCTGTTCCACAACTTTCTAATTCTCCAACCTTCTTGGCTAGTGACATGAGTACATATTAGCATCATTACCTGTAATTTCTATTAGAAAGTATCTGTGATTGAGATCTCAGTATTGGTACCTTCTTCCCTCTATAAAAAGGGAAGCAATACAATGCAAGCATACAATGCAAGTAATACATTAAGCACAAAGTTTATGAAATTTGCATACTTGGGCATGAAAATTTTAGAGGTAAATTGGACAAGGCGAAATATTCTAACTTAATGGTATATATCATGGACTTTCCACTCTCCACCAATAAGGATATGATAAAAATTTCCCTAGAATGAAATATTCTGCTATATTACATACCTTGTGACCTTATCCTTCAGCACTCGTGGCACCGAAACTGGACTTCTTCTGTTATTCTCGTATAGAAAACACCGGATTTTTTCCATAGCATCAGCCTCCCTCAAGAAGTCAAATTCATATCCAATCTTCAATAGCAAAAATGAAATATCCAGAAACATTTATCAGATTTAATCCAACATTAAGCACTTTTCAGTTTCTGTCATAAATTTTACAGATTATATTAGTTATTTACATAGTAGAAGCTTTGATTCTGGGAATAACATTTTTTACTTACAAATGTTTAAGAAGATCAGTAACAAACAGTATAACATACGTAATGCAAAAACCATGTTCAGAGAAGGCCAAGTGTTGATTTTTTTGAATAATTTCTGAGACTATTCATTAGATGTATATTCACTGCAATGAAAGGTATTTTTCCTCAACCTTCTAGGCTCAACATCTCAATTCAAAGAAGCCAACTTTAAAATTCAGAACAAGGAGTAATCACAAACACGGGACATGAATAAGAATAAGCATATTCTACAAAATAACATGCACCTGTTTCTCCATTTCCTTAGTCACAGAGTACAGATCAAACTTGATATCTGTCTTTTGCATATACAAGGCAAATGCTTGTAAATTCCGGATATCTGTCATCATCAGCTCCTGAACCCCAGGATGTTGCACCTATTAGACATCTGACAGTTAGAGAATTGTACACTATAAAGAACTAAAACTATCTCAGCAAAGAACGCTTACCTTGACAGCAACATCACTCTTATCGCCTTTCAATCTTGCCCGATGAACCTAAATTGGTTAAAGAAGAAGTATAAATTACACGAAACCTCATTTCTAGAAGCAAATTTCTCATTCATACACAAAATTCCATTGCATATTGTGAGACACTGCCATTGTTTCCCTCGACATTCATACATTTTTCCGGATGAAACATATTACCTGTGCAATTGAAGCAGATCCAAGGGGATCTACATCAAATCTTTCAAATATTTCCCCAACAGTTTGACCTAACTCCTTCTCCAGCACAAGCCGAACAGAATCAAATGGAGTTGTAGGAGCTCTATCGCAAAGAGTAACCAGCCTTCTCACCCATGCAGCAGGGGCCAAGTCAGGCTTCCCAATGATTTGGGCAACCTAGTTAAACCATTACAAAGTTACAAGCTTTACAGAATGTCTAACAAATATACTATCATCTCAAAAACTACCATTAACTCCTAGGATAGGAATTAACTCGATAAACAACAATTATATAAGGAAAACTTAGATAATAATTAGTGTTAAATACAAGCATAAACCATTGAAATCAAAGAAAAACTTCAAATTCTCATTCATCAAACAAACTTGCGAAACAAAAGTATTAGAATTGACTCATTTTGAATGCATAATTCAAGTTTTTTGAAAAATGAAAAACAAAGCAAGGACCCAATTAAACTAAAAAAAATTAAAATGTATTACCTTAAGAAAGAACCCACCAAGATCATAACACATGGAATAAATTTTATGAGCAGCAAGTTCATGCTGCATTTCCCACATTGCCTCCTGTTTTTGCACATCCTTAACAAAACTCACTCGAAGTTGAAACACCTAACCAAAACCCAGTCACCAAATGCTATCAAAACACACACACACACACACAGAGACAAGGCAGAAATGACATGTAGTAATAAAATAAAACCTTGTAGCCAGTGTAAATATCAGCTGTGCGAGCCCAGAAGTGAAGAGACCGTTGCCAGGGTCTAAACTGAGTGGAAAGCTTACCTTGAATGTCTTCGAAATTAAGAGAAGGGAAGGGCGGAAGAGGAGGAAGCATGGAGTTTGGTTTTTATTCTCTAAAAGAATCAAGAATTTGAATTCAGGTTCTTGAGTCACATGAGATGAGACCAACGAGAATTGTTAGAGTTAGATTGTGTCTGAGAAAACTAAGAATTGACTGGGCTGTGTGTGTAGAGCATTAAAAGTTGTAATAGAACAGATGTTGAGAGAGTAACAAATGAGAGGAGGTGATTGATGGGTAAATTTTAGGCTTAATATTTTAAAAAAAAAACCCTGAACTTTCATCACTTTTTCAATCACGTTCCAAAACTGTGGTGTCACTATTCTTTTTTTGACTGACACATCCCAACTATAACATATTGACTATTCCATTGCTTAACATTTATATTCTTGCCTATTATTACTAGGAGGGGTGTTTTTTTTATCAAAAATGGAAATCAATTTTTTAAAATTTCATGTTAGTTGTTAATTATCGACCTCGGCGGGGTGTTAGATTTAGTTTATTTGGATTACAAACATGAATTGATATATAAAATAATTTGAGTTTTTTTAGTATGTTGGGTCATTAATATAAAAACAACACAGCCTTCTCCACAACACAGCCTTCTCCGCTCCGCATATAACATCACATCTGATTCCCTTATCTCATTCAATTACAAACATTAGTTGATGCATACACTTATACAAATTTTCAAATGAAATTTAAATCTATGCAACAACTGAATAAAAGAAATACTTTTATTATATAAATTTATTTAAAAAAAATTACAACCACCAATTTACACTGTAGTTACAAAAATTACAAAAATTGTTAAGAAACGACTTGAACTTCTATTTTCTAGCAATTACTCAGAAACAGTTAATTAGAAGCAAACATAATCCCAGTTTAAATTATTTTTCAGAACTCTAAAGCAGCCAAAGTAATTTAAATTTTAAATTCAAACAATTTCATAATCACGTAACTGCCTTCTACATATCTGAACGGTTAATTATCCGTTTCTACTAATCCAAAATAAAGTTCGCAAACTAGATTTTTTTTAAGGCGATATGTTCCGTAAATCGTCAACATAAAAATATTCCGTTATATCTCAAGTGACATTATTAGCACTTTATTGCCTTTTTTTTTTATTTTTGCTTTTTACGAGCCGGTTGGACCCAAATTTGGGGGTAAGCTCTCCCAAATACACATTTTTTCCGTTCACAAAATTCAAATTAAAGAACTTGATTAAGGGACATCAAACTCCCAACCGTTTGTGCCAATATGTGTCGGTCTGTTTTGGTCGAGTCGTATATGGACCCGAAAAGGGGGTAAACTCTCCCGGCACACATTTTTTCCGTTCTCAAGACTCGAATTCAGATTTTGCTTAAGGGGAACTAGGCTCCCTACCACCTAGAACCAATCTGCAAAGGTATTTTTAGCATTTTTTTAGGCTACTTTTTTTCCGCAAAATGTCACCGTATTAATATCCGGTTATATTCTATGCGACATATTTTTGGTACTATGTATACTCATGAAGCAGCGGAGTAGATCGCCTATTTTCTTTTTCGAGCCGGAGACGGACCCAATTAAATGGGGGTAAACTCTTCCAGCACGCATCTTTTCCGTTCACAAGACTTAAAACTCAAGACCTTGCTTAAGGGGAAACAGACTCCTTACCGCCCGAAACCGATACGTGTTGGTATTTTTTTTAAAACCCGTCTAAAAATAAAATTAAGGACTCGTTTCAAGAGACAATTAACAGTAAAAATATGTTATATTCAGTCCATGCAAAACGAAATGATGAATCAATTAAAAATTACTAAGGCTGCCTTAAGTTTAAGAATCATAATTCTCACAAAGAACAATGTCTACTATAAAATTAACTATGCTTACATCATAGTATAGAATTAAAAGTTCAAGGAAACATTCATTGTAACATTAAAAATGTAAAGTGTCAAAAAATGTGAAGTTAAAGATTAAAAGGTCCAGAAAGTTCAATAACCCAAAATTTAATTTTTGTTAAAAAAAATTTGTATTTTTATGGGTTTTAATGGAACCTGACCGTTCTTAAAAAAAAAAAAAAAAAACCCGATCGAATTACCAGCATATTCATTCGGTTCAATTTTGAAAAGAAAATCCGTTTAGTTTTGAGCATTCACCGGTTTGGTTATTTTATTTTTTGAAATTTTTCGGTTCGACTTTAGAAGCGAACCGAGCGAATGCTCACCCATAAAATTAATAGAGGTTCACGAAACGTACCAAACCCTTGACGAAAGCGGTGGAAACAGAAGATGATTGTTTGTTGAAGTTGGGCTCGGAGGGTGGCAAAATCTTTGTTGAAGATGCAATAATGGCAGGGCAGAATCTTGTAGGTTTATTAGGCCGGAAAACATTCTTCTTTTTGCATGTCGGTGGTTTTAAAGTGACAATGAGATATGCCTTGGAAAGGCTAAAATGATATTTGTCCATCAAGTATGTCATCGTTTTTGATTTTGGTGATGCTTTTGAAGAAGAATGTCCTCCTGTTGTAATGCTTGAGGGAGATGATGGGGTTCTTGATGGAGATAGCGGGGTTCTTGACGGAGATAGCGGGGTCTTTGACGGAGACGATGTTGCTGAAGATTGTTTTGCTGTAAGGTTTGATGAAAATGATGGGGTTTTTGACGTTGAAGGAGATGAGAATAAACTTTTACGGATATGATTTCTTGACGAAGAAGGAAGACAATCCATGATTTCTTGAGTTCTTTCTTCACTGAGTTATGTTTTAATATCGTTTTAAGTCTTTTTTATTTAATCTTATTATAAGAGTCTACTTAAAAGTAAAATTCTCTCACCTAATCAAGATTAGGATTAACCATAAAAAAAAAGATTACGATTAAATTTTTTAGCTTTCATTTTAAGTCACTAATAAAAACCCTTATGTAAATTCCACCAATCCACTCAACAAAACAGTCCCTTCTGCCCCAACCTTAATATCAAAAGCAGGGCTGAACTACTGAGACTTGTTTATGTTTCTTAACAAAATCTTATGTAGTTCATCTGATGAATGTTTAGATTACACAAGTTTGTCCTGCTCACTTAATCACTTGACTACTTTAACTTACGGATATAGGCACATGTTGATATTGCAAAACTTACATCAAACAATTTTTCATTGATTTGATTCATTTAAAGATCTGATTATGCCTGGGATTTTGTGCTTGTATGATACTATTATCTGTTACTGGATGCAGTATATGTGCAGTACATGTGCGGAGTTTTGCAATTCGAAACAGACTGATGCCCCATATGCAGGACAGGGTGGAAGATTGAGACGTGTTTTGCTTTTGCTGCCGATATTGTAAACTTCACACGTCAAAAATAAGATCGGCATGATTGGAATTATGAGTTTGGCATTGTATTTTATGTATAGACATTCTTCAGCCTTAACATAAAGAAGAATGTACGCGTTTGGCATTGTAACACGAGTCTGCAGATGGCTGAGCGAAATACAGCTTTTCCTACAATCCAGTCCAGAGAAGTAAATGTGGTACATAATCCTTGTGACATTCATGAGCAAAAAATCCCTTGAACTCAAAAAAGATTGCGTATTAGCAATGATCTTCAAATGGCTGCCACCTTCAACCCTTTGTGAATTTTGATCGGCTACTTCATAATATTCCTCCTTTGTGGAGTAAAAATTAAACATAATTACTTTAGCTTTTGAAGACATCAACAAGGCAGATCAGATAATTCCCACTATTCCACAGTTCGAAACGGAAACACTATCAAAACAGACTTGCTCAGATAGAAACGACTCCAGCATTTGGGTAAGGAAGAGAGTAATTCATTTAGAAACTAGCAATATGCTAAAAATATTAAACATATTGGTGAATAGATAGAAAAGAACAGCTCAACTAGTATCAGATTGATTAAATCAAAGTATCCACCATGAAGTTCCTATGCTCCATTTTTCTGTCGAAACATCAAATTTCATATTGCAAATCGCACAAAACAACTAGAAACTTCACAGGTCAATCACACGAGACAGCTTCTGAATTCGGTTTAATAAGAAGTCTCCTTGCTTTATAGTGGCTTGGTATAGAGCATTCTTTGCATCAGGGCGGTTAGTCTCAAGAACACCCGCAACCTTATCAATCTTACAATGAAGCTTCCCAGCAGCAATAAAACGTGATAGTTCCCTGAAAATTGAAGCAGCTTTGTGTCAAAAACAGAGAGAGCGGAAACCGAAACTTCAGGGAAAGGTTCATGAAATTTAACCACTTACAGATCAATGAACTCTACTGTCACACCAAACGCCTTTGCCATGGCTTCAATTGTAACACTCTTATATGACTCCAAAAATTGAGAATAGACAACAGTTCTGATCTCCCTCATATAGTATCGGAAGTGAGGATGCAAATAGCGGTCAAGCTTAATATGTTCAGTGATGCCAGCTGTAAATGAAATTCAAGAATAAACCAATTATGAGATATTCAAGGAAATACTGCCTTCTGTAACATGCTATTACTAAATCCTACAAGGCATAACAACTGCACCAGAATCAACTTCAATGCGTAATGAATTAAACTCTACTCACCAAATGCTGCAAAAAAGGATTTGTATTGACACTCGTACAACGAATTTAGGAATTCCGAAAGATATGGTATTTTTCCGATCACTGTCAAGATCTCAGGAGCATCCACTACCTGCTCAATTTGATTAAAATTAGTATTACTAGGTAAAGGCACAAACTGTCATGAGAAAAGAAACCATATTGCAACCAACAATACCTTTTGCTTCAAAGAAACTCTATCCAGTGATATAATGCTTGTGAGTACAGTGTAAAATATGAATGTGTCATAAGGAAAAATCTCATAGGTAGTGAAGGTTGAAATGGAATCCAAAAATAAGTCGGCTGCTTCCTTGAAATTTCGAGTGGACATGAAGAACAAGCCCTCATACACCTTCAATCGATTCTTCCTTTCCCAGTCACCGCCCTCCTCAAACAAGCTGTCATCAGACACAAACCAATACTTGCCTGCTTGCGGAAACACAAAATTGGACAAAAAAAAAAACAGTAGATAATTTCATGTTTTGCTTACCTCTTTGCTTTGTCAATGCTCTTGGATATGAGATCAAAATCCATGTAGAAAAAGCCAATTTGTAAAGTATGGAATACCAAGTCCATCTTTTGCCCAACTGCAACCGTCTTGCTTTCTGTCACATTTAGCTGTTCCAATGCTTTCTCCTGGTTCAAAGTGTAACAGATGTGTACATAAGATACTACTAAAATGAAGGCAGCACAGTCAAATATTAATATCAAAACTACCAGTTATAGCAGCTCTTATTCACCTTGTCACCAATCCGAATGTAGAACAGAGATTTGGCCAAATGAGCTTCTCGAACTTCACTTTCTCCTAAGTTCTCTTCAGCATCAGCAATTCTAACATAGAAAAACATTAAGATATGCTCATATAGAAAATCCAGTAAGCTAGAACCTACTGGACATTTCAAAATTAAAAAAGACTCAACAATACTAGCTGTTCTGAAGCCATGCGAGTCTCTCCCCAAAAATAATGCAACGAGCACATCCTTATCATTATATCGTAAGATCCACCACGAATACATCAGCAGTTATTTACAATAACTTGCATATAAAAAAGTACTCGATGAATTCAATCCCAACGATAACCTAATGAGTAGACAATGTTGGTACTTTGTTCATAAGAAAAGTAGGGAGTGTAATATAACTAAAATGAAAAACAATATATAATTAGTAAATGTTATAAGAACAAAAGAAAACAACTTAAATTTGACCAGTCACAACCTTATCACATATTATAATTATTAATCAACTCCGTCTCGAAATGCTTCAGTTCAATAAAAAATCTTAAAACCAACAGTTCACATTTAAATTGCTTATATCCACTTTGTCCGTAGCATCATATTAGGCTGTGATGTAATTTGCTTGCACTAATGTTCCGAATTCAAAAACATTCAACAATGTAACAACAATAAATTCTGTTCATTGCAGACACTATGTTTCAATCTACATAAATCAATCAACAATTCTAAAGCAATCACTGTTACATATCAAAAAAAAAAAACATACTAATCGAGTTTAAGTTAAGCATCAGTCAACCAATCTTCAATCAAAAACCATGTCATATAATTAAGCTAAAACTAAAAACAAGCAATGGCGTACTCTCGTTAATTTGGACCTTTAATCAAATAATATAATTCTATATCCCGTCCACTTTTCAAAACCGCATGTTAAGCTCTGTTCTACATTTTAACCCTAAAAATCAAACTTAAAAAATAAAATAAAAATTCAAAATAATTGAAGGACACAAAAACTAACTTCTCATCGATCTTCTTAAGCTCATCCTCATTCTTAGCACGCATCGGATCCAAAATGCTTTGATCCTTCTCAAGCAGCCCTTGGCTAGCTAGGGTTTCATATAAAGGAGCCATATCTACAAAATTAAAGCCAAAAACAAAACAACAGATATTCAAGTTAGGTCAGATTTAACTCGAATTTCAAACGAGCTGAGATTCGGACTGAATCAGTTAGTTACCGTCAGACTTAACGGCGGCGAAAACCTCCTCCTTGAGGCGGACTTTCTCAATGTCTTGAACATCAGGGTGAGTGAGAAGGAATAGCTTGTGAGCAAGGATGAGGTGCGGTTGCTGAGTTCCTTCTTGACCTTCCATTGAAAATTTATGGAGTGCCTTGTGAATTAGATTTCGAAAGAAAAAAAGTTTAGCTTGTGTTGGCTTGAGCAAAGAGAAACCCAAGAAGAGAGTGAGATTGTAAATCGACTTTTTTTTTTTTGAACAAAGGATCACTTTACCCCCCGAACTTGGCGCAAAGTATCAAAAACGTCCAAATTAGCGAAACCGGATCACTTTTACCCCGAACTTGGCAAAACCGTTTCAAAAACACCCCTATGCTGATGTGGCACCCTAATTGGAGAGTGAGATTCTAAATACTCATTAATTCTAATTAAATACTCATTAATCATACTAAAATACTAATCTTAATTAATTCAAGGGCTTTTATGAACCTTTTTCAAAAAAAATTGAATTTTTTTTTACAATTTCCGGCGAGGAGGAGATCCTCCTCGCCGGAACCTGCTGCTCGTCTCAGACGAGCATGTCGGTGCTCGTCCGAGACGAGCAGAACCTTGCTCGTCTGAGACGAGCAAGGATGTGCTCGTCTGAGACGAGCAGATCTGTGCTCGTCTCAGACGAGCACAGATCTGCTCGTCTAAGACGAGCACAGATCTGCTCGTCTCAGACGAGCACATCCTTGCTCGTCTCAGACGAGCAAGGTGGTGCTCGTCTGAGACGAGCAAGGATCTGCTCGTCTCAGACGAGCAGGTTCGTGCTCGTCTGAGACGAGCAGGTCTCTGCTCGTCTCAGACGAGCAGGTTCTTGCTCGTCTCAGACGAGCAGGTGCTTGCTCGTCTCAGACGAGCAAGAACGGAGGAGCTGCTGCCGGCAGCTCCTCTGAGACCCATGGGTCAATTTTTTGACCCATGGGTCTGATTTAATGTTTAAATTTTTTTAATTTTTTTATTAAAAAATATAATTTTTGGGGATTAATTTGGAATATAAGTAAAAGTTGGAGGATTAATTTGTAATTTTAAGTTTGAAATTAAAAGGATGAAATTGTTATTTTTTTAAATTATTAGGTATTAATTTAAAATGTTTAAAAAAAATTAGGACTATTTTAAACTTTTTTCAATCAAAAACCACCTTAGAAAACCAAAACCCCTATTAAAACCGGAGAGTGAGGTACACTCTCTAGGGTGAGAGTGGGGAGGGGGGTTTTTGTACTAAATTTGATAAGTTCAGGGTAAAAGTGATCCCGTTTTGCTAATTTGGACGTTTTTGATACTTTGTGCCAAGTTCAGGGGGTAAAGTGATCCTTTGTTCTTTTTTTTTAGTATGGGCTGCTGTTTGGAGGTAACTTTTGCAAGGGGTCACATTTGGACCCGGGCCCCGGCCCACCTCAGTGAAAACTTTTCAAAAAGAATAGCTAATAATCCGCCACGGCCCTGATTTTGGAATGCCTTACAACAAATAACTCATCCACCACCGACCCAACCACTGTCGCCAACCACCGCCATCTGACCACCGCCGAAAAAATTTCCGGTCATCTTCTCTGATTTTATGATGACCGAAACATTTCCCGACGGTGGTCGGGCGGCAGTTATGGTTGGGTCGGTTGTTGGGTTAATCGAGTGGTTTAGTTCAGATTGAGTTGATTTGGCTTTTTTGTTTTTTCTAAATTAAAATTAGGGGTATTTTGAGTGTTTGAAATTTTTAAGGTATTTTGCTGACGTAGCAGTTGTGTGGCGTTGTCATTTTAAAAAAAAAAGAATGGCAGTTGACTGAAAATGACGGCGGCAGTGGAATTTTTATCATATTTGGGGTTTAACGAGCGCCGCCACAAATATGAGGAGATTTATTGATCGTTTTTAAGCATATGGAATTTATTGTAAGGTACCCCAGAAGTCAGGGCTATGGCGGATTATTAGCCCAACAGAAAAATAAAATGAACTTTAAAAGTTTAATCATCTGAAAATACCTCATCTATATGAATTTTTTTGTTTATAATCTCAGTTTACAAAATTTTAAATTTTAAATTTTAATTATAACCATTAGTTTAAATTGGAATGATAAAAGGTTCAAAGTTACTCTCTTTATTATTCATGTGTTATAATTTTTATGATAAAAATACAAATTAAACGGTATAGATTAATATAAACGACGTATTTGAATTTTTTTTAATTTTAATTTAAATAAATGGTTACAACTGAAACTTAAAATTTAAAAATAAGCGAAAATCTAAAAAATTTAAAAGTAAATCCATAAATAAAAAAATTAAAAGATAAAATATTTTTTAATGATTAAACCAACTTTTAATGCTAGAAGGATAGAAAAGTTATTTTTCTTAGGCTTTGTTTGGGAGAGAAGACATTAAAGTAAAGTACGGGTTTTTAAAGTAAAGTAAAGTATCGTAAGGGACGGTAAAGGAAGGTAAGGGTTGTGCATAACCCTTCCATGTTTGGGAAAATAATAAAGTAAATGAAGGGTTTATTAAAAAAATCAGTTAAAAATAATCCAACACTCCAATATGGGGGGTTGGCATATGAGGGTTGAGGGGGGTTGGGAAATATTTTTCAACCCCTCAAAACCTTTAAAAAATTTTGGGATTTTTAGACAAATACCTATAAAACACCTAAATATTCTCAAAAATACCTTTTGACTAAAATTAGTTAAAATTTACGGTTTGACCAAATATTTTTATAAAAATACTTTTTTTTTTGCAAAAATACGATTTCAGTTTACTAATGGTTTACTAACGGTTTACCAAAAATCTGTTCACTATAAGTTCACTAACAGTTTTCTAACAGTCTCCTATAAGTTTACTAATGGTCTACTGTCAGTTTATTTAAAAATCAAATCACTATTTTTTATTTTTAAATTATAGAATGTTAAAATAAATTATTACGTAATTTACTAAAATTATTGGTGTACTATTAGTAAATCATTGGTTAACCAAACAAAAAAATATTACAGATACACAAGTGAAAACAAATTACATACAAAAATTGAGAGCATCATAAAAACAATAATTATAGATTTACCAACGGTTAACTCAAGGTTTACTAATGGTAATTAAATTTATTGTTATATTATTGGTAAACCATTAGCAAAACCAACAACGAAATCATTACATAATTTACTAAATTTTATGGTGTACCATTAGTAAACTATTGGTTAACTAACAAAAAAACCATTGCACATACACAAGTGAATAAAAATATTATATAAAAAAATCAAGATCATAATAAAACAATAATTATAAAATTACCAACGGTTAACTCAAGATTTACTAATGGTATTACTAAAATTAAACTTTAGGTATACTATTAGTAAACCATTGGTAAACCAACAACGAAATCATTATAATTATTAATTACAAAATAAAATCACAAAATATAATGTTTTAATTTTTCTAATTCAGCCATAGACTCCATCTTTCTTCCAGTACGGAGGTCCTGTATTATATCATTTTTTTTCCGAAAATCCTTGTACTATTTTTTTAATTATTCTAGTCCCTCTAGTTATCTAATTTTTGATTTTTAAGGTCCTTTTATTTAGTCTTTTCTATCCCTCTACTTAAAAGATGGAAATAATATTTTGAAAATTAACTATAAATTTATCGACAGTTTCCTCACTGTTAACTAGCGGTGTACTATCACAAAATTTATATTAATTCCTTAAAAAATGGAAATTAACTATAAATTTATCGACGGTTTACTCACGGTTAACTAACGGTGTACTAAAAATAAATTTATCAATTTTTTTAAAAGTGCAGTATGTTTAAAATATACAATTCAAGTTTACCAACAATTTATTAACCATATAATCATAATAAAAATTATTACAAGTTTCCAACGGTTAACCTAGCGTTTACGAACATTGTATTACAAGCAAAATTATTGGTATACCATTAATAAACCATTGGTTAACCAACAAAAAAAAATTACAAATTTTATTATAAACCCATCCCTCCGGCCAACAAAATTACAGAAACCCTCTTCTCTTCCACCTTATTGAACCTCTGAGAAACAACAACATGGATAAGCTAATCTACTCATCAAACATCAATAAATAAATGCATAAACATCACAATAATGTACATTTTGAGTGTTGGAAGAGCAGGTGATGGTGTTTGTAGGCAGCTTTTGGATCCAAGTAAGTCTATGACCTGCAGATTCAACAATTAACATATTGCAAAAGATAGTAAGGGATTTAAAACAACAAAATATAGCAGCCATTAAATAAAATATTTCACATCCTTTGAGAGTGGTCGATTCATACATCTTCATTATAAGCATAATTTTCTTGCTCCAAGGCCTTGACATACTCATCCTTAAGCTCAACAGCTTTATCCAAATAAGGCTTCTTCTCCTAAAACAAAAAAAAAAGAAGGGTTCAAAATCATTCATTTATACAATTTATTATATCACACTTCTCCTATAAAGAAACTAGTCACAAGAAAATCACTTCATTACTCAAACTTTCAATTTTTCACATCCTTCTTTCGCAACTTAAATCACAATAGAAGCATTACAAACACAACACAGTTAATGCCAAATTAATCATCTCAAATGAATCATAAATTAAATGAAAGTAATTAGCACCCAGTTGAAAATATTGTTAGCCTCTTATGTTCAATCTGTTGGTGGATGAGTAATAGGACAAAAATAATGTTCTTCTCATTCTAACAGAACTAAGAGGAAATGAGAATATCCACACCAATAAATTAATCAAAAACAAAACATAAATACATGAATCTCAAGAAACTGGAATTAAGAAACCTGTCAGAAACCATATCGTGCATCTGTAACACTAATTTGAATCGTAATAGAAAATCAACTACGCTTTAGTTGAACAGATAGGAACAATAATTTAGCACTAAATTGAATTAAAAATAAAAATACAACTGAAATAAAAAAAGTTTGGCCATACCTCGTTGAGACATCTCAATTACTCGCAGATATTTACCGGTAGTTCGTTCCACATCGGAACCACTGCCGAAAATACAAAAAAAGCCCGGACCTACCCACATCCGCTTCTTAGTGAAAGAACGCGAGTAAGGCAGTAAAAACTTTCTGTTCAGCCTCTTTTATTTTCTCACTGCCCGCCGTTCTGAAATCGAGATCTGGAGGATGAAAATGCGGCTGAACTCGATGAAATCAATTGCATGTTTGATCGGAGAAAGAAAGCGTACATTTCAAGTTTTTTTGCCGTAAAAACATATACTGAAATCGTAAAAATTTATAAGGAGTGAATTACTTTTTATTTTTGCAACCAAACATGCCGCGTGGTATTTATGAGAATAAAATGGATTTTGGTGGTGCTGGGTCTAATTTCCTCAAAATTTTTTGCCAAACAGGGGTTGAAATTTTACAACCATTCCCTTCTCTTCCTTTCCTATCTCAACCCCTAATCCAAACAATACGTTAATGTTTGGTTAATTTTTTCTATATCCTTGTTATATGCCTTCGTGTAACAATTGGGAAAAGATGTAAAAATGATCATAATATTTGGTCTGTATTTTCACTTAAGCCCCTGATACGTTTTGCGTCTAAAAAATGACCCAAATTACATTTAAACACTCACTCAACGAAAATCGTTAGATGATCGACATATCAAATAACAAAAGCACAAAACATATTTAAAAACATAAAAAATGACGTGGCAACAATAAAAAATATAAATAAAAAAAATCTTACCCCATCTTCTTCCTTTCTCATTTTGTTTTTTGATTTTTAGCTGACACGTCAAAATATTTTACGATTTTATTGAGTGAGTGTTTAAATGTCCTCTTTTAATAATGTTGGGGTTATTTTTGAGACCCAAAAAATATTAGCAGCTTAAGTGAGACACGTGTTAAATATTAAGGTCATTTTTGCACCTTTTTTGAGATTTCTTTGGTAATTTGGACTGAGCTCGGCCTTCATCTCAGATACTTTAACCAGTCCAAACCGAACCTGACCAGCGACTCGAACCGAAACCATGACAAGAATTTGAAAAGTTTTGGACTTTGATTCTGATGTCAAACCTCCCATAAACAGCTTCGGAGTCGCAAACCGCTTGATTTTTGTTTTAGTATTTCTTAAATTTGATCAATTAATGCTGCTGTTTCTTGTCTTCTAAATTTGAATTATCAGTTTTTTTAGTTGCACGATTGATCAACAATGGGCAAGAGAAAGCCTCAAAATGGAAATATTGCTGCGATTCCAATGTCAGGTTAATCTGTTTACCACCCTTCAATTTTAGCTTTAATCATCATTATGGAACCAATTTAGATTCTTTTGCTGTTAAAAAACCTGAAAGTTTGTTCTTTTACCCATCTTAATTTATTAGCATTCATCCTTGTAATTTATCTCTATAAGCAGCATTGTTTATGATATGCACCAAAGGACGTCATCTTGTACTCATGCATGCAGCTGTTTAAAACTTGGGATCGAGCTGTTTAAAACTTGGGGGATAGCCAGCAAGGGACCTATCCGGTCGGATGGGGATTAGTCCAAATATGGAAGGCTTAAATGTCATAGTTGGTATCTGTATCCGTCCAGGAAAACTCATGAACCCTTTACAAAAAAAATAAAATCTTGTGCCTTTGCAATAGTAATGTTATCATGAATTTCTGTTTGGGCATTGTTATATGGAACTGAGAAAGTTCACTTGCTGTTAATGTGCATGATTTACCCTTACCAATTTACTGCATACTTTCAAACATGTACTGTTCGTATAGTCACTCACTTTTAGCTGATCTTTCAAATGCTTAATGAATGAAAAGTGGAGAAATTACGGATTAGCATATTTTGTTTTTGACAGAGGTTTATTCTCGACTGTGTAAGCATCGTTCATGTTGGAAACACATGGTATTGAGCTTGTATACTCATGGAAAGAAGATAAATAAACAAAAAGCTGAAGAGGTGAGGAGATTAGCTTTGGTATTCCCGTGCTCTTTCGGTACTTTTCCTACTCGTGAGCGATCAAAGAGGAGAATTAAGCATGACCGCCCAATTGTTAAAGCTACTAATGAAGAAAAGAAAAAGGAAAAGATGCATAGTGGAGAATTTGACTGCTACTTTTTGTAAGCTGTTTATCGTATTTGAATCCTGATAGAACAGGACTTAAATCTTCTGTATTAGTTTGGTAATTGTGGCATATCAACCTTTTCCAAAATGTACAGGAATTTGTGGAAGGGATTCTCAGAAGATAAGAGGAGTGAATTTGCTTACCTGGATAGTATGTGGTTCGGCTTATACTTGACAGCATCCTTTAAAGGAAAAGTACTTACTTGGATACGGACAAAGCAAATTTTTTCAAAGACATATGTCATTGTTCCTATTGTTTGCTGGTGAGATTCTTTTCTTAGTATCGGCCATTTGATACTTCTGTTCGTTTGCTAAGGTAGGATTTGAGGTGTTGAAATTATTATTCCTTCAGGGGTCATTGGAGTGTCTTAATATTGTGTCATCTCGGTGAGACTTCTGAATCGAAGGACAGAACACCCTGTATGTTGTTGCTGGATTCACTTGAAAAGGCTAATCCAAGGCGTCTTGAGCCAGATATAAGAAAGTATGTTTGCTTATGGAAAATTGGGGCTGCTATTTCGTCATAGTTGCTTAATGTCAAACTAACTTGTTTGCTATATTCAGATTTGTCTTAGACATATATGGATCAGAGGGCAGGGCTGCAAATAAAAAACTGATTTCTAAAATTCCATTATTGGTACCCAAGGTAAGCACTAACCACAGTGCTCTTTGCCATTTTCTGCATACTTAGTTCATTTACATAGGCATTTTCGAAACATTTATAGGTTCCGCAACAAAGAAATGGCGAAGAATGTGGCAACTATGTTCTCTACTTTATAAATTTGTTTATGCAGAATGCTCCAGGTGAATTTAGCATCAACAAGTACCCATATTTCGTAAGTTTTTCAATCGCTTTATATTTTCTCTGCTAGGCGGAAGTTCTGCATCGTGTAAATTATGATTTAATATATCTTATTGATGAGATGACTATTTTGAATGAGCTAATGCAGATGGATAAGAACTGGTTCAGCCCTGAATGCTTGATGCGTTTTTTTGAGGAACTGGAATTATTTGAAAAGTGAATTGTAATGATTGCTATCACTGAGTAACTGTGAATAGCTTTTTGATTCGAATCGTTTGAGGTTATACATAGTTGAAGTAGCAGTCATCATGTACATATCTTTCCTGCAAATTGCAGATGGGAAGTTTGACAATTTTGTCATATTTTTTTTAAGTTAGATCATTTTCAATTGCACAATCTTGGTGTTTGACATCCTGAATCTCAGAACTGTAAATTCAAAAATATATAACATTTAAACTATCAGTGAAGGGAACATTACAAGCTAGATATCAATATTACCATGGTTACTGCTTCAGCCAAGGCCATGCAACTTCTGCTTTGTAGTTAGTTTGTTATTCACATTTGAAGTTTTAGTTCTCTTTGATTGTAAAAGCTAGAAAAAATATTTTTCTTGCTACTTTCCAAAGTGGTTGATACTGGATTTAATTTCCGTCCCGAGTGATTACTTTTACATAAGTTTTTTTTTGTTCGCATTTAGCAAAACCAAAATGCGTGACTGCTGTTTAAGCTTGTAGGCTTTAGCTTACATGCTACAGCAGTACAGAAAGTAGTGCATACAGTATCATTTTGGTTGATATAGTTTTCATCAACATCCCCTTAACTTTCATCTATTTTATACCGAAGTCTTTTTAGTTAAATTTGGGCAAAAGGGCTCAAAAACTACCGACTTTTCAATTTTTTTTCAATAGCACCCCCACCTTGTAATTTTGTCAATAGCACCCTATTTCGTATTTTGCGATTTCAATAGCACCCTAAATTTTAAAAAAAAGATGATTTTATTATTATAAGCATTAAACTTATTAAAACAATTAAATTTAAGGGTCATTTTATACTTTTTTCTACTTGGACAAATTCAAATAAGTCCTTTTACTTAAAAATCTTTCAAATAAATCCAAAAAAAATAAACAAATATATATTAATAATTTAATTTAAAATTAAAAAAAAAAAACAAACCCGCTCCGGAGGAAGTCGAGCAGCTCGTCTTCCTCGGAAGACCAGCTGCTGCTGGTCTTCCTCCATGGAAGACCAGCAGATCTGGTCTTCCGCCATGGAAGACCAGCTAAACATAGCTGGTCTTCCATGGAGCAAGACCAGCAGCTGGCTGGTCTTCCATGAGGGAAGACCAGCAGCTCGCTGGTCTTCCATGAGGGAAGATGGAAGACCGCTGGTCTTCCATGAGGGAAGATGGAAGACCAGCGAGCTGCTGGTCTTCCCTCATGGAAGACCAGAGCTGGTCTTTCATGGTCTTTCTCCATAGACGAGGAGCTCGTCTTCGGATTTTGTCACGGGTTCCGCCACGGGTCTAATTTATTTAAATATTTTTTTTTATTTTGTGAAGAAGAGGGCGTTTATATATAATTTAAAACATTGTAGAATATTTAGAACTTATGATATATATGAAGGATTTTTTTTGAATATTAACCAAATGAAAAAAGTTCAAATTGATGTTTTAGGGTGCTATTGAAACTGAAAAATACGAAATAGGGTGCTATTGAAAAAATTACAAGGTCAGGGTGCTATTGAAAAAAAATGAAAGGTGGCCAGGTGGGTAGTTTTTGAGCCCTTTTGCCGTTAAATTTGTAACCATAATTTTTTGACTTTTAAATGATATAATAATAAAAAAAAGGTATCGAAGGACTTTAATACATATAATGCAGATAATTTGGCAAATAGAAGCCACATATACAAAAAAACACCAGCACAACACCATTAATAATTATAAAGATGATATGTTTTTTTTTCCATCAAATATCGCCAATATATGGTTGATGTATATTTTATTAATATGTGTGACTTTGAATTGCCAGAACAACTGCAGTGTAGGCGTTTAAGTTTGATAATTTTTGACAGAATTTGCGAAATAAATTACAAGATTTTTCTTTATTATACCATTAACAATAAGAGATTTTACGGTTATAAATTGAAACAAAAAGGACTATAATGGAAAAGAGATGAAAGTTTGGAAACCATCTGAAAATTGCCTATTTTCGAGGCGTTTAGCTTCATTTTCTCATAATTTATGCATGTGTTGCTGCAAAGTAGAGCTATAATTCTTGGCAAAGTTCGAACCCATAATAAGCATCATTAACATTAATAATCTTCATAATGCTACAAGTTCCCGCTAAATAACTTGCAACATCTTATACTTATTCAGAGGAACTGTACAGAATTACACAGCATATCAATTCATCTATAATCCATATTTGTGTAGGGGAGTCTGATTGTTCCCATTGACAAATTAGACGGGAGCCCAATTTTCTTAGCTTTCAACGTAGATTCTACATCCTCTAGTGCTCTGGAAGCTTGGAGGGCCATCTCAGCGTGAAGTTGGAGACACGACATAGCCATCTACAACAAAAAGCGACTACATAAGTACATCTTGCAACCATACTTATGTATCAGTACCATGAAGAGCATGAAGAATTCAGACATTATTATAAACAAAAAGAACAAGAAGAATTCAGTTACTCTTTCTAGAAAGCTTTGAGGACAGTATTCATTTAGCAATGGTGCAAACGAAATGGTTATTCACATGGGACAACTTAGAATGCTCAAATTTTTCTATATTCCTATTAGATGTTCCTCATATTTCAAGAGCGCTTCAGCTAGTTAGAAGTTAGGATTAATTACTATCACTTGTGAGTTTAGGTTTAAATTACCAATTCCTCCCTCACTTTTGAAAAACTGCTATTTCCTCGTGACATTAGATAAAAGAAATTTAAATTTAAGGGAAGTAGTGATTTTTCAAAATTTAGGAGGGACACTAATTCAAACCAAAACTCAGAAGTACTAGTAATTAACCCTAAATTTTACCCTTTCCTATATTTTTTTTTATCAAAGTTACCCTTTTCTATAACTAAGTGAATTTGAAGCATTTGAACAGTATTTTATGTCTTGAAAGGAGAGAATTCAATTAATGCATGTGAAGGAAATCAATAATAAGAGTGAGAAAAACTTCCTCTTGCATAACCACATAAATTGACATCTTATGAAAAGCATGCGATAGAATGAAGAAACAATGCTATAACTCCATCTCTGGAGCCTCAGATTCTTACTTACCATATAGCACTCTTTGTCTACATCGGTCTCCACAATGTTAAGGGCCCATGAGCGAATCCATTCAAGTCCTTTAGAAAGTTCAAGGTTTCCTTCTGTAAGTGCTGATGCAACATATGATGGATGAAGTGACTTTAATATGCACGAAGCTGCAAAAAGGACAGCTCTCCTGACATATGCTTCTTTATGATTGCAAATATCCCTGGATAAAGCCAAAAGCTATTTAGTACTTAAAGTGCCGATAGCATATAATTCTTTCCAACAGCTAAGCGAGCATGTGCCATATGGATATAAAGGGGCTTACCTGGACCTTAACATATCTAGAAGAGGGGGAGCCAATGCATTTGCTTCTGGATGCATGGAAATACATTTCATACACACACCGAGCATATATATGAGTTTCCCTAGAACGATAAAATCTCTATCGAGTAAATCAACGCCTTGTCTTTTCTTATCAAAATCTTGCATTGCAGGAAGCATAAATGCTGCTGCATAAACAGGAAACTTGTTATGGGTCCACTCCAGCTGGCTTTCCTGTGTATTTGCTGATCTGAGACTCCAGCGACGAGTCTTTCCTCTTCTGATCTGACCACGTTTGAGGGGGAGTTCCCTCTCATAACGATTAGAATAGTTCAATACAGACCCTGTTTCCGATACCTCCCTCCAGGAACTAGCTCCTGGAGGTCCTAAGCTACTAGGCAAGAACCAGGGTTGATTCTCTGCTGCCGTTGATATGAGGACCCTGGATTGATGTTTAGGTTTCAAGGTCTTGGCATCTGCAAGTTCCTGAGCAGCTTCCGTCATTACATCAAGAATCATTATACGTTGGCTGATATCTACATTTGGGGAATATAACAGTTTGTTTAAAGCATCAAGAGACTGGAAAGGAGATGTAACAAGCAACGCTACTAATGCGCTTTGCCTCTTTTCTTCTGCTGGTTCTTCCTCACCTTCTACAGCCAAATCCGAGCAACGAACTTGCACAAGGGTTCTAGCAAGGTCACCTGCTATATGTGTGAGTTCATCGGGCGATGCTCGCACAAGCTTTTCAGCAACATCCAGAGCCCTCTCTACCTGCATGTAAAGCAGCTTAAATTGAATATCTTGCCCTATTTTAAGAAATAACCAAAAATCCTTGCAGAAAATCTAACGTTTTAGAGTGCTGGGTTATTACAACAACATTCTACATCTGAATTCAGCTTACAAACTAGATGACACCCAGTCGTCGTTAGTCAGTTTAAGTGTTCCACAAACTAAGATATGAAAAGTTGCAAGTAAATTTGACTCTTACAATTCCAAAGAACCCCTTGAGGAGATGATTGACCAACAAATTATATTAACTTACCCCATCAGCATCATCAGATTTCCGTAGGGCTCCAACCACATCAACCAACTGTGTGAATCTTCTTTGCAGATCTGTGTTATCATCTGTTAGGTCATAAGGCTGTAAAGACGAATCACTGGAGGAATCAGAATCCACACTTGCATCATCATCCTCTTTGTCAGAGTCTGATCCATAATTTAGTGTGGCTGGATCAATAATTTCATCAGGATCGACCAATTTACGTAATTTCTTTTTTTCACCCTTATTGCTCCCACTCATTCCATCGTATCTTGAATAGTTCAAGTCTTCTTCTGGCTCTCGAATGGTCAATGTTTTTGTATTGTCATTTTCTTTTAAGGCAGGCAGAGTCCTATTCTCAAGTCTAGTCAATCCAAACTCCCAGTCAATATTCTCCTCATTGCAACTATCATCAAGATACAGGGGATTTTTTGGGTCAATCACCTTGGAGAATACTAAAGCAACATTACTAGCCATTTTCCGAACTAAATGAGTAGGGTTCTCCAGCCTACCTGTCAGCAATAAATAGTAGATATAAGGGAAAGGAATAACAGAGTTATATTGCAAAAAAAACTCAATGGTAGCGAAGAACAAGAATCTACAGCTGACTCCTTGAAGAATCGAGTGCATAGCATCTTTCGAACTATCCAGTTCCTCTTTAGACATCTGTTCCATGCATATGCCTATAGCAGCAGTTATATCTGCATTGCAGATCAAAGGTCAACATAATACACAATCAAGTGGCACTCAACAATAAAAATAATGCATCACTATAAGATGTTAGGCGCATTTTGAGAGTGAAGATCAAGGAGTATTTAATGTAAGAGATCACAAACACAACTTTTTGTGAGATGTGTGTAGTTTTCTCAATTACCAATTATCTTAGAACTTTATATACCAAGTCCAGGAATTTTTGTAGTATTAGGAACTTAAAATCAGAGGAGTTAAAGTGAGGAAGTATACAAGCTTGCTGCTCTACTGGAGCTGTTTGCAAAAATTCCCTTTTAGACCATACTGCCAACAGGCGCTGCACTGTGCCCACGAGAACATGTGTATCATGACCTTTACTGAGTAAACTAGCATCAGGTGGACAACCAAGCACTGCAAATTGGATAATCCATCGTAGGCAACAAACAGGAAATACTTTCCAAAATAGAAATTTGTCAACAAACATAGACCTGCAGAAAAGAATAACAAAACAATTGACATCAAGCCATCAACTGTTGAAGTCCTGTCATCTGTAATCAACATCATACCTAAAAGAACCATGTTTCCTAACCTGACTGATGGCTGATCTTTAATAATATGATTAAACAGTAACCAAATAGTCCAATAAGCTTCAATATCAGTTACATGTTCAATTGCCAGCTGATGTAAAAGCTGTTCAGACAACCTTTCTACAGCATATGAATCTTTAATTGCTTCCAGAATGCTTAACCAAATTTGGGATTTAGGGTTTCCTTCAAACATTTGTTCCGTTGCTTGATTGGGACTCGATAGAAACCATCGTACATCTTGAATCACCCGAGGGAGTAGTTCACCTAACAGCACATCTGCAAACATGAAACAAACAGTTTCCATGAGTTGAAGTGCCACATCTTATCAGGAACACCTTAGAACATGCGTGACGGTTAGCAAATAGTTCAGCATAATCCAACCAGGTTAATGTACACTGAATTAAGGATTTTTCCATTAGCAAGTTGAGATTTGTTTATACAATTCACGAATTTTTACACGATTTAGCTTACAGTAAATGAATTTTTAAATGAACTAGCTTGCGTACTACGTAATTCAACCGAGCTTGTGAGCTCAACCAAGCTGAACATCATGGAATTCAAATTCAATTTGTTTACAAAATGAGCTTCTAAACAAAGTCTGAACTTGGTTTTTAAGTCGAACTTTGAATAGTGAACAGTTTAGTTCATTTAGAACCCTAGCTACACTTGTCGCCACCAAACTATATTATCCCTTTGTAAAACCGTTAAGTTTGAAGAAATAAATAGTTATTTTAACAAACTACGAAATTCCATCCGGAGAGGAGACAACAAATACATTGTACTAACAATAGTGTTTTGCCTAAAGCATGCCTAAAAATAACTTAATTGTGAAGGTCAACTTCAAGATACATTCCATGCAGTGCAAAACTAACTATTCAATATGGTTCTTGAAAATTTTCAATTACCTGAAGAACCACGCCGACATATACGAGAAAATGTTTCACCAGCAAATAGCATTGAACCATCTATGTAGCATGCACTAGTAGAGTTTTTATCAAGTAGATCGGTAACTCTCTCTTGTACTTCACGCAGAAGTTGAATGGTAATTTGCTTGAAGAACAAACTAAAATTAGAGTAAAGGAGAAACCATATATACTAGAAACAACTGGCAAAAGAAATAAAATCAGTTGTGAAAAGAGAGAAATTAACAGACACATAAATAAGCATATGAGATAAACATTAAAAAAGTTCAAAATCTTCCAATAAGTAGTCCAAACATAGAATAGATATGCACATCTCAAGTTCTTATAGGCACACAATATCTAACACATGAAAAAACAAGCTCTTTTAGTGGAATAAATCACAGTCCTGTTTTGTTAGGAGTTAGGACTCAACAGATAAGCAGTGGTCAGTTAAATTATGAAACCATAGTACCCAACACAGCATAGAATAAGGATACTGTGATGAGAGTGAAGCTGGGGCTCTCGGTCGTGCTTTATCAGGAATAGATGCAATAATCTGTGCCATTCTAGCTACATCTGGCTGGAGCTGTTTGTTTGTAAAATCAACAGATGGGTACCTGCTGCAAAATTCTCTTGACATTTGCACCACTCCATCATTTTCAAGTAAGCAGAGAAGAAGTAACCTGTCAGAACATGAATTATAAATTCTCTTTGCCGTTATGTAAAACCAGCTGTATATACAATAAAAGTGCCGTAGCTACTGTTGATTGACATAATATCTATGGTGTGCTTAATATATACAGTTGCGACAAATATACAATGTATAAACATATTAGAGAAATAAACTCAATTTACCAAACCATATTAGCGAGCATGTGTTCAAAATACACAGAAAAATGTGAACAGAGTAAAAAGGTTTTTGGTATAGGAAAAAGGGGTAATTCTCTAAATAGAGAAAACATCTCCCCATGAGTGTGAAGGAGATCATAAAGTAATTTGTAGCCGCATACACATCATGCACAGAAAGATAACATCTCATATGATCGGTTTATATGTTAATATCAGTTGCAATTTGATAGTCACAAACTCAAGAACTATCACATAGTAGCAAGATAGCTATACTGGAAGAGGAACAACTCTTCACCATGCCTTTAATTTGAAACCAATAGCTGACCATCAGAACGAAGTGGTGAATCAAATTATCAGTTTCCTACACCTCATACTATTACTTGAGAATGAAACTAAAAAAATACTACCTAGAAAGGTTTAATATCAAATACACTCTCTGCAATTTACTTTAAGAATTTTTTTCCTCCTATGGAAACTAGACATTACATCTGTGCAGCTCCTCCTGAAAGCTTAAATTTAAAACTTCTACTTCAATAAAATAATTCCTAGATAAGTTTGCAGTTTGTATACCTTTCAGAATTTGATTGAACAGCATTAACATCAAGAAGACTGTCATTTCCATTGATCTGTAAGCAAGGAACTAAAACCTGAACAACCTCAGTAGTAAGACCATTCACAAAGAAAGCATCATACACATGCTTTTTAGCTGAAAGAGGGAAACAAGCTAACCAATCGGAAGCCACATCTGCATCCAAAAAGAAACTGATCAATACATACATACAAGCTATGTTGCACGGTCACGGACATTGCGAAACCGTGTTATTTTAAGGTTTTCTATGTAAAAAGTGAAGTTTCATTTCCGAAACGTCAAACACGTTTCTAAAACGGAACAGGTTAATTAAATGTCCGTGCTACCTAGCATACAAGTAACAAAACACTATAATATGACCGAAACCAAGGCAAGTTCATTACCACGCAGCAAAACCCGAGCTAATGTAGGGAATGCAGCTCCCCTGTAAAATGCTTCCCAACCTTCTTCTCTGTCTTCTGAAGCAGGGATTTCAGTGCTAAGCACTTGGTTCCTGTACCGATCGTCGAGACTACCTTCAATTGTTTTAGAAAAACGCAGTTAAAACAAAATGATTAGCCCTAACTTATTGATGAAACGAAAAAGAAGAGATTAAAGACGAACCTGAAATTAGAGAGGAATCTATAGTAGGGAAGAGAATGATAGCGAAAGAATGGAGAGCGCAAATTACTTGATCGACGTGTTTGGCACTCTTTATTGCTGAGATTACTTCTCCTGTTTTCTCTATTACTCTGCTTTCTATCAGTCTTTTACTTCCGATTGCTTCTTCCTCCATTCTCCGGTATCTAATTACTTTCTCCGGTAAAAAACGCTTCTGCTAATCTGTTGTTAATAAACTACTAAACTAAGATTCAAGTAGATGATTGGCAGAAGAATCGGTCGGAGTTTGTAAATTCTGTTGCCGGAGCAGAAATTCACATATTGCAGGAAAAATAATAAGCCAGAGAGTTTGCGCGCGTGCAGATGCAACGACACCGTTTCGTAACATAAACGACACCGTTTCTTAGCATAAAACGACAACGTTTCGTAGTTCGAGTTCTACTTTTCCTTTCACACTCTTTTCTCTCCTTGTTCAGTTGTTTGTGCTTTTGAGGTTTAATAAGCTTTTCTCTCTGAAAAGCCTATAATGGCGACAGCAGTAAGCTCCGAATCCATGAAACATCCACGACCGGGTCGGGGCGGGTACCAAGCCCATGGACTAACCGAAGAAGAAGCCAGAGTTCGAGCTATAGCAGAAATCGTAAACTCCATGGTAGAGCTCTCCCGAAAAAACCAGAATGTCGACTTAAACGCTATTAAATCCGCCGCCTGCCGCAAGTACGGCCTATCTCGGGCGCCGAAGCTCGTTGAGATGATCGCCGCTCTGCCTGAGTCCGACCGCGAGTCTCTCCTTCCTAAGCTCCGTGCCAAACCGGTTCGAACCGCCTCAGGAATTGCTGTCGTGGCTGTTATGTCGAAGCCGCATAGATGTCCGCATATTGCTACGACGGGAAATATTTGTGTTTACTGTCCGGGTGGACCGGACTCCGATTTTGAGTACAGTACTCAGTCTTATACTGGTTATGAACCTACTAGCATGCGTGCAATTCGAGCCAGGTAGGTTAACTTTCACGAACTGAACTGAAATTAATTTAATAATTAAGTGTGTCTATCTTAGTTATTGAATTTACTTATTTGCTTAACTGTTGATTTCAGATACAATCCATATGTTCAGGCTAGAAGCAGGATTGATCAGCTTAAGCGATTAGGTCATAGCGCCGATAAGGTAGTTTTTTTTGTTCTTTAAGTATTCTCTTATATGTAATTTCTAACTGCAATGGTGTCTAAATTAATAACTCAGATTTTACATATAAGCATTGATATTGTGTTTTCAGGTTGAGTTTATACTTATGGGTGGTACCTTCATGTCTCTGCCAGCAGAATACCGTGATTATTTTACGAGGAATCTTCATGATGCGTTATCTGGTCATACTTCTTCTAATGTTGAAGAGGCGGTTGCTTTCTCTGAGCATGGTGCAGTGAAGTGTATTGGCATGACTATTGAAACGTAAGTTATTTGTGTTGTACTATGTTGTTTATTATCAGCAAATTGTTTTGATTTGTGTTACAAACTTGTTATGCATATTTCATGATTATTGAGAATGAGTTTTTAATCACTTATGTTTATTTACAGGAGGCCAGATTATTGTCTTGGACCTCACTTGCGTCAAATGCTTTCTTACGGCTGTACACGACTTGAGATTGGAGTGCAAAGCACATATGAGGATGTTGCTCGGGATACTAATAGAGGACATACAGTGGCTGCTGTCGCTGATTGTTTTTGTTTGGCAAAAGATGCTGGTTTTAAGGTGTGTTGATGTACTATATATTTATAAAAACTCCTTAGTGAAAGTGGAAAATGAATGCTGACCTACTTATTATGGTCTTTAGTGTACTTAGTCTATATTTCTTTTCCAGCTATGAGTTGTGAAGGAACTTTTTTTATCTAAATAATCTCAAATTGATGCTCTCCACCACTAAAGGGTCAAAAATAATTGAGTAGTGCCGTAGTTAATGTTCACTTGCTTCACTTTTTATCTCTATAAAATTCTGCTGTGATTTACTTTATTTATGTTTTGTTTCTGCACTCAAGGTTGTTGCTCATATGATGCCTGATCTTCCAAATGTTGGAGTTGAGAGGGACATGGAAAGCTTTCGAGAATTCTTCGAGAGTCCTTCATTTAGAGCAGATGGTCTCAAAATTTATCCTACACTTGTAATCCGTGGAACTGGGCTTTATGAACTCTGGAAAACTGGCAGGTCTGTACTGCTTCTAATTACTGCTTACACTTGTTTCTTTCTCTGAGCAAAGTGTTGTTGTAGAAAAGAAAAATCAAATATCAGGTTACTCTATGCCCTAGGCTTATTGTGAACCCACTATTTTTTTTTTATAGCTCCTCATAGCCTCTTGCGTTTTAGGTATCTCAATTACATACTCATATTCATCTTTATAAATCCTTGTTGATTCTTACCTATTCTAAAGGTGCCGCCCCTCGGTTTTCTGTTTTTCCTTGTCAAAAAGGAAAATTCAATGGATTTAGATAACATAGGGATATATCTGATGATGCGGTCATTAAAATGATATGGAAATCTGGTTTGAAAAAACTGGCCTTTGTTCTGTATAGGGAAAGTGCATAATTGAGTGTACAGTAATAATTATGTATTTTACTCATTGCAGGTACAGAAATTATCCACCTGAACAACTTGTGGATATTATAGCAAGGATCCTAGCCATGGTACCCCCTTGGACACGTGTTTATAGAGTTCAGCGGGATATTCCTATGCCCTTGGTTACATCTGGAGTTGAGAAAGGAAATCTTAGGGAGCTAGCTTTAGCTCGAATGGATGACTTGGGCTTGAAATGCCGTGATGTCCGTACACGTGAAGCTGGAATCCAGGTAAGCAAAAGAAACTCCAGCATCTTGTTGCTGTGATTGTGCTATTACCTCGAACAAATTGAGACCCTCATGCTGATTGCCTCTTTAACCATTATAGGACATTCATCATAAAATTAAGCCTGAAGAAGTTGAGCTTGTTCGCCGAGATTATACAGCTAATGAAGGCTGGGAGACATTTATCTCATATGAGGATACGCGGCAGGTTTGTTGAACATTATTGCAGTCCTGCATTTTCTTCTGTGTGTTTGTGAATTGTGATAGATAAGTACTTGGTACTTGTACGCTTAAATTATCTGCAAATGCTCTATTATTTGTAGCTGTCACATGAAATGACTTATTGATCATCCATTTTTATATATATTCATCACATCCTTTTACCCTTCATTGTAATATGCCATGTATGCTCTAGAGTTTTGTGGATCACAATACTGCTGTTATTCAACTGAGACTTTAGCTGCTATTTTAGTAATTTCTTCATCTTGATGTCAGCTTAGTTGCTTTCTGAAACAACATAAACTTTTCTGGACTGTGTTTGCTGCAGGATATTCTCGTAGGTTTGTTGCGCTTGCGGAAATGTGGTCGCAACGTTACTTGCCCTGAGCTCACAGGGAGGTGCTCGATTGTTCGTGAGCTCCATGTTTATGGAACTGCAGTTCCTGTTCATGGTCGCGATGCAGATAAGTTGCAACATCAGGTAACATAGCAATGCTTTTTCGAATAAGTAATGACATGACTTGTAATTATTATGGATTTGTCAAGATCAAAGTTTGCAAATTCTTCCTTTCCATACAATTAATTGCCCGTTTACAATTTAACCGACCCTTTATTTTCTTACTGGATGTTTCATCCTTTTCACCTTGTCATGGCAGGGTTACGGGACTCTGTTAATGGAAGAGGCAGAGAGGATTGCTCGCTTGGAGCATAGATCAACTAAACTAGCAGTCATTTCAGGTGTTGGAACTCGTCATTATTATAGAAAATTGGGTTATGAGCTTGAAGGCCCTTATATGGTCAAGTCTCTGGCCTGAACTTGCCGAGGCTATTATGTGATATAACAAAATTTTGTAATTTATGTTTGTGTTCGGAAAAGCTTTAATCTCTTATTCGGTCATTACAAGTTTTAATTATGAATAAGAAAGAAGAAGAAAAAATCCAGTTTTCTCAATCACTTGTATTTTTTGTTGGTTTTTAGCCCCATTGAGGTTTTGGATCCACTTATTAGGAATTACAGATTTGGACAATACATTTTGTTTCAAGTTCAACAATTTCAATTTATGTATCTATCATCTTTACACTAAATTATAATTCTATCAAGATTTAAGAATTGTTAATGCCATTCACCATCTTTTATTTTTATTTCCCAATTATATCATTGTTTATAAATCCGGTGATTTATAGCTGATACGATTTTAATTATGTTGCTAAGTTCATTATTCAGCTCAAAATTAAATTAAGGACCACATATTCTTTTTTATAAAAATGCAAAATATCAAATTATATTCTAAAATATCAGTACAAATTATGATTAAAATACTCGTGGTATCTAACTTATCGCACCACAACATCTTTCGGTCCTTACGTCTGCTACAAATTGCCGGTTTTTTAATAAAATGTAATGTAAACATATCGGATAGCTATAATATCAGCAGAAACCACATTTAGCACTCAGCAGACTCTCGGTTTCTGCTGAAAACTATTGCTTCAAATCAGACAGTACAGCAACTCCAGCTGAAGAGTGGCTTTCTCGTACCAGAATCAGACCTTCTTCACCATTAGTCATTGTGGTAAAACCATAACTCAAACAAACTCAGTAATGCTTAAATCAACTTTCATTCCTATTTTCTCCACTTTCCCCACCAAACCCATCACAGCTCTCCAAAAATTCCCACCTTATTTCATAATCACCAACGCATACACACAATCCCCACAACCTGTTCACCAAAATGCCTCACTCAAACCATCCACCACAAACCCACCTCCAACTTCAGCTTATATTCACCTCCCATTCTGTCGCAAACGGTGCCACTACTGCGACTTCCCAATCGTTGCTCTCGGCTCCTCAAACCCAACAGACACCGACCCAAGAATCTCCAACTACATAGAGTTACTTCAACAAGAAATACTCTCAACAAAACCGAATTTCAACTCTCACTCGCCTCTTGAAACTGTGTTTTTTGGGGGCGGAACGCCTTCTTTAGTATCGCCAAGGCTGGTTTCGTCGCTTTTGGATACATTAAAAGATAAGTTTGGAGTCTGCAATGATGCTGAGATATCAATGGAAATGGACCCTGGTACTTTTGATGCTAAGAAAATGAAGGAATTGATGGTGTTGGGTGTTAATAGAGTGTCGTTAGGAGTGCAAGCTTTTCAAGAGGAACTGCTTAAAAGCTGTGGAAGAGCACATGGGATTAAGGAAGTTTATGAAGCTATTGAGATTGTTGGTTCATGTGGGATTGAGAATTGGAGTATTGATCTTATCTCGTCTCTTCCTCATCAGACTCCACAAATGTGGGAAGACAGTTTGGTTCAAACAGTAAAAGCACAACCTAAGCATGTTTCTGTATATGATTTGCAAGTTGAACAAGAAACGAAATTTGGAAACCTGTAAGTTTAGTAATAAGCATCAGGGTGTCATGGTCGCGGGTTCAAACCCCGGCTTCCATTAAATGGAGAGTGGTTGGTATTGGACTGTTGGCAAGCCCGAAATTACCGGGTATGTGGGTTTGCGGGCGGTCCACATACCGGGTTTGACAGTGATCCTAAGCTTCGGCTAAGGGGAGTGAGTCCTTGTCACAAAAAAATGTGGATTCTTTATATCATTGGATTTTAGCTTCAGAATTTCTTTTTGAAGTTTGAGTTTTTGTTTTTTGCAGTTATACACCAGGAGAATTTCCTCTGCCAACCGAATCGCAGGCTGCTGATTTCTATAAAATGGCTTCAAGGATGCTTTCGGAGGCTGGTTATAACCATTATGAAATTAGTAGCTATTGCCAAGATGGATTTGAGTGCAAGCATAATTATACTTACTGGAAGAACAAACCTTTCTATGCTTTTGGACTTGGCTCTGCTAGTTATCTAAATGGTGTGAGGTTTTCGAGGCCAAGGAGGATGAAAGAGTATGCCGATTATGTGCGTAATCTGGAGAATGAGACGGTGAACGATAGTGGAAATGATAGTCGTGATGCTAAAGACATGGCTATGGATATTGTGATGCTCTCACTTAGAACTGCAAAGGGACTTGATTTGAGGTCATTTGCAGATGCCTTTGGTAGCTCACTGGTTTTTTCTCTCTGCAAGGTCTATGAACCGTATATAGAGAGCGGTCATGTGGTTTTCTTAGATAAGGATAGAGGAGCTGTGACTGCAGACAAATTTAAAGCCCGGTTTACGTGTGAAGATGAGATTGGGATTGGTTTAGCTTATATCCGGCTCAGTGATCCGGATGGATTTCTGATGTCAAATGAATTGATATCTCTTGCATTTAGGGTTATATCCCCTTAGAATCGCAAACCAGAACTTATTGGAAGTTTGGCAGTTGATAGTGGAAGCATGACTATATTTCCGAACATAATTTGTTTGCTTATTGGTGCTTCCGTGGAACCTTTACAGAAACCGGAAAAACGTAATGTTCTATGGACATCGCGGACAAAGGGTGTTCTGTTTATAACTCATAAGTAAGATTGACATTGCATATTCAATCATTTACAACAAGCCTCTAAACATTAGTCAATAGTATAATTGTTACAGAAAAGTTGGAAGTATATGTTCAAATTTTCCATATCAGAAGAGCACAAAAATCGGGGTGGATGCCATTTCACAAGAGATCTGAATATCAACACATAATCGGTTTTTGAACCATCTCCTGGAATAATTTGTCCATGGCCAATGTGTCAAGTTCGGTCTTTCAAACAAGTCCTCTGCTTTTGCTATATAATGATCTTGTGGAGGAGTAGCTTAAGTATGCCTGCAAGAAGCATGTACTTGCTCAATATCTATTTACTAGCTCGTCTACATGACTACATCTATTTATTCATGAAACATGCAAATCCATTTTATTCCGATATTAAGTACCATTATTGCCATTGCAAAGATTGAAATGCTCCAGATAACTAAAAATGCAAATGCCTTTTATGTGGAAATTAGAACCAGTAGATTGAAAATTAATAACAAAATACTCAGCTTATCTCATAAGTCTGTTTTTAGGTTAAGCGCATAAACATTGTCTCAATCATGGTGATTTATGAAGTTTATTGAAAGAAACATAAAGTTGTACCAGTTGACTATGATGGTTTCTTTTTCTGTCCAACTGGATTGATTCGCCTCAGCTGTTGGGTTCCCTGCCTCATTTCCCTGCAAATCAAAAAAAAAAAGCTGATGAAATTGTCTCTGAAGCTCGTCGATTTGGAACTTTCGAAGAACTAGATATGGTACCTTTGATACAAATAAACTATGAGATAGAAGAGAGGCAGCAGCATCAAAGTCAATATTGAAATAGCTAGGTAGAATACACTTGTGTGCTTCTGCATGAAAAAATAAACATTAACCTTAAAAGCATCTAAAACAAGAATGAGGTAAGCAACAGACATGTAGTATAATGATCCACTAGAGAACAAAAATAGAGAAAAATCCATAAATTTTAAATTTTCAAGCACTCGAAAGAAGATTTGCAGGTTATTGTTAGTGAGCTCATTCAACAGGGAAGAGGTCTTGAAATGCTTCGGATATCCCATAAGAACAACCAACAAGAAAGATCAAGGAAATTTCACAATCTTCTTATGTGGTCTATTATAATGAGTAGTGTGCAGGCCAATCTTGTAAAATCTAGTATAGGACTGACTACAGTGAAAGCAAAATGTCTGATAACCACAGAAGTAATATCAAACTTTGACTACAAATTAGGCAACTGCTGTATTTAGAGTAAAGTCTTACCCTGCCGCCTTTAGGAAAAAGTTTTTTTTTCCCTGAGCAAGTGTGTGCATCACAGAATTGGTGCAAAAACAACTCTGCAAGCAAAAATGTTGTCATCAATGAAAGAGAAATTGCTGAACACAGCCATAGTTTTTTTTAAAGGAAAAGTATTATGGTAGCATTACATTGTCATCAAAAGTAAGAAAAAAGAACTAAAGAGCATAAAATCATAAACTATCTTGTTGATCTTAAAATATACCATGAAGGTGACTTGCTGAATGCCCCAGATTGAGAGGAAAGCAGCTATCTGCAAGACTCTGAACATGAAAAAATAGACATCAGTGCAGAGCAGGCTAAAGGAGTGGAGTATTCACCAACTATGGCAGTCAGAACCTACCTCACACAGGTGCCGGTTCTTTGCAACAGCTGCAGGATTGCATTTTGTCTTTGGTGTTTTGGTTTTCAACACAAAATCGCAATGCAGTGCCCCACATAAATCAGCCAAGCACTTGCTCTCACTCTGAAAATCATTAAAAAGTTCGTTATGTTTCATTAACTAAAAGTCTGAAGCCATTTTTATTTGCCATCCCAAAAATGAGTCGATAAAAAGAAAACAAGTTGAAGGTCCACAAACAGTAGAAATTAGTAGAAACGTCTAACGCTCATAACAAGGAAATGGGACCGGAATCCACATACGGTGTTAAGAAGATTGTAGTGCCTGTTGTCAAAATGCTGATCAATATATTTTTCAGCACGGAAGCTCTTCTTACAGTATCCACACTTCCATTCATTTACATCCACGTGAATCTTGTGCTCTTCTTGATCTCTGAACAGATCATTTTCAGCATGAAGTCTACATTTATTCGAAATCTGGTACCTCTCCCGTTCCACAAAGGGCAGCAAATACTATACAAATAGACACCAAAACAAACAAATAGAAAACCTATACAGCATCATAATTTTGCCAAAGGCTCAGTTTGGAACAAAAACACAAGCGAGTATTCAATTGAATCAAATTCTTGCATGAAACATATCGAGAAACAGCAATTTCTGTTTTTACCTCCTCTATAATTTGCCAGGCAGCCCTACTTCTTTCTCTAGAACAATGTACTTCATGTGCATGCATTTTCTCTTTCTTAACACCTCTAAGAACAAACAGACATTAAAAATAAATAACTTGAAGTATATGAAACAGTGACATTTATTAAACACAAAAGAGAACAAAATTAAGCTATGAAAATGAAATTAACTTCAAATCAAGTAAATATGAGCTAAAATAAACTTCAAATTGAATCCTAACCTTGCAGCTGAATTTTCTTCAATTTCCTGAAACAAATCAACAAATGTTTCTGTAATCCAGTGCTTTATAAATATAAAATTAAAGCAAAATCTTCATGGAATAATTAAATATGAAATAGACTTAGATCGTCAATAATACAGTATTGGATTAATTTTAAAGTTACTGATTATACCTGAGATTGAGCTGAGTGCAAGAAGAGAGATATCAAAAGAAGAATTATGACAGTTGCTGTTTTATTTTTCTCCATTTTTTTCTCCAGTTAGGAGAAACAGCACTTTTTTTGTGTTTCTTCTGCAAATGTTTTCCTTTCTTCTTGCAAAAATTTCTCAGAAAAATGAAAAAAAATGGTTGGGCCTGTTTGGCTACAATGGGTTCATATGCTTTTCTCGAAGATTAGCGAGTCCTAGCACCGAGATTGTACAATGGGCCAGCCCATTTAAATTTTAACATTTTGTGTTGGATCTCGGCTCTAATTATACAATCCAGCAGAAAATCCTAAATACTATTACGATTTATTTTCAATTTTTTTTTCAAGGTAGAACACTAGGTTAGGTGTTAGCGGAGATTAGCGGGGTTATTGCCCTCTAAAAGATGCATGGTGAAGAGTAGCCCACCGGACTATATCTCACATGCAAAATATTTTTTTAATCCCTTTTGTTTTTTTTTAATTTCTTGGACAATTTCATTATTAAACGGTATTCGAGCCGAGTAAATTGTTTACATAAAATAAAATTCTACCTCCAATACTAAACGATTATATATATAAGTAAGGTTTAAAGAGGAAACTTTTGGTACTTGCGCAAAATGTAGCACATATATTATGGATTGGGATTCACTCAAGTTCAAAATGAACTTGAGGGGGTCATGTTCACGATCTACACCGTTCATTATAAAATGAACAGTGTAGATCAAAAAGGTATAATTTTGATCAAATTAATCTACACCGTTCATTTTATAATGAACGGTATAGATTATAAACATGACCCCCTCAAGTTAAATGAACTTGAGGGAATCCCAATCCATATATTATTTGTATACTATAATTTATTGATAGTACTACTAATATATTTATTTATTAACAATTTTCTTTTAGTTATTTTGTTTCCTCCTAAAAAAGAGCACCATTAAAGCCATCAAGAACTTTTTCTTTATATTAATGATTTTTTTAATTTAATTTTTACAAAATTAAGTTTTTAGGGGAAAAAAAAGTTCTTTGCAAGTTCATTAACGCAATTGAAGTTTGTTAGTATTTGCATACTAAAAAGCAATGTTTTGAAAACCGGACCGGACCGGCCGGTCGGACCGGATTAACCGGGAACCGGCTGGATGTCCGGTTCGATTTTCTGTTAAAATCGGAATATTAAAAAACCGGTCAAAACCGGTCAAAAACCGGATTTGACCGGAAAAACCGGATTTTGCCCAAAAATCGGACAAATCCGGTTTTTAATAAAATAGGCAAAAAAACACTTTTTTGGCTAGAAAGTACATTTGTGGCCCCTACCATGTGTGCCTTTTCTTTCTCTCACCCATGTGCATTGATTTTTCTCTCTCATATTAATTACTCTTACTATTTTCTCTCTCATATATCATTTTAACTTTTATGAAATAAAATTTTCACTAAAAAAAACACCAACTCTCTCTAATATTATTATATACTCTTAAATATAAATCAAGAAAATATATTTTTAAATATTAATTATTTATAATTATATTACATGAAAAAAATTATAATTGTTTTTTTTTACATATTATCATATTTTTATTTATAACATACTATATTATATTTTTTATTTAAATATTATTAATTATTAAAATTTAAAAATTATATATTTATCTCTTGAATATTATTATATAATTATATTCATAATAAATTATTTTAAAATTAAAATATAATAACAAGTTAAATTAAAAGTTATGTTTTTTAAAAATTATAGTTTTTCTCATACATATAATTATTCTATACACAGATAAATATTGATCAATTATTATTATATTTCACACATTTGATAATAAATTCTATTTAAAGATAATTTTATTTAAATATTTTATCATATTTTATAGTTATGATACATATTTTTAATTTAAATAATTTATATTTATTATAATTAAAAAATCTGGTTGAACCCGGTTGAACCGGTCGAACCGTGAACCCCCGACGAAGCCGGTTCGATCTCCGGTCCGGTTTTAAAAACATTGCTAAAAAGTCACTCTTAGAGTATATTCAAGACGAACTAGGTAACTTCATCAAAAAAAAAAAAGACGAACTAGCTAAACCAATTGGAGCAGTTTCACTTGCCGCCCGCCTGCGCCAGTTCAAGTTTCAGTTTGGAAGGAAAGAAATAGAGAAAGAATGGGAAAGAAAACAAAGAAGGCAGGAAAAGGCAAAGAAAAAACCGAGAAAAAAACCGTGAAAGCTGAGGAGAAAAAAGCTCGCAGAGAAACTAAAAAACTCTCTCCCGAAGATGACATTGACGCCATTTTGGTAACAATTTCTATTTCATTTGCCGCTCTTCGCTTAATCATGTGTAGTTGTGCATAATTCCGACTTTTTGTACCATTTAATTGAGCTCAAATCACTAGATTGCATTCAAAAGCTTGGAATAGTGTTTTTCAGTATCCTCTAAGTGATACCTTGGTCCAATTTGAGCTTATCTTGACAAACTAATGGCTTTAGTTGTAAGTAATAATAATTGAAGCAATGTTTTCAGCTAGCTGAGAATGAAAAGGTTTAAGTGCTGTACATTTTTATCATGTTTAACATTGTTGACAAGTGTGACTTTGGTTTGGTTTGGTTTCAAACAGTTGAACATACAAAAGGAGGAAGCTAAGAAGAAGGAAGTTCATGTAGAGGAAAATGTTCCTGCACCGTCTCCACGATCCAATTGTACGGTAATGATTTCAGATTTTTTTTAACTTGAACAACTTGTCAGTATTTATTTGTATGCGATTTTAACCTTATAAACTGAGAGGTTCATATTGAGTGATGGTTGTGTAGCTAAACATCAATCCCTTAAAGGACACTGAGTTGATCCTCTATGGAGGTGAATTGTATAATGGTAATAAGGTAAGACTCTTCACAACTCTGTCCTTACTATGTCTATCTCTCCGTATATGAGCATGTGTTAGGTTAATTTGATATGGATTATTATTGCAGACATTTGTATATGGTGATCTTTACCGTTATGATGTGGAGAAGCAAGAATGGAAGACGGTATCAAGCCCCAATAGCCCACCTCCTCGTAGCGCTCATCAGGCAGTTGCTTGGAAGAACTATTTTTATATTTTTGGTAAGTTTATTGAACCCTTTTCTTAATAGCCCTACTTTATTGTATCTCTTGCATTGTGCATATGTAATTGCAAAATTGTTGATAGGTGGGGAATTCACATCCCCAAATCAGGAGCGCTTCCATCACTACAAGGTGAAACTTTGCCTTTCTATATTCTTCTTTGTTAAGGCTTCCATGCGTTGCACGTCTAGTGCAGTATATACACTTAATTCTGATTTTGACGGGATTTCTTGTCTCAGGACTTCTGGGTCTTAGACCTGAAAACAAATCAGTGGGAACAATTGAACTTGAAAGGAAGTCCTAGCCCGCGGTCTGGTCATCGAATGGTATATTGATGCCTTTCTGTATATTGCATTGCTTTAGCAGAAAGGATGTTACTGTTGCCTTCTCATTTTATTTCTTTCTGTACTTCACGCATGCAATCTTCTTTTCAACATTTGAAACTTTACTGCAATGCTTGAATTACGTGGCTACATATTTAGCAATGGAGGGGGTGAGCTAGTTGGAGTATTTTGTAAGTTGAAAATGTTAAATAATATCCATGCAGTTATTGCTGATATAATAGAATAGAATCGATCTAGCAAGCAATTAAATAAACTTGGATCTTATTAGAGAAACAAAATGCAAGTATGGTAACTTTGATATTCCTACATTGCAACAATACTGATTTTTAATTAGTATTTATGAAAAGAAAGATATGTGATTTTTATTCTTTAACCAGACATTAGGTATGTCATTAGCTGAAAGGAAAAGAGAAAAAGAAAATGGAAATAAACATCATTAAATTGCAAGTTTAGTGTTAGTCAAAAGCAACACAACAGCTTTTACACCCTGAAGTTAGAGCAGGGATACTTCTTTCCTGGAAGTTATTTGATGAACTTTATGCTACATCTCGTCCTAGAATGTATGGAATATAGAGTGTTTTGCTTATGCCCAGCAAAAACATAAGAAAGCAACACCGAATAATTACTAGCAGTCTAGCAAGTTAGTTAGAACCAAATCAGCATCAAACAATGATATGAGGTGCAGTTTATGCTAAGAATTCTTGAAATGTTGCTAGATGAGATTTCTCTACATTCAACACTAGGGTAAAATCCAATGGTTATCTTGTTGTTCATAAATTTTATTAGATTCTCAATTAAAAATATGTTGAGGAACATATGTATACATGCTAGACTACATCTCATATGTATGTTCTTTGCCTTTTGTGGTTCTATTGCAGGTCTTATACAAGCACAAAATTATTCTTTTCGGTGGCTTCTATGACACTCTAAGAGAAGTGAGGTTGTTAATGGGTCTTTCATGGAAACATTGTTTGATGATCTAGAATCAATAGATTATTTTCTCATTTTGTTTACAATATCTATCTGTTGCAGTTGACAATTACACCATCAAAACCCAGTAAGGGGATTTCAATTCCAAGTTAATTTTGGTGTAGCTCTTTCACTCTTTTTTTTGGCCGATTTATTTTTCCTTCAAGGACTTTTGTTTAGCCTTTGTGATTCCATTGAAGGATTTTACTAGTGAAACGAATAAATGATAGATTTCTTGAACATGAACTGATATAAAAAGAAAATCATTTTATCTCCAAGTTATGAGTTTAGTTATAGTTATCATAAAGGGGCTTGAGGTGCCATTCACCTTCAAAAATTACAAAGCATCAAGCACAAATCGAATTTGAAAGATTTATGACTTTTTCTTACTTTATATCAACCAAAATTACGGAATTTGTCTTTTGATGAAAATGATTCATCTTTATTCTTTGCTTAAGGTTGTTGAATGTTTAACCTATGTTGAAGTTTTTCCTTTGGTAAGGCACAATGGATGATAGACCTGTTCTTCTTACTTCTGCAGATATTACAATGATCTGTATATCTTCGACTTAGATCAATTCAAGGTAAGCGTATTTGTATAATAATTTCTTGTAATCTATTTTGTTGTTTTTGTTGATCTTCTGTCTGTTCTTATTTCCTAAGAGTAATTTTCTGGTGTATTGTAGTGGCAAGAAATGAAGCCAAAGCTGGGAGCAATGTGGCCAAGTGCAAGGAGTGGTTTTCAGTTCTTTGTTTATCAAGACGAGGTAAAGTCAAAATTCCATCTGAGGTATATAGGCATTCTAGTGGTCATCTAAGCACTTTTGGTTCTGTAAATGTTGTTTGTCCTCAATAATCTTCTAGATTCTGCCCAAGACTTGCAACAATTGGGGGAATTTTGTCAAAATTTGACCATCAAATTTTATTTAAGCTGAGTTCGAGTTTAATATATTGAGCTGCTACTGGAATTTTGTTATTTGTTGTGCTCCTAACCATGTTTAAGAGGCTGAAACATTAGTTAGGGGGTTGTAAATGCTTTGCTATGGTAATTTGTAGCACTCTTTATTTTTTAACTCAAGATTCCTTGATTCTTGGAGTTGATATTTGAATCCTTTTTTAGGAAATTTAAGTGTTCTTGCATATAATGGGGTTTCGTTTTCACTTGAATGCTGTTATTAGTGCCTCATTTGTGATACTTTGTTGGTAGATGTCAAAATGGTTATTGTTTCATTTTGTTTGTGTCAAAACACTCTGCTTCTTCTTGTACATCACTACAAGCCATCTTAACATTTCTTCGTTCTTTCTTTGCACTAAGAGTGTAGTGTATAGTTACCTTCACACTTACTGTCGGTTATAATTTGCTTTACTAAAATGAAACATGAAATACTGATCAAAGTTGATTAGGACAAGATTTATTCATGTGTCGAGACTTCTTATTCTTTTTTTCTAACTTTTATGATTGAATATGGGTCATTAACCTATTCTTAGCTGTTCTTCCTTATGGTAATTGCTAACATTAACATGGATAGCCATTTGAAGCAAAAATATGTCAACTACTATTACTTCAGATTTTTCTTATGTGGCAACATCTTCATTTTTGATTTATTTATCATAGTGTGTTTTAATTGATAACATGCTTATTGTTTAATATTGCAGATATATTTATATGGGGGCTACTCGAAAGAGGTTTCATCTGATAAGAACAGCTCTGAAAAGGGAATTGTTCACTCAGATATGTGGTCTCTTGATCCTAGGACTTGGGAATGGAGCAAGGTGAGTTTCCTTTTATACAATAAATGTCAGAAGACTTTAAATGGCACTTCTTCTTTCATTTTTATAATTACAATTATTTATATGTTTGACTATTATACTTCTAGTGCATTTAATGTAGCCACTTTGTGGTGATGATTCGACCACATTTCATTATCCATATTTATTTTGTCTTAAGATGGTATTTACTCTAAATGAATGTACTTCTGAAAGTACAGGATTTCTTTGGGTGAACATGATAACTCCTGAAATTTTCGGGTTCATATATGCTGTATCCATGGTGTTTCTTCTTTTTCTCTCTTCCCAGTCTTATGAAAGTACATGATTTCTTTTAGCGAACATGATAATTCCCGAACATGTACATATATCAATAATTGAGCTATCTATTATTGGTGGATAAACTTTCTTTGTTGGAGTGCTTTTTCATGCAAAAGCATGCCTCTTTTTTGACCTGGCTAATTCCTTTTTCTCTTTAGATTGCATTTTTTTTCCTTCACATTGTTATGTACTGTGCTTTTATGTGTCTAATATTTTTTTTGATGTAATAGGTAAAGAAAAGTGGGATGCCTCCTGGGCCACGTGCTGGGTTTTCTATGTGTGTCCATAAGAAGCGTGCCATGTTATTTGGCGGTGTAGTTGATATGGAAATGGAAGGTTGGTGTCTTTACATGTGTTTTCTGCATACACACGCCAATTCTTTAAATAGATATTGTTTGACTTCTTCTAAATTGTCAAATAACTATATATCCAAAATCTGAAGTTGTTAGGTAGGCTCTAACTATAATTTTGTTATTATTCTTAACACACCTCTGCACACAAGTCCATTGATTTTAAAGTTGGAACTAGTACAGATCCTCTTTACCTTTTAACCTGTTAGGTGAGAGAGGTTCTAACTATAATTTTATTATTATTTCTAACACACCTCCATATGAGAATGTTCATTGGGGTCAAAGCGTGAACAAGCACATACCTATTTTATCTTGATAAAATATATAATTAATTAAATGGAGATTGTCAAGAATCGAACTTTAGACCTTTCAATCATAGATGCTTGATACTGTATTCAAATAAGCAATTCACCAAAAGCTCACACTATGATTTTATTATTTTTTTAACATATATGATCGAGTTCATGCGTAGACCTTCTGACCTTGTCTCATTTTCCTCAGCACCAACTATTTGTATAAATTCATGAATTCATGTATCCATGTGGATGTGTGCTACCAAGTGAAAGGACAGCGAGACAAAATGAAATCCGTTACTTTGATGTCTTTTAGAGATGAAAAGAAGTCTCACTTTATTAAATTCTTTGTAATGCATATCTGTATAAAGTCTTGTGTGCATGTACCTATGTGCTCCCATGTCTCACTTCAGAAGTATATCACTTGTATAATCTAGATTTTTCATAATCATAGAGGAATTTTAGTCACGTGGAAGAATGTCATGTCAACTTCTAATACTGTTCATGGCTATAGAAGTCTAGCATTTGAAAGCAGCCTTATAATTTTGTAGGGTTTTTCAATTACTTGGTAATTGTTTCTCTTCTCCTTTTAATTTTTTCAATCCACTTGAGGTATTTTCTGCTTTGTCTATTTGGGGCCCTGAGGGTGGTTTGGTTTGTTATGGAGGCACCTCATCTGGGAAGATCGAGTACTATAAGTTAGTAGGCACCTCATCTGGCAAGATCGAGTATTATAAGTTAGTAGGCACCTCATGAGGGAAGATTGATTATTATAAGTTAGTAGGCGCCTCAACTTCCTCTAGTAAGAGATGATGATGGTGTTTGAAACATAAAGCTTTTTATAATTATTGATAGCTGATCTTGTTTGATAGTTATGAAAGTTCTAGCCGTTCATCTACACCTCTAAGGCCATGAACTCATAATACAAAGAAAACATCGTTAAAGATTTGGCAATTTAGGAAGCGAAAATTACAGGGCAATTCTAATAGGTCATTATTGGTGCACAATAGCTGTCCATGTCCTTGGACTCCAGCAGATTATTTCTCTTGCTCACAGCATTTATTTTCTTGGATTCGTCTTCCTTATTTCATTTTTAATTTGTGTAATTGCACAGGAGATGTAATGATGAGCCTTTTCTTGAACGAACTTTATGGCTTCCAATTGGACAACTACCGCTGGTAAGTCCCTCTTCAAGTTAAACTTTTAAATGGTTGGTCTTGTTTGGCCTGTCATCAATGCCTTTAAGCAGGCTCTTGTTGTACCTTAGTTTAGCTACATGATAAGAGTACCTTTTATGTCTAGTATTTCCCAAACAGATAGAAGTATATATTCTTTACAATATGATTTTAGTAAGGATACACTATTTAAAATTTTACCCATCAGCGTATTTATCCTTCTCCCCTTTGATTTTTCTGCAGTATGATTCTCGTAACATGGTTAACCAGAAATTATTATGTTCACGATTCTTCAAAAGCCATCTACTTTTGCATATTTTACTTTTACTTTTTATAGTAAATATGTGGTTTCTTTTCTTGTTTGGTGCAGGTATCCTTTGGAGCTGCGGAAAGAAAAGTCAACCAAAGATAAGGTACATTTGTGAATAGACATGTATTGATAATATGTAGGAGGTAAGGTTGTACCCCTGGCAAGTGGATCCCAGTTTTTGGATTTAATATAAAGCAAATGGATCTTTACTAGTTTTCAGAAAGGACTTTTCTGGTGCAACTCTACAGTCTACAGATTGTAATTTGTTTTCTATGCAATGTAGGCATATCTGTCAAGTTTCCTTTTTAATGATGCTGGTAAAGTTCTTTGCAGTTAAAAAAGAATTCTGAACAAAGGTCTAATGGGTCTGATGTAGACAAAACAAATGCTATGGAAATAGACGAGAGTGTTAATGATGGGAATCAAGATTACCGCGAAGAGGTGGCTGGTTTGGAAAGCACCATAGATGAAATATCTGAGAGTATGACAGCAAATATGGATGTTGATGATGGTTCCTCAACATCAAAATTTGACGGAAAATCTGATACATCTAAATCTAAAATGGTTCTGCAAAATTCTGTTTCACTTGAGGTTTGTTATAGTTGTTAAGAGTTTATTGAATTTGGATATTTTTCATCTTTTCTTGATTTATTGATCTAGTTTGACTTTGTAGACAGTGAAGCCCTGCGGACGCATAAATTCCTGCATGGTTGTTGGGAAAGATACATTATACATTTATGGGGGAATGATGGAGGTTAAAGACCAAGAGATCACACTTGATGATTTGTATTCTCTTAATCTCAGCAAACTTGACGAGTGGAAGTGTATTATTCCGGTTTGTTATATCTATCACATGTTCTATTATCTTCTTTATTTATGGATTTAGATAGCTAGGTTCTTTATTGATCTATCCTAATGTGATGGCCATTTAACTTGTCTTATCTCATTGAAGCTTAAAAATTTTCCTTCTATTTCTCAATATAATTGTGCTAGGTATTTTATAAACCGTAGTATTTAATTAACAATGCACTACTTTCATGTATAAGTTATACAAAAATACTTCTTCAGATAGGGAAAACAACAGCCAGATAAAATTAGTTGATCTGTTTAAAACCTTTGATCAAACTATGGATTAGGAATCATGATAGGAGGATTAGTTTTGGAAGAGAGGGTTCTTGCTGCAGGGAGCCATCGGTAAGACCTGTAAGTTTGTGTAACTTGAGCAGCTGAAGAACTTGAGTTTTCCATTGAAGGTAAATACGGTTGGAAAGCTTCACAGAAAAGGGTTGAATAGTAATGGACGGAATTAGTAAGGAGCCATTTGGGTAACATGAACGGTAATACCATTGGTGTTAGGATTGGTAGAAGTCATGATGTGTGTAGAGAACAGTATTTGGAATGAAATTGTATGTTTATATGATCATTAGCGGGGAGTACATATTTAATACACAGTGTTGGAATTATGTTAAACTAATATATATCAAGGAACAACAGCTGTAATAAAACACTGTAGAAACCCAAAATTATCTAAAGGTTATCTATTCCTTGACGATATGTACAGTATATGCTATGCTGATTAGGGGTGTTCAAATATGGGTTGTGGGTAGTGAAATTTGGATGAGAGAGTATTTTGAGTGCAATATTGACAATCTGAATTTTCTTTTTGGATATTGGCCCACTAAAAAATGGGCTCTAAAAGATCTAATTTTTCAATTTGTATAAAATATTCATTAAATTTGGTCTGTATACTGACACCGCCTTTGTTTCCTGATGTAGGCATCTGAATCAGAATGGGTGGAAGCCTCAGAGGATGAGGGTGATGATGAGGATGATGATTCAAGTGAGGATGATGGTAGCAATGATAGCAACAGTGAGGAGACTGACGATGATGAATCTGATGATGATGCAGGGGTAACCTTCATTACCTCTAAATGGAAATTCATTTATGGAAATGGTTTTCCTTCCTCACACAGCTTGATTTAGCAGTTGCTGAATAGCATGGTGGAGTTGAGATCTAACTGCATGTATCACAGCATCTAGCACAAAAACTTATGCAGCCTTGATTTTAATTATCAACTGCATTTTTCTGTATGCATATGCCATATTTGAATTACAGAAAGCAGATGATCTAAACTATTTTATCGATATTATATTTGAGGGCATATTGATATGGTATATGTAGAAGACAGTTTTTTATGATACACCGGATAGGGAGAGATGCTATCTTGCAGCAGATCTTTGATAGTTTTCTTTTGTGCTGATGCTTAGTTAAACTTTCCCTCGCTTCTCATTCTATGTAGGCCAGGAATGATGGCTCTTCATCACTTAAAGTGGGAGATGCTGTTGCCATGATAAAGGGCGAGAAAAAGAATCTTCGGAGGAAAGAGAAACGAGCCAGAATAGAGCAGATTAGGGCCAACCTAGGCCTGTCCGATTCACAAAGAACCCCAGTGGTAAATTTTACATTTTACTGCCTCTTGGACTGGAATTTTGTATATGGAAAAAAGAAAAAAAATGAAGCTTCATTTTCTAGTTTCAGAATATTAAGCATGCCATGAGACGCTATTGTATAGAAACTGAGTTTTTAGTGCAATTATTTTTTTGTTAAACCTTACTTTTTGCATTAAATGATGGATTTGGTGTTCCTTCTAGTTCTATTTTTCTTAACCATGTCAGTGTATTTATTGATCATTTCTAATTCATACTTTGTTAAGCCTGGAGAATCTTTGAAGGATTTCTATAGACGGACGAATTTGTACTGGCAGATGGCTGCCCATGAACATACTCAGCACACTGGGAAGGTCTGTTTTACATTCATTTCTTAATATAGTTGATTATTATAAACTTCCTTGTAGCTAAGGATATGCCTGTGCTTCTCCGTGATTCCTTTCTGTTAATTTTTTCATTGTTGGTGTCTAGAGCTTGCTTGGCTCTTCTAAGCATTATCTTCAGCTCAGTTTACTCGCCCAAAGACTAAGTACTTGATAAAAAGACAACTCAATTAATAGACTGCTAATTAACTAGGTGGATGGTGGTTAAATATTCTTGAACTGAACAACTTAAACTCGAATGTTATGGAGCAGCCTGCACATGAAGTTCAAAGGATTGCTGCTGTTCCATAATATCGAGTCTATCGCACTTTTTGGGTCATATTGGCTTTCCAAACTGTGATTGAAACTACTTCATAATGGCAGAAAGTGTGTGATTATGGATGTCTAATTTGGCTTTGATCTTGATTTATTTCAGACTTGATCTTGATATCCATCTTGTGCACCCCCTTATGTGGCACTAAGGGTGTGCAAAAATTGAACTGGCCCAAAAAATTTGAGGCAAACCAAACCAAAATTGTAAGAATGGTTCAGTCATTGAGAAAATTTTGGTTCGATTTGTTTTGACATTTAACATATTTCAGTTTGGTCAGTTTTGGTCGATTCCAAACTGAACCGAACCGACCGATGCACAGCCCTTGGAGGCACATACTTCTCTGGACCTGGATTATGTCCACTATGAAGGTGTAGTACACATTATAAGGCCAAGAGCCAATTGGCTTCTATTACCCGGTTTACCATGCTTCAGAAGTAACTATGTGAAAGTATTGACTAATGGGCTGTCCCCTTCCACATATCATGCTTCATATTGTGAGGGAGGCAGATTTATCTGTGTCCATCTTTATCTCTTTGTCAGCATTCACATATAATGACTCAATGAAATAACTGAAGTTCCTTTGAAATTTCATAACATGTGGTGTAATTATGGCTTGCAGGAGCTTCGCAAGGACGGATTTGATCTCGCTGAAGTTCGGTATAGGGAACTTAAACCAATTCTTGATGAGGTAGCCTTTTTAATTCCCATCACTAGTTATATAGGAGGCGTTTTACATTCTCTGTGGGGGAATCAGGGTAAAAAGGCTTTCCGAAGAATAAGATTTAGTTGCACATTCATGTTATCATTTTTTCTGTTTCTGTTTATATTGCAGTTGGCTATATTAGAGGCGGAACAAAAGGCGGAAGAGCAAGAGGTTGAACCTACTTCAAAAAAGAGAGGCAAAAAGAAGAAGTAAAAGTGTCTTGATATAGTTCAAAACTAGGGGTGTGAACCGAACCAAAATTTTGATAGTTTTTAAAACTGAATCTATCTTATTAGAATCTTAAATATCTCGAACCAAATCAAAACGAACATTACTAGTCAGTTTGGTAGTTTTTTTAATTCGGTTTGGTTTGTACCAAAAGTGAACTGTAAATTTTTTATTTATAAGACAAAGTTGACCTGAAGAGTCGATTTAGTTTAGTCATTCAGTTTTGTTAGGTTATTTGGTTTTTGTACACCCCTAGCTCAAGCTATCCAGGAAAAATAATTAAATTTTCTTGGGTGAGAGACTTTTAGATTCGAACAATACCTCTCTGTCACTAGATTATATGTGTGGAAATGCCGGCATTATGTAACAATTTTTGACAATATATTTACAAAATTATTAAGGTATTTATCTTCTTTTTAAAATCAATATATTCATTTATGTCATATAATGAAATTTTAGTTGGAGGCACTGTCTAAAAGTAGAGGATTTTAACTTGTTTACAAATTCTATGTGACTTGTACTATTTATTCAGCAGATGTTACTGCTCGAATACGATCGTGGAGCTGTTCGCTTGAAGCTGACTCTGAACAAAGCTTTAACTACGAAGATTTCATTGTGAGTTTGTCATTTAATAACTGCATCTTACTTGGTTAGTAGCCATTTCATTTTTGAATATTACGTGCAATCGCATTCTATCTGTGCGCATTTCAGGACATGAGTACTTTAGGTATTTCCCTGAAGAATATGATTATACTAATTTTAAACTAACTATTCATCAAAATAGCTGAAAACATGAAGAATTGGGTGAAATGTAGAAGAAAAAACACTATTAGAATCCGTTAAAGTAGAGCCTCACAATGGTAAACTCTTTATTCTCCTTGAGTTGGCAACATTAATCTATAATATCCATTCTTTGGTGTGTGTGTTTCTCTCTGTAATCTCTTCTTTTAACTTGCTTGTCTCTCAAAAGAAGAACCCACTCTAGTTTAAAATTCCAACAACCCACTAAAATAGTCTGCTAAATTCTAATTAGTATTTTACTATAAAACCTCTATAAATATTAGAGTTTCAGAGTTTCCCATATGCATAAATTGCCCATAAACTTATATTCTATCAAAGTATACAATCATGTGTGGCTTTATTTATAGCTATCCTCTTATATTGCTCCCATATTTGTATTATTTATTTAATAAACAACAAAAAAGATAGTCTTTTCTTCAAATTAAAACATTGTTTATAAGATGGAATCTTGCAAGTTACGAGAAGAATGAAAGCCTTTGATTAGATCGATAAGCATGCCCTGCATTTTTAAATTACCTGCTGTTGGCTACAACAGAGAAGATATATATGAGTTGAGCTATATAATATAATATAAAGAAATAGAATTGTTGCTATATGTTCATATAAACAGAGAATTGCTCTTAATTTATATTACATTGATAGATAATTTCATTAGTGTGTGTGTCGATAGAGATTTTTATATTTAATTAACAACCAATTTTTTTATTTCTATAACCCCTCGTACAAAGTTTGATTTCTAAGCTGCAAAAGAGAAAAGGGCCAAGAAATTTTGATAGATTCTTTTGAACTAATTTATTTAAAAAATTGACATTAGATCATTCAAAGATTTTGCATTTGGAACTTTAGAGCAACTACCCAAAATAAAGCAATTTCTTAGCAACACAAAAGGAGTGCAAATTGGATTATCTAATGGCACTAAACTATTTCATTCATTTGCTCAATTGTATTAGTTGGCAAGCACATCTCTATATATTTATATATACATAATATGTTTTGATTCTTAAAGTGTTCAATCAGAGCTTGAAGGCCGTATGCATAAAATGTATTTTTATTAAAGGCTCCCATAATTTTTGGACAATGATTCATTACCAACTAATCCAAATTTAATGTTGTGTGGACGTATATGTCAAGATGACAAACAAATTGATGTAAAATGTTAATTTAGGTAAAATTTCAATGAATTCAGAGTATTTATATGCTTTTTAATGTGGAAACTATCATGTCATGGCAAAATCCAGATAATGTCACCAATTCATAATTTTGTCTATGCTATATGTATATTTAATTTCTGGGTAATAAGTTTAATCATCATTAATCTCTTTACTTGATTGATAAGTGTAGTTAGTAAACTAGACTTGGATGATGAAATTCATGGTGGGTATTGTTATTATGTACATGACCCATCAAAATTAAACTATCTGACTACCAAATCATCTAATAAACTTTATAGATTCTGTCTAGCACTAATTGCTAATTAGTATTATGATATTCATTAAGATAAACTATTTATTTAAATCAAATATATTATATCTAAAAATTGGACAAATGATGTATATAAGTTTATGATGAAAAATAATAATGATTCAGTTTTTATATAACATGAGACGCTCATTCAAATTAAAAGCATAAGTAAGAGTGTCGTCTTGGTCGTCAGTTATCGATTATTTTTAAATTTCTTTCGTTGGTTATCATTATTTTTTAAATCGTCTCACTCCGTCTCCATTCTTCATTCACGGGTCTTTTTCTCCTCTTGTTTTTCATTTTATTTTCTGATTCTGTTACATATGCAAATCATAAGTGCCCTACCCTTAACGCTCTCTTCCAAATTACAAAATTCAAATAAAAAAAAAGATACTGGTAACGCATATCCCTTAAATTCAGTACTATATCTGCCTCATGTGCAACGTCCGTCCTATAAAATCTAACTAAACCCTCTTTTATTCACTCTCTCTCTATCGCCTAAACCAAACTCTAAAACACTAAACATTATGGAACACAATCACAAGCTATGTCCAGCAATGGATGCCACCTTATGCACAAGATTATCAACTTCTTGTAATAAGATGAAGACAGGCTTAAACGACGCAGTTTCGAAGAGCAAAGTTGGTACATATTTCAAGCTAGAAGCAAGAAAAAGTTCCTTTACAAATGAGTTACGTGCGGCTACGGCTACATTTCTTACTATGGCTTATATCATTACAGTTAACGCCACCATTATTGCCGACTCCGGCGTCACGTGCTCCGTCGCTGATTGTTCGGCTCCGGTTAACCAAACGGCTAGTCCGGACTGTGTGGTGAAACCCAATGACGGCTACCAAAAGTGCCTTGACGGAGCCAAGAGTGACCTTGTTGTTGCCACCATAGTTGCATCCATGATCGGGTCGTTTGCTATGGGTATTTTTGCTAATTTGCCTTTCGGCTTGGCTCCGGGTATGGGCCCTAATGCTTACTTGGCTTATAATTTAGTGGGCTTTCATGGATCCGGAACCATATCTTACGAGACATCCATGGCTATAGTTCTTGTTGAGGGCTGTCTGTTTCTTGCTATAGCTGCTTTTGGGCTCAGAGCAAAGATCGCTAGACTCATACCACATCCGGTCCGGCTCGCTTGCGCAGCAGGTATTGGCCTTTTCATCGCATTCACGGGCTTACAAGTCCACCAAGGTGTGGGCCTAATTGGGCCTAATCCATCATCATTGGTGACCCTCACAGCTTGCTCGATAACCAATCCGGTCACCGGAGAATGCATCGGCGGAAAAATGCAAAGCCCCACATTTTGGCTAGGCTCAATTGGATTTCTAATCACATGTTATGGTTTAATAAAGGAAATAAAAGGGAGCATGATATATGGTATAGTTTTCGTGACACTAATTTCATGGTTTAGAGGTACGTCTGTCACATACTTCCCTGACAGTTCAATGGGTGACTCAAAATTCAATTACTTAAAAAAAGTGGTAGACTTTCACAAAATCAAATCAACGGCTGGCGCTATAAGTTTCACTAATTTCAACAGATCCGACGTGTGGATAGCCTTAGCGACCTTATTATACGTAGATGTGCTAGCAACCACAGGAACATTATACACAATGGCAGAAATTGGAGGATTTGTGGATGAAACGGGGAGTTTTGAAGGTGAATACGTGGCATACATGGTAGACGCAGGATCAACAATTGTGGGGTCCACCTTAGGAGTTTCACCAATAGCAACATATATAGAATCATCAGCAGGAATTAGAGAAGGAGGTAGAACAGGATTAACCGCGGTAATTATAGGTTTTTACTTTCTACTGTCATTATTTTTTACCCCTCTATTGGCTAGTGTGCCACCGTGGGCTATTGGTCCGTCACTGGTGATAGTTGGGGTTATGATGATGAAGGTGGTGAAGGATATTAATTGGGCCGATATGAAAGAAGCGGTGCCGGCGTTCATGACGATGCTGCTAATGCCGTTAACTTATTCGATTGCAAATGGGATTATTGGTGGAGTTGGGCTTTATATTGCTCTTAATTTGTATGATTATGTGGTGAGTTTTGTGAGATGGACGGTGAAGATGAGAAAAATGGTTGTGAAAGAACATAATCAAGTATCTGTAGATCCTTCAATTCAGCTTGTTTAATTAGGGTGTTTTTTTAGAGTTAGTTTGTACTGTGATTTTTGCAGCATTTAATGGCTGTTTTAAAGCATGAATCTTATCACTGTTTGGATTTCGTAAATTTATTCCTGTTGCTTATTTAATTTTTTTTTTAGCAGGTGTGGGACTATTCCATGTTACTAATTGTTAGCGGTAATTGATTAGCCTAATTAGTAAATTAACAAATTCACTTTCAAACTCATTGACCAGCAGTTGAATTCTGGTAGGTATATTATTGGTTTAACTCTTCAACTTTTTTTTTGTATTGATATTTTATTTCAGTTGATGTATTATTATTTTTAAAAGTACGTGTTTCCTTTGAAAAATAGTGTCATTTTACATATAAAACGGTGCCGTTTTAATCTTAAACAGTGTCGGTATCTTTAATTGCAAAATTTTGAAAGTTTGTATACTTTTTTGTTAAAATTAAAAAATTATGTTAAATACCAAAAACACGTAAAATTTGGTGATTTTTGGTACATTCGAGCCTATTTAATATAGTTAATTTTTTATCATTTTATTTATGTGTCATCCATTTAAATAAATTTGGAAAAAAATGGAAGAAAGTTGGAATTGAGGTGAGTCATTCCAGTCAACTAGATTATCACTATTTTAAAGAAAAATGAAAATATTTATACTGTGATAATTTATTTTTAATTTTACAATGAGACTTTTTTTCCTCCTTATTTTAAGTATTATGTGTTACATATACATGCCGAAGAGTTATAGGTCAACTAAAAGTTAGACACTAGACACTATTCTATTAAAGTCGTAGCTTCAATTTTTTCAAACGCTAAAAATTCTCCAACCTGATTCTGAAAAACGATTTATATACTAACATATGCAGAGTATCAACTAAATCTGAATTATGCAACAAATTTGTACAACTAAGGAAAACTTTAAAATTTAAACTACAATTTTTTTTTGAAAATAAATTTAAACTACAATTATATGTTAGAAAATAGGAGGATTTAAATGAACAAACTTCTTTTATTTATACTCAAAGAAATTTTTTCACACACTCTCACTTCCGATAATACTCTCACGTCACTAACATTTTGCACACACTCCACTCACTTCTTTCTCTCTATAACATGCATGCAAAATATGACAACGCTTCTCCTATTTGTAGCTACTTAATTAGGTCTGTTACCTAATGCTTTCTAGTTTCTAATAATTTCTTCACTTTACAACCATATTATCTACAATAGGAAAGTGTTAGAGAATTGGACATTATCTTTTAATGTCTTTAAACTGTACAAAATATCTTCCATAAGTCGAATAAATTATATTTAGTCATAAATAATTGAATGAATGGATAATATTTTTATCATGAAATGATTCTGCTTACTACATGATGAATGAATGTGCACATAAAATTTTCTTACAAATTGTATTTACTTCTATTTTTGGTCTGTTATTATTACATTTACAGTATGAAATTGATTACAGAATCTGCAAAGAAAGAAAAACCAACTCCATAAATCCTCTCAAAAAGCAACACTTGGCTTATAAAATACTACAAAAAATAACCACCAGGTCCACTTTATTATGTAACGCTTGAACTGTTAAATACTTGAACACACTCACACCCAAAAAACAGAGAAAAATGGAGACTGGATTATACTCAAAATTTTCATCTTCATGCAGAAAAATGGAGCAAGGCCTCAATTCTGCAGTTTCAAACACTAAAATTGGCAAATATTTCAAGCTAGAAGCAAGAAACACTTGTTTCACTAAAGAACTACGTGCCGGCACAACCACATTTCTCACTATGGCGTACGTGATCACCGTAAACGCCACCATTTTAGCGGATTCCGGCGGCACATGCACCATGGCTGACTGTTCAGCTCCGGCTAACCAAACGGCTAGCCCGGACTGCATGCTTAAACCCAACGAAGGGTATCAGAATTGTGTCAAGAAAATAGAGAGTGATCTTATAGTGGCTACTTCTTTATCAGCCATGGTGGGGTCATTTGCTATGGGTATTTTGGCCAATTTGCCTGTGGGTGTGGCTCCGGCGACCGGGGCGAGTGCTTTTTTGTCTTATAATTTTGTGGGCTTTCATGGATCTGGGTTCATGTCATATGGGACCGCCATGGCAGTGGTCCTAATTGAAGGCTGTGTCTTCTTGGCACTATCAGCTCTGGGCTTAAGAGAAAAGCTAGCCCGTCTCATACCGAACCCGGTCCGGCTCGCTTGCGCCGCGGGCCTTGGGATTTTCATTGCGTTCATCGGTTTGCTGATCCATCAAGGCGTCGGGCTTATCGGGCCTGACCCGTCAACATTGTTGACCCTCACGGCCTGCTCGGACACAAATCCGGTGACCGGAGAATGCATTGCGGGAAAAATGCACAGCCCAAAATTCTGGCTAGGCTCAATTGGGTTTCTAATAACATGTTATGGGCTAATGTGGAATGTTAGTGGGAGTATGATATATGGCATGTTATTTGTCACACTAATTTCATGGATTAGGGGCACTTCCGTAACTTACTTTCCTAAAACCCCTCAAGGTGAGAAAAATTACAAATATTTCAAAAAAGTGGTTGATTTTCACAAAATCAAATCCACATTTGGTGCAATTAGTTTCACTAATTTCAACAACAAAAATGTTTGGATAGGATTAGCAACTTTATTATATGTTGATGTACTAATTACATCAGGCACATTATACAGCATAGCAGAAATTGGAGGATTTGTGGATCCAGAAGGTAATTTTGAAGGGCAATATTTAGCATTTATGGTAGATTCAGGGTCTACAATTGTAGGATCAGCATTAGGAGTTGGGCTAAGTACAACTTATTTAGAATCATCAGCTGGGCTTAGAGAAGGAGGTAGAACTGGGCTAACTGCAGTAATTATTGGGCTTTATTTTTTCTTATCAATCTTTTTTACACCATTGTTGACAAGTGTGCCTCCATGGGCCATTGGGCCTTCATTAGTAATAGTTGGGATTAGTTTGATGAAAGTGGTGAAGAATATAAATTGGGGAGATATGAAAGAGGCAGCTCCTGCTTTTATGACAATGATCCTTATGCCCTTAACTTACTCTATACCAAATGGGATTATTGGGGGCATTGGGCTTTATGTGGCCCTTAGCTTGTTTGATTACATTATAAGGTTGAAAATGTGGTTTATCAATAGGAAAAAATCAGGGCATGAACAAAATCAAGTGTCTGTGTAGATACTTTAATTATAAGGCCCGACAAGATTTCGTGCAATATAGATTATAATAAGTTCGATAGTTTACAGTCAAGTTTGTGTAATTTTTATAATATTTTATGTTAAATGATACTTGTCCTAAATAATGGTAGGACATGGAGTGTTTATGCATACATTATAAAGGGATATGTGATGCATTTTCTGCAAAGTTTTTCATTTTGAAATGTGTATAGCAATATAGCCATAAGACAAAGAAAGCATATCAATGCTCGAATGTTAAAATTCAAACATATTGATGTAGAATTTTATTTTATTTTAGTAAAATTTACCGAACTATAGTGTTTTATCTCAAATGAACACTTAATTTTAAATGACATGACAAAGATTTTTTAAAATATTTTAAATCTGGTGCCATGTCAACAGGCGCAGAGCCAGGACTTAAAATGAGGGGGGTCAAAAATAATTTGACGGAACAATATATGTCATGTGCTTTTACCTTTTTTAGACTAAACAATAATATTATTCAGTTATTTTTTTTATAATTTTTAGGTAATCGACATATTATTTAACTAATTTTTAAAAATATATTTAGTTTTTGTGAAATTAAAAACAATAATTAATTGTATAAAAATTTTTTGTATGCGTTTGTTTATATAGTTCTTTAAATTATAAAAATATGTAAACGAAAGAGTTAATAATATATTTGAATTTCATGAATCAATAAGTGTATATTAGATGTTAAGAGTTTGATAGCTTAAAATTTATTTTAAGAGTTTAAATAAACTTTTTTGTAAAAATATAAGGGCTTAATTAGACCATTTAACAAAAACTTATCTTCTCCAAGTAGACATTGTAGTTGTAGAAAGTTTTTTAAAAAAAATGCTAAAGTTTCCAACAAGGCTGTTGCAGCGATGCCATGGCGGACAGACAGTGGAGAAGAACTGATCCTTGTCTTCTCGCCAACAAGGCCAGGCGGCTGCCCGGCCTCGCATTCCCATGATTCCGCCCTGAGTAGAACTATTCCAAAACTGGTGACACCAACCCTACTTAGTTGAAACCGTCATATTTCTTCTTTTCCTGTTAATTATAGATTATGGAGTAGTGTTTGGCGTACACCATGAAACCTAGATCACTAGTAAAATTTACAAATTTGAACAATTAAACTTAATTAAAAAATTAAAAAAAAAATACTTACTATATGTTGTAATTATAATCCTTGGTTTTAATATCTTCAGAGACTACAGATGTTAAGTTCATATTTCATTACCCGAAATAATAAAAACATTACACTCCTTGAAAATGGCTAAAGAACAAATTATAAACTGAAAAGAGTAAAGGTAAACAAAACTTTCTAAATTTTTATACAACAATCTGGGGGATAATGAACTTGATGGTAAAATGCGATATTCAGCACTATATGCATTCGACCGATTTATGTCGAACTTTTTGTTGACTGTAAGTAAATTTGTATTAATATTAAATTAATTTGTTTTTGTTTTATATATTTAGCTGAAATTTTCTTTTTCCTCAGACTTTGGGAACTCGTGATGTACTTATTTGATATTAAAAAAATATTAATTAAAAGAAGTAAAAGTTCAGACACTAAGACAAGAAAAGTTGTTTTGTTTAATATTTATAGTAATATCCTTTTGAATTTTCTAATGAACATTTATCTATATTACATTTTATCACTATTTTTTTATTTGAAATCGTTTGGTCACATTGGGTTCATTTAGACAAATGGAAAACTGCTCGATTCAGAAACTGTCTATATCCAAATTCTGACATGCGCACTATTCTGGGGGTGAACTATACGGATTTGGAGGGTCTTGAAGGGACACTAGTTTTCAGTTGTTGCGTACAACATCTTTCAGTTGACGAACTACCCGGACCCGTTTAAGAAGAAGGGATTTGCCAACATTGTGTTTATGTTTGCGGAGTGCTTGAGATTTCGTCCGTTTTTAATTTAATAACTGACAAAGATGCTGCATATGTTGACAAAGTGAAACTCACACATGAAAATATGATGGGAAGAGGCTTATCATTGTTAGATAATTTGTTTACTATTTTTAAAAAAATAGCTTTTTTTAAAATTAAAAACAATGATTAATTATGTTAAGTTTTTTATATGCGTTTGATTATATAGTTCTTTAAATTACAAAGTATACTAAATTTTAAGAGTTTGATAGTTTAAAATTTATTTTAAAGATTTAAATTGCCACGACCCAATTTCATGGATCGCGACCGGCGCTAGGGTATGTGTATGGTCGTACCGAAACCCGTAGCAAGCCTCGCGGAAAACCTTATGTTCAATATAACCTGCAAGAAAACCAATGCTCGGGGGCAACCGAGACTTCAGCCTAAGTCTAACAATTTATATAGCAGTTCTTATATAACTAATTAATAACAATTCGAAACTATGAAACATGCCTCATATAATAAATAATCCAATGTAGCATTCCAAAGTATAATAATATAAAAGTCGTACCACTACGACAAACCAAGTACAACAATAGAGACAACTAGTTCTACTGTGGTCTAAGAAGTAAAACAGTTGAAAAGTCTGATAATATAAAAAGACCTCCGAGGAATCAAAAGATCGGAGATGACCAGCGCTATCAAAATCATAAACCTGGAAAGTTTGGAAAACAACGGGGTCAGATATACTGAGATGAGTTCATAATGCTATTTACATTTATTAAGTTTAAAACCCTTAAAACAAATCCTTTTAGACTAATATATATACTTGTTATGGAAGACAGTATTGAAATGAAATCTCAAAGTATTTAACCTAAAGTAGATGGAAACAAATCCTCATCGATTCCCAAAGTAGGCCAGACATTGGTCAGCCAATCCCAAAGTACTTACCGGTGCACACAGTCTCGATACAAGCCTATCGAGTAGCTCGTTTCAATCCAGATCCATAATCCTTAAAACAGCTCACAACCATTTGATATACTAAAATAGTGTGTGGTACTTAATAAAGCGGCAAATAACACTATAAACTCACTGCTTGCTTGTCCACGTGAATCTTGGCAAACAGCTAACCCTGCGTAGACTCCGAAGCACGAGTAGTCGACGGGTCTAAAACATTATATAAGTCAAAATCCGAACAACCCCTAACTCTAAGAATACTAGACTCCACATAGGACTAGCATTTCACAACACAACCAAAGATTCAAACAAGGTAATCAAAATACCACCAAGTATCCATATAACTAATTAACAAATAAGGCAGGTTAAGCTTAGCTGAGTTCTTATCTTTTAAAACGAAACCAAAGTACTTAAATACCTAAATAGTCTTCACAAAACAATTACAGTTCCCAAAGTAGTGTGTTAGCCTTACTGCAGTATAACTCAACACAACATGTCGGGAGACCACGTCTAACCCGACCCATCCATAAACCAAGTTTAAACCAAAGTCTTTAATCAAATCTTAAATGAAACCCAAGTCAATTTTTAAATAAGAACTCACGCCGTAACTTAATAATGCCATAAACAATTAAGCTTGCTAACATTTAGCAAGTAGCACCCCAAATATATTTATTTATGTCACCTCAAATAGAATCAATAAGATTCAACACCTTTCAAGTATTAATTTGAAGCTAAAATAGTTCAACCGAAACCCTACATGACATATAACACCTTATATGTTTTATATTACTCAATTTACATTAAACCACAACCTAAGATGAACTAGTATTCCTTTAACAAGTTTTAAACCATTTTAAAAATAGTTTCCAACAAAGTTACTTATTTGAAACATCGAATTTAACCTTTGTAAAACCTTAATTAATCTATGATTTAGCTTTGGTCAATTTATCTCAAATCACCCAAGGTAGGAGTTGTTATCTAACAACCTTTTTAATTATCAAAAAACAATTCCAGCTTTTAGTAATAAGTTCAAAACAGAATTTAAATTCAAAAATGTTAACCAAACTATACGCTATTCCGTTTAAACGATTTCTCAAAGCCACCCAATGTATTGTTTATCATCTAATACCCTATGATCCATTTCTTTGAAATTTCCAAATTTTAGTTTAATCATAAAAATAGAACACTCCATTACAAATCCCACAATTTGATTAGTCTTTCAATTATAACGATTACACTCATCCACCCAAGAAACAAACACCAAACACAAACTAAAAATGACATAGCAAGATTATTTACAGATTTTAGATCAATACAAAACAGAAAATATAATTAAATTACCCAAGGTATCGAAACAATTGAGTATATAGCAATCTCTACAAATCAAAACAAGAGATTTAAGCCACTAACCTCTTGAGATGGATTAAGAACAACAATCAAGAGAAACTCAGAAAATATGGATTCAAAATCAGCCTACAATCAACCCATATGATTGCTAATGAATTTATAATCGATAGCAATGATAAATAATGGATTAAACCATAAGGAGAGTATTAGAAATACTTACAATCGATGGAAATAGGCTTAGAAATGATAGAAAACGACTAAGAGAAATGCTACAGCCGTTTTAGGGTTTTAGAGAAAGTGTAAAATCAGATTAGGTCGAATTAGGTGAGTTTAAATAGAAATCAGCGAACTGAACAATGCACGCTTCGCGCCCGCTACACCTCCATCGCGCCCGCGATACATGAATCGCGCCCGCGAAATGCTACTGCCTCCGATGAAAATTTGAGATTTTGAAATTGAAATCGAAAACGTTTCAAACTCCGAGATTACTTCTAATACATCTTAAAACACATTTTAAAAGGTTTGGAACCTTCGACACGCGAATCTAAGTGGTCGAACCACTCAAATGAACCCAAGGTATCGTTTAGGTTTAACGGAACAAGTTAGAAAATACAGGGTGTTACATAAATAAACTTTTCATAAAAATTTAAGGGTTAATTCCTAAAAAAATCACGAACTTTACACGAAATTTCATTTTAATCATGACCTTTAAAAGTTGCCATTTAAAGGCATGAACTTTCATTTTGTTTTAAATCTATCATTTCAGTGTATTTTTGTTGACTAAATTCTTCAATAAACCATTAATGAAAGACCCAAATTATAAATCGACATTAAATCTTATTATCTTTTAGTTAGAGTATATAGGATTAGGAATTTTTGATTCGATAAAATACACCGGATTTTACTTTGGCGATAGATTTGAAACAAAATGAAAGTTCGTGCCTTTAAATGACAACTTTTAAAGTTCATGATTAAAATGAAATTTCGTATAAAGTTCGTGATTTTTTTAGGAATTAACCCAAAATTTAAAGGCTTAATTGAGTCTTTTAACAAAAACTCATCTTCTTTAAATAGATGTTGTAGTTGCAGCAAAATAAAAAAAACTAGGATTTCCAACGAAGTTGTTGCAGCGATGCCATGGCGGACTGCAAGGGGAGAGGAACATGTCTTTGGCTTCTCGCTGGCAAAGCCGAGCGACATCCCGATCTCGCCCTCCCCTGCTTCAGCCTGTGCATGTTAATAAAATTTATTGACATTTTCATTTTAATAAAAATTGAGATAGAGTAGTTTAATTTGATAATGGAATGATAGATAACCCATAAAAGTTTAATGATCTTATTAAGAGTATGTTTTCTTTGTTACACTGTCACACAGTTGTTCCATAACTAGATTCTAGATAAGTAAGAGTAATTTAATTACAAGCAGTAAATAAACATCAAACTGAAAACATTCACGTAAAAATACCATAGTTAGTTAGGCAACATTTTACAAAACCTATAAATAAGTCGGAGTTTCAATGTCACGACCCATTTTCATGAATCGTGACCGGCGCTAGGGTATGGGTATGGTTGTACCAAAACCCGTAGCTAGCCTTGCGGATAACCAACTTATATCATTTAAAACAATGTACCTGCAGAAGATCACATGCTCGGGGGCAACCGAGACTTCAGCCTAGTCTAGCAGTACAATAAGCAACATATATTCAAAGTATACTTATCTGAAATTATAACTCCAACAGTATGGCAACATAATATAAATACCATAAATACTGTAATCATGCCAAAAGCAATAAAATAATCACCAACAATCAACAGTCTAAAAATATAAGTATAAGACTAATCATAAGTAATCTAATACTACTACTGCGGTCTAAGAGTTTAAAACAGTACGACTCTTTTATTCTGAAAATAAAATAAGGAACCTCCGAGAATGAAGACACGGAGATCGACCAATGCTCAAATCATAAACCTGGAAAATTTGGGAAAACAACGGGGTCAGATTTACTGAGTAGAGTTTATATAACCATTTACATTTATTAAGTTAAAAACCTTTAAAACGTTTAATAAAACATTTTCATTATGGATTATCAATGAAACCCTAAACCACAATTCTAAATCCATTGTCGTGTCGGTGAGACGTATCTCAATAACCGATCCCCGACTATCACTTAATAAATAGTGAGCCCAGGAGACGTATCTTCCACCGGTGCCCTCACTAAGGTGAGACGTATCTCAAACCTACCTCAATACCATAATCATTACCGGTGCGCACGCAGTCCCGATGATGCCCATCGAGTAGCACGTTCCAAATCAAATCCACAATGCCGAAAAACAGTTCGAAAGCTGTTTATACATATAAATATACAAAATATAACATTTGCTTAATAAAGAGGTAAATAGAGATATAAACTCACTGCTTGCTATTCCACGTGAAACTTGACAAGCAATCTAACTCTGGTTCGCCTCTGAAGTACGAACACTAAATAAAATATTAAAATTATAATTAAAATCAGACCCTAACTCTAAAGAGTACTAGACACCACATAGGACTAGCACAACGCAAAACCAAGTCACATTTAATAAACACTTATATTAAATGCATTCCAAATATAACCCAAGTTATAAGGTACAAATCATATAAACATATTTAAAATGGTACATAGAATAATTAAATAAATCAGAGTTAAAATCTATATTAGTGAGTCAGCCGAGTTATTAAAAACTACCAAGCTTCTTCCCACTTGTTGGGCGACCACAGTCTAACCCAAATCAAAACTTTATTAAATTATAAACCCGAGTTTATAAATTAAAATACTTTAATAAAACAATTACCTATATTAAAATAGAATTTAATATCTTAATTCAAGTAACCCAAGTTACAACCAAAACTTAATTATTTTAAGTTTATAAGTTTAGGGACTAAACTGTACTTTAGCCAACTAGGGACTAAATGGTACTTTAGCCAAATAGGGACTAAATTGTACTATAGCCAATTTGATATTCAACATCAAATTTTATTTACTCATTCTCAATTTACTAAATTATAAATCAAAACAAAGATCCAAAGATAAAACTTATCTTGATTAAGTTTCTTAGAAACTTTAGGGGCTAAATCGTAATTTAGCCAAAATGGCATGTCTAATTGATATTCAAAATTATATATATAATTACCCGAGTAATTATATAAATTTAAATTATAAAACATTTATCATTTACACTTTAATACTTTATAAATCAAATTCAAATTCAAAAGTTATTATCAAACACAATAACTATATCTAGAAATAGCTTGAGGAACTCAATTGATTTAAACCAAACAATATGGTGATTACTATGTCCATTTATCCATCTCTTCTATTTCAAACACAATTTCCATGTTTCTGCCGCCAAGCTAATATTCATTCAATTCCTTACCAATTTCTATTAACAGTTAATATATATTGTAAACACAAATTAGGCCAAATCTTGCATAACGTGAAATCATAAGCTTTAGAAACCTACTTAACATAATCATGTAAAAGAAGAACAAAAAGGCAGCAGCAACATCTTATGGCTCAAACAACAACACATGAAGAATCAAACTCATTATGGCCGAATAAAACTAACAATAACAATTCAAACCATAATCGAAACCAGCAACGGCCGAGCTCGTGACGGCACAAGGCAATGGAACTACTATAATAATCAACCTCAAGAACGACAACATGGCAGCAAGAATTAAAAAGAACGGCAGCAACAATCTCAGAAAAAGGAATCGGCAGTAATATAGTTAAAACACGTTCGAAATCGAAACGGCGAGGAAACGATGAACCTATACGTACCTTAATCAATTTCGAAACATCGCGATGATAGAGCTCGCTGAGTTGGTGTGGATCGACGAAGAACAATCGAATTATAACTAATACAATAAGAAGGAATTTAAGAACCGTATTCGACGATATCGCACTTTAAACAAGAAAAGAATGAGAATACTTACTGAAGCTAATGAAAGCAAGAGTTGATGAATGATTATGATTTGATCTCAAAAACTTGAGTGATGGCGGCTGGCTTGATTTGAACAGAATGAAATTTAGGTTTAGGAATTGCAGAAACGTGAAAGAGAGCTAATACATGAATAAGGAGATGACCTGCGCATCCTTCTTTTTATAACAACAATTGGATTTTCAAAATAATGAAAGAATGGGCCTTTCATTAAAGAAGAGAAAACAAGAAGAAAATAGGCCTTTGTTACGTGAAATGCATGCATGGCCCTTTTTTTTTCCATAATCAAAATAAATACTTAACATATTTAGTTTAGTAATTATAATAATAATAATAATAATTTACCTAAATCTTAACGGAATGTAAAATTTAAAATATAAATTTAAAAAAAATAGTTTAAAAGTACGGGATATTACATTCAACCCTACTCTTACTCTATTTATTTTGTCTTCTGTTTTCAACTCATTAAGTTCTTGGGTAGTCTCTTTAATTTGCAAATTTCTTAGGTTTTAAGTTGATCGTCAACATCTTTTCTTAATTTGTTATGATTTGCTTTGAAATATGGAAGGATGAATTAGTTGTTGTCCATTATTAATGCACTATTATAAAATAGCCAAAATCCGTCGCTAAAAGACTAAAATCCGCCGCTAGATCCATTTAGCGATGAGAAAAACAAATATGTCGCTAAATTAGCGATGGGTTACCGACAGATTAGTAATATGTTGTTAGTTTAGCGACAGATTAGCGACGATAATATATTAATTAGTAGCGGGAGATATGTTGTTTTTTCAAAAAAATTCGATTATTTAGTGACGAATTACCCACGGAAATTAGCGACGGATTATTAACATAATGTTTTTTTAATTTAAAAAAATATATTTGTAACTAAATCGTAAAAGTTATTCATTTAATTATTTTTTAATATCATTTTCAATATTTCCGTTTATCATTATCGAGATTTTCACAAACTTTTCAATAGTTCACCCATCCTACCATTACTTCCGCCCAAGACTCTTTAACTTTGAAGTTCTCCTACACGTAACTTCATCGAACAAATGATTACTTTACCCCCTCGAATTGGCAGAAAGTATCAAAAAAGTCCAAAACTGAAAAACCAGATCACTTTTACCCTAAATTTGAAAAAACCGGCTCAAAAACATCCTTATGCTGACGTGACACCTGAATTGGAGAGTGGTTTCTAATTGAACAAAGGATCACTTTACCCCCTCAACTTGGCACAAAGTATCAAAAACGTCCAAAGTAGGAAAACCGGATCACTTTTACCCTGAACTTGGCAAAACCGGTACAAAAACACCCCTATGCTGACGTGGCACCTTAAATGGAGAGTGAGGTTCTAATTAATCATTATTTATTCTAATTAATAATAATTAAATATTAACTAATCATAATTCAACCCTAATTAATCTAGGGGCTTTTTTAAATTTTTTCCAAAAAAAATTCAAATTTTTTTTACAGTTCCGGCGAGGAGGAGGAGCCTGCTCGCCGGAGAAGGGAGCTGCTGCTCCTCTTTTCCGAGGAGGAGCAGCAGCTCCGCTCCTCGCCTGAGGAGCGATTTTCTCCTCAGGCGAGGAGCAGATCTGCTCCTCGCCAAAACGAGGAGCGGATCCGCTCCTCGTTTGACGAGGAAGACGATGAACAGACCCATCTGGGTCTGTTCATCTTCTTCATTTGAAGAAAATGAACAGACCCAGATGGGTCTGTTCATCATTTTGATGAACAAAATTTGTTCATCATTTTGATGAACAAAATTTGTTCATCAAATGATGAACAGACCCATCGTGGGTCTGTTCATCTTTTGATGAACAAAATTGTTCATCAAAAGATGAACAGACCCACGATGGGTCTGTTCATCTTTTGATGAACAATTTTTGTTCATCAATTGATGAAGAGATGGGTCTGTTCATCAATTGATGAACAAAAATTGTTCATCAAATCTTTGATGAACAGACCCATGGGTCTGTTCATCAAGACCCGTGGGTCTTTTAGAATTTAATTTTTTTTTATTAAAAAATTTTAAAGTTTTAATATTTTTGTTAAAAATTTAATTTGGAAGTTAATTTGTTAGATATATAAAATTTGGGGGTTAATTTGTCATATAAAATTTTAAATTAAAGGGATTAAATTGTTTTTTTTTTAATTATTAGGTATTAATTTAAAATGTTTAAAAGGAATTAGGACTATTTTAAACCTTTTTCTATCAAAAACCACCTTAAGAAACCGAAACCACTTTAAAAACCGGAGAGTGTATCTCACTCTCTTAAGTGAGAGTGGGGAGGGGGGTTTTTGTACCAAATTTGACAAGTTCAGGGTAAAAGTGACCCCATTTTGCTAATTTTGACGTTTTTGATACTTTGCGCCAAGTTCAGGGGGTAAAGTGATCCTTTGTTCGTTTCTAATTAATCACAATTTACTCTAATTACTCATATTTAAACTAATTAATCATAATTAAACCATATTTAATCTAGGGGTCTTTTGAACTTTTTTTTTCAAAAAAATCAATTCTTTTTTTTTGATTTCCCACGAGGAGGGCTCCTCGCCGGAGAAGGCGAGTTGTTATTCCTCGGAGGAGCAGCAGCTACGGTCTGTTCTCTGAAGAATAGACCCACGGATTTTGTTCCAATTTCTAAAAAAAGTTAATTTTTTTTATTAAAAATATAAAATTTGAGGGTTAATTTGCTATATAAAGTTTTAAATTAAATGAATTTAAATTGTTTTTTTTAATTACAAGGTATCAATTTAACATGTTATAAAAAAATTATGATCATTTTAAAAAATATTCTATCAAAAACCTTCTTAGGGTAAAAAAAACCACTATCAAAATTGGAGAGTGTGTCTCACTCTCTTGAGTCAAAGTGGGGAGGGAGGTTTTTGACCATATCTTGCAAATTCAGGGTGAAAATGATCATTTTTTCCTGTTTTTGACGTTTTTAATACTTTGTGCCAAGTTAAAGGGGTAAAGTGATCGTTTGTTCAAACTTCATCTTAACAAATTCAAATTATTATTATTATTATATATATATATATATATATATATATATATTAAATTTAACTTATAACTAAAAAGAAAAAATAATTACTCCCACACTTTATTCCCACATTTTAATAAAATTATTTTTTAAATAATTTTTTCAAGAAATTTGTTTAATTAATAATTCGTTTTAAATAAATAATTTTTAATTTTTTTAAATTAATTAACTTTTAGGGATGGATGAAAAATATCTCGTCGGTACTTTTGGCAAAATGGAAATTTAGCGACAAATACATCCGTCGCTAATCCAACGGAAAATGATACATTTAGCTAGGGGTGTGCAAAACCGAACCGAAACCAAAAATCGAACCGAAACCGAACCGAAAATTGCCGGTTCGGTTTTAGAATTATGATTTTTTATACATTTCGGTTCGCTTCGGTTTTGAGTTTTCAAAAACCGAAAAACCGAAAAAATCGATATTTTAAAATTTATTAACTTTTTATAGAAATATTACTATTGTTTTTAAAAAATAATACTATTTTCTTTCATATTTAAGTGTTATTGTGTGTAATTGACTTAGATTTGAAGTTTAGATTTCATTTTTTTAATTTTTTAATTTTAATTTTGATTTTTTATGAGTAAAATTTAAAGAAAAAATAATTATTTTGTTATTTCGGTAAAACCAAAAACCGAACCGAACCGAACTGATTTTTTTGGTCAAAGTTCCAACCGGTTTTAAAATTCTTAAAAAACCGATCGGTTTTGATAATTGCACTTCCGAACCGAACCGAAAAACCGAATGCACACCCCTACATTTAGCGACGAATTTTTAATATTCGCTAAAATACGTCGGTAATTTGTTGTTTTCTATTAGTGATGGGTGGTTTCAAATTTCAGCCAAGTGATGATGAGATTGTCGAATTATATTTACTAAACAAAGCTAATCAAACCTCACTTCGATGCGAAGGAGTGATATCAAATTGTGATGTGTATGAGTATGAAGAACCCTGACAAATTTGGGATAATTTAGGTGGCACAACGTACAACAACAACAAAGGATTTCTTTATGTTTTTAGCCATTTAAAGAGTAAGGTTGCTGGTGGTTCTACCGTCAAACGGAACATTGGATCGAGCGGAGGAACTTGACACGGAGAGGACACAGGGAAAAAGTTTACAGTAAAGGGATTTCATGGACCCGAAAGAGATTTTCGTATCGAAACTATGAAAATGAGTGGCTGATGAAAGAATATTGTCTTGATCAATGCGACAATATCGTTCTGTGCCGTATAAAGAATAATCATAAGAAAGGAAAGAATGACGAGTTGATATTGAAAGATGTGAAACATCTCAAGGCTGGTGATGGCGTTGGTGATGCAGGAGACAGTGTTATCGGTGTTCAACTTAAGGCTGATACTGAAGAAATGTTCGCTTCTGAGGCGCATCTAATGTCCGTTTCTGAGGCACATCAAATGTCCGCAAATGCTTGAATGAATGAGAATTGCAGAAGCATTTGCAGCAATCTGATTGCTTCAATTATATTGAATGTCATGAAGATGTATGTGCTTCTTACATCAACATGTACTATTCCACTCTAATAACTATTCATTTGCCTCTGTGTAAATGGTGTTTCATTATATAGTTATCTCATTTTAAGCATGCTTATACTAACTATATGAACTTATTCATAAGTGTGCATCAAATATAGCTTACATTGTTCTGATTAGTCGCCAGAAAACTACTATTTATTAGCCTGCCAATATGAATTTGCAGAGAATGGAAAATTACACTAGTGATTCTATGCATACTTTTCTTCAGGATTCAGCTTTCGAGACTCTAGTCCGGCGCCATCCTCAAACGGGTATAGAGCTTTTCTTCCGGCCAATTTGTCAGGAATGGAGGTTTCAATTGTACACCTGGGAAGCCGAAGGCTGTGGAATGACGGTGCATGCTAGTTTTAGCAGCTTCCATATTCCACGATCAGGAACCAAAACAGTGCCTCCTGTCATGAGGCTAGCTATAGTCTATAGTGTATCAGAACTTAGGCAATTGGTCTTCTCAATATTACAATGTTCCAGGCTACTCGATGGTGACTTCTGTGTCGGTTTCAAGGTTTTCGATGCATTAAAAGCATCAAACTAGTGGAGAGAATTAGTAGTCCTGAGATCATACTAGCGGAAGGAATATGATAATTCATTTCTCGGATTCGGCGTTTCATGGAAGTATGATCTCAGAAGCGAAATGTGTCGCGTTTAGAGGAGATGGGAGTTTTTGCCTTAGTGAAATGAAGCAGGGTAATGTATGTCATTCTCATGAATTAAACAGGGTCAGTTTCCTCTTGTAGTTGCATTGAAGAGATCACAAGAAGCAAATCTTCATCAGCTTGGTTTTGCATTAGTTGAATCTTTTGGGTCTTCAAAAGGAGACGGTCAAAGAAAGCATTGGAATGGGTTAAGGCTATACACAACTTGTTATACATGTAGGCTAGCAATAGCTCCTTGCTTATGAAAACCATGGCATGCAACATTTAATTCCTCACGTAGCCCTACTTAATAAAGTGGTTGAGCTAGTTGGTCTAATCGCACATGTCAAAGTCTTCCTTTCTCTGAAAATCACCATCACCATCACCATCTAGTTCTCCATTGTTTACCACTTCAAGCTCCTTAATGCATGCTCTAGCCCATAGTTGACAATCGATATTATTATCCAATGTCATTTCCCTCATTAAAACCCACAAAGGATATTATTTGATGAAATAATGCTTTTATATGGGGGACAGACACGTTTACGTTATTACCCTTAACACTGTTTTAACTATTAATATAATTAATCAACAAAATTGATAATTCTATCCTAATCCAACTCATAATATATTTCCTAATCCAATACAAATTCTAATTAATTTCTAATTAATTTAATACTAATTAAAAAATTCTAATCCAACTCATAAGATATTTCCTAATTCAATACAAACTCTAACTAATTTCTAATTAGTTTAATAACTAATTTAAATATTATATGATTATATAATAAATTTAATTTTTAATTATGATTATGTCTTTCTTTTTGAATACATGATTATACTTATATCTTATTAGCTAGCATATATGGCAAGACATAAACATTAACCAGCTGGTTTTGATTTTCGTATAATAATACATAGGAAATAATATCACAAAGTTGACATCATATGATAAGAAATATGTATTTGATTTGATAAAGGAAATAAGAATTTAACATGGATTAGAAAACTATATTATCTATAACATACCAAATATACCAAGACATGATAAAATTACTATTTACAAATTATTACTTGCTAGATACTATTATTACCTTAACTATTTACTGTTCTTATTGCAGTTATAAATTTCCGTGTGTTGAATTTACTATTTATGTGTCCATTTAATAAACCAATGTTATGGAATTATTTATTTAAAATAGAATTCTTTTTATATATAACTATTACTATTAAATTAGTTAATTGCTACAAAAATATTTTTTAATCTAACAAAAACTCTAAGAAATTTAATATCAATTATACATAAAACATATTGATACAATTGTAATAAATTTAATTTAATTTATATTATAAATCATAAATTAATATTATTTACATTGATTAATTTATTAATAAATATTGTCAAGTCACGTTACGAGCCACGTGCATAGCACGTACTGCGAAACTAGTTTTAGAAAATGTCATGAAATAAGATGTTAGATTTTTTTGTTCCAAATTTTAAAATTATGCTTAAATTGCTACAAATGTAAAAGATTAACTTAATAATTTTAAATAAATTTTTAACATCTAGTAGTAATTTTTAATATGTAAATATAGATAATCGATAGATAAAATGGGAGGAAGTTTTTGTTATTCTGAAATTTCAAACAACATTTATTACATGTTGAGTAACTGCTCAGCTTTTTAGTAAGAATGTGAATAAACTTTTGGATTAGAATTACATATCCTAACTGAATATGAGGTCATATACAGTCAACTTATACTATTTTTATAAAATAAAAAGTCTGAGTTAATCTAGTTTAATTTGCAAATTTAATTTACATTATCTATTTTATAAAAAATAACACTCCAAATTCATGTTTAATCAATTTAAAATAAATTAATTATGATCCCTAATTAATACTTATGTTTATCTAATGACACATGCATGACTATTGATTAGAAAAATTATAAAGGAAAATTAAGGAAAGATTATTGAGTCTTACCCAAATCCTTTGACTAAAAAAGTTGGATTTTTGATTGGAACAAGTAAGCAGCTATTTTTATTTTTTACAACTGCACATCAAAAGGAGATGAAATAGTATAAAACGGTCAAAAACAGAGTCAAAAAAGTCAAAAAATCTTAACTGAAGTAAAATTATAAATCAAATTCAAAAAACCCCAATAAAGATTATTTAATCTCTCTCGAAAAAGCTCATGTTTTGTAGTGCTTAATTGACTAATTAATTAATTAATTATCATTACCAAATTCCCTCACCCCCATTTTCTAGAATCCAAAGAGCTATCTTTTTGCCACTTCCTTAAACAAACAAGAAAAACTTTCATGGTGGAGGCCACCAACTCTTTCTAATTCCAGTTTTTGAAATTCTTTTTAACAAATTCTCCTTTTTTTTATTTGCTTTCTGTTCAACAAATTGGAGAACACAAGAAAAAAAAAAGATTAAATTTTGATGGATTACTATGAGCTTGCTGATAGATTCCCTTACCAAGACTCTCTTAAGGTTCTTGAGGCTGATATACAACATGCCAATGTTTTGTAAGTTTTCTTTTCCTCTGAATTTTTGCATTTTTTGATGTTGGGTATGCTTTTATGTTGTTGAAATTTATGAACTTTTTGTAGTTTTCTATGTTTTGAGGGTGATTGTGATCATAGAACATGTAAAAAGTTGATGAATTGTGGTTTTGTGCTAGTGGGCCTTTGATGGATTTTTATTTTGTTAGAATTTTTAGCTTTAAGTTTTGCATTTAAGGAATTTTATTTACTATACTAGTTCTTTTAGGCAATTATGGATTGTATATGTGGTTCTTATCTTTATATCTTGACATTTCTTTAGCTACTATTGGTTTCCATATGAGCTAAGTCATGTTGGACTGAATGAATTGTTGGATTGGATTATGATATGAGTGTCTTGAACAATTATATGCATCTGTTTCTTTTTGGTTGAGTTAATTTGAATTTTATTTGCAGGGCAGCTTCGATACCGAGAGGTAAGGGTGGATCATGTCTTCAAATGAAGCTGGTTTACAATCACTTGGCGCCTTTATGTTTGTTGTTGCTACAATGGATGGATTGTTCGTGTAGCTGTTTACTTTCGAGTTATTTAAACCTTTTTCATATAGTTGTATATCAGGTTGGTCCTCATTTGCTTGCTTTGTTGTGCTTTACTCATGTAAATTGGATGCTTCAGTTATTCTATACTTCCTTTTGTGGATGATCTAGTTTCTCAGAGCGTGTTGCCTTGAACAGTTCCACGTGTTTTTGTCTAGGTATGTTCAGACGGGAAGCCAAAGATTTCATCGTGCAGAAGGAAAGCTACAATTAGGGACTTCTATGGTGAGTTGTTTTGACTGAAAAGATGACTGTTTTTCTGTTATTTATTGTTTAACACGAACAGTCAAAACCTATTTGTTGTTTCTTACATGGGCTATAAAATGTTGAATAGCAGCGAACAAAACGGAACATTTCTTGAATCTTCGGTCCATTAATTTAGTTCTAATTGTTCATACTCGGCTGTTCTTAAAATCGCAGCTGTTATATTACCATCACTTCAACATCTTCATGGCAATTCATTGGAGTTGAACATGACTCAAGAAAATGGTCATTATGTGGAGATGGTTGTTAAAAAAAGACCAGAGGATTGGAGGAAAGTTTCAGATATGGACATAAACAGGGAAGATGAATGTGGAATCTGTTTGGAGCCCTGCACAAAAATGGTTGTGCCAAGTTGCTGCCATGCTATGTGCATCAACTGCTACCGTGACTGGTACGGAAAAACCTTTTTACTGCATTCCCTTTTGTATCAGTCAACTGTCAAATCATTAATGATAGTCAATGTTCCCTTTTCAAATTCTGCAGGAATACGAGATCCGAATCGTGCCCATTTTGTAGGGGAAGTCTGAAAAGAGTAAACTCGAGTGATTTGTGGGTTCTCACATGCAACAGCGACGTGGTTGACACTAAAACTGTGTTAAAAGAGGATATGTTGCGATTCTACCTTTTCATTAACAGCTTGCCTAATGATGTCCCTGATGCTGTGTTCTTGATGTATTACGAGTACCTAATCTAATTTGACAGACAAGAAGTTTGATGTATAGAGGGAAACTGCTGACCGTCATGCGTACATAGTCTAATGACTGGTGAGGTTTTCATGTTGGAAATTCCGTTCCACTTATTGTCCAGAATAATGTATATGCTTCTCATAAGAGACCCATTTGTTAATGTTATATCTAAAAATTCACAGCAGAAAAGGTTTCTTCTTTTTGAGAATGCCTAAAAGGAAAGAGGATAATATGAATCATGATATTGCATCCTGCATTTCATCTAGGCACTAGTTTATAATGCTGACAACTTGTCGAATGAGCTTGAGGTTTGATATGCTTTTGATTGACAACTTGGGTAGTATCATCAATATTAAGTAAAATTCTACCTAAGATAATTGGTCAACAATTACATTGATTTGAGAAATCATTCCGGCCTTCATATCATCTGCTTGCTCACTGTCGAAAACGGTTTGTTTTGAAATGTTTTCTTTGTTTTCCAATGAGTTTTGGAAACACGGAAACAGCTTTCCATGTAGAAAAATAGTTATGCAATTTCGGTTTTTGAAAATAACTAATGCTTTTTCACCTTATAGAAGAAATGGGCCTAGAGTTGTATTAACTGTTCATTTGGCGCTAAAAAATGAAATTTCATTTACCCTAAAGTCTATTTTTCTTGAATTTAAATGCTTGCTATGTGTACATGATACTTGCACACTGATTTTTGAACTTCTGAAGTTAGTACTTCAAATGCATGACATTGCATTCATGATTTAACTGTCTGTAGCCACTGCCTCATGCCGGCAACAGGCGACACAACAAATACAATCTTTTGTTCTTAACTCTTTATCTTATTTCAAATGCACAGCATAGCTTTTTGACTACAAAGATATTTTGGCTGTTAACATTTCATGTTATGTTACTTGGTAAGTTCTTAGGACAAAGTATATTTTTACTTAGTTGCATCATTTGTCATGTGTACTTCTGAGTTCTGATTAGCCAAAAGGAAACATAAATATAATTTATTAGAAGAATAAGCTATATGAGTCACTTTTTGATCTAGATGGTGACATTGTGAAACTGGTTTATTCAAGATGTGTTGGTGAATTATAGGTGATGTTTAAATCTAGAATGACAACAATCCATGAAGTAGTTGGAAATGATAGTTTACCAGCTTATGAGGCATCATTAATAGCAAGGTCATTGGATTGTCAGAATTTTATGGCGGAAAATAATATACTAGCTGAATTGTCCAACCTAATTATGGTTGCAGGATAATATTTCTTATTGATAAATGCTGATCTGCATTCAATGTTCATTCAATACTTACGGTAGAATTTTTTCTTTCTAATTTTCTTCATAATAATTCTATGATTGGAACATAGGCAAATTATTTTTGCCAAATAGATTAGTCCCTCATTGTTTCGTTAAAGAAATTTTGATGTGAATCTAGTTAGGATGATAAATTTTTCGTTCATATTGTGAAATGTGGTGTGTGGAAAATTCACGGTCCTACATAGTGATTTCTACATGGTGAATTAGATTCATCTAAGAATTCTTTTGTTTCGTAGAACAGGTTGCATATAGCGTTGACACATGTGGCGTTCTCTTGTATCTCGTAATTCATGAATTTTGTAATCTCTAAAAGAATAAATCTTCAGTTAAACAAATGCAAATACCATATGATACGCATATAAAAAGGAATGTAATTGATAGATTTGCATTCTATGGTCTGTAAATACTAACTCAGCCATGTTTTATGTCATTAAACACTAATGTATATCAAAGCTGATCAAAATCCAGTGCAACAAGATTTATCCTTCATGCTGTTTCTTGGCAAGCAAGTTTTGAAACGGAGGTTTACTGTAAGTTCCATTCAAAAACATGCCGGTTAGTACCTTGTACATGGCTTCAGTAAGATGAACTCCATCCCAATTGATGTACTGAGCTGGGTTTGGACAAGCAGTTGCAGAAGTTGTTCCACATGTAGCAAAAACAGCAAAGTTATAAGGTGGATCACCTGATCCGCAGCATGCCTTGAACGGCTCCTTGAATCCATAAGCTGCCGGATTGGTCACGATTTTGCGGTAGGCGTTCCAGTAATCAAGGTATGCAATTGTGGCATTCGGAAACTGCCTACTGAGATCTCTCAGTTTGGCTTGATAGACGGCGTTATGGGTCCTGGTTTGATTGTTCACACTCTTCACACAGCCCATTTCGTCTCTGTCGTCTTCCGGAGCCAATGTCATAGCCATCGTCAAGCATCCTGTCGGAGGTAGGCCTTGTACGACTACGTATTTCACACCTTTGCTCAGCAATGCCTGCAAATACAGAACCAGAAAATCGTATAAAAATTGTATCAGGAGAGACATAAAGTAGAAGCTGAGTTGTTGCCTACTTACCTGTAGAAACCCGGTGACACTGCTAATTGCAAGTTTTCTAATAGTATCACTAGATACAGATGAGCCAGTAATATACGCGTAATCGTTAACTCCGATTTCGCCAACCCAGATCAGTGCATCTTCAAACGCTGCTCTGCACTGTGGGCTTGATGACGCTGACCCTTTACACCCTTGCTTCTGTAAGTACTCATTAAACCAAATGATCTGAGTTTGAATAGACTGAGGAGTAACATCAAATGAAAGGTTGTTCTTCACAAAGAATGCATGATTTATAGCTGTTGAGCCAGCAACAGCAAAGTTCACACCATTACTCGGATTGCCCTTGAGGCCACGATACGGAGGCAAGAACGGTAATGAAAGTGTCTCGGCTACAAAATCAATCATGAGTCGTCCGTCCGAGTATCGGTTAGTAGAGCGGTGAAAGAAGGTGCTGCCATATGGAAGGTTGGAGACATGGCCAAAACCATTAGGACCTGTGGTAGATCTAGTGTTGCCAGTGTCGGTGAATGAATCACCGAAAGCGTAGATCTTCTTGAAGGGGCGTGATTTCGTATCGGTTGCAGAAGCAAACGTCGAAAAAGTGAAGAAGAGTGTGATGCATATAAGCAGAATTTGTAAAGAAAAGTGTGTGAAAGAATCTGCCATTGCAAAAGGTTTTCTAGCTTAACAGCACATTACTCAATATTTTGCATACAGGTATGCAGCTTATTATATACAATTGATAAAATTTAAGAATAGTTTTTTTTTTTAATTTGGTCCAAAATATGGTTGTGACTTGTGAGCATTTTAATTACTTGATGGTGATGGATTAATCAAAGTCATTAATCACAACCAAATGTTCTTGCTTGTGTTAATCAACATTAGAGCTCCTGACCATGATATTTTCCATGTTTCGTAGATGCAAGAAAATATATGATGAGCTAATAAGTATATTAAATAAATGGACTCTGAATTGGACCCACATGATAATAAAATTGTTGTATAAATGAACGGGGGGTGAGCGGTTGGCTGCAAAATTAGTTGGGGCCTTAAATGAGAAAGCATGCCACCCAAGATTTAAGAACTTGATGTAGAGAGATGGGTTGTCATATTTTAGGGATGTTTCTTCCAGATTGGCCATTAAATTGGACATTTTCTTGGCTGTAAGTAGACCTGTTCATGGGTTTGGGTACCCGAAAAAAGTCTGTTTTTAATGGGCGAGCTCGAGCTTTCAATATAGTAAAAAATCAACGCAGGCCGCCCAAGCCCAACCCGTAAAAATTGCTCATTAGGGTCGGGTTTGGGTATAGTAAATTTGAAGTCCAAACTAGGCTCGGGCCAAAATTGGATTTGTCTTTAAAAAAATCAAGCCCGGCGAAGTCCGGCCTAAACCCGGCTCATGAACAGGTCTAGCAATAATAGTGATTAAAGAACCGGACTGGACCGGCCGGTTTGTTGTTCAGTCCAACTAACCTTTAAGAATGTAATTCAGTCCAGTTGGATTCGACCAGCAAACGGCCTGTTTCATAAACTAGTTAAACAATTTTATCTGGATGTCTTTGTATCGGACAATTTTGTGTTACATTTTCTGATGTTGGACAAAATAATTCTTTTTTAGAATATGCACTAAGAGGTTGAACCGGCAGTTGACCATTTTTCTTTTGTCGATTTTACTTAACCGGTTCAATCGGTGGTCACACCGATTTGGCCACTTGTTCCATTTAAAAATACTGGTCACGAGCTCTACTGTACGAAAATTCTCGAGTTCTATATTTCAATATTAATTTTCCATTTTCCGTCTCACTATTTTTTATTTCAGTATTCGTATTTCCGTGCTACATAGGTGGGGTCACGAGCTATTAATGCACTCCACTGTCTATACATGTGAATCAAATTTATTTATATACTTCAAAATTATGATTCTGTATAAGATAAGATCAGTCACTGAATTATGTAATGTAAGCATAGTTTATAAAAAATTACTGTGTTTGAGTTAGAAAGTTTATTTTTTTCTTTACTCTTTTTACACTTTTTATTTTGTTACATGGTAAATGAGGTTTTTTGAACGGATTTCACCTACGAAACGACTTATACTTTTCTTTTACATACTAAATAATCTGTATTTTGACGGTATTTTCCCGCACTTTCATACAGCTCGTAAAAGCTGCTGGCGCCAATAATATACTATCGACTGTAATGGCGAAAGATTCACCGTTCTTCCTATTTACTTCCCAACAAGAACCGAAAAAGGTGGTTGAGCAAAGCCTCCATTAACAAACATGTGAGCAAGCACATTATACATTGCTTCAGTGAGGTGAACTCCATCCCAATTAATGTACTGAGCAGGGTTTGGACAAGCTTGCACATTAGGTAAGCCACATGTCGCGAAGTAATTAAAATTGTACGGGGGATTTCCTGATCCGCAGCATACCTTGAACGGTTCCCTGAATCCAAAAGCTCCGGGATTTTTCAGAACCGTCGCGTAGGCATTGTAGTAGTCGAGGTAGATGATTTTAGCAGTAGGAAATTGCTTTCTGAGCTGTTGTAATTCTGCAAGCAGAGCTGTGTTGTGAACTTTGATTTGAATATTTGAATTCTTCTCACAGCCCATTTCATCTCTGTCGTTTGATGGAGACATTGCTAGTGCTAATGGTAAGCATCCTGTCGGAGGTAATCCTTGGACTACAACATTTTTCACTCCTTTGCTTAGAATTTCCTGCAGTTTTTTGTTATGGTAATATGTGAGTTGTCTGTTCTGGACATTTCCTTAAAAACATGTATACAAATTACCAATCGGTGTACTTGTGTCGCATCTATTTTACACGTAAACTTGTCGAGCTATATTTTAGTGGTCGTTTCTGAAAATGGATTCGAAGCTATGGATTTTATAACTATTTTTACAAAAAAATGTGACTTCTTTTGTTTTTTTTTTCAATATATTCATTTCGGCTCTCTCCATGTCTAATTAAAAAATGTGTTTCAATCATAGGCAAATATTTTCAATTGAATAAATCAAATATGATTTGTTCATACCATGGTAAATGAATGATGGCCTATTGAAGGCAAATCAATCCAGATTTTCGTTTTTCGTTTTTCAATAGTCTAATTAAAAAATATGTTTCAATCATAGTCAAATATTTCCAATTGAATAAATCAAATATGATTTGTTCATACCATGGTAAATGAATGATGGCCTATTGAAGGCAAATCAATCCAGTTGAATAAAAATAAATATAATTATTTAATGGTGGTTAGTAGAATCAAATTTAATGATCAGATTTGACTGTACTTAAAACAGAACTATGCAAGTTTCTGAATGCTTAATTTGATTTAATTATTACCTTAAGAGCCTTAGTTACGGCACCGATCACAAGTTTCTGAATGGTTTCTTTAGATACTGAGCTCAACGCTGAATAAGCATAATCATTAACTCCAATTTCACCAAACCAAATTAAAGAATTTTCTAAAGCAGCTTTACAAGCAGGGCTCGAATTAACCGAACCTTTACACCCCTGCTTGGCCAAAATCTGATTGAACCAACCGATCTGAGTTCCAATAGATTGAGGTACAACATTAAGTGTCATATTATTTTTCACAAAAAAATCATGACTAATAGCGGTACAGCCACCAACTGCAAAATTCACCCCAATAGCTGCATTGCCTTTGAGGTACAAATAAGGTGGCAGAAAAGGCAGTAAAAATTTCTCAGCTATGAAGTCGATTACGAGCCGCCCGTCCGAAAATCTATTCGTCGGGTGGTGAAAAAATGTGCTGCCATATGGAGGATTCGAAACGTGGCTGAAACCGCCGAGGTCTTTCGCTAGAGTTCTCGTGTTTCCGGTGTCCGTAAATGAATCGCCGAAGGCGTAAATTTTGTTAAACGGACCCGTGGCGTGTGCGAATATGGAACTGGAGAGGATGATTGTAGCAATGAGCAGAATTTGGAAACAGGAGGATGTAAAAATGGCAGCCATGTTTCGAAAGGTTTAATTAATAAATCTAAATCTTGAGTGCAGTTTATATAATGGATTATAGTGTGTTAGTAAATGTACAAAAAAATACCATAACAAAATCTTAATTAAATGTGTTCCTCTAAGTGAAAACAGTATGGTTATGTGATTTTTTGCTGCCGAAGATTAGAGAATACGCTTATCTGTGGGAGAAACTATTGAAATCACAAGAACCACATAGTAGTATTAGTGCCGGTAATCTTGTTTCATTAACATGCTAAAATAAGATTTGGAATATAAATATTTGCTGCAACAGAATAATTATTTAATATTATTATTATTATTTTCAGACACAAATTACTACTAAATTTGATTTTTTTTTAAATAACAATGTATTCCGAGTTTTTTTTAGGTTTAATGTCATAAAAATTCACTAATTTTACACGTTTTCTCAATTTAATCACGTTCTTTAAAACTTCTCATAACAATACACCAACTTTCATTTTTTCTCAAATTCATACACGGTGCTGACGTGTCACTCATTCATTGGTTAAAAATGACTTACACCTCAGCAAATTGAACCAATGAATGAGTGTCACGTCAGCATCGTGTATGAATTTGGAAAAAATGAAAGTTGATGTATTTTTATGAGAACTTTAAAAAAACGTAATTAAATTGAGAAAACATGTAAAGTTGGTGAATTTTTATGACATTGCCCCTTTTCTTTAATATACATAGTTAAAGGACAAATAAAATCATATCTTATAAATAAACATTTATAATATTGAAAAAGAAAGTACTCATATGTTTCAGTGTGGTTTTATTATGCTTTCCGTCGTATTTGTGTTTGATTTCAATTGTTATTATGCTAATTTGTGTGTTTAGAGTTTCAGGCACCATGCGTATGCATTTTGGAGTTTTTGAATCCATTTTGAAAGCACAAAGGTTCAAAATTGGTGAAAGTCCAAGGAATATGAGTTTTGGCCTTGAAAAGAATTCTCTCTGTGAGAATCGGAGCCCACTCATCGAGTAGGTCTCGAGTAGCGAAGAAGAAAGTAAAAAATGTGCCACTCGAGCTCCTAAGATGGCTACTTGTCGAGTAACCCTCGAGTAAGCCATCAAAGGTTGTCTCACAGATCCTACTCGCTGAGCAAGCCCCTTACTCTGCGAGTAGGGTTGTTTTCTAGCACTTGTAGATTTTTGCCGGAGCTAAATTTTGGCGATTTGGGTTCACACCGAAGGCTATCCGGACTTGAAGAAACTACCTAGAGCATGTGAGGTAAGTGGGGAAATACACCTACAAGTCTAGTCAACTATAAAATTAAAATTAAAATATATAATTAGGTTTTGAAACTTATCATATATATATATATATATTTTCTTTCGTAGATGCAATAAAATACCCAATTGGATAGGTTATGGCAAAAAAATCCGTAAAGCAAATCAATACGCATAATTATAATAGTTAATAAATTTACATTTAAGTATATGGTTTTTTAATCATAAAATAACAGACGCTATCCAATAGTGGGCACTAAATATGCTAAGTATTCGTAGATGCTTAGTTGTTGTAACTAAGCATCTGGCAAACTTCTTTACAGACACAAATCATTCACATGTGTATTGATAGGCAATTAAATTTTTATTACCTTATATGAGATATTCGTATATTGATGCGGAAATCTGAAAAATTGAATAGTTGTGAGAATGGAAACAATACGTGAAGATATTAAAATAGCTAAAGAAAAACTGACTTCAGTACGCAGAGTTGTGCGAGGCACACTGCATGCTGACTGATTTATAGTTGAATGGCAGAGTTATTTGAATTGCAAAAGAATGAATTTTTTTCTTTTCTCGGGAAATGAAAAAGAAAAAGGACACATAGAGACGATATAAAAGGAAATGTTACCCTAATCTACGATGGTTAAAGGTATACGTTGATTTTTGAAATATATATTTTGTAGGTTAGTCTACCTTCGTAGAGATATAGAGGACAACTATAATTGTTAGTTTTGTTTTTCAATGTAACAATTTTTTTGAAAATTAATAATGTAGGGAACTGAATGCACAACTACTATGACAATAATTCACGGTATTTGTTTAAAGCTATTGAAGCAATTTTTTCCTTGTGTTGAGTTACTCGATAAAAGGAGAAGTCTACGACAAATCAATAGAAAATACGGATCCTGTTTTGTAAGTATAGTAATGAAATGTGTCTGTGATGAGGCATAAAAGTTTAAAAAATATGTAAAATTACAATGGATCATGCATATGCTGATTGGTGCATTGGGCACATAAGCATTACATATACTATACGTCTTACAATAATAAATTGCACTCCCTCGTCCTAATAGAGTTGCCCACTTTGAAAAATTTTTTTATCCTAAAACTATTGTCCACTTTCAAAAAGTAACTAATTTTTACATTTAATTTTATTTTATTACCCCTATTTAAAATCCACTAATGAATAAATTGAAAGTAAATTGTAAGTGGACCCTATATTAAATATATGATAAGAAAAGTAAGGGAAATTTTATAAAACCCATAAACAATAATTGTTTTTCTTAAATTGTGTGATAAAGGTAAAGTGGACAACTCTATTGAAACGGAAAGAGTATAAAAATTGTATATACAACTTGAACACCTGGCCTCACACTCAATAGAAATTTTAATTTTTATATAGCCATAAGTCTCATGAAGAAACTGTACAATATACAAGGTTATTAACTTTTGTGATGAGAAATGTGTCTATTATTACACATAAAAATCATAATATATGTATTTTTCCACATATTGTAAAGGTCAAGGATCGACAATTACAGTAGTTTTTGGAGTCACCTAACGGTTAGACTATATTCTTACCGGCTTATATCATATGGAAAGATCAGCAACATTGCTAATTTTTTTAATTAAATGGCCAAATATCGTAAAAAGGCCAAACTTTTTACAAAAGCTTTACAAAAGTTCTGACCTTTCAATTTTGTCGATTTTGGCCAAAAACTGATTATTTGGTTTCACAAAAATCCTGACCTTTTAATTTTATCGATTTTGGCAAAAAATAGATTATTTGGTTTCACAAAAATCCTGACGTTTCAATATATGTGCATCAGTGCATGCCAATTAGGCGCCACATAGGCAAATTGAAATCAAATTGAGAGTTGGCTACAATTGAAACTAAATAATCCGTTTTTGGCCAAAATCGACAAAATTAAAAGATCAGGATTTTTGTAAAATTTTTATAAAGGATTTGGTCTTTTTACGATATTTGGCCTAATTTAATAGTAAGAACTTACAAGTTTATTTTGAATAAAAGTGTGTCTTTTCGATGAAAAATAAAAGTTAAGTAACATTAGTTGGAAAAGGTAAAGCAAATGCATCTGCGTTTCCAATAGGACAATCTAACGTTTTAATTTTTTTAGGCAGCACTTATACGACATCGTAGTGTTTGAAAAAAAACGCGGACCAATTTTATCAGCTGTGTCGCGCGTAAAAATTCCACACTCCAATGAAGATTATTTAAACCAATCAGCGTACACACACATCTATCTCCTTTTCATCAACGCTACCTAAACAAAATCACAGTTTCCCAACCATGTACCACTACCACACATAATCAATTTTTGGGGGTACAACTGTAATTTTATATCGTCATCGTCTCCGATTCTTCTTTTTCCGCATTTTCTTCATTCGTTACATTTTCCTCTCATTTTCTTATTGCGAAACCTCCTTTTTTGAATCATTTTTATATTGTGATCTGATTTTACAAATTACTGAATTGAATTATCAAACTCGGACTGAGTCAAAACATCCTCAATCGCATGATAGTTAAATCTAGGGTTTCGAATTGCTCTTAATTCAGTATTAGGATAATGTCTAGGGTTTACGATAACTGGGATAGGCTGGTGCGTGCCACCTTGAACAGAGAGCAGCTTAGAACAGCTGGTCAAGGAGGTCATGAGAGAACTCCTAGCGGTATTGCAGGTGCTGTTCCGCCTTCGCTTGTCCGTACCACTAATATTGACGCTATCTTGCAAGCCGCCGATGAGATGCAAGGGGAGGACCCCAACGTCGCTAGAATTTGTGAGTTCTGTTTTATTTGTTGGTTAATTATTTAGCTGCTTAGCATTTGTACTTAATGGTGAAGTTAACTTAGCTTGACCATACTAGGTCGTGAACCATGATGACGAGCTAAATTTATATTCAATTTATGATTATGGGTCTCTTTAATTTAACATATTACAAAAAGATTTCACTGCATAGTTTTCCAGCAGAAAGTTGCATTTTGTATAATGCCATCTGACTTTCTGTGAAGGTCAATATGCGCTTGTGAATATTCACATTTCTTTGTTTATTTTATTATAAACTTGGTTAAAGTATTTGGTATAAACTCTAATTTTTCAAATTCAGTATGTGAGCAGGCATATTCCATGGCACAAAACTTGGACCCAAATAGTGATGGTCGTGGTGTTCTCCAATTCAAGACTGGTTTGATGTCTGTGATTAAGGTATACCCAAGCCTTTGGAGCTTTACTGCTATATGCATGCTGGTAGAAAACTTTGTTTAACTACTTTTTCAGTTATGAGAAACTGACTGTCTACTAGGCATTCGTATTTCAACTACTGCTGAATTCAGTATAGTGTCTTAATTAGAGTTTTGATATTTTTAAAAATTGCTGCAGCAAAAACTTGCCAAAAGAGATGGTGCTCAAATAGATCGCAGTCATGATGTTGAACACCTCTGGGAATTTTATCAACGTTACAAGAGACGGCATAGAGTAGATGATATCCAACGAGAGGAGCAAAAGTGGAGGGAATCTGGAACTTTTACTACTGCTAATCTTGGAGAGTATGACCAAATTTCCTTGCCTTTAGTTCTGTTTCATTTCATTGGCTCACTCACTCATTCCAGCGGCCAGCCACATGTTTGCTCGAATACATTTTTCCCTGTCGCATATTCATTTCATTTTGAATTGACGATTGCATGTTTTTTGGGTTGAGCATGTTAATTTTTTTATATGTATGAACCTAGTAATGATTCATTCATTTTAAAGTTTTCTCTACACCTACGATAATATTTCGTGAACTTTAACTTGCATTTCTAGACGGAGTTTGAACTTTAGGTCTTTAAACACCATTCCAGAATTGTCCAGCTGTGAAGCCATTTGATGCTTTGGTACCATTTATTGAATTAGAAACTCTATAAAATCTAAGAATGTTAGGTCAAGTAAAAGATATTGAGGTTAGAACTCATAATTTATAAAACTAACTCATAATTCCTAAAATCAATTAATTTGTGTCAAGTACCATTAACCTGGACTCGTTTTTGCTTGACTGTTCCATGTGAGATTTGTTTATATCTTCAACAACTTTACCAAACATGCATGGCTTTAAAATTTGTATGCAACTTTAGCTTTCTATGAGCATGTGAAACCTGAATTATTGCATGTACCATAACTAATTAGAATTTCAGAATTGTTAGTAGTGTTAATGGGCTATCCTTTGGGCTGGTTTATTTAAGGACCACTATTTCACTGGTTTAGTTTTTAGTTTTCTATATAAACTGGATTGTTGAATTATGCAAGAGAGCTCTCGTGTCCTTTATGTTCCACTTTCAGTTTTTAGTTTTCTATTTGAACTGGATTGTTGAATTATGCATGAGGGATTCTGTGTCCTTTATGTTTTATTTTCCTTTCAATGTTTTTAAAGAAAATATAAAATTGTATGTATGGTTTACTTGACAAACATAACTCTTTATTTTATATGCTACCTCTTAGATTGGAACTAAGATCTCTAGAGATGAAAAAGGTATTTGCTACTTTAAGGGCATTAGTTGAGGTCATGGAAGCTCTTAGCAAAGATGCAGATCCTCATGGTGTTGGACGACTTATTATGGAGGAGGTAGTTATCTTCACCTACATTAGATATGAGAGGGGTTATGCTGTAATTTGTAAAGTACTTTTCAAATTCTTTGCACATTGAGGAAGAGTCAGTTTCTTTCCTATTTATTTTTCATACGTCTGTTGCTGGTGATTCGTGATTATAAGTTGGGTATCATCAGGTTATGTGCAAGACTTTATGGTTTAAATTTCGATTATACCAATGACCAAAATGTATTCAATTTAGAGAACTATTATTCGAATCTTTTAATGCTTGAAGAGCAGTTATATCTTTTGCTTTAGAAATGAAAAAAAAGAACAAAATGACTCATTTTTCTGTAAAAGTAAGCTCAGGGTTTGTTTGTTGACACTGCAGTTTAATATTCTGATTGAAATTATTTGGCATGTGTTTCCAGTTACGAAGAATTAAAAAAGTCGGGGAACTCACACCGTACAACATTGTCCCTCTGGAAGCACCATCATTAACAAATGCTATTAGTGTTTTCCCTGAAGTAAGTTGATCAATTACAATGCCCTTATAGGTCTCCGGCTGATACTTCTATCGGCTTGACATTTTCTCCGGATGATTGATAATTTCAGTAGATTTTTGATTTCATATTAAAAGTGAATCAACCATACACCATATCTGTTTTTTTCTCTTCTTTTTTCCTTTTTGAATCTTATCATTTAAATCGTGGTGATTTTCCTAGGTTAGAGGAGCAATATCTTCCATTAAATATGCAGAGCATTTTCCAAGACTTCCTTCTGATTTTGAGATTTCTGGAGAACGGGAAGCAGATATGTTTGATCTTCTGGAATATGTATTTGGGTTTCAGGTATGTGGAGATGTTTTATGGTTGTGTTTTAATCTGGTTTCAGATGACCTTTTTTTTTGAATTTGCTCTTCTCCTCACTCTAGTATTTTGAGCTGTGAACTGAAAATTTGAAATGTAAGAAGAGGCATTCTGCTAGTACGTAAGCACTGAATTTGCAGAAAATGTTTGTAAAGATTATGCTTATTTTTACTTATCTAGACTGATTGTGATCACTTAAAAATGCAGTGATCATATTTTAAGCTTTGCTGACTTGTACACACTCTTATGTATATATGAATGTAGTTAAACAAATAAATGAAATGCTTAAATTTGTGCTGTGAGCTACTGTCCTAGTTTGTTTATTATTTTAATGCATTACATCCTGATTCTCTTTTTGTTGCAGAAAGACAACATAAGGAACCAGCGGGAAAATGTTATTCTCTTAATATCAAATGCACAGTCACGTCTTGGCATACCGGTCCAGCCTGATCCAGTGGGTGGTTTGAATGATGAATTGATATCTTATTCCTGCCTTTTGCTAATGATAAAAAAACTTATTGATTTGACATCATCATATTTTAAATAAAATTAATATGATTGTTTTCCTTCTCACCTAGTCTAGCTAATGAATTTTCACTTATTTAATCATTAAACTGTAGGCTAGCCGGAGCTTCTTATATTGACTTAATTCTTATTCAGCTTCTTATATTTGAGCTGTTTCCAGTGCATGTTTTGGCAGTAAATTTGACAACTACTGTATTTAGGTGTTGATAAACTTTGAAGGGTACTGCGGTGGTCGAATTTGGTATTTGAGTAAACGACCTGTAGTATCATAAAGGATTACGATTGGAGCTTAGCGCAATTCTAGATAGATCCTCATTGTTGGAAAGGTCTTTGACATTAGTTACCACTGGTGTAGCTGTTCTCTAATTGAGAGTTGTGTACCCTTTTTTACATAACCCCTTATCTTGGACTGGAGTTTGAGATGATTTTTGCGAATTCTTGTACCTCTTGTCAAGCATGCTTTCTAGACATAGATTTTCATTTAATTATTGTGATGCCTTTTAATGGAGATTGCTTATTTTGGATGTCAAAGTTTTTTACATGACCCAATTTAGGTAGTAGCTGATTGTGCAGTTGTTACACAGGTGTAGGGATGGCTGATGTGATTCTCTATACTTGGCTTTAACTGATATTGTTCTTATTATTTTTTCTGTTATTCTATTCTTAGAAAATCGATGAGAAGGCAGTCAATGAAGTTTTCTTCAAAGTGCTGGATAACTACATCAAATGGTGCCGATATTTGCGTATTCGTCTTGTATGGAATAGGTCGCTTTTCTAGCTTACTGTCTGGAAACATAGTTTTACTCGTGTCCTCTTCGTCTTGTTCTTCATCTTTTTGTTGGCCCTCACTGATATTTGCTGATCCTAACATCATTTCAGCATTGAAGCAATTAATAGGGATAGGAAGCTCTTTCTGGTCTCACTGTACTTTCTTATATGGGGTGAAGCTGCAAATGTTCGATTTCTCCCTGAATGCATTTGCTATATATTTCACCATGTAAGTTGAGTTTATCATTTGATTCTTCTTGCTCAAGTAAAATTAAAAAGAAATGTAGCTTAACCTGCTGGCTCTAATTCATTCCTTTATGCTCATGTTTGATTGGTATAATGTTCCCCTCAATCTCAAGAAACTGTATAGTTACATCTTACTCTACCAAGTCACTGTTAACTGCGTTGTAAAAATAAGTCTTAACAATTGACAACTTAGGTGTAGACTGCTAAAATTAGTTTGCATTTTCAAATGCACCTGATTATTGATTTAAAACAACGACTCTATTTTTTACAGAGTGAATATGGTGAATAATGAGACTGGCCTTTGCTTTAAATTTGATCTTGTGAATTAAATGTTACTAAATGAAAATAAGTACTGTAAGAAGTTTGCTGAGTTAATTTATCAGCCATCAAAAGAATATTTGTTACAAAGGTTTCACATCATAATGATGTTTATCAAGTGAAAAAAAGGGTTAATGTCATAAAAATTCACCAACTTTACACGTTTTCTCAATTTAATCAAGCTTTTTAAAACTTAAAAATGACCTCAACCTAAGCAAATTACACCAATGAATGAGTGCCACCTCAGCATCGTGTATGGATTTGGAAAAAAAATGAAAGTTGATGTATTTTTATGATAAGTTTTAAAAGGCGTGATTAAATTGAGAAAACATGTAAAGTTGGTGAATTTTTATGACATTACCCTTAAAAAAAGTGTCAAAGTTATCTTGATGTTCTATTATCTGTTTTTCAGCTGGTTCTTTTCCACCCTTAATTATGGTTTAAACTGTTGGAGAAGCAAATATTAAAGTTTGAATCATTAATTGTAAATGCAGTACAACATATTATTTTGTGTGTGTTTAACTTGCATCGTCTTTTCTGTCACTATTTTACTTTTGCAGATAAATTGACAGATATTGCTTCTCTCTCTTAGAAATAAAGTGCTTTTTCAACAAAGCAAACTTTTTAATTGAAAAAAAGAAAATTTAATTCTAAACTTTAGATTCTACATCATATTTGAAATTTTATTTTTTTCTCTAAGGTGATAAAGAAATCTTTCTATGGACATTTTTTTTTGAGATGTTTTTAATATATAAGTTTTATAAGCATTAATGGTGCTTATTCCAGTAAAGAATATGAGGTCTTATTTGTTGTTAAAAGTATGGTGTGTAACTTTTATCAAGACATCTAGTAATGGAATTTCAGAATTAGCAGTTATGACGTCATCCGTCTACCAAAATAGGTTTCCCAGTATTGTTGCTATTGTGCAAGATTTACATGCAACTGTGGACAAATATGACAATAGTATTCAAATGTTATAGAATTATTTATGAGAGAGGACTATCTTGTTTTTGTCGAGTTGCTGTTTCCAACACTTTCATCTATTTGATATGTTTTTTCTATTCATCTATGTTTTTCAGTTGTTATGGTAATATATTGGAACACGATTTTCAGATGGCAAAGGAGTTGGATGCAATATTGGATCATGGGGAAGCTAATCATGCTGCCAGTTGCACAGCCGATAGTGGTTCTGTGTCATTCCTTGAGCAAATTATTTCTCCTATATATGAAACAATGGCTCAAGTAAGTGAGGAATTGCTTCGATACTTTTGTAGAACTTAAACATATGATGTTAACTTCGGCAGATTTATCTAGGTGGACATATTGGTTTCAGTTGTAGTATTAGGTGCGTAATAGTGTTCCGGATATGTAAAATATGAACAGAGGAATACGGTTAGCAGCTACTCTCCGTGGCTGTGCTGATACTATATGTCACTATACCTGTCCGATTGAACCAATAACATGTGGAAAAAAATCTTTAGAATAACGCATTATGAAACAAGGTTAAAGTTGATTGTTCATTTTATGTTTCCCCCTATATCTTTTTGTTATATAAGGATTTTAAACAATTACTTTTTTGGACCTATTGTAATATTAGTTCAAATCATGTATTTAAAATTTTGGAGTAATTGATTTGACTAAGATGCTTAATGGGGATTTATAGTTATTTAGATGCATCTTAATTATGCCGATAAGGAAATTCATGTTTTAGTTTTGTCGTCTTCTCTGAGTAGAGTGATTGATTTGTGGTTACTAGCATGAAGGACGAATTGGTTGGTTTGTTTTTAGGTTCTTAAGTTGGCAGTCTGACATCTCTTTGTAGAGATCCTATCTGCTTTTATGAGAAATTCTATGTTAATTATGCCTTTTTGAGTTCTGAGGCTGTGTTGAAGGAGGTGAACTATTGTTTATCTAGTCAGTCTCGAAAATGTTGGATGACTATAATATATTTACAGTGCCAGTTACACTTTGTTAGTTTCTTCAACAACATTTGGAACAAAGTTAAGACTGCTGTCATCATCTACCCCCATTCTAATTGCTGTTAATATGCATTCAGGAAGCTGCAAGGAACAATAATGGGAAGGCTTCACATTCAGCATGGAGAAATTATGATGACTTCAATGAATATTTTTGGTAGTTTTACTGCTTCAAAGTTCACTTTGGTTTGTTATTTTTTCTTATTTGCTGTGTGTACTTCAGGTCTCCTGCGTGCTTCGAATTGAGCTGGCCTATGAAGAAGGACTCTTCTTTTTTGTTTACGCCTAAGAAGCGGAAAAGGGTACATTCCATCCATTTTTGCCTATTACTTACTGAATTTGCATCTTCTATCTTTATTGGTGAAACTATTGCTCTGGATCTCAGATTCTTGCGGTTAAAATATATTAATTGAGGACGTAAATATAACAATTTTTGTTTTATAGCAGCCTGTGTATGTTTTGCTAACATGTTGATACCAAAAATTCAAATAAATTGCCTCCTTTGGTAGCAGCAATACCTTTTGATTTTGAAGTAGGTGTTCTGAATGTTTTGGGTGCATGCCTTGGAAGGTGTTTGGGTTTAATTGATCTCAGATTCTTGGGGCTGAAATATTTTAAATGAGTGTTTGTTTGCTAACATCTTAGATACCCAAAAATTCAAAATAAATTGCGTTGTTTGGTGGCAACAATAGCTTGTGTTTTTAATGTAGGTGTTTTGAATGTTTTGGGTGCGCCTTGGAAGGGTTTTTGGGTTTTATTGATCGTAGATTTCAGCTTTGTCCTTTGGCTTATCTTCTCTAAAATAATTGGAAGTTTGAACTTTCATTTACCATCTAAGCGTCACTCATAGCTTAAGTAAGAACGAGATGGACTTTTATAAATAATTGGATACATCCATTACTAGTTTCTTAAACTATGTCTTTTGATTAACTTGTCCCTGAACTAAATTTGTCTCTTTCTGGTCTCTGAACTTATAAAATAACGTGTCTATAAGTCTTTTTGTTAAGAGCATGCAATTCATGCTCCAAAAATGGCGAGTTGTTAAGAAAAAGCCACATAACTAACAAAATTTCTAATAAAGATCGTGTTATTTTAGAACTAAATTTGATATTTGTATACGAATCAATTATACGATAGAACTTGTGTTGGATTTTTTATATAAGAAACTGTATGTAAATGTGAAATGTACTAAACATCATGTTCATTCATGTTCATATTTTAAGCATCAAAGTAAGTGCAATATGAATACATCTGAAATTTTTACTTTAATATAGATAGATTGAATAATATACAAACATCAATTGTTCACAAAATATATAGTATAAACTACTAAACTGACACGATATGGCCAACTTTACTATCCTTGAACTCTGGCATTCCCATATCTTACTATAACCTCTCCCTATAATAATTTCTCTTGCTAACTCAAATGAAATTTGTTTGACAAGTGGTGAGCAAAAACTCAGTGAATAGATGTAACAAGCATAAAATATTATTGCTTTCTATTTAAAATAAAGCTTTCAAATACCAAACTGTTAAAGCTTTGATAAGTATTTAAAACATATTCAAAAGAATCATCAAAAAGTATATACAAAATATTCAATGATAACAACACATATCATCTTTAAAACTCATTGCCAAAACAATATCGAAAATCAAATAAACACAATGGTATTCGTCTCTGTAATAATCCACAAAACCTCAAGTCTGTAATCACAGGAATACAACACTGGCTTAAACCCTTCTAGGCATACTTGATGGCTAACCCTTCCTAGAGACTGAATTAGGCAAAACTTAAACTTGGAAAAATATAAATAATAGTCCTAAGTTTCATCATCAAGAAGAATTATTCAATTTGGAGTTATGAAACTCAAAATATGCATCGCGTATGAAGGCTGAAATTTCTAATTCAGAAACAGAGTATAGTAGTAAATAGGTAAACCACAACTAAACAAAGCTAATTAGATGGAATCCTTTACCAATTAGACTTGATTCACTTTCTATACTTTAAGAGCTTCAAGAATTGCAGGTTTAGAGGTTTAACCTAGGTCTCCAAATGTTAAATTCGTCATGCAAACACCTTCTTGTATATACACCAACATTATGAAATTACTTTTTAACCTAGGTTTGACACGTAACACAAGTACAAGGGCCATGTAGGCATTTTATACTTAAATGATAAACACAAAACTAAAGTTCATGAAAATCAACTTACCTTTTAATCTTTAGGATTTTTTATTTGTTCATAGAAACTGATTCAATTTAACAAATTGTAACATTTGTTTACAATATGATTCTAACGTACAAAACGCTAAATTCATTTTAATAATAACTAAACACGATATGTAATGCATAATGAATGCTAAAATGAGATTAAGGTACGATTATGACACTAACGCTTGAGGCAATAGTCAAGAATTTAGACTATTTTCAGCTAATATTTCTTTGCGATCATGAAGTTTGCTAATGAAATGCTTGATACTTGATGCTTATTAACGAAACCTTCTTTTGCTGATGCTAGCTCATTTGAATGTAATAAACAACCCTTATATGTAGATTAGTGCCGTAGGCAATGCTGTTTTGTTAGTATTGTCTTCTGTTATCTACTTCAGTTCTATTGCAAATATAAGTCTGCTCTTCTTTAGCTATATATAATTGTTTCTCTCGTCTTTAAAAATTTACAGACCGGTAAAAGCGCTTTTGTTGAGCACCGTACATTTCTCCACCTGTATCGAAGTTTTCACCGACTATGGATCTTTTTGGCTTTGATGTTTCAGGTAAAATAATTTGCTTCTAATTTCAGTTTGTGAGCTCTTCTGGGAGTTGGAAATATAAGCTTTTTATTTCTAAATGTAAGTTTCTCTTTTCCTTATTGACTGCAGGCTTTGACGATTATAGCCTTTAATGATGGCCGCATCAATTTGGATACCTTTAAAGTAGTACTTAGCACTGGACCTTCATTTGCCATCATGAATTTTGTAGAAAGTACCCTTTCTCTGCATTATGGATATTACATGTTTGATGAACTTTTGATTTATAGGTTCCTAGGACTCATATTTAATTTGTTTGGTGGATTGTTTGGTTTTCAGGTAGTTTGGATGTCCTGCTTATGTTTGGGGCTTACAGTACTGCAAGAGGCATGGCTATTTCAAGGATTGTTATTAGGTTCTTCTGGTGGGGATTGAGCTCAGGGTTTGTAACATATGTCTATGTGTAAGTATTCAGAATTGTTTATGCTATAGCATTTAGTATGTATTGACATGAATTCCCTATGGAAATAGAATTGTTTATAGCTTTGCTGAATTATTGCAGGAAGGTTTTGGATGAAAGAAATGATCCGAACTCAAACTCCTTCTATTTTCGGATATATATACTTGTGCTGGGTGTTTATGCTGCCTTGCGCTTAGTTTTTGCGCTGTTACTCAAATTCCCAGCTTGCCATACTCTATCTGATATTTCTGATCAATCATTCTTTCAATTTTTCAAGTGGATTTATCAGGTAAAGGATGATTACCTAACATTTTTCACAGATAGGGACTATATATGCTACGATCAGGACCACTGATTCAATATTGTGGGCTAAAACTGTTTTTTCTTTTCTTTCAGGAACGATATTTTGTTGGCCGTGGTCTGTATGAGAAAATGACTGATTATTGCAGGTCTCTCTCATAATTTTAAGTCGTACTTTTTGATTACATTATCTTGTTTTGTATCCCATGAAATTTAAGAGTTTTAGCTTTTTTTTTCTTCTTTTTCTATGTCCTCTCATTAGTTGGTTTTATATGTCCGCTTAAGCACTTAACTTCCCTTTCCTTTTCTCCAAGCATAGATTAGACCTTAATTTTATCCTGTTCTCTTTCTTTGTATTGTAGAGTTGTCTAATTCATTAACATTTGTTTGCTAATTTCTGTAGATGTATTTGAGGTGCACGTTCATGTCTCTCTTGAGTTCTGAACATTTACATGCATAATTTTTATATGCTTCTGGTCTTCTAAATAGTTTTGTCTCTTGTTAGTGCTCTTTGTCATTGTAGATTGCTCCTTTAAATTGTAAATAATCAGATGATGCCGTGATGTATTACACTTTTTTTTCGTTATGCTAAATTTTTTTCGGCCTCTTAAAAGCAGTTGATTCTGTATGGCTGATGTGGGTTCATGTATGTATTTGACTCAAGCTGACAACAGTTTATAAATTCTAGTAGTTCTGGTGGGTTTTAAGCATGTTGCTATTTTACTACATATTGTTTTGAGAATTTGACTAGACTAATGTTGCTGCAGGTACGTCTTATTTTGGTTGGTGGTCCTGGGCTGCAAATTCACATTCACATATTTTCTCCAGGCAAGTTATTGTATCTCATTTAGTAATATGGTTGATTAAGAGTGAATGAGTGATATTGTAAAATGGTTGGCTTTTGCGAGAATTTTTAATTTTGCAAAATGTTTTTTTAATGTATGATGGCTACCACTGTTTGCAGATTAGACCCCTTGTGAAACCCACTAATACTATCACTGGACTTCGCTTTGTGGAATATTCATGGCATGATTTGATATCGAAAAGTGAGTTGCTCATTTTTTTAACATATGATACTATTTGGTGTTCCCTGTTATAATTCAAATCACATAAATGATAAAATGTCAGACTGTATGGAAATGGAATGAATTGGCTTGTTTGGTTGATTTGCCTCCTATATTTTCAGACCCATACCTTGTCAATTTCTATGACATCCATTCTTGGTGCCTTAGTATTCTTTCATGTTGTATTTTACCTAAATTAATTACATGTTGATAGCAGAAAACACCCAATGGTTTCATGGAAGCTGGCTTATGTTGGGGGCATTAAGGACCTGAATGTCCAAGAAATCTTACAAATTGATTGAAAAAAGTAAATATAGAACAAAGGAATGTGATTTGTGTGATTATAGAAAAAGGTAATAAATTGTGTGTATTACTGCCTTTTTGTTATGGAGTAAGTCGAGAGTGGAAAATTCTTGTATTTGACAGCGGATGTGGCGTGAAGAACTATATTTTTGAACACGGGATACACAACAATAAATGGCCACATGGAACTCTTTAGGACTTTAGGTGTTTGGTAGCTTGAAAATCCAATCTAGAACAGAAGATAATATGATGGTGTCATATTTCTAGGATCTTCTGTTGATTGTGAGCCTAGATATTTACGTTTAATAATTCTCTATCTGAGACTTGGATGTCTTGGAGAACTGAATTATTGTTTGATGTGATATTTTAATACAATATTGCTGAACTCTTATAAAATTTAATGATGGATAATTACTCTTGGTAGCCTGTTATGTTGTTGCTAAATTTAATGGTTTTATAAATGTGCTAGTACTACTCTTACGTGTGTCACATTTATGCTGAGTTATTCTCCTAGCATTGTCTATCACTGCTATACTTCCTTTCTTGAAAAATTAATTCTATTCTACCTTCTAAATGTCAATGTGTCTTCTCGATGTGTAAAATCTTCTTGTAGTTGTGATTGTTTTTGCCTTCGGTGATGAATGTCATTACTGGAAAATTGAGAACTGTGGGAACATGTTTGATTTTTTTTGTATAAGATGGCTTTAGATACGGTAAGTGGGTATGAGATCTGATTTTTAGAATTTAAGAAGGTTGTTTAAAATTGAATCCTTAATAGTCTTGCATATGCAAGTCATTGTGAAGGCAACACTTTTTTACTTGGATCGATGGCAATCAGAAAATGTCCATTTTTCTGAGGTTATCATGATGGTGACAATTTTATCTCTTGGAGGGCAATCTCGAGAATGTGTATTTTATGCTGTTTCATACTTAGCTTGGGAAATTAAGATGGATGATATGATCCCTTCCATTAGAAAACCTACCTAGTGTCTTTGAGCATGATTGTTCAGGGTTCCGAAAGCTCTCTAGGAATCTGAGATATTATTTTCTGCTTGATAAGAACATTTCAATAAATTACAACTGTTATTTTTGTTGATTATCTTCTTAGTATTGCTATAAGAATGGTGTCCTTGCCCATCCCTTTAAACTTTTTTACATGGCGATAGCTACTTGAAAATGTATGTATCTGTCATTGATTGCTTGTTATTTTTGCAGATAATAATCATTTCTTGACCATAGCCAGCCTATGGGCTCCTGTTGTCGCTGTGAGTGTTATTTCTCTTTTCTTAAGCTTTGTACACCCAGAAGACAGAAAGACCTTTCCATTAGGTTGCTTACTGCAAATTATGGAAGCTATATATTTCTTCCTCTTTTTGAGTTTTGTTATGCAATATTTAAGAAAAACAAAGCCTATTAATTAAAATAAAAGAAAACGTATCAGGTCGGACTTCGGCTTTTTATAAGTTTTTGGTGCTAGGCATTCATAATTTAAACAGCTTGGTGATACCAATTTTAAGCGTGGTAACTTGGTAATTTCACATCTTAACTTGTTATTTTCTTTTTTCCAGATTTATCTTATGGACATTCATATTTGGTACACTCTTTTATCAGCAGTTGTCGGTGGCATAATGGGTGCACGGGGTCGTTTAGGCGAGGTATGATCTGGCCTGTGATTATTTAGAACTGAGAGAGATGTTGTTTTGTTGTTTTTCAAGCATTATGGATATTACTGTCAATGTTTGACTTCACATGAGCCTGTTGTTATGATTTTTAATTGTGGCAATTTGTGCAATTTCATGACAGATACGCTCACTTGAAATGGTGCATAAACGTTTTGAGAGCTTTCCAGAGGCATTTGTGAAAAATCTTGTCTCTCCTCATGTGAAAAGGTGGTTATTTATTTCTTTCCCTATATTTGAAATGGGCATTATAGCACGAGTCTTATAAACTTAGACTTTACTGTGTCAGTGTTTCTTAAAAATTTGTAGGCTGGTAGTACTTGGCTGACGAGGTGATCCTTTTGTATGAACGTAGCTGTTCAATTTTGAGCTGTACATATATTTCTGCCATATTGTATTAATTGGAATATCGACCCAACTATAGTTGTACCCTTTTATATCTATATCTAATGATGATGCGTGTCTATCCAGCTGGCTTCCAATTAATTTAACATGGGTTGTTAAGCTGGGGAGCTTACACGTGCATGTTTTATTCTATTAGAAGTCTGATGATGTACTCCATGGAATGTTTGATTCGCGTATAACATTAACATCTATCGTGTAGCTTAAATCTGCCAGCTCCAATGCGTTTGAATTACGTGCTTTCTGTTTTTTCAATAATATCTTATTAGTAACTTCCTTCTATGTACTCTTTCAGGATGCCATTCAGCAGACAGGCATCTCAGGTACTTTAATTATTGTATTCTTTTCCTTCTCTTTCCTTTCTTCTAGATAATTTTTTGTTTTCTGGAAGGTACATCATATAGTAAGTTCAGGGTCATTATTTTTCCTTTTAGTTGTACTTTTACAAGTGCTTGGTTCCTTTGTAGATGCTGTTTTGAAGGTAAAAAAAAACAGATTACAACTAAAACATCACATTTATCACTTAGATCTGTTGGTTTTAGGCACACTAGGAATTTCTAGTTGCAACATGGTATTGTGCTGAATACAATACTTTAGCGGTAAAATTCTATATTTTGGTACTCAATTTATTAGTGACAGTTGTTTTCCTTTTTTATTACAGCTTATAATTGCAGTAAAAATTGGTAAAACTTTTTGGGATTTTTTACAGTAATTGCTAATTGTATGAATGCTGCACCGCACATTGAGATAGAGATTCTTTCACGTTGCACAAGCCACTAAGCATTTTACTTTAACTTTTTTCCTTTTCTTCATCTATATTTTGGAGTACTTAAACTAATAAGTAATGGGATGTTACTGAAATTCAGACCTGAAATAACCTTCTGATTTTTGAGCTGAAAAACTGCTAAAAGTTTGGCATTTTTAAAAGCACACAAGATACACTATTCTTTTTTGTACTCCCTCCGTCCCAATAGAGTTGTCCACTTTGCCTTTATCACACAGTTTAAGGAAAGCAATTATTGCTTATGGATTTTGTAGAATTTTCCATACTTTTCTTGTTGTACCCCTATTTAATAAAGAGTCCACTTGCAATTTACTTTCAATTGACTCATTAGTGGATTTTAAATAGGGGTAATATAGGATTTTAAGTGTAAAAGTTAGTTACTTTTTGAAAGTGGACAAGAATTTTGGGACAAAAAAATTTCTCAAAGTGGACAACTCTATTGGGACGGAGGGAGTAATTTTTTATCTTCCCTGGAATTTTCAGTGTTTTGGTTGGACTTGTTTCTCATTTTTGCTTCCAAATTTTCCTTTTCTTTTTTCTTTATGTTTTTGCAACTATAAAAAGAAGGTTCCCATGGTCAGATACGATTCAAGATCTAAATCTTGACTGACTAAATTTTTCACTTCTTCCCAGGAATCGGAAGATACAAATAAAGAGTATGCTGCAATATTTGCTCCTTTCTGGAATGAGATAATCAAAAGCTTACGCGAGGAAGATTTCATTAGTAATAGGTAGACCAGACATGTATGCTTTATCCTACTTGTGTTGATAATTCCAGTTCTTCTGTGTGTCATACTTCATCTTTGTTGTGCTTGCAGGGAGATGGACCTACTTTCTGTTCCTAGCAATACAGGAAGTCTAAAATTAGTTCAGTGGCCTTTGTTTCTTTTGAGTAGTAAGGTGTGATTTATCTCTGGTCATCAAACAATGGTTGTTGGTTTATGAACCCAAGGAAATAAAGTTTTTCTGTTACTAACTTGTCCAGATCTTGTTAGCGGTTGATTTGGCTTTGGATTGCAAGGATACCCAAGCAGATCTTTGGAATAGAATATGCAGGGATGAATATATGGCGTATGCAGTTCAAGAGTGCTACTACAGTGTTGAGAAAATTTTACACTCCTTGGTCAATGGTGAAGGGAGACTCTGGTACAAGTCTACATAGATTGACTGTGTCATTATTTAACATATATTATTTGTTCTTCCAAGTTAATTTTTGTTGGATCATCTGTCATGAATGCTTATTATTTTTCTTCTTTTTTCACCTTGCGCTTCTACCACACCATAGGGTTGAAAGGATCTTTCGTGAGATAAACAACAGCGTATTGGAGGGTTCACTTGTTGTAACTTTGTCACTTAAGAAGCTTCCTCTTGTCGTGCAAAGATTTACTGCCCTAACTGGACTTTTGGTATGTTTTATGTTTTTCTCTGTGTTTCTTCATTATGTGACTAGCGTTTAATGAAATGTTTAAGGGGTAATATGATAATATCATGTTGCTTTTATGCTTGCTTGGTACATTTGAACCTCGGCAGTCATTTTTTTTATTTACCGGTTTATTATCTGTATTCTACATCATCTACGATAACAATATAAATTTATTGTCATAACTACATTGGTAACAAATGATATTTGCAGTTATTGTTAGATAGCTTACATGGTAAAGTGCTGTACTCATTGCTTTAGGCCATGCAGATCCAAATTTTTTTGCTTGTGTTTGTTGTGGTTTTTTCCCATGTTTGAACTGATAGTTGGTATAGTGTTTTTTCAATTGGGGTGAACTATTGCATCACATGATAGGAAAATTAAATTTTACATGAAAATTGACCTACTGATTCAAGGGCATGCAACCTGTTGTATATGGCTTCATGCTAATAGAGTGTTTCTTTACACAAGGGATAAGCATTGGTTACGATTAAATGTATCAGATAAAGAGCATTGGTTACGATTAAATGTATCAAATAAAGAAGAGCAATAACTTTTATGTATGATTTATCTCAATTGATATTTGTGTGCTCTCTTCCCAATTGGTGATGTTACCTTATCTCTATATCTGGTGTAGATAGCCAATTTACTATCAGTTCTTTCCTGTGCATTGACCGTTTCATCTGTTTGTTTATGTCTGCATTTAATAGAATTATCTCATCATAATATGTTTAATAAACCAGTTATTATTGTCCTTTTAATTGATGCAACTCGTGACATAGGACTGGCCACCTATGCTAGCTGGCCAAATATTTGATTGCTCCAACTTTTATTCAGTTTTGAAAATTCTAGTTAGGGTTGTTGGAAAACTCGCAAGTATGAGCTTCACTTGCCAACTCTGCCTATTGCCTATTGCCTTCTGATTTCTAAGTCTTTCAGAATGTTATGTGGCCCGTTATTTACAACAAACATGTGGCCTGTTATTCACAACAAACACTGTAAATTCTTCTTGATTATGTGTATATAAACTGTTGGTTATGTGTGGAACCTGCAAGATAGGATCAGCTACCTTTCTCGTAATGGATCAAAAGTTCAGTAAAGGACTAGAGAAAAGGTCTTATTTTATTGACATTTCTTTTGTCTGGTCTTGGGATTCATAATATGTTCAGGACTGCACTAAATTACTCTAATGCTTTCTTAATGTCCCTAGTCATTTGTACCTTTTCCTATCTATGCCAAGTTCTTTTAGTATCCTCAAACGGGTTTAGATGTGACTGGGACCTCTTAGTAATAGGCTGGCCCTGCCTAGCTGTTGTTTCATTCACAAACATCTGAATTTCACATCTTTCTTTTCTGTAATTTGTTGTATCAGATACGTGACCAGCCTGAACTAGCTAAAGGTGCTGCAAATGCTTTGTATCAGCTCTATGAAGTTGTGACTCATGATCTTCTGTCATCTGATCTAAGGTATTGGTGTTCTTACAATATTGCTTGAAAATTTTCTCCTGGTATATGTTCTAGTCTGCCAGTTCTCTGAGTTATTTTTGAACTTTAATTATCCAGAGAGCAGCTTGATACATGGAATATTTTAGCTAGGGCAAGAAATGAAGGGAGACTGTTTTCTACAATAGAATGGCCAAGGGATCCAGAAATTGTAATATTTTTAAGGCATCTTGTTTTCCGTCTCTACTTCTTGTGACTTTTATATATAATTAGGTATTTTAATCTGTTGGTGCAGAAAGAGCAGGTGAAACGGTTGCATCTTCTTCTTACTGTAAAAGACACTGCATCCAATATTCCAAAGAATCTTGAAGCTAGAAGAAGATTGCAGTTTTTCACAAATTCACTATTCATGGATATGCCTCCAGCGAAACCAGTTTCTGAAATCATACCTTTTAGGTACATATGATTAAGTGTATAAACAAGCAACCTTCCCAAACTAGTGTTGGACATCTCTTTGTTTGCACAATTATTTGTACGATATTTGATATTTTCTGCTACTTTTTCTATAGTGTCTTTACCCCATACTACAGTGAGACCGTACTTTATAGCTACTCTGAGTTGCGAGATGAAAATGAAGATGGGATATCAACTCTTTTTTATCTTCAGAAAATTTTCCCTGGTACTATCTCTCTTCTTTCCTTAATCTATTCAATGAAGTTTTAGCACCAAAGCCATCAAAAATTTAGACAAGTTAGATTATAGAGAGGATGAAGATAGGAAGCATGGTTTAACTTTGCCCCTTTCTAAATAATGTTAGAGATTTTAGGCACCATTATGTCATGGAAAATGGATTCGCATTGGGTATATATCCCTGGGTCCTCTGAGTTATATTGGGTATTTATAATGTTGTGCAAGCTCAAGTAAATTGGGTGGAGATTGGAGTCTGTTCTTTCTTGATTTATCGAAATGTCTTTGTGGTTCATGGCTCTATTTGACTTTTTTCTAGATGAATGGGAAAATTTTTTGGAACGGATTGGTAGAGGAGAGTCTTCTGGGGATGCTGATTTTCAGAAAAATTCTAGTGATACATTAGAGCTTCGTTTTTGGACATCCTATCGTGGACAGACTCTTGCCCGAACAAGTGAGTTTTTTGGGATGTAAATGCTATATGATTGTCACAAGTACTATAGAGTAATAGTACTACCTTTAGCTAGTTGGTTTCCCTTATCATTTTGTTTTCCTTGTCGAGGCAGTTCGTGGTATGATGTATTATAGAAGGGCTTTGATGCTGCAGAGTTTTCTGGAAAGGAGATCATTAGGAGGTATTAAATTTTGACTCACCCATAATTTTCTATTCTGTCTGGGGCAAGATATTAATTCACTTAGTTCACCCTGTATTTGCAGTGGATGATCGTTCTGAATCAGGCTTCTTCACCACTCAAGGATTTGAATTATCACGTGAGTCAAGGGCACAAGCTGACTTGAAGTTCACTTATGTTGTGTCATGCCAAATTTATGGGCAACAAAAGCATCGGAAAGATAAAGAGGCTGCTGATATTGCTCTTTTGTTGCAACGGTATGGTTTTCTGTTTCATTACTTGCTTTCTTGAATTGATTGTTATTGTCTCAGTGAACTTGGTTAATTATTATGTTTTAGCTTTTGGAATAAGATTCAAAACCTCTTTATCAAAAATCATTGCATTGGAACTTTTTACTACAATAGTTTGATATTGCTACACTCGATTAAGTTATTTTTTTATAGTCTGAGGCTCTCTGTTAAATAATTACTTCTATTTGCTCTTTTAGAAATGAAGCGCTTCGAGTTGCTTACATACATGTGGAGGAGATTGGTGCTGCTGATGGAAAGATTTCTAAGGAGTTTTACTCCAAGCTTGTTAAAGCTGATATACATGGAAAAGATCAGGTTGAAATTTTCTTCTATTGAACTGATAAATTGGTCTTTACGCATATGATAACTGCCTGAAGAAAAAAATATAAAACGAACTTAATGATTATCAACATTTTTTTAATAGCTTTATTATGCATCTGCGGCTGGCTGTCTTTTTTGCCCAAAACAGATAATTACTTTATGGATTCTTGCAAATGGAATGTGATTTTCTTTTCTTCTTATTTTCTTTTCATTAAGCTCTAGGGGTCTCGGATCATGGTCTGTCTTTTACATGGATTGTCATTGAAATTTTTGAAGTGCTTATCAATTATTGCATCATGGGATTTCTGATGGTTGTGGGTTTTTGTTTTGCAAGTCTTATGACTATATCCCATATGCTCACAGTTCTTTTTTTTTGGCAGCTTATGATTTCACAAGTTAATTCAATTTAATTATTTTGCCTGTTTTGTTTTGTGAAACATTACACTAGAGGTTTTCATGGACTTCTATTCCTACTATTATATATGGCAATTACTTTTGTACATCTCTCTTAATGAAGCCTGGCAGCTGCTACTTTTTAGCTTCATTTCCTTTTAATTATTTCTTTATGACAAATTAGTTCACAGATGGCTTCTTCACTTGGCACTACTTTATACTTGTGGCCTTGATGTTGTCTTTTTCTTTTTATGTTTAGGAAATTTATTCAATCAAACTTCCTGGAGACCCGAAGCTTGGAGAAGGGAAGCCTGAGAATCAAAACCATTCTATCATTTTTACACGTGGAGAAGCGATTCAAACTATTGACATGAATCAGGTCATACACTTTGCTTCTGTTTTTAGTTCCATAGTTGTTATTTTGCGACTTCTTATAATTGATGAAGTCAGTATATGCTTTGTTGTGCAATGTATGTGAAAAGTATTTTTATTGCTGAATGCCGGAGATGTTGCTTTTACAATTTGTCAATCTGGTAAGGGATATTGTTGTTATCTATCTCCACCTATTTTGCTATTCTATCACTGGGGGAAATACACCCATGGATTTTGCATATGATGCCAATTAAAGGTGTGCTCATGTGATGGGGAATTAATTAGGGGAGAAAAGGGGGGGGGGAATGCTTGCTGTGTCTGCATGCAGCCTTCTCCAAGCATTTTGTGAGGAGGCTATTTTAATGATATGAATCTGTGACTTGCAAGTCACCAAAGGAGCAGTTTTACCGCTGTGCTAAGGCTGTCCCTCAAAGGCATACGGTAATATAAGAAGTAATACTTGTTATGTTTCTGATGATGATGAGATGCTTGTCTGATCTAAATGGTATAAATAATTATGTTAAGGTTGATGCATAGAGCCTAAAAGTGAATATTTCTTCACTCTCAAGGACTTTTATTTCAAAAAATGACTTCTAACAGTACATGTACTTTTGTAGGACTCTACAATATTTTTGTTTCATTTCAGAAAACAACACTTTCTTTGTTCCCAATTGATAGGGCACTGTTTCAAGTTGTTTCCCCCCATATTATAGGCACTCAATTATTACTTTACTAAGTAGTTGTTAAATATACCCTAATTAATTATAGTGGAATGTCTTGGAAAGAAAACAAAAAACACAAAACGACAAATATTATTGCTGCATTAAATAAGTTCTAGTGTGGTATTTTTTATACATTAACTCAATTTATCTAGAGAATCTAAATTTCTTAGAACCCGTGTTTGTCTTAAATTGCCTATCAATATGGGACGGAGGGAATATTACTTAATATGATGGTTTTCTTTTTAATAAAAGGTCCCTTTGCAGGTTCGTGGTTACCGTTTTGTAGTTTACATTCCTGTTGGTTGCTGGAAGTTCCTTTTATAGGAATTTTCCCTATTTTGGCTTCTTTTATTCATTTATTTTCCAAAGAATTGTTTAATACTCTAAATGGTTCTTAGGCTCTGTTTTGGCTGGAAGCAATACTATCCCATCTCATGAACATAGCTTTGTATAGGACAACTATCTTGAAGAGGCAATGAAAATGAGAAATCTTCTTGAGGAATTTCATGCAAAACATGGGATACGACCTCCCACCATTCTCGGTGTGAGAGAGCATGTATTTACAGGAAGGTTCGGATCCTGTTATCTTGTTGAATCCATTGCTGCAATTTTCTGTTTTGATCTTCCTACTGATTGTTTCTCAATGTGTTTATACAGTGTCTCTTCTTTAGCCTGGTTCATGTCCAATCAAGAGACGAGTTTTGTAACCTTAGGTCAACGCGTCTTGGCAAGTCCTCTCAAGTGAGCAGTCTATGACCATCTCTTTATACATTTACTGATTTATTACTTTGTATTAATTTTAAATAATATATGAACTTTCAGAGTTCGAATGCACTATGGCCATCCAGATGTTTTTGATCGAATATTTCATATAACCCGTGGTGGGATTAGCAAGGCGTCTCGTATTATTAACATTAGTGAAGATATATTTGCAGGTAAGCTTTAAGGTCCCCTTTTCCAATTCTGTTTTGCGCTTCAATAGCTCATTGATACTATAGTCCTTGTTTTGAATCTTTCCTTAGCGTCATGCGAAACATATCGAGATTTGTCTTAAGTTGTTAGAATACTTGTTAAGTATATAAATTTTATCTAACATGACAATGTTTTAATACAATAGAATACTTGTTAAATTTAAAAAATTTATTTAACGTGAAAATGCTAAAAGTAATTTCAAAATAATGGTAATTTTTTGCTGTCAAATTAGCAAAAAGGGTGAAAAAAAAAGCCAAAAGAAAAACAGCAAATAAAAGCAAGTTAACTAATTCTACACTACATGCCTCGCTTTTTGTAAGTGCTCTTTTTGTTATCGCGAATTCTGACCTTCTCAAATTTGATACACTCAGTAATTTATCAATGGTGAATGAACAAATTAGTGTATTTGCTGTATTATTTGCATCCAAAATTAACGGGTATGATTGAGAATTGATTACCTTTTCTGACACCGGATATCTCAACTTAAGGAAGTAATATGAATAGCATGAGTTCATCAGAGCAACTTAATATTTTTATTTCCTTTTTCAAGGTACTTGTTAGATTGAAAAAAATAAAAAAATAAATACATTTTCTGTAGTAGAATTATTTGGCTCTGTCCAGACTCATTTCAATCCAATCCATTTTAGAAATAAAATATGACTAGTTAAGAAAATAACAGAACTAATTGTTATAAATAAAATCTTGCTGTTGTATTGAAACATGTAAATGTTGACTGTTGGTTGGGGCCTTGGGGGGATGACTGAGTTGTGTAGAGGGAGGTTGGTGGTAAATGTACTGCTACATGTTTGTGTTCTTTTCTTTTCTTGACTGATACTTATGATACTAAGTAAAATGCTGTAGGGTTCAACTCCACTTTAAGACACGGGAATATCACTCACCATGAATACATTCAGGTTTGTATTCTAGGTTAAGCATTTTCTGGTGAACCCGTATCCCTGTGGTTCCTTGATAAATTGCTTCCTGCAGGTTGGAAAGGGAAGAGATGTTGGATTGAACCAGATCGCTCTTTTTGAAGGGAAAGTGGCTGGAGGAAATGGAGAGCAAGTCCTAAGCAGGGATGTATATAGGATTGGACAACTTTTTGACTTCTTCAGAATGCTCTCTTTCTACTTCACAACTGTTGGGTTTTACGTATGCACAATGGTATGGCTAATTTATGGTCTTTTCTGTTCCTTGCATCAAATCTTTTGATCTCATTGAGGTATTATCTCTTCAAGTATCTGATTGAAATTGTCTTTTAATGCAGATGACTGTCCTCACAGTTTACATTTTTCTATACGGGAGGATTTACCTGGTATTTTAACAGGCTTATTTCTCTGCTTCATATACCCCTTGTTGTGAATTTTTTTAGTTAGAGTTTGAGTTTCTACTCTTTTCCCTGCTTCTTTTTCTAAAGGTTGAGAAGTTAATGTTCAATTAGTGGTAAGACCAGACACCGGCCATTCTAGGAATTTGGAATTCTGCTTGTTGATTAATTTTCTTTTGGTTGTGGAATTTCAAATTTAATTTTAACATTTCTTTTACTTTTTCCTTAATTAATTTATTCTTTGAAAGTAGATAGAAAATCTGGCACTTGCAGTGTATATTGTATTATCAATAGCAAGAGTGTTTGTATAGTGAAAATTTGAAGTTAACTTACTGGCGAAGAGTTCCTTAAGACTTGTGGATATTTATCTATGTTGTTTTTCAATGTTAATCACATAGTTTATTACATAAGTTCCACTTTAGTGCAAATTAAGTATTCTTTCAGTAAACTGTGCTCTTTCGCACTTGTTCTGGTATGCTTTAAACATTTGTTTTTGCTTCTTTTCATCCTTGTCTACACTGACCTTTTCCGAGGGAAATGCAATTTGATTGATATACTGTCAACATTTCTAGGCTTTCTCCGGACTTGATAGTGCAATTGCAATCCAAGCAAAATTGTCGGGTAATACAGCTTTGGATGCTGTTTTGAACACACAATTCTTGGTCCAGATTGGAGTTTTTACTGCGGTCCCGATGGTAATGGGTTTTATCCTTGAAATGGGATTGCTTAAGGTTAGTTTATTTAGTTATTTTCTAGTATTTTTCCCAAAAACGTTATCCTTTTAGTATGCATCTAACTTGTTTCCCGCAACAAATTGCCACTTTGTTTTTCTGAGATTAGCTGTGTTTTCTGCTGTTATAGCTGAGGCTTCGTATGCACTTTCATCAATGTTTATTTGTACAATTTCTCACAGATCATACTTGGTTATTGATGCATTGCTTTAATGGTAAAATTTGTTATTGCAGGCTGTTTTTAGCTTTATCACAATGCAATTTCAGTTGTGTTCCGTGTTCTTTACATTTTCTTTGGGAACTAGGACTCATTACTTTGGGCGCACTATCCTCCATGGTGGTGCAAAGGTCTCTCTCTCTCTCCCTCCCTCCCATTTTTCTTTTACTCTTTCTCTCTCTAACATACCTTTTTAAATACGTACCAACAGTACAGAGCAACTGGTAGGGGATTTGTGGTCCGTCACATCAAATTTGCTGATAATTACAGACTTTACTCTAGAAGTCATTTTGTTAAAGCGTAAGTGGTGTCTAGTTTTTATTTTTTCAGAAAACAAATAAGGTTTCCCAATATCAGCCTCTTAAATTGTGTTTTTTTTAATGTAAAAGATTTATTTAAATCAAATGCCACATTTCTTGAATTGCTCCAATTTTCCCTCACAGGCTTGAAGTAGCACTGCTTCTCATAGTTTACATTGCCTATGGGTACACAGATGGCGGTGCCGTGTCTTTTGTTTTATTGACACTTAGCAGCTGGTTCCTTGTCATCTCATGGCTTTTTGCTCCATACATATTCAATCCCTCAGGATTTGAATGGCAGAAGTAAGTTTATTTTTCTACATTGTGCTTTTCGAGCTTGGCAGAGTTCAGCATATTGCATCTTTTTAAAGCGTTCTTTTTTTTGGTAAGATTAGACTGCCTTCTAAGTGATGGTATAATGGTCTGTAAACAGGACGGTCGAAGATTTTGATGATTGGACCTGCTGGCTTCTGTATAAAGGTGGGGTTGGTATAAAAGGAGATGATAGCTGGGAATCGTGGTGGAACGAAGAGCAGGTGTTATTTCTCTTATGATTCTTTCATTTTTTTCATCCTTAATTTTATAGTATGATGCTGTTTTGTTTCATCTTCTGATAATGCTTTTTGTGGTTGCTTAATCTGTTGGCTTTTCAGATGCATATCCAAACTTTGAGAGGTCGCATATTGGAAACTATATTAAGCCTGCGATTCTTCGTGTTTCAGTATGGCGTTGTTTACAAACTCAATCTCACAGGAAAGGACACATCTCTCGCGGTAATATTTTCATCATCCTCTTTTGCTCTTTTAGTTGTCAATAACTTATTGAATTGATAAAGAGAATTTTAATTTGAGAGTTTCTCATTTAACAAACAGAACTTCTCTTATTCTTGTAACTTTGTGATGATCCACTTACTGTGCTTGGAACTTAAACTGGAAATGTGAAGCCCCTTATCCTCTTTCTCAAATTAAGCAATTAACAAGTAAAATGTAGGAGGGCAAAACAGAAGAATTTATTTCGTTGCTTGTATGCTATGGAATCTGTGTGACTTTCTAGCTTCTTGTCCTTGACATTTTGTTTCTTGTGTCTAGATTTATGGCTTTTCCTGGATTGTATTGATTGCTATCGTCATGATTTTTAAGGTTTGTATCACTTTCAATCCTGGGAAACATCATCTCGTCACATGCTTAATTTTCTGCTGATACTATCTTGTGTTCTATGTTCGCATCCTGCAGATATTTACCTACAGCCCTAAGAAATCGACCAACTTGCAGCTGTTCATACGATTCGTGCAAGGAGTCTCGTCCATAGCACTAGTTGCTGCACTTTGTCTTGTTGTTGCTTTCACTGATCTGTCAATCACAGATCTATTTGCTAGCATCCTGGCATTTATCCCTACGGGATGGGCCATAATATGCGTAAGTTGATATTGCTCTATACATTTTTTTGATTAACACAACGACTTGATTGCATGAATAAATTCCTTCTTTCAGAAGTTACTTAAGAGGAACTTGAAAAGTAGCAACAATGAATAGATAGATTGCCTGTTTGAGAATGAGTTAAAAATAGATTATAGATTAGGATATTCTTTCTTAGATCAATCAAATGATAAGTGAAATATTATATCAGTGGTATCACTCTTGCATGATGCTCGGACATTATTTTCTGGCTCTTCTTCGTTTGGCTGTTTTTGGCGAGAGGAAATTGGGTCTTAATAAACACATCCTGCCATGCAAGGGGGAGAAAATACAAAATATAGGAACTGTGTGTTTAATTTAGAAACCTATTTTAATATATCTTGGGACTAACTTTTGAGTTGTATTGCAATGAGAACCTACTTTTTTCCGACGACTTAAATATTGTTTAATGATAATATGTGCTGACTAGTTCATCTTTTTTAATTTAATTTCAACAGTTAGCAATCACTTGGAAGAAGGTTGTTTGGAGTTTAGGTTTGTGGGATTCAGTGCGGGAATTTGCGAGAATGTATGACGCCGGGATGGGTATGATTATTTTTGCCCCAATAGCTTTCTTGTCATGGTTCCCGTTCATCTCTACGTTTCAGTCTCGCCTTCTATTTAACCAAGCATTCAGCCGTGGGCTGGAGATCTCTCTTATCCTTGCGGGAAACAAAGCTAATGTTGACGTCTGATCATTACCTCTTAGCTTCTGTATACCATTAATTGATTTTGGCTGAAACGTAGTAGTTGTGTGTGCGTTCTCATTATTATTTTTGATAGGATAACTTAGCTGTATAGATTGTACGAAGCATAAATGTAGTTGTACATTAGAAGTTCATTTAGTATGGCAAGGCCAGCTTATGTATTGTATTATTTTGTTTACCTGAGATTTATGATAGCGATGAGTTGGGTGGCTCTGTTGAAGTATCTCTCGACTGCTTTTAGTCTCTTTAACTATTTCAATATCTAGTAGAAAATGTGCCAAGCCTTGCAATAATACAGAATTCAGATTGCTCATTCTTGTCGTGATCCTAAGCTGAACATTAATACAAACTCATCAAGAAATGGAACTAAATAAATCAAATGCAGGTACTTCTATTATTATTCACATATTTTAAATGGGCGTTTTAAGTGATGGGACTTATAACTAGTAAGAAACTGAGTTGTAATATTATAATACCGAATTATGTTGCTCAGAAACAGGGAAATGGATTCTTTTAATATAAAAAGTGAAAACATGTAATAAAGGTGTAAATAACAAAACTGTGGAGTTAAATATTATAAAAACATTGATATAAAAATTTATTTATCAAAATTATGTTTATGCAAATAAATTATTTTGTATCTGTGATAATTAATAAAACAAATTATTTGAGATTCATCAAAATTAAAGTTTCTACTAAATACTAAAATAGATAATAGAAATCGTTTTTTTTAAAGAGTTTTTGTTTGAGAATTATGAGCAACTTGAATAATACAATTTGTTGCTAGCTAAAAATTGTTTTCTCAATTTTTAATTCCTCCGTTAATTTTCAGAAAATAGGTACCTTACATTTACTACTATTCATGTAAAAGGCATATATATATAGGAAGCCTTGTTTCAATGCATCATAGATTCCCAGCAATCATCTTGAGTCAAAATTCAGGATAACCTTAGCGACTCCTGTCATCTATATCCAAACAAAACATATTGAACTCATTCTTTCTCATATTCTTTTTCATATTTCAGATCCTTGATTCATTGTTGCTCTATCTTTGGACCATGTCAAAATTATCACCAATCTATGAGCATCACTAACCACTTAAACCGACTTGTGAGTCTAAATAAACCCGAATCAGACAGACTTCAAGACATCAGCCTACATATATATACACACATATAGTAGATCAGAAAATCAATATATTGAAGAGGATAAGTTGGGACATTCAAGGGTAAACCATGTTGATTACCAGAGCCAATCCATGGCCATCTGTAACTCATGAGTTGGTAATTGACATGTCAAGTAAATAAATAAGGACGGTAGTAACATGAAACCGACACTTTACACATCCAAGACCGCTTATGGGTCTGTAACAACACATCACATAAATATATAATGCCACTGTTTCAAAAGCGTGTGGCTCCAAAGAGTGCACCAAAGAGTGCAAGTTAAACAAAAGATCCACGTTTCACTGAGAAATCTTGAAATTTCTCAGTATGATGTGATCCTAACAGCTAGATTAATTGACGCAAAAATTTCTACATTGACTGCTGAATTGCAGTATCGCTTTCATTTCCACTTTCACCCAATCTAGACTCATCTACGACAAGAGTGTCGGCAAAGGGCTGATCCAGATCATCAGCAGAATCTGTTGAAGCTGGTTGTATTGGATGGTCAAATTTGCAAGCAGGCCCAAACTTGCATAAACCGTATCGGCTGTAGTATGAACATATGCTTTGACCCTGCATTTCAAAGATACGTTGACCATGAAAACTAGATGTGAAATCACTGAAAAACACAACTGCTCAGTATATTAATACTTTGCCAGGCAGAATCCTAATATATAAATTCCATCAGCTCATGTGAATTTCTACCCAAATATAGCAAATGAGTGGAGGTTAATCTTCTAACAGCATAAACTGTATCCTGGAAATTTTCCCATCAAGTTTCTCAATGCATGAATTATGAGGCGAAGCACTACAGGGTCAATATAAACTTAGGTGAGCACTTGTATGATACAGATGTTATTTAAGACATTACTTTTGCATCAAATGAATATATTCAAAAGCTTATTTTATGAGATTCTGGGAAAGCTTATACTATTTGATCGCTGTTATCCCATTCTGTTCCATATATGAAGATTATATAGTTTTTGAAAAATTAGTTCTAAAGCTTTAATTACCCTTCACAAGAGCATGCCAATAGAAGGAATCCACTTACAGGTCTCAGTGGCAGGCCCTTGTCACTAAGAGTACAAGGAGGTGACTTTGAGGAATGGTTTCTTGGATGATGGTATTTGCAGTTGGACTTAAATTTACAGTCCCCAGTTTTCATATAAAAACTGCACTCTGGCTGACCAGGTCGTTCTGGGAATTCATCAACTAGAATCTGTTGCTGATGTTTATAGACATTGCTACCAGTAGCTTGATTGCTCATGACATATGCTGCAGGTTGATGTATAGCTCTTTCCACTGGGTATATAGGAACCTTTAAAAGCAACAAAAGCAAATAACTGGTGAAAACGGCTTTAATAACAAATTTTTGTGCTCAGCTTTTGAGTGAATAAACAATAGTTTGAAGCACAACTTCCATTCATATTAACTCCAGTTTACTGCTATATCCAAAATTGTAAAATGATACTTATCAAAATATTTTGCTTACAAGGAACACAATTTCCTTCAGTGCTGATCTCGTTCCAGAATTCTCCAAACACAAGCAACTGTTAGAAAAGTTTTGGGGCCAGAAATACATGCAACTGAGCCCACAAAACTGGAACCCCCTAATCATAGAGCTTTTATACGGACAAGTATTGAGCCCATCCAATTCTACATCTAATGCATTAATTATAAGGATCTTAATAAAGTGCCCATTCATGTGTGAGCACATGCAAGTCATGGGTACTAAGAGATAGTGACCCAGCTCATATATGAAGGAGAATAGGGCATGGTAAAATATACTAAATCCTTCGTAACCACAGGGAGTTGAAACAAATAAATCATACCCAAAACTGATAGAGGGTTATGTCAAATTCTTTAATTCCACATATCCTATACATTTAATTTAATATATCCTATATGTTCTCCCTTCCCTACTTTACATTACTAAGAGTCTAACATTAAATTCAGCCACAAACTGAAAACAACATTAACAACTAACAAGTACTCACCCAACATTCAGAAAACTCTTCTGCATGCCATAAGGTTTTATATAGATGGAAAGACATGTTGCACATATAAGGGTGACATGAAGAAGAAATTAGAATTTGCAAAGAAATAAGGACAATTTACTATTTGTTGTAAACAACTAAGATTCTTGAGGTAGAGCCATAAGAGAAAAACATTATACCTGATATTTATTCCATTCAGGATTCTGCGAAGAAGCCACTGGAGTTGGTGGAAAAAGAACCGGCATAAAAGGAGGATTCCCATTTAGTCCTCTTGGTGAAGACCAAGAGGCTGCACTTGATTGAGAAGAATTTTGTAAAGGAACAGATCCACCATTACTTAATGCTGAAGGGTCACTTCCTACCACAGCAGTGGGATCAGGATGATTGAAGTGGCAGGTAGCTCCATACTTGCAGGTGCCGTTGCGCATATAATACGGGCACTCTCTCTCTCCCTATGTTTCATGATATATGTTAAAATTTCCAATAAATGTTAGGTCGTCTTCGCAAGAACGCGAAAAGATCTGTAAAGAAACTTCAAAATATGAGAACGTATACCGGACGGATTGGCAGACCCAGGAAGTTAATGTCTAAAGCAGGAACCACCGTAGTTTTTGCTGGGAGCACTGGAGATCCTGCTTTTGAGTGATTATATCTACAAGCTTTGCCATACTTACATCCCCCTGTCCTTAAGTAATACTGCAGTGAACTCAAGAAAGAATGAAAACACAGCAAAAACTGTTATTTGCTAGCCAAATATGTCATATTGAGCTAACAAAGTATGTCAACATCTTCTAAAAGCACCTGTTAAATGTACACTCTTCATAAAATGTAAATTAGTCATGATCTAATATGACCATCTTAAAAACTACTGAATGGATTGCACAAAATATTCATAAAATCAACAGATCTGGGATTTCTGCATATTAAGTTATATGAAATCAGTGTCAAAATCATAGCTTGGAAACACAATGAGATGGCAACTTTAAGGAACAGTATGAAGGCTGATGATAAAAAGTTGAAGTATGCTTGCACAAAAGAAATTGAACGAGATAGAATGAGTAAACCTCCTAATGATCTTACTTCTCATACGTCATGATATCTTAACCTAATTATGGCAGTATTTCACCATCACATAAATAGCACAACAAGAAATGAGAGTTCTTTTCGTGCAATTATGAAGCAGAATAGTAAAGAGATCAAATATCACCAATGATTCAAAAAGACCGCTGAAAAGGATATAAACATTCATGCAATTTTATCTCCAAAAACCATTCCTTTTGTTTCCTTTTCATTGTTTTGGGTCCATAAATTAAGCACATAAGAGATCTAAATACAACCTTGCATTCTGTCTGCCCTGGCCTGTCCGTCAGTTCTTCCCTTTCCTTAACCCTCTCCCTGGGGACCTTTAAAGTTATCAAATTTCAAAAACAAAACCCATAAGTTAGCATAATAACTCAACGACACTGCTACATATATTGATCTTAGAGCAATGAACAATCAAAACTTCCCAATGTATAACACAGAAACAAAATTTTTTTCTAACCCTTAATGCATTGCCAATAATCATACCAGTATAAAAGTTAAACCATGCTGATTACAACCAGCAACACAAATAAGTACAATTAGCACTGAAAAAATGTAAACATATTAATTAAACACAAATAAAAGCCCAAACTTTCATAATTATTTTACTTCCAAAGTCAACTAAGCCCTTTAAAAACAAAAATATTCAAGTATAAGAAAAACTAAACCCACTAATAAAGTACCTGGCTTTTTCGTTTAGCAGGGTGATTAAACTTGCAATTAGATCCAAATTTGCAAGAGCCAGTTTTCATGTAAAAGGAACAATCTTCAGCTTCAGGTCTAACTGGGTACTGATACTGATTACCATTATTATAACTATTCCTTCTATCAAAACCATTAAATCTCTCATCTTTTCTCTCCAAATCACCATACCCATCACCTAACTTCTCCTCATAACCATTATTATTATTATCACTATAATCATATTTAACCTCTTCGCGGCCACCGCCATTGCTATCTCCCCACCCATCATCATCTTGATTCCACCCAATCGAACCATTCCCCTCCTCATCATAATTATAATTACCTTTTTGCCCTTCATGGCCGCCATTGCTCTCTCCCCAGCCATCATCTTGATGCCACGCAGTCGAATTTTTTTCCACCTGATCATAATTATTATCAGCTTTGTGCTCTTCGTCTTGTTCTTCAGATACTTTAACTTCGCCTATTTTTTCTTCTTGTTCGTCGTGATTTTGGTGTTGTTTGAAATTGAGCTGATTTTTTAGCTGTTGTTCGATTTCTTGTAGTGTGTGATCGGTGTCATTGGTGACGGTGTTTGGCGATTGTAACGCTAAAGTAGCTGAATTTGATTCCTCGGTGTGTTCCATTGTACTGTTCTTTCACATTCCGATTTACGGAAACCCTAATTTTGCAGGAGCTGATGTGAAATTTGGAGTGGGGGTGTATGGTAAAGAAATAGAATGGTATTTTCGGAATCGAATAAATAGAAAAACTGGAGAGAGGTAGTGGAAATATAATGAAACTACTCTTTTTAGGTTAAAGTTATTAAAAAACTCTTTAAATTATTTAAAAAGAACATATAAATTACTTTACTTTTGTTTTTATCACTTAAAATCTCAAAGTTTTTAAATGGTGTAGATAAATTCATGCTCTTGACTCATTAATTTATACATCATTTAATTGATATTAAATTAGCTAGAATTTTCATTATAAATAAATATAATACTTCCGTTTCTTAATTTTTAAAATTAATTAATGTTAATAATATTTATTTATAATTTATTATATTTATTATAATTTTCCAATGTTTTTTATATATAATAAATATTTAATTAGTTATAGTTTTTGTTCGGTTATGAAATATCTATATTAGTTGGATTAAGACTATTAACTATATTGATTAACTATAGTAACAATTAAAGTAGTAGTAAGTATAATGTTATATTAATTAGATTTGTTATATTTATACTAAATATATATTAAAATAATAATCAATGTCAAATTAGTGAGAGTTTTTGTTGGAATAGAAAATGTCTTATGAAACCATCGTCCATGTACTATAAAATTGCTACAACTTCAGAACAAAGAGAGTAATAGTTTAAAAAAGTTTGGATTTTTGATTATTACATAGAGTTATATATAGTATAGAAAAATTAATATTTTAGTCGAATTAGGATGAAGTTAAATTTTATTAAAATTAAATATTAAATAATTATTAAAAATATTGTTGTTAATGTGTGCATGTTCTCTTCCCCTCCTAAATTTTATAAAATTATAGATAGATATAGATATGAAACTGTTAATGGTGTATTTATAAGACAATTAAGGTTTGTTTCGACAAAAAGTTAAAAGAAATAAATTTATTAATTTAAAAAGAAAATTTATTAACTTTGAATCGGTTGCCCTTTTCTCAATCAAACTAATATCTTAACTAATCCAAAATTGACAAGTTGATGAGTTTTATTTTTAAAACTACAAACTTAATATTTTATCTTTTATTTTAAATTGAAAGGTTAAAACTAATTGTTATTAATTTATACGGTATTTTTTTCTCTCTCTCTCTCTATATGTACCAATATAAATATAACAACGATTAAAATAACAAAAAAGTTGCATATACTTTTTTATAGATGGTACAATTTTGCAAATGTAATTATGTAAGTGCTTCATGACTTAGTTCAGATGTAAATTAAAAATTATCTTTGTTGTGACAAGTGTTTCTTTTAGAGGGAATTAATAAAGTGAGTGACAACAAGTATTATAGTTCACAAAAATATTTCTCCAAAACAACAAATATTATGGACTCAAGAAAATACTATCAAACATGCCAGTCCAAACAGAAAACTGAAATTACCATCAACTTCCAAAATCCCAGCTTGAAACAAAGTGAGATTCATTAGAGATAAATCTGTTTAAAGATTCAAGCAATTGGTCAGATTGCAGTTAATAAATGGGCAAATTTAAGACCCCCAATAATGTTAAATATGAATGAAAATTACAGGCAAAATCTAACCTATCCTCAAACCTACTTCTAACCCTGTCAATTGAGCAACAATTGCATTGGCAATTTCCCAAAAAAGAAATCACATTTCTCTAAGTTACTTCTTGCTTTTCTTTATTGAATGACCAGTCTTCCTTTTGTGGCGACTGAAATCCGAGACAAATCTGAATGTCTGCCCGCAACCTTCTTCCCCGCAGACATAAGGACGAGCACCTGTGTGAACCCGAATGTGTTCGGTTCTTGCCCATGCCCATTTGAATGTCATCTTGCAGCCCTTCCAGGGGCACTTGAGCGGGCGGTCATCTAGATGAACACGACGGTGTTGCACCAAATATTTGTGCGAGAAGAAAGTCTTACCGCATCCCTTGACTGGACATATGTTTTTTTTGTGCAATGCTAGCTCTTGTTTTGAGCCAAAACTCATGGTGCACCCCTCAATCTCACACTGATATTCTGCATCGTCGTCCTTAGTTTTCCCGTTTTTCTTGCAGGCCAGAGGCTTTACTGCTGACGCGCCTTTTGTATTTTTCTTATTGGTTTGTAGCTTCTCTTTTAGCTTAGTTTCCAATTCTTTTGGAGGTTTAGAGAGCCTCGTCCTAAGGCGAGTGCTAGGTCCACCTTCTAACTCAGTTTTACCATTGCGAAGACGAGGAGTCTCGAGCTTCATTTGTTTCTCTTGTTTAACTGACTTTGGATTTTCTTTCTTTCTCACTTGAGACATCGCTTGTTTCATTTTGCGAAGCGTTCCGGGTTTGTGCTTTCTTCTAAGATTCATCATTTTCTGCTTCGTTGAATTATCATCCACCAATTCATCAGAAACTGCATCTTCAGGCTCAATAAATTTTGCTTGCTTGCCTCTAGGGGGAGTCTTAATCGGCTGCCAGTGGGTATCATCATCGTCTAGCAGATCATCAGAAATATATTCCTTGTCGGAAAATTTAGTTTGCTTGCCTCTATTTGGCTTCCAATGGGTACCTTCCTCTTGTAGATCATCAGAAACATCTTCGCTCTCAAAAGAAGTCGCCTGCTTCTGTCTACATGTTTTTCTTTGCTGCCAGTGAGTTTCTTCCATATCATCTGATACAGCCTCCCTCTCGATGACCTTGGCCGGCTTGCCTCTAGGAGTCTTCCTTGACTTCCACGGGCCATCATCCTCATGTGCATCATCATCTGAGAAATCTTCGCTGTCCGTCAGTTTAGCCTTCTTGCTTCTTGGAGTTCTCCAATGCTTAAGATGAGTTTCATCCTCCATATCATCTGAAACAGCATGTTCACTCACGACATATTTGGCCCTTTTGCTTGTAGGGATCCTTTGCTGCTGCTGCTGAAGAAAATTTCCCTCCAGCGAATCATCTGAAACTTCATCTTCCCTCTCAACAAATCTAGCTTGCTTGCTTCTGAAATCCCTCATGCCCTCCTGCGGACTGTTGTCATCCAGTAGGTCATCAGAAATATCATCCTCTCTGTCAGTAAATTCGTTTTTCCTGCTTGTGTGAGATCCTCTGTGCTGCTTGTAAGAACTTTCCTCCGGCAAATCCTCTGAAACTTCATCTTCCTTCTCAAAATACTTAGCTTGGCTGCCTCTAGAAATCATTCTATTACGGTGAAGATAATTATTTTCCAAGGAATCATCTGAAATTGCATCTTCATGTCTGTGAGGTGTCTCTATTGGCTGATCAGAAGTATCCTCAAGCGAATCATCTGAAACTGCTTCTTCTCTCTCATAAAACTCGACTTGTGATGAACTTCTAGGAACCCTCCCACGCTGCTCACGAATATCAGCCTCTTCAGAATAATTTGACATTTCACTTTTCCTCTGAGCACATTTGACTTGCTTACTTCTCGTTCTATGAATTCTATTATGTTGCTTTTGGGAATTGCTTCCAGCTAAAGCATCAGAGACATCATTTTCACCCTCGATAGATTTGACCTGCTTACTCCTCGGAAGTCTTCTATCTTGCTGATGAGAGTTACGTCCCCATGAATTGTAAGTATCCGCCTCTTCTCTCTCAATAGATTTAGCCTGCTTGCTTCTGCGAGATCTCTCATGCTGCTGATGAGAATAATCCAATGAATCATATGAAAACTCTTTCTCGATATGTTTAGTTTGCTTCCTACTATAAACTTTCGTAGGCCGCTTATGAGAAATATCCTCTTCTAAATCATCTGAAGCTACATCCTTGGGGTCCGGAGATTTGACTTTCTTCATTGGTCTACTTGCTACTGTCATTTTTCTCTTCCTTGCAGATTTTCTACCTGTCGAGGTAATTTCAGTCTTGTGCAAACTTTGAGGCTTTCTCTCAGTTTTCTCATCTGGCATTATCCAACCGCGAAAACCACCTTCCTCTTGTTCCTGATCTCGATCCTCGGAATCCTTCTTTGATAAGAAAGGATGAACTTGATTTGACATCCAAACTTTTCCACACCATCTCCCTACAACCTTTCTCTGCCTGACAGACCTCCTTCCGTATTTGATTAACTTTGTGGGAGAGCTAGCTGGAGATATACGACCAAAAGCTTTGTATACGACGGAATTGTATGGCATCTGCTTACTATAAAGAGAAGACCGGCTGAGATTGGCACTGTAGAAAAGGTTTATCCCCAACTTTACAGCCCAATCACCATTCCCTGGAATTGCTTCCTCACTATCCAAAGCTGACTGGATATTCTCCTCGTCATTTTTGGCGGCATCCCTGAAAGCAATTTCATTCCAGAGATAATCAATTCCCAATTCTTCAGATACTAACTTTGCCTCGCCTTCTAGCCTGGGATACTCTGCAAATATTTTTATAGAAATTACGAGCTTGCAGATAAAACATAACATTTTAAAACTGCAAAAAACACGAGCATGGCTACACAGATCTACAGACATTGGGATCACTTCATCCATTTAAATCAACCAGATCTACACAGATCTATTGCAATCGGGATCACTTCATCCATTTAAATTAACTATATTCAATAATGTCAACTAAGATCATATTCCAATATTTCCACCGTAGAAGTTCAAAAGGGTCACTGAAAAATGAACATGAAAAAACAAGGAAAGAAAGTGCCATTTGAATGAAAAATTCATGGGGAAGAATATCACTACTTACCTGGATGACAGAGAAGCAATATATACACTCCCCCGATTGTACGTAACTGCTGTTCAACTTCTATGGCATGCTCAAGACAGAAAACATGCATACGAGAAGAATCTTCATCAGATCGTTGGGCAAATGATGCATTCCCATCCCCTCTTGCCGCAACTTTGCTAAACTTCTTTTTTTCACCATGATAGACATCTGGAGAACAATTTGAACTTACACATGATATTGATGCTGAATCCCTAAATGTACGGTCGAAACCATTTGATTCCATATTAGCAAGATTATCAGTTTCAAACTCGACAGAGCAATCAAGAGTTCCATCATTTCCATCCTTTAAACTGCCTGGTCTATGTCCATGTTCTGCAGGACAATCATGAGTTTGAAGAGAAAATTTATCCTTACAACCAAGCCTTGATGAAGATGGAGTATGACTCATAGTTTCACCACGAAGGGACTCTTGCTTGAACAAAGGCAACGCAGAATTCTGATACTTAAATTTACTTTCTGATGAGCAGGTTGGCATTTCATCAGCATGGTGTGATGCATCTATTTCATCCTGGTCTTCCTCCGAGTCAGATGAATTTCCATAGTTCAAAGCCAACAGGCCAAGAGCAGACGATTCCTTTTGTGTTTTAGCATCGGAACTCACTATATTTTGATCTATGTTTTCAAGCTCACAATTCACAGACTGAACAGGAACATCATATAAACCATCCACAACATTGTTTTCCACCAATCCTGTGATTTTGAGAAAATAAAAAGTATTCAAACTACGTTTTTGAATAAGAAACCATTTCATGAAACGAGCCTACTCAGATAAAGAAGAATAAATTTGATAATATGAAATAGAACAAGCTTTGGCCATTTTGATGACTATACAGTATGCTGCTTGAATTTAGTCAGGTTTACCTACCACTTACTACTATGCGCATAATATAGAAGTATAAAAGATTGTAACCTATGAAGCAGCTTCGTTATTTACAAAGGGGTGAAAAGTTAAGGAAGAAATATGAAGTCAGTCTCTAACCGATCTAGACAAAGCTTCAATATCAGTTATCTAAGGTTTAGCACACTGTTTTTAAGGGTCCATGTCAACTAATGGAAGAAATGTATTACCACCCCACAAAATGTATGCATGGGATTCAGTATGCATGGTTCATGTCAACGTGGCTGTTGACAGAATACAAAACTACAGCTTATTCGACTTTGACTATGTTATATCATGTAATATAGGCAGCACACCATTTGTTTAAACAAACCTGTTGGCTGATCCTGCTCAGAAGAATTTGTCTCTCTATCAGCAGTGATCAATCCATCATTAGTTACTCCAGACCCAACAATCCAATCATTAAAGAAACTACAATCAGCAGACATGAGGTATCTAGCAGCTTTTTCTGTCGGTTGAATGACAGCAATGCAATCGAAGCTCAAAATTCCACACGTGACGCATGAAAACAGTCTCTGATCAGACAGCTTCTCCCCATGAATATCATGTTCAATGCTTGTGTATGTAGTATTCTTATTATGTTTTCCATTCAATGAGGAAAACCTATTTTGTTCGCACAAAGAAGCAAACTTTTCTTTCACTGAAAGAACGCCTTTTAATTGATTAATTCGGTGGTTCCTGTCCAGAATATTTTCATCAGGAACTACTTTTTTTGAGGAATTCATAATCCCCTTGTTACTGCATGACCCAAGAGAGAGGTTCGCTCTTAACTGTGATCCAACACGTAAATTTGAACAAACAGATATGTCTGAAGAACTTCGAGGAAGAAGCACAACTGAAGATCCTTTTCCAAGAATATGAAGCAGCTCGTTGTTGTGAATCATATTCTTTACAAATTGGTCTTTAACCAGTGTGTCTCCTTCACCCTTTTGCTTATCTTTTAGTCTAGAGCTCCGTGGTTTAAGATTGATGTTCACAGGCATTCTGAAAGTAGAATAGGAAATGAGACAGGTTAAAAATACAACAGTGTATGTAAACTACATTGTGCTCATACCATCATAGCATAGCATCTAGAATCAGTCGGTGAAAGTTTTTACCAGAAAAGTCTGTTAGTTAAGTTATGCATTTAGCAGAATTAACTGGACATTACTAGAAATGAAAGCTCATAAAAGGGAACATTAAAAGGACAATTTTCTTATTGCACCAACAGAAGACTTTCCCCTAATGCTAGAACTGAGTTAATCTATGAATGTCTTCCCAGCAGCTCATGACTGAATATTCAATTAAATTTCCAACATTTGATTTGTAACAAACAAATCAAGAGTGGCTGAATATACTAAGAACTCTAATATTTTTTTTTAAACTCTGGGATAGTCTAAGTTGAAAAAGCAAAAACATGCGGAGAATGTAGAATTAAGTTACTAAAAACAATGAGATCACTGTTCTAGCGGTCAAAAGAAAGTTACTAGTCGGTAAGACAAACCTGGTACATAATTCTAGAGCAAGATCATAAAGTAACTGGAAATGAGACACCATTGGAGGATAATTAATTGAAGCTCTTCGAATAGCAGCATCTTTAGCAACCCTCAACCACTCAGGAGTTGCAATATTGGCTGCCTCTCCACAATTAAACCCTGAATGTGAAAAAATTATGACTTTAAACAGCAAGGAGAAGAAATAATAATCTTATTATTATTCATGATTTAATCTTTAATCGTTTTTTCATAATATATTTTGAACTGAAATATGGAGCTTTCATACCATGACTGAACCCCGAATGATAGGCTCTTGGAAAAGTGACAACAAACTCCCCAGCATTTTGCACTAACCTGATCCAGAGTAATTGAAAAGTTACAACATACACAGAGAAACTCAGGATAGATCGAAAACATTGGTATAAAATTTTGACCATTCTAACAGATTATTTCAAAGTTTTGTTCATAATCTCCTTTTTGTGGAGAGGTGAAAAGGGGAAAAAAAGTAACACGGCTCTTCTTTCTCTTTCTGCCCATCATTGTGCATTATCATCAATCAGACTTTGAACCATTATCAGTAAAGAATCAAAGTGGTAGTAAGCACATAGTTTAAGAACACCAATGATAATCATAAACAGTTTCCTATAGAAAGTGATACATGAGCAAGCATAGAAATTAAAATAAAAGGTTCAGAATAGGCAGAAATGAAATGGGTACCTGCAGCATGGTACTCCTGCACTAATAAATACTTCAGGTGACATAACTGTGGTCTTTTCCCCAAGAACTGAAAATGTCACTGAGAGTAGGCAAATGAAAATGTAGTCAGTTAATAGAGATGTATCTATAAACATATATTGATTTATCAATCCCTTATGGCAAATCAAGTTCATTTTCAGATAAATAAAAAGAAAAACACACACTAATAGTCTCATTAAGCATTTAGAAGCCACAGAAACCTCAAGAGCCTCATCTCTGCTAAATCAAAAATATGATTCAGGGTCCATGGAAATGCCTGTGTTATTTGTACACATAGAAAAAGTCAAACTAAAGCAGCTTCTCATTCAAGAAGACAATAAGAGCATAAGCGAATACTCTTATCCATATCCACCCATCCAAACTAACAAATTGTAATAGCTTAACACTGGCATTACATTCAAAGTCAATAAATAATCAACAAGAAACTTCAGTATTCTTATATTAGACACACATAACAAAACCCTGTTACATTTTGAGTAAGAAGAATCAAGTGGTACACTTCTCAAATCTACACATCAGTAGTCCATTCTATGGACTTAAGTTGGTTAGTCAAAAGTGCAAAACACTCTCAACAGTCAAAACACCATACAAACTAACTATTGTTATCAGCTGCTACATCTAAAAAATGTCTACCATATTACCACATTCACATTAGTATATCAAGAACACGGATAACAAACAATTCAGTAGCAATGCAGGTCAACAACAACAACAACTTACCAAGTGGATTAATCTCCCCACCATACCCGTGATCTCTAACAACTTCCTCAAAAGCAACAGCAGCCTCTCTAGGCACACCATACCAAGTCTTCCCAGCCCCCATATGCATGTAATTCAAGCTATGCAAATCATGATCCTCAACATGCCAAGCAAACCAACTAAACATCATAGCAACATACACCATAGGAGAAGTAACCCCAGGTATCTCCTCCTTCATAAACCTCAACAACGACCCTTTCGCCCTCGACACACCTCTCATATTCCACTCAGTCTCACCAACAGTCACCCCTTCATTAATCTCCTTCCCTCCACCCTCCTTCTTCACCGAAAAAGCCGAACCCGGCATGTCATTCGCATACTCCACAGAGAAAGGCTTATCCACAGTAGCTTTCCAGTAAAGGGTTTCAACTTCCAAAGGAGAAAAATTAGTTTTCTTGGGCGAGCATTTCTTGAAGTAAATTCTTTCAAAAGATTTGGCTTTAGCTTCAAATTCTTGAAAAGTATAATTCTCCCCACTCTGCCAAACGGGTTTCTTCACGGGTCTAGACTTTCTGGGGCAAAACCCGATCTGTTGCTGACGGGTAGTGAATGTTGGTGGTGAAGATTTAGAACTAGAAACAGCACGAGCAGCTAAGGACCTGTTAAAGTTGGTAATTGCAGTTTTTTTAGGAGCAGGAAGAACAGGAGGGACTATTTTGCAAATACCAAAGTTGGAAGCTTCTTTTTCAATTTTGAAAATGTAAGCAATCGGATCTTGAAACTCTGATAGAGTTGGGTGGTACTCTGGTGCTAATGGTAGGTTTTTAAGCCATTGAAAAACTTCTTGTGACTGCTGTGAAATTGTTGTTGGTTCAGTCACTAACCCAAACCCACTTGAAGCTGCCATTAAAAATTTAAAAGATTTAAAATTTACAAGTGGGTTTTTTTAGCTTGAGTGTTTGGATTTGTGGGTTTGTTTTTGTTTTTTGGTTTCTCAAACAAAGTCCATTGATTTGGACTTGAAAGAGAGAGAGAAAAACAGAGGAAATGAGAAAAGAAGAAGAAGAAGAAAGAGATGATCAGATTCTTCTCTTTTTCTATTTCTTTTTTTGGTGTTATTATTATATGTTCTACATGGGATTTTTTATTATTTTTGTGAGTTTTTTTTATATGTATTTGTTTGTTTGTTGGGTTTTTTGCTTTTGAAAATTGAGTGTGATTTTGGGGTTTTGCTCTGTTTTAATTACAGAGTGGTGAAAATGGAGAGCAGAGTATGGATGCAGAGTGAGCAGTTGTAAACAACATGTGAGGGGGTTTTATTATATTTCAAAAAATGACATCATTTTTTTATATTATTTATAGTTTTATGGATTATTCATATTTTTATATTAATAGTAATATAAAAATATTTACCTCTTTAACATGACACAGAAAACTAAACTGCGAATAAATATTTAATGCTGGCAAAAGTAATTATAAATTGTCGATTTTAGACCAGCTTACACTTTTAATCATCGAAATAATATTATATCAAATGTAAACTGATCTAAAATTGATAAGCTATAAGTTATTTTTATTTATAATTATAAATTTGATTTTTTTTTAATTTTATGTCCAGTTGAAATGAAAAAATAAACTTTTATTAAATTATTTTTTTACATGTAGCTGATTACTTTTATCACAAAAATTGAAATTTGAATTTTTATTTTTTATCATACCCCTATTTACGAACAAAAAAGTCCTCAAAATTTTCAATGTGGTGTTTTTCCTTCAGAATAACTAACAAACAATTTTCCTTTGGTGCAAGGTCAAAGTTTAATATTGTTATGCATATTTCACTGGTAAAATTAGAAGAAAAGACTAAGCAATTCTTAATAATTTGACATGAAATAAAACATTTTTTTAAATGCAAACTCTTATCAATAAACAAGGTTTCTGCTAAAAAAACTTTTTTTCCTCTTTCCTCTCTCTCAAATAGAAAACCCTAGCCGTCAAGCGTTTCTTCTTTGTTTTTCGCTTCGGCTGCCGTCAATAGTTTATTTTTACCGTTAGCGGTAGCCATTTCTTTTTTATTGCTTTAGAATAAAATAAATGATCGACTCCTTTTCATCTTTTTCATTTTGGTTGGTAAATCTATCGACGAGGCGCATCAATTTTAATAGATATACAAATAAAAAATCAGAGATGGATCAAGCCCTTTCAAGATTGAAGATGAAATCGTTATAGGTTATATTAGTTTTTTTATAACTATTTTACAGCGATTGTCTTTCTTTTTTGAAAGTTTTGTTGTTCTTTCTATATGAAAAAATTGTTGTTTTTTATGAAGAGTTTGTGAGTCTTCTGTTAGACAGAAAAGGATTGGATCTTATTGTGTTAGAGCGGTTATGTAATTTTGATTTTGTTTTGTAAGGCGATCTGCGAATCAAGGTTTATATCTTGTTTCATGTCAGATCATTAGAAACGGTTATACCTTTTCTGAAATCTTACACCTGTAACTGCTCTTCATTATTAATGAAAGATTATTCGATTGTCAAAAAAAAAAAACAAGGTTTCTGCTTTGATGATTAGATCAAAATGTCACATGCAACCATGACAGGATAAGATTATTAAATGAACTACTAATCTACACTATATAATTGAGTTAATTAATTAATTACTTATCCATAAAATTGATTAATCAATGAATTTTGTAAACAAATAAAATTTACCTCTAACTTGCTTATATTTTACTGTTTAATTTTAACTATCTGGATTTGACTTGGACCATGACCATGGGTCAAGCGGAGTCTACAACAAGTATGACATGTCAATTTAATGTCAACAGCCGCAGGAAGGAAGATAAGTCCACGTGTAATAATATGGTTGGAAGGTAATATTAAGCAAAGGTGGGCCGCAGGGCCCGTCTAGGGAAACAACAGAAGCTAGCTAAGCATTGTAATTGGCGCATTGTAGGGGAAGAGTGTTGTACCCAACGCTGCAATCGGAAAAAAGGCTATGAGCTGATGCGGTTCTAAAATTCGGGATCGGTCCGATTTGATTTTTACACAGCTCCATATAATTGAAAAACATAGACAGCTATCAGCAACAGCTACGAACAATTATTTCGGTTTGATTCAATAATTTAATCTGATTTAGTTATTGCACATTCCCGACTGCTGTACCGCCCGACATAGTAGAGTCAATCTGCCACGTCATCCGAATTGAGCCATTGATATTCCAATATATCATTAAAATAAAGATAATATTATAATATTACTATTAAAATGTGTAAAAAAATAACAAACGAAATTATATTAATATCATCATTTTAATGACGTGTTGTGATTGGTTTAGTCCATGAAAACATACTGAACTGAGTTTATGTAAAAAAAATTCAATTTCCAATCCATAGACTGCTAGCTTTTTCTTTAATAGAATATATATGTACTAATAATTTAACACACAACAAAATGCTTAAAAATATATATATTATTATTTATATAGCATTGTTTGCAGATAGCTTATAAAAAATAAAAATAAAATATAACTACTAGTCTCTTTGTTTTTTAAGATAATTATTTCCTTGGCTATTTTCACACAATTAAAAAAACACAATTAATATTCTAATATTTTAAATAGACGGCTGTAACTTTTTAATTGAAAGAAAAGAAAAAAAGGAGAAATGTATGTCAAAAAAACCCACCTCCTCCTACAGTCTCAACTTAACTTGCTGTAACATTCATATTCTTGCACTAGAAACTAAAAATTTGAGGTCCCAACCCCTATCTACTTCCATACCTCCACTACAATTAAACTTGGTGATGGGCAGCCAAGCCATAGAGTAAGAGGGACTGCTCTAATCTTCAATGAAATTATAACAAGACCCCTAGCTTTCAACTCACAGAGTCGGCTCCGCAAAATGCTTTCGCCATTGGAAACCATCGTATAAAGTTCAAACAATGAATTAATACTCAGTTTGTAAATTCACAAGATATCATCAGCCTATGATAAGTGTTTCACATTTCACGACCATTATTCGAGATAAGCTTACAGCTTTATGAACTATAACACCAGTCACTAGGCAATAAGAAATATACAATCAACATATGCATGTGATGCGCCATAATCAAACCAAAACTTCCAAAGCAAAAATTGTAATCTTTAGATTCCATTACAACCCCACATAACCCCCAATCATGAGCAAAATACCCTTTCTTTTACCAGTCCATGAACTTGGTCCCCACTAAAAATGTACTTTGTAAACAAAAAACAAATAAACCATTATAAGTCGGACCCGTTTAGAAAAATATTTTGTCACATCATAAAACCATAATACATAAGCAATCTCAAAAGTTAATATACTCTTGTAGAGAAATAATGAGAGAAAGAGGGGAGAAGAAACACCTTTAAGGCAGATACCTGCCATATGGGAAGTGGTTGAACATATTTCATCAAATTTATATACTTATCTTTCTTAAACAAATTCTCAAAATATACTTTTTTACATTAAATTCCGCCTAACTTGGACAATCCAGAGCTCAAAATGCTCTTTTATGCCACTAGTTGTAGTTAATGGTTGGATCCGTGATTGGTACTTAAAGCACTAGAAAAAAACCATGGAATTGGCTTAATGAAGAGTTCCATCTAATACATCTACAAATTAGAATACCTGCATAATCAGAAAACGAACATGCATGAATATTAACTCTCCTCGGAAGGCGGTGAAAGTTCAAAAGAAACTGGGGAGTGGTCACTTCCGTAGAAACCTGCCAAAATGCCAAGGTTGAATGAGAAAATAAAGCTTCTCTACAGCAGAAAAAAATAGAGTTTTTTTAAAGAGAGAGAAACCAATAGCAATCATTCATGAAAGAAGGATATTATTCACATTTCTTTAGCTTTCTTGCATTGGAAGGTGAAAATTAGTAGCGAAAAGCCTAAAATGAGTATACATGGTTCTATCAAGGACTATACTAAAAGATTATACTTGGGCAGTAAAGAGAAATTAAAGGAGTGAAGACTAATACAATGCCAATTTCAAATTTGTTTACCCACTGACAAAAGGATTGAAGTTGGCTTAACTGTTTCAATCAGAAAGAAAACTTATTAGTGCTACTGCATTAAGATTTACATCCCCAATATGTGTTGAACTTGAACACCCCAAGACAGTGGAACCACATAAACATATCTATCTCTCAAGTGGATAATAAATAGACTTCCCAACATAAGAACTGGTACAAACACCTTGTGTGGAACTTCACTGATAGAAACATATTGCTTGGAGCAACAAAAAAGGATAAAGAAAACAATACCTTGCAATTCAACTCCTTGCCCATGAATCTCACATGATACAATCCTATCTTTGAGTTTCTCCGAAACTATGAAATAATCAATTCGCATCCTTTTCCCTCGGTATCTATGACAAAATCAATTATTAGGAACTAAAACATTTATCACTTCCTCTACATTCAACTTAAATACTGAACTGATAACGGACGAGAGAAAATTTCATTGTGAAGATCATATTCAAACATAAGTGATCAACAGAAAATCAATCATAGGTGTGTGATTAATAGCTGATCCATACAGTAATAATTTCATACTTTCCAATTGGGTTTCCAGACCATGAAAAGCCGCGCTCCATATCTTTCTCCTTGTGCAAAACTCTATATGCATCTATCAGCTTTCCCCTGAAGTATTTCATCACGTTCAAACATTTAAATCAATCTATATTAGAGTCTCATAAGGGTTTTGTTTATGATTCCTAATAGCTAAATTAATCACAATGGTGCATATTTAGTGGAGGCACTCACTCTCTTAGAATGGAACCAAAGCGCTTCCTCTCGTTCAAGGTAAAGCCAGGCTGCCCACAATCCTGCAACAGTAGAAAGCAAAGGCCATGGGAATTGTTTAGACACGGCAGAGCATGCTGCAAAATATTAATTAAATAAATTTGTTCGTGAAATTAATAAGCATCCATGCCAAATAAAATTTTATATGCAGAACAATTTCTCGGCATATCAAACAATTCTATACACATGGCCCAATAAATTCCACTTGATGTAAAAACTTTACATGACCCAAAGAAAATCTGTGTTGTCTAGTAGCTCATCATAGACTTTCTGATGCCAGAGGCAACTTAATTGATCATGCAACGCCAAAACTGGACTTGACACTAAAATTATCAAAATATGTTCAGACAAATACTAACACCTCTTGGTTTGGAGGAACATAACCATTTTGCTTTGCTGCACTGAAAAAATCAGGATGGCTCACATCGATCTCCTCATGGCTGCACTTTAGAAATCACAGCTTTTAAGTATAAAATCACTGATAATAATACTAATTCCTGCAAAATTTAGACACATGGAGATGATCTAATTGCAAGAACACTTTCTTAAGAAGCCAAGAACAGTTCTCTTAAAGGTCAAGTAGCCTAATCATAAAAATGCCAATTATTGATTCATCACTTTTGAGGAATCACTTGCGCAAAAGTCAATGTAACACCTTTTCTTTTCAGTTATCAAAGTCTGCCTTCAGTTTTTTGGAACTCGAAAATATGTGAAGGATTAAATCATCTACTAATGTCCCCTAATTCAATAGTAGGAGTTTGAATGATATCATAGATCGAGAATCGCTTGTGATTTTCTGCATAATTAAATTAAAACAAGGCCAAAAGGAAACAGAACATCCTACACAAAATTGAATGAGACACGTTACAGTGGCACTTCCATCACAAAAATATTGATAAAAGGAAATACTAACCTAACATTTAGATCACCACACCATATAAGAGGTTTATCTGATGATTGCACAACAAACTCCAAAATCCTTTTGTCCCATTTTCTTCTCCTCTGAAATGAGTTCTCCTCCTCTTTCCACCCATTGTTTGGGGAATATGTATTCAATAAACGAAACGACTCAAATTCAGCTAAAATAACCCGTCCATCCGGTTCATGCTTTGAAGCTAATCACAAAGAAAATGCACAAGTGAGAATTACTTAATATGCAAAAAAATAGAAGAAAAAGAGAGATAATTTCCATCACATAAAAAATTTGACCCAAATTGTGACTCAGTTTTTTATTCCCAAATGAGAGCTTGAACAGCAGATTAGAACCGAACTACCTGATCTGTCTAGAGAGAAAGAGACCTTTAAAGGCTGACAACATTTCTTAACTAACAATGCAGTCCCTGCATACTTTGAATCTGCTAGAGACCACCAAATTCTGAAATTTCCAAATGGTGGACTAGAAAGAGCACGCATCAATATCTGCATAATTAGACAAGAACTAGAATACGTTATGAGTAAAACACCAGAAATTTGACGTTCATGCACCTTCCTAACAACCTATGATATACGTATAATTTCTAGAATATTAATGTTACTATAGAGATCGCCTTTTTTATCTATGTTTGTTCTAAAACTTCATTAACACTAATGTGACTTTGGAATAATTAGATAGTATATAAAAGTTAGATTACTTTGAGATTTTAATTTTCTAAAGAACTTCCTCCTCATGCTAGTTAAAACAAGATACAAATTCTACAAGAATGCGAATCGCAAAAATTGCATAATTTTCTAGTTACAAATCCAAGTCACAATTCATATTACAGTTCACAGAAATTAAACTATTCAGAAACTACACAGTTGCATAAATTCTAAAATCCAGTTCGCATTGAATGTTATAATATTCACAGTTATCCCGTATATAAATGTTACCTGCTTTTCCTCACGGGAAGAGCTCGTGTCATCTTTCAACTCTCCAGGGTTTTTCGGCCCACCCTTTGAGCCAGCAGCAGGCATCCTTACTTCCTACATCAATACACTCACACTGTCAGCTCTATTCTGCCCTACATTCTCACTAAAACTTCCTAATACAAACAAATTTCAAAGCCCTCACAATATCACAAAACAAAATCCAAAGCCCTAATCCTAAAACACCCACTTTAACACACATATTTTACCAAACTGATCAAATTTAAGTGAAGAATTAAGGGTGAATGTAAAAGAGGAACCTGAATGACAATGACATCAGGATCAATTGTAGTGACAAACTTGGTGAGCTCGGGCCAGTCATTCTTGACCCGAATAAGTAAGCTGTTAGCGTTCCACGTAATAAACTTTAACGGCTCCCTCTTCTGCTTGTTTTCACCGTTCTTTTCTTCTGGGCTCTTTTCAGTGTCTTCGTGCGTAAGTGTTGGTTTCTTTGCAAACCCTTCTTTTTCTATTGGCTTGAAAAATCGCTTCATTGTCTCGAACTCAAATGCATACAAAATCGTTTTTTTTTAAGTTTATGACCAATTTTAATTATGCCATTGCCATCAAACAAAAGGGAAGAGGAAGATATGGCGCAGCCCGCAGAGTGCCAGCCAGTTCGGAACTGCAGCTATAGAATGGAAACGCTGCGTTTTGATTTTTGTTTATTTTTCCCAAAAAATAAATGTTTTTTTTATGGTTTTCTTTTTAATATTCTTCCTCACTGGATTATAGATATATAAATAAAACGTTATAAATAGTGATATTTTTGATACATTTTTTTCCAGAATAATAAACTAAACTATGATGATATTAAAGAGTTCAGAAAGAAAAAGAGACAATATATTTATTTTCTATTTGAATAATTATGAATTTTAGTTATTTATTATGTTTGATTGTACACATATTTTTTTTATATAAATCTCATTTGTTTTAGTTTTTTTACAAATGAATCTAAATTATTATTTTAAATGTTCATATTAATTTGTTATATACTTTTTTGTTGTTATTTTTTTTTATAGATGTAGTGTAATTTTTGATTTCTACCTCCAAAACACGAAAAATTGAAAAGTTAATTGAATTTTTAATCTGAAATGAGATAATGAAACCACTGTTGAAGATGAAAATAGTAATTGTGGTCTTAATATACTAAAGTTTATAAAATTCATAAAATATTATATAAACAACATACTAAATCCTTGAAGTTTTGGGTTCAAGTCCCATCTTGGGCATGAAGTGGAGAACTGGAGATTTAAGGAATTACCAAAGATGTGAGGCTAAACACTTGGAAAATTGAAGACAAAACACTACAAAGAACAGAGAAAGCTTTGGATTGCACGTCAAATGCAAACATCATTCCGTCAAAATGACGTGTATCGTTAAAGCGATGCAATTACAAGACGACAAGTTAATTGTAGTCTGTAGTTAATAGTTATCGTAAATTATAGAATGCTACCTTGTAGCGAGATGGTCTAAATAGGAATTCAAACTTCCAAAAAAAAATAGCTTACCAAAATTACACACATCTATCTAAAAACAAAAATAATGTATTGGTGAATGATGGCAAATCGAATTAATCCAAGAAATCCTAATGAATTACCAGCTCAGCTCCCTGAGATAATCTTTTCTCAAGCTTCTTGGCTTTGATTGTGGCTTCCACTTTCCTTTCAGAACAAGGACTGATAATAATTTTCTCAAGCTTAACAGCATTCTCAACAAGATATCTTGCAAGTTCATGTTCGATTGCACACCCACAATATCCAACAATTTCTACTCTCTTCAGATGCTCATGTGGACTATTAGCAGCCTTCGTGCATTTCCTATCAACCGGTTCATGTTCATAAAATAACTGCAACATAACAAAACAAATATATGATCATTCTGTTTCAGAATATAACTAAAAAATGATCGATTCTGTTTCGAGACATAACTAAAAAATGATCCTTTTGTTTCGAAGAACTAGATGAAAATTTAGTTGCTATAATAAGAAAAAGCAAAAACAGATGTTGAAGAGCGAAAATGTAGATATATACTAATATAAGTACTACTTCCTCCATTCCTTAATAATTGACGTTTAGGTTTAAGCATATGTAGTTTAGAAATGTAATTAGTGCATATGCAAGGTATTGTATTTTCCCTTATAATAAATCCTACAATCATTTCTTAGCTTTGTATATTACCGAAAGTAGTGTGCATAAATAAGGGTAAAATGGATAAAAAGTTAGTTAAATGCATTGGTAAATGAAAGCGTCGTATAATTTGGAACAAAAAAAACTATCTGAAACGTCAATTAATTAGGAACGGAAGGAGTATGATATTGCTAGCTAATAACATGCAAGTGATTAAAGTTCTAACCCGAAGGACGAATTCACGTAGAAAAGGAGATTTCTTGATCAAACTAGTGTACTTAAGAAGACAAAGATCTCTTAGTACACCAACTTCTAACACTAGCCGCCTGAGATTAGTAAGCACAAAAGGTATATACGGAGATGTCTCCAATATCTCTACACTCTACAAGAACAATTTTCATATAGTCATTATAATTCGAAACTAGTAACAAGAAATAACAACATTGCGATGCAAAAGCTCATAAATGCATCCCGCAATTTCAACAAGTAAAGAAGCATATACTGACCTTCTGGGCCTCTCTCAATGTGAGATCCTTCAGCCGAGGGAAAAAGATTATAAACGCGCTAAGAGCATAGCAAAGAGACCCTCTATAAGCTTCCAAATCTAATCGACTAAGCAAAGGAACATTATTTAAACACTTAATGACTCTCGGTCCTTGATATTTAAAAGAAACCAAATGGCTACAATCCGAAATCTCAACACTCTGCAAATAAAAGCAATAATAAAGCTCCAACGCCTTCAATTTGATCGACGGACCAGCAATTCTAAAACTAAGTAGCTCACTAGCATTCCTAATAGACAGCACCTCAAGTAAAGGACTAGCAGCAATAATATGATCCACATCATCTGTAGTTACTTTCAGATGTCGTAAACGAAGGACGGTTAAGCATTTATAATCGCTATAACGAGGGAAACTATAAACTTGAGGAACCATAGTATGAAAATCTAACTCAATTACTTGAATTCTCTTCCTAAATACTATCTCAAGCCATTTATCAATGTAATGATTAAATCTATAATAATGATGATATTGAAGTCTAAAAGAATATATATGTCCACAATGCATATCTAATAATTTACTAATAAAATCATGCCTAACTCCATTATTAGAGTGTTCATCAAAGTTTAAGATGCTAATTAATTTCCAAATAGGTTCCCATCTTTTTGAAAGAGTGCTGGTCAGTGCCGCCTCTTTGATTGATAGTTGCGATAAAATTAACGCGAGAATGTCGTCCGGTAACCGGCTGATGTCATCCGCCGGAGTAATTATCGGTCGCTGGTCAATCGGAAAAACAATCAAATATGATAAGAGTATTATTTAATGAAATTTACATAAAATTAAAGTCGCGCAAATTCGGAAAAGGAAATTTACTTTTTTCTCCATGACTGATCACCGGTGAAGTAATTCTGATACTATAATCAGTTAACCCGTCTGATTTCAATGATTTATTGGCTATTTGTTGAAAAATAATACCGTTCCTTGAGATTTTTACTAATTTGTAAATTAAAATGGTTAATGTAGAACTAGGGCACATTAACCTACAATAAAACTACCATTAGTTACACAGCTCAGCGCATTAAAACCCTATTTAAATGAGCAAATGGTCAATTCTGTCCCGGATTAAATAAATTTACATTTACTTTTTTTAATCAATTAAATTTCAAAATTTGTCTATAAAAATTAGATAAGTCACTTTAAATTTTGTATATAATTAGATTTCAAACTTTTTTAATCTAAATTAAATGAAGCTTGATTTTTATACCTTAAATCTAAGTAGCAAGTATACGGACACACAAAAACGAAACATAAACGCGGGAAAACAACCTTAGTTTAAGGTTTTTTTATATTAAATTTAAAATTTTGTGTCTGAAACGCCAAGTGTCTGACACATTTATGAAATAGAAAACGTTATTGAGCGAGGTGTTTATACTATTTAGCCTCAAATAAGTAACTTATTTGATCACGAGCACAAAATTTGAGATCTAATTAACTAACAAAAAAATTAAAAAAGTGACTTGTTCGATTCCGAAACACAATTCTTGAAATTTAATTGACTATAAAGATTAAAATTAACTTAATTGATCCCGAGATACAATTTCGAGGGTCGGGTTGGTCCTTTTCTCCAATTTACATCCAGCCGTATGAATACGACACCGTTTTTGTGCCGATATGCTGCGGCCATGGTTCAGTAGGATAAGTTGGTTACTCAAAACCGTTAAAAAGGAAAGGAAAGAAGGAACCGAAAAACTTTCTGATGGCATCATTAACGACAATCTCTGTTTCCTTGGCTACAATTTCAGTTTCTTGTCAAAACAACACTTCGATTTTCAATCTTAAACCCCATAAAACCAGACACTTAACTTCATCTACATTGTTCGGTACAAAACTATGTCCGGATAAGACAGCAAGAAGAAGAAGAACTATTGGTTACAAGACAAGAACTGGTAGCGGTGGATTCACTTGCTTAGCTTCTGTTCTTCCGTCAGCTCTTTTATTCGACTGCGACGGTGTTCTTGTCGACACTGAGAAAGATGGCCATAGGATATCTTTCAACGACACTTTCAACGAAGTAATTATGTTCCCTTTTCGTGTTTTTTTTGTTTATTTCTGTTCTTGATTTGTATTGTCTGATTTACTTTCAAATTGGTCCTCAAATTTGAGTTTTTCGCTAGTGGGTTTTGGTGAATTATGTGGTGCTTGATTTTTCATTTATTTATCTCTAGTTGTGTCTTGTTTGTGCCCTGATGAGCATTACTGCTGGTGATTGATTCTGCAGAGAGAATTGGGAGTGACATGGGATGTCGATTTGTATGGTGAATTGCTCAAAATTGGAGGTGGAAAGGAAAGGTAGTGTTAGTATTAGTATTAGTAATGTAAAAATTTGAAGCCGGAATTCGGAGTGAATTGGCTATATTAGTAGTTGATTGTTGTATTTTGTAGGATGACAGCCTACTTTAACAAAACTGGATGGCCGGAAAATGCTCCGAAGAGTGAAGAAGAACGGAAAGAATTCATAGCTTCACTTCATAAGAGAAAGACAGAATTATTTATGGTCCTTATTGAGAAGAAATTGTTACCTCTTCGGCCAGGCGTTGCAAAGTGATCTTTTGCTTTGATGTTTTAACTTTCAGTGTATCTATTATTATGCTATTAGTGATCATGATTAAAACTAGATTATTAAATTTGACAGGCTCGTTGATCAAGCTTTAGGGAAAGACGTCAAAGTTGCAGTCTGCAGTACTTCAAATGAGAAGGCGGTATGCACAACCAGGTTCTACAATTTGTCAAACATGATTTGTAATGATTTTTAGTGGTCAAAGGCATAATGTCTGAAATTGTTAGATAATCAATGTGTAGCACGAAAATGGGAATGCTGAAATGTAGAACTTGATAATTTTCCATGCAAAGCATTTCTATACGTTAGCTTGATCGCTTTCCAGATTCATAGACTCTGAACTCTAAAAGAATCTTGATGCTATGAATTTAGGGGACTGCTAGCTTATACTAATACATTTTACTTTGGTGATTGAACTCTATGTTATGATTTCAGGTGTCTGCAATAGTTTCTTGTTTGCTAGGACCTGAAAGAGCAGAGAAAATCAAGATATTTGCAGGAGATGTTGTTCCACGTAAAAAGCCTGATCCGGTATTTCTTTAAACCAATACACTAAGATCGTCTCTTCTGTGAATGACCATGGCTTCCTATGCAGCTAACCATAGAGCTGTTTCCCTTGTCCTAACAGGCCATTTACACATTAGCAGCCAGCACTCTGGGTGTTGATCCTTCCAGGTACCCCATGATCCATGATAATCACATTGTAGAAACAAAATAAAAGAGTTTGGTCATCAGTTTAGTCCCCCGCATGATCAAATATCAAAATCATCCTAATTCAGTTGCTATGTATCGAAACTTATTAAGTTCTATGCTTCATCATTCGTTCCTATTTTGAAAACAATTTTGGAACTCTGTTTGAGCCTTTTCTATTTTAGTGTTTTCATTTACATACTGCACAGGTTAGTTGTAGTGCTCACAGTTAAAAGTTGATTTCATAGAAGAGGTTAACTAAAAAAATCAGTTAGCCTCTCAACATATTTTCAGTATACATTAGTCCCAATCTAAAACATTTATGCTATATACTTATAAGTAATAGTTCAATAAATTTTGTGTATTAACCGGAATGCATATCTGGATTGGTGTAGTTGCGTAGTGGTAGAGGACAGCGCAATCGGTCTTGCTGCCGCCAAAGCTGCCGGAATGAAGTGTATAGTAACAAAGAGTGGGTAAGTTGGTCATGATTTGAGTTGTCAGTATGATTCTGTGGTATTTTAATTAACATCAGAATGAATCCTGGTTTACAGTTACACGGCGGATGAAGACTTTTTAAATGCAGATGCAGTATTTGATTGCATCGGAGATCCTCCTGAAGAGCGTTTTGACTTGGCATTCTGTGGTAGCCTTCTTGAAAAGCAATAATCTTAACTATGCCTCAATTGTTCAGGTTTCTGTATATCATTCTTTTTATTGCCTTTATTTGTGACCAACTGCACCTTTAAGTAAAAAATGTTGGTCTTACTTAAGCTAACGCGGTGTGTTGCATGCAAAATAAGCAGAAAGTAAACGATGGAAGCTGCTAGAATGCCATAATCCGATGCTTAATTTCTTGTACAAATGCATGAAGTTTGGATTGCACCGAACCAGTATTACTTAATGAATATCTCATTTTTTTACGCCAATTTTCATTTGATATCACACTTAATGCAAAATTCTGAAACTCCCCAATAAGTTGGGAAATAGCCGAATAAATTAGCACACCATATGCAAAATGTTGGCGGTGGTGGTCCTTGCAATTTAGATGAGGAAACATAGAAACGAGCAGTGCATTTAAAGATTGAGCATATATGGAGGAGGTAGCTAGCTAGCTAGCTCATGCATGGTAATTTTGACCATTAAAGCTCTAGCCAAATGATGAAGGTATGGTCCATACGCAAGCAATCGGCACAAACAGCTATAAAGATAACATAATTTGGATGCAATTCAAGGAAATTTCCCTTACCTAGAAGCAAACACAGGACTAGTCCTTTTCTTGGTTTCCACATGTTTTGCCCATTAAAACATACCAACTTTCTAACTGTAAATCGGAGATTTTTCTGTTACTAGAGTTTATAAGACTAAATGAGAGCAACTTAGAGGACATGTTTCTATAAAAAAAACTGGGAAAAAATGGAGTTAACTTTGTGAATAATGCTACATTTTACAAATGCTTAATACTTGTGATTTCTGGAAGTGTAAAATTTGAGTTCTTACAAGATTCGTGGCATTCCATTGATGAACTATTGCTTATCCTATTTGTAGCCATATACGTAAAATTGTTATCTGCATCCTATTATGCTGCCAAAATTGTAGAATAATACTTCCTCATTACACAACTTTCTTCTGATTTGTTTTTACCCAACGGCTACTTATCAGGAAAGTGACGTTGAAATCGTCTAGACTTGTTTTTAAATCGGAGCTAACATCAATCTTTCTAGCATAAATAAATTTTATTTTTTTTATAAAAAAAAAGATAAAATCTGTATAAGATAAGTTTATAATAAATTTATTTTAAATAAACATAAATAAGTATGTATCTAACCCCAAATTACATGATCAGTTTAAATTTAACGTATGTGTGAATATATGCATTATCACATTTTTAACAATCGAGTCCTTGTATTAAAAAAATACATGCATTGTATTTTTATATTATCAATTTTCATCCAAATGAAGCCCTTCCGTCCAGTTTCGTTAAAGTAAACACATTAAGTTCATTTCTAACGGAAATGGGCAAAAATAAAATAAGAGGATTCGCTATATTTGTAATTGATAGTGTAGAGACTCAATGTGAATGTTTTTAAATATATGGACCTGATCATTAAAAAGGTGATAGTGCAGTGATGATATATGCGTTATATTTTATAAGCCAATAATTTTTATTGAAATTACTGAGCTAATTGACACTATAAAATCAAATAGAATAATTAAATTAATAGAAAAATAGGTACAAAAATACAATCAAAACCTTAAATTAGTCTTACTCTTTTTCTTAAAGACAACCTCCGTATCAAGCCCAAAACCATCAACTGTTTTAACTTCAACCAGCTCCGATTCCTTAAAAAGCTCCACTAACGGCCCCACACTATACAAATCATTAGCCGAATACTTATCCGCCCGTCTAGATAACGCCACGTGTATAACACAAACCCCGCCACCCTTCAACGTCCGTTCGATCTCCCCAACAAATTTCGACGGATACAAAGCATGATCAAACACGTTAGAGAATTCAAAATCAAACGTCTCATTCTCAAACGGCTGTGCATGGAAGTCTCCCTTAACAACAAGTGGCGGCGACGGCACCAAGTCTATTCCGATGGAGTCGGAGACTCCCACACGGCGGAGAGCCGCCACTTCTTGGCCGACACGAGCGCCAATGGATAAAGCCTTAGAAGAATTGGACAAGAGGCTACGTTGCTTTAATGAATCAAAAAACTGGGCGAACACGTTAACTTTACGGTCCCAGTCGCGAGTTTTCCAAAGCTGACGGAGTTTAGGGTTAAGGGTTTTGTTGAGCTGGTGTTGGATGTATGCATTGTAGGAGGAGTAACCGGGGCGGATGCGTAAACCACCGGAGGAGGTGGAGTTGGCGACGGAGGGTAGGGTTTTCCGGTGGTGGGGAGCTAATGAGGCTATGAAAATGAAGGCGGAAATGGAGAGGATTAGAGAAAGTAAAAATGGTTTGAGGATGAATGGGAGCTTTGAGATGGGCGTGTTCATCACCATTGCTACATTAAATTGAACTGCATCTGATTTTTTTTATGATCATAGAAGTTGACATGCAAATGCTTTTTGTAAGAAAAAACAAGTTTCGTGGGTTGACAGGTTTTTGTAGAGGTGGTGTGTGTTTCTCCTCGTGACTATGTTTCAGAATTTTATAGAGTGATCTTTTTTTTTGAAGGTTTTGTTTTTTCGTTTGGTTTTGTTTGGAATGTGAATGATACTCTTAGCTATTGGTCTTTGATTTGTGAAGTATTTAAATTTAACTGCTGGCGAGTGGAGATGAGTACGGTTCGGTTTGATTTGCGGAAGATCGAAATCGAATCAAATATTTTATAAAAATCAAACCAAACTTCACTGATTTGGTTTATGGCTATTTCAGTTGATAGTTAATTATGGTATAGTTTAGTCGGTTTACTGTTTTAGAAAACAAAACAAAAAATAACATAAATCCACCATTATTATTATTATAAATTTTAAAAATATTTTAATCGTCTTTTTGAGATTTCTTTAATTAAATATAATAATTATTAGTGATGATTTATAATTAATATTATATTTCAATAAATTAAGGAGCTATGGATAATAAATTTAATATTTTAATTTATTTATGAATATACATATAATCAAATGACATCATTTTCGGTCAGTTTGGTGAATAAAACAAATAACTAAAAACTGAAATTTTCATCATAAGATTTAAACCAATCAGGCCATACTTAGATCAATCCACCTTCAGTTCGATCTGGTTCGATTCAATTATACGGCTTGGCTCATTTTTTTAAAGTGCATGATAGATTGATAGGTAAAATTTTATTCATAAATAAATAGGGAGAGATTATTAGGTAAATTTATCCATGTACTAGCCAGTCACATTATGACACATCATTAAAATCGTGACACTATCGTAATTTATTTATTACTCCCTCCGTCCCGTTTAAGAAATCTCATATTCTATTTTCGGATGTCCCATTTAAAAAGTCTCATTACTATTTTTGGAATTTTTTCCATTAAATACCATATTTTACCCTTTTTTAGTCATTTTAAAAAAACAATTTGATATATTCCACTATAATTAATAGGGGCAAACATGAAAAGACAAAAATAATAAATATTTTCTTAGTGAGACTTCTTAAATGTGACGGAGGAAGTACTTTTTTACACTTTTGAATAGTAATATTATTATAGTACCATTATTTTAATGACGTGTTATAATGTACTCCCTCCGTCCCAATAAAGTTGTCCACTTTGAGAATTTTTTTTGTCCCAAAACTCTTGTCCACTTTTAAAAAATAATTAACTGTTACACTCAATTTTCCTATATTATCCTTATTTAAAATCCACTAATAAGTAAATTAAAAATAAATTACAAGTGGACCCTATATTAAATAGGTGTATGACAAGAAAAGTAAGAAATTTTTTACAAAACCCATAAACAATAATTGTTTTTCTTAAACTGTGTGATAAAGGCAAAGTGGACAACTCTATTGGAACGGAGAGAGTAATAGATTTAGTCCATAGATGACGTGGTGGACCGAGTCTACCAAATAATTTCTCATAAAGAGGTATCTATCTAAGAATTTCTCTAAAAGTAGGTTATAGATTGTATTAAAATTCTCCAGCAATTAAATTCATTTTCCTTAGAAAGAGTAGTATAATTATATCATCTAATTAGAGAGATTCTTAGGTAGACTCGGTCTACCACGTCATCTGTAGACTAACCTATCATATTATGACACGTCATTGAAATAGTGGCACTATCGTAATTTTATTTATTACTTATTTACACTTTTGGATAGTAATATTACGATAGTGCCATTATTTTAAGGGGTATTTCTATTAAATAGCACCACCTTTAGCGTTTTTTGCGATTTAAGCCACTACTACAAATTGTCTCAATTATTAGCCCAAACTTTCCAATCTTTTTAATTATTAGCCCAGGTCCCAATTCCGGCATCTGAAATCCCACGTGGCTCGCCGGATTGCCTTGTCAGCGCCAGCGTGGCCTCTTTATGCGACGTCGTTTTGGATTATTTCTACCAAATAACACGAACTACCATTTTGTCTCAAATATTAGCACAATCTTTTAAATATTTTTAAATTTTAGCCTAAAATCTGTTTTCGGCTATTGTAATGATTTTTAGTGGTCAAAGGCATAATGTCTGAAATTGTTAGATAATCAATGTGTAGCACGAAAATGGGAATGCTGAAATGTAGAACTTGATAATTTTCCATGCAAAGCATTTCTATACGTTAGCTTGATCGCTTTCCAGATTCATAGACTCTGAACTCTAAAAGAATCTTGATGCTATGAATTTAGGGGACTGCTAGCTTATACTAATACATTTTACTTTGGTGATTGAACTCTATGTTATGATTTCAGGTGTCTGCAATAGTTTCTTGTTTGCTAGGACCTGAAAGAGCAGAGAAAATCAAGATATTTGCAGGAGATGTTGTTCCACGTAAAAAGCCTGATCCGGTATTTCTTTAAACCAATACACTAAGATCGTCTCTTCTGTGAATGACCATGGCTTCCTATGCAGCTAACCATAGAGCTGTTTCCCTTGTCCTAACAGGCCATTTACACATTAGCAGCCAGCACTCTGGGTGTTGATCCTTCCAGGTACCCCATGATCCATGATAATCACATTGTAGAAACAAAATAAAAGAGTTTGGTCATCAGTTTAGTCCCCCGCATGATCAAATATCAAAATCATCCTAATTCAGTTGCTATGTATCGAAACTTATTAAGTTCTATGCTTCATCATTCGTTCCTATTTTGAAAACAATTTTGGAACTCTGTTTGAGCCTTTTCTATTTTAGTGTTTTCATTTACATACTGCACAGGTTAGTTGTAGTGCTCACAGTTAAAAGTTGATTTCATAGAAGAGGTTAACTAAAAAAATCAGTTAGCCTCTCAACATATTTTCAGTATACATTAGTCCCAATCTAAAACATTTATGCTATATACTTATAAGTAATAGTTCAATAAATTTTGTGTATTAACCGGAATGCATATCTGGATTGGTGTAGTTGCGTAGTGGTAGAGGACAGCGCAATCGGTCTTGCTGCCGCCAAAGCTGCCGGAATGAAGTGTATAGTAACAAAGAGTGGGTAAGTTGGTCATGATTTGAGTTGTCAGTATGATTCTGTGGTATTTTAATTAACATCAGAATGAATCCTGGTTTACAGTTACACGGCGGATGAAGACTTTTTAAATGCAGATGCAGTATTTGATTGCATCGGAGATCCTCCTGAAGAGCGTTTTGACTTGGCATTCTGTGGTAGCCTTCTTGAAAAGCAATAATCTTAACTATGCCTCAATTGTTCAGGTTTCTGTATATCATTCTTTTTATTGCCTTTATTTGTGACCAACTGCACCTTTAAGTAAAAAATGTTGGTCTTACTTAAGCTAACGCGGTGTGTTGCATGCAAAATAAGCAGAAAGTAAACGATGGAAGCTGCTAGAATGCCATAATCCGATGCTTAATTTCTTGTACAAATGCATGAAGTTTGGATTGCACCGAACCAGTATTACTTAATGAATATCTCATTTTTTTACGCCAATTTTCATTTGATATCACACTTAATGCAAAATTCTGAAACTCCCCAATAAGTTGGGAAATAGCCGAATAAATTAGCACACCATATGCAAAATGTTGGCGGTGGTGGTCCTTGCAATTTAGATGAGGAAACATAGAAACGAGCAGTGCATTTAAAGATTGAGCATATATGGAGGAGGTAGCTAGCTAGCTAGCTCATGCATGGTAATTTTGACCATTAAAGCTCTAGCCAAATGATGAAGGTATGGTCCATACGCAAGCAATCGGCACAAACAGCTATAAAGATAACATAATTTGGATGCAATTCAAGGAAATTTCCCTTACCTAGAAGCAAACACAGGACTAGTCCTTTTCTTGGTTTCCACATGTTTTGCCCATTAAAACATACCAACTTTCTAACTGTAAATCGGAGATTTTTCTGTTACTAGAGTTTATAAGACTAAATGAGAGCAACTTAGAGGACATGTTTCTATAAAAAAAACTGGGAAAAAATGGAGTTAACTTTGTGAATAATGCTACATTTTACAAATGCTTAATACTTGTGATTTCTGGAAGTGTAAAATTTGAGTTCTTACAAGATTCGTGGCATTCCATTGATGAACTATTGCTTATCCTATTTGTAGCCATATACGTAAAATTGTTATCTGCATCCTATTATGCTGCCAAAATTGTAGAATAATACTTCCTCATTACACAACTTTCTTCTGATTTGTTTTTACCCAACGGCTACTTATCAGGAAAGTGACGTTGAAATCGTCTAGACTTGTTTTTAAATCGGAGCTAACATCAATCTTTCTAGCATAAATAAATTTTATTTTTTTTATAAAAAAAAAGATAAAATCTGTATAAGATAAGTTTATAATAAATTTATTTTAAATAAACATAAATAAGTATGTATCTAACCCCAAATTACATGATCAGTTTAAATTTAACGTATGTGTGAATATATGCATTATCACATTTTTAACAATCGAGTCCTTGTATTAAAAAAATACATGCATTGTATTTTTATATTATCAATTTTCATCCAAATGAAGCCCTTCCGTCCAGTTTCGTTAAAGTAAACACATTAAGTTCATTTCTAACGGAAATGGGCAAAAATAAAATAAGAGGATTCGCTATATTTGTAATTGATAGTGTAGAGACTCAATGTGAATGTTTTTAAATATATGGACCTGATCATTAAAAAGGTGATAGTGCAGTGATGATATATGCGTTATATTTTATAAGCCAATAATTTTTATTGAAATTACTGAGCTAATTGACACTATAAAATCAAATAGAATAATTAAATTAATAGAAAAATAGGTACAAAAATACAATCAAAACCTTAAATTAGTCTTACTCTTTTTCTTAAAGACAACCTCCGTATCAAGCCCAAAACCATCAACTGTTTTAACTTCAACCAGCTCCGATTCCTTAAAAAGCTCCACTAACGGCCCCACACTATACAAATCATTAGCCGAATACTTATCCGCCCGTCTAGATAACGCCACGTGTATAACACAAACCCCGCCACCCTTCAACGTCCGTTCGATCTCCCCAACAAATTTCGACGGATACAAAGCATGATCAAACACGTTAGAGAATTCAAAATCAAACGTCTCATTCTCAAACGGCTGTGCATGGAAGTCTCCCTTAACAACAAGTGGCGGCGACGGCACCAAGTCTATTCCGATGGAGTCGGAGACTCCCACACGGCGGAGAGCCGCCACTTCTTGGCCGACACGAGCGCCAATGGATAAAGCCTTAGAAGAATTGGACAAGAGGCTACGTTGCTTTAATGAATCAAAAAACTGGGCGAACACGTTAACTTTACGGTCCCAGTCGCGAGTTTTCCAAAGCTGACGGAGTTTAGGGTTAAGGGTTTTGTTGAGCTGGTGTTGGATGTATGCATTGTAGGAGGAGTAACCGGGGCGGATGCGTAAACCACCGGAGGAGGTGGAGTTGGCGACGGAGGGTAGGGTTTTCCGGTGGTGGGGAGCTAATGAGGCTATGAAAATGAAGGCGGAAATGGAGAGGATTAGAGAAAGTAAAAATGGTTTGAGGATGAATGGGAGCTTTGAGATGGGCGTGTTCATCACCATTGCTACATTAAATTGAACTGCATCTGATTTTTTTTATGATCATAGAAGTTGACATGCAAATGCTTTTTGTAAGAAAAAACAAGTTTCGTGGGTTGACAGGTTTTTGTAGAGGTGGTGTGTGTTTCTCCTCGTGACTATGTTTCAGAATTTTATAGAGTGATCTTTTTTTTTGAAGGTTTTGTTTTTTCGTTTGGTTTTGTTTGGAATGTGAATGATACTCTTAGCTATTGGTCTTTGATTTGTGAAGTATTTAAATTTAACTGCTGGCGAGTGGAGATGAGTACGGTTCGGTTTGATTTGCGGAAGATCGAAATCGAATCAAATATTTTATAAAAATCAAACCAAACTTCACTGATTTGGTTTATGGCTATTTCAGTTGATAGTTAATTATGGTATAGTTTAGTCGGTTTACTGTTTTAGAAAACAAAACAAAAAATAACATAAATCCACCATTATTATTATTATAAATTTTAAAAATATTTTAATCGTCTTTTTGAGATTTCTTTAATTAAATATAATAATTATTAGTGATGATTTATAATTAATATTATATTTCAATAAATTAAGGAGCTATGGATAATAAATTTAATATTTTAATTTATTTATGAATATACATATAATCAAATGACATCATTTTCGGTCAGTTTGGTGAATAAAACAAATAACTAAAAACTGAAATTTTCATCATAAGATTTAAACCAATCAGGCCATACTTAGATCAATCCACCTTCAGTTCGATCTGGTTCGATTCAATTATACGGCTTGGCTCATTTTTTTAAAGTGCATGATAGATTGATAGGTAAAATTTTATTCATAAATAAATAGGGAGAGATTATTAGGTAAATTTATCCATGTACTAGCCAGTCACATTATGACACATCATTAAAATCGTGACACTATCGTAATTTATTTATTACTCCCTCCGTCCCGTTTAAGAAATCTCATATTCTATTTTCGGATGTCCCATTTAAAAAGTCTCATTACTATTTTTGGAATTTTTTCCATTAAATACCATATTTTACCCTTTTTTAGTCATTTTAAAAAAACAATTTGATATATTCCACTATAATTAATAGGGGCAAACATGAAAAGACAAAAATAATAAATATTTTCTTAGTGAGACTTCTTAAATGTGACGGAGGAAGTACTTTTTTACACTTTTGAATAGTAATATTATTATAGTACCATTATTTTAATGACGTGTTATAATGTACTCCCTCCGTCCCAATAAAGTTGTCCACTTTGAGAATTTTTTTTGTCCCAAAACTCTTGTCCACTTTTAAAAAATAATTAACTGTTACACTCAATTTTCCTATATTATCCTTATTTAAAATCCACTAATAAGTAAATTAAAAATAAATTACAAGTGGACCCTATATTAAATAGGTGTATGACAAGAAAAGTAAGAAATTTTTTACAAAACCCATAAACAATAATTGTTTTTCTTAAACTGTGTGATAAAGGCAAAGTGGACAACTCTATTGGAACGGAGAGAGTAATAGATTTAGTCCATAGATGACGTGGTGGACCGAGTCTACCAAATAATTTCTCATAAAGAGGTATCTATCTAAGAATTTCTTTAAAAGTAGGTTATAGATTGTATTAAAATTCTCCAGCAATTAAATTCATTTTCCTTAGAAAGAGTAGTATAATTATATCATCTAATTAGAGAGATTCTTAGGTAGACTCGGTCTACCACGTCATCTGTAGACTAACCTATCATATTATGACACGTCATTGAAATAGTGGCACTATCGTAATTTTATTTATTACTTATTTACACTTTTGGATAGTAATATTACGATAGTGCCATTATTTTAAGGGGTATTTCTATTAAATAGCACCACCTTTAGCGTTTTTTGCGATTTAAGCCACTACTACAAATTGTCTCAATTATTAGCCCAAACTTTCCAATCTTTTTAATTATTAGCCCAGGTCCCAATTCCGGCATCTGAAATCCCACGTGGCTCGCCGGATTGCCTTGTCAGCGCCAGCGTGGCCTCTTTATGCGACGTCGTTTTGGATTATTTCTACCAAATAACACGAACTACCATTTTGTCTCAAATATTAGCACAATCTTTTAAATATTTTTAAATTTTAGCCTAAAATCTGTTTTCGGCTATTGGAATCCAATGTGCACATTTAAGAATAACTAATGTCGTTTCATGTGTTTCACATTTGGCTCGCAGTGTGACTCGTCAAATTATTAAATAATATTTAAAATAATAGTTAATTAGGAATAATTTATCTTATATAATACTTTGGATGATTAATTTAATAGTTTAACATTTTAAATTGATAATAAAATTTTATAATCATATATAAAGAATTTAAATAAAAAAATCAAATAATAATTAAAATATTAATTTTTTGAAAGTAGTTTTCCTTATTTAGAATTTTATATGATTTACATATAATTAAAATAGTAATTGTTAAATATTTATAATAGTTTATTTTAATTAGTACTCTAAACAATTATCTTAATATAGTAGTTTAATTTAATTAGTACTTTTCTAATAATTATCTCAATAATTTTTAATTAATAATTATATTTTATAAAGTGAAGAAGATAATAACGTAAATGTGCCTGTCCCTCCCCCCTCCCCCGTGGTTTTATACATAGTATTAGCGTTTCGCCACGTGTTACAAATGTGAGCGACACTTACATGATCCGTTATTTAAATTTTAAATTAATTAAAATATTATATATAATATTTTATTTGTAAATAAATTATTATAATTATTTTTATTTAAATATAAACTATGCCACGTTTGTGATATTAATTAATAAGACCCCTTATATATAATATTAATTTATTATTATCACATGTTACGCACATGAGCGACATTTTTATGTCTCGTTATATGTATTAATGTTAATTAAGATATTTACATGAGCCGTTATTTAACTTTAAAATTAATCAAAATATCAAATATAATACTTTGTTTTTAAATAAATTATTTTCATTTACAATTAAAATTAATTAAAATATCAAAATATAATATTCATTTTTAAATAGTAATTGTTTGCATGAGAGCGACATTTATATAACCCGTAAATATATTTATACCAATTAAACTAATTTGTTGCACTTATATGACCCATTATTAAGATGAAGTAGATGCTATTAACTCAGCTACTAATTTATTGTACTTATATGGCTTGACAGTTGATAACATACATAGCATTCAGTAGCTGTGAATAACAATTGATAACATACATAGCATTCTGTAACAGTTGATAGTAACATAGCATACATAGCATTTAGAGTTTGTGACTTTATGGTTGTGATTTTAGGATTGTAAATTTATAACTGTGACGTAGGGTTAGTTGTGATTCCAATAGCCGAAAACAGATTTTAGGCTAAAATTTAAAAATATTTAAAAGGTTGTGCTAATATTTGAGATAAAATGGTAGTTCGTGTTATTTGGTAGAAATAATCCAAAACGACGTCGCATAAAGAGGCCACGCTGGCGCTGACAAGGCAATCCGGCGAGCCACGTGGGATTTCAGATGCCGGAATTGGGACCTGGGCTAATAATTAAAAAGATTGGAAAGTTTGGGCTAATAATTGAGACAATTTGTAGTAGTGGCTTAAATCGCAAAAAACGCTAAAGGTGGTGCTATTTAATAGAAATACCCCTTATTTTAATGACGTGTCATAATGTGATAGGTTTATTCTACGGATGACGTGGTGAACTAAGTCTACCTAAGAATTTCTCTATCTAAGCATATAAAATAAGTACGGAACTCCCTTATCTAGATCATATTCATAAATATGCAATATCTAACCAATTTAAAAAATAAAAATATTTACATATCTTTGTGTATTTTTATGTATTTTAAAAATTTGATTAATTAAGATTATGCATGAACTCTCTCATTCACCCGGTAAAGGTACGAATCTCTCAAGTCTCAACTCTCTTTGCACAAGATATTACCAATACTTGGCAAGCTATATAGTACAAAAAAGTGGAGCAAAATGGCACAAAAATGAATTATATGCACATCTTACTAAGCTTTTATTCGCAAAAAATAGCAGCCAAACGCCCAAACCTATATAAGGCATTCAGGAAAAGTGTGGTGCCTGAGCATAATGATAGTGCAAGGGGCAGATCTACCAGCTACGTTAATGCAAACATCATATAAAATAATGGAAAAAGCTTTGTAACCCAAAGGTTTAGCACGCATGCTAATGCCACTTATTAAGCAAATGATGTTTAATGCTTTTGATAAATTGTGGGAGTAATTGGGAAATAGTGCCATGGCATGGCATATACTATCTCTCTATAAAAAGTGTTAGAGTGGCACTATTGTCAGAGCAATAATTGATAAGGTCAGAGCAAAAAAGTTTATTTTGACGAAATTATCATCTGTATTACTTTCTTCTTATCAATTGAAGGGTGATTTTGTCAAAATAAACTTTTTTATTCTGACCTTATCAATTGTTGCTCTGACAATATCGTCACCCAAAGTTTTATTCACAAGTAATGGAATAGTAATTAGGGTTGAGCAAAATTCCCAACCGCCTGGTTTAACCGACTGAACCGATAATGTTTTATCGGTTTGGTTTGGTGATAAGTGAAGTCGGTTCAATTTTAATTTTGATTTGTTATTTTGGTTTAATTTCAGTTTTTACTTTGGACAATAAATTAACCGAACCCACTAGATAACCAAAAATTTGATTTTTTATATATATAATTTCTCTGTTTATTCTTGTCGTTTTTAACCGAATCTACCGATATTCCAAAAAAATTGCCCTTTTTTAATTTAATTTTGATTCTTTTTTTTTTCAGCTGGTTGAATTTCAATTAAAGTGTAATGGCAGTCGGTTTGGTTTTGAGATGGTCAGTTTAAAAAATTGAACCAACTAATGTATTTTATTTGACAATTTAATGCCTTAGAATTTATCTAGTGCAACCCAAATTTTGTTGGAATGTTTACAAAAACACCCAAAAAAATTTTATAAAATTAACCAACCTGTAATTTGAGAACCCTATAACAATTAGTGTTGTTCTCAACCCAAATCTTCTTTCATATTCTTGTTTCTTTCAAGATTCAATTGTAATTTGTAAATACATTTTCTAAAACTTAAGACACATATCACTTAACAAAGTACTCACTACTTCTCTCTTGTTTTTCTTATCCATTATAAGACGCTGTTCTTCGGTACTTCCCTTCAAATTGGCTCAATTGTTTAGGCTGCCTTGACCATAACGGCACTCTTGGTGCTGCCTTGCAAATTCCCTGACAGGACTCTTGAAACTAGAGGGATTCTCCTCATTGATAGCAGCGGATAAATCCATACACTTAATTCAGAATAGATACTCATTTTTCTTGTTTGAAGAACCACAAGAACTGCCAAATGAGTAAACATAAAGAATAAGGAAAAAGATCATAATTAACAAAAGCAAGGCCCTAGTATCACTCGAAATCTTGAAGCTCCATTCATCGTGACTAACTTGCAGAGGCTCACGGAGAAACAAGTAGTTTGAAGCAACCAATGCTTCTGCAATATCTGCCATCGGTTGCAGTCATAGCAGAATCAAAAGTAAACATAGAAAATGCAGAACTAGCAATTGCCATTTTCTCCAACAAAGTCGTTAGACTCAACCTTTTCGCAAGGTTTCAATATGATGAAGCTTCCAGTTAGGTCCTTTGCTAGAAAATAGAAGCGAGTCTTCTAAAACCTTGGCAGGTGAAGCCAGGCATTGGGGTTTTTGCATGCTCCTCCTTGCCTCATTGGGGTTTTATCATGTAGATTTACAAGAAGACCCCTGTAGTATACTACTCTCAGAATTTTGGCACATTTCAAAAATTAAACATTATTATAGGACAAGGACCAGACAAAGACGAGCGGTTTTCTTAGCAGGATTATATACAAAATTCATGACCCTCATTTCTAGGAAGTAAGTGACCTACCTCAAATTCAGCTTTTAGCAGATAGTAAACTTCAAAAAGACACCAGGCTTAAGCAGTGTTTAATCTCAACATGGCCATTGCCTTGATCATGTTGGATTTGGCTGCATCCAACAATGGGTCTGCCTTAAGAGCTTCGTCAAAACAGAACCTGGCCTCCTCCCATCGACTTTCAGCTACAAACACGAGACCAAGATTGTTATATGCAGGAGCATAGCCTGGTTGGAGCTCCAGAGACTTCGTAAACATTGCCTTGGCACGTTCATATTGCTTTTGCTGCCGATAGAGATTCCCGAGATTGGAAAACATAGTATGTGCCTGTTCAGGTGTTGCCCAAGCCAAAGCCTGTTTATAAACATCTTCAGCCTGTGATGGTTCCTCTGATAATTGAACTGAGATACCTATATAGTATAACAGACTTTAAGAAGAATCCTGAGAGATAAATAGCCAAAATGCGTAAGAAAGATGTAAGGTCAGTTAAAACTTGAAACTACCAAGATTCGACCATGCAGAGCTGCACTCTCCAAACCGAGTGACTGCGACCTTAAGATACTTTTGTGCTGTTTCAAATTGTCGGGAACAGAGACAATGCAGGCCTAGCTGGTGCCACTGCATGCCATCATTGGGGTCCTCAGCTATTGCCTGTTTCATATGCACATACATAATAAAAAGAGCAAGAAAAGTTGCAGATTAAATATTTTGGATATCACATAACTCAGTAACTGGATGTTAAAAACAAATAAACTGTGCACCATGGTAAAAACATAGCACATTTGACCCACCTAATAATTGGAAAGTATTTGTTTCGTCTCCTCCTAATACAATAAGAGGTTTCCTCAACATTTAATAGTTACACTAGATTTCACATGATGCTTTTCTCACTTGCATAAAGTGATATAAGATTCAAAATTCTAACTGAACTGTAACTATAACAGATATATTTTGAGATTCTTGAACTACACAATAATTTGAAATCATTTTTTTAAAGAAAAATTAAAATCACATTCAACGGCCAAATTTAACTCCCCCCATTGTCCAAAAGTTACCTGCTTTAAACTATACAGAGCACGCTCTTCTACATCCACTAGCTCATTTCGTTCAGTTTCAAATGCTGCTGCAATCTCATGGTGAGCTTTGTGTACCATGGAAAGTCCTGCCCATGCAATGGGAATTTCAATTGGAACAGGTTCTCCTTCTCTCAATATGGAAGCCATCTCATTTCCAGCCCAAAAAAGTTGTTCACTAGGATCTTGAGACCTTTCTGCATCCTTTATTCGATGGAATGCAACAGCATATCTAGTAGACATACAGTTGGGCTCTAATTTCGCTGACTGAAAAGCAAAAGACACAGTAAATAAGTAAAAGACAACTCCGGCTTTAACACAAACATGCGAGAGAAAGGCTGAAAGAAGAAAGCACACTTCAATAGCAGATATGGAAGTAAAAGAACATCCCCAATTGTTCATTGCCGAAAAAGCAAAGAGATCTTTCCTAGCAGATATCAAGGAAACCAATGAACAACCTCAACAAAGAAGCAATAGATGAATGTAGCAAGGAGTCAAGAGCACCTTCTCCAAGCACTTGCTGGAACTTCTGTAGTCACCGGTCAAGTAATATGCATTTGCAAGATTGGCCCATATATGTGCTGCTTTAGGGTCCACTTTCAATGCTGCAAGTAGACACTCTTTTGCCACATTGAGAGCTTCAGCATGATCAGCAATAGCACCTTCACCCGCATTTGCCCCAGCACCTAGTAATTTAGAAAAGAGTCTCGTGAAAATTCCCTACAACAATATAACTTACAAGTGACTCATCAAGTCTGGAACGTGAGGAGAGGTCAATAGAGCTCAAGACTCCTGGTGCCAAATTTCACCAAAATCATACCTGCAACAACTGAACCATATTTGCAAAGAATAAGGGCAGCATAGTTGACAAAGGCAGCGGGATGGTTCTGATCTTTAAGGACCAACTCTTGAAAACATTTTGCTGATAGCTCCAAATTTCCACTGTAAGATCAATACTTATGTTTTAGCAGTGGTAATCCAAGAAAATATACTTGAAACCACAACAATGATACAAATTCATTATTGTACAAGCTGAAATACTTGATCCAAACATCCCATATAAATAATGAATGACATAAAACACTATTTTACATACAGCAAAAACAGAGGACTAGCCATATCAATGTTACAAATGTTAATCATCAAGGTTGTTAATGAAATAGTCATTATTATTCTTGATATATGCAGTTTCAAGATTTAAAATTGTGCCAAATGTTGCAGCTAATCATGTGAATTACACACTGCATAGTGCATACTGGATACTAGTTCCCGCTTTAATTGACACCATATAAGAACTTCAAGTTCTTCCTCTCCAATCTATTTGTTTTTCAATCACATTAATATTTCTGCCCCTCATAGTATTTCTCTAATTAAGACAGCATCTACAATGGATGATAGCATAATAAAGACAACTATCTTACCTCTGAAAGTATGCGATCCCCAGGTTTCCATGGCAATCATAGTTGTTAGCATCAATGGCCAATAATGATAACCAAACTGAAATGGCACTCTAGGAAAAAGTAGAAGAAGAAAACTCTATGTCAGTAGAAAATTATGAAAACATAATAACAAATAAATATATATAGCGTTGTTCTTCCAATACCTGCACACGCCCAGATTTCATAAGTATCAAGCCCAGTGTGTTCCAGACAGCTGCTTGTCTTCTGTCTGATTGCATAGACTCTTTTAATCGAGAGAGGATTTCTTCAAGCTCTTTAGCTCCAAGTTCTTTCTCCAAACTGCCATCAGCTGAACTTTCAAGAAGAATGCACTGGACAGTTAATGACACATAAAATGTTAGCATTTAACGACTCCCTTAAATCCCAAGTAAAAATGCAGAACAAAGAGCTAGTTCACCTGAGCATGGTGAATTTGAACGAGTGAAAGCAACTCCGGCCTAGCAACCTCAGCCTCAGAGCGCATCAAAATCTCTTCTGCCTTCTCATAGGCAAACACTGCCTAAAGAAATTTAACAGACATCAAACAAGCATATCAATCAAATATTCAACAAATAATAAATAAAATTCAAAAGATTCACCTTCTGAGGTTGGCCCAGACGTTGATACATAAGACCGAGAATAAAATGAGCATGAGCATTTTTCGGCATCTTCCTCGCAACATGCACCAAACCCTAGGATACATATTAAAGTACATCAATCAAACGGAACATACAACCATTTGTAAGAAAAACAAAACAAAGCAATCAAGTAACAAATAGGAAGACGAATACTGACAGTTTTAAGAGTGCTGACTTTTTCTTCACGAGACGAGATAGACGACTGACCGAACTGATCGGCATCAGCATCAGGTCCATAATCAAGAGAACCAGCATCTAATAATTTACTACTATTATTACTATTTCTGGAACGACATTTCCCTAATTTGTTGAATCTTTTACTTTCAATTTCCACTGCTGTATTACATGTTTTATCTTGAGCAATTTCATCACTTGTAAACCTAAACAACAGTTCATTATAAAAAATTATAGCCTAAACAAGCAAACAGAAAACAAAACAGAATATAAAACGCTAAGCTGAGCTACTAAAAATTATAATTAACAATTGAAATGAAGATACAACCTAGTGAGGTGAACAGAAGAATCGTTAGCGTCGGTCTCCGGAGGATCGGCGTTAAGGTCAGCTAGCATCCCAAATTTTGGAGGCTGAGACGGTGTTGAGGCGTCCACTTCCATTGACATGTATGTAGTCACAGAGTTATTGACTTCTGATTTTGTAGTAGTAGCTGCTAATTGGAGCTCCGGTTCAGGTATTTGCTGATGTTCTGGAGAGAACCGGAGGAAGATGACTTGAACCAGGTTTTTGGTTCGTTTTCTAGGTTTCTATTAGGAATAATTGCATAGTTTCGTAACATTATTTTCTTGTGTTTTCATTATTTTAAAATTTTCTACTTATATAATATTATTGATTTAATTTATTTTTGTTAGGTCTTGAGTTATTTTTAAGATTTTGAAGTAATTTTATTTTTTTATAATTTTTTATTTTTACAGTTTTTTTTCTTTCAGAATTGCAGTTTTATTTTGATTTTCAGCAAAAATATTATATTATTTTTGCTTTTCTTTTTCTATTATTTCTATATTTGGTATTTTTCTACAATTTTATAATACTAATTCTATATCTGTTTTGATTTCCTACAATTTATACTACAATAATCATAGTATAATTTTATATTGGTTTTGAGATTATTCGTCAAATTTGACAAACTTTAGATTCAATTCTATAATTGTATTTTTATTTTGAATATCTCAACAGTTTTACTTCTTTACACTCCACAAATCGATATTTGCTAGATAAAAATAACAATCAAATCTTCTATTTTATTTTAATTTTGATAATTTCAGGTCCAAAAGTAATTTTCCGCCACCAAGCGATGTTGTTTTGGCAATTTAATAATAAACAAAACAAAACCAATACAAAGCGTTGGCTCAGAAATTGTTAAAATATATAAAAAAATTATACAATTATTTAACAAATTTTATACACAGGCATAAAGCACTTAAATAGATAAAGATAAGGCTTTTCGATGCAAATAACCTAAAAAGGAACAAATGATTTAAAAAAAATCAATAATCTAAATTCTAGAGAGCTCTCTCTTTTAAAAATTTGGCAGGTTTGTTGGCACTGTAGGGGGACTCCTAGCAGTGCAATATCTCACATTCCCTCAGCATAATACTCCCAAATCTACGTTAATAGTAACAGCAAAGAACCAAAAAGCTTGATAAGAGAACGTACTCCTAAATCTATGTCAATAGTAATACCAAAGAACCAAATTTATACAATGACCCGGATCCAACAGAATCTCCATCAAATGACCACAAAGGGATAACAAAAGGAAAACAGAAACCTCAAATTCCGTATCTAGCTATCCACCTTTGAAGCACAGGGACATTTTAAAAGCAACAGGCAACAACAAACATGAGCCAGACTACACACAAATGTAAATTCAACTCAAGCAGTTGCAGCCAGTGATGACCCAAAAGACGATTGGAGCCAACCCTTCTTCTGAGCATACTCAACATAGAAACTGAATTTCTCCTCCGCATTTGGAATATCGAGAGCCAGATCATCGAGCCCCTCCTTGATGCGTGCCAAGCCTTTGGTCATCTGATTGGTAGTAATCAGACCCTCGTTGAAACAAGCTTGTAACAGATCCAGCATCCTGTCGTTCTTCTTTTCCATAGCCATAACCAATGCCTTTTTCACCACTTCATGGTTGAAGAATGGCATTCCGAGGTCACGGATGCATTGGCAAGCCTCATTCACGACCCCCCCACTTTCAAATTCCTCAAGTAGCTTCATTATCTTGTCCTTTGCATCCTCAACAGCCCAGCCAGTTCCACCTCCCCAGCACCTCAGGATCCTCTCACCTGCATGACGGGCAGCAACAAGTGATCGAGCCATTGAGACAGTCTCGCTCCCACTGCAATTTGGAGTCAATTTGCTGCCTATTTCCTCTAGATTCAGCGGAACCAAGACATCATCAATCACAGCCCTAGCCAGAAAAAGAGCAAGTTCATTTGAAGCATCCAATATGTCCAATGCTGTATCCTCAGCGGATTCCAGGAGCATGACAAAGCCACTAACTATGTCATCTGTCGAGAAAATCTCAACGTGCAATGCTGAAAGCAGGACAGATGCCATTTCTTTCTCCCTGTTCTTTCTATCCATAGCAAGAGTTATGAGCTTTTTCAAGAAAATTGGATTATACTCGGGCATGCCAAGATCTTCAAGACTTCGAATTAGTTCAGGAATGTCATCTGACAAAAAATACTCATGAATTATTGTGACAATTTCTCCCTTGTATTTCCTCAACTTTATATCTTCAGTTTGTCCTTGTCCATCTTCACTGGATGACTTCATGAACGATGCATCCAGCCAACCCTCAGATATAGCCTTCGGAACAAGTGATTGGAACAGTTTTTTTGCAGAAGGAATGTCAAGAGCAAGGTCATCGAGGCTTTCAGCTAACCGAGCAAAACCCTTAGTCATTTGACTGGAACTTATCAGGCCTTCCTCAGAAGCTTCCTTCAGCAGCTTTAGCATAAACGGTTCAGCACTTCGACTCTCCATGGAAAGAATTAAAGCCCTCTTAACGACCTCGTGATGAAAGAATGAAACGCCCAATTCTCTTATGCACCTGCATGCCTCAAAAGCATCCCCATTCTCCACATATTCCCTCAAGAGATCAGCAATCTTTTTCTTTACTTCCTCAACAGTGATATGAGTGCTACCACCCCACCTCCTTTCCACAAGTTCTGCATGGTGTGGAGCCGAGAGATAGCTCTTCTCAGCAGTTTGAATAACCTGAAATCCCTTTGAGGAATCCACAAGGGTCTTCTTCGCTCTAGTGAGAAAAACTGGAGGAAGGATATCATCTACCACAGCGCGAGCTAAAAACAAAGCAAGGATATCAACTGCATCCAGAATATCCACAGCAAGATCATCAGCTGCCTCAAGAAGTATGACAAATCCATCCTTAATGTGGGATGGACTGATGACATCCGCATACAGTGTAGATAGTAAAACAGAAGCCATTTCCTTCTCCTTATCATGTCTGTCCATGGCCATGGAAACGAGCCGCTTAATGACAAATGGATGATATTGGCTTGAGCCAAGTTCCCTGAGGTCAGATGCTGCCACTTCGACATCACCTGTACTGAAGTATTCCTCTATTATAGAAGTAACAGCCTTCTTGTAATCATCTAAAGGATTTGAGATGGTAGCCTCAACAAGCTCATAAGGCTCCTATTAAAAAGAAGATGACAGTTAACAAAATGAATTGTAGGCTGTGTCACTGCCAAAAAAATAAAGCAAAGATGTAAATGGGTAAAAAAAGGCAGGGACACCCGGTATAGAAGTAAGCTGTTAGCATGAAGGCTTTCCAATGGCTAAGATGTAACAGCGTAACACCAAGAACTAAAATTGCAATGAACAGCAATTACCTCACCACTGTCATAGTTGGGATCATTCCTATCAATATGGGAATCACCATCAGTATCAAGCAGTTTGCCCCATGTACCCTTACCGCCACCACCATCTGACACCAAAAATTAAACAGGATAACCAATTCTCAGAATGAAGTTTGACATCTAGATCAATTGATGCCAAGAAAACATAACCTCAATTATAACCAAACACAAAACAAATCTACAACAAGAAGAGTCATAGAAGAATTACCAACTCCAGCAGTCTGCAAAACCACAAGCCACCTGCATTAAGTCTACGAATAACATAGATACAGACTGCTCTGAGTTACTTAATGCTACTTTTCCATTTATTTAAAAACAAAGCAATTTGTTTGTCATTTATGCTTTGGGTGATTCCTTTAATCAGCAAAGTAAATCAGCTATTTGCATAATTATCAAACTGCATTCAACGCCATCGAGTGAACAGTTTCCGCATATCTGATATACAGTTGTCCTCTGACTCGCTTCAAAGTTGAAAGGCAAAACAAAAATACAACACACAAACAGCCAGGCTAACCTAAATAAACACTTTCTTTTCACATAGAAACATAACTAGCACTCGCTGAATAAGTCAATTGCATCAAATCACAAAGTTGTTCAATAAAAAAATGCCAATATAATTCATATTATCAAACAAAATACAACTAAAATAATAAAACGTTCATACACCAAATATTAAACACAAATACATACAGTCATTAAATCTGAACAAATGTATATATTAAAGAAAGAAATAGAAAAACATACCCTTCTTGACACGGATACACTTGCCAGAGTGTGACCTACGCACATGCCTCCCAGCATTCCCAGCATTCGGAGCTTTACCAGAAGCAGCCGGAACTCGTAAATGATGCTCAGCCAGCAAAGAGGACGGAGATTTCGGTGACGATGACAATATCTCCACATTTTGAGTCGCTAGTTTCATTATTTCTCTCTGCTCCTCCGTTAAAAATGCTTCACTCGTCGCCATTGTTTAATCCTTTTCTTTCCACAGTCGCTATATCTAAATTAAAGATTTAAAAACAAAATAAAATAAAAAAACAATCAGAATCTTGCAGAAAACAATTAAAAAAAGTAAAACCTAGGAATTTTAAAATTGTATTTTCCCTCCGTTTCTAAGCAGCCAAACAAACACTATATAAACGCCGCCATTACCGATAATAAAAAAGAAAACAAGAGAAAGAACCTGAAGGAGGATGGAATTAGAAGCTCCGAATCCGACACTTCAGTGCTTGGCCCGGATCTCGAGCCAAGGCAAAAGAAGCAATCGGATCTCACCAAAACGGCGGCGTTCCGATCCAAAACGAGAAATAAGAGTATAAATGAAAAGGAATGAATGTAAAACCCTAGATCAAATGGATAATATAAAAGAAGAATGAAGTTTGTATTTTAATGGTGCCTGTCTTTATCTGTTTATGGTAGAAGAGAGAGAGAAATGGATGAGAATGAAAAATGGGGGAGAAATTATAAAACACTATTTATAGGGAGGCTACGGTTTCGGGTACACGTAATGAGGGCTTTTTCGGTATTTTATCGCTATTTATCTCCACGTGGCGTGCCTGGTTAGGGATATTGCCTGTCTTTTGCTTCCACCAGGCGCCGAGTTAACCGGTTTATAAATTTTTAGGGTTCTTATTTAGCTGACTTTTTTGGTTGAAAATTTTTATTCTAATTCGGGTCAATTGCATTTCACCCTTCAACTTCAAATGATAAATTAGCGGTAAATTTTTTATTTTGTAAATTTTTTTTGACAGAAAAATATTATTATTTATTTGTACAGAAAAAAAAAATTATTCTGTAAATTTTTTTTGACAGAAAAGTTATCAATTTCAAATGATAAATTAGTGGTAAATTTTTTTTGACAGAAAAATATTATTAATAAGAATCTTTAAAATAGTAAGAATTTTATAATTTAATTATAATATTTTTTTAATCACCCTAAAATTTATTATTACTAGTCTCCATGAACTTTAAAAAATCAAATGTTCTCGCCCGGCATTTGATCAAAATTAACTAATCCCCCCTTTTATAAGTTAAAGCGTCACAAAAAAAATTTGAACAAAGGGTCAACGCGCTCCCTGAACTTGTGACACGGGGTCATCTAACCCAATTTATACTTTTTTTAGCAACTAACCCCAAAACTCTTCATTTTAGGGTCAAATAACCCATAATTTATATTTTTATTTTAAAAAATGGATTTAGAATAATTATATCGCAACAATTAGAGAAATATCTAATTATCTTTTTGCATCCATCGCCTCCGATTTATATTTTACACATTTTAAAAATATAATTATGGGTTATTTGACCCAAAATTGAAGAGTTTTGGGGTTAGTTGTTCAAAAAAGTGTAAATTGGGTTAGATGACCCCGTGTTACAAGTTTAGGGGGCGCGTTGACCCTTTGTTCAAAAAAATTTACTTGTGGCCTCTAAGCTTATTTTTCTTTCAACAAAGTCATAAATTCATAAAATAACTCAAATAATTTTTTTAAAATAGTTTATATTTAAATAATAAATTGTAACATATTTATCATTTTTCGAAGATATAGAAAACTAGTAATTACCATATAATGTCATGGGTAAACATCAAATAGTTAAGATCTAATGCAAGATGAGTAACAGTAATTATCCCTTATTAATACAGGTAAAAATATTCCGATTTCAAAGCCATGAGATAGTTCTATTTAAGCACTCTATAAAAATTAAAGCTACATACTCTATTTGAAGCACCTCACTACATCCACAGTAGAACTCTCCATACTACCTAGAGGAGCAATTTTAAAGAAGAAATAGCTAGATCGTTACCATGGCTTGGTAACTACATTTTGATCGTTCTCACTGCAAGCAAAACTTCTGTTTGTGCGTCAGTTCGGTAGAAACGTAACTTTGTATTATACCATGTTGGGCCTTTGTGGCAGGAGAAGATTATAAAACTTGTCTTGCAAGAAGAAATTCTTCCCTTTGCTATCAACAGCTTTCTTCCATCCGCACCATCCACCGTTAATAATTTTCTTGTGTTCATCGTTACCGGTATAGTGAGGATCTAGAATTAGAAATGCACAATCTCCGCTGCCCTCATTGTACTCAACTCCCAATAATGTATATGCAAGAACACCGCCACCTGTGTTCATGCCGAAATTAAAAACAGAGACATGTTATAGTCTATTCGGCTTCTCATTAGTCCTTTTCGCTAGATTATATCATATACATCCGGAGGCATGTTGTAGTAAAACGCAAAACAATCTGTTCGTTGGCTAACCAGGACACTAGGATCTGGTATGCTACCTAAGGGTCTGAAAAACCGAACCAAATTGAATAACCGAGCTGACAAATTCCTTTGTTTGACAATGTAATTTTTTTTCCGGTTCAGTTTGAAAAACTCTACACCCTAATAGTTTGGCTTGGTTAGGTTCGGTGTTGAAAAAAATATTTTGGTTAGAATCAAATAGAATGCACACCCTAAGAATACTACAATATCAGTTGATTCAAAGGAGTAAGAATGCAAATGGAAAAAAGAAGTAAATATATACTTACCAATCATAATTGGTGTTCCTTGAGTCTCAAAGTGCAAAGCCAATTCTCGACATTTTTCAGGAAGTTCAGCTCCTGATCTCACATTCATAATTTTGCTAGTTACCTATCAAATCCATTCACAAAAACTTGATATTTAATCATCTGATTGTATTTAGCTCTGCATGAGTAATGTGGACTAGCAAATTCATCAACAAGGATGCTAAAAAAACAAAGGGTATACTCACACCCAAAAGCTTATCCAAAACAAAGCTCAACTCAATAGCACCAATCCAATCCCGCGATCCAATAAATGATGGCTCTTTATCTCCAATCTCCACAAGTGATTGCTGTATTTCCCTAAGGATTGCGCTAGGTTAAGCAAACAATCTTAAAGCTAAAAACAAGGACTTCCACTAACTTAATCAATATATCGCTGGTTTTAGACAGCACATAATAACAATCTCACAATATCTATCACATTCCCTGAGGTGAATTTTCCATACCTGTGAGAAGGAACTTCGATGGCAGTATAGTGCTGAAGTCTAAACCATGAAATGATAGTTTGCAGAGAGCGGTAAGCACAACCCCAGCCCTAAAATGACATATATAGTAACATCTTTATCAGAACTGAGAAATTTAAAGAAGATTGATGCCTAAGTAATTCAGTTGCAATAAGTTGACCTTCAAACTAAATGTAATTGTTATAATAAGCTGTTATTCTTTAGGAGAATATTTGCTCGTGATTGAAAAAAATGTGAAACTGATCTATCCACTTTCCCAATGTCGCAACATATTTTGACAGGAAGAATAGTTGCATTACCGAGTCATCAAAACCGTCTTGAAGATAGTGATGGTAGTCATAAGAGCCTTGAACTAGAGAGACAACTCCTCCCGAGACTGCATGAAGAAAATGTTTTAATGAGAATGGTGCTAATTAACTGCAAAGCACAAGGAAAAAAGATAAACAAATTGAAATAAGCAGTAACGACTAACCGCCACTGCTTGGGATGCCAATATGCACATCTTTCAGCAAAAAAGAACCTGAAAATACCACAAAAAAGGTGCAAATTTAGTCCAAAAGATATGTTTAAATTCTTCCCCAAACTATATAAACGTATCATTCCCTGTTACAATCTGAATATTTACCTTTTCTTCTTGATTTGACCACCGAGCTATCCTTCACCATAGAGAAATCAAGTGCATTAGCAACTCTTAGAAGAGGACGATCATAAGGGAGCCCTAGCCTTAAGTGTAAGGATCGTCTGACTTCAACTGTAGACATTGAAAGATATGTAGACAAAAATTGGCATTTAAAATTATTACAGGTTCTTTGTTTTGACATATTATTAAACAAGAGGTCAAAAAGGAAAGTGTGCTCCAATTGCTCGGCGGTATAATCAGTTGTTTTGGTGGTTCAGAATTCAGATGTGCTACTTTAAGAGAGCTAAGAACTGAATAGTCTACATCCTACTGGTAAATTTTCCTTACAAGGCTAAAATGCTTTAGTTTTCCAATTCATAACAAGCACATTCTGCATGAATACTCCCACACACAGCCGCAGATGACAAGACAAGTTTTTAACTCCTTAGAGCTCACCTTGCTTCAGTTCTGTCTCCCCATAATTGAGTTCATAGACAACAGTTATTGGATGCAAAAGTCCAGGTGGATTAAAATGGTATGAATGTAGCTGCAAAAAAAGGGAGGTTAGTGCTTTTTTGCATCGGTAAAATAAAGAAGATGCATAATATGTATATGCTAAAAACTATAATACTGTAGGAATAGGGTTGCATAAAACCTTTGTACAACATACACAATAGATGAGATTACTTTGAGCAGTATATCTACTAAACTGAAATGTAACAACCACAAGCACATGTACATATGAATTTTGATGTGGCAAACGCATACAACCATTATTTATTTTTTTTATTTCATCGTATTGATATTTTTGGCACCGTGTCTCAACATATATAAAAGATTTAAGTTTAATTATTTGTATAATTGTTCTATCAAGTGCCAAGGCTTTCAAATTTACTATAACACGAACTACACAATCTGGATCCAGCCTATCTACTTTTCTACGAAAAGAGGGGTTACCATTAACTTTGCTAGGGTAGTTCTAATGTAATTGATTCTATGGAATGACATGTCGCTTTGTCCAAACTTCCCCTAAAAGCATATGGTGCACTGACTGAAATAACATTTACATATCAAATGCAAATGCCCAGTATTTACATGGATTATGAATAAAGATGTAAATTAAGGAAGTTGCTTGGCTAAGGGCTTCAATAAAGCTCTAATGTGAAGTATTGGGTTTCATGTTCACAATGTAAAATTTGAAGGTTGACCATAGAGGTTCCTAAGGCAAAGAACATGGAAGCTGGAGTCATGGAAGAAAAATAATAATAAATAACATCTGTAATAGCTATATTTGCATTTTGCACCTCTGAAATTTCAAGTTAAAAGCCAGGTGATAGTAAGACAATACAATAGGATACAATTATGCTAATGGGTTTTCCTTACCTGTGGATGTTGTGCTAGGAGATAGGGTGAGATTGCTTTCTTCATTGTATATATCTGATTGATTAACCCAGGGATTATTAACTTTGAAACAGCATATATTAGTGACAGATCCTTGTCTGCGTAGCACAGCACATCTAGCTCAAAGTCCAGGACAACAAATTTAGCTTTATCCAAAGCTGAAATCAAAAGTCAAATTACAAAAGAATGAGTAAACAGATTGATGTTCACTGATAATTGTAAATACCAAAAATCATTCCAAGTTCACTGAACATGCAAAATAATTATTCATTTAACATTAAAGTCGGACCTGGAAAATATTCTGCAACGGGTGCTGCGGGCTTCAGGGATTTCTGTGACCTATTAAGCAGAACACTCACTTGGATCGTATCTGCATTCTAAGCAGAAAAACTTTTAACCAATATGGCAATGTATAGGAGTTGACAATATAAGCAATGCAAGACAAACTGAAAACTAAAACAAGAGAGCAATTCAAACTTCTAGATGAGCAAAATAATGAATGATATAATTTCTATTACCTCAGCGGAAATCACCTTTGATGCAGATTTTCCTTTCAAACAAAAGTCACTGCACGTTATTGTTTTTGCACTAGAATCTTGAGGAGCGTCATTATGCACAAGCTTGATATCTGAGAGAATTACGTTAAAATCCAGTTCGGTACCGCGAAGAATGGAAGGTGCAGAAGCTTCTGAAGAATCTCGATTACAACTTTCTACCATATACACAGCCCGTGGATCTTTGAGTTGGGCAATGACTGCTTCATTGGCACGCAAAAACATCTTCTCTGCATCTGAGACACAATACCATAGTATTTTCCAATATGTTACACACATATATACATCCTCTAAAAATTGACAAATGTCTGCATATCACCGCCGTGAAAGAGAGAAATTCAACAAAATCTACCAAATTAAGCGGCAGAAAATAAATGTTCAAATAAATCAACATTATACTCAAAAAAAAAATGCAAAGTTAAACCATAAAGTGACTACAGTCTACACATTAAGAGTGTTTAATGAATTAAGAATCTATTACCAATCATCTCCGATTATCAAAATTAACCAACCAGTAACTTACCAGGCGGATTATCTACAGGAACACATAACGGTAATTTAATCGGAAGCCGACACCGAATCAAACAGCCTCTCTCCCAGATGAACTTATCAGGATTATCTTCATAAACAACAGAATTAATAGACTCAATGCCGGCTGAATTCGAGCTCGTCGAGGCGAAAAATTTAACATCATCACTATCCAAATCAGCAACCGCTCCAATCACAGCTTCCTTCTCCACTCCTGCTTCCGTCTCATCAGAGAGTAATTTCCTCAATTCACAAGCTCTGTTAATCGCTTCACGAGCGGTTTGCTCCAAATCAGAGGTTTTAGTAACTATTAACGCTCCAATCACGTGGAATCCTTTCAATAATAATGCTCGAATATCTTCTGCTCGATTACAATAATAATAAATGAGTTTTACTGGTTAGGACGGTGAAATAAGCAGAGAGTTAGGTAATTAGTTAGTTACCTGATTCTTTGAGGTAATCTGGAGAGAGAGCGGCATTGGACGTGTGGTGGATGCATCTGAAAGTGGAGATGACTGTGAATTTGGGGAAGAACGGCGATCCGATTAGCCATCGGAGGCCGGCCTCTGTTCTTGTGATGAGTAACTTAGAGCATAGAAGTGTTACGGTTGAGTTATCGGCGATCATTTCTTCAGCTCGTTTTTTGTGCTAAAGAAGACCCCGTTCAGTTTTTCTTGTTTTAAATCCCTAAATTTTAATTATTATTTTTTCGCCAAAGCCCTAAATTTTAACTAAACAATACTAAAATATTTATGTCAATTTTATTTTTTTATGAAATTTATGTCAATTTGTATAAACTTGTAGTATTGTGTTATGTCTTTGGCGCGAAGCTTGTAACATTGATCAATCCATGAAAATTTAGTAAATTATAAATAATTTTGACTTTATTATTCTAACATGAGAATCGAAAATGTTAGAATATTAAAATTTAGATAATTGACATTTTATAGATTATTTTTATTACTTAATTGTGAGCAAATAAATTACTATTAATTATAATATTCACTATAACAAATAAATTTATCAATTGTTCATTATATAGTCATTGGTTGACAGAAATACTAAATGACACTTCAATAATTTAATCTTTTAAAAAAAATTATGCGTTTGAGTATTATATGTTAACACAATTAAGTTTTATCAAAAATATAAAAAAAATACGAAAATATATTAATTATTTATGATTACAAAAGAAATTATAGTTTGTATTTTAAAGGCTAAACCCATCTGGAGGTCTTTGTACTTTAAACTTTTTTTCCGGAGGTCCTTGTACTTTGATTGTATTACTTGGTCCCTCTACTTACCTATTTTTCAATTTTCATATTCTTTTTAAATTTTTTCCGGTCCCTCTATTTATAATTTTTTTTCCTCAAGTTACACAAAAGGACATAAAAATCGAAAAATAGATAAGTACAGGGATCAAGTAATACAAAATTAAAGTATAAGGACCTCCGGAAAAAAATAAAGTACAGGGAGCCCTATATGAATTTGGCCTATTTTAAATTATCAAATTTGAAAATTGTGTTAAAATTACAAATAAATTTATTGTTTATTTTATAAATGTTTCTTTAATTAATATATTTTGATAGAAAAAAGTTGATACAGCTTGATTAAATGTGATTACTTATACAATCCATAAAATTCTTTGATTAACAATTAAAATAATCTTTATGCTAAAGTATGATGTAAATTAATAAACATCTAATTTATTCTAAGCATAAATTTTCTCCTTTTAAATTAATTGATTTAAATGAAGATTGCACGAATAATAATATTGTGAACAAGTTGCAGCCTACGAACCAGTTAATAGTACATGTTAGTTTTGCACAAAAACAAGAAAATGTAAAATAGTGTAAAATTAAGTAGGATTGAAAAAGAGCTAAAAAGTCGGGACTTTTTTAAGGCGTTAGGCCTAAAGAAAACTACCAAACAAATGCATATATCATTTGCCATTAATAATAACTTATACTCATGAACTACTATATTGTATTCTTTAAGGACTCAAATGGACCATTCAATGTGAACAAAGTTCTGCAACATATGCATTTACATACAAAAAAAAAGTATCTTTGTTATTTCCATGCAGACAACTAGACAGCAAATTACTGATATCCCCTTGCTGCCTGCGCAGAGCTATTTTGCAGAGGCACAAGGAAGAGTCCACTTAACCAAGGGTAACCTCCGTCTGCGGCATGTCAACTGCCAAGTCTGCAACATATAAAACACTTTAAGTAGCCTGTTCATGGTGTACGCATCATGTAATTGTTACTAATGAATTTTACCAATGAAGAAATAAGGATAACTCCATAAAGAGTTTGATAAAAGAAACTAGCAGCACAAAAACAGGAGATGCCTTTTAGAATAACTATTTTTTTAGAGTTTTAGAGTGTCACCTTGCTCTGTGGAAATGTTGGTGTCCTCCAACAAAGAGAAGGCGAGTTCTCTGTCGACCTGCCAAAAAATAGCATGTAGAGTTTAGTTTCATCAAGTATTTCAAACAGGGTGTTCACGAGAACAAAAGTACTTCAAGAAATATCTAATAAAGACATGGGATACAAGCACATTGATAAGTGGTCTGATTGGTATTCTTATTTTGTGTGTGGAAGATCCCGAGTTCAAGTCTCTATGAAAATAATGCTCAAGAATTGTATTATTGTATGCATCCCAAATAATTTGGCTAGTAAATAATGTATAAGATGAAAAGGATTGAAGTTTTACCCATCTTCACTTCTGGAGTTGTTGGTGTCCTTGTTGCTACTGAAGACATAAGAATCATTGGCGTCATCGCATGGTTCAATGGATTTCTCAGGAAAAGGAAGTGCAAGCTTGTTTACTTCTTGGTTACCCATACATATTACTCGAGAATGGTTTGACGAAGGTAGCCTCTTTTGGAGTCTGAGGGTTCTAGAAAAACAGTTTGGCTGGTCTTCAGTCTCCCGACTAGAGAATGTTTCGCATTCAAGGCTGCTTCGATCTTCTTTTGATGAATCGTTTCCATATCCTGAGATTTTAGACGTATCATCTTGCAGTGACCCGTGGGATGAAGTTTTTCTTGTGCTCAATACATTCCCTTCACTATTCCTCAAAGCCCTTACCGCATCTACGCTGGAAAAGTAGTTAGGCGGCACTTGGGATTTACTAGGAGAAGAACAAGTTAAAATAACATTGCTGTCCCTCGTCATACACTTTTCAGAGATGTGATAAGAATAGTCCGAGTCATTTCCACACTCCGCTGGTAATTGTGACTTTTGTGGCACTCTGCGAGAACAACTAAACAAGCTAAAAGATAGCTTCCGCAGTTTCTTACACTTCGAGACAGGAGTACTAAGTACAAGATTAATTCTAATTTCTACATTTCGCCCCAACACATACTGCAGCAAACTAGCTATAATCTTCCAAGATTTCTCAGCCTTGGAAACATAGTCGGGATGGTGGAATTCCAATTCAGCCACAGCCATATCTGCAAAGTTTAGTTCTTGCTAACTCATTACTCCTAAAACAGAGATGCATATTCCATAAACATAAAATCTTCCAATTTTAAGGTGATGAAAGGAGAACACTTAACACTATCAACACAATACAAATCTGGGTTCTGATTATTCTGTTCAAATGTTGTTTAAGAATTCACAATGTTATGTCTATTGTAATTAAAAACTACTACCTTATATACAAAATGTGTAATGAAAAAATTATCAACATAATCATAAGTTGGCTGTACCTTGATTTACACGAAGAGAAGACAGCTTCCCTTGTTTCCTTAGAAACTTCCTGAGCGAAGTTGATTGGCATAATTTTGTAGCATTGCTCCATATAGATTCCAGTGTGGCTTCATAATCCCCTTGCTTCCCCAGTTTATGTGACTTACAGTCTTTACATGAACAAGGAAGAGCAAGTTTTAAGCTCTCCCCTGTTGAAGATGGACTGCAAAATTCACCATCTGCATACCATGGAATTGGAACTTATTACAAAAAATTGACATAAAAAATAAAAAACAAAAGAAAGAAAGTATACTCCAAAGTCCAAAGAGCAGATTTATGCATAAAAATTTGCTGTAACAATCAATATCCTAACCTTTGTCATGCACATTTCTCAAAGGCTTTAGATCATTGGCATCCAAACCAGGAGATTCAAGAGAGCTCAACTGTAGAAGAGCAACAGTAAGCCACGTGCTTTGGCTTTTGCACATTCTAAGTTGCTTCTCAGTTTCAGAAAGTATTTTCAATGCATGACTCAGCCTCTGCATGTCCACCTCAGCTGCAAAGAACAAACTTAGAATCGCCGGCATAACACAGTGATGATTCAAAGAGAAACTCGAGGTGAATATGTACATCTCGGAGAACAAGAAGTTTAAATAAAGAATTGTTATATCATCAAGCAGCAAACATATAAATGCAGACTCTAATAGCACGTATGCCCAAGTTTTCTGCACGATAGACAGGTCAGATTAACTGGTGCCAAGCAATTTGATTTGGCAAGATGCTTTTTATACCTCTAAACATCCATTAGCATTGTTAAACAACCTCCATTGGGAATGAAGCTAAACAAAGAGTCAACTTATAAATACTATGTGCTTGTGGTTATTCTTATCAAAATTCTACTGAATTATACAAATCAAGTTTGATAATTGATTCCAAAGAATGTAGTTATTATGATAAGATAACAACACTGGTAATCATTCTCCAACTATAAAAACCACTATAAAGTTGGGTAAATGTTACTCACTGCCATGCCTGCTTGAAAATTTTCTTCTAACTTCGGAACCGTCTTCTTGGCATTTACCAGCAAGTATGTCCATTATGAGATTTGCCAACTGTGACACAAGCTGCATAGGATCAATCCTGGATCTCATCAACTCCCTAGCCTTTATAACTGTATTTGAAGTGTCAGATGACAATGCCAGATCAAGCAAATCAAGCAATTCATCATCAGAAACAACTCCTATCTGCAAATTAATAAGACAAGCATCAGCATCTAGATGAGACGACAAGCACAGTAAGAAACATTTCTAAAAAACAACCAAGCACTCACAAGCTCATAAGCCAAGGACATTGTAATCTTTTTACCAATTAAACTCAATTGATCGAGCATAATTTCTGCGTCTCGAAGTGAACCATTTGATTTAGCAGAAATGAAGTCTATAGCAGCCTGATCAAATTCAATTCCCTCCTCACTACATATATTTCCTAATCTGGTTGCTATATCAGCATTTTTTATCTTTGGAAAATGATATCTTTGTGACCGAGTTACTGCACTTCTTGGCAACTTATCCAAATCAGGTGTGATCATCACAAAGACCACATGATAGGAAAGAGTCTCTAGACTGTTAAGAACAGTTGCCCACGTCTCTTCGTGCAACAAGTGACACTCATCAACAATGAAAATCTTGAACCGTGATGAAACTGGCGGAATTGCTGCATTCTTAACAAGGGATCTAATCCTATCTGCTCGATTAATTCTGACCGAATCCACTTCTTTCACATCTCTGCTCCTTCCAGAAAAGAACATAACACATTCTCGACAAAGACCACACGGTTTATACTCCTCAAGTGAGAGACAATTTAACGCAGCAGCAAAGATTGTCGAGGCCGAGGTTTTACCTGTGCCACGGGGGCCGTGAAAGAGATATAAGGAGGATATCCTCCCTATCGAAATGGCACTCAAAAGAGACTTTGCGACCACATCTTGTCCAACCAATTCCTCGAAAGATTTTGGCCGGAACTTCTGACTGAAACTCTTAGGACTTTCATTAGTACTAAGCTTCCAGTTCCTCTGCCCATGAGATGTTACCTCAGCTGAATCCTTGAACAACAAGGGGCGACCTTCTCCATCAGCATACGAATTCGTTTCACGAAATCGAGGGGTTCTCGTCCAGCATCGGCTTATGCCACAGCCCCGGTCACTTTGGACCATGAAATCAGTCTCTTCATTTGCAAGGAGTGACACACTATGGCTTGAAAAAGCATCACTTGCAGATAAACATGGACTACCTACACGACTTAAAATATCACCCACCATACAAGATGATTTAGCCTGAGTCTTGCATTGGGATTTCCTTCTTGGCCTAGACTGGTAAAAGCATTCTGCTTTTGGTGATCTTTCTATCACTTCATTATTCAAATCCTCATCTTCTAAATATTTACTTGAAGGTGTGATACATGTTAATTCCAATCCTTTGTCCCTATGATTGGTGTAATATCTTTCACTCATGGACTTTTTCCAATGATCATCATCATTTTCTACTCTGCCCAAATTGAACTCATGCTTTGTTTTTTCCAAATCACATTGGGGATCAAAATCATCAACTTCTTCATCCCTCTTAAGACCATTATGATCAGAATCTTCTGGTTGACAGCCACCCATAAACTGCAGAGAAATCTCATTAGTGGAATTAGTTTCCCAATTCACATTTTCTAGTAAAGTAGAGAACTTGCTCATAGAATTTGTCGACGGGTCCCGCAAAGACCTCACTCTCCTAAGAGCAATAAGAGCCCTTGAGATGGGAATGTCAACCGAGTGCCGCCGGCCATCCGTCATCTTAATCCAAAGGTCTGCCCTTTTTCACAATGCTAAATCAAACTTCAGAATCCACCATTATAAGAGAGCTGCATTCCCCAACCTGAAACAATAACAATCCAAACAAGCTTTGCAGGTAAGGGAAACAAATAAATCATCACATGTAGACTTAAGTCACATTAATATATACACACCACATTATTTTTACAATGTGCTCAACAACAAACTGAGGGAACAAGAATTGAACAAAAAAAAAACACTAAAAGAAAATACGGATAAACAAACACAAAGAGCCAAAGACTCCTAAAATCACTCGCATTTCTCCTCACTCCAAGCAGAGAACACCTCAATAAAATAAAACCGATAGGGAATCCAAGAATTTAATTCAAACACAAAAAATACTAAAAAAATAAAACCACAAATAAGAACAAAAATAAAAACGAAACGACAAAGAAGAAAAGACCATAAAACCTGCAAAATAGAAAATACCTGCACGTAAATATTGCAGCTTCGAAATTAACGAAAATTTTGAAAAATAAATGTCAGCTAGCGTAGAAAGCGGGAAGACATTAAAAAATAAAACTGCAAACCTAAGAAATAGCTCGCGTCTCGAAAGCAAACAGAACAAGAAGAAGAAGAAGAAGAATGTACTAGCTTACAGTGATGGAGATATAGATAGAAGTAATAAAGATGAAGGCAGTGGCAATGTTGTAAATGTGATGAATGAGAGAGGGTGATAATAAATGAAGAGCCATTGTTTTAGTTTTGGGATAAATAATTATGATAGTCTCAGAAATTCTTGTTCTTTTTTGGTGCAGAGTTTTTGCAGCAGAGCGAGGGGGGTGTGGGGTGGTGTATGGGAGACTGAGCCTAGCTAGAGGGTGGTTTCGTCATTTTGAATTAATGGACAGTTTTAGTTAGTTGGTTTGAGTTTACTGTACCTGTGGACCTGTGGTGTGTGGCCCTTTCTTGTGTTTGGTTACGCGCGGTGAGATACGTTATGAATGGAGATTGGAGCAACAGAGAATACTATCACGTGCATCTCACCCAATTCACGGATCCCATTTTTTCACATATTTTTAATTTCTCAATATTAATGTATTTATTATTATCATTTTTTAAATAAAATTATTGGTTTTCAAAATTGAACTCTAAATTGGAGCAAAAAAATGAAATTAATAGTTTGACTTATAACTTAAGTGAATCAATACTACTTCAACGGACTGTCTAACATTTATTTAACTAATAAAATAGTCTGAAGAGCTTTAAACACCATAGGTAATAAAAAATGATTACCATAATAGTAGAGTAGCATTTTTCTTTTAAACCTGATTAGCATGGTACTAATCTTTGTTTATTGATAAAGAAAATCGATTGATGTGCAAGTTCAATATTACTATTACAATAGAACAGCCCTACCTACCACACTAAAGACACTCCCTATAATTGCAGCAATTATGGCATTTTACAAAAACATCTTTCACTTGCCTATACAAATGAAACCACATTATTTCTAAAATTTATAATTCATTCATCCAATATATTTATTAAAATTAACATATACTCCTTCCTATGATTGTAAATGAATTGAGCCGAACTCAGCTTAGACACGTACATGTCCGTTTAGTTACATAAACGAGGTTCATGTTCAGTTTATATTTGTTCCAGCTTTAAAGGAAGTCTTTATGTGTTTGTTCATTAAATTGTATGGTACTCTTGTTTAGTTCATGTTCGTTCATTTAATTGATAACAAATAAATTCGCGGATGCATAAAACGATCTCATTTGCAAGCTTGTATGTTTAACGGACATACGAACAAACACAAACAATTAGACATTTTTATATTTAAGACTACGTAGTTTTTATTATGTATGAAGTAGTTATTTAAGACGGTAGTTTTAATAAATTTATAGAATATTTTATATTAATTAAATATAGGTTAGTTTGAGAATCCTTAATTGAGCATTTATACAAGTAAGTTCGTGAAATTTTTTATCGAGTTCATATACAAACCAATTCACAAAAACTTAATCAAGCTTATATATGACTTTGTTCACGAACAATCAAATAATATCATATACGAGTTGTTCTTGAATACAGGTCAAACACCACTATATTCATGTTCGGCTTGTTTAAATAAACGAACAAAAAATCAAATTTGAACTAAGTTCGTTTATGATACAAGCGAACATGAACTAAACTCTTATCAAGCCGAAAGCTGTGGGTGAGCAGGTCGATTCGCTTACATCTATAATTTCATTCTAATAAATGACTTCGTAGTTTAATTTGCACAATATTATTAACTAATAAGGTTATACTAGATTTCAATTTAAAATTTAAAATAAAAACAATATATTTTTAACACTATTTTAATTGTATGTACAAGTAAAAACGTTGAGATTAACTTTTTTCATTTCTTATTGTATACCAATAAATATCTTAAATTTAATAGTGTTGTTGTTTAATTCATTTTTTATATTTGTTTTTATTTTGCTACCTAGCATGAAAATAAAAAATGGAGGAATATTTTGTTTGAGCTACTTTTTTAAAGGAAATTTAATCAAATGAAGGATTGTCCCAACATTGCGGTACATAAAAATGACCAAATGACATATTCCTAATTTTAATACTAAGATTTAACATTTTCCTAATTTTAATAGTATGTTTGATGGTTTTATTATGAGATGTTAATTTCCATGTTCGGTGAAATACAATTAGTTTCACATGCCCACCTCCTCCATCAATAAAACCATGCATAGATTAAAAGTACAATTAATAGGGTCCACAGTAAAAAGATTAAAAACAAAAGCAGGTTAATAAGAAAACCAGCAGTGAAGCTTTCCTTTCACCTTTCACTACAGACAAACAGCACCAGAGCAGAGCTGGCAGCAGTAGATATTCAGTTCCTTCTTCTTCTTCATTTACTTTATTTTCACTACCAATCCGATTCAAACCAGTTCTGTCCTGTTTGAGTACTGTAAGAAATAAAACCGTACCTGTCCGCTCCTACGCCTGAACTGAACGGCGCTGAATGCGACTCAAGCTGGTTTATAGTAGGGCTTTTTTTTATAGCATCTGTACGTAGCAAATTAATATGAAAGCCAGCAAATAAAGTCAGATTCATTATTATTATTTGTTAGACTTACTATTGCAAATCGTATCTAACATTTGTGTTGCTTTTGGTATATAGATGTTGACGTATAATTAGTTTGGCTTATTTTTTCTGTTTTCATGACTTTACATTAAAATGGTAATGAAAAATGTTTGTCTTGATTTGTATATTAAATGATTACATTTCTATTTAGGTGATTTTATATTTTTATTGTAGTAATACATCATGGTTTTTATGTACTGTACTAGTTTTTGTATGCATTTCTTTTTCTGGTTCATGTCTCGTTTTACAGAGAAATTATAATGCCAATCCAATTATTTTTTGGTTGAAACCTTACTGTTCTAAAAATAATTGTTGAATTATATGGCCAATAATGAATTGGGGACTAGCGTAACCTAATGCCTGATTAGTCTAGAAAGTTTCTTTAATTAAGGTCATTTTTAATTAAAATTGTCTCTTCACCCTCCAAATTTTCTCATTCCACACTAAATGAATGGTATTTTAGTGTTGTTTTTCAGTTTTTTAATCTGGTTTTTCTATGGGTTTGTTCTCTTTCAAATAAGAAGCTTCTATCAGAAATCGTCTAAATTGGTGGATAAACAAATTTAAAATTTCTCGCACTTCATTTTGAAGATTATCTTATGAATTTGAAATATGTGACAGTATGGGCCTAGATTGGATGTTTAAGGCGTCTATAAGTGCATGAAGAGGTCATGGGTTCGATCCCTACCTCCGTAATTAACAACTAGCAAATTGAGACACTAAGAGTCGTACTCTATTTATGGCAAAAAAAATTTGATTACTCTATAAATTATACCAATTTATGTAGATCTATTTTTAGATTTAGTTTTTTTATTTTATTTTATGTCATTGATAGTTTTGGATAGCACTTTAGATAATCAAAATATTTTTTTTTATGTTATCCGCTCTAATGTCGTGACTGGATTTGAGACTCTTATAGTCGATTTTAGATTTAAAAGAACTGTTATATCCCATGTGTATATATATGTAACGACCTACATGTTTTTTTTCCCATAGCATATAAATTTGAGAAAATTAGTCGAGACACAAGAAAAACCTATTTTATTTCCAATTATACAACGCGGTCATTTTCCTTATAAGAGTTGAAAGGGTGTTGAATTGTTTCTTTTTTCTTTTTTCTTGTTACCATTTAATTTCACTTTTTGAATTATGATCTTTTATTTTATTTTATTTTTCTTAGAATTTGTTTTTCTTATCCAAAACTCATTTAGCAGATTATTATTTTTTCTTTGATTTAATGGCCGCGATAATCTTTTCTCCGATACCGACTCCAATGGCTCTCAACCTCCGATTTCGTTCATTTATCTTCAAATCCCAACACCCAAAAATTCACCATTCCCACCGATCAAAGCAACTCTATATTCGACAACCGTGGGAGACACAATAGCTAACAATAAGAGAAAAAAAGCAACTTCCACAAAAAAAATAAGAAAAAGCAAATTTATAATTATTTTGATTTGAAATTTGAGGTATTTATTCAATTTGGTTTGAATTAATAAATTTTTTTATAAATCTGATAGTAAACTAACAATAAATTTATTTTTTAGTACTTATAGTAAATTTATTTTTACAGTAAAATAAAAAAATTGAAATTAATTCAGTACATGTTTTATAATAATAATAGTAAGGTAAGTAATAATTTACTTTAATATTTTATAGTTAAAAAAACTAATTTCAATTGATTTTTAAAGTAAACCAGTAGTACACCGTTAATAAATTAATAGTAAATTTATACTTTAATTAACCGTTAGTAAATATAAATTGTAAATGTATTTTAAAATATTTATTTGGAAAAATTATGGGTAGGGTCATACTGTTATGTACTTATATTGGGCTAATAAGCTAACAGAGTTTAGAAGATAGTGATATAGTCTGCTGATGCAGTAATTAGCCCAACACAAAAGGTTGAAGAATTAGGCTTAGACATGCGACAGCTCACTACATGGTTGGACTTGGACCGAAGAAAATGATTTAGATTTCGAGTCAATTAGAGGGAAAACGGAATCACCCAAATTAATTAGACAAATACGGTGTTAAATTTTATTTTAGAGATTTAGATTTTCTTTTTTTTGTTTTAAATTTTTATGCTTTTTGTTTTTGACAAATACGATCTTCTCTTTCGTTCTTCAATTAAAAACAGAAACATTCTGTGCAAACTCTAACATAACCAGCCAAGCGGCAACCTTCCACGCAATTCCTCCGTCATCACTGAAGCAAAGGTTGCCTTCTCCTTTCATTACTAGGTTTGCCAACAAAATGTAAATTTCTTCGCCGAAAATCACACTCTGCCATCACTGAAGCAGCCAAGCGGCAGCGGTGGCGACGAAGGCAGAGATGAAGAAGCGCGGCGGTGAGAAAGGTTTTCATAGACAAATCTCTTTCTTTTAACACCCCAAGACGAAAATGGGTGAATTCTCCATGATGAAGAAGCTTTGCTCCATTTTTTTCTATTATTTTTTAAAGTGATGGTTAATTTCAACTCTGCTTCTTGAGTTTTGTTGGGTTCATTGTGGAGGTTGGTGGTAGATTGTCGTGGATGTTTATGGATCTGCTATTTTTTTTATTTGAATGTTTTGCTGATCTTTGATGTCGATCAAGAAGATACAACACTTTTTGATTTTTGATGTTGCACAACCTGCACTCTAAGTGTTTGAGGAAATGCTTATGAGAATTGTAATGTTTTTTTGGTGTTTGGGTAACCAATGGCTAACATTAGGTAAACCGTGGGGTAACTTGTAGAGAAGATGAGGCTGATGTCATTCAGTGAATTAGCCAAGGAGATCCGCTTGGAGAAGGGGACATCAGCGCTGCGACAATGTAAAATGTTTATGGATTTGCTCATTTTTGTTGTTGTTTGAGTTATGAGAATTGTAATGTTTTTGGGTGTTGGTTAACCAATGCTTAACATTAGGTAAACCGTTGGGGTAACTTGTAATAAATGTTATTTTGAATATATTATTAATAAAATCGTTAGTTAACTGTTGTTGAATTTTATTTTTGTTGCTAATTTAACCAATGGTGTACTAAAGGTACATCAATGACCTTTGTTTTTAATATACAGTTGGTTAAAAAATGGTTAACTAATGATTAATCAATAATTTTAGATTTAAAAAAAGACGATTTAGATTTTATTTGATGGTTGCTCTTGCTGTGATGAATGCGGATGGGTTTGTAATAGAATTTTCAACTAGTTTAATAGTAATGGAGGTTTGAATTTATAATATTTTTGTTTTTTGGTTAACCAATGGTGTTAGTATACTGCTGGGTAACCAAAATCGTGTTTTTGAGATTAAAAAAATATTTTTGAGAATAACAAAAGTCATTTTTGCAACAAAAAAAGGTACAAATTGTATTTCTAAAAAAAAGAAATTTTGAGGTAGTATTCTTAAGAATATTTTATCTTTTTTTGGTATTTATCTAAAGAGGCCTTTAGATTTCAGACTTGAAAATTTATTTGAAAAAATCACAAACACTACTAAATCATAAATTTGGACTTCTTATAAAAAAAATTTAGTGGCAATTTGCCCTTTCAACTTGTAAGTAATGGGTAATTAACACATAAATTAATTTTCTGGACAAATTAGTCACGAACTTGTTGATTATGGGCAATTAACCCTCTTTTTGGCAATTTGCCCCCTCAATTTGTAAGCTAATTGTTCCCTAAGTTGCAATTTGCTTCTTCAACTTGTAAGCTAATTTGCCCAAATGTGGTTAATTGCCCATAACTACCAAGTTTCTAACTAATTTGCCCACAAAATTAATTTATGTGTCAATTGCCCATTGATTACAAGTTAAAGGGAAAATTGTCACTTAAACCTCTTATAAAACTATCCAAAAAAACAAACAAGTTTACAAAAATGCTAATTAGGCCTATTTTATTATATCTTAAAAATTTAAAAAGTTAACAAAAAATTAACCCAAACAAACTCAAACCGAACCAATCCGACCACGGAGCCCATCTAGCCACCACCATCGCCTCCGACCACCGAGCCCATCTAGCCACCACCATTGCCTCCGACCGCCACCTCCGCATAGCCGTTTCCAAACACCTCCGAGCAGTCGTCTCCAAACACCGACCACCAACCCCACTGGTGGTCCTCGGAGGAGATTGTCGGTGGAGACCATCGGCCACTGTCGACCGCCGCTCCCCCATCGTCAACTGTTGCTCGTCGCGAAAATAAATCCTAAAAACTAAACCATAAACCTTAAATGATAAACACTAAATACTAAACCCTAAACCTTAAATGATAAACCTTAAATGATAAACCCCTAACCCAAAAGCGCAAACCTCTAACTTAAAAGCCAAAACCCATTTTATTTATTGTTTTAAAATTGATTAAACTAAACCCTAAATCTTAAAAAAAATCATTTTATTTTAGGTGGTGATTGATGCTCACGGATCTTCTAGCTTGGGCTTCAATTTTCTGTTACTTAGGCCCTATTATAATCTGAATATCATCTTTTACTATACATGAGCTAATTTGAACTGAGCAAGCCCAAAACGCACCATGCCCATAAAAACAAAAGGTCAACTTATTCTTTTCTTATTTAAATGTTAGCGTTTGTGCCAATTTTGGTGAGTTCCAATTAAAAATGATTGTGAATCTTGAAACATCTGGCAAATAAAGTGAAAGATGGATTACATGTAATAATGGTGCAAGGTTGACATTAACTAGGCAGACATGTCCCAACATTATTATTTACTTAGATTAAAGTGAATTTTACTATCATTTCTCCACCTATAATAGTGAGGAACTTAGTGTCTAAATGATTAGGTTTAGAATATAAAAAGAACAAAAAATTAAAGTTCTTCATTGAAATTAACTACCCTAGCACATGAAACTAAATCATTGCTTGACATGTTCATTTCTCCATTTTATTTTGCCTCCACAGCAAGCATTATAAAATTCAGTGCTTAAAAGTCGAACCAAAATCAACAGTTCAACCAATCGATTTGTATATAAATTGGAAGTTTCGGTTAGTCTTTTTTAAATGAATGAAATAATTATTTCATTCGCACTAACATCGTATAAAGTATATGTGTTTATTTCCGTGACGGATGCAATCGGTGTCTCTAAAATTAAAAGTATAAGGAGTTAATACTAACAAATAGGAGTAAAGTATAAGGATTTAATAGTATTTACCAAGATTCATGGGTGTGGAGTATTTGTATATGATGACTTGAGGCAGGTGGATTTACATCATACATAAATTAGAACTAACAAAATAATTGTTGCTGTTTGAAAAGATAAAATTAAGAATTAATGCCTCTGTCTGTACTCCATTAAATGAAGTGTTTGTTAACTTCCCATATACTTTGCTCGTATTGGTTGCTGTTGGCCCATTCTCCCTCCCCCGCCTCGACATTCTTCATCCTCTTGTCTCATTTGTATTCTATGTCAAATTATTAGATAATGTAAAACAAAATCATAGTTTATCTAAACAAAATTAATTAGTGTATAAAAAGTTGATATAATTATTTTTATTTAATTTTATATCTCATAAATTTTAATGCATTTATAATAACTAGTATAATTATATATAATATTTAATCACTTGATTCATATTTAAATATCTATATTTTTTTTCAAAATAAAAAACATTTATTAGTTTAAATAAAATACTGCTATTTTAAAATTATTAATTTAAAATTATTTTTATTTTTTTATTTTCTTTACTTTTTAAAGAATTCTAATAGAAAGAAGGTGACAACAATATTTTACATAATTTTACTATATAATATATGAACAGTTTATATATATATATATATATATATATATATATATGTCAATCTTTCATGGTTGGAGTATAATTAGAATTAGTAAATATTTTTTAATCCGTTAATTTTTTATATTTTAAATTTTATGTTTTGAAAAACTGAATATCCAATAGACAAAATATTATAAGTTCTATATTTTAGTTAAAAGAATATTTATAGATATAACATTTTGAGTTTAATTAGTTCAGTTAATAATTTAAAATATTATTACTTTTAAATATATTTAAGAAATAAGTAATCAAATAAAATTAATCTATATAATTGAGATAAACAAATTTAAATATTTAAGTTTTTCAAATATAAATATTGAATCAAGTTATAACATTTCATAACATATTTATTAGAGTTGCTATAATTTTGACCTCCTTCCTTGCAAATAATATTGTCGGCACTACTGAAAAAAACAATTATACAGTCGACCCTCTAATAGTTAATATTCTATAAATTAATAATTCTAATAATTAATAGAAAATTGAGAGAACCAACTTCGTTCCACATCGGATAATTAATAATTCTATTATTTAATAATTAATAATTCTATTATTTAATAATTAATAAAATTTAAAATATATTCTACATGAATATTAATTATTACTGAGATTTTAAAAAATAAATATATAACAATTGATGATTTATTTGAGGCAATACTAACCTTAATTCATAAAGTGGAAGTTAAAATACCATCAAATTATGACGTTTTTATTCTTTTGAGAAATTTTAAAAAAAGTTATTAGATAAACAAATTAACATAAGTAAGGTATCTCTAGTATAAAAAATATTAAAAATCATTTTACTTTATGAATACAACTTTTTAATAATTATTTTTTAGTTTGATATCAATTGATATTTCTTAAATTGAATATACAAATATTTCTTTTAAATTGAGAAATTGTAAAGTGTATTTAGTTAGTTTTTTATAATATAATATTAATATTAGGTCTATTAATGTAGATAATTTAAAATATCTTTTATATTTTTTTTATATAAATTCAATAAATTAATAATTTTAATAATTAATAATTCTAATAATTAATAAATTTTTGATCCACCGTATGTATTAATTATCAGAGGGTCGACTGTACAAAATTTGACAATCAAAAATTCTAAAACTAAGTAAATTAGTTTGGTTTAGATCACTAAGCAAAAAAAAATGGAATTGAAAGTATTTAACTCAATTATTTACTACTAGTATATAAAGAAAAAGTTGGAAACAAGAATTATTTTGGATTTGATGTGAAATATCAAGATTCTGCATGTGCAAGGGAGAAAATCTATTGGTTTATAGACTAAAAGTGCCACGTGGTTCTTTATTTGGGTACCACGTGTTGAGTGGATGAGAGAAGTTGGCAAGTAACTTTCACTCACTCACCATCTACCAGTTTCAAAACTTTTTTTTTCTCCACAAAATAAATAGCCATTGGTTGTTTATTTCATATTTTTATAACAAAAAGGCTTTGCAGAGGAAATAAAAATTGTTTTTTAATGTATATTTATTGTTGAATGCTTGGCCGATGGAATTTTTGATTTTGTTCAAGAGACTGACTATTTAAAATAATACTCCCTCCGTCTCAATCGATTGTCCACTTTGAAAATTTTTTTTTTCCCAAAACTCTTGTCCATTTTCAAAAAGTAACTAACTTTACACTTAATTTTCCTAAATTACCCCTATTTAAAGTCCACTAATAAAAGTAAATTGCAAGTGGAACCTACATTAAATAGGGGTATGGCAAGAAAAGTAAGGAAATTTTTTCAAAAACAATAAACAATGATTGCTTTTCTTAAATTATGTGATAAAGGCAAAGTGGACAACTCTATTGGGACGGAGGGAGTATATTTTAAGAAAAATGTTACATTATTTATTTATTATTTTTAAATTTATAATATGTAAAATAAAAATAAAAACAGAAAAATCAAACTAAAAGTCTAATAGTTGTTTTCCACTCTAGTGCTAAAAATAACTCAGAATGCTATTATTTAACATTTAGTATAAAAAATACATCTTCATTGCACTTCTATTTCATATGGTAAATTTAGCATATGCTAAACTTTGTGCCAAATTCGTTAGAAAGTTTAGCATATGCCAAACTTTATTATATTTAAATTATTTACAAATTTGCCATCAATAATGATAATCACTTATAAAATTATAAATTTAGCATTTAATTTAACATTTTACAATGGAGTAAATTTCAATAATATTATATATAGCATTTTATCTTATTTTATGCTAAAAATAGCATAAAAATACAGCATGCAATGGAGATACTTAACGGAGATGATTTCTAATTACGTTACTAAATTAATGGTTAGTAGTTAGATTTTTAAATAGTCTTTAAACGGTGAGTTTTACTAAAGGTTCGGATTTGAAACCTCAAAATGCACTAAAAACTTATAATTATTTGGACTAGGCCTTACTTACATATATTAATTCTTTGAAGAGATTTCATATTTATATTTCTTTAAATAAAATAATAATCAACTAATATAATAGACTTTTTTTATTTTTATCACTACCCAACCCCTTAAACCAATACCAATTTTTTTTTGCCACATAATGTATTCGCTCGAACTTAATCTGTTTAAAATTGGTCATAGTGGGCATTGATATTTATTTTTATAGTTAATTTAATTTAAATTTAAATTCATATTAATTAATTATTTTTGTATGTACATATTTAAATTTTATTATATACTGAATTTTTATATATCTGAAGAAGTTCAATTCAAATCGCTAAAATGTAGTTTGTGAGGCGAGTTTGGATAATTAGTAATAAAAGATAATAATTAATAATAAATTGGATTCAATTTGAATTACTTGAATTTTCAATTAAAAGAAATAAAGTTTGGTTAGATTTGCCTGAATCCATTTATAACTTACATGAATAAACATAATAAAGACGTTCATATTACATTCCTTTTTCTCGATATATTATCAACGTGAGCTCGATTTTTTTGATGATAATGGGTGTTTTTTCCGGTTTTGGTCAAAAATAATTTTATCTCTGCTCTTTATCTAATTATGTGACTTAAATTATTTTTTTATCTTAGTATGTTTTGACCATCTTGCTTTGTATTTGTACTCGTAACTGTGGTTGTAAATCACCATTCAATTAAGTTTTTTAATGTTTGTTCGGACTTATATGTTGCATATTAGAGGTTTAAGCTAAATATGTTAAGAAATAGATCGTTATTGGAGATATAAATTTTAAGGTGTAAAAATAGGAATAAGTTTTTCAGTTGCGTTTTTTTTAAGTATATCAAATTTTATATTTGATTTGATATTTTGATGATTTGATATATTTAATTTATTGAGGTGTAATTCGATTTTAAAATCTTATATAAAATTAAAAAATAAATCAACGGCTACTGTTACTCTCCAAATCCGTAATCAACGGCCAAGTTTAATTCCAATCGCCAAGGGAATATAATTTTATATCCTCCATGTGCCAAGGTAGCTTTCAAGACTGAAGAAGAGAAGATGCCTATCCTCGTCAGCAAATCAGACGGATCATATGGCCATGTGGCATAAGATATTGGTACAGAAAGAGATCACCACAGTGCCAAGTCAGCATATAAAGGTTTGTTTGGTAATGTAAAATTTCGCCGGAATCTGCGGCTAGGAAATGTGAATTGGACTTGTAGAGCAAAAGCATGTGCTACTGTCACCAGTAATTTTAATATAGATTACATTTTGACTGTGACAGGCTAAATGTATAATTTAAATTCTCATATTAGACTCATCTTTTTAATTTTTATTTTGAAATGATTCTTAAAATTATTAAAAAGTGATAAAAATAGACTACCCTTTAACAAATTTCTTCCTTGTATTTTGTTGATGTGGACGATATCAACATACATGTGCCATTTTATTTAGTTTGTATATTAATGAATTATTTTATTTGAATTTAATGTTATAAAAAAAGTACAAAAATTGATCCTATATTAATATTACGTGTTGTCTGTGTCAATATGTCTAACAACAAGATAAAATTTAGTTAACCTATGATCCATTTTATCATATTTTAAAATTTTAAAATTATTAAAATTTGAATAAAAGATCTGCCAATTATGAAAATTCAGTTGTACTTTTAGCCATTACAATTTGACTGAATTCAATGTTTCATATCAAATAATTAAGTATTTTCTGACATTTTTTTCTTTGAATTGCATTATGTGGTGTATGATAAATGAATTCATATATTTTGACATTCATTCTTTTTAAGATTAACGTGAAAAGGAAAAATTATTACACGCAATCGATGCGGCATGTCATTCGCGCAACAAACCAATGGTGCGTTAGCCATGTGGAAAAGTTAATAATAAAAAAAATTAAGCAATAATTAAAAGATTCTCTATCATAAATGCTCATTGACTTGATGTAAATATGACATGGCACAACTAATGCATCGGATAAACACTCCGTGAAAAGGGGTTAAATATTAATCTAACTCTTGTATTAAGAGCGGGGCAAAAAAGTACAATAATTAGAAAACTAACTAAATGCAGTCAACTTCATGAATAACCAAATTAAAGTAGAAGGATGGCAAAGATGCGGGTTATTTTTTAGCTTTTTTCACAGAAGAATATGTTTTTTATATTCTGTGCCAAATAGAGGGAGTGAATTAATCTTTTTTTCAAAATAAAATTTAAGTGATGCAACTTCATCATCCACTTAATGACCCTTTTAACTTAACTTTAAATCCCATGGCGATTTTCTCTATTCTCCAAATGAACATGTTAATCATATTTTTACGTTATCAACCAAGACAAGCAAAACCTGGAGGGACCCATAAAATCCAAGAACTTTATTCTCTGCTATAATAACGGCGATTAATTGTTTGATTAATATCTAGGAGGAATTTTTAGATGGACTCAGTTCAGCACGTCATCCATGAACTAAGCCTATTACATAATAACATGTTATTAAAATGATGGCAATCTTATAAATTCGTATAGCTAATTGGTTTTTGGCTACATCTGATATGCATATTTTTGTACCATGTTAAGCCCTAACTAGGTACGAATTATACAGGAAAATTTTCAGTGACCGTCACTCAACTTTCGTAGATCTCATACTACAATTTTTGAACTTTAATTTGTAATTATAATTTCTTTCAACTTTTATTATATATCTGTATTGTATGTAACGTCATATTGCATTTTCATTAAAATTTAATGGCGTGAGAGCAGGCTAGAGTCCAATTTGGATCGGAAAATAGCATCCTATGAAAAAAGTAGTGGTTTAAATAGAACTTTATACTTAGCCAACAAATTGTTTAAATTTTGATGAAAATAAATTAAAGTGACATTAGGTTTAATATAGATGCAAAATAGAAATTAAGGCAGAATGTATTTACGAATTAAATTTAAGAGATTACGACTAGAATGATGAAAAATTGAAAAACTGTTGGCACGGCCTGCATATTCATAAATATAACTAAATTAGAAATTTTGAATCCGAGTTTCAAGAAAAATATATGATATGTAGACTTTTACGATTACTAATTTTTTATCGAAGGTATCAAAAAATTAAAGTGAATATCTAATTAAGAAAACGCTAGGCAACCTACAAATGAAATTTATAATCAATAATATTTAACATTAATTAATTATATTTTAATGAATGAATTGTAATTATATTATTTAATTTAGTCAAGTTTGTATATTGTTGAATTCAAATAAATAAGTTGGCATCTAAAAGAAATAGAAGATGGATAGTATGGGAAAAGACAAATGAGTTAAAGAAAAATAAAATAAAGGATCAATTCACCCCCTCAAATTGGTACAAAAATAAAAAAATTCAATTCTATAAAATCGTATGAAAAAAATCTAAACGTGAATTGGGGATCAGAACATATATGGATAGAACTTCTAGCAGGGTCTCGCAAAATAAGTAATTTGTTTTCGTTTGATGTAGTAAAAAGATCGCCATTTTCTTTCTCGTTGCTTTTATTATTTTTACTAACATTTTCATGAAAATCAACTAGAAAGAGATTCTTTAACCAGAAAGAATTCAGTTCAGACGTAGGATACCTATCCAGAAATTTTCGCAACTCCAAATATCTAGAAAATTTATTAGTTTAACTAAACTTCAAAAGAACCCAGAAACGAGGAATCACCAGAGGCACCCAGAAATGAGCACAACCAGGAGGACGCCCGAAGCGGTCTGAATACGAAGCGAGACGAACGAAGGGAGAAGGAAAAAGAAGATGCCCCACCAAGGAGCAAGCGACAAGAAAGAGATGCAGGGAAAGAACAAAATAAGAAAAAACACCAAGAAGGAGAGGGCGAATCGTCAGAGACACCCCAAAAAAGCAAAGCCACATATGTGGTGGAAGAAGATCTAGAAGAGAAGATCGCCAAAGCGCTCAAAAAACTAAAATCTGAAGAATTGGATATAGAGGACCTCAGGTTGAAAGGATCACCCCTCTCGCCCGAGATCATGGAGGAAACCATCCCGTACAGCATGAAGCTGCCGACTTTGCCAATTTTCAATGGGGAAGGAGACCCCCGAGACCATACCTCTAGGTTCACAGCGACCATGGGGCTACTCAGTGTATCAGACGCCATCCTCTGCAGGGTTTTCCCTACCACGCTCACGGGCACAGCCCAGAGATGGTATAACAAATTAAAACCAGGCTCGATCAAAAGCTTCGCTTCGCTTTCAACAGAATTCCTCAACAGATATCTCACAAACATCCCAGCTAAAACCACTACCAGTATCCTAAGAGCCTGTATCCAAGAAGAAGGAGAAACCCTGCGAAGTTACATCGAACGATTCAACAAACAAGCTATGAAGATAGACAACCTGAACGTCGACATGGCGACAGAAGCATTGCGAGACGGGACGCGATTCGGAAAGCTGGTGGACAAGCTGCTAGTCAATAAACCCACAACTTTCTCAAACTTAATGGGCATAGCTCAGAAATACTTCGAGTTAGACGAAGGGCGAAGGGCGATTCGCGGAAAGGAAGCAAAAGGAAAAGAATCAAAAGAGAGATCCAGAGAAAAAACCAAGTCCAAACCTGACGACAGGAGAGGAAGACCCGAAGAAAGCAGACGATTCGCCCCCCAGACAAGATATGAATCGAGATACGATCCCAGAGATGATGAGAATAACTTCACTCCATTGAACACCAGCCGAACTAATGTCCTCATGTGGATCAAAGAAAACATCAAAAACGTGGTATGGCCACCCAAAATGAAAGCAGAAGCAAGAGACACCAGAAAGTACTGCAAATTTCACGACGATTACGGACACGAAACGGATAGCTGCAGAGACTTAAAGGTCGAGATTGAAAGAATGATCGACACAGGCGAACTGAGGAAATTTGTGGCCCGAAAAGAGAAGAGCAATGACAAGGGAGAAAAAAGAAACAGAGAAGACAAGCCAAAAGAAAAGGAAGACGAGCGCCCATCCAAAATTCTGGGAACCATACACATGATTAATGGTGGAGGGCATAGTAGCTCCACGATCAGGAGGAAGCAAAGGAAGGAAGTAATGAACATACGAGAAACTCACATGCCGCCAGTGATCTTCGATGTAGAAGACTATGAACATGTCAAAGCACCTCACAACGATGCTTTGGTAGTGACTACTATCATTGAAAATTGGAACATGGAGCGGATCCTTATCGACGAAGGAAGTGCAGTAAACCTCATGACGAATGCAGCATACAAAATGTTGGGAGGAACAGCGTCAAGGTTACGCCGAGTCCCAATTCCGCTATCAGGACTCGGTGGACCCTCCATCACCCCGCTGGGAGCAGTCACCTTGGAAGTAATAATCGGCCCGGAAAGAGGAATGAACAAGAAAATCATGTCACTATTTAACATAGTGGACATGGAATTGACATATAATGCCATCCTAGGAAGACCTTTCCTCCATGACTCGGCAGCGGTAACCAGCATCAGAGCACTGGCAATGAAGGTACCGACTGAAAAGGGAGTAGTGACGCTGAGAGGAGACCAAGGAATAGCCAAGAAGTGCTATGATGAATCAGTGGTGGATCTCCAAGAAAACAAGACCGAAAAGAAGGAAGAATAGGAACGAAAAACGACCCATCATCGGTAACGACTCTCCGTCTTACCAGATGGCGTCAAATCTATCTTTAATGCTTTGTATGCCATCTTTTTATCAATAAAAATTCAATTTCGCTACCATCTGATTAGCCAGACGAACCAATAAAGAAATAAAAATCAAGAACAGCCACGAATGATTAAATCAAAGACGAAAGAAGAAAAAATAAATTAAAGATCAAACTCAAGAAAAGCTAAAAGCCAAGAAAATGAGTTTAAATTAACTCAAAGCAAAATCGCCGAACCAGGCAAATCGCCACGAAAAGCTAAAAGCCAAGAAAATGAGTTTAAATTAACTCAAAGCAAAATCGCCGAACCAGGCAAATCGCCACGAAAGGCTAAAAGCCAAGAAAATGAGTTTAAATTAACTCAAAGCAAAATCGCCGAACCAGGCAAATCGCCACGAAAGGCTAAAAGCCAAGAAAATGAGTTTAAATTAACTCAAAGCAAAATCGCCGAACCAGGCAAATCGCCACGAAAGGCTAAAAGCCAAGAAAATGAGTTTAAATTAACTCAAAGCAAAATCGCCGAACCAGGCAAATCGCCACGAAAGGCTAAAAGCCAAGAAAATGAGTTTAAATTAACTCAAAGCAAAATCGCCGAACCAGGCAAATCGCCACGAAAGGCCAAAAATGAGTTTAGATTAACTCAGAAAAGGCGAATCGCCAAAAAAGAGAGTTTAGATTAACTCGAAACAAAAACAAAAATAAATAGAGTTTAGATTAACTCTACCAAAAGCAACGCCAAGAACAGGGTTTAGAGTAACCCTCGAGGCAAGACAAGTACATAAAGATAAGGCAAAAGCACATCTCGAAGAAAAAAAAAATATATTCATCAATTGCGAATTACAAAAAGCAAAATTGCGAATACATCAGCAAATACAATCAAAAGAAAACTACTAAACACGGTCTTTAGAAATCTTGACGAGGAGATCACGGGCGATGGCCTGGGGATCCAACCCGTTAACCCCAGAAAGATCAATATTGGGATTCTGCTCCAGAAGCTTCTTCCCAATCGCAAGGCGATACTCGCTTATCAGAGCAGAGTAAAAAGCCTTCGTATCTAGCAGACGGATGTGAAGACCTTCAACCTCCGTTCTAAGACTATCCCTCTCCCCACCAACAAGGGAATTGATCCGAATGAGCTCCTCGATCTCTTGAGTCAAGTCATCGGTCTTTTTCTCAATCACTTTCACTTGGCGATCATTAATCGCATCCTGCGCCTTGAGCTGCGCCAGAAGGGAATCATGCTCTTCCAAAGAGGCCTTCAACTTCGCCCTTTCAGACTCGGAAGTCGCCAAAAGAGCAGACAGACGCTCGACCTCCTCCTCGGCACACTGTCGGCGGTCGTTCAATACCATAACAGATTGAAGGGCCTACACACCAGAAATAAACAAATAAGAAAGCAACTGAATACAAAAAACATATTATACTCAAGAAAGAAAGCACTTACAGAGAAACCATGAAAACAAGCCAGATCGGAAAGCTCCTGACCCGGCCTACCACAGAACCACGTGACATCATCAGGAATCGCCAAAGTCCGGATATATTCCGCTAGCACTCTCGGATTCAGCAAACTGGCAGGATCCTGACCTTCGACCCATTGAACCAAGTCTGGAGCAGAAGAAGAGCTTCCAGGAAAACTCTCCCTCGTAGGAGAATCATCGACAACTCGACGTCTTTTTCTAGACGGAGAACCCGGGTCTCGACCTAAAGAAATCTCCCCCGAATCAGCAACAACAGGCCCCTCTGAGGCCGCACCCCCAACTCCCCCCGAAACGATAGATGATGCTAGAGGGGGGAGTAGTGACGGAATCGCCTCGTCGCCGACTGGAACAGCCGAGTCATCACCATCATCATCATTTATAACAATAACCTCAGGCAACGCTACCTCGGCGGGAGCTAAGGGGATATCAACAGGAGCCCCATCCACGACAATGTCGCCAGGAATAACGTCGGCGATAGGAACGTCAGGACCACCCATCGGAACGTCCAAATCTACTTGAAATCCGGAAAGGAAATCGTCAGAAGAAGAAGACATCCTACAAAAGAAACATTAAAAAGAACTTAAGCAAATTAATATACCTTGAACAAAAGAGTAGCAAAGATCCGCCAAGCCTCGAGGAGGATCCTCCAAAGGAAACCATCGACTTCGAAGATGACTATTAACCAAGACATCTAAAAGGGGACGCGACACAATACTACAGGAAGATATGTCAAAAGCAAGCTTTGACTCGGATAAACTTAAAGGAGAAGAATAGCTCCAAACTGGATGAGAAGAAAAACCATCCGAAAAATGAAGAAAAGCAAATTTATGATAGACAATAAAGAAGCGCCTTCGCCAGCGACTGGTTAGGCAAGGAAGATAAATACGAGATCGCCCTTCTCTACCAAGGGCGAAAACGAAGCAGCCATCACACTTCCTAAAGTCTACAAAATGATATAACACTTTGAGAGAAGGGGCACAGCCCCGGAGCCTACATGCCTCCGAAAAAGCGAGCACTACTCTAATCGTACCAGGGTAAAGTTGCCCTAGAGCAACCTTTAAATCCCTACACACTTCTACTAAAAAAGGATCCAAAGGAAACCTAAGACCAGCAGCAAATTGCTCTTCAAAAAGAACCGCCCTACAAGAAGATCCGGGAGAGTCAGACGCAGCCATATCGGCACCGGGTAATATTACCCTATAATCAAAAGGAAAACTATACTTAAAATAGATATCTAAGACTTCATCCCTACGAAGCTTCGATCGGGTAAAAGCCATAGCAGCGCAAGCATCTTCCACTCGACTAAGAGGCATCCTAGAACAGGGAATCACAAACATAAACACAAAATAAGGATCAAACAAAAAATATATTGAAGAACACGGTGAAGAACACATCAAAGAACAACAAGTACAGAAGAAATTTCCAGAATATAAAGCATGGAGAATATACAAAGAAGAAAGCCATATTAACATCCAAACGACGAAAGAAAACATACCTGTAAAATCTGGAGAAAACAAGTCACGAAGAATCAAACAATCAAACGAAGAACGAAAAGGAAATAGCTACAAGAAATGAGAGTAAATTTGAAAAGCAAAGTAAGAGGGAAAAGAAGAAATGCGAAGAGATTAAATACAAAATGCTTTTGAATCATTAACCGTTTAAATCATTAAATGCCGACACGTGGCAACACAGAATCTTACTAAAGAAGAAACGTCACCCACAAACATATGAAACGACTCGCCCGCATAAAAGAACTCAGCTCCAAAAGAGCTAAAATCCACTAAGGCATAAATGCCAAACTACTTCAGCTCACTTGCGGGGGGGCTAATGATGGATACCGAATCCTACTATAAGTATAATGGAGCCGAGTTGCAGGAGATCCACTCTCAGGCGACACCGGACTCCCCCTGAAGACGGAAAGATATGAAGGAGATACCGAATCTCTAAGATTCGGTAATACACTAATAAAGACCGAATCCCACATGATCCGCCAAGAGCACGTCAGGTCCGGGATTCGGATAAACGACTAAATATGGAAACCTTGTCCTATTTGGACACAAATACTACATATGGAAGGATAAGCTCTACTTTAGGAAGATAAGACTATTTAGGAAGACGTTCCTAAATAGGACTCTTATCAGATTAAGGTAGATCTCGACAAATCAGGAGAATCCTCAAGATACGGCCGAATCCCTACAAAGTAGGATTCACCTACCTAATACAACTCTACTAGGTATATTCGACTACTATAAAAGGAGCACGAGGTATGCCTAGAATCACAATTACATTCATATACTCAAAACGCTGCTCAAAGCTCTAAACTGACTTTAGCATCGGAGAGTTAATCGGACAACCACCGTCCGGTTAGCTTCTACCCTGTTTTGCAGGTTCACTCACCGGTTCAGAAGGCAGACTCCATCAATTGGCGCCGTCTGTGGGAAAAGCTTAACTAAACTTCAAAAGAAGGAGCTTTTCTGAACTCAAAAACAAATCTCATTGAAGAAGATGACTTCTGAAAGAGTAAACCTGAAAGACAAACAACCAATGGACCCAAAAAGCACTCCGGAGATAATCAACGTGACGGAAGACGGGCTTCTCAACTCCGGGGAAAAAAGCAATACCGGAGGGCTCTCTTTCTCAACACCCCAGTACCAAACTAATCCAATAAGAGGAAGCATCCCAATTGCTTTCAACCTAAGCACTGAAGAACAAGCACCGAATGCAGCGGCACAAGATCCACACAGCGAAATGCTGAAAAAGATACTAGAATCTGTACAGGCAAATCTTGACAGATTAGCCAATGAGGCCAAAAGAACAAACGACAGGCACGAAGAAACTATGAGAATGCTAAGGGAAAACTTCAGCCCTACAGCTCCCAGAAGAAGAGAAAGAACAGGAAATGCAAACCCAGGCCGACGGGAGACAAGGGCAGAAAACAACAAAAGCAAGGAACCTCGGACCAGAGGAAACGAAGAGAGGAACGAAGCAAGAAACCAGCGAGAAAAGGAAACCAGCGAAGAGGAAAGTCCTGACAGAGAAAAATCTAACGAGGAATCACCAGAGGCACCCAGAAATGAGCACAACCAGGAGGACGCCCGAAGCGGTCTGAATACGAAGCGAGACGAACGAAGGGAGAAGGAAAAAGAAGATGCCCCACCAAGGAGCAAGCGACAAGAAAGAGATGCAGGGAAAGAACAAAATAAGAAAAAACACCAAGAAGGAGAGGGCGAATCGTCAGAGACACCCCAAAAAAGCAAAGCCACATATGTGGTGGAAGAAGATCTAGAAGAGAAGATCGCCAAAGCGCTCAAAAAACTAAAATCTGAAGAATTGGATATAGAGGACCTCAGGTTGAAAGGATCACCCCTCTCGCCCGAGATCATGGAGGAAACCATCCCGTACAGCATGAAGCTGCCGACTTTGCCAATTTTCAATGGGGAAGGAGACCCCCGAGACCATACCTCTAGGTTCACAGCGACCATGGGGCTACTCAGTGTATCAGACGCCATCCTCTGCAGGGTTTTCCCTACCACGCTCACGGGCACAGCCCAGAGATGGTATAACAAATTAAAACCAGGCTCGATCAAAAGCTTCGCTTCGCTTTCAACAGAATTCCTCAACAGATATCTCACAAACATCCCAGCTAAAACCACTACCAGTATCCTAAGAGCCTGTATCCAAGAAGAAGGAGAAACCCTGCGAAGTTACATCGAACGATTCAACAAACAAGCTATGAAGATAGACAACCTGAACGTCGACATGGCGACAGAAGCATTGCGAGACGGGACGCGATTCGGAAAGCTGGTGGACAAGCTGCTAGTCAATAAACCCACAACTTTCTCAAACTTAATGGGCATAGCTCAGAAATACTTCGAGTTAGACGAAGGGCGAAGGGCGATTCGCGGAAAGGAAGCAAAAGGAAAAGAATCAAAAGAGAGATCCAGAGAAAAAACCAAGTCCAAACCTGACGACAGGAGAGGAAGACCCGAAGAAAGCAGACGATTCGCCCCCCAGACAAGATATGAATCGAGATACGATCCCAGAGATGATGAGAATAACTTCACTCCATTGAACACCAGCCGAACTAATGTCCTCATGTGGATCAAAGAAAACATCAAAAACGTGGTATGGCCACCCAAAATGAAAGCAGAAGCAAGAGACACCAGAAAGTACTGCAAATTTCACGACGATTACGGACACGAAACGGATAGCTGCAGAGACTTAAAGGTCGAGATTGAAAGAATGATCGACACAGGCGAACTGAGGAAATTTGTGGCCCGAAAAGAGAAGAGCAATGACAAGGGAGAAAAAAGAAACAGAGAAGACAAGCCAAAAGAAAAGGAAGACGAGCGCCCATCCAAAATTCTGGGAACCATACACATGATTAATGGTGGAGGGCATAGTAGCTCCACGATCAGGAGGAAGCAAAGGAAGGAAGTAATGAACATACGAGAAACTCACATGCCGCCAGTGATCTTCGATGTAGAAGACTATGAACATGTCAAAGCACCTCACAACGATGCTTTGGTAGTGACTACTATCATTGAAAATTGGAACATGGAGCGGATCCTTATCGACGAAGGAAGTGCAGTAAACCTCATGACGAATGCAGCATACAAAATGTTGGGAGGAACAGCGTCAAGGTTACGCCGAGTCCCAATTCCGCTATCAGGACTCGGTGGACCCTCCATCACCCCGCTGGGAGCAGTCACCTTGGAAGTAATAATCGGCCCGGAAAGAGGAATGAACAAGAAAATCATGTCACTATTTAACATAGTGGACATGGAATTGACATATAATGCCATCCTAGGAAGACCTTTCCTCCATGACTCGGCAGCGGTAACCAGCATCAGAGCACTGGCAATGAAGGTACCGACTGAAAAGGGAGTAGTGACGCTGAGAGGAGACCAAGGAATAGCCAAGAAGTGCTATGATGAATCAGTGGTGGATCTCCAAGAAAACAAGACCGAAAAGAAGGAAGAATAGGAACGAAAAACGACCCATCATCGGTAACGACTCTCCGTCTTACCAGATGGCGTCAAATCTATCTTTAATGCTTTGTATGCCATCTTTTTATCAATAAAAATTCAATTTCGCTACCATCTGATTAGCCAGACGAACCAATAAAGAAATAAAAATCAAGAACAGCCACGAATGATTAAATCAAAGACGAAAGAAGAAAAAATAAATTAAAGATCAAACTCAAGAAAAGCTAAAAGCCAAGAAAATGAGTTTAAATTAACTCAAAGCAAAATCGCCGAACCAGGCAAATCGCCACGAAAAGCTAAAAGCCAAGAAAATGAGTTTAAATTAACTCAAAGCAAAATCGCCGAACCAGGCAAATCGCCACGAAAGGCTAAAAGCCAAGAAAATGAGTTTAAATTAACTCAAAGCAAAATCGCCGAACCAGGCAAATCGCCACGAAAGGCTAAAAGCCAAGAAAATGAGTTTAAATTAACTCAAAGCAAAATCGCCGAACCAGGCAAATCGCCACGAAAGGCTAAAAGCCAAGAAAATGAGTTTAAATTAACTCAAAGCAAAATCGCCGAACCAGGCAAATCGCCACGAAAGGCTAAAAGCCAAGAAAATGAGTTTAAATTAACTCAAAGCAAAATCGCCGAACCAGGCAAATCGCCACGAAAGGCCAAAAATGAGTTTAGATTAACTCAGAAAAGGCGAATCGCCAAAAAAGAGAGTTTAGATTAACTCGAAACAAAAACAAAAATAAATAGAGTTTAGATTAACTCTACCAAAAGCAACGCCAAGAACAGGGTTTAGAGTAACCCTCGAGGCAAGACAAGTACATAAAGATAAGGCAAAAGCACATCTCGAAGAAAAAAAAAATATATTCATCAATTGCGAATTACAAAAAGCAAAATTGCGAATACATCAGCAAATACAATCAAAAGAAAACTACTAAACACGGTCTTTAGAAATCTTGACGAGGAGATCACGGGCGATGGCCTGGGGATCCAACCCGTTAACCCCAGAAAGATCAATATTGGGATTCTGCTCCAGAAGCTTCTTCCCAATCGCAAGGCGATACTCGCTTATCAGAGCAGAGTAAAAAGCCTTCGTATCTAGCAGACGGATGTGAAGACCTTCAACCTCCGTTCTAAGACTATCCCTCTCCCCACCAACAAGGGAATTGATCCGAATGAGCTCCTCGATCTCTTGAGTCAAGTCATCGGTCTTTTTCTCAATCACTTTCACTTGGCGATCATTAATCGCATCCTGCGCCTTGAGCTGCGCCAGAAGGGAATCATGCTCTTCCAAAGAGGCCTTCAACTTCGCCCTTTCAGACTCGGAAGTCGCCAAAAGAGCAGACAGACGCTCGACCTCCTCCTCGGCACACTGTCGGCGGTCGTTCAATACCATAACAGATTGAAGGGCCTACACACCAGAAATAAACAAATAAGAAAGCAACTGAATACAAAAAACATATTATACTCAAGAAAGAAAGCACTTACAGAGAAACCATGAAAACAAGCCAGATCGGAAAGCTCCTGACCCGGCCTACCACAGAACCACGTGACATCATCAGGAATCGCCAAAGTCCGGATATATTCCGCTAGCACTCTCGGATTCAGCAAACTGGCAGGATCCTGACCTTCGACCCATTGAACCAAGTCTGGAGCAGAAGAAGAGCTTCCAGGAAAACTCTCCCTCGTAGGAGAATCATCGACAACTCGACGTCTTTTTCTAGACGGAGAACCCGGGTCTCGACCTAAAGAAATCTCCCCCGAATCAGCAACAACAGGCCCCTCTGAGGCCGCACCCCCAACTCCCCCCGAAACGATAGATGATGCTAGAGGGGGGAGTAGTGACGGAATCGCCTCGTCGCCGACTGGAACAGCCGAGTCATCACCATCATCATCATTTATAACAATAACCTCAGGCAACGCTACCTCGGCGGGAGCTAAGGGGATATCAACAGGAGCCCCATCCACGACAATGTCGCCAGGAATAACGTCGGCGATAGGAACGTCAGGACCACCCATCGGAACGTCCAAATCTACTTGAAATCCGGAAAGGAAATCGTCAGAAGAAGAAGACATCCTACAAAAGAAACATTAAAAAGAACTTAAGCAAATTAATATACCTTGAACAAAAGAGTAGCAAAGATCCGCCAAGCCTCGAGGAGGATCCTCCAAAGGAAACCATCGACTTCGAAGATGACTATTAACCAAGACATCTAAAAGGGGACGCGACACAATACTACAGGAAGATATGTCAAAAGCAAGCTTTGACTCGGATAAACTTAAAGGAGAAGAATAGCTCCAAACTGGATGAGAAGAAAAACCATCCGAAAAATGAAGAAAAGCAAATTTATGATAGACAATAAAGAAGCGCCTTCGCCAGCGACTGGTTAGGCAAGGAAGATAAATACGAGATCGCCCTTCTCTACCAAGGGCGAAAACGAAGCAGCCATCACACTTCCTAAAGTCTACAAAATGATATAACACTTTGAGAGAAGGGGCACAGCCCCGGAGCCTACATGCCTCCGAAAAAGCGAGCACTACTCTAATCGTACCAGGGTAAAGTTGCCCTAGAGCAACCTTTAAATCCCTACACACTTCTACTAAAAAAGGATCCAAAGGAAACCTAAGACCAGCAGCAAATTGCTCTTCAAAAAGAACCGCCCTACAAGAAGATCCGGGAGAGTCAGACGCAGCCATATCGGCACCGGGTAATATTACCCTATAATCAAAAGGAAAACTATACTTAAAATAGATATCTAAGACTTCATCCCTACGAAGCTTCGATCGGGTAAAAGCCATAGCAGCGCAAGCATCTTCCACTCGACTAAGAGGCATCCTAGAACAGGGAATCACAAACATAAACACAAAATAAGGATCAAACAAAAAATATATTGAAGAACACGGTGAAGAACACATCAAAGAACAACAAGTACAGAAGAAATTTCCAGAATATAAAGCATGGAGAATATACAAAGAAGAAAGCCATATTAACATCCAAACGACGAAAGAAAACATACCTGTAAAATCTGGAGAAAACAAGTCACGAAGAATCAAACAATCAAACGAAGAACGAAAAGGAAATAGCTACAAGAAATGAGAGTAAATTTGAAAAGCAAAGTAAGAGGGAAAAGAAGAAATGCGAAGAGATTAAATACAAAATGCTTTTGAATCATTAACCGTTTAAATCATTAAATGCCGACACGTGGCAACACAGAATCTTACTAAAGAAGAAACGTCACCCACAAACATATGAAACGACTCGCCCGCATAAAAGAACTCAGCTCCAAAAGAGCTAAAATCCACTAAGGCATAAATGCCAAACTACTTCAGCTCACTTGCGGGGGGGCTAATGATGGATACCGAATCCTACTATAAGTATAATGGAGCCGAGTTGCAGGAGATCCACTCTCAGGCGACACCGGACTCCCCCTGAAGACGGAAAGATATGAAGGAGATACCGAATCTCTAAGATTCGGTAATACACTAATAAAGACCGAATCCCACATGATCCGCCAAGAGCACGTCAGGTCCGGGATTCGGATAAACGACTAAATATGGAAACCTTGTCCTATTTGGACACAAATACTACATATGGAAGGATAAGCTCTACTTTAGGAAGATAAGACTATTTAGGAAGACGTTCCTAAATAGGACTCTTATCAGATTAAGGTAGATCTCGACAAATCAGGAGAATCCTCAAGATACGGCCGAATCCCTACAAAGTAGGATTCACCTACCTAATACAACTCTACTAGGTATATTCGACTACTATAAAAGGAGCACGAGGTATGCCTAGAATCACAATTACATTCATATACTCAAAACGCTGCTCAAAGCTCTAAACTGACTTTAGCATCGGAGAGTTAATCGGACAACCACCGTCCGGTTAGCTTCTACCCTGTTTTGCAGGTTCACTCACCGGTTCAGAAGGCAGACTCCATCAGTTTGTTATTCGGATTTTGCTATGTGTAGATATAGAATTCAATTTTATTCTTTTCCATCTCGTAGCGAATCTTTTCTTTCGCAGTCGCATCCTCATATATATTTGTTTCATTCTTTAAATCAGCACTAAAATAATTTTAAATTTCAATTATATAATTTTAAAAATATAAATATTATATAAAAAATTAAAAGCCTTTCCTGCTTTTTTTATTTTAATCTTCATCTTCGTTTTCCTCTTACCATTGCCTGTAACACTAATTACCACTACACCAATGACAATGAGAACGGTAATAATAATTCGAAATTTATTTCGTTCATAGAACCGAAATAAGTATGGGTTCGACGAACAACAACAACGGTTCAACATTGCTTGCGCTCATCAAACCCATGCTTTCGTTAGTTAATGATTCGTCGTTGAGCAGGCGGCATATGTAGGAGATGGTAGGAACATTGGTTCGACAACATAGTTAATGGCAGTACTAGAGGTCGAACGAAGGAGGTTGATTGAGTTTTTGGTTAATTAGGATTGATTAGAATTTAGTCAAGTGTCTTATTTTTTTTCCGCAGAGGCGTGAAACCGATACAATTTGTCGAAAATTAAGGTACTCTGGCTGATTTTTATAAAAGTGACTTTTTTTTTGGAATTTTCGTGCCAATTTGAGAGGTTAAATCGATATTTTGTTCAAGATTTTTTTTTTTTATGAAAGCAAGAAAAATAACTAGAAAGAAACAGACTACAAAAGATATATAATTTATTTAGACAAAATAAAATGTTATATCCATAATTATTTAGCTTCTTGATTTAATTAACATAAATTGAACAATACGGTCAATTCTTTTTATTCAAAACATATCTATATTTATTATTTTTCTCCTATAACATATAATTCAAATTTGATTGTCGGTGAATTGTTATTATATTCTTAAATGTTTTCATTTCATGAGATATGTAACAAATGATGCATTGTATAACCTAGTTTCGATAGCTTTATAGGTACTAGGTAACTACTGTATTCGGAGTTGCATTATTTGACTTAAACATGATATTGTGTCTAGAAAATTAGAAATTATATAATTAAACTGAGACAGGAAAATGTAATTTCATGATACCAAACCCTTTATATAAAGCCAAACTCATACAAAACTCACTATGTTACTGTTAATTATTTTATTTGATCCTAGTTAAATTTTTCAGTTCTAAAAAATTTCATTTGCTGCTAATTTTATGTATACTGTTCTTCTTCAAACGAAATTACAAAAGACCCTATTGTTTCATATTAATTAAGATGACGACATTTTATGTAAACAAGGACGACAAATATACTAAATTAACAGTATATAAATTATTTAAAATATTTTTTTTAACAAACACTATATATATAAATGAAAAGCCAACATATATAATTTTTGGACGGATTAAACCTTTACATTTAATGAAGAAAATTGTTGAAGGATAAGGAAAAAGATAGGAGGGTAAGACAAGAAATGACAATATTAATTAGGTAAAAAACATGAAGTGTTTGGCTTTTGAAGTTGTGGTCTTCATCTAACATCTTTGTGCAGTTGTGCATGTTCCTCCTCCTCTCTTTATCTCTTTATTTATCCTCAAAAGTAACATGAGGCCGAATCAGGCTTAATTCTTCCAAAAACATTTCTGTTATACAACATAACAAATTCCTGTATCTACTTTTTTTTTTGGCTTAATTACATATAAAATCATGAATTTTACGCCAAATTTTAAAAATAACATAACTTTTGAAATATGTCAATTATAGACATCACCTTTTATTTTTTTTCAAAAATAACATCGGCGATTTTTAGTGATATTTTTGCTGACGTGGCATGACACGTGGCAGACCCATCGGCTGTCCAAGTCAGCAAAATTTCACCAAAAAATATGCCATGATGAAATTGAGAAAAAATGAAAGGTAGTGTTTATAATTGACACGTTTTAAAGATAATGTTATTTTTTAAATTTGGTGCAAAGGTCATGATTTTATATGTAATTAACACTCATTTTGTTTTAATATCATCGGCTATCTTATTAATCAGCGGTGATCTTTTAAAAAGAAAAAAAGGCAGCTATTTAGTTGGAGTCGTTTCGGAAGAATTTCCGCCTCTTTCATCGATCGAAGAACTTGCATCCCTATTATTTCATTATTAAATTTATTAATTATCTTAATTATATAGTCGCCACTTAAATTAACAATAAGTTGACCATTCCTATCATGCCCATAAAAATTATCAATTTATAACGGTTTGAAAAGGTGAGAAAATTGATTTTTAAGACCAAAAAATTATGAAGTTAGTATCATATAAATGTTTTATCAATATAATGTGAAATTTGTGTTTATCAAATGAATGAATTAATTATTTTAATTTTAATTTTTTTTAGTTTTTAACTAGCATATTAAATTATTATTTATTAGTTTCCATGACAATTTATATGACATATTTTGTGTCAAATAAGTTGATTAGTTCAATCCATTTTGCATTGGTGTATTTATTTTATATTGAAATATAATTAATTTAGTTGAGGATAATTATATTATTTACTCAGAATAAACGAGACTTTTAATTTTTAAATTATGAATCAAAAAATAAAAGATGAAAAATACTTTAAAATGTAAAAACCAATAAATAGCATATCAATTTGACATAAAAAGAGTATATGTTTTTTCAATTATACCTATTAATTTAACTATCATAAATAATTTCTATTTAAATTTCTAATATTCAAAATCAAACCAAATCAATAGTAGATTTAATTTATCAAATAAAATTTTATATCGATGTTTAGATAGTAAATTTATTTAGTAAACTGAAATTTCGTATACATGTTTAGTGATTTAAATTTTATTTTATTCTTTAAGGTACAATTTAGATTAAAAATTTATTGAACCAACTGAATCAAACTCAACTCTATTCGTTTCTAATGATTAAAGCATTAGACCCGCCAGTTTAGCTTGTTGAATGAGGAAGCAGCCACCTGTTTTATCCAACTAACTCTTAAGAACCGAAAATTTAGTCTAATCGGATTGGACCAGATGAGCCAAAAATATTAAACAGAATCGGCGAGCTGGTGAGATTTTAAAAACTGATTGAACGTGTTTTTGTTTTTTTGCCATGTACAATTTAATTTTAATTTTTCCACACTAATAATTTTTTGACACTAGACCATAAAAAATATGGACAAACAAGTTAGGCTTAATTTTCTTTTAGTTCTATTAAAATGTTTCAACCATTGATTAAAATTTAAAACCGGCGGCTACACCGATTCAATTATCAGTTTAGCCTTTTTTATATTTTTATCCTCCAGAGGCGGCTCCATAATTTTTTTATAAGGTGGACAAAATTGTGCCAAAATTTATAAAACGGAAAAACTAAAAAATTTAAGGTGGTTAGTGGTATAAATTTTAAACGCTGAAAAATTATACTATTAATGTATATATTCATATTTTTTCAAAGATTCAAAATAGTAAGATAGTCAACTTTTCACCATTAGCTCTTACTAGGTCCGCTCCTGATCCTACATATTATGACTAGCATTACGCTAATGAATGACATGTTGCACAAAATCTATCTTATATTTCTCTAATTAACTTTAGATATCTTGCTTGACAAAAACCGAAAAAGAAAACATCAAATCAAACAAAGATGAAATTTCTTTACACATGCTTAGGATGAGAAATTACCATAATTTCCAGCGACATAAAATCATGGCAGTACTTTTAAACCTTACAGCCGCTCCAAATCATGGGAAGAAGATAAAAAAAAGAAAAAGCAGAACACAAGATCAAAATTTTCTCTGTTTTTACTTTTCTATTTCCACTGTTATTTGTTGGCTTACCTTTTGATCACCTTGCCCCGTAAATCAAGAAATCACAGCCTTCGGTCCCACTTTTACTTCATCACTCATTCACTAATTTCCTCTTTATATACTCATCTCTTCCCCTCCATTCTTTCTCACAAACACTCCATTAATTTCTCACTCTCACCCACCAATGGCAGTCCATTATTCACTCTCTCTCCTCTTTTTCTTCTCTCTCTTATCCCCAGCTCCCGTTCTCTCTTCCCCTGTTCAAGACCCAGAACTTGTAGTTCAACAAGTTCATAAGTAAGCAACAAGTTTCGGTATTTTCCGTTTCCGTGTCCGTGCTACATTATACATTATGTAATTTATATGTCTAAAATGCGTGCTACATTTTTTTCAGGGCCATACGTAATGCGACCATGGCACGAAGGAATTTGGGGTATCTCTCTTGCGGGACAGGGAATCCAATCGATGACTGCTGGCGATGCGATCCCAATTGGGAGAAGAATCGCCAGAGATTAGCGGATTGCGCGATCGGTTTTGGTAAAAATGCTATTGGTGGACGAGATGGGAAAATTTACGTGGTCACAGATTCTAGCGACCACGACGCTGTTAACCCTAAGCCGGGAACTCTAAGACATGCGGTGATTCAAGACGAGCCGCTATGGATTATTTTCCAACGTGACATGTCGATTCAATTAAAAGAAGAATTGATCATGAATTCGTTCAAAACAATCGACGGTCGAGGTGCTAGTGTACATATTGCTGGCGGTCCATGCATTACTATACAATTTGTCACAAACATTATAATTCATGGATTAAATATTCATGATTGTAAGCAAGGAGGGAATGCTTATGTGCGGGACTCTCCACAGCACTACGGGTGGAGGACTATATCGGACGGCGATGGTGTGTCCATCTTCGGTGGGAGTCATATTTGGGTGGATCATAATTCGTTATCAAACTGTAAGGATGGCTTAATTGATGCAATACATGGGTCCACGGCTGTGACAATTTCAAACAATTATATGACCCATCATGATAAAGTCATGTTATTGGGTCACAGCGATTCTTATGTTCAGGACAAGAACATGCAAGTCACTATTGCCTTCAATCACTTTGGTGAAGGACTTGTCCAAAGGATGCCAAGGTAAAAAAATTACTATTGGTTTTTTTATTTTAACTTTTACTTTAAATTATTTTTTCTAATTTTTAGGTTTTTATGTATAAAAAAATGTTTAAAAATGCAGATGTAGACATGGGTATTTTCATGTGGTCAACAATGACTACACCCATTGGGAAATGTATGCTATTGGAGGCAGTGCAGCTCCTACAATCAATAGTCAAGGAAATAGATTTGCTGCACCTGACATTAGATTTAGTAAAGAGGTAAAGGACATAGCTTCTTTTTATGTGTCTCAACTGAATTAACTAACTAAATTAATTGAGACCCACAATTTCTGGCATGCAACTAATTAATTAAACTTTATAATATAATGTTTCAGGTGACAAAACATGAGGATGCACCAGAAAGTGAATGGAAGGGTTGGAATTGGAGATCTGAGGGAGACCTAATGATGAATGGTGCATTTTTTACCGCATCGGGTGCAGGCGCATCCTCGAGCTACTCTAAAGCTTCGAGTTTGAGTGCTCGACCTTCTTCACTCGTCGGTTCAATTACTGTTAGTGCGGGCGCCCTTCCTTGTAGGAAAGGTGCTCGTTGTTAGTTACCGATTGCTAGTAGCCGATAGCTGATTATGATTTTAGTTTTAATTTTGAAATTTCTGTTTTTCTTTTACGCTTATTTATATCTTTTTTCGATTATTACAATACAACCTCGGCCTGGTACTCTTGGAACCATTTCGGATTCTGGTCTTTAGAATCTTGATGAGTTTAAAGAGAAATCAAGTGCAGAAGTGTTGATATATACTAATGTATGAAATTATCTTTTTTCATTTCATATTTAGTAAAGTATTTAAAGTTCATCTTTATGTCTCAATCTCTGTTTTTTTCTGCTTTGCAATTTCTATTACTAACACATGGAACAACCGGACATAACTTGAATGAACAATGACTACTTAACCAATGGAAATAGCAGTTTTGCAAGAATAAGACAGAAAAAAGAGGCTCGGCCATTATTAAATAATTTCATTAATATTGCAAATGACTGATGAAAGCAACCTAGCACCAAATTCTTTCATTTTTGATTAACTTCTTAAAAGAATAAGAGGAAAACAAAAGTTGGAGGTATTAAACCGTCTACCTATTCACAAATTACTTTCGGAAGGGACTAGGACTAGGATTAGGATCTATTGGAATGGAAGAGTTAGCCTTAGGAAAATTCGAAATTGACTCAAAAAATTTCAAAATCAATTCAATAATATTTACATCAACCTCGAGTTTGAACTATTTCAGTTTAATTTTGAGTATCAAATATAAAGTTATATGTGAGGCTTATGAGTCAATTTTTATATACACATAAAAAAATGATTTATTTTTCTAATATATATATAGATATTATCTTTTTATATCTCCAAAGATATTTCATTTGGCTTAATTTCATATTTTGTAGTAGAAAAAGATTTCAGTTCACTTACACACAATAATTTTATATATTTTTTTATTAAAATGAGCTTTTGTGAGTGAAATTTGAATAATTTAATGTCATTTGAATTTTAATTTAAAAATAAACTCATTTGAGTTCGAACTCCAACATATAACATATTCGACTTCAAGTTTGAGTACATTTTGGATCGTCTAACTCCTTAGGAAAAGCAACAAAATATGCAATTTCAGTTATGTGATTGCATAAAAAAATGCATATATATCCAATCCAACCATACAATCCAAACAAACTCAATTTATGGTGCCTGAGAAACAAGAGAAAGAAAACAGTTTATTGTTTTTACTTGCAATGTTTGAGTTCATTTTTGACCATATCGTAACTGAAATCTCTTTACCCAATGCAAACATACAAAGAGGAAACTACCTGTCTTTAAGGTCTAACGAAATGGGTCCACTTTTGATTTGGGGACGAGGATTAAAGGGAATACGCACATGCAGATGCAGGCCACTATATATTTACTAATAGTACCTGTTTTAATCATAAAAAATAAATTAAATTTATATTAGTTTTCAAAGAAAATAAATTATGGATCACTAATCACTACCACGTTAGTTTTGATGGTTAAATATGTTAATTAAATTAAAATTAATAAAACTAGCAGTAGCAATGAATCCAAGATTTTCAACAAAAGAATCCCATTTTATGGCCAGAAATTTGCCCAAAATTCTTGCACCGCACATGCATTAACTAAGTGGGCTAGCTAACGATCATCAAGAACTATTCCCTCATCCTCATGTGTCTGTGTATGCGTTAAGCTCCGTAAATTTGGGTACATTTATATTGGCGAATTTAATTGGGTTTTTTACACAAATCTCTCAAAATTGCTTTGGTATTATGTTTTTACCTCACAATTTTAATTCTGACAGTAATCACCCAGAAAAATAAAAAACTTTACACAAATCCCTCATAATTTAAAATAGGTTGATTAACAATAAATAGGACAACTATACCCCTCCTTCATCTTCTTCTTCTTAACATAACAATCAATGATGGCCACGAATTATAATTTAAGGATTCAAGACTTGATTGCAAGTAAAGTTAAAAAATTGGAGAATCTGTGAAATTTCAGAGAAAGATTTGAAAGCGTCAATTTTGAAAATAAGGTTACAACGTGATAGAGATAATTGGTTTGTTGTGGCGGCGCGGTGGTCGAAATGGCGACATGGAGGTTGGATCGGCGGTGCGGTGGTTAAATTGGCGGTGCGGTGGTTAAATCGGCGGTGCAGTGGTTAAATCGGTGGTCCGGTTTCTTCGTATTTGGTGGAAAATATTGAATAAGTTAATCATTTGTTGTTTGTCCAGATTTGGTGGGATAGCTTACTTGATGATATATTTGTGTTGGGACAAAATTTGAGGTTGAAGATGATGAATAAATACCATTTTGATTCAAGTGGTGTTAAGTGGTATTTTAGCCAAAACTAAGAAAAGTCGTCATTCTTGTAACTGTCATTATTTTTTAATTTGTTAATTGATATAAATATCAGTAAATAAATTAAAGTTGATTTGAATTTTACCTGAATTTGATATTAAGAAGAAATCATGAGTGATTTAGCACCAGGTTCCCTTTCTAATGTATTTTTTTGTTCATCATGCATTTAAGCATTGTTTTTGATATGTGTGTTTCATCTGGGGAGGGAATGCAGGCTGGTTGGGGTGAATGCAATTGAAAGATTGTAAAAGAGATGTTTGTAAAACCAAATAAAGAAATATGGGGCATGGTTTATTTTTTTGGTAGAACATATAATTATGCTGCAGAAGCTCGTATTAACGGCTTTGCTTGTCTTGATGTTTCAGGGGTTAGACAAACAATTGGATCCAAAGAACTTACATGTAGGATGTATTTATAATTTCATAGCCTAGTAAAATATATTAACAGTTAGTACAGTAAAAGTTCGAGCTATAATGGAAATGAAAAATGTGGTGCACATGGCAAGCAATTACAGATTAGTTAATAATATATAAAATCTTATAATTCTGAAAAAGAACTATTGTATTTTATAGAAATATGACCTAAAAGTTCATATTCGGTCTATATTTAGTTATTTTTAATTCACTTTCAATTTAATTTACTAAAATCTTATATAGTTTACCATTAGTTTATTTTTGAATTTATAAGTTTATTTTGATAAACTAAATTATTAATAAATTTATTTAATTTTAATTTTATAATAAATTTTATTAAAAATTAAATTAAGTTAGCCCAGTTGATATATGTTCGCATCAGGTTCATATAAGGTTGGTTTTCGGTTTTGTAAACTATCAAATACATTTCACGAAATATTAAATTTATATATTACGCTAAATTTTAAAATTCTCCCGATATAAAATGTCAGTTAAAATTGTAAAGAGCAGTAACACTTATGAAAAATTGAATTCAGGTAGTTCAGATGATAGGTTCACATCAGGTTCACATCAGGTTGATTTTGAGCTATATACTATCAAATACATTTAACTTAAAATAAATATTCAATTTTTATATTACAATAAATCTCAGAATTCTCTCAATATAAAATGTTAGTTAAGATTGTAAAGAGCAGTAAAATAAATTTTATTAAAAATTGAATTAAGTTAATTCAGTTGATATAGGTTCGCATTAGGTTCACATCAGGTTGATTTTTGGTTTTACAAACTGTCAAATACATTTCACTTAAAAGAGATATTCAATTTGTATATTATACTAAATCTCAAAATTCTCTCAATATAAAATGCCTGTTATGATTGTAAATAGCAGTAAGACAAATTTTATTAAAAATTAAATTAAGGTAGTTTAGTTGATATAGGTTCACATCAGGTTCACATAAGGTCCACGTCAGATAGATTTTCATTTTATAAATTTATTTTTAATAATATAAATTATTAATAAATTTATTTTAAAACTATAATCAGCTTATTAAGAATTTAGTTTAGTTTGCTCACACAAATTTAATAACACCAATTAATTACCTTATTATGATGCATAAAAAATGGTGTAGGTGACATCCTTCTTTGACTACATGTACATAGATGTTTGTAATCAGGATATTCATTTCTAGTGCCCACAGTTCATTCATTGTTACCATTAACCCAATTTTTAGAATTGGTCGATTCCAGCGATTGATATTTATGCTTTACAAAAATTAATTATTAAAAATAGAGTACAGAAGATGAAACTAAAGAAACCATAATTTCTTTCTTTCTCCGATTATTCACCAATCCCCAACCACTAAATTCTTTGCTTTTCCATTTGAAATGAAAAGAAATTAGATCTGGACATATTGATTTTGATATAATCACCTGTTCACCAATCATTCATCATTTTTCATACTCTACACCCGATACTTTGCTATTTCTCCTACTCCCATTCTTCACCATTTCATTAATGTTAACAGGCTTTCTTAAAATTAACATCCATATCAAACTTCGGCATTATGCCTTACGCGCCTTCTCAACCGATTCAATAACAGCGGCGCGTCATATTTTCCATTCATATATTTCAATCCTTCCAACACTTCTCTTATTCAAGGTCTCCTTTCAGTCGCTGATCTTAACAGTCAAAATCTTTATCATTCCGGAATCAACCGGCGAACCGATTCGATGATATCAGATTGCCAAGGAATTGACTATTTTCATCAACTGAACTGTCCAATCATTAGCGCGATGACACCATCCGCGATAGTCCTGTTGCCGGTCGTCGGAGATAAGCAGCCGTCTTTGGCAGTCGTCGGAGCACAGACTGAATGAAAACCGTCGTTGAGCTAGAAGAAAGTGAAATTAATTGAGATTAGATGATGGTTTCCTGAATTTGGAGAGTTAGGACAGATCTTAATGAGTATTGAGGGTAAATAGGTACTAAAATTATATTGAGGTAGATATGCAAACAACTTTTAAAAAAAGAGAGATTACTGCAAGAAAAAAAATTGTGAGTCACTAACATAAACTTTTTGAGTTTTGAGTGATTTGGTGTAATTTTCTCAATTTAATTGGTCCTTATGCCGTAACAGATCAGCCGTCAATAAGGTGGACCCAGATGCTCAATCTGGCCCATTTTATTTGAGGAAATGACGCGCTGTACCCCTTTTTTTCAAAATTTTCCACATATGCCCTCTCAACTTTTAGGGTTTCATGCGTACGCTTTTTTTAATTCTTTGTTTCCACAATTACGCCTTTTTTTTAGCCATTCTTTAGCCGTCTCTTTTCTTTTTTCTCCGTTTGATTTCACCGTTTTCTTCGCCTGATTTTCTTTTTCCGGCTGAATCATCCCCTCTTCCATTTCTGTTTTAGTCTGATCTCTGATACATGCTTCAATCTCTAATCTAAAGGTAAAATACTTGATTTAGGTATTTGAATTTCTTTTTTCTAATTATCGTTTCTCGATTTTTTTTATTTTAATTTATGGGTTCTCTTCGTGTTTTTTGATTTATTTGTAAAATCAGTACATAAACTTATCGAATGCCATGATTTTACTTCTTTTGTGTTTCTGGATTTTGTCATTTGATTATTTAGTTTTATTGTTTTTTTTTCATTTTTCTCAATATTCTGTATTCAATTTTGTAGTGTGTGATTATGGTGGCTATTTAGGTTCAGGTTGATTTTCCTGTTCAAGAATTTGGTGGAGTCTTTATTTTTATTTATCTAAAACCTAGTTTTTAATGTTTGAAGCTTATTTGATTTTAGGATTGTGTATTTATTCATGCAACTGTCAATTTTTTAATGATATGTATCTAATTTTAGGTTTTCCAGAATTTTTATTTGGTTTTTAATGATTGGTAGACTGATTGTATTATTTGCAGATATGATGGAATTTTATCTTACTATGAACATTGTTGTTTTTCATTTTTATTTTTGTTACCTGTTTGATTTATTTTATCAGACTACACTTTTATTTGCTGTAATTTTTTTCACTTTGTTTATTTTTCTCATTTGTGTTTTTTATTTATCATGTTTTTAGGAAAATTTGTGAATTTGCTTTGTTGACGTGACGCAACCGTTTGTTATCAGCAGAAGTTTTTTTGGTGCTGTTGTGAAACAAGGAATTGACGGTTTTTGGTGTCTAAGTAAGTTTTTTATTTGATCACTAAAGGTTGTGCTTGAACAGTTTTTTTTTGTTTTTAATTAGTGTTTTTGTTATTTAAATGATTAGTAGTATATTTTGTTTTTGATGCTGTTTTTTAATCCTGCTTCATTAATTTCAAACTTTAAAATGTGTTTTTTTCATTTTTTTCTCATTTTATTAAAAGTATTTTCAGATTTTTTGTTTGCCAGATGTTATATTCTTAATCTAATTTCATTGTTTATTTGTAATTTTATGTTTTTATGTTCAATTTTGTTTTGTTATGTAACATTCTTCCTTACATTACATTTTTTTACTATAGGTATTTCAAAAAGGGTATTTTATGTATCTGGCTTAACAGTTGTTTGACTGTATATTGACAGTTGTTTGACATTAGGTTAAGATTAAATTGACAGTATATAAGCATGTTTTTTTTCATATTTTTCCTTATGTATATTATAAGTGAATATATTTAACATATTTTATATGGAATGTGTTAGGTTTTTAACTTATTAATATAGGAATTTTAAAGTAAACTGTTTTTTGATGCCTTTGTTTTTGGTGATGTCCTTACTTGCTTTATGATCCAAATTTCACAATTAGTATGATAGAAGTTATTGACTCTTTAGATTATTGGCAATATATTTCAGGAAAATGGTATTAAAGTCAGTGTCTAAACATAATAAAAAAGTCACACCAAGGAAAGATGAAGTCAGTGCGAAAAGGAAAGATGGAAATCGTGCTGGTTTAAGAAGTAATTCGAAGAAAACACTTACTGATATTGATAATCAGCCTAAGGTCAGTGTTTTTTTGTAATAAAATATGCTGCAAATATGATTTTGTATGTTTAGTTTACAAATAATTGAGCATTGTGTGATTGATTATTTGTATATGTTTTTATGTTGGTTTTTTTCTTCAGATTTGGCAATATGCTATACCTGTTGATGAATGGTTTGTAGCAAAAGTGCAAACTACTTTAAATCATGATCCCATTTTAAAGTTAAAAACCAAATTGAATGATGTTGAGTTAGATTTGTTTAGAAAGAGTCCCTTTGGTTATTTTCTTGATATGCCAGTTTTTAAGGTGCAAACACAAGTTTTGCATTTCCTTTTATTGAGGTTGCTTAACCAACCGAATGCAAATGAATTGTGGTTTAATATTGGGGGAGTGAGACTGAAATTTGGGATTGATGAGTTTGCCTTAGTTACAGGTTTGAAATGTCATGGAGATATTAGTAAACTTAGGTTTAGAAACACATCTGATGGGATCTTTGACAAATATTTTAAGGACCTTAGTTGTTTTAATAAGCAAGCCTTAGAGGATTTTTTTGTCACTAGGAGATGGTCTAGTCCGGAAGATGGAGTTAAAATAGCAATTTTGTATTTTCTTGATGTGTTTCTATTTTCGTCTCAAAACGTAAAACGTGTTTCCATAGTCAACCTTAACATAATTGAGTCAAGTGAGTGCAATGAATTTCCATGGGGACTGGATTGTTTTAATTGTGGGATAGATGATTTAAAAGATAAGTTGAAAGGGAAAAGTAAGCAATATGAAGAAGAAGGTAAAACCCCGTTTTATCGGCTGGCTGTTTTCATTTATGCCTTGCAATGTTGGTTCTATGAATGTTGCCCTGTCGCGGTCAATAACCTTGCAATTTTGGAGAATGGTGATGCTATCCCGAGAATTTTGAGATGGAAAGTTGACGATAATCCTGGCGTTGCGGAATTAGAGAAGCCTTTCTTCTCTTTGAGTGGAAAACAGGTTAGTGTTGTCTTTTTTAAAAAATAAAAATTATACAATCTATATTTTCTTATTTTTTGTTTTTTTCTCTTTTTCATTGTTCAGATGAAGTTGAGGAAAATCACTCCTTCTGTTGAGGAGATGAAAAAGTTGGACTTATCTCATTTTTTTTATCAAGGGAAAGGATAAGAAGAAGGAGGTGAGCGAGAATTTATCTGATTCAGAAGATGATAAAGCTGAGTATCAAGGTGGTGAGGCATCATCTTCAGCTTTACCAAAGAAAAGATTGCATCTTGATCATTTTGAGAAAGAGCTGCAGACGGTGGTTTCTTCTCAAAATAAAATTGTGGAAGATTTGAACTGCTTTAAAGATTATGTGACTCTTCAGTTTACTAATCTTTTTAAAGTTCTTGATTCAATCAAGAAGAGCTCAAATGTAATTGAAGAGCAGACAAACTTGGTAAGTAATTTTTTTGTTAAATTTTGCAATCTACTTTTGAACTACTACTGATATACCTTTAAACTACTTGCATTTCACATCTAAACTACTTATGATATGCTTAATTTAACTAGTATTTATTTACTGATTTTTTCTCTTTTTTGTTTATTTTAACAGCATAATGGAGCTTCAATTAGTGATAATGGGTCTGATGACAAGGAGGAGGATATATTGTTTAAGGTAAAATAATTAAGCTATTATGTATTTGTATCAATTTTTTAAGCAACATAGTGATGTACTAATATGAAACGACAAACTTATATTATTATATAGGTGATCAATCGCAATATTGTTCAACCTATTGTGGAAAAAAAGAACAATTTGGCGGAGGATGATACGGCAGTAGAGAATAAAAAGGAGGTTGAGCAACAAGATCAAACTAATTTATCTCAAGTTGATGAAGCAGCAAATGAGTTTGATAAAGTTTCTAGTGATGAAGTTGAGCCTGAAATCGTAAAGGCTGCAGAATGCAACATTGATAAGACGTTAAAGGATGCACAATGCAACATCGATACTATTTTAAAGGATGTAGAATGCGATATCGATGAAATGGATGCTGCCACTTTTGACGAAATTATTTCTTCTGCTACAATTGCAGTTGAGAAAATAAAATCGCAAAAGGTACCTTATATGCAATTTATGTAATTTTTTTAGTATACATCTGGTAGCTTGTTAGTTGTTTTTTTTTTGTTATTTCTTTATATTTTTGTATATTTCAATCCTTGCAGAAAGCTATGGCATGTTCATCTAGTGACAATAGAAATCATCCTGAAATTATCGCTGCAGCTATGTGTCTAGATGCTTTTGAGGTACTTTACTTTTATTTTTTTTATCATGTGTTGTTTTTTTACTAAATAGGTTATTATTGGTTGCTTAGCACTTTATTAAGTTTTTTAGTAGTTGTTTAATATATATTTTTATTAAATTTTTTTCTCGTTTTAGATTGCTGAGAACAAGGGTGGTTGTTCAAATCCAAACCTTGAAGCTGTTAATGTTTCAAATACTTTATCATCTGCCTCGGTATTTGTTTATAAATTTAGTATATTTTTTATCATGTGTTTTTTTACTAAAGCAGTTTATTATTGGCTGCTTAGCAATTTTTTATGTTTTTCTTAGGAGTTGTTTAATATCTGTTTTTGTTAAATTTTTGTCTCGTTTTAGAATTTTGAGAACAAGGGTGCTTGTTCAAATCGAAGCCTTGAAGCTGTTGGTGTTGTTTCAAAGACTTTATCCTCTTCTTCGGTATTTTTTGAAAAATTTAATATATTTTTTTCATCATGTGTTGTTTTTTTTACTAAAACAGTTTATTATTGGTTGCTTAGCAGTTTATTATGTTTTCCTTAGTAGTTGTTTAATATCTGTTTTTGTTAATTTTTTGTCCTTTTTTAGAATTTTGAGAACAAGGGTGCTTGTTCAAATCGAAGCCTTGAAGCTGTTGGTGTTGTTTCAAAGACTTTATCCTCTGCTTCGGTATTTTTTGAGAAATTTAATATATTTTTTCCCTTTGTTGGTTACTTAATTATTAATTATTACATGTATCATTTTTTTTCTCTTTTAGAATACTGAGTGCACGTCTGCTCATGAACATCCGAGTCATGTATTGGCTGAGACTGTTTCAGAGTCATTACCCTCAAATTTGGTATTTTTTTATTTTAATTTTGTTAATTTTATTTATTTTGTTGCTTGTCAGTTTGTTTTTTTATTTATTGATTCTTTAAATTGTTTGTTTTTGCCTCTTTAGAACGCCAACCTCGTTCATGCAAATCTGACTGCTGTAGTACATGATGCTGCTCCGGTTTTAAATGATATTGATGCATCATTTGATTTTTGCAAGCAAATTGAGTTTGATTTATGGCTTGGAAAAGGATTTAAAGAGAAAAACAGGTAAACATATTTTTATCTATAAATTTGTTTTTGCAAAATATATTTGTGACTTATTTTAATAATGTTATTTTTTATTTTTTTAGGTACAAGCATTATTCTCCTGAGGACAATGAGATTGCACCTCCCTTTGAGATGTATGTTGATCAAATAAGCAAAAAAACATGGTTCTCTTTTCTGAACTACAGTGGTCTGCCTTTATCATGTTCTGTGAGTTTTTTTACTACTCTTACTTTTAGTAAATAAAACTAATTTACTACTAATTTACTTGTAATTTACTGATAAGTTATTTGCAATTTTAATTTATATTTTCAGCATATCGACGTGCTGTTTTATTTTTTGAGGGAGAAGCAAAAGTCGAGGCCTAATGTGAGATGCACCACTGCTGATAATATCTTTGATAGACGCATGCAAAGTTTGTATGCTTCATATTTGTCGACTTCTGATGCTGAAAAGTTTTTGAAAGGGGACGCTTTGATTTTTGATTATATGCGGGGTAAGAAGATTCTTATGGGTACTCCTTGGAGTGAAGTTGACGACGTTTTATTTCCTATTCATGTGGGAAATAGTTGGCATTGGATATTGGCGCGTTTATCGTTCAAGGATAGGTGCATTTATATATACAACTCTAAAAAGTCACCTATTCTCAACCGAACGGCGGCTGAAGTGGTTATGGGGTATTGTGTCCTGATTCCAAGGTTGTTAGTCATGGGTAATTTACTATCGTCTATCAAAGCTATTGATTTGTCTTCTCCTGCTTATGTTGGGAAAACCAAATTTGAACCTTTTTCTTTGTCTCAAGTTGATGGCTTACCAACACAATCTGACAGGTAAATATTTATGTTTGTGTTTTTCATTCATTCATTTATTTCTCTTTTAATGCATATGAATGAGTAGCGTTCTCTCCTAAATTTGATTAAATGTTCTGGTTACATTTTATTATGCGTTGTTTATGTTATGGCTGTGTTTATGATATTGTAATTTGATTTTTTTCTTTTTGTGATACAATTTGGTGATTATATTATGTTTCTTCTTTATATGTAGTGATTGTGGTGTATTCGTGGCTGCATTTGCTGAGTATATCATCGAAGGGAGGAAGGTGCCTTTGCGTATCTCGATTGAAAATATGAGGTCTAGATATTGTACTTTGTTGTATGCTCACGCACTGTCAAAGCAACCACCAATGGAGGAAACCATTACTCAAGCTGCACCAATTGTAGAAGAAGGACGAGGGAAAAGGAAGAAGATCAAAGCAGAGATTAAAGACATTGGAGCTGAATCAAAGGTTGAACAAGGCAGGGGGAAAAGGAAGATTATCAAAATAGAGAATAAGTGATTTTTTAATATGAATTATGATACTTTGATACTTTGTCTAAAAAATGAAGTTTGTTGGATTTTTTCTTTCTATTATGTTATGATCAGATCTTTATACTCTTAAGTTTAAATTTTTATATATTTTCACATCTTATGAAATATTTATGATTCTAGTTTATTGAGCTACCAAAAAGCTGCTCATGAGCTACCATAAAGCTGCTTGAATTTGTAGGTGCTCATGAGCTACCATAAAGCTGCTTAGATTTTTTTATAATTGTACAATAAATTTATTTTTTAATTTGAATTTGATGATCTGATCAGAATGTATCTAATAAATATTTAATATAGTAGCTTACTTATGAAAAGAAGTCCATTTTTTTAAAATAAAGACTTATCATAAGGTAAATTTAAACCTTTTCCAAGACCTGATACTAATGAGCTACTAATGAGCTACTAATTAGCTGACCAAAAGCTACTTAAATAATACTTATAGCGAAAACCATAGTCATGTGTTTTTCATACGATTTTACTTGTAATTCATTAATTGCTATCTTTAAATAAAAATAAAAAAACATAAGATATTTTTAAAATGTGTATTTATTGAATAATAATTTCATATTCTTGTTTGAATTTGAATCATAAAATCATAATGTATTTAAAAAAAATCAAATAACTAAAGAATTACAATCAATTTTTTTTTGGGGCATTTTGGCACGTTTTCCTGTTGTGTCCGTAAACTCCGCACCTGCTGCATTTGTTCTGATTTGTAGATTCGCATGGTCCTTTAATTCTCCTCTTCTTTGGTCTTCCTGACTTGGTTTTTCCATGTGGCGGCAGGACTATTTTCTCTGTAACATTTGTTGGTATGCTAGGCAAGTTTTGATTGTCAACTGGATATACTATCCCTTCATAAGTTTTTAACATCATTTCTTTTCCAAAGTATTCTGAACAGTACCTATAAGGCTCTTGGTGTAGCTCTTTTAGTAACGCCATGGCATGTGGACAAGGAAGTTTGTCCATTTGAAATCTTCTACAAGTACAAGTTTTTTCTTTCAAATCTACTGTGAATATCAGGTCATGTTCATAAACCGTACTTAGTTGATCAGTTGATTTTGATACCTGCAATTCAAGATCAGTTACGATTAATGTTTAAAATTACAAAAAATCTATTTAAAAGTCACAACTAAGCTACTGTCAAGCTACAAAAATCCAAACTGGACACTCATTTTATCATAAACAGCAACAATTAATTAAAGCCGACACATGTTAATGAACACAAAAGAAACAAATATAAAATAAGGGCATACACCAAAATGCACACACATTTTATTAGGATATATAACAAGTAAATCTGACCTTCATTTTCAGCGAATCAATGTAGTTTTCATGTAGCATGTTTTCAGCTCTTTTTGAAACGCTTGTGAAGGTTGACATGGCTGAGAACCTATTTGTATATGTCCATTCTTGAACCAATGCTCGTAGGTACTCTAACAGAGGTGTTATTGGTAATTCCCTTGCACCTCTAATTTTTGCATTCAAAGATTCTGCCACATTTGCTGTCATCATCAAATGTCTATTGTTTGTAATATGTGCCCTCGCCCATTTTGGATACCCCACTTTTTCTAGATACGGCCTTATACGCGCATCCATCTCATCAATTTCAGCCATGTAAAATTCAAATTTATCTTTAGTGTATGCCCTTGCTGCTTTGAAAAATGTTTTTCTGAAATCTTTTGATTTCTTCCTGAAATTTGTTTTGAGGTTGTTGTACAAATGAAAGGTGCATATTCCATGGCTAACTTCAGGATATACCTTTCCAATTGCATTTTTGATGCTCTCATGCCGATCCGAAATAATACACATTCCCTCCCTCAATCCAAATGCCTCTCTTAAATTTTGAATAAACCATTCCCATGATTCATTATTTTCAGAATCTGCCACTGAAAACGCTAAGGGGAAAATTTTGCCGTTTCCATCTTGTGTACTTGCTGAGAGCAGTGTTCCACCATAAGCTGACTTTAGAAATGTGCCATCAACTGCTACCAAAGGCATACACGAAGTCCACCCTTTTATTGAAGCATCTAAAGCCATGAACACGTAGAGAAAGTTGTTGTCTTCTGTAGTTTGTAATCTCACAAATGATCCTGGATTTGCAATTTGTAGGAGATATAAATAAGACGGCAGCTTTCCAAATGAATCATCGGCTCTTCCTCTTATTTTTTCAAGAGCCATCTCCTTTGATCTATAAGCTTTTGTATAGTTGATGTTTACACCGTAGTCTTCTTTCATGTCCCTCAATATATCTCCCGGCGTGTAAACTGTTTTTAAACTCAGAAATTTTGACTTAATGCACTCTCCAATGATTGCTGATGTTGCTTGCCTTTGGTTGCTTGTTCTTGATTCTAATGGGCAAATATGAACATTGTTCAACTTCCTTATCATGAACATGCTTGTGTTTCTTTTTCTTGAAGCTCTTAATTTCCAATCACATCTCTCATCCCAACAATCTAAGAAAAACTGTCTTCTACATGACTTCTTCACCTTATATTGGAAGTGATTCTTTATCGCGTAGAAGCTCATAACCGTGCTCAAAGTTTCTTTGTCTTTGTAAATCTGCCCTTGATCAATTTCTGGATGTTTTCTATTCGATATCACATTCGCATCATCAAACTTGCTCTCTATCTCTTCGTCCTCGCCATCAAAGTCATTACTCGCATAGTTTGCGCAAAGGACTGCCTCTGAAATGCTACCGTCTGCTTCTCCATTAAATGACATCATTTCTGACGTAGTTTTTGAGCTTGAGGCAGCAGCTGTATGAATGCTTCTGATTTGGGTATTAGTCAATAATAAAGTCGAATCAAAGAAGTTGACGTCCCTTTGACTTTTGGCAAATGATATGCACAATGGATACTTTGTGCAATCTCCATCTTTTTTTTTGAGCTCTTTGTAAAAGAATAAAGTAGCATTATCTTGTATCTTCAAAGGTGGATATCCGTTCTTCACTTGGTACTTGACTTCTATTTCAGTAGCTCTCTGGTTGCTTTCCAGTTGATTATTTAGTTTCTGTAGTAAACTGATGTAGTCACATTCATCCGGCAAAACCATTCCAGTAACATCAAAATTGATGTAGTCCATACTCTGATTCCACTCTCCATTATAATGAATGAATACTGGAATATTTTCCATGTACTAAACAAAAAAACAAAAACAAAAAAAATCAAAATATGCTTTGAACTTATTCCTAATAATATTTAACCATGACAGTAAATTTAAAATGCCATAAACTTAATTTGCACACATTGCAGAGATAATTAATAGAGTTATAAACAACTATATTCAAACAGATCAATCATAATTTTATATAGAGAATTCTTATTTTGTATTTGTCTAAATCTTTTAATGAAAAACGTTCTTATATAGTGCCAAATATAATTGCACAGTTATAACCTAGAAATCGATTCAAAAATTGCATAAAATAAAACTCATTCATCATAATTGTAATTTATTTCAAAGAAAAACCTAAAAAATTTCAGATCTCTCTAAATAGAATGGAAACTAAAACAGAGATATTATAATTTGTTATTACAAAATTGAATTTAATGAAAAATTATTAAGACATTAATGTAGTAATTGATTAAATTTGAATCACGTACCTGAATTAGATGAGAGATTGAATGCTTGAAGTCAGACAAATACTTGAATATACGGGACAAATCTGATTAATTATTCAATTATCTGAAATTTTTGGAGAAATCAGCAGAAATCGGAACAATTTTGGAGATTAGCTGTTTTATCTTCAACTTTAATTTTTGAATAACCTAATTTTTATTGATTTGAAGAAGAAACTGCCGTTGTTCATCGGAGAAGATGGAGATATTTAACGGTATTAGAGTCTGTTATGGTGAAAGGCATATTTGCTATCTTTTAAACAAAAAAGGCGTATATGTGCTAAAGTTTTAATGGAAGAGTGTTTATGAAAAGTCCAAGCCCAATTCAAGCATATATGAACAAAGCCCATTTTATTTCTGCCACCAGCCCATGTGCATCATCAAACTTGTATATGTCCTCATGCCTATGTAGTAACTAGAGACCTTTTTTTTTTTTTTAACAGAGATAGATATATATAAGAGTAAATTACAATTAGCAAAAAAATTAAAAACCAAAAGAAGAAAAGTAATATTAAACAGAACTATATGTAGCTTTGGTTGTCTGAGCCCATTGATGTGCCATGATATTTTCCTTCCTCGGAATGTATCGGAAAATTGTTGAAGTGAAGGATCGTTTAAGATGCCAAATATCTTCACAAATACCCTGCAAAAGCGCTGAATTATATGAATTTGAATTAATATAATTGGATACTTGGATTGCATCTCCTTCAAATATACAATTTTTCCATCCCTGAAGGGTAGCCCAATTCATTGCTTCTCGTAACGCCAAGCATTCTAAAATCCCAGGGTCCCATATATGACGGAATACTGCGGAGAACTTTTGGATGCGGGAATAATGAGAATTAATGGCCACAACTCCAATACATCCAAAACGTTTGTTAGAATTTACCGCCGCATCATAAGAAAGTTTAATGTATCCGTCCGGAATGATAAAATTTTGTCCTTCAGGATAATTGTGAGATTCGTGATGCTGTGATTTACGGTTTGTGGACATAAGAGCGTTTGCATCATGAAATTGTTGGCATTCTTGAGTAACTAGAGACCATAAGATTGGAGATTTAAAACCAAGGGGAATTATTCAATTATTTTCCCTAAAACCATTGTATAATTTGGAGTCAAGCTACATGACATTTTAGTTTAAAAAAAACTAAAAATAATAATAAATAATATGTTATTCAATCTAAAAAATTATATCATTTAATTTAATTTTTTTCTTAAAAAAGTCAAGCAATATAAAAAATAGCCGAACTACATATCATTAAATAAAAAAAATAACATAATCCAATTGAATTGAATTTCTGATTCTGCCACTACATACAAATTTAACAATTTGAAAATGAAAATACATAAGTGTTTTTTTTATGAAAGTGACGATTCCATTTAAATAATAAATTTTAATTTTTGTTCTGAATTCAATATCTATATTTAGGAACGTTCGAAAATCAAAATCGATTACGTGAAAGCTAAACTAAAATAGAACATATTTAGTTGTAAGCAGGGGCGGAACTACGCTTAGGCTCGGGTAGGCTCGAGCCCGAGCTGCCGTCGGAAAGTGAAAGAATCGGACCGGAAATCTGAAGCCGTAGAGATATGGAAGCTTTTGAGCCATGGCTGAAGAAAAGTGCAGCAGCCCTAAGAAGAAGAAGATGAACATGCGCTGCAAATTTCTTTTTTTAGGTTTTAAAAGAACCGAACGACATCGTTCAGTTCTTTTTTTTAAACTGTTCTAGAAGGCCGAAAACGACAATCATTTTGGTCTTCATTTAATCAAAAAAATAAAGGGCCAAACGATGCCGTTTGGCCCCAAGCTAATAACCGTACCCAGAAGAATGAAGGAAATTAAGCCTACCCTACCCCACTTGGCCACTAGTAACCATCAGCTCTCATTTTAATTTTGTATTATTTTTTAATTAATTTCATCAATTCCTTTATTAAATCCATTAATTTTCTATCTACACCTACTTTTCAATATTTCTAATCTAATTTCCAAATTTTCCAATCCAATTCTATAAAATCAAACAATCTCCAAATTTGAATAAGTATTTTTTTTTCAAATTTTATTTGTGTAAATTAATTTAATCTACATATTTATAATATTGTAGAATAATTATATTGATATTATTTTTGTAGGATTGAAAAATCGAAGAATTGGTTAGGAACTTAGAGTAAAACAAAACAATTAAGTATTTTTTTATTATAGTCGTTTTATTTTGTTGATAAATAATTGATGAATTTTATTATTTGAATATTTTTGTGAATTTTTTTTAAAATTATTTGATAAAAACTAATTAAAATAATACAATTTAGGTTATGGATAAATTTATTATTAGAACACCAAAAAATGTCAACTCTTGTGATTGAGATGATAATTTGGGTATTTTGTTGGAAGAAAAAAGAGTATGTGTTGAGTTTGATTCTGCAAATTTGTGAATATTTACGACGAGCCCATTTTACAACGCTTTCAATATATGCAGACGCGAAAAATACAGTTGTCTTACCGTGATCGAAACTAATATAAAAATTTATTATAATAGTCTATTCTACAACACTTTCAAGTTATGCAGACGCGGAGTACTATTTTTTTTATTAATATAAATTTTATATAAATAAATTTATATATTATTAATTGCATGTTATTTAGCCCGGACTGAAAACAATTCCTGGTTCCGTCACTGGTTGTAAGGTCCATTAAATGGATCACTGAACATTCTGGCTCATGTCTCTCAAGTACACCGATCCTTTAAACATATAATTCAAGTAGTGGTGGGTTAGGCATACAGGAAATGATAAAGTGGGCACTTAACAAGTACTTATCGTTACCATCGTACGTAGGGCTTCGGGGGAGACATACAATACAGAATTAATTAACGAATGTAACTAACAACAATGAGCTTTTCTTCGATGTGGGACTGGGTTGTATTGTACAAAACAAAAAACATGGCATGTGATGACTAGAAATTAATAGTGGATGATCGGTACGTTCATTACCAGACCAATTGAAACCACTGAAGGTGTTGTCAGTTGCTATTACACTAGTGCAACTTTTGCTTGTTAAAATAACCTATAAAATTTACACTGATCATGAGAAATTAACGTTGTTTTTAGACTCCAAACTCGTTTTGTTTTTTTAAAAATGATTTTCTGTGATAAATTGGAAATTAGAGGAGTGATTAGAGGAGCAATCGCAAAGCATGTGGCAGACAAATAGAGGAAAAAGACGTAACTAGGTAGAGAGTAGAGAGGGACTTGAACCAAACCAAGAGATTCATTAGCCACCATATAACTCAAAACCTCATCACATCCACCACATCATCACCTTCGACTCCATATGACCAAGACATTTCATAAGGGTTATTTTTTAGACTAGCACAAATAGGGAGATTAAAGTTATTAGGGCATCTCCAACTCAACTCTAAAAAAGAATTGAATCCCAATATTTAAAATCGAATAACTCCAACCCAACTCTAAAAATTCACTTTTTAAAAAAAAAAATTGAATAATAAATTCTACATACGGAGTTTTACTATTCAAAACTCTATAAGAATTAATTTGTAATTTTTTATTTTTACAAGTTACTTGTTTAATTCATTGGCTTTAATTTATACAATTATATCCTTTGAAAAAAATTAATATATTTAAATATTATAATTTATATTTTTATTATAATATTTTTTACGACTTTTAATAAAATTAAATAATTAATTAAATAATAAAAAATCACATATACTATAAATTAATAATATATAAAATTAATATTTTTTTTAATAAATAATACAAACAATTATAAAAATAACAACAATAAAAATAAAAATTAACAATACTACTACTACTACTACTACGTATAATAATAATAATAATAATATTAATAATAATAATAATAATAATAATAATAAAACTATATGTTTTACTATTAATAAAAATTATATGTTTTTTATTCTAGGATGAATATGTAAAAAAAAAATCAATTTGACTTAAGTTATTAATATAATAAAATAGTGTAGTTTTAAAATATTATTTTAGAGTTAGAGATATAGTTTGTGATTGGAGAAAAAACGTATTTAGAGTTAGAGATAAAGTTAGTGGTCGGAGAAAAATTTACTCTATCTCTAAAATATAGAGTTTCAAATTTAGAGTAAGTTGGAGATGGCCTTAGGCATTAAGCGGCAATATTTCAAATCCATTATTAAAGCCTGATTTGAAAACAAATTTTAATGAAATGGTGACTTTGGCGACTAAAGTCCTTGGGCTGTGCGGAGCCAGAACAATTTGTTAAGTGGAACCCAAAGCCAAGTTTGCCTAAAGCCAAAATGACATTGTTTTGGCTTAAGTCAAGACGACGTCGTTTTGGCTCTGCTTATTAAAAAAATAAATCAAAACGACGTCGTTTTAGTTTAAACCAAAACAACGGCATTTTGACTTTATGTGTGAAAAAAAATTAACCTAAAAGAAGACTCGGACATTTTATATAAACTTCAACAGCGGCCAGTAGCGTTGCTAGAATTTGAATTTAGGGGGTGGATATTTTTTAGGCAGACAATATAGCATTTTATTAATTTTATTAGTATATTTTTCTTTGATAATCACAAAATATATTGTAAAACATATATTAAAATTACTTACCCTTATAAAATTATTATAAATAATTCAATAAATATAATTTTGTATAATTATCACACCAATTTTATAAGTTAATTAGTTTATAACAAATGAAAAGAGTTTTAAAAAAATTATATTATAAATAAACTATTGGAATATAAAAAATAGTATTATCCTAGTTTTTTATATGGGTTTATTGTATCTATATGGACCTATATTTTCTAACTAAAAGACACATGCTAATATTTTATAAGTAAGATAAATAAGTTTTAATTAAAAAAACACGTTAACAATTAACTCTTTTCTTAATTTTTAAATGTAAAACCTATACAACCATTTTCTCCAACTTATGGGATGGCTGCAATTAGGGTAGATTTAGGATATACATGAAACTAGTTTTTCAATTTTCCAAAATACTTGACAGAACAGGGCGGAGTAGCTAATCTCATGTTACCATCTAAAGAAACTTACGGATTGAGACAGGGCACGCCGACAGGATGAGATGGGGTAGTTATGGAGTAGGGAACCGGTCTCCTCTCGTGATGCTTCGGTCCAGTGGGCGGTCGCACCAGTATACATGTGCCACTGTCCTCTGGTTAAAACAAGACTCCAATCTCAAACAGTTAGCAAGTAAGTAGAGATATAAGCATATTATAATAATAATCGATCCGATTAGTTTTTCTACATAATAAAATTTTATTTGTTACATATTTAAAAGGACTAAGATCCTTTACCCAGGCAGAAAGCAAACCATGTTTGTAAAAATGAATTCGCACCATAAAAAGTTTATTTGGGGTGATAAAAACAAACAAATTCATAGATAGAATTTTTGGCCGTAGTAACCCTAGGAAACAATTAACAAAGGACAATTTGGTAAGTAATTCAAGTGTATTTTTAATTTTTTTTCTGCTTAAATGTTAATTAAATTTTTATTTTTGCAGACTCAACCGAAAATTTATGAAGACATAAAGTTTTATGTATTATTTATGATGATATCGCTAGAATATTGACATAACGACAACTTTTTCAAATTTCATTAGGAATTACCTTTTGTTCTATCATATTAGTAGTGCTATGGAATGCATCCCGTCTCTTATTGATAGATATAAAACATTGGACAAGAAGATAGTGAATAGTTGCTTAAAGGAGAATTCATTGAAAGAAAGAACTGTTGATGAATTAGAAGGTTTTATATCACATACGTTGTTTTACCGTTATGCGAACACATTTCCGTGTCAAAAAATTGTTGGCATGGCATAATATTAATCTTTTTGAGCCACGGGTCATTATGGCTCTCCTTTCAAGATAAAATTGAACTAATTTTTATTGTGTAAAAATGAGCAAAATATGTTGCTATTATTTTAGGAATTTGTTAGTTGTTATTTAGTTTTGTTCTTTTCATTGACTGACATTAGTTGTCATTTAGATTGAATATTTGCTGCAACTATAAAGAGAACAACTCTCAATTGTAAATGATATATTGAATATGAATTGAACTATAAATTCTTCTTCTATGAATTCTTCTTTTATGAATTCTTCTTCTATGTTTCTTCTTTCTTTTAATTCTTCTTTATCTCAATTATTATTTTGCTTGTGATTTTTACGCGGTTTAATTTTCACTTGTTAAAAGTTAATTATCTATGAATTATTGATGTTTTTTGTTGGTAAACTTTCTCTTTCATAGAACGACAAAAACTGTGCCAGTTTCCGTTACATACGTACATGTCTGTCACCTATAGCATAATTTCTATTTACAAAGGCTGACATGGAAATTATTCCATACGTATGCGGACTTGGCTAGAAGATTGAGCCTGTGTGGTAAGAAAAAGGGTTAATCTCAATAAAATAACAAACTTTTTCGAGTTTTTTAGGTTATATCTTTCAAAATCGGCTAGTTTAGCCAATTTTAAAATATTTAAAATCTTTTTTAACCATTCGTGAATCGAACCGAAAAGTTGCCACCTCACTCGCCACATCGCACCAACTCAACATAAGTCAATGAAATTTAAATATCAAATCTTTGCGAATTCTTTAATTATATTCAAATTTTTCAAAATCGGCTAGTTCAGCCAATTTTAGGATAGTTTAAATATTTTTTTAGTTATTCGTGAATTAAGCCGAAAAAATTGTCATCTCACTCCCCGCATCGTTGCTAACTCAGCAGAAGTTATTATGTAAAACTGAGTTGCCAGCATCTATAAAAGTTCATTTAAATATTTTCATATGAATTTATGATATCTCAATTTATGATAAAAATTACCTAACATAATTTACTATTCATGTTTGCGTCAGTTTTACCAATAATATTGATTAATGGAGGCACGAGTTCGAAGTGGGATGTCAGCTATAACTTCCAAATTCTATTCAACATATCTACTGCGTAATGTGAAGCATTTGTTAAAACGAAAAAAGCTAAAAGATATGAATATGTAGTATAGAGGGTTTTAAAGAAAGATTAAAAGAGTTGATTCTAACAAGTTAATGTTAATCTATGAGTTTACCGGATGTATTAAGAAGGCGGGTGAGGACTCAGTTAGAATCCAGTTACCTTTTATATTAGTTTAGAAATACGAGATATTCTTGGCATATACAAATTTTACCAAGGTAAGCCGTCTTAAATGTATGATTCAAAGTTAGTTTTAAATTTCAAAAGATAATTGTTATAAGTGATGTACTTATACACAGTGGCGAGCTGCGGCAGCCGCCTAATCCTCTTACGCCTTCCATCACATTATATTTTGGAATCTTGTGATGTTTTATATTTTTTATAAAATATTATTTTAATTCATTTTTTCCTATTTTTTATCTCATAATTATAATTTCTCTTCAATAGTAAAATATAATTTAATAAATAATTATAAAACTTAGACCATCTCCAACCCACTCTAAATTTAAAACTCTATATTTAAAAGATAGAGTAAATTTCTCTCCAACCACAAACTATATTTCTAACTTTAAAATAATATTTTAAAATTAAACTATTTTATTATTTTAACAACTTAACTCAAAATGAATTTTTTTTTTACATATTCATCTTAGAATTAGAAACATATAAATTTTATCAATAGTAAAATATATAGTTTTATTAATACTAATTTTGCATTACGTGCTATGCACGTGGCTCGTAACGTAACTCGTCAATGAACATATTAGTAAATTTATTATAATTATAACAGTTTTTTATTTATAATTAATATTAAATTAGTTAAGAATTTTTGTAAAAGTAAATATAATATATTCGGTTATTAAATTTTTTTCCATACTGAATTTATTCTTCTTTTGGTTTTCTAATAACCATAATTAAATAATTAACTTAATTTTATTAATAATATCTTTAAAAATAATAAGATAAAAATTTAAGTAATAATATATTAATCAAATACAGTATTTTAATTTTTTAGTTCAATCAAACTAAAAAATAGGTATTCCTATTAATTTGGAGACAATTTAGTTATTTTTTTACATACTAAAACTAAATTGGAGATAATTTAGCTACCTATTCGAATTAGGATTTTAATTATAATAGTGATTAATTAAATAACTAATTAGTTAATGACTATAAAACCTTTATTTAGTAGTAAACTGAAATGGATTATTCAGTAAATTTGCCTGTTCCCCCCCATCCGTGCTTTTATATATAGTATAGATTAATAATAATATTATTATTATTAGTAGCAATATTAGTAATATTGTTAATTTTTATTTTTATTGTTTTTATTTTTTTAAATATTTGTAATATTTATTAAAATATTTTTGTTGTTGATTTTATATAAATTAATTTATATATATGCGGTTTTTTATTATTTAATTTTATTAAAAGTCATAAAAATATTATATTAGATATGTAAATTATAATATTTAAATATATTATTTTGTCAAAGGACATAACTGTACAAATTAAAACTAATGGATTAAACAAGTAATTTGTAAACATAAAAAAATACAAACTAATCCTTATAGTTTTTTGAATAGTGAGACTCTACATATAGAGTTTACTGTTCAAAATTCTAAAAAAAAGTTGGTTTTTAAAATTGGTTGGAGTTACCCAACTCTAAATAGTGGGGCCCAACTATTTTTTATAGTTGGATTGGAAATGTTATACTAATGGAATTAATAAATATTCAATAAAATAAAATTAACGGATAATCATAAAAAAAAATGAGCATCAATAAAAATAGAAATATAACCGTGATTGAACTAATTTGAAGTTAGAAATCAAAAGTTATATTTTTAAAATTCAAGATTTAAATTTTAGGGGTTATAATTTTATATAAAGCATGTGATATAATTATTAAATACTAAAATTAAAGAACCAATTATTAATTTCTTTTAAATGCAAACTGCTCTCTAGTCTATTTAAAGAGCAGCCCTTAATCACCATGTTGGTTATTAACCATTATAATCACAATATGGTGATTAAAGGCTGATCTCCAAATGGATTGGAGAGCAGCATGCAAATTAACACACTGTTTGTAAAGTGATTTTGCAAACAGATAGACAAAAAGTACAAAATGGAAAATACCCAAAATTTCGGCACAAAAAGAAAAATATTATCTCTATTTGTGTTAGTCTAAAAAATAATTTTATTTTTTTTATCTGATCATGAGGTGTTCTGAACGGGTTTCAACTATGAAACGGCATCTTTAAACCTTTCACATTTAGACTAATCTCCACTCGAGCCGGGTAGGTCCCTTGCGGGAGGCAAAGCTCCGACCCTAAGTTTTAAATGGCTGTATACATGAGTACGATTCGAACTCGCAACCTCATTTAAGTCAGGAGAACGCCTTACCAGTTTAAGTGCGCCTTGAGATAAAATAATTCCATTTCATAAAGTATAAACTGTCACCATTCTAAGGCAAAAGAAGTTGGTTCACTGGATGTCAAGTTTGTAATGTTTAATGTTGCTTCATCGCAGTTTGTCACGTAAAATTATCAACTATTCATTAATTATGTGACATGTGATACGTACTATTATTATACATAATTAACCTGTTAGTAAATATTTACTATTATACATGACTAACCAGTTAGTAAATATTTATCTTAATTAGTTAATATTTCTAAAAATAACTACTTCGTCCGTCTTAATAAAATTGTCCATTTTATCTTTATAACACAATTTATGAAAAACAATTATTTTCATGGGTTTTATAAAAAAAATTCTCACTTTTTTGACATACCCTTATTTATTATATTATCCACTTGCAATTTATTTTCAATTTAGTCATTAGTGGACATTAAATAGGGTAATATAGGAAAACTGAGAGTAAAATTTGTTACTTTTAAAAGTGGACAATAATTTCGGGACAATTTTTTTTTCCAAAATTGATAAATCATTGCTGACTGTTCCGATCTACGTGACCTAAAAAATCAAGAACAAATAATGTTAGACCTAATACTGGTGGAAGACACCGGTAATTCGCTCTGATAATTCAATCAGTATTTGAGGAATGAAGAGAAAAGAAGAAGAAAATGCAGAGTAAAAAAGAATAAGCAGTAAGGTGCTTTATATAGGTTCATCTTGTGCAAACTTACCGCAGCTGATCATTTCTCTTCTTTTGGTCCCTACAATTCGCTTAGCTGATGTGGCAATTTCTCGTTGCGTCTCTAATATCGAATGAGATATGTGATGCGAAGAACATTCCTCGTGTACCGGATCTTGTCTGTGGTCCCAAGAAGTTGTTTGGAAAATGGTAACTCGATTCTCGGAGAAATGAGGGGTTGTTTGTCCCGTGTGCCGAGCTGGTGTGAGCATCGCGTCTATCACATTGATTTTATTGTAGACTGAGATACCGTAATACTCTTCATTCATCTCGGATTGTGGATATCGGTCCGATATGTTTCGTAGTTGAAGTATCTCGGTTCGGATCCCCTAATCGCTTGACTTAGTGACATTTTATTCCGTCAAGGCTGTTTATCTATTTTTATGTTATTAATTACGTTTAAAAATGGACAACTTTATTGAGATAGATGGAGTAATATTTATTGAAAAACTAATTAAGATAAACCAAACCAAGATGATTTTCCCCCTGCTTTGGACTGAAGATCTCTCACTATCATTGCATTACATTGCACAAAGAAGTTGGTAGTCAGTGATAAGTATAAGTTGTGAACTCTGATTGTTGCAATGACCTCAACAATCAGGGGCTGCCTCATTTTTTGATTTTCAATTCTTCGGTCAAATATTTGATTATGGTCTGACATGGTCAATAGGGAATTGCAAATGACCACATGCAAGTATCTTTTGATCGCCTAACAAACTAATCTCTCTAGAAACTACTCACAGTAACACAATTTTAATTCGGCACCTGGAACTAATCAACATATATATATATATATATATATATATATATATATATATATATATATATATATATATATATATATATATATATATATATATATATATATATATATATATATATATATTAAGCATTTATATATTAATCAAATATAAGTGTTATACAAATGTGCAGGAGTAATTATTATTTGTTCACTTTTTTAAAAAGTAAGAGGGAAAAAGAGTAATTAGTAACTGTAAACTAATATCATAGGATAAATAATAATTATTTATATATGTATTTTTTATAAAAAAAATAGAAAATTTCCCAGATAAAATAATTGATTTATTTTTGAATATAAAATATTATTAATGATATATATAAAAATATAGAGTAAAAGTAAAGTATAAATTAGCTTTGTGTGTAAATCAATCATGAATTTGCTGATTATAAGCAATTAGTCACATTTTAACGATTTACTCTCTTTGTAATTTAATTGTCCCTTAATCGACAATTTGCCTCCCCCTTCGGCAGCTCCTCGGGCGAGGAGCAGATCAGCTCCTTGTTTCCCGTTGTATGCGGCGGTAAATGTTTCGGGAGATGGTGGGTGATGAGTGGAGTTTGGTCGATTGGTCTGGTGATGGCGGGTCCGATGAAAGCGGAGTGAGATGTCTTGAAAATTAATAGTTAATTAAAAGTAAGATTTTATTATGGATTTTTTTTTTAAATGTAAAGATTTATTTAAATTTATCCACATGAAAAAGGTATGAAATGATCTTTAAATATAATTATTTTAAATATTTTAATTTTTATAATAATAAAATCATTTAATTTTTTAATGCAGGGTGCAATTGAAAATTAAAAATATAAAATAAGATAGAATTGAAAAAATTACAACGTCGAAATGAAATTGAAAATCAAAATAAAAATTAGGCTTTTTTCAGCCTATTAATCTATATCTATCTATCTATCTATCTATCTATAATCTATAACTATTCTATAAGTGTGAAAGGGGGGAGGACAGGCAAAATTACGATATTAGGATCAACATAAATTAATAATTACGACAAGTGTAATTAACTAAGAGTTTTACTCTAATAAGGAAAAGAATACAAAAATAAATAGGAGTCTAACTTTAAATCAAAAAATGTATATTAGAGTTTAGTTTCGGTAAGTAACTATGAGAAATAATATACTACTACTTAAGACAATAGGAATATAGAATTTATTCTTTACGTTTTGTAAATCACTACAAGCTAATTCCCATAAACAAAGAATTGTAGTGTGGTGTAACTTCTATTGGAAGCATGCGAAAATCCTGAACATTCAACCTTTTTATTTTATTTTCTCCACTCTGATTGTCAATAGCCAATAAAAATAACAACAATCTCAACTTTTAATGATTTAAAAATAAAGAAGATATGAAAAATTAAGTGTACGTCTAATTTAAAATTACAATAATAGATTTCAATAATTCAAGAATTACTAAATTAATACTAATCTAATTCTAATAAAAATAATACTATTTAGTCTTAATTAATATAAAGAAAGCAATTCTAATTGAAATAGCCAAGTCGCGCTTATTGAATTTAACTAAACCACCACTATCTAAACTATAAAATACATTATGTTGCAATCAGATCTATATTACAAAATAATGGCGATTTATAATACGTGTTTTGTTTGGTTCTTCTCTTCGACATGTTGCTCTCTATCCATCGGAATGTTATTATTTTGAATTGAAAGTCCATCAAAACTACAAGAATTTTAAGCATATTAAAGGTTAGTAATCTATGGTGGTTATTTTAGTATTAAATTAATGTAGAATTTTTTTTGTTAATGAATGTTAGATATATTGTTCTTGGAATTGGAGGATAATTTGATTAATAATTATATATTAGTGCTCTGTAAATTTCTATTTTAACATTTGATAGTTACGATTTGTTTTTTGCATGATTAAAATATACGATTTAAGATGTTGGATTATTAGAAGCAAATTTATGTTATTTGGCATTCTTTGGAAAAGAAAGGTTGAAAGCTATACATTATTAGTATAGATTTATTTAATTTATGCTACTTTCATAAATTAAATAGTATTTAGTAATAAAAAAGTAGAGATAGAAGATATATAGAATTATGGGGGTAATAACTAATAAAATTCTTGTAAAATTAAAATATTTTAGGAAGCTAATAATTTAAAATCAGTTTTGAACTCAGAAATTGAAGAACAGAAGAAAATTCATGTAATTTTCATTAGCTTTAACCCTAGCCTAATTAAGATATACATATTTCTATCAAAAAGAAGGGGAAAATCAAGCTATACTGCTATACGCATGGACTTTGCATTGTTGTTAATTAGGTTATCTTTTTATTTTAATTTTTCGAATGAAGATTGTTTTCTTATTTGATACATCTACAAATGACAATTTAAATTTATAAAAATTAATTTAAGTGTAAAATAATTAAATTAATTTAGCAAAAGCTAAATATTATATCTAATTATTTTACACTTAAATTTAATAATATATAATTATTTAATTAAATTATTATATCTCATATATATATATATAACGAGTCATATGAATATCACCCATGTTCTATAATTTTGATTCCAATAGAAAATAATTTAATAAAAAAATAATATTTAATATATATATATATATAACTTATGTGCTACATTTTTAACTTAATTTGTACAAAATAATGTATAATTAATTCTTAAAATTCAAGATATTTATATTATATTTAATAATTTAATTAATATTTATATATAAGAGATCATGCAAATATCACAAACATACTACTATTTCAATTGAAATTAGTTTGTAACTATATGTAAAAAAATTATATATAATATTCAAAAAAATTGTTAATAATATATGTATAAATATAAATATATATATATATAATGGGTCATATAAATGCCGCTCACGTGCGTAGCACGTGGCGAAAAACTAGTACTATATATAAAATCATGGATGGGGGGACAGGCACATTTACCTAATAACCCTTCCTATATTATTACTAATTGATTACTTAAATTACGGTTTTATGGTAATTTATTAATTAAAATATTGATTTAACTACCTATTACTAAAGAAGAACTCAATTAACATAAGGATTCTAGACTTATTTGTTAGCTAAACATCTTTATTAAACGAAAAACTTAATTAATAGATAACTAACCTTTCTTTAGTTAAAAGTCTTTAATCACCGTGAGGCAAAAGAACAACAATTTTCGTTCATTATTTGCAGCAGCATGTACAATATTTATCATGACTATATTAAGAGAAAAAGGCAATAGAAGAGTGGCAAAGAAAAGTAGCAATAATGTTATTAACAAATTTAGCAGCTATTTCCAATTGTATAACCAATGGCACCCCAAATTTAGCACAATCATGCCTCTTCTATTGCATGGATGAACAAAGTTTTACATTTATTGGAGGAAGATCAAAATTTTTCTATATCAATAAATCTCCAACTATGACACAATTCATCCTTCTGCTTCATTGCAGCATCTCATCAAAAAGGTATTACTCAATCTTCTTTTCATGTGCTATAAAATTGTCTTGTTCAAATAAATTGACATAACTTTAAAAATGCTGAAAGAAAATTTTTAGAAATTTATTTTTTATAAAATCATGTTATCTATACTATATATAAAAGCACGGATGGGGATAGGTAAATTTACTTATAGTTCTTTTTAATTTATTACTGATTGATTATCTTTTGAAAGGTTTTATGGTCATTTTAAAATAGCAGTATAGTAATTTAATTTATTAAGTGATTATATTAGTCAAATTGCTTTAAGTAAAAAATTAAGAAATTTGATTTAAACTAGGAATGTGAAAGACTAATTGACTAAACTTACATAAATACGGAAAGGAGTATGTAAACTCCATGACTCTAAAATATAGTTTAATAATTTTGGTCTATTACAACTTAAATGTGTTTGTATTTTCGACAACTTACAAATGTTCTAATATGGACATAGCAAATCAAACAATTTGGACATATTTTGTTTATATGACTCTATGTTAATTTATTTAAAACAATAATAGTTTGGTTTACAAATTTTTATTTTCAAATGTAATTATTACTCCCTCCATTTTTTTTAGTTGTCACTTTAGGCAAATATATTTTTCCATCGATAGTTGTCTTTTTAGAAATTTAAGACAACATTAGCTAGTATCTTCCAAATTAATCCCTTCCCTAATAAATGACTCTATGACTCAACTTATAAAAACATTTACTACATAGTAGAGTTATTTGAGTATTTATTCCCATAATTTAAGATAAAAATCCCACTTTCTTAATATGTAGGGAGTACTAAAAAAATGGAGGGAGTACTTTTTTTTTTGTTAATTTTTCTATTACTTACAATTATATTATTTAAAATAAATTATTCATTTATTTAATAAAAAATATTGTTATTACTATTATAATAATTTATTTATAAAGTAATCCATAATTTGTATCAAAAACAAAAAAATGATTGTTTTTTATCTCTTACTAATAACCGGTGATTTAAAAATCGAATAGGACTGGGCGATTAAATTGGTTAAATCAAGAACCGGCCAGTGGTCCGGTCTAAAACCGCAAAAGACCGAATCTTTTAGTTGAACCGGATTGGACCGTATCAAATCGGAGGCAGAACAGGTAAAAAACCGGTGAATTGTAATTTAATTTTTTACATTTTATCAAATCGGTTGAAAGCCTCACCGGTCGGCCACCGGTTCAGATTTTAAAACACTACTAATAAATATAAAACTTATTAAATATATTAATTTAATTAATTTTTAAAATAAATCAATTGAAGTATTATCTTTATCTTTATTAAAAACTTTAAATAATTTAATATTGATGATAAATAAAATAAATCGGTATTTTTATTATAAAATCAATTAATATATAAATTGACGAGTCACGTTACGAGCCACGTGCGTAGCATGTATTGCAAAATTAGTCTATTATAAATGAATAGCGCTTTTTTTTTAAAAAAAAAATCTGTATATTTTAGGATAGTTTTGTGAGAAATCCTAATCTTTTATCAAAATACAAAAATTGGGCTTTCTACTATATTGAAATACAATTATGAGAAAATTAGAGTGGTTACGGGATTTGGACATTTTTATTAGAATTTTACGGGCCCAAAAATGGGTTTAGAGAAATACGGTGCCCTTTTAATTTTTTTGAATTTTAGAATTTTTATTAGCAATTATATGTTTTCTAATTTGAAAATAGCCCTTATCAGAAATGGTAACCTCCCTATTTAAATTTCAATTAGATTCTTCCAAGAATATCTCCGAAAATTTCTCCACAAATAACTCCTCAAACAACTCCCCAATCCCACTTTCCAAATCTTTCCCTTTTTTTTGATTTTAGGTTGACATGAATTATGGAATGGCGAAAATTAGAGTTTCTTCAACAAATAATTCTGATATGAAATCATCCCCATCAAAGACACCCGCAATGACAAAATCGAAGAGGGTATCTAGCAAACGGAAGGTTGATTTTGATGATGTTCAAATTACGAGTAAGAACCCTAGATTCCACTGTCACTGATAATCAAAATAAGAAAAAAAATTGTTCCTTCTCCTCATACTTCTGTTAAGATAATTTTTATTAAAATTCTTTATTTTTTTTACCTTTAATTGATTTTTGTATTTTGTTTCTTGTGATTCAATAATGTATTTTAGGGTGTGTAACTAAATGTTGTCTATTTGATTGTTTTGTTTACATGTGTTTAAATTATGTATTTGTTGTCTTAATTTTTCAATTTTTTTAATGCATGTTTAATGTTTTTAATCTGTTTATGGTTAATATTTAATTGTCAGTTGGTTACCTATGGATGAACTGAGATTAGAATGTATTTATGTGTTAAACCCTTTTTATGAACTCTGTATTGTGTTAGTTATGTTAATTTTTATTTTTTTATGCATTTTATTTGTTTGTTAATTGTGTAAGTGTTGTTATGGAGTTATACTAGATGGTTAACTATAGGTGAACTGAGAGTAGTATGTTTTTTTAGAAAACAATTACTGTCAGTATGCATGCTAATTAACCATTAGGTAACTATTAGTACACTATTAGTTAACTTATAACAGAAACTTTAATTCTACAAGTATTTCTAAAGTTTTTGAATCGTTTTTGTTATTTTTTATATTGCAGTTTTTTTCTGTCAAATTGATGAAAAAAACGATGAACGAAGGCGGTTTGAGTTGAACGAAGAAAGCAGTCGTTGGAGTGAGACGAAGATAGGCGAACGATGAACGAAAGCGAACAATGAACGAAGGCGCGGTGGCTAGCAGCCATTGTCTTTTTTATTATAATTGGGATTTTAATAATGATGTAAAAATAATTAAGGTTAACTGTATGTTTCTAATGGTTAATTAATAGTTAACTAACTTTGTATGATTTTTTATATAAAACATGAATATATATTGATAATTACTTTTTTTTAATTACGGTTAACTAATATGTGACTAATAGTTAGCTAACATTTATTTTTATACGTACGATTATTTTTAAAATAATTGAAATTTGATGTTCAGTTGTTTTTTTGTTATATTTGAATAATTTTAAAAATAATTAGGGAGTAATTATATATTTTCTAACGGTTAACTATTAGTTAACTATACTTGTGTTGGTTATCTAAAACATGAATACATAATGTTAATTATCTTTTTTTTATTTGTTAAAGTTAACTAATAAGTGACTACTGGTTAACTGACAGTTAACTAATTTGGTGTACTGTTAATTTTATGACATATTATAGTTATATTTATCTAAAAATGATTTTATGATGTTAATAATTTTTTTATTAAATTTAATTTATTAATGGTGATAGTATATCATTTTTTTTATAAATAAATGAATTTATATTGTATATTCATTTTTTTTGATTGTTTATGATGAGTTAATGCATTTCTTGTTTACAAAACTGTTTGATGATTTCTTAATTGTCTTATTTGCTGATTTTTTTTGTTTTTAATGAGTTTCTGATTTGCTAATTTCAAATATTGGTACGTTTTTAAAAAGTCATTGCAATTCCATTATATATGGAAAGTTTGTTAAATGCAAGTAATTTCTCCTTATGAATCTTGAAGATTCTTGAAAATATATTCCCAATATGTTAGTTTACCCATTTATAGGAGATATTCAAAATCATAACATCTTATATCCTTATTTATTCTAACCGTATTTTCTATATTAAATTTATTATTTTTGCAATTTGAAATTTGATAATTGTATTATTCAACTTTGATTTTTTCTCTAGTAAAATTTATAATATTTTCACACAAGTAGGGTAGTTGTCAATTTTTCCCTACAATTATTCGGGATTTAGTGCTGTGTGGAAGATGGGCCTTATCTTTTTTATAACTGCCAAATCGTAATCAGTATGAACATTTCACAGTCCACAGCCAACTATTATGGCCCAATACAATTCTCTTATGGGCTTTTTCGTATATACGCATAAGTCTTGAGGAAATTGGTGATTATTGGAATGAACAAGTCCTCTGAAATTATAGTCTAATAATCAACTGTGTCACTTCATTTTAAGGCCTACTATCACCAAACCTTTTTAAAAAAGGTCACAAAACTTTCTAAATTTTACTAATTGGATCGATAAACATGTTATATTCCAAAATCTTTTAATACCATCAAATATAATAAGCTGTCACTTAAAAACAAATTAGACACATCCTCACGTCAGCTGTCACCTTATCAAAACACAAAAAAATTAAATAAATAAAGTAACCTTAGCCTTTTATAATTTAATTAAAAAAATTAAAAAAACAAACAAACCAAACAACCAATCAAATCCAACCAAACTATTCAATCTCTAACGCCGCCAGCTGCCACCACTACTTTTCGACCACCCCGAGGACAACGACCCTTCTGTTTCTCAAAGAACATATGGTTCATATGTAATAGATGAACCATTTGTTTTTTTAGAACATATGTCTTTTAAAGTTTGGATTCGTTTCTCTTTTCTATAGAACACCAATTAAGGTACGCATAATATCTCAAATTTTCTCTTCTTTTACTCTTTTGTTTTGCAAATGATGAAACACTTGATTTCGTTTTAATAATATCCAACTATATAGTTTTGCTAATGTGGCGTTTACGTGGCGCTGATGTGGCATGTCACATATCAGCGCCACATAAGTGAAATTATGTAGTTGAATATAATTAAAACGAAATCATACATTTCAGGATAAATTGGATAAAATTGAAAAGTTTGGACTTTTGTGAAATTTCATGAAATTTTTTGCCTTTTTCAGTCATTTGGCCTATTAAATTCGAATTTATTTTTAATGAAAAGGCGCTGAGAGTCTATTTTGGTGCCCAAAAGTCTTAAAAAGGTTTCTGGGACCTTACGGGTTTAGGTGTGGTCAATTTTAATCCGTAAAATTTGAAATAGGCTCATAAATTTCTATGATATTGCAATTAGTCCAATTTCTGGACTTAAATTACAATCTCTTCGGATTTTTATCGGCTAATTGCGGCTAATTACGTTTTAATCCTCCTAATTTGCAGCTACGCACTGATTACGCCTGCTTGGATTCCAGGAAACAAATCTATAACTCGTCACTCGGACAGATTTTTCTGAAAATCAACATTGGACGCTTCAGTCTTTTAGCACTTTTTACCTATCCGGAAAATAGGTACCTACAACACCTCAACACCGTGTATGAATTTGAAAAAAAATGATAGTTCGTGCATGAAAATGATAAAATTTAAACCGCGTGATTAAAATGAAAAAATGTATAAAGTTAATGAATATTTATGACATTAACTCTTTAAATTTAATTAATAATTGAATAATATATTATTAATATATACGTATTAAAATGACAAAAAATAAATAAGAGTGTCATCATGTTTAGAGCAATAACTAAAATGTACAATGAACCACTCTCTAATATATATATAATATATAAGATTGTTTATCTCATACAACTATTGTACCATATCATCTATACAATAACTCAATCAACATTTATGATATAATTTTTTTACTTATTTGTTTTATTATTTAATATTTTTTAATAAGTATAAATGAACTAATGGAACACACTTGTAACCCTTGAAGCTTATCTATATTTTTCGAAATGGACCCTTAGAACTTGTATAATATCAAATCTCAACAAGGTTGATGTGGGAGCCGGTTAAATTAAATTTAAAACAAAAGGAACTTTGAATATTCCCTATATGCTAACCCACACCATAAATTATGGATAAGTAACAAGGGAGGGGTGACAATGTATGAAATTAAATAATTCTACTTGACTTAACTCTATCCAAATCCCTTTTTCTCAAACAAATCCCACCAACAGAATCAATTTTTCTTTATTTAAATAGCACGAAGGACAGTCCATCAATTAAATAACCTTAAACGATCAAATCATATTAATTTATCACAACAAGACCATAAATTAAATAATAGACTAATTCATTCTTAGTTGCAATAAACAATTATATCAAATAGTGTTTGAACTTTTTCAAAGTTTATTTTTTGGTATTAAATGATACATTACAAATTATATTATAGATAAAATCTATACATTTCGATTTGATATTTAAAAAATTAATTATTTATACATAGATTGATCACATTTTTATTAATATAATCACAAAAACTAAAGAAATATGAAGTCTGTCTTTACTGATTCAACACACTAATAATTAAAAGACTAAAAACACTCATTTTATTTATTAAAAATTGTTTTTAATTACAATAAATTTAGGTTTTATCTACCGCCGCGGCGCACCACCGTAGATCATCTTTACACCATAAAATATAGGGTCGGTCGCCGCACAACTGACCAATGGAGCAATACAAACCAACCGTATAATTTTGTAGTATGTATTTGACAAATAGGTGGGCCATCTCATACTCTATTATAAACCAATAAATCATGACCTTTATCATCAACATTACTCGACACGTGTCGCAAATCAGTGAAACGTGTGGCTACTGCATTGCGGACAACAAATTTATTATATCGCCACGTAGACTGTAATCAGATCTCGTGTCAACATTTGAACATACATGTGGACAAAATAATAGCTGGCATTAATACAGATGAATTACACGTCATATTTAGCTAAGTCTCTTCTGGACTCCAAAAGCCGTTTAATTGTAAATTTGGCCTCTAACTAATTTGCTCCTCTTGCAAAGGGCTGGTTTATCCGTTCCACGTCAGATTTTGAGGACCATATTTTATTTACACTTTTCGCTTTTCATTTAATAAAAGTATTTTATTTTGGTCTTTTAGGTGGTGATAATTACGTTTCGTTTAAATATCTTATTTGCGAACTTTTTGTAATTGATGCCGTTTCGAAGATCGGAAATAAATGCGGCAGAGAAAGAAAATGCGAGTGATGAGCTGAAAGGGCAAATGTGGAAATGTAAAATGTTTGTTGCCGCCAATTAGGATCCGAGAGTTCCCAAGCGCCAATTACGATTTAAGTAATGGAGTCGTATGGCCAGAATGATTTACCGGTGTATGATTGTGTTATGGGCAGCAGGACAGGTGACCAATGTTTAAGAACTTTATTTGGCGAAAGGTTAAAAAAAGAACTGTAATTTTTAAATAAGAACAAATATCAACCTGTCAAAAATTGGATGTATTTCACTATAGATTTATTTTTTGTACATTAAATCCACTCCTTACTGGAATTTTGTTCCATAATAGTTCAAGGTGAAAATTACAAAATATCCTGATAATTTTTCGACAGAACAAATATCTATCTTATCAAAAAAGACATATTTAACTTTATGTTTGATTTTTTTTAAACTACGGCCACACCTTAATAAAGAAATAAATATGTTATAACTTTAATAAAACTTATAAATGTTTAGTTTCTTAATATATATTATTATAATTTCTTTAACTTCTAGAATTAAACTATACATGTATATAATAATTATATATATATATATATATATATATATATATATATATATATATATATTTAAAAAATGTCTAAAATTTAAAATTTATATTTTACATGATTGATTAAAATGTATTTTTATATTTAAAATTGTATACATATATGTGTATACGTTAATATAAAATTAAATCTATGAGATTTAATTAAAATTATAACATATACATGTCTTTATTAGAGTACATGCACTCGCTGCCAGTGGCGGAATTAAAAAAATTTATTCAGGTGAGACAATTTTTTTTGATGGAACAACATATCATTCGATTATTTTTAAACCGAATAATATGTTGTTAGAATATTTTAGTATTTTTAGACCAAACGACCATATCGCTTGACTTAATTTCTTTTTAAAAAACATTCAATCATTTTTAAAATAATTTACAGTACTCATTGATCTTTATCATTTTCTAACTGGGATGGGGCGATTGTCCCACCTTGTCTTATCCTAATTTTCCCCCGCTCTTCTTTACTAATTTTAAATACATCTCCTTTGACAAAATATTATTAATATATATACATTTATCTATTTATACATATATACAACATTAATTTTATTTTATGTATAAATTTATTTGAGAAACTATTTAATGATGAAATAGAAAATTCGAACTTAGAAGAAAAGAGGGAGGCAATTTAATTGACATGTCAATAGTGGCGGAGCCACATGCATCATAAGAGGGACATTTAGCTCTTTTATTTTTCCAAAAAATACAACTTTTTATATAAAATTAATTTTTTATTTGTATTAGTTATTTAAAAAATATCATATATTAACCCCCTTAGTTTTAAGAAATTTTAAATTCACATATTATTTATGAAAATAGTACATTTTGCTCTTTTAGATTTAATTTTTGGCTACGCCACTGCACGTCAACATAAATTAATCGAATTTCAAAAGATTTTAAGATTATAGAAAGTAATTTTAATATATGAATGGCATTTTCTGTTTTAAATGTATGTCGTTAATTCTAATCTAATATAAAGATTGTAATTTTATTTACAAATATTTAAATTATTAATTTAGTTGTAATCATGTAATGCATGTGCGTACGCATAATCTGAACCGATAATAATAAGTAATTTTTAATTTTTCCACTAATTGATTTAACTCATACAAATATATTTATTAAGCACATATAACCACTTTATTAACTACTTTTTTCTTTTTCTGAGAACCTTAGAATAAAACCTATTTTTCAGTTTATTAGGAGACAAATAAATAAAATCTACTAGAACATAATATATTACATTTTCATGCTTAATTATAAAGTTCGCGTTTTACATATTAAATTTTGAAGGGGTGTCTCTCTTTTTATATATTGGAAACAATACGGTTTTACTTATACATTACGTGAATTTCACAAGTTTGAAAATTGCATTACAAGAATGCTTCAATTACTTCACAATCTTATTCTTCTTTCAGCAATTATGAAGACATGTCCAAATTAGCTTACTTTATACATATTTGGTCAAGGAATTAGATTCTTCTAAAATCACCTGAAATTTCTTTGTCAATATCATTATATAATTGATCACTATAGCATAGAAAATATTCATGCACAAGATTTACTAAACGTGTTAGTAAGTTATTCCTTAATTTCTCACAATTACAACATTTGGACCAATTAATAATTTTAGTATCAATTCACTTCCTAAATTTACAATTAATTATTAGTTTGAAATTTGAACAGTTTATAGCCTAAATTGATAAATTTAAGGAGCTATTTTATAATAAAATTAAGTTTGGACTTAACTGGACATAAAATGAAAATTTTAGGGGGTCAAATGGTATTTAACTCACTAAATAAACCTGGTTTCTTTTTTTACCAGACACAGACAAAATATGATGACGTCTCCCCTGTCGTGAATATCATGATATTTTTTAAGAAATAGTAGCTGGCGTGGCGACTCTTTTCATAATGAGTTGGATATAAATAGCTCATCCGATACACGACCAAACACATCATTTTTTCCATTCAAAGTTGCACAAAAAAAAAACTCTAAAAAACGTGTGTTTTCATTAATTTCTCTCTAAATGGAAGTATCTAATAACATAGCAGTCGCCACCTCCATCTCCGCCGTCTACGGCGAGCTGTACGGCCATTTGCGTGAATTACCTCAACCGGATGTTCAAATTTTAACTTCCGGCGGCCTTCGTATTCCCGCTCACAGCAGTGTTCTGGTACTTAATGAACTTTTAATAGATTTTTTGGTTATTAATGAAATGAATTATAGCTCTAAGTATCTAATTTTCTTTTCTTTTTTGAAATTGTGGAACAATATTAATAGGCTTCAGCATCGTCGGTACTAGAAAGCGTAATTGATAGACCACGTAAGCACCGGAGCTCCGAGAGAGTGATTGCTATCCTTGGCGTTCCGTGCGACGCCGTTTCGGCGTTCGTTGGTTTTATTTACTCTGCCAGGTTAGTTGCTTAATTTCCATGTTTTATTAATGGATTAAATCTTTGTTCATCTCAGCCGTCCGTTTTGATTGTTCTAAAAGTAATCTAACGGCTTAGAGATTGTATTCTATATGCCGGCTAATTAGTTGTTAGCGATTAAGATAGCTTTAGATAAATAATTATATATGTAAACTTATAGACGAAATTTCCAAACTTGGAGGAAATGAATTTGATTAATTAAAAATTAGATTAAAAATTAGTTTAAATGAGTAGAAATTGACGGAAATGCCCTTGGATCAGATGTACTGAGGAGGAGCTGGAGAAATTTGGGATCCATCTGCTAGCCTTATCCCATGTATACCTGGTCCCACAGCTTAAACAGAGATGCGCTAGAGATGTGGGTGAACGGTTGACAACTGAGAATGTGGTGGATGTCCTTCAATTAGCAAGACTCTGCGATGCACCTGATCTTTATCTCAAGTGTATGAGATTAATTACTAAACATTTCAAGCCTGTGGAAAATACAGAAGCGTGGCAGTTCATGCAAAATAATGATCCTTTTCTTGAGCTTGAGATACTCCAATTCATTGACGAGGCTGAATTGGTAATTTTCTTTCACTATATTTAGTTAATTGACAATTTTTTAATTTGGATAATTAATTTAATGGTTATTTTTAATTATTAATTAACAGAGGAAGAAAAAATTAAAGAGGCAGAGGGAAGAGCAGAGATTATACATGGAGTTAAGTGAAGCAATGGAGTGTTTAGAGCACATTTGCACAGAAGGGTGCACAAGTGTGGGGCCTTGTGACGTGGAGCCAGCTAAAAATAGGGCCCCATGCAGTAAATTTTCCACGTGTCAAGGAGTCCAGCTTTTGATCAAGCACTTTGCCACGTGTAAGAATCGGGTGAATGGAGGTTGCTCACGCTGTAAGAGGATGTGGCAGCTTCTGAGACTCCACGCTTCTATGTGTGACCAGGCAGATTCTTGCAGAGTTCCTCTGTGCCGGTATTTACCTATTCCTTTCCTATTTTTATGCTCATAATGCCACGTAGCACCGTAACGGGGTTTCTAATTATTGACCAATATTTCACATGTGGGATTTGAATTTAATTATTGGGTCAATTTTCGTGGTTTGCTTTGATTCTACGTTCTTAATTTGTTTACCAATCGAGTCCTAAAGTCTTAAAAGATAAAAAGTTGTCTTTTCAGGCCCCTTGGTTTTTTCCATGTGATACTTTTAGCTTTTTAGAAGAAGAATCATACAATTAAACCCATGCGATATTAATTTGTCTAGGCTTATATGAGATGAATAGGACATAATAGTAATACCAAGTTGATAGGCCGAGCAACTAGTTGTGTAAAGAGATAAGAACATTGCCCATTACCAAGTATTATCCCTTTTATCTTGATTTTGTTTGATGAAATAAAGTTGTTTTTGTAATTGAGACCTAGTTGATGATGGTTCAACTTTGTCCTACTAATCAATTTGACCAGAGTAGAATTGTCGATCGGATCGGACATCCGTTAGTTTATGTGCGGATTTAAATTTAAATTTTTATTTCCAATTTATGAACAAGAGTTGGATAGTAAATATTAATCCCGAACTAGGTACTTACACGCAAAAGAGTCAATTTTGGTTGGACACAGTCCGAATATGCCTAAATTCGACCCATGATTAGGTATAGGCGAGAGAAAGAGGATCCCCTGAGAATAGTGACAGATAGATTACGTCTTTAAACTCTTTTTAGTCATCCTAAGTAGAAAATTAAGTCTAGGAAATGGCGAGGGTACTTCCTTTTTCTTATAATTGTCATGATTTTTCTTCTACAAGTTGATGTCCCTAGCATTTGTTGTGTAGTCACAATCTAGCACAAAACTTTAATTATTAACACTTTAGTCCATTTATTAATAATTGGTTGCTTTGTGTCAACAGGCAAAATAAACTAAAAATGAAACAAGAGAAAAAGGGCGATGATTCCCTGTGGAAGTTGCTAGTGAGGAAGGTTGTATCTGCAAGAGTCATTTCTTCTCTCTCCCTCCCTAAGAGAAAACGGGAAGACGCATTACAAGATCTCACCATTAGGAGTTTTAAATTATAATATAATTAGTAAATGTTTAAATCTTTTTGGTTAGTTTGTTATTTTCAAAGTGTAGATAAAAGTAGTTGAGTTAAATTTTGTGTATATAAAGGGAAAAGTGGTTGCTTCTAAGTTGTAATCCTAAATTTATGTATAATAAAATGCTAGTAACTCATGGTTTGCCATACATTTGTGCACCAATCATCTTCTTGCTTCTCTTACAATTTTTAATGCTTAGATCCACAAATAGATTGTCAAAATCATATATGTGAAGTATTATTGTTTTTTTTTATTATTATGAAAAATGATGTGATTATCTATATAATTTTTTTTATTAATATTCAAAATTATTATTAAACTGTATTAATTGCATTGACATTGATAGAAAAATAAAAAAAATAGCTCGCTGACCTAATATAGAACGAGATGTATCTATTGATGATTTAATTTGATCTTATCCTTTTTCAGATATAGACGTCAAAAATTAAAAACACGTCATTCTTTCTATATGGCAAGCTTACCACAATAAGCTATTGATAACCTTTCATGTGATATTTTTGTTGTGTATTTATCTTCTTATGGGACGTTCATTATAAAAAAACAACGAGAACACAAGATAAAAACAAAAGTACAATAGTTAAAAATATTTACCCTTAGATAATATAAAAAAATAACTTGCCGCAAAGTACCATATAAAGCGGCTTTTGATGAAATGCATTTTAGTATTAATTTAATCAAATTTAATATACTCACTCAATCATTGTCAATTATTTTATCCCAAAATATTTCTTCATTTTTCTATAAATCATGACTTTTAAAAATAATTATTTATATTTTCTAAAAAAAGTTCACTATCTATTGTGAATATTTCAAAAAAGTGAAATTAGCCATAAAATTGGATATGTGTATAATGAAAAAAATAAAAAAAATAAAATTTAAACTGTTAATTATTTTCTTAAATTATATGAAAATAAAAAAAATAACAAAATAAACAATTATATTGGAACACAAGGAGTGCATAAAATAGAAGTTAAGAAAACCCTAGTAAGTTTTACCTTTTTGTTCATTTGGGAGGTGGTTTTTGGCCATTCTTGGCCAAAAATCACCTCTCAAATCTCTCAAATTCAGTTTTTTAGCCCTTTTCCATAGTTTTTGTCTTTAATTTTGAATAAAATTTCTTTCTTGGCCAATTTTGGTCTAGATCTAGAAATTATTTTCTACCTTAGTATCTTAATTTTATTAGATTTATTCTAATCGAAATTAAGAATAGTTTTTTTCATCGTTGGAGATGAAATTGTTTTTTGCGATGCAAGCGATTTGGATCTTTAAAACAATTAGAGCCACCATCTTACGACGGATTTCACCAAATATCGGTATGTTTTGCGTCAGTATAGATGATGTCTTTAATGTTCAAGAGAAGAGATATGTCACTGAAGATGTGATTAGGGGCTTTAATGATGAAGTTATAGCTGCTAGTTGTAGCAGTCGTGCGATTAAAGTTAGTATTATCATGGCAAGCGAAGCTAATCTAATTCCCTTTATTTTAAAGGTTGTAATGGATGCTTTCAATAACAACTCTTTACTTTGTAATATTATCAGTTTGATAGCACATGACTACTTTAACTTAATTGAGATGCATATATGTTGTTTTAATTACGATAGAAAATCTCATGTGGTAGTATATGACTATTTTAGTTTATCTAATTGGTTGGGGCATGTCCCTCCGATTATCAAATTCTATGTACTGGCTGATCAATCAGCTTTTGATTAATAGAAGTTTTTATTTCAAAAAAAAAATAGAAGTTAAGATACTAAAATGGTAAAAATTAAAGTTTGAATATCAGCATAAGATATTAAATCAACTATGGATTTTTCTTTTTGAAAATTATATCAACTATGGATATTAACCATATTTTCTGAGGTTATTATTAGTTACGTTTAATAACAATCCAGCTCTTGCTTTCCTGTGAATGATATTTTCTAAAAGAAAATTACCAAATAATATACATTAAAAAAATCAGGATACAAAAATGATAAAAATTTGAGTTTAAATATCAATTTAAGATATCATATCAAATTTGGACACTAGCAATGAAATTAACCACATTTCCTGAGGTTATTATCAGTTCCGTTTATAACAACTCAGCTCTTGTTCTCCTGTTAATGATATTTTCTAAAACTTATGGAACATTCATGAATCAAACTACAAATATCTCATGCGTCATAATTCACAACATCAATCATGTTACTTGGGACAATATGTCTGATCATTTTCGATTTTTTTGGTTATTTAGTCATATTCAAAATTATGTGAAACTTTAATTAAATTATTATATTAATACATTAAATAAGTATTATGTAAAAATAAATAACGTGTGCTTGATAAGAATAATTTAGATCTTAGCTTATATTCCCTCCATTTCAAAATAAAAGGTCATTCGGATTTCGAATAGAAACACGAATAGAAAAAATATAATTAAACTAGTTAAAATTTTTTTTTATCTATTTGTTAGTTTTATTTTATTTATACCTTTTCAAGGTAAACAAATAGCATTCTAATAACTACTTTTATTAGTGCATTTTGTATTAACTAATTTGACCAGACTTATTTATTTTGCATTACTAAAAAAGATATTGATTTTATATATGAAATAACTAATTCATTTACAGCTAATAATATACATTTATTAGAGATCAGTATTTTTTTTAAATTATTAATAAAAATAGAGAGTGATCTAAAATATAGAATATCAACAATAATAAAATAGTCGGGATGGAGGAGGTAGCTTGTAATTTATCTATTTTTTGTGTATATAAGAACAAATATAAGTAAATATCGAGTTATGATCATACAAAATTTAATAACTATGTATTTATCATTTGAAATATAAAATTATAAAATAACCGGAAATTTTGAGTTCCAACAAAAAAGAAAGGGTATTTCCTAATGAATAAATGGTCAATACACCTTCTGAACTTGTGACACAAGGTCATTCAATCCAGTTTTTATTTGTTTAAGCCACTAATTTCAAAACTCTTTATTTTTGGGTCATATAATCCCATAATTATATTTTAAAAACGCATAAAATACAAATCGGAGTTGAGTGACGTGAAATAGATATTAAAAAGTTGCCTAATTGTTGTGATAAATTATTATAAACTTATTTTTTACAATAAAAATATAAATTATGGTGTGTTCTGACATAAAAATGAAAAATATTGGAGTTAGTTGCTCAAACAAGTGAAAAATAAATTAAATGACTATGTGTCATAAGTTTTATTGATTTTTTTTTCATTTCCTAATTATACATCCATACACATAGTGTTCCCATAAAGATCACATGTTTAATTATTTTGGAGTTTTAATCTCATTAAAAATGGCAAACATGAAACGAATATTAAATTCTTAATGGTCTATTAGTTTTGGTAGACTTATAATAGTTGTCTTTAATGATTAATTGGTAGTCCTGAAAACAAAGAAAATCAAAGTTTGGTTAGTAATAAGTAGGGGTGAGCATCGGTCGATTCGGTTCGGTTCGGTCACGAATCGACCAAAACCGACCATGCCGAAATTGTCTAAATCGTGAACCGAACCGCAATATTTTTCACCAAAAACCGAAATTTTTTTTGACCGAAATTTTCGGTCGGTTCGGTTCGGTTTCGGTTTTTTAATTCGGTTTGGCCTTTTTTATATGGCCCAACACTTTTATTCTGAAATTAAATACAAGATGAACACAAAATCTTATACACTCAAGAAACAGAAAGAACAAATTCATATTTAAAGAGATGAAGATCTTTACAATTAAAATATCCACATGAAATAAAATTACAACTTTGAATCAAAAATATTACAGCTAACAATATCAGCAAAAGAATTAAAAAAAATAAATGTATACAAAAAATCAGTAAATCTCATTCAAATAAAGCAATAATAAATAGGAGGATTTCCAGCAACTTCATCTTCTTTAGGATCAGATCTGTCAAATACAAAAATAAAGAATAAATTAATAAGAAGGTATACCAATAATAAATTAAACCAAAAAAATAAAACATAAACAGTTTTAATTTTATACCCATAACACAAAAATATTAAAGAAAAAGATTAAACGTTTACCTGGACTTCAAGCAAATTTCGATTTCGAAGGCATATTAATAAATTTCAGAAGCAACAAATATGACCTTCCAGCAAATTAAAGTGCTCATTCGTTAAGGAAATTGTGTGATTAGGTGTTATTTTGAAAGACAATAGCAAAAGAAATTGATAAAATCAATTAGAAAATAGGGTTTAATTTGATGAGAAAGTAAAACAAGAAGAATAAGAAATTAAGAATAGAGGAGAGAACGGCGCAGTAGAGTGAAAAATGAGAGAATTAGGGTTTCAAAGTTATAAGGAGTATTATATATGTCAAGTTTAGGGGTATTTTTGTGATAGAAATAAACCAAATCAGACCCATTATACATGTGGCCTTATACCTCAAAATGACACTATTTTAACTGGTTCGGTGTTATCGGTTTTTCGGTTATTTCGGTTTTTGACAATCTCAAACCGAACCGAACACCAAACTCCAAACTTCTATTTATCTAACACCGAACCAAACCGTTTTAACCAAAAAACCGAACCAAACAACAAATTTCGGTTCGGTTCGGTTCGGTTTTTCGGTCTGGTTCGGTTTCTGCTCACCCCTAGTAATAAGGGACAAGACATCATAAAAAACAGGAAGGAATCTATCATTTTCATCCATCAATATTTCTTCCCACTATGTTAGTGCATGCCTGGGGTTACAAAGTGCCTTGTGAAAGCCCTGCTTGCAGTATGAACTCACATTTTTACATAATATACAATGATCCAGCAGAAGTTATACATTACAAAAATCAAATCGTAATATATATAATAATATACTATAAAAAGCAATTTTTAAAAATTGAGTGACCAAATTGCTATATAATTACATCCATCCATAAACACTAGTATGGCCAATTGTGAGCAAAATTTGGTTGCACCTAGTTAATTGGTCTATTTCGATAATTTTATTAAACGTTTTCAATTTATTTAATAGCTCGATCAATCTAACTAATTCTGATTACGGTTAAAAGATCTAAAATTTGTATTGAGCAAACTAATTAAATTTTTGTTAATTTTTATTTATTTTAAAAGTATCTCCACTCTAGTGCCAAATTTACCTCATAATACTATGATTAGCATTTAGCATAAAAAGTACATCTTCATTACGCTTCTATTTCACATGTTAAATTTGGCATATGCTTAAACTTTGTGCCAATTTTGTTAGAAAGTTTAGCATATGTTAAATTATAATATATCTAAATTATATACAAGTTTGCCATGAATAAATAGTTATGAAATTACAAATTTAGTATTTTATTTAACATTTTGCAATTGAGTGAAATTCAATAACATGTGTTATATTTAGCATTTTTTGGTGCTGAATATAGCATAAAAAATAAAACATACAATGGAGATGTTCTAATAACTATTTTTTATATTTTTACCGATTCAACCAAAACCTAATTAACTGACTAATTTAGTTGGTGATTTTATTTAAGATTTCAAGTGAATTCAATTAGTCCATTTGAATTAATTTTAATTGATTAGGCTGGTTCAGATAACAAATAAAACAATTCCATCAATACAATCTGATGTTTACCAAATTAACCAAATGTTGAGTCCTGAAGTCCATAGCCGCTTCACTATAGTTTTCCTTTTGGAACTTTCTATCATTATTTTTTTTAACAAAGAATTAAATCGCCCCCTAACTTAGCACGAAATATTAAATAAGTCATTTTCGCCGCTTTTGGTATAAACAAATTTAAAAGTTGCATTTTTAGCTCAAAAAACTCCTCCCCCACTTTCACCCAAGCAAGTTTCTACACTTGCCATAAAAAAATAAAAAAAATTTAAAAAAACCCTTAATATTTAATTTATCTCTTAAGTTATTTCTCAATAAATTTAATTTTCAATTACATCTTTTAATTTTCAAAATTCAGTAATTAATTTAATTTTTAATAAAAAAATTAAGGGATCTTTTTTTCTCTTTTTCCCATTTCTTCTTCTTCTTCCCCCTTCTTCTTCTTTTTCTTCTTCTTCTTCTTTCTCCCCTAATAAATAACTATATAACTCAATTTATAAAAGCATTTATTATATAATAGGGTTATATGATTATTTACTTTCATAATTTAAGACAAAAACTCAATTTTCTTAATATGTACTACAATTTTAATTAAATAGATAATTAAAAAAAATAGAGGGAATATTAATTTATCCAGATGAAAAATCCAAATTTAGGTTTGATGATCTATTTGCTGTCTACACATGGAAAATGTTGCTGCCATATTTAACCTAACCAAAAGTCAATTTTCAGAGTAGCGAAAAATGTGAGGAATATAAAATAATTTTGACATTAAAAAAGTTATTGACATTCTTCAACTTTTGAATGAGAAATGTCTAGACGGATTTACTGTAATGAGGATTTTCATTTCAATTACCGATCCATAATCATAGTATGAACAATCTTCCATTTTAATTATTTAATGATATAGACACAAAATGTAGAAAATTTCGGATAAACATATTTAAAATATTTACAAAACCGTGTATAGGCATTAAATGTTAAACATTTCTTTGAAATATGCTAGATGAGAATATTTTGATATGCTAGTATATACTTTTTGTTTTATTTTTTAAAATAATGCCCTAACGTGATATGGTGACATAATTAAAAAATAAGGAAGAAATTAAAAATTAAAAAGATGAACTAAAAAAACTAATAATAAAATAATTAAAAGATACAAAAACAACACATCCCTCTAGTTTCTCCCTTGACGTCACATGATATCAACACATATTACCAAAGGTTTCAAGAATATACAATAAAATAAGGCTTAATTATCAAAAAAAAAAACTTAATCTTTATGATTTTTGTAGATTTGCATTAGTTTTTTTAAATTTTTTTATCAATTTTAACCTCATTTAAAAGTTTCATTTCAGTTATAGCCCAATTACGTAAATTGAGATAATATAAATATTCTTTTCTTAATGAATTTATTATTGTAATAATGTGAAAGTTTTAAATAGTACAAAAGTATGTTATTTTTTATGATTTTTGACTTTTTAAAAGTAATGTCACGCACAATAAAAGCATTTTCAATGGTGCTTTTTATTTTAAAGAGCATATTTAGTAAAATAAAAAGCATCTTTAAAATAGAGAGTGATATTTTTTTTTTACTTCAATAAGCTCTCTAAATTTAATTTTAAATTTTAAATTTTTTTTACAGATAATAATAAAAATATTAAATATTAATAACATTAATTTAATGAATTGTTTAATATAAATATTTTTATTTAATTTAATTTTTATAAAAAGTAATACTAATAATATATATTAATAATATAAATTTATTTTTATTTTTAAATTATTTATTTATTCAGTTTTTATATTAAAAATAATTAATATTATATTTTAAAATAAAACTCACTATCTTATTTTTTGAAATTTAAATTTGATCCTTTGAGATTTGAAGTAGAGAGTGAAAATGGCTCTCTACATGTGGAGAGCCATTTTTACTCTCTTCTCTAAATTTAAAAAATAGAGAGTCTATTGGAGTTTTAATTTATCGTCAAACTCTCTAAATTAAAGAGTTTAGCAATTTTAAAGAGTTCTTTGGAGATGCTCTAACAATTAAATGGATGTCACATTTGTAGTAAATTGATCCAATACAATGAAAGTATATTATCCTCATTCAAATTTTGCAATTAGACTATAATTAAAATGAAAATTTTAAAATCATACCAAAAGTGACAAATTACTACAAGGGTTTGATTCTTGGATCATTAGATCTAAAAAACACAACTGATCAAGAATAAAGTCTAAAAGACCTTTAGATAAATACCAAAAAATAATAAAATATTATCAAAAATACAATTTCAAAGTATGTATTTGAAAATACAATTTGTGCTTTTTTTTTTGAAAATTGACTTTTATTATTCTAAAAAAAAAATTAATCTCAAAAATACGATTTGGTTAACCAGCGGTATACTAGAAAATAATCTATGTTTTATATGTACAATTTTAGTTTACTAAAATTATTAATGATGTATTAAAAATTAATTAATTATAAGTTTATCAACGGTTTACTCACGGTTCACTAACGGTATTCTAAAAATAAAATTATAAAAAATATAAAAAAGCAATAGACTTTTTATTCAAAATACTGCAACTTATAACCATATATTCAAAAATAAAAAATATGACATATTAACCAACGGTTAACCCAACGTCTATTAACAGTGTATTAAAAATAAGGTCATTAGTACACCATTGGTTAAATAGCAACATAATAAAATTGAACAACAGTTAACAAACGATTTTATTAATAATATATTCAAAATAAAATTTATTACAAGTTACCCAACGGTAATACCCAATGTTAACCATTGAATACCCAACACCTAAAACATTACCCAACACCTAAAAACATTACAATTCTCATAAGCATTTCTTCAAACACGTAGAGTGCAGGCTGTTCAGCACCAAAAATCGAACCATTACCAAATCACCACCGTCGTTCACAAAAAAAAAAGATGGATTAACCAACACCCATCTATCTATACATCCACAACAATCCACCACCAACCGCCACAATAAATCCAATAAATCTCAAAAATTCAGCCACTGCAAAGAACAGAACAATCCCAACTGAAAACCAAATCAGGCTGGAGATAACGGTCTAAAATCTAAGCACGCAAAAATGGGATTCTTTTCCTAATTGCTCAAGTAATCATAATAGAACATCAGATAGAAAAAAGCACCATAACAAAAGCTAAACAAAAGTGCATTTGTTTGGTGGATTTGGTTTAGCGAGTGGGTAACAAAGGTATGCATAAAAATCTAGAAATCATTATCCTCCCAACCAAAAAGGCTTTGATGGACCTGGGTTAGCTTCTTTATACAAAACATTGGGCCATCCATAATTTTATAAAAACAATATGTTTGGCGATTCCTAAAATCTCCACATTTACATTTAAAACCACACAATTCGTAGAAAATAAAAATTTGTCCGCTCAACTTGTAAGTAATGAGAAATTAGCATATAAATTAACTTTATAAATAAACTAGTCGTAAACCCGCGCATTTGCGCGGAATCTACTTAATATATATATATATATAAAATAAATTTATACGAATAATGTCAAAATGGTAATATTTCATAATGTATGAACTTTTAAAATAAATTTCAACAAAGTTGTATACTAATAATATTTTGTAATTAACTATTTTAAATTACTCAATATGACACATTCTCTGTATTTTATATTTTTATATTGAAATTTTTCTTTATCTTTTTAATGTGATTCTTCTCTTTTCTCGCAAGTTTGTCAACAACTACTTATTATAAGAAAATATGGATAGGACATTGTAATTTCAGTAATGTGAAAATATTCTTTTTGCATATGTTAATAAATTGATGTTTCTTTTTATTATAAAATATGTGATTGATAACTATATATTATGATGTACTTGCACTCATTTTTTTACAAAAATATGAATACATCAATAATATATATGAGCATATTTGTTTTTGAATCTTTTATATTTAATTTAATTACATGTAAAATCATGACATATATATGAAACTGCAATTTCATTACGTCCTTTTAAAGTTGGAAGGTTCCAAATTTAATTTTGTAATTCTATCATGGTTTCAAAATTCGTGATGTAATTACAATCTCATATAAAGAACTTAATAGAATTGTAACTTAATGTAAATGTCATGAATTGATTTGCAATCTATCTGCAAAATAAAATAATATATCTCATACGTATGCAACTCTAGAGCCTAAATCATCTAAAAAATATTTGGATTTTGAAACGGTGAGAGAATTGTGAAAATAAAAAATGATGGTGAATTAAATTTTTAGTTTTAAAAAGACGTGAAAAAATTATAATTAATTTCATGAAAGAGCCATGAATTTATTTGTAACTAACTTTTTATAATATCATATCATATTGAGTTTTTGTCCTGGTAAGAATCTTCATAGCAAATACAATGCAAAAGTCTTTCCAAGCATCAGTAGAAACATATTTAAAATTTCCACCATAATCCTAAACTTGCTTTTCATGGCCATAATAACTATACACTTGAGTTCGAAAAAATGAAAGTATAAAAAAATTATATAATTAATAATTATAAAGTTTATATATGAAAGTGTAAACTAAAATATTAATTTTTATTTAAATTAAATTAATTGAACACTTTACACATATTAATAAACTTATCTAAATTTGAATTAAAAAATAAAATTAAACAAATAATTTAGATAAAAAGAAGCATATGAGACTAACTTTAGATAAAGTGGGAACTCATGAAAATATTTTATTTGGTGAGAATTAGAAAGAATAATTTTATTTGATGAAAATTAGTAAAAAAAATCTATTTGGTGAAAATCAATATTTTGTCCATATTTATTCCTTCAACTTAGCGAAACATCATTTTTCAGTCCATGACTGACAAATTTTCAGGAACTTGAAAATGCATTTTTTTAGTTAAAAGACCAGATAAAGACAAAACATAGTTTAAAGACCATATAAATAAAACATATATAATATAGGGATCTGAAAATGAGTTATAATTAAAAAGTATTAATAATATCAACAAATACATTAACTAATAAGAAATGTATGGATGGATGAAGATTGGAGAGTATAAAAACGTACCTCTGCATTCACAAAAAAAGTGAAGAGACTACTTTTATTTTTAACTGATCATAACCTGTAATCAACCTACAATATCTCATAAACAAATATAGAATTGAAAAAGTTAGAGATCCAAACTTTAAAGAGAGAAATAATATTTTAAATCACTATTTTGCCTATCAATACAATACCATCATATTGACAATCGTGAAAGAAAAATTAGCAAATATTTAGCTATGGATGATGAGAGCTTTTTCTGTAGGTATCACGTTATGTTGGGTATGTTTTATAGATGAGAAGAGTTGTTAATTATAAAAAGGTTACTTAGAGATAAATAATATTTTAAATTAGTAGTTTAAATAAAGTGGGAACTCTTGACAAATTTTTATTTAATGAGAATTAATTAGAAAAATCTATTTGGTGAGAATCAATGAGAGAGCTCCGTTGGTCCTCTCAATTATATAAGTATATAGATTAATTATAAACTTGATGAATATTCTCAATTAACTCTATCTTTACAGTTTGTCCTTCAACTTGAAAGTTTTTTTGATAGTTTGGGGAGGGGGAGCGCTTGTGGGAGGAATTGAACCCACGATCTAGCAGTTTTCTGCTTAGCGCTTATAACATTTGAGCTAAAGTTGCCCCCTTAATTGACAATTGCTCCCTCAACTTATTATCTAATTTGCTAAAATGAGATTTATTGATCATAACTACTAACTTTATAACTGATTTTTTTCATAAAGTTAATTTATGTGCTAATTGCCTATTGCTTATAAGTTGAGGAAAAACATTGCTACTTAAATCCCGCTTATTATAATAAGGAAACGAATTATAAGTATACCCTTAATTTTTATCCCTAAGATCAAATAAATCCTTCTTGAATTTTTTTATTAATAGTTGAATATATAATAAATAGTATTTGTTAGTCTCTTTTTGGCAAGAACAAATAGTAAATGCGGATTCCGGGCGTGTCAGGAAGCGGATTCCAATCGTGTATGTGATCTAGACTTCAAACAAGCGATTTGTGAGGTTGGTTAATTTTATAACAAGTATTTATGTCAAAGTAATTGAAAATTAAATGCTAAAAGAAATGCAATAATTGAATTCAAACTCATAAATATATTTACAAGTGTGAAAATAAGAGAATATAAATGTTTTTAAGCGTTTATGCCATTGGAAGGTGTTTTTGGAATTCTGTCCAGAGCCTCCAATGTTATTTTTCTCTTACTTTACTTTTAGTTTTGGACAGTTGAAAACTCATACAATCTCGAGCATTCACTTTTCAAACTTTTGTATACGACGTTCTTACTTCAATTACGCACGTTCCTTAATGACATTTCATGCACGTTTACCGATATTTTAAACATTTTTCTATACTTCAATCTTAAGAAGTTATACTTTTATCTTTTTGGAATCATATACCCAAGTTTGTTGCATTCATTCTTGTTTTTAACTTGAATTTCTTGCACATTTTCTCAACCTCTTGCGTATTTTCATGATTAAATGAGTAGTGTTTTGTATGTAGCCATAGAAGCCGAGATGAGAAAGTTTTAGTGAGCATATAAAGTCTCAAAATGGTAAATATCAGTTGCCATTTATCTTATGAGAATGAATGAGGGAGTTCTATTGATCCTCTCATTTATATATGAGAAATTTAGGAAAAAAACTCTGTTTTTAAAAATATTTACAAAATTTACCTCAGTGCTAAAAAGTTAACAAAAATACTCTCCATTATTTTATTTTTATTTTTTTACTCTAAAATATAAAATAGTTATTTATTTACTCGTACAGTTATCTACAAATACTCTATAATTCTTTTAATTTTTGTTTTTTACTCTTCTTTATTTTTTTTTCAGGATCTCCTCTTCTTTCACAGATCTCACGAATAGCGATACAACAGCACGGTGGCCGTTCGTCCATTTACGTAACCCTTAAAATGATCTAATTGTCACTGTGACCGGTTTCGGGTCGCTGCTTGCCCCTCCACTCCTTCGCCGGAGCGACCCGATCCATCATCCCCTTTGCGATTATCCACCGCCGCCTCTCATTATAGCTTGATGTAGCTTCGCTTGCAGAGGCGTCGCCGTCTCTCCCTGTGCCCTAGCTTTTGATTACTCTGTTGTGCTTCATTTAGGGAGAAAGTCAAAAGATGATAATCTCTTGTCGCCAAAGATAGAAAAGTAAGAGCAAACCTCCTCCTTAAATTTATATCCAAATAAGATTGTTCAGATTTAATTTAGCAGTTATTTGAATCAAAAGAGCTATATTGGCTTAACATTACTATCAGAAAACAAATACCTTAAAAATTGTTTTACTTAATGGATATGCATAATAGGCATTTAGTATGATTAAATTTGGACTAAGGTAAATTTTGAAATGGTTTGTGTTTTAATATTAGTGATTGAAAAATTCGACTGCAGCCCAAGCACTACATTTGACTCATTCCAATTTTCACTTCTTTTGAAAGGCTTTCCCTTCTAAACATTTTAATGATAAGAGTTTTGTGTCTTTTGCAGCAATCAAGTGTTTAGGCCTATCTGATGTTGTCTTTTTCTTGCTTAATCAGTACTGGATTCAAATTATACAGATATTGTTGATATATGTTGCTCTCAGTTGTAACTTATATGATCCATGTTACGACTGTATTTACTAATCTATTATTAGAGCCAAGTTTGTGTAACTTTTTCAGATTGAAGATGAGTATGTCTCACTGCTCGACTACAAGTCCTCAAACATTCTTTTAAACTGGCCAAGATTTTGCAAAGATTGAAAAGTGCCATGGAAGGTAGCTTTTGCCCGGCAAGGTCATTTTACTGTTGATGCCCTCTTGTACTGCAATTTAGTAAATTTAGTAAGTAGATTATGGTGCTGGCAGTTTGACTTATGTAAGGAATTTGTTCCTTTGATATTAAATTAGTGCTTTTATATAATTTCAATTTGTCTAATAATTGTGAGAGTATTTAATTTTGGGATTCACTAAAAACTTTTGTAATATTTCATTGTACGTAAAATATTTTTGCGTAATAAGGTTATGATAACCCTTTGATAATATGATGATAATAGTGTTGATAATATTATATAAAAATAATAAAAAATTATGATAAGGTTATGATAAATGTATGATAAGTTTATGATAAAGTACGTAAAATAATTTTGCGTAATAAAATTATGGTATTGCTATAAAAATATTATATAATTTAGCATAAATTATGTAAAATATTTTATACAAAAATTATAAAAAATATGATAAATCTATGATAATATTATGATAATGATATGAAAATGTTACATAATTTATGCTAAATTATGTAAAATAATTTATGCAAACATTACAAAAAAACTATGATAAGCCTATGATAATATTATGATAAGGCTATGATAATATTATGATAAGCATGTGATAATGTTATTTGATTATGCATAAATTATATAAAAATATTATGATAATAATATGATAACACTATGATAAAGTACGTAAATTATTTTACATAATAAGGCTACGATAACATTATGATAAGGTTAATGATAATATTATGATAAAGTATATAAATAATTTTGCTTAATAAAGTTATGATAAAATTATTATAAAGTACATAAAATAAGGTTATGATAATATTATGATAAAATTATTATAACTATATGATAATGAAGTATGATAAGATTATGATAACGTACGTAAAAACAATTATAGAATGATTTCATGATAACATAATGATAATATTATGCAATTTCTGATTATCATGTTAGTATCACTATAATAACAGAATGATAATGTTATGCAGTGTTTGATTATCATGTCAGTATCACTACATTATCATGTCGTTATCATAACACTGCAGTATGAAAACTAGATGATAATGAAGTATGATAAGGTTATGATAATTGGATGATTACGTACGTGAAAATATAATTACAAAAAGATTCATGATACCAGTGATAACCAGATGATAATTAAATAATGAAGTTATGATAATAGTATGATAATATGATACCTATATGAAAAGAAATTACATAAAAATTATGACAACGAGATGATAGTGTGAAGAAAATAGTATTATAAGGTTCTTATTGATAATAGTATGATAATATGGCATGAAATTTTTTACAAAAAACAACGGTAATTCACAATCAATTAAAATATCTAATTCTGTATAAATTACATAAAATATTTTATATAAAAATTATGAGAAAGGTTATGTAAAAATTTATGATAAGATAATAAAAAATATAATATAATAATATAAGGAATAAAGTAATAACTTATTATTATTATAATATATAATTAATTAATATATGTCTGTTATAAATATATTTTATCAAATTTTATTTATTTTATTCAGTTCATATAAATTTTTAAATTTTCTATCAATATAATAAAATATTAAATAAATAGTAGCATATAATTTAAAATTAATAGAAAAACTTGATATTCTAATTAAAAAATTTATTTATAATTAATTTAATGAATAAATAGAAAACAAGAAACGGAAAAATTGAATACCTGGACAAATTAAAAGGAAATATCCCATTTAATGCAAATTTGTAACACTATTTACGTGTAACTAAAAAGAACAAAAAAATGTGGTAAAGTGGTGTGGACTAACATGAGAAAGAGAGAGTGCCCACCACTGTGCACAGTTGTGCATGTGAAGGGAGAGAGTGTAGTATATAGACAGAGTAAAATTCTAAAGAATTAGACACGGAGAGTAAAATACCAAAATAGTTAAAAGTGTGATGTATTTGTACAGATTTTTCCGCATTAATGTATAAACTCATATTATTTTTATATTTTAGATAAATTTCTAAATTTCTCTTTATGTATAGGTGTAAACCCGTGCATTTGCACACAACCTAATTAATAATTATTTGTAAATAATGACTAAAATTTAATATGAACTAATAAATAAATACTTTATTCAAATTTAAAGATTAATATTGAATACTTATTAATAATGACTTTTTGAAACTAAATAAATATTTTATTTAAATTTAAAATTCATAAAAATGCTTATTTGGTTTAAATATTTTATTTAAATTGAAAAACTAGTGAGAATTATCTACTAATAACAACTTTTAATAATTATATAAGTGTTTATCTAAATTGATAACTCGTGAAAATGCTTTTCCAATCCTCTCAATTATATAAGTATATAAATATAGATTATAAATATGTATTTTACTTCACCGTGTTTTTATCAAATAACACGTGTCTAATTAAACTATTAACTTTTAAGTATATTAAAAAAATCCAAATTTTAAAAAATGAATTCGGTTTTTCGGTTCGTACGGTTCATTTACAGTTCTTGGTACGGTTATTTATCGAAGATCCAGAACCATACCAATAAAATTTTTGGTACGGTTCGGTTCGGAAAAAACCAATGGTCAACGATTATTTTTCGGTCCTGAATATTTTTGGTTCGGTTTTCGATTCGATTTTGGAGATATCCAGGATCCGTGCACGCCGCTAATAGTTGCCCCAACTTTACGGGTTCTGGATTAGATAATAAGCCTTATGTAGAAAATGGGCCTAGTAATAAGCGTAGGTTTTTCGTGGAGATGGGCCTATCTTTACAGGCCCTATTAAAATACAAATATGGGTTGGGTTTTAGCAGTATTATAATATTTTTACAATTATTAATATCATATTAAATCTGTAACTTTGACCTTACAGTTATAGTCTCCACTGCACATAAAAGCATTGAACAAAGGGTCAACGCGCCTCCTGAACTTTTGACACGGGGTCATCTAACTCAATTTATACTTTTTTGAGCAACTAACCCCAAAACTCTTCATTTTAAGGTCAAATAACCCCATAATTTATATTTTTATTTTTAAAAATAGATTTAAAATAATTATATCGCAACAATTAGGAAAATATCTAATTACCTTTTTGCATTCATCGCCTCCGATTTATATTTTACACATTTTAAAAATATAATTATGGGTTATTTGACCCAAAATTGAAGAGTTTTGGGGTTAGTTGCTCAAAAAAGTATAAATTGGGTTAGATGATCCCGTGTTACAAGTTTAGCGGGCGCGTTGACCCTTTGTTCTAAAAGCATTTGGGCAGTTTCAGGTCAGCACAAAACTATGGCTACAGATTCAGCTAATCCTGCTCAGGATCCGGATCTTGACCCGAATGTTTTGTACTAATCTTCTCTCTCTATTCTGGCCCCGCCATGATCTCACTACTCTCAATCGTTAGTAGACCTGTTCATGGCCGAGCTCGGTTAATTTATTCATTCCTTAATGATTGATAACGTGGGAATCAAGCTATGGTAGCTCATGAATTGAAGGAAGCTAAAATCTTGAAGTATTATATTTATTCATTCAGTAATCATCTTTATAGTAGAAGAATTGGTTCCTGTAAGATTTTCTGAGGTTTCCTTGACAGGGTATGAGGCATGCATTGTTATGCCGCAAAGTCCCTCTTTGTTTCGGATGCCTCGCTGCATCCTTATGTAACCCTCCTCTCCCCAACCATCACTCCATGAATTCTTCACTATCCTATACTTCATTCCATCGATAGTTGTTCCGTAACCGACGATCGCCACTGCATGATCCGGCTCTGTTCCGCAGTCTCCAGTAAACACCCCCTGCATCCATACTCAGCCACATTAATAGATGACTCCGCTGATTTATCACGAGAAACATTTGAATTCGCTCTAACTCGAACCTTTCCATTAGCTCAATGAATTGTTTCCTTTAAATGATTGTTGTTGGTTTAATTTAGTAAAGAAATTGAAATGTTGAAGAGGAAAATGATATTTTTATATATGAATAGGTATAAATATATAGTTTTGGAGTTTATAAAAGTGTTTCCAAAATAAAAATAAAACATCGAGATGTAAGACTTGAGAAGTTTCCGTGCAACACAGGGTAATCGACTATCCTATGTTTAAGCTTACCTCAGAGTAGAACTGGAAATTTGTACTTCCACCATCAATGACAACAGATACATGCTGGTTTACTACTGCTTTAAGCAATGCAGTCTCATCATATTTGGGCATGTACTCGTATCCGTCGATAGAAACCACTGGTTTCCTCTCCTCCTGGAAGGATGTCGATTTTAATTAAGCAATTTATTCCACATTCTTAATTAAATGCGAAGTGAGTTTGGATCAAGTTTAAACCTCTGAAGCATGGCAAGTTCCAACTTCAGCTATATAAGGATAATTAGCTTCAGCTGTTAAGCCGCCCTTTTGTAGGATGAACTCGAATGCAGTATCCGTTTGTCCTCCATCACATCCGTGGTGTTGTTCAATGTCACAGTCCACCAGCTCTTGTTCAGACAACGACACTAGCTTGTTTGTCTTGATTTGATTAATACCTTCAACTGCTGCAACGGTTGAAAATGCCCAGGCTGAATCTATTTAACACATCGCAAACGACTACAAATAAACTCCAAAGCTACAGAAACAATAGCAAAGTCAACGAATTCAACTCCTTTCCTATGAAATGCATAAAAATTATGCTTACTGCATTGGCCTTGATCCTTAGCAGCAGTGACAGCGCCTTTCTTTCGCCAATCAACAGATGTCGGGACACTATCAACCTTCGCATAGGCAAAGGTTCCATTTCCTTGTGTCGCCCTGCGGAACATTCGATGATGTTTAATCTCTGAGGCGGCGTAGGTGCTCCTGAATTCATGGTTAGTCATGCCTGTAAACTTATTTAATTTCAGCTTATAAGGCTTATTCATTTTGTTAATGTTATGAACATGCATGACATTGTGCCTAAACACATTGAAACGCTTGTGTTTGTCATCAAGATTTGTAGAAACAGTGTGATGACTCCTCCACCTCTCATACAAACCCCACAAGCTTTCCTCAGAATCTAATTCATTTTCATGGAAATTAAAACTCTGCAATTGCCGGAACCAATGACAATGAGAGAACTAACACTACAAACTTTTTCATTTCTATTAAGCTCGCGATGGCGAAAATAAAAAGCTTAGGTTAACAATGTTGGAAAAAGGAAAATAGAAACAAAAAAGATGTAGTAATTGAAAAGAAGGAATTATAACAGGAGGATTAGTTTTTGTTTAACTTAAGTGTATATCATTCGGAATTTAAGGTGCCTTTTATAGGCTTACTGCAATGAGATTTTAACTGATAACATAAAATCTCAACTACTCTCCTAGTTTGCAGCTACTACATATGCTAGTTCTTTGACTAACACAATCCAGATTTTTAGAAGTAGAAATTTGAAACAAACTAAATTTTATAGACAAAATCAAATACTAATTAATACAAATTTGGATCATCTTCTAACAAACAATCTTTAAAAATTGCAAAAATAAAGCATTTGAGCAGTTTCAGGTCAATATGAAACTATGGCTACAGCTTCAGCTAATCTTGCACAGGATCAGGATCTTGACCAACCCGACAACCCAAATCACGAGTTCACTCAATTTGGAGCTGGGTGCTTCTGGGGACTGGAGCCTGCCTTTCAGCGAGTTACTGGGGTCTCGAAAATAGAAGTTGGATAGTCTCAATGTCACACTAGCTACAACCCGAATTACAAACTGATTTGCACCGGCACCACTTACCATGTCGAGATGGTCCGTCCAGTTTGACTCGACTGTTTCGACATTTCAGAAGCATTTCCAAAAAAAAACTAATTTTTGGGAAGAATATTATTTGGGTTAATGTCAAAAAAAATCACAAACTTTACATGTTTTCTCATTTTAATCACGCAGTTTAAATTTTCTTATTTTCATGCACGAACTAACATTTTTTTATCAAATTCATACATGGTGCTGAGCTGGCACTCATTTATTGGTGTAAAATGACCTCCACCTCAGCGAATTACACCAATAGAGCCGTGACACCTCAGCACCGTACATGTATTTGAAAAAAAGTGATAGTTCGTGTATGAAAATGAGAAAATTTAAACTACGTAATTAAAATGAGAAAACATGTAAAGTTCGTGAATTTTTATGACATTAACCCATATTATTTTGATGACGAGATCGGAATACAGAATTTCAGAGTTTCAAAATAAAACATGAAAACATAAAATTCAAGATCCAAAATCTGAAATGTTTTGAGCAACAGAAGTACAATCTTGAAAGCCTTATTCAATGATTAAAGAGTAAACATGTAATCTTATTATGTTTATTCATTCTTCAGTAATCATCTTTATAGTAGAAGAATTGATTCCTGTAGGATTTTCTGAGGTATTCTTGATAGGATAGGAAGCTTGCATTGCTATGCCGCAAAGTCCTTTTTCGTCTGAGATGCCTCGCTCCATCCTTATGTAACCTTCCTCTCCCCATTGAATTCCCCATGAATTCTTCACTATCCAATACTTGCTTCCAGCAATAGTTGTTCCGTAACCGACGATCACCACTGCATGATCCGGTTCTGTTTCGCAATTTCCGTTAAACACCCCCTGCATTCATACTCAACCACATTAATAGACGACTCAACTGATATTCGCTCAAACTCGAACCTTCCCATTATCTCAATGAATTGTTTTAAATTAGTGTTTAAGCATTGCTGATGGTTTAATTTATGGGTATTAAACTTAGGAGGCTAACTATGTAAAAGTTTAAAAATGGATACTGAACATTCTTTTATTACAAAACGGATACTAAACTTAGAGCATCTACAATGGTGGATTTGCTCAGTTCAATAAATGCTCAATATTGAGCACTTCCCATTGTAAAGAAATGGAAACTGGGTGGGCCCCTATTTTTTTTGTTTTTTTATTAACTAAATAATATTTAATATACATTTTAAAAATTCTATTTTCAAATAATAATTTAATATTTACTATTTAATACTATTATAAAATGGGCACTCTCAACATCTTTTTGTTGACGTGGCTTCTTTCTTCGTCCAATCAATAGGAACACGTGGCTGAGAAAACCTATTTTATAATGTTTCGCTAAATTTAGTATCTATTTCGTAATAAAAATGCCCAGTATCCATTTTGAAACTTCCAAATTTAATACCCTTAATTTATTGAAGAAATTGCAACGTCGAAATGGAAAACAGATTTAGGTTAAGCTTACCTGAGAGTAGAACTGGAATTCTGAACCTGCAGTATCAATGACAACAGATACAGGTTGGTTTACTACTGCTTGAAGTAATGCAGTCTCATCATTTTCGGGCACGTTCTCATATCCATCGATAGAAACCACTGGTTTCCTCCCCTCCTGGAAGCATATCAATTTTAATTAGGCTTAATCACCAAAAAAAACCCTCACCTTTTAGCACCTTTTCAGTTGCACCCTGACGTTACAATTTTGTCAGTTGCACCCTAATTTGCACCTTTGGGTTTCAATTCCACCCTCAAAATCAAATTGGACTTTTTTCACTCGGAAAAAATTCATAAAAACCCTTATAAAGTACTCGTTTGAACACTTTTCCACATAAAAAGTTAAAAATAGATGATTTATTTTAACTTTTTTCAGATGAAAAAGAGATCAATTTAGTATTTGAGGGTGGTATTGAAAATCAAAGGTGCAAATTAGGGTGCAACTGACAAAATTACAACGTCAGGGTGCATTTGAAAAGGGGCTAAAAGGTGGGGGGTTTTTATGGTGATTAAGCCTTTTAATTAAGCAACAATTTATTCCACATTATAAATAAAATTAAAAGTGAGTATGGATCGAGGTTAAACCTCTGAAGCATGGCAAGTTCCAACTTCAGCTGTATAAGGATAACTAGCCTCACTAGCTATGCCCCCATTTTGTCGGATGAACTCGAATGCAATATCCATTTGTCCTCCCTCACATCCTTGATTTTGTTCAATGTCACAGTCCAGCAGCTCTTGTTCAGACAAAGACACTAGCTTGTTGGTCTTGATTTGATTAATACCTTCAACTGCTGCGACAGTTGAAAATGCCTAGCCTGAATCTATTCAACACATTGAAAACGACAACAAATAAACTCTAAACCAACAGAAACATTCATAGAAAAATCAACTCAAATGTATAAAAAATATGCTTACTGCATTGGGCTTGATTCTTAACTTCAGTAACAGCACCTCTCTTTCTCCAATCAACGGATGACGGGACCCTATCCACGTTCGCGTACATGAAAGTTCCATTTCCCTGCGTCGCCCCACGGAACATTCGATGATGTGTAATCGTTGAGCCCGCGTAAATTCTTCGAAATTCATGGTTAGTCATGTCTGCAAACTTATTCAACTTCAACTTATACGGCTTGTCCATTTTGTTAGTGTTATGAACATGCATGACATTGTGCCTAAACACATTGAAACGCTTGTGTTTGTCATCAAGATTCGTAGAAACATTGTGATAACTCCTCCACCTCTCATACAAACCCCACAAGCTTTCTTCAGAATCTAACTCATTTTCATGGAAATCAAAACTCTCTGACATTACTAGAACCAATGACAATGAGAGAATTAAAACTACAAAGGATTTCATTTTTTTTATAAGCTATTGATGGCAAAAAAAAGGAGCTTATGTTATTGGTTTATATTGAGAAATGAAAGTAGAACAAACAGAGAGCAATAAATGAAGAAGATATGAAGTTTAGGTTTCAAAAGATATCAATGGATTGATTTATTGAATAAAAATAGACCACCGCGATTAATAAAATAATCAGCCATGCCCACGTTGATATTTTTTTAAGAGAAAGAGAGCAAAGGAAGATCATTAGGATTTAAATAAGTATTTGAAAAATTAATTAGCCTTTAATTCAATAAGTTAAGTAAATTATATATATATATATATATATATATATATATATATATATATATATATATATATATATATATATATATATATATATATATATATATATATATATATATATATATATATATATATTCAGTCACCTTTACAGAAAATAATCCAACTTTGACTTAGACTCTCTCCAAATCTTACTCTTGAAACACATCCCACCGACCAAATCAATTTCTCTTTGTTTAAATAGCACGAAGAGTTCATCAATTAACTATACATTAAATTAAACAATCAACACTGCGTTAATCTATCACAACAAGAGCATAAACTAAAAAATAGAATAATTAAATTGTAATAGTATTTGAATTGGTTTTCAATTTTTGTTTTGGGTATTTTATATTACTAATATCTTTAAATTAATTAAATTAATAGAATTATATAATATTATAATAACCATCACTATAATTTATTAAATTTATTTTAAATTTATTAATTTATTTTTTAAAAGTGTATCAAACCATTATTTTTAGTCATTTTTAATTATGAAAGCACTAATTAAATTAAAATTAAATTTTTTAATTTATTAGTATAATTTATGCATTTAGGTTAAATATATAAAATAATTTTTTTATAAGAGGATAGAGTAGATTAAAATAAATACTGAAGTACATCGTAAATCGGTTGTTATACAAATAAAAAATATTCAAACAATCGATCTAATTTAAATTATAATGATATAAAAGAACAAAATTCAAGAATGAAATTTTGACAAGTGTAATATTCAAATAATTTAAGTGTTGAGAATTTCTCAGCACCATAACACTCCCAATATATACTTTCATTTTTAACTTATTTCATTTCAAATATACTTCTACTGATATAGTTATAATTTCGATATATAAAAAAATATGCAACTGAAGCTCAAACAAACTTTAGACGGTTTTAAACAAACAATCATCGACTTAATTTATTTGTTAATTGTTAGATAAAGTAAAGTAAAATATTATTTAATTTAAAAAAGATTTTTTATTTAAATTGATTTTTTATTTTAAAATAGATTTTTAAATTTATATTATGCTAAGTAATAAATTATATAATTTCTATTTAAATGTAAATATGTTCATAACATTTGCCCTAAAAATATATAATTTAAATTTTCGAATTCTTTCAATATTTTTAAATTAGTTCAGTTACACCCTTGTTGTAAAAAAGAATAGAGGAATGCAATTTAACAGTTTTAAAAAAAATGGTGTATTAATGATAGACAAAGGATCACTTTACTCCTTCAACTTGATATGAAGTATCAAAAAAGTCTAAAATAGAAAATCTATATTATTTATATCCTGAACTTGTCAAAACGCCTCCCTCCTCAAGAGAGTGAGACACACACTCTGATTTTGATGGTGTGTTTTTGTCTTTCTCCAAGGTGGTTTTTAATGGGAATTTTGTTTATTATAGTACTAATTTTTTTTAACATTTTAAATTAATACATAATAATTTTAAAAAAGATTAATCCTTTTAATTTAAAACTTTACATATCAAATTAACCCTCATAATTTAACAAATAACAATAAACTTTCTTTATTTAATTTGTTTCAAGTATCAATAATTTTTAAAATTAAAAACCTTAAAAAATTACGATTTACAAAAAATAAAGATGATTTAGGAAAAAGCCTTAATAATCTTTTGCCAAAAAAATTAAAAAACATTCTGAAAAATCAAAGAATCTACACCCTCAGAACAGACCCGATAGATCTAATCATCTTCAACGAAGAAGATGAACAGACCTAGTGGGTCTGCTTATCTCTCCTCGCCAAAACGAGGAGCAGATGCTTCTCCTTTGAGAAACGGGCAACATCTCCTCTTCTTTATCGAGAAGGCTCCTGCTCATCGCTGGAAATAAAAAAAAAATTGGAAAAATATTTAAAAAGGTCTTTAATTTAATTAGAGTCAAATTATGATTAATTAGAAACTCACTCCCTAATTAAAGTGACACGTCAGTAAAGGGGTATTTTTGAGTCGTTTTGGACAAGTTTAGGGTATAAGTAATACGAATTTCCAGCTTTGAACTTTTTTAAAATTTTGTGCCAAGTTGAAGGGGGTAAATTGATCATTTGTTCCAAAAAAATCTTCTTTTCCAAATAAACATCTACACTTATTTTTGTTCCTTTTACCTTATATACATTTTGAGCAGTTTCAGGTCAACACGAAACTAAACTATGGCTACACCTTCAAACACAGCCAATCCTGCACAGGATCCGGATCTTGACCAACCCGATAACCCAAATCACGAGTTCGCTCAATTCGGAGCCGGCTGCTTCTGGGGAGTGGAGCTTGCGTTTCAGCGAGTTCACGGGGTCGTCAAAACAGAAGTCGGATACTCACAGGGTCACACTCCCGACCCGAATTACAAACTGATTTGCACCGGCACCACTAACCATGTCGAGATAGTCCGCGTCCAGTTCGACCCGAATGTTTGCCCTTACACCAATCTCCTCTCCGTATTCTGGTCCCGCCACGATCCAACCACTCTCAATCGTCAGGTATTCAAATTATTCTGTTTCGTCGTTGAAAATCATAATCGATGAATTATTTGACCTAAATTGTTCGATTAACGGTTGGATTTTGACAGGGCGGTGACGTGGGATCGCAGTACAGGTCAGGAATATACTACTACAATGAAAATCAAGCTAGGTTAGCTGAGAAATCGAAGGAGGCTAAGCAGGCGGAATTTAAGAATAAAAATATTGTGACTGAGATTTTGCCGGCGAAGAGATTTTACAGAGCGGAAGAGTATCATCAGCAGTATCTTGAAAAAGGCGGTGGTCGTGGCTCGAAGCAGTCTGCTGCAAAAGGCTGCACTGATCCGGTTAGATGTTACGGTTAGATTAATGATTTTATTTTTTCGGATTCGAATCACCGATAGAAAGTTTGATCAATTAATTGATGATTTGAATTGCGAAAATAAATGAAACTTTGTTGAATTGCAAAAATTCGAAAGTTTGTATTGAAATATTAAATTATGCTACGTGTTCGTGGTTTTATTTGTATTTAATCCGAATAATAATGATTATGCTGTTTGTATGTATATGCATATAAAATATTCAAGTTCACTTCTGTAATAAAAATGTTCTGTTGAATGTAATCAGCCTGTAGTGTTGTCATTCATTTGCTGTTCTTTGATTAAGAACTATGCAGCGCGAAATGAAAATGTTGAAACGGAAAATGATGGAATGAAAAATATTGAAATATAGAGTTTTCGAAATTTAGAAGTCTTTTTGAAAACGGAAACAAAATACGTGTAAGCGTAGAATTCAAGATCAAGAATTTGGAATACTTTGAGAAACAGAAGTACAGTCTTGAAAGCTTTATTCAATAATTGAAGAGTAAACTTGTGTTGGATTGATGCATCATCCATGAATCTGTAACATAAAGTATTATTCATTCAGCAATCATATGAGGCTGAAGCTGATACTGATAGCAAATTGTATTTAGAGTTCATCTTTAGGAGAAGAACTGTTTGGTGTAGGATTTTTCGAGGTTTTCTTGACGGGATAGGAAGCTTGCATTGCTATGCCGCAAATTCCCTCTTTGTCTTTGATGCCTCGCTCCATCCTTATGTAACCCTTCTCTCCCCATTCAGCTCCCCATGAATTCTTCACTATCCAATACTTACTTCCGTCAATGGTCGTTCCATAACCAACGACTGCCACTCCATGATTCAGCTCTGTTCCACAGCTTCCAGTGAATACCCCCTGCATTCATACTCAACCAGATTAATAGACGACCCCCTTGATTCATCAGGAGAAACATTTGAATTCATGCAAACTCGAACCTTTCCGTTAGCTCAATGAATTATTTCCTTTAAATGGGCGTTTAAAATGGGTGATTGCTAAATTTATATGAAAAGGTTTACAAATAAAATACATACATGTCAAAATGGAAAACATTACTTTTATATAAAAAGGTTTTAAACATAGAGTTAATTTCGGAGTTTCACAAATATTTTCATAAATGAAATTAAAATGCCGAAACGTAGAACTTGAGAGGTTTTTGCATGCAGATATTTAAGCTTACCTCAGAGTAGAACTGGAAATCTGAACCTCCAGCATCAATGGCAACTGATACAGGCTGGTTTATGACTGCTTTAAGCAATGCAGCCTCGTCATTTTCAGGCACATTCTCATGTCCATCGATAGAAACCACAGGCGCATTCTCCTGGAAGTATGTCGATTATAATTAAATAACCAATTATTCCATAATTCTAGTTTAAATTCAAAGTGAGTGGACATGGATTTTGATCAAGTTTAAAACCTTTGAAGTATTGCAAGTTCCATCTTCAGCTTCATAAGGATAATTAATCTCAGTTGTTATGCCACCCTTTCGTTGGATGAACTCAAATGCAATATCCATTAGGCCTCCATTACATCCTTGGTTTTGTTCAATATCACAGTCCACCAGCTCTTGTTCAGACAATGACACAAGCTTGTTCGTCTTGATTTGATTAATACCTTCAACTGCTACGACAGTTGAAAACGCCCAGCAACTACCTATTTACCACATCGAAACAACGAGAAATAAACTATAAAGCAACGGAAACAATACCTAAATCGACAAGTTTAACAATTAAATAAGGCTTACTTACCACATTGGCCTTGATCCTTAACAGCAGTGACAGCGCCTTTCTTTCGCCAATCAACAGAAGTCGGAACACTATCCACGTTCGCATACATGAAGGTTCCGTTTCCTCGCGCTCCACGGAACATGCGATGATGCGTAATCTTTGAGCCAGCGTAAGTGCTTCGGAATTCATGGTTAGTCATGTCTGCAAACTTATTCAACTTCAACTTATAAGGCTTATCCATTTTGTTAGTGTTATGAACATGCATGACATTATGCCTAAACACATTGAAACGCTTATGTTTGTCATCGAGATTCTTAGAAACAGTGTGATGACTCCTCCACCTCTCATACAAACCCCAAAAACTTTCCTCAGAACCTAACTCATTTTCATGAAAATCAAAACTCTCTGCAATTGCAAGAACCAATGATAATGAGAGAATTAAAAATACAAACTTTTTCATTTCTAATTAAGCTCTTGATGGCAATAAAAGAAGCTTAGGTTATTGGTTTATATAGAAAAATTGAATAAGTGGAAGACTATAGGAATATGAGCAATAAATGAATAAGTTACAAGTTCCTTATGGGCATTAACAATCTATCAAAAATAATACAAAGAAGATATGAAGATTAGGTTTTATAAATTATCAATGGGTTGATTTATCTATACAAGAATATCTTATATAAGTGAAGTTTTTTATTTTTGGTTCATGTGGAGTGGAGCATAAAAAGAAAAAAAAAGATAGAAGCACTTCATATGTTTTGTAATTACTTGGAAAACACGCAATCATCACGTCACAGAAAATCAAAAGATAAGATGATGAAAAATGGTTATATTTTGATAGGTTCGCAAGTGGGAAATAAAGACCATTGTAACTGCCTTTGGCAAGGCTTTAACTGAAATCTCCAACTAAAAATTGAATTTTTTGCAAGGAGTAAAAGTAATGAAATAATGGAGGAAAATGTGGAACAAGTAATTCTTTTTTCAAGTAGGAATATTTAAAACTTTTTGATGATTTTAGAGAATGAAAAATTGTGCAGTGGATGCATGTTATTTGCTTATGTATTGCAGCTTTTCCCATCATTCTGGGGCGGAAAGTAAAGAAACTTTTGATAGATTTCGTGTAAAAAGTTGATATACGAAACTCATTCCCACTACAATTTTTGTTCAAGGCAGATATATATTGGGGAAATTTTCATACACAGTATATGCAAGGGCGGAACTGGAAATTCATGTGTGGGGGACGTGATGGTACAAAATATTTTTTGAGGGGACGAATAGCAACCATATTTAAAAACTTAAAATTTCAAAGCACCATTTTTTGAAAAATAAAAAATTTGAGGGGGCGGCTGCCCCTTCATCCACTCAAATAGTTCCACCCCTGGGTATGTGAATTTACTTCTCTCTTCTATTGCGGTATTTCATTTTGGTTCCTAACTAGAGAATATCTTAAATTCAATTTTGTAACAGTAAAGTACTTTATGTTTAACAAAACTACGTTCTCTCAAAAAGAACAAGTGACAGCATTTTTTTATGGAAATATGATTGTGTTAATATAAGGTATTTTAATGTTACAAAATTGTAGCAAATTACGAATTAATATAGGGATACCGCACTAAGAGAAAGAAGAAAGTTGAGAAACCGTAAGTAAAAACATTTATTTCATATTTATGTCATAGACGCACCCTCTTTCCATTATAAATTATAATAAAGAAATTAAAGCAAATAGCATATCAACTTAATAAGTTATTAAGAAGGGCAGATGGGTTCCTAATTATGTGACCATATAATTGAAGGCCAAACAGGTTCCTAATTATTTGACTAAAGAGTTAAAGGCATTGCTTGTAGGAAAGATGTAGCGTAATGTATTCACAATTTGCCACTTCCAGGCTTGGATAATATGCTCACTAAACCTTTTTTTGAAGGATATCTGCATTGTAGACAGAGGACAGCCATGATCAGTTATGAACTGCATATTTAAAATTATACTATTTGTTTAACTTAACTCTGCATATTTTATTATTATTTTTAAAAGAAAAGAAGTTTGCAGCACGGCAGACTGTTACATAACATTACGGTCAGATACGTTTCCTTACATACGGCAATGGCCGCCATTTAAATCGTTTAAATAAATGTTATATAGATTAAGTATAAACAAATGATCATCGTGGTCCCTAAATTTATGAATTAGGATCAATAAACTCATACTAAATAACTGTAATCAAATAGGATAATACTCTAATTTTAAGTCAATTAACACTGAAATTGGACCATTGCAGTTTCAAGCAGTTGATGCTTTATAGAGAGAGAGGCGCTTTCGCATCTTCTTAACCCGAAATGGCTGGGGTCCGCCTTCCACTTTGGTTGGACGGTAGTTCCGGGAGCCAGTAGCGGTAACAGGTCGAGGGATATCAAAGAGAAGGTGCAGTTAGTCAAGCCTACAGTTCGAATACCGCGGTTAGTACCTTCATAAGCAAGCAACCAAACAGTTCATGTCTTCCTATTTACACTCAACTAATCAACTATGGTTTTCTTGTAACGCCGCTGAACTTTCTATTTAAACCGTGGGCACCTTTATCAGATTCAAAATCAGTCACAATAAATTTACAGGGAAATTTAACAATCAAATCATCAAGTCCAGCAATATATAATTCCATTCTTGTCCGCGGTGGCTAATGGTCTGCCAAGTCCACTCCAAGTGCAACAGAGCACAGAAGATGTGTGTTCCTTCAGAGTGCTCACTATATCACCCTTAGCTACCGACCAAATGTATACTGATCCATCGGCTGATCCAGCAGCAACATAATTATCGTCCGGGCTGATACAAGAGCGACTCCAATTAGATGCCACTCTGTTTCCAGTTGCTCTGAATGTGCCACAGACTTCCAAAGAACGCATATCAAAGAAGTTGTGCACGTTATCTCTCCCGCTTGTCAATACAATGTTTCCATTCCGAGACTGACTTATAGACGTAACAGCACTTGAATGTGCAGCAACTTCACTGAGTCGCTTTCCTGTCTGAATATCCCACAAACGAAGATTCCCGTCAAGGTGGCCCGAGCAGATGGTCTGTCCATCCACGCTGACGCAAACAGCATTGCAGTTGCTGTGGCACATGATTGTGCTGGTACAGTAACCTTTTTGCAAATCCCAGATTTTTATCGTCCGGTCATGAGCTGCACTTACAACATGGCGACTCGAAAGTTTGCTGACATCTACTGCACACACTTTATCAGTATGGCCAGTGAGAGTGTGGCGGGTACGCCCCGAGCCTACATCCCATACATACAAATTGTTTGAGCTGCTAGCTGCAATGATGGATCTATTATCATGTGTAATGGTAAGATCGAGAACAGAGCCAAGGCAACCATGAAGGGTTCCGCTAAGAGATCCAGTACTTGTATCCCACAATTTAATTGCACGATCTTGCCCACCACTAATCAATCTACCAGAGTTATACTCAAACAATATAGAAGCACATCCACCTTCATGAGCCGTAATTTTGTGTTTGCATGTAGTGGGAATGAGCGACTCCGCGAAGTACTGAGCACCATCTTCACTTTGCCGAACCACTCCGTCCACTTGCTGTCTAGCAAGGATCTCTAAGCCACTTGCCCTGAGTTTATCAACCATTTCTTCATATAGTGCATTAGCCTAAGTAACCAAAGAAACTATCAATCAGTCACATGTATTAATCAACCACATGTAATTTACAGAAGAATAAATACATAAAGAACTTAAAGAGCCTCAATATAAACTTCATACACAGATAGTTGACAATTCTCGAGAAATGGCTTTTGATGTTTTCAGTTTGGTATCATTTAACAGTAATTGGCTCTTTTTTACTCATATTTTATGAGCAAGGTACAACAAGAAAAGATACAAACTCTTAACAAATTTCTCTGTGTGCAAAACCGAGCTACATAAACAATAATAAAAGACTATCTCTAACCCAAATCCTCTAGTGGCTCGTGATTTCTTCATAAAGGAAATGGCAATGGAAAAAAAAACCTCGTCAGAATAAAGGCCTTCAAGAAACTATAAATTTCCCTTGCTATTAAACTAGGGTATACTTTTCTAGTACAGTGGCACAAAATTTAGGAGCAGAAGTATTAAAGACAATTAGAATGGTTAAAGCCAACCCCTAATTTTTCTTTCAATTATAGCAATGATATGATTAAAAACACCTCGTTAAGACGTTCGGCATCTTGCATCTTTTGCAGCATCCACCGATCAATTAGATTCTTATTTTCAGCTTCAGCTTTATTAGCTCTGACAATCTCCTCTTCCAATTGCGCTCGGATAGCATCTTTCTCACTCATAAGCAATTCTAAGGCCTTAAACTTTTCTTCTATATCTTCCTTCAGTTGAGAACATTCCTCCCTGCAGCACAGAAACTTATATGCCTCAATAATCATAATACTAGAGACGCCGACAAAATCATACATGGCAAAACAAATCATAGAAAGTAAAAAAGCCAACCTTAATTGAGTCACCTCCTTTTCCATATCAGCAAATGCAGCTTCTTTTTCTAGTAGCGAGGCTTTTGCTGCCCTTGTTTCTGCTACCTCTACGACAAGTTGCTGGGATAATCGAGATTGAGCTTTGTAACACTGCTGAAGTTCCCCTTCCAAGGATTCTGCTTTCTCTTTCCATTCCGAGCCCTTCAGTTGCATAACATTAACAAAAAGTACATAAATTGAGCTTTTGCCACTAAAACAATAATACATATAATTTAAAACCGCGAGAGCAGCTTGACGGACCTGAGAGATGATAGGCAAGGTCAGGGCAATATAAGCCGGAGAATGAGCGCCTTCTTCAAGCAAATGGCGCTTCCTTAGCGCCTTCAGCGCGTGTTTTATCGCTGCTTGTCTTGCAACATCCTCTTGAATCCTAAAAGCAAATTCATATATGCCATAATTAATCTACTCAATCAGTCACAGAACGAAACTAACACTCAACTATCGATAATTTTTTTTAAAAATCTACCGCTGATTAAGGTTTATTAGAATCGAACTGATAATCATCAATAACAATAAAATAAAATATATTAACATGATGCGGTGAAACTATAATAAAATAGAAAACATTGCAGAACGAAACTAACATTAAACTATCGATAAATTTAAAAAAAAAAAACAAAATCTGCAGCTGATTAAGGTTTAATTGAACCGAGCTGATAATCATCAATAATAATTAAATTAAATATACTTACATGATTTGGTTGAGTTACGTTATTTTTTGAGAAATCGTGCAAATTCAGAACCCGGAGATTGAGAAATTTGAAGAAGGATGTTTTAATAGTGAAGAGGAACAAGTCTGTAAATTTTCCGGAGTTTCTTCTTGTTCAGGGTGTCTTCAGGCCCAGTCCAGCCCATTTAAGATAAACGGAGTTTCAAAAAATAAAAAAATGCGGTGAGCGTGGATCGAACACGCGACCTTCAGATCTTCAGTCTGACGCTCTCCCAACTGAGCTATCCCCGCCACTTGAAATATAACATCTGTCTTTATATTATTGAACTGTTCTATTCAGCCAGCAATACAATTGAATTTATAAGTTCTTGAAATTGGATTGTGGGAATTACTGATTTTCACTTAATTTAAAAATGTTATAAATTTAATGATAATATAAATAATGTTTATAGACTAAACTAATTAATAATTAGTGATCACAATAATGCAACAAGAGAGCAAATATTTGGGAGGAATTTTACTTCTTTGATGAGTATTTTCAATTGTAAAATTTACATGGATGGAAACCTATTTATAGGCATATTCACCCACCATGTAATTAATGCATTTACATGAATGTCAAAAATGGAGGGTTGAAATTTTTTCACCTAATTGGATAGGTAATTTTGTCATACACCATATTCACATTATATTCATAACACTCCTCCTTGGATGACAAAATGTTTGTTCCAAAGTACGCTATGTCGTACTGCCTCATTAAAAACCTCACTAAAGAAAAACTCAATGGGATAAAAACTTTAGTTAGGGAAAAAGAGTGCAGTGCGTAATTTCTCCCCCTCATTGCAACATAGATAATCCTTCATGTATTTCGCAGATGGCGCATTCCAATATTATGAACATGTTTTCTAAATATTGCTGTAGCAAGTGCCTTCGTGAAGAGATCAGATGAATTGTTATTTGATTGAACATAATGGATGTCAATTTCTTGATTCTTTATGAGTTCTTGAGTGTATGAAAAGAATTTTGGAGGTATATGTTTGGTTCTGTCACTCTTGACGTATCCTTTCTTGATTTGTGCTATACATGCAGCATTATCTTCGTATAGAACAGTTGGACTCTTATGGACTGGAAAACCACAAGATTCTTGAATGTGTTGTGTTATTGATCTGAGCCGCACACATTCCCTACTTGCTTCATGTAATGCAATAAGTTCAGCATGATTTGAGGAAGTGGCTACAATTGTTTGTTTCTGTGACCGCCAAAAAATTGCAGTACCTCCACTTGTAAATACATATCCAGTTTGAGACTTAACCTTATGAGGATCAGACAAATAACCTGCATCTGCATAACCAATCAATTCTATATTTGAATCGTTAGAATAAAATAAACCAAGATCAGTGCTTCCACGAAGATAACGTAATATATGTTTGATTCCATTCCAATGTCTCTTCGTGGGAGCTGAACTGAATCTTGCCAATAAATTGACAGAAAAGGATATGTCAGGACGAGTGCAATTAGCGAGATACATAAGTGCTCCAATTGCACTGAGATATGGTACTTCAGGACCAAGAATATCCTCATTTTCTCCACAAGGACGAAATGGATCAGTTTCAACATTTAATGATCGATTAACCATAGGAGTACTTAAAGGATTTGCTTTATCCATACCAAAACGTTTTAAGATCTTTTCTATATAATTTGACTGATGCACTAATACACCATTGTGCATATGTTCAATTTGTAAACCAAGACAATATTTGGTTTTTCCAAGATCTTTCATTTCAAATTCTTCCTTTAAGTACACACTTGCTTCATTGATCTCACTGTCTGTTCCAATAATATTTAAATCGTCAACATAGACAGCTATAATCACAAATCCGGATGTTGATTTCTTGATAAAAACGCATGGGCAAATAAGGTTATTCACATAGCCTTTATTTATCAAATAATCGCTTAAACGATTATACCACATGCGCCCTGATTGTTTTAACCCATACAAAGATCTTTGCAATTTGATTGAATACATTTCTTTGGGTTTTCTATTTAATGCTTCAGGCATTTTAAATCCTTCAGGGACCTTAATATAAATATCGCTATCTAGCGATCCATACAAGTATGTTGTTACAACATCCATGAGACGCATTTCTAATTTCTTAGAAACTGCAAGACTGATCAAATATCGAAATGTAATTGCATCCATGACAGGAGAATATGTTTCATCATAATCAATTCCAGGTCTTTGAGAAAAGCCTTGAGCAACAAGTCTAGCTTTATATCTTGTGATTTCATTTTTCTCATTTCGTTTTCGTATAAAGACCCATTTGTAACCTACCGGGTTCACATCTTTAGGTGTGAGGACAACAGGTCCAAACACACTTCTCTTGTTAAGAGAATCTAATTCAGCTTGCATAGCGTCTTTCCATTTATCCCAATCATGTCTATTTTGACATTCAATAACCGATCTCGGTTCGGGATCCTCGTTTCCATTTATGATATCACATGCAACATCATAAGAGAAAATTTCGTCAATATTTTCCATTGTGTCTCGATTCCAAACAATCTTTGTATTATTGTAATTAATCGAGATTTCTTCGTTATTCTCATTTGTGTCCTCTTCTAGGGTACTGTCTTGATTAATTACATTCATATCCTCTTCTGGGTTATTGCCTTGGTTAACCTCATTTATTTCTTCTTCTGGAGTATTTTCTTTATCTTGTGTTTCTTCAGGAACACCTTTCTCTTTGCTAGCATGATCGAGATTTTCTGCTCCTTTTCTTTTCCTATGATTTTTATTTCTTGAACCGATCGGTCTTCCACGCTTCTGGCGTGTCTTTGATTCATGAGCGACTTTATTTTCAGAATTCTCTTTTGGAATCTCAACTCTAGCAGGGGCATTAACTGCTGGTATATATGATTTAGTCACTCTTTTTGTATCTGTAAATGCATCAGGTAATTGATTTGCAACAGCTTGCAAATGCACAATCTTTTGAACTTCTGTTTCACATTGTTTTGTGCAAGGATCAAGATGCAATAATGAAGGTTCACACCATGCAATATTTTTATCTGATTGTTTATTTTCTCCCCCTAATGGTGGGAACTCTTCTTCATTAAAATGACAATCGGCGAAACGTGCTGTAAAAACATCACCTGTTAAAGGTTCAAGATACCTAATTATGGATGCAGACACATAACCAACGTATATTCCCAGTCTTCTTTGAGGACCCATTTTTGTGCGTTGTGGTGGTGCAATTGGCACGTATACAGCACAACCAAAAACCCTAAGATGGGCAATATCTGGTTCTTGACCAAATGCTAATTGTAATGGGGAGTATTTATGATATGCACTAGGTCTAACACGAATTAATGATGCAGCATGTAATATAGCATGTCCCCATATAGAGATAGGTAGCTTAGTTCTCATCATTAATGGTCTAGCAATAAGCTGAAGGCGCTTAATTAGAGATTCAGCTAAACCATTCTGTGTATGTACGTGTGCAACAGGATGCTCAACTGTGATTCCAACAGACATGCAATAATCATTGAATGTTTGAGATGTGAATTCACCAGCATTATCAAGTCTTACCCTTTTAATTGTGTAATCAGGGAATTGAACACGCAATTTAATAATTTGAGCAAGAAATCTTGCAAATGCAACATTGCGAGTTGATAATAAACAAACATGTGACCATCTGCTGGATGCGTCAATCAATACCATAAAGTATCTGAATGGTCCACATGGTGGATGAATTGGCCCACATATGTCATCTTGAATTCTTTCAAGAAATAAAGGTGATTCATTCTCAATTTTAGCCGGTGAAGGTCTCACAATTAATTTTCCAATAGAACAAGCTGTACATGACATATTACTTACTTGGGGAATTTTCTCACCTTTCAGTGGATGTCCTCGTGCACTGTCAATTATTCTCCGCATCATTATTGATCCTGGATGACCCAATCTTTCATGCCATAATTTTAGTATTGAAGCATCACAATACTTTTTCTTTTCAGCCATATGTGATTCGACCACATTTATATATGTATAATATAAACCAGAAGAAAATGTGGGTAATTTTTCAATTACATGCTTCTTACCTGAAACATTTGTTGTAATATGAAGATATTCCATATTATCATCATTTTTTGTCTCAATATGGAATTTATTCAGACGAATATCTTTAAAACTCAACAAGTTTCTTTGAGACTTGGGGGAAAATAATGCTTCATTAATGGTAAGTACAGTTCCCCTTGTAATAGAATAGTAGCTCTTCCGGAGCCTTCAATTAATTTTACCTTACCAGATATTGTACTGACATTTGTCTGACATCTTTTAAGATTTGAAAAATATTTTTGGTGTTTGAGTATAGTGTGGGTTGTCGCACTATCCACAAGGCATATGTCTTCATTACTGAACTTAGACGAAACAACATGCTGAGAATTATCCATATGCTTCTTAATTCAAACAAAGAAAAATTCATCATAAGAAATTATAGAATAACACAACAATACATAAGTAAATAATAAAAACATTACAATACATGCTGGATTAGTTTTCATTATTATTGTTCTCAAGAAAATCAGAAACATCTAAATGTGTCATGTCTATAGAGTCATTATGCATTAGACTGTGGTCAAAATCATCATCAGCAACAAAATTTGTTTCTATATTCTTTCCATTTTCTTTGAGGGAAGCTTGGTAAAGCTCAACAAGATGTTTGGGCGTACGACAGGTACGCGACCAATGCCCAGTCATGCCACATCGATAACATTTACTATCGACATTTTTCACTTGATGTTTGTATTGTCCACTGTTCCTGTTTTCTTGTTTCTCCTCCTTCTTATCCCACTTCTGGTGGTGATTCTTATGCTTAAAGGAGTTATTATAACCGACATGGTTGTAATTATTTCCACCTCGACCATAACCATGACCACGACCACGCCCACGACCACGACCACGAGGAGATCTATATGCGCTCGCATTTACTTCAGGAAATGGAGCAGAACCAGTGGTTCGTGCCGCATGATTTTTCATTAACAGCTCGTTATTCTGCTCAGCCACTAGAAGGCAAGAAATCATCTCTGAATATTTCTTATACCCTTTCTCACGATACTGCTGCTGGAGTACCACATTAGATGCATGAAAAGTGGAGAATGTTTTTTCTAATAAATCTTCATCAGTAATTGTTTCTCCACACAATTTTAGCTTTGAGCTAATTCGGAATATTGCAGAATTGTATTCACTAACACTTTTAAAATCCTGCAATCTTAAATGCATCCAGTCATAACGAGCTTTTGGAAGAATTACAGTCTTCTGATGGTCGAAGCGTTCTTTTAAACTATTCCAGAGAACAAGTGGATTATCTTCACTGAGATATTCATTTTTTAATCCTTCATCAAGATGATGGCGAAGGAAGATCATTGCTTTTGCACGATCTTGAGTAGAGGCATTATTTCCCTCTTTAATAGTGTCCTCATGACCAGAGGCTTGCAGATGTATTTTTGCATGTAGTATCCATGACAGATAATTTTTTCCAGATACATCAAGTGCCGTAAATTCAAGCTTTGTAAGGTTTGACATAATTAAACTTTGGAATACTTTACCGAATTTTCTTGAATTAGAGAATCGTAAACTAATAGAACGATCGTGCTGATAACGTGTTATAAATTTAATGATAATATAAATAATGTTTATAGACTAAACTAATTAATAATTAGTGATCACAATAATGCAACAAGAGAGCAAATATTTGGGAGGAATTTTACTTCTTTAATGAGTATTTTCAATTGTAAAATTTACATGGATGGAAACCTATTTATAGGCAATTTCACCCACCATGTAATTAATGCATTTACATGCATGTCAAAAATGGAGGGTTGAAATTTTTTCACCTAATTGGATAGGTAATTTTGTCATACACCATATTCACATTATATTCATAACAAAAAATGTAAATATTTCTATCCACTTTTATATTTTTTATAACTGAAATCCCCTTATCAGAATAAGCTAACATATAATATAATGAGAGAAAATAGTAGTAGTTTTTTAAAATTTACCAAGATAATAGTAGTTGAGACCAAAAAGGATAATTATGATTAACTTTAGCTACTGTTTGGATCGGAGGCTTGTAAAATCAATAAATTTTGCTAAATAAATAAATTTTAAATCAATGAAATGTGAAATATATGGAATAATTAAATGTTGGCATAATCCATCACTAATAAAAAAAAATGATAGATTTTAACTGAATTTAAATGAAAAATTTTAGAGCATAAGAGCATTTGAAAATCCATGGATTCCCTCAAAAAAAAAATCCATGGATAGTTACGTCATTTTTCCATACCAAACAATGGATATCGGTGAAATCCATGGATTGTACAAAATCTATAGAGATTTTATTTCTTCAAAATCCCCCAATTCAAACGGTACCTTAATTTTAATTAGAGAGATGATAAACATTAATCCATGTAATAATGCCATGGTCTTTTTCTCTAAACTGGAATGGAAAAAATATCAATTATCAGCATGAGATAGTTTGATATGATCCTTGTACACATCTCAAATTGCATAAAAACCCAGATTACTTCTCTGAAAAAGAAAAAAAACAATGTAATAGAGAGTTATGATCTTCATTTCCTTTAAACAAAGAGAGTAGACAGGTTAGAAATCTCCATTAACAATCAAGAACAAACAAATCCCACCACCCAGTATATTAATCCCACCCATTACACTCTACTTATGCAACTCTAATGACCAAATCCACACTCTGAAATAACAAGTTAAATATACCAAATAATTCCCCACTTTCCTGTTCCCTCCTCCCCCCCCTAAAACCAATCTAGTACACAAATTATACAACCCAATTAGTATTCTCATCAGGAACGAATTCTATCCACCCAGTCGACGCTCTTCCGCCCTTTTTCTAGCTGTACATCGACACTCCGTCTTGATTTATCGTGATATTCAACACTTCTCCTTGACCTCTCCATTTGGTCAAAGGGAATCCGTAGCTTATCTAATTTCTCAATATGAGTAAACTTGTATTCGTGAAACTTTAGTTTATCGGTTCTCTCATCAGTACTTCTTCTCGGCTTCTCCCTCCGATCTGTACTCCTTCTTGGAGCTTCAAAACAATCTGTACTCCTTCTAGGCTGTTCATTCCCATCTGTACTTCTTCTAGACATATTTCTTCGTGAAGGTGGTTTCTGAACCGTTGATATGAACTTCTTTAGATGCTTAAGATACTCAGGATACAGCTCTAGATCACAGTGATTTCCTCCTTTGACCCACAGTGGCTCGTATTTCTCCCGACACAGTTCCCAAAGCTGCTTGCCATGAGAACAGTCGACTACTTCATCAGAAGTTCCCTGTAAAAATGCAGGGAACAAGAACAGTGAGACTAGGCATTTTAAATATGCTAATTCTCGTTTCTTTCGATCAATGTGTTTCTATATGAAAATAAAGGTTTGACAGCATACACAAGAAAGCACCATGCTACCCTGCGTTTTATACGCTAGAGAAGATCAACCACCTAACGTTTAGACACACATATTCCAATTTTGAGTGTTTGCAGACACTTAATAATTTAAAAATTCTTGATTCTGGATTAGTTTAGTTTTTGTCCAAACACCACCATATAATTAAATAACCTCAAAGTAATTGTTTACTGATCTACAGTTGCCAATTGATAGTGTAAAGTTTCAAATACTTACATGGATTATTAGCACAGGACACTTCACCAATGGAATCTTGTCTATGTTCTGGAGAATACCAAATCAAAGTAAAGACAACATTAACTTTAGAAGCAAAGCGTGCAATTATATTCTTAATATTACATAGTGTTTAGTAAGAAAAAAATACAAAATTTCCAACCTTATAGATATCGAACCAGTACGTGCGCTTCACAGGATACATGACCCTTAGTCCTGAAAGTATAGGACTATGCAGGACCACAGCTCTTAAACGCGGCAAACGTGCAGCAAGATCCAAAGTAGGACCACTACCAACGGATTGGCCATAAAGGATGATATTCTCCTGTTTTGTATTATAGCTCTCTTCAAGACACTTATAAGCAGCTTCGATATCGGAATAAGTATTGTGCTCACTGGGCTGCAGCGACATATACGAGCTTTAGTAACTGTTTCAGTGCATAATGTAATAAATAGAAAAGTCCTACTGCTTACCTTTCCTGTTGATTGTCCATAGCCAGAGTAGTCATACCTGCATATATGGAAAGATAAAAAGTGTTCAAATACTTCCAAGTGTCCAATATAAAACCAGAGGCCGACTTCGAAAACTGACAATTGGATTTTAGTAAAGAGAAGGTTTACTGGTGATACTAAGATCAGGTACGAGAAATTGATTGGACTGTTCTTTATATAGAGTTAGATGAATTCCTCAATACATGCTTAGCTCCATCAGTAAAGTAATTTATTTGTAACAAAACACACTCCCCATGCTCCAACTATAAGACATTATTGTCCAGATAACTGAAGTTTCATATCTACACCTTCATGCAAGAAAGCATTCTGTTCACCTAATGCATTTACTCGGCAGGCTCCGAAATCCTATTTCCTAGATCAATACTGAAGACAGATCTATGCCCAATACCTTGTATTGCATGGTTTAAAAAACCAAAATAAACTTAATACTTATTTAAAAAAACATGAATCTAACACTGAATTGTATCTCCTGACAGCCGTATATCAAAACACGGGCTATATAAATCATCAGAAAGCATTATATTCTTCTTCAAGTCTAGGTAGAAAAGTTACCATTGTTATCCCCCTTTCCTCAACAAACAACTAAATCAGGTATAATCACATAATCGGTTCCGCGAAATAAAACCATCATACCTTTCCAAATAAAGGAATCACAACTGATAATCACAATTAATGGAAGAGATCTACAAAAAGAAAACCCTTAACTCCATATGATAGTTAACCTATCATTATCAGCAAGAACAGCTAAATCAAGCAAACACCAACCACTTCACTTGATCTAAAAAAACACTCCATCCTCTTCTAAACCAAAATCAGAACTACAATCAATAAAAACACTCACCAAAAACTCCAAAAATCACCCCTTTTCAGCTGGGTAACCATAATTAATAAAACAAAACAACTAATTCTAGAAAAAAACAACTGGGTATGAACACATTCACTTCAATTTCAATATAAACTAACAAAGCTAGAAAATTGACAAAAGGGAAAGTAAAACTCAACATACCCCATAAGATTAACACGAAGATGAACACTCAATTCGATGAAAAGCTCATACATCTGGCCAATATCAGCAGCATTACCATGAGAATAAAGCAAAGTAGAAGTAGCCATAGGGTATCTAACATAAACAGCAACGATCTCACTTCCTTTCCGAGTCGGCAACCGCAACACGTCGACATTTTCCCGGTGAGGAAAGTGGTCAAGAAGCAAAAGTTCAGTAGCTTCATCAGTAATTAGCTTGTAAGACGGAGGACTTGGTGGGAAGAAGGCAAACTTAGCTGCCATAGAAGAAGTCACCCCTCCCATATTACGGTATAAGCGCTAAGCAGCAATCTGCTTGATTATGCGTTCAATTTCTCCCAAAAACGCTCCACTAAACTGTTACTTAAAGAGGAAGAACATTCTTTTGTAGAGACCAGAAGAAGTGTATAGTTGTTTTCGTTTACAGACAGATGAATACTAATAATTAAAATAGTTATTTTGTGGGTACAATTTTTTTGTTTTTTTTTTATTCAGTTTTTTTTCGGCTCTATGTTTTTTTTTCTCCTTTTTTTTGGTTTGAGATTGGCCGTTTAGAGAGCAATGATATAATTACAGATGGTCTCATGCGGATGTTCATATCACAGCTCTTTTTCGGACGTCACGTGTTATACTATTGTCCTTTTATTTATTTTTTCTTAACCTTTTCTCTTTTTTAGTTTGTACTTTTTGTTTCTTGATCTTCACATAAACTGTCCAGATAGTTATCTTCCTTGCATTTATACCCTCATTAATTTTCCGGTCTATTTTTGTATAAATTTTAAATGTAAGGACTAAAGGTGAAGTGTTTGTTTTATTTTATATTTTGGGTTATTTATGTCTTATATGAATATGTGATACATTCCGAGTGTTGATCCGTTTTTTGAGTATTATTATTTGAATGTCAAAGTTTCGTGTTTTAGTACTTGTGATTTTTTTATCTTTAAAAATTAAAATACATTTTGAATTCCAAATTATTTTTAGTCCATATAATTTGAACCTGTAATTATGAGTAACGAGTTCTTTCAATATTTAATTTTACTTTTTTAAAAATAAAAAAATTACAATTTGACGGACAGTATACAGTGTGGTTTTGAGAATTTATAATCTATTTAATTATAATTAAATTGTTTAAAATTTGTAATAAAAGTATTTTATAGTAATAATTATTAATCACTTGCTATGATCATGCTCATAATCTTATGCATGGGAACTCTAATCCAATTTAGGAGGGTCCTAATTTTCGCATTCGGCTATTTAGAATAATCAAACGATAGAAAATGGAGTTTATTTGTAGTAATTAGCTCTTATAAAAAAATGCCCCTACAAAAGAATTTATACTTTTAAAATTTTATTCGATGAGGAGGGTCGACCCTCTGATCTGCCAATGATCTTGTGAAAATAAATTTTATTAGAATTAGGTCCTTTCAAATAGAAAACTTTTTGTTAGAATACATTTAGAATTTGGTTTTTAAATAAAGTATCTATATATATTTGAATAAACAATGTGTAATTCTATAATTTTATGATTAATTTAGCATAAATCTAAAATAATTTAAAGAGTTTAGAGATCCTGATTCCTATGAAAAAATTATGAAATTTGTAATAAATTAAAAATGAAAGGACATCACTGCAAAAGCGTCCTTTTTAATCTGCACTCGCACAAGGTGTCCAGGTTGTCCCATTTTCTTACACGTGTCTCTATAATTTATCAACGGAAAACAACTCTCCTCAGCGTTATGGGCTATTTTCAGGTGCAACACACACCTAATGCAACCAATGAATCCTAACGCTTAATGTGGCCACAACAACAACTTAGATATCGTCCGATCCAACAGATGTCAATATATATATATATGATTTGATGGTAAACAAAGGTAACATGTCAGCAGAAAACATGTCTCTATTGATTTGAGCATTTTAGTCCAAATTAAGGAGATTAAATGTGTGAATTCATGAACAACCATATCTTTAATTAGATATGAGTGTGATTAATGCAATCTACTGGCCTGAAAAGAAAAAAAAAAACAGGTCAAAATAGTTTCTAGTTAATGTCCACATTTAAAAGCAATCGGACCCATCTCAAAATAAACATCGAATTAATGGGATTGGCTTGTGGTATAAAAAAAACCACTATTATCAAAAATAATAATATTCGTGCATACTTAAACACTTGCTAATTTTTATTAATCAAATGTAAAGATTAATTATTTATCCAATGATATATTCAAATCTAACCGGATATCAATAAAAAAAATGAGATTTATGAGATTAAGTGGGTGGTACAAGCCTGCAACAGACGAAATAATTGACTAATCCAGCATAATTTGTGCAATATTTTGAAGGTAAAATGTTCATGTATGGTGTGCCTGCTTCCATATAAATGGAGAAACAGAGAAAGGCAATTAAAAAGAGAATGTGAATAGAGAAGCTAAGGAGAAAAGATGGGCTATGCATCATGTTTTCACAATAAACAATATTTTCCATATAACTTAATAAAAATGCTATTTAACTCATCTATTTTAACGTATTTTATTGTACCGTTTTACGTGATATGTTTTTATTTGTTCAATTTCTATCCAAAAATATATATATTGATTGTTGTCTTTAAATTGATCAACTCGTTTGTTGGCACGTCGGGTGATGCAACAAGTAGGGTTAAATAGCACTACTCATAAATTAATTACCTCCACGACACCCTTTATTCTAGTCAAATTAATAGAGAATATTTTAGATTAAATGTCCAGAATTTGAGACAAACGAAAATTTTAATTTTAAGAGTGAATTGAGTATTTTTGGACGGGACAGATTAATTTAAAAATTTAAATCGAGAAAATGTTTCACCTAATATTACTAAACTTTGAGTTCGAATTACCGCGAAGATAAAAGTGAAGCTCTTTAATCTTCCATAAAAAAATACTATTGAAAATGTATGAAAGAAATATGAGATGAGAAATATGGTACTCCCTCCGTCCCAAAACAATAGTACATTTTACTTATTTTTTTTATCTCAAAATAATAGTCCATTTTTTTTATAAATCACATTTTAAAATGTTTATCTATTATATTGTCTTTATTTAAAACGTATCATTTATTATTATTAGCTTACAGTCATAACATTTAATAAGGGTATTGATAGAAAAAATAAAAATATAATTGTGAAAAATTAGAGCATTAATTGTATTTTTTAAACTGTGTGAAAAAATAAAGTGGACTATTATTTTAGAACGGAGAAATACTTATTTGCTGTTCTAGGAAAGTGGAGAATGTGAGGAAATTTAAATGGTATTTGAGGAAACCTAAGATTATTGGTAAGCTAGAGAATGTGAAAGAGTAATATGTTGGTGACGGCTGAGACAACATCCTCGAGAAACAGAGTTTACCCACATGTCTTCCTTGTATGGGTCGCCACTTGCTACCCACCTCATCTTCCAACCATAATTTTTTCCCTTTAAATTCGGTATAGAACAAATAAAATCTAATGCATTAAAAGGAAAAACAATTAAAATTAATTTTGTTTGTTTGTTTTACCCCTTCAGCATTGATACTCGACCGAGTAAAATCGAACCGAATTATATTATCTACCGGGTGTAAGGTCGCCTAAACACAATTGCGCATAGGCAATCTTACATCGAAATAATGCATCATATTGTGATGTTGAAAGTTATCTTCAAAAAAAGCGTTAAACGTGTGGTTAATATAGTTGAAATTAATTTTTCTCAATAGAGGATTGTAAATAATTGGACAGAATTATCATTCATATGTTAATCATTTCTAAACACTAAACACTTACGTTATATTTATTTTTTATTTCGGTGATCTGAATCTGATTTTATTATGGGTTTTTTACACAAATCCCCTAAAAGTGCTATAGTATTATATTTTTACTTTAGCATTTTTATTTTGACAATAATCTCTAAAAAAATAAAAAAGTTTTTATAAATACCCCATAACCCAAAATAAGATATCTCTATAATAAATTAGGACAGGTTTGCCCCTTTATAAAAAGACACCGGATACGTTATTTATGTGCGACCAAGAAGAAAGAGAACTGGGGCGGCAACAAGTAGGCTCATGTACGTACTGCAGAGGCAAAGTAGAAGCCATGGATGTCGAACGAAAATAGAGTTTTTATTTTCTACCCATTGTTATAAAATCAATCGCAAATTATTTTGCTCTTTATGTGGTTGTTGTTTGGAATTGTATCACTGATTTGATGATCATTGTTAATCTCGAGAAAGAAAAACTAAATGAAGAATTGGTAGTTTAAGATTATTGTTTTTTGTTCGATTTATTCATTTCTTTTATTGTTTTGCGAAGATTTTTGATTTATAGCTAGTAATCAAATCAGATTTGTTTATCCATTTCGGTAATGATGATGATGATGATGATATATGCAGATGAAAAATTTGACATGTTTTGCTTCTTAATTTTTTGGGTTTTTTTTCTTTTAGTGAAAAAAACCAAAGTTTGGATCTGAATTGCGAAATGTAAATGGGTCTTAGACAGGGGCGGAACCAGCCTTATGGCTGAGGTAGCGACCGCTCCTGCAAATTTTTTTTTTTAAAAAAAATACCCTTGAATTTATTTTTATTTTTTTAAAAAATATAGTAATTTTTATGTATTTCGCCCCCTCAAAATAAAATTTGTATGATTTCGTCCCCCCATTTCACAAAAGCTAGTTCCGTCCCTGGTCTTAGCATTAAACACGTGTAAACTTGTGTTATGAACTTATGATTAAGATTAGTAAAATTATTGAGTGGTACAATAAGGAGAAGATTACAAAACTACACAAAAAATTAATAAAGTTTACAAAAATGCTAGTTATACTCATTTATTACACTAGCACCTAAAAAATTAAAAAGTTTACATTTTATACCTAACCACTAAATAAGAGACACATGTTTTACTCAAATAGCAAAAAAAAGCAAAAAAAAACGTGCCAAATAGCTGTCAAAACGCGTCAAACAGCTGTCAAAACGCGTCTGAAGCGCGTCTGACGCGCGTCTTACACGTGCGTCAGTCACGCGTCAGTTTGTCAAAACTATTCACACATGTATCAGATATGTATCTGTTATGTATCAGATATGTATCGAGGACATATTTAAATTATTTTTTCATATTTTTAAAACAAAAATAAATAAATAAATAAATAAATAAATTATTAATATGTATTATTTATGTGTCTCTAAGCAGTATGTATAATATATATTAAATTAAAAGATATATGTATCACATGCTTTAATTAAAATTCACGCATCAAATAATAGCAATATAACATTTTTATATATATGTGATATATAAAAAAAACTAATAACAATATTTATCTCCTTCATCAAATCTATCACCATTGATAAAAAATAATAAATATATATATTATTTATTTATTTCAAAACTATATTATTTGTATGTATTATTTATGTGTCTCAAAACTATATTTTTAATATGGATTATTTATGTGTCTCAAAAACTATTCAAACGAACACAATTTACTTCAGAATCTTTTCATATTAAATACAAATTTAATGGTACATCTTAAACACAAATAATACATATTAAATACAACTTTAATGGTACATCTTAAAATACACCAAAAATACATATTAAATACACAAATAATATCTCTCTCTGCTAATGTAATCTAGAATATTAAATACACTATTGTGCCATCAATTATATAAAAAAATAGAGCAAAAAATTAGAAACAAATTCAATAGATATCATGTAATGCGTATGAAATACACAAACAATACGTTTTTTATACACTATTTATACATAATGTATATCAAAATACACAAATACTATATATTAAATATAATTTTAATAATACATCTACGATACATAAATAATACATATTAAATATACTTTTAATAATCCATATATTTTAATATAAAAATTACAATGTACAAATTATACATCAAACATGTATCTGCAATGTATCATAAGAGGGAATGCTTTACTCATGGTCTCATTTTCTAACACTCTCTCGAGCGTAATAATTAAATTGACTTTGTGATCAAAGATGAACTAGCGTTAGCATATAATTATCACTTGTATGAGCTACTTCACTAGTTTAAAAATCGTTTGATGTATCTACGATGTATTAAAGATATATCAGTAATGTGTTATTGATGCATTTATGATGTATCAATAATGTATATACAGTGTACCGGTGGTACATCTATGACGTATCAGGTGATGTATCTATAATGTATCATTATCTAATATGTATATACATGATATATAAATAAAAATAGATGAACCAATAACAATATAATGTCATCATAACATTTATGGTTGAATACATAGTTTGATCCCTGAACTTGTACCCATTTATCCATCTAACCCCTAAACTTAACGTCTCACCTATCGAACCTCTGAACTTGTTAAATAACCCAATTTGACCCATGAACTTGATAAATACGTAAACATTAGACCCCTTCGTGCACAATTTCTTTTAGAATGTTTCAAGTGGCATGTGGACATAGAGGGGTTCAATATTTACGTATTTATCAAGTTCAAGGGTCAAATCGGATTATTTAACAAGTTCAGAGGTTCGATAGGTGAGACGTTAAATTTAAGGGTTAGATGGGTAAAAAGGTACAAGTTCAGTAGTCAAACTATGTATTAAGCCTAAATTTTTATCAGAAATTGAAGTTAATCTTTGAGTTTATATAAAAAAAGTAAATATTTACAACTTTGTATTTTATATTTTATATTAGTTATTCTTTAATTTAAAACATGTTAATTTAGCTGATGTTGATTTGTTTAACTTTTACAAAATAAAATTTAAAAGACGTGATCTATTTTTATTTTATTACTTTTTAATACATTTTTTAATATTTAATCAATTTAATAATATTAAAATACAAAAATTGATTTAAAAAGTTATTAATTTATTTAGGCTAATCAGATATTTTTTTAAATTAAAAATGTATTCTTATGAAGGTTCATGGGTTAAAAATGTATGTTTTACATAAAATACAATTTTGAGTGGATAAAGTAAGAGTTCAACCACTTTGGAATGAAACTGGTCTTTTATCCATATCATGGGTCTTCTTCAACCTCCACCACACATATCTCCAAATTTAAATCTCAGAGAAAAAAAAAACAAACACCACCGAAGCAATCACACCCCAACACTTCCGTCACCAACAGTCCAACACCTCCCTTTAACGTCCTTCACCCGCCGATCATCATCTCCTAAAAATCGAATCAAATAAAAATAAGAATCAGCCACCACAAATAGAACAGGAGAAAGAGCCATGGGTTTTCAACAATTAATGGAAGAAATAAATGATGATTTTGAAAAAACAAATAATCAGATGCAACGTGTAGGATTAGGATTAAGTAGGTATTAATTATAATAAGTTGCCGTTTTTAAGCATTTGTTGTTAATGACATATTAGCAGTCAATGAAAATAATTAGAAAACTTAGCATTTTTGAAATAAATCAGCGTAATTGGCATATTTGTGTAATTTTTCCTACAATAAGATGCACATGCGTGAACAAATTTTTAATGGAGGTTAAGAACTAAACAATTGTATTCATTTTGTTTTAAAATTAATTTAATTTTAATAAATTAGACAATTGAAAAATTTATATTATTGCGAATCAGTATATAAAATGATATCTAAACAATTAAAAAATTAAAAATAAATTATCTAAATATTTTTTGTGGGGTCTTTTTAAAAATAATATATTGAAAACATATCAACTTAATGTCAACTCAATGTAAACTCAAAATATATTGTATAAAATAAATTAGTAATAAGCTAATTGTAATTTTAAAATTAACTTACTTTAATTAATTTAATTTATAAATTATTTATAATATTAAAAATAGTTTATGGAGGGACAAATAAACAAATAGTAATCGAAAAATTATAATTTATTAAAAAATTATTTCGGATTGACGTTTAGCTTACCTTAAATCGAGTTTATATTGAGTCGATATTAAGTTTACATTAAGTTGATATTAAGTTAATTTTTAAAATTATAATAATTTACTACAAAATATCAGATAAGATTGTAAAGAGCAGTAAGATAAATTTTATTAAAATTGAATTAAGGTAGTTCATTTGATATAGGTTCATATCATGTTCATATCAGATTGATTTTCGGTTTTATAGACTGTCGAATACATTTCACTTAAAAGAGATTTAACTTGTATATTACACTAAATCTCAAAATTATCTCTATATAAAATATCAGATAATATTGTAAAAGCAGCAAGATAAATTTTATTAAAAATTGAATTAAGATAGTTCATTTGATATAGGTTCATATCAGGTTCATATAAAGTTGATTTTTAGTTTTATAAAATGTCAAATACATTTCACTTAAAAGAGATTCAATTTGTTAATTACACTAAATCTCAAAAATCTCTTTATATAAAATATTAGACGAGATTATAAAAAGCAGCAAGATAAGTTTTATTAAAAATTTAATTATGACAGTCAAGTTGATATTGGTTCACATCAGGTTCACATCAGGTTGATTTTTGGTTTTATAGACTGTCAAATACATTTCACTTAAAAGAGATTTAATTTGTATGTTACATTAAATCTGAAAATTGTTTTCTATATAAAATGCCAGTTAAGATTGTAAAGTGCAGTAAAATAATTTTTATTAAAAATTGAATTAAGGTAGTTTAGTTGATATAGGTTCACATCAGGTTATCATCAGGTTAATTTCCGGTTTTATAGAATGTCAAATACGTTACACTTAAAAGAGATATTTAGTTTGTATATTACAGGTAATTTCAAAATTCTTTTTATAATTTTATTTTTGATAGTATAAATTTTTAATAAGTTAATTTGATAAGAGTAAATTAATTTTAGATCTACAATCAGTTTACTAAAAATTTATTTTAAATTAGTTTATATTGAGTTGATATTAAGTTTACGTTATGTTCATATTGAGTTTATATTAAATTTGATCGACCACTACGGAAAACTTTAGAAGCTTTACTTTTAATTTAATATTAGTTTATTTGTCACTTTATAAATTTATTTTTGAATTATTTATAAATTAATTTGATTACACCAAATTAATTTTTAATCTATAACAATTTATAAAAAAGGTTCACATTAAGTTGACATTAAATTTACAGACCACCACGGAAAAATAGATAGTTTATTTTCAGTTTAATTATTATTATTTTATTAGTCATTTTTAGATTTTTTTAATTATTAATAAATTAATTTTATTAGAATAAATTAATTTTAAAGTTATAATAAATTTATTAAAGATTTATATTATGCAATATATTGAGTTGACATTGAGTTGGTGTTGAATTCTTTTAAAATTATATTGTATTTATATCAAATTTACATTAAATTCATATAGATCACCGTAAAAAATATACTACATTTTCATATAAATTCATTTATTTTAAGTTGATATTAAGTTTATATTTAAATTTAAATTCACTTTACATTTTATTTTACAATAATATTAATTTAATTACACTAATTCAATTTTAAATTTATAATTAATTTAATAAAATTTATTCTAATGTACAATGAAGTAATTTTTTTGACCACTTCCAATATTTATGTAATTTCAACTTTCAGTGTACATTTTTGTTATTCAATAACCTTTAACCACTCTCTTTTCCCGAATTCCTATTACTTCTAACCATCTTCTCCTCCTCTTTCATTCTCTGGGCATAATCTCAGTTACAATTGAATGTTTTATACTCCCTCCGTCCCATTTTAAAAGTCCCGTTTGACTTTACACACAGATTAAGAAAACATTAATTATTCTTGTCTTTATATGTTTTTTCATGTTTTGCCCCTATTAATGATAGTGGAATTTTCCATAGAGCTCTTTTAAGATAACTAAAAGAAGGGTAAAATAGGGTATTCATTGAAAAAACATTCTAAAAATAGTAATGGGACATTTTAAATGGGACATCCCAAAATGGAATATGAGACTTCTTAAACGGGACGGAGGGAGTAATTTTTAAAAAAACAAAATGCTTTCTGTTTAGAGTAATATTTCAGATTCAATCACCACAATGGACAAATTAAAGATATTTGTATAATTTTTATTTTGATTTTTATACCAAAATACCAAATACGGCGGTTCGGTTCAACGGAGGTTTGGGGGCCGTCCGGCTGAATACTTTCTCAACAGCAGCAAACTTATCAAAAGAAAGACCTCCATTTCTTCTTCAACCAGACATGACGGCGTGTCCGTCTTCCATAGTAGCATCAGCGAATTCGATAGTCGCGGCTCCATCAATCTCTGCAATGGAGCCAATCTCTGCAATAATGAATTCAAATCAAATCAAATCATGGTATTAGATGATTAACCTCAGTTCGAAGAAGAAGAGGCGAGACTAGAGGAAATTTGAATAATCAGTTGGTATTGGTTGTTGGTTGGACCACCGATCGCCGGACAACCGATCACCACGATCGCCGTTATCAACCACCGCAGAGCAAACATCTATACCCAAACTCTTAACTTCTAAGCTCTAATCTAAGTGAGGGTAAAATAGTCCTAAAGTTATATTGAGGTATTGTCATAGAAACAAATTTTTAAAAATAAGAGATTGTTGAAAGAAAAAAGTTTATGAGTCACAAACATAAAGAATACTGAAATTGAGTCATATGGTGTAATTTTCTCTTTTATTATCAAAGTGATTTTTAAAAAATTTCAGTCTGATTCCGTCTAAGATAGTTCCTTTTACAGGAATTCGTCTAAGACTATGTGAAGAAGTTAACAGCTCTAATATAGTTTTAAAAATAAAAAAAAGTTAACATCTCTAGTTGTCCGATAAATTTTTATCACCTCAATTGACTTTCCATTTATATATAACGCTTCAATCATTTTATGTCATCTTATTTGACGGGATAAAGCGAAATAGAATATTAGATATGAGGCTGTTTTTTTCAAAACCAAAACTTGCACTCAATTAATATTTTATATTAAATTTAAGGGTTCAAATGAACCTTTGTTGCTTCATCTTCACTCCAAATTTAAGGGTTATTTTTGTGTTTGCACCTCTTAGATCGTGTGATGTTATTCATCAAGTACAAGCCTGCTCCTCTTTTCCTTTTCTCTTGCTTCTAATTGGAACGCCGATGTTATTGATGGGTCAATCTCATTAGTGGCCCAATTTCCTTTTTGTTTTATGCAAAAACATCATTCTCAATCATAATTATGTCCCACCATTTTAATTTTGAAAACGATTTTGAAAGCTATAATAGAATCGAAGGGTACTACCATTGCAACTTGTTACAAATCTCCAACTAAACTCTCAAATGACTTGCGCGATTTGAAATTATTAACTCGCCGTTCTACATTAGACTTGTTCAAAGATCGGGCTTAGACCGTGTTTGCCAGGCTACACTATTTTATGTAAGTCTAAATTTGGCTAGAATTCAGTCTGGACTTTATATTTGCAATCATACTCCGTCTTTACACTTTATATATCGACTCAGATGAGGTTTCTGAGCCTTACATGAAGAATAAAAAAAAATCTGAGCCTGTTGGAAAAAATATCATTGTCCAAATCCGATCCAGGCAAACAGGCCTGATCAAAACGGGTTTCCGAACCGATGAAGATTTTTATTCAACATACAAAGCATAATCGTCAGATAGTTAATTTTACAGTTTTCGTAATCTTAGAATTCAGTAATGTTATGTTTATATATATGCGACCAATGAAATGACCTCCTAGTTCAAATTCTTAAGGTTTTACGTTTGAATACGAGTGAAAGCAAACAAACTGATATTTAAAAAATTATGAGGAAAGACAATTTGATATAAAGATTGTTAGCACCGCATAAAAACATTCTTCCTAGAGTAGCTGTTAATACGAATAAGAGAAATTCTGTTATAGCCATTTTTGTACAAATTTTATTTGAAGAAATTCTATAAGCGTTAGTTATGACATCTTTCCATCATAATGACAAGAGCTATTACAAATGTATAAAATGTAAACAACGCGATGTTTGTAAATTTAAATTATAATGTAAATAGTTTCTATTTCGCTATAGTCTATGTTTGAAAAGAATTATACGGAAAATCATAGTTTTAAATATATACAATGATTGATTTGATGAACTATTTTATTTTATTTACCAAATTTGTTTAATTAAGTAAGAAAATGATAATATTTGTATCACTCAAAAGAAAGTACTAATTTTAGGCAGATTTCATTTTAACAACTGTTATAGGCTTATAGCTAATACATCATAAACATCTTTCAACAAAGGCCAGTAGTACTTCATACTGAGTGAAGTCAAATGTATACGATGAATCATGAATTGAATTAAACTATAATTAGCTGTTTTTTCAAATTAAAAAAAAATATTAATTGATCAATAACGAAAAATGAAATTGCCCTCACGCAGGATCGAACTACGGACCTTCAGTTTACAAGACTGACGCTCTACCACTGAGCTATAAGGGCTATTTGTTCATAAACCACTAATTTAATTATATATTCTCTTAGAATAGAACAGCTTTCTAACGCCATAGTATAAGACGGTAACAGGTTTTGAAAGACAGAAGCTAAAAGAACATCGCTGAATCGAAAATGGAGGACGAGACGTTCGATCCTGTATGTTAATCTGATATGCAATGTGATTATTTCCATTTGGCGCTTCGATTTTGAGATGAAATTTCTTGTTCTTTTAATGTCTTTGATTATTTTTCAGGATTTAATTCTGGCCATTTTCAAAACGATTTGGACCAGAAGATCGCTCGGTTTGTAATTCTTCACACACTTTCGTTTTCTTTGTTGTTTTTAATATTTTTCCATAAATTTATTTGCATTGATTAATTTAGTAGATAATTTGCATTTTCAGAGCGCGAAAGAAATGAAGCAGCTAATGCAATGGACTGCGAGGTCTATTCCTTACATTTTTAACTGTTATTTTTTCTATGTTCAAATCTGCAATTTATAGTTCTGCGCATTTATATATCTGATTCATCCACCATACTCTAGTGCTTTGCAGTATAGATTACATGGAAGCCCTGTATTAAGCTTATTGTATCTAGTAGAGTAGAAGCTGTTTTCTTATTTTATCTGAATTTATCGTCTATGTATCAATGCTTTTTCTTGAGTACTGAATTTGATATGCAACATTTTGCTGCAGGTAGGAGCTGGAACATCTAAGAAGTTTCGGCCTACTGCTGGTATTTCGCGTTTTTACTTTGTTATTCGGGATTTACTTACCTAGACGGTGCTCTCTATTGATCTCTTTCACATAAATTCATATTTTTGCTATAAGTGTCCATCAATTTGATCTTCAATTCTTTTGTTCATTCCTTCTGATGCAGCTAATAATCATGCGCTGAAGTTGAGTAGCGAGCTTCTCCGAATTTTTGTCTCAGGTTATTCTATATTCAGCTAAGTTGGTCCATTTTTTGCCATTGTGAAGCATTCTGTTGAAACAGTTGTTTAAATGCAGAGGCTGTGCAGCGTGCTGCTACAATTGCCGAAGCAGAGGGAGTCAGTAAGATTGAAGCAACTCACTTGGAAAGGATTCTTCCTCAGTTACTTCTGGATTTTTAGAATATTGCAGGCAGTAAAGACATGCAGTTCTCTTTGTTCTGCATTATCTCAAGCAATTTAGGCTAAAGGTACGAACAATTCGTGAAATTTGATTTAATAAGATGGATTTGTTCAAAGGAACAGTTTTCAGATGATCGGTTGTTCTAGTCAGAAATCTTGTACATGTTAAAATATGATACGAAGTAGAAGTAGTGCTGAATTAAGTTGGTTCCTTTAGAAGGAGCTCTTTTACTTTTTGAGATGGTAATGCCACTGATAAGTAAGAACATCATTATGAATAGACTTTTATAGTTAGTGAGACGAATACAATCTTCCAACACTCCTCAGTATAGTATTACATTAGTTAGGTAATTTACCATTTGAAGTATCAAAGCTCATTGGTGGCTGTAAATATGGACTAGTTGAACCTAGTTCACCATGTAGAATTGTGAATTATCTACCATCTATTACTTTCATTCAATTTTGCCGCGTGTCATATTTTCTATGGATAGCTCACAATCCTAGGTGGTGAAATAGGTTAACCATGTCTGTTTCCAGAATCAAGGTTCACTATTTAAGTGCTTTCTGTACATTCTAATTCTATTATCATGAAAGTATGATAATATCTATCCTATGATATTACTAATGGCACCATGGACCAACTCTCTACTTGTATACTATATCCACTGGAACCAAGTAATGGAACAAGATTTTGAGAATCTGAGTGCCTCTTTTTGGCATTTATTGAATGGATTTTAATTGCAAACATAAAGTTTATGTACTTGCACAAATATGAAAAATATGCTACACACTGCAAACATACTGTTACAACATCTTGCACATGTTGTGCGGGATTTTACAGAATACAAACCTTAAGAACATAGCGTTTTTGAAAGCTTCATTATTCATTAATGCTATCAAATACGTTGAAAATTTAAACTAGTGCTTGAGTTGAGACAACATACACCTGATATCCTTACTGTTAGGCCTTTGTTTAGGATCATCTAAAGTGCAAAAGCAAGCAATTTTCAAGACGAGCAACATTTGCTCCTCAAATCCATTGCCCATGAGCTTTGGATCAATTGCTTGGCTTGGATCTTCAGATGTCATAATGTTCTTCATCCACTTGACCAGACTCATTTCTCGAGTATTTTGGAAGAACTCATCAGACGGAAGCTTCCCCATTACCAGAACTGCAAGTATGACGCCAAAGCTGTATATGTCACACTTGTCAGTGAATTTAAGTGTTTGATGATATTCCGGTGCGATATACCCAACCGTTCCTGCAACATTGGAAGTTGTCACATGCGTATTAGCATCTGGCATTGCCTTTGCAAGTCCGAAATCTGCAATTCTAGCTTCCATGTCATCATCGAGAAGGATATTTGCAGGCTTTAAATCCCGATGAATGATTCGCGGACTATGACTGGTGTGGAGATATTCTAGCCCTGATGCTATTCCTAGAGCAATTCTATGCCTAGCAAGCCAATTCAATTCCGCTTTGCCCTGTTCGACTTGAGTTAACGTGTCTTGCAAGCTACCATTCTTCATGAACTCATAAATGAGATAGTGACAATCGGGTCTAGACACATGAGCTAGTAGAGGAAGAAGATTCCTGTGGCGAATTTGACCGACGGTGTTGATCTCTGATCGGATTTGCCTCATTTTCTTGTTTAAAGATTTGGTGTCTTCTTCGGTTAGTTCTGCTGCATCTTTTGGTGGCTGATTAACTTTCTTTATCGCAATCATTTTTCCATCACTTCCAGGCAATTCGGCTTTATACACTTCTCCACATCCACCTTTTCCAATCATTTGGAAGTTAGCAAGGCCGTCTTCTTTCTCTAAGAAAGCTAAATTTTCTGCCTTTTTGATAAGATGCGGGTGAAATATCACCGGCCCAGAGTCTTGTCCACCGCCTCTCACGGCTGCTAATGCTAACTTGAACAAAACTGAAAATATAAATCCAGATAGACTTCCGGCTACTGCTCCGGCTAGAAATCCCAAGATCCATCCACTCAGCTTTCTCTTGGTACTTTTTTTCTTCTTCTTGTGAGGGACAACTAATGATGGAGCTGGAGCTCGAGCAGAGACCGGCCCGGCGGCAGAAGTAGCATTTCTGCTAGCCGGAGTTGATGTTTTGTTGCTACTTTCAGCTAAAATGTAACGTTTTGGATACTGAGATGATGACCTGATATATTCAGCTTTGCTCATCTCCGGTACGTGTCCTTCAAGAAAATCATTCCCCGAGAAATCAAAGAACTGAAGATTGCGAAATGAACGTATAGTTTGTGGAACAATCCCAGAAAAAAGATTGTTAGCAAGATTGAGATGCTCAAGATTTGGGAACTGCTTCAAGAAACTCAGATTTCCGAAAAACTTATTGTTAGAAAGATCAAGAACTCGAAGACGTATAAGTTTTGATAACTCAGATGGAATTTGGCCGGAAAATCTGTTGTTTCCAAGGTCAAGAATCTCAAGCTTCTTACAGTCAACGATCCGAGATGGGATTTGGTCAATAAGTTGGTTGTTAGAAACCGTAAGCTCTTTGAGTTCGGTTAACCGGCTTATAGCCGGAGACAAGAACCCATCAAGACATTGAGATTTAAAGATAAGTCTAGTGATTTTAAGAACATAAGTATTGTTTTTAGAGAGTCTCCTCTCACAAAACACACCCGGGTTGTTACATGGAGTGGTGGTAGAGGGACTTTTTTGACCGTTGATGCCCAAGTCTTTGTTGATGATGGAGAATGCATTGAGGTCTGAATGGTCGAGATTTACTCTTGCAGTTGTGATAAGCAGGGTTGAGATAAAAATGAAAAAACAGAGATATAGGTTTTGAGGTTGAAAAGCCATTTTCTGACGGTGGTTTCCGGCAGGAATGGGATGGTAGCGGTGGTTTATAACAACATGTAAAGAGTGGACTAAAGTGTATAAACTATTATCTTCTTGTTGTTAGATACATTTGAAAAATGATTTTATTACACTTGAGTATATTTTATAAGCATACAGCGTGTCCCGTGTGGACAATTTCAGACAGTAGGGTCCATTGTTTAACGTTGAGTTGATTTTTCTACTTCCATTTTGTTTTTTGATATTAGAATATTCAGAGTGTTTTTTTTTATTCCTTCACTAAAGTTAGAATCCATTAAAACAAAATTAAAGTACGATGAAAAAAATCATATAATAAACTTTAACAATATGATCTCTCCACTCTATTTTATCAAAGATTTAACAAACAATAAAGGAATCAAGTAAAATTAATTAAAAATGAGAAGACTCAAGCCGTGAATCTCGTTAAGGTTGCCAACTTCAACCACAAACGATGAATAAAGTCCCGTTATGTGCAAAGGTCTTGATTATGAAACACTTCCGATTAAACCTTTAAACCACTAGATCCGTTAAAGTTTAATATTTCCGATCATCTTGTCAATGGGATTCTACGAAGTTAGATAGATAACCCTTCAAAATTTTAGATTTACAAGAAATTGACTTTAAAGTCCAAACAATCGTTGTAGATTTTTGATGGATATAAGAAGACAAACTATAAATAAACATAAAACCATAAAATTTCAATCAAGAAAACGATAAGATCCTTTCCAGAAAACTACCCATCAGAGATTTTTTTATTGAAATAAAGAGTATGTCTAGAATTTTTTAGTATTTATGGGCAGAAAGAGGTGATTCAGATCGTAATCGGATAATCACCTCCTCCCATTTTTTAAAGGATAAAAATGAGAAGTTTTTTTTTTAGAAAAAAGGGATAATAAGGTTTTTTAAGAGAGAGAGTATTTGGAAATTGGAAGTCTTTAGTTTGTTTACAGTTTATACTTTGTAGTCTTTCTTTTTACCTTTCTTCTCTAGTTATTCTATTTCACTTAAAAACAAAAGTTTCAAAAGTTTGTGGGAAAAATTGGATTCACGATCTTAGTAAAATGTTGTCAAGCGTTTACACTATTTGATATATAGTTTACTAATTAAAACATAATATGTTTATAATATAAATCACACATCAGAACACATGTAAATATATTTAGCTACATGTAGAGCTGGCCATAGGCTGTGTCAGCCCAGAACTGGCCGATATAACCCGGCCCGGAACCGGTCAAATCCGGGCTTCGGCCCGGAACCATAAAAAGATCAGTTTCAGGCTAGTTTCAAAAATAAAAAATAAATCGTAACCGGAGGTTTTGGGTCGAAACCAGCGGTTCAAAGGTTGAACCCGTCATTAAAAAGTATTTAGTTTTAATTTATAATACACACACACACACATTATCTTATATTTCTTTTTATATATATATATTATTTTTATTATAATATATTATGTAGTTATTATATATATAAATATTAGATCATACATTTATTATATATATATATATATATATATATTTTATATACACAACAGTTAGAAAATGACCCTTTTGCAATCAGTTTATGACCAATATTTGCAATATATAAAAAGTATCTATGTGTATGTATAATTTTAGTGTTGTTTAATTAAAATTTATTTTAGTTAATTTTTTATTAAAATAATATTTAAAAAAAAATGGTTTATTTTATAATATTATCTCCCTTGTTATTTTATTTTTAAATAAATTTTTGGTTTTTAATAATTATATTTCAATTTAATTTTTTTTGAACCGTCCACAACCCGGAACCGGAACCCATCGGTTCCGAACCGGCATGAAACCGTTACTTAGACGTGTTCGGGTCGGTTTCATATTTTTTTGAACCGCGATCTGGCGGTTCCGAACAAGAACCGTCTGATTATGAACTGTGGCTACCTCTAGCTACATGTACTATTGGACCAATCTATTTACAATGAGGCGTTTAAATTATTTAATTATTTAAATAATGTACACAATTATTTATTATAATACAACAGAATTTTAAGACCTATTAAAATAAATAACATATACAATACAAAAAATATTAGTATAATAAAAAATAAACAGTATTTAATTAGAGATGCTTAATTATGTTTAATAATGTTTAAAATGATGAAATGTATTTAATCCGTTTAGATACGAAATCAATGTTCGTTGATTCGTTAGACACACATTTATTTATATCAAATTCAAATTCATTTAACTTTATATAGTTTAATATTATTTTATTATGTCGTGTTTAAAATTATCAAATAGTTTAAGCTATGAATTATATTCCATAGATATTATTATATTAATCCAGCAACGACCGAAAATCCTTTATAGCATTACACAAGTTTATTTATTTACTGATCTTAAATATTGTATAGGTGATTCAAATTCGAAATGAGCACATTATTTAGAACTTCAGGATAGTTTTACGATCATTCCCGATAATTTGACATAAAACATGCATATTATGTAAGAATATGTGTTGTCTGGTTTGATGGTTCGCATTCTCTTAACAAACACAAAACATAGATTTTCATAAAAATGTAAAAATGAAATTCAACCGGTAACTTTATTTTTATTTTCAATTTACACTTCACTTTTTTAGTAACCAAGTTTGTGGTGAGTATGATTTATTTTATCTCTCAAGACGTGGCTTTTGAAAATTTTTAATAAAAAAGTTACCCCAAATCTATAATAATGTTATAACCTATCATAAGTATTTAATTTAATTTAATTGTCAGATCTTATTTTTCTCTCCAACAATCGAACTTGTAATTTTATAGAACTATTTCAAATGTGTTACATGATAGGAAAGAAAACTATGTCATTTTCATATTTGAAGCATGAATTATACATATGAGATCATTTAAAATTAAGACCGTATACCCCACACGCCATGACTAAAATAAATTGGAATGGGGAAGGAAATTTCGCCGCCAATTAAAAAAATGAAAAGAGAAGTCTTCAGTCAACAGCCAATGAGCTCGGCTAGTCATTCAATTCTCACCGTTCGATTGATATATTATCAATAATAGTTGCCGTCTCCTTTGGGCACGGCTAGGATTAGACAAAGATTAAACCGAATTGAATAATTAAACTAAATAGATAAATTTAATTTAATAGTATACTAAAACATTTGGTTAAATTTAGTGCAATATAAAGAAAAATAATCAAATTAAATTAAAAAATTGAACTAACTGATCTAATTTAGTTTAATTTTTGAAAAGTTATATCTTTAAATTTCAATTTGTATTAATGTTTTAAAAAACAAAATTTTATTTTAATTCGATTTGATCTGAACTGCTGCAACTGCAAGCACATCTAGTTTTGATGACTATACAGCTATGTGTGGATATCAATATAAAATGATAACAAAAAAAAAAGCATAGGTCAAAATCATGCTAGTTATTTCTTTTGTATCAACCTAAATGACTTCTTGCGTTTACTTGACTCTGAATTATTATTCCTCTATCATTTAATTAGTAGCGGACTCGGAAATATTTTATAAAGTCGATAAGATTGTATTAAAAAATATAAAATATAAAATAGATAATGCTTCAAATTTTAAGACAAAAAATTATAATATTAACTTATGTATTCATATTTTTTTTTTTGAAGAATCTAAATAATAATATGGTCAATTGCCCACCATAAATTCTTCATAGGATTATATTCAACTTAATAATTCAATGACTATAACTATTAAGGTAGCGATTTTTACACTCCTCTCGTTAACAACCACATATCATATTTTTTTAATATGAAATGACAACCATAGCCTTAACTATAATAAATTTGAATTTTTACAAATAAATTTCAAATTTTAGACTTTTAGAAAATATGAATACGGCTGTAAATTTCATTCAAATTATATAAGTCCGATTATTCAATAGTATTTAAATAATATAAGACACATTCATTCCGAAACAAAACATATATGAATTTATCTTAGAAGAATTCAAACTTGAAAACTTTCATAATTAGCCATATAAATAGTTCTAAGTATGATACATCAAATATAAATACTCATAATTTTATATGTGCATGCATGTAGGAGTGTAAATGGGTCGAGCAGAGCCCAAGCTAGGCCTAGCTCGAACTCGAACTCGAACTCAAATGTATTATTATATAAGTTCGAATTCGAACTCAAACTCGACTGTGTTTAAATTTTTATACTCGAACACTATTCGAACTACTTAACTTGAACTTGACTCAATTTCAGTTTCAATAAAAAAATATTATTAAAAAATAAACATCTTTAATATATTTTAATTTCTTTTCACTATAAAATATGCAACTAACCAATTTTTCTGATACATATCTAAGTTTAACGGTATATAAAGCTGATTTTATGAAAATATAAAATATTATTTTAATTTTATGAGAAGTCTTTTTAGACTCGCGAGCTCTACGAGTCTCATTAATTACTCCATGAATTTGGCTTAAGTTTGACTCAACGTTGATCTCAAATATTTTTCAAGTTGATGTCGAATAACTTATAAATATTTCAATTTTCAACTCGTTTACACCTTTGGTGCATGTTTTTGGTCCAACTAGCTAGTCACAGATGAACACTGTATTATACTATCAAATAAAATAAATGCATTTGAACATTACAGACGTTAAATACACTCTTAAGAAATAATGTAATTCTACAGAATACTGCTGCAGTCTAAATTATTATTATCATAAGCATCTCAACATCCACTGCCTTTAATTCCGGATAATCTACACAAATCCCTCAAAAGTGCTCTCTTTTTTGTTTTTACCTCATAATTATTTTTTTGGCAGAAATTTCTCAATTAAATAGAAAAATTTTCATAAATCACTCATACCCCAAAATAAACTAATTTTACAATAAAATAGGACATATTTGCCCTTTTCTATGCTAAACACGTGACAGAGGAACAAAACTTTTGGCGATCAGATGAGATTCAACGTTTGTTGGTTTACGATCGGCGGCAATCCGGCGGTGGCCCGACGAGGTACTTTTTAGGCGTGTTTTCAGATTTCACTTCATCGAGCTGAGTGTGTTGTTGAATTAGTCTGTAAAAATGATTCCAGAAAAATAAGATGAACAGCTGAAAGAGCGAGTTGGATTCGGGGTACTAGTGTTAACGGTGGTGCTGGTGATAATAATATTGTGGTTCTTATTTTTATTGTTCATCTCAATTTTAATTTGTTTTTTTAGGAGTTTCAATTATGATTGGATAAATGAAATTTCTACAAGAAGGTTGAAGTTGGGTTTGTCTATTTATTTTATTTTCAAGTACAGTAAAAGCAATTTGTATATTAGATGTAGAGTATGAGCTGGCGCTATAGCACTTGTTCTATTTTTTAAGCAAGATCAAAGCTCTTGTTAGCTAATTTGTCGAGAATACTTTAAAAAAATGGAGATAAGAAATGTCAAATTAGCAGGTGGATTTGGTTAAGGAAAAATAAACTTGAAGTTTATTTGGTTAAGGAGAAACATGTGGGCTTTGAGGGGTTTTTGACATTTTTGTGTCTCATAGACACAAAAATTCTAATTTTGTGCCTCCCAGACACAAAATTCTTATTTTGTGCCTGGTCCCACCCAGCCCGCTATCTGATATAGCGGGCTGCACATCAGCCCGCCATATGAGATGGCGGGCTGGTAGCTAATTACGGTGATTAGCTTAATCACCGTAATTAGCACCAGCCCGCCATCTCATATGGCGGGCTGGTGCGTGATTCCCTGCAACAGCAGGGAATCACGTGGTACAAAGCAGCCCGCTATCTCATATGAAGTGAAGTTTACAAGAGCAATTACTTTAATGTATTATATATACCGTTTGTATAATATATAATAAATTTATATCTAGTTGATATTATGTTCACACCGATCATCACAGAAAATCTTAACAAGTTCACTTTCGCTTTACTATTAGTTTATTTGTCAATTTATAAAATTATTTTTGATAGGAATATTTTTTATTAAATTAATTCGATTAGAGTAAGTTAATTTTAGATTTATAATTATTTTATTAAGAGTTTATTTTAAATTAGTTTACATTGAATTCATATTAAGTTTACATTGAATTCTTTTGATTTTAATACATTGTTATGAGAAAAATGATGTATACACTAAATGACTAAAAGGATATCATTTAAGAATAATATGTTAGTTTACATTACAATTTAATGGATTGCAAGAGAGGAATGAAAGAATATTTTACAAGCTGGTCAATGATAATGTTGCGGAGTTGCTTCCTATTGATTACACTCAAACAATTTGTATAACAAGGATTAAAAGGAAAATTTAAAGTTGCAGATTGTGAAAAGAAAGAGATCTGGAGATTGTAAAGAGCAGTAAAACAAATTTTATTAAAAATTGAATTAAGATAATTCAGCTGGTATAGGTTTACATCCGCTTCATATTAGGTTGATTTTTGGTTTATAGTCTGTCAAATACATTTCATTTAAAAGAGACATTCAATTTGTATATTACATTATCTCAAAATTTTCTCGATATAAAATATCATTTACGATTGTAAAGAGCAGTAAGACAATTTTTATTAAAAATTGAATTAAGATAGTTCAGTTAATATAGGCTCACATCCGGTTCACATCAAGTTGATTTTCGGTTTTATAGACTGTTAAATACATTTCACTTAAAAGAGATATTCAATTTGTATATTACATTATCTCAAAATTCTCTTTATATAAAATATCATTTAAGATTGCTGCTTTAGATATTCAATTTGATATTACATTATCTCAAAATTCTCTTTATATAAAATATCATTTAAGATTGTAAAAAGAAGCAAGTCAAATTCTATTAAAAATTGAATTAAGGTTCAGTTGATATAGGTTCACATCCGGTTCACATTAAGTTGATTTTTGATTTTTTTGACTGTCAAATACATTTCACTTAAAAAAGATATTCAATTTTTATATTACATTAAATCTGAAAATTCTCTCTATATAATATGTCATTAAGATTGTAAAGAGCAGTAAGACAAATTTTATTAAAAAATGAATTAAGATAGTTCAATTAATATAGGTTCACATCCGGTTTATATGATGTTGATTTTTGGTTTTACAGACTATAAATATATTTCACTTAAAAGAGATTCAGCTTGTGATTATACTAAATATCATAATTCTCTCTATATAAAACGTCATTTGATATTGTAAAGAGCGACAAGACAAATTTTATTAAATATTAAATTAAATTAATTCAGTTGATATAGGTTCACATCCGGTTCACATCAGGTTGATTTTCGGTTTTATAGACTATCAAATTTAATATAAATTTAAGTTTACATTAAACTGATATTAAATTTATATAAATCACCGAAAAAAATCTTAGATATTTTTATTTAAAGAATAATAAAACAAAATTAAAACAAAAGAAATAGCTTACAAAAATGTTAATTGGTCAAAAATGTTAAATAAATTTGAGTTGATATTAAGTTTACTTAAGGTTGATATGCAGTAGGAAACTCCAACCAAATACAGCAATAAAATAAAATACTATCAACTTATGATTAACAAAAAGTAGACTATTTATACAAAGAAGAGGATAAATTTGAACTCCATATTTGATTAGTCTTCTAAATTTTATGCTGTTGCTGCTTTAGGATTTAGTCACACATACCAAAATTCAATTCTCAACTCCTATTAATATCAAAAATGAAATAAAAAATAAAAATAGAATATGGTTTTTTTACTTTATCATTTTTTTATTTATTTATTTTATATATAAATAAAAATGTTGCAGAAGTATATATAAAAAAATTTGCATCAACAACAGTTGTAATGTTAAGTTAAGAGCATATAACTACAAATATTGTATATACTTATAACACTAAACTACAAATATTGTGTATACTTATTATTCAATCATATTCACTTTATAATACTAATAAATCTTTCCCTGAGACATTCTATCAAACAATTAGTGTGCAGTAATATATAGGTAACTTTATTATAAATATAAAATGTGCAAGAAAAGGCAAAACAAATCAAACAATTACATTAGAAGAGAAACCATTTATAATACTCTTCATCGGCTTAGAAGAATCTACAGAAGTAGAAACCACCACTATTTAAACTAATCAATAAACATGAAGCAGACACCAAATATTAAAAGTATTTGCTAAAGAAGGTGACCAGAAATCTAATGCAGCAATGTTCAGAGCCGTATCGATAACCGCCTTGGTTCGACCACCGCCGTTAGTTCGATAACATGTGGATTAGAAATCTTAAAAACTCCATTTTTTTAGAGTTTTTGAATAGTAAACTCTACATGTGGAGTTTCACTATTCAAAACTCTATAAGGATTATTTTGTATTTTTTCAAGTTTACAAATTACTAATTTAACCCATTAACTTTAATTTATACAATTATGTCCTAATATATTCAGGTATTAAAAACTTATATCTTTATTATTCTATTTTTTATATAACATCTAATAAAATTATAAATATTAAAAACCGCATATATTATAAATTAATAATATAAAAAATTAACAAAAAATATATTTTCATAAATAATGTAACTAATTATAAAAATAACACCAACAACAATAATAATATTATTAAAAATAACAACAACAATAATAATTTAATTTTCGTGTGAACCACTTCCACTTCCGGTAACATTAGCACAATATTCACCCGAAGAATGGGGAACGAAAAATTATTGTCGAGATTGTGGAGCACTTTTTTCTAAAATTCGTTCTTGTTCACTTTCAATATGAGCACGAATATTTGGATTATTGATAGTGTTCAAGTCACGCATTAAGATTCTATCTTCATAAAAAAATCAAGAATAAAAATGGCCATATTGCACTCCGTAATGATTTAATTGATCATTTATGGGAGCGTTTGCTAATTCCGAGAATTAGTAGATAATTATATTTTTATTTTAATTACTGCTGTATTTTTTTTTATGTTAATTTTTGTATTATTTTAATAAATTTTTAGTATGTGTGGTTATTTAAATATGATTTTTAATTTACACATTACAAATTTTAATATTTTATTCAATTTTATTTAGTAAAATATTTATTATTATATGATTAAATATTTATTGTTTTAGTATTAATAAAAAATATGCTTTTATTTTTAGGATGAATATGTAAAAAAAGTTTTGATTTGAGTTAAGTTGTTAAAATAATAGAATAGTGTAGTTTTAAAATATTGTTTTAGAGTTAGAGATAGAGTTTGTGGTTGGAGAAAAACTTATTTAGAGATAGAGACAGAGTTTGTGGTTGGAGAAAAATTTACTCTATCTCTAAAAAATAGAGTTTCAATTATAGAGTGGGTTGGAGATGGCCTCAGGACTCTTAATTGTGAGATGAAATCTTACTATACAATAAATTTATTCGATGTTATTAGTTTAGTCCATAATTCTTTCTATAAAAATATTAAAAGTATTAGTTGACGTAAAAAATTTATATAAAAAATTCGAACATTTTGATATCAACATAAACTATCAAATAAAGATATTCATAGTTATTTTTAATACACTAAAAATTCAAAGATCGAATTAATTTTACTTTGAAAAAAAAAAAATCCTCTGAGTCGATCAATCATGACTTATTACATCAATCAATACACACTCTTGGTTACAAAACAAACAGTTGATATAAAAAGAGTTCAAATTATGTTAAGTTAAGATACACAAGTCATTTTACGATGAAGAATCGAGAATCCTAATTTCATGAAAAATTACGGATTAAATTGTGAAAACAAATTAAATTTGACTGATATGATGCTCGCTCATAAATTCAAGGACCATAATCACTTTTTTACTCTTTGTCTTTATCATAACGTGGGCTGGGCTATGAAGCGAAACAGAACCCAAAGAAAAGAGTGCATATCCATTAATGGTGGAACTGGATAAGGAATGACGAGACTGGTAAGAAATGGGCTGAAGAGTGTAAGAGAAAGAGAGTTAAGAAAGAGAAGAAACCAGACACAATTATGCCTATGCCAATCTCACCAACAGGTGCAGTAGCGTTTAATTACCGCAACTCTCTAATTCCTCCTCTTAAACGCATCTTCATCTATAACTACTCTTCATATCACCACCACCACCGCCGCCGCCGCTTTTTACCTCTCCTCCGCAAGACCGGTCACCCCAAGAATTTGCTGTATCAGTTCTCTATTTTATCTCCCTTCCCCAAGTTTAATTGTCTCTTCACGGGTAACTCAATCTTCTTCAGGATGGAGGTAATTTATAAAATTGATTTCATGTAGTCAATTTGATACTATACTCTTAATTTCAATTGCTGATCGAATGATAATGTAATTTTTCCTTTTTGTCTTCTGATATGCGACACTATAGGCTAGTGTTGCCATGAAATCAATTTATTGTAGCTAATTATAGAAAATTAAGCAAAATTCAATAAGCTTGGATTTGCCAAGTTTGTGAATGGTAACAGAGTTGGAGATAAAAATGTTTGTGTTGATCGTAGTATCTTTTCAATTGATGACTGTAAGATTTAGTGTATAAATATGATTTCTATTTATCCTAGTGCATGAGCAAATAGTATGTTGACTGCATTTCACTGCAAATTTAGTGCCTTTGGGTTGTTTAATGTGTATAATTTCAGGGGAATTTCTGCCAAGTTTTGTGGGCATGCTGTGTTCTACTATTGGCCCTTTTTAGCGGGATTGATGGCTTTGCAAATGATCCTCAATTTTGCACCATAACCCTCAGAGCTCTGGACCTCCAAACTCTACAAATATCTGTCCTTGAGACAGAGGTCTTGCATGAAAATATTTTTTGCCTTGACAATTGTAGTTTCAAGTTTTCTCATAGACAATACACTGTGTTTTTGTGTTTTTTTATTGCCCTTGTAAAAATTAGCGGTTAGGCTGTGCATTTTTGGTGGAAGATATCACCATTTGGGTCTGTCTTCTATGACTCGAGAACTTCAATTTGTTGTTATGGTGTTAGATGGTAGTCCCACCATCCTTTTAATTGTCCTAACTAGGAATCATGCTATGAGCAGGATAAAATTTGTGTCACGAGTATGGCTCTTTTTTTAGCTGGATCTACTTGCATCATATCATGTTAATTCGGAATGAGATATTGATTTTTGACAAATTTACAGCGATTCTGGACTGGGAGTAGCATTAATAAGAACAAAGCAATGGTAGAGCATTTGCAACATTACGGTGTGATCAGCTCCAAGAAGGTGGTTGAAGTAATGGAAACTATTGACAGGGCTTTATTTGTACCAGAACGGACTCAAGCTTATGTTGACAGCCCCATGCCAATAGGATACAATGCTACTATTTCTGCACCTCATATGCATGCAACATGCCTTCAGCTGTTGGAGGAGCATCTGAAACCTGGCATGCATGCATTAGATGTTGGCTCAGGTTCTATTTCTCTCCAGATTGACTTACTTAATGACTGGACCATGTCTTTCTTGTATCCATGCTAATATACTGTGGGTTCTCCTTGCTATGATGAACATTTCGTTGCTGGCTAAAGTGACCGAGAGTTTTGCTGTGTTTTCTTTTTGCATCTTAGGTACGGGGTACTTGACAGCATGCTTGGCCATTATGGTAGGACCACAAGGTCGTGCTGTTGGTGTGGAACATATTCCAGAACTGGTTACTTCGTCTATCAAGAATATCGAGAAAAGTGCAGCAGCTCCATTATTACAGGAAGGTTCCCTCTCTGTGCATGTTGGGGGTATGCTTCTAAAATTTTAAAAAATGGGGATTATTTGTTTTCAGAGGAAATTAAATGTTTCTTTTTCTCTGCCAACTTTGAGGAAATGGGAGATTGTTGATTAAGTCGCCAAACAGTATTGTAAATTGATATTGAGGTTATTTTACATAGGTTCCTTAGAATCAGGATTTTATAATATGTGCATATATACATATCCAGACAGACGTGGAATTTCGAATGGATGTTTGAATCTTGTAGGCACCTTTCAGAAAGAACTTTGTTGGCAATTGATTTTCTACAACAAGCTCACTTGGGGAACTAAATTTCATTGACAATCATTTGTATTTTTGTTATTTGATTGACCAATGTTACCTGTTGAACAATCTAGTGGTACTTAAATTTATGATGTCTAAATTTCAAATTTGTTGAACTGTGACTAATAGTTGCTCTAATGTTGGTAGATGGAAGAGAAGGTTGGCCGGAGTTTGCACCTTATGATGCCATACACGTCGGAGCAGCCGCACCAGAAATTCCACAAGCACTTATTGATCAGCTGAAGCCTGGTGGTAGAATGGTGATTCCAGTGGGTAACATTTTCCAGGATCTGAAGGTCATCGACAAGGCCCAGGATGGTTCTATTAGCGTACGGAGTGAAACTTCTGTTCGATATGTTCCTCTAACAAGCCGTGATGCGCAGCTACGGGATAATTGATTCCCATGGTGTTTTCGCCTAGCAGTCAATGATGATGAGAAAACGGTTGCTTTTTATGGTTATGCTGGTTTAGAAGTGGTTGTAGAGCTGTATATAATGCCATCAGCACATCTTTGTCTCTGGAGTCCTTTGCTCCTCTGCTTAACTTGTAAATGATAACATGATATTTTCGTTAAAATGTTTAAAGTGTCAGCATTTCAAGTGCAATCTTTTGCAAGTACCCAACCCGACTCTTAATTGGAGCTGACTTGATTTTCTTTTAGTATTTCATATAAATTAAGATTATTTTTGTTTCATTCATAAAGCCATCTTTAAAACTATATGATAATAGAAAAATAAAATAAAGCTATGGTAAAAAATTGATTTATTAACGGTAACAAGTTCTTCTATTGTTGTTGTCGTTTTGATGATGGGAGAAATGGACAGTGAATGATTAGAGAGACAAGTGTTGTAAGGAAGAAAGAACACGAAACCAAGAGACAAACACAAGAAGTTGGCCATTCTCATCAGCTCTCATCCTTATCATTATCAGATTTTCCATTTCTGTTTGAGAGAACTCTCTTCTTCAGGATGCAGGTATTTTAACAAGCTTTTTTTCTTGGTTAGACCAAAATAACGAAAATTGGAAGTTATTATGCAAGTTTTTCTTTCAATTTGTTGTTTGATTTTTGAAAATTATGTAAAGTGATAATGGTAGTATTTCTTTTAGTTGTTATAGGACAAAATTTAATTGGGTTGATATGCTGTGCTTGATTATGAAAATTATGAATTGATAATGGTAGTATTTCTTTTAGTATTTCAATTCAGCTCATAGGCAAAAGAGAATTCAGTTACTGAGAAAGCTGTTCTAAATAAGTGATCATTGCTTTTCGATTTCGCTTGTTGATACCTATTAACTTGATGGGTGTAAGGTTTAGTACATATGCATGATTGTAATTATCACAGTGCCTCACAAAAGAGTATGCTGTTGCGTTCAACGTCGCATTTGGATAGGTGTATGCTTATTAATTTTAGGGAAATCCTGTCAAATTTTGCGGGCATGCTATGTTCTACTGGTCATTTTTATTGGGGTAGGGGTACAGTAGATGAATTTCACCTTAAAATTATGGTCTTTGTTTTGTGTTTTCTCATTCTTTTGTTTGGTTTGATCTTCTTGCATCATATCATGATGTTCATTAGTCTTCAGACTGATCTTTGTTTCCTTACTTGCGAACATGACATTGAAATTCTTATTTTGACATTTGCAGGAATCCTGGGCGGGAAGCGGTAGCAATACCAGCAAAACGATAGTGGAAAATTTACAACTTTATGGCGTGATCAGTTCCAAAAAGGTGGCTGATGTAATGGAAACTATTGACAGGGCTTTATTTGTACCAGATACGACTCTAGCTTACGTCGACAGAGCAATGCCAATAGGACACAATGCTACTATTTCCGCACCTCATATGCACGCAACATGTCTTCAGTTGTTGGAGGAGCATCTGAAACCTGGCATGCATGCATTAGATGTTGGCTCAGGTTCTGTTACTCTCCAAGCTGATCCTTTCAGTTCTCATGGGGTTGTCTATTGGGCAAACAATGACATAGAGCTCCTGTTTTTCCCTCCTGTAGGTACCGGGTATTTGACAGCATGCTTTGCCATTATGGTCGGACCACAAGGTCGTGCTGTTGGCATGGAACATATTCCAGAACTAGTCATTTCTTCAATCAAGAATATCCAAAAAAGTGCTGCAGCACCGTTGTTGAAGGAAGGTTTTCTCTCTATGCATGTCGGCGGTATGTTTTTTTAAATAAAGCTTAATGAAACGGGAGATTGTTATTTTGAACAATTAGTTGTATTTAATCGTAGGACTTGTAAATTTCAAATTTGCTGAACTGTAATGTGCTATTGCTGGTAGATGGAAGACAGGGTTGGCCAGAGTTTGCGCCGTATGATGCCATACATGTAGGAGCAGCAGCACCAGAAATTCCACAAGCACTTTTAGATCAGTTGAAGCCTGGTGGCAGAATGGTGATTCCAGTTGGTAACATTTTCCAGGACCTGAAAATCATTGACAAGAAGCAAGATGGTTCTATTAGTGCGCGGAATGAAACTCCAGTTCGTTATGTTCCTTTAACAAGTAGAGATGATCAACTCGGGGAGAGTTGATTTCTGGGTGTTTTCATCCAGAGGTCGATGAGAAATGCGGATGTCAACTTAGATACTTATAAATAGCTGTACTGTGTATATTGTCATCAGTAGATCCTGAGAGGCGGTTGTGTAATATGATATGAGAAAGTTGTTTGCTTTGCTCATATCAATGGGCGCAGTTAGATCCTAAGGAGTGGCTGTACAGTTGTGAATATAACTCAAAATACATAATAAAGACATGTGTGGATGTGTAAAATATAAAAATAATATTAAATTATAAAATAAATAATAAACAGCAGTGTTTAAATTTTAATTTATCTTCTAAATAACTTAGTATGAGCATACTACACCAGTAATAGCAGTTTAAGTCATTAAACACATGGCCACTTTTCAATGCCATCAATTATACACTTGCACAAAGAAAATCTCTGAAATAGCATTGCATAATCTATATTCTGCTGTCAATTTGAGCAACAAATTTTAGGAGCATGTGAAGCTATTCCATTGCTTCATATCTTTTGATGAAAATCTCCCATTGAGCTAACTAGCAAAAATTAATACTGTGAACTTCACTCACAAAAGAACAGGTAAAAGACAGAAAATGCGGGAAAAAAAAGAAAAACAGGGACCGAAACTTATATCTAAATCATAATACATCAAAAGTTGCGTCTTGGCCTTTGTTCAGCAACGTTAACTCTAATTGCCCTCCCTTCCAGACTCTGCAAAACCAAATAGATTCCCACATTATCAATCTGAAGTTGTAAATAGCTGTTAAGTAAAATGCGCAGAGTAACTTACCCGTCCATCAAGAGCAGCAATAGCGTCATTCAACTCAGTCTCAGTAGACATGGTTACAAAGCCAAAACCACGTGAGCGACCAGTATCCCTGTCATAAACTACTCGAGCATCCACCACCTTTCCGTGTTCACTAAAAACTTGCTCCAACTGAGCATTATCGACATCCCAAGGCAGGTTACCTACATAGATTCTGTTAGATTGTTCAAACACACGAGCAGTACGTTCTGGCCTTGATCCTCTAGGAGCAGCTTTGTTTACAGTCAAGGACCTTCCATTTATATCCTGTTCAGATCCAAACCAAAGTAACAAACACCGTTAGACAAAATCACATTAAATCGTCCAAAACATCTAAATCATCTGCAGTCAACAAAAGAAATCTTGTTTCCAAACTGTTCATAATAAGGTAGACCGAAGAGGCATTATATGCTATGCAAATTTAATGAAGGTTTAACAAAACAAAGTATTATCAGAAGAATTAGCACTTAAGCAGCCACTATGTCAATAGATAAACAGGCATTGACATTTTGATGTTATTAGCAACTCCTGTAATAAGTTAACCATGATTAAGCGACATTTTCACTGCATACAAAAACTACTTCAACTTTCAAAACATAAGACTTTCAACTGGTAAATAGCTATCAATGAACTCTTCTAAGACAATTTACTCACTACCGAAAGACGGGATACTATTTCTTCCTTCTCATCTATTCCTGTATCTAGAATGCTTTAGTTAGCTGGTGCCATTGTAACTCTAAACCTATTTACTTTCTTCCTTCACATAAAGATAAACGCATCAAAACAAGAAAGTATCTGAAGCAAAGCACATGCTCTTTCTCTTTCATTTCCTTTCTGCCAATTCTACAAGTTCTAAAATGTCAATCAGCCAATGTAACATAAAAAAGCTTACATAACGGTTGAACATCTCGACAGCCTTATCCGCTTCCTCAACAGTACTCATGCTCACAAATCCAAATCCACGGCTAGTATCAGTTTCCCTGTTGTAAATAACCTATGCAACAAAAACATTCCAACACATCAAAAACAACCACACATGAAACAAAAACATAATCACAAGAACCAACGAGAAACACATTTAAATTATACCTCAGCAACCTCAACAGTACCAGCCTGTTCAAACAACATAGCCAATTTCTGACTATCAACATCATAAGGCAAATTCCCCACAAAAATCTTAGCTTCCTCAGGAGGTTCCTCAAACGCCTCCTCATCAGGCTCAGACCCTTCATCCTCCTCAGCAGCAGCAGCAGCAGCAGCAGAAACCCCCTCTCCTTCAGATTCCCAGTCAGAAACAGTACCCTCTTCAGTCTCACTCTCCTGAGTCTCCCACTTCTCTTCAACAGTAACAGAGCCCTCGTTCTCCTCACCCTGCTGAGCCCAGTCCGAGGTCTGGGCCACCAAGGGAAGAAAAGAAGAGAACTTGGTCTTGGGTTTTAGAGAGAGAAGTGAAAGGGAGGAGTGGGATAAGTGGAGTTTAATGGCTCTGGGTGGGGTTAAAAGAGAGAGAGCTGGTGGCTTAGAGGTGAAGAGGGAAGGGAGGGATATGAGGCAGGAGTCTGCCATTGATAAGGGCTTGAAGGTGGGTGTGGCAGACATGGATTTTGTTTGGAGGGTGGAGAGGAGGGGTTTAGAAGAGGAGGGTTTGAGGATAAGGCTTGGGCAGGAGTAGTTAAAGAGATAGAGAGGAAGGAGACAGAGACGGGTATAATGTTATGAAGTAGTAAGATCTATGCTATGCTACACTACATCTTCTTCGCGGATGGTCCGAAATGGCCTGCAATTTTCAGCCTTTTATCTTTGAATGGGTTATGGGCTTTTATTTTCGGATTATTTAGGGGCCTTCATTTCCCTTGACAATGCTCCATTTTTTTTGGGATTATATCCAAAAATGTATTTATAAAATTTAGGCTTAATAGCGTAAAAAAACACAAATTTTAGCGTATTTTGCAAATTTAACATAAATTTTGAATTTTGGCAAATTAATACACAAACTTTTAATTTTTTGCAATTTTAACACCGATCAATTTTCTTTCAAAAAAATAAAGAAAAATGCTGATGTGTACACCGGAATAACCACTGTTCCGCCGTCCACATCAGCTTTTTTTTTTTCACGGAAAACTGATTTGTGTTAAAATTGTAAAAAATTAAAAGTTTGTGTATTAATTTGTCAAAATTAAAAGTTTGTGTATTAATTTGTCAAAATTAAAAGTTTATGTTAAATTTGCAAAACACGCTAAAATTTGCAATTTTTTATGTCATTAAGCCTAATATTTAACCTCCAAACTCAACACGATTCAATATTTACTGTTTTCTCCAGTTTCAAATGGTTTATAAAAAACAAAATTTGAACTATTTCTTGAATAGGTTTCAAACGGTTTCAAACTGAATCTAAAAACATAATTAGCAACCGTTTTAAGAAATTGTTTTTAAACAGTTTCAAACGGTTACTAAAAGGACATTTTATTTCCATTTTAAATACAGTTTTTAATACAGAGTATTTTATAAATTTACAGAGTTAAAAAATTTAGTAAAAAAAAGTAAACAAAAATCAAAAAAAGAGTACATATGAACTTTTTCATAGGTCAGGGTATAAATGAAAAAATGTTACAAGGTGGGTTTTTTTTTAAGTAATTAGGCCTTATTTTTAAAATATAAATATTTTTTTATTTACTTACTTTAATCGAACAAAGGATCACTTTCACCCCCCGAACTTGCGTCAAAATATCAAAAAAGTACAAAGCTGGAAAAAAGGGATCACTTATGCCCTGAATTTGTGTAAAACGGGTCAAAAATCCCCTCTCGACTCTCACCCAAGAGAGTGTAATACACTCTCCGGTTTTGCATAGTGATTTTATTGCCTAAGGTGGTTTTTGATAGAAAAAAATTTAAAATGATCTTAATTTTTTTTAAACATTATAAATTAAGACCTAATAATTAAAAAAGTACAATTTAATCCCTATTATTCTAAAATCTAAAATAACAAATTAACCCTCTAATTTTTAATATATAACAAATTCATTCCCAAATTTTAAAATCTGAATTAGCTAATTAACCCCCAAAATTAAAATATCAACAAATTAACCCTAACTTTTTAATATACACAAAAAAAGTTATTGTTTTTTATTTTAAAAATACAGACCCGCGGGTCTATTCTTCCAAACCCGTGGGTCACAGATCCTCAAGCTGAGGATAACAGATCCTCAAGCTGAGGATCTGTTCTTGAAACTCCTCCTCGCCGGAATGGGAAAAAAATGAAAAAAAAATTGACAAGAAATGAAAAAGACCCCTGAATTAATTAGGGATTGATTAGATTTTAATTGTAATTAATTAGGATTTAATTTAGATTAATTAGAATAAAAAATATTAATTAAAAACCCACTCTCCAATTAAGGTGCCACATCAGCATAAGGGGCTTTTTGAGCCGGTTTTGACAAGTTCAGGGTAAAAGTAATCCGGTTTTCCAGTTTTGAACTTTTTGGATATTTTGACGGAAGTTTATGGGTGAAAGTGATCCTTTATTCTACTTTGAACTATTTAATTTTATTAAATTGATTGAATCAAATAAACAGTGCAAAGGTCACCATACCAATTGAGTTACCTGTTCTATTTTAAAACATTGATAGAATTATGACTAAACAGATTCATGAAAAATGTGGCAAGAATCTGCATTTTGGTATTGTAGGTGTAAGCACAAACCATTCCCCAATAACATACGTAAACACCTCAAGAACTTATGTACGTGACTTGCCATTTTAAACATCTTCCACGTACGTTCTTCACATGCACTTCCTAAAATCTCCTATAAATAAATAAACACATTCTCATATTTACTTCCACCATCAACTGAAAATGGCAAAGCTCATACCTACAGTAGCTCTCATCAGCATTCTCCTAATCGTCATAGCCGACGCATCTTCCGGCCGCAGAACCATCATCACCACCGTCGAGATCGACGAAACCAACCCAACAGGAAGAGAAGGGCAATGCCGTGAGGAAGTCGAGAGACAGGACTTAAACTCCTGCGTGCAGTATATGAGACAATTAAAGTCAGGGAAATCCGAAGAAAAACAGCAGCTCCAGCAGTGCTGCAGTCGACTGAAGCAAGTGCGAGATGAATGCCAATGTCCGGCGGTTGAGTCTGCTTATCAGGAAATGCGGGGAGAGGTGATGAGACATCAATGGCCGAGAGTGATTACTGGGGTCAGAGGCCTTCCGTCTACTTGTGGGCTGAGCGAAGAGGACTGTGACATCGAATCTTAATCTGAATGGTTAAGTTATAAATAAATAAATGAAGTAGCTAGGACCATTCACCATAAGCTTATGGTTCTTCTGTGACTGATTTGTGCGTGATCTTGTAAAACTATGCACGTCAAAGTATGTTTTGTAGTGTATAATGGGAATACTGTGAAGAAATGAATTATGTCTTTTCTGTGTATTGTTTTTTTAGTTTTTAGTAGTTAACACATACTGCCCAGAAACGTACATAACAGTAACAGTCCTGATTTCATCCTCCACTAGGACCAGTATCTTCTAAGAAAAACAAATTTGTCTCTTAGATTTCTCATCTTTCATGATCTTTGTTCAAATTTCGTTGTATTAATTTCAAATTCTTATCTCGTGCAAAATGAAAAGTTAGTTCAAATTTGGCCAAATTTTAAATAACAAAGTGACTTTAGGTCAATGAGTTAATTTTTTCTATTTAATAGGTTTTGTATTCTTGAATTTTTATTTATTTGGTCTTACATGTGTTTTCCGGTAAATATAGTGCACATTTTATTTTTGGATAATTTTTTTATTAAAAAGTAAAAACTAGTATTTTGAAGAAAAAAAAATACATAAATGATCTCAAGGTGGATTTAGCCTTCAAATTTTGTATCATATGCAGTATTAGACTCTGAGGACTATTGACGGTGTATAAGTTTGAAGCATTTCAAAAGCTTTATTTCTATTAGGCCTAATTACTTAAAAAAAAATCCCACTTTATAATATTTTTTCGTTTATACCCTGACCTAGGAAAAAGTTCATTTGTACCCTTTTTTTAATTTTTCGTTTTCAACTGTATCCTAAAATTTTGTTTTTTGACAATTTAATTAATTAAAGGATGAAAACATTAAAAATACTTAAATAGAATGGTTATATCGTCTTTTTTCTATTTGAAAAAATACAAATAAGTCCTTCAACTTTAAAAATATTTAAATAAATCCAAAAAATTAATTATATTTAAATTTTTTATTAAAAAACTAAATAAATTAAAAAATATTTCCGAGAAACCACCATACTCTTTTAATTTATACACCGCTACGAATTTTTTTACAAAAAAAATAATTTTTTTTTATTTTTTTTCGGATCCCTCGAAAGGAGGAGCAAACCTAGAAGGAGCACTCATCTGCTCCTCCTTCACATGAAGGAGGAGCATATCTGTGCTCCTCCTTTACATGGATCGCTTCTCCTTCCATGTCAAGAAGGAGCAGATCGCTCCTCCTTGACAGAAGGAGGAGCATATCTGTGCTCCTCCGGCGGACATAAAATCTGTTTTTTTTAAAAAAAATTATATAATATTACGGTTTTATATTTAAAAGTTATTCATAGTTAATATAAATTAAATAATTATTATAAGTTTAACTTTGTAAAGAAGAAGGTAGTTTTGTACTATTAATAACATTAAAGTCTAATTAGAATATAGTTTAAAAAATGAAGGACTATTTTAAACTTTATTTAAATAAAAAAAGTTCAATTTAGTGCTTTAAGGTAGAGTTGAAAATGAAAAATCAAATAAAGGGTACAAATGAATTTTTTTCTAGGTCAAGGTATAAACGAAAAAATGTTATAAGATGGGGTGTTTTTAAGTAATTAGGCCTTTACGTAATGAATGTAGTTTGCTAGTTGAAAGCATTTAAGAACAGCAATTTGTTGCTGGACTTGTTAATGGCAGGCATTTTGAAAAAAAAGCTGCCCGGTGAGAACTCAAGTGGCTATGCTTTTTTCTGGATTAAAGATTATTCATATTTGTTTTCTAGACCAAATTGCGTATTAGTACCCCTTTAAATCCATTTCTAACATTTTGATCCACTGAATCAAGCTGTGGATTGAGTACAAACCGAATCAAAAATATAAAAAAATGATCATATTTTTGTTCTGTTTCTGCACATGCCTAATTGACTAGACTAAATGCAAATACTGAACAACACCAACAAAATCACAGAAGCAGTTGCAACATCAACAATGGATATTAAGGTATTGCACCCACCCACTGATGAGCAAAAATACAAATACTTTGTAGCTAAACAAATGTGTTGTAATCAGTTTTATTTACAAAGCACAAAATCAGGTCAGTTTTGTTATCTTAAAGAGATTAGCTACAACACAAAACAAAAGTAAGCAAAGCGCCACTAATTTTACCTCTTTAAGTCTTCAAGATAAATGCAACTAGATGAGTTCAATAGAGCTTTATTCTGGTGTCAATGGCGCTCCGGCAGATGGGACATAACTGTAGATCTTGTCCGCATTCACAGCATGTCTGCAGTATAAAAATGATCAACATAAAATATTTTACTCCCAAATCCAATTGGGAAACACAAGAATCTATTACCTGATGTCCGCAACCAAATGCCATATCCTTCGCGTTGGTAAGGCAAATAGGACAAAGCTGTTGGAAACACACCAAGGATAACCTTTTAAACATTCTATTCATCAACAACGTATAATGAGAAAGGCAAGAAGTGGCGAATGGCGTGAATTACTTGATTATCAGAGGTAGAACTTGCAGGAGGAGCTGTGCCAGCTGCCTGTGCATTACGTCTACCGGAATTAGGTGGACTGGAGCGAAAACTGCTTGCGCGTGAAGGTTTTGAGTTGCTAAATGAAGCTGTACTATACTGAGGAGGTGGAAGGGGAACCCTGTCTATAGCCTTCCCTTTAGAACTGAGAAAAAAAAAATTAGCGAGAGAGAGAGAGAGATATATCCTTGCCACTGCTATTGACAAGTTAAATCATTACCCCAAAATATTGAGCTCAAGTGTTGCTTTATACTGAGAAGGTATTTCCATTAAGGCTGAAAGGGCAAATTCTGCTTCTTTTCTGGATCGATCCATGTTTTTTGACATTATTTCCGTAAAATTTACAAACTATAAAGATTCAAACTTAAGTTAGAATTATCAAATGATGAAACATCGGTACTCGCGAAGAAAAGATGAAATCCACTTGCCTGGAAATTATCAAATGCACGAGCAGGGATGTTGTCGTCAAATTCTCTCATCATGTCCCATGGTCCATCACCAACTCCAACTAATATTATTGAAAGGGGATACTCACTGCAAAAAAGAAACATTAGAAATTGTTCTTAGAGAGAAAATATTAATTCTAAAACAAATCTAAGCACCTTACCTTGCTTTCACAATTGCTTCAACAGTTCTCCTCTCTTGCGGACTTAGTTGTCCATGCTCAGTATCAATACTTCTGGTTACCTATAACAACCAATGATTGGTTCAACCATTACTTTTATCTTTCCATCAGTAATGAATTTTGGAATGAAATTTACTAGTGCACACTGTATAAGGTTAACCATGGCGTTAATTTATCATGATTCGATCAAAATATCATGGTTTCAGTATATGACATAAGTACGGTATGAGATGCATGAAACTATCAAATTATAATAAGGTCAAACCATTACACATTAAAAACAATTATGTGAATTATGATCAAACACAGACCGGGAAGAAAGTACCTGTCCATCTGCTATAATAACTAAAACATGGTACTGTCCACCACTTTGCTCAACAATAGTCATGGCCATCTCAATGACAGGAGCAAATGATGTTGGCCCTACAATCCAGTGAAAAATCAATTAGCAGATAAGCAACCGAGAAAAAAGAAACAAGTGAGAGAACGAGTGGTTCAAATTGGAACCTGCAAGTCGTAGATGAGGGACCAATTCTCTGTATCGACTTAACACTTCCTCAAATCCATTACAAAAACTCTCATCCGGATTAAAACTGAAAACTTCTTGATCATGTGTCGATGCTGCCAGTTAAAATAAAATACTTTATGTGTATTCGGGAATAAAAAGTTTATAAATGGCACTGCACATGTTTGGGTAAATACCATCCCCAAATCCATAACAAGGAATTAAGTTATCCTCATCAAATGAAGAGAGTGTTTTTCCAATGATAGATATTGCCTGTTCATATGGATTCTGATCATATCCGATGTGATGTAGACTTCTTCGATTAAATGACTTTGCACCTAATAATATTTAATCAGGTTAAGCAAGTTTTGTAATACCTTGAAAAATATGAGTTTTAAAACCTGAGATAAGGACAGACCTGTCCACTCGTTACTCTTTGTGAAATCAATACCCATAATGAGATTTGAAGACTCCAAACCTGCGCGCGCAAGGGCATCAGTAACCTGCAAGGACAGATTGAGTGTCAACTCAAGCAGAAGGAAATCACTCTCAACTGTTCCACAATACTTATTTTAATCAACAGTAATAATATAGTCTAATCCACCAGAAAAGCATTAAAAAATTAAAACATCATAATGCTTCCAAGTAAAAAAATGGAGCAAATCCTCAAGTTAACGACTTATCAAACAATTGGCCCCACTTTGCTCCTCTGCAACTATACCATTGCTGAGTAGAAAGCATAATGAATGGTCAACATTGTTTATTCAAGAAGTCTTGATTAACTAAAGATTGAATGTCACATAAGATCTTATATCATTCTTAAAGAATCTATAAGTTGATAGGCAAATTGATTACTTAACATATTCTTAAATTGGAAGAAGCACATTTCTTAGGGTGCTTGGCTTTTAAGCACCCTAGTTATCTAATGAGCACCTTGGGAGCACCACTTCATTTTAAATCCTGAGGTTACGTGGCATAAATAACAATCATAACGTGCTTCATTTCTATTATATATGGAAAGGACAAAAAAATGGACTTGTAACTTTTGCAGTGAAATTGACGGAAACATTTAGCCAACAGCGAGAAACCCCACTACAGTATGGGTGTGGTGTATCCTTCTCTTGGTCAGGATGCCTGAGAGTTTCTGCTCATTGGTATGAGGAACCAAAGTATACAGCTTGTCTATTATGATTCTCTACTAGAAATCAAATTCCAGTTAGCTTCTCATGCACATATCCCTGAGTCTTCGACTGATCTGTAACTAACTAGCGCCTAAAAATCCTAAAATTCCTTAGCCTGAGAGCTTAAAGTAACTAACAGAAAAAAGAAATGTTTCTATTACAACTTTCAGTGGTTCATTAACTCACCTGCTCCAGACTATTGTAGTTATCATCTATCTTCGAAAATTTCCTGTCCATCCTCCTCCCAGAATCTGGAGCTTGACCACCATAGCCTTGAGGTACAGGTGCACATTGTTGGTATGGCATATATTCTTGATTTGGTTGACCATATGGCGGCTGTGGATAGTTCCATGAATACGGGGCAGAAGCCTGTCGTGGACTTCCTTGTTTTGAAAATATTCCGCCCATCAATTTCACAATTAAACTCTGAAACGTAAATATAATTGTACATCAATTGGAATCATATTCAACACAGTGATAACCCAAGTCAACTATGTGAAATTACATTCTTTACCAACACATTATATCTCCAAAAACAAAAACACAAATAAAGAAATGATTCGATGAAGTAACATTTATCAATTTCCCTTTCAATATTCCGCATCATATCATATGAAGAATATATACAATGCCATATAATGCATAAATCGAGTAGCCATGTGGAATCAAAGTTCAAATATAACTTCATGATTCTAAAAGCTAAAATGATACAAGAACTTACATACAAGGAAATCAAACAGTTCAAGAACATGACAAACATTTTGTCAATTCTTTTTTGACAATGACTCAAAGTTAATCGTTGTTTGAATGTGGAACCGTAATATTAACAAAAAAAAAGCTTACCCTAATAAAGACCTGTTCAATATAACTAGGTCAATCTGTGAAACTATAAAAAAATTGTCCAATGCGGTCCATTCCATCAGCAAGACTTTCTAAAGTCAATGAAACAAAGCAAAATCTTAACCTTAAAATCTAATTCCAACATATAAAGACTTAACCAGAAAATGTATCATACTTGTACAGTGAATTCCATTTAAACATATAAATTGCAAGCATAAAATTACAGTCTACAGTGTACATTCAACTTGAACTACCTCTTATCTAAAGCAAAATTTTATGTACATTTCTAGTCATCAAAATCCAAATTCAAATTGAGCCCACGTCAAGATTGTCTCCAAATAATGGAAATGATAATTATAAACTATAAGTTCAAACAAAAATACAACAGTCAGTAATTTTACAGAGAGAAAAAAAGAATACCTTATGAACAAGAAGAAGTGGATTTCTTTAACATTGTGACAACAAAATTCAGCGGGCGGAGAAGACAAAGAGTAACAGAGCAGATAGTGATTAGTGAGTGAGGTTGGGAAATAAAGTGAATGTTTTTTTTTTTGTTTTGTTAAAGTTTTTTGAAAAAGAAATTTAAAAGTTGAGTAATGGATATGGCAACCTTCAATTCTATGGGTGGTTCTTTTTTTTTTTTTTTTGCCAAATTCTATGGGTGGTTCTTGGAAGTTTCTTTATTGAAGATTTGAGAGAAAAGCAGAGTAAAAGGTCAACCCGGTCCTTCAATTTATAATTCAGAATTAAATTATTCCACCTTGAAACTTTTTAATCAATTAACTACAATACTTTTCATGGGACCGAAATGATCCAAATTTAAAGAATTAATGATATTATTATATTTTTAAAATTTAAATGTAAATAGATAAATTGGCAAAATAACAATGATACGATATTTTTTTAATCAACATAATAATATGATATTATGATTAATGCATGTTTATTGTTAATTTATATTTTTATTATGTGTTGCTACAGGTTCGCATTATTATTAGTTTGGGTGCTTTTTATGAATTCAAAAGTTTAATTTAAATCTATAACTTTATTTTTATTTCTCTTTTTATATGTTTTATATGTATTTTCTCATCAAATTTGAAGAATTAAGCATGATTAAAAATAGGGTTAATCCCAATAAAGTATCAAACTTTTACAGGTTTTGTTTGTTATACCAAATCTTTCAAAATCGGCTAATTTATCCATTTTGAGATATTTAAAACTATTTCTAGTCATTCGTGATCAAATCAAAAAAAATTAGTCCATTGTAAGATAAAATGAATGAATGCATTTTTTTACAGCCTTATAAGGAAAAACAATAACACTATGACCCTCTCTACGTCAATTATTAAAATATAATTAAGAAATCCAACATTAATTTTATTTAGGCTAATGAGCTCAAAAACTATCCACTTTTCAATATTGTTTTTTCAATAGCACTCCCACCTTGTAAAACCGTCAATTTTACCCTATTTTGAATTTTTACGTTTCAATAGCATCTTAAATTAAAAAGATTAGACGATTTTATTACTGTAAAGATGAAAATATTCAAATCAATTTAATTCAAGGATCGTATCATTGTTTTTTTCTTGTACAAATTCAAACAAATCATTCAACTTAAAAAATTCAAATAAATTTTATATAAATATTTTATATAAATATTTAATTAAATATATAATTTATTTATTTTTATTAAAAATTAAGTAAACTAAAAACTGTAACTCGCACCTGCACTCGGCTGCACTGCTCCTCACAAGAGGAAGAGCAGATCTACTCCTTGTTTGAGAGCAGATCTACTCCCAAACGAGGAACATATCGTTGTGCTCCTTGTTTGGGAGCAGATCTGCTCCTCAAACGAAAGAGACGAAGAACATTATTTTTCATCAAGAAAAGTTGTTCTCGGTACTGATTTAATAATAAAATTTTCTTCATTTACAACATACTACGTCAATTTGGTTCAAGTAATAACTTGAATTAAGACTCATCCTATTTATAAAGTCAAATTAGCAACTAATATAAGAGTGATACATATAACATGAACATTATACATTGATTGATTTCGCTATCGATATCAGGCGTATAGAATACATCTATATTTGTTTTTTGATTTAATCATTATAGGCTACTGACGTTTGTTTATGATATCAGGTTTAAGACCAATAAAATTCAAAGTTTTGTGAAATTTTGATTGATACATTTGAAAATAGTAAATCTTCAAGTCATTTTAGTTTCAATAAGTTCAAGATGTTTTTGAAATTTGTATGGTTCTCTTCAAATACCTCTTTGAAAACAAGTTCAGTTTGAACTTAAAATGGAAAAAGTGGGGCAAAACGATAATCACAGTTTATTGAAGAGTTCAAGTTAAGATGGATATTGTTGGAATATGCTTAGAATCCCTATTTGTATTAGGAATTTATTAGCATTTGGCAGAAGAATAACTTTATTATTTTTGATAATTAGGAAGTATAATTCAATTAGCATTAATACTCCTAATACAATATAAATTATTTGTTTTCTATAAATATACTACCTCATTCATCTTTTAGAATATACAAAATTTTATTAAATATTGATATAAATAAGAGGAAAAGGCGTGTGTGTGTGACATGAAAAATATAAGTTAATAACTTTTTTGGGTTACTTTTTGTAAAAAATTAAACACTTTATGTGTTTTTTTTCTAAGGGCATGTTTATTAGAGATATTCTCTATTTGGCGATTCTCCACCGATTTTATATTCCTTTTGATGATTAATAGATGGCTCGATTTTTTCGCTCGTGTATGTAGGCTTTAATGCCAAATCACATAAATATCTTGTATTATATATTTATTTTACTATATTGCTATTTGTTGATCAAATTCATAATTAAATACTTAGCAAATGGTTTCGATTCCGCCGTGCATACCAATCCGATTACGAACCAGTCACAGTAATTGTTACTAAAAATTCAATAATCGGTATTAATGTTATAACATTTTGTACCTTGCAACAAGAAGGTTTTAATTTGTTGAATAACAAATGTGATGAAAATTTCACATTGGGACATTACTATAATAATTAAAATTTCGATTTATTTAATAATGAATATATGTGTGTGTAATTATGTTGCCGGAATATATATACATATTTTTATTGTGAATAAAGAACTGAATTGTCTCTCCAGAACTCCAAGGAGTGGCAAAACCATCGAACCGGGAGGAAGCCTGCCATTACAAGGATGATCCTGCCACCTGAAAATCCGATGAGCAACATATACCAGAATTCCTAGAGCAAAAACACCCATAATAATCCATATTTTCACTAATTAAAATAAGAAATTCAAACACAAGGATAGGATAGAATTAAGTGACCCTGAAGAGACCGAGAGTTCTAGTGATTATATTATATACACAATAAACCAGAATTGTAAGTAACTCCATTAATAAAGTATGCCAATTGCCAAGCAGTGACATAATTTTATTTCTAATATGTAAATAATAAGACTCAAACCCGATAGCTCTAATTAATTATCTATTTTAAAGGAATAGTCCATTTTCAGATGCTTAAACTATACCTGGTTTGTTAATCCGGTCCGTAAATTATTTTTTGTCCTTATCTGTTCTTTCAATTTAGTGAAAAATTATTTTCGAGTCCTTAATTGACAAAAACGACGCCATTAGGTAACAAATTGCATTTCCAAAAATAACGAAACAACATCATTTTTATTATTCAGGGATTTGAAAATGATTTTTCGCTAAGGTGAAGGACCAGAAAAAGATAAAAAATAGTTTAAGAACCGAATGAATAAAATAGGTATAGTTTAAGGACCTAAAAATAGGCTCTTTTTATTTTAAATTGTGCTGATTAGTTGAGTTGCTTTTTAAAATACCAAAGTAAATAATAAAAGAAACTATTGGAAGCAACCCTTCACTCTCTATATGTCAACGATCCAACTCTGTTTTTAAAGAATTCAATATCTAATTGTTAGGGCTGCAAGTTAGTAAATGTCTCTTTTATGTACGTAATTTAGAGACACATCCTATAATACCCATGAGAAGTAGATTAAATAATACTTTCATTAAAGTTTAAAAAATAATTAATCATAGTTAAATTATTAAAATATTCTTAAATATGTTTTAAAATTCTAAAATGAATCATAGTGGGTTCATGATTTAAACAATCAAAACCACTATATTTAAGGCTTAATACATAGTTTGACCCCTGAACTTGTACCCTTTTACCCATCTAACCTCTAAACTTAACGTCTCACCTATCGAACCTCTGAACTTGTTAAATAATCCGATTTAACCCCTAAACTTGATAAATACGTAAATATTGAACCCCTCCGTGCCACCTGTCACTTGAAACATTCTAGAAGAAATTGTGTACGGAGGGGTTCAATGTTTACGTTTTTATCAAGTTCAGGGGTCAAATCGGATTATTTAACAAGTTCAGAGGTTCGATAGGTGAGACGTTAAGTTTAGAGGTTAGATGGGTAAAAGGGTACAAGTTCAGGGGTCAAACTATGTATTTAGTTACTTCACTTCTAACCCTCTAAGTTGCTCTATTTTATTCTAGGACACCTATTAACTATATGTGTTTTCTTATGGCTTAAAATATAATTTAACCTTTTAAAAAGTTAAATTAGCAAAAAAATAAAATTTAAATATGCGATTGGAAAAAAAATTACAATTTAGAAGTGTTACTTAATAAGGTGGTATAATTAGGTTAAATTATATATTAAGCTTTGGTTAGACCTCGAGTTGGGTAGGATTGAGTTAAAGTTATTTTAAATTTTTAAAACTGAAATTAAATGGTAATAAAATTTAAAAAAGTATCAATTTTTCATTTATAAAGCAAAAAAATTAAAAGTTTTTAATAATTACTTGATTAAATTTGTAATTTGTGATCAAGTACTTCCGTCTTTTACACCTAACTAGCTCAAAAACTATTCGATGCAATGCCTGAACCAAACTCAAAAGAATCCATAAAGGAATAGAAAGAAAATGATTTCGATTGGAAACCTTAACTAGACATAGAGAGATTTTCATAGGTGAACATTAGAAGAAAAATAAGATTTTTCTTTTATATTTTCCAACTTACACATGCATGCACAGTTGTATTGCTTACAAAATACAAAAAAAAAGGTTGCTTGTCCTTACAACATGGAATAACTATTTATTTATGAAACATAACCTTTAATTATCTCAAATGACACTGACATAATTATTTCATATGACACTCAAATCACCCATTAATTTCTTGTACCCTTCAATGCATAATTCACTTTCTTTCTTGATTTTATAGCCTCATCATTTCACTTCTTGCTTCTCTGATAGCTTAATGAAATGTCCATTACCAAATTTTAATATCGGAGTTCTAGCAATGTCTCCCGTCTTCACAGTGCTGTATTTGTATTTGGTCACGAAAACATGGAGAAACACTGCAAGAAACACTTTGGTGAAATCTGCTCCGCTGCATGGTCTCATTCCCCGACCGAATGGGATAAAAGTTTTGGACAGTTCATCTGATCCCAAATCCTGCTTGTCAATTAAGGATTAATTAAATTCCTGATTAGCCTCATTGTTGTCGAATTAATTTTAATTTAATTAAACTCGAAGTTAATATAATACCTTCCATCGCCATGGATTGAAAGCAGTGGGATCTTTATAATTATTTGGGTTCAAGTGACTAGAAGCAGGAACTATCATGATTGTCCAGCCTTTTGGAATCGTATATCCTTTAAATTTACAATTATTTCATCAGATCCTGAGGTAATAAGAAAATCTGAAATTTTGAAAATTTATAGAAAATAAAAACATGATTACCGTTTATATAAATATCGGCCAATGTTCTTCTTAACATTGCTACCGAACCACTCATCCGAAGTGCTTCATTAATAACCTGCATTTGTCATTACGATCAAATCAGCAAAGAAAACCCGAAAAGTGGCAAGTAATACTTATTAGCTGAAGTTGGCTTACATTCATTGTAAAAGTCATGGATTTATATTCCTTCCATGTCACACCGGTTTCTTTATCTTCTCTGTTTCGGATGATCTCTTCGTGCTCTTTCTGGTAGGATTTTTGATTCCGGAATAAATACTTAAAAGAAAAATTATGAATTAAAGACATTTAAGATGAAATTACTGAGTTTCAAGTTATACCAGTAATTCTTGCATGACTAGAGGATGTTCAGACAATAGTCTAATGGCCAAAGTTAATGTTGTCGGAACTGTCTCAGACGTAGCAAGTAGAAGTACAAAGATAAGATAACTAACAAGATCAACCGTAAATAAGTTATCAGCTTCCATTTGTTGTATCAGACTATCAAGTAAATCCCGTTTACTTGTTTCAGGAAAAGCTCTTCGCTTCTCCAGTGATTCCTTTATTATCTTCACTATATTGTTCTTATTCTGAAAATAAAATCAACAAATCGGCTCGGAGTTAATCAAAAATTAAATTTCGACATTAATTTCTACTGAAATTCTGAAGTTACCTCCATACACTTGTGAAAGGCTGTTCCTGGAATGTTTACAGGAAAAGAAAGTAACCCTTCTGCAAAGCTTGCAAATGTTCTGCTTAGATTGTCTCCACTTTTGTCCGTATCGTAGCTAAATAACAACTTTGCAGTAAAATCCAATATCACCTGAAAACAACAGAGTTACTGTAATTTGATCTATATCGTCAAAATAACTTAAGTTATATCCTACGTACACTGCAACAAGAATGTTTTAAGTCAATAGAGTCCTGCTTCGACCACGCTTGCAAGTAATCGTCCACCACGTCTTCCAATTGAGGAAGAATGTGTTCTTTAAGTCTTTCAGGACCGAAATGCTCAGTAATCAATCTCTTGAAAGTCTTATAGATATGTCCGAAACTAATACCGTCTTTAAAAGAACCATTTTGTCCGACAAGCTCAGACAAAGTATCCATATACCATAATTCTACCAACTTCCCTTCTTGTTGGAGAATAAAATGATTGAAATCATCGTCTGATGATACGACTACTGGTCGTCCCGCCAAGCTTGTTTTAAATATTGATCCGTATCTGCAATCATACAAAAATACACATCACCATAAGATCTCGAGTCGAATTTCAGTCCGAACCAATGAAATTTAAAATATAACTTTTGTATAAGCTTACTTTTTGATTCTGCTCTTCACAAAATGAGGCATGTCCAGCGACTTGCTAGGAATAAAGAACTGAATAGTTTCTCCGATGAGCGGCAGCCCCATGGAACCAGGAGGAAGTCTTCCATTACAAGGGGGATTCCGCCACCTGAAAATCCAATGAGCAACGTATGATACTGTTACTGCAAATGCAAATACAAAGATACTCATGAGCCACATCTTAATTAAACACAATGGAAATGGTGGTGGGTTATGAATAATGAGAATTGTGCAATTTATTTATACACAGGAATTGAATCAAGTGGTTCTAATGTTATTATTATTAAATGTGTTAGGGATTTCTTAAATCTGAAAGGATATTTAAATCTTCTAGTATTCAAATAAATTTTAATAAAATATACCAACTATCCTTTAAAAATAAATTATCCCCTCAGTTCATCAAGTTGAATTATAATTAATTTAAAGAATACAAATTATATTGGTTTTGTCCCATTCTAATTGGCAAGAATATTTACGTACACTTGAAGGATCTTTACTTTATAATAACAATGCAAATAAGTACGTTCATGAATAAATTAATTATATAGCCTAGAAACAGAAAATGTTCACTATTCTAAATAGGATTAATCTCAATAAAATTATAAATACTTGCGGGTTTTGTCAGTTATATAGTCAAATCTTTAAATCAGTTAGTTTAGTATATTTTAGATTTTTTTTTACCCATTCGTGAATCAAACCTAAAATTTCGGGATGAATGTTACCAAAAATGGACTTAATTTTTTGGTTTGATTAACGAATGGCTAGAAAAAGTTTCAAATATCCCAAAATAAGTTAAACTAGCCGATTTTGAAAAGTTCGACCATGGCTGATAAAATCGGCAAATGTTTGATATTTTATTTGGATTAACCCTTTAAAATAAAAAAAAAAGTAAATATAATTATAAGATGAAGAAAATAATTTATTTTCAATATATATTTAAATCTATTTGTGACATAATATTGTGGAATTATATTTCTAATTATATTTTTATTAATTTTTTAAAATTAAACAATAAATTAAAATGATTATCATTTATGGTAATTTTAAAGAAAAATATTAAAAAACCAACTCAATTTGAAGCCCTTGTATTTTTATCTTTTTATTTATCTAGTCTTTTTTCAAAATAATTTTAAAAAATGACTTTTCCATTTCATAATTGTTGGCAAAATAATGCAAGTGTACAGTGTCACTCGTAATATAGGACTGTGAAGTCCGGATATCGTACACACGGAGAAAGCTATCTAATGCTTCCAATTAAGATGTTTCGGTTTGTCTAGCGAATAAAAAAATGAAAATAAACAATTGAGTTAAGCACATATAAAATTACCATCTTTACACGAAATCTCAAAAATAATACCACCTTTAAAACATGTCAATTCAAGGCATAGCCTTTTATTTCTTTTTAAAAGCAACATGAACATATTTTTAGGTAAAATTTTGTTAATTTAGACACCGATGGAAGTGACATGTGTCATGGTGCATGTCAGCAAAACGCCACTTGTCATTTTTCATTATTTTTTTTTTTTTTGATAAATGATCAATATATTAGCTCAACCATGAAGAAATGGAAGACAAAAAAACCTTTTCAGAAAATAGTAAAATGATTATAAAAAATGACAAAAGAAATGCATATGGAAAACATCATTGCCCGAGTAATAAAAACCTGAGTTCAAGTCTTTGTAGTATGTCACCGCCTTTGCAAAAAACATTGTAAACCACACTCTGAATTATATACTCATGCTTGAAAATTCTACTATTTTTCGCTTTTCGAAGTTTCCAAATTACATAGAATCAAATAGTTATCCATAAACGACGATATCTTTTAACCGGTAAAGAGCACCAATAATCAAAGAAAACATAGCGTAGATGGAAGGGCTGCCCATGGAAGTTGATATCGCCAAAGAATCGAATTCTAAGCTTGAGTAGCAAAATGACGATGAAGAAATATGTGAATGTTAGTTTTCTCCTCGATGCAAATCAAACAAGAAGAAAATTGGTCATTACTCAAAACTTCCCTTCTAATCAACAAAGCATTTGAAGAAATTCTATCTCTAACCAAAAGCCACATAAAGAAGAAGATACTAGGAGGAATTTTTCGTCTTCAAAACCTGTCGATAAGCTCCAAATTCTCAGCTCTGCTCATAGGGGTAAGCAGCTGCACCATTGCAGCAGGTCCGAACTCATTCTTGCCGAACCAGACGGCTATATTAATTAGACCTGGAACAAGCAGAAAGGCAGTTCTGCAGCTGCACTAACAACTCCCGGACATGTTCTTCTTCACCCACCCGCAGCCGACGCTTCCATGAGAAAATGAAACGACGCTGCCCAAATAATCTTTGAATATACATTGAATGAGATTGTTACACTAATTGAAGGACAATAAATATCTAAAATCCATATATTTCTGTCACTTATTATCGTACAAAATGTGAATTTTGTTAAAATTCATAAATTGTATAAAATTTATAAATTTTGATCAACTGAACTTCTTCGATCCAAACAATGCCCATTAGTTGTTACACATAGAAGGATTTATTTAAGTACAAGTATTATGTCAGGAGTCACTACTTCAATTAATGATCAATCAAAAGAAAACTTGTTAAAGCGATAAATTCATTTTAAAAAAAATATTAAAATTGGCTTATATGCAGAGTACGAATTAAAGAAAAAGAAACTGATCCATTCCAACCTCCACAATAGAAGAAACATTTAAATGAACTAAATTTACCTCAGAAGATTATGAATCATAATTCATAATTGACTTAAAATCATCCATTAATGAAGATGGCATTAATTAAACAGGCTAGACATCATTATTCGCAGGAGTAGCCACTAGGTATAAATGAGATTTTTTATGCATAGTAATGCCAAATGCTTCCTCCATGTCAATATCATCTACTGCAACTCCATCAGGCAATCCCCAGTCGAAGTGATACAGCAGATTAGCCAGAGCTAGCTCCACCACTATCACAGCAAAATTCATTCCAGGACATCCTCGTCGTCCCACTCCAAACGCTGTTAACTCAAAATGCTGTCCGCTAAAATCAACCGAATTATTCAGAAATCGCTCAGGTCGAAATTCACTTGGATTTTCCCAGTTTTTAGGGTCCATGAATATCGACGATCCATTTATAAACACCCTTGTTTTAGCTGGAATGTCATAGTCTCCGACTCTGCAATCTTGTATAGTTTCTCGTGGAACCATCAATGGAGTTGGTGGGTGGATTCTGAATGATTCTTTTAGTACTGCTTTTAGGTAACCAAGTCCTGGAATATCGCTTTCTTCAACCTTGGTTTTGGATTTAAGTAGTTCTCTCACTTCTTCTTGCACTTTTTTCATTACCTGGGGATTTCTGATTAGCTCTGTCATAGTCCAAACTATAGTTGCTGCCGATGTGTCCGTTCCGGCAATAAACATGTCCTGACATTAATTAGTTTTATTAAGGACAAAATATAGAAAAATCAAGGCAAAATAATTTATACGTCCATTATTTTGACTCATAGCTAGACATTTCTAAATTGATATGCAGCATTTTAAGTTTTTTTATTTTAAGATTAGAGACGATGAGAGTTTTACATTGAGAACGCCCTTGATGGAATCGTTGCTGAGTGAAGTGTTTCGACTATCATCTCTCTGCAGTCGCAGCAGTACATCAACAAGATCTTCATGTTCAGGTTCAGGTCTGTCCGGATCAAGATGCTCCTCTAGTATTTTATCATAGAATTTGTCTAGTTGTCCGAAAGTCTTCTCCGCTCGAGCTTCTAAGCCATTGAACTTACAAACCCATTCCATCCGTGGAAAAAAATCCGCTATGCAAAATCCTCCAAGAATTTCCTGCGCTTCACCAAGCAGATAATCCAGTCCTCGTCCTCCACTAATTCCAGATTCATAATTCCTTCCAAAAGCGGCGCGACATACCACTCTATTCGATACCAAAAGAATTAATTCGCTCAGATTAATCGGACCAGACGAGTTAGTTATAGAATCAATCATACGACTCACTTCTTCTTCTCGGACTGTCTTAAAAGATTGCACTCTGTTTGTACTTAACAGTTCTGAACTCGCAATTTTCCTCATCTCCTTCCACTGTTGACCGTATGGAGCAAAAGCAATGTCGGAACAATTGTAACACAATTTCTTGGCGGCGTATGAAGCGGGTCTGCCGGAAAAGACAGTATCATGTGTTCTAAAGATATCTCTGACCATGTCGGCGGAGGAAATTATTACAGTAGGTACTGAACCAAGCTGGAGGTACATAAGAGGTCCATGTTTTTCTGCTAAGTGGTGAAGTGATTTATGGATTGGATTCGGTAGCTGGTACAAGTTTCCAATGATTGGAAGCCTTTTGGGACCTGGTGGGAGCTTCTTTGCTCGTACCAAAGGGTTGCTGATGAAGTAGAAAAACAATGAACTTGCAAGAAAAACAAATGGGATTATGATGATAATGACCATGGACTGATCGATCTGGGATAATGAAGAAACAAGAAATGATACACCCATTTTCAAGACCTCTTAATTATTTGTATTTCAAGAGATCAATATGTATATTGTTAACATTGAAGAACTCTTAATTGTCTGTATTCGAAAACTTTATTTAAAATTTGGCACGGAGATGCAAATTAGCATTGACGTGCGGGCTGTGAGCTGGTGATGGCAGGTATGCATTAGCCAATCGTAATTCACACTATCATTAAAATAATGATAATAATACTAATAAAAATAATTAACTCTTTGACAAAAAAAAAGTACTAATTAACTTTATTTCACACTACCGTTAAAATAAGAGAAAATCACATAATTACCACGGAATCCGCGTCTTATTTATTGTTGCATTCTCTTAAAACACGGATTTCTTTCCTAGCTGCTTCAAATAACACTTGATTTTTTCCTTTTTAAAAGATATCAAATCAAAAACACATCACAAATACACAAAATATATCATCGTCATCTTCCTAAAAAATAGCATCGTCTTCTTCCCCAATCTAATTACCAGAAAATATTGCTCTACATCTTTTATCTCAAATATTATATCATCATGGAATCTATTCCAGTGATGATACAATACAAAGGCAATTGGATTGAAGCAAATCAATATGCAGATTTTGAAGTTATTGGTGTCATGATTCCTCAAAATTCTACATATTTGGATATTTTACATATAATAGCACAAGAAATACAAGTAAATTTAGAAAAACAGAATATTGAGATAAAATATCAAGTAAAGATTCAGTATCTACCACTCAAAATCAGTGATGATTCAAGCTTCAGATTTTACTTAGAAATCAAGAAAAAGGAAATCGACTTCACTATGTATCCTCTCTGCATAGTAGTTATCAGTGATACTAGCCAGATACAGACAATTCTTCCAGATGCATCAGCAAGTATTTCAACAGCTATTTCAGAATCAAACAGAGACCAAGATACCATATCGATACACGATAGATACATGTCTGATACATTCGACGAAATAGGTCAGTATACAAAACTTCTTGCAATTGATACAATAGACTGTAACGATGATCAAAATCAAGAATCAGTATCAGATCCACTATAAGATATAGATCTGACAGTTGGAAAATCTTTCAAAGATAAAGCTACTCTTCAAGCATGCTTACGACTTCATGCAATCAATAATCACTACCAACAAAAGACAGTTAAATCATGCCAAAAGAACATTTTTGTAAAATGTATCGATGATACATGTCAATGGTATCTGAAAGCGTCAATTAATGTGCATACAAAACAGTTCATCATTCATAAACAAGACATGAACCACACATGCCCGATAGAGACCAGATTCAGCAATCAAAAACAAGCATCAGCATCACACATAGCGGCATCCATCAAAATGAAGTATCTCAATGTCAAAGCAACATACACACTAGTAGATATAAGGAATGATATGCAGATTTTACATGGAGTCAAGATCAGTTATATGATGGCTTGGAGATCAAGAGAATTGGCATTTGAAATGTTAAGAGGAAAGCCTTGTGAATCTTACAAATCGCTGCCTACCTTTTTATATATGCTTGGAACTAGAAACCCGAGATTTAGCATAGACATACAATTGAGAGATGACAACACATTTTTGTATGTATTTACAGCATTAAAAGCTTCAATTACAGGATGGCAGTATTGCAAACCAGTAATTGTAGTTGATGCTACATTCTTGAAGGCAACATTTGGTGGCACACTTCTTGTTGCAACAGCTCAAGATGCAGCTGGAAAGCTGTTTCCTCTAGCATTTTCTGTTGTGGATTCAGAAAATGATGACTCATGGCATTATTTCTTCACTAAAATAAAACAGGCCTTTCAAACAAGAGAAGGTATCTGCATTGTATCAGATAGACATCTCAGCATAGAGTCAGCTATTAAAAGGATTTATCCTGAAGCTACTCATGGCGTATGCACGTTTCACCTTCTCAATAACCTCAAGACAAATTTCAAGAGAAATGCCAAGAAACTTAAAGAACCTTTCTTTGCAGCAACAAGAGCATACACCGAGGTTGAATTTGACTACCACATGAAAGTGTTGGACAGCTTAAATGCTCGAGTAAGACCATTTCTTCAGCAAATCAAATATGAAAGGTGGTCAAGGGTACATTCTCTCAAAAACAGGTATAAAACTATGACATCTAATTTAGCTGAATCATTAAACGCAGCAATACTACATGTAAGAGAACTCCCGATCACAGCCTTATTTATGCACCTACATGACCTCCAACAAGAGTACTCATACAAACACAGAAAAATCGCTGTCGATACAGTCACAACACTTTCAATCATCCATGAAGATTTACTTCTGCAAAATTACATTAATTCACTGAAACTACAGGTATGTAAAACTCATATTAGAAAGTACAACACTATTTTATGTTGTATATATTATATATCTGCTTTTCTGTGAAGTTCATAAATTTCTGTCTTTTTCAATGTATCAAATATGTATATAAACGGTATCTTGCTATTGTTTTTATTATACTAGGTGAAACCATCTTCAGATGATATCATAACAGTTCTCGAGAATGGTAAAAAGTACACAGTCAACATAGTCGAGAGAACATGTACATGCAAAAAGTTTGATATCGATGAAATTCCTTGTAAACATGCCATAACATTTCTAGCCGACAAGAAGATTGAACCTTATGCGTACTGCTCAAGATACTATACAAATGCAGCTATGTTAGCGACATATTCTGAAACTGTATATCCATTGGAGAAAGAAGAAGAATGGATTATTCCAGAACATATCAAGAACATGATTGTCAAACCACCCCAACATAGAACACGAACTGGAAGGCCTAAAAAGGGTAGGTACCAGTCAAAGTGGGAAAATCCGAAAAACGATCCGAATCAAGGGCAATGTGAAAAATGAGGACACGCTGGACATAATAGAAAGACATGCCGAAACAGGCCAAAAGATACCTAGATTATTCATTTCTTTCAGTGTTTTTTATTCTATTTTAAACTTCCAAGTATTATATACAATTCTGATACATTAAAGAGTGATGTATGTCAATTTCTAATTGCGTAGAACATACATATCTGATATTATATTAAATGTCAGATACATATATTATACAGGTTTGATACATACATAATACACAAAATATTACATACAGCATCACAAAAACAATTACATATGTATATCTGGTAGCATGTTAAATTCAGATACATATATTATACCTGTAAGATACATAAATGATACATTCAACTTAAAAAAAATGCAAGTGTGAATAAAAAGGAATAATTAAAGTAAAAGATTACTTCATTAATTCAAACAAAAAACATTGTTTACTTCATTAATTCAAACAAAAAACAGTGTTCAAACAAACCTAAAAAAATAAACACACAAAAAGCATAAAAAAACATTGTTCATTCAAAATAACAACTACAGTTTCAGTTTTCCAGCTCGAATCTTGTATCTTTTTGCTTTCACATTCCCTTCCATCTGGTCCTTGTCCTGATAACTCTTGATTCACTGACAACATTAAACATATTCTTCCATTTTCCATACTTATAAAGACCAAAAGAGAAACGCTTTCGATGGGAATTCACATCAAATTCTTTTGTAAGCTCCTGCTCTCTCCCATGCACAATATATTCAGCAAAAGAGAATGCAAAAACTCCACAATCACTGCATAAAAAAACATAAAATACATGTCAGATACAACATATATGTAAAATAAATAAGATTACAAAAACTATACTTACTTGAACTGTTGTTCTGGCAGGTCATATTTAACAATCAACTGAAAAGAATCTTCTAATCCTTGACTTGTATAGAACGGTGAATGCAAATCATAAAAGGGATTATCTTTGAATACATCAAACTTGGAAAGAAATAAAGAAAGATAAGAGGCATAATTCATCCCAATCAGTCTAGTTGACGAAGCACTCAAAGTTGAACGCATGGAATTATATAGATTGTGATCGTCCTGAGCTTAAAATCCAGTAATGCAAGGGCCCAATGATTATTTGAAGACACATGGAAAGGGATCAGCACAAATTCACACTCAACCCATGGAGTATTCGCAAGCATACGTTTGCCACGTATATACTGAGAAATTGGATGATCTTCATAAATCAGGTCTCGGTCTCCGGTATCCATGAAAAGCCTCACAAAAGATTGAAAAGTTTGATCGAAATAATTGTCGGTTGTTGTGAACTTCATTTGTATGCTACTGTTATATTCGCCTTTCTTCCTCAGATAGTAAAATAAGATATCTGATAACAACACAAAGGAACAAACCCGAAATAGCACACAAACCGGGCAGATCACGACAAGAAACCAATCCAACTAAATCAACCAGAACACCATATACCATCTCGGCCACCGAACAAGATATGTAAAGTTACCACCTCGGTCATACCGAGCACCATACATACCATCTCGGTCACCGAACGCCATACGTAAAAGTACCATATCGGCCGAACTGAACACCATATATACCATCTCGGTCACCGAACGCCACACGTAAAGGTACCATCTCGGCCGAACCGAACACCATGTACACCGCCTCGGTGCCATCCGAGTTTACCCTCAACCAGACACAACGACAAACTTGTCAGAACGTACCCTGACATTCTAGACAACATCTGCACAAGACAAAGAGAACAAAATCAGGTCTGTCGGTCAGACAAAGAGGAACAACACACATAGTATAAAAGGCTAGGAAAAAGTAGGTAAAAAGGTTAATTCTCTTTCTCTCTCTAAAACTCTTAGCCTCTTTTCACTTCTTATTCTTTCTCTCACTAAAGCTGTTACTAATTAGACCGTCGGAGTGGTTTGCCGGAATCCCCTTCCGGCACCCTTCTCACGGTTGTTTTGTACCTTGTAGGTACGGCCTAGAAGTGTTCATCAGAGATAGCTACGATTCAAGGTTACAAGTTATCATTTGGCGCCGTCTGTGGGAAAGAAAATAAGAAAGCTTACCCCTTTCTATCCTTTTGGAAACTAATAGGATGAGTAGAGTAGAAGGAGATGATCCTGCAGTCGGAGATAATAATACGCAAAGCAGTAGAACGGGAGAGGGACTCAACGCTCCACCGAGAAGAGCTGGTGGCGAAAGCTCGTTTTGCCCAGTCACTACATCGATGGCGGGCGTTCACCCGAGCCCTGTGTCGGGGATTACCACTTATTATCCGTGGGGAATGCCATCGTCGAGTAACGTTCCTCCAACATCATACTCCACCCCTACGCACCAAACCACTCAAACCTTCTTACGACCAGGCGTAACCCCCATCAACCTCACATTCACCCCAAACGCCACCCCCACACCTGGGCAAACCACCCCAGAAGTCCAAAATCCTACGCCAGCACAAATCCAAGAATACATCGAATTTCATACGCGGCAGCTAGCTTTCCTTCAACAGGTACAACAGGTCCATACTCGACCAACAGCCCCAACTGCAACCCAGGATAACACTACCACTCCGCCGTACATACCAACCGCACCACCTTACCCACAGGAATTCTACCAAGGCCAAAAAACACCCGAGGAAGCAAACCGCGAGAAAAATCCACGAGAACAAAACCCAGAACCAACACAGACCGGACATAAAACTCCAGAGGGGCATAAAAAAACACTAAAACGGGTGGAGATCGAGGAGAGCGTGCACAGCTCGGGTGCTGATTCCCCAAAGAAAAAGAACCTGGAGCAGGAAATCACCGAAAGGGTCAGAACCGAGATGGAGAAATTTAGAAGAAAAGAGCCGAGAAACACAAGCTTCCTGAACATCGGAAACCCTCTGTCGGCAGAAATACGAGAAGAACCCTTCCCCTTAAACTACAAAACACCGCAGTTAGACGATTACAATGGAACAGGGGACCCGATCACGCACTTGAGTTGTTTCCAAGTGGTCATGATGGTACAATGTTTGTCCGAAGCGGCTGTCTGCAAACTTTTCCCGACTACCCTAAAAGGACCAGCTGCCATCTGGTATCAAAGCCTAAAAGAAGGCTCCATCCGAAGCTTCGACGAGCTGGCAAGAGCTTTCCGAACACATTTCGCACCGAGCATACAACGAAAGAAAAAGTCCAGTGACTTAAAACTCTGCTACCAGAAGCCAGGAGAAAGTCTGCAGAGTTACATCGGCCGATTCAACGCAGAAGCGGTCGAAGTGGGAAATTTGAATGATGATACTGTGATAGACGCAATGAAAGACAACACAACAATGATGGCCTTCAGGGATAACCTGATAACAAACCCGGTACAAACTTACTCCCAGCTGATGGACCGAGCCTGGAACTACATAAATTTAGACGAAGAACAGCGGCGAAAAGCCGCACAAACTACAACATCGTTCCGAACACCGAGGCCTAACTTCGATCAAAGTGCCAGGCACGATAGATTCGGACCAAGGAACCAACAACAAGCCGGTCCGCCGCGAGCAGACCCACACCGACCAGTAAAAGTAGAAGACCAAGCTTTCATTCCACTCAATACCCCGAGATCACACATCTTGATGTGGATACAAAATAACAATGAGCCAGTGAGATACCCACCCAAACTACAATATGAAGGAGACAGGAAAAAATATTGTCAGTTCCATGACGGTCACGGCCATGTTACCGACGAATGCGGAAGCTTGAAAAAAGAAATCGACCGTTTGGTACAAGTCGGTCGGTTAAAAGACTTTGTAGCACAGAGCAAAAATTACAACTCGGGAGGAAGAAACCAAAGGGATAACAATGGAAAAAGAGAGGAAGCACCGCCACCAAAAAGACAAAACGTGTCAGGAATAATCAACACAATAGCAGGCGGAATGACGGACCCAGAATATAAACGAGGAAGACGAAAAAGGCAGAAGATGGTAATGAACATATCAATGGCGAAAACTATGCCAGAAGTGAGCTTCGGTCCAACTGACGGGGAAGGAATAGATTTTCCTCACCAGGACCCGCTGGTAATCTCGGGTTTGATAGAAAATTTTTGGGTGATGAGACAATTGGTAGACGAAGGAAGCTCAGTTAACCTAATCACGAAACAGGCATACCTCGGAATCGGCTGCTCAATACTGAATCTTAAACCAGTCAAAACCCCCTTAGTTGGCCTAGGGGGAACACCGGTACAAGCCGAAGGAGTAGCAGAATTAACGGTAGAGCTGGGGAAAGAAAACGGATCCAAAGAAGGAGGCCTGGTCGGCATCACTAAGAAATTTAAAACACTGTTCATGGTTGTTGACATGCCACTTGCTTACAACATCATACTCGGCCGACCTATGTTGTACAGCACAGGAGCGGTCACATGCATTAAATACTTGTGTATGAAGATACCAACCGAGGAAGGAGTGGTAACAGTCAGGGGAAGGCAGGACATAGCCAAGCAGTGTTACTTGGTATCGATGGAAGCAGTATCAGAGACACTAGCCATTGAAACAATGGAGATACCAGACTCGGATGAAGGAAAGCTCGAACCACACGGAAAGATAGAAAGAGTTAGCCTGGCAGGTATAACACCAAGATCGGTCCAATTAGGCGCAGAACTACCTAAGCCAGTAAAACAGGAGATAACCGACATGCTGATCAGAAACGAAGTCGAATTTGTCAATACGCCAGGCGAAATAGAGGGAGTCGACCCGGCCATAATATCACATAAACTCAATGTCGACCCAAAACACAAACCAGTCAAACAAAAGAAAAGAGCTTTCGCAATAGACAGATAGATCGCCATCAGAGCCGAGGTAGACAAACTGCTAGCGGCAGGTTTCATCAGAAGAGTATACTATCCGGAGTGGCTATCCAATGTCGTGCTCATAAAAAAGCCGAACGGAAAGTGGAGACTGTGCATAGATTTCACAGATCTAAACCGAGCATGCCCAAAAGACAGCTACCCCTTGCCAAACATCGACCAGTTGGTCGACTCAACCAGCGGCTACGAAGTGTACTCGTTCATAGACGCAGCCCAAGGATACCACCAAATCCCGATGCACAAAGACGATGAAGAAAAAACAAGCTTTGTTACCGACAACGGCACATACTGCTACAAACAAATGCCATTCGGACTAAAAAATGCAGGGGCAACTTATCAGCGTCTAATGAATTTCGTGTTCAAAGACCAGATCGGTCGCAATATGGAAGTTTACGTAGACGACATCATCGTCAAGTCCAAAAAAGTAGAAGATCATGCGAGAGACTTGGAAGAAGTCTTTACAAAGCTAAAAAAATACAAACTCAAGCTAAATCCAGACAAGTGCGCCTTCGGAGTCCCAGCAGGAAAATTCCTAGGATATCTCATCTCCCAGAAGGGTATCGAGGTAAACCCAGAAAAAACAAAAGCAATCCTAGATATGAAGGCGCCAAAATCAGCTAAAGAAGTTCAGAAGCTAAATGGAAAAATCACAGCCCTTGGTCGATTCGTGTCCAACTCGGCCAAAAGATGTCTCCCATTCTTTAAAACATTGAGAAATGCAAAAAAGTTCGAGTGGACCGATGAATGTCAACAATCTTTCGAAGAACTCAAGAAATTCCTGAGTTCACCACCATTGCTCGGAAGGCCGGAAACCGGAGAAGTACTATACCTATACTTAAGTGTCACTAATGAAACAGTGGCATCGGTACTGGTGAAGGAGGAATTGACTGAGCAAAAGCCGGTATACTACACGAGCAAGGTGTTGAAAGGTCCCGAGATCCGATACAGTAAAATTGAGAAGTTTGCACTCGCATTGGTTCTAACAGTGGAAAAGCTAAAAAGATACTTTCAAGCTCACACTGTCGTAGTCCGAACAAACCAACCCCTACGAAAAGCACTGGCAAGACCGGAAACATCAGGACGGCTAATCAATTGGTCAGTCATGATAGGATCGTACGACATCAAATACGAGCCGCGAACAGCAATGAAAGCCCAGATCTTAGCCGACTTTGTAGCCGAAACAACAACACACGACCAACCCACCGAAGTAGACAAGGGTCTTACCAGCTGGACACTACAGGTCGATGGGGCATCAAATATAACCGGAGCCGGAGCAGGCATAATACTAAGAGGACCACACAAAATCAAAATGCAACACTCAATCCACCTAAATTTCCCAGCAACCAACAATGCAGCAGAGTATGAGGCTTTGATAAATGGGCTAAGGATGGCTACAGTAGTGAAGACTGAATATGTCAAAATCCAGAGTGACTCTCAGCTAGTGGTTAATCAGGTACTCGGGACATACGAGGTGAAGGACCCAGAAATGAAAAAATACGTAGACCGGGTGAAAGAGCTACTTACAAAAATTACCGAAGAAGGCGGGAAATGGGAGTTGGAGCAAATCCCCAGGGAAGAAAACACCGAAGCAGACACACTAGCAAAGGCAGGAGCATCCAGAGAGATAATGCCGAGCATACCATGCTCAGTTCAAAACTTCAGCAGTATCCAAAATCCTGAAGCCACATTCCTCATAAACCCTTTAGATCAGTGGATGGAACACATCATTTCATACATCGAGAATGGGAATCTGCCCGAAGATAACAAAGCAGCAAAGAAAGTAAAACGCCAAGCACCACACTTCTCATACCGAGACGGGACTCTGTACAAAAAATCCTTCTCACACCCCTGGTCCAGATGCCTCACAGTAGAAGAAGGGAAATATGTATTGGCTGAGATACACGAAGGTATATGTGGGAGTCACATCTCGCATCTAGCTCTCTGCCGAAAAGCTGTTTTACAAGGTTACTACTGGCCGACACTGGCACAAGACGCAGCAAACCTGGTACAAAAATGCGAAAAATGTCAGTACCACCAAAACGTCCACCATCAGCCAACAGCGGAACAAAACCCAATAGTAAGCCCTTGGCCATTCAGCATGTGGGGAATAGACATTGTCGGGCCTTTTCCAACGGCAAGTGGACAACGAAAATTCCTGATAGTAGCAGTTGACCACTTCTCAAAATGGGTAGAGGCCGAAGCTGTGTCCACCATAACAGAAGCGCGAGTTCGAAGCTTCGTCCGAAGAGAAATCGTCTGTCGTTTTGGGATCCCAAAAACCATCATAACCGACAATGGAAAGCAGTTCGACAACAAAAACTTCAGAGAGTTCTGCAAGGAAAAAGGAATTGACCTAAGGTTCACTTCGGTCACCCACCCACAAAGCAACGGAATGACAGAAGTCACCAATCGGACCATTGTTAATGGCCTGAAAAAACGCCTCGACGAAGCTAAAGGTCGATGGGCCGACGAGCTACACAATGTACTATGGTCATACAGAACCACCCCAAAAGCTGGGACAGGAAGAACACCATACAGTTTGACCTATGGGTGCGAAGCAATGGTACCAGTCGAAATCGGCATGCCCACCATCAGAGTACAATACTTCGATGAACAACAAAACGAAGAAAACACCAAAATTTGCCTCGATCTGCTAGAAGAAAGAAGAGATCAAGCATTAATGCACATCGAAGCATACAAACAAAGGATGGCAACATATCATAACAAACGAGTCAAACCTTTGACATTCGAAGTAGGCGACCTGGTACTACGACGAGCTGATATAGCAAAAGGAAACGCAGGCATCTCCAAGCTCGGAGCTAATTGGGAAGGGCCTTACCAAGTAAAGAAAGTGGGAAAAGGTGGAGCCTATCACTTAACCTACATGTCCGGAAGAGACCTACCAAGAACCTGGAATGCCAGAGTTCTCAAAAGATTCTACCAGTAGACAACATTCAGTTAATCGAGTCTGTCAGGGGTTTTTTCACTTGCATTTAGGTCAAAGTCGGCTGTAGGCCCAAAATGCAAGTTTTTCCCCTATTAATAAAAAACAAAAAAGAAAAGAAAAAGCTGAGTCAAACCATAGCATAACTTAACAAAATTCAAAGCTATTGCTTAAAACCGAGTTAAGTCATAACTTAACAGAATTCAAAGCTATTGCTTAAAACCGAGTTAAGTCATAACTTAACAAAATTCAAAGCTATTGCATAAAACCGAGTTAAGTCATAACTTAACAGAATTCAAAGCTATTGCTTAAAACCGAGTTAAGTCATAACTTAACAAAATTCAAAGCTATTGCTTAAAACCGAGTTAAGTCATAACTTAACAGAATTCAAAGCTATTGCTTAAAACCGAGTTAAGTCATAACTTAACAGAATTCAAAGCTATTGCTTAAAACCGAGTTAAGTCATAACTTAACAGAATTCAAAGCTATTGCTTAAAACCGAGTTAAGTCATAACTTAACAGAATTCAAAGCTATTGCTTAAAACCGAGTTAAGTCATAACTTAACAGAATTCAAAGCTATGGCTTAAAACCGAGTTAAGTCATAACTTAACAGAATTCAAAGCTATGGCTTAAAACCGAGTTAAGTCATAACTTAACAAAATTCAAAGCTATCGCTTAAAACCGAATTAGATCACAGTTTAACAAAATTCAAAACTATAAATCAAAACCGAGTAGGACCATATTTTAAAGGATAGTGCTTAAAACCAGACTAAGACACAACTCAAAACAAACAGGGAAACCGATCTATTACTTGTCAAGAAAAGAAACACCACACTTCACAAAAAATAAACCGATATATTACTTTGCAAAAATTCGTTACAAAACAAAGATCCTAATCTATTACAGCATTACTAACATGCTCCGGAACCGACAAGCCAGCCCCGGAGGAAGTCCCATCATTCTCGCTTAAACCAGCTTCCTCATAATGACGAACTTCAAGCTGCACAGTCGGAGACGAGGTAATAACAACATCATCATTTTTCTCAGCATCCCTCTGCGGAACAACAACATCAGCCGACTCAATCAAAACAACATCTGTCTTCTCGGTCAGACCATCATCAGCACCACGAGTCGGCAAATCATCCCTAACAAGAGGGGCACCATCTTCAAGCTCTCTCCTCAGCTCAGCAGCAAACTCTTCAGCACATCGTTCGGCATCAGCCACCTCATTTGCCTTCGCAAGATTTCGTTCATCCTGAATCTTCTGATACATGCCCTCCATGTCAAGATACAGGCAAATAGGATCAACATCAGCTCGGAGAAGCGGCCCAACACGCTCCTTCAGGTCATCCTCCATGGCATCTGTTAGATGAGCAAACTCCCTCATCATATCGTCCCGTTGAGTTTCCACGATTTTGGTGGTATCATCGAGAATGTCATGCAAACGCATGTAACTTTTATGATGACCCTCTATCGTTTCCTGAAAGGCAGCCTTCTCCTTGTCAAAAGCCTCGGTTAGCTGCTCCCGAAGCTGCTCTTTCTCCTTATCAAAAGCCTCCTTCGCAAGAGCAAGCTCGGCTTTTTCCTTCTTCAAAAGAGAGACCTCCTCGCTCAGCTTCTCAATCTTAGCATTGAAGTTCTCGGTGTTGCTCGTCAAGACGGACTCAACATTAGCCCTCTGAATCTGCTCTTTCTCCAAATCAGCAACAGCCGTGGTCAGCTTCTCCCGATCCAAGGAAGCTTGAGCAGTCAAGTCTTCTTGAAAGGACCGTGCGCCCAGAAGATGGTTTATCAACTACATAAACCGACCAAAAAGTTAATAAAATTTCTTAAAATAAAACCCAAAATTATTATCAGAAAAGACATACCTGAAAAGAAAGGGACACGCTGGTGTCAAGAAAATCCTTGGGCGAAGTGGCCGCCAGCGCCTCCCGGTCCCGAGGAAGAGATACCATCTTCCCCAGAAAAACCGAAGTCGATAAAGAATCAACAGAATCTTCCATCGACTTAGACTTCAGATAACGGGCAAGAAACCGAGGAGACAGCCTCACTTCATCCTGAGCAGCAGGAGTAGCCCCCGATTCAACCAGTTTGGCTTTTTTATTCGAAGGAGACAGCGTCTTCTCCTTCTCGGGTGCACTCAAACCCACAACAACGTCAGTGCCGCCGACGAAGGCCACATCATCCTTCACTGGCACAGCCAAGGAGGGCCCCTTCCCCTTATCCAAAATTTTTCGCTTCAGCGGTTTGGCAGGAGGAGGCACGGAAGCCAAAGGAATAGCCGGGGTTATGGTTTTTCCCACCGGTTTTGGCTCATCCTTGCCTTTAGCAGTAGAACCTTTAGCAGCAGCACCACCACCCTTCCGCCGAGCAGCGTTAAAAGCACTCATGTTAAACACTGGCAAACACAAAAAATATATACAAGTATTAGCACACCAATAAAAAACAACACACCAAAATAAAGCAAGACAGAAAACCGAGAACAACCTTCCCGCTTCGGGTCAAATTTAACAATAGGCAGTTTCGGTATAAGGGAGTAAGTATTTATGGGACCAGTCGTCTTCAAAACGTCCTGGAGAAGCCTATGGTTCTCATTCCCCGCAGCATCCCGCCTCAACAGAGTCACGGGAGAGGCACATAACCACCGCTGCGGCAAGTCGGCAAAGGCGGTGGGATGATAGATCCGAAACCAATCCTCCCTAATCCTCTTAACCGAAGTAGACACTTTCTCTATTACATGCCTAGGTTCCGATTTAAGAATCTTGAAAGTAGAAAAATCATAGGCACCGCCAAAAATAAGACCATAAATACTGGCAAACAGCTCTACCGAGAAAGGAATCCTACGACGTCGGCATAACCGACGAAGACACAAGAAATGCCTAATACCATTCGGGTGAAACTGACTAAGAGGCATATTATAAAATTTTAAAAAGGCCACTAAATCGGTTTGAAGAGGAATACGAACACCCGAATGAAGGTGTTCCACACTCACCACTATATAATCTGGCCCAGCCAGATCATTTATTGTTAGACCAGGAGGGGACAGTTCAAACCGATACCCCTCACGAAGGTTTATTTGAGAAACGAGATAATCTAAATACCCCTGGTTCAGCTCGGCAAAAGCATTTTCCATCCTAACTCTCCGAGACTCAGCAGTCTTACTACTCCTAGGCCTAGCTCGTCTCGGTTTAACAAAGGAGGTCGCTTCCGAACAACCTACATCCTCTACCTTACGAAGGATCTCAACGGACTCCTCCTTGGCCGAGTCAGAAGGCTCGGCCTCTGATTTATTTCCCCCCGAAGTACACCCGTCCGAGTTACACTCCTCATCAACAATCTCCACAAAATCATTCTGGGAATCCTCCACAGAAGACATTATTTGAAAAAGTATAAACACAAAATCAAACAATCAACAACCCACCTATACTAACCCAGAAGAAAGAACACTCAAGAACGCGAAGAACAAACAGAAAAAAGATGAAGAAATAGCAATAAACAAGATCAAAACCAAAGAAAATAGGCAACTTACTAATGAATATCTTCAAAAACACGAAAGTAGACACCAACGAAGGAAAGACAAACGAGAGCAAAAGGAGAGAAAAGAAAATCAGCAAATAAAAGAAAAGGCTTTTTATAAGAACCGAAACAGGGCAACTGAAACGACACCTCAATAAATGTGCTAGTGGATACCAGATGTCAAGCAACGTCATTAAAGAGAGGACACGTGTCCAAAAAGCGTACTAAGGAAGAAAGCAAACCAAAAAGACCCAACTAACCCATACCAGTCTCGGACATAAATATCCGAACAAGCAGGGGGGGACTTGTGATAACAACACAAAGGAACAAACCCGAAATAGCACACAAACCGGGCAGATCACGACAAGAAACCAATCCAACTAAATCAACCAGAACACCATATACCATCTCGGCCACCGAACAAGATATGTAAAGTTACCACCTCGGTCATACCGAGCACCATACATACCATCTCGGTCACCGAACGCCATACGTAAAAGTACCATATCGGCCGAACTGAACACCATATATACCATCTCGGTCACCGAACGCCACACGTAAAGGTACCATCTCGGCCGAACCGAACACCATGTACACCGCCTCGGTGCCATCCGAGTTTACCCTCAACCAGACACAACGACAAACTTGTCAGAACGTACCCTGACATTCTAGACAACATCTGCACAAGACAAAGAGAACAAAATCAGGTCTGTCGGCCAGACAAAGAGGAACAACACACATAGTATAAAAGGCTAGGAAAAAGTAGGTAAAAAGGTTAATTCTCTTTCTCTCTCTAAAACTCTTAGCCTCTTTTCACTTCTTATTCTTTCTCTCAGTAAAGCTGTTACTAATTAGACCGTCGGAGTGGTTTGCCGGAATCCCCTTCCGGCACCCTTCTCACGGTTGTTTTGTACCTTGTAGGTACGGCCTAGAAGTGTTCATCAGAGATAGCTACGATTCAAGGTTACAAGTTATCAATATCCATGTGCTGTATTAACAAAATGTATTATAAGTGTACTAATATTATCTTTAAGTAAAATACATGTATCAAATGTGTATCATATTTGTATCACAACTAAATAATAAACAGCAATTACCCGTGTATTCAATGATTGTCCATAATATTCCAGAACGAAAAAGAAATCTTTTGCATCAATGACATCAACACCAAAATTGAAAGGAGAATTGATAGAATTTTCTGTTTCCTTAATAAACCTTCCTCTGCAAACAAAAGATATCAAAAACTATAAAATATCAATAAAAAAAGCTTAAATCTAAACAAAAAAGAGCTTACTCTTTGGCCTTGGGATATCTCAAATGTCCTTTACCAATCCAGTTATGATACTCTGGATATTCATCACACATTAAAACATCTTCTAAATTATTGTCCAATGGACACAATTTAGGAACAACAAAAGTAGCATTCTCTATGCGGTATTCGTTGTTTCCAGAACTGAATTCATCCAAGTATGGAGATTTCAATAAATTACTCGGCTTGATATTCCGTTTGTTATCCATAGGAGTAGTAAAATTCTTCTTCTCAGAAAATAAAACCTCATCAGCAACCATTTTCACATCAGCTTCACTTACTCTCCCCATAGAAAACTAAAATTTAGAAAAAAACAATTATAACATAAATATATATAACTGATACATATTTGATATAATATTGATACAAAACATACCTCGCCAGCAGCCATTTCCAAACCAACCTGACTTACATTCTCAATAGGGGCCTAAAAATTAAAATACAGATATAAAATAAAAAAATTAAGCATGAAAAAATTAATTTTAAGAAAATAACAATTATAACATAAATATACTTAAATGATACATATTCAATACAGTATTGATACACAACATACCTCGCCAGCAGCCGTTTCTAAACCAACCTGATTTACATTCTCAACAGGGACCTACAATTAAAAAAAATTAAAATATAGATATAAAATGAAAATTAAGCATGAAGAAATTAAATTATACCTCAACATGCATCGATCTACCATCACCGCCATCATCATCTTTCTTATTACCACCACCAACACCAATACCAACACCACCATCATCATCTTTCTTATTACCACCACCAACACCACCATCATCATTTCTATCATTATCATTCTCATCTTCTACATTTTTTTGCTCATCCTCTTTGTCCTCCACAGCCTCATCTTCTTTCTCCTCAGACTCATCTTTTTTATTCTCAGCCTCATCTTTGTCCTTCTCAGCCTCATCTTCTTTCTCCTCAGCCTCATCTTTTTTATCCTCAGCCTCATCTTTGTCCCCTTCTTCATTTTTCTCATCCTCATCTTTTTTATCCTCAGCCTCATCTTTGTCCTCTTCTTCATTTTTCTCATACTCATCGTCACCGTCCTCACCATTATCAGCATCATCTTTATATCCAGTTTGAAAAATATAATCAGAAACCTGAAATACAATTTTAATACACAAAATGATATACAGTTTGTATGATACATAAAATATACAGTTTTGATACACACCATGATACATTAAAATATAAAATAAAAACCTCTTACCCTCATATTATCATCATCATTGGGAACTTCATTTACAGCAACAGACTTAGGAAACTATAAAAAATAGATAAATTAGCTTAAACAAAAACATTGAAGATATTCAAAACACTATGATTAATAATAAACGATACCTTAGGCATGCTTAAGCCAAAATGATCGCCAATCACCGTCATACAGTCATAAATGACTCTCACCTACGTCTTCAAAGAAGAAAATTCAGATTGTATTTTCAGTTGATTTGATTCGATACCAATAAGTCGACTCTTCAACAGATTAAATGTTTTTCTTCGTCTCGAAGACTCAACTTGTTTACATTTGAGGTAATCAGCAAGAATAGCGTCATCATCAGTTGAAAAATCCAAATCTTCAACTATTTTCTTCTTTCCAGTTTGGAAAAAACCAGATATATCAAGAGACATTTTTTCATGAGCTGTAGGAACAATATTCTTCAGCATCAACTGACAAAAGAAAACAAAAATACAGTTAAGATACATGAATTATACATAAATGATACATAAAAATAACAGAAATTAAATTTCTATTAAAAAAATAGCATACCTGCTCACGCGTCTGATCATAAAATGCCTCATTCAGATATTTGATTGTTAGTTTGTCCTGACTCTTGAGCCATTTTAGCATTCGAGGAACTAACACTGGTTTAGTAACAGGAAAACATATCTTATTAGTAGCAAAAGGGCAGACTTCATAGAACCAGATTTGCAAAGCCAAGGGGAAACTGTTAAGCCTGTAAAATTTGAGCCGTCTTCTTGTAGCAAACCTCTTCTTCATATCAGCAATGGTAGATCGAAAAACCATTATCCCCCAAGGATATGATTTATAGTCCCCACTATCAACCATATCCATAAAAAAGCGACTTACATTTTGAAATTTAATCTCATTTGAGCACAAATAGCACTCAAACAAGTAAATTACGGCCAATTTAACCGCGTCTTCATCCGACTTGAAAACCTTGTTCATAAATATGACACCCAATCCATCTCGAGTAACTTCACTATTTGGGAAATAGGTATCAATCAACTGATTCTGTAATGGAGCATAAGAAACAGGATTGAAATCATCAACACAATTTAACCCCGTAATCACAGCAAATTCCTCAATACTAAAACGCAGTTTATGTCCAAAAACTTTAAACCACAATTCCCTATTATTTGGATGCTTCACTTTTCGCAGCAACAAAGAATGTATAAGTTAAGGCTGATTACACAACGGCGACAAGTCTAAAAAATGACCAAGAAATGTCTTCTTGAAAAGTTCCAGCTGAGTACCAGAAAGAGTTTTCTTGATGTCTTCAATATATTTGAAATTTAATCGCATGGTCACTCTACAAGTGTAACGATCTTCCGCATCTAACAAGTAGTCCCAGTTCTACAAATATACACAAATGATACACAAAAAATACATAATTAGTAAATCTAAAATACAATATTTGTATACAAAATAATTTTACATGAAAAAAAAAACATATAAGATGCATATATAATATTTACAAAAACACAGATCTTAGAGTCTACTAATGTAAACTTAAAATGAAAAACACAAATCTTTGAGCCTAAAAAATACAGATTTAAGATACATATAATATACATAAATGATACAAGTATTAATAAACTTATTTTATAAACTAATCTTAAAATGGAACATGACATTACATATCAAAATACATCTCTTATACATAAAAAATACAGATATAAAAAAAATTACCTGAACCAAACGAGTTGGTTCTTCAATATGCAAGGATTTCTGAACTTTCTGATTATCAGGTACAGCATCAAAAGTCAAACGCCTTCTTTTCAAACCAGTTTCATCCACCTTTTTCCCCTTTGCTTTGACATTCTCAGAGGCAGAAGCAACACCACTTCCTTCAACATCTTTTTCAGTTTTTTTTAGTAATTTCCGCTTCATTTTTACAGGAACAACAGAATCCTTCTTCTCTTTTGTAGGAGTTGATCTTATAGAAACCATGTTGCTATTTATAGAGAAAATGCAGTTAATAGCAAATATGGAGCCTAAAACCTAAATGCACGTTACACACTACACTGATAATGGTAAAAAAATAGGAAGTAAAAAGAAAACTGTAAATGAAGAAGGATAAACGATTGAAATCATGAGAGATCGTGTTCGAGAGGGAAGAAGAAAAAAGAGGAATCAGCATAAGTTTGAAAAAACGGTAAAAAGAGCAATAAAGAAGAGAAGAAGTTGAAAATTAACAGAGCACGATACATCTGTGATTTGCTAGACACGTGTCGGCTTGGGATGAAGGGAGGAAGGTGGTGCTGGCTGAAAACTATTAAAAGGAGCTGGTAATTTGTGAAATTAAAAAGGTAAGAAAGAAAATATACCAATTAAGATTGTATTGTCCGAAAACAGAAGGCCTTTTCTTGACTTTTCTGTTATTTTCTCTATTTATTAATAGGGATAAATTTAAAAAATTATAATAAATACTTTTTTAAAACTATAAAGTGACAAATATTATGAACTTAAACTTTTTTTTAATGCGATAAATATTATGCACTGCATTAAATGATTTATCAAAATTTGACCTAAAAATAAAATAAAATTTATAATTTTATATAAAAGTATTGTTAAAATTAATATTTTAACCCCTCTCTAAGATGCAAAAACCCAACATATATTTATTTTGCTCCTTAAGCTGGACATGAAAAAACAAAAATCAAGTTCGTGACTTTTAAAAAATATCATAAAATCTAATATTTTGACTCGTTCCACTCTTTCGATCTCAAAATGTTTAATACATTAATATCATTTCGGTTACAATTTGTATATAATGCTCCTTTGTTTTGAAAAAAAATTAAAAAAATGGAGCTCCAATTATATTTTTATATTTTATTTGAAGAGATAAAACGAGTTAGAATCGTAAGTTTGAGGGTTTTTTTCTTCAAAATTATGAATTTGGTCTTACTTAATTTTTTATATCAGGTTTGAAAGGCAAAATGGTTTTTTACTGAACTAAATATTATTAAAGTGTGATGTATAAATTGAAGCTGAAGTGACATAAAAATTAAAGAATCAATCTCAATAAAATATATCAATTTTTTTTGTCGATTATTGCCGAATATTAAAAATCGGAGGACTATCTCGTTTTAACATATTCATGACCTTTTGCAACTATTTTTTCATTCAGAGAGAGTATTTTCCAACTTGTTTGCCTTGTTACTGCCAATTAAGCGAATTGTTAACGTGATAACACCCCTCATCCAACCAAATTACATGATAAAACAAACCCAAATCAAAACAAACTTTTAAATATGAATTATATTGTGAGTGGAGCGGAGGTTTCTGAGGGCCGCTCGTTCAGGCTTATGGCAGACTTCTTGAATTTGGAAATGGTTTTTGAAAATGGAGCCGTCACCTAATTCAACTACGAAATGCCTTTTATATCGACTAGACTCGCTTATGGATAAAATTGTCGTGCATCGGACCGAAAGACCGGGTTCGTGGACCTCCCAAATACTCATGTGCTTGACTTATCAGTTACCACATTTACTAAACATATTCGTTTTATTCTCATCTCAACATTCGATTTCAATTTTTATAGCAATTTAATTTCAACATTTAAAACGTTACTAAACAAATCTTAACCTTTTTTATTTTTGCAATTTGTAGCCCAACCGTTTTCTGGCAATTTTTTACATGCGTGTCAGTCATATTAGATATATGTATTAGTATATTAAATTCTAACATTTAAAAAGCAATTCAAATAAAAACCTAACCTTTCGTGTTTTTGCACTTTATAACCTAAAAAAGAGACAAAATTACCGGAAAACTGATTGTGACTACAAATTGTAAAAATAAGAGTATGAAATTTATTTTGTAACGTTTTAAACATTAAGATTAAATTGTTATAAAAGTGAAATTTTAGAATTTATTTTGTCAATACTCCTTAGATTTACACTACTAAAATTCAGTGTTTTCCCGACGGAATTTAGCGACGGATACTATATCCGTCGCTAAATTCAATTTTCCCGACGAATTTGGCGACGGATTTTAATCCTAATATCGCTTGGCGCGAACTCTCCCGCCCTATTTTTATCGTGTATTAGCGACGGCCATGCTTCCGTCGCTAAATGGCGACAGATGTTTTTGTGGCGTCGCTAATATAATTAGCGACGCCACATTTGCCGACGGACTCATTCCGTCGGCAAATCCGTCGGGAAACCATTTCCCGACGGATTTCTGCTTTTTAGCGACGGAAAAATCCGTCGCTAAATAGCAGCATTTTAGTAGTGTTATTACTATGACTTCTTCATGTCATTTAAATTTAACTGTTTACAACGATGCCCTTTTGCGTTATTATCTAGCCAAAAAGATTTCCCTCGAAATAATATGGTCAATAATAATGTCAAATTAATGTCATCTTCATTAATGGGTGATTTTATCCAATTGTTATGCCATTATGCTTGAAATTTTTTTTAATGTTTAAAATATTATAAAATAAATTCTATTTTTTTTATTTTTACAATTTATAATCCAACCGTTTTCTGGTAACTTTTTGCATATATATATATATATATATATTGGCATATTAAATTCCAACGTTTTTAAAAAAAATCAAATAAAATCAGATTTTTTTTGTATTTTTACACTTTATAGCCTTAAAAAAGAGACAAAATTATCGGAAAACTGATTGTGTCTACAATTTGTAAAAATAAAAAAAGTTGGGATTTGTTTTATAACGTTTTAAACATTAAAATTAAATCGCTATAAAAATAAAAATTTAGAATTTATTTTGCCAATACTCTTTAAATTTATTACTACAACTTTGCATGTCAATTAAATTTAAGTTTTTACAAAGATACCCTTTTGGGCTATTTGTTGGCTGAAAAGGTTTCCCTTGAAATAATATGGTCAAAAATAATGTCTAATTAATGTCATCTTCATTGATTTTAATCATTTGTTATGCCATTATGCTTGAAATTTTTGTGGGGTTAATAAACGGGGACAGAGGTGCATAATAATCTACTATCATGCATAATAAACAGCAAATTTCATTTTTCCCAATTTTTTTTAAAAAATTAAATAAAAAAATGCCAGAGGATGATGATTTTTTAGAATATATATATTTTTGCCATATTTTACTATCCAAAATGAGAACTTCATTTAAATTCATGGATTATGCAATAAATTTTGATCATTTAATATTGGATTAAGATTCTCTTCTTGAGTTCATTTGAGCCTTTGATGGGTCAAATTCATTAAATTTACATTGTTCATTATCAAATGAATGGTGTAGATAAATAAAATAATACAATTTTAAGTAAATTGATTTATAACATTCATTTTATAATGAACGGTGTAAATCGTAAATACGACGACCCCCTTAAATTTATTTGAACTTAAAAAAAAATTATCCTTTAATATTATTCAATCATATCAGTATTCGAAAGTTGATATATTAATGACTAATGAAAGATTTTTTTAAGAGGAGGCTGCATCATTTGATATTCAGAATTAGTATTTCGATTAGCTATTGATCAATCAAGATTAAATTCGTTAAGGTGATAAAATTATTTCAAAAAGATTTTAAAATTGCTTGAATTCTAAATTGAGAGGAAGATATTCTTAAATCAACTAAATTTACGTCATAAAATTATGAATCATAATGGCATAATTATTGACTTAAAATCACCCATTAATAAAGATCGCATTAAAGACAGACTAGATATTGCTATTATCTACAGGAGTAGCCACTAGATATAGATGAGATTTCTTATGCATAGTAATGCCAAATGCTTCCTCCATGTCCATATCATCGATTCCAACTCCATCGGGCAATCCCCAGTCGAAATGATACAACAGATTAGCCAATGCTAGCTCCACCACCATTACAGCAAAATTCATGCCAGGACATCGTCGTCGTCCGACACCAAACGCTGTTAACTCGAAATGCGGTCCGATAAAATCAACTGAACTATTCAGAAATCTCTCCCGTCGAAATTCAGTTGGATTTTCCCAGTTTTTAGGGTCCATGAATATGGATGATCCATTTATAAATACCCTTGTTTTAGCTGAGATGTCATAACCTCCGACTCTGCAATCTTGGGTAGTTTCTCGTGGAACCATCAATGGTGTTGGTGGATGGACTCTAAGTGATTCTTTTAGTACTGCTTTTAGGTAACCTAGACCTGGAATATCACTTTCTTCAACTTTGGTTTTGCCTTTAACTAGTCCTCTCACTTCTTCTTGGGCTCTTTTCATTACCTGATGATTTCTGATCAGCTCTGTCATTGTCCAAACTATTGTCGCCGCAGACGTATCAGTTCCGGCAATGAACATGTCCTGACATCAATTAGTTGATTAAGGACAAAAGTTTAGAAAAATCAACTCAAAATCATTTATATATCTATAATTTTGACTCATAATTAGACACAGTAGCGGAGCCAAAAATTTAATTTAGGTCAAGCGAAATTTCACTCGACAAGATAATCGTTCAGTTGTTATATAACAATATTTATGTCAAATAATAGGGTCATTAGCCAAAATGGTATCCAACCTTCGCACCTTATATCAAAATGGTACCCAACCTTTAATTTATATCAAAATGGTAACAAACCTTCTAACATTTGTTTCAAAATGGTTTTTTTAACATTTTTCAGCAACTTTTGATGACGTGGCAACCGGAAAAATAATTTTTTTATTGATGTAAAATAAGAGTTCGTTTTAATTTTTTAAATTATATAAAATCTTATTTGTCATGGGATGTGGCAAAAATATAAAAAATTAGTATTCCGGTTGCCACGTCATCAAAAGTGACCGGAAATTGTTTAAAAAACCATTTTGATACAAAAGTTAGAAGGTTGGGTACCATTTTAATACAAATTAAAAGTTAGGTACCATTTTAATACAAGATGTAAAGGTTGGGTACCATTTTAGCTAATAACCCCAAATAATATTGTCAATTAGCTATTTTCAGTCTTTATGTTCTCTATCATGATGGTCTTTTCATAATAAAAGCATATAACTAGTAAAAAATATAAATAGTTTGCATACAATTCTGTGGTGGAGCTACCTCAGCAGGTATTTTATCCGGAAGATAGGGGCGGCGGCCACACGGGCTCGCCACCCCTGGCAACACTCCTAATTCGAGAGTCGTAAATTGATTTGCAGTATTTTATATTTTCAAGACTTAAGATTACGAGATGGTGGAGTTTTACCGTGAGAGCGCCCTTGACGGAATTGTTGGAGAGAGGAACCTTTCGACTATCATCTCTTTGCAGTCGTAGCAGTACATCGACAAGGTCTTCATGCTCAGATTTAGGTCTGTCTGGATCAAGATGTTCCTCTATTATTTTATCATAAAGCTCGTCAAGTTGTCGGAAAGTCTTCTCAACTCGAGCTTCTAAGCCATTGAACTTACAAAACCATTCCATCCATGGAAAAAAGTCCGCTATGCAAAATCCTCCGAGCAATTCCTGCGCTTCACTAAGCAGATAATCCAGTCCTCGTCCTCCATTAATTTCAGCTTCATAATTTCTTCCAAAAGCGGCTCGACACACCACTCTATTCGATACCAATAGAATTAATTCGCTTAGGTTAATCGGACCGGACACATTAGCTATAGACTCAATCATACGACTCACTTCTTCTTCTCGTACTGTCTTAAAAGATTGCACTCTGTTTGTACTTAGCATTTCCAAACTTGCAATTTTCTTCATCTCCTTCCACTGTTGATTGTATGGAGCAAAAGCAATGTCGGAGCAATTGTAACTCAGTTTCTTCCCGGCGTATAAAGCGGGTCTGCCGGAAAAGACAGTGTCATGGGTTCTAAAGATATCTCTTACCATGTCAGCAGAGGAAATTATCACAGTAGGTATTGAACCAAGCTGCAAGTACATAAGAGGGCCATATTTTTCTGCTAAGTGGTGAAGTGATTTATGGATAGGGTTCGGTAGCTGGTGCAAGTTCCCTATGATTGGAAGCCTTTTAGGACCTGGTGGGAGCTTCTTTGCTCGTACCAAGGGGTCGCTGATGAAGTAGAAAAACAACCAACTTGTAAGAAAAACAAATGGGATTATGATTATGATCATGGGTTGATCGACCTGGGATAGTGAAGAAACAAGAAATGATACACCCATCTTCAAGAACGCTTAGTTTTGTGTATTCCAAGAGATCATGCACATGTTATTTATTGTTATTTCTGAAGAAAAATTGGGATGATGTGAAAAGGATAAAATTTAAATGAACAAAGGATCACTTTACCCCCTGAACTTGGCGCAAAGTATCAAAAACGTCCAAATTGAGAAAACCGGATCACTTTTACCCTGAACTTGGCAAAACCGGCTCAAAAACCCCCCTTATGCTGACGTGGCACTTAATTGGAGAGTGAGATTTCAAATTTTAAAATTAACTCTATTTATTTATACTTAACTCTAATTAATTTAATTTAATTAAACATATTAATTAAACACTTAATCATAATTACCCTAATCATAATTAAACTAATCTAATTAACCTAAAACTCTAAACATACCCATAATCCGGCCAACCTCCGGCCTCCGTCTCCAACCTCCGGCCTCCGTCTCCAACGGAGACGGACTGATCTCTGCAACAGAGATGAACCCATCTCTGTTGCAGAGACACTCATCGTCTCTGTAAGGAGACGGACGCATCTGGATTCGTCTCCTTACAGAGACGACGGTGGTCTCTGTAAGGAGACGAATCCAGATGGATTCGTCTCCAAACAGAGACGACGGTGGTCTCTGATACAGAGACGAGATGAGTTCGTCTCTGTTACAGAGACCAGACGACGAGTTTGTCTCTGTATTAGAGACGAACCTATTTGGGTTCGTCTCTGATACAGAGACCAGACGACGAGCTTCAGAGACGAAGCTCGTCGTCTCTGATGGGCAGCTGCCGGAGAAGAAGTCCGGCAGCTGCTCATCTATTAAAAAAAATATTTTTTTTGTAAAAAATACAAAGTAGTCCTTTTTATTTTTAATTAAAATTCATTTAACATATAAAGTTTTAAAATAAAAAAGATTAAATAATTTTTTTGAAATTATTATATGTTAATTTAAAAAATCAAAAAATATTATGCACCTTTTCAAACTATTTACCATTAAAAACCACCTTTCAAAAAAAACTACCACAAAAAACCGGAGAGTGAGGTACACTCTCTAGGGTGAGAGTGGGGAGGGGGGGTTTTGTACTAAATTTGACAAGTTCAGGGTAAAAGTGATCATGTTTTGCTAATTTGGACGTTTTTGATACTTTGCGCCAAATTTAGAGGGTAAAGTGATCCTTTGTTCAAATTTAAATTAGGTACGGAGATGGGAATTAATTAGCATTTGAAGTGCGGGCCGTGAGCTTGTGAGTTGCTCGTGGAGAAATTCGTATGGAGATCCACCACCACATGATATGTAAATAGAAGTGTGTAGAAAGAGCCCATGATATTTTATTTTAATTGAATTTACTGTTATATATGCAATTATGGTCGGCTCTTTATTTGAAAAGGCTAGAACATTCATATTAAATTCAAAAATGGCTACTCAACTTTTTTCCTTTTTCAAGATGTTTTGAATAAATGGCTTCCCAGCATGGAAATGAGACATGCATTGACAGTAACAGACAAAAATGGTTCTTTCATTAAATTTAAATTTTAAAAAGAGTTAATTCCATAAAAAATATCATCAATTTTATATATTTATTTAAAATTCTTACATTATATTGAGATAACACTCATTTATTGGTGCAATTTGCTGAGTTGGAGACTATATTTTGACTGTCACCTCAATAAATTATGACTTCGTGTATGTATTTGAAAAAAATTGAAAATTGGTGATATTTTATGACAAATTTTAAAAAATATATTATGTATTTATAAACCAAAAATATAAATTTCTTTGAATGCATATTATTTGAAAATTAAATTTAATATTACTTTAAAAAAAAAGATTTGATCCCTTCGTTTTTATTAACTGTGTGAATCTAGGCAAAACTGTAAATATTTACAAATTCTTCTTTTATTTTAAAGTATAAAAACAAAGACTAACATATATAATTTTGTTTATTAAGTTTATTTTTTGACAAAAATATTTATTAAGTTATTAGCTAATTAACTTTTGATTGGTTATATAAAGTATATGATTATGAAGGCATAAATTAAACTTTGTAAATTAACCACATATTTAATAGATTTTATTTAATAAAACAAATATATTTAGAAAATAATTGCTAATTTTTTTTAAAGGACAAGTATTTAATTTAAATAACGGAAGGGGTATTTTATACTCCATCCGTCCCAAAATAATAGTCTCACTTTCCACTTTCATATGTCCCAAAATAATAGTCCTATTTATATTTTGTTATATTTATTCCTATATTACTCTTATTTATAGCATTATTTTTATCTAAATATTGTTAAATAAAATACTTGGAAAATGCAGTGCATTAAATAAAATACTTGAAAAACTCATTTGTTGATTTTTTTTAACTATAAAAATGGTTATAAAATATTAATTTTAACAATGATTTTGTATTTTTTATAATCATTTAATATGTTGAGTTTTTTTATAAAGTCACATTTAATGATAGTTGAGGATAAAATTGAAAAATTACATATGACAACCATATTTTTCAATATGTGTGTTTTTAAAAATATGACTATTATTTTGGGGAGGAATATTATATTATAATTTTTTTAATTTTATTTCTCAAAAGATATACATTCTTTTACAAAAGATAGAATTTCATTGATAAAAAAATCGACTATAAAAACTTTAATTTTGTCACTATATTTGAACTATAAATTACAAAAAGATCTTATTGAACAACAAGTTTTTAATTGCCGGAAGTCATCCTACAAACGATCTAATACATCAAATTCGAAACAATTAGATTTGAAAGTAAATCTAGTCAAATGAGTATAATAAATTATGGATTTAAACAATTGCAGTAAAAAAAATTATAAATCTATGAAAAATTTAAGAACAAAAATAAAGGTGTAAAAAGTTGAATTTGTTCTTTAATCTTTGAAATGAAAAATGCAAAAAAAAAAAGAAAATGAAATCCAAGATTTGATTATATATAAGCCGGGGTGATTTTTAATCGAGAACCACCAAATAATTTACGATTTTAGATTCTAAAGTTTTACACAAGCTTGGCATTAAAAAAAACCTATATAAACAAGGCTTAATTACTTAAAAACCACCTACCTTGAACTTTTTTTTCGTTTATACCCTGATCTAGGAAAAAGTTCATTTATACCCTGACGTATGTGTTTATGTTTCACCTCTACCCCGAAGCACTAAATTAACCTCTTTTCATTTAAAAAAAAGTTTAAAATAGTCTTTCATTTAGAAAAAAATTCATTTCTAATTAATCTCTAATTAGTTTAGGTTAAAAATGAAGAACTATTTTAAACTTTTTTCTTAATGAAAAGAGGTTAATTTAGTGCCTCGGGGTAGAGGTGAAACATAAATACATACGTCAGGGTATAAATGAATTTTTTCCTAGGTCATGGTATAAACGAAAAAAAAGTTCAAACTGAGTGGTTTTTAAGTAATTAAACCTATAAACAATGACAAACTAAATAAAAGAGAAGACAACAATAGACATAAAATTACATGGTTATAACATTTATCTTGTGCAAATTTTAAGAAGTTTGGAGGTAAAAGTGAATTTTGGACAAAAGGTGGCACACCGCCGCCCACTAGGTGGGTTGCTTTTGAATGGGTTTTGCTATTCGCCGCCCCCTTTTACTTAGCACCGCACAGGCGAAAGACATTTTTACCCCTTTAGCAAAATTTCAAAAAAAAAAGTTCTCTCAACTCATTCGAACACACTCGAACAACTACGTAAAAAGTCGAGTAAAATGACGGATAACGAGTATAATTCGTCGGGAAACGAGTACCGACAGTCGGAAACAATATGTTCCGGCTTTTTCGAGATAAAAAATAATTTTTAATTTTTTTTTCTGTTTTTCCGGCGTCCCCTCCGCCTGAAAAGGGGACGTCCGGCGTCCCCTCCAGATGAGAGGACGCCGGAAAGCGGCGTCCCCTCCTCTGGAGAGGACGCCGGAAAGCGGCGTCCCCTCCTCTGGAGAGGACGTGAAATGTAAACGTCCCTCCTTAAAAAAAATTTAAAAAAATTATTTATTTCGAGTTTTTTTTAAAAAAAATATTTATCGGGGGTTGTTTCCGAACGTCGATACTCGTTATCCGATGAATTGTACTCGTTGTTCGTCATTTTAATCGATTTTTTACGTATTTGTTCGAATGTATTCGAATGAGTTGAGAGAACTTTTTTTCAAAATTTTGCTAAAAGGGCAGAAATGTCTTTTGCCTGTGCGGTGGTAAGTAAAACCGGGCGGTGTTTAGCAATCCAGTTTTGAATCAATGGGAGGGTGTTGAAGAGAGGGAGAATAGAGAAAAGAAAGGCTTCATCCATGAATTTTGATTTTCCGCCCACTTGCTTTCCAAAAGTTGACATATAATAGGACAAAAACTTGGGACCATAATATTTAAAATCTTTAAAGTTTAGTTAAAATGGATAATCATAAATCACTGAATTTTCGAAATCTGATAAAAAGGAAGAAGAGGTCATATGGAACACTAGCGATGGCTCATTGGCAGTTTGCTGTAACGCTCGAATTAGTTTAGTGAAAAAAATATAAAAAGAAAGAGTTTAAAATATTGTGGATAAAAAGAATATTTTAAGAGTTTGCACATTTTTTTTTTGATAGAAAAACAAAGCTTGCAAAGCAAAGCAAAAACAAGACAAAGAAAACTAAACAGAAACAGAATTTTGGGCAGCCATATCTGCAATCAGAAAGTTACTCCATTTATCTGGGAGTTCTTCAATCCAAACCGAATCTGACGAGTTCATAGCATCCGCAGCAATCTTGTGAGCAAGGCCATTGGCTTCTCTAGGAACATGGCGCCATGTCAGGAGATCAAAATCTTGGGCCAGAGCTGAGATATCATCAATGCAATCTCCAAGATCAGAAATGAAAGCAGTCTTGTTTATCAGGGCCGAGATCAGTTGAGCGTTATCGCTTTCAATTTCCATGGATTTGAAACTGCAGTCTCTACAAAGCTTCAATCCCCAGAGAAGAGCTTCGGCTTCAGCGATAAGAATGGAAACACCTGCTTGCGGAATAGTTTTGTTACCTGCCATCATCACTTCGCCTTTCCAATTCCGGCAAACAACACCAAGACCCCAGAGATCAGTCCCCACTTTCCCAGCATCACTGTTCAGCTTGAACCGACCATCCTTGGGTGTTACCCAGAAAGAATCTTGCTTTGAGCCACTCGAAGAATCTCTAAAATTAGCAGCTTTATAATCCCATAATTGATTTCTGCTCATCTGAAGCACCGCATCAACCGGAATGTCATTATTGCTGAAACAAAGTTGATTTCTAGCATACCAAATGGCATAACAAGTAACCCAGAACTGCTCAATCTCAGTTTTTTGAAAATTCAGCCAATACTGATTTGCCCAATCCAAGAAATTTTCCTCCCTAAACCTCTCAGTATCCATTCCTAGCGGAGACGCGAACCACACACCACGAACCCAGGGGCAGTCTTTAAAGACATGGTCCATAGATTCAGGACTGCCACAACGAGAGCATAAGCCATCACCAATGTTGGCTCGACGGTGAAGAGCTCCTTTTGTGGGGAGACTGTGACGAAGGATTCTCCAAGTGAAATGTTTAATCTTGGGAGGAATTTGGAGATTCCATATGGAGTTCCATGAGCAAGAAACACCAGTCCCGAAGCCAGAAGAGTTGCCTGGGGAGTGTCTTCCATCCATGTCCAAAAAATACGCACCTTTAACCGAGAAAAAGCCATTTGCCGAGTAATGCCATATTAATCGATCCTGAGTCTGTGGTCTGGTGCGAATATTTCCTTTAATAAACATAGCATCTTCATTGACGCACAAATCATCTAGAGCATCATCAAGCCAGTACCTCCCAGAATCATCTAAGAGCTCACAAACCAGAATTTCAGAATCAGCAGTAAGGTCCTTAGGAGTAACCTTGAAAATTCCATTGCGAGGCAACCAAGGGTCCAAAAAAATACGGACCTTTTTACCATTTCCCACTTTCCAGCGCACCCCTCGCTTTAGAAGCGGAATAGCACTATGAATGCTTCTCCATGTGAAACTCGCGCCTGGACTGATTTTTGCGTCAAGAAAGGATTGCCTGGGATAGTATTTCGCCTTAAGAAGTTTGGCTGTTAAAGAGTCCTCATCATGGAGCAACCGCCATCCTTGCTTTGCTAACATGGCTGAGCTAAAGGCCTCCAAATTACGAAAACCCAATCCACCATCTCTTTTAGTTCGGCATAGCTTCTCCCATCCAACGCAGTGCATTCCTCTATCGTTCCCTCCGTTTTGCCACCAAAATTTAGCCATCAGACTTTGGAATTCTTGGCAAATATTCGCCGGTAAGCGAAAGACGCCCATGGTATATGTAGGTATAGCCTGAATTACTGATTTGAGCAAGATTTCTTTTGCCGCTTTAGACAAAACCTTTTCCTTCCAACCATTCAGCTTCTTCCAAACCCGCTCGAGAAGGATGTTAAAAATTTCACGTTTCGACCGTCCAACAAAAGTGGGTAAACCCAGGTACCTGTCATGGTGCAAAACCGACTTGACACGGAGTAGTCTAGAAATTTTGTTCCGAGCTGTGCTGCTAACGTTTTTGCTGAAGGATATGGCGGTCTTGTCAAAATTAATGAGTTGCCCAGAGGCCTCCTCGTAACGCCGAATGATGCGCTGAATCCCAGTAGCCACATTCTCTGAGGCTCTCGCATAGATGACAGAGTCGTCCGCGAAGAAGAGATGCGAAATAACTGGGGCATTTCTTGCAACCTGAATGCCGTGAAGCTTCCCTTCCTGAACTGAATTGGAAATTAGACCAGAAAAGGCTTCTGCACAGAGAATAAACAAGAACGGGGATAGAGGATCGCCCTGCCTCAACCCTCTACTCGGCAAAAAACTGCTCTGGGGAACACCATTCATCATAACGGCAAAAGAGACAGACGTCACGCAAGACATAATTAAGGATTTAAACTGAGTTGGGAAGCCCATTTTCACCATCACTTGCCGTAAGAAGTCCCACTCTACTCTGTCAAACGCTTTACTCATGTCAAGCTTCATAGCCATATAACCTTTTTTTCCTTTCCTCTTCTTGTTCATGTAGTGGAAACACTCAAAAGCAACCAGAATATTGTCAGAGATCAGCCTCCCTTTGACAAAAGCGCTTTGCGATTCAGAGATAAGAAGCGGAAGAGTACTCTTGAGGCGATTAGCAAGAACTTTGGCAACAATTTTGTACAAGACATTGCATAAACTGATGGGGCGATAATCTTTCATGGACTCTGGATTCTTAGTTTTGGGGATGAGAAAAATATGCGTATGATTAAAGTTCTCTGGGAATGGCTCTCCATTAAGAATCTGAAGCACAAACTGGCTTACTTCACCACCTATAACATGCCAATAATGCTGATAAAATAAGGGAGACATGCCGTCAGGCCCAGGGGCTTTGTGCGGGTGCATCTGAAAAAGCGCAAATTCCACTTCTTCTTTTGTGTAACCTCGGTTTAATAGGCTAACTTGTGCAAATTTTTGCTGAGATTCTCCTTTTGATTTTTTGGTCCCTACATTCTATTAGTTGAGATTACATATTCTAGTGTTCCCCGAGTTGCGTGCCAAATACGTGCAATGTAGAGGATATTCTCGTGTGTCAAAGATTATTTTGTGGTCACCAAAGGTTATTAAATACGCATGCTTTTGAGATATAATGTTTATCGAGACACCTGCTAGGTTCTTGTATCCTGAATACTAAGCTTACAATGAGCCAAGATACTGGTTAAGTGTCTTATCTCAGTCACCCTTTGATATTGTCACGACTCGAGTTGAGACCGGCACTAGAAAATGAGAGTGATTGCTCCAAAATCCGTAACAAGTCAAAAAAACTTTTACAAATTTTTCGCGTTTTCAAAACCAAACATCACGTATGATATGTTCTCAGACAATATCGTTAAAATCTTTTTTTCGTTTAATAAAAACACATTTCTAAAAACAGGTTCGTAAAACCCTGATTGTATTTTAAGAAAGCAGAGCGCAAACATCAATCTCATATGATGTGTCTGCTCTGTTTTCAATACAATACCAAAATCTTTGCATATTCATATACTAGTATAGAACATCTGACACTGGTAAACAATCTGTCTTTTATAAAATAACGTAGCTTTTCAAACTTATACTTGTATAGTAATTTAAATCAGAGTTTATCAAAATATTATGAATTGTTGAAAATAGAAGGACAACTTTCCAATACCTAACTACTTGCAGCTCTAGAGATACAGACGTCGACTTTCAGAATTTTTGTGGAAACCTAACCTCATAACTCTATAACCTGAAAGGGAAAACCTTTTTTTCATTTAACGAAAATACATTTTTGAAAACGGGTTCGTAAAACCCTAATTGTATTTCAAGAAAACAGAGCGCAAACATTAATCTCTTATGACGTACATGCTCTGTTTTCAAATACAGTACCAAAACCTTTGCACATTCATATACCAGTATAAAACATCTAATACTGGTAAATAGTTTATCTTTTATAAAATAACGGAGCTTTTCAAAATAATGTTTATATAGTAGTTTAGATCAGAGTTTGTCAAAATATTACGAACTATTGAAAACAGAAAGACAATTTCCTAATACTCACCTACTTACAGCTCTAGAGATATAGATGACGACTTCCTGAATTATTGTGGAAGTCTGACCTCGTAACTCTATAACCTGAAAGAGAAAATAATGAGTGTCAAAAATATGGATATTTCTAGTGAATTCACATTTATTAATACATATTAAATAAAATAGGATCGCATATAAACAAATCATTTACAGTTAAAAATTGGATCTGATCGAAATCATAATGCAAAGTACATACACTATACTCAAATCAAACCACATCGAGTCAAATTAAACTTAATTCAAGTCGCACGGTCCCGAGAATATCAACTGAGTTATCAATACCATCTCTTAATCCAAATTGTGAGTCCCTAGAATCCCTACCAAGTTACTCACTAGATACAGGTCCCGAGAAATAACTCTATTTGAAACCGATCCCGAAAGTACTCCACTGAAACCCTAGTCCCGAGAGTCTTCAGCGAGTTACCTCGTCTCTAAGAAAGGATGTTTAACTTATACTCTTACGAATCACAAAATAAGGACACATAAGACTTAGACCAATACCATTGATCACACAGTTCTATTATGAATAGTTAAACCCATCTTTAAGGATTATTAATTGAATTTATGAGTATTTCATCATACTGAATTTATGGATTTTTATCATAATTGCGTTTTGATTATTGTTCTTAATTCTTAGTTTAATTTGATCACCTAAACTATTTTCTTGTGTTTTTAATTGAAACTTGAGAGAGTTAAATTAAAATAGACAGCTTAATCAACAATGTAGGAGTTGATAACACGAGAGTGAGTTAACGAGTACGTGTTCTTAGGGTTTGCTTAACAAACATCATTTAGTTTATTAATTAGGTCAATTATAACACGAGAGTGAGTAATTGCATGTTTATTAGTTATTTGCCTGTTTTTACCTATAGCGACTTGAGAGAGAGCTATAGGTTCTTTATATTAGTCTGAACCGTAATTTGACAACATAATCCATAAACCACGAAATTGATGACATAATAAAAATTAATAATTCCTGATCTTTCTCATTATTATTATTTAATCAATATTTTAGTTACAATTTTAGTCCATTTTAATCATAATTATTTATTTTAGTTATTTAGTTTAATTGCTTCAATCAAACTATCCCTTTTAGCTATTCAAATTGTGTATCTTAATTGGGTGTATTCAGTATCTTTTCCTGTGGGTACGATGTCCGGACTTTATAGTATATATTACGAATTGACACTGTACACTAATGATATTTTGCCAACATTATGTCATAAGGTCTACCGGCTGTCAGGATTAAAAAAATGGCATTACCTAATTAAAATTACTATTGTTCAAGGGTCTACTAAAATTTGGATTATTACATTAATATTGAAAAAAAGTTTTAAATTTTTTGGTATGGAAAATTAATTTTCGAAATATCAAAATCAAAATATTCATTAAAATTGACTTTTAAAAAATACTAAATAACTACCAAAATTCCATCGCCATAAATTTTGGTGGACTGTTTGCGTTTTTCTAATATTCAAACCCAATTGTAATTCAAATTTAATGTTAGTCTGATGGATCTTGATGGTGAATCTAATGTTCACTTGATGTCGAATTTAGATGGATCTTTGAAGTATATTTAAGTGGGTTTAAAAAAATTTAAATTATATTCATGACGAAATTTTAAAAAAGTGATTTCTATAATAACATATGGTGAGTTGATCTTGAGATTAAATGGAATAACATTGGAAAACGATACAAAATGATCTTATTGGTAAATATTTTTTTTAATTTTATTCTATCTCAAATTTAAGGGTCATATCGATGAATTAGTGATGCATGAACCACTTCAAAAATATTTATCTTAACACATTATTTTATAGTATAATATGATATTTCATACATTTATAAATTATATCAAACGATCATATCAGCATTTAAAATTAATCAAATTTAATATAAAAAATAATTTTAAAATTTAAAGAAACTAATAAATATTTAAAATATTCCATGATTTTTATTTAAAAAATAGATAATTATTTTCAAAAAATAGACGAATTAAGTATTTTTTTACTTAGTTACCTTTTTTTATCGAGACAATAAAATTTATAATAAAATTGATATAAAAGATGGAAAGTTTGCATTTTAATAAAAATAAGAGATATAAATGAGATGAAATTTGAAAAATCAAATTTCAAATTGTTTAAATTATTTTTTTGTAAAATTATTAAAGATTAACATAAAAGTTGTTAATATGACAAAATTGTAATTGAAAAATATTGAATGGAAAGTTAATATACATGATAAATGGAAAAATTATTAATTTATTGAATCTATAAAAAACATATAAAAAATATGAAATTTATATTTCAAAAAAATTGTGTTTGTAAATTAAATATTATTGTTATATTATATAATAACCCATTTAATATATTTAATAATCATTAAAAACTATTTTTATATATACATATGACGATAATTAAAAGTTGGTATTTATGACATTAAAATTATATAACTAAAGAATGTTGGAACACATCAAATTAGGAGGTAATAAAAATGACGATTCAAAATGATAAGTTAGTCTATTTTATAGTCATTAATTCGAGCATTAATAATTTTATCTTGATAGATTCAATCTTAGGGTAAAAAAAATTGAGGTAAAATTTTTATTTATGCAAAATTATATGAAGATATCTTTATTTTACTAGTTTACCTTATTTCAGAGTTATTCACGTTTGGATCTTTATATTTGTCAAATTATAATTTTTAGGTCCTTTTGAGTAGGGCTGAGCATCGGTTTGAGTGAATCCGAACCGAATTTTTAGTTTGGAAGCAAAAAAATTGAACCGTACAGAACTAAAAGTTTCGATTCGGTATGTTTTGATTCGGTTAAACCCAAATTTGATTATTTTTTTATTTGTTATATTAAAATTAATTCAAATATTAAATAATTAGAGTGTAATAATTTTTTATATATGTTTAAATAACAATTATTAATTCATATATCAACAATAATTAAAATATAAAGACAAAAAACATATAAATGTAAGTATATATGTGTATTATTTTTTAAAAAATTATATACTTTTTACTGAAATTCGGTTTATTTGGTTTTTTCTGTTTTTAAAACACCCAAACCAAACCGAACACCGAACACCGAACACCAAACTTTACCTAAAGTAGAGACATAATCAAACATCGAAAAACCGAACCAATTAACAAAGTTCGGTTTGGTTCGATTTGAATTTTCTTTTTGATTCGATTTGATTTTAGGGAAGGAGGACAAAACTAATCCGGATAAAGTTGTCCCCGATAGGGAAACAAAAACGCTATCCAGGATACGAAAATCAGATAAGCAAAGCCTCTTACAGTTACAGCAATGGAAGCTTTAGGAGTTCCGTGTGTTAAGAGTTAAGACCATCTCCAACCCATACCTATTTTTGGGTTTGGGTCTTATTTTTCAACTCCAACTCATACCTACTTCCCACCCCATTTCTTTGTTTGTGAATAGTAACAACCCACTTCTTGATATGCACTATTCACACAAATCCATTTTTTGGTTAATTGGATATTTACTTTTTAATTACAATTTATATAGCTAACTTTGTAAATATTCATTTTGGTCCAACTTTTCATTAAATACCAATTAAATTTTTAATAATGTAATCCAAATTATTTTTATTGGTAAAAATTAAATTATTTAAATTAAATACATAAAATTTAAACAACATATTTTTTATTTAAACATATAAATTACGTTACATTAAACATAAACATTACATTACATTAAATATTAAAGCGGGTAGATAAATATTATAATTAAACTAATCCTAGAACGGAAATTAAAATAATAGTTAATAAACAACATTAAAATTAAAATTATTTAATTAATAATATACTAATGCGGAGGCATGAAGAAGATTGTTTCAATTGTAGTTTTATTATTAAATAAATGAATAGATGAGGATGTATTATGTTTAAAATATAAATATAGATGTGAAATGGTAAATGGTTAAATGTATTAGTATTAAATATAAAAGAGAATATATAGAGAATATTTTTTTGGTGTGAAAATAGGGTAATGGATTGGAGTAAAAACACTGTAGCAAATCTAAAAGTGGGTAATTTGAAACTGGATTTTGGGTTGGAGATGGCCCTAATGCCATTAGAACTAATCATTCAACATTTCGAAGACAACGCAGCTCATCATTTGTTCCAAGACTCAATTACTTCACTCTTACTCTTCCTTCTGATCATTGGGTATTCATTTTATTCTTTTATTTCCGCTTCTAATTTAAGCTATGAACTAAAATCTTTTTCCTTCAACTCCTAGAAGCAGAAGCATGGGAGGGTTATAAAAATGCAAGCAGCTGATGTGACGATGAGGATTATGATTTGAAGCAAATGAGAGGCATGGCTGCTGCCAAGAAAAGATGGGACCTTTTGGTAATTTCTCTTTTCTTTTTCTTCTGTAGCAAATGATTTGATTTTATATCATTAGAAGGGAAAGCTTGGATTTTGGATTGCATTCTCTAAATCAAAGTTTTGTTGGTTAATTTTATTAATCGAAACTATAAGTAAATGTATTTCATGGGTGACATACGTATAATGGTCAGCTAGGTAGCACGGGCACAGACACGACAAAACGGGACACTTGGACACGGCGAAACATTGTTGTTATTTTAATGTATTCTATGTCAAAAATGAAGTTTCATGTTTGAAACGTCAAGTGTCCGAAACGTTTCCGAAACGGGACACGTCGATTGAGTAAAGCGTATGTGCTACCTAGAAGGTCAGCATTGATGTTTGTTGGTTGTGGTTGTGTGTGATCACATTCATTAACTAGTCTATGTAGAGAGCTGCGCTGTAAAATATGTACTCACTCCGTCTCGTTTAAGATGAGACATATCTTATTTTTACATGTTCTATATAAGAAGGCCTATGTGTTATATGGATTTTCCTCTTTTACCCCTTTTTTCTTTCTATAATTAATGATTATTACTCTATACACAAATTAAAAAACCATCATTAATAGGGGTAAAATAAGAAAAAACTATAGTAATTAATGCTTTTTTAATCTATGTGTAAATGTCATTTGTCCCTTTTTGAACGGGAATAGATAATTAAGTCTTAATTCTCATTGATAATCTTTGATTTTATTTGTGTGTTCAATGTTAGAAATGCTTTAGGCCTGACTTACATTTGGTAAATGTCATGATTTTGCATGTGCAGCTTAGAGAAGGGAAAGTAAAGGTTCTTACGCCGAGGGAAGCTGGTTACGCTGTTCAACTCTCTTACAAAACCCTGCTTGATGTTCGTCCTTCTGTTGAGCGGAATAAGGTAATTTCCCTGTTAAAACTCAATTGTAGCTAACGTAAATGCACATTGTAGTTTTTCTTTTTAATTCAATGTAGCTTAGCTCCTTTCACTTAGTGATGCTATACTATTTGCAAGGTTGACTGTCTTCATAGGACATCTTTGAACAACATCAACTTGTTTTCCATTTAATTAATTGTAAATCTTCATATATCTGAAAGGCATGTGTTAAGGGCTCAACTTGGATTCCTATCTTTGAAGTTGATGATAGATTTGACATTGGAACTCTTACGAGCAAGATCACAACTTTTATGATGGGCAATACTTGATTTCTTCTCTCATGTGCCATCTAAATTTCTTGTGCACATACCATTCTCATCTTAATATTCTATTGTTATCAAATAGAATGGTTCAAATGGTGAATGGAATATGATCATGTTTGTAAAATTCGTTTTGGCAAACCAGAGATAGCAGAGTCAAACTCTGATGACCTGCTTGACTTGAAAGACATGACGCTGTTAATTATTTAAGGCATAGTTATATAGAAGAAACGTGCCACTTTTAGATATGAAAGAGCAGAAGAAATTGTTATTCTTTTACTACTTCTCTTTGATGTATTGTACTTTGACATGCTTAATGTTTCAAATAACTTCTGTGTTTGTAGGAGGCTGGTGGAGTGGTGTGCCTACGCTAATTTATGATAAGTATGTGGAAAGTACAACACATATTTCTTCATTACTTGCAAATATTTTTATCTGCATATAAATGTATCTTACGTGTGGTTTATTCCATCTTTACCAGCCAGTTTATATCTAAGGTTGAGGAGAAGTTCCCAAAAGATACAAACCTGATTGTCGCTTGCCAGAGAGGATTAAGGTGAATTGTTAACTCATCCGCATGAGTCTTACTTTGTTGTACACATCTCACCTATATGTTTCATTTGATTCACAGCATTTAGGTAAATTTATTATTTATTAATTTTTTCTCAACTTTGATTTTTGGATGGTATAAGTTCAAAATTTAGCTTCCTATCATGAATCAGACAAGCTGCTCTGCTATATGGAGCATATTAACGAAATGAATATGTCTAAGTTTCTGTAAATACACGATGCTTGGCTATTCTTGTAGTAAAGGGTTGCTTCTTCAGATGTATTACCGGATTTAATTATAATCTCTGGAGATTTAGATGCTCTGAGTTCTAGATACTGTATACAGGAGATTCAAGGTCGACTTTGTTTTACTTTATAACTATCTTTCGATAGTGATTGACAATCTCATGCTACACTATCAAAATCAGAGTAAAACCAAAGTTAACTAAATGAAAGTTACCATAGAATGCACTTTCATATATAGCCATATCTTGAACCCATTTGCAGTTATCAGCTGGCTATAATGATCACTCGGTAGCCTTCTAATTTTCCAAAAAAGGGATATATGGCTGAAAGCATTTTGGAGAATGTGCTGCAAACATGGCCTGTTTGTTCTCGTAATCTGTATGAAAATATCATTATGTTAAATTGACTTCTGTTGTTGGTTCACCTTCAATTTCTTTTCCGCCTATTAATGATTAGCTTATGCACATAACTGCACTACTGAATGGATTTGCCCATTTTCGGACATTGAATTTTGTTGCTAACTACTGTGCAACTTTTAGCTGGACAGATCAACAAAGAGCTACAGCTGCCAAAGAAGGTTGGGGTTATCAATTAATATTCACAGCGCGTCTGGTAACTAGATTTCTGCCTTTCTACAAGCAACCGATTCTGTGAAAGCCAATTGCTGCATAAAGATTTAATGTTCCCGTTGTTTCTTATGCAGGTTGGACTTATTCTTGTTGCTGATGCGTTGTTTCTTGGCGCTCAGCAAGTTGGTGGCTATATTCAGGATATAAGGTCACACTGATTGGGGCTTGAAGGTTCTTGATTCATTGACCTGAGAGCATGATGATGTCGAAAACAAAATAGAGTCCAGAGATTGGAGGATGTGGAGGAGCTAGACATTTTGAAGTGGTGGAAGCTGAATTCGGAAAGATTTTCTGTTCTTTCAAGAATGGCACATGATATATTGGCTGTCCCGATATCCACCGTTGCATCGGAATCCACTTTTAGCACGGGTGGAAGGATTCTTGATCCATTTAGGTGTTCTTTAACTCCTAAAATTGTTGAAGGATTGATTTATGGTCAAGATTGGCTTCGGGAATCAAGGCAACCGCTATGTGTTGAAGAGCTTCTTGATGAAATTGAAAACATCAAAAAAGGTATATTACACTACTGCTTTGATTGATTTTATGGATATTATTGTGGTTCTAGTTTATGACATAAACTAAACTATTTTGTTTTTGACATTATAGATTAAGTGCTGTTTGGAATTGATGGAATTGGATGGCTGGCTGCTGCTAGGGATGTGCTGTTTGGAACTACTGTTTGGAAGATTTGTAGTGTTGCTTGGAAGATTTGAAGCTGCTGCTATGAAACTGCTGTTGCTGTAGTTGAACTTTTGTAATGTTCTATTTATTGGTTTTGAGCTTTAAATTGCTGCTGGAACTTTTGTAATGTTGTAAGCTTGTAATATTGTATTTTGAACTTTGAAGGTTTATATTTCTTGATGAAAAGAGCAGGTTTTGAAGGTTTAAATTGGGCTAATAATCACCGACGGTCCTCGACTTTTACCTTAAACTTCCCTAAACCCCTTGTACTTTCGAAAGCTTCCCTAAACCCCCCAACCTTTGTGGCGGCGTCATTCACGGTCCTTATAGACAAATTGTTTTTGGCGGCTGTCCTTTTTTTTGAAAAAAAACAAATAGTGGCGCCACAGGTCAATTGACACGTCATTTAATGTCAAAACAAAATTAAAACACCCAAAATGCCCCCTAAAAAATTAAACCAAATCAAATTTAGTTAATCAAACCCAACCCACGGTCAATCTATTTACAACCGCCCGCCAACCCGAACCACTCACCGCACCCGCCGCCGACCACCACCCGCCGCCCGCCGCCAACCACCACCCGCCGCCCGCCGCCGACCACCACCCGCCGCCGACCCATCAAAATCTGTTCTCGGAGAACATATCTGAATCTGTTCTCGGAGAACAGATGTGGAGAAGACGAGCTGCTGCTTGTGTTCTCAAAAATGGAGAAGACGAGCAGAGAAGATGACCGGAGGCGGGTTCGGTTGTGTCGGTTCGGTTTTGATGATTCATTGGTTTGAATGGGTTGATTTGGTTTGATTTTTTATTTTTATTTTAATTAAATTTTAATAGTTGTAAGGGTGTTTTGGGTTATTCAATTTTTTTTAGATATTTTGCCACATGTCAAATGACACGTGGCACCGTCTTTTTCTTTTTTAGAATTATAGCCGCCAAAAAAAGACGGCGCTTAGGGGTTGAATGAGCGCCACCATAAAGGTTGGGGGGTTTAGGGAAGCTTTTCTTACGGAAGTTTAGGGCAAAGGTCGAGTACCGTTGATGATTATTAGCCGTTTAAATTGTGAATAAATATTACAGCAGGTCTGATTGTTTGAATGTTTAGCAGGTCTGGATGTGTAATAAAATTAACATTTCTCACAGGTTAAAACCGAATTTCAAAAACCGAACCGAACCAAAATATTTAGTTCGGTTCGGTTATTTTTAGAATTCGGTTCGGTTCGGTTTTTTATAAAAAAAGTTCGGTTTTCTTTAATTATGGCATATTTTAAACCGAACCGAATCGACCGATGCACACCCTAGAGTACAATGATGAGTAGGTGCATGATTTCTATTTGTAGTCTTATTTCGCATGTTTGTTCTGATCACATGATTTCATATGGTGTAACATGATGTATATATCCATTTGGCCAAACCCATCCTAAGGCCCCTGTATTTTACATTTTTGATTCAGTAAACCCCTACTCCAAAGTTCGTCACGGCTGGGTCCTTTTACTTCCATTTTTGACATTTTGAGGCCCTTACGTGGATGGAAAATGGCAAGTGTAATTCACTCTCCGTTAAGTGAGACTGTGAAAAAAAATTGGTATAGTTTTTTTAAACTTTTAATCACCATAAAATACACCTAAAATTAAAGGACCTCTAAATAATTTTTTCCATTTCCTCAACCATTCTAATTCACACAAAACGATGTGTTTTGTTCTTCTTCTCCATTTCATCTTCTTCACCCAAAACAATTCATTACCAATTCATTACCAATTACCAAATAATTACCAATCCATTTCATCTTTTTCAACACCCACTTATCTGCAAATTGTTGAATCATTACCAATTCATTACCACCACCTTACCTGCTTCAACAACACTATACTTCAAGCCGTACATTTCACCTCCTTCAACAATAGCGACGCACCACCGGTACCTCAATTCTCTCATTTCTTTTTCTTTTCCAATTTTCATATGATAAACGACGTGGCGTTTTATTTTATTTTATGTTCTGTTTTGTTTTGAATTTGTAAGGCAGCAACAGCAGAAAACGGCAGCGTTTCCGGTGGATTTGAATGGTAATAGCAGTGATTATAGTAGTAGAAGGAGAAGATTAGAGGTGATGGTGGCGAGGGGGATGTTGAATTTACCAGTGGCAGCCACCGTCAACTGCGCCGACAACACGGGAGCCAAGAATCTGTACATCATTTCTGTCAAGGGAATCAAAGGTCGTCTCAATCGTTTGCCTTCTGCTTGCGTTGGGGACATGGTGATGGCTACTGTTAAAAAAGGGAAGCCAGATCTTAGGAAGAAGGTCATGCATGCTGTCATGGTTAGGCAGAATAAACCAGGGCTGAGTTGGCTCAGCAATGACCGGAATTGGAACCGGCGCTGCCACCGCTGCTGCTGCCATATTTGCACCGAGCTAGTCTTTTCTTGCTTTAGACGATTAGAGAGACGGTGAGAAACGATTGAGAAAAAAAGTCTATGAAAAATGGGTTGGATAATTAGTTTCTTTAGATTAGGTTTAATTAAGGTATGAAAGGGAAAATGGGTTTTGTTAATCGGTAATTTGAAATAAATTTTGGTGGTTTTCTAAAAAAATGAAACTGAAGAAGATGATAGAAAAATGACAATTTTGTCATCAAAGTTATTGTATTTTACCTTTTTTTATTAAATTACTCCCTCCGTTCTAATAGAGTTGTCCACTTTGAGAATTTTTTTTGTCCCAAAACACTTGTCCACTTTCAAATAATAACTAACTTTACACTTAATTTTTCTATATTACCCCTATTTAAAGGCCATTAATAAAAGTAAATTATATGTGGACCCTACATTAAATAGGGGTATGATAAGAAAAATAAGGAAAATTTTACAAAAACTATAAACAATGATTGCTTTTCTTAAACTGTGTGATAAAGGCAAAATGGACAACTCTATTGGGACGGAGGGAGTATAATTTTATAAAAACTAAGTCCTTAAGTTGGATGCCACGTGGGCATAAATAAATTGGAGGAAACGCCATGTCATCTTTTTCCGTTAATTAACAGAGAGTGAATTACACTTGCCATTTTCCATCCATGTAAGGGCCTCAAAATGTCAAAAATGAAAGTAAAAGAACCCATCCGTGACGAACTTTGGGATAGAGGCTTACTGAGTCAAAAATGTAAAGTAGAGGGGCCTTAGGATGGGTTTGGCCTATCCTTAAAAGAAATCCGAGCTAACACATTTGCTATTATCGTATTCGCTATTATATTTTTAAAAATGTAAAATTTATAATCTCTATCTCTCTATATAAATATCCCAAAACTCTTCAGCTCTATCCCATGATGCAGTCTCCTCAGTTGCAAGAGTTCGGTTCTGATCCCTAGGGGTAACATCGCGCATAAAATGTGGGCAAGAAGGCAAAGATTGTTCTGAAGTATGTTTACTGGATGTCTCTAACTAGAGCCAGTGGTTAACGCAAAATTGGCCATCAAGGTGTTTGATGTAATGCTTATGAGAGTGTAGTTTTCTCTAAACAATGCAAATTTTGTACATTTCGCAGAGAATTTAACGGCACAATATAATGCAGTGCATATCTTATTATTGCAGAAAGCATATCTTGACGCAGGCAAAAGCAAAATGACTACCATGTTTATGGCCATGTCTGCCTTACAGAAAGTGTGATTTGGCGATCGCGTGCAGAGGAACTACCCTGTGCATTGAGATCCCAAAAGCTTCTGTATTATCTATATCCTGAGCTTTTACACCTGGTGGCAATTCCCAATCAAAGCTATGCAGAAGTTGAGCTAAAGCAAGCTCAACAGTTGCTATTCCAAATGTGATGGCTGGACAGCTTCGTCTACCAGCTCCAAACGGTATCAGCTCAAACTCCTGCCCTTTGAAGTCTATACTGCTGCCCATAAATCTTTCTGGTTTAAATATTTCTGGATTCTCCCATACTTCCGGGTCCCTCCCCATTGCCCATGCATTCACATAAATCCGAGTTTTAGCAGGAATGTCGTACCCATCAATGATAACATCTTCCATTGACTCTCTTGGGAGCAAAACTGGGACAGGAGGATGTAAACGGAAAACCTCTTTGATTATAGCTTTCATATAGTTAAGCTTAGGCAGATCACTCTCTAGTACAACTCTTCTCTCACCAACAATGTTCTGAATTTCTGCTTGTGCTTTTGCCATAGCTGTAGGATTCATGATCAGCTCCGTCATTGCCCAATCAAGCGTTATGAAAGTAGTATCAGTTCCTGCTGCAAACATATCCTACAACGACATATAAAATTAATTTCTGGTGAAGTAAATTTTAGGGAATCAAGAAGTCTATGCTTACCAAGATTACTGCTTTGATGTTATCCATGGTAAGAGGCATATCACTGGAACCGTTCTTCTGTATATCAAGTAAGACGTCTACAAGGTCCTTTCGTTCCTCTTGTTTTCCTTCCGAATTTTGATGTTCTTTTATAACTTCATCAAAGAACTCATCAAACCGTCTGAAAGTATGTAGGAGTCTTCTTTTCATACCTGTTAAGCTATGTACAAACTCCATGGATGGGAAATAATCTCCAAGACTGAATCCTCCAAGCAGTGCCTGGTAATCATCAAGCATCTTTTGGAAACCATGCTGATCATACTCCCCTCCTTGTGAGAAGTCCCTTCCAAGTGCAACCCGGCAAAGGACATCATTAGCATACAGCCCAACAATTTTGCTTACGTTGGTGATGCCAGAGGAAGAAGACTCTGCTATCCGACTAACCAAACGAGCAACTTCTTCTTCCCTGACATAGCTGAATGATAGGACTCGCTTAGCACTCAGCAGCTCAAGAATGCAAAGTTTTCTTACATTTCTCCAGTAGGCACCATATGGAGCAAAGGCAATATCTGAGCAATCATAGAACAAGTATTTTGCTGAAAAGAGCTGAGGGCGGCTTGCGAGTACAAGATCATGGGTTTTGAGGACTTCCTTAGCCAATCTAGCCGATGAAATCACCACGGTTGGGATCTCACCAAGCTGTAAAAACATGATGGGACCATATTTTTGTGCTTGACTGTGGAGAGCTATGTGAGGGTTGTGTATACCTACCTGGTGAAGGTTGCCAATGATTGGTAACGTTTTAGGACTCGGTGGTAGATTTTTCTTTCTCTGGTTTTTTTTCAGGACAAACTTCATCAGAAGCGCTGCTATAAAAATGGATGCAAAAGGCAAAAGTGGTTTGAAAGCTTCTATCAGCCATTGAAGGAAGAGAGCCATTGGAGAACAAAATCTAAGATTCTACTATAGGTAAGTACATTCAGATCTCTTTGCTATCAGTAATAAAGAGTATTAGGATCACTTACTAAAGAACTCATGTTTGAGTAATCTTTCTCCTTGATTTTGTCATATTTAAATATCTTATCTTCTCTTCTAGAGTGATGGTCCCTTTTTGTCCATTTTCTCTTTGTCTATGGCATTTCATAATTTTGTCTTTTTATTACAAGTCCAATATTTCGCTTAAATTGAATTTTATTCTAGCTAGCGATTGATATCTCCCTTCTTGGGGACCAAAATAGTGAAACACTGTGTGGTCATCAACTTTTGAGTTAGTGATCAACCAAATAAACAAGAGTATTATTATTCACAGAGTATACTGAATTCTTTTTAAAGCTATATAAAATACAGACAAACAGTAGATAAGTAGTACATAAATAATCATATATACTATATATATGAGATAACCACATCAACAATTATATGAATGGAGTTGCAACAACAAAAAGTGGATTTTTTTTATGAATAGAGATACCAGTGCTTTCAGTAGTATCCAAATCTTCTCCTTTAGCTACACCATGCAGTGTCCAGTCAAACTTGTACAACAAATTTGCTAGCGCAAGTTCATCCGTGATCATTGCGAAATGGATACCAGGACACATTCTTCTGCCTGATCCAAATGGTATCAGCTCAAAATCATGTCCTCTAAAATCAATAGAACTATTTAGGAATCTGTCTGGCTGAAACTCTTCAGGTTGGTCCCATAATGCACGATCTCTACCTATTGCATAAGCATTAATCAGCACTTGGGTTCCTGCTGCAATGTCGTATCCCTGTAATTTGACATCTTTCATAGCTACTCGAGGAACTAGTAACGGGACTGGAGGATGCATTCGAAAAGTTTCCTTAATCACTGCTTTTAAGTATTGTAATTTATTCAAATCCGCTTCTGATATAAATGTTTTGTCTTTGGCAATTTCTCTTATTTCATTTTGGACTCTCTTCATGATCTCAGGATGCCTTAGGAGTTCCGTCATTGCCCATTCCATCAATGTGTATGTAGTGTCTGTACCTGCTGCGAATATATCCTATCCAAAACAAGTATGCAATTTCAAGAAAATTAGTAACTAGCATAATTGTATTTGCGTGCAATTAAAATTTTCCTTTGCTGTAATTAAAGTGGAGTAGTTCAAATTTGGGGTTATGGAGTTGGAATATAATGTCTCCAATTTATTTTTGACATAAAAGAAAGAGAGACAGAGAGATTTTAATAAGTTACCAGAGTGATAGCCTTGATGCAAGTTCTGTCAATAGGAAAACCTGTTAAGTTCTCTTTCTGAAGCCAAAGCATAACATCCACAAAATCCTGATTAGTATCTTCTTTCATATAGCAACCGCTAGCAATATGTTCTTCAACTACATTTTCTAGGAAATCATCTAACTCTTTAGCCACTTTTCGAGCTTTAGCATACAACCCAGTCACATGATTAACCCAACCAAGCCATGGAATATAATCCCCAACATCAAAACTTCCTAAAACATATGTAAAGTCATTGAAAATCTCCTTAAACGCCCTCCCTCCTGATTCTACCGGGTTATACTTTTTCCCCATAGCTATTCTGCAAACTACATGATTGGTTACCTTTACAATAACTTCACTTAAATTCACTACTGATGTTGAAGAAGAAGAAGAGTTCTTTAAGGTATCGATCATTAAATTTATCTCTTCTTCTCTAATTTTGCTGTAAGACCGTACCCTTTTGTTACTTAATAGATGCAAAACGCATAAGCTTTTCATTTGTCTCCAGTATTCGCCATAAGAAGCGAAAGCTACATCTTTCTGGTCATACATAAGCATCATCTGGATTTTTCTAGTAGGTCTGTCAGCAAAGATAAGATCTTGGGTTTTCATGATATTGCGAGCTAGTTCAGCTGATGAGACAACCAAGACTGGTTTACTCCCGAAGTGAAGCAACATTATAGGACCATGTGTATGAGCCAAGGACCGAAGAGAGCGGTGAGGATGTAAGCCGAGTTGGTGGAGGTTTCCTATGATTGGAAACTTAGGTGGAGAAGGTGGTAGATTTCGGTTGAGTGGAGAAGGTTTCTTGAAGAAGAAGATAATGAAGGACGAGGCTAAGATGGTGAAGAATAAGGGTAGCAACAATGAGGAAGTTCCATGTTGCTGCAGCTCTGATGAGAACTGATGGGAGCTCAACATTTTTCTGACTATATTGAATAACTAGCCACTGCTCATCCACTTATAATGGCGTAAATATGAAAAGGAGGCGGTCTGGTCACCCTCTTGTTTGCCGCAAGTTAGAGAGCAGTAATGATATTGTATGGAAGAAGAGATTTGGTTATTTGTCAATCACACAACCTATAATGCATGGAGGCCACAAACTTCTCAACTTGCATGTATGCAAATAAAAATCTTACTCAAAATATACCAAATTTATTTAGCCTTAATCATCCAAAAATAGACAAAACCCATACGGAGGCCCTTCACTTTACCGGTTTTGTCATATTTTATAACGTAATCCTGAATTCAGTTCATGGAAAGAATGCAGTTTAGGGAAGAGGATCATTTTCTTTAAAACCAGGAATCATTAGACTCCAGCATTGGACTCCAGATTTTCATCCAAACGAGCAGAAATCAACAAACACCCTAACCTTTGTTATATTATACTAGCTTCCGTGGGAATATTGGCATCCAAAGACATTAGCTTCAATAGCAAAAGGGATTGGAGTTCCTTTAGAGATTGATAGTGCAACTCATACAGCATAATTTGGGCATTATGCTTGAATTTTAGTGGATATTATAGTTTACCAGAATAACTTTTAATTGAACGGATTGGAAAAAGCTTCTTCATTGAGGTCGTTTATGAAAACCTCCCTCACTTTGGTTCAGTTTGCTCAAACATTGGCCATTTAGCAACAGAATGCAGTATGCATCAGAATTCAAGAAATCATGACCATAAGGAGAAAACTATGGAGACAACCAAAATATGGAAACAAAAGAAACCTGATTCAGATACCATTCCTATTAATAATGTATTTAAAACATTGCAATTTGACCTGCATAATTCTAAGGCAGATCGGAATGATCAAAGGAACATGGAGAATAAATCAGATAAAACTGATTTGGTGAACTTGACAGTATCTGAAAACTTGAATCCTGCTACTTCAATTGTTCCAACTGAAGAAGGTATTACTACTTTAAGCTGTGACATTACAAACATTGAAATTGAACCTGAAACCAAGGGCAGTCAGCATATCAGCAAGTCTTGGGCTGACGAAGTTGAGGAAAATGAGAAATGGACAACTGTTACTAGAAACTATTCAAGGGAAAAAGCAGGACAAATATAAAGTCACCAGAAAACCTGATAAACTGACTTTATGAAGATCATTGCCGTGGTATGGGAAATTTAGAAACTCAGAGGTATCTTTTTTCTTTTTGCAAACAGTTTTCTCCTGATTTTGTTTGTCTGATTGAGCCGTTGATTGATTTTGACGTGATTGCTCAATCTTTTTGGAATGGTTTGAAATTCGCATGATTTTAGTCGGCAGGTGTCTTACAGATTTTGTTAGGTTAAATTTACGGTTATTTGTATGGATATTTTATTTTTCTTTTATGATATTTTTGGACATTAGAAGCGTAATGCAAACGCTAAAACAATGTTTTTGCGTTTTCCGATTTCTATATTTCAACATTTTACTTAAAAAAAATATTTATGTGCTGTAGAAATCTATGGATTTATGCATCAACAATAATTAAAAAAATTAAAGAATAAAGACTAATATATATATATATATATATATATATATATATATATATATATATATATATATATTTATATTATTTTTTAGAAAATAAAAGTTTTTTTTTATGTTTTATTCGGTAAGTCATTTCTTTTGGTTTTCAAAAGTGTTCAAATCGGATTGAAAAGAACATCAAACTTTACCTTAATAGAAACCGAATCAAACCATTTTCACGGAGCAATCGAACCAAACATCTCTTATTTGCGAAGATGTATGTTCTCTTGTGGGGGAGATGATCTCTCATTTGTCCTTTTGATCTGTGTCTATGGCATGTCAAACATCATTTATCTTTCATATTTTTTCTCACCATTCAACATTTATATGGAGTACCAGTACCAATATTTGCTCAATCATTAGTTCGATTCCGATACCCTAAAAGGGCGGACAAGAAGGCAGAGAATGTTCTGAAATATGTTTACCGGAATGCTGGGGTTACAAGTTTGATCTTCCACAAATATCTGTAATTAGAGCCATTGATTAACGCAGAGTTTGGCCTTCAAAGTGTTTGATGTAATGCTTATGACAGATTATTTTTCTCTAAACAATCACACAGTTGGCAGGGAATAAAAGAAATTAGAGCCAGCCGTACAAAATGCAGTGCATATCTTATTATTACAGAGTGCTAATCTTGACGCATGGAAAAACAAAATCACTATCAGAGTGCGATCTAACAACGGCGTGACCCTGTGCGTTGAGATCCCAAAAGCTTGGTATTATCGATATCCTGAGCTTTTACACCTGCTGGCATTTCCCAATCAAAGGTATGCAGAAGTTGAGGTAAAGCAAGCTCAACAGTTGCTTCTTCTCCTTTATATTTCGCTTAACTTGATTTAATTACTTGTTAAATATATTCTAGCTGACCAACTTTATTCTAGCTAGCGATTCGCATCTCCCTTCTTGAGGACCAAAACAATGTGTGGTCTCGACTTTTGAGTATGTGATCAAAACACTCTCGTCGATTTAGTTGTCCAAAGCTCTCTAATTTATTTATATTCATATTACCAACTCAAACTTAATTTAATTACTTATTCATTATATATTATTTAGTCTTACAGTTCCATTGATGGACAAGATACAAAAATTGATAAAATACTTAAAATTATTTAGTTTGCATTTGACCCTTTCTTTTATGGAATATAAAGTACTATTATTCAGTGTATACTGAATTCTTTTTAAAGCTAACTAAAATACAGACAAACAGTAAATACGTAGTACACTAATAACTATATATAATATATGAAATAACTGCATTATTAATTATATGTGTGGAGTTGCAACAACAAAAAGTGGATTTCTTTTATGGATAGAGATACCGGTGCTTTCAGTAGTATCCAAATCTTCTCCTTTAGCTACACCATGCAGTGTCCAGTCAAACTTGTACAGCAAATTTGCTAGCACAAGTTCATATGTGATCGTTGCAAAATGAATACCGGGACAAATTCTTCTGCCTGATCCAAATGGTATCAGCTCAAAATCATGTCCTCTAAAATCAATAGAACTATTTAGGAATCTGTCTGGCCGAAACTCTTCAGCTTGGTCCCATGATGCAGCATCTCTACCTATTGCAAAAGCGTTAATTAGCACTTGGGTTCCTGCTGCAATGTCGTATCCCTGTAATTTGACATCTTTCCTAGCTACACGAGGAACTAGTAATGGGACCGGAGGATGCATTCGAAAAGTTTCCTTGATCACTGCTTTTAAGTATTGCAGTTTATTCAAATCCGTTTCTGATATAAATATTTTGTCTTTGGCAATTTCTCTTATTTCACTTTGGACTCTCTTCATGATCTCAGGATGCCTTAGGAGTTCAGTCATTACCCATTCCATCAATGTGTATGTAGTGTCTGTACCTCCTGCAAATATATCCTATCCAAAACAAGTATAAAATTTTTAAGAAAATTAGTAACTCATGTAATTGTACTTGTGTGTAATTGAAATTTTCCTTTGTTGTATTAAAGTGGAGTAGTTCAAACTTAAGGTTATGGTGTTGGAATATAATGTCTCCAATTTATTTTCGACATAAAAGAAAGATAGACAGAGAGATTTTAATAAGTTACCAGAGTGATAGCCTTGATGCAAGTTCTATCAATAGGAAAACCAGCTAAGTTCTCTTTCTGAAGCCAAAGCAGAACATCCACAAAATCCTTATTAGTAGTATCTTCTTTCATATAGCAACCGCTAGCGATATGTTCTTCAACTACATTTTCTAGGAAATCATCAAACTCTTTAGCCACTTTTCGAGCTTTAGCATACAACCCAGTCACATGATTAACCCAACCAAGCCATGGAATATAATCCCCAACATCAGAACTTCCCAAAAGATCTGCAATGTCATTGAAAATCTCCTTAAACGCTCTCCCTCCTAATTCTACCAGGTTATACTTTTTCCCCATAGCTATTCTGCAAACTATATTATTGGTTACCTTTATAATAAGATCACTTAAATTCACTACTGATGTTGAAGAAGAAGAGTTCTTTAGGGTATCGATTATTAAATTTATCTCTTCTTCTCTAATTTTGCTGTAAGACCTTACCCTTTTGTTACTTAGCAAATGCAGAACACATAAGCTTTTTATTTGTCTCCAGTATTCACCATAAGAAGCAAAAGCCACATCTTTCTTGTCATATAGAAGCATCATCTGGATTTTTGTAATAGGTCTGTCGGCAAAAATAAGATCTTGGGTTTTCATGACATCGCGAGCTAGTTCAGCTGATGAGATAACCAAGACTGGTTTACTCCCTAAGTGAAGCAACATTATAGGACCATGTGTATGAGCCAAGGAGCGAAGAGAGCGGTGAGGATGTAAGCCGAGTTGGTGGAGGTTTCCTATGATTGGAAAGTTAGGTGGGGAAGGTGGTAGTTTTCGGTTGAGTGGAGACGGTTTCTTGAAGAAGAAGATAATGAAGGAGGAGGCTAAGATGGTGAAGAATAAGGGTAGCAACAATGAGGAAGTTCCATGTTGCTGCAGCTCTGATGAGAACTGATGGGAGCTCAACATTTTTCTAACTATATTGAATAAATAGCCATTGGTCATCCACTTATAATGACGTAAATATGAAAAGGATGCGGTTTGGTGACCCTCTTGTTTGACGTAAGTTAGAGAGCATTAAACTTTTTCTTTTTGATACAAGAGAAGAGGCAAACGCCTAATATTAAGTGTAAACTTTAGACAAGTCTCTCTCCATATTGTAAGGGATTATTATAATTTTGGTGTTTGAACTTTTTTAAAAATATCAATTTGGTGTTTGAGCTAATATTTATTTCAATTTGGTGTTTTAACCTGGAAATAAATTACATATCAGTGTTTTTAACAGGTAACCATGGGAAAGGAATTGATTACATGGATTAATTAATTTACACATATACAAAAAGGCACATTAAACATAAATGATGTGGAATTTAAAGACATAAATTAATTGAAAGACCAACGGTAAGAATTGAATATAAATTAGGGTTTCTTCTCCAACTATTTTCATTGAATAATTTCAGTTTGATCCTCTTTGGAATTTTATTTTTGTTTCTTCAATTTCAAATTTGTGTTATTTCTTTTCTGTCTCTTCTTTATAATCTTTATTTTATTTTATTTTTCACTCTTTCTCCATCAATGGACATAAGAGCTGCACAAATTAATCTGATATTGTGAGAGAAGAAGTATTATGAAAACATGATTTGCTTCTTGTGGTGCTTGTAACGGATATTTGGATCATTTGGAATTTTAAAAGTTTAGGGCATGAAATGCTTGAATGAAAGATGAATTTTATATATTTTGCACATCTAAGATATTCTGCTCAATGCGTTTGAAGAAATGTCTCAATGAAAATGCATATGCAACTTACAGCATTTATACATAATGTTTGCTCAATATGCAACATAATACATATTTATCCAAAAAAATAACCGGATTAAAATCAAAAAATAAGAATTTAATTAAAATACACAATAATACCACTACAATGATGTGATTAACACATTCGTTAACGGAATCAAAATATAATTAACCCATGGAACCAAAATATCATAATAGTCATTGCAATTGTTGAAAATGAACATTTGAAGTTTTGCTCAAAACACAATCTTTGCTAAAGTCTTGTGTGAAGATCATTCAGTTGATGGAGTTTTGTGCTAAGTTCACTTGACTCGGTTCATTTTAATTAATACAATATTAATTAATCCATGTAATCAATTCCTTTCCCGACTACCTGATGGTTACCTGTTAAAACACTGATATGTAATTTATATTCAGGTTAAAATACCAAATTGAAATAAATATTAGTTCAAACACCAAATTGATATTTTTAAACAAGTTCAAACACCAAAATTACAATAATCCCTTTTTGTAAAGATACCTTTCGGGTTATTTTCTGGCCAAAAAAATTTCCCTTGAAATAATATGGTCAATAGTAATGTCTAATTAATGTCATCTTCATTAATGGGTGATTTTAGTCAATTGTTATGACATTATGTTTGAAAATTGTGTGGGGGTTAATAAACGGGATAGAGGTGCATAACAATCAATACTATTATACATAATAAACGGCAAATTTTAATTTTTACAATAATTTTATTTAAATATTTAAAATGTTACGAAATAAATTAAATTTTTTAAATTTTTTATAATTTATAGCTCTACCATTTTTTGGCCATTTTTACATACGTAACAGTCATATCAGATATATGTATTAGCATACTAAATTCTAACGTTTAAAAAAAATCAAATAAAATCTCAATTTTTTGTATTTTTCCACTTTGTAGCCTAAAAAGAGACAAAACTATCAAAAAACTGATTGTGTCTACAAATTGTAAAAATAAAAAAAATTGGAATTTGTTATATAATATTTTAAACGTTTTAATTAAATCGCTATAAAAATAAATTTGAGATTTATTTTACCAATACTTTTTAAATTTATTATTAATATTTTGCATGTCAATTAAATTTAAGTTTTTACAAAGATACCCATTCTGCTTATTTTTTGGCCAAAAAACTTTTCCTTGAAATAATATGGTCAACAATAATGTCTAATTAATGTCATCTTCATTAATGGGTGATTTTAGTCAATTGTTATTTATGCCATTATGCTTGAAAATTTTGTGGGGTTAATAAACGGGACAGAGGTGCATAGTATTCTTTAAAATAAAGAGTATTTTTTATAAAATTAGTTTCGCATTACGTGCTATGCACGTGGCTCATAACGTAACTTGTGAATGTATATATTAGTAAATTTATTATAATTATATCAATTTTTTATTTATAATTAATATTAAATTAATTAAGAATTTTTGTAAAAATAAATATAATAAATTCGGTTATTAAATTTGTTTCCATACTAAATTTATTTTTCTTTTGGTCATATAATAATTATAATTAAATAATTAACTTAATTTTATTAATAATATCTTTAAAAATAATAAAATTGAAATTTAAATAATAATATATTGACCAAATACAGTATTTTAATTTATAGTTCAATCAAACTAAAAGATAGGTATTCCTACTAATTTGGAGACAATTTAACTACCTATTCTAATTAGAATTTTAATTATAATAGTGATTAATTAAATAACTAATTGGTTAATGACTATAAAACCTTTATTTAGTAGTAAACTGAAAAGGATTATTCAGTAAATTTGCCTGTCCCTCCCCTCCATCCGTACTTTTATATATAGTATAGATAAAGGGCTAATAATCACCCACGGACCCTGACTTTAGGGGTACCTTACGCTAAACCCCCTGATAAAAAAAAACTGCCGTAAACCCCCTAAACTTTACCTAATGATCAGCTAAACCCCTTTTACCCTAAACCGTCCCAAAAAACCGCCCCAAGCCCTTTATTTTCTCAAAAATACCTAAAATACCCCTAAGTTCAATAACAAAAACCAAACCAACTCAATCTAACCAAATCTAAAGTCATTATCTAATCAAATCAGACATAAACCATCCAAATCATACTTAAACCACCAATCAACTCAACTAAATCAAACCATCCAACCGAAAACTTCCACCCGCCGCCGCCGGTTTTTTCCGGCCACCACCGTCCATTGCCGCAAAAAAAATTATTCAAATAAAAACTCATTTAATTTTAAAAAATAAATAAATAATTATTTTTAATTTAAATAAAAAAAATAATTTTTTTTTAAATTAATTTTAAACCCACCGTGGTGGGTCTGCTCACCGGAGAGCAGACCCACCACGGTGGGTCTGCAGCAGACCCACCACGGTGGGTCTGCAGCAGACCCACCGACCGGTGGGTTTGCTCTGTGAACATTGCATGCTTTAGGATAGGCTACGAGACGATTTGGTCTCTCATTGAATGCTTTACCAAACTCTGTTTCTTTTGTTATCTTCCATTTTCAACCACTCCTTCTTCCTCTCCTACATCACCTGCTTCTCTTCAGGTATTTTTATTTTTATTTTTAAAACTCAACTTACCCTTTTTAAATTCTGGGCTTTGTTTAATTTTTGCTGTTTCCTCAGGTTGAAACTGAAATGGAGTGTGTTATTGTTGAAGCTGCTTTGAAAACAAGTTTTCGAAAGGAGATGGGTTTCAGAAATTCACCAGCAGCTATTTTTGATGATTTACGTGCACCCAACAATGTGCAGCAAAACGTCGCGTCGTCTGATGACTTTATTGTTGACGAACTCTTGGATTTCTCTAATGAAGACGATGAGCAAGACCTGGTTCTACAAGAAGATGGTGGAAAACAACAAACCCAGCAACAAAAAGAATTTTTAGATGATAAAATTAGTGAGTTCGGTGGAAAGGTTGATTTTGAGTGTATTCCGACGAGTGAACATTGCAGCAGACCCACGCCGGTGGGTCTGCTTCACAGAGCAGACCCACCGGCCGGTGGGTCTGCTGCAGATAGCAGACCCACCGTGGTGGGTCTGCTTTCCGGTGAGCAGACCCACCGCGGTGGGTCTGCTCACCGGATTGGAAAAAAAAATTTATTATTTTTTATTTAAATTAAAAATAATTATTTATTTAATTTTTAAATAAATTTAGGTTTGATTAGATTGTTTGGTTTGGTTTGATTTGATTGGATCGGTTTTAAGTGTGGTTTGATTGAAGCTGTCTGGTTTGTTTGTATTTATTTACAGATTTGAAGGGTATTTTGGTCAATTTATGCGAAAAGGGGTTTAGCTAATTATTGGGTAAAGTTTAGGGGGTTTACGGCAGTTTTTTTTATCAGGGGGTTTAGCGTAAGGTACCCCTAAAGTCAGGGTCCGTGGGTGATTATTAGCCTAGATAAAGAGCATCTTAAAGATAAAGAGTGATATTTAAAATTTTACTTCAATGGACTCTTTAATATCAATTTTTTATTGTATATAATTATAATAATTAATAATAAAATAAAAGTATTAAATAATAATAATATTAAATTAATTACCTCTCTAATATTAAATTTTATTTTATTTTTGTTTTCATACAAAATTAATAAAATATTAAATATTAATAAAATAAATTTTTTTATTTAATTTTTTATTCATTTTTTTATTCAGTTTTTTTACTAAAAGTAAAAATATAATATTTAAAAGTAAATATAACCACTTTATTTTTTAAAAATTTAAAATTTTACTATTTGAAAAATGAAGTAGAGAGTGAAAAATGGCTCTCTACATGTGGAGAGCCATTTTCACTCTCTACTCTAAATATAAAGAATAGATAGTCCATTGGACTCGTGATTTATTGTCAAATTCTTTAATTTAAAGAGTTTGACAATTTTAAAGAGTCCATTGGGGATGCTCTAACAATGTACTATCATATTATCATGCATAATAAATAACAAATTTCAACGTTTTCACCTTTTTTAAAAAATTAAGTGAAAAATGCTGGAGGATGATGAATTTTAGAATTTATATATTTTTCTACATTTTATTATCCATAATGCGAATTTTATTTAAATTTATGAATTGTACAATTTTATAAATTTTAATCATTTAATATTGGATTGGGATTCTCCCAAGCTCAGAACTTGAGAGGTCACGTTCATTAAATGCATATTGTTTATTATTATATGGATGGTGTAAATAAAAAAAATAGATTGAGATTCTTTTAATTTTATTTTAAAATTAAGGGGGTCATGTTCATAATATACACTGTTCATTGTCAAATGAATAGTGTAAATCAAAAAAATACAATTTTAATCAAATTAATCTACACTGTTCATTTGACAATGAACGATGTAGATCGTGAATATGACCCCTCAAACTTAAACGAATTTGAGAGAATCTCAATTCTAAAAGATACAATCTTATTAAATTGATCTACACCATTCATTTTATAATAAATAATGTAGATTGTGAATATGACCCCGTTAAATTCATTTGAATTTAAAAGAATTTTTATCTTTTAATATTATTCAATCATGTTTGTATTCAATGCTAGCTCTTTCAGTTTACTACTAAATAAAGGTTTTATAGTCATTAACTAATTAGTTATTTAATTAATTACTATTGTAATTAAGGTCCTAATTAGAATAGGTAGCTAAATTATCTCCAATTTAATTTTTAATATGTAAAAAATAACTAAATTGTCTCCAAATTAGTAGGAATACCTATCTTTTAGTTTGATTGAACTACAAAATTAAAATACCATATTTGGTCAATATATTATTATTTAAATTTCTATCTTATTATTTTTAAATATATCATTAATATTAAATTAATTATTTAATTATAGTTATTATAAAACCAAAAGAAGAATAAATTCAGTATGGAAAAAAATTTAATAACCGACTATATGGTATTTACTTTTATAATTTTTTTAATTAATTTAATATTAATTATAAATAAAAAAATTGATATAACTATAATAAATTTATTAATATGTTCATAGACGAGTTACGTTACGAGCCACGTGCATAGCACGTAATGCGAAACTAGTCTTCTCACTTCTTTTTGGGCTCTTTTCATTACCTGAGGATTTCTAATTAGCTCTGTCATTGTCCAAACTATTGTCGCGATAGATGGACTTAAGTGGCAATATGCCTCATAAACTTATAAGCAATGAACAATTGACGCATAAATTAATTTGGTGGGCAAATCAGTATGCAAACTTGGTGATTATGGACAATTTGCCCTATTTTGACAATTTGTCCCCTCAATTTGTTAGTTAATTATCTCTTTAATTGGCTCTTAACTTATAAATTAATTTGCCAAAGTGGGCCAATTGCTCATAATCACCAAGTTCGTGTACTGATTCGCCAACAAAATTAATTTTTGTGTTAATTACCCATTACTTACAAGTTGAATGAGCAAATTATTATTTAAGTCGCGGCAGATGTATCAGTTCCGGCGATGAACATATCCTGAAAATAATTACTCCCTCCATTTTTTTTAGTTGTCAATTTAGGCAAATGTATTTTTCCATCAATAGTTGTCCATTTAGAAATTAAAGATAATTTTTATTTTTATTTTCTAAATTTACCCATGCCTAATAAATGACTCTATATTTTACATTAGAAAGCATTTATTAACTAGTGGGGTTATATTAGTATTTTTTTTTGTAATTTAAGACAAAATGAGTATTGTCTAGATATGTGTAATTTTTTTTAAATGAACAACTAAAAAAAATGGAGAGAGTAGTTTATTTTAAATATATATATATACTATATATAAAAGCACAGATGGGAGGGACAGACAAATTTACTGAATAATCCTTTTCAGTTTACTACTAAATAAAGGTTTTATAATCATTAACTAATTAGTTATTTAATTAATCACTATTGTAATTAAAGTCCTAATTAGAATAGGTAGCTAAATTATCTCCAATTTAGTTTTTAGTATATAAAAAATAAATAAATTGTCTCTAAATTAGTAGGAATACTTATCTTTTAGTTTGATTGAACTATAAAATTAAAATACTTTATTTGATTAATATATTATTATTTAAATTTCTATCTTATTATTTTTAAAGATATTATTAATAAAATTAAGTTAATTATGGTTATTATAAAACCAAAAGAAGAATAAATTCAGTATGAAAAAAAAAATTATAACCGAATATATTATATTTACTTTTATAAAAATTCTTAATTAATTTAATATTAATTATAAATAAAAAATTGATATAATTATAATAAATTTACTAATGTTCATTGACGAATTACGTTACGAGCCACGTGCATAGCACGTAATGTAAAACTAGTATATATATATATATATATATATATATAGTATTATGACTTACAATTACACACCATATATAGCGGTGTCTAAAAGTTTAATTTAGGGTAGTAGAATTTCATTTGGCAGGATAGTCGTCCGGTGGCTTTTTTTTTCAAATAAAAAAAAAATTGAACAAAGGGTCAACGCGCCCTCTAAACTAGTGTCACGGGGTCATCTAACTTAATTTATATTTTTTAAGCAAATAACCCTAAAACTCTTCATTTTCGGGTAAAGTAACCCCATAATTGTATTTTTAAAACGCGTAAAATACAAATCGGAGGTGAGGGATGCAAAAAAAAAAAATTAGATACTTCCCTAATTGTTGCGATAAAATTATCCTAAATCTGTTTTTTAAAATAAAAATATAAATTATGGGGTTATTGACCCAAAAATGAAGAGTTTTGGAATTAGTTGCTCAAAAAAATATAAATTGGATTAGATGACTCCGTGTCACAAAATTAGGAGGCGCGTTGACCCTTTATTCAAAAAAATTATGTCGAACAATATTTTCTTTCACTGTTTATGAGTATGTACGTGCTTCATAATAATTGTTTTTTTTAAATAAAGGGTCAAAGCACCTCCTTGTAATATAGGATCATTTAACCCACTTTTTACTTGTTTGAACAATTAACTCTAAACCTCTTTATTATTGGGTCAAATAATTTCATATATAATTGTATTTTAAAAACGCATAAAATACAAATTGAAGGTGAGAGATACGAAATAGAAATTAAAAAGTTCTCTAATAGTTGCGAGAAAATTATCCTAAATTTATTTTTTTACAATAAAAATATAAATTATAGAGTTATTTGACCAAAAAATGAAGAATTTTGAAACAAATAAAAATCGAATTAAATGAATCTATCTTATAAGTTCAGGGAGTAGTGACCTTTGTTCATTGTTTTTTCTATAAAAGCATATAATTAGTAATATATTTTTAAATTATTATTAAGAAAAAATTAGATTTAATTCATGGAAATTTCATCTCCGTCTCCAATGATCCATTTAATTGATGGGGATGGTCCACTTCCATCTCTACAAGATCCCCGTTTAATTTCTATAGTATGACGATTATCATTTTCTTTAACTTTTTATTTTTAGGCTAAAAATTTAAAGTCTTCCAATATCATTAAAAATTGTCTTAACAACATAAAAAGCTTGTATTTTTAATTATAAAAAAATAGTCATTTTTATTTAAAAAATACAAATACAATTTAAAATTTTTTTAACTAAATACATAATTAATATGTATATTTATATTTTTTTAATCTTTCGATCATTACCTAAATACATAAGATATCATATTTTTATTATAAATTTATATTAATAAAAATTAATTAGAATAAAATTATAAATCATAAAAAGCTTGTATTTTTAATTATAAAAAAATAGTCATTTTTATTTAAAAAATACAAATACAATTTAAAAAAATTATAACTAAATACATAATTAATATGTATATTTATATTTTTTTAATCTTTCGATCATTACCTAAATACATAAGATATCATATTTTTATTATAAATTTATATTAATAAAAATTAATTAGAATAAAATTATAAATTATGTATAGAAAGAAAAATAATTTATTTCAGTTGCCATAGAGACGGGTGAGGATCCCTATTGGATGGAGATTACACTTCTCGTCCCTTTGTATCCCAGTGATGAGAAAAGAACTTTTCTCATCAGTTCATTATAAAAAAGAAACTCTATCTTTTAAAGATAAAATAAGTTTTTCTCCAATCACAAACTCTATTTTTTAAAAAAATTCTCTAACAACAAACTCTATTTCTAATTTTAAAATATTAGTATTTTAAAACTATACTATTTTAGCCCACTCTAAACTTGGAACTCTATCTTTTAGAGATAAAGGAAATTTTTCTCCAATTACAAACTCTATTTCTAACTCTAAATAATTTTTTTCTCTAATCTATCTCTAACTTTAAAATATTGATATTTCGAAATTATACTATTTTATTATTTTAACAACTTAACTGCATTGAATTTTTTTACTTATTCATTCTAAAATTAGAAACATATAGTTTTTATCAATAGTAAAATTATAAAATTTAAATAAATATTTTTACCATAAATTAAAATATATTACTAAATAAAATTGAATAAATATTAATATTTTTAATGTATAAATTAAAAATTATATATGAATAGACACACATATAATATATTATTAATTTATAATATAAGCGGTTTTTTATTTATTAATTAATTAATTATTAAAAATTATATAAAAAAGTATAATAATATAGATATGAAATTATAATATTTGAATATATTATTTTATTCTTGGACATAATTGTATAAATTAAAGTTAATGAGTTAAACAAATAATTTGTAAAATTAACATAATACAAACTAATCCTTATAAAGTAATGCGTAAAATTTTGCATGTAAAGTATAAATTGTTCAAAACTCTAAAAAAAAAGGGAGTTCGTAGAGTTAGGTTGGGATTGATTAATTCTAAATGGCGAAAATCTACTCATTTTTAGAGTTTTTTTAAAAGATATGCTACTATTACAATTATAACATCAATATATACTAATGGTTATAAATATTACGCCATTCACGCCATCCACAAAAAGATTTATGATACCGGTATGATAATGTTATGATAACCAGATAATAACAGAGTAAAATCATAATTATTTTAAATACCTAGAGTAAAAATAAAAATCTGAAAAAAAACATGAGATATTTCCAATAACTTTACCGTGTTGAGATAATAAATATAAATATTATTTATTTTTAAAATAAATACGTAAACTTCACATAATTTATAGAAATTATCCACCCCATTAGAATCCTCATAAAAATCAAAAACTCCCCTTCCCGTTGTCATGCCTTTTGGGCAGACGGTGCCTTCAGTTAGGGGTGAGTATGGTTCAGTTCGATTTGGTTTGGTTTAATAACTCCAAAACCAAACAATATTTTAAGGAAAAATATAAAAATCAAACCACGCCAAATATTTATGTAAATTTTCGGTTCGATTAACCAAACTTTAACATCGATTTCGGTTCGGTTAATATAGATTTAGATAAATATTATATATAATTATACGTAAAAATTAAAATTATACGTAAAAATTAAAATTATACGTAATAATTTTTACTTATATGCGTGTACTAGTTTATATATTTTATTTTCATAAATGTATCTATACACACATATTATATTTATATATAAATATTTCAATAAATAAATTTTATATTTATTTATACATATATAAATATTAATAAAAATAATATTATTGTAAACTTCGGTTTTTCGGTCGGTTCGGTTTACCACTAGTTGAAACCAAACCAAAACTAAAAACCATACTTTTTTATAATTTAAAACCAAACCAATCCATTTTAACCATTTTAATCAAATCAAAATTAATTTTGGGTTGGTTTGGATCGGATTAATGATTTGATTCGGTTTTTGCTCACCCCTACCTTCAGTAATCAAAAGAGAGCAGTATTAGTTTGGGAAGGAGGACAAAAGTAATCCGGATAAAGCTGTCCCCACTAGGGAAACAAAAACGCTATCCAGGATAGGAAAATCAGATAAGCAAAACCTCTAAATTCAGTTCCGGTTGCTGCCTGAGTGAAGGAACCTCGTACAGTTGCAGCAATGGAAACTTTAGGAGTTCCGTGTGTTAATGCCATTACAACCAACTATTCCACCTCTCAAACACAACGCACCACATCATTTATTCCAAGACTCAATTTTTTAACAGTCCCAATTCACCCTTTTACAGTATGCTGCTAAATTTTGATCATTGGGTATTCATTTTTATATTTTATTTCTGTTTCTAATTTATGCTATGAATTAAAATCTTTTTCCCTCCACTCCTAGAAGCAGAAGCATGGAAGGGTTTTAAAAATGCAAGCAGCTGACGGTGACTATGAGGATTATGATTTGAAGCAAATGAGAGGCATGGCTGCTGCCAAGAAAAGATGGGACCTTTTGGTAATTGCTCTCTTCTTTTTCTTTTGTTGCAAATGATTTAATTTTATATGATCAGAGGGGAAAGCTTGGATTTTGGATTACATTCTCTAAATCAAAGTTTTGTTGGTTAATTTTGTTAATCCATAGTATTAAGTAAATAGTTTTCATGGGTGACATAAGTATAAAGGTCAGCTAGGAACCATGGACACTTGGACACGGGAGACTTAGACGGCAAAACAGTGGTATTTTAAGGTTTTCTATGTAAAAAAAATGAAAATTCGTGTTCGAAATGTCAAGTGTCCGAAACGGGACATGTCGATTGAATGAAGTGCCCGTGCTATCTTAGATCAGCATTGATGTTTGTTGGTTGTGCTTGTGATCACATTTATTAACTAATCCATGTAGATAGCAGCACTGTAAATTATGTAGATAGCAACACTATAAGTTAAGTCTTAATTCTCATTGATTATCTTTGATTTTTGTTTTTATTTCTGTGTGCTCAATGTTAGAAGCGCTTTTGGCCCAACTTACATTCGGTAAATGTCATCATTTTGCGTGTGCAGCTTAGAGAAGGGAAAGTAAAGGTTCTAACGCCGAGGGAAGCTGGTTATGCAGTTCAACTCTCTTACAAAACCCTGCTTGATGTTCGCCCTTCTGTTGAGCGGAATAAGGTATTTTCCCTGTTTAAACGCTATTGTAGCAAACATAAATGCACATTCTATTTGCAATGTTAATTGTCTTCATAGGACATCTTCAAACAACATGAACCTGTTATTCATGTAATTAATTGTAAATCTTCATCTGTTTGAAAGGCGTGGGTTAAGGGCTCAACTTGGATTCCAATCTTTGAAGTTGATGATAGATTTGACATCGGAACTCTTACGAGCAAGATCACAACTTTTATGATGGGTAACACTTGATTTCTTCTCTCATGTGCCATCTAAATTTCTTGTGCACATACCATTCTCATCTTATTATTCTATTGATATCAAATAGAATGGTTCAAATGGTGAATGGAATATCAGAATATGATCATATTCGTAAAATTCTTTTAGTCAAACCAGAAATGGGAGAGTCAAACTCTGATGACCAGCTTGACTCGAGAGACATGTCACGGTTAATTAATTAAAGAATAGTTGTATAGAAGAAACGTGCCACTTTTAGATATCAAATTGCAGAAGAAACTGCTATTCTCTACTACTTATCTTTGATGTCTTGTATTTGGCGTGCTTAATGTTTCAAATGACTTCTGTGTTTGTAGGAGGCTGGTGGAGTGGTGTACCTACGCTAACTTATGATAAGTATGTGGAAAATACATTACATTTTTCTTAATAACCTGCAAATATTTTTATTTGCATATAAATGTATTTCTTACGTGTGGTTTATTCCAACTTTACCAGCCAGTTTATATCTAAGGTTGAGGAGAAGTTCCCAAAAGATACAGACCTGATTGTCGCTTGCCAGAGAGGATTAAGGTGAATTGTTAACTCATCCGCATGAGTCTTACTTTGTTGTACACATCTCACCTATATGTTTCATTTGATTCACAGCATTTAGGTAAATTTATTATTTATTAATTTCTTCTCAACTTTGATTTTTGGATGGTATAAGTTCAACATTTAGCTTCCTATCATGAATCAGACAAGCTGCTCTGCTATATGGAGCATATTAACGAGATGAATATGTCTAATTTTCACATTTTGATCTGGTCTATTGGATTGCAAGTAGCTACCCATTGATAGGGATATAGATTTTAAACTTTTGCTGAGGACTGGATTTAATAGCTTCTAAAACATGCATCAGAAACACATTGTAAAGTTAAATAGAGCCAGATTTGGAAAAGATTTCGAAGTGGGGAATTGCATTAGCAGATGAAATAAATTGCCATCACCATGATATTTACATTTAATATCGTATTTAATTTTTGCTTTACTTTGGATCCTCACAGATCTCTAGCTGCTTGTGAGAGTCTGTACAATGCAGGTTATAGAAACCTATTTTGGGTTCAAGGGGGTCTTGAAGCAGCCGAAGAAGAGGTATACAAATTTCTTATGTGAAATTTAAGATTCCTTTAGTTCTGAGATTCCATTCTTCTTTTATTTGTTTTAATTTTTGTCCCTCTTTACACTAATCAAATGAATAAATCTAACTCATCTGGTGTCTTAACATATTTGGAGTAGGATCTTGTCATAGAAGGTCCTCAACCTCTTAAGTTTGCCGGAATTGGAGGTGTTTCTGAATTCCTCGGGTATGCATCATCTTAGACACTTCTTTGTGCTTCTGTCAAAAGTTCGTGAAACCATAAACCTGCCATATATCTTCTCATAATTGTTTTCCTGCAATAGTTAGAATGGTTACCGTTCATGTTCTAAAGTTTCATTTCCGTTATATGCATGCTTGAAGTTTCTGTAAATACAGAATGCTCGGCTATTCTTGTAGCGAAGGTTGGCTTGGCTTCTTCAGATGGGTTATCAGATTTAATTTTAACCTCTGTAAATTTAGATGCTCTGGGTTCTAGATACCGTATACAGGAGATTCAGAGTTGACTTTGTTTTACTTTGTAACTAACTACCTTTCGATAATGATTGACAATCTCATGCTACACTATCAAAATCAAAGTGAAACCAAAGTAAGCAAAAAGGAAAGCTATGATAGAATGCACTTTCATATAAAGCCATATCTTAACCCATTTGCAGTTATCAGCTTGTTTTAACCAGTATTGACTTCAGCATTTTGCTGCTTGCTAAAATGATCACTAGGTAGCCTTCTAATTTTCCAAAAAGGGGAAATGACTGTTTGTTCTCATAATCTGTATGAAAATATCATTTACATGCAGTAAAGTCCATTATGTTAAATTGACTTCTGTTGTTATTTCACCTTCAAGTTCTTTCCGACCATTAAAGATTAGCTTATGCACATAATTGCACTACTGAATGGATTTGCTCATTTTCAGACATTGAATTTTGTCGCTAATTACTGTGCAATTTTCAGCTGGACGGATCAACAAAGAGCTATAGCTGCCAAAGAAGGTTGGGGTTATCAATTAATATTCACAGCGCGTCTGGTAACTACAGTTTTTTGCCTTTCTACCACCAATCAATTCTGTGCAAGCCAATTGTTGCATAAAAATTTAATGTTTGCCTTGTTTCTTATGCAGGTTGGACTTATTCTTGTTGCTGATGCGTTGTTTCTTGGTGCTCAGCGAGTTGGTGGCTATATTCAGGATATAAGGTCGCATTGATTGGGGATTGAAGGTTCTCGATTCATTGATCTGAGAGGATGATGTTCTCAAAAACAAAATAGAGTCCAGAGATTGGGAGGGACATGGAATATCAATTTTGATGCAAGGAGTAATGTACAATGATGAGTAGGTACATGACTTCTATTTGTAGTCTTATATCAGATGTTTGTTGCTGTTTAATTACACGATTTCATATGATGTAACATGATGTATAGTTTGTTATGCTGCACATATATTCCTTAATTTAACCTGTCCGTCTTAAAGCTTCTGTATCGATCCATTTAGAAGAAATCCATGCTAATGCATTTGTTTCAGAATTTTGTGATATTATCCTTATCAATATTATTTTGTTGGAAACGTAAAAATTGCGTGTATATAAACATTGAATTCTTGCAAATTTTGTCGGCTTTATTACACGGTGTGTACTTGTACTATAAATACTATAAATTTGGTTTGAATGTGGGAAACAAAAGAACATACTAGAGATCATTACGGACCTTAGAATAGGGGTTGCAACAGCAAGAGGAGGATAATTTCTAGGAGTAGTAACACCCTCTATCCTATGGTGCAGAGTCTCTTCAATTACAAAAGCATTGATGATAATCTGGGTTCCTGCTGCAATGTCAAACTCTTTCCCTTTGACATCTTGAGTTGATATCCGAGGAACAAATAATGACAGTGGACGATGCTAGTACTTTGAGACAGTTTCGAACGACACAAAAAACGTGCGTCTAAATGATAAAATGACATATAACCGATCTACGACAAGAAATTGTTATAGAAATTAAAAGATACAAATTTGACAGGTGACTAAAAATAGGATGAATTCAAATATTAAGAATTCACTTTCACCAATCGCACCCTTATAACTTCTATTGACTATGCTTTTGTAGCATAGTGGTAATGGCCACGGGCATTTTGTTAAGAAATTTCGTGTTTAAGTCTCACTCTCTCTCTAATTATTAAAAAAAAAATATATAGAAAAACTTTTGTTTTTAATTGTGACCAGAACAGTTTGTGTAAATTACCCTATTTAGTTGTCAAAATTCAAATGTGCTCTTATTTGTTTATATTGATGTACAACATAATTTATTACAACAACAACAACAAAAACTATTTCTGCTAGGTAACTACAGAGCCATTGGTTATCTCAGAATTGGCCTTCAAGGTGTTTGATGTAATGCTTATGAGAGGCTGTTTTTCTCTAAACAATCTAGACTTCATACAGTTGTGAGAACTAATATAATTCGGAGTCAACGGCACAATACAATGCAGACCATATCTTATTATTACAGAATGCAAAATGACTACCATATTTATGGCCATGTCTGCCTTAGGGAAAGTGTGATTTGGCGATGGCGTGTAGAGGAACTACCCTGTGCATTGAGATCCCAAAAGCTTCCGTATTATCTATATCCTGAGCTTGTACACCCGGTGGCAATTCCCAATCAAAGCTATGCAGAAGTTGAGCTAAAGCAAGCTCAACAGTTGCTACTCCAAATGTGATGGCTGGGCATACCAGTTCAAATGGTATCATTACAAACTTCATCAGAATCGCTGCTATAAAAAGGGACGCAAAAGGCAAAAGGGGTTTGAGAGCTTCTATCAGCCATTGAACATTGGAGAACAAAATCTAGGATTCTACTATAGGTAAGTACATTCAGATCTCTTTGCTATCAGTAATTATTCTATTACAGGAATAAAGAGTATTAGGATCACTTGCTAAAGAACTCATGTTTGATTCTATAATCTTATCTTCTCTTCTTGAGTGATGATCCCTTTTTGTCCATTTTCTCTTTGTCTATATATGGCATTTCATAATTTTGTCTTTTTATTACAAGTCCAGTATTTCTCCTAACTTGAATTTTATTCTAGCTAGCGATTGATATCTCCCTTCTTGGGTCAACTTGAGTTAGTGATCAACCAAATAAACAAGAGGATTATTATTCACAGGCTATACTGAATTTTTTTTAAAGCTATATAAGATACAGACAAACAGTAAATAAGTAGTACTCTAATAATTATATATAATATATATGAAAAAATTACATTATCAATTATATGTATGGAGTTGCAACAACAAGAAGTGGATTTCTTTTATGAATAGCGATACCAGTGCTTTCAGTAGTATCCAAATCTTCTCTTTTAGCTACACCATGCAGTGTCCAGTCAAACTTGAACAACAAATTTGCTAGCGCAAGTTCGTCTGTGATCATTGCAAACTGGATACCAGGACAAATTCTTCTGCCTGATCCAAATGGTATCAGCTCAAAATCATGTCCTCTAAAATCAATAGAACTATTTAGGAATCTGTCTGGCCGAAACTCTTCAGCTTGGTCCCATAATGCAGGATCTCTACCTATTGCAAAAGCGTTAATAATCACTTGGGTTCCTGCTGCAATGTCGTATCCCTGTAATTTGATATCTTTCGTAGCTACACGAGGAAGTAGTAATGGGATTGGAGGATGCATTCGAGAAGTTTCCTTGATCACTGCTTTTAAGTATTGCAGTTCATTCAAATCCGTTTCTGATATAAATACTTTGTCTTTGGCAATTCCTCTTATTTCATTTTGGACTCTCTTCATTATTTCAGGATGCCTTAGGAGTTCTGTCATTACCCATTCCATCAATGTGTATGTAGTGTCTGTACCTCCTGTAAATATATCCTATCCAAAACAAGTTTGAAATTTTCAAAATTTGGGGTTATGGAGTTGGAATATAACGTCTCCAATTTATTTTCGACATAAAAGAAAGACAGATTTTTAATAAATTACCAGAGTGATAGCCTTGATGCATGTTCTGTCAATAGGAAAACCTGTTAAGTTCTCTTTCTGAAGCCAAAGCAGAACATCCACAAAATCCTTATTAGTATCTTCTTTCATATAGCAACCGCTAGCAATATGTTCTTCAACTACATTTTCTAGGAAATCATCTAACTCTTTAGCCACTTTTTGAGCTTTAGCATACAACCCAGTCACATGATTAACCCAACCAAGCCATGGAATATAATCCCCAACATCAAAACTTCCCAAAACATATGTAAAGTCATTGAAAATCTCCTTAAACGCCCTCCCTCCTAATTCTACCGGGTTATACTTTTTCCCCATAGCTATTCTGCAAACTACATGATTGGTTACCTTTACAATAACTTCACTTAAATTCACTACTGATGTTGAAGAAGAAGAAGAGTTCTTTATGGTATCAATCATTAAATTTATCTCTTCTTCTCTAATTTTGCTGTAAGACCGTACCCTTTTGTTACTTAATAGATGCAGGACGCATAAGCTTTTCATTTGTCTCCAGTATTCACCATAAGGAGCAAAAGCCATATCTTTCTGGTCATACAGAAGCATCATCTGGATTTTTGTAGTAGGTCTGTCTGCAAAGATAAGATCATGGGTTTTCATGATATCGCGAGCTAGTTCAGCTGATGAGACAACCAACACTGGGTTACTCCCCAAGTGAAGCAACACTATAGGACCATGTGTATGAGCAATGGACCGAAGAGAGCGGTGAGGATGAGAGCCGAGTTGGTGGAGGTTTCCTATGATTGGTAACTTAGGCGGAGAAGGTGGTAGTTTTCGGTTGAGTGGAGAAGGTTTCTTGAAGAAGAAGATAATGAAGGACGAGGCTAAGATGGTGAATAATAAGTGTAGCAACAATGAGGAAGTTCCATGTTGCTGCTCGGATGAGAATTGATGGGAGCTCCACATTTTTCTGAGTATATCGAATAACTAGCCATTGCTCATCCACTTATAATGGCATAAATATGAAAAGGTGGCGGTCTAGTCACCCTCTTGTTTGACGTGATATTGCATGGAAGAAGAGATTTGGTTATTTGTCAATGACGGAACCTAGTGCCTTGACCGCCACAAACTTATCAACTTGTACACGGCAGGTATGCGAATAAAATCTTACTCAAAAAATTTGATGGATACATAATTTGATGAGTCAAAATCGATGAATTAAATTTAGGTTTAATTATCCAAAAATAACCTAATTTATATTTTATTTCTGTTTCTAATTTAAGTCTTTAAGTCTTTATTTCGGATAAAAAACACATAGATCTTCCAGAAAACGGAGCAATTTACTCAAAAAAACAATACAAACATAGACAGAAACGAGTTAAGAGACGTGATTTCCGGCTAAAATGCAAAATCACAGTCTTCCATACTCGAAATCGAAAAAAATCAAACTACTACTCGCGAGAAATTTTCTCTCTCCAAGTGTAAATTTATTCATCTATTCTAATTTGACAATATTGTTCTCGTAAAGTTTGGATAGTACCAATATGTTGAAGCTTAAAGACTACTTAAATCTAAAATTATTATCTTCTCTTATTAAGTGATGATCCATTTTTTAATCCTTTTTCTGTGTATACTCGGCGTCATGAATTTGTCTTTCTTTCACAAATCCTAACTCAGACGGTGAGCACTTCTATTTTTGCTAGCGATATATATCTCCCTTTCTTGAGAACCAAATCCCACCCCTTCTTTTACGTCATCCTATTGAATATATTCACAACATTTAAACACCACATTGAAATCATGTCCTAACTTAGACGGTGAGCACTCTTTCTTTTACAAGTCATAACTTAGACGGTGAGATCATCAGCTTTTAAATTGTGATCAAAACACTCTTACCTATTTGGTTGTCTAAGGTACTATAATGTTAGGAGATTCTTACACAATTATTCGAACTCTTTTTATAAAAAATTTCAATTTATAAAATCTATAAAAGAACACCACCCAATTCGATCACTAATGGATTTTTGATGGATTTTTACGATGGTAGATCTGAGGTTGATTATTATGAATTTTTATCTTATTGTGTTCAAATAAGTTATATACACTTAAAATTGACCTAAAGTCCATCCATATAATAGAGACATCATCCGTTCCAAATTGATAGGCAGTTTAGAACAAACACATACATTAAAAAATTTAGATTCTTTAGATAAAATGAGTTAATATATCAAAAAGTATCATACTTTCCCTTATTGAATATTGTGACAATTTTTATCATTTATTGATTTTTGTTATCTTCCAAGATATTTTCTATAATTAATATTTCGTTCGTATAGTTTGAGAAAAAAACTAGTGCCTATCAATATTAGTCGGAGAGAGTATTAATATTAATTTGGTCAACAGTCGATGGAAGTCCACGGTCAACATACCACCGTTAACCACCATTGACTAGTCACGGGATTGGTGAGCGACCCACGGAACCAACACTACATTTTTAGTAAATTTGTAGTAAAAAAATCTATGAAGCATTGATACTCCCAATACTAGAATACAGCTGTTTAGCGCCGAAATTTAGCGACAGATGCTAAATCTATCGCTAAAAACAAGACGGATATAACGACCGACAACAAATTCCATCTCTAAATGATATAGCGACGGATTTTCTGTTGCTACCACATCTCCAATTTGGCGGGAAGACGAAGGGAAAGATTGATGCTTTTAATTTAGTCAAATTTATCGACGAATTTCAGGATCCGTCGCTAAATTTGGCAAAAATCGAAACGAACCGTTTCATTAAGTTGTTTTGTGACCAATTGTAAATGTCCGTTGCTAAATTAGCGACAAACATTTGTAATCTGTCGCAAAACAACATAATTAAACGGTTCGTTTCAATAAGTTGTGATTTTAGCGACATATTTCAGGATCCGTCGCTAAAATCACAGTATATTGAAAAGAACCCTTCTTCTTCATCAGTTAACATTTTATTTTTTCAAAATCTAAAACCACCGCCCCTTTTCTCTATTTTCTGAGCACATCCGTTTCACCACCACCGCACTCCGTTTTACCACCATTTACTATCGTCGCTCGCCTATAATCCTATCAAGTAAGTTTTTAACCTAATTTTTGATTGAAGTTGTATTTAATTTGTTTGGATTTTTAATTTCCTTTTGAAAATTACAGCAGCTGCCTCATTAGACTGCCGCTACCATTTTGCTGCTGCCCGACTGCCGCCGCTGCCCTCTTTTGTACACTGCTGCTGCCCTCTTAGGATAGTTTTCTACTTTCTTATTTAATTTAATTATTACTATAATATATTTTAATTAGGATGTTAACCAAATTAATTTAGGGTTAGTTATATTATTAGGTTTATTTTCTGTTTTTTTATATTTAGTTGAATTAGGTTAGATAATTATAATTAGATATTTTTTTTAATTAGTAAAATTATAGATTAATAATTGTTAAATTGAGAAAAAATTGTTAATTGAATGTATTTAAAATATTAATTTAATTAGTTTTTATTTTAGGTGAACTGATTATAATTTAGACTTGATTAGTTTATTTTAAATTATAATTATTTAATAAAATTAAATAATTATATAATTATACAATTAAATTATAAATATTTAATTATAATAATTAATTTGGTAATTAGTTTATTAATTTAGATTTAATTTAGTTAATTTATTTAAATTAGATTTAATTTATTTTTTAGTGTTTATTTAATTTGTTAAAGTAATGTACAATTAGCGACGGATTTATTCCGTCGCTAAATTATAGTTAGCGACGGACACATCCATCGCTAACTGGCCCTCTTCTGAGATAGAAAAGTGTTATTAGCGACGAATACCTCATCCGTTGCAGAAGAGTCTCGATTTAAGTCTTTTTTAGAGACTCTCTTGCGACGGATTTGACATATTTAGCGACGAAAATTTTCCTCGCTAAATTTGCCATGGATCGCAATACGCGTCGCAAGGCGTTTTGCGACCACGGAGGTTGCGAGGTTCGTCGCAATTTCGTCGCTAGAACCCTTTAGCAACAGAATAAAGGGGTTTAGCGACGGACCCTGTTTCCCAGTAGTGTCCTTTGGAGTGCCATATCTAGGGGGACATGTTAAAGACACGGGAACGCGCCGGGACACAGTGTGAATACGTATCCGAGGCGGAAAATCCCATGTCTCGATACTTTTGACTGTTCAAAGAAAAGGGACACGGCAGGATACTTCGAGGACACGACGAAGACACATAAATGATATCTTTGTTAATCGACGACCAGCACTGAGGCAATAAAAGCACAGCAAGGTGAGAGGCGCAATTTCTAGAAAATAGATGAGAAACATGAGGTTTTTTCTTTTTAAGAATTTTTTTTGCCGCTAATGTCAACGAAGAAGAAAATGGCTAGGGCAGAGGAAGATGAAGAGTGTAATGAGAGAAGGCGAAAATATAAGCAAATTATTTCAATTGTCTGTCACGTGTGTATAGTGGTGGGTGGGTGGGCAAAGTGTTTCAATCAATTGAGAAAATTATAGAAAAATGATAAACACGACATATGTTTTTAAACATAGACACCATTCAAAAACTTTATAAATTTTATCCGTTTTTTTTACATTTTCTACTCATTCAATAAAAATATATACAATAGATCCTCTAATAATTAATACTTTCTCTATTTTTTTTACTTATCCATTTAGCCAAAATTGCACATGTTAAGAAAATAGAATTTTTTTTATCTTAAATTATTGGTATAAATACTACTATAACCTACTAGTTAATAAATACTTTATAAATTGAGTCATAAAATCATTTATTAAAAAAGAATAACTTTGGAAAATAATAACTAAAGTCATTTTAAAATTTTAAATGAACAACTAACTATGGACAAATTCATTTGGCTAAATAGACGGCCAAAAAAATGGAGGGAGTATTTAATAAATTAATAATTTTATTAATTCATAAAAATTTTAAAAACCAACTTTAATATTACGTCTTATATAATATTCAATAAATCAATAGTTTTAATAATTAATAAAACATTTGTCTAGCATGTATATTTATTATTAGAGAGTCAACTGTAATAGTATATGTTATTGATAGTGTCAGACGCTCCCAACTATCTTTTGAGCCACAGTTTCTTTATTTATAAGTTAAATATAATATACATCCATAAGAGAAATTTTTAGGTATACTCAGTCCATCCACTACTAGAAAACAGTCGAGTCGATTAGCGACGGAAATCCGTCGCTAAAATCAAATTTAGCGACGGATTTTGAATCCGTCGCTAAAATCAAATGTAGCGACGGATTTTGAATCCGTCGCTAAATCATAAAAAAAAATTGGCGGGAATCATCCCCCCACTTTTAGCGACGGAATTCCCTTTTAGCGACGGATTTTGTAATCCGTCGCTAAAATTAATACATTTAGCGACGGATTTCAAAATCCGTCGCTAAAAGGCTTATTTTTATAAAAAAAATTATTAATTAAAATAATTATTAATTAAAAAAATAAATATTAATTTAAATAATATTAATTAAAAAATAACTTATTACAAAAATAATTATTTATTAAAAAAATAATTATTTATTAAAAAAAAATTGTTTATTATTTGTTGCTTTTATTTAAAATATTAATTAAAAAATAATTTATTAACTATTTATTTAAAAATAATTAGTATGAAAAAATAATTACTTTATATTACGGGAGTAACTTTTTGTTACTTTAAGATATATTTAAATATAATATACATAAATATATAACAAGAATATGAGTTGGTTGAGATGGAGCTATGCGCGGTGGAACTATAAGGTTAAAAAGGATTGGGTGGGAGCAATGTGAAGGATGGGTGACCTACTGGGAAGTTTGAAAATTTGCGATAATTGCGGTGGATGACAGTGTGTAGTGTATAGCCGTGGGTTACGGAGCGCGACCGATTAAATAATATTTCATTTTACAATTTTATTTAAAAAATTATTTTTTTTTCAAAAATTAGCGACGGATTTAAATCCGTCGCTAAATCCGTCGCTAATTTGATAAAATTTCGTCGCTAATTTTTTTTATCCCGTCATTAAAATTTTAGCGACAATCCGTCGCTAAAGGTGATTAGCGACGGATTTTTGCCATTTAGCGACGGAAAAATCCGTCGCTAAATGGCTGTTTTTTTAGTAGTGATCACGTCATTCGTGGACTAAACCAATTATATCATAACAGTTCATTAAAATGAGGATATTCTTGTAATATTATTATTTAAAAGTGTATGCAAATAATAAACAAAATTACAAAAATACCCTCATTTTAATGAGGTGTTATGATATTTAGTCCACAGATGACGTGATAGACTGAGTCTACATAAAAATTTCTCCATAAATATATAATAATAATTTGAGTTGGATACATCATTAATTTATACATAATTTATAATTCATAGAAAATAAATGACTATTAAATATAAATTTGTTGAATTTGTAAAATGTTATATATAAGCATCATATGTACACTAATTACATTATATTTATAGATTTTATACGGACAAAGTATAATAAGTTAATTAATTTATTTTAAAAAATTTAAATTATTTATAACTAAATCAATCATGTGTTCAGTTTTTAATGATTTTTAAAATGAAATTAAATAAAAAATAATCAATTGTTTTATTTATTAATAATTACTACATGAGGCGAGGGCATTTGTAGGACAACATTTGGTTTCCCTAGGAAGTGTGTTTGCATTACCTTTGGGCACAGATTTTGCTTTTGCTGCTGCAGGTGATATAGCTTGGAGGAAAGAGTGGCACTTTTTATGGCTTCAGTGTGACTCATATATGTGGTCCAACTTTTTTCTTCATTGTCGTAATAAGTTGAGAGCTTATGCATAAATAGTTGTAAATAAATTCATTGATATGCATATTTGGTATAGTATTTTTTAAATATGATAGTTAGCAATACTTCTTAGTTTGAGGAAATTATATTTGGAAAGGTGTTATTTTATAGGTCAATTATAAAACAAAAACATGGATCAAGAATCAAAGAAAATTGCAAAGAAACGAAAATATTTCAAATAAATTCTTGTTCATGAACGAGTAGTTTTTTCGTTCTTCAAAATCTCAAATGAGAAAGTGTTGTAGACATTCTAATCTTTATAAACCATCAAAAATTACACTATTCGGAGTTATATAGCTTAGCTTATGAAGTTTTGAAGATTGAAAAATTGCACGGTGCATTGGATGACTTGCATATTTGATCCTTTTCCGTTGATTGGATATTTAGGAATACTTAGAGATCACTAATGAATTTCTATTCTTCATATGAAATAAATTAGACATCTCAAACTTTCCAATGATTCAAGAACCAAGTCATTTAGAATTGGTACGAAAATTTATGGTTGTCCCAAGTTGGTGGTTTTGATGAAATCAGTCCTGACGAGGAAACTGATCCTGCTGGCCGGCAGGAAGTTATTTCTCGGTAGGAAGAGCTGATGCGGCAACCTCTTGCCGAGCAAGGTAAATCATGTCGGGCGGCAGGATGCTCTTCCCAAGCAGGATTGACCTGCAAGTTAATTTTGTCTAAAATTCTAATTTCGATTGGATTCATACTTCGGCTTGTACTCGAATTGAAAGACGCAACTAGGACTTCCCTATATAAGAACTCATATTAAGGGTATGTATTGTATCTAGTTTTTATTGTATTTAATTTACAAACACTTTAAGTTTCAGTTAATCGTTCTTAGTTCTTAAGCATTAGTTTTGTGAATCGAAAGCTTAGAAGTGTGGAACTCAATCTTCTTGTGTTCGGAAAATTTCCAAGTTCAATTCAAGTACTTTTTATTCATATAGTTTAATTATATTACTTTTGAATCATTGATTTCTTCGATTATATCTAGCTAAGTTTTTTAAATTTAGGATATTGTGAGTAGTATGAGTGTAATTTAAATATGAAATTTAATGTGCTATCTTTCATTATTCTTGCAATTCTTGTTATTGAGTTTAATGCTTATAGTTAAGTAGTTAACAATTATATGATGCTAAATTGGTTTGTGAGTAAACGTCATTAAAGCAAATTAATTGGAAGAGATACCAAGAACGTAACTACAAAACATGAGTCTGCCCACTATGTTTGCGTTGCGTGTTATGTGTGAATAACTTTTCTTAATGCTTTATTTATAATTGTCAGATTATTTTCTATTATCCTCTAAGTCGTGACAGTAAAAATGATTTGGGGTAATCGGGTTATAAACAATAGGTTAACATCGTCTACGAAAAAGGAGGTTAATGAAGTTAGATCTATCTGCCATTGCAAAGAATGATTAATATTAGAATCGATAGAGATTAGAATAAAGATTTGAAGGATTGCCCATATGAAATAATATTTTAGATTTGCTTTTTATTATCGTATTTTCTTATTTTATTTTCTGTTTTAGCTTAATTAGTTAAAAATCAAATCAATCAAAATTCGTTGATTCAAATAAGGGTTAATTGCAAATGCATACACGGACTTTATCCTAATTTGCAATTACAACATAAACTTTGTAACTTGGCAATTTTAGTAACAAACTTTCATTTTTTGGCAAATTGGTACAACGACCAATCACGCAACGACACATGACGGTATATATACAATGTCCCCGTTAGTATTTTTTGTGTTCGGTGTATCGATTTGTCAAAAGTGTAAAGTTGGTTACTAACATTGCCAAGTTTCAAAGTTTATGTTGCAATTGCAAATTAGGGTAAAGTTCGTGTATAAATTTATAATTAACCCTTCAAATAATAATTAGTTAACTATTTTGGTACTAAATTCAATTTCTTGTGGGTTCGACTCGTATTTATCACTTTATTATTTGCTTTATCGATATTGTTCACTTGCAATTCCGTGCATCATTCATAAAACTACTTGTCTTTTCAACCTAATTACGAATTTTAAAACATTTCAATTGTATGCAAAAAGTTTTATTTTTTTCTCAGTTCGATGCATATGCTGATATGACACTCATTCATTGGTGTGATTTTGCTGAGTTTGACATCAGTTTTGCCAGTCACATCATCACATTGACCTCGTGTATCAGATTGAGAAAAAAAAACTTTTTTGCATACAAATGAGACGTTTTAAAGTTCGTGATTAAATTAATAAAACAAGTATAGTTTATGAATTTTTATTACATTATCCCCTAAGGGTTATGATGTCGGAAAATATATTTTTCAATTTATTTTTGCTGTAAAAGAAAAAGAGATTTAATGGGTTACCAGGGCAATAGTTTTGATGTAGGTTCTATTAATAGAAAAATCAGCCAAATTCTATTTCTGAAGCCAAAGCAAAACATCCACAAAATCCTTATTAGCATCTTCTTTCATATAGCAACCGCTAGCAATATGTTCTTCAACCACATTTTCTAGGAAATAGTCAAACTCTTTAGCAACTTTTCCATCTTTAGCATACAACCCAGTCACATGATCAACCCAACCAAGCCATGGAATTATAATCCCCAACATCAAAACCTCCCAAAATCTCTGCAAACTTATTCAAAATCTCCTTAAATGCTCTCACACCTTCTACGGACTATACTTTCTCCCCAGAGCTATTCTGCAAACTACGTGATGGCTAACTAAGGACGGAGACACATGGAGGCATGTAGTGGCAAAAAATCCAAAAAAATATTATTGAATCTAATGTAATCAAATCTTTTTATTTTTAAATGGTGTAATCAATTTCTTTAATACCACTAACCTAAATGAAGGTAACTGCATCCAATATTCTTTTTTTGTTTAGTCCATTTGTAATCAACATCTCTAAAACTTTCAATATTATAAAACTCTTATATTTACTAGTTTCGCATTACGTGCTACGCACGTGGCTCATAATGTGACTCGTCAATTTATGTTTTAATAATTAGTATTTAGTAGAAATATAAGATACTTTAAAATAAATCATTTTCAATTCTTTTATTAATAAAATAAATTTTTCATTAATACATCAGTTCATTGCTAAAAAATAATAATTTTAAATGTTAGAATATAAATGTTTAGTTTGTTGACTATATTAATGAAAAGAAATTTGAAGATATTTGTACTTTTTTGGTTGATTTTTTTTAAATTTATTTTTAATTGACTTATAAAATGTATTTTATAATTAATTAACATTTTTATTTTTATGTCTGAAAAATAATAGCGTGTTCCAATATTTTTTTATAGTTGTGGATATGCTTTTGGTACATATTTTTTTTATATATAATAAATTATTACTAATAAAATAATACATTAAATCATGAATATATAAGTAAAAATAATTAAATAGTTTAATTATATATTAAAAAAACTAACTATGCCTAATATACAAAAAAATTAGTGTTACAGATATTTTCTCTATTGTTTTTACTACTATTTTAACTATTAATCTATATGATCGTACAAATAAATTGTCCGTTTAATATTAGAATTAGCTAATTTAAAATACTAAGAGTATCTCCAATTCTAATAAAAATAGAGTCTAATTTTAATTAAAGACAATCTAGTGGGTTTTTTTAAGGTTCCCCTTTTTCAAATTTTATAATATTGTTGTTATAATCTCTTTAGGGCAGTTTCGCACTCCCAAACTGTTTTATGCAATCCTCTATAATTTATAGTTGACTATATTACCCTTTATCACATTAGCAATTGGGTTAATTCCATATAAAATCACCACCTTTACACGTTTTTTCATTTTAATCACGTCCTTTAAAAAGTGTCAAATTAAATCACCACCTTTCATTTTTTTTTTGCAAATCTATCACGAATGTGAAAAATCTGTATATCTTTGTTGACTTGACAACCGAAATCAATAAAATAAGAGTAAGAGGAATATATTTTGTGTGTTAATAGGACAACAGTCAGATTAAAACATTTATTTGGAAGGAAAAAGACATTGAATTTTACTCATCGATGATTGATTTGTAAAAAAATAAAAGGTGATGATTTTATTTGACACTTTTTAAAGGACTTGATTAAAATGAAAAAACGTGTAAATGTGGTGATTTTATATGAAATTAACCTTTAGCAATAACATTTTCCCTATTCTCGTAATTAACCTCTAGAACTAATATGATCATTTTTTTTGTCATTCGCATTTTTTGTCCGACATTACCATTGATGTCTCACCAAACATCGATTTATTTTAAAATTTCAAAATTATTGTTGCAATTGATATTCAATTTGCCTTATATCTTTTAAATAGAGCAATGGATATTTTAAGGGAAAAAATACAAAACAATTTACACATTTTTGAGACACGGAAAATAAAATTTAAATATTTTAATTGTTTGATCTAAAATAAAAATTGTAGAATTAGTTATGAAATTTTCAAAAATTACAATTATTCATGCGGAATTTTAATATTATATCTCTTTCTATTTTATTAAAAAATAACCTTGTTCCTGATAAATTGGGAAAAGAATACTGATCTAATACGTGTCCATTGATTGAATCTCCATCTTTTTTTTTAGATTAACGTTTTCAGTTAGAAAAAAAAGTTTACTAATAGTGATTACGGTGGCTAGTACAGCTCATGAATGCTTAATTAGCAAAAAAGAAAAACTCAAGTAGAAGAGAAAGACACATGTAATTTAGCTATTAAACAATATAGTGGAGTACAAAAATAAAATTGTGAGTGCTAAAATCCCAACCCATCTCTTTAATGTTAATGGTTTAATGAACAATTTCGTTTAGAAAAGTATATTAGATAGTAAAAGAATAGTGTTAGTTTAGAAAAGTATTTTAATTGTAGTAGTATATAATATTTTTCCTTAATTATCATAAAGTCAATTAAGATGAATATATTTTTTTGGCTATAAAATAGAGTGTTTATTTGATAAATTATGTCTAGAGTCCTTATTTTAATTTAATTCTTCCACAATAATTAATATACTAATTTAATAGTAAATGACTTTAAAACTTTGACTTATATAGTAATTGGTAATAAAATAGAAAGGGTCATTTAGTAAAAGTGCATGTCCCCCCCCTTCCGTACTTTTATATATAGTATAGATATATTAAATAATTAATAATTATGTCCCACCTGAAGGGTAGGATCTTCTTTATCCCACCTTCAGGGTAGGATCTTCTTTCACCTATAAAAAAAAAAAATCACTCTCCCCTTCTTAATCTTTTCATTCCACAAACTAGTATAAATAACTCTTAAAGGCTTCATTTTGTTTTTTCTCTAAGTTTGTAATCTCTTACAAATATTGGTGCACGAAACATAAGCTGGTCTTGGCTTGGCCTTTTTAAAATTTTAGTATTTTTTTTACATTTAATGTCTTAAAAACCCTGACCTTTCATCCTTTTTTAATCCTATTCTGATATTGCAAATTTGTCAATTTTACCCTATTTTGCATTTTTTTTCATTCCAATTACTCTGAAGTATAAAATTGACTTTTTTATCTGGCAAAAATTCTCTAAATTGACCCTTTTTGCATTAGATTAATTTTCTATATTAAATTGACCATTTTTAGGATACAATTGAAATGAAAAAATACAATCTGAGGTAAAATTGACAATTTTTTAACGTCAGGATAGAATTGAGAAGGGGATGAAAGGTCGGAATTTTTAAGGCGTTAAGCCTTTTCTTTATTGTCTATTTATTGGGTAATGTTTGGGCTAGTTAGAGTTATCAATAGAAGAGGTAGTTATATCGAGTTAAATTCTGTCTAAGAAGTTAATATTTAAATGATTTGTTTGTAACCCGCCAATATTTTCTAAGGCACTTACATTGAGAAGAAAATTACAAGGTACTGATTCAATTATCGATGAATTTTATGATATAAAAGAAAATATAAAATTTTACGATTGATATTTAATATTTTTATATTTAATTTTGCGACTGATATTTGATATTTGATATTTAATACTTTTATGATTGATATTTAAATTTTGATATTTAAATTTTACGACTATTTTCTGGTAGTTATAAATTTTTTTGCCCCTCGAAAAAAAATTCTAACTTCGTCCCTGTTGCTAACCTTAGCAATCTCTTCACATAAATTCACTAGTAATGACGAAGAAGAAGATAATTGGTGAGAAAAGGATTCTGGTCAGTCTCTTGTTTGGCGTAGGTTAGAGATATGATTGTAACAACACTGGATAGCCACAAGAAAGGTTGTATGGAAGAAGAGATTTGAGTGTTTGTCGATCACAACCTAGTTCATGGACCGGAACAAACGTATCAACTTGTACAGTCCACGTATGCAAATAAAAATCTAACTCATCTCTAATGAGATCTTAATAAAGATAATGATAAAATACTTTAAAACTAACTATAATTTGTCAATTTCTATTTGGTTTGCATTTGAACTTTTTATGGAACTAGTTTCGCATTACGTGCTATGCACGTGGCTAACGTAACTCGTTAATGAACATATTAGTAAATTAATTATAATTATATCAATTTTTTATTCATAATTAATATTAAATTAGTTAAGAATTTTTGTAAAAGTAAATATAATATATTCGGTTATTAAATTTTTTCCATACTGAATTTATTCTTCTTTTGGTTTTATAATAACCAAATTAAATAATTAACTTAATTTTATTAATAATATCTTTAAAAATAATAAAATAGAAATTTAAATAATATTATATTGACCAAATATAGTATTTTAATTTTTTAGTTCAATCAAACTAAAAGATAAGTATTCCTACTAATTTGGAGACAATGTAGTTATTTTTTACATACTAAAAACTAAATTGGAGATAATTTAGCTACCTATTTTAATTAGGAATTTAATTACAATAGTGATTCATTAAATAACTAATTAGTTAATGACTATAAAACCTTTATTTAGTAGTAAACTGAAAAGGATTATTCAGTAAATTTGTCTGTCCCTCCATCCGTGCTTTTATATATAGTACTAGTTTTTCGCCACGTGCTACGCACGTGAGCGACACTTATATGACCCGTTATACTTATTAAATATTAATTAAATAATTTTTATTTTCAAAAATTTAATTTTTTTACTTATTTTTAAGTTATAACTCGTGAGTTATATTTATATAACCCGTTATATACATCAAATATAATTAAATTATTAAACATAACATTTTATTTTTTTATCAATTGTTAAAAAATTGTGAAATTAAATATTTTTTAATTTTTATATATCTCAAATCTAAATGCATAAGTAAATTGTATAATAATTAAGAGTTTAAATTTAATAATAAAAATATTCATATAATTAAGCTCATCCAAAATTCATTAAGTTAGTTTTAGTGGATTTTTCAAAAACATTGTAATCTTGATCATCATACTATCTTAATGTGAATTTTTTTGTTTGAATATATAAGCAATTATATGTTCATATTGGACTCTTGTTATATTTTAAAAAAAACGGAGGCTTATGCTACTATATTTTATGCAGTATGGACGGTTATCCAATTGAAATGAAAACTCCTAATAATTTGACATTTTCTAATGACTTAATTTTATAATTTTTAATATAAATTATATTTTTAATTAAGTATATTATTATAATTTTATATGTTCCTCCCTTCACATATTGCCCATGTGCTATGCATGTGAGCGACATTCATATGACCCGTTATATATAAATGTTAATTAAATTGTTAAATAATATTAATATGACCCGTTAATATATTAAATATAATTAAATATTTAAATTAAAACAATAAAGTTATGCTACTCAAAATTAAATATAATTGAATGTTGATTGTTGTTCATTTGTCAAATTGAATTAATCATGTCCATATCAATTGGGCTATGTAAAATTATTGAAGTAATATTTATAATAAAATAATTTATTAAATGAATTAATCATGTCCATATCCATTGGGCTATGTAAAATTATTGAAGTAATATTTATAATAAAATAATTTATTAAATTTAACCATGTAACTGATTACTTTCACGATAATATGAATTGATTGGCCGTTGTTAATTATAGATAGTACATAGTGCTATTTGTTCACTTTTTTTTTTTTTTTAGAGAGACGAAAGGCCAAAGCCCAAGAAACTAAAGAGATCTACACATACGGGGTAAAGAAACACCCGCTATATCATCCAAAATGCAGTCTGCAACTCCCTGAGGCATGGTGTCATGAATGATTAGACCCACCTCATGGCGAAAGCCTTGATTTGCCAAGCGATCTGCGCACCGGTTGCCTTCACGATGGATATGAACAACATTAACATTCCAATCTTGCGCTAAGAAGGATCTAATAGAGTTCAGCAAGCTAGAATTGGCATTAGTGGGATAATTCTTCATAGTAAGCGCATCAACAGCAAGCTTACTGTCCATTTCAAGAATGATGTTCCTGAAGCCTTTGTTCCAAGCGATTTCCAGACCGTCGAGAGCTCCCCATAATTCTGCCTGAAAGACAGAACAGTAACCAATGCAACGACTGAATCCAAATCGCCAATTTCCTGCATCATCCCGAGCTACACCTCCTGAGGTAGCCTTATTATCTGACAAGCGAACCGCTCCATCCGTATTAATCTTTAAAACATGAGGAGGAGGGGGACTCCAACCTATCAAGTGCTCTTTCTTATTCCCAAGGCCTGGATTAGAAAGAATGGCATAGCGATGAGCAGCATTGGTGTACTCGACGCAGTGAATGATTTTCTGGACAACGGAATCCGAGCTGCATCTCTCTCCATTGAACACAAAATTGTTGCGGTGTTGCCAAAGACTCCAACAAGTTAAACCGAAAGGGATAGCCCAAGAACCTTCCCTCGCATTTTTATGAACCTGTAAATTTTTGAACAGCCAAACATCAAAAGGAGAATTGAAAAAATCATTGCTAATGCTAGAGCTGAAAATAAGATGGGTTTTACGCCAAACTTCCCTAGCGAAGATGCAATGCCTCAAGACATGATTGTTATCCTCTGAATGGAATCCACAGAAAGTACAAGAGCCATCGGCGGTCATATGTCTCCGGTAGCGTTCTGAATTGGTCATCAGATTGTCCTTAGCTGCCAACCAAAGAAAAGTCCTAACTCTTGGGGCTCCTGGCCAATTCCAAATACGGCTCCATTTGGCTTGGTCAACCTCAAGAGACAGATTTTCCTGCATTTTATAAGCAGAGTTGACACTAAAGGTACCATTTCTCGAAAGGCCCCAATAAATAAGATCAGGTCCTGCAATCTCGGAGGGGGGACGGACAGCAGCTAGGTGAAGAAGAACTGAAGAAGGGACCGTGTTGGTCAAGTAATTCCAGTTCCAAGTTCCATTGGTAGTGAACTCATGGACCTTCTTAGTTAGATCGTTGGCCTGAATAGGAGCAAAGGAAAGCAATTTCAATGGCCCCAAGTCAGCGAGCCAGTTGTCGTTCCAAAAGTTGATGGTTCGGCCATCCCCAAGAGCACAGTGAGTGCCAAACGAAATATTGCTCCAAAGATAATGCAGATTTCTCCACAGAGTAGAAACCGAACCAGAGTTAGAATTACTTTTTTTCCGCCTATTTGTTCACTAATTAGTGTTTGAAATTGACACAAATGTCAATTACTCTTATGGAGTTTGCTCCTATCTTTAATACTCTCTATTATCTAAATGAGTAAGTTGACTAAATTATACTAAAATCAAACTCTTACAGATTGAATTATTTTTATTTTTACGGGAAAAAAAAGTAATTCTAAGTCAATTACAATTCCATCAAGAGCTAATTTCTATATTATTACCTTAACAATTTTTATATTCGTAATTTTTTTAATTATTGAAGCCTAATATTGTAAATTTGCCTGTCCCCCTTTCGTAATTTTTTTAATTATTGAAGCCTAATATTGTAAATTTGCCTGTCCCCCCTTCGCTCTTATAGAATAGTTATAGATAGATATAGATGAAGATAATTATTATTCATAATGCATACAGAACAAAGTTTATCAAGTTAAATAAAATACAAACACACTGTATATATAATATTAAATTTATATGTATGGAGTTGCAACTGCAAAAAGGGGATGTTTTTTATGTACTGCGATACCAACACTTTCTGTAATATCCAAATCTTCACCTTTAACTAGACCATGCGGTGCCCACTCAAACCTGTATAGCAAATTTGCTAGGGCAAGCTCATATGTGTTCGTTGCAAACTGAATACCGGGACAAATTCTTCTGCCTGATCCAAATGGTGTTAGCTCAAAATCATGTCCTCTAAAGTCAATAGAACCATTTAAAAACCTGTCTGGCCAGAACTCTTCAGCTCGGTCCCATAATGTCGGATCTCTACCGATTGCAAAAACATTAATAATAACTTGGGTTCCGGCTTCAACACCGTATCCCTGTAATTTGACATCTTTCATAGCTACACGAGGAAGTAGTAATGGGACCGGAGGATGCATTCGGAAGGTTTCTTTGATCACTGCTTTTAAGTATGGTAGTTTATTCAAATCCGTTTCTGATATAAATATTTTGTCTTTGGCAATTTCTCTAATTTCATTTTGGACTCTCTTCATGATCTCAGGATGCCTCAGGAGTTCCGTCATCACCCATTCCATCAATGTGTATGTAGTGTCTGTACCAGCTACAAATATATCCTACACAAAACAAGTGTAGAATTAAAATGGGGAAGGCGACAAAACAGTGACATCCACATCACAACTGATCATCTGCACCAAAGTCTTAGAATTAAATTTTATTACAGCACAATAGGAGTTGCTAAAAAATTTAATCGAGGAAATTTTTGTTGGAATAATATGAAATTGAAAAAAAAAATATTATTTAAAACGAAAAAAATGTTTCAAAAATATTGGATTATGGGATTTGTTTGGTTCAATTGTTGTTCATAGCAGATATAGATGATAACTGATAGCTAATTTATAGTATTTATATATTAAATAAATATAAAATGTGAAATCATTTTTAGTATTTTATATTATAATTAAATTAAATCATATTAGCTCAAAATTGTTATTATTTTATACAAAGATATTTTATATATTAAATATAATAGAAAATAGAAAATATACCTACTTCACAAAATCAAATAAATTAAATAACTACTACTCTTTTAATTTAATTTATTTTACAATATAATAATTTTATTTTAATTTAATTTATAAAATAATGAAATAATTTAAAGAGGTTATACATTTTAAAAAATTAATATATTTTAATGTGAATAGTTTTGTCCAATATTTAATAATGTTTTTTTTATTTTTGATAATTGGAAGTAAGAGCGCTTGTGGAAAGATTTAAACCAACTACTTACCCGTTTGTTAGCTAGCGCTTATACCATTAAAATTATAACTCATTGGTAACATCTAAAAATGTTAAATCAACTATCAATTGTTAAAACAAGTTCAAAATGAAGCTTTCGTATGTGCATTTGTTTGAAGATAAACTGATATTATATCAATATATCAAACATCTATATATGTAGTTTTTGGAAGTTTAAAAATTTAACGTTTAACTATATATCAAGCGGTTGAACAAACAGTCACATAATATCTTCATTTTATTTTCGTCATAAACCAAAGAGAGAGAAAAAAAAAATAAGGAATTACCAGGATGATAGCTTTGATACAGGTTCTATCAATCGAAAAACCAGCCGAGTTCTGTTTTTGAAGGCAAAGCAAAACATCCACAAAATCCTTATCAGTATCTTCTTTGCTATAGCAACCCTTTGCAATATGTTCATCAATTACCTTTTCTAGGAAATCATCAAACTCTTTAGCCACTTTTCTAGCTTGAGCATACAGCCCAGTCACATGATTAACCCACCCAAGCCATGGAATATAATCTCCAACATCAAAGCCTCCCAATAAACTCTGAAATTCCTCTAAAAGCTCCCTAAATGTTCTCCCTCCAATAGGACTATACTTTCTCCCCAAAGCTGTTCTGAAAACAACATTATTGCTAACCCTAGCCATCTCTTCACTTAAATTAACTACTGATGAATTTGAAGAAGAAAAAGAAGAGTTTATTATGGTATCGATCATTAAATTTATCTCTTCTTCTCTAATCTCTTTGTAAGATTGTACCCTTTTGTTATTTAATAGATGCACAACGCATATGCTTTTCTTTTGTCTCCAGTGCTCACCATACCGACCTACAGCCACATCTTTCTGATCATACACAAGCATCGTCAACAATTTTGTAGTAGGTCTGTCCGCAAAGATAAGATCATGTGTTTTCATGATGTCGCGAGCCAGTTCGGGTGATGAGACAACCAAGACGGGGTTACTCCCTAAGTGAAGCAACATGATCGGACCATGCATGTGGGCCAAGATTCGAAGAGAACGATGAGGATGTAAGCCGAGTTGGTGGAGGTTTCCTATGACTGGAAGCTTAGATGGAGAAGGTGGTTGTTTTCTGTGGAGTGGAGACGGTTTCTTGAAGAAGAAGATAATGAAGGACGAGGCTAAGATGGTGAAGAATAATAAAGGTAGCAACAATGAGGAAGTTCCATGTTGCTGCAGCTCTGGTGAGAACTGAAGGAAGCTCAACATTTTTCTGATTAATTATCTAATAGCTAACTGTCTCTGCATGCTTCACTACTCATCCATATTTATAATGACCTAAATATTTGATTCCTGTTCACTAACTTCTCATTTTCTGGCATTTAATTAGGTTTAAAATCTTGAATAAAACCAGATTAGAAATTCCCGTAGGTCGTAATAAGTGGCTTTGATACGATTAGAGGAGTACGTAATAAAATTGGAGAGCCTCAGGAAAATGTTGTGTACTGTGGGAGAGGAGATTGTCGTTTAGCATTGCAACTCTTGTCTTGATTCGGTTTTGGTCAATCACAACGTCGTACATGAGAGAATATGGGTCACCTTATTAACTTCTATTTTTAGACGGCAAAAGATTATAGACTATAATGATAAAAAAACTTACTCAAAAAAGTATAAACTTATTTTTAAATTTACTTCTAAAAATAAATGTATGTTAATTCTATATATATTTGCATTAGCGCACATGTTTTTATGTAAGATGGAGGCCATCAAAAGAGAAAGTAAAGAAAAAAAATCTAATTTAGATTGGCACTATTAGAAAAATATAAATTTATTATTTTATTTAAGGAATTTTCAAAAAATAAAAGCAGCGTTTTTAATAATTTTTATGTTTTCTCAATTGCTAACATTTATAAACCACACAAATTTTATCATCAACTAGTAATTTTTTATTTGAAATTTTTAAATAATTTTTACCACGATGATAAATCACATGCATAAAAAATCAATAGGTTTGAAACAAGAATTTTGATTTATTAATTTCACGTACTTTGGAGTAAGTAAAAAATATGTATATAGTTATTCATATATTAATAACAGAAAAATTTAATATAACTACTTTTAAAAAAATTAATATACATGAAACTAGTAAAGATAATAATTTTTTATGGATTGATTATATATAAAATCAGAAAAAAAATGTACTATTATTTATGCTTTTATTTTTAAAATTTCTTCGATATTATTTTTTAAAATTATGTTATTTACTATTTAAAAAAAATGGGAAATTTTTACTCTAAATTGAATATAGTACTCCCTCCGTTCCTTTTTAGTTGTCCATTTAGTCAGAATTGCACATATTAAGATAGTGGGATTTTTGTCTTAAATAATAGGAGTAAATACTAATATAACCCTACTATATAATAAATACTTTGTAAATTGAGTTATAAGTCATTTATTAAGAAGGGTTAAATTTGAAAGATAATAGCTAATGTTATCTTGAAATTCTAAATGAACAACTAAATATAGACAAATTCATTTGGCTAAATGGACAACTAAAAAAGAACGGAGGGAGTACTGCTTACTAAATAAAATTAAGTTATTTTTGGTTAGGAAAAAAATTATAAATACATAACATAATAAAAATGCAAATGACCAGTACGGCTGATCAGTCTTTCTTTTAAATAACAATTTTGTGTATATATATATATATATATATATATATATATATATATATATATATATATATATATATATATATATAAATCAAGTAAATAAACAATGATGAATTTTAATTAGTTTTATTGCCAAAAAAGCTTGCAAAAATCTATTTGACAAACAAATATTAAACTAATTTATTAACCTTTTTAATAAAATTTTAAATTGATTATATTTTTTAATAAATATATTTGACTAATTTATGAAAATAATATTTTTTTTATTTTCTTTGGTTCACTGTTATAAATTCAGATATCAAACTGATATTTTTTTTTGCTAGTTTAATACTGTTAGGATCACATGATGACTGGAATCCATGACATATCGGCCTTAGCTATGGCGCTTTTACCACTTAAAATAACTCATCTCGTCGTTTTGAAATACTTTAAAAAGTTAAGAGCAAATATATACTAAACATTATTATACATAGTTTTTTAACCTGAAATTATACCATTTTATTATATAGCACTTATTAATTATATATATTTCTATCGCATGTCTGTATTTTTATTTCTTTGTCAATTTACATTTTTAAGGAGTGAACGAATGACACGCATACTAACATGTAGATATATATCAAAATCTATTGGATTTATGTATAATTTAACCCTTTCATTATATTTACAATTTTAATCTATTACACTTACTAACTAAAATTGTTTTTATTAGACATCATAATCTTTTTTATAGTCGATTTAACATTTCATACGTAATAAGCGTTAATTTTAAAAAAAAAAAATATTTCCTTAATCAATCTCTTTTATGTATTTCATCCGTTCTAATAGAATTGTCCATTTTGTCATTATCACATAATTTAATAAAATATAATTAATATTATGAATTTTTATATATAGTATTTTTTTTATTTTTTTGTTATATCCTTATTTAATGTAGCCTCTAAATTCAACTTATAAATATCACTAAAATACTAGCTCATTAGTGAATTTTGAATAGGGATAGTATAGAAAGATTAGATTTAAAAATTGTTAATTTTTAGAAATTGATAAGAATTTTGGGGCAAGAAAATTTCTGAAAGTAGACAATTCTATTGAATAATAAGGGTATATTTTGGCGTAAAATATTATTTAATATCTTCAAAATAGATTAAATTTACCTATTTTATAAATTTCTTTAACAAAATAGACAAATTATGTTTGTCATTGTTGAAAATAAAAATAATAATTAAGGAGTGTTTAGGGGTTAATTATATATTGAGTCATACTAAAGTTTACTAAAAGGTTTAATTTTTCCATTTTATGAAAGGTCGATAGTTTTTTCTTCTATTTAAATTTATTAGACATTTATCATGAATTTGAAATTTTGTATAGATTACGTATTAAAAATAGGTAAAATGACTAAAAAAAGGCCAACCCTTTCATGAAAGTTTCACAAAAGTCCAAATCTTTCAATTTTAACCAATTTGTCCTGAAATGCATGATTTCGTTTCAATTATATCCAACTATGTAATTTTACTCATGTGGCGTCGTGGCGCTGATGTGACATTGCCACATATTAGCGCCACATAAGTAAAATTGTATAGTTAGACATAATAGAAACGAAATCATGTACATTTTAGGACAAATTGGATAAAATTAAAAGGTTTGGATTTTTGTAAAACTTTCACGAAAGGTTTATTTTAGTCATTTGACTTAAAAATACTTTGTTTCAAATTTAATTTGATTTGAATTAAGCTTTTAATGAGTTTTCAACTTCTAGATATTGTTCATATTATTTTTATTTGTGGCTCACCTAAGAACTTCTTAAGAATAAGATTTGATGTGTGCATGGTGACCAATCTTCTCCCATGTACAACGAACAATTAAGTCGAGACAATAGTAGCAATAGCGAAAGACGACAATCACCTCTCCAATATCATTACGTACTCTTCTAATCTACGTTACAGCCCTTTTCATCTATAGCATCAAAGACAATTTCTTATCTAATTTTATTCGACATTTCTAAGCAATCAAATCCTAGATAAGAAGTTTGTGGAAAATATAACCTAATATTTAGGTCTTTATAAATGGACGAGGAGTACTCATTAGTCAAGCATGCACAGATAGCTAGATAGAGTTATTCAGTAGTAGAAAAAATGTGGATCTTCCATCACTTTTCCTCAGAGCTGCAGCAACTTGGAACTTCCTCCTTGTTGCTACCCTTATTCTTCACCATCTTAGCCTCGTCCTTCATTATCTTCTTCTTCAAGAAACCATCTCCACTCGACAGAAAACTACCACCTTCTCCACCTAAGCTTCCAATCATAGGAAACCTCCACCAACTCGGCTTACATCCTCATCGTTCTCTTCGAATCTTGGCTCACACGCATGGTCCGATCATGTTGCTTCACTTAGGGAGTAACCCGGTCTTAGTTGTCTCGTCAGCTGAACTAGCTCGCGAGATCATGAAAACCCATGATCTTATCTTTGCAGATAGACCTACTACAAAATTGCTGACGATGCTTGTGTATGATCAGAAAGATGTGGCTGTAGGTCGGTATGGTGAACACTGGAGACAAAAGAAAAGCCTATGCGTTGTGCATCTACTTAATAACAAAAGGGTACAATCTTATAGAAAAGTTCGAGAAGAAGAGATAAATTTAATGATCGATACCATAAAAAACTCTTCTTCTTCGTCGTCAGTAGTAAATTTCAGTGAAGAGATTGCTAAGGTTACGAATAATATAGTTTGCAGAATAGCTCTGGGGAGAAAGTATGGGCCGATAGGAGGGAGAACAGTTAGGGAGCTATTAGAGGAATTTCAGAGTTTATTGGGAGGTTTCGATGTTGGGGATTATATTCGATGGCTGGGGTGGGTTAATCATGTGACTGGGCTGTATGCTAAAGCGGGAAAAGTGGCTAAAGAACTTGATGATTTCCTAGAAATGGTACTTGATGAACATATAGCTAGTGGTTGCTATAGCAAAGAAGATACTAATAAGGATTTTGTGGATGTTTTGCTTTGCCTTCAAAAAGACAATTTGGCTGGTTTTCCTATTGATAGAACTTGCATTAAAGCTATCACTCTGGTAACTCGTTGAATCTCTACACATATCTTTCTTTATTGGTTTAATGGTGTCAGAATGGCAATCTTATAGATTTTTTAAAAATCGATCCAGAACTTTTTAAATTTTATAAAGGCAAAAGGTATAAAAAAACCTCTAATAATTTTTACAAAAATAAAGATTTTTTTTCTACTTTTTTGGGTATAATTAAACTTTCTTTATTTTCAAATAGAATAAATAACTTATCTCGTCCAACACCACTAGAAACACTCGTTAGTAGCTGACATGTCTCTTATAATCATATACACTACTAGAAATCAGGCATTTAGCGACGGATTTTTCCGTCGCTAAATGCCTAAAATCCGTCGCTAATTGATATTAGCGACGGATTACCGACGGACTCAGTCCGTCGGTGGATTTCTGGTCGCAAAATTTTTTACCGACAGAAAAAAAAATTAGCGACGGATTTAAAAAAAATTAGCGACGGAATTTAGCGACGGATTATAATCCGTCGCTAATTTTTTAAAATTAAAAAAAATATTTTTTTTAATTAAAATTGTAAAATGAAATTTTATTTAATCAATAGCCCACCGTAACCCACTCACCCGCGATAGACCACACACTGTCACCCACCAACAATCCTCGCAATCGACCTAACTTCCCAGTAGGTCACCCATCATTGAATTGCTCCAATCCAAAGCTCTTTAACTTTGGAGTTCCCCCGCGCGCAGCTCCATCTTAACCAACTCAAACTCTTATTACATATGTATGTATATTATATTTAAATATAACTAAAATGAGGAAATATTTACACTCGTAATTATATACTCCCGCATTATAAAATAATTATTTTTCATACAAATTATTTTTTAAATAAATAATTAATAAATAATTATTTTAAATAAAAACAATTAATTAATTAATTTTTAATAGTTAATTATTTTTAATAATTACTTATTTTTAATAAATAAATATTGTTAATTATTAAATATTTTTTTGTTAATTAATATTTTTTTAATAAAATAGGACTTTTAGCGACGGATAATTTAATCCGTCGCTAAAATTTAGACATTAGCGACGGATTAAACTATCTGTCGCTAATTGATATACTTTTAGTGACGGATTCTAAAATCTGTCGCTAAAAGTGCATTTTTTTTTGCGGGATTCATCCCGCCATTTTAGCGACGGAATTTCCGTCGCTAAATTTGGCGGGATGAATCCCGCCAATTTTTAGTAGGATTTAGCGACGGATATAAAATCCGTCGCTAAATCCGTCGGTAATCTTCATTTTAGCGACGGATTTAAAATCCGTCGCTAAAATCCGTCGCGATTAAGCAGTTTTCTAGTAGTGATAGAAAAAAAGTTCAAAAATAATTTTAAAGTTTAAAATATGCACCGAAAATTTGAGAGGAGTAAGTTTCCAAAAATAAACTAAAAGGGTTTTTTTTAGACCTGACAATTTTAGACACGACACGGTTAAATGATAAGACACGACACGAAGTTAAACGGGTTTGGGTTTGATGTAAATGGGTTTGGGACCCGTTTATGACACGATTAATTTCGGGTATAAATGGGTTATACACGCCTAACCCTTTTAAACACGGTTAACTATTTTTAATTAAATATTATTTATTTTTATAATTTAAATGTTATTAAATTTTTAATTTTAAATAAATATTTTATATTATAGTATATAATTAAAATAGTATTTATCTCAAAATATGGTAATAATTCTTTTAATATTATATTAAATAAATTAAAAAAGTAGTTAAATAATTAAACGGGTTTAAACGTGTCACTTTAAACGGGTTGATCCATTAACACGTTTAAATAAACGTGTTTATACGTGTCGTGTAACCCATGTAATATCCGTGTCGTGTTTGGGTTTTGTATATTAAACCCGATTAATAATCGTGTCGTGTTCGTGTTTAGCCTAATCGTGTTCGTGTATAAACGGGTTTGACCCGTTTATGACCCGCATACACGAATTGTCAGGTCTTGTTTTTTGTTTAATTTTAAAACAATGAGGGTTTAATTGTTCATTAAAAATACGAGGGCTTAATTGTGCCTAAAAATAAAAGGGATGATCTGTACTTTTAAGAAAAAGTCTAGGATTTGTTTGTACCTTCTGCCTTTTATAAATCTATACTAATTTGACAGAGTATTGAAAATTTATCCAATTTTTTAAAATTGATTTAATTGTATCTACTATACAATTGAATGTCTAATTGAAAAAAAAGAGTTATTAATTGAAATTCCACATGGTTAAATTAATTTTGAAAATATTACGCCGATTTCGAAAAACTGAATAGATTCCCAACAAATTAATCAAACTGGGATAAATTTACAACTCTTGAAAGATTTTTAAAATAGGTTCGCCTTTTTAGCACCGTTAAACCTTCACTATTTTTTATAAAAATAATTTTACTACTTTTTTTAAATATGATTCAACTTATTTTCATACAAAAAAAACAATATTTAAAAAATTATACTACTATTTATAGTCATTTAACATATAAACAACAACATCTAAAAATCCTGACCCACGTCGTTTCGATCTCGTTTCACTTTCAGATTTTTTTTCCTTTTAAAAGAATTACCAACTCCTCCTGCGGTGCAATAATTAATACTTTGGTGTGTATAGTAAAAGAAAAGTGACTTTTAATTACGGTCTATTACAAAAAATTTCAATTTTTATAAAATATATATTTTGTAACGACTATTTAGTATCAATTTTAATTAAATATAATTATTTACCAGTGGCTAGTAAAGTTGTAAAAAGTTATACTTTAAATGGCGACTTATTTTACATTGTTTTTAAATGTAATTATTTTATAACAAGTAATCAAGTTATAAAAGATTTACTTTTTATGTAGACTATTATTTCGTATTAAATAGAAATGTCATAAAAAAAACTCCACATTTTACGTTTTTATTCAATTTAAACACATTTTACTAAACGTGTCACCCCATATTTCAACCTTTTATTTTCGGCACAAAAAACGTCCAATCTTCATTTTTGACATTACAACTTAAATGTCTAATCATATGTCGTTTTGGTCGTTCAAAACACAAAATAACATCATTTTCAGCAGAAAAAACACCTAAAACGACATTGGGGTATAAGTAGATAGGTTTGAAAAGATTTGGATGCGGAGTGCCACAGCTGGTAAATTATGCTTAAATCGGAAAAATATGAATGTTGGAGATTTTTTTTTAAGATAATAACCTTTCAAATATAAATATTTCATAACGATAAATAATTTTGTTATTAAAAGAAAGAAAGAAAAATAAAAATAAAAATCCTACATTTAAAAAAGTGAATTGGATAATACTGGTGACAAAATAAAAATATTGAATTTTAATAAAAGTCTAAAATTTAAATTATAACTAAATATTTTTTAAAAAATTATATTACATATTAAAATAATAAATGAACTTTTTAATTTTTTAATTTTTTAATTTTTTTACAACAACTTTTTACGGTTATAAGCAACTTTTTTAACACCCAATTTCTATAATTTTTGTAAATTTATTAGTAGCAGTCAATATTTAAAAAAACTATCATAAAAAAATAACAGTATAACAACACGCACAACCATTATAGCCGTTGTAAAAAAAGTTAGCAACTCTATATTGAACTTTTATGACGACGTGACGTTGCTAAAAACTATTTCCGTGCGGCAAATGAGTTATGATGTCAATATTTTATCACCCCCATTTTAATTCCATATTTGTTTTGGGTAGGATATATTTATAGCTGGTACAGACACTACATATACATTGATGGAATGGGTGATGACAGAACTCTTAAGACATCCTGAGATCATGAAGAAAGTTCAAAATGAAATAAGAGAAATTGCCAAAAGCAAATTGTTTATATCAGAAACAGATCTAAACAAACTGCAATTCTTAAAAGCTGTGATTAAGGAAACTTTTCGAATGCACCCTCCAGTCCCGTTACTACTTCCTCGTGTAGCCATGAAAGATGTCAAATTACAGGGATACGACATTGCAGCCGGAACCCAAGTTATCGTTAACGCTTTTGCAATAGGTAGAGATCCCACATTATGGGACCAGGCTGAAGAGTTCCGGCCAGACAGGTTTCTAAATAACTCGATTGATTTCAAAGGACATGATTTTGAACTGATACCATTTGGATCAGGCAGAAGGACTTGTCCTGGTATTCAGTTTGCAACGATCACAGATGAGCTTGCGCTGGCAAATTTGCTATACAAGTTCGACTGGACACCACATGGTGTAGCTAAAGGAGAAGATTTGGATGATACTGAAAGCATCGGTCTCACTATACATAAGAAATATCCATTATTTGTTGTTGCAACTCCATACATATAATTGTTTGTAAAATATTTACGGCGTGTACAAACTTTTCTGCATGCACTATGAATAACGTTAATCTATATCATATACTATAAAAGAAATGCATTGTAAATAAAATATTTTTCGTCTACGCATAATTATGGTTTGTTTGTCAAATATAACATGATTTTAAAATAGGGCCCTTTTTCAATCCTATCCCAAGGTTAGAGGTGGCCATAGGCCGGGTCAGCCCGTGAACCGGCCCGGAACCGGCCCGGTCAAACCCGGCCCGGAACCGGTCAAACCCGGAACCGGACTAAAACCGGCCCGGAACCGTACAAAGGGCGGTTCCGGGCCGGTTCCAAATTTGTTGAACCGTGAACCGGCGGTTCCGGATCGGAACCGACGGTTTAAGGGTCGAACCCGTTAATAAAAAATATAAATTATATATTTAAAATATATATTATATCTTTATTATATAATATATTTACTTTTATAATAAAATATATGTTATATTTGTTTTAGTTAAATTTTTGGTTAATATTATAATTTAAAAAAAAATCTTTATTTTCTTGTAATACTATCTCCGTGTGAGTTATTTTATTGTTAAAATACATTTTTAGTAATTAAATTTTAATTTTAATTTTAATTTTTTTTTAAACCGTCCTAAACCGGAACCGGAACCGTCCGGTTCTGAACCGTCATGGAACCGTCTCTTAGGCGGTTCCGGGCCGGTTCAACTTTTTCTTGAACCGTGACCCGGCGGTTCCGAACCGGAACCGTCGGGTTATGAACCGTGGCCACCTCTACCCAAGGTTAAAAAATTATTAATTTTACCCATTTTTAAATTTTCTGTTTTCAATTGTACCCCAATTTGACAATTTTTGATAATTTTTTTACTTTAAGAATGAAATCATCCAAATAACTAAATTTAAGGATAAAATTATATTCTTTTCTATTTGAGAAAGTACAAAAAAATATTTTATCTTTCAAAATTAACAAAAAAATCATATTCAAATTAAAATTAATTTAAATCTTAATTAATTTTATAAATAAATTAAAAACCGATATAAGTCAACTTCCGACTCTGAATCCGCCACCCCTTTTCCGAACCCGCTACCAACCACCCTCGGACACGCCGGAAAATTTGCCGAGTAGTTCATAACTTAAAAAAATCCTAATTTAAACAGCATTTTCCAAAATATATACATAAACATAAACAATTCATAACTTAAAAAATCTATGCACAGAGCAAGAAGATCAACATCATCACCATATCATTTTCAGTAATGGTGTTCGTGCTGTTGAGCTTTTCTTGTTCATAATAGTACAAACAAACCCACCAAATTTTTCTTGGATTTGGTTCCCTTATTTGCATTTTTAGTTTCAAGATTTGAACTTTTTCCATGTTTACACCATCAAAAATTAAAAAGGGTCCAAAGTTCAGAGATTTTTTGAGTTTTTCTCAGAAGGGTTTGGCTGACAATGGCGAACTGCATGTGTAAAGTGGGGAGTGTTATCTGTGTTGGTGTTGGTGGCTTTATGGTGTCGTTTTGTTTTGGTTCAATGGAGGACGAGCAGTCCAAGGAGGACGATAGCTTCGTCCTCCTTCCATGGAGGACGAGCAGGTCTCGTCCTCCATGGACCAGATCTGGTTCGTCCAGATCTGGATGAACTAGATCTGGTATGGGAAAGACGAACCGATTTCGAACCGATTTCAAATCGGTTTCGGGTTGTCGGAGGCATTTTAATGTTGGGACGAGTTTGACAATTTTTTAATTTAAAAGATTAATTATTTATATATTAAATTTATTTAGATTTAATTAGTTAAGAATATATAGAGAATTTTTTGAGGAAGAAGATGGCTTTTTTGAACTATTTTTAAGATTACTGTCTATTTAGAATATATTTTAAATATGAAACTTGTTTTAAATGTTATTCAAGTAAAAAGAGATCAATTTGATGCGTCAGGTACAATTAAATAGGGAAAATTCAAAAGTGAATAAAATTGACAATTTTTTAACGTCAGGATAGGATTGAAAAGGAGCCTAGAGATCAGGGATTTTTAAGTGATTAGACTTTTTAAAATTATCCAATCTAATATATTTTTTTATCTTTACCGACATAACTTATTTCATATTTTTTTTTCTTCAAAAAGAAAAGTAACAAATCATCCATCTCTAATAGTGTTAAAGAAGAAGAAAAAGGACCAATTTGGTCCATAAAATTATAAAATCAGATTAAATTATCTGATATTTTGCTAAAAGTTTATAAATTAGTCCAATGTTTTGTATGTCAAGTATTCTTTTGCATGCATAATGTGTTTTCATCAATGCTAACTAATATCAATCTCTTTAATTAATTTACATTTTTATAAATTTAGGAACCAAATTATTCTTTTTTATTTATTTGTTTAAGAATTAAAAGAGTCAAACTCTTTATTAAATAGTTTAAATTAAAACTTCAATAGATATTTTACTTTATAAATTTAGAAAAGAAAGTGTGTTTGACTCTCTATATGTGGAGAGCAGAACTCCATTCTCTAATTCACATATCTACAATGTCATTTTTAATTTTAAAATAAGTTAGTTATTTTTTCTCTCAATAATACGACTTTATTTTTATCCAGCTTAAAAAATAAATTGAAATAAGAAAATAAATACCATAATTTTATTTAATATTTATGGACATTAATAAAAATAAAAATTTATAAACTTAAGTTCATATTGGAATAAAATTAATAAAAAAAATGTTCTTTTAATATAAAATGATCATTATCTTATAAAAGATGAATTATTATTATAAGGCCAAATCCTCTAAAAATATCATTTACAACTTTTGTCAGTTGTGATCAAAACTTTTAAAATTGGCATATATAATTTCCTTTGACAAATTGTGTTTCAATTATAGTCAAATTTGAATAAAATTGATTTTTTTTGCCAACATGAGAGCCATATATATAAAATTAAAAAATTAATTATAATAAAAATATCAAATCTTTACATGTTGTGTCACAATAAAAAGTTTAATCACAATAAAAAACTGAACTGGTTCAAAAATAATTATAAAAAAAACATAATATATAAAAAAGGGTTATATTGATTGATTTTGAAAGATTTGATCATATGAATCGCAAATGTTTGATATTTTTTGAGGTTATGGTCTTATTATAATAAGTATCCTTACAAATGCTCTAACACTATAAGGGATGGAGAGTTTGCTTTGAAATTCTTTTTGAATATTTGGAGTCTATTTTATAAATGTGATTTGAGTTTTTAGAAAGACATTTTATTATGAGAATTCATTAAACTTTCTATTCTGAATAATTTAAATTAAAAAATATATTTAAAATATCTACATGATTATATGAATAATATAACAGAAATTTATATTTTTTATTCTTTAAGTGGATTAAGAGGTTAGTCTATAAAGTCTATATGAGAATTTCTCAGATGCAGCTAGAAAATGATTACTCCCTCCGTTCTTTTTTAGTTGTCAATTTAGTAAATATTACACATACCAAGATAATGCTCCTTTTGTCTTAAATTATGAAGAAAAATACTAATATAGTCTTATTAGTTAATAAATGCTTTTTAAATGAAAACATGGGTAAATTTGGAAGATAATAACTAAAATTACATTGAAATTCCAAATGGACAACTAATTAGAGACAAATATATTTTGCTAAATGGACAACTAAAAAAGAACGGAGGGAGTATTAGATTTCATCTTAAAATCAATTGGTATTAAGTGAAAATATCCGACTAATATTTAAACACATGTTCATTACACACACAACCAATATTGAAAATTCTCACTTCAACAATAATATCACTTGGGCAAATAACAAGGATGAAAATATTAATGAAATTTTTTCAAACCAGTTAAACTGTAATTCAAAATTTTTGCAAAGAAAATTTATGTTTCGACTAGAGCGGGGGTACGGACCCGTCCGTCCGTCTGTGAGTGGCTTCGCTACTACCTCTGAAAATATAAATTCTTTTGGTTCAAGGTTGGGAATGGGAATCGGAATGGGAATCGGAATGAGAAGGAATGGGAATGGGAATGGGAATGATTGATTTCATTTTTTGTTTGGTTCAAAGTGTAGGAATGGGAATGGGAATGGGTAAATTTAATAAAAAAATTATTTATTATTTATTTAAAAAAAATTATTTTTTTAATTTTTTTATATAAAAGAATTATTTTTTTAAAATTATATTTTAAAAAATAAAAAAATATTTTTTAAAAAAAATAAAAAAATAAAATGATATTTTAAAAAAAATATTTTTCTTTAAAAAAATATTTTTTTTATTTTAAGTATATTTTTTAAAATTTAAAAATAATTTTTTTAATAATAATATATTTATTATTTACCATTAGAATATTTTTTAAAATTTTGATTCCCATTCCCAAAATTTCATTCCCATGGGGTAAGGGGGAATGGGTGATTCCCATTGAAGGGGTAATCACATTCCCATTCCCTAGTGTAATTTGACAAAACAAACACAAACAATGAAAATCATTCCCATTCCCATTCCCCCTTTTTTTGCCCAACCAAACGGCCCCTTAGTTTCTCAAAAACAAAATGTAATATGAAAAGTGATCATTCACACGATTTTTGTTTTAAACATTTCGAACGTACTAAAACAAAATGTAAGATGGGTAAGAAGTACCATTACATTGGTTAAGAATTGTATGGAGTTGCAAAAGCAAAGAGTGGGAATTTTCTGTGTATGGTGAGCCCAGTGCATTCAACAACTTCAGAATCCTCTTCTTTAGATAATGTCCAATCAAATTTGTATAACAGATTTGCTAACACAAGCTCATCTGTCTTCATAGCAAACTCAACACCAGGACAAATCCTCCTGCCTGAACCAAACGGTATCAACTCAAAATCTTGTCCTTTAAAATCAATACTACTATTCAAGAATCTGTCAGGCCAGAATTCTTCAGCTCTGTCCCAAACTTCAGGGTCTCTGCCAATTGCAAAAGCATTGATGATCACTTGCGTTCTTGCTGAGATCTCAAATCCCTGTAATTGGACAGCTTTCATTGATATTCGAGGCACTAGTAACGGTATCGGAGGATGCAATCGGAGAGTTTCTTTGATCACTGCTTTTAGATATTTCATTTCACTTGAATCTTTTTCTGTTATGAATGATTTGTTTGTGGCATTTTGTCTTAATTCGGTTTGGACTTTGGTCATGATGTCTGGATGTTTTAAGAGCTCTGTCATTGCCCATTCAACCACTGTGTACGTAGTCTCTGTTCCTGCTGCAAATACATCCTGAAGCAAACAAATTTGTGAAATTAAGAAATTCACTGTACCTGTCCCATGCAATTTTTAAATATCAAGTTTTTCAATTCGTTGTCCAGAGATATTTTGAATAAAATCGAAGTTTAGGAAAGTGTTTAAAAACCCACCGATTTAGTAAAAGTAAAAAATAAGCAACATAATTTATGTACTTTTCAATAGATTTGTTTGTCGTTAATTTTCTCTGTTTGGTTGAACCACTAGTTTATTCTGATTCTCCTAATTTAATTCGGTCCAATCTGGTTGGATCAAATTTCCAATTTTTGTACGAGACCGGATAAGTGGCTAGTTCACAATTCAACCGGAAAGTCCTGTCTAAGTCTTTAAACGGTGTTTTAAGGTACTAAATTGAATCTGCGCATTAGCGAGATCTTACCGCAATAAATTTTCTCGCATCTTAATGGGTACTATGTTTTTACTGATCGGATGTTGCCTACTGTATCACATAGTAATCAAATTTCAATTCTATAAAAGACAAATTAGTTTTAAATGACAACCGGATATCTAATTTCTAGACTCCTTTTATGAGTTTTTCATAATACTTAAGGTTTTAAAAGAAAATGTTTATCTCATGCATTGGTTGAGTCATGTCATATTCGCAATAAATATGAAATTTTTTTATTATTATTTATTTTTTTTATTATTAATTTTTTTACATGCCTAACACGCAATTGGTTTGTTGCACGAATGACATGCCGCAACGGATGCGTGCAATACTTTTTTCTTGAAAGAAAAGTAAGATAATGATTAAATATAAATTTATCATAAAAGATAGAGAAATTACCAAGATAATGGCCTTGATGCAAGTTCTATCAATAGGAAAACCAGCCATATTCTCCTTCTGAATCCAAAGCAAAACATCCACAAAATCCTTACTATTATCTTCTCTAACACCACCGCTAGCTATATGTTCTTCAACCACTTTCTCTAAGAAATCATCAACCTCTTTAGCCACTCTCTCTACTTTAGTATACAACCCAGTCACATGATTAACCCAACCAAGCCACGGAACAAAATCCCCAACATCAAAACCTCCCAATAAACTCAAAAACTCCCCTAAAAGCTCCTTAAAGTTCCTCCCTGCTTCGACCGGACTATACTTTCTCCCCAAAGCAACTCGACTCACTACATGATTCGTAACCCCAACAATGGCTTCGCTTAAATTAACTGCGGAATCCGAACAAGAGTTGGTTATAGTTTCAATCATCAAAGCGGTCTCTTCTTCTCTAACTGGAGCATAAGATTGTACTCTTCGGTTACTTAGTAAATGCAATACGCAAATACTTTTCGTTTGCCTCCAGTATTCTCCGTAAGGCGCTGCAGCTACGTCTTTATTATCATACAGGAGCATCTTACCCATTTTTGTACCAGGCCTGTCAGCAAACACTAGGTCGTGGGTTTTCATAATCTCACGAGCCAGCGTAGCCGATGAGATTACAAGAACCGGTACGCTACCTAAGTGAATGAACATGATCGGGCCATGCGTTTGAGCTAAGGCTCGAAGAGAGCGATGAGGATAGGTTCCTAGTTGGTGGAGGTTTCCTATGATCGGAAGCTTACGCGGCGACGGTGGTGCTGACCTGTTGTTGAAAAGGAGAGACCATTTTTTCAGCAGAAAGAGGAACAAAAATAGAGCTAAAATGGTGAATACTAAGGGTAGTGACATTGAGGAAGTTTCTTCAGAGAACTGAAAAAAACTAGTCCACATTTTTGTTTCTCTAGCTAGTTGAGCTTCAATGGTTAATTGTCAGAATATAAAAACAAGATTTCATGGACACAATTGAATTTTATAAGATATATTGTTACCCACTCCTTCCACTACTCCTAATCTTTAAATTTTTTATTTACTTTAAAATGATGACTTTTAGGTCTATGTAACAGATAGAAACGTTTAACATTTTTTATGTGCAGATTAAAAAAACAGTAATTTTAATTCAATTCTAAAAAATGCCAGTAATTCTTGTTCAACTTTAAATTAATTACTTAAACTTTTGTTGTATAGTAGCTTTTATGAGAATTTTGCAAAACAATTGAACCCCTGAATTTCTCATCCACTTAAAAATTTCTGAAAGAATCCAAATTGCTCTCGAACTCCGTCCAATTGAGTAAGATAATAGGATGTTTGTTGTTTCGTAATGTTTGATAAGGACAAAGATAATTATATAAATGAATAAAAACAATTAAAAACAGTCTTTTATAGAACAACCTGTAAATAAAAATGGAAATGGCTATGACAATTAGAAATTCTGAAGTAGACTCGTGAATGAGAAAAAGATGACTAATTCAGATATATGTGGACAGTAGCGGAGCAACAAGCTATATTAGGAGGTTCTCTTCAGTTTATAATATTTGTCCATATTCTAATTTTATGTTTAACTATTTCATTTAATCTTATTAAATTATTTATTACTAAGGATAAATTTAGGAAAATATCAATTAATTTTATTTTTGAAACTCTAATATGATAAATATTATATATCATAAAAAAAATTCAAATACAACAATTATTATGGACCGGAGGGTGTAAAATTTTGCTTGGTCATTGAGTAATTGTTTGGTAATTTTTTTTTAATTGTTTCATATTTATGATTTACAATTTAAAAAAATTACAACAATTTACTTAAATAATAACAAAATTTAAGTAAGTATTCATCGTAAAATATACAAAAACTAAATTAAATATTAAAATAAGAAGCAATTGCTAATAGATAAAAGAATTATGCTAATGTTTTTATAAAATTAAAATTATAGTACAAAGGTAAAAAAATGACTTTAATTTCATAATCTAAGAGATGATAAATAAGAGTCACTGTGACCAAATTTGGATAAATATTTAACATAAAAGTAAAAGAGAGTATAAAATGACACTGTCACTTTTAAAATTCAATTCAAACCAATCATTTTTAAAATTCAAATTTTTGCGCCTTCTATTACTAAATTTTTTAATTTTTATAATTATGTTCCATTTGAAAGGTATTTTTGGAATTGTGCTCAAAATTTTAATTTTTTATAAATCTAAGTTTACATATCTTTTATTAATTACCTTTAAATTTTAAAAATATTATCTAACTTTTAAAATAAGTTATTACGAAAATTTAGCCATTATTAATAACATATGCAAAGTTTTGAATTTTAAAAATGAACTTAAATTTTTTGAATATAACTGCAAAAATTCTTTTAATTAAACAAAAATTATTTGATCGTATCAAAAAACACAAAAAAAAAAAGTTGACCTTCAAAAGTAAGCATAACTTATAGTTATGGACAATAATTGATCAATAAATCATGGTCCAGCTTAATTATGATACACAAAGAATATTAATTTATTTAGGGTTAAATGCAAATTCATACACCAACTTTAACCTAATTTGCAATTACAACATAAACTTTGAAACTTGGTAATGTCAGTAATCAATTTTACACTTTTGGCAAATCGATACATCAAACTCAAAAAACACTAACGTGGACATTGTAATAAACCGCCATTTGTCGTTTTATGATTGGTCGGTGTACCAATTTGCCAAGAAATGAAAGTTGGTTACCGACATTGCCAAGTTTAAAAGTTTATGTTGTAATTGCAAATTAGGTCAAAGTTGGTGTATGAATTTGCATTTAGCCCATTTATTTATAAACACTTCATATCATAATTTCTTCATATATATTAAAAGAAAAAATCTTCCGTTTCTCTCGAAAGATCTTCCTCTCATCTTGATCTTTTAAAGGGTGAGAAAAGATGATTTCCGCTCTTAATCGAAAAATCATCTTATCTCCGCTTATATTACTACTTATCTCTATTATATTTTTTTTATTAAATAAATCTCTCTATCTAGAATATTTTTTTTGTATTTGAATGAATTTTTTTTGTGATGTGTTTGATCTATTTTATGAGATCTATTGAAGATGAAGATCAGAAAGTTAGGATTTAATGGATCAAGAGGATCATATTAAGATCTATATTGAAGATGAGAATTGAAAAGTTTGAAACTTCAAGATTCAAGCGGTTTTAAGATTTATTTTTAATATTTGAATCATATGTGTATTTGGATAATTTTTTGGCTCAATTGCAAAAAAAAACCCAAACCTTTACGACTTGTTGCAGTTATATCCAAACCTTTTAATTTTTGCAATAATATCCAAATTGCATTATTTTGTTGCAATCCAAATTGCACTTTTTATGTGAATTGTTTTTGAATTTTTTGCCATTTTTGGGACTTTACTATACTAGTTTCGCATTACGTGCTATGCACGTGGCTCGTAACGTAACTCCTCAATGAACATATTAGTAAATTTATTATAGTTATATTGATTTTTTTATTTATAATTAATATTAAATTAGTTAAGATTTTTTATAAAAGTAAATACAATATATTCGGTTTAAATTTTTTATTCCATACTGAATTTATTTTTCTTTTGGTTTTATAATAACCATAATTAATTAATTAATTTAATTTTATTAATAATATCTTTAAGAATAATAAGATAGAAATTTAAATAATAATATATTAACCAAATACAGTATTTTAATTTTGTAGTTCAATCAAAATAAAAGATAGGTATTCCTATACTAATTTGGAGACAATTTAGTTTTGGAGATAATTTAGCTAGTTATTCTAATTAGGACTTTAATTATAATAGTGATTAATTAAATAACTAATTAGTTAATGATTATAAAACCTTTATTTAGTAGTAAACTGAAAAGGATTATTCAGTAAATTTGCCTGCCCCCCCCCCCTCCTCCATCCGTGCTTTTATATATAGTATAGATTATTATACATCAAAATATAATAATAGCCTAATGTTTTAATTGAAAACAACAAATTTAGCATCAATTTGACTATTATTACTACAAAAAATGCAATTTGGATATTATAACAAAAAAAATACAATTTGAATATTATTGCAAAAATTAAAAGGTTTAGATATCTATACTATATATAAAAGCACGGATGGGGGGGGACAGGCAAATTTACTGAATAATCCTTTTTAATATATTAAAAAATAAAGGTTTTATAGTCATTAACTAATTAGTTATTTAATTAATCACTATTGTAATTAAAGTACTAATTAGAATAGGTAGCTAAATTATCTCCAATTTAGTTTTTAATATGTAAAAAATAACTAAATTGTCTCCAAATTAGTAGGAATACCTATCTTTTAGTTTGATTGAACTATAAAATTAAAATACTATATTTGGATAATATAATATTATTTAAATTTCTATCTTATTATTTTTAAAGATATTATTAATAAAATTAAGTTAATTATTTAATTATAGTTATTATAAACCCAAAAGAAGAATAAATTCAGTATGAAAAAAAAATTAATAACCGAATATATTATATTTACTTTTATAAAAAAATTTAACTAATTTAATATTAATTATAAATAAAAAATTGATATAATTATAATAAATTTACTAATATATTCATTGACGAGTTATGTTACGAGCCACGTGCATAGCACGTAATGCAAAACTAGTAATTGTAAAAAGGCATAAAGGTTTGAATTTTTTTTTATCATTAGACCTAATTTTTCCCTATTCAGTGACTGTATTAACAGCTCTCATTATTATGTTAGAATAGTTCTTTCAATTTAATGAGGAATGTTCATATTTGTAATTTTTATTATTATTAAAAAAAATTAATCTTCGAATTTTTTTTTACCTAATTTGTCTTCCATCTCAAACAGTGGCTGCTCACTACTTCCGTAGAGTAGTAGTTGGAGTATCAAACGGCAGTTGCAGCACCTGCAACTAAAAAGATATAGTATGTTTTTTATACTAAAAGATTTTTAAAATTATATATAAGAAAAAATTTAAAAAAATATTATTCTTCAATAAATTTGAAAAGTGCTCACATCAGCCACCATAAATTCGTTCAATTTATTTTTTTTTCTTTTTTAAGGAAGTCTGATTTAATTACAGTCGATTCTCTGATAATTAATATATATAGTAGATTGAAAATTTATTAATTATTAAAATTATTAATTTATTAAATATTTTATAAGATGTAATATTCAAATTGATTTTCTAAAATTTTATTAATTATTAAAATTATTAATTTACTAGTCGAAAGCCCGCGCATTTGCGCGGAATCAAATTTATATATAATTTAAGAGTAATAAATTTAAAAAAAATGTAAATAATTATTAATAAAAAAAATTCATAGTTTATGATCTAATAATAAAAAATATCTATCTAACAATCATAATAATGAATTGTTTTAAAATAATAAATATCTACGATACATTTTTTGCATTTTATTTCTTTTACTGGTGTTTGGTGATCACTTGAAAGAACAGGATAACCGTTTGAAACCGTCTTGACGCTAAAATTCTTAATGATATAGACATTCCCTTCTTGTAGTTGATGTTTAACTTTTAAACCATTTTTTTTGTAACTGTTGCTTGCATCATTGTAGCCTGAATTTTTATCTTATTAGATCAAAGAAGCACTACGTAATTATATAATTTTAAAACACTAAGTATTAGTTGTTATAAAATTATACCTCTTCGTCTATTGGAATCATGTTTATACAACTATTTCAATTTGTTGTGTTATCAAAATTTGATTTCTATATTTTTGTTATTCTGACTTTTATTATCCAATTATCTCGATTTTTATTGAAATCCCTGAAGAAAGTGTATGATTCCATGTTTGACATTGGATAAGCAAAAAATAGCTAAAGAGAAAATAAATAGACGAAAGCTAATAAAGAGATGCCACCAAATAATGACATGCAAAATTGAAATTTTTCACATATATGAACGCAAATAATACTAATACACGATCAATTTCAAAGTTTGTAAGAGTACGTCTCTCAAAACTATAACATTGTTTTCTAAGTCCATGCAAAAAGTTTATCTTCCATAATCTAAATTCAATGCAACTTTACACAAAAAGATGATCTCTGTTAGAATCAAATATAGCATTTGCTTCCTTTGTTTTGTCTATCCAAAATAAATTTATTACTTTTGATGCACATGTAGTTCAATATACTTTTGTAAATTCAGGAACATATGGAATTTTACACAATATCAAAAGTTATTGTAAATTCAAAAATAAAAAAAATTAATATTCACCTAAATAAAAATATAATTATAAAATCTAAATAGACTCAACAAATTCAAATTAAAAAAAAAAAGCAATTTTACCGACTGAATTAAAAACTATCGAGATTGTAGATTGTTCTATTAATGAATGAATTTGCTGATATATATATATAGGCTGAAATATAAGAAATTTATTAAATATTTGATTAGTTTTAGAATTGTAAGTATGAGTGAACTTGTAATTGAGTTCGTATAAGATTAGTATTCCTATTATTTAGAAGATTACTTTGATTGAGATAATATCTATTATATTCTTATCAACATATCATAATTATGCGTAAAAAAAGAATCAACTAAATTGGATCAATAGTTTGAGGCTGGAATTTTATTTTGACTTCTAATTCATATTAAACTCTAATTCTACATAAAATATCAATTTTATTAATTTTCAATAATACTTATATGCTTTGAAGATTCCTGTCACTACACTACAGTTCTTATACACAGAATAAACTGGAATTGACAGAGTGATAAATAAAAAAATTAAGCCAAAAAGGTAGTGATATTGTTATAAAAAAGTTTCATATGTAATATCAACTATTGTTTAAGTAATAAAAAAAAGGAGAGTTAAAATATATAAAATATAAGATCAAGACACATGAACAGAACTCATCTTAATCTCATCACTCTGCACTAATAAATAAGATGAATCCAATAGCAAATTAACATGGTTTCCAAAGTTCTTCAAACGAACAAAACAATTTGGAGATTGGTAGGCTAAATAAAGAACAAATTGAAAAACTATGATGCAAAGGCCACTGATTAACTATTTAAAGTTACTAAAAAACATAAGAGTTTACAAAAGCATAGTGAATCTAAATACAATCAACATAAAAAGAAGCAGAAAATTAATTAAGTTCTTAATATAAGATTACCTTATGAACAGGAGTAACAACTGCTTCTTGTTGGCTTGAACCCAGCTCAAGAAAAGACTTTCAATGGAAACTAACATTTTCAAACATTAAACTAAATTTGCAGAGTTGACACCACTTTTTAATTGTCAGGCATACTAAATCTGATTTATTTCCAGACAACTTGTTCATAAGGTAATGTAGTCAACATAAGTCCGGCGTATAGCAACAATCCCGTAAATAAATAAAAATAAACACAAACAATCAAACTTACACCCAATTTCTTCTGTGGTCATGATCAATGAAGTACTTCTGTGTTGCATCTAATAAACACAAGAGTGCACAAAAAACACAACGAAATTAAAATCTCGGATGTGAATTAGAAGTAGATTGGTCCAATTTATAAAAATTGAAATCAAGAGTAAATAAATTGTGTTTAACCTGAAATTCTCAACAAACTATTGAATACTTATCTAATATAAAAATTAGGATTAAGATAATTAAATTAAAATAAGTGTTTTGAAAGAAGTGGGAACTAATGAGAATACACTATTTGGTGAGAATGAATGAGAGGGCCCGTTGGTCCTCTCAATTATATAATATATATATAGATAGATTTAATTGTTAGGAAGTTTATTTTGATTAAAACTATTTAAATCAATTAAAGTAAAATAAGTAGTTGAAAAAGCTTGGAGACTATCAATTATATAATATATATATAGATAGATTTAATTGTTAGGAAGTTTATTTTGATTAAAACTACTTAAATCAATTAAAGTAAAATAAGTAGTTGAAAAAGCTTGGAGACTATCAGAACGCTCTATTTGGTGAGAATGAATGAGAGAGCTCTGTTGGTCCTCTCAATTATATAATATATAGATTATATGGTCTACTGCATTTGATATTGCTATATGCAAATGAGCCATCAGCATGCCAAACACTGAGGGATCCAAGGTATTCACCTCTAATTTGTTTTTCTAAAAGTATCATATCTTAAGTTTCAAAAAAATTGATTTTAATGCTTATCATTAGTAATATAATATTTTAATTTTTTTTAATTAAATTGTATTTTACCTTCGTCAGTAATGCCAGCCATATTGGTTAGAAGCCAATTTTGTATGATAGTATATATTAATGGATTAATTCCATATAACATCACTATTTGTATACGTTTTTTGCATTTTAATCACGTTTTTAAAAAATATCAGATAAAATAACCACCTTTAATTTTTTTTTTTCAAATATATTATGAATGTGAAAATTTGGTGTATATTTGTTGACTCGATAACCGGAATCAATAAAAAAAGTAAGAGAAATATTTTTTATGTTAATTAGGACATTAGTCAGATTAAAATATTTATTTAAGAGAAACAAGACACTGGACTTTTTTTACTGGTAATAGATTTATAAAAAAATATAAAGTGCTGATTTTATATGAAATTAACCTTATATAAATAGAATTGCATGAAAATACTGTACTAACACTTTTCACTGGTACCAAGGAAAATATGAAGTTTTAACTGCACTCTGACTATGTCAATTTTGTGGGTTTGTAATTAGAATAAAAAAAAATGACGTTCCTAAAGCAAAAATATAAATTCGATAAACTTCTTGTTTTTCTTCTGTAAAAGTAGACATATGACAGCAAAATAGTTGATCGATGTTCTAGTACCAAATTATTTTACTCAAATACTAAGATACGAATCGATTAAATTATAATATAAACTAGTCGTACCCCGCGCATTTGCGCGAAATCAATATAACATTTCATATTAATAATATAGTTATTAAAAAATAATATGGAAATACTAAAAATAAAAATTATAATCCATAAATTAGTAAATTAAGGTTTAATGTTGTTAAAAGTTAAATTTTTTGACTTTTTACAATTTTATCCGAACTTTTAAAAAAAATGTAGATTTATCACAACTTAGCCAATTCGATGAAAATCTATCCAATTTTTTAAATTGTTTTAATTGTTGCCTATATGGAAATTAAATTGTGTATTATTTTTTGAATTTAGAAAAAAAAGTTGATTGAGATGCCATATTATTCGGTTAAATTATAATTTTATATATTAGACCAACGTGGCACGCCACATAGAAATAATTAAATCAATTTTGAAAAATTACATATATTTCAAGTGAATTGATTAAATTGAATAAATTTATAACTTTTAAAAGGTTTAAGTAGATTTTCAAAATATAAAAAATTTGACTTTTTGAAACCCTTAATTAAACTTAAAATTAATAAAAATAAAGATGAACTTTAATAATTCTAATAATGGATTATTTTATTTTAAAGTATTAAATATATAGGATATATTTTTTTAGCATTTTATAATTTATTATTTCATTTGTATTGTTATTATTTGTTCTATACCATCGACATTTTTTTGTGGTGGATATGTTGATTAAACAATCAAAATATATGAAATAAAATATTTTTAAGAATTTTAAAAGTGGATTACAAAAGACTTAAAAATAGTATGGAAGCTTGTTTGTGTATAATTAAAATAAAAAGATAAACCAAAATATATATAATTTAGATGAAATTCCTATAAACAACTAACAGAAAATTTATTAGATAGAATTTATTATAAATTAGATAGCTAATTCATACAAATAAATAATTAATATATTTTTTAAAATAAAAATTTAATAATAAAAATTTAATAGCTAATTTATATAATAAAGAAATGTAAATAAACAAAATAACTCTAAAAAAAGCCTTGAACAAAAGAAGGTTCAATTTTTAGCAAATTCAACTTTTCTGCCTTACTGGTTTTCATACCGTAACTTTAAGCATGTTATTATAGAACTGATGTACCCATCACAAGCTTTATCAACCTGCACAAATAAAAAGTGATAAGACATAGGAAATAAGAGCAGAAATACCATCCTAAATCTTAAATTCCTAAAAAAATCTCAGTAGAAACCATACTCATAATTACATTATGTATCACAGTATCAGTATGATTTGTGAAAATGTTAGTGTACATTGCCAACATAATTAGGAAAGATATGCATCACAATATTTTTCCTTTATAAATATTGGGAATAAGGCATACATCACACGAATTTATTACAGTATAATTTTGATATCGATCAGGAAAAATAAGCACCTGATCACTTTCACATACAGTTTCAAAGTCATTATACCAAACACGTATGATCACATCTATTTATATTAAATGTTTTTGAAAATTAAGCAAATCAACTATTGGACAGTTACAAATTAAATTTTAAGTTGATGAAATGAGAACATCATAAGCTTACGCACAAAATATACAATATATTTACTATTTATGTGATCATACCACCAAAACAATATTTAAATAAAATCTCATTATCAGGATTTCATGACCACCTGCATAATACACCTTCAAAATAATGATTTAAAAAAAAACATAAAAAAAAAAAACATAAAAAAAAAAATTACAATAATATAATTATATACTTACATAAAAACACACAAATTAGTTTCAAAACATGGAACTTCTGCATTACGAATATCTTAAGGAATTCCATTATTATGTTTTTTTTTTTGATGAATATTCCATTATTATGTTGATAATTTTGTTCGAGCACTAATTAGCTTTATTATACAGATTAACATCATATATAATCTTCTTCTCCTATTACCTCTTAATGGGTAACATCTTAATGGATAACGTCATTATCATAATTTTTATCGTTTGCAACATTGTAGATGTAATTAAAGTAAACTTCTAAATGTTTAATTACTATGATTAAAATTATAAGTAATTTTAGTAAATTAGGAATTAAAAACTCATTAAAATAAATAATTTTAAATAAATTGTTTAAAAAAAATGGGAACTAATGAGAATGTTTTATTTGGTGAGAATCAATGAGAGGGCTCTGTTGGTCTTTTCAATTATATAAATATATAGATATAGATAGTAGTGGATTAGTGTCATTGATGTTTTTGTTCTTATTTGTCAAGGCTTTGATCACATGTGACTCGTCAACTAAAATATTGAGCTAATCAATTTAATCTGTCAGCGTCTCTTGGATGCTTGGATATGATTTTGTGTGTTTTTTTTTATAGTATTATAATAGTCTTAAAAATTACCAACTTTTATTTTTTATTTTCAATTATACCCTTAAATTGTAAATCGGTCAATTGCACCCGACGTTGTTTAATTGTTTTCAAATCCATCTTAAAACATTAAATATACATTCTTTTCATTTGGATAACATTTAAAATAAACTCTTTATATTTGTCAAATATGCTAAATATTTTTTGATGTGATAAATTACACGAAAAACCCCATATTTACACAAAATCAAAAATAATAATGTTAAAAATAATAATTTTAATTATTTTATATAAATTAATTAAATAAAACTTCATCGACTATGTCGCCGCCTACGTCGAACCCGTCGCCGCCTCACTCTCGAACCCGTCGGAAAGACGAGCGGCAGTGGGTCCAAAGGCGGACGGTGGCGGATTCGGAGTCAGAGGTTGACAAATGTTGGTCTTAAATTTAGTTTAAAATTATTTAATAATATATCTTAGTAAAAATTTAATTAGGACATTCGAATTTCTTTCCAAGATAAATGACTTGTTGAAATTTGTCCAAGTAAAAAAATTATGATATTGATGCTCAAAATCACAAGTATACGATATCGATAAATCAAGTAATATAATGATAAGTAAAAGTCGAACCCGCGAGGAATTGAATTTAGTACCAAAATAGTTAATTAAAAATTATTTGAACTAACAAGAATAAGGTTTGTGTGATTTAATTAAAATTAATAAAAACAGAAATTAATAGTTTAATGAATAAATAATAACGACAAATAACTCAGAATATTACTTTCGTATGAATTATCGATGCCTTACAAATCTAACCTATATCAATCAATTTTAATTGTTACATGCAATTGGAGGATAAATCGAAGATACTAGCTCAATATTCCTATAATGTTGCTAGCCTATAAATTATAACCCGTTACCCTGAATCACCCTTACTGTCACGACTTAAAAAATGATAGATGATAAACGGCAATTTATAATCAACGTATTATCAATTAATTATCCACATAAACCACATAACGCAAACATGGCGGTCGGACAATGCTTTGTAATTATGCCTTGATATACCCTTTTAATTAAATTGCTCAAATCCCCTCCTCACATTTTGTTCTAAGTTCATGTGATTGTTAGCTACCCAATCACAAGCATTACTCTCAATAACTAAGGATTGCATTAACAAAGAAAGATATAGAAATTAATTTTCAGAATTTAAGCCTAGCAAGAAATTTAGCTAGACATAATTAAATTAACTAAACAATCAATAATAATAAACATATTTAAAACAAGATATTGATATAAAAATACTTGAAATAAAAATATGGAATTACTCGGAACACAAGTCTTCGAATCAAAGCCTCGAAGGATTAAGTCTTGAAATAAAACTAAGGACTAAAACGAAATTAACCTAAGATAAATTGTTTGTAAAATAGAAAATAATGAAAAACTAGCTACAATACATTAATCTTGAAATGTCTTTATATAGTGGAGGAGTCATTGATGTTTTGCAAGAGTTGTAGTTGAAATCGGGTCCAAAACCGCGAAAAAAAGGGAAAATCGATTTTTTAACTCGTAGTGCAAAGTGCCAGATTCTTTAATAGTGCCAGATTTGGGGAATCCGGCACTTTCTTGAAACTCAGCAGGATTGCAGTAGGCAATCCTGCGAGTTCTCCAACATTGTTGAGTTCCATGGAACTCAAAAATAAGGGGAAAATCGACGGTTATCTGCTGAATTCTTTAAAAATCTTCTAAACTTTGACGATTCTGTTCCGCGATATCCGCTTCACTCCAAACGCATATACTTGCAAAACAAACACCTTTTCAAGCATAATATCCTTAAAAATATGCGTTTATACTCTATTCTTATTTGGAAAAATCTATAAACAAAACGCGTATCAGATATGACCCTTAATTTTAGTTTCTTTAAATTTTTTCATCCTTATAATAATAAAATCGTCTAATTATTCCAAACTAAGGGTGCTATTGAAAGTCAAAAATACCAAATAGAATAAAATTGACCGTTTTGTAACGTCAGGGTGTAACTGGAAAAAAATAAAAATAAATAGTTTTTAAGAATATTAACCAAATATTATTGTATTGATTAATTATTTTAAATACATTACAAACTTTTAATACACAACAAAATGGTCAAAGATCTGATGAATCTAAAATATATAAATATATGTATTTAGAATTAATCAATTTTATTTTTTTTATTTAAAATTTAGGAAACTATTAATTGATGTAGTGTTCAATAATTAGTTATTTTCATTCAACTATATCACATGTCACACTATTAACATAAATTTGTTATTTTTCTTGATAAATTAGATTCAACAAGAAAATACTTATGTTCCATTGGTCTGGTTTTGATTTTTACGCCTCCAGAAATACATATTAACTGACACTTGTTAATTAGGACATTTTAAGTTGATTTTGAGGTCAATAGTTTATAAGGTATTTATCTCAAATTAAATTGTACATTTATAAATATTGGACGGCAATAAAAAAGCAACTAAGTTATTAAAGAAATTATGAGTGTGGTTATAAACAATTTCGTAGATTGTTTCATCTTCCATATCACATCACACTCACAGTGACTAATTTAATGGCTAATATATAAGGCTAAATCACCCTAAAATAAATATAACTTTTTTATTCAAATTAAAAATATATAAAATTATAAATAAAAAATATGGTTAATTACATATAAAATCATAATTGTTGCATCAAATTTTAAAAATAACTTGACCTTTAAAACGTGTCAATTACAGACACCATCTTTCATTTTTCCTTTAAAACGTGTCAATTACAGACACCATCTTTAATTTTTTTTAAATAACATAGATAATTTTTAGTGGCATTTTTGCTGACGTGTCATGACATGTGGCAGACCCATCGGATGTCCAAGTCGGCAAAATTTCATCGAAAAATGAACCCACGATAAAATTGAAAAGAAATAAAACGTGGTGACTATGATTGACACGTTTTAAAGGTCATATTATTTTGAAATCTGGTCTAAATATTATAATTTTATATATAATTAATTCTAACAAATATGATAAAATATGTAAATAAAATTATGTTTACAATTTCATTATATCGAATGTAATTATAAATGACCAATATTTGAGAGTATATAAAATAATTACACTGTATGAGAGAAAAAAATAATTTTTCATTTTAATAAATGATAGTTATTAAATTAAATTATATAGTCAAAGTTTATAAATAAAAAATATAATGGCATATTTAAATAAAATTAATTATTAAATGTGTGAAATATCACTACAAGAAATTTGCCAATCAGCGACGGAAATTTCCGTCGCTGATTGGCTAAAATCCGTCGCTACATAAGGTTAGCGACGGATTACCGACGGAAAAAATCCGTCGGTAAATTTTGGGTCGCTAATCATTTAGCGACCCAAAAAAGAGAACTGTCGCTAAATTACCGACGGAATTTCCGTCGGTAATATGACCTTGTTCAGTCGGTATTTTGGTCGGGCTAGCCGACCAAATACCGACACATTATCGACGGATTATTCCGTCGCTAAAGTAGCGACGGAATAATCCGTCGCTAATTGTAGTCGCTAAATTGGACTAATTAGCGACGGACTTTCCGTCGCTAATTAGTCCAATTTTATTTTTTTTGAGGAATATAGCGACGGAAAATCCGTCGCTAAAAGCTCATATGTGGTCGCTAATTTTTTATTTTTTCGGCAGAAAATTCCCGTTTTTCGGCATTTTTTGAATTTCCCTGTTTTTTAATAGACCCGTTAACTAATCACAGACATACACGATAGACAACAACAAATAAACATAAACCGAAACCGTTATATATAAATAAACGGTAAAAAAGTATACAATTCGATAAATACTAAATAAGTCAAAATATGCAAACTGTAGTATAAAAATCCAAGTCCAAATACTATACTACTCCAAACTAGTAGTGTCGTCAGCCGGTGGAGGTGGAGGTGGGGGAAACTGCGGTCGTAACTCCGGTGGGAGTGTAGTCATCAGTCGCGCAAGCTCAGTACGGATCCGCTCGTCGAAACCCGCCTCCACAGTACGGATCCGCTGCTCGACCCGCTCTTCAAAACCCGCCTCCACAGTACGCATCCGCTGCTCGAGTCGCTCCTCAACCTCTCTAGCAATGCGCTGCTCGATCTCCTCACTAACGACCGCCTGCTGCTGTGACTGGGATGATCCGCCGCGGCGCAATCGGCTGCTCTGGCCGATGTAGGATGCTGAAGCCGAACCAATACCGTAGACTCGCTGCTTCTTGATTGCCTCGAGAGACAAAAACAGCTCGTTCTCGTCGATCGGCTCTGGAGTCGACGAACTCCCTTCTCCAGCCGCCTGAGACTGGGTCGCTGCAGCAAGCTCTGCCTGGAAACGGTCCTGAGAATAAAAATACAAATTTATAGTTTAGTAAAACTTTATAAAAATACTTCACAAATATTACTTTAAACCTACATTTCTAACTAAAATTCGGCAGCATTTTCTCTAAAATTAGATCATCACCCATTTTTCAGGGACATCCTGCAACAACTACAGACAACTCTGTTCAACAATACGAAATAGCAATCACAACACCCACAACAAACACGTAAACATCCTATAAACAACTCACTATATAAAGTTATATTTATATCATAGTAAGCAGTCACTTAAGGTTAAAATAAACTTACGTTTTTATCCTTTGATCTCTTGTCAACGAAGACAGTCCGATCAGCCTTGGTCAGGTGCAACCGTACATGCAACTCAGCTAAAGTTGGCTCTCGACCGAGCTCCTCAGTCTATCATATGAAATGAAAAAGTTAATTAGTAGATAATTAGAATATATAACGATTAGTAATATTAAAACCTTACCATAACTGTCTTATGCCTCGTAGCCGATCTCGATCCTGCGGTATGTCGAACCGGTCCGGTGCCAGCTCCGGACGGCTCACTCAGCCGATTAGCTCGTGCTACCTCAGACTTCTTCTTAGCCTCAGCAGTATCCCAGTCTCGCTTCCACGACGCCCAAGTATCAGCACTGACACTGCCCTCTTTTTTATCTGGCTTCATGTTGTGGAGAGTATCTTTGTACCGATTAGCCGCATATCGGTAGAAGACCCCTCTAATCAGGTCCTCAGGGTGGGTGGAGTCCCAGCAAAAACCCTTCTGCAAACCATTAATTAATAAAAACAATTAGAAATCAAAAAGACAGTAAAACATATATTTAAAATTTTAATTTAACAACCTTGAACTCCTCGAAGTAGAAGTCCTTATGCTCTGCTGTCAGCTTCTTCCACGAGGAACCCTCAGGGAACCAGCTAGATCGGAAAATGGGCAAGATCGCCCTCGATGCGCTCCCGCTGTCGTTCCTGCTATCTAGTAACCTTTCTCTGTATGTTACAAAAACGTCAGTTTTCACATTTTTGAAATAATATTTGTTAAAAAAAAGTTGTCAATCATACCTTCCAGCATCAGGTGTAACTCTAATCCTCCCAGTCTCGTCCGTAGCTGGCGGCTGGTCCTGCGGCTGTCTCGCCGCTCTCCGCGGTGCGGGTCTACCCGCCAGCACCTGCTGCTCAGCCCCTGGATCCGAGCTCTCAAGTGGATCCTGCTCTGGGTCGCCACGTCCACGTCCACGTCCACGTCCCTGACCAGTGTCCCTACCCCGGCCTCGGCCGGCAGAAGAAGAACCTGAACCTCTCATATCTGCAAAACAAATTACAAAACAATATTCGACAAGAAAAAAATAATCACATCTATTATAAAAACCATAACACATAATTTTTTAACAAAATAAAGTTACTACATCAACAAACGTAAATAAAAGTCAAAATTCTACAGAAATAACATTAAAACAAATCATGCAATTTCTATATCATCTTCCGCTCCAATGTCATCATCGTCTGATGAGGATGGTGGATAATCATCTTCCGTATCTACTATTGGAGGGTTGTGTAGTGCAGCCTCGTCCGCCTCGCCATTCGGATCAACTAAATTCGTCGGGTCGTCATTCGTTATGACATCGAGCGGATGTTCTGCACTATCATCTTGGAAAGCTGGAACAGTTGTTTCAGGCATGTCTAGCTCAGAGCGAGCTTTTATCTTGCATACTGCCCACCAATCTTTCTTGTCCCGCTTTTTGCTAGGATAAGGTAAGTAATGTACTTGGTCGGACTGTTCAGCTAAAATGAAAGGTTCATATTTGTTGTATCTCCTTCTGTGATTAACATCCACTATGTTATACCGAGGATGGACTAACATACCAACCGTTTTTGTAGGATCAAACCAATTACATTTAAATAAAACCGTCCTCTTTATTGGTAGAGCTGGATACTCTAACTCAATAATGTCAGTCAACACTCCATAAAAGTCGCTTTCAGCTGGGCCGCAGAGTGATCCTTTTACACAGACTCCGCTATTCATTGTGACCCGATCCTCCCCATATTCTTCAGTATTGAATTTAAACCCGTTCACACAGTACCCCTTGAATGTTTTGACCGATCTAAGCGGTCCCTTTGCAAGACTTAGAATATAGGGATTGGTACTGACAGTTGGGTCTTTCACCTGTAGCACAATTATTATACGGATCAACACGATAATATAATATACAACTACGACGGTAAAACAACATTAATACTTACATATTGCTCGAACCAAAAGGCGAATTCCCTCTCCAATTTGACTACAACTTCGGTCTGTGTAATTTCGGGGTTGAATTCATACAACTCACCTTCAAAAACTCTTTTCACAAGAATACGAGCGAATTAATACAATTTGTATCAAATTCTTCAATACTGAACTTAAATTTGTATATTAAGACTTACTCTCTGTAAGGTTCGATTTCAGGGCAATTCAAAAGGATGTAGCTTCGGGCAGCAACATATTCAGCATCATCCAGATATCTGTTCCGACAAGCACCTACAGGTCGCCCTTTTGGTTTGAAAATATTTAATCTGTCGAAATCATCATCAACGTCCATTTCGCAAACTTCATTTCTTTGCATCCGACATGGTACCATCGGATCACCATCCTTGAAATAAAAAGATGCAAATTTTGCTGTTTCCTCCAGTAGATATCCGCTGCTAATGCTTCCTTCCACTCTGCCTTTATTCGAAACCTTATTTTTGAGTTTTCTCAGGTATCTGCATAATCATATAATTAGTTAATTTACCTAATTATCGGTTGACGAAATAGAACTTTAAATATATCACCTTTCAAACGGATACATCCAACGATACTGAACAGGTCCTGCCATCATAGCTTCGTATGGAAGGTGTACGGGGAGATGTTCCATCGAATCAAAAAAACTCGGCGGAAATATACGTTCCAACTTGCACAGTATCTTCGGGATATCAAGCTCTAATCTCTGAAGATCTGCCTTTTTCAGCGATGTGGCGGTTAACTCTCTGAAGAATATACTCAACTCTGTTAAAGGCTCCCACACTTCTGCCGGAAGAAGCTCCCGAAGAGCAATTGGCAAAAGTCGTTGCATGAAGACATGACAATCATGACTTTTCATGCCCATCATCTTTAAACTGTTTAAATCAACGCACCTAGACAAGTTGGACACGTAACCATCTGGAAACTTTAACTTTTGAATCCATTCTAACAAAATCTTTTTTAAATCTCTGTCCAAAGCATACAAAGCCTTTGGATATCTACCAGTTTCCTCATCTTGTGCCAGGCCAGGACGATCACAAATTTTATTCAACTCTGCCCGAGATTTTGCCGTATCTTTCGTCTTACCAGGTACATTGAGCACGGTATTGAAAACGTTGTCAAATACATTTTTCTCAATATGCATGACATCGAGATTATGGCGGATCACATTTGTCCTCCAATACGGTAAATCCCAAAATATACTTTTTCGGTTCCAGCCACGGCCTTTAGATAGTTCATCATTCGTAGCCTTAGCATCATTCTCATAGGCCCTCTTAAACCCCAAACCGTCCACCTCTGCTAACACTTCATCTCCAGTCCTCACACCTCCAAATTGATGTCTAACTTGTTTGCCTTTTCGGAATTCGGTAACATTCCGACGGAAATGGTGACCTGTAGGTAAAAACTTTCTGTGGCAATCAAACCACGATTGTTTTCCACTCTCGGGCAACGTGAAAGCCTCAGTATTTTCCATACAATGCGGACATGCCAATCTTCCTGATGTGCTCCAACCGGACAACATTGAATACGCGGGAAAGTCATTAATTGTCCACATAAGCGCCGCCCTCATTTGAAAATTCTGCCGTTTTTGAATGTCATATGTCCGGATTCCAGATTCCCACAACTGATTCAACTCCGCTATTAATGGCTGCAGGAAAATATCCATATGGTTTTTTGGATTACCGGGTCCCGGGACAAGTATTGTTAGAAACATAAACTCATCCTTCATGCACATGCCAGGAGGCAGATTATACGGCGTCACAATAACTGGCCAGGAAGAATAATTTTTCCCAAAACTACCAAATGGTTGAAACCCGTCAGTACATAAGCCTAGCCTGATATTTCTTGTTTCGTCAGCAAAATCTGTATGCAACTCACTGAACCGTTTCCAAGCCGGAGAGTCAGAAGGATGACACATCTTCTCGTCTTCCATTTCATGTTCAGCGTGCCATGTCATATGTTTAGCTGTGGCTTTGGAAGCGTACAATCTTTGCAGCCTCGGAGTTAAAGGGAAATAAAACATTTTTTTGTACGGAACGTTAGCCCTTCTTTTGGCCGAATTGCTTTTCGTTACAGGTTTCCACCGAGGAAATGTGCAAACTTTACAGTGGGTTAAATCCTCGTCTGCCCCCCAGTAAATCATACAGTTGTGGAAACAGCAATCAATAACCTCGACCGGCAACCCGAGACCTTTCACCAGCTTCTTGATATTAGCAAAATTTTTCGGCATTTTGTTGTTCTCTGGAAGCAGTTCTTGTATTAAACGGCAGGTGTCATCAATCAAAGATATCGACCCCTGATGTCGACACTTAATATCCAAAATTTCAACAGATGCGGACAGGGGTGAGTGTTTGCTATTTCCGGGCCATATTTCTTCTTCTGCCGCACTCATCATATCAAAAAACTTCCGAGCTTCGTCATTCGGGGTCTCTTCCTCAAAAACTTCGGGACCAGCAGCATCAATAACCATTCTCTGGCCATAGTTTAAATCTCCCCCTCCCGCATTATAGTAATCGTATTCATTAGCCGGCTGCTGAACTACAGGAGGGACATTCACCTCACCGTGGTGAATCCAGACATAGTAATCTGGAACAAACCCAGACTGCAAGACATGTAGTTTCACAACTTCGACATCTCGAAAATTTGTATTTCTACATTTTGTCCTAGAACATGGGCATTTTATCTCTTCCCCACTCATACACTCGGGATGTTGTACAGCAAAATTCACGAACTCTTCAAGATTAGGGAAAAAATCAAGCGGCAGGAAGCCTCTGTCATGTCTCGTATACATCCAACTGCGGTCTGGGTTCATTTCTGGAGGACGTACAATTAGGTACTGGTTCATAAGCTCAATGTAGCAAAGTCAATGTAATTGACTGCTAAAAGGGTAGGGTCCTATCCCATTCGCAAAACTGGCGCCCCATAATTCGATCACGATATATGCATGAATACGGAAAAAATATTCGGCAGCCTTCCGGCGTCGTTCCCCAGGTGCATTACATAATATAGGGTGTGTAACGCTAATTATATATTCCGTAAGGAATAAGCGTTACACAGCCTATATTAAATAGCCACCCGGAGAACATACGCCAGAAAACTACCGAATATTTTTATACCATATCCATACATATATGTTTTTTCGTGATCAAATTACGCAGACGACGGCAGTTTTACGAACTGTACACACGTACAATCCCGCGTCGTTCAATCTCTTGAACACACGGGACGGGTTTCTACGGCTAGGTAAGATTTTATTCGGTGTGAATAAAATCTTTGTTAAATAAATTTAATTGTTATTCAATTTACTCTAAATACTATAAATTGAATACAAAAATGCAGTAACACTTACTTGTTGAAGAGCAGAACCGCAAGAGAGAAGAGATATGAATACGGTAGCCGCGATGTAAACAGACAACAATGGCTATTATAAGCGGCTATCAGAAACCGTCAGCGAGACACATACAAACCTAATACGATAGTTTTATATTAGTTTTGTAGAACACTATTAATTAAATAATTAAAGTTATACTATTAGTTACATATACTTATTGAAAATTCGGCAGAACTTCCCCGTAAATTGAGCATCACCCATTTTTCAGGGAAGTCCTGTAAGCAAACATTACATATTCCAACATAACCAAAAAACCATTGCATCTAAAATTTTTCAAATTAAGAATAAATTACGTAATCAAATTAAACAATTCAATTAACTCTAATAAAACATTTAATCTAATTAAATTATAATTTATTTAAACTACAAATTAACAATTTAATTAACCTAATCATATATAATCTAATATTTAACTTGAATTTCATCAATTAATAAAATATTACTAATTACATATCCTAATTAATAACTACACCACAAACTAAAAAATAATTAAATATTGTTAACTAAACCTTAAATTGAATTGTATAATTTAATTATCTAAAATTGACTAATTTAATTAACAGTTAACATAATTAATTATTATTTAAAATAATAACATATCAAATATTTCAAAATTTAATGCAAACAATTTCAATTTAACTTAATTAAAAATTAATCTAATTAAAACTTAATCTAATTTTAATAAACCCTAATTAACAATTAACCTAATTTATTAAAGCCTAATTAACTTTTAACTTAATTTTAACCTAAATTTATTAAATCAGTAAACCTAATTAAAATCTAAAAACCTAATTTTAAATCTAATTACATCCTAATTTAAACCTAATATTAAATCTGAAAATATAATAAACAAATAAATAAATAAATAAATCCTTACCTCTAATGCAGCGGATGGTGGAAGACGGCGGAAAACGGTGGTGAACGGCGGCAGCGGTGAACGGCGGACTGATGAACGGCAGTGGTGAACGGCGGACTGATGCTGTGGCTGAAAGGCAGCGGTGAACGGCGGTGGTTCTGCTGGCAGCGGTGAACGGCGGGCTCAGACGACGGTGGAGGTGAACGGCGGCAGAGGACTGATGAAATGGGGAAGGTGAACGGCGGCAGTTTAATGGGGAAAGGAAAGGAAAAGAAAAAACTGGGGAAAGGAAAGGGCTTCTGCCCGTTTAATGCCTAACATTAGCGACGGATTTAATATCCGTCGCTAATGTTAGGCATTAAATGAAACGCAGAGTTTCATTGGTACGTTAGCGACGGATTTTCACAATCCGTCGCTAACGTACCAATGAAACTCTGCGTTTCATTTTCCTCTAGAGATTAGCGACGGATTACTATAATCTGTCGCTAAAACCGGGGGAAAAAATTGGCGGGGAAGCTCCCGCCAATTTATTTTGAGAACTTGGCGACGGACAGTATGTCTGTCGCCAAGTCCGTCGGTATTATCGAAATTAGCGACGGATGTACAATCCGTCGCTAATTTCGGTCGCTAATCGCAGGAATTCTAGTAGTGTATAATTATAGTTGATTAATATTTAGATGTATATAGAATAATTATATTGTATGAGAAAAATAAGTTTTTAATATTTTCATAAACAAGGCTAATAATCTGCTACGGCCCCTGACTTTTGGATTGCATTACAACAACCTTCCTAATGTTTAAAACGATCAGTAAACCCTCTGATTGTTGTGGCGACGCTCGCCAAACCCATTGAATGTAAAAATCGACGATTTTTCAAAAAAAAAAAATACTGACGTGGCGGCGAATTTTTTGTGTCAGAACCAATAAAAATTTGACCCCATGTCATGTGTCAGCTGACATCTCATCACATACCCAGAATACCCCAAAAATCAATTAAAAACTAAAAATAAAAACTCAACTCAACCATTTAAATCAAACCAATTAAATTCAATCAAACCACTTCACTCTAACCACCACCCACCATTTTCCGACCACCACCACCCTCCCGCCACCGCCGCCTCCATGGCCAGATTTTTTTCAGGCCTGCCAATTTCTTCACCAAAGAACAAACCATGGGTCTATTCTTTGATGAAGAACAGATCATCGATCTGAATTCACCAAAAAAACAGCCCCACCAGGTCTGTTCTTCATCCAAGAACAAACTCATTGGGTCTGTTCTTTGGTGGAGGAGAGAGGCGACCAAAAAAAATTCCATCCGTGGAGGCGGAGGCGTGCGGGTGGTGGTGGCCGAAAAACGATGTCGGCGGTGGTTAGAGGTGGAGTGGTTCGGTTGAGTTTGATTCAAATGATTGGGTAAATTTTTTCTATTTTTTTTAATTTATTTTTGAAGTATTCTGGATATTTTTGAATTTGTGATGAGGTGTCAGTTGACACCTGACATGGGACAAGTTATTGTTGGGTCTGAACAAAAAACCTGCCGCCACATCAACGCTTTTTTTGAAAAATTGCTGATTTTTACACTCAGGGGGTTTAGCGTAGGGGTGAGCACGGTTCGGGGGAATCCGGGGATCGGAAAATCTCCGAAACCAAACCAAAAACTGGGATATTAAAAATGTGATATCCGGATCCGTACCAAAAATCGGTTCGGTTCAGTCCGGCAATTTTATTTTTTGGTACGGTTCGGTACAGAGATTCAGTTCTAACGGTTCAGTACGGTTCCGTACAGATATCGTTAGAACCACATATATTAATTTATCTATAATTTTTTTTATTCTTTTATGCAATTTCAACACCAATTTTTATGATCTAAACATGGATTAAGATTATTAATGTTATTAATTAATTGTATTAATAATTAAAATTATCTTAAATGTATTAACGTAAAAGTATATCTCTTCCTTCGTATTTTCACAAATAATATAGATATAAATTCAATAAAATTAAAAATTTATTAATCGTTGCAAGAAAATAAAATGATGAAATTAAATCATTAACCGTAAGTTTTATACACAATAGTATAAGCAGTAGGGTTTGTCCATAACTTTATAATATAACTGAAATATTTTAATAGCACTAGTCGTGTGCCCGCGCCATTACGCGGAATTAGGTTAATATTAATTTTTAAATTTTCCATTATAGAAGTATGTTACATTTATTTTATCTTAAAATAAAAATACTATATTAGACATGATTTTTATTGATTCTGGTTTAAATTAATTGTAATAATTAATTGATCTATTAATACGATTTTTATTTTTGTCATTAGTACATTTATTAATGGCCAAATGTACAGATTGGACCCTCACGTTTGGTTCGGTTTTAAAGTTGGACCCTAATGAACTTTTTTTTCGATGGAGGTACTTAATATTATAAAAAAATTCAAATCGGATCCTCCGGACCTAAAATGCCACGTGTTCGTTAGTGACTGGCGTACTTAGCGCTGACATATTAGGTTTGATGGTTCACATCTGCCAATTATTAGTGGATATGTGTCATTTTAGGTTCGGAGGGTCCGGTTTGAATTTTTTTTATAACGTTAAGTACCTCCATCAAAAAAAAGTTCATTAGGGACGAAATTCGAAACCGAACCAAACGTGAGGGTCCAATATGTACATTTAGCCTTCATTAATTCATAGTAATATGTATTTTTAGATAACTTAGCTTATAATCATTGGATAATTCAATTTGGCAGTCATAAAATTGCTCTTTTAGTATAAGTATTTTATTCAAATTAGAATATTAATCAGAATTATCTATTAAAAATAACTTTAAAAAATAAATAAATATTTTATCTAAATTAAAAACTCGTGGGAATACTCTTTTAGTCCTTTCAATTATATAAATATATAGATATAGATTAGAAGTAGATTAATTTAATTTCTAAGTATTTAATAGATAATTAATTAAAATATTAGTTTATTTTAATTTATGTTATATAGTTTAGTTTAATTAGAATTCTAAAATAATTAGTTTAGTATATAACTATTATATTAATTAAATTTATTATAATTATATGATTGTGTTTTATTTAATTATTATTAAATTAATTTGAGTTTTTATATTCTTTAAGGTTACAAAATAATTTTAATATTAGTAATTCAAATGTAATATGAATGTAATAATTAAATTAAAAATAAAATAGAATATATATATATATATATATATATATATATATATATTAAATTTCGGTTCTTCAGTTATAAGTTCGGTTCTTCAGTTCGGTACGATTCGGTTCGGTTCTCGGTACGGTTATTTACCTAATATCCAGAACCGTACCAATACAATTTTCGGTTCGGTTCGGTTCAGAGAAAGTCAATGGTTAACGGTCGGTCTTGAATATTTTCGGTTCGGTTTTGGAGAAATCTAGGATCCGTGATTACCCCTAGTTTAGCCAGCGCTCACACAAATACCAGGGGGCTTACTGATCGTTTTTTAACATTATGGGGTTTGTTGTAAGGTACCCGAAAAGTCAGGGCCGTGGCGGATTATTAGCTCATAAATAATGATATTTTAAGTCATGTTAAAATAAATATTAAAGTAATAATAAATAGGAATATATATGGTAGTAAATAATTTTTTAATTTTTGTGTAATATGAAAGACTTTAAAATGGGAGGGAAAATTATTATATTGTCAAGAAAAGATGCAACATGAAAAGCGGTTCACACATTTTTTCACAGTTCGAGCAATTGTATGGAGTTGCAACAGCAAGAAGTGGGAATTTTCTATGTATGGTAAGCCCAGTGCATTCAATAACTTCGAAATCTTCAACACCATGCAAAGTCCAGTCAAATTTGTACAACAGATTTGCTAACACAAGCTCATCTGTCTTCATTGCAAACTCAACACCAGGGCAAATTCTCCGACCTGAACCAAATGGTATCAGCTCAAAATCTTGTCCTTTGAAATCAATGGAACTATTCAAGAATCTGTCAGGCCAGAACTCTTCAGACCTGTCCCAAAATTCAGGGTCTCTACCTATTGCAAAAGCATTGATGATCACTTGAGTTCTTGCTGATATATCAAAACCCTGTAATTTGACAGCTTTCATTGATATTCGAGGCACTAGTAACGGTATCGGAGGATGCAATCGGAGAGTTTCTTTGATCACTGCTTTTAGATATTTCATTTCACTTGAATCTTTTTCTGTTATGAATGATTTGTTTGTGGCATTTTGTCTTAATTCGGTTTGGAGTTTGAACATGATTTCTGGATGTTTTAAGAGCTCTGTCATTGCCCATTCTACAACTGTGTATGTAGTCTCTGTACCTGCTGCAAATACATCCTGAAACAAACAAATTTGTGAAACTAAAACCTTCAATTTACATGTGCACGTGATATTTTTAAAAATCAAGCCTTTCATTTTGCTGTTCAGAGATTTATTGTTCTAGTGAAATAGAGACTAGATGACAATTAGCAGCCAACTTAAATCGAATTTTAGGGAAGTGTTTTAAAAACCAAACCGGTGGCGGAACCGGCATAGCCACCGGTTGAACCGGTTTAATAAAAATTATAAATTACAGAATTAATTAGCGACATATTTTAGGTATTTACCGACATATCCGTTTATCGGTAATTTTTTAGCTAGTTCAACCGCTTATTTGTTCCAATTCTTCCGGTTTAATCAGGTCTACTCAGGTTGAACTGGATTTTTATTTTTATGCTTATAGGACCGGATAGTTGGCCGGTTCCCGGTTCAACCTCCCATTCCGGTACTCTAACCAGTGTTTTAGGGTATCATATTTCCGGAGCCATTAAACTTCCTTAATTTTGGTCAGAAGATTTAATTTGTTTCTATCTAGATATTAAACTTCAAATTACAAGTAACATGCATTGGGGTTAAAGATTCTGACGGTCACTCAACTTTCACCAAGTTGCAAAATGGTCACCCAATTTTAAAACGTTACAAAATGGTAACTGTATAATAAAAAAACGACTTCCGACGGTTCCTAAATTAATTACAGCCAGATTTTTTCCTATGTGGCAGTGGAGTCCTAATCACCTTTATTCTTTTGCCATGTCATCATCTCCTTCCTCCATTATTTTTGAATTAAACTCCGAAAATGGAAAATAAATTAACCTCATCTCCTACCACCTACCCATCATCAGCGCACCCTTCCCGGCGCCGTCCTAGCAGTCGCTCTCCGTCCAAGACAAACTCTCTTCGTCTGGTTTGAACCAGAAGAAGAGAGACTCTTCGTCTGGTTCAAACCCAGATGAAGAGAGATCTCTCTTTATGTGGGTTTGAATCCTCTTCGTCTGTTTTAAATCAGACTAAAAGATTTCTCTCTTCGTCTGGATTCGTCTCTAGACAAAGAGCCTTTCTTCGTCGTTTGTTTCAAGGCAGGAGGTGGCGGTGGTCTGAAGGTTAGAGATGGTGGCGGCGCTTGGAGGTGAAGGTAGAGGTGGTGTTGGTTGAAGGCAGGAGGTGGTGTTGGTCTGAAGGCAGGAGGTGGTGGCGGCACTTGGAGGTGAAGGTAGAGGTGGTGGCAGCTGCAAGATGGAGAAGATGAGGTAGTAGGGTTTATATTTTTGAATGAAGGAGAAGATGATGTGTCAAATTGACGTGACAGATTACAAAATTATAGTATGACATGGCAAAAAGGTGTAAGAGTGACTCGAACTCCGGCTGCCACGTAAGAAAAAAATGGTCGGAATATATTTAGAAACCGTCGGAAGTTGTTTTTTAATTGTATAGTAACCATTTTGTAACGTTTTGAAATTGGGTGACCATTTTACAACCTGGCGAAAGTTGAGTGACCCTGAGAATCTTTAACCCCATGCATTGGTTTGATGATTTCAAGTCAAATTGTTTTCCGAATATCTTACAATGTAACTGTTTCGTTTTATCTATTGGAGATTTACTTGACTTTAAAAAAGAAAAGTCAAATTGATTCTATGTGTCAACCAAATTTTATCACTTTAAATTTTCTCTTACATCTTAATCGATATTAAAATTTTACCGTCGTAAAAGATTTATTTTGGTACGAAAAATAATTCTTCCATGACTTGGCAACGTTGCCTACTATGTCACATAGTAATCAAATTTTAATTTTAAAGAAAAGTTTTAGCTTCCAGTGATGATTAGACATCCAATTTATAGACTCGTGTTAAGAATTTTTCACAACTTTTAAGATGAAACAAAAGTAAGATTATGATTCAATATAAATTTATCATAGAAGAGAGATGGATTACCAAAATAATAGCCTTGATGCAAGTTCTGTCAATAGAAAAACCAGCCAAATTCTCCTTCTGAATCCAAAGCAGAACATCCACAAAATCCTTACTATTGTCATCTCTAACACCACCGCCAGCTATATGTTCTTCAACTACTTTTTCCAAGAAATCATCAACTTCTTTAGCCACTCTCTCTACCTTAGCATACAACCCAGTCACATGATTAACCCAACCAAGCCACGGAACAAAATCTCCAACATCAAAACCTCCCAATAAACTCAAAAACTCCCCTAAAAGCTCCTTAAAATTCCTCCCTCCTTCGACCGGACTGTACTTTCTCCCCAAAGCAACTCGACTCACTACGTTATTCGTAACCCCAACAATCGCTTCGCTTAAATTAACCACGGAATTCGAGCAAGAGTTGGTTATAGTTTCAATCATTAAAGCGGTCTCTTCTTCTCTAACTTGAGCGTAAGATTGCACCCTTCTGTTACTTAGTAAATGCAAAACGCATATGCTTTTCGTTTGCCTCCAGTATTCTCCGTAAGGCGCGGCGGCTACATCTTTATGATCGTAGAGAAGCATCTTATTAATCTTCGAACTAGGCCTGTCTGCAAATACAAGGTCATGGGTTTTCATAATCTCACGAGCCATAGTAGCCGATGAGATAACAAGAACCGGCACGCTACCTAAGTGTATGAGCATGATAGGGCCATGGGTTTGAGCTAGGGTTCGGAGAGAGCGATGAGGGTAAGTGCCCAGTTGGTGGAGGTTTCCGATGATCGGAAGCTTACGTGGAGAAGGTGGTGATGGTTTATTGAAAAGTATAGACCGTTTCTTCAGTAGAAAGAGGACCAAAGATAGAGCTGAAAAGGTGAACAATAAGGGTAGTGGCACTGAGGAAATTCCTTCGGAGAACTGAAAAAAATTAGTCCACATTTTTTTTCTCTAGTTAGCTAGGTGAGTTTCAGCAGTTAATTTTCAGAATATAAATACAAGATTTTATGGACCCCGTTGAATTTTATAAGATAAATGGCCGGTTACCCACTCCTATTAGAACACTACTCCTAATTTTTAATGCTTTAAAAAGATAAAATATGAATGAATAAATATTATGAACATCCATTTTTTACATCACTTAACATTTTCGGAATATAAATACAATTTCATGGATGTTCTTTTAGAGATAGAAACAATATTTGTTAGGCATAAATAGAAACATTCAATTTTTTTAGAATTTTTTTTACAAATGTAGACAAATCTTTTAATTTGAGTAATTTTAATTCAAATTTAAAAGTTGATAATAATTTTTATTCAATTTCAAAAGTGATTTATATATTTATTTTATAGCTTTTATGAGAAAGTTTTGCACGACACTCGAACTCCCGAATATCTCATCCACTTATAATTTTAACCAGAATTCAAATTCGAGTCGAATTCAGTCCAATTGAGTAGGATGTAATTTGCAATTTTGTAATGTTTGATAAGAATAAATGTATATATGAATAAATAATTATAAATAGTGTCTAATAGAACAACATGTTTATGGAAATAGCTATGACACTATGATGAGTAATATTTGTAAGCTTTGTTCTTGAGGGGAAGGCGGTGACCTTCGGATTTTAGCCAGAATTAAACTCCTATCTCTTGGAATATGAGTTGTTTTCTACTAAAATGTTTCGTTGTAGAATTTTACTTCTTTTGTAAATTTTAGTGTGTTTTGTTGTTTTTCAAATTATAGTTTTTTATGTAATTTTTTTCTGTGGCGATCCAAATCTTGATGACCTGAACTTCACTAATCTTTTTTTTTTTGAAATCTCTTCACTAATCTTAAATTCAGCATAATAATATTCCATATTGTTTTATTCATCAAACACAAAGAATTTGGCAGAGTCAGGGACGAAGACGAAGACAGTCTAATCGTTTTTTTTTTCTACTTTACTATGAACTAAAAACTGGAGAGACGGCTTCCTCTTCCGGTGGCCTCCTTCTACCGGTTTTCTGTTTGTGGTCATGGCTTACATTAGTCATGCAACTATGTTTGCTTCAGTATCTAAGAAACCGTGTATTCAAACAATATTAAAGGAAACCTCTATTGCTACAGAAAAACCATCGTTTGCTGAAATTATTACTGGAAAGACAGAATCCCTAATCCCTTCAGCTATTCCTGAAAACAAAGGAGGTTTTATTGCTATCAAGGTAAATCAGGAGAGGTATGAAAAGAGGATAAAGGAATGCGAATTTGCTCTGATTGGCAGAATCATCCTAAATAAAGGAGACACGCCATGGAAAGTTACAGAATTGAAGAAAAAACTTAATGATATATGGAGATTAAACAATACATGGAGACTTATTTCTATTGGGAAAGGGTTTTATTACATAATTCTTTCATCAATGGATGATAAAACTAAAGTTTGGGGAATGGGTTCCATCAATATTAAGCCGGGTATTATTAGGCTTCAGCCATGGATTCCGGATTTTAATCCTACAGATCAAAAGTCTACTAATGCACAGGTGTGGGTTAGATTTTATAGGCTCCCATGGGACTATTGGGATGTTCAGACTCTAGCAGACACGGCAAGGGGAATTGGCATACCTCTTAGGATAGATGCAGCTACGGCAAATGGAGAGTTGGGTCACTTTGCTCGCGTTTTAATTGATGTTGACCTTGCCTCTGAATTACTGAACCAGTTGCTAATTGAAAGAGTTGGCAAGAGTTTTTTCATTGACGTGATTTATGAGCATTTGCCAAATTTCTGCCACTCATGCAAAAGTATTGGGCATTTACCTTCTCAATGTCGTTCCAGGAGAAGTTTTGTTCAAGAAGAATTGAAGAAAACAGAAGAAGTGAAAAGGAATAAAAATTCAGAGTTGAAAAAACAATGGGTTCCAAAATCGGCGGCAATGGAAGCCTCTGATGATGTTCAACCTGATACGGAGAAGCTAGCAGACATAATTCCTGTGGTTATTACTCATGACGATGTTATTCATGAAGAGGTTTTAAAAGGTAATACAGAAATTGTTGTTTTTGAGCAGGATCAGAATAATATTTCTACAGAGCCCCCTTCAATCCACATTGAAATGCCCCTAGCCTTTAAGCTCCCTTCGATGTCTCATCCAGAATATTTTCCAGACCAAAGATCCTTGAATCAAGAAATTGACATCCCTATATTAAGCATTACACGTCAATCCTGGGCTGATATTGCCGAAAAAGAAGATTCAAACTTACCTACATCGAGTGAAGTATGGACAACAGTGACTAAAAAGAAAAGGAATAATAAGAAAAAGGTTGATGCAGATTCTATGCAGACTGCTCTAAGTAAGCGAGCGATCCGAACTCCGAATAAATTGAATTTATGAAGATTCTTTATTGGAATTGTCGTGGGTTTGCAGACCCAAATACTAGAGGTACTTTATTTAATTATTGCCGCCGTTTTTCGGCGGATGTGGTTTGTCTTGCTGAACCGATGATTAATTTTATTGATGTTCCAAATTATTTTTGGATGTCACTTAATTTAGTCTTGGTGGCTGTCAACTCTAAAGAATTGCCATCTCTTTGGGTCCTTTCTAATTCCTCTTTGTTATTATCTAATTATGTGGATATTGGTATACAACATGTCTCTTTTGACATATATGTGAATAACTCCTGTCACCGCATTTCTTGTGTTTATGGTAGTACTTGTTACCGTAGAAGATTGGATCTTTGGTCGTCTCTTTCATCATCTCGTAATAGTTATTCTGGAAGCTGGGTTATCATTGGAGACTTTAATGCCGTGAGAAATCCTTCTGAAAAAACTGGTCGTCCCCCTTTAGAAAGATCTATGGCTGACTTTCGGGACTTTATTGACAATTTTGACCTTGCTAATGTTTCACTTCAGGGTGCTTTGTATACTTGGAGCAATGGTCGTATTGGCTCTAATCGGGTGGAGTGTCTCCTCGACCGTGCTTTAATTTCGAAAGAGTTTGCTGATCATTGGCACTTTATTTCTTCTTCTGCGCTTCCCCGTCATCATTCGGATCATAATCCGATAATTTTTCGTGCTTCAATTTCTCTTGGTCGCATCTCCAGATTTCAATTTCAATCTATGTGGATAGCTCATCCAGACTTTATGGATTTCATCCGTTGCAACTGGTCTGATCATAGTGTTCTTGGTCCATTTCAATCCTTTTTGGCTAAGCTTAAAGTCTTGAGATTTAAACTTCGTCATTGGAACAATTCGAGTTTTGGGAGGCTAAATAGTAACATTAAAGAAGCAGAGAACCGTCTTTCAGCTGTACAAACCTCTATATCATCTCTTGGCCTGACTGAAGCATTACATAAGCAAGAGTTAGATGCTCATGTTGCTCTTGACTTGGTGTTGAAGCAGCAAGAAATTTATTTCAAAGAGAAAAGTAGAGTTAAATGGTTAAAGGAGGGAGATCGAAATTCTGAATTTTTTCACCGCTCCTGCAATTTTCGTAAAGCTAAAATGGGTATTCATTCTATGCTTATTGACGGTGTTCTTTCGGATAATATGGAGCACATCAGTAATCACATTACTTCATATTATGCAAACCTGTTTTCAGCAACTAGAGGCAGACCAAGTGATTTACAAATTGTCAAAAATATTATCCCTCATTTAGTGACTGATGAGGATAATGATGGGCTGACTAGATGTCCTTCGAATGATGAAATTCGGGCAACAGTTTTTGATATGGATGGTTCAAGTGCTCCGGGTCCGGATGGTTTTTCAGGTGCTTTCTACAAATATTGTTGGAATATTATTGGTCTAGATTTATGCAGGTTGGTTTGTCATTTTTTTCAATTTGGCAAACTTACAACAGGTCTTTGTTCAAGTCTTATGGTTCTTATTCCGAAGTTTAAAGGGGCTGTTTCCATTGATCAATTTCGACCAATTGTGTTGAGCAACTTCTGTTTCAAAGTGATCACTAAAATTTTGGCGGATCGTCTTGCATCTATAGCTGAAAAGATCATCTCAAAACATCAATTTGGTTTTATTAAAAATCGATCTATTTCTCATTGTATAGCTACAGCTTCGGAGGGCGTAAATGTATTAAACAAGAGATGCTTTGGAGGTAATATGGCACTACAAATCGATATTAAGAAAGCGTTTGATACAATGGAGTGGAGTTTTATTTTGGAAGTTTTGGATGCTTTTGGCTTCAGCCTGCAGTTCAGGGATTGGGTTCTTGAAATCTTCTCTTCTGCAAGGCTTTCTGTCATTCTAGATGGCTCAACAGCTGCTTATTTTTCTTGTTCTCGTGGAGTGCGGCAAGGGGATCCCCTTTCTCCGCTTTTATTTTGTTTAGCTGAGGATTTTTTATCAAGGTTAATCACTTCGTATGTCCAAGCTGGAAAATTACAGCAGATGAACTACTCCAAAGGTTCTCTCTTTGCCTCTCATCTTTTTTATGCTGATGATATGTTAGTTTTTTGCAAGGCTTCGCTTAGAAATGTTAAAGCCCTGAAATCAATATTTAATGTTTATGGTAAGGCTTCGGGTCAATGTGTGAGTTGGGAGAAGTCTTTCGCTTATTATGGTTGCTCGATTTCTGAGACGAGAGTGAACTCTCTCTGTCTAGAATTGAATATTAAAAGAGGCAGTCTTCCTTTTAATTATCTAGGGGTTCCCTTATTTGCTGGTGCTCCCCGGAAAATTTATTTACAAAGCATAGCGGATAAAGTTACTAACAAGTTTGCAGGATGGAAAGGTAGTGCTCTTTCGATGGCAGGAAGAGTAACTCTTGTTAATTCAGTAATCTTGAGTTCTCTTCTTCACTCTTTCTCTATTTATAAATGGCCCACGAGTCTCATAGAGCACTTGGAGAAATGCATTCGTAACTTTATTTGGACAGGTTCTATTGAGAAGACCAAATTGGTTACGGTTCCTTGGAGGATTTGCTGTCGTGCTGTTAAAGATGGGGGCCTTGGCATGAAAAATCTTAAGGCTATGAACAAAGCAATGCTATCCAAAATTGCTTGGGATATGATTAGTTCTGATACTTTTCCTCTTAACATTCTTAAATCTCGTTTTCTCACAGTTTCGGGGGTTCCAAAAAAACTTCCAATTGGTTCTTCTTTTTGGAGTTCAATAAGGGAAGTTTATGCTTCGGATAAGGTAGCTTGTAGATGGATAATCGGTGAAAATTCAAGGCTCAATTTTTGGACTGATGAGTGGATTGTTCCAACAGTTGCGGAGAGAATGAATTTGTCCTATTCAGTTAAGTCTAAGAAAACTGATTTAGTTACAGACTTTTTTATTAATGAAAGTTGGATTTTGCCGAGCTATATTAGTTCAGATATTGGAAATGCAATCAGATCTATTTCCCCTTGTCGAGACACCTCAGATACTTGCTTATGGGAGCACTCTTTGGATGGTAAGTTCAAAGTTAGCCTAGCTTATATTCTTACTCTTGGAGTCACGGAACAGGTGCCTTGGTCAAAATTCCTATGGAAAGAAATTCTTCCACCTTCGCGCTCTATGATTTGTTGGAGAGCTTTTCTTGGGTATCTTCCTACTGAAAATAATTTACAGAAAAAGGGTTTCAATTTAGTCTCACGATGCAGTCTTTGTAACAATAACAGAGAGGACGTTGATCATTTATTCGTTAATTGCTCTTTCTCTCATGCTTTGTGGATGGTTATATCGTCTATTTTTGACAGGCAAATTAATACAAATGGGTCTCTTCATTCTCTGATTATGGATGCTTCTAATGAAAAATTCAGCCCTCAAGTGTTTTCTGTTTGGAATGTGGCAGTGGTTACCACAATTTGGTCGATTTGGAAACATAGAAACATGATTATTTTTGATGGTCAACTCCCTAATATTCATGGTGTGATTAGAAAAATTCTTTGTTGTTTAAAGGAATGCGACTTTCTTAGTCTTCGACATTGTAATAATTCGATCAATGACATGATAACTCTTAAACTTCTTCGTATTAAAAGTGTACCAAGAAAACCTCAAAGAGTTATTTCAGTGGTTTGGCGTTCGCCTCCGACAGGATGGATAAAGGTGAATACTGATGGATCAGCTTTGGGTGCTCCGGGTCCTGCAGGAGGAGGTGGTATTTTCAGAAATACTAGAGGCTTCTGTCAAGGATGTTTTGCTCTACATTTAGGGTGCTCTTTCGCTTTCATGGCGGAGATTGAGGCTGCCATATATGCAGTTCTTAAAGCTTCTGAGATGGGTTTTCAGTTTGTTTGGCTCGAATGTGATTCTATTTATGTGGTTAATTTATTCAAGAGAAGAGATATGCAGATTCCTTGGAAACTCAGATTACGATGGATTGCTTGTTTAAAGTACATCAATAGCATTCAATTTGTTGTTTCACATATTTTTAGAGAAGGAAATGCTGTAGCAGATGATCTTGCTCGTCACGGGGCGTTGAATAATGGTGTATTCTGGTGGAATCAGTCTCCGGACTTCTGCAATGATTCTTTTTATCACGACTTCTCGAGGAAGGAGAGGTGGAGAATTGGCTAGATTCTGGTTCCATTTGGGTTTCAGAGTGGTGTGCACATTGAAAATTTATTATTCAAGCTCTGCTCATTGTTTTGGTGCAGTATTGTTCTCTGAGATATGGTCTCAATTGTCATTCTCACTTATTATGGTCGTGCATCATCTCCTTGCTCCTGGCTTAATGAGTGGATTGCTTATCAAATTTCTTTTTGCCAAAATAGTCCTCAGCTTAGGAAATTCTATTTCTTAGGCTAAGTTCTCTTTTTAGTTGACATTTTTTCATTGAACTTCTTTAGTTCCTTGAGTTTTAGCTTAGGCGTTTTAAGCTTTGTTTCCCTTTTCTGGGCTGACCCATGTTGGTTTGTAACTGAATTTTATTTTTTATAAATTTTATGGATTGGTAGCGAGAAAAATGATGCATACGCTAAGAGGGTGTCAACCTAGTTGAGATGCTCAGGTGCGTTTCCTGATTTCTCGACTCCAAATTTTTACTTAAAAAATGTGTACTTTCTTATTGTTTTTATCATTACCAGGCGTAGCTAAACTTTATATCAGGGATTAGTTAATGCTTCAAAATGTAATGTTTAACTAGTTTATTTATTCTAAAAAAAACTAGTTTATTTATGAATCTTTAATTTATGTATGCGGTGTTTATAATTCTTAATGTTTAATTGTGCTTGATAATGATTTCTGATGAATTATTCATTGAGAGATGGTAATCTCAATAGACCTATAATTATCAATTTAAGTGTTTATTAGAAAGAGATTATAACAAATAAGTATAATTTAAGAGCTTACTTTATAATTTTAATTAAATTAGAGGAAATGTTATAAAAATTCATAAATTATATATTTTTTTAATTTAATCACGAAGTTTGAAACGTCTTAATTATATGTAGGAAGTTTTATTTTTTATCAAATCGATACATGAGGTCATTATAATGTAATGATGTGCCTGCCAAAAATGACGTCCATTTCAGCAAAATCACACCAATGAATGAATGTCGACACATCAGCATATATATCGAATTGAAAAAAATGGAACTTCCTATATACAATTGAGGCGTGTTAACATTCCTGATTAAACTGAGAAAATAGGTTTAGTTTATAAATTTATTTAACATTATCCTTTAATTTAGTCAGTTTTTTTCTCTCAAAATTAGAATATATATATATTGATGAAAAACATCAAAATATATTGCAAATCAATAGTTATAAATTAATATTAAAAAAAATCTAACAGTTGATCTACTAAAACAACACAATATATATAATTGGATCCTAAGAATGAAATCTCAATAGCGCCTATTTTCCGACGAATTCAAGTGAGGAGAATTCTCGAACGCTATTTCCATCCTTAAAACTCCAATTATTACCTTGCTTTGTTTCCAATATATTGGAAACAAAATGGACCGATTATAACCTAGATTTATCAAGAACTTTAAATCTGAATCTCGAAGTGATCATCATGCCATATATGCTAGTACTCTGTAAGCTAGAACTAGCTAGAAGCCAATTTTTTTAAGGCATTAATATATTTGCATGGATAATGTTGTAAAAAAGAAAAATTTACCGGTGCCAAGATAAAATTAAGTTCAAACTGCACTTTGACTATGTCAATTTTGTGATCTTACATTTTGTGGGTGTATGTAATTAATTATAAATGTGACGTTACTGTGGCCCATATCCTTAAAGCAAAACTTTTAAACTCAATAAACTTTTTGTTTTTCTTGTAAAAAAGTAAACATATGATAGCAAAATAGTGGATCGATGTTCCAATAGCAAATTGATTTACTCCAAATACTAAGATACGAATCGATTAAATTACTAATTAATATAAAAAGTAGTGGATTAGTGTCACTAATGTTTTTGTTCTTATTTGTCAAGGCTTCGATCACATGTGACTGGTCAACTAAATATTTGAGCTAATCAATTTAATGTGTCACCATCTCTTGGATGCTTGGAGTATTACTTATGGCATGCCATAGTTTTTTCTGTTAAAAATGGATATTATCGACTAATTAATTTGAGTACATCACAAACTTTCACTACACACCAAAAGGGTCAAAAATCTGATGATTTGGAAGTCAATTTTTTTTTTAATTTTTTTTAAAAAAAAAACCTATTGGACCACGACAGAAAAACAACCAAGTCATTAAACAATTTGGTAGATTGTTTTATCTTGGCTAAACCCATCTAGAGGCCCTTGTACTATATCATTTTTGTGCAAAAAGCCCCTGTACTATTTTTTTGTTCTTCAAATCCCTCTACTTACATAATTTTTGATTTTTAGGTCCTTTTTTTGGTTTTTTTCAGTCCCTTCACTTACAATTTTTTTGTTCCTCTAGTCCCTTAAAAGGACCTAAAAATTAGAATTTTGCCAAGTACAGGGACCTGAAGAACAAAAAAATAGTATAAGGGCTTTTTGAACAAAAATAATATAGTACAAGGGCCTTTAGATGGGTTTAGCCTTTTATCTTCTATATCACCTCCACAGTGACTAATTTAATGGCTATTAGAAATTTTTATCCTCATGTTTGACTCCATTCTAAATTTGAATCTTAATGATCCTTTTATTTCAAGCAAACATTATTAAAGATACAATAAATCAAACCCTCTTTTAACAGATTTTTATTTAAAAGTCAATTTTTTATATAGATGATATGTGGCATTCATGTAACATTTTATTAAAATGAACATAAATGATTTATTTTTATTTTAAACTTAGCATAATAAAAATATAAATAACCTTCTCTCGATGACGCATGTATCACTTAAAATAAAATTTTGTTACAAAATGGTACAGTTCATTATTGTTAGTAACATTATACATCAGTTTGGAACAAAAGAAATACTAAAGTGTAAATTGAAAATTGAGACAAAGCAAGGATCCAGTTTATACATTTAGCCCTAATTTAATTATAAAAATATAGAAATATTTGTCTATTATCTATTGGTCCTTTCTTTTCCATTTTGCACAAATCTTGAACAAAAAGTCTATGGTCATCCTTAAAGACTTTTGAAAAACTGAATTTTGTACGTATAAATAAGTTAATCAATCAAATAATCAAACCTAACGTTTGTACTAATAATTTACCTTAATTTAATTTGCCGAATACTTTTGATACATATGTATACTCTTGTTTCTGGTGTTTTTATGGCTGTCTCTTGATGAAATATTATGTAAGAATTCGATGAAAATTGTTCAGTGGTAGTGCTACTCCACTAGTTGCATAGATGTGTTAGTCTACAAAGATAGTTAAAATTTAATTTACACAAATATTCTCCGACAAAAAAAAAATTACACAAATATTACAAAATAATATTAATTAAATTGATTTTTTTATAAAATTAAAATTAAACTCTTAATTAAACTATTTAAACATAATAAAAATCAGTAATCGTATATTTTTCAAACATCAATTTTACTTCTTGTTGTTATGTTTAAAAATATAGGTTTACAGTAGTTTTTATGAAATAAATTGACAATTAATGATGATTAAGATAATATAATAAAAGTGAATAAAATTAATAAAGCAATCGTTTATATTTCACATTAATTATTTAAATTAAAATAGTAAATTTGCGTAAAATTTATAGACAAAGTGACAATTTTATTTGCTACAAAACATAATTACAACATTTATCAAGTACTAGTCTCGCTTTGCGTGCTACGCACGTGGCTCGTAACGTGACTCGTTAAAAAAATCAAATTAATTTTTTTTGTAAATTTATACATAACTAACAAAAATTTGGATAATATTAATTGTGTTGCTATTGTAGTCAAACTAAAAGATTGATATTCCTATTAATTTGGAAAAGATTAGCTATTTTTTCTATACTCAATTAATATTCCTCTATCATGATACAATTTTATATTAATTAAAACTCTAATTATAATAATTTTTTAGTAATAATTATTATCATTAATTTGTTAATGACTATAAAACCGTTATTTAATATGGATTAAAAAGGGTTATTCCGTAAATTTGCCTGTCCCCCCCCATCCGTGCTTTTATATATAGTATAGATATAGATAAAGCAATTAGATAAAAGTAAGAAAGGAAAGAGCATTCCATTTCAATGGCTCATTTTTTTGTCACAATAAAACTGAACTTAATTTATATATTTTTTAAATATGTTGAATTGAACAGAAGTAATCAGTTTGATTTATTTTCCGATTTAGTTCAGTTTTTTTTATTAAGTTTGAACAAAAACAATCTGAAATTAAAAACAGAACAAATTTTTTTGTTTTGCTTCGATTATTCAATTTGATTTGATTTTGCACAACTTAGAGAGAAGTCGGGACAGCAAATGCAAGAAGAGGATTCTTCCTACGAGTAGTAATACCAAAAGTTTCAGCAATATCTAAATCCTCTCCTTTAACTCCATCAGGTAATTCCCATTCAAAACTCTTCACTATATTAGCCAACACAAGCTCGACCACCGGCATCGCAAATGAAACACCCGGGCAGCCTCTTCGACCAGCTCCGAATGGAATAAACTCAAAGTCATGACCTTTAAAATCTATACCATTATTCTCAAATCTTTCAGGCAAAAACTCTTCAGGTTTTTTCCATGTTTGTGGGTCTCTTGCAATAGCCCAGGCATTGGTTAAAACCATGGTTCCTGCGGAAATGTGGTACCCCATTACTGTGACATCTTGTGTTGTTTCTCTTGGTGCTAGTAACGGGAACGGAGTGTGCAGCCGAAGCGTCTCTTTGATCACCAATTTGAGATAATGGAATTTTTCTAAATCAGCTTCAGTTATAATGGTTGATTTTTGATTTGTTATTTTGTTCACCTCATTCTGTAAATTTTTCATGACTCTTGGATTTCGTATGAGCTCTGTCATTGCCCATTCTAACACTGTTGAAGAGGTATCAGACCCACCAGCAAACATATCCTTGATCAAACCAAAAAATAACAGAGTAAAAATCTAACGTTAATGAGAGAGAACTTATATGTAAGGCATATTCCTCATCTTAATGCCTAAAAAAATGAATGTTGATACTTACAACATGCGGAAGTCGTCTTTGAATTAAAGTTAGGCTTAATATAAATGGGTAATGTTATATAATTTTCTTTTTCAACCGACCTTTTTTAATCCACCTTAGTTTTTGCGATATACAATTTTGGAAGGAAATTGGACGATTCCCGTGTAAATTTATTAAGTAAAAAAGGAAAAAGAGAAGGGTGCATAGTAGTAAATACCAAAATGAGAGCCTTGATACTGTCTGTTTGAAGAGAATTCCCAGCCAAATTATGGTCTTTTTGCAGATGAAGCAGAACATCCACAAAATCGTTTCCTTGTTCCTTTTCTTGAGTTGATCCTAAGCTACTCACATGCTCTTCAAGTATTCCATTTATAAATGCATCCATCTCTTTAGCAGTTCTATCCAAAGCAGCATCAAACCCATTTATCCAATTAACCCATCGAAGCCAAGGAATAAAATCCCCCACACTAAAACAACCCAACAATCTCATGAATTCTCCCAACAGTTTTTCAAATTTTTCACCATCTTCTTTACTGTACTTCCTTTTAAAAGCAATTCTACTTATTATATCATTCGTCACATAACAAAACATTTGGCTTAAATTTACAGCCAAAGACTCAGAAGAAAATTCTTTTATTTTCGCAATCAACAAACTTACTTCTTCTTCTCTAACAGATTTGTAAGACTGAACACTTTTATTACTTAGAAGATGCACTACACAAACGCTTCTCATCTGCCGCCAGTACTCGCCGTATGGCGCGCCGGCGACGTCTTTGGAGTTGTAGAGAAGCTTCTCGATTGGGTTAAACTTTGGCCTGCTTGAGAAAATGAGATCGTGGGTCTTCATGATCTGTTGTGCAGCTGCTGATGATGAGACGATGAGAACTGGTTTGCTGCCGAAATGAAGCAGCATGAGATCGCGGCCGTAGCGTTGAGATAGTGGTAATAAAGAGCGGTGAACGAACATCCCAAGCTGGTGGAGGTTTCCGAGAACTGGGAGTTTTGGCGGCGAAGGGGGTGGGTTTTTTCCGGTGGCGGCCGGGGAGGAAGTCAGCCATTTGATGAGGAAATAAGCAAAGACTAAGAAGGTGAAGATTGAAAAATACAGCGGATTTAATAAGGAAGTCAACATGTTTAATTTCAAGAATGGTTTTGTTTTTGTTTTTACACTCAGATTCTTATAAATTGTGATCTTTAATTCTTGATTTTCAATATTGAATTGATGGGCGCTTAGGGTGCTGCTGGTTGAAGACGATCATGTATTTTTATTTAAAAGCAGGTTGGTCCAAATTCAACACCTAAAGTTTCGATACAAGGAGATTAAAAAGTCCATGTGATTTGTTTTGTTTATCTAGTGGGTGGCAGTCAATTGCATCAAAAGAAATAAAATATGAGCAATTTTAATTTCGATAGTTGAATTTTGAAATCCACATTCAAAGCTTATTCATCGAGTCTGCCTTCGCTATCCATCACTTATGACTTGAGATCATAAATGATTTTAGGCAAAAGGTACAAATTGATTCCTATGGTCCAAGTTCGGAAATATTTAGACTCGTATGTTGGATTGCATCTCACTTAGACCCCTGTATTCATAAAAAAAAATGATACAAAAGGACCTTAGACCCCTGGATTGCATCTCACTTAGACCCCTGTATTTTTAGCTACATTAAAAATTCTGTTTCTTTAAAATAAAAAAATACAGATAAACCCTCAAGGGTTAGAGATCAGAATATTTAACTTTAACACTTTATAGTCTAAAACGAGTACAATCTTTTTTAAAAAATAAAATAAAATAATTATTTTAATTATGCTAAATTAATGAGAATTATTTTTTATTTGTTGAGAGATTTTTTTAAACAAATATATAAATTAAAATTCAAAAATATTATAAAGAATGATCTGTTAAAATTTATGACAATTGTTTTTTAAAATGGCTTAATCGCCAAAAAATGCCAAACTTATACGTCTTGTGTCAATTATAGCCAAACCTTTAAAAATCACCAGATTTAGCCAAACCTTATATGTTCTGTTTCTTTTTTAGCCATTTTTGAATCGAACCGGTTTTTCTGACACCGTGTCGTCCACATCACCGCCAACTAAACAATTGGCTAGCATGACAGCTGAAATATTTAAATAAGTTTTGGCTATAACTGACACAAAATGCATAGGTTTGGTATTTTTTGGTGAATAAAACTAATTTTAAAATTAAATAATTAAATGATCAATTATATTATAATAACATTCATATATATTTAAAAAATAATATTTTTATTTAAACTAATTAAAATTAATTAATTTTTTTACTAAATTTAAATAATTCTAATAATTTTTTTACATATTTGATGGATATATAATTAATTTAAATTCTATTAAAAACAAAAAATGTCATATTCATCTTAATTTTTTTTTAATTCCAGTCGTCGGTTTTTGACGTTGCCGCCGTTTGAGACCCAATTGTTCGTCTTCCGACGAACAATCTGAGTGTAATATACACAACAAACATACGACAATGTTCATAATTCAACAATACACGCATAAATACAAAAATAATCACTGAATAGACTGCTTATTTAAAAGACGAGTGTAATTTTTTTCTCATTTTTTTCTTTAAAAAGTGAAGCTCATTGTGTTGTAATTAATATATATCATGATGTTTATAAGTATAAACGCATATGTCATTTTACTCGGCATAGCCAAAAACTTACCATAATTTACACATAACTATTTTATTTATTACCTTAACCCAGTTATAACAAGATCTCAACAACATTAAAAATAATAAATCAAGTTCAAAATCATCATGAACATTAAACCCTTTCACCAAATTTAATTCAACATTAATTTCTAAGTAATACATTAATTTATTTTTTAATTACATATTCATTAAAATATATTATAATATAAATTTATTAGATTTAATTAGGTTTAATAAAAAATTAAAATTAATTTTAATTAGTATTAAATAGGAAATATTAATTATTTTTAATATATATAAATTTTATAAATGATATAATTAATTTACTAATTATTAAATTTAAAAATTGGCTTGAATTTAAAATTAGGTTTATTCACCCAAAAAATACCAAACCTATTTTTTTTGTCAGTTATAGCCAAACCTTATTTAAATATTTCAGCTGCCATGCCAGCCAATTGTTTAGTTGGTGGTGACATGGACGACACGGTGTCAAAAAAACCGGTTCGATTCAAAAATGGCTAAAAAAGAAACAGAACATATAAGGTTTGGCTAAATCTGGTGATTTTTAAAGGTTTGACTATAATTGACACAAAACGTATAGGTTTGGCATTTTTTGGTGATTAAGCCTTTTAAAATTATGTAAAAATCAAATAAAATTTGAAATTACATCAAAGATACACAATATTCAATTCATCTAATTTCATTTGAAATAAATTCCATACTTATTGTTTATGATATTAAATACAAAAATTCATTTGGAAATGAATTTTGAAATAGAACCATTTAAATGAAATTAATTTCATTCTAAAATTGACCAAAGTAACACTATCTAAAAATGTGTTCTAGTGAGAAATAGGAAATACAGAAGCAACAAGGGGACTCTTCCTACTAGCAGTCATACCAACAGATTCACCCATATCCAAATCCTCTATCTTAGCTCCATTAGCCAAATCCCACTTAAAATTCTTCACAAGATTAGCAATCACAAGCTCAATAATCGGCATAGAAAATGAAATCCCCGGACACCCTCTCCTACCAGACCCGAACGGAATAAATTCAAAATCATGACCTTTGAAATCCACTTCACTGTTCAAGAACCGTTCAGGCCAGAACTCTTCCGGTTTGGTCCATGCCTTGGGGTCTCTCGCCATAGCCCATGCATTGGTTAGAACCATGGTTCCTGCGGCAATGTCGTAGCCCATGATTTTTACGTCTTGCATTGTTTCTCTTGCGGCTAGCAATGGAAATGGAGTGTGTAGCCGTAGAGACTCTTTGATCACCATTTTGAGGTAATGCATTTTGCTTAGATCAGCTTCTGTGATTATATTAGATGAGCTTGATTTTTCATTGGAGACTCTGTTTACTTCGTTTTGTAATTCTGTCATGACTCTAGGGTTTCTTATGATCTCTGTCATTGTCCATTCTAACACTGTGTATGTTGTGTCGGCTCCACCGGCAAATATGTCCTTTCAACAGAAAAATTAGGTGCAGAGAATGAAATTAGCTTAATAATAAAATATTGAAAGCTAAAGTCCAATCTCTGCCACCTATTAATTACTAATGAATTGGATTTCGGATCCAATAATGCTCATTTTATATGCATAATTGAAATAGGCTAAAGACGATATAATCCAAACATTTTTTTCAATTCATTATTATTTACAACTAAACTCTTTTACTTCTTTTTGATGAATAACTAAACTCTTTATAGTTTTCACAATTTTATTTCTTATCTTTCATATTTACAATTATTATGTCACAACTTGTGTTTGTATGAAAAAACATAACTAATATGATAAGGGTAATAGTAATAAATTTTTAAAGTTTTAGTATCTTTTGTGTTTTACGTGTTTTTAGACTAATCTAAATGAAATCTACGTTTATCTGTTTTTTTTTTTTTTACAAAATGAAATATTGAAACTTAATTGCAATAAACTTAAGAAATTGTGATAAAATTGTGAAAAATGAAAAGATTCAAGTGTAACTGATAATAAAAGTAAAAGTTTAGATTTTAATCATATTTATGCTATTTAAATATTAAAATCTCATATTTATTATTCAAAGTTCTGTAAAATATTTGAATGATTTAATCAAATATTATCCGCTTTACCCTTAAAATTACTTATGAATTTATTTTAAGAGAGTGTTTACATACCAAAATGAGAGCCTTAATACTTTCTTTATCAAGATTGGCAGCCATTTTAGTGTCCTTCTGCAGCTCAACCAAAACCTGCACAAAATCCTTCACTCCATCGCCATTAAAGCTTACTCCTCTCTCTAAACTACTCACATGCTCTTCAACAACACCATCTATAAATTCATCCAAACCCTTAGCAGTTCTATCAACATAAGCATCAAATCCATTAAATCTACTTACAATCCCTCCAAGCCAAGGAATAAACTCTCTAAGATCAAAACTCCCCAGTAAAATCATCAAATCCCCTAACAATTTCTGAAACTTTTTACCATTTTCCCCGTGCTCTCCGCTGTTATATTTCCTCCCAAACGCGATCCTACATATTACATCGTACGTAAAACCGGAAAACATTTCACTCAGATTCACCGGCAAAGATTTAGATGAGAATTCTTGAATCTTCTCTACCAGGCAAGCTACTTCTTCTTCTCTTACGGATCGATATGTTTGAACTCTTCCGTTGCTCAATACGTGCAGTAGAAGAACACTTTTCATATGCTTCCAGTGGTCGCCGAACAGTCCACCCGCGACATCTTTGTAATTGTAGAGAAGCTTCCCGATTGTGAAAAATTTAGGTCTGTTTGAGAACGCGAGATCGTGTGTTTTCGTTATTTCTTTTGCTGCATCTGAGGAGGAGACGATAAGTGCAGATTTTACGCCGAATTGGAGAAGCATAAGATCAGGGCCGTAACGCTGAGCTAAAGAGAAAAGTGACCGGTGAAGGGATGCATCGACTTGGTGTAGGTTTCCGATTATTGGGAGCTTTGGCGGCGAAGGCGGCAGGTTTTTGCCGGCGGAAATAGGAGAGTTGAACCATTTGATTACAAGATAAACAAATAAAAGGAAGGAAAAAAATGTAACATAAAAAGGATTCAGCTGGTTCAACAACTGAGTGATGCTCAACATTTTCCCGAGAAATGTCTTGATGGAAACAATAATGTGTTGGAATTTTCACACAAGAGGAGGTGATGATCAACTCAATGCCAAGATGTATGCATATTTTAGTCTGACAATAGTCAATAGATGCCTTCTGTGTAGTTGTTTAATGTAACGTGGTTCACAAGAAAACAAAACAACAAAATAAAAAAAGACATGTTAGGCACTGCTATTTTTTTTTTCTAGAGAAGATTGGTAAAAGAAATAACAAGGAACACATAGAAAAAGTCACTACATACAACAAATACACTTCATAGCTTATTCCTGCTGCCAAAAGATAACACATCAGTAAATAGTAAATATCATTATCATAATATGAAATGCTGAAACTGACTGTCTGAACTAGGGAGCATGACCTTTTACATCAGAAAATACTTGTGTGAACCAAATTCGTCATATAGAATTATAAACCATCCATTCAATATCGTCTGACATATTCACATTCATGGAGCTAGAAATTGTATCTTGAAGTCAAATTTGACATTCAGTTATTGTCTTTTTTTTACAGTAGCGGCCCAAATAACTTTTAAAAAATATCGGTACTTTAAAGTTTATAAAGAAACATCATTTATATCAATACACCAAGTAATTCATTTAGTTTATTAAATATTAATTGATTAATATTTTTACAAATAAATATATAGTATTGTAAATGTATCATGTAATATGTATTATAAAAATACAATGTTTAAATTTAATTTATTAAATAGATTATTAATCATACTATATTTTTATTTAATTTGATCCTATTATGATTAAATTTTTTAATCGTATTTCATATTTATTCTATATTTTTAAATAGTATAAGCACTCAACAATAATCTATTAAGATCGTGTGTTTAATTTTTCGATTAATACTCTCTTCCTTCAATCATATGCTAAAAGAAGGCTAGAAGTTCTAAACTTATAGAAGCAAAGAGGCCCAAACAAGACGCGCGTGTCGATAACTCTCTCATTATTCTCAGTCAGCTGTTAGCCCACGCTAACTTAACAACAGTTAAATCTAACCCATAGTTCACGAAACAAACCACGTGTCGCAGTCATACACACCCCAAGACGACGACACGTGGACGGTCGATTCTCCTCTCAACCGCCTTCCCCACCAATTATTGTAGGTTAAAATTAGGGTTAGCTACAACGTTGCCTTCGCACATTAAAAAAAATTGGATAAAGAAAAATTCTCTTATCTTCGTTAACTTTGTCTGGTTCTTGTCAAATTCTGTCTATTAGGTTTTTCAAATCGCCTGTAATTCTATCCGATTGTGATTCCGATCATGGAAACGGAGCGCGTGACCGAATTTCCCTTCACTCACCTGGATCGGCGACCCAGAAAGCGGGCGCGTTTGGGCTGGGACGTCGTGCCCTTAGTCCCTAAGGTATAATCTCGTGTCCTTTAATTAGATTACATGTTCTTGATTTTTGTAGATCTAATTAAATTTATTTATATCCTGCTGTGAAATAGATCAGTTAGGGTTTGATATTTTTGTGTTCTCAATAGATGTGTTATAGATCTGAATATTAATTATTATTAGGTTTTCGAGATTTCTGTTGATTCTAAAAAATTTACTTTTCTTAGTTTTTGTAAATTTTTTATTGATTTGGATTAGAGAAAGATAATATTTTTTTAATTGATTTGGGAAAACAAATTTATGCTATTATCTGATGTAAGTTAACATTATTTTTATTTATTTGAAAAAGATGCATATTTTGTTATATTTTTATTTGTTTGCTGAATTAAAATTCTTGCATAGAATCGTTATTATGGTATTGCAGCCTTGAATCTAATGAGATCAATTTATTAGCAACTGCAAATTAGTGAAGGGAATTATACCTTACAGATGTTAAGGTATCAGGTGAAAAAACAATTTTAATTTAATATATCGGAGATACATAAAAATGAGTGGCTGTGTGTAGGCTCAGGTAGGATTGTTTTGGGGACAAGAGGTTGGAAACGTACCAAGCTATGCATCTTCTGGAGAAAACTCAGACCATACTACTTCTCTATATGTTAAAGGAGTGGCTCCTCGAATTGGTTCTCCCCCATGCCGGGAAGATGACAAGGATGGCCATTACATGTTTGCTCTTGGAGAAAATTTAACTTCTCGCTGTAATTACCGCCTTACTGTCCATGCAATTTTTAATTGGTTAATAGTTAGGCTCTGTGATAATAATTATTTAGCTGTTAATGTTATGTTATGCATTGGAAGTCTTGCTAACTTGGTCGACATTTTCTCTTATCTTCTATTGCATTTACACATCTTGAGCTCTGAAAAATTCGTGTGCAGGACATTTTTTCTGCAGTTTTAACAATTTTAGTCTAGGTTCATCTCTTTTTAGAGTGTTGATGCTTTTACAAATTTACTGACCTTGGATTGTTTTTGTGTTTGCTTGGCTCTTGCAGATAAGATTCACAGCAAAATGGGTGAAGGTATGTACCTACAGTTATTTCTTAATTGTATTCTGTTTTATCTTTCATTTATTTGGAATTTTATGTATCTTTCTCGTTTACTCCTTCTGTAGGTACTTTTGGTCAGGTCCTTGAATGCTGGGATAGAGAAAGAAAAGAGATGGTAGCTATCAAAATTGTTCGTGGGATTAAGAAATATCGTGAAGCAGCAATGATAGAGATTGATGTGCTGCAACAGCTTGGTAAACATGATATAGGTGGCAATCGGTGAGTGCTCTTTAGAACTATATGAAGCAATCTCGTTAACAATTGCAGAACATGCAATGGGATTTGTTAAATGTTATGTTGGTGGTTAAATGGGTTTATTCCTTGCAGTTGTGTGCAAATAAGGAACTGGTTTGACTATCGTAACCATATATGTATTGTAAGTATATAATTAATTTATGATGGATTAATTTCCCCAATTCAAAATTAATTCGGGGGTTAAGACTTTGGGTGAATGCAATGGTTTCAACAGGTTTTTGAGAAGCTTGGACCAAGCTTATACGATTTTCTTCGCAAAAACAATTATCGCTCATTTCCTGTTGACCTTGTCCGTGAGATTGGAAGACAACTGTTGGAATGTGTAGCATGTGTGTAGTAATTACTGGCTCTACATTTTTCTTTGCATTTTCTCATATATAGCGTTTCTATTCTTTGTATGATCATTGATCTGAGGTTGTACAGATCTATTTGCTTGTGCATGCACCCAATTTCATTCTTCATTTTGTCATCTCATTTGTTGAGTTATTTGATGCATCTTTTTTTCCTACTCTTAATAATCTTACATGTTCTAAGAGATTGTCATGTTGCACTTGTATATCATCTAGGATAAGGTTGAAAAGGCGGCCTTTTCATTTCGTTGACTGATGTTATTTTTAATTGGATGCTGCAGTTATGCATGAGTTGCGCATGATTCATACTGATTTGAAGCCTGAGAATATTCTACTAGTCTCTTCTGACTATATCAAGGTTCTTGATTACAAGGTAATACCCATGCTGGCCTTTTTGGGAGCTGTTATTCTTTTGATATATTTGCAAATGTTGTAAGATGATTATGTTACAAGTGCATGATTTATGAAAAGTTCAACTTTTGCTGTCTTCAGAGTTCTTCGCGATCTCCAAAGGAGAGTTCCTACTTCAAGAGGATTCCTAAATCCAGTGCTATTAAGGTGATTGATTTTGGTAGTACTACTTATGAGCGCCAAGATCAAAATTACATTGTATCAACTCGACACTATCGTGCCCCAGAAGTTATTCTTGGTTTGTATTTGATACTGCTCTCACTTTCTAAAGTTTATTGTGTATTATATCAATGGGCTTAATTTAATATCTTAATGTGTTCTCTTAGGACATGGATGGAGTTATCCTTGTGATATATGGAGTGTTGGTTGCATCATGGTGGAATTATGCACAGTATGCTACTTAGCCTAGCTTCTTTAGTTTCTGTATTTTTTTAAAACCTGGATTTAGCTTTTGCTCTCAGTTAAGATATTCTATAACACAAACCATTATATAATACTTCAAATCTGTTAATAGGGTGAGGCGTTATTTCAAACACATGAGAATTTGGAGCACCTGGCAATGATGGAACGGGTACTTGGGGCTCTACCTCAGCACATGTTGAAGAGGATCGAGTAAGATTTTGTTGTATTCTTCCTTTAATGAAATTCGTTGTTGCTTAGTTTTACTTAATATATTTTCATGATGGGTCAGTCGACATGCTGAGAAATATGTGAGAAGGGGTAGGCTGGACTGGCCTGAAGGTGCCACTTCAAGGGAAAGTATTAAAGCTGTTCAGAAGCTACCTCGTCTTCAGGTTTGTATTTGTGCTATGATGTTGATGTTTAGTTTTATACTGCAAGTAGTGCTTTTAAGTTAATTTTTTTTTTAAAATACTCTTCTCTTGCATTGGTGCAGAATTTAGTAATGCAGAATGTAGATCATTCAGCTGGAGATCTTATACACCTATTGCAAGGGCTGCTTGGATATGATCCATCAGATAGGTTAACAGCTCGAGAAGCACTAAGGCATCCTTTCTTTACAAGGGATTATCCAAGGAGGTGACTACCACATCGTGCATGAAGAATGTTATGTAGCCTGTTCTGGAGATAGCAGTCCGAGATGCAGTTGAAGAGTTATAAAATCATTGAATGTTCCTCTCAATGTTGTAGTATCTCGGATGTACAAAAGTCTTAACCATTCATGTGCTTAAATCTGCCTGCATTGTGCGCTTTCTCTCTGCACAATGCAAACATGCCTTACTAACCCCTATTAGCTTGTAGATTATCTGAAAATTCAAATGTTAAATTTAATTCTTCATTTTAGTATGATGGTTTAAATTCGTTTTCATATTTGTTTCATATTTTTAGTGTTATTATTTTACTTGTGCAATCCAACTTAATGCAGTAACGAATAGCTCTCTCTGTCCCTACGAACAAATAAGGCTTAATTTCTTAAAAAAACCTTCACCTTGCAATTTTTCTTCGTTTATACCCGACCTTGTAAAGACACCATTTATACCCAATTTTGGGTTTTTATGTTTCATCTCTACCCATAAGCATTAAATTGTACCTTTTTCATTTGGAAAAGAGTTTAAAACATACTTTTTTCTATTTTAAAATATATAAATAAATCCTTAAACTTAAAAAATAATCAAATACATCCAAATAATTAATTAATTTTTTAATTTGATAAAATAATAAAAAATTAAAAAAATTATTACTATTTTTAATTTTTTTTGTCGGAAATATTTTTAAAAAAATTAAAAAAAATAAAAAAAATTCGAAATATTTAATAAAAAAATAAAAAAAATTATTATTATTTTTAATTTTTTTTGAAAAAGATGGTATTTTTGTGCTATTAATAACATTAATATCTAATTCGTATAAAAGTTAAAAATGAAGGATTGTTTTAAACTTTTTTTCAAATGAAAAGAATACAATTTAATGCTTTTGGGTAGAGATGAAACATAAAAACTCAAAATTGGGTACAAATGGTATTTTTACAAAGTCAGGGTATAAACGAAAAAAAATGCAAGGTGGGGGTTTTTTAAGAAACTAGTTTTGCGTTACGTGCTATGCACGTGGCTCGTAACGTAACTCGTCAATAAACATATTAGTAAATTTATTTGGTTATTAAATATTTTTTCATGCTGAATTTATTCTTCTTTTGATTTTATAATAACCATAATTAAATAATTAACTTAATTTTATTAATAATATCTTTAAAAATAATAAGATATAAATTTAAATAATAATATATTGACTAAATACAGTATTTTAATTTTGTAGTTAAATCAAACTAAAAGATAGGTATTCTTAATAATTTGGAGACAATTTAGTTATTTATTAGTATATACTAAAACTGAATTGGAGATAATTTAGCTATCTATTCTAATTAGGACTTTAATTACAATAGTAATTAATTAAATAGCTAATTAGTTAATGACTATAAAACCTTTATTAGTAATAAACTGAAAAGGATTATTCGGTAAATTTGCATGTCCCCCCCCCCCCATCCGTGCTTTTATATATAGTATAGATATAGATATAGATATAGATATAGATTAAACCAACAAATAATTATTAGGTGTACGAAGCTTGAACAAAGTATACTTTCATTAGTTGGTGGAGCATTTGTTCTCTTATGAATATATCAAAAATTAATAAGGGGTGGTTTTATCTTTTCAACTTGGTACAAAATATTAAAAATTTCCAAATTGGAAAAAAATGGACCACTTGCGGCCCCTGTTTTTGAGTAAATGACAAAACTATTCAAAAAGAGGAAAAAAATAACAAAAATGCTAAGTTTGCTGAAATATTACATCAGCACCTAAAAAAATTAAAACTTTACATCTAATAACTTTCCAATAAGAATGCAACACATGGCACACTCAAAATAAATGAAAAAAAGTCAAAATCGTGTCAAAACTGGTCAAAACGCGTCAGAAATGCGTCAGATATGCGCCTGACGCGCGCTCAGACATGCGCCTGACGCGCGCTCAGACATGCGCTTGACGCACGTGTCAAAAAATGCATCAGTCACACGTTAAACATTTAAACATGTATCATTTATGTATCTGTAATGTATCAGAAACATATTTGATTATCATTTTTCTTTATTTTTAAAACAATTATAAATATATAAACACACACATATATATTGTTTATATTCATTATTTATATGCCTATAAGGTGTATGTATAATATATTTTAAATTAAAAGATACATGTATTATATATTTTAAAAATACATAAATTATGTTACAAAAAAGTATATATAAAAAATGTGTCTTCCTATTACATGTTTGATGCTTGCATTGTTCTTTTGTTAATTATTATGTTAACTTTTGAAATAAATAATTCTTTTATTTAAATTCGTTTGGGTTGTATATTTAACGCATTGAATATATAAATTGCTGGTAGTTGAAATGTATCAATAACATATATTAAAATAAAAATATGCCACATGCTCTGTAAATTGTATAAAATATTTATTAATGATACGTAGTAAGGATATATTTATCATGTTTTAATTGTATATGAAATATGTATCTAACAAATACATATAAAAGACACACACACACACACACACACACACACACACACACACACACACACACACACACACACACACATATATATATATATATATATATATATATATATATAAATATTTTGTGAGCTGTTTCTGATATGTATTGTTGAGGTATACGAGATATATGTAAAATGTATCTCGAATGCATTGAGGTATCACCATTGACAAGATAACGCGTATACCATTAAGGATATATTTATCATGTATAAATCATATATTAAAAATTTATCTAAAAAATACAACTGAAAAACACGCCAAACACGTTTAATGAATTGATATATATATATATATATATATATATATATATATATATATATATATATATATATATATATATATATATATTTAAAAATGAATATATTTGAGCTGTTTCTGACATGTATCAAAGATGTCTAACATATGTATTCGATATGTATCAAATATGTATCTCAAAAACAGTCACATACTATTAATGAAACACATTTGATACATTATCTTATAATTATTTAAAGTAACAATATAAAAACGATACATTCACATAAAATATTTATTTTTACATACATATACAAATTATAAATATTTTTATATGTATGTAAATTATAAATATTTTTTGGAAGCATTATGTCGTATTATAAATATTTTATAACACCCTCTTGAGCGTAATAACAAGTTGATTTGGTATTAAAAACATTACATTGCCAACCTCCTTTATTAGATAGGTACATATGACATATCATTAATTAAAAAATATAAAATTAGCATGCAAAGATAATAAATTCTTAGATAATAAATCTTATATATATAAGAGAAATATTTATAATTTATATACATATAAAAATTAAATTTTATAAATAATTTAACTATATTTTATTTACATCTCAGAGACAATTTAAATACATTTTAAAAAAAAAAAAAACGGTATGCGAAACTCCTCACTAAAGACATTGTTAAAATTATAAATTATAAATAAAAAAACACATAAGATAAGTTGCCAAATAATAATATATATACTAATCTATATCACGTAATGCATAAAAAATAAAAAATTATACATCTCTTCAATAATATAAATAGATGATAAATTTTAAATACATAAATAATACATTACTTGTTCATTCATAGTGCTATCATATTTTCTAAATAAATATACTATCATTCTTAAAAAAATAAATAAATTGAATTAAACTCTATCTAATTATGCCCTTCCATCAAATGGATTGAATGACGAGGTTGATGAGGTTTGATTGCAACGAACTTTCACAATTCTTCTGGCTGGCAACACCTGATCACTAACACTCTTGAAAGTTTTAATTTCTTCCTCTACATCTCTATTCCACGATGTATCAGAGATGTATTGATAATGTATCTAAGACAATTTAGATACATTTTTTATACATCTCAGAGATAATTTAAATATAATTTATAAGAAAATACATTTAGTAGATGCATCTCACATAAATAGTCACATCACCGGAGAGTCTTTCAATTTTTTCTCATTTTATGAGCAAAGTTTTTTTTAATGTCATCATTTTTTTCGGCTCTTTTGAATAAACTAGCGATTTCTCATTGGTTTCTTTAAATTTCTTGAAAGTATTATTCTCACTAGAGCTATCTAAAATTAAACTAAGAGGATAATCACCTCCACCTCAACCATAAACTGATTGTATTAATAATTATATTTAGTTTCAATTTCCATTTACACTCTACTACTTCTCTTTGTTCTTCGTCTGCAACACATAAATAGTCACATCACCGGAGAGTCTTCCAATTTTTTCTCATTTTATGAGCAAAGTTTTTTTTATGTCATCATTTTTTTCGGCTCTTTTGAATAAACTAGCGATTTCTCATTGGTTTCTTTAAATTTCTTGAAAGTATTATTCTCACTAGAGCTATCTAAAATTAAACTAAGAGGATAATCACCTCCACCTCAACCATAAACTGATTGTATTAATAATTATATTTAGTTTCAATTTCCATTTACACTATACTACTTCTCTTTGTTCTTCGTCTGCAATTATTTGCTTCAAGGCTCATGGTTAACTAATTGTCATTCTTATTATTACTATCATTGTTATTAAATTATTAACAGACATAGCTCAACCATTAGTATCACTCACACAACTACCTAAAAAATTACCCTTCATAACAACCTAAAACCTATTAAAACCAAATCTTGTAGAACACCCACTAAATAACACGAAACCAGTAACAAATTTTCACCAAAATCTGAAAACCCTAATTCCATAAAAATCAAACCTTTAAAATGGAAATCAAAATCTTGTTCTATTTCAATCACAATTTAAAGATATCCAGAAAACCCTAAAACTTTGAAATAAAATTTATGAAATTGCAAATGTTTAACTAGTAGTTCGAATTCCAAACTACGTACAAAACCTGCAAATCGAATCATTGATGAATTGGGTTGTAGAAATTAAGAAAGTAGAAAGCAGTGTAGAAAGAAGCTAATAGACATGTGTGATTTTTTTTTAATAGTGTGTCATATGTAAGGTTATAATTAAGTATGTATTTTGTGTAATAAATCCCCATTTTCAGCTCTTAATTGTAAATGTCAACCTAGCATTCAATGAAAATAATTAGCACACTTAGCATTTTTGAAAAGAATCACCGGTTTTAGAATATTTGTGTAATTTTTTCCCTGTTTTTTGTGCTAAAAATCCATGCACATGAAATTTGTACCTTCCAAAACTCTTCTGTCAGTGTATATACTCTTCATTAGTGAGAGAAAAAATATTTTATATTTTTATTTATATCAATTAGATTCGTGTATTTTTATTATTATTAAACTAAGGCCTTTTACTTTTATTTTTATTATTATTGAATCGTTGAATTCTTTTACTTCTAAAAAAATTATACTTTTTCTAAGTATATAAATTAATTATTCAATATTTTTGAATGATCATATAATTTAATTAATTTATTAGTTTATTTAAATTATTAGTATATAAAATTAAACTAGTAATAAAATTATAATAAATTGTGATTTTAAGGTTAAAAAGTAATGTCACATAAATTCATTAACTATATATAATTTTTCAATTTAATCTCTATAGATAAAAATTGTCATATTTGTACACCAACTATTATTTTTTGATAAATTAATACACCGATTGAAAACCCGATGAGATCAATGACGTGGAAAACACATCAAGACACATTGTCTATGATATTTATAAAATAAAATTATTAAATTTATGATTTAACTTCATATAATTTTTAAATTTTAATTAAATTTAAATCGACTTTTAAATTTAAAGTTTTTCTCTATTTTCACTATTTTTGTAATTTACACCGCAATAATATATTAATATATTATTGTACTCATAGATTCTGTTCATGTGAATTAATTAATATATTTTAATTTGTATGTCATATTTATACAAGTATTAGTTTATTAGCTGACTAAGCACAATAATAATAAATTAAATAAATACATGCCATTTATAATAAATATAATCAACATATAGAATATCTAGTTTAAACTTTGAAAAAAACTAATAAGAATTGAATATATTATATTTGGAAATTTTAATTAATTTATTATTAATTATGTGATTTGATTTTAAATTAAATATAAATTGGAATAAATTGAATTATGAATTCTAAAGTTAACATTAATATTATTAAAATAAGTGAGATATTTTTAATCAATAGTGTTTAACTGGTTAAAATAGGAATGACATTATTTAAATGGCATTATCATTTAAAAATATTGAATAATTAATTTATGCAGTTTAATGATTTTTTTTAAAAGTAAAAAAAGTCAAAGAATCAATAATGATAAAACTAAAAGTATAAGGACCTTAGTTTAATAAAAAATATAAGGACCTAATTGATATAACAAATTCTCACTAACGAATAGTGTAATACACTCACTAACAGAAGGACATTGGGAGGAGAAAATTTCAAGTGCAGAGACCTTGAGTACCATATTTTTTGTATAGGGGCAATAAGTAAAAAAAAAAGAGAATATCACAAAAATACCATAAAAATGGCTCAACATTTCATACATTGTCACCTAACTCCATTATTTATCATTCCTACCACAAAAGCACAAAAGTTTACAACAAACACCATTCCATTAAAAAGGTGACACATGGCAAACATGACATTATCTTAATAAAAAGGAATAAAAACAGCTAGCACATGTGATTGGCGTGTCATAGCGCGTCAGCTCGCGTCATAGCGCGTCAGAGCGTCAGCCAATAGCACGCAAGTATCAACAAATTATAGACACAGTTTTGTAATATCATCTGATACATCTCCGATACATCTCCGAGATATCATTGATACATTCTCCAAAAAGATAAAATTGACAGTTTTTTATTTATTTTTTAAAAATATATTTTGATTATATATCGTATTTTATTATTCCTATATATTTATAAATATAAAAAAAATCCACAAAATTATTCAAAGTAATATTTAAAAAAATTAGAAAGTTAGTTTAATTAACTACAATAAATAATTATGTATCAATGATGTATCAAACAAATATATGTAAAAAATATATAGTGTGTAAATTTAATAAAAATGTATAAATTTAGTAAAAATGTATCTATCATGTATCTATTTAAATACATTTAACAAATAAATCTCCCTCATTGCGTTTGAGATTGGACACTTTCTTAAGAGGAAACGTCAAGGTAAAGTGGGAGTCGCAGCTCTGAAGCTTGATATGAGCAAGGCTTTTGACCGCGTGGAGTGGACGTTTTTGAGGAATACCATGCTGAATATTGGCTTTTCTGAGAGATGGGTTAACTTAATTATGCTTTGTGTCTCTTCAGTTTCTTATTCCAAGATGGGCAAGTTCAAGCTTAATGATCCTATTATTCCGGAGAGGGGATTGCGGCAAGGTGATCCGCTCTCTCCATATATGTTTATCTTGTGTGCGGAGGTTCTGAGCTCTTACCTGTATGAGTTAGAGAGGAAGGGGAAAATTCACGGCTGCCAGGTTTGTAGATCGGCTCCTCCTATAAGTCACTTATTTTTCGCAGACGACTCCTTTTTATTCTTCAAAGCTGTCGCAGGCGAGGCGCAGGAAATCAAGCTAGCTCTTGACTTATATGAGCGGGCATCAGGGCAAGTGGTTAATCTTAGCAAAACCAGCGTTATCTTTAGCGCTAATTCTAGCAGTGTTTGTAAGCAAGATGTTTGTGAAGCTCTGGGCGTCCTTGAAGTCAGCAGTCAAGGGCATTATTTGGGGCTGCCCGCGTTAGTCGGCAGAAATAAAGCTGATGTTTTCAAGTTTATCAAAGATCGGGTGTGGGCCAAATTACAGGGGTGGAGGAGTAAAATCTTATCGCGTGGAGGCAAAGAGATTCTTCTCAAAACAGTAGCTCAGGCAATGCCTAATTTTGTAATGAACGTCTTCCTTATTCCCCTTGAGTTGTGTGCGGAGCTAGAGAGAATGATGAATTCATTCTGGTGGGGTCGAAAAGGAAATGACAGGAAGGGTATCTCCTGGGCCCGGTGGGAGCTGCTATGTCGTCCTAAGAACATGGGTGGCCTGGGGTTTAAGAAGCTCCGTGAGTTTAACATTGCGATGTTAGCTCGTCAATCTTGGAGACTGCTTAATAACCCACATTCCTTAGTAGCGCGAGTGCTTTCGGCAAGATACTATCCAGAAGGGTCTTTTTTTGACGCCAAGCTAGGTAACAACCCGAGCTTTGTTTGGCGGAGTATTATGGCTACTCAAGAGCTGATTAGAAAAGGTGCGAGGCGTAGAATTGGCGATGGCTGCAACTCAGGTATTTGGTCTGATCCGTGGCTTGTTTCTGACAGTATCGGTTTTCTTTGCCCCAACGCGACCGGTACCCTTCCTAGTGCCACTGTTAATCAGCTATTTATTCCGAACTCTCGAGTTTGGAACCATACTCTTCTTAACCAGCTTTTTACTTTAGAAGAGAGGAATAAGATCTACCAAGTGCCGGTTAGTGATGACAACGGCCATGATAGTTGGACTTGGGTTCTTGATAAAAGAGGGAGTTTTTCTGTTAAGAGTAGTTATCGTGCTTTGCAAGGTGAGCTCTCCGATGACTGTATGTCTTTTTGGTCCGCTATTTGGAGTGCTAATATTCCCTTGAATGTCAAGAATTTTATTTGGAGGGCCTGCAATAATTTTCTGCCTGTAGCTTCTGAGCTTCTTAAAAAGCAGGTTGAGATCAGCCCTTTGTGCCAAGTTTGCGGTTTGGAGAATGAATCAGTGGGGCACGCTGTCGCTGATTGTACGATGGCCAAATCTTGCTGGTCTATCCTCAATTTTCCTATCCTCCAGTCAGCTGGTAATGATGTTAAAGCTTGGTTCTCAAGAGCAGTTAAGTTCTTAATGAAAGATGATCTGAACCTGCTGTTTATGACTTCCTGGTGCATATGGAAGAATCGTAACGACATAGTATGGCAGAACAAGTGGAGTAATGGCGAGCAAATTGTCAATGAAGCTGGGCACAAGCTTGAGGCCTGGAAATTTGCTAATTCTGCCAGAGGCAAGTGCTTGAACATCGGGTTGTCTAGAGATGAAGGTGGTGTTACCTGGAAAGCTCCTCCTGCTGGATGGTTAAAAGCAAATGTTGACGCAGCAGTGTTCTCTGATCAGAGGGGCATCGGTGTTGCTTGCGTTGTTCGTAATAATCTCGGTGAGATTGTCCAGGCGAGAGCAGCTAGACTGCAGGGCTGTTATACTCCCCGAAATGCAGAAATTATGGCCATTCGTGAGGCTCTTTCATGGCTTAAAGGTGGGGCAAACATAATCATCGAGTCCGATGCTTTGGAGATCATTTCGGATATCAGAGCGCCTCTTAGTCAGGGTGTTGATCATGGCATAGATTTATGTTGTTCGTTAGCTAAGCAGTTACATAATTTGTCTTTTGTTTTTGTAAGACGATCTGCGAACTCTGCTGCTCATGCTCTTGCGCAAGCAGCTCGTTCCTTGTCAGATCCGCAGGTTTGGATTGATAACTTTCCTGCATTTCTTACGGATGTAACCGCTCTTGATTGATCTAATGCCATATTTTTTCCTCAAAAAAAAAAAAAAAAAATAACAAATAAATCTATCGTGTATAAATTATGTATCAGCGATGTATCTATTAAATACATCTATACTATATATAAAAGCACGGATTGGGGGGGGACAGGCAAATTTACTGAAAAATCCTTTTCAGTTTACTACTAAATAAAGGTTTTATAGTCATTAACTAATTAATTATTTAATTAATAACTATTGTAATTAAAATCCTAATTAGAATAGATAGCTAAATTATCTCCAATTTAGTTTTTAATATGTAAAAGATAACTAAATTGTCTCCAAATTAGTAGGAATATTTATCTTTTAGTTTGATTGAACTATAAAATTAATAATGTATTTGGTCAATATATTATTATTTAAATTTCTATCTTATTATTTCAAAAGATATTATTAATAAAATTAAATAAATTATTTAATTATGATTATTATAAAACCAAAAGAAGAATAAATTCAGTATGGAAAAAAAATTAATAACCGAATATATTATATTTACTTTTATAAAAATTCTTAACTAATTTAATATTAATTAAAAATTTGATATAATTATAATAAATTTACTAATATGTTCATTGACGAGTTACGTTATGAGCCACGTGCATAGCACGTAATGCGAAACTAGTTTAAAAAAATGTGTCTATCATGTTTATATATATATATTTTTTATAGAATTTGACGATGATTTATTTGAATATATCAGATATGTATCCACGCTATAAATAATTATCCAACGATGGCAGTCCTTGAAACTATAGAACTTGACAAATCAGAAATGTATCAGCGATGTATTAAATATGTATCATATATGTATCGGAAATATATTAAATTATATGTTTGATAATTTTTTAATTTTTAACGTAATTTGACAATAGTCTTTTTAAATATGTATAAATTATGTATCAGATATGTATCACATATGTATCCGATATGTACCAAATATTTATCGAATATTTTGTATTTCTAGTCATTTTTTTCCTTTCTTCCACCTTGGACTTCCGGTCAAACCATGAAATCAAACCGATCGAATATAAACAAAATAATAAATATAATAATACTAATTAAAATGAAATAATTATTTCATTTTAATTAGTATTATTACATATATGTTTATAAGCTTTTTAAAATATAAAAACGAACCAATCGAATTATGTATCATGTTTAATATTTTTTTATAAATATCATGTATTATTATGTATCAAAAATGTATCACGTATGTATTCGAGATGCATTAAATATATATCGGAGATGTATCAAATATTTATCGAATATTTTGCACTTATACTCTTTTTTTCCTTTCTTCCACCTTGGGCTTCCAATCAAATCATGAAAACAAACCGATCAAATATATATAATAAAACAATAAATATAATAATATTAATTATAAGCTTTTTTATATATAAAAACGAATCAATCGAATTAGTCAGTTAATTCAATTAATGTATCAAATATGTATCTATCATGTATATATTGTGTATTAGAGATGTATTAAAAATATATTCAAATTGCAATTAAATGTATATAAAACAATAAATATTTGTCTTATCGAATATTTTGCACTTCTACTCGTCTTTTCCCTTCCTTCCACCTAAGGCTTCCGGTCAAATCATAAAAACAAACCAGTCAAATATATATAAAACAATAAATATTTGGTTCATTTTAATTAGTATTATTGCATATATGTTTATAAACTTTTCTAAACATAAAAACGAACCAATAGTCAGTTAATTCAATTAATGTATCAAATATGTATATCTCATGTATAAATTATGTACCAGAGATGTATTAAAAATATATTTGAATTACAATTAAATGTATCAGAGATGTATCTATTAAATGAATTTTGAAAATGTATCAATCATGTATCGGAGATTTATCAAATATGTATAAAAGATATACATGTAATATATATAAAAAAAATTCGACACATGTCAAAAATGTATCAAATAAGTATTAAAAAAATATGTGTAATAAAATGTATAAAAAAATAAGAAAAAAAGTTCGAACAATCGATTTTTTTATCAAGAATATATATATCGGCAAAATATATTATACAGTATATGAGAGACATATCAAAAATATATTAGAGATATAAAAGAAAAAGAGTAATATATTTATATTTTTAAAATTAAAATTAAATTAATATTCTTAAAATTTAAATATAATAAATAAATTTATTGTACAATTTAAATGAATATATAAATATCTAATCTTTATTAAAAAAAATAAAAACAAAGTGTGTCAGGTGCACCTTTAAGAATGACCCGCGCGTGATGCGCGGGTCATTCATTATAGCAGATGGCACACTTTAAATTTGCAAGGTAGTGGACATGTGTAATGGAGGGCTTTTTAGTCCTTTTTTATGCAGGGATCTTTTTGTATGCATGGATCTTTTTGATCCTTTTTTATGATTTCTCTTTATTATATAGGACATATGTAGTGGACACGTGTTTATTTGGGAGAAAGGTGGTGTTGGTTGAAAAGTACAATAAAAATTGGTATTTTATGAAAGGAAAATTGTACTAAAGTAAACAAATTAATTAATATTGCATTATGTGAAATAATGAGTCATTAATGTGGGTTTTTTGTTATTTTCTCAAAAATAAAATTTCATCAAGTGCAAAGATCTCAAAATGGGTTTGGCCAAAATGGTAATTAACACTAATTATCATTATGATCAACCGTTATTGAGATAATAAATAGTAAAAATGATCATAAATATAGAAAAGTATATGAATTTATAGATAAAATATCAACATACACAAAAAGGTATTTACATTAAAAGTCAGAATCTAAAAGAGAAGATAACAAAATTACCACAAAAATGGCTACCATTTTCGTCCTTTATAATAAAATTGACCCTTATTTCATAAATACCACTTTTAAATAAAAATTTTCATAAATACCATATGCGCTGATGTCAGCGTGCGACGCTGACATCAGCGCATTTAAGCAGTTGCACATGCAACTGCTCATATAAGACGCGCGTGAGCAGTTGCCTTGTGCAACTGCTCAATTAAAGGCCAACCATGTTAGCATGTGCACCTGCTAACATGGTTTTTAATTTTTTTTAAGTAATAAATAATTTATTTAATTTTAAAATATTAATTTCTGTTTTTATTTTAAAACAATAAATATATCAAATTGAAAATAATTTATTTAATTTTAAACATAATTTTAATTTTAAGAAAAATAAATATATTAAATTTTAAAAATACGCAAATAATATAATTTTTTACAATATAATTTTATAAATTATTTACCGGATATATTATTGATACATATTGAACACGGGTCCGATGTATGAAATATATATTTTTTATGTATAAATTATGTATCGGAGATTTATCAAATATGTATTAAAAATAATTTTATTAATTATTTATCGGATATAGTATTCATACATACCGAACACGGGTCTAATGCATGGATAATATTATTTCTCATGTATAAATTAATTATCAAATATGTATCAAATATATATATATATATATATATATATATATATATATATATATATATATATATATATATATATATATATATATATATATAATATACATGTAATAAAAATTTGATACGTCGCAAAATGTATCAAATATGTATAAAAAATAAATGTAATAAAATTGTATCTATCATGTATCTATTTAAATATTTATCGTGTATAATTTAGTAAAAATGTATCTATCATGTATCTATTTAAATATATTTAAAAATATATTTATCGTGTATAAATTATGTATCAGGGATAATAATACTAATTCTAAGCTTTTTTAAATTTGAAAATGAACTAATCGAATTAGTCAGTTAATTCAATTAATGTATCAAATATGTATATATCATGTATAAATTGTGTATCAAAGATGTATTAAAAATATATTCGAATTACAATTAAATATAGTCGATTAGAATTCAATAAAATATGTATCAGAGATGTATCCATTTTTTAAAATATAATAACAAACCGATCAAATTAGTCGGTTGATTTAATTAAATCAGTAAAAATATAAAAAAAAATGTATGAACAATCTAAATTATATATCAGAGATGTATCAAATATGTATCGGAGATGTATCAAATATGTATCGGAGATGTATCAAATATGTATCCAAATTTGTATCGAAAATTTCACTATAGTTTTTTTAAAAAATAAGAATAAAAAAAGTAACATCACCATTCTCATATTCACTAGCAAATACATTTAAAAATATATCTATCGTGTATAAATTATGTATCAAAGATGTATCACATATGTATCTGAGATGTATCACATACATATAAATTAGATATATGTTTATAAGTTTTTCTAAATATAAAAACGAATCAATCGAATTAGTCAGTTAATTCAATTAATGTATCAAATATGTATCATTTATGTATAAATTATGTATCAGATGAATCAAAAATATATTCGAATTACAATTAAATGTAGTCGATTAGAATTCAATAAGTACTAGAAAATAACATTAGCAGCAATAACATATTCAAAATGCACTATCTAACACTCAAAAATTAAAAATTAAAACTCAATTTATTAATAATAAAATTAGGGATGTATCAAAAATATATCGCAGATATACTAGAGATGTATCAGAAATGTATCCGCTTTATTAAAAAACATTTAACGCCGGTCTCGATTTAAAATTTTGATACGTTATATTTATAAAATATATAAATAAATTAATGATTTAAGTTTTTCTAAAATATTTAATTTAAATATTTAACATTTATATAAACATATATACAATATATAATATATGATTTAAAAAAAATATGGGGACCTTTGAAAAAAAAGGTCCCCATTTTATGAGTTATATGAGAAGCAGGTGCACCATGCACCCAAAACAAAATGTGACAACAGGTGCATGGTGCACCTGTGTTCACGTGCAGCAGGCCTGGCGCGTCAGGCGCGCGTCAGGCCTGCTGAAAAGTGGACTCTTTTTTAATAAAAAAACATTAAAACAGTGTTTACTATGGACACGTGTAGACTAATTGAAAAAGGTGGTGTTGGATGAAATAAAACATACTTATTTGGTAATAAAGTAAATAAACTTAATAAAATTGTATTGTGTGAAAAGTGGAGTCTTTTTTTTTTTGCTTTTTTGTTATTTTCTCAATCTAAAATCACTTGTTGAATCCACATTACAGTTCAATAATCTAATACACTACCAACATGATATCACTTGCCGCATAAATCAACTTAAACATTAAAGACAAAACACAAAAGAATACTCAGGAGTTATTTGATGTTTTTAATTGTATATCAAATTTTAAAATGTCCATTTACCAAATAGATAACTATTTTATAGTCTAATTCCAACTTAAAATGCTTACTTACTACTAATACATTTTGTAATTTCCATAGTTTAAGGGCCTTTTTTAACAATAATTTTTTGATCAGGTCCTTGTCTTTTTTTTTTCTGTAGAAATAGTCACACATGCCACCCATTATCTTCTAATTTAAGAGAAACTAGAAATAGAAAATTATCCTTCGGGATTCTGACGAAACTCCCGCCCATTTCTTCTCTTGTCTTAAAACAAAACAAACCCTAATCCAATCACCTCCGATCCCATCGTTTCCCACAAATATATAAATACCCACCAGATGTTTTGATACTAAATAATATATTTGCATTTGAATGTTCATGGACCATGGCTCCTTTTCTCTTCTTGTCTCTCCTTCTCTTCATCTCCTCCGCCTCCGCCAATGTTACAGCCCCGGTCCCGCCACCTAAGGCCGCCGCCAATGCTACAGCGCCAGTCCCACCACCTCAGAGCGCCGCCAATGTTACACTCCCACCCGGGCCACCTGCGATCACCGCAGCATGCAAAGCCACCCAGTACCCCGATGTATGCATTTCATCGTTAACAAATTCCAGTACCCCTCCAACTGCAACTCCCTTGCAAATAATCCTGTCCTCCATTAATGTTTCCGTCACCAATGTCAAACCTGCCCAAGCAATGATCCAGTCTATTATAGACGCCGCCGCAGGGAATGTTACCCGCACACTCACTGCTGGAAGCTGTTCCCGAGCGCTCGATAATTCCACGTACCGTATGCTATCAGTAACCAACAATCTTCTGCCGCGTGGGAAAATCAAAGACGCCAGAGCGTGGTTGAGTGCGGCGTTGATTAATCAGCAGGGTTGCGTGGGCGGTTTCAAGAAAATCAACGATACGGTGGAAGTTGGTAAAACGATGACCTTTTTGGACCATCTTGTATCGTTAACTAGTAACGCATTAAGCATGGTTTTGTCTTACGATGTATACGGAAATGATACCAAGCTATGGGTGCCTCCTAGGACCGAGCGTGATGGGTTCTGGGAACCGTTTGCGTCGGGTTCGGGTGGTGATTTGAACTTGGTAAATGTGTTTCCGCCAAAGGAAAAGGCGAATGTGACGGTATGCAAGGACGGAAGCAACGGGTGCTATAAAACAGTGCAGGAGGGCGTCAATGCAGCGCCGAATAATATATGGGGACAAAAGTTTGTGGTGTACATAAAAGAAGGGATATACGATGAAATCGTGAGAGTTCCGTTAGAGAAAACAAATGTTGTATTTTTAGGAGACGGAATGGGAAAAACCGTCATTACAGGTGCATTGAAAGTTGGTCCACCCGGCGTTACTACTTTTGCAACGGCTACAGTTGGTAATACTCTCTACAATTCATAATATTTTTACAATTTAATATTCCTCGTGTAGTAGATGCTATCACACATATAATCATGAAATCTTCTAATCCTCGTATGTTAAATTTTTTAATATTTATTTTTATTTTATTCGGTGGCGTGTTTCAGGAGTAATGGGTGATGGATTCATGGCTAGTGGTATCACATTCCAGAACTCAGCAGGAGTCCCTACAACACAAGCAGTGGCCTTTAGATCAGACAGTGATTTCTCATTCGTTGAGAATTGTGAATTCATAGGCCACCAAGACACTTTATACGTGCATTCACTCCGCCAGTACTACAAATCATGCCGCATCCTGGGCAACGTGGATTTCATTTTTGGAAATGGTGCAGCAGTGTTTGAGGATTGCGAGTTATTAGTCAATCCCAGGCAAGAAACGCCAGAACTTGGTGAAAGCAATGCTGTCACAGCACAAAGCAGAACAGACCCTGCACAATCGACAGGTTTCGTCTTTCAGAACTGTTCGATCAATGGCACTGAAGAATATATGAAACTTTACAATGCTAATCCTAAGAAACATAAGAATTACTTGGGAAGGCCATGGCAGGAGTATTCGAGAGTCGTTTTCATAAATTGTAACTTCGGAGCTCTTATCCATCCCGAAGGGTGGATGCCTTGGAAGGACGACCTCGGACTTAACACACTATATTACGGGGAGTTTGGAAATTCCGGACCGGGATCTGATGTGTCTCAGAGAGTAACATGGAGTAGCCGCATTCCTTCGGAGAATGTAAACAAATATTCATTGCAGAATTTCGTTCAAGGAATGAATGGATTCCAACCCCCTATTGCATTTCAAGACACAGTTCCCCCTGCCTTGAAGTCTAGTATTCCAAATTTGGATAAATTTTAATTTATTTTCAATTTAGTGCCTTTTCCATAAATAATTTTAAACTTATCAAAAACCATTTAGGTGGTTTTCTCCTTTTCTCTCTCATATAAAATGTGAGTTTTTCAAAACTCATCATTTTACTTTTTTGATTATTTTATTTTTTTGGTTAAGTTACGATGTAATACTTATTGATTTTTTGATGTAATACTTATTGTTTATCATTTATTTAATAAAATATTTAATTATTAGATGATTATAATTATAGACTAATTTTACATACAATAATATTAAAAAAAATTAATAGTTTATTTTTCATAATAAAATATTACAATTAACATAAAGATATTACATAAATAATTTTACGATGCGACCTAAAAATGAAACATACTGTGATATTGTGCTAATTTAAACAATTTAATGTAATATTTATTTTAGTTAATTTTAGCTTTTTAATGTGTTCATTTGAATATATTAATATAATGCTTATTTTTAGAAATTTTAATATACACTAAATTTTAAATAATACAAAGGTATAGTAAAATAATTTTATAATATTTTATGATTAGCATTGAAAATGGCCATATTGTTGTAAATTACATATCTTATACAATATGATTAGTTGAGTTCTCAATATTCATGTAATTTATGATTAGCATTGGAAATGGCCTATTGTTGTAAATTAAATATCTTATACAACAATATTAGTTGAATTCTGAATATTCATATAATTTTTAAATGAATTGATTTGAATCTGAATCTCATTACAACATATTTAAAGAGTGATGTTATTCAAGTTAAACCAGTGGCGGATGTAGGTTATGGAGGGTGGGTTCCATGGACCCCACCTTTTTTGGGAAGAAAATAATTACCTATATACTCATATATATGTATGTTAAATTAAACCTATTAATATCCCATCTTTATATATTTTTAACAAAATCATTACATAATTACATAGATAGTTTTTTTTATCAAATTAGCTCATAATAATAGAATAATAAATATTATTCAAACCATTTTTCTATTAGATAATCTAATAGATTTTTTGTTAACTAAAACAAACATAACTAAAAATTAATTAATTTTTTTTAAAATTAGAAAATTAAATTAGTATATTCAATTTTGTTTCCATAATATCCCAACATAATTAACTATATAAAAATTTTAATTTTTTTTAATTAAATTTACACTTTTCAAAATTTAATAGTAATCAATAAATAAAACATAAAACAAAATATATAATTTTAACTATCTATTTATATTTTATATATAAATAAAATTAATATATAAAAATAATTTAATAAATAATTTATATGAACTTTAATAAATTTTATATTTGTTTATAATTTTAGTTTGTATTCAATAATTTCTAATATGCATCTCAATTTAATGAGAAATCTATAATTTTAATTTGACGCATGTGAACAATAATTATAAAAAAATTTAGTATTTTAATTATCTGACTCCACATAAAAATAAATTTCTAGTCGAAATAAAATGATGAGTAACTTTTTACTCACACTATTTAATATATACCTTTTTCGTATAAAAAAAAATATATATTGAATAGTGAAATAGCAATGTATTTATTAAATAATTCTATATACGGACCCCACCATCCAAAGTTTCTAGATCCGCCACTGAGTTAAACTATTCATATTTTTTCCTCTAAAAATATATTCATATTTTTATATATTAGTGCTTATCTCACGTAACCGTCATTTTATGAAGTCATTCAGTATTATAATATAAAAATGTCAATCATTAATTATATTTCCTAGCATTAAATATTCTAACATGACAAACGTCTAATTATTAATTGCACGAATAAAGCTAAATTATTACTCCGTGTATGTATACATGTTTGATATATTTTGCTCCTGTTAATTGAAATATGGTTAGCGGATGTTAATAGAAGTTAATTATATTATTAATATTAATTAATTATTTTTAATTCAACCGACTAGCTATATAAAGATGAGTCGAACACACTCACTGAAAAATGCAACATGAATGTTGCCAACCGACCAAACACTAAGGAGCCGTTTGGTTCGCCAAAAAAAGGAAAAATGAAATGGGAATGAGAATGATTCCCATTATTTGTGTTTGTTTTATCAAATTACATTTAGGGAATGGGAATGTGATTACCCCTTCAATGGAAATCACCCATTCCCCCCTTACCCCACGGGAATGAATTTTTGGGAATGGAAATCAAAATTTAACAAAATATTTTAATGATAAATAATAAATATATAATTATTAAAAAAGTTATTTTTAAATTTTAAAAAATATACTTAAAATAAAAAAAAATTAATATTTTTTAAAAAAATTTAATTTTTAATATTTAAAATAAAATTAAAAAAAATCGATTTTAAAGATATAATTTTTTATATAAAAAAATATTTAAAAAAATAAAAAAAATATTTTTAATAAATAATAAATAATTTTTTTATTAAACTTTACCCATTCTCATTTCCATTCCTACACTTTGAACTAAACAAAAACTGAAAACAATTATTCTCATTCTCATTCCTTCTCATTCCGATTTTTATTTCAAACTTTGAATCAAACGGTCCCTAATTTACTTTTTCTTTTTCTCTAACTGCTCTTTGATTTACCTAATGAGAATGCCTGCCATCTAATAATTTCATGTAATATTGTAAGAATTGACTCGACTAAAATGGACTTTAACTTGAGAACCTAAAATAGGCGTAGAACAACATAATCTAATCGGCAAATTATAAAGCAGTCTTCAAAGTCATTATTCTAAAAATTTATTTTATTTAAAATCACTATTTTTATATATTTTTTTTCATTTTAATTTACGTATTTTAAAAGTGTCAAATAAAATTATTCTTTTTCATTTTTTTTATAAATCTATCACCAATAAAAAAATCCGGTGTCTTTTCCTCCTAAATAAATGTTATAGTTTGACCAATACTCTAATTAACACAAAAAATATATTTATCTTATTATTATTTTTTTGATTTCGGTTGTCGAATCAAAAAAGATACACCAAATTTTTATATTCGTGACAAAAGAAAAATGAAAAGTGACGATTTTTTTTACACTTTTTAAAGGACGTGATTAAAATGACAAAACGTGTAAAAGTGGTGATTTTATATGAAATTAACTCTTATTCTAATTATAAATACATTATAATTCAACTGGAAATCTAAGGTTTGAATTCCACCTACATTGTAAGAAACCAGAATCGGCAAATTAATAGAAGTGATGAAAATGTTGTAATGAAACAAAATCGGCACCTTAGTAGGAATGATAAAACTGCTATCTAATAGTGTTAGCAAATCTTATAAGATAATTTTTTTTTGTGAGTCACCAAATTTCTGTATTATTTTGCTTGATTACGAAACATTAACTTCATATTGATCACCAAAATTTAATTTCATTCAACATGAAGGATCTTTTATGAATAACTTTGATTTATTTCAGTTTGGCGAGTGAAAATCCTTGTCGTTGAAATGAAATACAGAGACATTTGAGAATTAATTTGATTTTTTAGCAATTGAAAAGTTTGAAAAGCTCGAAATGAAAAAGTGTTTCAACAATTCTTTATATTCAGAAGAGTAACAATCACAACTCTTCTCTCGTTTATGATGTATAAGAGTTTAGATTTCTTCTCTAGAGAATGACGTTTTTTCGGATGATCCCAGATTATATCTCATCTTTTTTTTGCCTTCCACTACTTATAGTCGTGCTAATTCATTTATCATTAACAAAAAAAAGATTATCAACTTAATTATTAATTTGAACTAGCACTTTTATTAATATTTTCAATAGTTATAATAATTATTAATTAACGACCATAATAAACCAATTTTTTTATTATGTGTCTATTTCTATCCTAAGTAGCACGGAAACGGAAACAAGAAAGGAAACAATACGAAACAGACACGGGGAAACAAAAAAATTTCAAAATGAAAGACACGAAACGTGGGGGAATCGTGCAAATAACAAAAATATAGAGATATATTTATAAAAATATTATCTAAATATTTATGATAATTAACAAAATAATTCATTTTAATATACTAAATATTTAAAATTTTATAAATATATATAAAAAATATAATATAATTCAACATAATAAGTATATTTGATGTATTGTGGGTAATGCGAATGTAAAATTTATGGGTAACTAGTTAGATTTTTTTATTTGTGGGTAATAATTTTATTTGTTTTACAAATTTTTAATTTTTATTATTTACGGAAACGGCCCGAAACGTTTCGTACGGGTGTCCAAGAGTTTCCGGTTTCCGAAACGTTTCCGAAACGGGAAACGCAACTTTGTCGAAGTTTCCGTGCTTTTTAGACTATCTAATAGTTATAAATTGTGTTCTAACTTTATATAATTATGAAAGTTAAAATACAAGTAAATAAGTAAAATAAATAAATTATAACTACTACATCAATATATTATATATAAAATATGTAATTATTCTGTTAGTAAATAAATGCTATAGTAGGTTTTTAGAATAAAAATTAAATTAGTAGTTTACTAGAAGTAGGTTATTTAATTATTATTTTAAATGATCAATTAATACTTAAAGTAGTAGTAATTTACTAAAAGTTAGTAGCGGATGTATGTCAGTAATGACGCTACTTTTTTTGGAAGAAAAAGAAAAGACCGATATATATGTATAAATATTTATTAAGACCGATAATTACATCATATATATATAAATTTTAATTAAAATTATTTAGATATAATTGTTTATAGATTCTTTTATCAAATTAAAATTATAAAATTTATTATTTAAACCATTTGCCTATTAAACAATTAATACACTCTTTGCAATTCAAACAAAATCAACAAAAATAACGATTAATTCCTTAAGTTTTTGCATATGTCAACTTAAAATTGCAAATTTTCATTGAAAAGAGATGTACATTATAAATTATTGAATACAAACTAAAATTCTAAATAATTGAAGTATACAATTTGTTAAAGTACAAACATATTATTTATTAAGCCTTTTTGTATCTTAATTTTTATTAGGCCTAATCGTTTTTTAAATCCATAGCTTTACATTTTTCTTTATCAATTATGACCAAATTTTTTAATTTTTATAATTATGTCCAATTTGAAAGATTTTTTTACAATTGTAATCAAAATTTTGAGTTTTATTTTTTAAAATCTAAATATTTGCATCTTCTATCAATTACAACCAAATTCTAAAAATTGTTTAACTTTTCAAAAGAGTTAATATAAACTTTTGGTCGCAATTGATAAAAACTGTTCCTTTCTCCGATCATAAAGTCCCCTTCTCTCTTTCTTTGTCTTTCATCCCCCCTGAACAGAATAAGTAGGAGATGAAAGACAAGGTTTGGATTTTAAAAACTAAAATTTAAAGTTTTGTCCCATGAAAATAGAAAAAGTAACCACATTTATTGATAATTTAGAATAAAATTATCAAACTAATTAAACTACTTTTAACGGTGGCATTCCATCGCAGCTGAAATTATTCACCTATCTCATAGGAGAAAAGAGCAGAATTTCATTATTAAGCTCGACTTTCAAAAGGCTTTCGACAGTGTATCATGGCATTTGATCTTGGGCATTCTTGAGAAAATGAAGTTTGATATAAAATGGGTACAATGGATTTCTTCTTTATTCGGCTCTTCTCAGTTATCTACTCTTATTAATGGCAGCCCGTCTGACAATTTTTTCTTGAAAAAAGGAGTGCGTCAAGGGAATCCGTTGTCTCCGATGTTATTTGTAATTGCAGCTGAAGGTTTCAAATCTCTTATTGACAAAGCAAAGAGTTTGGGTATTATTGAGGGCATTGCTATTGATGGTTACCATGAATCTATATCTCTGCTGCAATTTGCAGACGATACTCTTCTATTCCTTCCGAATGATATGGATATGATTAGGAACTTACTCAGAATTTCCGCTGCTTTGAACTCATCTCTGGACTTCATATTAATTTTCACAAGAGTTCAATCATTGGCCTGAATGTGGATAATGAGAGTATTTCAGAAGCTGCTAACATTCTTAATTGCAAAATTGAAACCTTCCATTTCCATACCTTGGTATGCCCCTCTCTAGAACGACTTTGTCTCGGTCTCATTTTGCTCCAATGCTTCAGAACTTTTCGAATCATTTAGCTCTTTGGAAAGGTAATCTCCTTTCTCCAGCGGGTCGTCTAATTTTGATTAACTCGGTCTTGAGTAGTTTACCCGTATATACTATGTGCTCCTTTGCTATTCCGGTTTCAGTTAATTCTTCTATGGAAAGTTACATGAGACACTTTTTATGGGCTGGTTCTCATTCTCGGAGAGGTATTTGCAAAGTATCGTGGGAAGATGTATGCATCCCGTTCCGTTTTGGTGGCTTGAACATTCCTTCGCTGCGTCTTAAAAACCAAAGCTTGCTCCTAAAATGGGTGTGGAAGCTGTTATGTAGTGATAAAGATTCCCTTTGGTTTTCGATTATGCGTAATGGCTCCAATGTATCTTCTTGGCACGATTTATTTGTCACGAACAACAAGAATTTATCCTTACTTTGGCGTGGAATCAAGAAATCTTGTTGTGATAATTCGGATGTTTGGAATTTATTTCAATCTAATATACATTTCAGACCTGGAAATGGCCAAGATATTCGGTTTTGAAGTGATTTCTGGATTCCAAATCAGCAGCAACCCTTAGCTTCTTCTCACCATCGTCTCTTTGGATTATCTCGCAATCCAAAAGCCAACTTGTCGAGTTTTATTAATCAAGAAACAGGCCACATTTCTGAATTCGTTTGGAAGCGCATGCTGCACATTGGAGAAGCTGAAGACTTCAGTGACTTGCTTCAGCGTGTTCAACATATTAATGTTCATCTTCTTCGCAATGACCAGGTCCGTTAGAAGCTCTCTGTCTCTTTTACAGCTTCTTCTTTGGTTCAACGGTGGCATGAGATTAATAGGACAGCAGAACCTTTCTTCATCAGTTTATGGAAGCACAAAGTTCCGCCTCGTATTTTATTCTTCATTTGGCTGTTACATAAGGAGAGAATCACTTCTAATTTCTTTCTTTATCAGAGAGGGATGCTCAATATAGATCAGTCTTGTTGCTCGGTTTGCTATAAATCATAAACAGGTATTCATATTATCCTGCATTGTGACTCGGCTTGGAATTTTTGGAATATTATCTTACAAAAGATTGAGGTTTCTGGCTTCTCATTTCCGGGTAATTTTTTGGATTTTTATCTTCAATGGATGTCGTTGGCTAGTTCGAAATACAAAAAGTTATGGGCAACCATTTGGTTCTTCTGTTTTTGGGAGATTTGGAAAGCGCGGAATAGAAGAGTTTTCAGGCAAGAATTAACGGACTTCACGGATTTGATTTTCCTTAGTATTAATAAGGGTGTGATTCACTACAAACATCATAACCCAAATTTTTTGTATAATGGTAACGATGTATTTAGATGTCTAGTTTTCTTTGTTAGAGGCTATGCCGATTTTTCTTTGCCTTCCACTTCTTGTGGATGTGCTAATATAATTACCATTTATCAAAAAAAAAAGATTGGTGGTTTTTATATATGTACTAAAAATTTACAAATTTTAAAGTTTAAGGGCCAGATAAGATCAAATATTAAAGTTTAAGGAATAAATACGACCAAATGGAAATTTGGATACAATATAAATAAAAAACGTAATTTTTTTTGAACAAAATAAAAAACGTAAAGTTAAGAGACCTTTAAATTGGCTAATTCAAAAAAAAAATTATACAATTCTTGAAAGAGCTATCAGAACATCATTCATGGTAGGTCTATGATCAGGATCCTCCTCAATACAACTCTTTGCCAATAGGGCTAAACATATAGCATCTCCCATCGGATAATTCTCTTTCAGACCTGGATCCATCAAATTTCTCAACTTCTCTAGAAATTGCGAAGAATTTTTGAGATTTTTATCAAGCAATAAATCCACTGAATTCATCAGAACTTTTCCGTATGTGATAAACTCTTTTCCTGATACCAATTCAAGTAAAACAACTCCGAATGCATACACGTCAACCTTGAGAGATACCTGATTGCTGGTAAGGTACCGATCATCATCAAGTGCTCGATTCTCTTCACTTGCCATTATTACAGGTTTGTCATTGTAACCGACAGATTTAGCCAAACCGAATCCTGAAACTTTAGCCCTCCAGTTCATAGTTATAAGTATATTTTCACTGTTTATATTATGATGAACAAAGGGTGGTGATGTTGAATTATGTAGATAATGAAGGGCTGTAGCTAGATCAAATGCAATTTGTATCCTTCTTGCCCATGTGAATTGTCTATTCATTTCTATGTTTGACAAGCATTTGTGTAAGCTTCCGTTCTTCGGATACTCAAACACGAGATAAGGCTCACTCTCGTTGCAGAAACCCTCGAGTCTGACAATGTTGAAATGTTTGATTTTTGTCAGTATGTCTATGACATTCTGTGCAGCTTCCTCAGAATCCATTTGCTGAATTGTTAGATAGGTGTTGCCACCGATGTCACCCCGATATAATCTTGCACTGATCCTCGAGCTTTCATTGAAATCCTGTGTTGCAATCGTGATTTCTTCCAAGCTGAAATTGATTAATGAATGCTTTAACTTGGACATACCCTGGAGAAAATCAGGCGACGGAGAACTTCTGGGAGGTAAAGGTTGGAAAACCCGTGGATGATTCTTTCGTCGATTGTATATCAGAATCCCACAAGTTAATATCATACTAATAACTGCTACACAAATGCCTGCTCCAAGAAATACCTGAGAATAATTCAATTTGATTGAATTTTTGCCAGCAGGATCAGTTTTCCTGATAGCTTCTGTAGGACCTGGTGAGTTATTGGGCACAGAACTAATATTCCAATTTATATCAGGAACACCACCTGTCGGCACGAGCAAAGTTGTTTGAGGAAAAATGGCATCGTATTTTCCGAGATTATTAGCATCCCAAATAGTTTTCTCAGAAATTCCAAATTTACTCGCGATTAAACCAGTACGATCCCCCTCCAATACAGGGTATGTTACAAGATTTTTCACACCAACTCTTAGCTGATTCGAATCAGGACATGCGCATCGAATAGGAACATTCACCAGATACCTATCAGGATTATTGTTACCTCTAATTAAACTTGGATTATTATCAACTAGGCTTTGAGCTTTCACCAGCCCTTCAAAAACACCACAGGCAATTTCATTAACCGAATCTCTGCCAGAGAAATTGTAGATGAAGATGGCTTGTGAGAATCCACCAATGCAATTGCAGCTAACAGGAATTATAATCTCTCGTCCGAGCGATAGGGAATCGTCTTCTTTCAAATGATTGGCGTCCCGAAGGTCGGATTCGGTTAAGTTGAAGAGTGAAGCTACGGAGGAGATTGTAAGAAAATCCTGTTGAGCTCTGTAGACAATGTAAGTACTGCAATTTGAATTGCAAGTGTATTTGGAGCCATGGACTAGTGATTCTGAGGCACAGTTGGAATTATCGTAGAATTGCTGAGAGTTGATGGGATTGAATAGAATGATAATTAGAGAGGAAATAAATGTGAAATTGGAAATGAAATACATGATAGATTGTAAATTAGGTAAGACTGTTAATTTCTGAAGTATTGTAGGGAGGAAAATAAAGCATTAAAAATTAAATGGCCGTCCAGCCGGCAACTTCACTGATTAAAACTTATAAATTTATTTTCTGATGCAGAAAGCTGAGCAATTTTTTAATAAATTTTCAGCGATTTCCTGAAATTTTTAGTTAACAATTTCATCAAGAGACAACTGGAGTCTAAATTAGGATTCGGGTCAACAAGCAGAGCTCTTGTCTGAAAAGAGACAAGTGTTATCTTTTCATCAGTATTTGGATGGAGTATTGAACATGTAACATCAGTCATCAAAGGCTGCAGATTGCGACTAGGTACTTTGTTCATTAAGGACATATCTCAAAAAAGCCCTTTAAATTATTATTTTTGGCTACTAGAACCTTCAATATTTTTAATTAGTCCAATAAAAGCCTTTAAAAGTTTTTGTAAGAAGCATTTTATCTCTTTTAGTTTATTTTTTTGACACTTAACCCCTCATATTTTTAAATATATAAGAAGACTGTTAGTATATATAATAATTGGTTAAAAACAACCCCAAGGTGCAGGTAAGTTAATAAGGCGCTCTCCTGATGTAAGTGAGTTTGCGGGTTCGAACTATACTTACATATATAGACGTTTAAATTTCGGGCTAGATTTTTGTTTTCTGCAAGGACTTACACTACTCGAGTGTTAGTCTAGATGTAAAAAGTTCAAAAGTGCAGTTTTATAGTTGAGATTCGTTTAGAAAGCCTCATGAAACTTATACCAAAAAAGAAAAGAAAATGGTTAGAAACAACAAGAAGAGAAGTCCATAAGAGAACATTTTGTTTCCTACTTGCCTCTTGCTTTTAACTTTTAAGTTTTAAGTTCACATAAACATTTCAGATTACGGCAACAGATTATGCCATATTGTTTCAAATCACATAATTAAGTTGGAAAAAAAGTAGTTGATGCGATAAACAAAATTACTTAAATAGCTCATGGCCAAATATTAGAGCAAGCCCAAATGTAACCAGCCAACTGCTTGTTTTGTTTCTAATATTACATCAAATAGTTAAAATTAAAAAATAAAGACTTAAAACTGCATCTAAACTACTATATGGATGAACAATTTGCAAAATTAGTTATGCTCTCTCTAGCAACCCGCAGGCAGCGTGAGATCCATAAATTTTTTTATAAACAGACATGATTATATTGAAAATTTATAAGCTGGATAAGATCGGGAAAATATTTATTTTAAAATGGATATATTTTATACTTTAAGGTTGCAAAATCATATTTTTAAATTTATAATTAACTTTTTTTATAAAAAATTATATTAGGATGGACGATTATCCAGCATCTGCTTAAGTTAGATGTAGCTAATGTAGACTTTTTTTTTTCCAAAGGTAAAACTTCCATTGATAATAATAAAAATTACAAATATGAACGGTTTCTCAACAAATTGAAAAAAAAAAACTATTCTAATATAATGATGAGAGCTGTTAATACAGTTATCGAATAAGGCTTCTTCAACCATTAAAGGTTACCCAAATAAATATGTAATTCAAATATTGAAAATACGATTTTAAAACCGCTTGAATCTTGAATCTTCAAACTTTTCAAGTTTCGTCTTCAATATAGATCCTAGTACGATCCGCTTGATCCATTGAATCCTAACTTTCCGATCTTTATCTTTAATAGATCTCATAAAAATAAATCAAACACATCTCAAAAAAAATTCTAAATAAAGATATTTATTTAATTAAAAAATATATAATAGAGATAAATAATAGTTTGGGCGGACCCATCCTTTAAAGAATCAAGATGAGAGTAAGATTTTTAACGAGAAGGAGGAGGTGAATTAAAGTTTGCTTAATTAATACAAAACTCGAATTGATCTTACTACTTTTATTAAGAGTCTGACAGCCAACGTAGACAATTGCTAGATCTACTTGTCTATCTCAATAAATCTAAGAATAAAAGTTTAGGTTTTGTTTGATTTGAGTTTTGTTTCTTGCTTATTAGAAATAAAGTTAAAATCTTTTTCTCTCCTTTGTTTGTATTTCTTAGATCCACAAGAAATTTTAGTGTTTGTTTGAACTTTAACTTTAAATTATTGTAGATCTAAGAAATAAAAAGAATATGGATTTATCTCTATTGAGTTTTATTGAAGATGAAGATCAACGATTGGAATAGTAGACTTCAATGGTTCAAGCGGTTTGATTGACAAATCGGTGCAAGAAAATTTCGAAACACCCTTCCAACGATTTCGTTGCGTTAAGTTTTGGGATCTATGTTTAGAATTATTTTTGTATTTCAATTTCTTTTACTTGTATCTTATTGTTGTCTATTATTTTGTAGTTTAATTTGTTGAAAGATCATATATAAATCTTTGTTGTATGACTTTCACTCCTTATAAGTTGAATCTTCATAATTAACTCTAATTTTTGGGGGAATAAAAAGTAGACAATTGCCTACTTTTGGCTTTTTTTAATTCTACTTTTATGTATTTAATTTTTATGATAATATAATTAGTATAATTTTCTTTTTCTTTTAAAATATTTTGGCTCGGTAGGGGCAGGCCAGGCCATATTTTTCTAGTTTAGGTGTAAATTAGTGAGCATTCAAATTGAACCACGTGCGAATAACCATCAACAACCAAAATCAGATAATTTATAAAAGAACAAAGGATCATTCAACTCCTCAATTAATCACAAAATACTCAAAAATTCACTTTCAGCAAAATCAATCAAAAGAATTGAACTTTTGCATTCCGCACCAAATCTCCTTTCTCTAGCCGCATCCCTATGTGTAAAATACACACCATTACAAAATGACAAAAAATTCAAAAAAAAAAATTAATATTTATTTCATTTATCAATTAACAATTAATAATTTTAAATATTTATCATAGCTCTTAAATTTTTAATAATTTCAAAATTATAATAAATTTCAAATAAAAATTTAATTTTTTTATATATTTTAGTGGCAGCAACAAATCATCATCGTCATTTTACTAGTGGCTTCTAGGATCTCCTGCTTGCGGCAATCTTTCCACCGGCAGGAGCAACCAGATTACCACTTGCAACAACAACTACTTTGTTAGCGGCATCAACCGGATTATTACACGATCTTTTCGCCAGAGGCAGCAATCAGCTCTTCACCGGTGGTTTATTTATTTTCAACCGACAATATCCAGCTAATGACGATTATGCCTTCTTAACAACAACCACTTCCTCTTGTCTGGTGGCAGCACCTCCATCTTCTCCGACGGTGACCACCTTTTTAAGGACGAAAACTGAGTCTCACCTACAACGGCAATCAAGCCTTCATCGGCAATGGTGGTTTTTATTTCACATGTGGTAGGGGTTTTAGTTAGATTAGTTAGGAGTTTAATTATTATTAATAAGAATTAATTTTTTTAATTAGATGTTATGCTCTTTCTTTTTTCAAAGGGATGAATATAATATGAAAATGAAAAAAAAATTGAGTTTACTTAACTGACTTTGTTGAAAATGATTTTTTGATATTCTGTACTAAATTAAAGGGGTGAAGTGATCCTTTGTTCATTTAGAAAATGAATAATTGTATGATTCCAATTTTGAGAAGCAAATTCAGAGCAGAGCATCATTAAGTAGCAAATCGATTCCCTTTTGTTTTTGTCTCCTAACACTTAAGCAGCTTATAACACCACCCTCATGTCCACACTATCTATCGTGGGCTCTCATCATAGTGCATAGATATTTTATATATAATGATGGCAATAATTTTCCAAAGATTAAACAATTATTCACGCCCATTATTTTGAGCACAGTAATCATTTATTGGTACACCAACTTTTTTTTTCTCTCAACTAACTTTTTTTTCGTAAAACCAGCATGACATAAATTTTCCTTATGATATATGAACATTATATTCAATTTATGATGTAAACATTCTCTCTTTCATGCTTTGTTGGGTAATTTTTGTTAAATGAATAATTATATCCCATATCAAATAATGAAGAGAAAAATCAAATTATTTTAAATTTAAATTAGTGATATTCATCTTAATTTAACTGATTAGAAATAAAATTTAAATAATTATTTGTTATTTGACATTTGACATTTGACTTAATATTTTTATGATTTTTAGTCATCTAGAATGATTTTACAAGGGAAGTTAGACCTATTAATAAACCCGTACTTCAATATCTAAACTGCGATTGAATTAAAAAAATACAATAAATATGTTATTAGTAGTATTTTCTCAAATTCATTTAAAAACTAAACTTTTAATATTTCCAATTTAATTTGTTTTTGTCACTCTTCTTATTTAATGGTTGAACATAATGTATAAAATAATTATGGACTAAATATAATTCTGAAATTTTTAATTAAAAATATTAATTACATTTTCTTAAAATGTATATAAGTTAAAATGATAATGTTTTTCTTAAATACTCGGAGTAATTATTAAACTTTACAGTCCCCCAAAGTAGAAGGTGGAAAATTCTTTAATCAATTGCGGATCTATACATTGTACAAGATGGAAAAAATTGATAGAGTGTAAATTTAAGGTTTAATCACTCAAAAGCCCCCACCTTTAAACGTTTTAGCAATTGCACCCTGACATAGAAAAATCCTCTCAGAATAAATGTAAAATACAAAATAAATATAAAATAAATAATTTATATTAAAAAAATAGTATAAAATATGGAAAAGGAATAATTATTTTACAATAATATTTTTATTAATAATAATTAATTAAACTAAATATATATTAAAAATAAAATATAAATTAAAATAAGTTTAAAATATTCAAATTTAGGAATTAAAAGGGATAATTCAACAAGTTTAGAGGTCTGATAGGTTAAATAAAAAATTTAGAAGTCAAGTAGGTAAATTAGTACAAGTTTAAGGGTCAAATGACGTATTAAGTCATTTTATTTTCTACCAAAACTTTATTTTTCTGTCATGAAGCGTCAATTTTTGTTTGCATACACACGCCAAAGTCAGGTGAACGAGTATGAGTTAAACATTTACATACTATTAAATTTAGAGGTCAAAAGAGATTATTTAATAAATTAAAAAGTTTGATATGTTAATATTAAATTTAGAGATTAGACAGATAAAAGGGTAAAAGTTCAAAAGTTAAATTATGTATTTAGTGTTTTGTAATTCATGTCGAAGGTGAGGGACTTTTGGAGCCTTTCTCCGGCGTTCTAAGAACGCGCCTATAAAAATAATCACGTGGATATTGTTTTCATTTAATATTCTGATTATGATGAAGCTATGAAGCACGGAAACTTCGACAAAGTTGTGTGTCCCGTTTCAGAAACGTTTCAGAAACCGGAAACTCATAAGGAAACGTTTCGGACCGTTTCCATAAATAAAAAAATTGTATAATTATAAAAAACTTAAAATATCCTCAATAAATAATTTTTATGAATCAATTACCCAATTTTTATTATTTACTTTATCTATAATATAGCTTATTTTTTTATTTTTGTTGGATTTAATTATGTTTGATTTATTTTATTAATAGATATAAATATATAAATAAAATTTAATATATATAGCATTTTATAATTTCTAATATTATAAATATATCCTTATATTTTTATTATTTACACGTTTTCCCCACGTTTCGTGTCCTTTATTTTAAAAATCTACTGTTTCTCCGTGTCCGTTTCGTATCGTTTTCGTTTCCCGTTTCCGTTTCCGTGCTACATAGTGATGAAGCAGTGAAGTGCCAACTATGCTGTGAATGCCAATGCGAGTCCTCTCATTAATATTAATAAATACTCCTTCTGTTCTATTCTAATTGAGAAAATTTCCATTGTATATTATTTAAGAAATTTTAGTAACCTTATTTTTATATCCTCATATTACATTTTTTTTAAGTAAAAGGTTGGAGTCGAGAAATTAGATTTCTCGAGCCAAATAATATTAAAATAAAAATAAAATGTTTGATACAAAATTAAACTAAATAATTCAATAATGAATAAAAAGAACTAAAGCTAAAGAAAATCTCAACATCAGATCATTGTTCGGAAATAGGATCTTCTCACTCTTTATAAATTTAGCTTTACTGGTTTCTTGGAGATTCTTTTAGAGAGATTTACCTTAAATTTTTTCTGGTGTTCCGAATTTTTTCTTTGAACTGTAATCCAGTATTCTTCTTCTTGCATATTATTTGACCAATCCTGAAAACCAACTGTTTCAAAACCTTTGTCGATATTTGCATTTAAATTATCTGAAGTATCCTTTGAAGAATCTGAATCAACCAAATCTTCCCATCTCTGAGGAATCAACGTACCTTCATGAACAGAAATCTCCTTTGATATTACAGTTCTAGAATCACCAGTTAAAAGCTTCCCTACCTTATTTAAATTTTCACTTACAGAGACAATTTCTGCTTTTTTATGTGGTTCTACTGTTGTCTCCTTGTTTAGCTCTGGAACAGAATTAACTGGGGTGGAACATATACCAGTCTGTAAATGTTTGAAAACATGTTCAATAGGAATATCCTCATTATTTTGATGTTTTTGTTTCCAAATCTTTGCTTGAACTGCAGGTTTATCAATAGAAACATGCTCAGCCTGCTTTCTATTTAGTCGACAATCTCGGGGGTGATGACCAATATTAGAACAACTTGTACAAAAAAGTGGAAGATTTTCATAAATCACTTCAATAAAGAAATTCTTGCCTACTGTTTCTATAAGAAGATTATCTAGAAGAGTCGAACAAAGATCAATGTCAATTAAGACTCTAACATAATGACCAAATTCTGTGGCATTCGTCGCGTTGTCAATCTTCAAGGGGACACCAATACCTTTAGCAATTGATGATAAAATCTTTGGATGCCAATATTCCCTAGGTAGTTTATGTAATCTAACTCATGCCTGAGTGTTTGTCGATTTTTGAGCTGAAGAATCAAAATCCGGACTCCAATGCTGAAGACGAAGAATCACCGGTTTCAACATAATAGCACCATTACTCCAAACTGAATTCTTTTCCGAAATAGAATTTAAAATCACATGGTAATAACCCCTTCCTAGAGATATCAATTTCCAATTAGAAGTAATTCTCCAAATATCTGTCAATTTTTTCCTTAGATCTACAAGTTTCCAAGGGGATTCTCCTTTAGAGAGAATTATACGGCCAATAAGAGCATTCTGACACATTGCAATCTGTTAATCATAAATTTCTTGATCAATTTTAATAGCAAGAAAGCCTCCTTTATTCACAGGAATAGAATCATCTGAAGCCGGTATTAACTGAATATTTTTAGAGACTGTAGCCGAATAAGATGGCTTTGGTGGAGGTATTATAGAGAAAGAGAACGGGTCTTTGTGGCTATAATAATCCATAATGAAGAAAAAAAAGGAAAGGGAATACGGAGATCAAAAAGTTACCTATGAATAGAGGACTCCACTGAAGATAGCCGCCCTTATATTATATTAAATGCTTCACCATTTTTTAGAAAAATGCTTTTGAAATTCATTAATTGGTGAGTGTAAAAAAAAGAGGTAATTAGACAGTACACCGCCAAAACCATAAATATTCTCAAGATTACGACGCGGGTTGCTTTGTTGCAAAAATATGGTATAGTTCAATTTCTTTCAATTTCTGTGCTTTTGTTTTCTAATTTTACAGTTAATAAAATTAATAAATACGATTAGCAGAGATTCTTGCCCTTCTTCGACGGCGCCCGCTTTCCCCGTTTCTGTCGCGGCAGCTCATGCTGTTTCTTCTCCATTTGGTTGTGTAAATTCAGATAATCCAGCAGATATTTCACCTATGTCCGACTTCAAATCTCCGAAGTTGTACAGTGACTGAAATTTACACTTCTGCAAATCGGCGCCGCTCATTACGGGCCACGGTTCTAGAAAAGCCTATTAAAAACCGTCAAAAGCTTGAATTTTTGAATTACCCACTAACCACAATCACCAACTTTTGCATCAAGAATCACCTAAAAGAGTTTTTATCGAAGACCCATTTTGGATTTCAGCTATTTTTTTCAAAAGTTTTATAAAGTAGCTAATAAAGAGGTGAAATTGGAGTTCAAAATTATTGAGAAACGAAGTATAATTTGTTGAGGAGGCAAATTAGAGAAGAGACTGAGGCATGGGAGGGAATGGTGGAGGAATATAAGGGTTTAGTGAAGGAAATGTTGGCTCCTAATTTGCCTTATGTTAAAAGCTTGTTTTGGGGTTGGTTTGAACCATTAAAAGAAGCTATAGAATTTTCAAAGGTCAAAGAAGCAGAAGGCTGCAATACCACTATTCAAGATCCTTAATTCATTAATAAACAAATTACTGTTTAGCATCTCTTTTTTATAGGTAATTGATTATCGGATACCTAAACTATCACTCCTTTTATAGATGGCTGTAAATTTTATATTTTTCAATTTAATTACTAAAATTTAGTTTCTTTTATATATCGGTAGTAAACCGATAGTTAACTGTTAGTAAATTGATTTTTTTTTTTGCAAACTGATAGTTAGTAAACTGTTAGTAAACTAACTTAACTTTTTTAGTAAACCATTAGTAAATTTGTTTTTAATTAAATCTAGAGTAAACTAATTTTTATTGTAAAATAAAAATAATAAAGTTGAAACTAATTTAATACATTTTTTATAATTCTGTTGGTAAACTGATTGTAAATTAAGTAATAGTTCATTTTAACATTTTATAATTTAGAACTAAAAAATAATAATTTGATTTTTAAGTAAACCGATAACAGACTGTTAGTAAACTGTTAGTAAACTTATAGTGAACAGATTTTTGGTAAACCGTTAGTAAACCGTCAGTAGACTGAAATCGTATTTTTGCAAATAAAAAAAGTATTTTTATAAAAATATTTAGTCAAACCGTAAATTTTAACTAATTTTGGTCAAAAGGTATTGTTGAGAATATTTTGGTGTTTTATAGGTATTTGTCTAAAAATCCCTAAAAAAAAGTAGTGTGAAAAATATTATATAAGTATAAGTTTTTAATTAGAATGGGACACCTAAAATAAAAAATTTGGTCAATAAAATAGAACGGAAGGAGTATGATATTATTCTAAAGCCCCACAAACACATCTCACAAATAATTCAACCAAATCAATGACCCATCACTCCCGCCAAAAATATCACCTTATCTTTGTACACTGCAATTTTCTTTTCCTTTTCTTTAGCAGATTATCAAAAATACTCTTGCATCCAATCATAATTCACAATTATGTTTATCATGTTTCAGGATCAAATGATACAATTTTAATATCAGTATTATATTAGAATTTACGGTCATTATTAAATTTCAGTAATATGATCCCATTTTATCTTTTCAAATATCTTAGTCTCCATTTTAAAAAAATCTAATAATTTAGTCCGTTACTTTTTAGCATCTCCTATGTAAAATTCCAACGTAATATTTCAATAATTTATATCTTAAAACAAGAAGGATATAAATGTAAATTATAATAAATATCGGGTATTAAAATATACAGTCGACTCTCTAATAATTAATATATATGGTGGATCAAATTAATTAATATAATTAGCAATCTCACTCTTTTTTAGAGAGTTTTTGTGTCAGAGAAGCTAATTTGAGCTAAAACGCAAATTTTGGATCTATTTGTATTAAAAGTGTTGAAATGATTCATTTGATATTTCGTGTCAAGTTGAGGGGGTAAATTGATCCTTCCTTTAATATAATAATTAATTAGATTATATGCAAATGCACGAGCTTACTATTGGTAAATGTATAGTACATGACTACTACTTGTTTATTGCGTTGTTACTGTATAAGATTTACTACTTATTAAAATCTTGCTAACAGAAAGAGAAAAAGGTCAAATAAGCTTTTTTGGCCCTTTATATTTGAAAAGGTCTTAAAACACATTTAATGTTTTTAAAAAGCTCAAATAAGAGCCTCTCTTTTTAACACTGTTTGCAAAACCGTCAATTCTTAGGTGAATCTGACGTGGCTTTTTAAATCTAATGTGGTTCAAATATGCCTTTAATGTTTGACCTGCGGTTCAAATATGTCCTTCAAGTATAAAAATGTTCAAATATGTCCTTCAAGTATAAAAATGTTCAAATATGTCCTTCAAGTATAAAAATGTTCAAATATGTCCTTCGTTAATGAAAAGATTCAAAAATATTCTTCATGTATGAAAAAGTTTAAATACGCCTTTTACGTATGAATAGGTTCAAACACGCTTTTCATGTATGAATAGGTTCAAATATCACTACTAAGGGTGAGTAAAATTATTGATCGACCAAATTGATAACTTTCGGTCGGTTTGATTATAAATTTGGGTTTAGTTGATTCATTTTTGAAAAAAAAATATAGTTTTTTAATTTTTAGTTCGATTTCAAATTTGAATTATCCAAATTAATCGAATAAGTTGATTTTAAAAAAAAAAAAAGAATTCTTAAATTTTTGTCAATTTTAACCGAAACAGCTGAATTACTGCTCTACTCGATTAGTTTGATTTTGAATGTTTTTCTTTGTTTATTAGCTTGATTCAATTTCGATGAGAATTTTTTATTTGTTTGGCCTTAAACTTATATTACTTGTGCATGAGATGACATATTGAAGCCTTAAAATTTATCATTTGATAATAACAATGTCATCGAGTAGTTTCTAATTATAAAAATACGATCAATTTCGAGGTTAATTTGATTTTATAATTACGTTCGAAACTTAACTCAAACTCGACAAAATATTATTTTGAAAGTTCGAGTTCAAACTCGATTGAATAATTGAAACTTAAACTCGATTCGACTTGATTATTTGTACAAATATTTAAAAATTAATTATTATGAAAAAATAAAAACATTATTGTGTTCATATATAGAATAGTAAAGAATATTTTTTTTACTAAATCTCGACTAGGCTCGCGGGCTTATCGAACATAATATTTTAATGCTTAAATTGAATTTGAACCTTTTTATACATAATTACATATTTGAACCTTTTTATACATTAAGGGTATATTTAATTTTTTTTTATACGTAAAGGGCTATATTTGAACTGTTTCATACATGAAGGATATGCTTGAACCACATGTCCAATATTGAGGGCATATCTGAACCGTCTCAATTTCAATAAACCACGTAAGTTTCCACTTAAGTAAGAATTGACGGTTTTTAAAACAGTGTTAGTAGGAAAGACTTATCTGAGCTGTTTTTTAAACGTTATGTGTGTTTTAGCACCTTTCCAAACATAAAGGGCCAATAAGGATCTCAAGTCAAACATGAAGGGCTCATTTGACACTATTTCCTAATAAAGACAAGAAAGAACAAAAGGTCAATGTGCCCCCTGAACTTGTAACTCGGGATCATTTAACTCAATTTAAACTTGTTTGAGCAACTAACCCCAAAACTCTTAATTTTTGGGTTAAATTACCCCATATTTATATTTTTTTGCAAAAAGATAAGTTTACAATAATTTTATCGTAACAATTAGTGAACTTTTTAATTCTTTTTTCGCATCTCTCACCTTCAATTTGTGTTTTGCGCGTTTTAAAAATATAATTTTAGGGTAATTTTACCCAGAAATGAAAAGTTCTGGAGTTAATTGCTTAAATAAGTTAAAATTGGATTAAATGACCTGTGTTGTAAGTTTAGGGGCGCGTTGAGCCTTTGTTCAAATAAGAAAGTTCTGAATTTAGCACGTGAAGGAATCAAACAATATATAACATGATTTTAATAATTGGATTAATACACCATTTTTTAAGGAGTATTATTACTATTGTTTTATGGCTTTATATGTTCACGAGGTTGGCTTCAAAACTTCAAATAACATATGTTAATGATTCTAAAAAACAAAAAAATAAGTAAATAAATACGTTAGCTGTTCAAATGTCGTGTGCTATATATTTCTTTTTTTGACAAAGACTGTCGTGTGCTCTAGATCCATGTTATTTCAGTGAAAACATATTTTTATTTATCCAAAAATTGTTCATGTAATAACGAATAATGCTTAAATCCATATTTAATTGATCAAATTAGTTACAAATTTATGGATTGAATTTCTTTTAGCATTTATAAATGGAAAAATTCTTGCTAGATCGTATTTATGTCCGATATAAATAGAAGATAGAATGATAATAACAAATTATAAATTATATTTAGTTTATGAAATGGATACGCAATACGATAAATATTATATATAAAATGAATATTTTAATTATAAAAGAAAAATAATTATTTTTTGTTTCAGTTCGTATAGCATAAATTTACGAAGTTGTTATTTTATAGTTTTATGGAATGAATAGTGTCGTAGGCAAAGACATACATATGAATATAAATAAACGGAGTCGAACTGAGTTTCGAAGTGTTCATATTCAACTCGTTACATTATCAAAAAAATTATGCTCGGTTCATATTCAGCTCGTGTTTATTTAGTTACCGTATTTTACTAGGAAAAAAAAAGAACACATGGCGAAAATAAATAAAGTAATAAAATTTGTTAAATTAATTAATGACTCTGAGTGGCACCAACTTCACTTGCTCTGTGTTTCTGTTCTAAATTGACCACCTTCCTCTCATCATCCTCTCTTTTTTAATTTTCTCAATTTAAAAATTGGTGACCATGATTTCTCTATTTCTCCACACTCCACTCTATAATTTATATATATATACACGTATCCCCTCATTCATATCATCCACACCCCATCTCCTCCTCCACCATTATTCACGCATTTTAAGACTCCTCATTGCGACATTTTCACAAACACCTTCATACCAATTCTTCAATGGAGTCCTCTGCAACTCTTTCTCTCAAATTGTCTTCTCCTTCCTCTTCTCTTTTCTCCCCCTCGCAAAACCCTTCTCCGAAACTCAATCCTTTTCCATGTAAAACCATCAAATACCCTTCATTTTCGTTTAAATCAATCAAGTGTAGCAGTCTGGGTTCTAGTAATTCTAAAAATAATGATTCTAAACCAAATTTCGCTCTCTCTGCTGTCACTTCTTCATCATCATCCACCACAGAGCATGTGGCTGTGAAGCTTCAGAATTTGATCTCTGAATTCCAATCTTTTTCTGAACCAGCTGATCGTTTGAAGCGTGTGCTTGACTATGCCTCTACTATCCCTGCTTTCCCAGACTCGTCTCGGGTCGATTCTAACCGGGTTATGGGTTGCACTTCTCGTGTTTGGCTTGATGCCCAGTTGGATAACAATGGGAAGATGAGATTTTTAGCTGATAGTGACTCTGATGTTACTAGAGGGTTCTGTGCTTGTTTGATATCTTTGCTTAACGGAGCTGCTCCTGAGGAAGTTCTGAGTGTTTCTACGGAGGATTTGTCAGCCTTGAATGTTGGGTTGCCTGGTGGAGAGAGGTCTAGAGTGAATACGTGGCATAATGTGTTGGTCAGCATGCAAAAGAGAACCAAGAAATTGGTTGCTCAAAGAGAAGGGAGAAAGGATTTTGATGATTCGTTCCCTTCTTTGATTATTAATTCTGAGGGTATTCAGGCTAAAGGAACTTATGCTGAAGCTCAGGTTAGTGTGATAAAGTTAGATAATTTTGGTAAATTCTATTGCCATTTTTGTAATTCTATACTGATGGATATTTGTTTGATAGGCGAAATTCCTGATGCCGGATGAGTCCAGGATACAAGAACTTGTTAACGCGTTAAAGGAAAAGAATATCGGTGTTGTTGCTCATTTTTACATGGACCCTGAAGTTCAGGGTGTTTTAACTGCTGCTCAAAAGCAGTGGCCTCATATTCAGATTTCTGATTCATTGGTTATGGCTGATAAGGCTGTGAAGATGGCTCAATCTGGATGCAAATACATTGCAGTCTTGGGTGTTGATTTTATGTCTGAAAATGTGAGGGCAATTCTTGATCAGGCTGGCTATGAAGAGGTAATACTAATCTTCCTATTTAATGTCTCTGATGTTACTGCTACTCGTCATATTTTGAACTTATAAAAATAAAGGAATGTGCTTTCTTCATTTGTTGCTTATATAAATCAGACTAAGTGTGTTGGATCCGATGTAGATTCTACTTCAGGTAGTTGAGAAAGTATTATTTTAGTAATATGTATGAAAATGTGATATCTGGATGCAGGTTACTGTTTATAGGATGTCAGATGAACGGATCGGTTGTTCTTTGGCAGATGCTGCATCTAGCACTGATTACATGAATTATCTTGAAGCAGCTTCTGAAACGCCAAACTCTTTGCATGTTGTCTATATTAATACTTCACTTGAGACCAAAGCTTTTGCTCATGAGATTGTGCCTACAGTCACTTGTACTTCTTCTAATGTTGTGCAGACTATCTTGCAGGTCAGTGTTAACAAAAGAATCTTCATCTTTTTATATATACTGTGCATATTCCTGTGTTAGAGCGCTTAATCACAAGTTTCCCTCTTTGTCCTTCATCCACAGGGATTTTCTCAAGTTCCAGATTTAAATGTGTGGTACGGGCCTGATTCTTACATGGGTGCCAATATTGCCAAATTGTTTCAACAAATGACATTGATGACTGATGATGAAATTGCTGAGGTGCATCCAGATCATAATAGAGAATCCATCAAATCGCTGCTACCTCGCTTGCATTATTATCAGGTGATTTCTCTTTTTGATTCTCGGAAGAGCTAAGGTGGACAAAAAGTTACTTATTATCACGATTTATGCAGCAATGATTTTAGGTTTTATTAGGATTTCTAGGTATTAGTCTGATTTATTGCCCAAAGTTCGTTTCCATTCATTTGGTTATGTATTTTTCTATTATAATTGATTTTGGTATAGTAGTTTAAAGAGATAGGACAAGATGGAAAACACATACAGTTGCATAAGCAGCTTTTAGATTGTCTAGCTCACCGACTGACATTTGACCATTGTTTTAGCAAAGTTTTATAGTATCTTGCTCAGTAATTGCACTTTGAGAAATTAAATTTGCGTGAGACTCCAGAATTAGAAGGAGTTGGAAAAATTGTTTATAGTTCTGCATCACCTTGTGGTGCTTGATTCTCATAGTTTCAAGAGCTTTTGGAATTAGGAGGACGACCTATTAGTCCAAACATTTCTTCATATCTTAAATTTGTAATTGGATTAGAATGAAGCCTAAAGATCAATCTGTCTCTCAAACACATATACGAACACACATATGCGCAATCCCTAACAGATTTTAGTTATTGGATTAGGATTTTGAGAGAACTATGCTAGATGATGTGTTCAATACATATAAATCTTGTTCCACATATGGAATTGCCTTGTGCAGTTATTTCAGTTGTTGCTTGATAAGAGTCACTGCAAGCTTACTGTTGCATAAGGTCTACCATTTCTTTTTTTCTTTTTTTCCGTTTTGTTCGTATCTGCCATAATATGAAGCTGAGTGCACATAATGAAACTATTTTTTCTAGTTCTTTTCTGGGTTAATTTTCTAAATCTCTTTTGTTTACCAAGTACTGACAACAATGGATTTATGTATCAGGACGGAATGTGTACAGTTCATCATCTTTTTGGACATGAAGTTGTGGAGAAGATAAATGAGATGCATTGTGATGCTTTCCTAACTGCTCATCTTGAGGTCCCCGGAGAAATGTTTTCCTTGGCCATGGATGCAAAGAAGAGAGGAATGGGTGTTGTTGGTTCCACTTCGAACATATTAGATTTTATAAAAGAGAGAGTTCAAGAAGCTCTGGACAGAAATGTCGATGATCATCTCCAGTTCGTCTTAGGAACAGAATCAGGAATGATCACTGCAATTGTCGCAGCAGTTCGGGACTTATTCAGTTCTGCAAAGGCTTCTGGGGGACCAAAAGTTAATGTTGAAATTGTCTTCCCAGTGTCATCAGAAGCCATGACAAGTAATCCTTCTCCAACAAAAGCAGGAGAGTTCGTGTTGCCTGTCGTACCTGGAGTTGCAAGTGGGGAGGGATGTTCCATTCATGGAGGATGTGCTTCATGTCCATACATGAAGGTTAGTAATGTTTTTTCTATTAGACTTTGAGCCTAAGTTAATCAAATCTATCATAATTTATAAATTTCTTTGATCATGACTTGAAATTTCTGTCTTCCACCAGATGAATTCTCTTCAGGCTCTTCTAAAAGTTTGCCATAACCTACCTGATGAGAAAAACACCCTTGCTGCCTACAAAGCTGATAGATATAAGCAGCCAACTCGAAGTGGAAAATCAATTGCAGAAGTTGGATGCGAACCGATTCTGCATATGAGACATTTCCAGGTAAGCATCTTCGAATCTTTAGATCAAGTTCATGTTCTAATACGGCGAATTTTGAGATCTTAGACCAACTCTTTTTATTCAATCTGCAGACTACAAAAGAACTGCCAGAGAAGCTTGTCAATCAAGTTCAAACGGGAAGCTTACATGGCAAGGCCTGAATGAAAAAGCCGCCTCGTAGAAGTTGAAGTGAAGCTAATGTATGGCTGGCTAGAGCAGACATGAAAATGGTTCTTAGTTTTCTCCTTGGAATGAAGATTTTTCATGTCAGCATTCTCTTGCATTATAGAAGTGAGGTTTTACCTATATGTACTTGGTATTTAGTATAGTTTGGTATTACTATTTTTGTACCCTTTTTCTATGATAATAAAACAGGCACAAGAATCCAAATTTCTGACAGATTCTTGTGCTGCTGTAAGTGCATCATAATGGTTCTTCATGGTTTCCTCTTTGAGCTCTTCATCAAATATATAATGAAAATAAAATGGTGTTTGTTCACGAACTTTTGTGTGTACAGTACATGCTTATGTTATTTGTTAATTGCCATCAATTTCAAATTCTAATCACTAAGCACAGTTCACTATTTGATGAATTCCCATATTTACATGAAAGCAAACTTTACATAGCCATGACGACTAGGGTGTGCAAAACCGAACAATCTACTAATCAAACAAATTTAACCGATAAATTTGATTAAACTCAATTTAGATTTATTTAAAAGTTTGATTTTTTGGTTTGATTTAGATTTGATGTTAAAAAAAATTAGTTCAATTTTGATACAAATCAAACAGAAAAAATCATACGGAACGGCTTGTTTGTATTCAGTTGATGTATTTAAAATTTTATAAAATAATTTTATATGATTTGAATCAAATTTGAGAGAAAGCCGGAGAAAGGGAGGAATGAGAATGTAGCAAAAACTTTACTCAACGATTTAACTTGCTTAATTCGTTTTAGAATATTTTTGAAACTTAACTCTTCGAAACTTAACTTTTTTGAAACTTAATTTTTCGAAAAATATATTTTTCGGAAAGTTAACTTCACATAAAATTTAATATAGGTAACTTGTTTTATTTTTTATTTCTCATAAATACAAAATTAACTTTAATATAATATAACATTTTTTTATTGAAATAAGTAAGGAAATGCCAACGAGTTGAATGCGATGGACAACAAACTATTTTTATTTTTTATTTCTCATAAATACAAAAAAAAATTAATATAATATATCATTTTTTATTGAAATAAGTAAGGAAATGCCAACGAGTTGAATGCGTTGGACAACAAACTATTAAGGTCGTGAGTTCAATTCGTCACACAAACGCTCCCTCTCCCCAATTATAAAAAAAGTAAGGAAATAAGGACTTATTATATTAAATAAAAGTATTAGTAAAAAAATAAAAAATAATAAAAATCCATAACATTATGTTAATCTCATAAAGATAGATAAAATTGTGATTTTAGATATTCTAAAATATAGATAAATTTACTATTTTAATTTAAATAGTTAAATTGAAAACTTAAATTGATTTTTATTAATTTTAACTGTTTTTATTTTATTTTTAATAGTCATTGATATTTGATAATCACTATATTCAATTATAATACTAAAATTAAGTTTATTTTTTCAAGATATATTGTTAATTTAAAAAGCAATTGATGTCTTTAAAATATACGAGTAATGTTATTGAGAATATTTATATACATAAATTTAAAATATAATAATAAAAACATTAATTTAATTTAGTTCTTGTACACTTAAATTTTGTCTAATTTCATTGAACATAATCAATATAATGAGAAGGTTTTTTTTTTGAGAAATAATGAGAAGGTTTTAATAGCTGAAATAACAACAATTTTTCATACCAATAAGTTGTAGCTCAAATGGTATAAGCCCTCGGTAGCAAATTGCTTAGTTGTGAGTTTAATTCCACCCACAAATACTCCCCTCTCCAATTATATATATAAAAAAAAAAACAACAATTTTTCATATGATACATCAAATGTTCATTTTATTTTTTAAATTTGGTACAAAAAAGCAAATAGAATTAAATTTGTTTTTCTTGTTTATTCCCATCAGCCCTAAATTTCTAATTTATAATCGTTCTCCATATCAATTTTTACAATACCAACAGCTACTAGTTATAAAAAACAGTTGAATCAAACACGTCCTACGTTTCAGTAATTTTCCATCACCTCAACTGTGGCCCGAGGGAATAAAATGAGATCTATATGTCAACTTTAAAAATGATTTTATCTAAAGTACAAATTTAATTATAATTGATTATTTATACTAGATTTGAGGAGTAAAATGAACTTTTTTCATAAAGATATAGTTCACGAGGTTGGCTGTTCAAATACCATATGTTATTAAGAATATTAAAAATAATTGTCAGTTGTTCAAATGTCGGTGTGCTATAGATCCAGCACACCAAAATTTCCTTCTTCTTTTTTCATAAACACGTGATTTAAGTGAGAAATTTCCTCAAAGAAATAAAAATGTGAGAAAATATTTTATTATTATCTGAAGATAATTATAATTAAGTGGATCTTTAATTAATCAAATTGATCAATAATGAATGAAGTTAATTTGGTTGAAGTGAATTAAAAGCCTTTATAACTTTTTAGTGCTATAGTAATATTTTCTTACTATTGTTCCGGAAAGAACATTCCGTGCGGCGAAGCAGCCGGAGAAATCACACCTTCTGTCATAGCTGTGATTTGTGAAGCCAAAGCCGGTGAGATTATTTACACTACAAAAGAAAGAAAAATAGGTATAATGTATTTTTGGATCCTAGCATTTATCTTGTATTACAATTCGGTCCTTAAAAATATAAATTTTATTTATATTTCTGTCAGAAATAAGTTTAAAGACCAAATTAATTTTTTTAATAAAATTCTTTAATTTAGTTGACTAATACTAAAAATAAACAATAGAACTAAATTGTTAACAAAAATAAAAATAAAAAACTATATTGTTTAATTTTTAAATAAAAACGACAAAAGTGTGAATTTCAGTATATGTAGATGATCTGAGAGTATATTACAATAAAATTAAAATAAAAAATTATATTATAATAAAATTAAAATTAAAATAAATAAAGATTTATTCCAGGCATACAAACGACATATGAAATACATGTATTTTATTTACATGATGGAGTTATTTAATATCTATAAAATTAAAAATATAAAAGCTCAATAAAAGTTTGTGGATTCAATACTAAGAAGCGGTCAATTGTAGAAATTTAAATAGTACTTACGTTTTACAAAAGAAAAAAACACATGGCCAATACAAATAAAATTTCTTAAATTAATTAGTGATTCCAGTGGCGCCAACTTCACTTGATCTGTTTCTGTTCTTAACTAACTCTCTTTAATTTTTCCCCATTTAAAAATTGTTGCCAATCATTTCACATTTTCTCCAATTCATATATAAACCCACATCTCCACCCATTCATGTCAACCACACCTCATCTCCTACTTCATTCTCATTCACGCATTTTAACAAACACCTTCATACCAACTCTCCAATGGAGTCCTCTGCAACTCTTTCTCTCAAATTATCTTCTTCTTCATCTTCTCTTTTCTCTCCCTCGCAAAACCCTTCTCCCACACGCAATCTTTTCCCATGCAAGACCATCAAATACCCTTCATTTTCATTTAAGTCAATCAAGTGCAGCACTCTCCGCTCCAATAACTCTAACAGTAATGATTCCAAGCCTAACTTAGCTTGCTCTGCTGTCACTTCTCCCTCTAGTTCAACATCCACCACCGCGCTAGTGGCTGTTAAGCTTCAGAGTTTGATCACTGAGTTCCAATCTTTTCCTGAGCCAGTTGACCGTTTGAAACGTGTGCTTGACTATGCCTCTACTATCCCTGTTTTCCCGGACTCGTCTCGGGTTGATTCTAACAGGGTCATGGGTTGTACTTCTCGTGTTTGGCTTGATGCCCAGTTGGATAACAATGGAAGAATGACATTTTTAGCTGATAGTGACTCTGATGTTACTAAAGGGTTCTGTGCTTGTTTGATATCTTTGCTGAATGGAGCTGCTCCTGAGGAAGTTCTGAGTGTTACTACAGAGGATCTATCAGCTTTGAATGTTGGACTGCCTGGTGGGGAGAGGTCTAGAGTGAATACGTGGCATAATGTGTTGGTCAGCATGCAAAAGAGGACCAAGAAATTGGTAGCTCAAAGAGAAGGAAGAAAGGATTTTGATGATTCATTCCCTTCTTTGATTATCAATTCTGAGGGTATTCAAGCTAAAGGAACTTATGCAGAAGCTCAGGTTTGTGTGATTAAGTTAGAGAATTTTTTAAATTCTTAATGCTGTTTCTTTATAGTGTTATATTGATGGAGTTTTGATTGTTGCTTTTTGTTTAATAGGCGAAATTTTTGTCGCCGGATGAGTCGAGGGTTCAAGAACTTGTTGACACTTTAAAGGAAAAGAATATTGGTGTTGTGGCTCATTTTTATATGGACCCAGAAGTTCAAGGAGTTCTAACTGCTGCTTCAAAGCAGTGGCCTCATATTCAGATTTCTGATTCATTGGTTATGGCTGATAAGGCTGTGAAGATGGCTCAATCTGGATGCAAATACATTGCAGTTTTGGGTGTTGATTTTATGTCTGAGAATGTCAGGGCAATTCTTGATCAGGCTGGATACGGAGAGGTATACATACCGTTCTTCCTATTCATTTGTTGAATTTGATGTTGATTGTTTGATAAAGCAATTCTTAACTCTCGTTTTCTCCTCATTGTGGCATCAGGTTACTGTTTATAGGATGTCGGATGAACGGATTGGTTGTTCTTTGGCAGATGCTGCATCTAGCATTGATTACATGAATTATCTTGAAGTAGCTTCTGAGACGCCAAATTCTTTGCACGTCGTCTATATTAATACATCACTTGAGACCAAAGCTTTTGCTCATGAGATTGTGCCTACAGTCACTTGTACTTCTTCTAATGTTGTGCAGACTATCTTGCAGGTCAGTTTATCATGATCTTTGTATATAATTTTGTGCATATTGTGGTGATGTTAGAGCTTCTAATCACAGGTTTCCCCTTTCCCTCTTTATCTTCATCTACAGGCCTTTTCTCAAGTTCCAGATTTGAATGTGTGGTATGGGCCTGATTCTTACATGGGTGCTAATATTGCAAAATTGTTTCAACAAATGACATTGATGACTGATGATGAAATTGCTGAGGTGCATCCAGATCATAATAGAGACTCCATCAAGTCACTGCTACCTCGCCTGCATTATTATCAGGTGATCTCTCTTTTTGATTCTCAGCAGCATTAAAGTGTTTGGGATCTTACTTTTGGTTATATGCATTTTTGGTTATATGCATTTTTGGTTATATGCATTTTTGTACCATAACTGTTTTCAGTATACTAGTTTAAACAGATAGGACAAGATGGACTGTTTTTAGTACATAAGCAGCTTTGCGATTGTCAGTCACTAACCAACATTTCGCCATCATTTGTTCAAATTTCTGAAGTATTTTGCTCAGCACTTTGAGGGTTTAATTTGCAATTCTTTTGTAATGCTATGAGATTCCAGAATTAGAAGAGAAAGTTGGAGGGAATTTTTTAATTCTACATCACTTTGTGGTGCCTGATTCTTATAGTTTCAAGAGGCTTTTGGAGTTAGTACGACTATTTGTCAAATCAATTCTTCATATCTTAGTAAATTGGATCAGGATGAAGCCTAAAGATCTATCTGGTTTTCGAACACATACACAAATTTTAGGATTTTGAGTGAACTTTAGGTAGATATAAATCTTTTACCACATATGTAATTGCATTATGCTGGAAAAGTGTCATCCTTAGGTTGTTGCTTGACAAGTGTACTGCAAGCTTACAGTTTTTTAATACCTCATTCGTTTACCATAATATAAGGTTGAGTGAAGTTAATGGAACTTCTTTGTCTTTATTTTCTTCGGGTTAATTTCCTAACGTTCTTTCTTCTCTCTAAAAAACTAACATGGGAATTTTGTATCAGGACGGAATGTGTAGTGTTCATCATCTTTTTGGACATGAAGTTGTGGAGAAGATAAATGAGATGCATTGTGATGCTTTCCTAACTGCTCATCTTGAGGTCCCTGGAGAAATGTTTTCCTTGGCCATGGATGCAAAGAAAAGAGGAATGGGTGTTGTTGGTTCTACTTCAAACATATTAGATTTCATAAAAGAGAGAGTTCAAGAAGCTCTCGATAGAAATGTCGATGATCATCTCCAGTTTGTCTTAGGAACGGAATCAGGAATGATCACTGCAATTGTCGCAGCAGTTCGGGATTTATTCAGTTCTGCAAAGTCTTCCGGGGGACCAAAAGTTAATGTTGAAATTGTCTTCCCGGTGTCATCAGAAGCAATGACAAGTAATTCATCCCCAGCAAAGGCTGGGGAGTTTGTGTTACCTGTCGTACCGGGAGTAGCAAGTGGGGAGGGATGTTCTATTCATGGAGGATGTGCTTCATGTCCATATATGAAGGTTAGCAATGTTCTACTTAGTACACTTTCACCCTAAATTAATCAAATTTGTCATAATTTTTAAAATTTCGATCATAACTTTTCGATTAACCAAGCTAAAGGAAGACTCCTAATATTCAATTCTAACTTGACATGGCTGTCTTTCACCAGATGAATTCTCTCCACGCGCTTCTAAAAGTTTGCCATAACCTGCCTGATGAGAAAAATACCCTTGCCGCCTACAAAGCTGATAGATATAAGCAGCCAACTCGAAGTGGGAAATCAATTGCTGAAGTCGGATGCGAACCTATTCTGCATATGAGACATTTCCAGGTAAGCATTTAGGAATCTTTAAATCAATGTTCTAATATGGCGGATTTTGAGATCTAAGGCTGACTCTTTATATTCCATCTGCAGACTACAAAAGAACTGCCAGAGAAGCTGGTCGATCAAGTTCAAACGGGAAGCCTATATGGCAAGGCCTGAATGAAAAGCCGCTTCTTAGAAGTTGAAGCGAAGTTAATATACGAGTAGAGGATTCTTAATTTTCTCCTTGAAATGAAGATTTTTCATAGCAGCATCATCTTACATTTTAGAAGTGAGGTTTCTTCAATATGTAGTTGGTGTTTAGTATAGTTTGATATCAATATTGTATTTAGCCTTTTTTTTTGTGATAATAAAAACAGGCATCAGAATCTAAAGTAATGTCAGATTCTTGTGCTGTTGTAAGTGCATGATAAAGGGCTCTTCATGGTTTTCTCTTTGAGCTCCATTGTTCATCTTTATCAATTCCAAATATATAATAAAAAATGTGGTTCTTGCTCATGAACTTTTGTGTGTAGGCTTATGTTTTTTATGAATTGCCATCAGTTTCAAAGTTTTATCACTCTGCATGGTTGATGGTAAGAGAAAGGGAGGAGTGAGGATTTAGCCACAAACCTCACTCAATACCCTCTTCATCAAAATGCTAATTTAGCTATGATTTGTTAAAAAATAGTAACAAACATTTTAAAGCACAACTTGATTAAATATTACTATATAAAAAGAATATACATAAAAAAATTAAAATATAATAAAAATTCATATTTACAGTCTTCAATCGCGATAATTTATGTGCAATTTAGTGATTTGTATGCTCAAACAGCTCAACTAATGGATACTTAAACCACAACGAGTATAATAGAGAAATAACAAAAAAAACATCAAATTTAAATCTCGAAAACTAAATTTCAATTCAATTTTTTAAATGATACTAATTATGCTATAATTATAATTTTATTTTACGTAACTGAACTATATCTGATTGATACATAAAACGTAATTTGACTTACAAGTAAAATCATTTAAAAGTAATAAGTCAATTTATATAAAATCAAAAGTTAATTGTAAATAAATTCATGATGTTTATATAAAATTATAATTCCATCACATCATTTTAAAATTAATAATTTCATTCATCATCAATTTTATTTTATAAATTTATCTCTGTTCAAGGTTTGATGATTTTAGCGGAGAGCTGTATGAATTTTTTTTATATAAAATTTTTATATAAAATATCAATTAAATTTGTTTACAATTAATTCAAAAATTAAGTTATGTTATTACATGGAACTGTGGTAGCCCTATCAGCTAAAATTTATTAATTCTGAATTTTTTTATTAATATTTTATTTAATTATTCAATAATAAATATATATAATAGAATTTCTGCATAATTATTCGAAAAAATTACAAAAATCTAGCACGGAAAATAATTTATCAAAAGACTCGTAAACGATATTTATAAAAACACTGAAAATACACAAAAAACCAATAAAAAAACTCTTAAGATACATACACCTATAAGAAAATGGCCAAATATCGTAAAAAGGTCAAACCTTTCACAAAAGTTTTACAAAAGTCCTGAACTTTCAATTTTGTCGATTTTGGCAAAAACTGATTACTTGGTTTCACAAAAGTCCTGACCTTTCAATTTTGTCGATTCTGGACAAAAATGGATTATTTGGTTTCACAAAAGTCATGACCTTTCAATATATGTGCATGTCACGTAGGCGCCACATAGGCAAATTTAAATCAAATTGAGAGTTGGCCACAATTGAAACCAAATAATCTGTTTAGGCCAAAATCGACAAAATTAAAAGGGCAGGACTTTTGTAAAATTTTTATAAAAAGTTTGACCTTTTTACGACATTTAACCTAAAAAAATACCAATATTTTATAGTCAACGAAAACCAATCAGTACTCCACTCGTTAACAGTGTGAGCATACCATCCGATGACCGCCATCGACAAAAAACTTTGGCGACCAGATTCCGGTAGTAGTGTAATTTTAGTTTTTTTTTTTGTTTTTATAAATGCAGTCTTTTTTAAATAAAGAGTAAAAATATTTAAATGGTCAAATAAAAATATTTTTTAAAAAATTATTTTTATAAATAAATTCTAAAAAAAGGTATTATTATCCTCAATTTGCATTTGGAATTCATTCATTTGTTTACAAAATAATTCTTTCATGTGGGATCGTCGGATCAATAATTCAACCACCAATTCCATCGACCAAAAAGTTTGTCAAATCATAAAAATGAGAAACTTGTTAAACTCAGTCATCGGGTGAAGCACACAGCAACGATTTTACCAGAACTGCCTCAGGTCTCGCATCGCTATCTTCAGAAAAGGAAAAAGGAATCAATTGTACGTTCTCTGTTACATTTGACTCCAACAGATATTGCTTATTCGGTAATTTTTAAACCAAGATTTTATATAAATTCTAATTGTGGATTTTGTTTGATTTGAGAGTTGCTCAGTTTTTTTGTTTGTAAAGGTACAATTACCCAGTTTTGATGAAATAATCGAATTAGAAATCTATGAGAATTGAGCGAAGAAAAATTTAATATTGAAATAGGGTAGCGGTTCATATTTGTGCAAAATAACAATTAATTAGTTGTTAAATCTTGCTTGAAGGTTTATAATTACTTCTGGAACTTCAATGTGGTTATTTGTTCTGAAAGAGATTAGTGTGAGTTAATGGGTGAGTGTCTGAGTAGCACGGATACCTCATTCAATCAGCATTTTTGTTTCAAAAACGTGTCGGGAACTTGGCATTTCGGATACAGAACTCTATTTTTAACATAGGAAACCTTAAATTAAATAACATTATTTCCCCGTGTGCATGTCCAAGGGTTCTGTTTCCCCGTATTCTTGCTACATAGGTGAGTACTTATTGCTAAATAACATTTAAATGGATTGGGAAAATGATAAATTTCAGCGAACCGGCAAGGATTCGATTATGCTCTGACTATGAGACTATGATTTAACATTGTTTTGAACTCTTGGCTAGTATGCTTTAATTTTGTAGCATGATAATAACTCGGCTGATAGTAAATTTGTATGCAGTTTGATTACTGAGACATATATGTTAGCTACACTATGGGGTCTGCGAGTATATTAGCAAGTGGACAAGCAAAGCAGCCGGTTTTCTCCTTCGGAGTTATTTCTGATGTCCAATATGCTGATATTCCTGACGGGTACTCATTCCATGGCACCCCTCGATTTTATCGACATAGCATTCAAATACTACAAAGGGCTGTAGAGAAATGGAACAGCCATGGGAAGCTTAAATTTGTGATTGACTTTGGTGATATTGTTGACGGAAAATGCCCTCGAGATAATTCTCTAACTGCTGTTAAGAAAGTAACTGGTGAATATAAGAAGTTCAATGGCCCAGTCTATCACATGATCGGTAATCACTGCCTCTACAACCTTCCCCGTGAAAAATTGCTCCCATTGTTGCACATTTCAAATCCTAATGGTCTTGCTTACTACGATTTTTCACCGAGTCCAGACTATAGAATTGTTATTCTCGATGGCTATGATATCAGTGCCATTGGATGGCCTGAAAGCCATCCCAAAACGTTACAGGCATTAGAGTTTCTCGAGAAGAAGAACCCGAATTTAGAGAAGAACAGCCCTGAGGGACTTGTTGGACTGGAACGGAGGTTCCTTATGTATAATGGAGCTGTTGGAGAAGAACAATTAGAATGGCTGGATGGCATACTTCAGGATGCAACTAAGTTAAAGCAGAAAGTGATTGTTGGTTGCCATCTGCCTTTAGATCCTGGTGCATCATATCGAGAAGCGCTTCTCTGGAATTACGGAGAAGTAATGTCTGTGATATACCAGTATAATTGCGTGAAGGTTTGCTTTTCTGGACATGATCACAAAGGTGGCCATTCAGTTGATTCCCACGGAATACACCACAGGTCCTTTGAAGCAGCACTGGAGTGTCCTCCTGGTACGGATGCATTCGGATACGTTGATGTTTATGACGACAGGTTAGTGCTTTTCGGTACTGATAGAATGGAGAGCACCGTCATGTGCTTTAAACACTGAGTGTACGCTTATCTAAACATCATTGTGATAGTTTCCGGTTAATTATTTCAAAATCCATATTGCAATGCATACTTGCGTTCATATGGTGCTCTGTCTAGAGCTTCATTATTGTTTGTAATCATCTACCTATTGAGAAACTCTTAAGTGAATCAAGTCCAAATTTACGAACCATCCATTTAAAGTGTAACACATGGTGTAGTTTTTAATATCTATATATGCCCTTGAGCCATATCTTTGAACTTTGATAAACTGTCTCTGCTGCAAGAAAACTTGAATCATAGGTAGAAGATTTGATAGGTTTTGTATTGGAATTAGATTGATCATCCATTGCTGATTAGGCAGCCTTTTTTGCAATTTTATAACCAAATGATGGACACATTAGCTTATTATTACATCATCCTTTGCCAAGATTCTTAATTTAAAAGCTAATTTTTGAAATGATTGATGTGTATACCTAAGTATATGCTTATTTTCTGCAGCCATCATTCTCAAGATTCTAATTTATACTGAACTTTGTCACTATCTATAATAACATTAAACATTTGTGTGGATGTGAGTGGCGATCAATACCATCACAACTTCTATTATCTTAAGCCATTAGCCTGATCTTACATATATTAAACAGTTTAATTAAACTATAATTAAACTTGGAAGTCAATGAATCTGATACAGCTCACCTTCCTTAATTTTAGCTAATACATCATCCAAGTACATGTTTTGACCTTAACATTTTAAAACTTTATGCATACATAAAGTTGAGAATGACCACCACTAATCAATAAACATTTTTATTGAACATATTACACAATCAGCAGAAGTTAAATAAACTTTCTCAGACATTGCTTGTAAAACAAGAAAGATTAAGCATTTCCCCATTACAAAAGTATGAACTGACAAATCAAATATGTGAAACCCTAATATGCAATACAAGAAACATACAAATTAAAACCATGCAAACCCAATTAATCCATTGGTAAGCTTATAAAATTGGACAAATTTAATTTCTTCACTTAGATTGAGAGTTTTTGGCCTTCCTCTTCTCATTGTAGAAGAATCCAAACAAGGATATAATGGAGAAAGCACTGAAGCAAACTGATGCAATATCAAGCGACAGATGTCGTCCGGTGATTGCCTGAATCTGGAAAAGATTAGTAGTCTTGTGAACATCTGTGCTCTGTCCGTAAGCCTTTGCATGGTCATTAGCGTCATGAGCATAGGCGCGTACGAAGTACGTAGCAGTAGGCACGTCACGTTCGATTGTCCATGTGAAAGTTTCCTTCTTGATAGCAGCGTTGTAAGGCCTAGCAACAATTTTAACTTGGCAAGTCTTGTCTTTCTCTAACTCTTCCTCAGTTTTTCTCCAGGCGCGGTCCTTTTGGCTGATCGGCGCGTAGCATAACTTCACCTTGATGGTCTTATAGGCCGAGTCAACTCCAGTCTGGTTAACTCCCCATGTTATGGTAATATTGTCAATACCAGCTTTAAGAACTGCAAGAAAAAAACATAAATTTAATAAAAATAAGAAAAAACCATGATAATAAATTGATAAGAAAGATTGAATATTTATTGAAAATATGATGAAATTACCTTCTTTTGAAGAAGGGGTAGCAGTGACAACAAGGGTGTTTTTAAGGTCTTTGAAAAACTCAAAGCCATGATTAGAACCCAACAAGCAAGAGATAACTATTGTAGCCAAGAAAAATCCATTTGGTGTTGCCATTTGATTGATTCTTTTGGAGGTAAGTAATGATCAGAGAAAAAGTTGAAGAAAAAGAAGGCAAATGATGATTATGATGGAAAAGTGGGGGCTTGGATTGGCTTTATATACCAAAGCTAAGGCCATTAAAATAAAGATCTAAGCAGAATGAGTCAAAAGGCCCAATTTGCTTAGTTGGCTGTGGCAACTTCTGAAAATTATGAAGAGCGATTAGTTTTCCTGTTTTTCTCAAGGAAATAGAAATACAAATCTAGATTCGAGTTGCTAAGTCACGAGAGTGTCTTAAATGAGGTTGCCGGTTCAAACCATACTCACGTAAGTTGTCGTTTAAAATTTAAAACCAGAATTTTACTTCTCGTAAAATACTTATCATGCTCGACTGTAAATTAGTCTGAATATGAATAGTTTTGAATAGTTGGTTTACCTTCCAAAAAAGAATTGCAAAAAAATATTAGAATTAGTATAAGGAAAAGATAGTGACTAATGACTATGGCCCTTGAGTATAAGGAAACGATGGGATTTTAATATTAAATGGACAAGTTGTGAAATGAATTGATGTGTTTGGGGTTTAGTAAATTGATTGACTTTGCAAATAACGAAATATTGTATTGGAAGGAAAGATGCGAGTATATAGTATAGTTGATGATGTGATGATTCTTGAATATTCTATTTGATTATGTGAATAAGTTTTGTCTCCTAATGCATCTAAAAGAGTAGATTTCTTTTAGATCAACAAAAGAATGTTAGGAGTTGAGAAGAATGGTAAGAGCTACTTGATCAAGGGAAAAGCCATGTTTGTACAACATTTGCAAGACTATGACTTCTGTTTCTTTGGATTCAGACTAGACTCAGTAAAATTTGAACTTTTACATTTGGATTTAAAAATAATTCGAAATTAAGTTTTATTATTCAATTCCGGCTTGTGAACTGAATTTACACATGTCCATAATACATTTTTTGGATTTTCGTCAAATTTAATTTAAAATAAAAATCCAAATCTATTATCAAAAAATTTGAATTCGGACTTCGATCATATCTATTAGTAAAAATGGACGGGAATATTCAAATTCGTATACAAGTCTAATCATAAAATTAAATCTTTTCAAGAAAATAATTTAAAAGCTCTGTTAACTACGTCAGTCATCCATGGACATGAGAGATGACATTTTAACATATTATAGTAAAATGATGGCGATAATTAAATTTTATTTATTTAAAAATTTACACATTTAATATTTAATAATATGTTATAATAGATTTCAAAAAAACAAGTGTTATAATATAATTGGCTATGTTCATGGATGACGTGATAAAAAAAATTAATTTCATTATTTTTTTTGTGAAATTTTTTACACTTTTTTTAGCATCGGAAAAAGAGGGATCTTTGATGTTTCATGTTTGTAAGGGAATTTGATTTCAAGATCTCAGCAAAAAAAAATTCCAGGCATATAGTATTTGATTTATAGGTCATTGCCAAAAATGCATTCTTTAAGAGTTATATAATAGCTAGTACAAATTTTTAGTGGATTTTCAGTAGACTTCTAAAAATATTGAAAATAAAAACTGTTTTTATTAAAAATTGAGAAAACATATTTTTATAAAAAAATGAGTAAGTAATTTGTTGTAACATTGTCATATACTCATATTGATATCAATTGTTAAATATTTCATATCAATGGTTGCGAGTCAGGGGTGTAAATGAACCGAGCCGAGCTCTGGAGTGTTCATGTTCAGCTCGTTTAGCGAACAAGGTGTTCATGTTCGGTTCATGTTCGTTCGAGCTTTAAACATGGTGTTCGTGTTCGGTTCGTTTAGATTTTATAGTGTTCATGTTCATTCATGTTCAGCTCGTGTTCGTTCGTTTAACCGCTAAACAAACGAGCTCGCGAACAGGCTCGCGAACGGGCTCGATAAGTAATAAACGAGCCTGTTCGCGAACCTGTTCGCGAGCTCGTTTTAACGGCTAAACGAACTAACACGAGCTCGACTTGTTCTGCCAAACATGAATACAAGCTGTACTAGTTTTACCTAATAATGATTTTTTTGACACACATAATAAATTTCAAAGTACAATCTATAAATCCAACAAAAGATTATCCAAACATAAAATACAAAAAACATAAGCAATATAAAATTCTAAAGATAAGTTTAACAACCGATTATCCAAAAAAATCAATAGAAATAAACATTCCAAAAGATTTTCTCCAAATTACAAATTTTTAATTGGGATCATGTGCTCTTTGATATCATATTAGTTTTATTATTCAAAACTACATAGTTTAGATGTTTTGTTAAATATTTATAATTTTATAATTATATAATATATTTAAATAAATTAATTAAATACAAGTTAGTTCACGAACACCTAATCGAGTTTTAAATGAGCTCGTTCACGAACTCTTAATCGAGCTCGTTCACGAACTTGTTCACGAACTTTTATTCGAGCTGTTTATGAATGTTAACGAGCCGAACACCACTATGTTCATGTTCGGCTCGTTTATATTAACGAACGTAAAATCAAGTTTTAGCTCGGTTCGTTTAGAATACGAACGTAAAATCAAGTTTTAGCTCGGTTCGTTTAGAATACGAACGAACATGAACCGAGCTCTTATCGAGCCGAACACCGAGCTGCTCGCGAACGGCTCGGTTCGTTTACACCCCTAGTTGTGACCGATTCATGACCGAATTGATATGCGTAGCAGAATCAAAACCATTAAGTAGATATTTAATTATGAATCTAATCAACAAATAACAATATGTCAAAATAATACAAGAGCATGGTTCGGCATTAAAGCACGGACGAAAGAATTGAACCGTCCACTAATCATTAAAAAGAATACAAAATTGGTGGAAAGTCACCAAATAAAAAAATCTATAATAAATATGCCTTTACAAAAAAACCATTAATTGTTTAACTCTTTATAAAAAAGTAATCCAAAAGGATTGGAATTAACTTATATTTCTCACATCACACACAACCCTTTTCTCCTTATTTGCATTAATGTCTATATTGTGTGTTCGATTTTGATGTACTCTAAAAAGTGAACAAGATAGTGTATTTATAGGGAGCTGTAAATAATCTATATAACATTAGAAGTATTAATCCTAATTGGATTTTATTTTTTAATAAGCCGATAATAATTAAAATATCTTTTTTATAAATACTTTACTGATTAAAATTTTAATATAAATTAAAATTAAAATTTTAAACATATTTCAACAATTTAATTTTCTAAGTCATATATCAGCTCTAGGTAAATATCTTTCTAATATCTTTTTTTGTTTACGGAGCCTTTTTATGTACTGATTTTATATTTTATGAATGGTAAATTATATATGCAAGGGGGTACAATTAATATTATTTAAACAGCAATTTTTATGTTTAAAAACATTACTTAGATTGCATTCATACTGAATTATTTTATTTAACTATATATTATATTTAATATATGTAAACTTTATATGAGAGCGGTTTCATAGTAAATTTAGTGTAAATGAAAAGTTATATTTTAAAAATTATTTATATTAAATTTAAAACAAATTGCTCTAATAAAAGTAATTAACGACAATTTATTGAGCGTAAACTTGATACGAGAGTAATTCAAAATGGATTAATATAGATAAGAAGTTACACCCTCCGTCCCAAATTGATAGGCAGTTTAGGACAAATACAAATATTAAATCGTCGAATGCGAGATCGGAAGGCGTAGCAATTTGAATCACGCCGCATCGCAAAAGTTTGAGATAATAATTAGTAAACCTATGCAAAATGAATAATTCTATAAAAACATACCACACTTACCCCTATTTAATGTAGTGTTGATTTTGTTTATTAGTGGATTTTTCTCTCTTTTTAATATAATTTATTACAATTAATAAGGGCATATATATCATTTAAGCATTTAAGCATTTAAGCAATAAATTACTGCCTATAATTTAGGACAAAAAAATTCAAAATAATTTCTATTAATTTGGGATGGAGGGATGATAAAGATATTTGTATTTATCCATCATGAATTTCTCTTATATAATTTTTTAGCTTTTTTTTTTTAGAATATATAATTTTTTTAGTTATTCTATAGGTAATGATGTTGACATAAATTAAGTTACACAAAGTTGACTTTAACGTGTTATGTACTACTTGGATCCGTACTCAAACGTGACATTTGCACATAAATAAAAAAAACTAACGCGATTACCACATAATTATTGACTACGGTTTATTAATAACCATTTAAGTATATTACATGACGACTTAATTTTTTTAAAATAATACTACTATCTAGATAAAATAGAAATTTTTCTTTTCTCTCTAAACAAATCCTATCCGCCTGAGTTTTTTTTCTTATTTTTCTCGACAACCGTTAGTGGTTTGATTTTTCTGTTGACATTAGTTATCCCTTTATTTATGTTATTTTAGAATATAATAAATAGTCAATTCTTTTTCATTTTTCTCGATAGAATAAAATATATCAATAAATCGCAATTCAATTACCGAGAATCAAAGATAGATTGAAGATCTTCCAATAACAAAATAAAATCGTTTATGAGCTATATTAGTTTTATTTATTTTTCATTGTTTATTTTTTTTGCCTTTTTTAGTAAAAGGTTTATTATCTCTTTTTTATGAAAGAGTTATCAAGCGGTGATTGAATCTGATGTTGTGAATTTGCAGGTTATTTGAGAAGTTTGATAGAAAATTGATTAAAGACTACACTTAATTAGCGAAATAATTAATGATTTATTTTTGTTCTTACAGGTAAGATCTGCGAATAAAGCTAGTTTTTGAATTATTCTGAATTTTAATATAACTGTTTCATCTTCGATTTAATGAGATTTGATGATTAAAAAAAGTATATTACATAACGAGGCATTTGTCATATGGAAGAGCATCTACAAAGCTTTCTACACATTGCACTAAATTAGAGATAATTTCGTTGTCTATTTTTGATGATGATCACCTAATTATTGATCTATAATTGTTGGTTATTCTACTTATGATGCCTTCCTGAGAGTTTAATGCCGATATCGTGAATGATCTGTATGAAATTTTATACGACAGATTATGTTTATATTGTTGTCTTCTTTCTTTGTAAAAGGAAAAAAAATTAAGAACCTTTACTTAAAGATTTGTGTTGATAAATAAATATATAGATCAACCTGTCGTACTTCGTATTATAAAGATTAACATCATGTGGAGAGAAACAGTCGATTGGACGATGAGTACTTAAGCTCTCTTCGTCCATAATTAATACTAGAATTATTTACTCTAGACAAATATTAAAAGATTTATATTTTCAGTTAAAATAAAGATATATATATCTATAAGGTTTAATGTCTTAAAAAACACTGACCTTTCATTCTTTTTTCAATCCTACCCTAACGTTGTAAATCTGTCAATTTTACCTTATTTTGCATTTTTTTCATTTCAATTGTACCCTAAAGTATAAAATTGACCCTTTTTTACTTGGCAAAAATTCCCTGAATTGACCCTTTTTACATTAGATTAAATTATTATATTAAATTGACCATTTTAAAAAAAAAAATTATTGAACTTTTGTCAAATAAATAAAGGTCAATTTTATGCTTCAGGGTACAATTGAAATGAAAAAAATGTAAAATGGGATAAAATTGACAATTTTTTAACGTCATGGTAGGATTGAAAAGGGGATGAAAGGTCGGGATTTTTTAAGGTATTAAGCCTATCTATAAAATCTGATAAATCACATAGCTTTTTAGATATTTCGGTAATAAAAGAGTGATATGAAAGTCAAAGAATTGAAGTCAGAAAAAACGTCGAAGGAGTTTTCAGCCATTCGCTCCGACTCTTAAATCAGTATGAATATGAAAAAGAAAAGAGAAAAAAGAGAGATAAAGTATATGAAAAAAAAAAAGTAATTAGGTTTCATTCTAACAAATGGTTTACATAATAGGGTTCTAACTCATCAGATACTTTCCACCAATTCCCATACTGATTATTAACTCTATATAAATTTATTGTTATTCTTTTTTTTGAAAATTTCGTCACATGCGAGCAGCGCGAAAGATATTTCGTGTCATTGAAACCTTCGATTCTATGGTCCTTTGCTATCCTGTTGGACAAGTCATGCTCGAACTGTGTTTATCTCAGTCTATTCTGGTGATATGTTAATCTCGGACGAGAGATTGTTGTGTGTGATAAGCTATGATTAGCTCTTTAGCTCAATTTTAGTTCTGTTTGTTCTTAGATGTTGAATTAGTTTTTGTGGTTCAAGTTAACTCGATGGTAAAAATCTCAAATTTTCTTTTTTAGTTAGGTGTTTCTTGATTGAGCTTTTAATTGTGTCAACTTCAATATTGTTGCACTATTCAGACTGTCGGGTTGCTTCACTCCATACTACGTAATTAATATCCATATTTTAATTCATTTAATACATCAACCTATTGTTATTAAATAGTGATTTAAAACGACTCGTAAAATACATATAAGATTAATTTTAATATTGAATTTATTATTATTAAAAGCATAATCAATTTTAATTCATTTAATACATCAACCTATTGTTATTAAATAGTGATTCAAAACGACTCGTAAAATACATATAAGATTAATTTTAATATTGAATTTATTATTATTAAAAGCATAATCAATTTAATTTAGTTAATTATAGTTAACTAATAAAGTTTAAAATATGTAATAAATTCGTTAATTTTCAAAAATGAAAATATATCTATAATTTAAAAGATTTAAAATAAAATTAAATCTATTAAATATAGACCGAGGGAGTGTAAAACATTGATTGTAACGGAATTTGTCGGTTAATAATCACTCATGACCTCTCTAACTTTTAGATCCTCTTACAATAAACTATTTTCAGCAAGTAAACATTTTGAGTATTTATTTTATGGTCAGTAAACTCCTTCCATCCATTTAAAATCGTTAAACATTGTTGACGCAACACTTTTAAAAAATGATCTTAAACCCCTAAATACCCTTAAATTCTAGAGTTAAAGATATTAAAATTAATTAAAGATTTAAAAATCCTAACACCCACTCTGGTCACCACCTGTCCGCCTGCCGTTGCCGTCTTTCCACTTGCCGATACCCATTTGTCGCGCCCCCACACCCACTCCGGACACATCTCTGTTCGTCCCTCTCGAAGATGAACAACAGATGTTCATCCTCTTGAGGATGACAGCTCGCCAAAAAGTGGCGTCAGGTTCGCGGAGGATCGGGGAGCGGATAGCTGCAGGTGGATAGGTGGCGACGATAGGTGGAGTGGTGGAGGCAGGTGAGGGACGGGTTGAAAATTAGGACTTTTTAATTTAAAATTTTATTTTTAGGTTTTTAAGGGTATTTTGGATATTTTATATTTCTAGGATTTTTTTAAAATGTGTTAAATGATGAGGAGCTGATTGCGTGTGTAATGGCTTTTTTATAAGTGCCACTTTAGAATTTTCGACCGTGTTAGTCTGAAATGGATGGTGGGGGACCGGGGGTTTACTGCCCTCACAGTCAAAACTGTGGGAGCCTTATCATCTATGAAATTTAGAGGCAGGTTGTAAGAGGGTGTAGAAGATACGGGGCATGAGTGATTAATAGCCGGATTTTATCATCTTCAGACTTCAGCCCTTTAAATTGATTTCTTTGTGTTAGATTAAATTTCGAAAAATATTTAAAAAAATTCTGCCTCCATAACTGCCATGGCCGTTTTTTGAGTAACGACCGATACACACAATTGCCTGCTGCGATGATTTGATTAATTTATTCTGTTTTAGTAGCAATTTCATGGACAAAACATAAAACAAAACTAAAAGCTTCATAGAATTACATTATTTGTCGTCTTCTCCAATGCTAATACAAAATCTAGCACCATGAAAAAGACACCCCCGCCCAATGCCGGCCGACATTCTTCTCATATACTTAATATTTATTTTTATTTCGGTGATGATCTCAATGCTTCAGGTTGGAAACACATTATATATACATCAGATACATCAAACACCTTGTGTTCCTTTCTTCTGTTGTCTCCTGAGCCATGATGACGGAAAAGAGATTGAGCAGGGAGTTTTCAGGTGGTTCTGTAAACCTGCAAAAGAAAGTTGTGGAGTCTCGCCGGAAAAATAAATCCGATAAAGCACCTGACATAACGGATTTTATGAATGACATGTTTTTTGGGACTCTAACCAATGAGAAGAAAGCTTACAACCTGACAGGAAACGGTTGGGACAATGATGATGAAGAAGAAGCGGGTTTCGATGACAGCACAAGGAGTAACAGCAGCAGGTTGACTCAGGAGTGGCTTGAAGAGGCTAAACGCATGATGGCTTCATCGCCTACGCGATGTGAATCGCCTACCAGACTCGTTGGGTCGCCGAGGTTCGCAGGTGGAGTTCCTGCCAGGCTTTCGACATCTTCAGTTCTTGACAGGAGGGATCCTCTCTCCAGGTCTGCCAGAAGGTAAATATGCATGTCCTGAATTTTAGTTACTTGTAAATTTTTGTGCTGATAGAGTGGAATTTTCGGCTCATCACTTGCTATGGACGACCGCTTGACCATTGAACTTGTTAGAGATGATTGTAAAACTAGAGTTAGTATTTCACCTAACAGCTCAAGTTTTGAATGAATTGATTATAAGAGCCTCAATGATCGAATTTAAAAATATTTGAGCACAAGGTAAAGGATTTGTGATTGTTAATGATTAGAAAAACTTTTCAAGTTCAGTGTGCATTCGCGTACGAAAATATACTAGAAATGATAGTAAAATCATAGTCGGAGCCTCACTTAACAATTTTTGGTGAATTGGTTATTTGACAGAATCACTTGATTTTATTGGTGTTGTATGTACAGACACAGAGGAGTAGAAGGGTTCAGTGGAGAAATACTGATAAAATCTGCTAAACACAGCCGCAATAAATCAGAATCAATAGACAGTTTGCCATTAGAGCCATCCCCTGCATCTCAGTTCCAACAGTGGTTCTCTAACATCCTTACACCGCCCACCAATGTCGATGTCAATCACAACACCAACAAATTAATTGACTTAACTGATCCAGTGTCCCCAACCGTGCCTCCTCGACCATCAACTTATCGCAGATCCCGCTTCCAAACTGAGCCTCCTGCACCTGTTCCTCAGGGAATACCAGTCCCATCCCGTAGAACATTCAAGCCAGCTCCATTACCAGACATCCATTTGCTCTCTCCACCAAAAAATCTCATAGAATCACCCCAAAGAAGATCAATATCATCATCAACATGTGCCCAACTAGAGCACGGCCCTCTGTCTCCTCCGAGGAATCTTGTAGAGTCAGCTCATAGAAGGTCGCTGTCTAGGTCAACTTGCTCCATTAAAGAGAAAATTTCACCAAAGCCTGATACAATAACAAAAGGGTGGCAGAAAGAAGAGAATCAATGCGACAGAGACATTAATCTCAATGGATTTCTTAAGGAGCAAAGAATCAAGATCGAGAAGATCTTGAATGGGGAGATTAGTTCCAAGGCCAAAGTTATTCTTTCGGGTCCTTCAAACAGTTAAGCAGACGAACAATATAGTTTAAGGGAAAGAATTTGAATGTTATTTATAAGTGAAATTTGATTGTTGTTGCAGGTACAAGTTCAATGATAGCGGCGATATGCTATGCATGGTTGTTGGAGAACAAGATGATGAAGAATAAAGGAGAGGGTAATGGACAAGAGTATGTAGTGGTGCCAGTGATGAATGTAAGGAGAGGGAGAATGTGGAAGCAAAGGCAAGCTGCTTGGCTCTTTCACCATCTTGGCTTTGATGCTGTATCTTTGCTCTTTGCTGATGAGGTACTGCAGGATTGTGTTTCTTATAATCTGAATATTTCTGTTTATTCTGACAGCAAAACTAGTTTCTGTTTTTCTGTTGTTAATCAATTGGAAAAGCTACATAACTCTTTGTGTCAGTTTTCCTGTTGTTTCACTCTATGTTGTACGGAAACTTGTCGAGCTATGTTCTGTGCTTTACTTTCGTTTTCTATAACACTTTTGAAACTTCAGAACTTGTATTTGTAATCTATTCTTGTTGAAAATTAAATTTTCTGTTTCTCATTTTTATGTTTATCCTTTAGATGCAAAATAGGTTTTAGTTGTTTTCAGGGAAATACTTATAAAATTTTGCCGACTTTACAATTGCTCTGTGTGTTCAGGTGGACTTGGAGAATCTAATTATGTCAGGAAAATTGAGCATTCTTGTGGTTGGACAAGATATTCTCAAAAATGACACTGAGGTCAATTATATTACCATTATTATAATAGTTAGAATTGAATATGTGCAAGACTATACTATCGATCTCAGAATTCGGCTCTTAATGCCATTCATTTTCTATATGCAGGAAACATCTCAGTGCACTATTCTCACGGATAATTACTGTGAAGATGCCTATCATTTGCTTCAGACCCCACTTCTCAAAAAACTACTGGTATATGAGATCAAAACTCTATCTCAATTGAAAACTATATAGCATGGAAACCGAAAACAACGAATTGCCGAAACGAAAATAGCGAAAATGTAAAAATTTTACAAGAAAATATTAGATATAAAGTTTCAGATTTTTCATAGCATTTTTAAAATAGAAACGAAACAATGAAACTTAGAACTGGAGAAGTTTCCGTGCATTCTTGGTTGCAACTCTTGAAATTAATAGCTTCATCTTTTACAGCTTGCAGGAATCCTGTTAGATACACTAAACTTGAATGCTTGTACCAAAATGTCAATGACAAGAGATGCAGAAGCAGTTCAGTTGCTACTAATCGGCTCATCCCCTAATTACCGAAATACCCTTTTTGATCAATGTAAGTACTACATTGATCAAAATTTTATTTGAAATTTTGTTCTCGTCTCATAATCTGTAATTCTCTTGTTTCTGTTTATATTTCTGTATCCAGTGACGCAAGATCAAAAGGACAAGTCCTTCTTTGAAGCTTTGCGGTATAATTATGGAAAGCCCCCTAGTGAAAGTAAGCTAATTTCATTTCCTACTTAAAAATTTATAATATTGATTCAGTTAAATTTTGAAAAAATATCAAACTTTTTTTTATTCTATTCGGTTTGAATCGAATGAAACACCCTTAGTTGTAACTCAATTAGCACCGAAGACAAAAGTCGTCGTCAAGTTGGAGTCAGAGGCGGAGCCAATTTAACAAGAAAAAAAAATGAAAATTTGGTCATTATGGTAGTTAGAGAAATTTAATGATTTAGTATCCAACGAAAGGATAAGTTATTGATTGATCAATCATTAGAGCAATTTGCGGGATTAGGAACAATCTATCAAATGTGTCTCTTTTTTCTTTGTCCTATAATAGTTGGTAATAAATAGATTCTAATGTGTATGTGCTAGCAACAGGTTCATCATGAAATCAGCAAAACTCTATTTGATTGATGATGACAAGTTGGACCTTAACAGATTAAAAGAACCAATCTATTTTGAATTATACAAATTTAATTAACAATTAAACTACATTTATATTGTTTTATCAATAATTTTATTATTCACTTGTACTAATTTTATTTTTCCGAAATTGTCTGCAATTAGGCGGGGGCGACAGCTTATCGCAGATAGAGAACAGGGTATCAGAAAGGAGGTCAAGTTCTGCCTCTCAGAATCAAGCTCATTTACAGAATTCTGATCAGAATCCTAAGCATGTAAAAAATGCAAAAACCAACGTGGATACACAAAAACCGAAACCAGGTAATGCTTAACTTGGAAACATTCTTTTTACTAGCAAATTAGTTGTTGGTATTCAACATGTTATATTTAATTTATTATGGAAACTATTTATGCAGCAGAAGCAGCCTCCGATAATACTCGTGGAAAAAACAAATTCTTCCTAGCAAAGTGGTTTGGTTTTGGAAAATGACAGACCTCAAAAAACCTAATTTTTCATCAAAGTGAAAGATTTTAATTTCTTACAGGATTTTTGCCTACCTTATGAAAATGACCGATATATACATATAATTATCATAATAGTTGATGATGCATATCTAGTCTTTATCAATTGTTTACAGAAATTCAGTCAGGGAAAAAAATCAGTTTTCAATTTATTTTCTTAATTAAATTTAATAAAGAGGATTATTATATCCAATCAAGATTTGTAATACGTCACAAAATTTCTTATCTAAAATGGGTCTTTATATATTTCTCTAATTCGGTTGAGCAGGAATTTTATGGTTAGCCCTGTCTTTTTGTAGGTAGATTTAGGAGTGTGAAAAACCGATATGAACCAACAAATTTGGTTTGGTTCGGTTTAATAGTATTAGAAAAAAACTTGTTCGGTTGGATATTAAAATTCAATTAAGTTATAACGTAAACTGAACCAAAAACCGGCTATGTTTACCAATTCGGGTTGGTTTTAAAAAATTACACTTCCTCAAATTTTAAATTTATTCTGTTCGGTTTGAAGTGAATGATCTACCTAAGAAGAGCCAAATTTTATACATGTGCACATGATAGCCAATTGAATATGCTCTGCCTTTTACCTATCATCATCACATGGATGTACACTATTATTGAATAATTTGGCAGATACAGACATTCAGTAACCTATGAAATAAAAAAGAAAAACTCCTTGTCATCAAAAATATAAAAAAATAGGAATATCTTAGAATACATATATATTGGTAATAGATAAATACAATGTCCAAAAAGACAGATTGCTCATATATCAAGACCAGATCAAGAAACAGAGAGATGGGTATGATAACAATCTGTCTTTGTCCACTTCTTCATCCCACAGCTGTAACTAACTCTCAACCTCTCTTATGGGCCCCCCATTCCTCATCATCTCTGCTTATCGGTATCGATGTAGTTCGTCACGTATGATTATAAATTTATCATCTTTCATTAATACCGTAGCTGAATGAAAATTCAAAAACTACATACGTTTTTGTAATTTAATATATACACCAATTACTGTATCTTAGCAACTCTTAATATAAATTGATAATGTGAAAGTTGGAGTTGGCCACGATAAAGCACACCATTTAAAAAATACAACATCCGTACCAATTTTATAAAATGTGATTAAATCACAAAAACGTGTATAGTTCGTGAATTTATACGTAAGATAACCCCTTATAAAACTTGGCCGTCGCTATTTTAGATTCCTTTCTTCTTCTTATTCAACTTTCCAAGCATACAAAAACAAGCAAAAATCAGCTGACCCACCATTAATTCCTTCTATGGAACCACAAGACAACGGTGATGAAGATGGCGACGACGATGAAGTTGATAAAGGTGATGTCAATAATGGCTTAAAGATAAACAAAGCATGTCTTAAACCAGGACTAAATAACCAATCATGAACATCCCAATATACTTCAACTCTTAGTTTATTCAGATTAAATGACTGATTACCTCTAAATTTCCATTGAAGATGCTTCACATGAATTGCTAAATGCCCATCAATTCTTATCTCGAGCTCCGGCTCAACTCCATTATTACTCAGACCATTAGTAATGTTTCTGTTCTTGCATTCAATGGAGATCTCGTGTAACCTGCCCTTCTCATGAAACTTGATTTTTGTACAGAATTTTTTCTTACCAAATATGTGTTCTTTTCTTGAAACTAAGATTGGATCAATTAAAGCTGGTCTGCACCCAGTTTTTCTGTAAGCATCTTTTTTAAGATCGCCGAGGAGTAAAACAACCTCTTCATCGCACACAACAGCAACGTAATATTCAGACATAGGCTCAGTTTCACCGTTGAATTTTGCTGACTTGAGATCCCAGAATATATCCACTGATTTTCCATCAACTAGGAACCTTTTATAGCCTTGTTTTCTCCAGAAATACCAGGGTTTTAGCTCAACTTTGCACGTGTATTGACTGTCATGACCTTCAACTCCGTCCACTGATACTGATAAACCATGGAGCAACAGATTCTTACACCATGTTACTGTTATCAGACGGCACTGATCAGCTATCTTTGTACGATAAACGGACATGAACACACTCTGTCCTGATCTGGTTATTGCAGTAGGATCATCGGTTGGTTTTTCACCGGAAGTGAAGCAAGCAGGAATATGGTCTTGCATGGCTTATTTTGATGAGCAAACTGTTTTGAAAATTTGGTTTGGCTTAATTTAGAGCAATGTGGAGAAGAAATGGGAATGGTGGCTATGGTGTTTATGAGAAGATGAGATTTGAGTCACAGATGGTGACAGAGATGTGTTCTTGGCAGCATTATTAATGGAAATATAAAGAAATAATTTGATGAAGTGGCAAATAGATGGCAGTGAGTGAGAGTGAGTGATTGAATGAAGAAGAGCCTTAGAGCCCCTTGTTTTTATATTGAATTATAGTTAAGTTTCTTATCTGGATTTCTTGTAATAATTGATATTACACTTATTTTCTTTTTTGTTCCCTTGACCTAGTTCAGATAATATTCTTTTATTACCGGAGAGGAGACTGTTTGTGCGAAGAAGTGAACGTTTGTGCGAAGAATTGAACGCACGACTTTAACAGAATGTTGTCGAACACTTATATCATTTGAAATACAATCCATTGGTCTAGGTGGCGTAAATTTTATTTGTTTTTCATAAGGTTATTTGAATGTGATGTAGTAGAAAGTTAAAGATAAATAAAATGGTTATTGCCATGCAGGGTTAAAAGCAGAGAAAGGCAATTTTCACCAGATTTGGAGTATAGATTTGTACGAGCACAGTAGATTCCTTGGAAGCATGAAAGCACATGAACATGAAGCAAGGCAAAAGTTTGGGATACAAAAGTGGATTTTATAGTTAGTTTGGGTAAGCCTTTTTTTTATAGGAAAAATTATTCCTAGTGTCTCACCTTTTCAAATCTTATTTACTTTCCTTCTTGGTCATAAATCTTGAACATTTTTTTCTTTTAAATTTGTAATTTTTTTTGAAAAATGTACTGAGTACTGGTGCTTTTAAGTAGGGGTACTGGGGACCCGTGTAGGCTCGTTTATCAAACCGAATTAATTGAAGCCGAATTTTCTATTTTTTCTTAACCAAACAATAGCCGAACTAAAGTAATTGTTTTGTTTGTTCAGTTATTTTGGTTAATCGAATAATACAATTTCATTGATTTCAGTAACTAAAATATAATAAAATAATAGTAATAACAATTTTAGTGTTAATTACTTATTTGATTTAATGACAAATTTATATTATGTATTTTAATTACAAAAATATCTTAAATTTCTAAAAGTTAAAAAAATGGTATATATATATATATATATATATATATTTATTTATTATTCAGTTAATTCGTTTGATTTGATTAATTGAGAAATTCAGACCCAAAATTGAACCAAACAAACGAGAAAGCAAACTAAGATGAAATTTAGTTTCGTTTGATCGGTTAATTTAATTATACCTTTGATTAATGCACACTCCTACTTTTAGCCCTTTTCAATGGCTACATTGCATATGCATGCGCTATTGTTACTTTATGGCCAATATGATAATATACTTTAAAATATAGAACAAATAAATTCAAAGAACTAAAAATATTCAGACTTCATTGATTTTTTTTCAATAATTTGCTCCTACAGAAATTCCGATTCTTATTGACTTCTTACTCGTGGTTTGGGTTTTTATAATGTGATTATATAATTACTTGAGAGATTATAAATTATACTACATAAGCATTAAATCAGGCATATGTATAAACTTAATTAGAAGGTTGAATATTTTTAGCATAGCATGAATGTTCAGCATTTATACAATTTGAGTAAAAGGCAATTGAATGGTTTAAATGCACCAACTAATTATACTCCTATTGGTATAATTGCTGTAATAATATGAGGCATCACATCCCTAAATATTCTTTCTAAGCAGAGTAATATAGAAAGTTTTCTCCTTTTTAACATTTTAATATGTATTATTGACTTAGTTTTATTTTAATATAAATTGCATAATTATAGACAAAATGCTAATTATTTATCTTGTAAAAGCACAAACATAATTAGAATCATTGGTGGTCCATGAAAGAAGCATTTAGTTATAAGTTGGTGTTGAATGGTCTTGGCAGTATGATTGTTGGAGGAAAAGTTAAAAACAAAAGAGGAAATAAAATGATGATTTATTTTGTGCTTAGTTTGATGATAAAAATTTTAGGTAGACCGAGTTTATTACGTTGTTCGTGAACTAATGGCATTATTGTAATTTTATTTGTTACTTTTTATACATTTGAATAGTAATATTACAATATTGTCACTATTTTAATGACGTTTTATAATGTGATAAGTTTAGTCTATAAATGACGTGTCAGACTCGGTTTACCTAACAAGTCTCTAGTTTAATACCTTAATTTTGATTTAGTGTGCTGCAAATATTTCAATAAACAACAATCCTACAATTATTTAGATTTATTTGTTTTTTATCTGATAAAATATTACTTACTCAGTTCCAAATAAATAGAAAGTTTAGGGTAAATAAATATTATAATAAATTTCTTTATTTAAATAGTAATTATGCATCTTTAAGTAACTTTTTATTTTAAATATATTCTAACAATTAATAAGAACATACACAAATTTTGAAATTTAAGTAATAATCATTGTTTCTATGAAAAAGTAATATACTTATATTTATAAAAATATATTTTTAATTTACTTATTTGTTATCCCATATCTTATTTTTAAAACAAAATAATTTGGGCAGAAGTATTAGGCCGGGCCCAAGACCTTTTTATCCCATTTAGGGCTTTAAGTTCAAATTTTAGAGTGAACTCAATTTAAGCCCATAACCGAAATCCCCATCCATAAGCCCCAAAATCACAGCAAAGTAGTCGAGGGTTTTGATCTTTCACCGGAAATTCACCCATTCGATCGTCTCGACGCACAAAAATTGTGACGAGACCTTTCAAATTCTTTGCAACCAAGCACAAGTTCTAAACTTCTGAAATTTCTACTTTGCTTTCATAGAATTTAAAAAATGCAGTCATTTTATAGGAGTTTAATTAGCAGGCAATCACTTAACACTCATTTCAAATCAGCAGCAGCAGCAGCTTCTTATAATGTTCATCAATTAACCTCTTTAATATCTGATTCTGCTTCCAAGAATCAGTTGTTTCGATCATTTCAATCTCATGTATGTTCTTTCTTTAATCTTCACTTAAAGTTTATTAATCAATTTATTTGTGTTTTAATGTCGGTTTTTGATTGTTTCTTTTACGGAGTTAATTGTATATACTTCTAATTAGGTTAATTTTTATGTGGGTATTCTTATTCTGGCATATGATATTGAATTATTGCTTGGATTGTTATTTTTAGATTTTAAGAATTTCTAGTTTTTTTTTTTTGAAAGAAAGATCGAATTTTCGTACAACTGTTTGCTAACAAGAAACTAATTTGATATTCATTTCGTAGACAAGCTTCGGTTCCGCAATCGGTAAATTGGGATTATCTCATGGCAGTGTCCCAGTTACTAGGCTTAGTTTGTGTTCTCTCAGTAGGAATATGACAACAGCAGGAAATCCTGCCGAGTCGGCTTCGGCAGTTCCTTCACAGCCTCTCACAGAAGTATCCCCCAGAATCAAATTTAAAAGACTTGATAAAACTGCTAGGCACATAATGCAGGTAAAACTTATTACATCATTATTGTTGGAATTGAGTGTACTACTTCAATAGAGATTTTTGTTCATCGTCGTGTTTATAAATGTTTGCAGATTCTAGATAAGGAAGCAGTGTCTGAAGTAAGGACGCAAAGGGAGATACCTGATATAAGGCCTGGGCAGATAGTGCAACTCAAAGTGGTATACCTTGTTTTTATTTGAACAACATGTAAATCTTAGTTATTTTGTTTGTTGCAAATAGGATGGGACAAAAAAATTGTAGTGTCAGCTCAATTTACTCTCTGCTGGTCCTTTATATGACCAGGAAGTACCTGAGAATAAGAGACGTATTTCAACTGTGAAAGGCATTGTTATAGCAAGACGTAATTCTGGAATAAGCACTACATTTAGATTAAGAAGGCTCGTTGCTGGGGTTGGAATCGAGTCTCTCTTCCCGCTGTAAGTATTTAAGCACCTTGTTGTTTAAGTTTTGAGCCAATTTTGGTTGTTTTCTGTGACAGCTCATTATAGTACTTGAAGGCAGTCAGAAACCATTTTAACTTTATCATCTCAAGGATGAAAGTAAACCATTATTTGAGTTGGGTTAAGCTGTATTTTCTAGATTAGAGACCAACTAAAATTTGTGGATAATGGCAATAAATAATGAAAAGTAAATTACTTAGACACCCCTGACATATATCATAACTCACACTTGCATCCCTTTTGTTTCAGGATCAAATGATGTGGTCCTTTAATTTCAATAATGTAAATAATAAAGTGTCATGTTAGAATTTAATGATTTTTCTTTAAAATGTATAAAAATAAGGGACTAAATTGTTGAAAATTTTAAAAGAAATGGACTTAGTATTGGAAAAGGTAAAAAGGGACATAATTATGGACCATTAAGGAGTTTTAACAGAAAAATTATAAAATTCTAGTAGAACATTTTGTTTGTTTACATTATTGAAACTAATTTTGATCCTGAAACAAGAGGGATGTAAGTGAGTTATGGTAAATGCCAGGGTGTTGGCGTAAATAATGAATTGTAAATTATGAGTAGTCTGGAAATTTCAAGGAAGAGAAGAAATCAGCTACACAATTAAGAGAGGAGTCTTCATTCTTGCTTTTTTATTTTTGGTTTCTCTAGCGCTATAGTCATTTTTCCCCGCAAAAGAAGTGTTATTATCACAATTTTTCATGGAGATGCTAAATGTCTATATGATAACTGAATAAATAAGTGATGGTTGATAGGTATTCGCCTAACATTAAGGAAATAACGATTCTGGAACAGAAGAAAGTGAGAAGGGCCAAGCTTTACTATTTGAGAGACAAGATGAATGCACTCAAGAAAAAGTAGCATGCTATATAGCTGGTGAGATTTTGACGATCATTCCCTTAAGAAAGATTTCTGCTTTAGATCATGCTGGTGAGAACTATGCATTTCTATTTTCTTTTATACGCTGGGTTCTCTTCCTATGAAAATTGTAAGAAGTAAGACGAGGATAATGTGAAGCTGCCGGTGGCATGCATGGAGAGCTGCATAATGAATTAAAGGATTCCATTTATCATTAATTTTGTTATTGATCGATCTAATCTTATGGGTAAAATTTCTTTTGTTAAACTTCCTTTGTTACAGCTATATGCCTATATCTGTATTTGCCTTAACCTGTATGAGTAATGATCTAATCATTATGGATATGAACAAACCGAGTTTTGTTTGCCCTTATGGCGTCGTTTGATTGGATTAGCTGCGTACAATAGCAGCATTCTCCATTGATGACCATACTGAGTGGATGAGTTTGTTGGATCCCATCCCTGTGCGGTGGTTCTGTTTGCCAAATCTGCATGGTGTCAATTATTATAATGATAATGTGAAGGCCTATTATGGTAGATTAGTCAACCATATATCTTGCTTCTTGTTGTTGTTTGATGAGCTGGAAGCCTGGAAGGTGCTACAGTGATTTTATTTTAGAATACTTTAGCAGCTTTAGAGATGGCCGACCATTTGACCCAAATCCTTTTTACGTTTTTCTTTTTCTTGAATATGAATCTACCTTTTCTTCTGTGTATTTTGTTAACTTGGTCATTTTGTTGCACATGAGAACTTTGCGCATAGTATCATCAATCACATAAATTATCATTAATTTAAACTCAATCAAAAAGATGTTAAATAGATAAAAATTTGAATTCAATTTGATCCATGATGATATTGACGAGTATTACTTTTCAAGCTCATTTCGGATGCTGAAGGCGTCTTACAAACCAGAATGGCTATTTTCTTTTCTTGCGATGCAAGTTAATGAGGATCATGATATGATAAGACTCTTGGTGGCGTTGAAGGACAGAAAAGAAGCATTATGAGGGTGACCCAGTGTTGCACTTAAAATGTGAATCGCCATAACCTTATCATTGAATTTGCACTAATATTATCTGTGGATGCTTCTTCTTTTTCAGTCCCTTGGACGATTGAAATGTTAGTTGAGCGTGTGCTTTGTCAGCCATTAGATCCTTTGGGTTGTTGGTAGAGACAATTTTGTGTCATACGTCTGGTTTTTGTCAATACTACTAATTGTTATAATAATATTTCAAGCTAGTTTTAAATTGCCATTTCCTATAATAGAAAAGCTAAATTCATATTCTAATCAAGACACTACTATCCAACTCTAAAATTTATAATTTAGGAGTTTGAGATCGAACTGTATAGAATATTGAAAGTTGATTTCGAATTAGGTCGACTTGATTATTATTCGTTATGCATTGCATGAAATAACTTCTTGGATCAACATAAACATAAACCTATTTCATTGAAAATGTATAAATATTTTTTTTAATTAGTTATATAAAAATAAAATTATAAATAATAACAATAATGATAATAATAATTCAATTAGACTCGTCAATTTAAAGAGTATTTTGATGTTTGAGTTTAACTCATTGATAGACTCAAATAGTTTTAACTCTGGCTCGATTTAATTACATTTAAATATTTTTAAAATCACTTCTGGATAATTTGCAAATTAACTTAGATTCGGTAGCCTCACTACTACACCATTTTAATTATTTTTAAAATAAATAAAAACCTAAAACCCAATTTTAAAAAACCCTTTTAATCTAAATTAAAAAAAAAACGAAAATCAGTTAATAAAAAGAAAAGGAAGGGCGGTGATTGTGATACTAAGCAGCAGAGCATTGGAAGAGAAGTTATAACAGAGACGAAACCAAGATTCTCCCAATTCTCTTTGTTTCCTTTTCACATGTAAATCCAAATCCTCACTTTATAATCTAAATCACTACACTTTATTTTTTATTCGTTTTTTGTTAATTAATAGAAGCCAAGCAACCATAGTAACAGTCTGTCCCCTCTGCTTTCAAGCCATTCATAAGTCTGTTACTATTAATTATTATCGTTCATCATCATATCCTCTTCACAATCTAATCCAACCCTTTGATCCTCCCATCTTACTCTACGCGATGCCTCAAGAATCACAATCGGAGCAAGACCCTGATGATTCTGATGCCGAGTTCGTCGAAATTGATCCCACTGGTCGCTATGGTCGGGTCAGTTTTTCATTCTGCCCTTATATTTTGGCTGGTTTCTGAATTGGGTTAGTGTTTAAATTGATTTATAGCTAGTGGGTGTGACATTGTTTTGTTTTTTTGCAGTATAAAGAGGTTCTAGGCAAAGGTGCTTTCAAAAAAGTGTATCCTTTTTTGCTGTTTTTTTGTTATTTAATTGATAAAAAGCAATCTTTTTTAATTTTTCTATGTTGGTTTAAATGAGTTTGATTGGTGTGGAAGTTAGTTTAATCCTTGACGGCGATGATTAGATACAGAGCTTTTGATGAATTGGAAGGAATTGAAGTTGCGTGGAATCAGGTTAAGGTGGCCGAATTAGTCCGTAGCTCTGATGATCTCGAACGTCTCTATTCCGAAGTTCATTTGCTTAAGACTCTTAAGCATAAAAACATTATCAAGTTTTATAATTCATGGGTTGATACCAAGAATGAGAACATCAATTTCATTACTGAAATCTTCACTTCTGGGACGTTACGGCAGTAAGATTTCGGATCATATAGCTACGGTAATTTGTACTTATTTTGGATCATAGTGTTTAAATTGAAGGACTTGTTTTGATGGATAATGTAGGTATCGGAGGAAGCATAAGCATGTTGACTTGAGAGCATTGAAAAAATGGTCTAGGCAGATTTTAGAAGGCCTTTCTTATCTTCATAGTCATGACCCACCCGTTATCCACAGAGACTTGAAATGTGACAACATATTTGTTAATGGGAATCAAGGTGAGGTGAAAATTGGTGACTTGGGTCTGGCTGCCATTCTTCAGCAGGCTAGGTCGGCTCATAGTGTCATTGGTGAGGAACCTATTATGGATATCTGCTTTGTTGATGGTATTGAGAGTGTTCTGACTGTTGTATTACGAGACAAGTTATCTTATTTTTTGATGTGATTTTAGGTACACCAGAGTTTATGGCACCGGAGCTTTATGAGGAGGAATACAATGAGCTTGTTGACATTTATGCATTTGGCATGTGCTTGCTGGAGTTGGTGACGTTTGATTACCCATATGCTGAATGTATTAATGCTGCTCAAATATACAAGAAAGTGTCATCAGTAAGGCATTAGATATCCTTTCCAATTTTTATTTTATCCATCTGCTATTGTTGCATGTAAATCATCGATTCATGGTCTGGAATAATTCAGTTCAATATGGTCATAGTCACGTAAAATTTATGGAGTATGGAGTATATTAGTAACATGTAAAGACTCGTAGAATTTTAAGCCTGTCAACCGTTGCTGCTTATTGCATTGCCATGAGCTATCATGAATTGCTTATAGCAAAGGTTTGTAGAATTTCAACAGCTCATTAATTGCTTATAGGAAGAATCTTAAGACACTCATAGGAAAGTCTCCATAAGCTGCCGTTGAACTGTAAAATTTTAAGATGGTTTAAGAATGTGGAATGAGTGCTTTACCAGCTTCCACCCACTTATAAATTGAGATGCTTATTTTATTATTGTCACTGAGAAACATATATTTTTACTCACTGGATCTGTCACATCTCTATTGATATGTGCTGAGATTATTGTTCTAACTTGTTCTTGTCTTGATAGGGAATAAAGCCTGCATCATTGGCAAAAGTTACAGATCCTTCTGTTAAAGCATTTATAGAAAAATGTATTGCAAAAGTTTCTGATCGATTGCCTGCAAAGGAACTTATGATGGATCCTTTTCTCCGACCTGATGACGAAAATGAAAGTGTGGGACGTTCTTTACGACAGAAATCACATATTTCAGGTAATTTGTTAGGCTCTTAGAACAATGGAGTTTTGAGGTCTCCTCACTATTTGGTTTGGAGGAAAGTCGTTGTAGAAAGAATTTCTTTTTTGATAATGTAGAAAGAAGTTAATTGCTGAAAAATATAGCTCTCTTTTGTTAGAGAAGCTCCCTGACGACAATTAGAATACAAGTATACAACTACTAATTCTCCCTTATTTTACACATGTCCCTGAAAACAGTTGGATTAGAAAATGAAGAATTTTGCTGAGTTCTTTTCCCTGGTTCTTCTTCTTGCAAACCATTTATAATGTTAATGTTTTTTTATCTGCATTCTGCAATGGTAATTTCAGGTAGTAGTTCTGATGAGATGGATGCTAAAGAACATGAACCAGCTGAGAAAAGTAGGGACTTTACTGTGCAAGGACAGATGAAAGATATTAAAACAATATTTCTGAAACTAAGGATAGCTGACTCAACAGGTTCAACTATTATCTTCTCTCTCTCTCTTTCCCTTATCTTCAATTTTCACCTCCCGTGAAATGAAGATCGAGTCCATTACTGTGTGCATTGGATGGTTAATTTAAAAATGTGTGCATGTTCTCAGGTCATATTCGCAATATCCACTTCCCCTTTAATACTGAGGTGGATACATCGATAGCAGTTGCTAGTGAAATGGTGGAGGAGTTGGACCTAACTGATCAAGATGTTTCAACACTTGCTGAAATCATTGACTCAGAAATTCGGTCACACATGCCCGACTGGGCACCCACAAAGCATTCTTTGGATAATCAGTGCCCAGAGATTACGGAATCTGAAACTGCCTTCGAAATTAAAGACGGTTCACCCTTGACAAATGTATCAACTCATTCTTCAGGCAGTCTTCAACTGGAAAGATTGCCTTCAGGTCGGAAGTACTGGTCTGACTCGCCCAAGGGAAGCTCTCCAAGCAAGCTTGGACAATCAAACCAGTTGTCTCATCAGTCTTCTCTCGGTAGTCATCAAGATGGTGATAGTACAAACATTGCTTGTTCACGTGATCAGTTGGGAACTGAGTGTGTATGTCAAGAATGCAAGGAAGAGAATGAAGCTGGCGGATCTGTTGATTCACAATCTAGTAATACTTTCACGGATGTTGAGTCGGATGTAACAATACTTGTTCAAAGACTTGAAAATCTTTTAGTAGAGCAGCAAAAGGAACTAGATGACCTAAAAAGAAGGAATGAAGAAGCCATATCAGACCTTCTGAATGAGGCTTCTCCAGAAATTGCACGGCAAGTTTTGAGTTTATGTAAGCTGAACGTACCTGATTATAAAATGCTATGAGACAGTGGCAAGATATGCAATTTAGAGATACGGTCTTCCTTTAGAGTGAATATCATGCTTCTGCATATTTCCAATTCAGAGTAGATGTTAACTAGATTATCACTATTCTGACCCGAAAGATTACACATCTGAGTGGTTAGATATTCCACTGACAGATGATCATGGTGCTGGAGATTTCTCAAGAGCAGATGAAGATATTACAAGGCAATGCGGATTTTGGGCGGTTTTATGGCTGTGAAATTATGATTTAAGAAACAATGGAGCAAGTTCATAGCTAAATTATGCACTTGGATTGGTTCATGTTGAGGTGAGAATCAATGAACTGGTGATCCTGCAAAAAGTTTAGCTTAGATTCAACATCATGCTTTGAGAGGTATGGTAACTCAGGTGTCCCTTTAGCATGTCGTTTCCGCATACAATGGATTTAGTTGCTTGTCGTTTTACGTTTGATTAGGTTAGTCAACTATTTTTTGGAGTACATACTTGTAAATATGCTTTACGGAACTTTCGTTTCAGTTATACGTATAATCTCTTACTTTTTGTTGGTGCTTTTTGGCATGGTATGGAATTTTGATGAACTCAACAGATTTGAGGGATTTTTGGCATTGTAATGTTACTAATCACTTATCTATTTATGAATTGATTGTTCTAATTGATCTATTGGTTTTTGTTGATTGTCATGCTTCCATTACCAACCGCAGTTTATGCTCTGTTAAGTTTGGGGCTAACCGGTTCTTAAAATCTAAGGACCTAAACTTGAAAACGTGGCTCCAATAGAGGCAAGTATTTGTACGAGTTACCTGCTGATAGCCACAAATCTTACGAGTATGACATTTAATTCAAGTAGATTACTGGCCCCAGCCTTGCTACAATTCTTAACCTCTCTATTATGGATTGTGCTGAGAATTTATGCCTCTTAAGTTCAACTCGGTATGGTTCAATGATAGTAAATATAATACCATCGTTCAGTTTTCGAAGAAAATATAAAATTAAACCGAATTAAAGAGATAAAATCTGTTTTTTTTTTTTGAAATTGTTTTGTACATTTTAATCATTTGAAATTGTGAACATGTATAAAATAATGCAGTATAATTTTTCTTTTAATATTAAAAACGAATAGAATAAATTTTTCCAAAATATTTATAATAAATGAATTAAATCGATTATTTTTATTATAATTGAATTGTTGGTCCACTATTTTCATCCCATTTTCATACCAAAACAAGGAAAAAGAAAAAAAGTAATTTTGGTAAATTTTAAATTTACAACCTTGCTAAATAACCTTGTCAGCAATTCCAACAAGGCCCCATATATGGACGTGTCATAAACGATGATAAATATGACAGAATTTCCATAACACCTCGAGTAACCCAAAACGAAGTGAGCCTGAGAGTGGATAAAACTGAGTAGTCTCCCTGACCCCAAAAAACAAAGAGATAACAAAACCAATCCTCTCCCACCCTTCTCTTCTCTACTCCAGTTCCCACTCTTCAATTTACCACTAAAAATGGCGATTTCAGCATCAGCAACAGTCTCCACCTCCTCAAAACTGGCCTACCCACACCCCTCCACCTCCTCCCCAGCACCCCCCTCTTTCTCCTTTAAACCCACCTCCTCTACCCTAACTCCCAAAACCCTCCTCTCCTCCTCCTTCATTTCCCCCTTCCTCACCACCACCGCCTCCCCCACTTCCTCCACCTCCCCCGCCACCACCACCCGCCGCCGCTCCTTCACTGTCCGCGCCGCCAGGGGGAAATTCGAAAGAAAGAAACCCCATGTCAACATCGGTACAATTGGCCACGTCGACCACGGTAAAACCACTCTCACTGCTGCTTTAACCATGGCCCTAGCTTCCATGGGTAACAGCGCCCCCAAGAAATACGACGAAATTGACGCCGCCCCTGAAGAACGCGCTCGTGGTATCACCATCAACACTGCTACTGTTGAGTATGAGACTGAGAATCGTCATTACGCTCATGTCGACTGCCCGGGTCACGCTGATTATGTTAAGAATATGATTACTGGAGCTGCCCAGATGGACGGAGCCATTCTTGTTGTGTCCGGCGCTGACGGGCCTATGCCGCAGACGAAGGAGCATGTTTTGTTGGCAAAACAGGTGGGTGTTCCGAATATGGTTGTTTTCTTGAATAAACAGGACCAAGTTGATGACGAGGAACTGCTACAGTTGGTTGAATTAGAGGTTCGTGAGTTGTTATCTTCTTATGAGTTTCCTGGTGATGATATTCCTATTATTTCTGGCTCTGCTTTGTTAGCTTTAGAGGCTTTGATGGCTAATCCCGCTATTAAACGCGGTGAGAATCAGTGGGTTGATAAAATTTATGACCTTATGGATTCTGTTGATAGTTATATTCCTATTCCGCAAAGACAGGTTGATTTGCCCTTTTTACTTGCTATTGAGGATGTGTTTTCGATTACTGGTCGTGGTACTGTTGCCACTGGTAGAGTTGAACGAGGGACCGTTAAGGTCGGTGAGACTGTTGAGATTGTCGGTTTGAGGGAAACTAGGAATACTACTGTTACTGGTGTTGAGATGTTTCAGAAGATTTTAGATGACGCGATGGCTGGTGATAATGTTGGTTTGTTGTTGAGAGGAATTCAGAAGATTGATATTCAAAGAGGCATGGTTTTGGCGAAAGTTGGGACAATTTTGCCCCATACGAAATTCTCGGCGATTGTATATGTGTTGAAGAAAGAAGAGGGTGGTAGGCATTCGCCTTTCTTCGCTGGTTATAGGCCTCAGTTTTACATGAGGACAACTGATGTCACTGGGAAGGTTACTGCTATTATGAACGATAAGGATGAGGAGTCGAAAATGGTTATGCCTGGTGATCGTGTAAAGATGGTGGTCGAGCTTATTGTGCCTGTTGCTTGTGAACAGGGTATGAGGTTTGCTATCAGAGAAGGTGGGAAGACTGTTGGAGCTGGTGTCATTCAGTCTATCATTGAGTAGATACTCTTAAAAGTAATTGTTTCTTGGCTTCTTTAATGGTGTTGAACTTTATATCGTTGTGCAATCAGTTTCGCCATTTTAGAAAAACTGTCGGAGCCCAATGTCATATAATTTGCAGTTTTGTTCTTCTTTCACTTTTTGCTGTTTAGTCTAGCGGGATTATATTCTTATGATAATTTCAATTTGATTTCTTTGTCGCCATTTCTTGTGCTTGGTTGCTTTCTAATTGTTAAATTTGAACAACTTTAAATGACATGTATGCAGAGAAGAATCTGCAATCTGAATTTACTTGTTCTGACTTCTAAGGGTGTCTTTATGTTTATGTTCTGCCTATGGAATTGTATCATTGTCATCAAATTTTGCTTGCTTGTGCATTTGTCTGGGTTGCTTTATGGCATGGTTTAGTGCATTATCACTATCCGATCTTTCTTGTTCTTGATCATGCCGCTTCTGAGTTTATCTTATTTGATTCGATAATTAAAAAACTGCTGCTATTTGCTTATAATTATACTTTAATAGTTGAGGAAGTAAACTTTCAATTTGCTGAACTTGTTGACAGTTATGATGAACTGAAGATAGTGCTTAAGAAATAGTTTCTATAAATCATAATGATCTTCGATTAGGCATCACATCAACGGAAGCATCATTTGTTTTTATGCAGCAAAGTATTTCACTACTCAGCTGAGTATATGTTCTAAGATTGACACTGTTTCATTTATATTTGGTTATTGGCTGAATATATGTGTTCAATGCTTCACTTTCTGATACTTCAATTCTGTTTACCATTAACATTTATTTACTTGCTGCAGTGAAGATTTATTTATTTATTAATAATTGATCAGACAGTGAAGATGATGTTCTTCAGAGATTGTAGTTTTGATTCAATAGCAAATCCTTTTTTAACTCTCAACTTTAGCAATTTCAAAATATTGACTGGTCAAAATTGGTATTTTTATGAGACTTAATTGATTAAAAATATCATATTAATATTTAAAAATTATTAACTTCTGATTTGATAAAGAAAAATTAGACACTGAATTGATACAAAAAGTGAGAATTATTTCTAAGATTTAATAAGACGGAGAATGCTCTGTTTCTAAATGATATTACATTATAAAATGTAAACTAAGAAATGAGACATAATACATTAGGTACAAGATAGGGTCGAAAATAGAGTTCCTAAAACTCATCATCCACTGGGATATAAATCCTTAAATATCTAATATGGAGACTAAACTTTCTAAAATCATGCACTAGTACTAAAAATCCCAGTGACTGTAGATCCATCATCATCATCATCCATAGGTTTGGAACATGGGCGATACATCCCCCTGCATCGTATCAAGTTGTGACAAAGCTCTAAAAGATCGTCGAGGCAATCAACTGCTGAACAAATGTAGCTCTTTGCCTTCTCTCTTCAGAGTCCACCTCATTGTCAACAGAAGATATCTCAAAGCTGCAGAAAATAAGTCCACTTAGTTCATCGCGCTGCCAAATATTCTAAGAAGTTGAAATTTTATTATTTCTACACGAATTTTGCTGATTTTCGATTCTTAATAGAATTTTAGCATAGCCAAATAATTTGAAACAAGAATTCACATGTTCATATCTCAATAATATCACAAGCTAACAGTTGAACTCACCAAAAAATCAGAGAAAAACAGAATCCAAAAATAAGTAAATTGCACTATGTGGATGCTTCTGTCATGTTTTATGAATAGCGAAAATAATCAAGCACATATACCTCAGAGAAATTAAGACAGACGAGGAGCATACCTTGCAGAATGAGCACTTTTTTTGCGGGACTCATCTCGCTCATTTACTTTAATGTTTGAATGGGATATGCCTCCAAGAAATGGTGAGAGAAGTGAATCTGGTGCAGCTTCATTTGTGTTTACCCTGCCATTTGTTGAAGACCAGAGAAATGAGCTCAGTTCCTTGTTTGTCATAGCTGAACTGCCAGTCCATGGATTAGATTTTAATGATTTTCTCCTGCGCTGTAAAGCATAAAGGAACGCGTTTTCTGATGAATTAGGTGTTAAACTAACTAGTTTAAGACTAAGGCTAAGTTTTTTTCCAAGTATGAGCAATACCTTTAAAGAACTCGCATGCTGTACGATGAAATGCCCAATCACATCTTTCCCTAGATTTGCTGCACAAAGTGGACAGACCTGAAACAAAATTTAATTCAGCGCCCAACCCAAAATTTCAGTGGAAAATTTAGAATGCTGACTCCAAGTTTCATCCAGTAATAAACCAGAAGATTCACTTTATCATGAAGCTCATACTGATCAACGGAAGCATCCACAAGAAGAAGAGGAGACACCTAAAAACAACATTTTACCGGATAAGTACTAAAGAGGACTAGAGAAGTACATACTGCGTTTTTTAAGTTAAAACAGTGTTCATCCTGCAGATGGCTGCAAAACACATGGATTTCGATGTCTACATAACAGAAGGGGCACGGAAAGTAAGCTCTGACATCATCATCTCCATCTGAATCATCTATTAGCGAATGATTATCTGTTTACACATTGAACAACAAAGCAAAATTGAGAACTTATTATGGTTGACATATAAATCTAAATATCAGCGATAAGTAACCAATAAAGCATGTACAAAAGTGAGATCATCAATGCTTCGAGAGGAAGACAAATCCAGGAGGAAACTAACAGCAGGCCACCAATAAACAATGCAAATCAAAGGACTGGAGAAAAATCATCATTTCTGAGATAACTGTTGCACTAGACACTCATGAGGTTCCAATTAACTAACAAAAAGTAAACCTTATAAATAATATTTGAAGGATTTCAACAGCCTATGTTGTTAAAACGAAAAATACTGACACGAAAATTATTGACACAGGCAAAATAATGTATTTTACAAAGTAGGTTATAGATTGCTGAAAAAACCCGACAAGTTTCCGTGGAATATAACTAATAGTTGCAGTGATCTCATGCAGCATTTTAACTTTCACACACATAGACATACTACAATCTTTCCAAATGTGTTCCTAGGAATGTAAATACCAAATTACTCTTTAGCGGAAGTACCTTTAAACCAAAATCTTGAAAAATCTCCTCTAATCCTTCTCTATCACACCTAGAAACAAGGTTTCTACATGAGCAAAATACATATTTCAATTGTTTATCATGGACACATTTTCAATTCGACAAACAACGGAACCAAGAATATATACATGTAAATTTCTAGGAAAATACTCATGAATTAATTCAGAGTTATCAGTTACTATCGGATTATCACTGTACTTGCAGCATCTACCCAGAATTCCCCCAAATTTATCTCACCTTCAATGAAAGTAATTTCATAGGATTCCTCGCCATTTTCATCCTCAGATACTTCTTCTACACTGTTACCATTTCGCAGATTTATGGATTTAGAGATACCATACGACTCAATCAAAAGATTTGCTTTTTCCCTCAAAAGATGTGAATATTGGTTAGAAAGTTTCAAACTTTCTAACTCGGAGACCAACAAACCCAATGCCTTGAGTTCATCTAAAGTAATATGAAGATTTGAGATATATAAATCAATCTCATACTGATGGGTAGTTTTTTTCATCATTTCTAAGCCAGCCTCAGGCATAATTAACCTTCACTCAAGCTGCTCAACATCAAGAACTTATATATACTTCTCCACAACCCTAATTTCCTCTAATCAATTAAGAAAATTTCATAATGAAATCTCTTGAGATTATGTGGACCGGTTCCACAACATTATTCATAGAGAATATCCATGATATTATATTCTTAGATTTCTTTCCAAATAAGAACTCAAATTTTGTACTAATAATCTTAAAAACAGATAATAAAAAAAACACATCAACAATTTAAATAAATAAAAACACAAAAACTAATCTCCTAAAATTGCTCAAAATTAAAAACAAATAAATTGAAGAACAAGACTAACAAATTAACTAAACATCAGTATGTAAGAAATTGTACTGTATTTCAGTGGTGTCATGAAGTAATAAGACAAAGATTTCAGACAAAAGTTTAAAGAGCTAATCATTTGCAAGAAAAAGAAGCTAAGTAAAGTACCAGAGGAGTATCTAGTAGCAGCTTGTTGTAGTTGAGCAGATAGATGATGATGACGGTTAGTTGAAGGCCAAAAATCAATTTCCATGATTACGGCAAGTTTTCAGGAGACAGTGTCAGCAATTTCCGGCCAAATAACGTCAGATTCCGGTGATGGGTACTATACTACTGATTGAAGGAAGCTAGGTAAACTCTGGTATTTGCATTTGCAGCTTACTCACTTATATATAGTGGTTCTGTTTCTGACATTTAGAAAAAGCTTCTCCGACACACAAAGCTACTTCAATATAGTCGACACGTGGGTTATTAGTTTAATTAAAAAAACTTAACCCATCAAATGCTCCCACATACTTTTAATTTTATTGATATAAAATTTATTTCAATAGGTCTTTAGCCAAATTAATTTTAAAACCCAAACTTTGCATCTTTAATGAAATACAATTAAACTTTTTAAACTTTTTTTTATAATTGTGATCAAAATGTTAAATTGTATTTTTTAAATCAAATATTTACGTCTTTTATCGATTATGATCAATTTTAATTTTTTTTCTAACTTCTAAAAAGAGTTAATATAAATGTTTGATCGTAATTGATAAAAAAAACACAAAGATTTGAATTTAAAGATAAAATTTAAAGTTTTGGTCATAATTACAAAAAATATATTCAAATTAGACATAATTGTAAAAGTTGAATGATTTGATCGTAATTGATAAAATATGCAAAGATTTGGATTTAAAATATAGTTAAACAATTTTTTTATTGATCCTTTTACGGAATTTGTGAGCATTCCACCTAATCACTATTACTGATTAACTATTTTTATGTCAGGAATAATAAAAGATTTTTATACTTTCAAATTACTTTTAAAAGTTAATTCTTTTTTTTTTAAGGTTTAAAAGTTAATTCTATAAACCCATATATTTATATTTTTTTTGTTTATGATGTGCCATATTTTTCTTTATATGTCAAGTTAGTTGTATATTAAATTCAATCGCACATATATTTACGGCGAGTGTAATGCAATCTCTTTTTTCGTTTTAAGTGGACCTAGAAATTCAAAATGTCTAAAGTACAAGGACTACACAGAGACACAAATTTTAAAAACAATCAAATAGATAAAATTTTAAAAATATAGGGATATAAAGATGGGTTTGACTTTAATTAAACCCAAAAATTTGTCATATACTACCATAAAATATTAGAAGTGTCCCTAAAAGGAATGAATTATTGATTGCTATAATGGGGCTTGGATTAATAATAACTTACATAAAGTCTCTATGCAACTCATAACTTTGTAAGAGCCATTTTCGAATTTTTTATGTGTATTATGTAGCAAAAAGTTGGTTATTAGCAAACGTATTAGTCACGATTACATAGATTAGTAAAGTCATGAGCAAAATGTGCTTCATCCACCAATTAAATTACAATGATGTAACAACCCATTATCAAAATATTATATTTATTGGATGTCAAATCTAGTGTAGACTGACTAAGAAATTGGTTTTAAAGCTGAGTAGGTGATTAGATTCTAATACGAAATTAATTAACAATATAGTTTATTCATTTATTTTGCGAATAAGACAACCTAACAATGACTGATAGTAATATAAATGAATATTACAAGTTGGACAATGAGTTGCTTATTGAGAGGAAAAAGATGAAATGTTCATTAATGGATTCCTTCTAAAATTGTGTTGTCCTCCCATGCTGCAGTCGAGTCGAGCCAACGCTCAAAGTCAAACAATTTAATCTTAGTTTGATTTTTTTTTAAATAGACCCGGTTAATGATATCGAGTCACGTTTAAATTGGACTATTCGAGCATTTAAATATTTAATTTGATAAATTTATGAGCCTAGCCGAATTTTATATAATTATAATACAATTTGATTTTTTTTACTTTTTATACATATAATTAGGTAAAAATATAAATTATGCCAATGAGTTCAAGTTTGGACTCTTAAAATGAAACTGTATCGAGTTTGAGTTGAATTTCAAATTTTAAAATTTTAGAGTCGAATTTGAGTTTGACGGTATTTTAAACCGACTCGACAGTAACACCCTATCTTTTCCTAAAAGTTTCAGACATGGGAAAAACAAATGGCCGTAATGGAACTTTATTTTAAAGATTCCTTCCGTTATTTAAAAAGTCAATTTTTTAATTTTTTTAAAAGAAAAAATCAAACCTTTCAAAAGTTGATTATGTATCACAATTTGCCCTACTCATGCGCATAATAAATCGGTATAAACATCATAAGCTTTCTTATAGTAAAACATATTGTTGCCAATATTTCCTTCTTTGTTCCTTCTCCTCTTCCTTCTTTAGCCCGAGTTCGGAATACATGAATCTGTTTTAAATTTTTGAAATGATTTAACTATGCCTAATTGTCTACGTGATAATTAAATGTATAATTAAAAAAAACAGAAAGAAAAAGAGTTAAAGATTATAATTGATGATTATTTACTGTAATATGAGAGATTTATATGGAATGTTATAATTAATTTTGTTTATCGATTTTCTTTCTATGTAGGATTTTGGTTCAATATCATCACCTATATTGGACCCAAACAAAATCACTTAAATTAATATATTTGTTCATTTTGAAATTTGAAATTTTCATACTTACATGAATTTCATCTTATATTATTGTAATTTATTTTAATTATTAATACAAAGACATTTTTGAATGTACTTTTTAAAATTGTTTAAAACAAAAAGGATTGCCTAGTCTTTAGAATTTTTTTCTATTTCCAAAGAAATGACGGACTACTAAATGAGTTACACTATTACTAGTTTTTGTGCGCAATGAGACATTTTAAAATGGGCTGGTAACTGATGGACTAGACATGTTGTCCAGCATTATTAGCCTTTACCTAACTTTTTCATGCTGAAAAGAGCTTAATTGTTTATTATCAATAAATTTAGAGGAAATTAGACTCAGCACTTGATTATCAAAAATAATTCCAAAAATACTTGAGCATCTTTTTTTTTTTTGTCAACACTTGATCCCACCTTTTTATTTCATCTAGCACTTGATTCCACCTTTTTATTTCATCCAGCACTTGATTTCACCTTTTTATTTCATCCAACACTTAACCCAATCTTTTTATTTTGTCCAACATTTAACTTCATTTTTTTATTCATCCAACATTTAACTCCATTTTTTAAGACTTAGAATTTAGATTTTAGAATTTTAAGGGTTTAGGGTTTATGATTTTAGGGTTAGGGTTTAGCATGATTTAGGGTTTAGGGTTTAAGATTTAGGATATAGGGTTTAGCATGATTTAGGGTTTAGGGTTTAGCATAATTTAGGGTTTAGGGTTTAGCATAATTTAGGGTTTAGGGTTTAAGATTTAGAATTTAGGATTTAGGGTTTAGCATGTTTTAGGGTTTAAAGTTTGGAATTTAGGGTTTAGGGTTTAGCATGATTTAGGGTTTAGGGTTTAGTATGATTTAGGGTTTAGAAAAATAAGATTTTAAGTGTTAGGTTTAATGTTTTTATTAAATCAAGTGCTAGGTGCAATTTATTTTCTTTTGTAAGTATTGTCCGCAAATAAAAACGAACATAAGTATTTTTGAGATTATTTTAACAAAATCAAGTATTTTTCAACTTTTCCCATAAATTTATGAATATTTGTCTTCAAACTAAATTTTCAATACAAATAACTTAAGATATTAAATTAAATTACATTTTATTTTATTACTTTTTTGTGTATCCTTTATTTATTTTTGAACATAATTGAGTTGCAACATAAAAATGCCGAAGCAAAACATGTTAGTTTCTTTTTATTCTTGACATATTTATTAATTTTATCATAGTTATTGATATAAGAATTTATTTTGCATATTAAGAACTGTGATGTTTGACAAGGACGTAAAAAAAACAAACTATACGTGCAATTTGATGAATGCATACGTGTTTGTTAGAAATTAGTGATAGATGTAAATTTTGATAGATTTATCACGGGTTTCGGAATAATTATTTCCGTTTTTTAGTGTTAGTGGCCACTTATAAATTTAGATCGTGATAAAGTTGCAAAATTCATAATTTTATTATGGGTATGGTGCTCCCACAGACAGATTGGATAAACCCTAATTTAATTTCTGAGGAATCTGCAACAGCTTTAGTCATTAGTTATAATTAAGTTACTAGAAAGGGATCACAACAAACTGACCAATATGGTCAACCTTGGTAATCTCTTAATGATTAAAGAAATGAAAAATGAACCCCAAGACGTAAATGAATTGATAAAGCGCTCTTCTAACTTAAGTAAGGTCGCGGGTTCGAACCGTACTCATGTATGCAGCCGTTTAAAACTTGAGCAGAGTTTGCCTCCCGCAACGGACCTACACGGTTCGAGTGTGGATTAGTCTGAATGTGGAAGGCTTAAAGGTGCCGTCTCATAGTTGAGACCCGTTCAGGAAATCTTATGTACTCTGTATCAAAAAAAAATGAAAAATGAATTCGATCGGATACTAATAGGCACTAAGATATTCAATATATTGTTATATTTTATTTTGGTGATCAAATTTTGATTTTTTATTTAATATGTCACTAAATTTTATTTTATTTTCAATTTAACCACCAAACTTTAATATATTTTTAGCTACCAATTTTTTCTTTTCAATTTGGTTGCAAAATTCAGCGGTCACGTTATTTTCTTTTACCTAAAATAAAATATCGAGATAGTTGAGTACCCTAGTATCTATTACCTGAATTTGTCCACCATCAACTGTAACTTACTTATCAATAGATTATGAATTTTAAATTATGCTCCATCCATTTTTTAATATTTGATGTTTTAGAGTTATCCACACATATTAAGGTCTCATTAATACATGCAAAAATACCTAAAATATCCCTAATAAATGCATGTCCCATTTGTACAGGAAAAAATAAGAAGGCTTAACACAAAACATCAAATTCCCACTTCATGTTTTTTAAAAGAGGTAAAATTATTCTATGTTAATTACAATTATTAGTAGGGATTAACAGCAATTAATATCAAATTTATTTTTTTAATCCGACAAACCACACCTTGAGAGAAAGTCAGGAGCCGAAATCCCCGACCTCACGCACTATAAGGACCTGGCCATTAGGCCAAATCCTCATGTGTCTCACCTCATTTCTTACTTGTTGCTTTGTTTTTATGGAAATTTGACTTATTTTTTTATATTTTTGAAAGGTAAATAGTTTTAAAAACTATTGATCTTTTGACTTTTTTTTTCAATAGCATGATGTTGAATACCGATCAATTTAATTCTATTTTGTCGTCCCCTACCTTGGACTCGCAGAGCTCATCTTCCATGGGGAAGAAATATTTGTTCAAACTTTTACAATATTTGCTTTTAAAATAACAATATGAAAAACATATGATAAAATAAAGAACATGTCATAAAATGAATCAATGCAGCTATCGATGTTGTTTAAAAGAAAAGAACAAATTGTTTTTCAAAAAGAGGAGGTTATTTTTGTCGAAAACAACCATTAATATCTAAAACATCATATATTTTGAAAATTTAGACATTTTAAAACATCATATATTGTACGTATAACAGAGAGAGTATCAGTTAACACTTAGTTTTTTTATAGTATTTTAAAATATATTCATATATCCAGTTTTGAAGATGAAGTGATATAATATTGTGAATGTAATATTACGCAGCATCGGTTCTAAAACTAGTCGTAGTTATATTTAACAAAGATAGGAAAAAATAATATACCAAACAGTTAAAATTTAGACTAATCATGCAAAATAAATCTTATATTTTCAACTTTTTTGTGCATGGCCTAAATTTTAAAAATCATTAGTTTTAACTCATTTTTCAATTTTCAGTTTTAATTGTAGCCATTTGTTGGAAAAAAAAATCAAATATGTACTTCATATTGCTAAATATTTTTTCAATTTTCTTTTTTTACCACTAAAATTCCAAATATGAGGGACATATTTAGATATTTTCTCTCTACAATTCAAACAAATAGCTACAATTAAGATTAATTTTTTTAAAATGGACTAAAATTGATAATTTTAAAATTTGAACCATAAACGAAAAAACTCAAAAAAGTGGAGAAATTTTTTAATGATTAAGTCTAAAATTCAAAAATTATAATATATTTAGCAAACAAATTATAGAATGGGTAGACAACTTCTTTTTTCTTAAAAACAAAAAACCCACAATTATTTTTTTTTATCAAAAAAAAAATATTTTGATTAACAGGTTTATGATAAAATATATTATTTTAGGATTCGATAAAATATATTATTTGTATACATGGTCCCTACTCCCTAATGCAAGGATGTGCTTTTTTGCCAAATTAAAAGTTAATTTTATATAGAGGAAATGACCTGCTGCACGCTCTTTTCCAAAACAATTGTAAATTTACCTTTTCAGATTTTAGATTTTCAAGCGTGCGCTTTTTTTAAGTTTCTCTTTTCGTTTTTACGCTTTTTTCCACACCGTTCGCTCGTCGTCTTCCTGCTCTTTTCTCTATATTGTTTTCTTCGCCTAGTCCCCCTTTCTGACTGAATCTCCCTCTTTAAGATATGTGCTCTTATTTATTCATTCAAAATATTGCTTCAATCTCTATTATAAAGGTAAAAAAAGGATTTGGGTATTTGAATGTCTTTTCTAATGTTTGTTTCTGGGTTTTTGTTATTTGGGTGTTTGAATTTATGGGTTCTTTTCATTTTTCTTATATAATGTATAAAATCACTAACAAAGACTAATTTTAATCAATTTTCTAAATTCATAATTACTACAAATAATGATTTTCTCTTTTTTTGTTTCTGAGTTTTTGTTATTTAGGTATTTAATTTTATGTGTTGTTTTCATGTTTGTTAATCTTCTGTGTTCAATGTTGTAGACACAGATGGACAAGCAGATATGAAACGCATCCAGGCCAAAAAAGGGCGTCAAAGTATTCTTTTTTCTTTATTTTTTTTTCTTTCACATAAATTGATTGAAAACAAAGAAAGAAATAGAAAATGCAATCATTTATATTCTTGTGTTAGAAAGGTGTTTGTACTGTGTCTCTGAGAAGAAACTTTCATCTATTAGTGGTAATTATATCTAATGCGTGTTTTTTATTGATAAATGCAGGTGTGTTGAAATTGAAATCTTCAATCTTATTTTGAGAAGTTTGAGAGCATGTCGACGTACCATAATTTTGTGTCTAGCCTTTTAAAGAAAATTCTGAAACGATAGTTATTTGTGTGAACCATAATGAATTAGTCATTTCTTTTCTTGAGCTTGGCAAATTCGGAGACAAAATTTCATAACTTTGTTGCTATTAAATATGTAAACATGAGAAATAATATTATACTTTTTGTAATTTTAGATTAATAATGAATTATGATTCTTCTTCTTCATGTTCTTGTATTTATGATTATTTAAATGGGTTAATTCCTAAAAAAATCACGAACTTTACACGAAGTTTCATTTTAATCATGACCTTTAAAAGTTGTCATTTAAAGGCACGAACTTTCATTTTGTTTCAAATCTATCATTTCAGTGTATTTTTGTTGACTAAATTCTTAAATAAACCATTAATGAAAGACCCAAATTATAAATCGACATTAAATCTTATTATCTTTTAGTTAGAGTATATAGGATTAGGAATTTTTTGTTCGATAAAATACATCGGATTTTACTTTGGTGATAGATTTGAAACAAAATGAAAGTTCGTGCCTTTAAATGACAACTTTTAAAGTACATGATTAAAATAAAACTTTGTGTAAAGTTCGTGATTTTTTTAGGAATTAATCCTATTTAAATTCAGTACTATACTACTATGAAAATACATGTTGTTAAGATATGTTAATCTATTAAAGATTTACATGAAATTTACTTCAATATTACCATGTTAAATAAAAAAGATTGTTATCGTTGAGCTACTAAAAAAATACTGACGAGATACTGAAAAGCTATTGACAAGCTACTGAAAAGATACTAACGAACTATTGAAAATTTTGTATTTACAATCACTAAAAAAAAATACAAACATAATTAGTCATAATAAATTCATTAATGAATTACATATATTTTTAAGCAACACAACAAAATTATATAATAATTGATATAGCTAAAATGATTGTTACGATCATTTTTATTAATATTCCTACATGTTTTCCTATTATGCTCGAACACTCCTCGTCTGATGAATCTCTTCTTATTTTTGAAGTTTTTATGCTTATAATATTTCTCTTTTTAAATTTTTCACACTTCGGTTCTACCATGTCGCAGATGTACTTTTTTTGTCACATATGATGGTATCTGCGACAGGATTCGAGTGTCAACTTTAAATCATTGGTTCGATTTTGATACCTCCAAGCAATGATCATTTATAAGAAATATTAAAAGGTACTGACGAGCTAGCTACTCATAAGCTACTTAAAAGCTACTCAAAAAGTAGCCTACGACTTATCTATTAAATTAGTAATGCTATATGATAAAAAAAAGACAAAATAATGATAAAAAATACAATGTAATGTCACACCTTCTACTAGATATTTTAATTTATATGATATAATGCACCAGTTTATATTAGAGTAAGCATATTAATGTTGTGTATATATTATTGAAACAAAATACAATATTGAGCTGATACCAAATTCTCAAATCAATAACAAACGATCAACAAATTCCAAACGAATGGAGTAACATATAAATAAATAACAAGACATCTCATGGATATATTCTATTCTCTTAGGTATTTTATCGAACATGTTACTATAATATATACAAAATTCCATCTTAAATTTTTTATTATTATGACAATAACATTAAAAGAAAATAATTATTAAAAGCTACGAGCTAGCTACTTATAAACTAATTTAAAGCTACTTAAACTAGACCAAAATAATACATTAAGAAACTGCAAGAAAATGTAATAAGAAGACATAAAAACCAGCAGTAAAAAAAAGCAATAGCTGAGCAACGTCATACTCAATTGCAATAAGAAAACACAACATAATGTCATTCATCTTCTATTTTTCATAGTTTTCTAAAATGGAATAAGAAACAATATGGTCGGACCTGCAATACCATAACATCACAATAACAACTAAAATGAATTAGATCTAAACTTGTCATATAAAGAAATGAAGTGAAAATCATAACAAAACTGTTAAGCAATGGATCTATTTGTCTACTAAAGTAAAAAACAGGATAGATATTCAAATTTTAAAAAAATAACCATGGATCTCATTTACTTGTATAAAAACGTGATTTTTGAGAATCAAATATCATAAATTTAAGGAAGTTTGAAAAAGAAAGCATGATTATGAAACTGCATTTTCATTCCACTATAAACAACACAATTGAATTCAATCATGAATAATAACAATAATTAATGTAACATCAAATTAACCGAAAAAAATCAGATATGCACAAACAATAAACAGTAGATTGAAATTGCAAACCAAACATTAAACATGAAAAGGCAAAGGTAAAAAAGAAAACCCAACCTCGTCGATCAAGGAAAATCTTGATGAATCAAGCATGAAGGTAAACCCCATCGGAGGATCAAAGCCAAACATCTTTTTAAAGGAGACGAAGTCGGGCTAATGTAATTTGATAGTATTTGTCCAGTCCAAATAATATAGGTAAGTATACTAACTTCTCTTGAAACGCCGCTGGCAATGGAATTTCAGCTACTGATCAGAAAATAAAATAGTTACAACAGCAACATCAATTATGGAGAAATTAGGAGTAGAAATCGGACAATTTTCTTTATCATTTTGAAAATTAATTGCCACAATTTGATTTTTTTTAATTGTTGGAGGAGGAAAAATATAATTTAGCTCAAAATATGATGTTGAAGAAGGAAATTACTTTGTGTGATGGTGATTGTTGAGACAAAATGATTCAGTTAATTAAAGGTGGAGTATATTAGAAAGAAGAAACTTTGAAAAAGCGTATTTTTGCATACTTTTTGTCTTCAGCGTATAAATGCAGGGAGTCTCACCAAAAGGAGCATTTATGTAAGAAGCCCTTTTATATATATAGCAAAAATATTTTTTATATATATGCCTTTTAATTTAACATTGATAGTTACAGGTGATTTCACATATAAATTGGAATATTGTTGGTAAATTTGGACTACTCATAAATAATTCAAAAAAATAAAAATAGATCTAAAAGAGTCTCTTATATACACAGTATTCCCAATGATATTTTTTTATTTTAAATTTAAATATATATTATTTTAATTAGTTGAACGTGTTGAACGAACATCGATAGAAGGATCTAATTTAACAGTATATATAGTTTAAGAATAAAAAAAAGATAAAAATAAAGAAAATGAGATCTTATATAATACCCCTAACGTTTGATCATGATTCATAAAGGTGCATATATGTCGCTAATGTTTTTATATATGCACATTTTCAAACCATGAGAGTTCGTCTAAAAACAATATGAAGGTATGGATGGTTTTGAATCCAAACGCCAGGGTATAGGACCCTTATCCTCAAAATAATAATACATACATATTTAAGAAAAATATTCTAAAAAAAGTTTAAAATAGTTTCATTGCATTATTTATTCTATTTTATTATACTTTAGAAAAAATTATTTATTAGAAACCTTAAAATTAGTGTAATACCAATTCAAACGTGAAAAATTATACTATAGTTTTCTGTTACGCGAAAGACGGATATCCAAAAGAGGGCTATGATTGATGAAAAATAAAAGTTTATGGACCAAAAATAGCAAAATTGAAGATCAAGTACCAGTTAATCAAAATATAAATAGTTAAAGGATATAATTACGAATTTATCCATAAAAACAAAAGGCAAAAGATGAGACTAAAATGAATGGCCATTAGAGTGTGTGGTTATGTTCATTTGATGGCAAGTCTTTGGGTTGTATCTATTTTGTGTTTCAGGTGGGGGAGGTAAACTTAGCTGATTCAGTAGCCCTAGCTAGCTATCATGCTGTCATCAACAACATCATGGAAAAAAACAAAACCTTTGAAGTTATGAAAATACAATCATATACATATGGTAGGGTAAGAAATAGTATATATGATCAGACTAAAATTAAATTTATCTCCCTCATCATCTTCAGAACAAAGTTAGAATAGTGATTCTGATCTAATGGCCAAAAACTTTTGACTGAAGGAGAAATACATTGGTGTACTTAGTCCATGAAAATGAATCAAAAATCAAAACCTAATTGTATTTATTTCAAGCATATGCTATACACAATTTGTTGTTTCTAAATAAAGAATGAATTCATTTTACTAGTTTAATTTAGAAATATTATTTATGTAGATAATTGGTAAAGATAATAATAACAATTGTTAGATTTAACCTCATCTCGCTTTGACAACTATTGTTTGATTAAATAAGTGCATAAGAAATTAGCACTCGCATGCGGATTGTATTATTGTTGAAGTCTCACCTAATAGTTTGAACTTTCAGGTGGTTTGGTAATTACTATTTTTTTTTTGTCAGCTCATCCGGTTTCCAAAACTTCGCCCTGACTAATCCGGATCCGATCCGTTTCGCGCACCTGGCATGGTGGGTGAGTCTCCAGTGGAGATTTTCTGCATTCACAAAACTCGAACCCGAAATCTTGCTTAATCGATATCAAGCCGCTTACCATTTGGACCAAACACCATTGGTTGGTAATTACTATTTGATAGATATGAATGAACATGAATTGTTCTCATAAAGTAATTAACATGTCTCAATGTTTTCTGCTTTAATTACAAGACTCGAATGCTTGATTCTAAACAGCTTTTTGCAGATCGAAACTGCATTTTATAATTAAGTTTTCCTTCTTTTGGTACTTACGTACGGAAGTATGAGATTAAGACGGTTTACTACAACTGCTAACTGTACATATATAGCACATAATACAGTAAACTCAGAAAATTAAGAATATAGATTGAAGAACGTTAATTCAAATGTATAAAACGGAAGTAGAACATGTAATTTATTGCATTTTAAGCACTCGCAAACACTACTCTTATTACATCCTCACATCTTTAACTGATTCACAACACAATCTTTGTCAGCAAAACTACTTATTAATCGCAACCCATTATTACAACACCACTCGTACGTACTAGCAATTAATAAATAGTAATCGCTACAAATACATAAATCCTAAAACAAATGAAGCCAAATTCAATCAAAAACTCTTAAAAAATGAAGAAATTAAATCTTACAACTAAAAAGTAAACCGCGTAATCGATCGGACCAGGAGCTCTTGATTCCCCTCTCATGGATGCTTCCATATCCTTAACTAGCTTCAAGATATGTGTAAGTAACTGATCGAATGGCCGTTCATCAACTTACGGAAGCCAAAGAAAAGGCTCATCAACTCGATTTCTTGAACCAACGACGTAAAATTTATATTCTGTAACCCTAAAAATACAGTCATGGTTACTGAATTTGAGAATAATATATAATTTAGAACGTAGTAAGTCTCTAAAAACACTTAAATAGAAAGCTAGGGCAAAGTTTAATATATATAGAGAGGGTAAAATGTGTTATATTCCCGCATGCAACGTTCCACTTTTACTATACAGTGCCGGCACGACTCCACATTATAAAAGCAAATTAAGACAGTGAAATTTTGAAAAGAAGGGTATGGTGCCCTTAAAGCTAGGTCTCTTTTTTCTTCTGTTGCCCACCTTAAAGCCTCTTTTTACATCAAACTTTGTATTTACATAATCTGTAGTGGTTCATACTTTATTTTTGCCGGTCCTTTTTTAATGTTTTCGGTTGGATGTGTTCATTAGGGCATAATGTACATATCTTACTAAATTCTTATTTTTCTACTTTTATGTCTCCTAATTTCGTTTCAAGTTTCAAATTTGCAGTCTGCTATTTAAGACTATGGATACTGAGGCAATGATATGTGATTTTTTTGTATGATTGTTAATTTGGATTTTCATGCGTTTACTACCAAATTTTGTAATCATTTCCCAATTATGTATATAATTATGTGAGTTGTCTTGTAGTTTAAGATTTTTCTCCTCAATCAATCAAATATTCAATAAAGTATATATTCATTTAAACGGTGTATAAGTAAAATATAAACCAGTCTAAATTAAAAATATTAAATGTTTAAAATATGATATTTTTGTAGATCAACCCAACAATAGCATATATACTTCAAAATAAATGATAAATGGTTATTCTACGGCAAAACTGGAATTCATTTACAGCACGTGCTAAATGACATTTGAATTAGTTAGTTTAATTTTTAATTTTTTAATAGTCTAGACTTAACTCGCTATATAATCCTGACTTTCTTATAAATTGTACTCTATTTTTTTGAATTTTTTGTTAAAATAGCTCAAGCTGGAACTCAGTACAGACTAGTAAAGTCCAACTCGCTTTTATATTGAAATGAAATTTAATTTATATATTGAAATGTTATTTTTTATGTATTCTCTTATATAAATTTTACTATTTAATAATCTGTTGTGATCCCAATGTAAATTAGAAGAATTTTGCTATAGAAATCAGGATTCGAGTTCAATATTGCAAATCTGGATTCATGCTCATTCGACGGTGCATTGCGTGAGAGACCAAAATTTTCTTCTTTTACAGATTCCACTTGGACTCCAATTTTGGCCCACCAACCCTTGCTGGCCATAATATAAATGACACGTGTCCTTAAATTTTTCAGACCTGTCTAGCACGCCCGTTAATAAAGGAAGTAGGGTGGGACCTGCTTCCCTTGTCTAAGCGTGGAAGACAATCAAGGCGGGCCCATTTATGTGTGGGACTCTTTTTGTCCACAAAAATATTTCTTTACAAAAATATGCTAATTGTCTCGCAAAGAAACTCTACCTTTTCTTTTCAGTAACTTCCACTGAAGCCCTTCAACTTTTGTTCCTCTCTTACTATTTTTCTTAGACTTTAATTCATAAGGATTAATTGTTGGATTAAACGCTTACAGTTAAGCTAAAAACTATAGGTTATACGATTTTATCCAACTTAACTTTCATTATGGGACAATTGATTTATCCGATCCAACTATTTCTTCATATATATATATATATATATATATATATATATATATATTTTGATAATTAAGGAGGGGGGAGTTAGGCTCGAACACGAAACCTCTTACCAAAATACATGTGGCTATATATTACCACTGTGCTACAAGAACAATGGCTTCTTCATATATAATTGCTCTCACTAAAAATAATAAAACTTGTGACGTTAATTCTAATTCGATTGTTTGATCAAACGATTACCACTAAATAAAAAATTTACACCTTTTTGTTAAGGTGTGATTTTTTTTAGCTCAATTTATGAAACAATTGATGTCATTTAAAAATCGACTGATACATAATTTTGTTTTAACTAACGGAATATGCAAATCGATCAAGATAATGAGAGGTACTTTTCATGTTTTTAGTTTTTTTCCCCATAATTTCAAACAATTTTTTAGAATATATATTTGATAATGTAGTAGTAACATCGGTTAGGGACGACGTAACCCCACTCAAACAATCTATCGCTAAGTCGGACAAAAGAATGGCCACCTCAGTCGAGATACCAAGTAAATTAGCAATTCGGGTTTTATAGCCCGGGAGTCCCACTAAAACTAAGGTCGAGAACCATATACTCATCGGATTGCAGAATATAACTCAGCCTAGATAATTAGTTATAGCCCAGCACCAAAGAGAAGTCAGGCTATAGAATCTGACCTATCGGTCTACAAGAAGTTCCTCGATCAGGTGAATAAAGACAAATAGGGTCATGTGCCGAGCAGTGAGTAAACCTAACAAACTTTTAGGGCCCACAGAAGAATCTCTGACAATAAAAAGAGAATGTCCCCCGCGCAAAGCATACCTACCAAACCGCTCCGAACGAAGCAGAATCAGACTCGTAAGCATAACAAAAAAGTGGGGATCAAGAGAAGAAAGGAGAGAACAGCTCAGCTAGGTTTTATGAGTATAAACTATGAAAATCACCTTATGTGCAAACCGTAAAGATACTTATTTTTTCACCATTCTTCTACTTTCCTTTCTTCTTCTTTATCCACTGAATATTGACTAAACTGTCGGACCGGATATCCGGTGACCCTCAACCGGTGTTCCTTCTGACCCTTTTGTTTTGTGCTTTCAGGCCCTTTACAGCTCGGAGCTCGGTGGTGATTTATCAATATTCAAAAGATAAATTTATATATTATGTTATGTTAATTTTATAAATTAAAATATATATTTTTAACTTTGAATTATGTTTATTTTTTTAACTTTGAATTTTTGACTTTTATTTCAATTTAGGAAAGTTTATTTAAATTTTAAAGTAAAAATTGTATGCCCGAGAATAGGTTTTAATTAAATATATATATATATATATATATATGTGTGTGTGTGTGTGTGTGTGTGTGTGTGTGTGTTTTCTTTTTTCATATTTTATTTAAATTTATTTAATAAAATCATAGGACTTCTAGGACTTTTTTGAAGATTAGATATATAAATCTCAATTTTAGGACTTTTTTGTAATTCTCCCTACCTTATTCTAATGGGCTGGACTGATGGAATCAAGCCCTTTTCCACTCTTTGTTGGGCTATCTATCCAAGTGCATTACACACCAAAGATCTCTTCTGTCCATCCTTAATTGGGCCTAAAGAAGCCAAGACCCAATAAATCCGAGGTTTTAGTGTTACAGAGCAAAACCATTAAACCCTTTGAATCTTCATCATTTTCACCATTTGCTTAATTCCTGCACCAAAATTTTGTATCAGAACCAGCAGCTATGAACCGCGCAAGGACAGTACTCGCATCTCTTAGACTTTCCGGTCACCGGACCTCCACTCGGCTCTCAACAATCCGGCCAGTCTTAACTCAGGTGACTCAGTTCTCTTCATCTTATTATTATAATACCCATCAAAAGCAATACTTCTCTTCAAAATCAAGCTCCCTTGTGGAGCTATTATCGACCAATGATTGGTCACCTGAGTTAGAGACCGAGTTAGAAAATTCAAATCCGAGTTGGACTCATGAGACAGTTATTTATGTTTTGAAGAAGCTAGATAATGACCCGGATAAAGCTTATCCATTTTTCAATTGGGTTTGTAATAGAAATGGATTTAAACCGAGTTCTCCGTTATATAGTTTAATGCTTAGGATTTTGGTTTTGGAGAATTACATGAAGCCTTTTTGGATTACTTTAAGAAAAATGAAAGAAGAAGGGTTTTATATTGATGAGGAAACTTATTTGACCATTTTAGGATCTTTTAAAAAAAAGTTTATGGATAGTGATTCGGTGGCGTTTAAACATTTTTTTGAGAGGATGGTTAAAGAGAATGCTATGGATAGTGTTGTAAGGAATGTAGTTCATGTTGTTATGAAAACGGAGTGGAGCGATGAGGTTGAGCAACAATTGGGGGATATGGGAATCGTTTTAGGTGATAATTTTGTGATTAGGGTGTTGAAGGAGCTTAGGAACTATCCTTTGAAAGCGTTGCAGTTTTTTCGTTGGGTCGGTAAGTGCGAAGGTTATGAATGTAATACTATTACATATAATGCAATGGCTAGAGTGCTTGGTAGGGATGATTCCATTGGAGAGTTTTGGAGTGTTGTTGAGGAGATGAAGAATGCTGGTCATGAGCTGGATATCGACTCTTATATAAAGATTTCGAGGCAGTTTCAGAAAATCAAGTTGATGGAGGAAGCTGTGAAGCTTTTTGAATTTATGATGGATGGTCCGTTCAAGCCCTCGGTTCAAGACTGCACTATCCTCTTGAGGAGTATCTCAGCTAGTGATAATCCGGATTTAAGTTTGGTCTTTAGAGTCGTGAAGAAATATGAAGCTGCAGGAAATTCCCTCTCTAAGGCTATTTACGATGGAATACATAGGTCGTTGACTGCTGCAGGAAAGTTTGATGAAGCATGGGAGTTGATGAAGGTTATGAAAAATGCAGGGCACAAGCCTGATAACATTACGTACAGTCAGTTCGTTTTTGGACTTTGTAAAGCAAAGAGACTGGAAGAAGCATGCAAGGTTCTGGATGAAATGGAAGCACACGAATGTGTTCCCGATATCAAGACATGGACTATTTTGATTCAGGGACATTGTGCTGCTAACGAACTGGGGCAGGCATTGATGTGTTTTGCCAATATGATGGAGAAAAACTGTGATCCTGACGCTGATCTACTAGCTGTGTTAATAGACGGTTTTCTCAGTCAAAACAAGATAGACGGTGCGTACACTATGCTTCTTGATATGGTAAACAAGGCTCGTTTAAGACCTTGGCAAGCTACTTACAAACTTCTCATCGAAAAACTTCTAGAAGTAAGAAAACTCGAGGAAGCGCTAAACCTACTTCGATTAATGAAGCAACACAATCATCCTCCTTTCCCTAAGCCGTTTGTTCAATATATATCAAAGTTTGGGACTGTGGAGGATGCTGTAGATTTCTTCAAGGCACTGAGTGTGAAGGAATATCCATCAACTCCAGCTTACCTTCATGTTTTTGAATCCTTTTTTAAGGAAGGTAAACATTCTGAGGCCAAAGATCTATTATTTAAGTGTCCTCATCATATACGGAAGCATCCGAAAATCAGTGAACTGTTTGGCTCTGCAGAAGCTGGCAATGTAGCTTCTTGATTATATTTTCTTATCCTTGTACTGTAGCTCATAAAGATTCTTTCACATTCCTTTAAGAATACTAATGATTTGTAGCACTTGAGTTGATTTATGGAGCATAACCTTTTTTAATCTACTGATACATTTCACTTGTATATGCGGAGGTTGTATAGTACAAGCCAACTTTGTATGAGCATATTATATTGCAAGTACAATTGAACCAATTACAAACATCTAGTTATCAGGATGTTCGACACAAATGGCATATAAATTTCCTTCTAATTACGATTAATCTTTTACAATTTACATGTAGAAATGAGATTCACTCAAGTAGCTCAGACCGCTCCCTCCTTGCTGTGTCAATCATTGTTGCCAAGAACTTACTAAAATCACAGCTATATGGGTCTGAAAGAGCTGCATGTGCCAAAAATGGGAGTTTTCTCAATGATCTTCCACTAAGCCCCTGTAGAGATTCAAAAAAATGCGATTACATGCTAGTCAATGTAATAATATTAATCTTTCAGGTCACTACAGGGTATTAAGGATTTTCAATCCTCACCTCACATGCTTCTGCAGCTCCAAGCAATTGTTTGGACAAGTTTATTGGTGTCGGTTCTTCTTGCATAGCAAGTCCATTCATTTTATCTTTCAAGGTTGAGTAATCTGGAAGCATGAGGTGATCAGGGTCCTACAACATTAAATCTTCATTAGTAATAGAACCAGAGTGAAAGAGCAATATCTATGCAGCCGATGAGGCTGCAGTGAGGAGTGAATGTTTCATTCAGAAACACTTTAATAAATGACAGTCTAAGACTCTCTCCCCCAGGCACCAACTGAGCTGGAGCAAGAGTTTGGTAATGCAGTATATGAGTAATGGTGCTTATTCGCCCATGTGAACACTGATAGAGTTGAAGACAATATCGAAGTGTAGAAACATGGTTCTACATGCAGAAAGTGCGGCAGATATGTTTCACACCTGGGAATTTGATATGATTCCCTTTCGTATTAGTTCATGCATGCAGGATCGTAGAATCTCATAACGAGCTTGAAGAGTTGGAGGACCAACATATGCTTTGATATCAGCTCGATCCACAAATGCAACATCTGCAACGCAAGCATGGATATGAGTAAATTCTAATGGTAGATGTGAAACATATATGTATTAATGACGATGAAGCAATGGAATTTATCAGAAGTACTATAAGCGAAAATGAGAACTTTGAAGAAAAAATTTATCAAAAGAAGAATTTGGAAAATATTTTCCCATGTTCATTTCAGATTCCATAAAATTCTGTTAGACTAGAAACTTGAAGATGGGCTTACCAATAGCAGCAGTTATATTGGAGGTAGTCAAAATAATCACATTCGGTGAGGATTTCAGCTTGTCCATCTGGGTTAGCAGTGCATTGACAACCTGGTAATATTGAAGGTAAACTATGCATTACAATATGAGCAGCTGTGCCTCGTAAGAAAAATTAATCTCTTTTTAAACATTCAGGAATCATAAACCAGAAATTAATTTCGGAGGTGAGATGGAAATACTCGAATAGAATCAGAAGGCTCAGAACCAGATATAGCAGCTTTTCTGGCGGCAGCAAGGCTTTCCACTTCATCTGCAACATCACAGAATCTAAAAGGTATCAACATACTATCATAGAAGGAAGAAAGATTAGTCACAAATGTAGAAAATTATTAAGTGTCTAATAAAATCTCACCAATCAAAACAAATACCAGATTGTTTTCTTCCTCCACCATTTCTTGAATTTTCTGGAAGAGTTTTGCAACCTGATGCAGTAACCATATGACGCCCGATTAAACTTTTAGCGGTGTAGTACAGAAGGAGGGAAAAGAAAATCATAACTGTAGATAGTAATCAAAGCTCAGGGGGTTGACAGCTGGGCTGGCATAAGTTAAGGTACCAGCTCCAGCATTTATAATGATAGTTTTTAACAAGGAAGGAGATGACTTGATACAGTAAAGGAATTTAGAATTATGGAAAGGAAGTATTATGTTTAGAAAACCTGTCATCAAACTGGAAAAGAAATAAAACACTCAAATGAGTTTATTTAACATAATTTCTGCAACTAATTTAATATCTTACTGATAAGAGATTGAAAAGAAAATGTGACACTTTTATTTATCATATGGGAGCAGAACTCAGAGCAAGATATTGATTTAGCTGCCTAGCAAACAACAGAGCTCTAATTCATTCTGAATATGGACAGATTACATGATTAAAACTGCTAAACAAAGAGATGCAATAAGAAATTGCAACAAACAGAAGATATAAATATTTCAAACAGCAAGGTGCATGGAATTTTACCAGTTTGCCACTTTCAGAGAACCATTTGCTAAATAATGAATGAGCGTTTACTTCAACCAATTGGCACTGAGGAAATCTGACCAGTTTAGCATATATAAATGTCATGACTTTGTCTTTTATCAGCTTACTAAGAGAAATATACATTCATAGGACAGGAAATCCAGTAACCTGGAATTGAATCGGATTGATAGCTTTTGAGCCAATGCTTTGCATAAAGATGTTTTACCAGTCCCTGGAGGTCCATGTAGAAGAACAATGCTGGAAAAAAAACAAATTCTAATTTAACATTCCAATTGTTGATCATTACATGATATGCAGATTTGGCATAGTGACTTTCTAGAACTGAAAAATTAGCCAAATAACATGTTGCTTACCGATTCCATGAAATAGAGAAAGGATCAACACCCTTCTCAGTAAAGAGAAGTGCACTCGCCGCATAACGCAATAGCCTTTGCTTGAGACCGGTTTCATAAATAAGACTGCAACAAAAATGTCACTAATCAGTATGGAAATGAATTAAACATGAAGAAAAAGTAAAAAATATACAAAACAAACCTTTCCCACATGCCATCAAATTCCTTAGCGGGAAGAATCCATTCATTGAAGCTAGAAAGTTGACCATCCCCACTTAAATCCTCACATGGTCCTTCCTCACTAAGCTGACAAAAGATAAGGTCAAAGCATTATAGTTTGGCAATAGCTGAATACAAAAGACAAATGAACATAAAACTTTTACTGCTTAAAAATATTTGGGGAAAAAGAGCTAAAGCATACTACCTGAAAGACATGTACAATGGGTTTGACTTGCCAGAATAAAAGAATGTCGTGATTCTTTGTCCATTCATCTACGAAATGAGAAACAATTACAATTCTAATCCACACCTTTGATTGAGTGCTAGGTAGCATGGACACAGACACGGGAAACGAGATACTTAGAAGCAAAACGGTTGTATTTTACGATTTTCTATGTTAAAAATGAAGTTTTGTGTCTGAAACAAGTTTCCAACACATTTCCAAAACGGAAAACATTGATTGAATAAAGTGTCCATGCTACCTAGACTGAAATATTATTAAGGTAAAGCTAAATTTACAAACCAGTGTCACAAATTGAGATTCTTTGAACGTTCTCTGAAAGAAACGAATCATGAACAGGCACTGGAATAGGTCCATCGGCATAGCTTAAACTCCTTTTCTCAAGCATTCTGTTCACAGTAATTAAAATTAAAAAACAAAGCGAAAGAATAGCTTATTATTAACAAGCAGAGCTCTGAAAACAATACGCAAGTCTGAAATTGATAAAACGGCATACCGTTCAACGGCGGATCGGATGTCTTCAACTCGAGCTGTGCTCGACGGTTTTAAGCAAACTTCAACTGAAATTATAAAAAAATTAACTGATTAATAAAAAAAGAAATGGCAATTAAATCAATTAAACAATCAAAGAATAACGAAACCTCAGAATAGAGGTACCAGAAACGAGAATTTTATCGTTGCGTAGGGTGGAAGGAGGGGGAGGTGGTGGTGGTGTTGGTTGCGGTTGCGGTTGCGGTGGCTGTAGGGGCACTTCAACGACACCGTTTTGGTGGCAAATGAGGGAGGTTTCATCAGTAATAGTAGGGTTTATGGTAGATATTTCCATTTCCATAGGAGTTGTCATCTTCAGCGGCGATGTTAGGGTTTAGCGATTACATATGGCGACGAGTGATGATGGTGAAGAGGCAAACAAACTAGTAAACCCTAAATCAGTACAGAGAAGATAGAGAAGAGGAAAGGAGGAATTGTTTTACTTTTGAAAGGCAAGGCGGGAAAATTAATTATGAATGTGTGTAATTACAATTTGTGCAAATGAAAGAAAAAAACAACCCTATTTATCAATTCTATTATTCTAACTAATAACATACATGTCGAAGTAGTTATATCAATTTAATTTTTTAATTTTATAAAATTAGATTTCAATTTATGATTTGTAAATATAACTGGATGACCTATTTGGTGGCTAAAAAAGCCCTTATCGATAACTGCAATTGCACTACTTATTAGTATTATTTTAAGAAATGAGGAGTTGTTTATTTCAGCATTTCTCACATTTCATTTAATAGAATTTTAGCCTTTGACAAAAATAAAAAACTAATCAAACATTTTAATTTTATAAATTAAAAGCAGATATTAAATAAAGATAACATAAGTTATCATTTTTAGCATCCCATAAAAATAAAAAAAGCCACAACCTTTAATATAATTATTTATAAAAACTATTAAAATGTTTCTATAATTGTATGTGTATGCATAAAAACAGTGACGTTAATTTAAAAAAAATTAGCCCATAATAATTTGCTTTAAAAGATTTGAAAGGCATTTTAGTAACAGTATAATAATTTAATCATAATTAACTATTTTTGAAATCTTTGTAAAATAATATATTTTGCATGAGAGAAATAAAATAATCTAACTGTAACTAAATCAGTTCAATTATTCCACTGAATTTAATTTTACTCACGTTATAGTTATTCAACATTTTTTCCTTCTTTTGATTCAAGTAAATGCAGTTGCTTCTTTTGAGTAAAATTATGTTTAATTAATTTAATTTTTAAAAATTAAATAAAATTATTCAAAATAGACTATATTAATTAATTTAGAATTTTTTAGTATTAATGAAAATGATAAATGTTTGAATTATTTGAGTTATAGGTCAATTATGACATTATGTGACAACACCTAATCTCATGATCATCTTTCCGTTTGCCAAATCAATCTATCTATACTATATATAAAAACACGGATGTGGAGACATGCAAATTTACTGAATAACCTTTTTCAGTTTATTACTAAATAAAGGTTTTATAGTCATTAACTAATTAATTATTTAATTAATCACTATTATAATTAAAATCCTAATTATAATAGGTAGCTAAATTATCTTCAATTTAGTTTTTAATATGTAAAATATAACTCAATTGTCTCCAAATTAGTAGGAATACCTATCTTTTAATTTGATTGAACTACAAAATTAAAATACTGTATTTGGTCAATATATTATTATTTAAATTTCTATTTTATTATTTTTAAAAATATTATTAATAAAATTAAGTTAATTATTTAAGGCTTAATCACCAAAAAATACCAAACCTATACGTCTTGTGTCAATTATAGCCAAACCTTTAAAAATCACCGGATTTAGCCAAACTTTATATGTTCTGTTTCTTTTTTAGCCATTTTTGAATCGAACCGGTTTTTCTAACACCGTGTCATCCATGTCACCGCCAACTAAACAATTGGCTGACATGGCAACTGAAATATTTAAATAAGGTTTGGCTATAACTGACACAAAATGCATAGGTTTAGTATTTTTTGGTGAATAAAACTATTTTTAAAATTAAATAATTAAATGATTAATTATATCATAATAAAATTTATATATATTTAAAAAATAATATTTTTATTTAATGCTAATTAAAATTAATTTATTTTTTATTAAATTTAAATAATTTTAATAAATATTTTTTACATATTTGATGGATATATTATTAATTTAAATTCTATTAAAAATAAAAAATGTCATATTCATCTTAAAATTTATTTTTTTTAAATTCCAGTCGTCGATTCTTTGACACCGCCGCCATTTGAGACCCAATTGTTCGTCTTCCGACGAACAATCTGAGAGTAATATACACAACAAACATACGACAGTATTCATAATTCAACTATACACACATAAACATAAAAATAATCACTGAATAGACTGCTTATTTAAAGGACGAGTGTAATTTTTTTTTTATTTTTTTTTTTAAAAAGTGAAGCTCATTATGGTGTAACCAATATATTTCATGATGTTTATAAGCATAAACGCATATGTCATTTTACTCGGCATAGCCAAAAACTTACCTAAATTTACACATAACTATTTTTATTACCTAAACTCAGTCATAACAAGATCTCAAAAACATTAAAAATAATAAATCAAGTTCAAAATCGTCATAAATACTAAACCCTTTCACCAAATTTAATTCAACATTAATTCCTAAGTAATACATTAATTCGTTTTTTTAATTACATACTCCCTCCGGTCCGTAATATTAGTCGCATTTAGCTCCGGCACAGGAATTAAGAAAACAATAATTATGTCTTAATTTATGTATAATTTTACCAAGTTAACCCTATTAATTACACTTTTATAAAAACTCTTTACTACGTAATCAAGTTTTGGAATCCTCAATATTCTTTTTGAAACAAGGAGTTGAAACTAACATACAGTATATATATGTGCATGTTTGTGTAGGCGAGAGAGATGAATTCTTGGAAGTTGCACTATTCATTCTTTTTTTTTTGATAATTGCACTATTCATTCTTTGTTTGTGTATTGTATTATTTCAATGTACATTTATTAAGGGTAAATCTGGAATATAAAATAAAATTTATCTTGATATTCCAAATGCGACAAATATTATGGACCAAATTTTTTTTCCAAATGCGACTAATATTACGAACCGGAGGGAGTATTCATTAAAATATATTAAAATATAAATTTATTAGATTTAAATAGGTTTAATAAAAAATTAAAATTAATTTTAATTAGTATTAAATAGGTAAATATTAATTATTTTTAAATATATATAACTTTCATAATGATATAATTAATTTATTAATTATTAAATTTAAAAATTGGCTTGAATTTAAAATTAGGTTTATTCATCCAAAAAATACCAAACCTATTTTTTTGTGTCAGTTATAGCCAAACCTTATTTAAATATTTCAGCTGTCATGCCAGCCAATTGCTTAGTTGGCGGTGACGTGGACGACACGGTGTCAGAAAAACCGGTTCGATTCAAAAATGGCTAAAAAAGAAACAGAACATATAAGGTTTGGCTAAATCTTGTGATTTTTTAAGGTTTGGCTATAATTGACACAAAACGTATAGGTTTGACATTTTTTGGTGATTAAGCCATTATTTAATTATGGTTATTATAAAACCAAAACAAGAATAAATTCAGTACGTTACGAGCCACGTGCATAACACGTAATGCGAAACTAGTTGCAATAAAAATACAAATAAACAGGAGTAACAATTTTAACTTGAAATTTTAATATTTAAACATTACAATAAAATTATTATATTTAACAATCTGAAATTTCATTGTTTATATCTCTTATTTTATAGTATAATAAAAAAAACTAAAATTGTAAAGTTTATATATATCATTCAAAATTATTATGTTAAATATATAGCTTCAATTTGATGTAAGAATATTGGTGTTTTGCAAAATACCTTTATCTTTAGATGTAAATATTGTGAATAACATGTAATTTTATGGACACATGTTCATTTTTCTCCTTAAAATCGGAATAAAAGATCAAAAAAATTCAAAGCCATAGTTTTGAGTAAAAATATTTTTAAAATGGACATTTTGGACAAAACAAGCCTTAAAATATACATTTTACTTGAAATGAAGGGTTGATTAACGAACTATAGTTCAAATGGTGGTCGTAGATTCAATTCTTCACACAAGCATTCACCCTCTCTAATTAAAAAAAAAAGAGGTTGATATACAAATCTTACTTGAAAAAATAAATCAAAATTACCTTACAATTTGATCAATTCATAATTACTTTGCTGTAAAATAATCGAATAAAATTTCAACTAAAAGAAAAACAAGGTCCACAACAAAATCAAGTACCCATATTCAAACAAATTCAACATTATCCCTTTACGGCCTATCCATCGCTGGCCTTCAAAAATATTATCAAAAAGAAAAAAAAGGTCCCCGTCTACTATCTATCTACCAATAAACATACGGTTCTACTTTGAATTTGACAAATCATGAAACCATGAAGACATTATCAGAGCATAAGGAAGAAGATGATGATCCCTACCTTGAAATCCTCAAAGCAGTTGCTCAAGCATGGCATGGTCATTCCGGCACTTCTAGACCAACCAAACCAACCAATGAGTACGATGCTCATCGTCAGAATTTTCAGACCAAGCCGTCAAGATTTAAGGTAGAAGCAATGAACAAGAAAAAATCATTGTCATTAATGGTTTTGAATGGGGAAGGTGCTCGCAGTAGTACTAGCAGTGGAGATTGGGATTTCAAGCAATCTTTGCTTGATTCTTATGAGATTGTTTCTATGGCTAAACGGTTAGAAAGCGGTATGGTGTTGTTAGATGATGAGCCTTTGTCGGGATTGTTAGATTATCGGAGTCGGAGCAGTGTTCGGACAAAGCGAAAAGAGAGTAAGAATAGTCTTAGAAGTTTGTTTAATCGTTTGTCATCAAGGCGATTCGAAGAGAATGATTACCCTCCAAGAGATATATAACAATCAATTTTGATTCTATTATTTTTCAACCTTTCTTCAAGTTTTCCAGTAAAGAACTCTGATTTTTGTAAGTGTTAACTGTAAGGTTCTTCATAGGAAAACCTGAAACATAGTCTTTTTAGTTTATTGTGCTAAACTGCTAATGCTGTTCAAGTGTTCAGAACAGGAACTTGTAGATAAAACATTAATTTCTACTCTGTTCCTCAATTTGTCAATATCATATAAGAATATAATTAGTTCTTTCTCCGGCATATTTCAAAAGATATCACTGAATTGTCATAATATTGTAGCTTTCCAAAATGAAGAATATTAAGCGTTCCGACATGATGTCAGGCCATAGGAAATAGCAGGGGAATAAGGTATCTGTGACCACAAACTAAGTTGGTTCATATACTGATTAATAGAATCAGAAACTTTGGCCGATGTCCTTGTATCAAGAACAATTTGTGCATGGCATCCTATTCCATCGTGGTGCGGATGTTTCGGTCATATCTCATGAACTAACTTTTACCAAGAGTTTGTTGCTGCAAAACCGCATGTTAAGCTAGCTGATGCAGCAAAACTTGTAGTCGAAAGGATAATTAACCTTGAACTGTTAGATAACGCACGAATATTAGTTCGTAGTCTTCTATTAGCTTGTTCAATCAGTAGACTACCACAAAAATAGGCATGATTCAAAGTATGTCGAAATTGAAAGAAGGTATAGTAAAAAAATCTCAGATTGTCATACAAAAATTGCAAATAAGTCTCCTAAATAAACAAATTTCTGAAAATTAAATCAGATGTTCACTAATTTCACAGATTTGTTCAATGTTTCCTGCGTAATAATCTAAGACAAGACATGATGAAATGATTAATGATATCATAGCTATATATACAGTACAGTAGTGTCATAGTAATCTCTGGGTAAAACACCAGCAGAGGGTTTGAATACAATTTTATTTTGCTCATATCACTTCTGAGATTTAAATGGAAATAATTGTATTACCTGGCTTAGCATCTGTTCTTTGTTTTCAGATTTGAGATAAAATATTTTACGAAGGAGTCGAAGGGGCACCTGATTGATTGCTGGAGAGTATTCAGCTTAATCTGTAATGTAGTAGTAATTGCTATATTCATAGGCAAGTCAGTACATGAAACCAGCCAAATGCTATAGATATATACAATACAAATCCACATATATAAATAATCACAGATAGAAATTCTGCTTTAGTAACAAATTTAAGACAGGCAATTTTATTCAGATATAAAGCTGTGCTAGAAACACTAAAGCAACATGGGATACTTTCCCTGTCCTGTTAACGCGAACATGCATGTTTCTTAAGCCTAATAATGAATTAATGCATCTTGAAACTTTTCCATTTGCATAGCTCAAATCCCTTATGCTTCTGCCTGAGAAACCCATCAGTTTCCGAATCAATACTCTCTTCTTCAACTATAACTTGGGGAATCATTTCTCGTTTCTCAATCATATGGACCTTTTTAACAGCCTTAGGTGGATTTCGCTGCTGCTTCTTCTTCTGGGTACGCTCGTGCTGGATAACCTCAGCTTCCTCTTCTTTTTCTAAAATGACCATGTTGTTGAACACCCGGTGAACATTCGGATAGCGAGGCACATCAGAAGGCATAGTAGTCATCCTCTCCATAGTCGCAACATGGATATGGTAGTCAGTAGAAGTTGTGTCCCAACCATGTTGCCTGGTGTAGTAGACTGAGGATTCAGCCATTTCGTGATGATTTTCACTTAGTTTAATTGATCAAAAGATAGATCAAATTGAATTTATAGACAGAATGTTGTGTAGCTTTATTCCTTGGAGATAAAGTTGCATCTGATTCTACCATCATCTGCCAAATTGCCTAAATATCAGGATAGTATCAACATAATTTTTATTTTAGAGGAATCAGTGCCAAGAAAAGAAGAGCATCAAAATATTCTTTGATGTAAATCATTGAACATTGGAAGAACAAAATAAAGCGACATTGTTTGAGTGTTATTTTTTTGGTGACGAGGACTCACCCATGAGCCGAAACTCAAGACCACTGTCAAATCCCGGGATATGGACCGCCCGCAAGTCCATATACCTGGCAGTTTGACTGTTATTTTGTAACGGTATTATAAACGTTTCAAGAACCAGAACAGCCCAAAGAAAAATGGCTGCTAATACACTAGCTCAATTTCCCGCCAATATTCCGACTCCATTAATCACCATCACCCAATTTCCAGACAACCCAAAAACCCTAATCCTACAACAATGCAAAACAGTCAAAGACCTAAATCAAGTCCACGCCCACCTTCTCAAAACCCGCCGCCATCTCGACTCTTCAGTCACCGAGAATCTTCTAGAATCCGCCGCCATTATCCTCCCCACCACCACCATGGAATACGCACTCTCCATTTTCGAAGAAATTCAAACCCCTGATTGTTCTGCTTATAATGTTATGATAAGGGCCTTCACTATAAAACATTCTCCTCAAAAAGCTCTGAAGTTCTTTAAACAAATGCTTGAAAATTCAGTGCCGTTTAATGAATTCACTTTTCCTTCTGTTTTAAAAGCTTGTTCTCGATTGCGTGGGAGACAAGAAGGGAGACAGATTCATGCCCAGATTGTGAAATGTGGGTTCGGGTCTAGTTGTATTGTTTGGAACACTTTGATTCATATGTATGCGAATTGTGGTGAAATTGAGATTGCGAGGGAAATGTTTGATAAAATGCCTAAGAGAGATATTTTCGCGTGGAATTCAATGCTTTCTGGGTATGTTAAGAGTGGGTATTACGAGGATGTTGTGAGGCTATTTTATGAAATAAAAGAGTTGGGGGTTAGGTTTAATGATGTTACTTTAATTAGCGTTTTGGCGGCTTGTGGTAGATTGGTTGATGTAGAATTGGGAGAGTGGATTGCGGAGTATGTGAGGGAAAATAAGCTTGATGCGAATGTGAATTTAGTAACTGCTCTTGTTGATATGTATGCGAAATGTGGTGAGGTGGATAAAGCGCGAAGATTGTTTGATCGAATGGGTCAACAGGATGTTGTTGCATGGAGTGCTATGATTTCTGGTTATAGTCAAGCAAGGAGATGCCAGGAGGCACTTGATCTTTTCAATGAGATGCAGATGGCGAATTTGGATCCTAATGAGGTAACTATGGTGAGTGTGCTCTCTTGTTGCACTGCCCTTGGAGCATTGGAGACTGGTAAATGGATTCACTTGTATATTAGGAGGAAGAGGATGAAGATCACTGTCACACTTGGGACGGCTCTGATAGACTTTTATGCAAAATGCGGACAAATAGATAATGCAGTTGAAGTGTTTCAGATGATGCCTGTGAAAAATGTATACTCATGGACAGCTCTAATTCAGGGTCTTGCTAATAATGGACAGGGTAAAAGGGCTCTTGAGTTCTATCAATTGATGCGTGAAAATGATGTCGAACCAAATGATGTTACTTTCATTGGAGTTCTTTCCGCATGTAGTCATGTGGGTCTGGTTGATGAGGGGCGCAAGTTTTTTGACAGTATGAGTAAAGAATTTTGTATTAAACCAAGGATGGAACACTATGGGTGCATGGTAGATATTCTAGGCAGAGCTGCATTGATTGAGGAAGCTTATCAATTCATCAAGAAAATGCCCATACCAGCCAATGCCGTTATATGGAGAACATTGCTGGCTTCTTGCAGAGCTCATAAAAATATCGAAATAGGGGAAGTAGCAGCTAAACATTTAGTTAGTTTAGAACCAATGCATAGCGGGGATTACATTCTGTTGTCAAATATTTATGCATCAGCGGGGTAGGTTGGAGGACGCAATAAAAACCAGGAATCAGATGAAAGAGAAGCGGATCAAGAAAGCACCTGGTTGTAGCTCAATTGAGTTAGATGGAGAGATATATGAATTTCTGGCTGAAGAGAAAGCTCATCCGATGAAAGAAGTTTATGCTGCCACTGAGGATATAATGAAACGAATCAAGTCTGATGGATATGTCCCCAACACAGCATATGCAAGACTAGATGCAGAGGAAGCTGATAAGGAAGTGGCAGTGTCCCATCATAGTGAGAAGCTGGCCATTGCATTTGGTATTTTAAAAACGCCTCCCAGAACTACGATTAGAGTATCTAAAAATCTCAGAGTGTGTACAGATTGTCACAATGCAGCAAAAATAATATCGAAGGTATATAACAGAGAAATTATCCTCAGGGATAGAAATCGCTTCCATCACTTTAAAGAAGGGTCGTGTTCCTGCAATGACTACTGGTAACTAGCTAGCAAGTTCAGAGACGTGTTTTAACATCTGTTTATCTCCCAATTAACTGTTTATTTCGTAGTTTTCTAACCAAAGTTGGTGTCGAGTCAACCTCCATCTTACACATTTTGATTATATGTACATTGAATCATAACCGCAACCTGCTACTCCACGCGGAGTTATGTTCTACTATTATGACCCTATGAAGGCAGTTAATTTAACATCAGCGTCATATAAGTACAGTGTGGAAATGGAAGAAATGAGAATTTATTGAATATTTAAGCAGTCAGCAAAAATATACCCCCGAGACTAAAGCCTACATTCTACTAATCTCGCTCCAACCACGTTCGACCTCAAAGAAGGACAAGGGTTGCAGTCATTCGTGTTTCTTTTAACGGATTAATAACACTGGTTGAAGCAAAAGAATAAACCTTTTGGCTGGTTTTCCAATGTTGCTTTGGGGGTTTCCACAGCATCATCACGTACTGCCATCAAGGAACTTGTACCCGGTGATTCTGGCGCCAAGAAGTTATTCTCAGAAGTGAATATTCGATGAGGAATAGCTGGTTTAGGCGGAGCAATAGCAGCAAGAAAATTAAGGAGCATTTCGATTATCAGGCTAAAATTCGGTCGATCATTGGGATCCTCCTTCCAGCATGATGTTAGAATGATTGCCAGTTCCTCCGGGAGGTTTTCGGCACTAGGCCTCACATTCTGCACCAGAGTAATCCATGTCTTAAGTTATCAATTAACGAACCGTAGAAACAAGATAAAGATATCGAGACTAGAGTCGAGATAGTTACTTTAAAAGCTGCTGCATATGCTGCCTGGAGATTCGACATGCCTTCAAATGGTAACTTATTATGTATGAGCTCCCATAACACAATTGCAAAGCTATAGGCATCCACTTTATGATTGTAATGTTTCTTTTCTCCTTGTCTTAATGTAACAGTACTGTACAACTGCCATCAAATAGTTGCACAATTAAGGACTACTCAAAAACAGAAGCAAGCAATTGTTATTTTCTCACTTAAAAATTAATCAATGCCCATAAAAGTACCTCCGGTGCCATCCAACGATACGTTCCTGTTTCTGCAGTCATCATCTCTGTTACGGACTCTTCTCTTGCTAGCCCAAAATCTGCCAGTTTGACAGTTTTGTGATCAGCAGTCAACAGCAAGTTCTCTGCAAAATGATATCAAGGTAATTACGAAATCTCGTGCATCACATTACAGTTTCTTAGTCAATAAAGTATAAAAAGCTTACCCGGTTTCAGATCACGGTGTATGATCCCATGAGTATGCAAGCATTCCATCCCACGAGCAATGTCACGAGCAAAACCGATGACGACATGAGTTTCTAAGCACCTCGGACGCATGTTCAGCAAGTATTTTCGCAATGTCCCTCCTGATAAAAGCTCAGTAACTATGACCATTACGGGTTCCTTACAAGCACCCATGAACTGTGGAAGATACAAGATTTCAGGATTCACTGCTATAACATATTGAACATTTACATGTAAAGCAAATAAAATCAAATGTGACCTTCACTAAATTCTTATGTTGAACCCTCGATAACATTGCAACTTCTCTTGCAAATCGAGCTTCTCTCTTCGCGATCTCCTCCGGAGTTTCTCCTCTATGAACAATTTTTATGGCAACAGTCTGGTTTTTATATCTGAAGAAAAATCGACCAAGTTAAGTGCGACAGTCGGATTTTATAATAACAAGGATAAAAAGATCTAAATTTGAAAAGAATTGTTAACTTACTTTCCTTCATAAACTTTAGCATGAGCTCCTTCTCCAATTCTTGGACCAACAAAAAGATGTTTTGCATCAATCAACCATTTATTATCCAATTTGAACTCATCACATGAATAAAACCTATTCCCAGATTCCATCTTTATACTAAAAGACAGCAACTTTTCCTAGTTCAACTACTAATAACAATCATACATTTTGTACTAAAATCATCATATAGACCACCTCAAACTTTGAAAACCTCATTTTCAAGTGGATAAGCTGACAGCTGAACAGAGGGATAACCAGATATGCTCTGAAGTCTGTGCTTATGTTCTGCTAACAACCGCATCTCAAGACCAACACCCACTTACAAAAAGATCACAGATTTGTGGTTTTAATAGCATATCCATCACCCACATGTGCAGTTGAGAGAGAGGCCAAAAAAGCAAGATTTGAAGCTCAAAGTCCAAAGAGGTTACTATATGAAGAGAGAGGAAACTCCCCAAGAAAGGGGAAAATAATTAAAGAGAGGCATATTTTATTATTTGTTTATCACAAAAATTCCATGACCCACTGAAGAAAGTAAATTTAATAATCTTTGCTTGTACGTACAGAAGTTAACTCTTGATCTACAGACAAAATCATGGAGTTGATTGCGTCTGTTCAATAAAGAGAACAGAGACGAGTGTGAGTAATAAACTATCAATGGCACATGCAAACTGATCTATGTCCTAACATTGGGGACACAATTATGACTCACCTTCTATTTCTTTATTTTTAAATATCAATGATTTACCAGGAAAAATTCGGGATAAAAGTAAATTACTGCAACACAAAAATGACTGATACCAAAACTCGATGCATCGAGAACTACATGCAGTCCCGTTAAACATGAGTGATTATTTCACGCAATTAATGTCTCTGTGCGAAAACATATGACCCAAGCATTGCGTCGAATATTATCTGTGAAACAGACCACAACCACAGGAGAGAAGCAGGCATTATATTTCTAACAGAGTCCAACGTTATAATAACAGAATATAATCCATAATATAAAAACATAACCAAGACTATCCACATAATAGAACTAGTAATGTTCAGCAACCGGTCTTAATTCTACTTAAGACTACATTTATTCTCTAAATAGATAAAACGTTTCAGAAGGGAATTAGTGCATCAAATCAAGCCTTCTCTCCGCCTGTAAGGAGATCCATCACTACACCCTTGATGCTTCCGTTGTTCTTCTTAAGCAGCTTCCTGTTCATTTCATCATTCTCAAAACCCTGCAACCGAACCATAAAACACAAACTGTAAGAATCGATAATATTACATATCAGAATTAACCGTAAGTAGGAGGAAGACCTAACCATCTCCTGCAACTCTTCGAGAATTGGATCCCACTCGGAAACACCACAGAGTTCGTCCACTGATTGCTCCAAGTTGTACTCATTGCTCCTCAGGATCTCCTTGTTCAAATCGATCTGCCTAAAGCCCATCTCCTCAAGTTCTTTGAGAAGAGTCGTCTCAATATGAAGGTTATCAGCCTCTTCAGATGAAGTTGGGATATCCACTGCAGCAACAGCTTCAGAGGGCCCTGCTTCAGACAAGTCTACAACAGGATATGAGATACAAGGGGAAGCCACGGGAGATGACACAGAAGGGGAGGCCACTGGAGATGACATAGAAGGGGACGCCATGGAAGAAGCAGGGGCAGACAGACCATCGCCAACTAACAGAGAGTTGTTTATGGGAAAGTTAAGCTCCTGCTCCTTCTCTGGCAATTCAGCATCCACCTCAGGCTTCATTGGAACAAACACTGTGGGAGGGGTAGTATAACGATCAATTCCAATGTGCCTAGCTGGCTGACCATTCATATTAACGATTTCAGGGGATTTGGTGCCAGAGCATTCGGGTGGCATATTCAAATTAAAACCTTGAACTCCATCAGAAGCTGGGTCTTTCATGGAATCAACAACCTAGAAACAAAAATAATAAATTTCACCTTCTATATGTCCTGAAAACCTGAAAAACAGAAGTAAAGGCAAGCACTAACAATGGGCTTACATTGATAAGAACCCAGACACGTTGCCCAAATTTTACACCTGATGGGTCTGCCATCCTCCAGTATGAAAGATATCGACCACTTAATTTTGGAGCAACAAAATCAACCGCAATATCAAGTTCCCCATCCACAGGAAAACCACTTGAACAAATCTGGCAGGAATTGATGAAACCAAAAAAATAAAAATGAGTCTCAAAGTTAATTAAAAAAATAAATTGAAAAAAGTAAAATGGCAATTTAAAAAAATGTGAATGCCTACATCTATTTCTGCACAAGATGCCTCGCTGATTTTGTCTCCCCCAATCCACAATAACCGGGATCCCTGAGGCCAGGCAATGCGGCCACAATTACGCAACCGCCAAATCTTGGTAAATGGAGTTGATGCAGCCATCATAGTGCCATCAAATACATTCACATCCAAAATAAAGCGGCTGTCTAGCTTATTAGCCCGGAATGCGTTCAGAACAGACTGTTTCATGACCTGATATATGGGAAACGGGAAAGTTAATTCAGCAAAAGAATACGAGCCATTGATTAAGTTAACCATGCAACATAAATGTCATGGGAAGTATACATACAGGATCAGCAAGCCCCTTCCTTGGATGTCGATAAGGCACTGGCCTGTCCATCTTATTGTAGTCAGCTTCATTGCCCATTTGTACAAAGCAGACGCTGCAAAGATCAAAATCTTCTCTACTGCAAAAAAAAAACAGATGTAACAGATCACATTGAACACCTTGGAAACAAATATCTAGATATTTATCTTACACTTTGGACTTGTATCGCGGTCCAGTAATTGGGAGAACTCCACAACCATCACATTGAACACCTTTATGAAACATCCCAAGCGTAGAATCACCGGGACAATATCCCTGAGGAAATGGGAGAGATGAAGGAAATGTGTTGCTCGTCATAGGCATTCCACTAATTGGGCATTCACCGCCAAACGGCTTCATTGAATTAAAAGTATTAAAGGGTGCGCCGTAGTAAATGGGTTGACGAACACTCCCTTTCATATTTCTTCTCATACTTTCTTTTAAGTTATCAACGTTAAATGGTCTAATGTGAGGTGGAGGTACAGAGTTTGTATGCAAAGGCAAATCAAAAGGGGATGGGATAGGCCGAAAAGGCGCCGAACTAACACCTTTAGCGGCATTAGCCTCCTGGGCAGTCTCAGGCACACCTGAAGCCGTTGGATTTCCCACACCTCCATTGGTGCTTGAGCTAGCACCAGCACCAGACCGCTGAGTTGGATTCAACAGTTTCGACAAACAGTCCACAACCTCAGCCACCGCAGGATTAGAACTAGAGGCCTTCTTAGCCAACTCAGTCGATAACTTAGTAAGAACCCCACGAAAAGGCTCCGGTAGAGATTTCAAAACCTCAGCAGCACCAGGATCTAAACTACACAATGGAACTGGAGAAGCTCTCATAGGTGTTGAAGCTCCACTCGACGACTTAGCAAACTTATCCTCCTTAAGCTGTACATCGATCTTCACACATTTCAAACGCTGCTTCATAATGTCAACTAAGTCATCATCATTAACAAGCGTTACCACATCCTCATCTTCATCAATATAAGTTAAAACAATCTCAGTATCAAGAGCGAAATCAAAAAGACCAAGGATTTTTCCCCTTAGTCCAGCCATGTCAAGATGAAGCTGCCCATTCCGGTTAATCGGAACACTAAACCGCCTTAATGTATCACCATACTTAGCCTGAATCAACCCAGAAATCAAACACAAAATATCATAATTAATTAGCATCCCTTTTCAATTCCACCAAGCAACGTTCAAAGCTTTAACCTTTACATAATTCTCAAAATGCAAACAACTTACATAAACATATACCCAATTTCATCCATAGACTAAATAAAGCTATTAAACCATGATTAACATACAATCAAGGACAGAATTAAAAAGCTTTAATCTTTATTACATGGTAAACAAGAACACAACAAATAATCTAAAGAATCAATTAGCTAAATAATTAAAATAAAACCAAGAGAATTAAAGGACGTACCTTGATCACCATATTATGATTCAACATGAACTCCATGATGAACAGAATAAACGCGTTCCAGTAAGCCGCGCAAAAACAAAATCAAAACCCTCTAATAAATTTAAAAGGAGAATTATGATTCTTAAAAGAGAAAAAAAAGAGACCCTGTTTAATTACACTTCTAAAGCGTACCGGTAAGCCGCTATTAGCGTTAGAAAAGAAGAAGAAGAAGAGTTTGATGAAACTTCGTTAAGTGGGTGTTTTTGGATAGATTCTTTATAGTACGATTTTTGTTTAATTGGCTTGTTGGGTAAGAAATATTTTATTTTTATTTTAATTTTATTTCCGTTTTGAGGAAGATAACCTTATTGATTAAGGAATTGATTTAAAGATAGAGTCAAATTTATTGATTGTGTGAGAATCAGCTCATTGTTGTTAATGTTGATTCCATACGTCGACAGAATCTATTGGCTAACAGCAAGGTTTTAGATACGGACGATAAAACCCATTTTGTTATTTCGGCTTAGATGATAATTTTTGTTTATAGATTTGACTTTTGAGGTTTAAAATTTAAGTTGAATAATTTTTTTTTTTTAACAATATGATTTAATTTTTTGTTTTCTTTTGAGCAAATTATTATGAGTTCTTCAACATAACTCATATTTTGATTTTTCATGTTTAAAAATCAAATGATATCAGTACTTTATTTTTATTTATATCAACAATTTAATTTTTTTGTTTGTTTCAAAATTAGTCAACCAAGTTAATGAAACTATATGGTCTCTCATTTTTAATTATGTCAACGATTTCATCCCTCATTTTTGTTTCTGTTAATGATTTTATCCTCATATTTAAAAATTAATTCATCCCGAAGCTTTTTAATTTCGTTGATTAATACCAAAAATGTATAAAAGGACTAAACTGTTGACGGAAATAAAAATGAGAAACCGTATCATTTGATTTTTAAACAAGAGGAATTAAAGTGTTAATTATCAAATGTGAAGAGTCTCATAATAATTTATTTATTTACTTTACCAATTTTTAATTACTTTTGATTATCTGAAACACTAAAAAATTTATTTTATTAATTTTGTATTTTATAAATTTAATCTTGTTTTAAAGTATAAATTTAAATTGAACATTTTTAATTTAATTGAGTGAGACCAAAACTCAATGAAATAAAATGATAAGAAAACAAAAATATTAACAAACTAAAAATAAAAAATTATATGGTTCAATTTTTATAAGAATAAAAATATAAACTATAATATATATAAATGCATATGTGTAATTTGCTCATATTTTAATTAGTTGTCCATTAAAAAATTTCTCATCACAGTCCAACCACCTGCAATTCACATTTCAATAATAGAAATGAAAAAACGGTTACGGGTTGGGTTTTTGATTTCTTGTCAAATTTCTCTCCAGAAAATGATCAATCCATCACAGTTATTCCTGTTTGTTGCATGCAATTTAGAATTTCCAATTATCTTCTACAATGAATTAAGCGCAGAATATCGATAGCCATTTGGGAATGTTGAAGACAACATCTACTGTCATAGACAACCACTTTTAGAAAAAAACTGCCTGTTTGAAGATGCCGAAGGTTGCCAATTCCGGTAACTTTATTTTAAATATTTTAAACTTCTATAGTATCTCATTCTCTTGGTATGTCATGTTTTTTTGTTATAATTTGATGTTTCTTTTCTACTGTTAATAGTGATAACATTTATACTGCTAATGATTAATAGTAGTTAGTTTCAATTTTTCAAAACCACTTATAGGAATTTTTACAAATGCTTTAAGTGTGAATACTTGAATTCTACATTTTCAACATTAATTGTATGTTCCTTTAAAATATGAAACTTTTTAATTATAACCTATTTTATTAAGAATGTAGTTACCTTGTTCTCCTTCTCAACATTTTGCATATTCATGCAAGATAGGATTTTACATACATGCGAGGATATTTTGAATGAAACTTGTAATTTAAAGGCTTAAGGGTAATCAACGAATCAAAAAGTACTAGAGGTCCATAACTGGCTATACTTAAGAATTATAATGAATGAATGAATTATCTACCGTAGAGACCTTATAAAAATCAAGTTTGATTATGATATAAACAGAGGCTAGCAAATCCAGAATACACAGGGAAAAAATAAATTTTCATGTAGAAGTCCATTTTATTACTTTTTCAATTAAAAGTATTTGTCGGAAATCTGAAATCACACAATTATGATAAGCGATTATTCTGGCCCCCGCCGTCGCTTCTGCCCAGTACCGCCATGAAATAACAGTTATGAATGATGATAAAATGGGTTAGTAAGTGTGATCTATGTTGATTGTTCATTGATTAACTTGTTTATGGGCACCAATTCCACCGGTATAATACTTTTCATATTTCTGAGATCATTTTTTGATTTTCGTCTGGTCTAAAATACATACATGTGTGAATTTTTTTCCATAAATCCAAATCCAAGAAACGGCAGGAATTTTTGTATAATTGAATTCTATAAACTTGATTTTCTTCCATTTCAACCAAATTTTTCAATTCTAACCGTCAATAACCGTTTTTCATTTTCATTTTTTCCAAAGAAATTTACATAACTGCCATCACCACCGTCACCATTAAACTTATTTCAAATCACTATTTAGCTCTTGTCAAACTATATAAACAGTTGATATTGTTAACTGAATTGCTAAACACCGCCCGTTTTTACTTAATACCGCACAGGCACATTACCCTTTTACCCTTTTCAATTTTTGAATAGAAAACCAAATCATAAAAAAAAAACCTAAACCCTCTCAACCCATTCAACCATATTCAACATCATATTCTACGACAATGTCGGATTCTGAACGAGATAAAGATTGACAAATCCCGATAAGTTTTTATTAAAAAAAAATTTCGAAATAAATAATTTTTTTTCAGTTTTTTTGGGGGGCGGCGTCCCCTCCTCTCGTCCCCTCTTTAGGAGGGGACGTGGGACTTCACTGTCCCCTCCTCAGGAGGGGACGTGGATCTCCCACGTCGGACGGTCAAGTCCGGCGTCCTCTCCTCCGGAGGGGACGCCGGACGTCCCCTTTTCAGGCGGAGGGGACACCGAAAAAATAGAAAAAAAAAATTTAAAAATTATTTTTTATCTCGGAAAAGCCGGAACAAATTGTTTCCGAACGTCGATACTCGTTACCCGACGAATTGTACTCGTTGTCCGTCATTTTAATCGACTTTTTACGTATTTGTTCGAATGTATTCGAATAAGTTGAGAGAACTTTTTTTTCAAAATTTTGCTAGAATATTTTTCGATAACTATTTCATATGTCAAAATAAAAACTGGTTCTTAACTTGTATTAGTTGATAGTGACCAATTGTTTAAAAAAAACATAAAAAATGTGTTTTTAATTTTCATTTTTGAATTCATATTTTATATATTTCATCATTCATTGCTATTAATCTAACGCACAAATATCTTATACTCCTTGTGAGATTATTGTACTCCTTGTGAGATTTTGTACTCCTTGTGAGGTTTTGTACTCTTTATGAGGTTATTGTACTCCTTGTGAGGTTTTATACTCCTTGTGAGGTTATTGTACTTCTTATGAGATTCTGTACTTCTTGTGAGGTTATTACATTTCTTATGAGGTTCTGCATTAATTGAAATAATTTTTTTGATTAACTGACATTTTTAAATAGTATATCCAAAAACCTTACATGGTCATGATACTTCTTATCAACGTAATTTGTTGGTAGTAATAGATTGGAGAATACATATGCGTAATTACGGAGCATAATATTTTCATTCCCATTTGGGTGTTTCTTTCCTCTTTGTGGGTGACTATATCACATAGTTGATTTATTATTTTGTAGAGTTTTTAATTTTTTGTAAGAGGGGCCTCCCAATCGGCCCCTCTAACTCCTATTTTCGGTAGATAATTCGGAAAGCCTCCTCCAGCATCAGGTACTACTATAGTATCATATCATTTCTCCAAACGGTACGTATCTTGGTCATCTTTATTATTGTCAATTTATTTTATCGTTCTACCGTTTGTTTAATAAATTATTTAAACTTTGGTTTATCTAAATTTGTTAAATGAATGTGTATTTGGATGGCTCGTATAGTAGCTACAAAGTCCACATATTATTATTTATTTAAAGAATGGCTCATTTTCTTCATGGGATGGTCATTCTTACATATTTTTATATATTGTTATCTCTGACAAAAAAAAAATAGTTGTCCTACTCCCAATGATAACATGGATGTTTGGGCTCTGAAAATTGTGATATCGTTTAAATGGGCCTTTAGCATTATAGGCTGACCCGTTACTATTAGGCCTACGGAAAAAGGAACTGAGCGTCCGTTGTTGGTGGGTAGCCTTTTCATCAAAATGGGCCTCTTCTTCTCCTTTCTTTTACCATTCCATTATTTATTTCCAAATATGCACTTTCCTTTTCCACTCTGGAAAGTCGAATTTTAAGAGCTAACGCGGTTTGTTCTATAAACTTATAAAGTTCCTTTTAAGGAAAATATTTTTTTACCTGTACAATGTAAAATAAAATATTTTTCAATTTTAAAAATAAGCATATTTATAAGAGATTACTTTTTAAATAATAAAATCATCTATTTTTATATTATGATCTGATATTGATTATTTCTTTGTATTTTTTTATAATTAAGCAATAATTAATTTTTTTGAATTATAGTATTTTTTTATGAAAAATACTTTTCATGAATGTTTTTTAAAAAATTTAAATGTTTTTTACATGTCATAATTTTTCATAATTTTTTCAAAATTAATTATTTGATAAAAAAAAATTATAAAAATTTATGATATTTGAAATTGAAGACATTTGAAATTGCACCTTCTAAATAAAAATATTGATAATTATTTCTTTTTATGAATGATGAATTAGTTATAAATTCAATTATTATAAAATATATTCATATATTTATAATTTCAAATTGATTTTGTATGTGGGTTTTTTTTTTGGTGAGGAACATAGAAAAACAAAATTACAAGAATAATTAAGAGACAAATTCAAGATTATATGTGAATTGTATTAATTGGTCACTTCATATACAAAGAAAGAATAAGAAAATTCTTGAAGAACAATTTTGAAAATCAAAATTTACAAAAGAAAACCTATTTTGCGCAACGATTTAAGAGTAAAGCAGTTAGCGAAAAAAGCTAAAGATTTTCCAGGTCAGCCCTAGAACAAGTAAATAACAACATCACTTCAGTAGTAATCTTCCTCCCCTGTCGAACAAGCACCTTCCGACGCTTCCCGGCGCAGGCAAGCATCACCAGCACAGTGATCCACGCCAACATGGTCGCACGCGCCGTCGCCACAACCACCAATATCGACACTAACAAGAGCCCAGCAGCCAGAACAGCCGTAAACCGCCAGTTGGCGGCACTGTCAGTAGAGTAGTGCATAACAGAAACAGAAAAAGGAAGGAAGATTGTGAACAGCAGTAGCACTGTTCTTGAAATTGTTGTTTCAAACATGTTTGGTCGTAAGAAAAATGATGAACCGGAGAGTTGTTTGATTGTGATTTGTATAATTGGAGTATATGAATTGGCAAGCATGTGAAGGCACATGGAAAAGTTGGCACTTTGGAGTATTTAATGGTGTGTAAATAAGTCGGTTGGGTGCTAAGTGAGTGGCTAATCTAATGTTAAACCATATTGTATTAGGATTTAGAGACTTTGAATTTGGAACCTTGGGATTGATATCAGGAATTTCCTAATTTACAGATATCAATTTCAGCATTCTAATTGTATTTCCTTATCCGATACACATGATTTTTAGGAGTATTATATTCACGGTATCGTATTGTGGTTTTAACTTTTATGTATATCTATACTCAGTTTCAAAAAAAAAAATATACTTTTTTTATTATCACAAATTAGTAGGGGTTGTAAAAAAAAAACTGATCAAATGAATTGATATTGGAATACAAATTGAAAAATATGATTAACCAATTTTAAAATTTATATTTAGATTTAAAATTTTAAAATTGACACTTAATTATTTAGGTTAAGGATTTAAAGTTTTTAAACTATGGTTCGATTAACCAGTTAATAATTTAGGTTAAGGATGTACCAGTTCTATCAAAAATTTACGTGAACTAATAAAACATTTGTAAATTTTTCGTAAGCAATGTAATTGTATGTATATATTTAAAGTTTAGGTGTAAAACAAGAAAACAAGGTGTGTGGATAACCAAATATTCCTGGACAGAGCAAGTGTCATCGCCTCCTAACATCTGATACTAGTGGTATTCTAAAATTGAGTGTTTATCCTATCAAGTATCAAACTGTTACGCCACATCATTTTTATAACAAGTTTACGTTAGAGAATTTTTTAGTTATTATTATTTTTTTTATAAATATAATTTTTCATATGCCTAACGCACTGTATATTGAAAATTAAAAGGTTTGGTTTAAATTGACAGAAAAATTATCACCGTGAAATTTATTATATTGAAAATAATAACTATTTTGTTTTCATTTTGTAAATTTTAATTTATTTTATGATATTAATATTATGAACTAAATTGTTAAATGGTTAAATTTCTAGTTATTTGGTAATAAATTAACTATAAATTTAGGGAGAAAATTTAGTAATTTTTCATGCACATTTTACACATAATTTTGTGACCCAATGTCAATATTGAAGAATTTTAAAAGATAAATGTACTTTATTATTAAAAATTTCAAGAAATATCGATTTAATGGTACCCCTAAATATTTGAATTATTTTTTGTAACTATCTGTATTTGCAGTTATCATGTATGCATTTACCAGAACGAAGAAAATAAGTATGCTATCTGTCTCGTAAAGCAACAAATCAAAACTCATGGCAATAACATTCTCTCTTCAAATTGGTTAAATAGATTTGATATGTGGAATTTATTTATAAATAATTGTTAATTATAAACATTAATATTATTATTCTTTCAAATAATTTTTTTAATAGATGAATTTATAATCAAAATTTAATTAAAACAGATAATTCTCAAATATGACAAGTACGCATGGATATAATTCTATAGTAAAGTGGGTGTGTCACTCTCATTGCTTCGGATGTTGGAAGCATAAACTCTATCTCTTGTCATTTTGGCCTGAGAAAAGCAAAAAAGAAAAAACAAATTTAAAGAATACTGTAATTAGAAGAGATCTGATGGTTTAGTTGCAGTAGTTAAACTATAGCTTAATGTTTTTTTTTTAAAAAAAAGTTCGGATGAAGTTAATTCTAACTAAGACTTTCAAAAATATTAATTTTAGTCAATTTTTAATAAATAAATTCTTATTTTTAGCAAATCACTCTTTCTTATTTAAAAAAATATCATTTTTTATAATATTTTTAATTCTAACAAATTTAACCTTTTTCATTTAAAAACTCATCAAAATTAGAATATAAATTACGAAATGGTCATAATTGAAACGAACTGAATTTTTTTAAATATTTTATAAATAAATGAATGATTAGTTTATAAAATTAAAATATACTTATCGGAAAATAGTATTTTAAATTTTTTGATTAGAATTAACCCTTTAATTATTGATATATAATATACTATAAAATAAGGGGCGTTGTATTTTACTTCTATCTCCCAATTTGTGTGCATCGTAATCACTAATAGCAAAAATGCCTGAAGGGAACTTCCAGTAATTATTCCCATCCATAGTCCCTACAATTACAATGAAACTAGCTCTAATTAGTTCCTGCGTTTATGATGTTAAAATTTACAATAACATGACTTTAGACAGATAATTAATACTATAGAGTATGTAGATTAGGTCAACCTACATTTTTAAGATTCTATCAAAAATTACAAAAATTCCTAATCGAAAGAAAATAAATAAATATTTATATTTACCTTTCCTCCAAAATGAAAAACAAAAGCTAAAACTATAGCACAAGGGACACCGGCAAGGTAATAAGCTCCTAAATTCACATAAGCTCCAATTTTTTGCCAGCCACATCCTCTCGCAACGCCTATTCTTTTTTCAAAAAAAAAAAGTTAATTGCTTTAGGGTATTAATAAACCATCAAATGAAATAAAAATTAATAGAGAGATTAAAAATTAACCTGAAAGAACGCCCTGAATTCCGTCAATAAAGTTGGATGCTGCAAGTATTGGCATTACATAAGCTAAGTATGTGACAACTTCTAGTTCCTTGGTGAACAAGTAACCCCATATGTTTCGAACTGCAACTGCAGATAGGCTTAACAAAACTCCCTCTATAACTACCAACCATATCACTACATGAACTGCGAGGCGTGCAGATTGAGGTTTTCCTGCACCTAATTCATTCGACACTCTCGTGCTTTTATCACAAAGCAATAAACGTATTAATCAATCATTGTAAATTCCGAGGAAACAATTAAATCTGGACTGAGCTTTGTTTACCTAACAACACTTGCCAAACCAAACGGGATCCTGAAGACCAACGAGCTTGTATTGAGACTGTACATAAAATAATATAGGAGTTGATCATATACAGTTATGGTTGCTTTGTTAGTTTAAAATCAATTGATTGATTTACGAACCTGATTGACATCATTGATGTTTCTAGCTTTGGATTGGGAAGAAGACCTGACATCAGAACCAGTGATTCATATGACCAGAATTCCACACTGATACAATGCCATTTGAAAAGTTAATTGTGCAACATAAACTATTACTAGAGTTGTTTGATGAAATGGACCGTTCTTCCAATTATTTTTTTATTTCAACCGTTTGATTAGCTCCTAACTTCTAAACCAAAAATGGCTTTAGTGAGAGCCAATTTGCACATTTAAAATGAAACAATTTAGGCTCTATAGCACGAAACTCACCAGATCATAAGAGCTGAAGGTATTCCAAGTTTTATAAAATCAAGAAGATTTTCCCTGCCAGCCTTGGAGAAACCAATCCAAGTCTTCTCGCATGCTGGCGAAAACTTAATATACATTGCCAAAAACAACACATTGATCCAATAACTAATGGCGATGGACAGAGCGGCTCCTTTATGGCCAAAGCCAAATCTGAATATGAGCGTCCAACACAGAACAATATGCATTAAACTACTAATTCCTGTACCAATCAACAGAGGAAGCACAAGCTTTTGTGCCTGTAAGAATCTAACTAGGCATTGAAGGATACCGAAAGGAAGAACGGTAGGGATTAACCACAAGATGTAAATTTGAGCGTAATTTGAAATTTCCATGTCTAGTCCAAAGATCGTGAAAATATGCCCAGAATAAGCCCAAAGAAATGAAATGGGAATGGTGATAAGTACAAGAACAATAATAGCTCTCTGCAAGTGTACGCCCAGCATATGATATTGTTTTGCTCCGTAGGCTTGTCCAGTAAATGTTTCTAATGCACTTCCCATTCCCTGCTGTGCTGACAGTAAAAGTGAAATTAATTAATTTGATCAATTTGTGAATTTGCAATTAATGAAGATGATTTGTTATCTACACCCATGTTACGATTTCTTTGTTCAAGTTTTAACATAATCTGTTAGATTACTATGACTAATTATTAGGATGTTAATTTGGTGAAGTATTAATGAGATTATTGATTATTGATGGAAATTCACGTTTGAAAAGGGACAAATTCTTAGGTAGACTCAGTCTACCACGTCATCCGTGGACTAAACCTATTAGATTATGACACGTAATTAACATAGTGGCACTATCATAATATTCCTATTCAAAAGTGTAAATAAGTAATAAACAAAATTACGACAGTGCCATTATTTTAATGACGTGTCATAATGTGATAAGTTAGCCTACGGATGATGTGGTAGACTGAGTCTACCTAAGAATCTCTCAAAGGAGGATGAATAAAATAAAGAAATATAAACCAACAGGATGATTAATTTCTCAGTGCCATTTTATGAACACGACTCGCCGGTTTTTACGGAAAACATATGTATGTTTACCGATTTTAAGCAAAGATTAATTAAAAGTTTGAGTTTATTTTAAAATAAATATTTCTTATGTTCCAAAACAATTATCAATTTTGTTATTTTTACACAATCTAAAAATATACAATTGATATTCTAAATTTCTACAATTTTCTCTTAATTTTTATATTATATCCTTGAAAAAATACAATGACCAGTTTACTTTCTTGAAATAATGACAATAAACAGTGTACTTTAAATAAAAATAATATAGAAAATTAATTTTAACTATCGTAATTTATTAAAAATAAATAAATATTAAGGATTAAAAGAAAAAAATAGTTAATTATTTTGTAACGAATGAAATATTTAGTTTGGATATGAAAATTGCTTTCTATTTCAGGATTTTGTCTTACATAAGCCATTGAAGATTTGATAGCATTATTACTATTAGGGTTCCAGCTATCCAGGGCATCTCCAACAGGATCATTAAATTAATATTTGATGATTCCATATCTTCGAGAAAGGTCATCAATATTAATTTGATGACTCATAATTCTCTATTCATACATACATTTTCTTATCAAATTAGGTGATTTGTTTTTAGTCATAAAATCACTATTTATAATATTTTGTTATTTAATTAAATTACAATTTCATATTTATAGTTTATTTTTATTTAATTAAAGACTTAAGTATTATATTACTATAGATTAATTTTTCACATGAATATAATATACCCTAATCATTATTTTTCATAAAAATATTAAAACTAACACAAAAAACATTATATAATTAATTTTACGAGAAGATAATGTAAAAACGAAACACAATACCTCGATATTATATAATAAAAAATAGAACATCTTTTACATCAATAATCAAGTTTTAAATAATACAAATTTTATATTAAAAAATTATTTAGTAACATTTTATTTTCTAAAATATAATTAATATAATTAATATATATATATATATATAATAGTATATAATAGTATATTTTTTATCTTTAATGTTTTAATATAATTAATTAATATATAATATTTGATAACTCTTATTGGAGATTAAGCTCCAATAAAAAAGTTCGATGCGCTCCCCCAATCCCGGAATATTTTCACAACAAAAGCCTTTTATCTCAATTGATCAAATATTATTATCGTATTGGTAAAAATTCCAGTTTTATACTTCTTATTTTCACAAATCCTTATATTATTATATTTTTCGATTAACGTATTTTTTATTTTAAAAAATGGAACTTAGGTTTTTAAAAATCTAAACTACTAAATATTAGTGATGTTGTAATATTTTTTTCACCAAATCCACCAAAAAAAATTAGAGAAATGTTAAACAATACGAAGTGGTTAAACACGAATTACACTACTCCTTGGCAAGTGAAGGCAATTAATACCAAATGGTTAAACTTCTATTGCATGTGCTTACGTGTATAGTAGGGGTTGGTATTGTGTTTACACTTAAAGAAGCAAATTTTCAGTTTTTCTTCTTTTTATTATTTGTTATTTATTTTTTAACTATTTATTTTATTATTTTATATATTTGTCCTGTTAAAAAGTTATAAAATAAATATAAAACTGATTTTTTGTTTAGAAAATCACTTAGTCATCTATCTTTAAATTTTGTGAATATTAATTGTATAATTAGCTAAAATAAATGTTTTTATAATTAATTAATACAAAAAATAAAGAAAAATAAAATAAAAAATTATAAAATAATTAACAGATAATACTATCAAGATTAAAAAAACTAATTTTTTTGCAAATCAACAAATTAAGAGTTATAAAATAAATAACCAATAATAAAATAACAAAAAATAAAAAAAGCCTCTCAATTGGCACGAAATATCAAACCGGGTCGAACACATTCCTCATGCACCCTCGCCTACTCTCACACCGCATGTGAAACTCACCCCTCATGACTAAGTGATTTTTTTAAACAAAAAGTCAGGTTTATAATTTTTTATTGATTTTTTTTAATAAAATAAACCACAGAACAAATATATATAAAATAATAAAATAAAGAGTTAAAAAATAAATAACAAATAATAAAAAGAAAAAAAACTGAAATTTGCTTTTTAAATGTAAACACAACACCAACTTATACTATACACGTAAGCACAGGCAATAGAAGTTTAACCATTTGGTATTAATTGACTTCACTTGCCCAGAAGTAGTGTAATTCGTGTTTAACCACTTTGTGTTGTTTAACATTTCTCAAAAAATTATTTGTATAACCAATTTACTCAAGAACTTTTAAAAACAAGCAAGGTAATTCTTTTAGTTATCGTGTAGGCAATTGATTTAAAAAAAAATTAAAGATTTATTTAAGTTTAAGTTTATTTATAAAATATAACAAGTTAATTTTTCTAAAAAAATAGTAAGTTTATATTATTGTCATTTTTTATACCATTAATTAGGTTATATAGTAATTTTTTTTATCATTAATTTTTTAATATAATTTTTTTTATAAAGTAATAATTCATATAATATCTCGATTTAGTAGATAGTATTAGTAACATTTTTATGTAAATTTTAGAAGTGTACACGTGGTGGATTTAATGAATAGGTGGAGCTGCATTTAAGACATGCCAAGAATCGGAAATAACGCCAGAATCATAGATGAAGAACTGAAGATGTATATAAACAGGAAAAAAAAGTTAGGCTCACCAGAAAACAGAAACCAGTAACTCCGGCAAAGGAAGTAGCCATTGAAGCGCCGGCGAGAGAAAGCTCACCGAGATGGCCAACGAACATAACTGATATCATCTGTAAACTATACTGAAAGAAACTAACAGCAATTAAAGGTCCGGCCAACCTCATTTGCTTCTTCAATTCTGTTATAATCTCTGCTTTTGAGTAAAATTTGTTGACGACATTATTCTCATCGCATTCACCACCACCTCCGTAGCTTACTATTAGAGGAGTAGATGAAGATCTAGAGAGCTCTTCCTGGTCCATGTTGATGGAATCCTCTAGCTGACCAGATTATGGAGGGTCAGTCTGAGTGTATTTATAGCTGACAATTACACCAACTATTCAACTGTCTCCACTTTTTTGCCATAATTAGTTAATAATTGGTGTAATATTAGATAAATTTATAAATTATTATTTTGTTTTTTTAGTTTAATCACTCGTAAAAAGTATCAAACATATACAAAAATTTGACCTCCCGTTGTAATAAAAGGTATAACTCAGTGACCTTTTTATAACAAAATAAAATTTAGTACCCATACTATAATAGCAGATAAGTTCAGTGATATAGGGTATTTAATATCCATTTGACATATTTTAAAGTTCGTGATTAAATTTAAAAACATATATAATTTATTTAACATTATTCTTTAATAATTTAAATTCTTTTTTTAATAAATGTATAAATTTTAGTTAGTATTTTGCCCATCCTAAAATAATTGTCAAATTTTGATATTTTTACACAATTAAAAGAAAAATACAATTAATAGTTCAAAATTTATAAATTTATTTTTATTTTTTTATTTTATTTTAATTAAATACTTTGATTAATTCACTTTTTTAAAGTTTAAATAATGACAATAAATAATGAACTTTAAATATATTTTTTAAAAAAGTCATCTTAAATATATATTTTATTAAAAATGGATAAATATTTAAAAAAGTAAATAATTGTATTAGGATGGAGATATTTGTAACACTTTTTAAAAAACTAAAGTCACCGGACACATCTTATGAATTATTTAGGCAAAATGGGCCATTACTTAATTGTTTGACAAAGAGAGCAGCTTTGTAAAGGAAAAAGGATCAGATAAACCTTCTATATTTATTAAGTAGACTAATTAAGCCATCCATCTTTAGTTAAGTAGTGAACTTATCAGAACTGTAGGAAAATCCAGATTCTAGGATTTATAAAATTCATTTCTATAAAAATGACCGATCAAATTGAATCAATTATTTGCTAGCTTCATTTCTTATTGAAGAAGGAAATGGAGGATTACACAGTAAACAACAATGTCTTCAGAAATCGCAATCACGAAAGGTTTGCAAACACCTACAATGGTAATCCGTTGACGTTACATGTTGGTATGTGTAAAAATTGAACCAGATCGAGGGTTCGAATTAAAACAGAATCAAATACTGAAGTTTGGTTTGGTTAATTAGTAAGGAATAACAGTTCGGTTGGAAAGAGTAACGGTTTTTGATTTTAGTTTCGTTATTAGCAATAAAAAAAATTCTTCTCAAATCTCTCCAAACGTCTTAACTTCATCTTTTAACCTCTAATTTTTATATCTTTATTTTATCATTGCCTACACACATCATAGCTCTTTTGATAAAAATAAAATTCTCCCAAAAGATAAAATTTAAATCTTTAATTTTGTTTTTTATTTCATTTTTCTATTTTCAGCATTGGGTCATTTGACCGGTTCATTCAACTTGTACATATTTCTAAGTCATTTTTTTATTAAGGCCATAATAAAAAATTAGATCTTCTTATGAAAGATCTTATTTACAAATAAATATTTCTCTAGAATTTTTGAGAATGAGTTGTGTAAATGAAAATTAGAGGACTAAAGTCACTAAACATATCTTATGAATTATTTAGACAAAATGGGCCATTGCTTAATATTTTGACAAAGACAGTATCTTTATAAAGGAAAAATGATGAAATAAGCCCTCTATGTTTATCAAGTAGAACAACTAAGCCTTTCATCTCTTAAAATGTACATAAATTCGTGATCAACATTTTTAATAAGTCTCGCCGTCTCCTCGGTTAGACCCTTGGGGTTAAGTTAAAAATTTGGTTTTGTTAAATTTTTCCAACACAAGAAAAATAAAAGGCTGAAAGAATAATTGCTCAAAACGTCGATCACTTTCTGTTTCCAATTCGAGTCATAGCTTTAAATGCTTCATTTATGGAATTTGTTGCTCAAAATAAATGGGTCAGCTACCTGTTCTCTTATCTCTCACCAATTCACCATCAATTTATCTGACCAAACCAACCATTTCATGCTCTCTAATGTTATGATAGTAAGAGTCTTCTTTTTTTTTTTTTTTTTTTTTGCCAAAGATAATAATATATAAACATATAATAAGAAAGGCCATCTCATGAAGATGATGAAACCCTCTTGAAATAAAAGAACTAAAAGTGGACTTCGCGGCTACTATTTGAGCCATCCAATTACACATTCATTTAACAAATTTAATACCAATATATAGATAATTTGTTAAACGAACGGTAGCAATAATGAATAATAAACATAAAATACTAAAAAATGAAGAAATTACTTACAGTTGGTAGCGGCTAATGTGCTATAAATATTACCTTGATTTTGTAAGGAAGCAAAAATTGAAATGTCGAGTTCATCCAGAGCAGCAATCACCATAATAAAATACCTGATTATTGAAATTAAAACAATAATAAAATTAATTCGATCTTACCTGACAGTAGCGGTGTCCAATGAGGTACCCGAGGAAGGATGTGAGCTAGAGGGGCTATTTGAGAAGCCCCTCTTGCATAAGTAGACGTGATAAAGAAAACTCGCCATATGAGATATAAACACCCATAAAGGGGTAATAAACACCCAATTGGGGATGAATTTTTTAAGAAATGACTAAAAAATTCACAAAGTATACAAAAATATATGGTAGTAAGAGTCTTCTTTGAATCAATTCTAGTATAAAAAATTTTTCATTTCATTTTATTTTTAAATAAAAATTATTTAAAAATAAATTTTAGTGTTTGGTTTTTTGAATTTTAAAAGATAAAATTAATTTTAAATACCCACGATGGGTTGGCTCAATTGGACACAAGTATAGACAGTAAGCATGAGATTTAGAAGAATCAAGGTTCGAATCTCATATCCTACAAATGGAACTTATTCAAAGCATTTCTAAATGAGTTGTTGAAAGGCTCATATTAAGTGATAGGTATGAGCGGTGGGGTGTCGAGACTAGTCTTCTGAGGATTTACCCAGGTGATCGGACTTCGCCCTAAAGGGTGGTCGGGCTCCACCGGGAGTTTCCTCGTCACCAAAATAAAATTAAAAAAATAAAATAAATTAGATATTATATTTCGAATATAAATACAAATTTAAATTGTGAACATTAATTTAAGAGCAAATTACTATGACATTTCTCACATTTAACATAATTCGCAGTTTAGTCCCTCTTATTTAAAAACTGAACTATATATAGCCCTCACTTTTATTTTTATCAACGATTTAGTTCTTCCGTCCATTTTGGATGTTAGTTAACGAAGTCAACGAAACTATATGGTCCCCCATTTTTGTTTTTCTCAACGATTTCACCCCTCAAATTTGATAATTAATTTACACATAAGTTGTTTGACTTCGTTGACTAACACTAAAAATGTATAGAGGGATTAAAATATTGACGGAAGTAAAAGTGAGGGGCCACATAGTTTAGTTTTCAAATAGGAGGGATTAAAGTGTGAAGTTATGTCAAATGTGAGGGGTTTCATAGTAATTTGCTCTTAATTTAAACCAAACACATATCGCCTGAGAAGGAGCGGATCTGAGCTCCTCCTCCTACGACGGCGGCGGCGGGTTCGGTGGATACGTAATGTAAAAAAATTAATAAAAGTCCTTTAATTTTTATTTAAAAAATAATTTGATTTTTTAAGTTTTAAAATGTAAGGGAAGAGTTGAAAATTAAAAAAACTTAAGTATTAATTTAGAAAATAAAAAAAATGTTAATCACTATTTTGAACTTTTTGTCCTTCAAATTCAGAGAGTGTTACACTCTCTGAGGGAAGGTGTGATTTATTTGGTTTTGCCAAGTTACAGGTCTATTTGATCCAAAACCGTCCAAAATGACTTTTTTGATATTTCGTGCCGAGTTGAGGGGGTGAATTGATCCTTTGTTCTATTTTTGCTATAAGTCTATATTCGTGTTTAGTTCTCTTTTCCACTCAGTTCTATTTTGAATAAAGGGTCGACGCGCTCGATGAACTTGTAACACAGGGTCATTTAATTCATCCTTATTTTTTTGAACAATCCCAAAAATCTTCATTTTTAATCATATTAACCCAAAATTTATATTTTTATTGCAAAAAATAGGTTTAAAATAATTTTATCGCAACAATTAGCAAATTTTCTAATTTTTTTCGCATCCCTCAACTCCAATTTTTATTTCAAGCATTTTAAAAATACAATTATGGATAATCTGACCAGAAAATGAAGAGTTTTGGGGCTAGTTACTCAAAAAAGTAAAAACTGAATTAAATGACCCTAATTATAAATTCAAGGGACGTGTTGGTCCTTTCTTTGTTTTTTTTATAAGTTTAAGCTTCTTTGCACTTGAAAAATGCAAATACCCATTTTATTTTCTTTTACAGTATATAAGGATTAATAATTTTACAAAGATTAATTCATTAAGATCAATAGTGCACATGCAAGTGCGAGATAACAATATCTCCTGATAACGTGGCATTATAGGGGCGAAGAAACCTCGACTAGATAAGAGGTCACTAAATCCAACAAAAACATAATTTCATCAAGGACACAATCCCTGATACCTAGGATGACTCAGATACACTCGGACGAGATACAAACACATATATCCTATAAGGATCCACGATAACCTAGATATTAATACCGAAATATGGTCCACATGTATCTTGTATCACTGCTATGAATAACACGACTTGCTCTCTCGCGTTCGCTCCTAGATTTTGAGATACAAATACCGAAATATAACCTATCCGTATTTTGTATCTCTAACACGAAAGGACTTACCTTTAATACCGAGAAATGAAAAATATAACACGTGACCTACTTATCAGGAAAAAGGTGACCACTAGATATGGACTATATAAGTCATACTATGAGAAAATTCTAAACTACTTTTTTTTTCTACTCACCAAATATTATTTCTTTATCTTCTTTCTTCTTTCCCTGATTAAGAGGCTGATTTGAGTATCGGAGCGAACGCCCGAAAACCTCCCTCCAGAATTTTTCTAACCGTTGTTTATCAAATTCAGGCGACGCTTCCTTCATAGATCTACCATGGATTTCAGTGATTTATCAATAATTTTACAAAAAATAATTCATTAAGAGCAATAGTGCACATGCAAAGTGTGAGATAACAATATCACCAACCTATATAAATGGAATCTTTATCTATCATTTAATTATCATTCATATACTGAAAAAAATACTGTCCATTTCTCTTTATGAATAATTATACAAATTAAACACTTATACCATGTTATTCGTACAACAAATAATAAAACGTTGTAATATTAGAATATCTAATAAAAAAAGTAAACAATATTATAATATTATAAACACTCATTGGAAATGTTCAAAAATAGCATGACACAAACGTTACATATGGAAAACACTCCCTCTATATTTTAAATTTATGTTGAGTGTGCGCGTTTTCTTCGGCTGCCATTAGTAGATTATTTTTACTGTTAACAGTAATCATCTCCTTTATAGGTAGGGGTGAGCATTTGGTCGGTTCGTTCAAAACCGAACCCAAAACGAACTCCATAACCGAATTAACCGTTCGACCAAATAGCAAAAACTGAACCGATCGAATAAGATATGAAAAAAACTTCAAAATCGAACCGACCGAATAGATCTGTTAATTCAGTCGGTTCAGTTAAAACCGACAAAATTATATATGAGAAAGAACTAAAAAAAATCAAAAAATAAATAAATTTTGGTTTATTCAGTCATTTCAGATAATATAGATATTTTAAAATTCAAATGGAACCGATAACTGAATAGCCAAACCTTTTTATACAAACACTGAATTGGCCAAAAAATTAACCAAACTGAACCGATCGAAATTTATCGGTTTGATAAGCTAATTAGGTCGGCCGGTTTTTCCGCTCACCCATATTCATATGTGCTTTATTTTTCATAAAATGTAATAGCAACCAAATTATTGCCAATTTTTCTTTTGTTTTGGTTGGTTAATATTTATCAACAAAGCACATATCAAATTCAGTTCATCGTAAATTAAAAATCGAAGATAAATCAATTAGCTTTCAATAATAAAAATGAAGTCATTTAGGGTAATAATATTTTTTAAAAAAATATTTTATCTTATTGTTTGTTTTTATGATAATTTTGTTTGTTCTTTATTTATAAAAAGTTTATTTCTTTTTTTTATGAAGGGTATTTCGGATGGTGGTTGAATCGGATATTGTAAATGTGATTTTTGATATGACCAGAAATCAATATGCGGATGATAGAGAAGTTTTGATTGAAAATTATATTTTGTTAGCAAAATAATTTGATAATTATTTCTGTAAGCATGTCATCGAGTTTGGTTGACTAATTTTTCCGAATTTCTTACAAATATATGTTTTTCTCATAAATTAATATAAAAAATAAACAATTAATAGATATTCAGTTTATTTATTCGGTTATGTTAATTTAGATAATCTAAATCCCAAACTGAACTGATAATTGAAAAGCTGAAATCTAAAAACACTAAACCCAAACCGATCGAATCAAAATTTCCGAGTCATAATTTATTCCTTTTGCAGTTGAAGCAAAGCATCCACAAAATCTCTTACATCCGATATTAATAACTATAAGAATGAGGTTCTGTTGAAACTGTTTAAACAAACAAAGAAAATAACATATTGATTGTTAAAACAATTTATGTAAATTGAAACAAATTACAATTTAATTCATTAGCGGCGCAGATTAGATTTTTCTCTTTAAGACGTTTTGCTCAGGCTCGAGATACAACAAGTGATCAACCACGTTGTTCTCATGATAAAACATTCTCAAACCAATTAATATTGCATTGTGAATAATCGTTCTAACTACACTCTATTTTATTTTATAAATAGTATTGAAAAAACTGTTAATATATTTTCTTTAGAAAACAAGGTAATATCATTTAATACAAAATCATGATTTTATCAAAAATATAAAAAGAAAAATAATAAGTTTAAAACCAAACCAATCAAGCCAGACCAGCCGACCGATTGAACAGACGACACACATATGGTGATTCGATAAATATTTTTCTCTTCACGCACTCATAAAATTGGATAATTCTTGACCCAACCTAACTGAGAGTGTTCAACAATATAAATTTAATTTCTTGAATTTTTTCAGACAATGCAAGTTTTCTACTCTTATATACACAAATGGGTGTTCTCACTCTTGCAGACACAAAAACTTCCATTTAAAATTTAAAAATTTTCACAAATCTCAACGTGTTCAATATATATATAAAATTTTATTCTTAAATGAAAATTTTAAACAAGAGTTAAACTATATTAATTACACATTGAATCTATTATTTCAAAGAAAAAATTTATTTAACCATGAGTCTATTTGATTAAAGATGGCAATGGGGGTTGGGGGGGGGGGGGGGGGGGGGGGGGGCAGGGTGGGAGTGGGGAGGCTATTGCCATCTCCGTCCCCGCTTCTATGGAAAATACTCATCTCCATCCTCATTTATTTGATGGGGATTAATCAATTCCTATCCTTATGGGGATCCCACATCCCCAAATAATTTTAATATAAATATTTAATATTTTTATTATTTTCATGAAACATTTGAAAAAATAAATATAAACTATTTAATATCAATAATATAAAATATTATAAAATTAAATTATTTTAAAATTAATTAATTATCTAAAATATTCAGCAGTTTTAAATATTAAAATAAAATAATCAAAACAAAATAAAAAGTTCTCTAAACTTTTTTATCTCGTTTCATGAGTAATTAAAAATCTCTTCAAACAAAAAAGTTATTTTTTTAAATAATATAATTAAATTATTGAAAATTATGAATAATATATTTTTTTTGGTAGAAAAAATCAAAAAGCTATATTACTAATTGTAATATAAGTTATATAAAAATAAACCGGGTCCCCATGGAGACGGAGATGGGGATTCCCATGGGATGGAAATTACACCCCTATCCCCTTCCCACCTCTGTGGATGAAAAATAATATTCCTCCATTCTCGTATCCATGGAGACAATTGGTGGAAATTTTCCGTCCCATTAAAGACGGGTCCCCGCAGAAATCTGGAAATTGCCTCCCATTGCCATCCCTATATTGATGCCATTACATCATATTACATGAGCATATAATTTCAAAATTTCCAAACAGAGCACTTGCTTATTCCCACTCCTCGTCCAGTCGTCCTTCTTGAACTACATGAATTGATCCACAAGATCTTTGACTTTTACATTAAAAACTGAAAATTGAATTGGATCCCGTTCGGCTTCGACATATTGACTTTATCTGATGTGATTATACTAATTTTATATTCATCATGTCGCACGAGTAAAGATACTCTTAAGATTTGTATACTTGTTCCAGCAAAATATCAAAACTAATAGCCCTATCATTTTTTTTATTAAACTAGTTTTTTTTTGTCACGTGCTACGCACGTTAACGATATCTATATGATCCGTTATTTAATATTATAATTATATATTTTTTAATAATATATTATTATTTAAATTTTATTAGACTTGTATTTTTTATTTGTTTTGTTTAATTATTTTATAAAATTTTAATTTCTTTTATTGGAAATGTTAAAAAATTAGAATTAAACAATATATTTAATTTTTGATATTGTTGCTATTAAAAAAATGATAATATAATTGAAACAAATTTATATTATTTTTTATTGTAAATAACTAATAAATATAAAAAATATTAAAGCTTTAACACAAATATTATAATATAATTATTTAATATTGATGAAACTCGTCATATTCTTTTATATATAGTGATATATCTGTGCAATTCCTATTAGAATTAAGAATTTAACACATAATGATAGTTGTTGCACAATTCCTTTTAGAATATGGAATTTAATACATAATGGTAGCTACTGCGATAATTATTTTTAATATGTTTACTTTATGAATTAGGAATGTCATCATTCTATTTGTTAAGTACGAATATTTTTATATTGGATAAAATATGTAAAGGGTATTTTTGTCCGTGAATGGAACTGTTCCCCCCACGAATACACTTTTATATTTGTTATAGATATAGATAGATTGGTTAATTCTACAAAATGTATTTATAAACAATTATCGATTCAATTTGATTTAGAACATATTAATTTAAGACCTTCTATATAACATAATTCATAGTTTGATATTTATTATTTAAAAATCCTATTTGATAACCCCAGTTTAATTATGTAAACTATTAGGAGGTTTTGTTAATTTTTTATACCAAATCGTTAGCGAAATTGAAAATGAAATATCAAATTGTTTGAAAATGAGGTACCAATTTGTTAACGGAAGTGAAAATGAGGTGCCAAATTGTGTGAAAATGAGCACCAAATCATTAACAGAATTCACAAAAATCCCTAATTATTAACGGAATAGAAAGTGAGAGGCTGTTAATTAGGACTGTTAAATAAAATATATCAAACTGTGAATTGTGTTACATGTGGAGGTTTTGAGAGTAATTTGCTTTGTATTATCATAATTATTTAAAATTTGATTTTATAAATTTAAATATTTTTTTTACAGGCAGGCCAGTCGAGAGACATTAACAGCCCAACCAAGCAGCTTAGCCCAACATTCCATCATCTCAATGCTTCCACATGGATTACAGGCTCTCGCTACTGAGCCCGGCTGAATATAGTTTAGTCTAAATAATCTCTAAAATGAGTTTATTTAAGAATAAAATGAATTTTAAATTAATATATAATTAAAAACATACAATTCTCAAATGAAAAACAAAGATATACATTGATATAATTCTATAGTAAAGTGGGCGTGACACTCCCATTAATGGGGATGCTCGAGGCATACACTCTATCCCTTGCTTTTTTGGCCTGAAAAAAGAAAATAAAATGAGCAAATTAGAACAGATATTAGAAGAAATAACAAAAAAATATTGACCTATAGCATAACATGAGTATTTTACTTCTGACTCCCAATTTGTGTGCATCGTAATTACTAGTAGCAAAATTGTCTGTAGCGAACTACCAGAAATTATTCCCATCCATAGTCCCTGCAAATTAAATTAGCTATTAGTTCCTGCATTTTATAATTCTAAAAGAACTAACATTATACTAATAAATTTTATATAATTGAAAGGTGAATTTTACACAATTATCTCGATTTTATATTTAAATTAGTTTTAAGGTTTTAAAAGTTATTAGACTCAACTTTAATTTTACCCGATAATAAATTAACACACATTTGGTTCATATGTATTTATAGAAAACATTTTAAGGTTCTATTTAAAATAAAATCTACCTTAATAAAAAAAAAATAGTTATCAACTTATCATGCTTACCTTTCCCCCAAAGTGAAAAACAAAAGTCAAAACTATAGCACATGGGACGCCAACAAGGTAATAAGCTCCTAAATTCACATAAGCTCCCATTTTTTGCCAACCACATCCTCTCGCAACACCTATAATATTAAAAAAAAGAGTTACAATCTATAAATTTGGATAAATAAAACATTAAATAATGTAAAAATTAACCTGAAAGAACACCCTGAACTCCGTCAATAAAATTGGATGTTGCGAGAATTGGCATTATAGAAGCTAAATATGTGACAACTTCAAGTTCATTGGTAAACAAGTAACCCCATACATTTCGAACTGCAACTGCTATTGAGCTTAACAGAATACTCTCCATAACCGCAAACCATAGTACTATACGCACTGCTAATCGAGCTGATTGATAGTTTCCGGCACCTAATTCATTTGATACTCTCGTACTGTTATTACAAAACAAGAGACAAAAGATACATTAGCATTATAATTTCAGACTAGGTAAATATGTATAACTTAGATTTAGCTTTGTTTACCTTACAGCACTTCCCAAACCAACAGTGATTCTGAAGACTAATGAGCTTGTATTAAGACTGCATACAAAGTTTATGAAGGGGTCATTGACGGTTATGATTTGGTGTTATCATTATATCGTTTAATTTACGTACCTGATTGACATCATTGATGTTTCCAGCTTTGGATTGGGAAGAAGACCGGACATCAGAACAAGTATTTGAAATGACCATGATTCCGCACTGATACAAATGACCATGTTAGATGAAATCTGACAATTCTCCCAACAACAACATTTTATTTTAACCGATTGATCAATAAGACATACTTACGTGCGAATTAGAATGAAACTCACCAGATCATAAGAGCTGAAGGTATTCCAAGCTTCATGAAATCAACAAGATTTTCCCTGCCAGCCTTTGAGAAACTTGTCCAAGTCTTCTCACATGCTGGAGAATACTTAATATATATTGCCAAAAACCACACATTGATCCAATAACTGATGGCTATAGACAGAGCAGCCCCTTTATGACCAAAGCCAAGTTTGAGTATGAGTGTCCAACACAGAAGAATATGCATTGAACTACTAATTCCAGTACTAATCAACAGAGGTAGCACAAGCTTTTGTGCCTGTAAGAATCTGACTTGACATTGAAGGATACCGAAAGGAAGAATGGCCGGGATTAACCACAAGATGTAAATATGAGCATAACTAGCAATTTCTGTATCTAATCCAAAAATCATGAAAAGATGTCTGGAATTCGCCCAAAGGAACGAGATGGGAATGATCATAAGTGCAAGAACAAAAATAGCTCTCTGCATGTGAACGCCGAGCATGTGATATTGTTTTGCTCCGTAGGCTTGCCCAGCGAATGTTTCTAGCGCACTTCCCATTCCCTGCTGTACTGACAAAGATATCGTATTAATTCGATTTACAGAATCGGCTATAACACCAGAATCTTACTGAAGGTGGACAAAATTAGGCTTACCAGGAAACTGAAACCGGTAACTCCAGCAAAGGAAGTAGCCATTGACGCCCCTGCGAGAGAAAGCTCGCCAAGATGGCCAACGAACATAACTGAAACCATCTGTAAACTAAATTGAAAGAAATTAACAGCAATTAGAGGTCCTGCCAAGCTCATCTGCTTCTTTAGTTCTGTTATCACCTCTGCTTTTGAATAAACATTCTTGACGAGATTATTCTCATTGCATTCGCCATTATAGCTTAGAATCAGAGGAGTAGATTTAGAGAGGTGATCATCTTGATCCATGCTGATGGAGCCTCAAGCTGACTAGATTATGGTGCATCAGTCTGCTGGAGTGTATATATATCTAACAATTAATCTCAGCAGCCAGCTATTTTTGATATAATATTCACAATTGCCGAGCCACTAATTACATAGTATCTGAACTGATATAATAGCCCGCAATAATTTTTTTTTTTTATTGATAAAACTGTAAACATGCTGTTCACGCCATATAAAATATAGGAAGATTATGATCAGCCATTGATTACCATATAGCACATGGCCATATTATTTTAGAAGGAACCCAGGAAAAGGCAATCACCTTTCAAACAGACCACTTATTTATTCCCACTCTTCATTCTTCTTTCATTTAAGAAATTTAAAAGATCCTTGACTTTTACATTTAAAAATTTGTCACATTTTGATATTTTATTTCGTCAACTTTACATGAAATATTAAAATAATTATCTATAATATTACACTCTTCATTATTCTTTCATTAAGGAGTAATCAAAATGATCAACGTTTTATACGATTGGATCCTTTGATCAATATTTTCATCCAATGTCTTTCAATTATATTCTCTCTGACCATATCCCTTAAACTCTCATAATTTCAATTAGAATCCAGCAAAATCGTTTGTGCTCTGCAAAATATAAAATAACAGTATTTTTTAAAATCCTTAAAATATATTTAAATAAAATCTGAAGTGATATTTAATAGAACAACTAATTATGTGGCATACAAATTTAAAAATAAATAATACATGGCATATATATACACCTTCATATAAATGGAAATATTATATCTATGGTGTTCGATATTTTCTAGATTTTATATTTTAGAGAAAATAATAAAAAAGCCACATTAATAACTCACTATTTCACATAATGCAATATTAATTAATTTATTTACTTTACTACGATTTTTCTTTCATAAAATATCAATTTCTATTGTTACTTTTCAACCAACACCATCTTTCTTCCAAACCAACACGTGTCCACCACATGTGTCTTATATAATAAAGAAAAATCATAAAAAAGGACCAAGAAGACTCTTGTATATAAAAGGACCCATGCGTAATAAAAGGACTAAAAAGGCCTTCCACTACACATGACTACCTTATCAAAATTAAAATTCACCATCTGCTATAATGAATGACCCGCGCATCACGCGTGGGTCATTCTTAACAAATTTTCAGGTGCACCTTTTGCTGCACCTGACATACTCTTTTTTTTATTATTTTAATATAATTTATATATTTATAGATTTATATGTTAATTTAAATTGTATAAAAAATTTAGTTATTATATTTAAATTTTAAAAATATTAATATATCCCTCTTTTTCTTTTATATCTCCAATATATATTTGATACGTCTCTCATATATTGTATAATATATTTTTCTTATTTATATATTTTGGATAAATATTATTCAAACTTATTTTCTTATTTTTTTATATATTTTATTATATATATTTTTGAGATGTGTCGAAATATTTTTATGTTATATATATATATATACATATTTGATACATCTCCGATACATGATAAGTACATTTTTAAAATTTATTTAATAGATACATCTCTGATACATTTAATTGTAATTCGAATATATTTTCAATACATCTCTGATACACATTTTATACATGATAGATACATATTTGATACATTAATTGAATTAACTGACTAATTCGAGTTGTTCGTTTTTACATTTAGAAAAGGTTATAAATATATATGTAATAATACTAATTAAAATGAACCAAACATTTATTGTTTTATATATATTTGACTGGTTTGTTTTTATGATTTGACCGAAAGCCCTAGGTGGAAGGAAGGGAAAAAAACGAGTAGAAGTGCAAAATATTAGATAAATATTTGATCCATCTCCAATATATATTTGATGCATCTCAAATACATATGTGATACATTTTTGATACATAATTTATATGTGATAGTCATCCAAAAAAAAAACACGATAGACATATTTTTTAAATGTACTTAATAGATACATCGCTGATATATATTTTATTCATGTTAGATACATTTTTTAAATGTACTTAATAGATACATCGTTGATATATAATTTATCCATGATAGATATATTTAAATAGATACATGATAGATATATTTTTACTAAATATATACACGGTGTATATATTTTAAAAATATACTTAATAGATACATCGATGATACATACTTTATACATAATAGATATATTTTTAAAATATATTAAATAGATAAATTGTTAATACAAATTTTTAACTATTTTATTTTGTATTTTTATATTTTTAAAATTTAGTTAATTTTTAAATATATTTATATTTTTAAAAATTAATTATTATTATTAAATATATTTAAATTTTTAATATTAAAAATAAATTTATATATAATAAATAAATTTTTAATATAATTTAATATAAAATATTTATTAAAATAAAAAGAATCTTTATTTTAAATAAAAGACTCATGCATCAATTACTAAACTGATGCATGAATGAGTAAGCAGACTTGACCCGCGTCAGGTTAGCACATCAGACCTGACGTGCGTCTTTTTATAACAGTATACTCCCTCCGTCCTAAAATAGTCCATTTTCTCATTTTTTCACAGTTTAAGAAATACAATTAATGTTCTAAGTTTTCATAAATTTATTTTTATTTTTCCTATCATACCCTTATTAAATGTTATGACTATAGACTAATAACAATAAATGATACACTTTAAATAAGAATAATATAGAAAATAAACACTCTAAATTGTGATTTATAAGGAAAGTAGACTATTATTTTGGGACAAAAAAAAAGAAGGTGGATTATTGTTTTGGGACGGACGGAGTATTTTTTTTAATAAAAATTTATATATTTAAAAATAATTAAATATGCATGTGTCAATAGTGGATAGGTATTATTTATTATTGTAGAGAAAAAAGAGAGAATCTTCACTGATACACTGTTCCTATTTTAATGGAATGGTGCTAGTGAAAACTTTTTATGTTTTATGGTAAGAATGAAAAATAGGTGATATAGGTGGTAATGTGTGTAAATGCATATCAATTAGTTTGTATTTTTGTGATTTACTTTATATTTTAATGTTTGTATTTTTATTTTTTCCGCATTAGCATTTTAACTTTTAAAAAATATACCAAACAAGTGTTTTTAACTATTTTTCATCATCGATGTACTAAAAGATAAAAATAATTTATGTTTTTAATTAAATTTACACGCCCTATAAGTAAAACAAATGGTGATTGCATGTGGAATAATAATTTTATATATATAATATTAAAATGTATATCAACAAATTTAAAAATTATTTTGGCTTTATTATATTAGTAATCCATTAATTAAAAAATAAATAAAAACACTCATTTGATAGATTTTTAAAAAGTTGAAACATTAATGTGAAATAAATAAAAATTCAGACATTAACATAGTCGATTTAGAAAGCTCATACATAGCAATTGTAATTTATCCCATTTAAATTTATGCGTTAAAAATAAAAATATACAAAATTATTTTATAATGACATGTTACCGTTTTCTATTTTTTTATAATTAAAAAGGAGAATGCTCGTGAGAAGAATTGAATTCACGACCTAGCAACTTATTGTTCAATAGCGTTTGAGTTATAGCTAATTGGTCCCATTAATTTATACTTATCATCTCTTCAAACTGCTTTTTTAATTTTTTTTCTTTTTTTCTTTATGTCTGCAATGTTTCAGTTTATTTACAATTTTTGAATTGTTTAATCAAAACAACAAATATTAAGTGACTAAAACAAACACAAAATTAATAATGAAACTAATCTGAATCCCGAAAATAAAAAATGTATCTTCTTTGTTCATAAATGTCTAACAAAACTATATTTCATTATCAGCAAATTTCTCCTTTATCAATATCAAAGAAAAATCATATAGAAAGCATATTATAATCTGATGTCAAAATACGCATCCAGAAACACTAAACAAATGTACAGCAGAAAAACCTTAATCTCCGAATCCTGCACCTGCAGGCTGTAGTAAGCTAAAACTAAAACTAAAGAGCAAGAAATCAATGAATTTTCTTTTTCTTATATTCATCAACCATTAACTGCTGCTTAATATCGTCAAAAAAAAAATGCTGCTTAATTAATTTATCTTTAAGAATATCTATACATACTTATTAAATGAAAATTTAATTTTTAATCTTTAAATTTATCTTTAAGAATACCTATACATACTTATTAAATGAAAATTTAATTTGTAATCTTTAAATTTATCTTTAAGAATATCTACACATACATGCTTAATTTTTTTGAGATGCCAAAAGTAATAAAGTAACCTTCCATTTTGAAACTGAGGTAGTATATCTCATGTGTTTTATGATTATTTTTTTGGAGAAATTCTTAGATAGACTCGGTCTACCACGTCATCCATGGACTAAACCGATTATGTTATGACACGTCATTAAAATAGTGGCACTATTGTAATATTACCATTCAAAAGTGTAAATAAGTAATAAACAAAATTACACTAATACCACTATTTTAATGACGTGTCATAACGTAATAGGTTAGTCCACGAATGACGTGGTAGACCGAGTCTACCTAAGAATCTCTCTATTTTTTTGTTACAAATCAGCTACCACATTAATGTCATTGCGGATACATAATTTGATTCATGGAGAAAAGGGAGCACAAGGTGCATAATGGTGTTATCGTGATTCCGCTAAAGTTGGAGGTGTTCGAGGGCGATTTCTAAATCTAATTAAATTTATTGGAAATGGACGAATGATTGCCATACATGAGATTTGTCGCTTTTGGGCCAAAATCATTGTTTGGGTATCCAAAATGGCATTTTTCGGTTATAGCTGATTTTTAAACTTTGTCTATTTTATTTTCTTTTTTGCCCGGTTAATGATTTTCGTTTGTTTTAGCATTTAAACAACATTATGAAATAATAAACGGCAGTTTTGATATTTGTGAGACAATTTTTGTATTTTGCAAATTTTGGTATTCATTCGAATAACGATGTTTGATGTTTAAATTTTAATATTCACTCTTGAATCAATAAAATTTAGAAGTTAATTAATTGGTGATATTATTTTAATCAACAACTTTTAAATTACTATATTTTCCCGTGACTTTCACTAAATCACACATCAACGATTTAACTATGTTATTTTAAATTTTGAAGAAAGAACTTCTGTTAGATTTTAGGGTTAATGTCAAAAAAATTCACGAACTTTACACGTTTTTTCATTTTAATCACGCAGTTTAAATTTTCTCATTTTCATACACGAACTACCACTTTTTCTCAAATTCATGCACGGTACTGAGGTGGCACTCATTTATTGGCCAGTGTAAAATAACCTCCACTTCAGCGAATTACACCAATGAAGTTGTGACACCTCAGCACTGTGCATGAATTTGAAAAAAGTGGTAGTTCGTGCATGAAAATGAAAAAATTTAAACTGCATGATTAAAATGAGAAAACGTGTAAAGCTCGTGAATTATTTTGACATTACCCTAGATTTTAACTGAAATTGGAAGTGTAGCTGAGTTGTAAATTAAAACTTAAGAATATGCTAGAGAGAAAATAAATGGAAATCTTGGGTGAAAATAAGTTCATTAATTTATAATGTATCTAATGTTTTTTATATAACAAAAATTAGGTCGAGAAATCAAAAAACGTATCCGGAATTTTAATTTATAAACATCTACAGTTAAATTTTAATTTAATATTAATTACAGTTAATCTTTAATCAAATTTAATTTTTTAAAATTAATTATTACTAAAAAAAAAAATATTAACCATTAATTTCATTATTATGGAAAGTTTTAGATTTTTATCTTTCTTGACTTTTAATTTCAATTTAAAGAGGTGAAGTGATTTTTTATCCTATGGCTATGCGTCTTATTTTATGCTATTACTTTTAAGGATTAATTTATTTTAAGGTTACAACTTTACGAATTTTGTTTATCTAGTTTTTAAACGTTCATTTGGACTTATTTGGTCCTTTAATTTTATATTTTTTTATGTGATTCCTCAACTTTATATTTTTTATTTATCCTATACTTTAACTTTACATTTTTTAGGACCGGAAAAATTAAAAAATCAAAGTTCAGAGACGGATAAGATCAAATAGAAGTTCAGGGATCAGATAAAAAAAAATATAAAGTTAATGGACCAGATAACGCCAAATGACAGTTTAAGGACCAAATAAATGAAATTCGTAAAGTTAAGAGACCTTAAATAGACTTATCCTATTATTAAAGATGAACTGATAGAAATGCATATATATTATTATCAGCCAATTTGAACATTAAATTAATAGTATAATTATTTCTTTGATATATGAGATTGTTATTATCAAACAAATTAAAACTAGTCGTAATTATTCCATATCTCTATGATAAAATGGGCGTTACACTCTAATTGATGGGGATGATGGAAGCATACACTCTATCCCTTGCCCTTTTGGCCTGAGAAAAATTGAAAGATCGATTGAAAAAATAATTAGATTAAATTATGGAATAATTACTAAAAGATTAATGAGATAAAATTAAACAACTAAATATATTTTATATTTAAAAAATATAAATCAATTTTCTGACATTTAATTAGGTTTATTGATATGACTTAACTACGTCAGTTGATTCAACTAAAGGGTCAAATAACTACTAATAAAACTTAATATAATCTGTAAATTTATTTTTCCTTCATAAATTCCATAAAATCAAAATAAATAAATAAATTTAGAACAATATTATGTAATTAATTACGTAATTATAAATTATTTATATTTACTTTATGTTAGCACATTCTTAACAATAACAAACATTCTTTATTATTATTATTTTAAAAAATAAAACACATTTAAAAAAAATTAGTAGTTGACTATTTTAAAAACTTAATTTTTTTTTATAAAATATCAAAAGAATAATTAAACAACTAAATATATTTTATATTTAAAAAATATAAATCAATTTTCTGACATTTAATTAGGTTTATTGATATGACTTAACTACGTCAGTTGATTCAACTAAAGGGTCAAATAACTACTAATAAAACTTAATATAATCTGTAAATTTATTTTTCCTTCATAAATTCCATAAAATCAAAATAAATAAATAAATTTAGAACAATATTATGTAATTAATTACGTAATTATAAATTATTTATATTTACTTTATGTTAGCACATTCTTAACAATAACAAACATTCTTTATTATTATTATTTTAAAAAATAAAACACATTTAAAAAAAATTAGTAGTTGACTATTTTAAAAACTTAATTTTTTTTTATAAAATATCAAAAGAATAATGCCATTATGTTTTTACTTAATGTAATCTTAATATATTTTATTGTTTAACTACAATCTTATTAAATTGTAGTAATAGTGTTACTGTAATCTCAAATATTTTACTACTATATTATTTGGTAAGAAATTATAGAAAATTTAATAAATTATTAATGTACTAAGATATACTAAAACTATACTACTAATATTAGTATTTTATAGTAAACGGTAAAATACACTAAAATTATACTTATAATATATACAATAAAAATATTTTCTTTTTTGGTATTTTTATAAAAAAAATTATAATTAATATTACATATACAAAAAAATAGTTACCAAGATTACAATATTTTTGAAAATACTGTTAAATTGTTATTAATAGTAATAATAAATAATAGAATTAATAAGAATATGCTGATTTGACATATTATTACATAATTACAATTTTATAAATAATTACATTTTTTAAATTCTATGATTTTATGGACTTCAGGAAGGAAAGATAAATTTTTGGATTAAACTGAACTTTGTTTTTAACATTTTGACTCTTAACTAGGGGTGAGCATGGTTCGGTTCGGTTTGGTTTGGTTTAATAAACTCCAAAACCAAACCATATTTTAAGGGAAAATATAAAAACCAAACCACGCCAAATATTTACGTAAAATTTCGGTTCGGTTAACCAAATTTTAGCATCGGTTTCGGTTCGGTTTGGTTCGGTTTGGTTAATATAGATTTAGATAAATATTATATATAATTATACGTAAAAATTAAAATTATACGTAATAATTTTTATTTATATGTGTGTATTAGTTTATATATTTTATTTTCATATATGTATCTATACACACATATTATATTTATATATAAATATTTCAATAAATAAATTTTATATTTATTTATACATATATAAATATTAATAAAAATAATATTATTGTAAACTTCGGTTTTTCGGTCGGTTCGGTTAACCACTAGTTGAAACCAAACCAAAACCAAAAACCATACTTTTTTATAATTTGAAACCAAACCAATCAATTTTAACCATTTTAATCAAACCAAAATTAATCGGATTGGTTTGGATCGGATTAATGGTTTGGTTCGGTTTTTTCTCACCCCTACTCTTAACAGAGTAAACCAACATAAGTAATTGAACCAACGCTCCCTCTCCCCAATTATTAAAAAAAAAAACATAAGTAACTGAAAGAAAATGTAAATAAACTTGACCATGCATAAAAAATGTTTTTTTTAAATGTGTGATTTTAGACCTCATGGATTTTTGATTATTATCTCTTAAATTATTGATATATAGCATAAAAAAAAGGGGTATAGTATTTTACTTCTGTCTCCCAATTTGTTTGCATCGTTATCACTAAAAGCAAAATTGCTTGTAGGGAACTTCCAGTAATTATTCCTATCCATAGTCCCTGCATTACGATCAAAGCAAGCTATTAGTTACACCAGGATAATTAAAGATAAAACAAGAAATATTTTTAAAAATTAAAGAAAAATAATTTACATTGATCATAAAATGAGTATTATATAATATATCAAAAAGTTAAATATATAAGAAAAGAGTTAAACTATTTAAAGGTGGACGATTATATACTTTTTTTTAATAATTAGAGGAGGGGGAGCGTTTGTGGGAGAAATCGATCCCACAATTTAGAAGGTTGCAGCCTAACGCTTATAGCTTTATACCAATTGAGTTATACCTTATTGGTAAGATTACATACTTTTAGCTTAACATAGGTTCATATCCGAACTTCCGCATTTTATAACTTAAATATATATTTTTAAAAAACTATCTTTATTTATTTTTAGAAAATTAATAAAAATCTAACCATTTCATGTAAAAACCAGTTTAACTTATTCAAGTTTAAAACGTTAGTAATTGTTCAAGGATATAAATTTTTAAAACCAAATAATCTAATAATTTCTTTATTTCAACTTTAGTTTTACCTGTTGAAAATGAATACAATATATAATATATAGTATATAGATTAGTCGAACAACAGCATTTTAAGGAAACAAACATTGTGTTTACCTTTCCTCCAAGGTGGAAAACAAATGTCAAAACTATAGCACAAGGGATACCAGCAAGATAATAAGATCCTAAGTTCACATAAGCTCCGATCTTTTGCCAACCACAACCTCTAGCAATACCTGTATTTTAATACAGTAATAATGTCATAGATTATACATTAGAAAATTAATAAAACATTAGATAAGATAAAAATTAACGACGAAATTGAGAAAATGATAGTAAAAATAACCTGAAAGAACACCCTGTATTCCATCACTAAAATTGGATATCGCAAGTAATGGCATTATGGAAGCTAAATATGTAACTACTTCTGGTTCATTAGTGAACAGATAACCCCATTTATTTCGAACTACAACTGCAATTGAACTTAATAAAATTCCCTCTGTAACGGCCAGCCATATTACTACCCGCACTGCGAGCCGAGCATTTTGATGTTTCCCTGCACCTAATTCATTTGACACTCTCGTGCTTTTATTACAAAGCAAGAGACAGTACAATCGTTTACGAGACCATTAAATATGTAGTAAGTTTTATTTACCTTACAGCACTTCCCAAACCACTCGGGATTCTGAAGACCAATGAGCTTGTATTAAGGCTGCATATGCAAATTGTAAGAGTTCATCAACGGTTATAATTTGTTTTTTTTTTCTTTCTTTTTTACAGTTTGAAATCATTTTGTAATTGAATTACAAACCTGATTGACATCATTGACGTTTCTAGCTTTGGATTGGGAAGAAGACCTGACATCAGAACCAGTGTTTCGAATGACCAGTATTCCGCACTGACACAAGGCCAAATACAAACAATTAATTGAATGTACATCAATTAGTCCTAGCTAGAGTTGGTTCAATTATTATTACCTATATTGCACGAAAACTTATCTGAGATAGTACTTATGACATTTTATTTTAGTTTTTAAAAATGTTTATGAAACTCCAAAAGACATATCTATAATCTATTTTTATATAGAATGAAACTCACCAGAACATAAGAGCAGAAGGTATTCCCAGCTTAATGAAATCAACAAGATTTTCCCTGCCGGCCTTCGAAAAACCAGTCCAAGTCTTGTAACATGCAGGAGAAAGCTTGATATAAATTGCCAAAAACAACACATTCATCCAATAACTGATGGCGACGGACAGAGCAGCCCCTTTGTGGCCGAAGCCAAATTTGAGTATGAATGTCCAGCACATAAGAATATGCATTGAACTACTAATTCCAGTACCAATCAACATAGGTAGCACAAGTTTTTGTGCCTGTAAGAATCTGACTTGGCACTGAAGGATACCGAAAGGAAGAATGGTTGGGATTAACCACAGGATATAAATTTGAGCATAAGTTGCGATTTCCATATCTAGTCCGAAGAGGATGAAAATATGGCCACAATTAGCCCAAAGAAACGAAACCGGAATGCTCATAAGTGCAAGAACCTGAATAGCTCTCTGCAAGTGTACGCCAAGCATATGATATTGTTTTGCTCCGTAGGCTTGTCCAGCAAATGTTTCAAGTGCACTTCCCATTCCCTGCTATACTGCCAAAGATTACAAATTAATTCCTCAATTTGCAATCAATGAAAAGGATTTGTTGTCTAAACCTTATTTACTTTTGTTAGCATAGACGTTAAAAGTATTATCATAAATTTCTATACTGCAGCGCCCACATCCATAAAAAAAATATGAGAAATTCTATTTTCATTTCAAATTATTAAAGTAAAAAATAATGCATGAAAATTGCAAAAGCTGACGGTATATGGTGCAAGCACCCACATGTAACTATTATTCCCTTTACTTTTTTTTAGTTATTCATTTACCAAAATATATTTATCTATATTTATTTATCCATTTAAATTTTTAAAATGATTTTACTTCTTATCTTCTAAATTTACCCATTACTGATAAATAACTTTATGTTTTGATTTAAAAAATACGCCATCCATCTCACAAAAATAGGCAAAATAGAATTGCACATAAATTAAAAAAATGATGGTTAAAGTAATTACTCCCTCCGTCCCGTTTAAGAAGTTCCATATTCTATTTTGGGATGTCCCATTTAAAAAGTCCCATTACTATTTTTAGAATATTTTTCCATTGAATACCCTATTTTACCCTTATTTTAGTTATCTTAAAAGAGCTCTATGGAAAATTCCACTATCATTAATAGGGGCAAAACATGAAAAAACATGAAAAGACAAGAATGATTAATGTTTTCTTAATCTGTGTGTAAAGTCAAATGAGACTTCTAAAGTGGGACGGAGGGAGTATATTTTAGTAACTTCAAATAATAACCTTTAATTTAATTATGTAAATATCAATTTATATTATGAGAAAAGTAATTATTGTGTTGGAATTATCATTAAAATTTTGAAAAGATAAATTTGTTATCAAATTATGTATTGTTTAAAATGATAATTAATGATAATTTATAAGATATATCAAAAGTGGTTAAAATTAATAAAGAGTAATATTGGTATTATTTAAATTAATATATTAATTTTGTATATATTTTAGGACTTCCAAAAGAGCCATTTTGTCTATCTTTTTGAGACGAAAGGAGTAATAGTAGTATTATTTTTATAAGTTAAGATAAAAAGAGCATAATTTTAATTTGTATAGTTTTAATTAAATGGACAATTAAAGGAAAGAGAATGGTATGGAGTATTAATTTGGGGTAAGTAGTAGTTAGAATGCCATATGATATACTCTCTCCATTTTTCTTAGTTGTCCATTTAGCAAAAAAAGTTTTTGTCTTAAAATTTAGAAATAAATACTCATATAACCTTATTATGTAATAAATGTTTTTATTAATTGAGTCATATAATTATTTATTAGGGAAGGGATAAATTTGAAAGATAATAGTAAATATTATCTTAAATTCCTAAAAAGACAATATTGATGAAAAAATATATTTATCTAAAGTAACAATTAAAAAAAAGGAGGGAGTATTAGATAGTGTGACAGATCGAATAGTTAGACGGTGTTAAATGATTTGCAGAGAAGATAATTAATATACCACATTTCAGCATGGAAGTCTGTTGAAAGAAATACCAATAAATGTTTATTTTATTATTTAAAATTTATTATATTTAATTAAGGTTAAATTTATTACTTAAAAAAATTATGAACTCCATATTTTGACTCGTTTTAACTGAATTTTTTTTGAAAAAAATACAGTTATCAATTTCTCTGATGCCAAACAGAGACTAGCCGGATTTTTACTGAAAAAATATGTATGTTTATGGATTTTAATTAAAAAATCTGAGGTGAAAATATAGATAACAAAAATAGGCTTACCAGGAAACCGAAACCGGTAACTCCGGCAAAGGAAGTAGCCATTGAAGCGCCTGCAAGAGAAAGCTGACCAAGATGGCCAACGAACATAACTGATATCGTTTGTAAACTATACTGAAAGAAACTAACAGCAATCAAAGGTCCTGCCAAGCTCATCTGCTTCTTCAGCTCTGCTATAATCTCCGTCTTCGTACAAATATTCTCGACGCGTTCGCCACCATTTCCATGGTTTACAACAAGAGGAGACTCGAGTGTAGATCTAGGGAGGTCTTCATGATCCATGTTTATCCGGATGATGAGTTTTGAGAGTGTTGGTCTCTCGTATGAGTAAACACAAAGTAATTGAGAGTTATTAAGGCAGTATGGGCCATTTGCGGTGGAATTTTAATAAGCCAGCGATATGATGGAGATCTGAAGCTTTATATAATGTAAACATGCAGGTCATGGGGTGATAAATTAGGGCTAAGCACATAAATCCCTCAAAACATCAAATGGTTATCATTTATACCTCACATAATAAAAAAATGCAAAAATCTCTCAAGAAAAAATAAAAATTTACATAAATACCTCAAAATCTAGGGTTAATGACGTTTTTATTTTCAAAATTAAGAAAAATTCTAAAATTAGCTTGAGATTAGCTAATTTTCCCAATTTATAGCAACCAGACCGCGGAACACTTAAGCGGTTTGTTGTAAACCGCGGAAGTGTTCCGCGGTCTGCAGACGTGGCTCCATCTGGACGCAGATGGAGCCACGTCAGTGTAAACCGCGGAAGAGTTCCGCGGTTTACAGTGACACGTCACTGTAAACCGCGGAACTCTTCCGCGGTTTACAGAGGGAATTTATTCCCTCTGTCAGGGAATAAATTCCCTGGCTGAGTAGTTGGCAGCCAGGGAATTTATTCCCTGACTGAGTAGTTGTAGACCGCGGAACATTTCCGCGGTCTACAACTACTATATAAGGGGGAATCCGTTCCCCCTTATATTTTCACAAACCAGAAAAATTTATAGTGAGAGAGAGAGATAGTGAGAGAGAGAGATAGTGAGAGAGAGAGAAAATTGTAGAGAGATAGAGAGAGAAAAATTTATTAAATCGGGGAATTATTGTGGAGAAGATTTTGCGGAGTCGGTTTTCGTGGTGGAATATTATTTTTCGTGGCGGAATATTATTTTTTGGCGGAGAATATTAATTTTTGGCGGAATTACCGGGTGAGTTTTTTATATTTATGTTATTTTTAATTATTGAATGTAGTTAGATTTAAATGATGTTTGAAATGTAATTAGATTAAAATAGTGTTTGAAATGTAGTTAGTTAAATAAATATAGTTAGATTTAGTTAATTTTTTTAAAAATATATATTATAAAATAAATTAGATTAATGTGTAAATAAAATTAGAATAATGTGTATAAAATTTATATAAATGTAAAATAGAGTAAATTAAAATTAGAAAATCGGATATATGAAATTTTTAGAATATTTATATATTAGGTTGGAATTAGTGAAAATATTAAAATTTATGTTTTATATTATATAAATAGATTCGATACTAAAAAATTAAATATAATAGGTATTTGTTTTTAACAGTATTTAGAGAAAATATAATTTTTTTATAACTGTAGGTTTGGGGAAAAAGTTAACATAAAATATTCGTATTTACATTTAAATCGGCTAATTATTAAAAATTTGAACTTGACATGTAGAATATTTGAATTATATTTTAAATGAGAGTAACCCTCTTTTTAATGAGCTGTCAGCCCTAAAAATGTAGTTAAAATTATATTTTTTTAATGTAGTAATGACGACAAATGAGCTGCCAGCCCTAAAAATTTATTGGGATGGTACAATATTATCGACTCCGGGTGGAGTTGATTATGTTTCTGGTAAATCAGAACTGGTTCAGCTGACGAGTGTAGTGAATTTTGCACAACTACAAGTCGTAATTAAAAGGGTAATTGGGCTGAAGGATGGTGACGAGATAGTGAAGATTTATCTACGAGTGCCTCGGTTCGATGAACATGGAAGATTTCAAAAATATGATGGTTTTCCTATTGAGACAGATGTTCATATGCAAGCAATGTGGCGTAATGTTTCGCGGACGCCACAAATGAGGGTACTTGAGTTTTATATTGTGTACAATCCGTTATCTCAAGTACGTGCGGATGGAGACGACTGTGCGGATGTAGACGACTCTGTGGATGTAGACGATTGTGCGGATGTAGACGACTGTGCGGATGTAGACGATGGTGATGATTTTAGTGATGAGGATGAGGAAGAAGAACACTTCTACGGGGCCGTTGCTGATGACAACGAGAATGATGATGATGATGACATCGGTGGTGATAATGGAGATGGCACCCATGGTGAGAATGTCGGTGGTCGGACGGAACAAAATACAGATCATTTTGAGTCGCGCCTTCCTCATGAGTACACGCATCAGAATGTTGACGACATGTGTGTCAATATGAATCTGTGGCCTAAAGAAAATGCAATATGGGAAGCAGGTAAAGAGTTTGAATTGGGGATGGTTTTTAGTTCGAGGTATGCTGTCCAGACATGCGCGGCGAGTTATCACATTGCAGCTAATAAAGAATACAAGAGCAGTGTAACATCTGGTAAAACAATAGTTCTTGTGTGTGTGAACAATGACACTTGCAATTGGAGGTTGCGTGCGTCGCTTTTAAAAGGCGAGTCAGACTGGATAATAACAAGATATAACGGCCCCCACCAATGCAGCGGCCAATCAATGAACCAAGACCATCGCAATTTAAGAGCGCGACAGATAGCTGAACACATCGACACGCAATTGCATCTGCAACGTGACATTAGGATTAAAACGCTTCAAGAGGGGATTTTTCAAAAACTGCGAGTTAGGCCCGGCTACAAAAAAACTTGGTATGCCAAGGAAAAGGCCATTGCAAACAGGTTCGGACAATGGGACGACTCTTTCAAGGAGATTTGCAATTTTATGACGAATGTCAGCGTTGCTAATCCCAGGACAGTCTGGCATGCTACCGGTAATTTTTTTAAAAATTTCGAGTATTAAAAATAAGTTCGATTTAATAATTACTAATAACGGTGTATGCACAGGTACACCAATTGAAAACAATCCACAATTCAGAACTTTCAAGCATATGTTTTGGACGTACGAGCCAGTGGTGAAGGGTTTTCAGTATTGCAAGCCTGTGGTGTACATCGACGGCACCCACACATATGGAAAATACGAAATGACTTTGCTGATTGCTTCTGCAATTGAAGGGAACAATCACATCATGCCGATAGCTTTTGCCATTGTGAAGTCGGAAACTGCCGCATCCTGGAGGTATTTCATGAGGATGTTGAAGAGGTATGTTTTGGGTGAGCGAAAGGTGTGTATCATATCTGATCGCGGCTCCGGTATTATGAGTGCCATGGAGGGGCCTGAGTGGGCGGGTGATACCCACAAGTGGTGTATTAGACACCTAGTGAGCAACTTCCACAACGCCTTCAAGAAAAAATATCTCAAAAAACTTGCTGAAAAAGCTGGTAATTTTCTTGTCATTTAATATAATACATAAATTTTTGGTTGATTGGAAAATATTGACGGTTTAATCGACGTGTAGGACGCGCATACCAAGAGCATAAAAGAGATCGGTACATGTCATTGATAGAGGCGGATTCACCTGAGGGTTATGCATATCTTGACCGCCTTGATGTTAGAAAATGGAGCATGAGTGGCGACACGTCTGGAATGCGGCATGGTGTGATGACAACAAACTACGCTGAGTCGGTCAACGCGATGTTAAAGAATATTCGGGGCCTCCCTATCACAGCCATGTTGGAAGCAATATTTAACAAGGTCAACTCCGTATTCATTAAGCATGTGAACGACTACAAAATGTGGTTGGCATCCGGTTTCGTGTGGACTCCAGTCTGTGCACACAGAATTGAGACTTGGGAAAATAAGTCAAAGACTCATACGGCTTCACAGTTCAACGTGGCACAGAAGGTATTCAATGTCTTGACCCAGTGCGACAATGTAAGACAAAAGGGTGGCAATACACAGCAAGTTCGTCTACTGGACGGGACATGCACCTGTGGAAAATTTCAACAGTGGAAAATTCCGTGCTCCCATGCGATAGCTGCCTGCAACCAATACGGAGAGAACTACCGTGACTACATTTCATGGTATTACAAATGCGAGTACGGAATCTTAGCGTGGAGCTCTGTTTCATTTGAACCCTTATGGAATCGAAATCGTTGGATCAATTCCACTGAAATTCCATTTGTTCCTAACAGACAGTGGATGAGGAAGAAGGGTAGGCCGGTTGAGAGTAGGCGTAGGAATGAAATGGACCAGACATTTAGGGACAGGCGGAATAGCAACTACTGTAGAAGATGTCTTACATATGGTCATAACCTTAGTTCATGTCCTTTTAGAGTTCAGTGATGTGAGAATTTATGTTTCCATTTACCATGTACTACGGATGTTATTTTTATTAATGAAGTTATTTTTATTTAATTTTTTCATATGATTTTTTCATATTTTTATTAATGAAGTCATTTACCATGTACTATGTTTCCATTTACCATGTCCTTTTAGTTTAATTAATGAAGTTATTTTTATTTAATTTTTTCATATTATTTGTGAACAAGTGTTTGATATTATTATGATTTAATTGTTTAATAATTTGTATTGAACAAATTGCAGCCATGGCAGCTGCTCACGATCACATGCAGCCGGGTCCTGAAAGACCGGCGCTACTTTTTTTACAGCATGACCATATCTCTCAGGATGTCTGGGATGGCACGGTAACTTACGTTTGCATCTTTTTTTTGTCAACAGTTACGTTTGCAACTTAATTAAATTTTTGAACTAACTTAATGTTTATTTTTTTCAGGGATCTGACGAGGGATTTCTGTCTCGCACTAGCTGTACGACTAGAAGGAGCGCTGTTTTGCCGTTCGCTAGTTTGGACCACCGTATTCGGTCGATGATCGAGCCTACTGGATTTGCAGGCTGTTTTGCTATGCGTCACTATAGCGTCGACATGCAGCTGATCACAGCCCTTGTGGAGAGGTGGAGGCCGGAGACCCACACTTTTCACTTACCCGGCGGAGAGTGCACGGTTACACTACAGGACGTGGCCATTCAGACCGGACTACCAGTAGACGGTCATGCTGTTACAGGAGGTATTGTACATGATTGGGCTGCAGTGGCAGAGAGGGTTTTGGGGATTCCTGCGGGCAGATATCCTGTTAAGCCTGCAAATTCCACCGTCCGGACTTCTTGGATCCTAGAGTGTTTCCCCAACTTCAGTGCGTTACCAGACCAGGCGACTGACGAGCTTGTCCATCAGTACACACGGGCGTATCTCTTGCTCGCTGTCACAGGATTGTGCTTCACTGACCTCGGTAGTGGAAAGACTTCGTTACGGATTCTTCCACTTTTAGAGGACTTGGCGGCAGTTCGGACCTACAGCTGGGGATCAGCGACACTGGCTTACTTATATCACGAGCTTTGCTCATGTTCGTTGCGGTCTGCGAATCGCCGCAACATGGGCGGGCCGTTGTGGATACTGCAGCTGTGGGCATTGGACCGACTTAGAGTTATTGCTCCCGCTCTTGCCGATCCCACTATTTCACCACATCTACCACTCGGCGACAGGTGTGTTTTACTGTTATTTAATATTTTTTAATTTTATTCTATTTCTTAAATATTGACGGATTAATGTGTTGTTGTTCTTGAATAACAGATGGGGAGGCCGGAGAAACGCCAGCCGTGCGGCTCGACACTCGCTGCCTGACATCCGTGTTCGGCTTGACACATCTCGCTACGAAGATGTAAGAAATTATGTTTCGGTTTTATTATCTCGTATGTTAAATAGCTCATTGTGGGAATGTTTTAATACTAAATGTCTTATATTTTATACATGCAGTTTATTTGGCAGCCGTACACTGATGATATGCTGGACACTATCCCAGCGTATTGTTTAGATGGGCGCGCTTTTTGGCGGGCCACGGTTCCACTTATTTATTTTCATATTGTGGAGTGGCACCAGGCAGACAGAGTTCTGCAGCAGTTCGGACTGCAACAGGGTATTCCAGACGCCCCACTTCAGGACCACTCACTACACTCCCTTACCCTGAAGAGCAGCTCATCTTGGATCCAGACACACTCTCACTACATTCGTGTGTGGGACGACCGGCTCCGGTTTGTAATTTCAGGACAGCCCCTCCAGGACCCACCTCATTATCATTCCGAGTATATGGATTGGTTTCGGTATGTCACGCGTCGCTGGATCACACGACAGGGCGCTGAGCTCGGAGCACAGGTATTTTTTTAAATTATATGTTTTTCAATTAATTAATCAATAAATTGTGGGTTAATTTTCTACTTTTTTAACGTATTATATCTTTATTTGCAGGCCGATTTTGTGGAGCGTGTACGTAGGGATGCTCCTGTTGACACTGAGCTTCGGCGGTTCGCAGCCAGCACACAGAGAGGCACTAGAGAGGACCGCCGTGATGTTACATCGCCCCCTATCGAGCCTTCTATACCGCCGCATCGACTACCAGTCATACCTGACGCGCCGATAGATCCGACTACACTGCGACATCGACGGCGACAGCGGCGTCACCCCCCTGCACCACCTCAGCGTCCTACCGATCCTATGCCTCCCCCAGTGGTTTTTCATCCTTTCAGAGGGCATTACTATTACGCGGGGTCCAGCTCTGCACCGCCACCCTTTTCATCGGGTCCTCCTTCTTCTTCTGGCCAGTTTTACGGGGATTCGGCACATCACTATTTTCAGGGGTCGTGTTCATATCCAGTGCCACCGGGACCTTCTTCGCCTTTTGTTCCTCCGCCGCCTGCTTATGTACCACCTACGGTGCCTCCTTTTCAGGTGCAGTGGGATCAGCCTACACAGGGTACACAGGACTTTCCAGCTTCACAGGGACTTCCACAGACACCTGGGACTACAGACTTTCTGTCATATGGTAGCAGTTGGTTGGGTCTAGACAGCATGGAGGCGATGATGTTCCGCCAACAAGGAGAATTTGTTACCCCGCCACCAGCAACGACGAGTACGGCCATTCCCCAGGACCAGCAGGGTGACGACGGAGCCGACGACGAGGACGCCGATGCAGGAGAGGGTGATGGTGATGGTCGCCCAGGTCGACGTTACCTCACCATCAGTACAGGCCGTCGGGCGAACCGTAACAGAAACAACTTGCGCTCGAACCTCCCGGTCACTAGTAGATATGACGATAGGACTCCTAGATGATTTCTTTTTTGTACTTTGTACATTATTATCTGATGTGGTAATCTTTTTTAATTTGTAATTTTTATTTTATTAAATATGTTATTGTTATTAAGTATAAATTATATTTGAATATTTGTTAATATAATTATTTTGTAGTATTTTATAAATTTATTTTTGTAGAATGTTATAAAAATTAACTAATTCAAACGTTTTAAATTTAAAAAATTCAGCAATTAAAACGTAATTTTTTTAATAATTTTTTTTTCATTTTTAAATAAATATTTTATTTATTTAATTTTTTTTAAAATGATTACATTAAAATGATTGGGAGAATTTTTCTTCTCCCAATCAGTGCAGTCAGGGAATTAAATTCCCTGACTGCACAAAGCAAACCGCGTAACAGTTACGCGGTTTGCCACGTTGGAAAAGCAAACCGCGTAACTGTTACGCGGTTTGCTTTTCCTATGTGGCTCCTCCAGCGAGGAGCCACGTAGGACAGACCGCGGAACTGTTCCGCGGTTTACACAAACCGCGGAACAGTTCCGCGGTCTGGAAGGCATAAAATTGGAATTAAGAAATTTTGGGTGATAATTTCGGAAATAATTAACAAAAACCAAATTTTATGGTCATTAACCCCAAAATCTAAATAAGCTGATTTAATAATAAAATAGGACAATTGTGCCCTCCTTCCCAACACAAAGAAAAACAAATTAAGTACGGCAACATTACATTGCGGCGAAAATTGAGCTCTCCGGCGAGTGGCGATGAACTGGAAGACTATTTCTGGGCTATAAATGTGTTGGAGGACGGAGAGTACAACAACGATGGAGCCACAAAGGTAGGTCGCGGAGTCGAGAGTCTTTGCAATGTTGATTAGCGGTAATTTTGTTGTGTGACATTTTCTACCATTCTAGAATATTTGGCTTCTCTAAAAGACGAGAGATGACTCAACGACCGGCCACCGAAAGTGGCGTCGAGCAGAGATATGGGCTCGTGTTCTTTGGTCTCAATCGCCTTGTTACTGTTGTTTTGCATTGCATCAAGATCTTCTATCGATGAATCTCCGATCATGGCGGCAGCGGCCGTGGCGGTGAATATTTTTGGAGAAAAGTTTATCGGCGATGGCGATGTAACACTGATATTCTGCTACTGAAATTTAATTGCAATTCTGCTACTGAAATCTGATTGCAATTGTGTTGTTAATGGAGACTTACAAACTTAAATAATCTTACAAATGATAGTCAAATATGGCAATTGTTTCAGTAATAAAACTTTGAAATGTGAAACTTAATCAATAGATAAGAGTAGCAATTACATTTTACTTAACAAAAGATTAACATCTGATGTCAAGTAAATATTGTTAATTTTAATGATCTAGATGAAAATTTTCTGTTAATTGAGACTCTTGCAGGTACTTTACTTGTTCAACATCCAATATTTTTTTCATGCAATTAGTTCTATAACTAATTGCAATTATCATTTTATGTTTTCATGTATACAAATATATTGTTTCTAATATCATTAATAGTCAAAATTATGTCCTTCAGTTGAATACAGTCCATATGAACTCTTTTTAGTTGATTTTTATGTCCATAAAACTTTAATTTTTTTTTCATCCAATAATAAAATCTGATACATTTTGAAAGAACTGTATAGTTTCATTAGAATTTATTTTAAATCTACTTGTATACATGATTTACAAATTAGCATTTTTATAAACACATAATAAATTAAAAAATTATATTAAGTTGATATTAGGTTGATTTTAAAATTATTCAATCTGTACTATTAATTTTTGCTCAAAACATTAAAAAGTACAATCCAAGTTGAAACTAATTTATGTCCTAACTTATGTGTCAATGAAAAATATTTGATATTTCGTTGATGTTTAGTTGACATTTGGTTGATCTTAGGTTGTCGTTAATATTTAGTTGACATCTGGTTGATGTTTAGTTGACATTCGGTTGATCTTAGGTTGTCGTTGATATTTAGTTGACATTTGGTTGATGCTTAGTTGACATTCGGTTGTCGTTAATATGTAGTTGACATTTGGTTGATGTTTATTTGACATTCGGCTAATCTTAGGTTGCCGTTAATATTTAGTTGACATTTGGTTGATGTTCAGTTGACATTTGATTAATATTTAGTTAAATTTGGTTGATGTTCTTTTAACATTTAATTGATGTTCAGTTGGCATTTGTTTGAATTTTAAAATTGACAAAATTATAAAATAAGAGCTCAAACATATTAAAGAAAATTCATCTAAACAGTCGAAATTGACGCTAGTCAACCTTAAGGAAGCAGAAAAATGGTAATAATAGGTTTGAAAATGTGCTGCAAAAGAAAAATGAAAAGTCAATTTTTTTATATTTTGATTGACATTTGGTTGATTTTCAGTTGATTTTTGGTTGATTTTCAGTTGATATTTAATTTATTTTTTAAATTTAGCAAAATTACATAAGAAAAATTTCAGCAAATTAAAAATAAACTCGTGAAGAAAGTCATGGCCTTGTATAGAACAATGATTAAAGCTCTAATCCAACATATTCAGAACATGAACTCTTAATGAGGACACAAACACTCATTTAACTTGAAAATGAATCAAAAATCCATCATAAAGATGCACAAAAAAAAGAAAAATAACAAAAGTTGTAAATTTATATTTAATTTACATTGAGTTGACTTTACTTTTAGTTGACATTTAAATTACATTAAATTACGCCGAATTTACTTTACTTTAGATAGACTTTGCACAATAAAAAATGGCAATCAAATATAAACAGAATAAGGATAAATTGGTGTATACTTCTTCAAACCCCTATAAACCGGGTGCGGCTGCGACATATAAAGAACATCTCTTTATTTTTAAGTGCACACATAATTAGAAACCAATCCTAACAAATAAAGTATGAACTTCACATGATACCCGAATGTTACTTTTGACCTTTTTGTGGGGATCTCTAATCAACATAAAAACAAAGGAAAGACTTGTTAATAAAAGAAAATGATAATACTAAAAGCAAATAACGCAACAAGAAGATATCACACTTTACTAACAGAGAAAAGGATCCAACAAGTCATAAAGTCCATAATAGTGAAATAATTTAGAACTACCATCTGCCATAAATCCCTTTGCGTCCATTCATCATCAAATTGAACTACTTATTATCCTAGATCACATTTTTAACTAACAATGGCAGGCTGCAGCAAGTCAAACAAACTAAAAATTCATTTTATAAAAAAAAAGACAAAACTAAAAATCACCATCTGGTACAAATCTTCTTCGCAACATTTCTTCATGAAACGAAATGCTTTATTCAAACGATGACAATTGAATCTTCATCATATTGAGGAGCATGAGCGTGAACACCGTCTATAATTGCAACAGCCACCGGTGGCGGCTCCGCCGTCTTCCTGGAAATAAGTCCAATTATCGATTAATTTCCGGCTGGAGGCAGAGAAAAGAACGATGTTGATGGTGGTGGTGTAGAACATGGTGTTGATTTTGGAGAAGAGATAGATATGGTGATGCCGGTAAGGCTTTTCCTGGAGGAGCTTGCGTATTTGATGTTGCCGATGGGCTATGCCGTCGATAAAACTCCGATAAAGACAGTGGTAAAGATGGAAAAAGAAGAGTTTGATGGAGGATATGATTTTTTCAGCGGCGGCGCGGTGGTGGCGGTGGTATTTATTGTGATGGTGGTCTACTCTGTTGCTATTGGTAGTCATGGAAGGTATAAGACAAGATTAGTACAACTGATGTAAGTAGATAGGGGTAAAATAGTATTAAAAATATTTTGAGGTATAAACGAAAACTTTTATAAGTCAATGAGAGATTAATGCACATAATTATTTTTTGAGTCACTAATGTATAACTTTACTATATATGAGATATAGAATGTAATTTCCTCGATAAATTATGGCAAGATTATGTTAGCCCATACTGTTTATAACAGCGGCTCTTATGGCAAGATTCACATGCCAGATAGGAATTTCTTTTTCATTTGAACTCTACGTGGTATTCACACACTACTATCATATAAAGAGATTGAGGATTGTCTAAACCAGTGTTTTAAAAACCTGATCGGACCGGCCGGTCGGACCGGTTGAACCGCGAACCGGTCAGTGGTCCGGTCTGAAAAGGTGAAAAACAGATCTTTTGATTGGACCTGGTTGGACCGGGCTGAACCGGATTGGACCGGATTGAACCGGTAAAAAACCGGGTGTTGGACCGGTTGAACCGGTAAAAAAACCGGTTAACTAGAATTTTTTTTAATTTTTTTAAATTTATTAAACCGGTTGAACCGGTCATTGAACCGGTTAAACCGGTTGAAACACTGGTCTAAACATACAACTTAATTACAATATACACAAAAATTCTGCTCAATCCATTATTGACTTTAGCATCAAAGAGTTAATCGGACAAACACCGTCTGCTTTGCTTCGACCCTATTGCAGGTGTAAGTATTGAATCAGAAGGCAGACTTTATCAGTATTAATAATATGTACAATTACACAACACAATTAATAAGGACAAAATAAGAAAAAATATACTCCCTCCGTCCCATAAATATAGGCCAAATTGAATGTGTGTGAGAATTAAAAAATAGAAGTCAAATTAATTAGTTTTAATTAACTTCCTACTATACTTTTATATTAATTATTTAGATATTTTAAATAGTTTTAGTTGTATGATTTGAAAACATCAATTGGTTATTGAGATTATAAATAAATTTTAAAAAATGTTATAAATTTTTATATTGACTTAAGTAATTATTAATAGTTATTGAGTACTTGAATTAATGAAGGATGAAATTGAAATCTCAACTTAACTAAGAGAATTTCCAATGGAGTGCTATTTTTTATGCTAAATTTAGCATGAAAAAGTGGTAAAATGCTATATTTTTTCTCCAATGCATAAAATTAAAAATAAATATTATACTTATTTATTAAGATAATTATCTTTGATATTATAAATTTCTAATTATTTGATTATTTTTTACAATTTTTTTTATATAATAATGATCGTTTTAAAAGAAATAATTAAGAGAATCGATGAAATATTTAAAAATAAATTATATAATTTTTTTATGATATTGATATATGGTCTACTATTAAAAAATTAAATCGAGATCGTAAAATTAAATTAAAAAACAAAATTTAATATGAAGAAAGTAAAAAGGTAAAAAAATGTTAAAAAAATAAATGCAAAAAAATAACCGTGGTAAAATTGTAATTTATGAAGAAATGTTATTGGTTGTTATAGTTTAGCATATGCTATAATCCGTGCTAAATTTAGCATGTGATATAGCATCAAACTATACCACTACATTGGAATTGCATTTTAAAATTTAATGTAAAATTATGGCAGCACTCCCATTTTAGCATTGCATTGGAGATGCTTTGACATAACTAAAATAAAAATTTGACATATATTTTATGACATCCAAAACAACAATTTGGCCTATATTTATAGGACGGAAAGAATATGTATTTTGTGTTTTTTTTATTACTAGTTTCGCATTACGTACTACGCACGTGGCGGTAGCGTGACTCGTCAATTTATATATTAATTAATTTTATAATAATTATATCAAATTATTTTATTTAAATTTTAATATTAAATTGGTCCAAGTTTTGTTATAAATAAATACTAATACTTTAATTTATCAATTTTAAAAATTAATTGGCGTAATAATATTTATTTGTAATTTATTATAATTATGTTAATTATGTACTATACTTAATATTATTAGTTATAAATTTTGTTGGATTAGAAAATATATTTTATGAGTTGGATTATAAATTTAATATTGTTATTTATTGGCTAAAGTGCCAACCAATAAAAAAAAAGTAGAATAAGTTTTCGTTGTATCATATTCAACACAAACTAAAATAGTTTAGGAGATAAATTATTAATGAATTAATATGATAATTTAAACAAACTAAAAGAAAGTGGACCAATTTTGCCTCGATGAAATCAACTCATCAAAAACAATTATACGGAAGTTTAGTATAGACAAAACAAAATTGTTTCTTTATTAAACTAACATATAGACCGTTTGAACCCTCAAAAACAATTATAAAGAAGTTTAGTTTTATAGTCAAAGAATTTTACCTTAATTAGTATTATTGGTCAATTATCTTAATATATAGTCCTAAACAGTGACGGATACAGACTTTTATATTAGGGGGGTCCAAATTAGCATATATATATATATATAGACATCTAAATGAAAGATATATACTAATAATATTTTATTTTTAAAAATTAATAAATTAATATAAGTATATCATAGTATTCTCTTTTAATCTTTCAGCTTGTATAATTGCTACAAAATAATTTTATTGTTATTTTTTATAAAATATTTTATCCTTTTTCACTACGTTTAAAAAAGGATAACAATATAAATAAAATGGTGCATATTTCGTACTGTTACTCTCTACCCAATCCTAATTTTTATCAAATTAAGATGCAATAAATTTACGTTTCCAAGTCCTATATGTCCGTTGAAAAAATTTATGCTGGCGATATTGATATAGTTTTTTTTTTTTGAAAAATAAGCTATATAAACTTGGTCTCTCAAATTGTGTGGATAGCTTATTATACTACATCGTAATTCTTGATTGATAGATGTAATTATTAAATCAATAGTAACGTTATCTTCATCATATAATTTTGAACAACGTGTTAACTTAATGATGTTAATTTTTTTTTAACACTTCTATTATTTTTATAAAACTATTTTATATCTAAAAAGAAAAATTCATATCATTTAAATAAAATATATATAAAAAATATTTTTGTTCTAGTTTTATATTTTTTCAATTAAAATAATATATATGTAATTATAAAAATCAAATAATTAAAAGAACAAAAAATACATTAAGCTTCTGATAATATTCTTGGACTTATAAAATAATGAGAAAATTAGGAAAAGTACTCCTATTTTCAACATATTTATAAAAAATACCTCACGCACCAAAAGCTAAAGAAAATACGCTCCAACTTTTGATGTTTTATGTTTTTACTCTAATATTTAATTTAATTATTCTTTTACCTATCTAAATAAAAATAAATACTCTTTATCAGTTTGAATTATTTTACTCTGCTTCTCGTTCGCCTATCTCCTCTCTTTTGTTTTCTTCTTTTTCTTCAATGTCGAGGACGAAGAGGATGATCTCACAGCCGCGTAATCGCCAAGAATTTTTGGACGCTGATATTTATCCCTCTAAACTCAATCTTTCTCTCGATCTCAAAACTGTAACTTTGCAATTAAAAAATCTTTAATTTTTTAATTAATTTCCAATCATCCTCCTCGGTCTCTGTATTATGATCACGATTCCTATTTTTTGGATTTATCGTTTGATTTCAATCTTAAGTAGTTTGTTTATTGATTTTTTTGGGTTTTTGATTATGTTACTGATTTCAAAAATTATGTTTAATCTTGATTTTACGTTTATTGATCATCTTTGATCTGCAAATTAGCTTCCGTTTTATGGTTTCTAATCAATTTTTGTTGTCCTTAGTATAATGATGGCGAAAAAAGTATTTCTTATTAATACAATGGAAAAACTTGCAATTTCTTGTCTAGACCATCTCATTGATTACTTAGTTAACACTTGCTTGCAACTAGAAGAGAAAATACTCCAGAAAAAAAGTTAATGTGGAGCCTACTTTACCACTAAGGGGAGAGATCTTATCGAGAATAAGGTGGTGTTGATGTCATTTTACTACTAGCAATTCATTTGTGCTCTCTATGGATGGTGTTTTAATTTTTTTTAGGCAAAGGAAAAGATAAATCCCATAACAGTGACACTGATATGAAGTTGATACTAGTTGTTGTTGTGTAAGTTGTATGTGTTAGTTTCCATTAATATTTAATGAAGTCGGTTAAGGATTTAACAAATCATTTGCTCATGTTACAGAAACTGTAAGGTTAGAGCTGATTGAAGAACAAAACTGGGCAGGAAACAAAAAAATTGCAAGATAAAGGTCATAAATACAGGACGCATGCCAAGGAAAAGAAGGCTCTAACAGAATTCGTTTTTTACGTCTTTTGAGCACAATTGTAGGTGGTATATATGAGACATGACTTGTATTGAAATATTATGATAAAGTTAGTTAATGATAATATTAGTAGTGAATACTTTTTGGTTTGGAGGCTGTTGGTTATTTGGTAAAAGAAATGTCATTTCCTTTTTTACTTTTAAATACTAAAATGGCAAATTCAGATCTTGAATTTCCTAGTGGTAATTAAGTTAAAGACTTTTTTATTGAAAGGAAGATCATTAGGCTAATAATCCTTATAAAATAATTTATGTAAAAATTATGATAAAATTATAATATTATGATTAGATTATGATAATACTTTAATAAGGTTGCGATAATATTATGATATTGTTTATGAAAATGTCATCTAATTTTGTATAAATTACGTAAAATAAATTATGAAAAATTTATAATAAGATTATTCAAACATTATGATAAGAACATAATTATGATAAAGTTATGATAGTATTATGATATAGTTATGATAAAAAAAAACATAATTATATAAAGGTTGTGATAATATTATGATAAATTTACAATAAGGTTAAAATAAGGTTATGATAATATTATGATAAGACTATGATAATATTATGATAAATCTATGATAAAACTATGATAATATTATGATAGATCTATGATAATATTATGATAGATCTATGATAATATTATGATAATATAATGAGAATACTTATTATAAGGTTATGATAATATAATGATAATACAGATGATAAGATTATGATAATATAATCATAATATTATGATAAAGTTATGATAATATTTTATAATAATATAATGATTATGTAATGATAAGGCTGTGATAAGAACATGATAAAATTATTTATGATAAGAATATGATAAAATTATTTATGATAATCTTACGATAATGTTATGATAAATATTTATGATAATATAATGATAATATATGATAAATGATAATTTTATGAAAATATTATGATAATGTAGTGATAATCTTATGATAGGTTAATGATAATTTTATGATAATATTATAATAAAGTTATAATAATATAATGATAACAATAAGATAATGTAATTATAAGATTATAATAAAGTACGTAAACTAAATTTTCATAATAAAATCATGATTATATTGCAATAAAATATTAACCGATCTTATGTGTCAATTAAAAATAAAAAAATGACTTCCTCAATAAAGGTTGCACAATTGACAACATTGTAATAACCTCAACCGCTTGTAAAGTTAAGTTTCCAGACTGCCAAAAAATAATTACTAAAAGATACAATTTGGTATCAAGTTTTAGTTTCTTAAAACTATAAACAATTATATTTTCAAATAATTCCATTACATAATCATAATTTCTCTTTAAATAACAAGAAATAAAATGAATACTAAACACTAGAAGTTTAGTATCCATCAAGACAAGAATGCCCCTGGAATTAGACCATTCTAATTAAACTTACAAATAGTGTCCAAAACCAAAATATTATTTAATATTATGATAATATCATGATAAGACTATGATAAAATGTGTAAAATAAATTTTTATGATAAGACTTTGATAATATTACGATAAAGTTAAAATAATATTATGATAACTTTATGATAATATTATTTAATTCTCCATAAATTATGTAAAATAGTTTATGCGGAAAAAATGAGACAAATTATGATAAGGTTAATGTTAAATTTATGATAATATTATGATAAAGTACATAGAATAAATATTTATAATAAAATTATGATAATATTATTATAAGGTTATGATAATATCATGATAAGACTATGATAAAGTTATGATAAAGTGTGTAAAATAAATTTTTATAATAAGACTTTGATAATATTATGATAAAGTTAAAATAATATTATGATAACTTTATGATAATATTATTTAATTCTTCATAAATTATGTAAAATAGTTTATGCGGAAAAAATGAAAAAAATTATGATAAGGTTAATGTTAAATTTATGATAATATTATGATAAAGTACATAAAATAAATATTTATAATAAAATTATGGTAATATTATTATAAGGTTATGATAATATTTTATGATAATTTAATGATAATATTATGATAAGATGATGATAAGGTTATGAAAAAATTATGATAATATTGATAATAGTATGATAATATACGTAAGATAAATTTAAATGATAAATTATGATAAGTTATTGATGATGTAATGGTACTTTCATGATAAAGTATATCATGATAATGTTAATGATAATATAATGGTAAAAAATTTATGAACAATAAAAAAAATTATAAATATTAAAATAATATTACAATAAGCCTATAATAATATCATGATAATATTATTTAATTTTGCATGAATTATATAAAAAATATTAAAACAATATCATTGATAAGATTCTTATAATATAATGGTAAGGTTATGATAAATTGTGTAAAATTAATTTTTACAATGATAATCTTATGATAATATTTAAGATAAGATAATAAAAAAAATATAATCATAAACATCAACATAAAATTATAAACATCAACATAAAAATATCCATATGATCATAAAACACACATCACGATCACAACCGAGACTGAGCTCCATAACGGAAACAATTATTAAAAACCAAAAAATATTTCGATCATCAACCTCTTATTCATGTGAAATCACACTGAAATCAAGCCAAAGGATAAAACCCAAGTCACCTTTACAACAATTTTTACATATAAGAAAGCATTAACAGAAACAAATTTACAAACCCACAAACAAAATTAACGAATTTATAAAAATGGAAACAGGCGACACAACAACTCATTAATAAGGGTAAATAATCACTCATATTCCTTTACATAATTGTGTTTAGAGCTTCATTTTGACAGATTTTCCATTTTTGTTACAAAGATGCGAGCATTATTTTCATTTTTGTAGCTGTTCTGAGAGAGAGAGAGAGGTGCAAGTGTTGTGTCAGTTTATGTAAGAGTAAGAGAGAATATAGCCAGAGTATAATTATAAATAATTGGACCCGGAGAGTAAAAAAACAAAAAACCTAACTTTCTGATGTATTTTTGATATCTTTTCCGTGTTGAGGTACTATTTCCTATTATTTTTTTATTTTAGGTAAATACCTAATTTTCTCTAAAATAATACTAAAAAGGGACCCAAAAGATAATAAGTTAATTTTCTACCAACACCAGCCATTTTAATTTTGAAAATTATATAAATTGGACCCCAAAAATAATTATTACTTTCCGAAAAATATCATTAAATTGATTTCATAGGCTTGACTTCTCACCTTTTTATGCTAATTATGCTAAGTGCTAATATTCGGTATATAGTTTTTGTTTAATTTTCAAGGGGGGTCCAATGCACCCGTTGTACCTAAGGTGGATCCGTCTCTGGTCCTAAACAGCAATTGGCTACTTTTTTGGCTAGAAAAATAGTCAAATTGTAATATAACTTTCTATTTCATCTTAGCAATGTTATATATTACGGATTAGAGCATGATGAAGAACTAAATAGGTATTCTCAAAAAAAAAAAAAGCTAAATAGGTTAATTATATATGATACAATTCTATTCTAAGATGAAATAATTAAATTTTTTAACATAACATATTATATATAATATATTCGGTTATTAAATTTTTTTCATATTGAATTTATTCTTTTTTTAACTAATAGCCATAATAGCCATAATTAATTTAATTTTATTAATAATATTTTTAAAAATAATAAAATAGAAATTTAAATAAAAATATTTTGACCAAATACAGTATTTTAATTTTATAGTTCAATCAAACTAAAAGATAGGTATTCCTACTAATTTGGAGACAATTTAGTTATTTTTTACATACTAAAAATTAAATTGGAGAGAATTTAAATACTTATTCTAATTAGGACTTTAATTAAAATAGTGATTAATTAAATAACTAATTAGTTAATGACTATAAAACCTTTATTTAGTAGTAAACTGAAAAGGATTATTCAGTAAATTTGCATGTCCCCCCCCCATCCGTGCTTTTATATATAGTATAGATATAGATAGATATGTGAAAAATAAAAATGAGATTTTTTAAATTGGACGGAGGAATATTAATTTATTCCTACTCTTTTTTTTTCTTTTTTTTTTTTAAGATCCTCCCAATCCGGGAGACAATTAAAAGATCTTGGACTTTTATATTAAAAATTTAAATTTAATTGGCCCGAGTGGCATCAGGCTTCTGACATTTTAACTATATTAAATGTGGGCATACTCATTGATCGTGTTGCACGAGTAAATATAATCTTAAGATATGTATACCAGCTCTTCAACACTCCACCTAAAAGTCATAACTATGATCTCCAAGACTTTTCACAAATCGTAATGCCAGAGGAGGCAAAACCCATGCGGAAATCCCTCTATTTTATTTATTTTGTTCGAAAAACCCCTCCTTCAAAGTTTGACACGTCTGAATCCCTGTACTTGTCAATAATTCGATTTTAAGGCCCTTTTATGGACGAAAAATGGAAAGTATAATCCACTCTCCGTTATTTAACAGAAAAAAACGATGTGGCATTCCTTCACATGTTTTAAAGTCCACATGGCATTATTTTTTAGGACTTATATCACACTAACTCACAATTTAATATAAAAATGTAAAAGAAAACAAATTTGATGGTAAAATTGTTATTTTTCCATCATCTTCTTCCTAATGTGAATCCAGATATCAATGGGTGACGGCTACATCTGCAGCCACCACCTCCATTCCCAAACCCACCGCTCCACCTTTGTCCAGATCATCAATCTCCATTTCCCGATTTACCATTTCTTTTTCCCGAAATCCCACCCCCACAGTCATCTGCACATCTCCAACGAGATTTCCAAATCCATCGCAGCTGTCCCTTCCACCACCACCACCACCAACATTCTTGAAACTTCTCAAGCTCCCCGTTTTGCCCTTGACGAGCCTCAAAAAGGAGCTGACATCCTCGTGGAAGCACTCGAACGTCAAAGTGTAACCTGGAGTCTGTATCGCCACCTCCGGTCCCGGCGCCACCAATCTTGTCTGCGGCCTAAGCAATTAAGGAGTTAGTCGACAAGGCCCGGGCCAAGCAGCTGCAACCTGATGAATATAATACAGGTACTTTTATTTACCTCATGCTTATTGATCTATTCAAAAAATTTTGATTGAATTCTCCAGAAATGAATTCGCAATTTTGGCTCTATGGTCATCATTTATTTCGTTCCACTGTATTGCCCTCAAATCGGGTGTGGGTTCTGAAAGTTTTTTGTTTATGCATTTATTGGTCTTTAATTCTGCGCCATTGATTTAGGTGCAAAAGATGTTAGGTAGAAACTTAGATATAGCTAAGGCTCAAATCATAGACAAATTGGAAATTGATGATTCTTACAGTTTTTGGATTTTGTTTAATTGACTAGATTTTTCGTTTCAGTTTTGCTTTTATAGATTTAAATGTTATGTTGTGGTGGAATTAACAAAAGCTGCATTAGCTTGGCCAGCTGGTGATTACGGAAGAAGCAGAAGAAAAATTAAAAGATGGTCTCTTAATTTTAGAAGATAAAGTGAAGAAGAAGAAGAAGAATTAAACGCATCGTTTGTACGAAATGAAGAAAAGGAAAAAACTCTTTAGAGATGCTTTAATTTATATGTATTGTACATATTTTTAGAGGGATTAAAAGTTACAAAATTAAACTAATTTTTATTTTCACACTCTCACATAACGCAAGTGAGTTATACTTGCCATTTTTTGTCCATATAATAACCTTAAAATTGGATAATTGACAAGTATAGGGATCCAGACGTGACAAACTTTGAAGGAGGGGTCTCTCGAACAAAACTGGTAAATTAGAGGGGCCTCCGCATGGGTTTTGCCGCCAAAGAACAATTACCAATCCAGTAAACCGCAAATTGTAGGACAGCATAGAACTTTTCTGTTCTACACGCATTAATAAAAGGGTTAATGTCAAAAAAAATCACGAACTTGACACTTTTTCTCAAATTCATACACGGTGCTGAGGTGGCACTCATTCATTGGTGTAAAATGATTTCCACCTCAGCAAGTTACACCAATGGAGCCATGACACCTCAGCACCGTGTATGAATTTGAAAAAAAGTGGTAGTTCGTGCATGAAAATGAGAAAATTTAAACTGCGTGATTAAAATGAGAAAACGTGTAATATTGGTGAATTTTTATGACATTATCCCTTAATAAAACAATCTGAAAAGTTTAACAGCAAATCGAAAACTTTTTTGACCTATTTGTTTTCCATCAAAACTTGCAGCATTTCTAGGAACAAGGGAAGGGAGCAAAACAATTACAAATATTCAGAGAGATAGTTGTATAGTAAAATCGGTGTGGCACTATCGTTGATGGGGATGCTGGAAGCATACACTCTATCCCTTGCCTTTTTGGCCTGAGGAAAGCAAAAATATCAAATTAATTAGAAGAAAGCTGATGCTACTTACAGCAGTTAATTTATTGATTTGTAGCTTCAAATATTTGAAGGTTTTATTCAAGAAACAAAACCTAATAGAAAAATAAATTCAAATTTTATTGAATTATTGTAATTTTATTTAAAAAAATTTATTTTGGTAATAATATCTTTTGCTTCACCTCAAAATATAAATTTTTGATTTCATCCATTTTTTCAATCAGTATATTTTTTTAATATTTCACCTTAATACAAATACCTATTAGCTTTATTTAGTTTTTTAGCCATTTTAGTTTTAAATTTGTTTCTTTTTTTTTTGCTTCACCACCGAAAAAGTTAGTGAATTTAGAATTAAATTTTAACATTATATTGATTTTTTTAACATTAAAAGTTAAATTTTGAAATTTTAAAAAATGGATTTTATTAGTTCCGAATTTAATTTAAGAATAAAATTAAAAATTAAAATTGATTGTAAAAAAATTGGCTAGAATTGTAAGGAAATAATGAAATCGGGACATTATTACAAAAATTAAATTTTTTGAATAAAATTATAACCCACAAAAAATTGAATTTATTTTACTGTCAAATAAAAATTACCTTAACCTAAATTTATTTTTGTAAATAAAATAAAACAAAACTTATGTTTATTACCTTTCCTCCAAGATGGAAAACAAAAGTGAGAACTACAGTACAAGGAATACCAATAAGATAATAAGCTCCAAAATTCACATAAACTCCAATCTTTTGCTAACCACATCCTCTCGCAATACATGTATTTTGTTTTCAGAAAAGATGTTGCAAGCTTTGTATTAGGATATTAGTTTCTAATATATATAATTTTATTTAAATTTTTAGATTTTTTATTATAAAAACTAGAAAAGAAAGATATCATAATGATTATGTGTCATTGTATGGATATACGACTAAATATATAAGAATGTTTGGCAGAAAAAAAAAGGGAGATTAAAAAAATTAATAGCAAAGAAAAATAACCAACGATACCGTCTGTGAAATTGGTAGCTGCAAGTATTGGCATTATAGAAGCCAAATATGCGACAATTTCGAGCTCATTGGTAAACAAGTAACCCCATGTATTTCGAACTGCAAGAGCAATTAAGCTTAACAAAATTCACAAACTCTAAAAAATGTGAGAGCAGAGGTAGAGCCTAATGGGAGACTGTGTGATACTTTTTGCTGCCATTATTACAAAAAAGTTTGAAGATTTGAAAGATCACCCAAGAAAAATTCTACTATGACTATTTTAATTTTAAATAATACTAGTCCCTCTATTCCTATTTTAGAAATTTTGTTGTCATTTTTATAGTGTCACACTTGATGACTTGAAACACTAAAACTTCCAATATTTTTTCTCCTTTTTTTTTATTGTAATGGCTAAGCATAATTTATAAGATAATTAATGTCTCATTATAATTCTGAAGCAACAAATGTTATTAACTTATATACATGAAGTTAATCTTTTTTCATTCTTCTTTGTTCTTTATTAATCCACGGTATTAATGAGCAGTAGCGGATCGAATTTACACTATTTATCAAAAATACACAATTAATTAATAAAGGAATAATATAATTAAAATTGTGTCTTTTTAAATTGTCTATAAACTATCAATTCTAAATTAGACTGAGAAAAAAATTATTAAAATTTATGATTAAATTATTTTTAAAAAAATATTGTTTTAATTTCATACGGTCTTATATTACCATTGAATACAATTAGCACAGCATATTATTTATTTACTCCGTCCCAAATTGATGGGAAATTTATGAAAAATATATATATAAAAAAATTTAGTTTGTTTAAATAAAATTGAGTTTTTTCGTAAAAAAAAATCATACATACGCTTATTAATGTAATAACTTTTTTTGTCTTTTTAACAATGGAGTATTTTTTTTTCAATGCATTGTACTACTCCATTTGTCCCGTAAAAATAAAAAATAGTTACACTTTCACAAAAATAAAATTCGTACAATTTCCTTTTATTTTTTTGAAAGTGAATTATAATGGAGCAATTATATTTGATGCTCATATAATAAGATTACAAAAATATCTTAAAAGAAAGAAGTTTAACATTTTGACAATATCAAATGTGAGCGTACTAATTGAATATTCATAGTGCAAGTAAAGATAATCTTAAGAGCATCTCCACTCATGTGCTAAACAATCTCACAATGCTATAATTTAGCATTTAAAATAAAAAATACATCTCCATTGCTATGCTATTCTATGTGCTAAATTTAGCATATGCTAAAACTTGTGCCAAATTTGTTAGGAATTTTAGCATATGCTAAAGTCTAATATATATTCATATTATTTACAGATTTGCCATTAATAATTATAATGACGTGTGAAATTATTTACTTGTGTATTTTTCTAAAGTTTACGAATTACTTTTCTTATTTTTTTTCTCCATTATTTTTTAACAAATTTTGTATTGTACATTCTTTTTTTATCTATCGCTCTATTTTTTCTTTTGAAGAGCATCATAATTCAGCTCCACTGTTAAAAATTTGTGGAATAAATTGCTTATTGTTGATAAAAAAAGAATTCGTCGTGATTGCTCATTTTTGGCTAAATTTTGGCTAAATTGATTATTCAAGATTTACAAAAAAAGAAAAGAAAAGAGAAGCACAATTCGTTTTTATTGATTAATTAAGAGTTAATCATCTATGTAGGTTTTAGGGATCATATATTTGAATTTTTGGTTGAACATTTATGATTATTGAATTTAAAATAAAATTAACTATAAAAAAATATAGATTTAGCATTTCATTTAACATTTTGCAATGGAGCAAAATTTAATAATTTATGCTATATTTAGAATTATGCTATTTTTTGTGCTAAAAATAGCACAAAATATAGAACATGGAGTGGAGATGCTCTAAGATTTGTATACTAGCTCTTCAACACTCCACATAAAAGTCATAACTATTGTCTCCAAGACTTTCCACAAATCGTAATGCCAAATGCTTCAAAGAACAAATGCCAGTTTACCACATACAATTATAGGATTACATATGAGAATTTGAACTTTTTTGATTTATACTCATTAATAAAACAATCTGAAAAGTTCAACAGCAAATTGAAAAAACAACAGTAAACACTACCTATTTATTTTCCATCAGAACTTACAGCATCTCTAGGAACAAGAATGGGAGCAAAACAAAATTTGTTAGATTTTCATCTTTTATTAGCTGAATATAGAAATATGAAAGCTACTGCATAAAAGCATAAGATCTTACCATCAAGCCATGATGTCAAAACTGCTGATTAAGATAAGCGTCCCTTGGAGATCTTGCTCTTGGAGTCAGATATTCCGAGACATTGTCAGTAACATTTGTAGCATAGTTCTTCAACCAAGATGTGCTTCGTGTCAACCACCCAGTCGGTGTCTGTTCTTGTACTTCAAGCATGCTCTTTCGTTCTTCCTCCACCAGTATGTCAAGCCACCTTTTAGCCATGAAAAGCTTAACAGCTTCAACCCCCTCCTTTATGACATCTGGTGGTGGAATTATTAGAGGATTTTGGTCTAAGTTCAACTTCGTCAAGTTATCTAGCCGACCAAATGTAACAGGCAGATCTTGAATCTGATTATTGCTGATATCAAGTTCCTTGAGATTTGTCAAATCACCAAAAGTGTCTGGGAGTGATGTCAGGTCACTGAAATTACTGCTCAAATTGAGGATCTCGAGATTTGCCAGTCTCCCAAATGAAAGGGGAAGGCTTTGAAGCTCATTAAAGTGAGCATCCAGGTACTGCAGAGATCTCATCTCGCCAATAGAAGTGGGAAAAGAATGCAGCTTGTTCAATTGGATTGACAGTTTTTTAAGATACACCAGTTCATAGCCAATATTAGTCGGCAAATATTTAAGACGGTTGAAGCTCACATCCAACTCCAGTAATGACCTAAACCATGCAAATACATAGTGAATAAAAAGTTGATAGAAGGTAAGAGGATGAATTCACAACGAATTATGCTCACCGGCAATGAGAAATGGAGTCAGGCAAGGACTCGAGCTTATTGCTGGATGCATTTAAAATTTTCAAGTTGAGTAGCAATCCAATAGAATCTGGCAAAGCTTCCAGAAGATTGGAAGCCAGATTTAGCTCCTCAAGAATTTCTAGCCCAGATATTGAGTCAGGAATAGCCTGTTCCCCTCGCACAGGTCAGGAAAATGTAAGAAGATAGCATACACATGAATATATATATATATATATATAGGGGCGTGTATATATATTTCATGACTGCACCATAACAAGAAGATGAATAGATGTTTGTCTTAATCACACTATCACATAGCAACAAATCAGTGAATTATTACTGTTTATAGGACATAACTAATGAAATATCATTCGGTGAGCATAAGGAATCATCATTTGCTGCAAGGAGAAGCGAGATAGCTTGGCTACAAACTATAATACCTAGTAAACTAACAGACAAAAAAACAGATTCTAATGCTACTATAACTAAAACCAATTATAAATTCAAACAATATAATAACAGAATCTATAGTCAGAAGCAAAACATCTTCTGCCACAAAAGTGCACAACATTCCACACATTAAACTGCAGATGCAATCTATTGATGATACATCAAAACACAGACAATGTAACTTCTTCCACTGCCCTTAGCTAAGGTGTGCAATAGCTATTCCAACATCGATTAGATGCTCTCGAGTTCAAAAGAAAACACAAAATAGGTGCTCTCAGCTAACCAATTCTAAGTAGCTCTAGCAAGAAATAATTTGAGATTTAAATCCCACCAGAGCAAGTGCAACTTAATAGCTACAATCATGTAAAAGGACACATCAAATTTAAGCAAGTATTATATCAATCCAATGCAATAAGAACAATAATGTTAACAAAAAACAGGTAGCTAACAAACCTCGAGCTGATTATTCGACAAATTAAGAACTTTCAATCCGGAAATCCTCCCAAACGCGTCCGGCAAAATCCTCAATCCCCGATTCGATAAATCAACCGTCTCCAAAACCTTCACATTTGCCTCCTGCATTATCCCAACCACCTCCTCATTCACCTCTTCTTTATCCTTATCTTCATCTACATAATTTTCCTCATCTTCTCCCCTCTCTGCTTTCTCATAAATTTTAACCAACCGCTGCTCCGCATCCTTCAACATCTTCTCATACTGTTGATGCATTTCATCCATTTGCAGCACCATTTTACACAAACTCGTCTCTTTCTCCGCGGTTTTTCTGCTCCCCTGCTCCTTATCCGCCAACCGCGACCGCCATTCCCCCCTCTCCACCTCCACCGGCCGCGGCGTCAGGACGATTTCCTCCAGCTGTTTGGATAGGTCCGATTCAATTTCCGCGAGTTTTAATTTCGCCTTGTCGACCGTTTCGTGGTCGGGTCGGGGTCCTAGGGTTTGGAGTACGGATCGAAGCTGTGACACGTCGGATATGGCTTGGGTCATTGATTCCAAGAGTTTCGGGTCGGTTAAGTGTGGTAATTGAGAGGTGAGCTGTAACGATTGGCTTGAGGAAGGATCGGAAGGCGAGCGAGGCGGCGGTTGTTCGATGTCGAAGGAGGTGTCCGTTCCGGTGGCGGACGGGGATTTGGGCCGGAATGAGGGGAGTCGGGCCATGACGTAGGAAAGAATCGGGAAGGATTTCGGGTTCGGATCCATGATTTGGTTTGACTTTTCAGAGAATGGATGAAATTAGGGTTTGTGATTTACGAATGAAATTTGGCAGAGAGATGTTTAAGTTTAGATTAGAGTGTGTGAATGATGAATTGGTTAGTTAGTTAGTTACAAATTTACAGTTTTTGGTGAAGTTGAAGGCGAAAAATGATGAGCGGCAGTTTGACGTGGACATTGGGTGAAAAACCCGAGGCTGATCTCCTTTGTCTTGTTTTATTCTTTTACTAGAAAAAAAGTATTGGAAATAAATTAATTATTTTGTTTTATACTTTTACTTAATTTTAAATTTTCTAATAATAAAACAAATAGGTATCGGTTAATATTATCTATTAAATGAAAACTTAAATTTTTTATAAAATAAAATAAAATATATATATATATTATTATATGTTATTGAAGATAATCTCACGAATAAAATAATTGTTTCACTTTTGATATTATATTATTTTATTACTTCAAAACTTTATTATTTTTACACTTCACTAAAAATCATATTCTAAAAGAAAATAAAGCTAAAAAATATTTTATAAATAAAAACTTATCGATAGAAGATAAATACTTATGTTTAATCAAAAAAAACTTAACTATTTAAAATTATCATACACATCGTCTATACTTGCACCTGAATTAATCAAATTAACTTATATATTTAGTATTTATTAATCACCAACTAGTAGTTATATTTAATCTAAATATCTAATATGTTTTTTTTGGTATAAGAAAGGAGGCAGAAAGCCTAGAACCAACTAAACATTATCGGGGGGTTTCATGCCAGACAGTCCCCACATTACCATCGTTCATAATCGAAGCTAAATGATCCGCAGCATAATTTGCTTCCCTATACACATGAGAGATCTTTACCTCCCAGTCACTCTTCAACAATCTAAATATCTAATATTAATCACATGCTACACATCTAATTGCTATTTATTATTAAACTTTTATAAGTGTATATTTACTAGTACTACTATATATGCAATTAAATCAATATAAAATGATTTTAGATTTTCATTAATGTAATTGGCACAGAGTTTTGCAGGATCTTGTAATTCTTTCTCAAGTAAAGATATTTAAACGACAGAATTTGAGATGGACCAGCTAAGGTCCTCTAAATTAGTATCATACAATTTGTACATGATCTCAGATATTTACATTTGCAGACTAGAAATTACATAAACATAAACAACTGAATGAAACTAAATACAGTAAAACTGTTGTTGTTACAGTAAAGGAACGAAAGAAAATAATGAATCACTGACCCAATCAGATTATCGTTTGCATCAATCAACAGTACCATTTTGTATTGTGAAGAGAACTTCTCTCTCAAGCAATTCAAAAATCTCACTTAATCTAAGTGCGAATTTTTCGGTTATGTTTCTTGTGATCCTCTGCTGAAACTTGTTGCTTTTCAACCAGCTTGTCCCAACATAAACATCACACTTGCATGCATTATGAACAAAGCTAGACTGCTCAATCTCGTACCTAACATTCACCTGCAATTCAAAGTAAAAACAAAGAGAAGAACCAATATCATCACATGAAGAACTACTAAAAGTAAAAGAAGTTTCAGAAATTACGTCACGTACGCGGAAATGATCACCGAATGGAACACCGTGAAGCGCCATGACCTCGTTTATAATCCACCCCTCGTCATTTTCAATGGGAAGTTTTTGTTGTGTGCAGGTGACTTCACCTCCAAAGATTGAAACATGACGACTGAATCTGTATGAGACGTTCCGTTCAAAAACATCAGGCTTTACGGATTCCCATGTGGTAGTTGTATAATTTAGACATCCAGATTTTTCCATAATTTTATACTCCATCCTTCCTCCATTGAACATTTTCATTACCGACTTTATCTGCATCAGTACAACAGGTTCAGTACTATCAATGCAAAAACTAAACTATTCCGGAAATGATATATATGTTTTTCACGAAGGTGACAGCATCGACATCAATCATCAATCATGGAGTTGGAGTGTCGAGAAAATTGAATACTTACACTAACGGGGAGTTCAGCAGAGTAAGCTCTTGACATCTTTGCCTCTTCGACAACCATAAGGGACGCTGAGTCTTCAGGCGTTATTGGACTTTCTTCTTGATCAAGCTGCTGCTCTTCTGCAACTTCTGCTTTCTGCTCAGGGGTCAGCATTCTTGTTCTCCACAAGGCCATTATTGTCCTATTGGAAGACCATATCAATCACCTTAGCTCAAGCCAGACGTTCGACAATTAAAATTGAGTATTAGGGATACCTGCTGGCCAGATTGAATGACACAAATGACTGGAAGTGATATCTAAGCCTGCCTTCTTCATCTAGAGTCTTCGCCCCATGCCTTGCATCAAGACCTCGACCCGTCCGCAGAACTATTACCAAAATTGGGCTGCCCACTGAAGAGAATGATGGCGGAAGCACATGGATGTCCTCAATATCTTCCCAGAGAAAGAAAAATTTTGTTTTATGTCCAAAAAAATTGGCGTAAAACCCCACAATTCTAGCAGATAAGAAAAGCCTGCCCTGCATTAAAAATACATCTGAGCATCAACCTCAAAGAACATTAGAGATAAAGTAAGAGAGACGATCTTATAATATAAATTTATCCCATTGTTTCCAAAGTATGACTATATTTTCCGTGCTAGAAGTATGACAATTCATTCTCGTCATGCCTAAATGCCAGTTAAAGTGTACATGTTGACAAGGAAGCCATAACTAGCACCTGCAAAGGCATCTTTCTCTTCAAGTAGCAGGTGAAGTCGCTGATAAGAAATTCCTCCGGTGGCAACCCAAACAGTTTCTGAAATGCCATATTCCTCTGTGGTGATCTCAAACTCAACTGCCACACAGACCAAAATCAGATGAGATAAGCACTTTGAAGGAAGGACTCAAAAGAGCAAAGATAGACAAAATGCAATGAGGAAACTCTTAACATTCATCATGTGCACATAAAAGAGGCATACAAATTTAGTTCTCTGAATGGCTGAGTTGAACTACACATAAAGTTTTACCTTCTTCCCGACTTCCTTTTCCATTTTTGTTAGATAGTCCTTGATCGTTTCAACACCTTTGTTGTTGTCTAAAAAGATTCTCAAGTGTAACTTTGACTGAGAAGACTGAGCGAGCTTTCCCTCAAGTGTGACCCACATGTCTGCCAATTCAGTAGATGTATGCTTCAAAAAATTGATCTCAGCATGCCCAAGTGAGGTGGCCTGGTCAAACGGACCATCAAAATCAAAAACTTCCATGTCTAGAACTGAAGGTGGTTCTTCCATTGCATCAAACTCGAGTATCTCTGCATTATTTCTTCAATATAGTTTAATTGCTATTATTGCAGGAAATAAAGAATGAAGCAAGTAATTGCAAAAGATAAAGGCGTTACCACTCCATTGGGGATTGCCAGTTTGGAGCTTAACAGAGCTTGTTCTTGTTTTACCGTTACAGGTGAAAACTACATAAGGATCTGAAAACCCTGTTGCATCCAATGATGCTTGATTCATTCCCTCTATTAAGGCCACAGTGAGAATCCATCCATCGCCTTGGGCTTTAATGCCATGATCACTTCCTGTCGATATAGAGATGCAAAGTTACACTGGGTTGGTTTGTAGAACTATAGAAATTTTGAGGACTCCAGATTAAAGCCTATTAATAAGATATACGAGATGTAGAAAATGATGTTTACCTTTTTGCAACCTAGCTTGTATGAAGTGTAACCCCATGTTATAAACGCGCTGTAGCTGAATGACTAAAATTGCACAGGTGATAAGTTGTCCAAAACTGTGTGGCAATTGAAGTCCATTGAATTCCAAACCTTGGACTTTACTTGGTTCGCATAATAGAATATGTAGGACTACATAGAAAGCCATAAAGATAGTAGAAACTACAGTAAAATTACAAAAGTAATCAGATGCCATTTCCCAGTCTGACTCGTGTTCTGCTTCTAAAGTTGTCAGTACATGGTCCTTATTTGATGAGTTTGCGCTTTCCAGAGTCTTTAAGTTTTTAGCTAACAAGTTGCTAAACTGTTCGAAATTCTCTTTCAATCCCTGCCTCGCCCCGCCTTCAATCATACCTTTCATCATTGTACTTTGATGAAAGTTAATGCCCCATGATATAATTAGGCGGGATGATTCTTCTCCAGAAGACAGTTCTGGCCCAGGCAATATCTTGTATAGCAGCTCAACATTGAATGTCCTTCCATATGGAACTTCTGGTGTGCTAACATTTACTAGGACAGCAAATTGTTGTCCATCAACTTTTATATAGGTCTGCTCCTCAGTGGCTCTAACAGCCTTAACTAACTTGGTTGCCGCATTTATGTATGTAACTGTTCGTGTTAGATGAGACCTATTAACCGATTTCCAAGTCCAAGGCCCCTCTTCTACATCTGTTGTACCCTGCAATTCAGCTAAGTCCTTCCTGAACTGAGAATCTGGCGCAAAGAGAAACTTATTGAGATCGCACGATGAAATTAAATAAGTTTGATCAAGAAGTAATCCTCCAGGGAGATCTTCTGGAAATTCTTCTTCAGTATCAGTTGATCTCATGATCTCCATAGCTTCTTCAAAGCTACAGCTGGATGGAGGCTCCTCCAAGCAATCCTCATAATCAGATGATGCACTGGCTGACTCAGATGAGCTATCAATTCTTACGGCTTCCTCGTTTTTATTGAAAACCCTCTCGATTCGGTTTGCAATAGTCTTCATAAGCTTCTTCCCATCTGTCATCTTGAGCAATGGGGCTTTGGAGCAATGCATACCACCAGAAGGTATAAGTGCCCCTTCTGATTCTTTATGCCCCTCATTCTTAATATTTGCATTTGCATTGCTAAAATGGTTGGTAGCAAAGTCGAGGCCTTTTCCATGCAAAGAAAGACTCAGAAGAATTTTCCCTGCAAACACAGTAAAACTGCCTTTATCTATGATTTCTACCAAATTGGGTTGCCTCTCTTTCTCACTAGTAGGACTACCTCGGATAATCCCTCCTTTTCATTGAAAGATAGTACAAGGACGGGATTGATGTACATGTTTGATGCCTAAAACAATAGTTCAAATCATAGGAAAAACTGTGATCCTGTCATAGGCCAGCAGAACCAAGATTTGGGGATGTTTTTTACATTTGACAATAAAATGGAATACCCACATAAGAACGATGTCTAACATGTGACATTAATACCATAAAACATGATCCTCAAAGCTTGACTAGAAATCAAGAGAACTCCCAAATGCATTGGTATCCATCAACAAGTTGTTATAATTATTTTTCTCTATTGGCACAAAAATTGCTTAACTTATTTCATTGCTTATGAATTTCGGATAGAAAAAAAAATCAGCAAAAAATCAACTATGTTCAAAGCAAACTACAAAGAACACTCATTTTTTTCGGTGACGAGGACCCACGCCCCCGAGCCGAAGCTTAGAATGACTGTCAAACCCCGGGATGTGGACTGCCCGCAAGCCCACAGACCTGTCAATTCCTGACTATAATGGCCCACAGTTCGGTCCCAACCATTCCATTTATTGGAATGGCCTTAGCAGACCATGGCGCCCGGACGGCTGCATGAGGGAACTGTTCTAATAACGTATTAAGCATCTTGGTCCAAAACAGCATTAAAAATCTACTATATCAGTGGAATGAAACTGAGCCTTAATGGATTATCTACTAACTATAAGAAGAACATAGTCCTATAATCTAAGGGCTTATACTTTCATTTTTCCCGCTAAACTTCAGTGGTTACACTATAATTTTCCCGTTTTAAAAACCATCAATCAAACAAAATCTATTCATTCCTTAGACAACTTAACAACACAAATTTGAATTCAATACAGAATGCAACCTATAATACAAATAGACAATAAAAGAGAGGAAACAGAGACACTAACCGCAACCCATATTGATAAACTTGCCAGTGAGGGGCTTTTCAAGAGAGAACCAAGTAGGCGGCAAGCTATGATTTTTCTCAGCAAAAACAGACCAAACAGGAATCCTAACCCGACCCACAAAATCTCCAGTCCCAGACAGCCCAAAATCATGATGATGGTGACGATCATATTCAAAAACAGAAACAACCAAGTCATCATCAACATCATGTATTCTGAAAACGAACTCCTCATCCCAAACGGGGCTCTCATTATTCTTCAAAGCTCTAGTCTTGGACTTGTGCTTGCCCACCTGTAGTTTGAGGTAGGGGTCCTTCACAGGCAGTTCTTTAGCCTGCAAAACGTAAACGTAAAGCCTCATGTTGGAACTAATTTGAACTGTTGTAATAAAAAGGAGAACTGAAATGGGGTTTTAAAGAGGAGAATCGTTGTCGGTTTGATTCTTGGTTTGAAAGGAGGAAAAGTGAGGGTGAAGGCATTGGAAAAGAAACGTGGATAATGGAGAAAAGGGACACGACGAGGAGGCGGTTAGTGTTTGAGTTTAAGTAGAGAAATTTAAAATTCTTTGGCTTCTTCAACATTGTTATGTCAGCTACAACCTCTTGCTCTTTCTTTTGGACTTTCTTCATTCTTCTAACACCAGATACAGATTTGAACTCTGAACTAAAATTAAACGAGTTTAGATTGGATTTAAACACATATATATTAGTAAATTTGTGGGATTCTTTCAAAAAAATCAACATATTGCAAAAAAAATATTCATATAAATACGGAATTGAGAAAGAATTAAAACTAAACGGAAATTAAATTTCAGAAAAAAAAACTTTCAAAAAACACCTAAAAAGCCATCATACATAACGGTCAATAAAATATTAAATAATATTAAAAACATTAAAAAAATTGAAAAACACAAAAAAACAAAATACCAAAAAATATTTAAGATCATATGCACCTAAAAATACTTAAAAAACATTATAGTCTGTTGGTTAATATTGAGCATACCATGTGTTGACCGGGTGTTGATTGTTGCTGGCCGGAAATTTCCGGTGAATTTTGGCGGCCAGTCATGAAACTTCGACAACATTATCTGATATACTTTTATTGTGTCCAGTGTTTTGTTTAAATATAATATTTTTATAAATATAAATTATAATAAAATTAGAAGTGCTAAATTTTTAAAGTATAGAATAATTTTCGAATTTTATGGTATTTTTATAGATAAATTTAAAAAATAGTAAATGGTGTATTTTCTCTAAATTTATAATATGATTAGTTTTATATCTAAACGAGTTAAATATTTGAGTTTATTTAGATACATTAAATATGACTAAACTTTTTTAAATAAATAATATTAGATTTAATATTTATAACAAAAAAAAACTTTATTCATGTAAGCAATTAATTTTAGTTGGACAATTGAGAAAAAACAATTCATCAAAAAAAATTGAGAAAAAAAAAAGAAACTTTTGATATAATACGTACTGAAATTTATGTGCGGTGGATTTGATAATACATTTATGATTTTAATCACTGAAAATTAGCTTTTCAATTAAATTTTTTTTATCATAATATCAAATAAATTGAATACTGAAGCATTTAAAACTAAATATTAAAATAGATTATCAAATACTCCAAAGATTTGTAATCAAATAATGAATTCAGCTGGCTGATAAATTCGGATTATTATAAGATTTTTGAAAGAAACGATTCAAGCTGGACATGTAACTGAGCCCACATATTTAAGGTTTAATTTCAAGCAACAGTCCATCATTTCATTTCACAGGCCCGCATGAGCCCACATCCGAAAACGACAAAACAGAAAATGTGCCGTTTGTTGTTGCACTAAACTAGAGAGAAACGAAGAGAATTATCAGAGAGAAGAAAAGTGAGCGCCTGAAAGAATTCGACTGTGCCAGCGATTTCACAGAAAAAAAATGTTACAGTTTCCAGCGTTCATGACTCAGTATCCATGGTCATCAAAGACTATTCCGACGTCGTATCTCTTACCGTCGCAATGGCCTCAGCCTCACAGCGAAGAGCTCCTCCTTGCCATGGAGGAATCCGATTTCGAAGAGAAGGTACCAATTCAGAATTCCCACTCTTCTAATTCATTGCCTTATCTGCATCAATTGATTTAGTTAAACTAAAATAAAACCTAAATTACTTGCTTGTTGTTAATATTTTAACAGATTATTTTATTTGATTAAAGATTTTAACTTCAATGGCCCCACAAGTTAAATTCTAGGGCTTATTTGAAGTTTTTGTAATTTAGGGTTACAGAAAAGCTCTAATTGAAGTTGGAATCATATATATGGTCTGCAATTGTGCCTTTGCAGTGCAATGAAATCAGGAAGACTAATAGCAACCTTCCGGTGATCGGAAAAATGACAGCTGATAACGATAAAGAAGACTTTGATAATGATGCTGATGATGATGATGATGCTGATAATGCTGAGGAATCTGAAGGTGAAGAATTTGAGCAAGAAACTGCCTGATGACTGTTGCTAATAGTTTCTTTAATTTAGTCTTATAAATCTTAAAAAGTAGAAACAAAGACAAGGTTTTATGTATGTTTTTGTATGATTTTAATAATGTAGTTTGGCTAGTGTTTATGTTAAGTTTCATCTTCTGTTGCTGAAAGCAAAAATTGGATTTGTCGTAATCTACATACGCTAAGCTGGCATGACAAACCGATTCTTCTATATAAGTTAAGATATGGAAATCAGAGTTTGAACTTTTCTTAAAAATGTCGAAATCAAAAGAACTGGAAAACCGCTGAAAAGGGAAAGGAAAAGTAAAACAATTACAGGATGGGTTAGCAGAGTTTTGAATTGGCGTGAAGGTTCCTTTGATTTGAACAAGAGCTCTAGTCAGCTTTTTGACAAATGGAATAACTTTCTTACAAGAAAGAGTCTTCAAAGGTTGGAGACTGAATGCATTCAAGGTCAACAATCCCTCTTGCTTATTGTTACCCATACGAACATCTTACTATAAAGTCTCCAAGCGAGCCAGGTGACTTCAAGGTATGGTTCCGCAAACGATATACTATATTGGGAGAACAGAGAAGACCACGTTTATAAAGTGGAATATCGCTCCCCTTGCCTAGATACCGAATTTGACGCTTGAATAACCGTTCCTATGATGGCTACAAATAGAATTGGATAATCAATTAAAGAGAGTAATATATTTTCTCACTTGAATCTTTGCCTTCCATACAATCTACCTTAAAGAATAATCCTTCTGATTTATGAGTCGGAAAGGACATACAAGCGATTTCCAAACATATAAAGCTTTGATGTCTTCGTCTATTCCGAAGACACCTTTGAGCTCTATCACTTTTGCTACTGCAAGCCTGTCGTGTTGTATCTAGTACCTAATTTCCATCCCCCGCGTGCTCTTTTTTGCAGAAAATGTGAAAGTTCCCATTTTATTTATTAGCCTGCTCTAACTTGCTTCTTCTTTTTTCACATGTAGAGTATTGTTATCAATTTCATTATTTTCTATTATCAGAATCCATTCCTCAAGAGTTTTCAAGATATCCTGCTACAGACTTAATCTGAAGTAATACGGTATTAATAACATGTTGAATATTTTTAATGTTGAGAAAGTTCAAACTTCAAAGTCTTCTTCAAATAATTCTGAGATTCGTGGCATAAAATTCAGATTCCCCACTCCTGCAAATCAGGAAATAAAAAACATCAGCACATACATAAAGGAAAATTAATAAATATACAATCAGCGCACCTGTGAGTTGACCATGGGGTCTGCCCTAGTTGGGGAAAGAAAATAAAAACTTGGCAAGTGTCGTCAAAAACCAAAAGACACGCGACGCATCATCACAGATAGAATATTGCTTTTGTATTAACGGTGGCTACTGGCTAGCAATTCTTAACGGCGACAAAAACATCCGAAAGACAAGCAACCGGTTCATAGGGCAATCAATAAAATTCATTCTTCTCATCAAATTTACAATCCAATCATACAGCAAAACCTAATTTCCGGAATATTTTTTTATCGTCATCATCTATGTTCTTGTATAAAATCTAATTAGGTATAATCAAGCATCGTCGTCATTATCAATGCGAGTTCCTCTGCTCACTGCCTCTTGATTTAGGTCCATAATATAAATCGTAACGACTTCGGTTGGAATTTTGACAAAAACTGACTGGATATCCAATCGGCGGCGAATTACTCTGTGACCGTCGATAATAATAACCGGTCGCGTTGGATTTTATTTGAGTCGTAGAGAAATCAACGCTTGAAGGACTTGACGGAGGAGGAGAAATAGTTTTGAGCGATTTCGGCGGAGTTAAAATCGCTCTAATCTTGGAAGCAGGACAATTCCGATCATATTCTTCGATCACAATCCTCAATTCCTCGTCGGATTTTATTGAGATTAACGTCTCCAAATCTCCATTCGGTAACTGACACCTTAACTCCACGGAATATCCACAAAATTCGCCAAGCTTGACCATTAGCTCTGTAAACAAATCAAAACACAAATCAAAATCAAAATGAAATAAAACTAATTAACATTTCATCGTCAATGAACAGAAAACTAATTAACAAACCTGCAAATGAAATGGAACGATCAACAGCGAGGACTCTGGTAAGACCGCCGGCATACCGGAGAACACCGTCAACGGAACGAGGAACAATCTTGCCGCCGTAGCTACAAAGAAACTTTGGAGTAGAGTTTCGATTTGAGTCAGTGATATCACTCACCATATTCCGATTTTGATTAGATGTTACTCAAAAGGAAGAGAGATTCTAGAGAGACGAGGAGGAAGAGGAGGATTTAGAACGGGGAGAATATTGTGTGTTTCAAACCTCAGAGGAGGAGAGAGATTGGAGGGTATAAATAGGGCGAAAAGTTGTGTGGGTGTGACGTAAGAGGGGGCCCACACGCTATGGGAGTAGTGAAATTGTTGGAAACGGAAAGGAAGCGGGTGGGAGAGGGAGAGAGAAAGAGAAGGGTAGCTATGTAAATACCGTTTGGAATATATTCGGATATTCTGTTTGGAAGTTAAGGAACGGCCCATATGGCCCATTTAGGTGAGCGTCTGTTTTTGAAAAGAATCTTTCATTTTGGTCGTATGATTCAATTAATTAATTAAACTAATTATTTCTGTTTAATATTAGGAATTCTGTTTAATATTGGGACCTAATTGTTTAATACTGGGACCCATGTAAGGTGGTCTCAATAATTTAAACTTCTTCTGGTTTATAATAATTATTATCGTTTTGTTTGAAAAAAATTATCGTTTTATATTATCTCATACAAATTAAAAAATATATGCCTTGATTTATATATTGACTAATTTTTTTATCTTATTAAATTATTTATAATTGAAATGATTTTAAAATAATAGTATAAATATTTTTTTAATAGTTTAAAGTGACACTTTATAGACAAAAAAACTTCACGACTAACAAATTTTATATTTATATTAAATATTAACCTTCAATTCAGTATAACTGCCAACTTAATTAACATTTCTAATAATAAGTAATTTCCTAATTAATCAGGTTAGCTAAACTACCATTTTCCTTTTATGTTTATTCCGTATTTTGTTATGCTGACTGTTTAGTGTAGACTTCAAATGGAAGTTTGTTTGTTTGGTTCAAATTGTTCTATAGTAATTTTTTTATATAATAAAAGTGGGTGTAATTAGACTTTTTTTTTAAATGTTACAATATTACTCCCTTCATTTTTTTTAGTTATCACTTACATAAATATTTTTGTCTATCAATAGCTATCATTTTAAAAAAATTATGTGACTTTTACAATAGTCTTATAAATTTAACCTTCTTATTAAATTATTTTATTAAATGGTATAGTCCAATTTTCAAAATTAACTCATCTAATAGTGGAATAATACTTCCATTTTTAAAATTAAAATTTTCAATAGTAAAATTTTATAAATAGAGTTAAATTAATCTTTATGTTTGTAATTTAAGACAAAAAAGCATTCTCTTAATTCTATCAATTTATTCAAAAACGACAACTAGAAAAATGGAGGGGGTAGTTGTTTAAATTCTATAATAAACAAAACAAATTAGAATAAAAGACATTACTGTTCATGTCTTCATGAAATAATGGAATTCAAAATTGAATTTTAACATGTTTGATTCTAGTAAAATAAAACATAAATAAATTATGCACTTATTAATCTTCTTCCTACTAATTATTCTAGGAATATGATGCCAATTGGTAATCAAAACATGATACATTTAGGAGTAGAAAATTCCAATTTACTGAAATAATGAAGTTCCACATTTCTAATTCCAGATCAGATAAAGAATTGTTACAGAAAAACTTTCCAATTCCCATTATATGCCTTACTATATAATAAGGACAGGTGGCCTTATTTTATACGCACTCTCATGCTAATTCAAAGAAGTAGTAATTCAATCAAAATAGCCCAAATTTTTTAAAGAAGACAAATTAATTAAGCAAAAGCCATTTTACACGTTTCAATTTAACAAAAACAATTCCAGGGGTCTGTATTGCCTCCACCCATACACCAAACGTCCGTATAACTACTCTTCAGTGACAAGACTATAAATATTGAATACGAACATTAATTTAGCTTAATTTCAGCAACTACTCCTAATTAAATTAAAATAATTTTGCCACCCGCCAGGAAAATTTGTATTTTAAAATATTGAAATTGTGATAATGTTGATATGTTGGTAGAAACATACAATTTGTTAATGTATGTTTTTAAGATAAAAAAAACATCTAAAAATAAAATAAAATCTTAAAGATATTTAATGTTTAAATATATAGAATGAAATTAATTTTTATGTAAAACTTGTATAAAAAATAATAATTTGAATTTATTACTCTATTTTAAAATAATAAGCTAAATTTTTATTTTAGATGTCTTCAAATATAGGTCAAATTTTCTTTTTTAATCTAATTAATTAAATTGAAATACTGACTTCATCTTTCATTAGTTTAGAATTTGTATAATATTCTTTTAACCATCATTAGTTATCATTTAATTTAATAAAAAGTAGGTTAAAATTTACTTATATCTTCAATAGATGTTTTAATAATATATAATTAAAAATGTTTAAATAAACTATCAAATTAAATATATAAATAATTAAACTAAATATTTAATGAAATGTTGTAAAAATACTCCTAATTTAATTGTAGTTTAATTTATCTTTGTGGGTTTTTTCAAGTTCAAGAAAATAGAAAAAAGATGAGTGTTATTTTAACCTGGTGCTGGTACTGGGGAGAAGAATAGAGAATGTTGGAGATTGGAATAAGGCAGAGGACGACAAGTGGAGAAAAGATTCTGCAGTTACTCAACACGTGGATGGTGTTGTGTCGACAGCAGGATTGTCCTAAAATCAGTTAGTCCCGGAGTCATCATCCACTGGCTGTTTTGTGATGAATTCTAGGTCCACCTCTTATCCTCCATAACTGACTCCCCACTAAATTCCAAACTCCATTTTTCATTGAATGGCCAAGCTAGAAAACTTACAATTTAGAAGAAGATGAGCGTAATAATTAAATGAAGGTGACGTCGTTTTGTGTTGTTTTCCCAATACGAAAGTAACATACTATCCTCTCAGGCTCTCATCCAAAATTGATAAAAGAGAAAATTACACCGTATCACCCAAATTTTAAAATCTTTATGTTAATGACTCAGAAATTATTTTTTACAAAAATCTCTCATTTTTTAAAAAGTGTTTGCATGTTCTACCTCAATATAATTTTAGACCCAATTTACCCCTAATTAATTATCCACTTCATATACCAAGTTGTCCAATTTATCACTGAATGACGCAAAATTGTTCCTTCATTCTTAGAATGATCTCTTACTCACATAGTTTAATTTTTTTGAATTGTCTCTGCCATTTTAACTTTAGAAAATTAGAGATCTGTTACGTTTTATAGGTAAGAAATCGGTGGAGGTATGATCCGGCCGCTGCGGGTTCCACCGGAGGTGGTCGCTTCTCTTACCGGCGATCGGCAATTTATATAATCAGTTGAGATTTTTGAAGATTGAGTTCATTAAGATTTGTTTCTATTTTTCTTTTGTTCCTCTATTTTTTAATGATCGCAAAAGTATAAATCAGGTGATGTTGAATAGGACGCAAACTGTTTGATAAAATGTCTGGAGAACTTAGTTAACACAATAACCAGAGGTCATTCAAAAAACAATTTATTTGATAAGGCAATTGAATTGTTTAATCTTCCTCTATTTCAAGAAATCAAATTAAATTAAATGGCTAAATGAGGAAAGAAAAAGAATAGCCACAGATGTTATTGTTCAAGGCACAGTTGGTGGAGATGATATGCTGTCAAAATTGCAATAGAAGTTGAAGTATTGTTTATAATTAGTACTGTACTTAGCATTATTATGCTAAATGCTTACCATTTAACATCAATATTTTGGTTTGTATACAGTTGAGACTATAATTAAAATTTTATTTCTAATTGTATATTGTGGTAAAAATAATGCTATACAATAGCAGAATATGAATCTTATTTATGAAAACCTCAGGCATAGAATAATGATATTTAAGTCCTTTTTTACTACCCAATAATTTCACCAAATTGTATATTTTAAGTAATTGACAAATTTTTATTTTTATTTCGATCATATGTTGATTTGAAGTGCAAATATATGAACTTCAAGTAAATTTTTATAAAAAGATATGAATCATTTTTTTTTCATTTTTTTTGACATATTTATGTATGTTATTCAATTTTATGAATTTTAATTGATATTTTATATTGAGAGAGATTTGAAGTTTAGATATATAAATTGAATATCTCTTTTAAATAAAATGTATTTGACAGTCTATAAAACCAAAAATTAACCTGATGTGAACCTGATATAAACCTATATCAACTTAACTATCTTAATTCAATTTTTAATAAAATTTGTTTTACTGCTTTTTGCAATCTTAACTAACATTTTATATAAAGAAAATTTTTGAAATTTAATATATAAACAAACTGAATATATATTTTAAGTGAAATGTATTTGACAATCTATAAAATCGAAAATCAACCTAATGTCAACCTAATATGAACTTATATCAACTGAACTCCCTTAATTAAATTATTAATAAAATTTGTCTTACTACTCTTTACAATTTTAAATGATATTTTTTATAGAGAGAATTTTAAAATTTAGTGTAATATACAAATTGAAAATATTTTTTAAGTGCACTATATTTGATAATTTATAAAACCGAAAATCAACCTGATATTGACCTGACGTGATATATCAACCGAATTATGTTAATTCATTTTTTATGAACTTTGTCTTAATGCTCTTTACAAACTTAACTAGCAATTTATATAGATAAATTTTTGAAATTTAGTGCAATACAAATTGAATCTTTCTTTTAAGTGATAGTTTATAAAACCAAAAATCAACCAGATGTCAACCTGATATGAACCTATATCAACTGAATTAACTTAATTCATTTTTTAATAAAATTTATCTTGCTGCTTTTTTTAATATTAAATGACTTTATATAGAGAGAGAATGTTGACATTTAATGTAATCACAAATTAAATATCTTTTTTAAGTGAAATATATTTGGCAGTTTATAAAACCAAAAATCAACCTGATATGAACCGGGTGTGAACCTCTTTTAACTGAATCACTTTAATCAAAATAATATTGAAACAACAATGTAAATTTAATATCAACTCAATGGAAAATTAATATCAACTCAACGTCGACACAATTTTAATATCAGCTCAATGTAAATTTTAAATGAAATTATTTTTATTATTGTAATAAAATTATTTTTCTATAATTTATACTTTCAAAAATAAAGTAATAGTAGATTGAAAGTAAATTATTTAAGATTTTTGTGTAAATTTAATGTCAACTCAACGTCGATTCAATGTCAACTCAATGACGACCCAATGTCAACTCAATTTAAACCTAAATTCTACTCAATATAAACATAATATAAAGTAAATGTCAATTCAAAGTAAATTTTTTAATAAATTATTGAAATTTTAAAAATTAGTTTTATATGAACTCAATATAAGTTAATATCAACTCAACATCGACACAAATTTAATTCGATGACGACTTAATGTCAACTCAATGTGAATCTCATGGCAATTCAATATAAACTTAATGTCAACTCAATGTAAACTTAATGTCAATCCGAGTAATTTTTTAATAAATTAATAAAATTTTGAAATGTTACTTATCAAGTTAATGTAAACTTAATATCAACTCAATGTCGAGCCAATATCAATTTAATATAAACATAATATCAACTTAATGTAAATTTAATGCCAATGCGAACTAATTTTTTGGTAGATTATTTTAATTTTGAAATGTAAATTAATATCGACTCAATGTAGACTTAATGTCAACTCAATGTAAACTTGATGTAAATTACATGTTAATATAAAAAGAATTTAGATTTAAAGTAAGCTAATCTAAAATAAATTATATTTGAATTGATTATAAATTTAAATTTATTTAGTCTAATTAAATAATTTATTAAAATTTTATTATAAAAAGTAATTGAAAATAAAATTATTAAATTTTAGATAATAATAAACGTAGACATTATATAAAAATTAATGTGAATTCTTAATAAATTTATTTAAATAAAATAATTCATTTTTTAAAATAAATAATTTAATAAAATGTATAAGTATTAAAATTAAATAAACCGTCACATAAAATAAGCTATTTAAATAAAACAAACTATTACATAAAATTAATTTATAAAAAAATTATATTATCAAATGATTTTAGTTTACAAATAAAAAAAATAGGATATTAAGAACATTATAACAATAGCTTTTCAATTTGAAAGAAGAAGAAGATAGACCTGCACAATGTGATGGCAGGGAAAAGGCGGGAAAAGAAGCATCTTAGTGCAGCATGTGGGATGGCCTGGACAGGCTGTCTTTCTATACGGTAAAGCTGGAATATTATTTATTTGAGGGTTATAATTGTCCTATTTCATTCTAAAATCAGCTTATTTTGAGGTATGAGGGAATTGTGAAAACTTTTCTACTTTATTGAGAGATTATTGCAAAAATAAAAAGGCTGAGGTAAATAAATAAGACCACTTTTAGGGGATTTGTGTAAATTATCCTTGATAAAATTCTGATCTGGGCTTTGTCACGACCCATTTTCATGAATCGTGACCGGCGCTAGGGTATGGGTATGGTTGTACCAAAACCCGTAGCAAGCCTTACGGATAACCAACTTAACAGTTAAAACAATGTACCTGCAGAAAAACCACATGCTCGGGGGCAACCGAGACTTCAGCCTAGTCTAGCAGTACATATAAACAACATATATTTAAAGTACGCTTATCTCAAAATAATCTCCAACAGTATGGCTATATAATATAAATACCATAAATACTGTAATCATGCCAAAAGCGATAAAGTAATAGTTGGACCAATCCAACAAATAATAGTCAAAACAATAAACGTAAGACTAAGACATGAATAATCTGAAACTACTACTGCGGTCTAAGAGTTTAAAATAGTTCAACACTTTATTCTGAAATAAATAAAGAACCTCCGAGAATGAAGAAACGGAGATCGACAAATGCTCAAATCATAAACCTGGAAAATTTGGGAAAACAACGGGGTCAGATTTACTGAGTAGAGTTTATATAACCATTTACATTTATTAAGTTTAAAACCTTTAAAAACGTTTAATAAAACATTTTCATTATGGATTATCAATAAAACCCTAAACCACAATTCTAAATCCATTGTCGTGCCGGTGAGACGTATCTCAATAACCGATCCCCGACTATCACTTAATAAATAGTGAGCCCAGGAGACGTATCTTCCACCGGTGCCCTCACTAAGGTGAGACGTATCTCAAACCTACCTCAATACCATAATCATTACCGGTGCGCACGCAGTCTCGATGATGCCCATCGAGTAGCACGTTCCAAATCAAATCCACAATGCCGAAAACAGTTCAAAAGCTGTTTATACATATATATACAAAATATAATACTTTCTTAATAAAGAGGTAAATAGAGATATAAACTCACTGCTTGCTATTCCACGTGAAACCTGGCAAGCAATCTAATTCTGGTTCGCCTCTGAAGTACGAACAATCGACGAGTCTAGACAAAGTTTAAAAATACTAATTAAAAATAGACCCTAACTCTAGATAGTACTAGACATCACGTAGGACTAGCACAAACAACAAGTCAGGTAAAAGCCACACCGAGTAAACACAATACTCAAATAAATTATAATGCCTAAATAAAACAAGTCTATTGAGTTCTCGCTTTAAAATCCAATTCATAAAATATTATTTAAATAATGTTTAAGTAATAAATTAAATAAATTTTCAATTAGTGGATTAGCCGAGTTACCGATAACTACCAAGCTAACCTCACATGTCGGGCGACTCAAGTCTAACCCGACCCAAATATTTTATCAAAAATATAAACCACAGTTTATAATTCTAAATAGTACTTTTGATAAAATAATAATTAAATATTAAAACGGAACTCAATGGCTTAAAACACAAGCAACCAATAGTTATCGACAAATTACTTAACTAAAATGAGTTAAGAAAAATAATTAAATGTTAAAAAGTAAACTAGTCAAATTGGCACGTCAAGCCGAAATTTAAATCAAACAATAATTACCCAAGTAATTATATGAATTTAGGCTATAAAGTAATTATCGTGTTTAGGGTATAATTATTAATACCAAACCATAAATAAACAATATCATTTTTCAGATTTAAAAAAAAATGTAGTCAATTTATAATATAGAAATTAAAACGATAATCGAAAGTCCAACTTCAAAATCGGTAAAAATAACAATTTATAATCTTATATAAATTATTATAATCTTATATTGATTTTAATAACTAGCAAATGAAATTATGGCATCCAACCCAACCCATTTGAAACAGCAACAAAATAAAGAGTAACCAATACATTTGAATATGATAAATAAATTCAATTTGGATCATAACATTATAAAAACAAAACATATCCAAAGAAAAGGAAGTAGCCACCATTTTGAATAATTATTGCCGCCAAGACATTAATTTGTCCCAACATTTAAAAGTTTAATATTAATTAAGGAGTGCAATAACACAACCAAACAATTTCTTCATCACACGAACTGATATATATAAACTCCAACGAATTATAGAGACCCAGAAAATAAAGAGTCCAAATAGCCATAATCAAAAACGAACAGGACAAGGCTAACATCGACGTCGCCCTTCAACCAATCAACACTCATAACCATTCCTACAATCTAAAACGAAATATTTAACTCAAGTAATTAAAACAAGAACAAAGGTCTGAACAATAAAAGAATAGTCATCGTAATGGTTTCAGTTAACAAATTCGGAGCCAATGAGCAAAAACAAGAATCAGCAAGGTTAATTCAATTTGTTATGAACAAAACACCTCTCTTAACAACCTTAGGAACAACAATTTTAACCCTAGAAGGTAGGAACCCATCGGCAGTAAACCCAAAAACCAACAGTCAACAATAACTCTTAAAAACAATAAATCGACGGCGCTAATAACAGAGAGATTTACGTACCGCTTGACGAAAATAAAGCTTAGAATTGTAGAAGGTGGTGTCTACTATGTCTATGGCGAGACGGATCCCAAGTCGATGCTAAAACGACAAGAACGAGCTAAGAAACGAGATGTGACGATAATCGAACGAAACTGAAATTAAAGAGATAAACTTACCGAATTATTTCAGCAATTGGAGAGGAGTTTTGGACATATGAAATCAGTGAATCATGAAGAAGAATATGACGGCTAGGGTTTGTAGTGAATGAGGGAATGATTTAGGGTTTAGATAACGTAACTTATGAGGAAGTAAGAAAAAAAAAAAACAAAACGCAGCAATATGCTGCTGTATCTATTTGAAATAGAAAGGAGTAGGTTTAAATGGGCTTGAAGAATACATGCATGGGTTGCATGGGCTTTACATGAATTTGATAATTCATGGGCTAAACTGACTCAACTCAAAACGAACACGAATCGAACCACGACTTAATTAATGAACGACTCAAATAAAATTTAATAAAATATATAATAATAATAATAAATTACTTAAAGTTTGACGGAATGTAAAAAAAAATAAATTAAAATTTAAAAAAAATTAATTCAAAAATACGGGATATTACATTCTCCACAACTTATTAAAAATTCGTCCTCGAATTTAATACGCAAAAACTCAAGCATAACAACACGTAAGGCACACAAGACCAACGATAACGCAAAATCAAAGATACACGTACCTCAAGGAAAGAGGAAAGGATAACGTTTCCCCATATCGGACTCCGTCTCCCACAAAAAAAAACTCAACTAAATTACTTAGGATAAACAAAAACGAACCTCAAATTTCAATTCAGAAACTGATTCGCATCCTTGAAAATTTTCAAAATGTTCGCATTTTGATTTCACAAGTTTCCCGTACTTTTTAAATACGTTTGCAAATTATGAAACCGTCCAACTGAAAAAATTTATGTTATCTTTATACCAAATTTGCTAAAATAAGTTTATCCCTCTTTTTTTTTAAAATACACGAACCTCAAATTTCAATTCTGAAACTGATTCGCAATAAGCGGTCACAACACATATGTGCACAAAATTCTGATTCTATCAACTTGGTGCTCCAACTATTACTCGATCAACGCAATGTGAATAAACAATAATTTTTTTCCAACTGAGAGTCATAATTACTCTATACCGGAGTGGTTTCCAAACCCAGCTCGAATTTCAACGATTACACAATCCTCAATTTCAAGTGTAAGATCAAGCCCTAAGCTCAACTATAGTTCTTACAATTCCAAACTCTCTCGTCTCAAACAGTGATACTGAAAACACAAATTGATAAATCTTGCGTTCTGAAACACTTACTTCCTTTCACTTATAACAAACTCGACATCAAAGTACCCGATCATAATACTCAATAAACTTCAGAATATATTTCGGCAAAAAAACAAAACGCAGCAATATGCTGCTGTATCTATTTGAAATAGAAAGGAGTATGTTTAAATGGGCTTGAGAATCATGAAACACACAACTATACCGTTATTCCCAAGAAAACGTGAACTTAACTCATGATTACAGAATCTCTAGATTAGCAACAACTATTCCTCCAATCATTCAAAAATAAACAGGCTATAATAATTTAAGGTAACTAATTATCAACTTACATCCTAAGTATGTTTTACGGACATAATTTTATTCCACTCAAAAGGTTCAATATCCGAACAAAACGATATCAAAACTCTCAACAATTAAACCCTAAATCTACAGTGTCGACCAACCAACTTTGTTGTCGAAACTCACCAAAATGATAATCGTTTTTTTTTTCAAATCAGCTAGCTCATATATCCAAATATATTTAAATTCTCAAAATTATTCCATTAATTGTCACGACCCATTTCACCCCAACTGGTTTGTTAGTTATGCTCAAAACCAAACCTATAAGATTATAAAATTTATAATATGCAAAACATTTTATATTCGAAATTTTCCACTTCTCCTTAAAAGACTTTACATCTCACATCTCCTTTATATATTCAAAAATCGAGTACCTTTGCAGTTGGAAAACCATCAGTTTTTGTAAACGTCTGAAAATTCAAAATGTTTGCATTTTAAATCCGCAGATTTCCTTTACTTTTAAATAAGTTGCAAATTTGTGAAACAGTTCAACTGACAAAAATTATGTTATCTATAAATCAAACTTGCTAAATCATTTATCATTTTCTCGTAAATAATCAACCGTGGAAAAATCCTCCGTATTCAAAATACACATTGATATTGCAAAACATCCAAAATTTTAAGTCGCTTTTAAATTTTACTCTCAAACAAAAACACGATTTGAAGAACTCGTTCAACCGAAAATTAATTATTCCTTTTGAATCAAATTTGACAAAAAAAATCCTTTCTTCCCATCAGGACGTAAAATTTAACAATGCAAATCTCTTTGTTTACAAAAATACCTTTATATCAATAAACCAAAACGTTCGAACAAAATCGAATTAATATAACAAATTTTATTTTAAAATCACAGTGTAATTACATAAGTTGAGCATAACCAAATCATTTAATCCATAAAAATTAAATTCAATATCGGAAACTTCCATGAAAGCTTTCTAATCTACATATAACTATATACCGCACTTAGCACAACTAAAATCTCGAACGCAACCTCAAAATATTCCTCCAACTCCTTACTTACAATCTACCAAAACATACGATACCACCATAACAATTTAAAACGATATCTCCACTAAAACTCATAAGTATAAAGTAATATCCAATATAACTCCAAATAAACTGAATCTTAAAGAAAACAACACATCACATACATTTCTACAAAACTTACCACCAGTTCTCGTATCACACCAAATAAACTTAATGAAAACACTGGCGTATTAAATACACTGATCTATCATCTCGGGTCAGGATTTCTAGTATCCTTTTTTGGGTAATCTGAAATCACCAACAGTTTCAAAGAAAAATACTTCCCTCAATATTTACAGTATCGAAACCCAAAGATTTCAACCCACAAACAAAACACCAAAACCATCGAAGCTAAAAATAAAAAAAAAAGCAACCAGGGTCTAAATAAAGATCTTACTCATAAATTAAGGTAATACAACAAGGTAAGTCATCCATGACCACTTGAAATAATTCACCTCACGTGTTACTCCGCACGCACAGACAAAACAAAAACAATCAAAATAGTTCAATCAAGCATGTGAGTTATACAACGCAAATTATTACCAAAGACTACGAATTCTACAAATCATAACCCATCCAAACATGACATTTAGCAAAATCAACCCAACCTATTTAAAAGACCAAAATCAAGACATGCTACAACAAAATCAACTTGTAACTATATCATCTTTTAAGAGTACGCTTCAAAATTCATTTGAAATATAAACTAACAAATAAATTCTGAGTTCGTGTCAAGTCCCACAGTTTAAAAATCATTTTCCAGAAACCTTTTTTATAAAAATAATGGTTAAATTCATAAACGCCTCAAATTATAAACCATTGAGTTAGCCGAGTAATTACTACTTCCAAGCTCAACTTCTAATTTGGGTGGTCAATCCCGCAATAACCATTTGTAAAACGTATACAACACATTTTTAAATCCAAAAAAACGCAATTTAACACAAAACCTCGATCCTTTCAACTATGGAACTCGACAACACCAAAGTAACAACATCAAGTCATCACCCAAGTGAGACATCTGAAAAATTTAATTAACCTATTAAAAAACATACTTCGAAAAAAAAATAGCAAAAAAAGTAATTACGACCAACAACACCAAGGTGTCGATAAACCGCCAAACGATAAAATTTCAAAAGTATTTTAAATCTTTAATATGGTATCACCTTACAAAATAATTTTATTTATTAAATAACTCTTTTGGAATAACCAGTCAAAGTAAATTTGAAATACGAGAAAAATTATTTTAGTGGCAACGTAATGAAAATCAACTTTTAAGTTATCATGCTCAGACTACTCATTTGACTCTTATGTCCAAAACACCTGTTAGACCAAAATAATTTTTACTAAAGAATTTCTAAACCAATATGAGGTCAGCAACGTAAAGTCACAAAACGTGATAAACAATTTTACTATAAAAATCATTTATACCATAAACAAAGCCAAAACCTAACGAAATTTTTTTTTTGTTCTCGGCCAAAGCCAAAACTATTCACCAAATAACCCAGCGTTATAAAACCGTTAAAGGCATAAAATTAAAGTTTATTACTCGATCAAATGCCACATCAACATGATAAGATAAACAACGTCATAGCCAAGTATGAATTTAGAAAAATTACCAATCATAAGATTTTTCCGAGAAATCAAAAGCAATTAAAAGGATCACTTAAGTGAAATAACAGTTATCACATAAAATCTTAACATAAGATCAAATATGACACGATTGACTCGACACCATCCTATAGGTGTAGGCAGAAAATTTGAAAATAAAAGATGACGTTTCAAAAGACAAGACACGAATCCTAATTCCGCAGTAGTTCCTAAGACACAACGACCACTTATCATGCCAAAACAATAAGCACATAACATGAAAAAGGCCTTGGTTTGAAACCAAAGCTCTGATACCAAGTTTGTCACGACCCATTTTCATGAATCGTGACCGGCGCTAGGGTATGGGTATGGTTGTACCAAAACCCGTAGCAAGCCTTACGGATAACCAACTTAACAGTTAAAACAATGTACCTGCAGAAAAACCACATGCTCGGGGGCAACCGAGACTTCAGCCTAGTCTAGCAGTACATATAAACAACATATATTTAAAGTACGCTTATCTCAAAATAATCTCCAACAGTATGGCTATATAATATAAATACCATAAATACTGTAATCATGCCAAAAGCGATAAAGTAATAGTTGGACCAATCCAACAAATAATAGTCAAAACAATAAACGTAAGACTAAGACATGAATAATCTGAAACTACTACTGCGGTCTAAGAGTTTAAAATAGTTCAACACTTTATTCTGAAATAAATAAAGAACCTCCGAGAATGAAGAAACGGAGATCGACAAATGCTCAAATCATAAACCTGGAAAATTTGGGAAAACAACGGGGTCAGATTTACTGAGTAGAGTTTATATAACCATTTACATTTATTAAGTTTAAAACCTTTAAAAACGTTTAATAAAACATTTTCATTATGGATTATCAATAAAACCCTAAACCACAATTCTAAATCCATTGTCGTGCCGGTGAGACGTATCTCAATAACCGATCCCCGACTATCACTTAATAAATAGTGAGCCCAGGAGACGTATCTTCCACCGGTGCCCTCACTAAGGTGAGACGTATCTCAAACCTACCTCAATACCATAATCATTACCGGTGCGCACGCAGTCTCGATGATGCCCATCGAGTAGCACGTTCCAAATCAAATCCACAATGCCGAAAACAGTTCAAAAGCTGTTTATACATATATATACAAAATATAATACTTTCTTAATAAAGAGGTAAATAGAGATATAAACTCACTGCTTGCTATTCCACGTGAAACCTGGCAAGCAATCTAATTCTGGTTCGCCTCTGAAGTACGAACAATCGACGAGTCTAGACAAAGTTTAAAAATACTAATTAAAAATAGACCCTAACTCTAGATAGTACTAGACATCACGTAGGACTAGCACAAACAACAAGTCAGGTAAAAGCCACACCGAGTAAACACAATACTCAAATAAATTATAATGCCTAAATAAAACAAGTCTATTGAGTTCTCGCTTTAAAATCCAATTCATAAAATATTATTTAAATAATGTTTAAGTAATAAATTAAATAAATTTTCAATTAGTGGATTAGCCGAGTTACCGATAACTACCAAGCTAACCTCACATGTCGGGCGACTCAAGTCTAACCCGACCCAAATATTTTATCAAAAATATAAACCACAGTTTATAATTCTAAATAGTACTTTTGATAAAATAATAATTAAATATTAAAACGGAACTCAATGGCTTAAAACACAAGCAACCAATAGTTATCGACAAATTACTTAACTAAAATGAGTTAAGAAAAATAATTAAATGTTAAAAAGTAAACTAGTCAAATTGGCACGTCAAGCCGAAATTTAAATCAAACAATAATTACCCAAGTAATTATATGAATTTAGGCTATAAAGTAATTATCGTGTTTAGGGTATAATTATTAATACCAAACCATAAATAAACAATATCATTTTTCAGATTTAAAAAAAAATGTAGTCAATTTATAATATAGAAATTAAAACGATAATCGAAAGTCCAACTTCAAAATCGGTAAAAATAACAATTTATAATCTTATATAAATTATTATAATCTTATATTGATTTTAATAACTAGCAAATGAAATTATGGCATCCAACCCAACCCATTTGAAACAGCAACAAAATAAAGAGTAACCAATACATTTGAATATGATAAATAAATTCAATTTGGATCATAACATTATAAAAACAAAACATATCCAAAGAAAAGGAAGTAGCCACCATTTTGAATAATTATTGCCGCCAAGACATTAATTTGTCCCAACATTTAAAAGTTTAATATTAATTAAGGAGTGCAATAACACAACCAAACAATTTCTTCATCACACGAACTGATATATATAAACTCCAACGAATTATAGAGACCCAGAAAATAAAGAGTCCAAATAGCCATAATCAAAAACGAACAGGACAAGGCTAACATCGACGTCGCCCTTCAACCAATCAACACTCATAACCATTCCTACAATCTAAAACGAAATATTTAACTCAAGTAATTAAAACAAGAACAAAGGTCTGAACAATAAAAGAATAGTCATCGTAATGGTTTCAGTTAACAAATTCGGAGCCAATGAGCAAAAACAAGAATCAGCAAGGTTAATTCAATTTGTTATGAACAAAACACCTCTCTTAACAACCTTAGGAACAACAATTTTAACCCTAGAAGGTAGGAACCCATCGGCAGTAAACCCAAAAACCAACAGTCAACAATAACTCTTAAAAACAATAAATCGACGGCGCTAATAACAGAGAGATTTACGTACCGCTTGACGAAAATAAAGCTTAGAATTGTAGAAGGTGGTGTCTACTATGTCTATGGCGAGACGGATCCCAAGTCGATGCTAAAACGACAAGAACGAGCTAAGAAACGAGACGTGACGATAATCGAACGAAACTGAAATTAAAGAGATAAACTTACCGAATTATTTCAGCAATTGGAGAGGAGTTTTGGACATATGAAATCAGTGAATCACGAGGAAGAATATGACGGCTAGGGTTTGTAGTGAATGAGGGAATGATTTAGGGTTTAGATAACGTAACTTATGAGGAAGTAAGAAAAAAAAAAAACAAAACGCAGCAATATGCTGCTGTATCTATTTGAAATAGAAAGGAGTAGGTTTAAATGGGCTTGAAGAATACATGCATGGGTTGCATGGGCTTTACATGAATTTGATAATTCATGGGCTAAACTGACTCAACTCAAAACGAACACGAATCGAACCACGACTTAATTAATGAACGACTCAAATAAAATTTAATAAAATATATAATAATAATAATAAATTACTTAAAGTTTGACGGAATGTAAAAAAAAATAAATTAAAATTTAAAAAAAATTAATTCAAAAATACGGGATATTACAGTTGGGCCATGCAAAAGGCTTTATGTTTTCTTAGGGCCCATCATGTTAAATGTGTTGCTAGATTCTAGAACATGAGGCGCTTCCATTGCTGAAGAGGTAGAGACATTTGTGTTTTCCTTTTTGATATGTTTATAGATTAATTACCCTTGTGTTGCATGTTGATTGAACTTAGGATTTGGAATGTGCTAAAGCAAGATAGTTATGGAATATTAACATAATCTGATAGGAATAATATAGGCCGATTTACAAAGCATAAAGTTCAGGTCTTGCACTTTGAAATGCCATGGCAAGTGGCAATTAACTGAAAGTGTGAAATGTATGTGGAAGATTTCCATCATCTTGATTGATTTATATTAGAGGATTGACTCGGCTAGCTTCCCACTTTCCAAAAGTCGCATCGGCTATGTTTTAATATATTTTATTTAATCTAAGCTAGAATTTAATTAGGTTAGTTGTAGTGGTCACTAGACCGTAAAGTGGGTATCCGTCCACGTCCGTCCTATAGGACCGGACTTGGATTGTGATTTTTTGTCTTAAATTCGGTCCGAAGTCAAAAAAATCCGCTATTTTTTGGCGGGCTCAATTTTTCATTTTATATAATTATTTATAGAGAAATTTAGAAATTTACCTAAAATACAAAAATAATAGGATTTTATACCTCAACACGGAAAAGTTAATAAAAATACATCACAATTCTGATGATTTAGTGTTTTTACTCTGCCGTGTCCAAAAGTTTTAATTTTACTCCAAATAGTACCATATGCTCTGACAATATTCTCATTTTCTCTTTCTCTCTGACACGCAACCCCCTCACATGCAACACCTGCAACTAAAAGCACAACCACATTCTATAGCTAGCTCACTGTATTTTTTTATTACTAAATTAATTAGACAAAATAAATTTATTTTTCTTCTTAACTTGCATTAAGGCTGCATGCAACTACAATTATCAAAAATATCAATACTATTATTAGAATTAAATTGTTTTTCTATAAAAAAATAAATGTTTTTGCAATTTAATTTTAATTTAAGCTCGCAATTAATTAAAATTGATTATCTCAATTTCAGATTTAAAAATTTATAGAAAATTAATATGGAATACGATTTTAAAAATTCATAAAATTGTTTTAGGACCGTCGTAGACGGTATTTTTCGGTGTGTTGTTCATGAAGTGGAGACGGTGGACGAGGAAATTTAGGTTGATCGTGCGGGTGTATTTGGAAAGCTTGGTAAACAGTGACATTTTTGAGTTCTGGAAGGAAAAATTATAATCAAAATAAAATTATATTTTAACTTTGAAGTGTGGGATGAGATAGTTAAATTATAGTATACCTGCTCTAATGAATTCAGTTTCATTTTCATTTATATTAAGAGATAATGTATAGGTTGCAATGCATTTTCTCATGATATCGTTATATTATCACATTATTGAATATTTTTGACATTAACCTGAAATATTATCATCACATTCTCATAATATTATCAGTACATTATCATTACGTTATCAGATAATATATATTATTATCTTATTATAATATTATCATTACATTATCATAAAAATATCATTACTTTATAATAATATTATCATTTAAAATATTATCATAAACTTATCATTATATTATCATAAAAAAATATTATTATAACCTTCTCACAATATTATCATTACATTATCATTTTATTATCATCCATTATCATAAAATATTATCATAAAATATTATCATAAATATTATCATTATATTATCATGATATTATCATTACATTATCATAAATAATATTATCATAGTCTTACCATAATATTATCATTATATTATCATTACATTATCATAAATAATATTATCATAGTCTTACTATAATATTATCATTACATTATCATAATATTATCAAAATTTTATCATAATATTATTATATTTTACGTACTTTATCATAATCTTATCATAACATTATAATTATATTATCATAACTTTATCAAAAAAATTGTATAAATTATTTTTCATTTCTAATTTTATCATAAAATAATCATAAGATTATCATAAGGTTATTATAATATTATCAAAATATTATCATAATCTTATTATGGAAGTGTATTTTACGTACTTTATCGTAATCTTATCATAACATTATAATAATATTATCATAACCTTATCAAAAAAATGCATAAATTATTTTTCATTTCTAATTTTATCATAAAATAATCATAAGATTATCATAAGGTTATTATAATATTATCAAAATATGATCATAATTTTATCATAATCTTATTATGCTAATTTATTTTATGTACCTTATTATAATCTTATCATAACCTTATTATAATATTATCAAAATATTATCGTAATATTATCATTATCGTATTATGCAAAATTATTTTACGTATTTTATCGTAATCTTATAATAATTTTATTATAACCTTGCTAAAAAAATTGCATAAATTATTTTTTATTTCTTTATTATAATATTATCTTTATCATAACTTTTATCATAGACTTGTCATAATATTATCATAATTATGTCAGTATATTATCATAATCTTTTATGTAAATTTATTTCATGTACTTTATCATAACCTTATCATTACATTATCATAACATTGTCATTAATATAATCAGAAGCTTATTATAATATTATCATAAATGTATTGTAGGTAAAAAAAATGAGAAGCAAAAAGAAATCATAATGCAATAGAAGTTCTGATTTAATTCAAACAATCTATAAAATGCTTATTGTTTAACTAAGAATGTATTATAGCTCTAAATAATTCAAATTACCAATCGAGAACAAAAGTGAGTAAATAACAATGTTAATCACATTTTTGGTTGGTTTCAACTAAAGTTGGTGTTTCCACCGTCATCTTCATTCTTGTTCTGTAGAAGTTCAACCTCTTTAGTTTCCTTCTTTCCATCCTCTAAAACAACCTTCTTTCCGTCCTCCTAAATTCACTTATTTGTAGCATTGGAATAGATAAAAGTGAGCAAGTATCACCAACATACTAGCATCAGAATCTAGCATCGAAGCTGACAAAACTACAATTTAGAGAAACCAAGTGTAAGCTAAAAAAAAATGATATTCCTCCTCAATTATCATATTTTGCACATTAAAGAAAAAAAAGTTAAAAATAATAAATAGAAAATTCAGCATTTAATTTATTTTTAGTTATACCATCTTTTGAAAAACATAAATGATAAATTGTACTGAAAATTGCACAAGTAACGACATAGATGTCACCAAAGCTTCCATAGATAGTAAATTACATCTGAATGTATTAATAGAAAGGGATAAACACACACACAGAGACTATAGAGATCAACTGGGTATCACAATTATGTTCCATCAATTCAATTAATTAGGCAACTAATAGAACATGTAATCAAAGAATTCTAATTGAACATGTAATCGCTATTCTTGGCATCTATGATAAGCAAAGATAAAAGTGAAGACATGAGCCAAAAAATCATAGTAGGTCCATGATAGAATAACTCATACAGATTAACAAAAAAAGTGAAATTTAACATAAGTTGCTTATCACTGAATCAACATTTCTAATTCTGATGGCATAAAGCCCACCTCTGAATTAGTAGAACAACTTGTACTCCATCAGAACCAAAATACCATGATAACTATAGTCTCTACTGTCAAGCATGAAATGTAATCCTAAGTTTCAACTTTACTCATCTCTTCCCTACCCAATTACATTAATTAAACAGCCGCAACAATCTTATTCTTGAAGTTTTATTTCCTACAAATCGCAAAAAAAAAAAAAAGAACGGCAAAAACAGCTAACTGTAGAAAAGCGTAACATTCTCAGTCTAAAGGGAAACCTTGAAATGATAGTAATATGCAAAATCAAAATCCACTTAAAAAATGAAATTAAATCTCTAATTTCATTAAAAAGATTGGTTACCACTAGTGTCGCCGTAACCGAACATATCATCCATCCACTGCTTCCAATTAACTGAGGCCGACGAAAATCGCCTCCACTGCCGCCGCAAGAGATCACCTTTACCTACACGCTTCCTCTAAATTCTCTTCTACTGTCAACCTAATTGAATCTCTTATCCATCCACCGCTTTCCGTTCCGCCGCCGCCGTCTTTTGTAAATACCAAACAAATACGGTGATCATCGGCAGCAAAAAAGACCGATAATCATTAAGCCCATAAAGATGGTGGCGGTGACTGTAATTGGAGGAATCATTGATGTCGCTAGGAAAACGATTATGGAAAAGAAAAAGAGTAAAAGTTAAAAGTTTAGATGGAATTAGAGTAATTAATAGAGTAAATATATAAATAAAAAGACATTAAGAGTATAAATATAAAGGGTCAAAAAACCGAGAGTATAAAACGTAACTTTTAGTGTGTGAGGTAATTTTTATAAATATTTTAGAAATTGGAGTATTTTTTCTAAATTTCTCTTATTTATATAAGTTCGAAAAAGCCGTATTCCCCACATATATAGAGCGTAAGGGCATATGGCTTATATAGAGAATTTGAAACCCGAACTTGGCCGTACTTGAGCTTACGTAAAAAATAATTAGCCGGCCCGGCTTAAACCCGGCCTATGGATAAGTACAATGATTAGTAGCTGGACATTTTAGATTTTATAGTGTTTTAAAACGACTGACCTATTGAAACTACCGAGACCTCATAAATGCACTGAGAAACCTTAACCAATGGATTAATATGTTAACACTAGTTACCAAAACAAACTAAACTAATTGAATTGAAGTGCTTTTTGATAATTTTGATTTACCATTTGAAAAAGACTATTTAAATAGTCAGGTTTGATTTTGATGATAAAAAACCAAATAACTTAACAGATTATATAATGAAACTATAACGTTTGATGAATTGTTGCTACTTACTATATGCAGTGACGAAGTAAGATTAGAATTTCGGGAAGGGAATTATTTTAATTAAAAATGTTAAATAGAATACCACAAGATGTATATATTATAAAAATATAATTATTAAAAATCTGATGTATGACACTTTTAATAATTTATTTGTTTATTGATTTTTGTAAAAGGTAATTTTAAAAAAAACTTTGAGGTGGGACTTTAGACACTGTCCGAACCTACCTTATATTCGTTCCTGGCGGTTTGTGTAGGTTGTTGTTCTGTTGCTGGATAACTGATGTGGATTGTTATTGCAACTTGCTGATATGATTAATAAAAAAAATTGGTTTTTGGTTGAATCAAACTAAATGAAACTTTTTAGTTCAATAGTAAAATTTAGGCCTAATCACTCAAAAACCCCTCACCTTTAAACTTTTTTTCAATTCCACCCCGACGTTGAAAATTTATCAATTTTACCCACTTTTGAATTTTCCGTTTTCAATTGTACCCCAATATTTTAATTTTTGTTAATTTTTTTACTTAAATGATGAAATCATTCAATTAATTAAGTATAAACATAAAATTAAATTTTTTTTTATTCAAAATAGTACAAATAAGTCCTTTATTTTTAAAAACTAACTAAAAACCATAATCAAATTAACACTAATTTAAATTCTTAATTAATTTAACTAAATTTAAATAAATTTTAAAAAAATACAATTAATATATGCGAGACATGGAGAATGTTTTAAACAAACTTCCAAACGCAAAAGACGTTAATTTAATTTTTCAGGGTACAATTGAAACACAAAAATGCAAAATAGGGTAAAATTGACAAATTTTCAACGTCAGGGTATGATTGAAAAGGAGTTAAAAGGTCGGGGTTTTTTAAGACATTAGGCCTAAAATTTAATCTCATAATAAAATTTCAGCCAGTTTTATTTACTTATTAAGATTTTAAAAATTAAATCGAGCATATATTTTTAATTGATTTTATGACTGAACCAACTGTTGCACAGCTAGCATTGGCTATACAAATAATTCCTTTATTTTTATATTAATTGACGTTTTAGATTAAAAAAATCATTTCAATTTATATGACATTTCATTTATCGAATGCATTTTAACTATGTCTTCTTTATGTTACTGTCATCTATTAAATCATATTTGAAAATAGATTAGTGATTGTAGGAGTTATTATAAAGATAATATAATATTGAATATTTATCTAATATAACAATTGTCTCATCTTGCGTACAACAAGCGGATAAAATATTTATAATATATAAAATTAACTAAGCATTAAATACTCTAATGTTATAGATAGCTCGTTAGTTTATTGCAAAAATAACTTGACATAACTTGTATGGTATACTTTTTAGTTACAATTTTAAGTTTAAACATAAAAAATTTAAACATCAATCAATAAGGAATAAGGAATTGAGGGGGCTATATAATGTATCATCAATATTCAAACAAAATTGTATAGGATGATTTAGTCAACTTTTACTCTTTTATGATGGGGTGCGAAATTTTTCAGGGGGGTTTATACTAATTGTCTCCGTAAGGAAAATTTATTTAATACAATCGTTGTCATTTTATTTGTACAATAAACTAATTATGGGTTAGTCGTATAAAATTTGTAATGATTAAAAAGATAAGTAATAAATAAAAAAAAATTATTGCAAATGCTCATTATTTGTTGTAAATATAACATGGTACAACTAATGTGTGAAATAAACACTATTCATAAAAAAACAACCTATTACAAAGTACAAATACATGCTTTCTATGATCATCTTTAGATATTCGGTTCAATTCGGTTGCAACAACTTTCTTTTTAAGTTCATGCCTCATCAACTGAAAATGAAGGTCTCATTATAAGACCTGATCAAACATCTCATAACACGAGCCGATAACAATATTTTTATTAATTTTTAATTATTATTTTAATTTTAAAAGAGTATACAATTAGTTATTTTTGATATTAGATAACTCATACGATCAAAATAAAATTAAAATTTATTATATTAATTTTCTATTTAATCAATTACTCATGGACATATATATTATTATTATTATACTTATCACCATAATAACAAAATTTAAATGAGTATAAAAATTATTTTGTCATATAAAAAAATCATAGTGAAAAATAAAAGCTCTAGCTTGCTTATAAAATAGCGGACATTTTTCAGGTTCAACCCGAGCCGAGTTTGGGACAAAAGGTTATTGTCCAAGTCCAGCCATAGGTTGATGGGCTTGAATGGGCCAGACAGATACCATACATATGAACAAGTTTATTGAAAATGTAAGTTTTACTTTTTTTATTTTTCTCTTTTAGGGGAAAATGTAGGTTTATAAAAGTTCAACTTTTTCTAATACTTTTGGACCATAAAGCAAACAGCAAACTGCAATTCTGAGTTGATCAATTCTTCTTTGTTTTGAACTTCTTCTGCTAGATTAGCAGCCAAAAAAGGCCAGCTGTAAGAGTGTTACAGTATATACAGTAACCAATCAAGTAGATGATATACAATTAAGTAATCGATTTCACCTAACTTAATCATAAATATTAAAAAAAACATCCAGAATTGAGACCAGACAATAAATGTTTATTGACTAATTCAAACCTCTTCAATTTTGCTTAAAACTAACCACCTCAGTTGACTAATCATAATCCTAAAACCATTTTCACCACTTCCCCCTCTCTCAAATCTCTCCGCCCTTCACCGGAATCTGACATGAGATGCCGCCGTCACCAACTCTCCCCCTTCTCCTCCTCCTCCTCTTCCTCTATATTTCACTTCCCTGTTCAGCTCTCGACTTCCTCTTCAACTCCTTCAACGCCACAAATCCCGACATCACTCTAATCGGCGACGCCCGTATCGACTCATCAGTCATCCACCTCATCAACGACACCAACCAGTTCTCCCTCGGCCGTGCTTTTTACCCATCAAGAATCCGAATCAAACCATCTCAAAACTCCACAACCCTCTTATCATTTTCAACTTCCTTTGTCTTCTCAATTTTACCAGAGATACCCACATCTCCAGGCTTCGGCCTCACCTTTGTTCTCTCAAACTGGACAGACCCACCTAACGCACTTGCTAGCCAGTACTTCGGTATCTTCAGTAACGCCACCGTACCTCCTCCAGCTCCACTGCTCGCGGTAGAGTTTGACACTGGGAGAAACACTGAGTCTAACGACCCGGATGGGAATCATATAGGAATTGATTTGAATAATGCTGACTCTGCCAAAACTGCACAAGCTGGGTATTTTAATTCATCTGGTGGGTTCGTGCCTGTTGATATGTATGCCGGAGAGAATATTCACGCATGGATTGAGTTTGATGGGGCTAACTTTGAGATAAATGTTACGATTGCTCCTATTGGTGTGCCACGTCCTTCTGTTCCTACGTTGTCATATAAGGATCCTATCATTGCTAATTATGTTTCAGCTGACATGTTTGTTGGATTTTCGGCTTCGAAAACTACTTGGGTTGAGGCGCGGAGGATTTTAGCTTGGAGTTATAGCGATGTCGGAGTTGCTAGGGAGATTAACACGACTAATCTGCCTGTTTTTACGTTCCCGTCGTCTTCTAAATCCTTATCTACCGGGGCTATTGCTGGGATTATAGTTGGTTGTTTAGCTTTTGTAATAATTTTTGCTTCGGGAGTGTACTTTTTTTGGTTGAAGAATAAGTTGAAAGATGATGAAGAAGAAGAGGTGGAAGATTGGGAACTTGAGTACTGGCCTCATAGATTCTCCCATGAAGAACTAACCGTAGCTACCAAAGGTTTCTCAAGTGATCAGCTTCTGGGCGCAGGAGGGTTCGGAAAAGTATACAAAGGAACCATCTCATCAAACAATACGGAAATCGCAGTCAAATGCGTAAATCACGACTCGAAACAAGGGTTAAGAGAATTCATGGCGGAGGTATCAAGTATGGGTAGACTCCAGCACAAGAACCTCGTTCAACTCCGAGGCTGGTGCAGAAAATCTAACGAACTCATGCTTGTTTACGATTACATGCCTAATGGAAGTCTCGACCGCTACATATTCAACTCGAATAATAACTTATTGAACTGGCAAAAACGTCGCCAAATCCTCTCGGATGTAGCAGAAGGTCTAAACTATCTTCACCATGGATGGGACCAAGTAGTTATACACAGAGATATTAAGTCAAGCAACATATTGCTCGACTCAGAAATGCGAGGCAGGGTTGGAGATTTCGGATTAGCAAAACTCTACAGTCAAAATGAGGTACCGAACACTACACGCGTAGTAGGCACGTTAGGTTACTTGGCGCCGGAGCTGGTAAAGGTGGCTATACCGACAGCTGCGAGCGATGTGTATAGCTTTGGAGTGGTGATACTAGAGGTGGCGTGCGGGAGAAGGCCGATTGAGATAGGTAAAGATGAAGATGAGGATATGGTTTTGATTGAATATGCGAGGGATTTGTATGTTGAAGGGAGGATTGTAGATTGTGCTGATAAGAGAATTGAAGGGGAGTATAGTGTTGAGGAAATGGAGATGATTTTGAAACTTGGGCTGGCTTGTTGTCACCCTGATCCTCAAAGAAGGCCTACCATGAAGGAGATTCTTGTTGTTCTTCTTGGTGAGGATATTACTGCTGCTGCACCCGCTGAGTTGCTCGGTGAATTGGCTCGCGGTGGTGGAGAGGGGTGTGCGAACACCGAATCAAATCGATTAATGGAATCAAATTGATAAATTCAGTTCGGTTAAGATTTGGTATAAAACAGAATTGAAAAACGTAGGAGTCATGCATGCCCTGTTCAGTTGCGGCCAGACTTGACTTTTGATTGCTAATGTGAAATATGTCTTCATTTATTCAAAAAGATCTTTCAGTTGAATTAAGTTTTTGTCAACCCGTGCAAAATGTCAATGTTTTCATTATCTTCACAAATTTTTCAACAACATCCATCAGCAAATTAGGCTGCTTTGAACTTTTGTTTGACCATCTAAATTTCTTGATAAATGAAAATTCAGCAACATCTAAGTTATGTCACATTAATTTTTATTCTTATTATACATAAACTTGTAAGCAATAATTTCTTGTGTTAAACTAACTCATACTACTAACCTTAGGACTAGAATGTGAAATTAAGGGAATGGAAGGTGAAATATGGTTTATTTCCTTTAGCAGCAATGTTGAACCCTTGAGACTTCAGCTGGCATAAAGAAGCTACTGATTCTTTCATGGTTTCAGGTCCACAGACAAACACTCCAACATCGGATCCTCTAGTTTCCATCGAGAACTTGGAGAAAATTTCTACGTAAACATCACAAACACCATGATTAAATTTCCCAAAAATTAGTTAGGTAAGAATTGAAAGAATTAAAGAAATTACCTTGGAAATTAGGCCTCCCTCCATAATGAATTTCATGTTCCTCAACAGAACTCCCCAATTCCACGAAATTTAGTTCCTCGAATTCGCCTTGTTTTGGGGAGACAGATGGAATATCTTTCTTGAACCTTTTCCATCTCAAAATGATTGCAACAGAAGTGGTGAATATTATAGCTATGATAAAAGAAGATAGAAGAATAAAGTCAACAATTAAAGATGGGGTCTTTTCTTTAGAACCCTTCTTTTCTTGATGAACAACCATTTTTTCTGATGTCGAAATTTTCTTTTCTGAAGGAAGAAATATGTGGTTGAAACACATAAGAAAAACCAGGAACACAATCGAAGTAAATGCAGTTATGACAGCCATCCAAAGTGGAGATTCTAGTCCGTGCACCGCATAATTCGAGCCTCTCGTGCTGAAGTTTACTGTCTGAACGAGAGATAAATCATTGAATAACTCTCTTATTGTTATTCCATTAGTACTCTTGTCTTCTTGGGTAACAAAAGCTGACAGCTTTAGCCTGAATTGTTTCGATGACTGGTTTAGTAGCAGAGGTGAAATGGAGTTCAACAGACAGATATCCTGAGACTTCTTCACAACATAGATGAGATGTATTTGTGAAGGGAGTCTATTTGATCTTGGAACAGAAGCAATTTCCTTTAAGATACTCAAAAACGGGGTTATCCCAATCCCGCCTGCTATCAGAAACAGACTGTCGTATCTAAAAAAAAAATTAGTTAGCATCTATATAGCACGTAAATAGAAATGCTGAAACGACGAAGCGCTTAAACAGGAAACAACGAAACCACATTTTTACAAGAATAGGTAATAAATATAGGATTTCATAGTTTCATAAGCATATCTGGAAATGTAAACACAACGCCAAAATGTAGGACTCCATAAGTTTCCGTAAGTTGGTTATTGTTGTAAAATACCTTAGAAAGTCTAATGAGGGAGGTCCATAAGGCCCTTCAATTGCTATTGGTATGCAACTAATATGATCACCATTTGAATCCATTTCTGCCTGTATCATGTCATGAACAGAACCTGTCCAGCCTCCCTTGCCTTTAATTATAACAGACATAGTTTGATCATCAATATTCGAACAAGAAGTTATACTGAAGGAGTGCCACTGAAACTTCGATATACTTGGTATCTTCATATATAACACACTAGTTGGAGTGTATTTCAAGCCTGCAATTAGTACTAAATAAATATACTATCACAAGTTGATAACACTAAATTTGATTCAATTCAGCTGAAGAGTATATACTTGGATCCTTTGGCAGTATGAGTTCTACAGCTTTATTAGGAAACAATCTTGCTGAAAGAACGCAAGTGCCGGGTTTTGATTGAATGATTCGAAGTAGCTTGTCGAGACTAAATAGAAATATTCCAGGGAAAACCATATAGAAGTGACGATCTCCGGTATGAAACAGAAAGAAAATTAGAAAAACTATATAAAGATGATGAGTGTAGTAGAAGATTTCAAATCTTTTTCTTCTTATTTGAGGCAGTGAAGTTATCCATATTACTAATCCTGTAACAAGAGCTATTTCTCCAGCTAAGTATATCCGTCCTGTTCTCTGCCATTTCCGTATCTGTTTTCGAATAGCAATCAAATAGTTATATTATATTCTCTTCGTAAAGGAGAATAAAATGAAAAGAAATTACCTCGTCTTGAATCTGATGGCTGACGGCCCAGATGAACAAGGTGCTTCCACCGTGAAGAGTGGCTAAAAATATCATTGAAGTCCCAAGCCAGACATGGTATCTCACCGAAGCTTCAAATTGAATACCAAGCAGCTGAAATAAAGCTAAGCCTCTTAAAATTGGCAGAAGCAGTAGAGCTAGACAGACTTCAGCTAGCAATCCGAATCGAGTTGCCACTCTTAAATATTTGACCTGCCATCTGAAATACACATAAACACATCATTCAGTAATTAATGATGATACTTTTGATTCTTAATTTTACGAGATGCTATGTCAAAACTCACAAATTCAAGCCGACGGATTTGGCAGGATTCAAGTTCTTGAAATCATTCGAGACGCGGATATAAAAAGTCCATGCCAGAAAGATGACGAAGAGTAGCAGAACCAAGATTTCTAAGGCAGATAAAACACCGACAAAGCTGTTTATTATCACAGGATTTGAGAAACCAGTACTTGGAATCCCTGCTTGTCTGTATAATTTATGAAGAATGAGTATGAAAATAGCAGTAATAATAACAATCAATCAAATTTCACAATTTTTAATACCTTCTTTTTATTGGCTGTTCGGACAGAAAATTGAAGTAAACAAGTCCAATTATGACCAAAGCAATCACAGGAAATGTGTACACAGCAAAATCAAGACCGTAATAGCCAAAAACAGTAAGCTTAGCTCTTTCTTCAGCTTCTTTCCAGTTTCTAGTCCATAAACGAGTAGGTTTCAAGATCCAAACAGCAACCCAACCACCAAATATTAAGATCAACAGTACTTTAAGAATCACCAGACGAACAGCTTTTTCCATATCTAACTCAAAAAAGATTTTTTTTTTAAGTTCAACTTGGTACTAAAAATATTCACTATATATTGTAAAGAATCTTGATAGAACAGTGACATAACAGATAATCCATTTTGCCGTAAGAAGATTAAAGAAAGCCCCACTACAGCATTAAGGCACAAGAAAATTGCTTATAGCTTTCACAGAGTTCACATCATTCGGCCACTTTTCCTCTAGTTGATGAGTGCCATGCTCGGTTTATTGCACGTCAATGGTGATTTCTTATGTCACATATATCGTAGGTTTCAGCGGTTTAATGATAGTTAATGACATGTGGCTTTCTCATATTTAATTCTCATTGAAAATGATGACAGAATATTCCCAATCCATTGTATGATTTTGTTTTCAAAAGAGCAAAACGATTCATCCCATTTCTAAATTTTTGATTCGGAATTAAATGATTTGTCAATTAAAGATAAAATTAGATATCCCGGTCAAAAATAAAAATATTATCTTACTCAATTAAAATTATCGAAAATAAATTACTTAAACTCTAATTATAAATTTAGGAACCAAATTAATTTTTTTATTCGTTTTTAAAAGAGAGTTTTTGTTTTTGATTATCAGTTTTAGCTTTCTGTCAGATCTTAAAAAGTTGGTCCATTTACTATAAAATAGTGGACTAATTGTTCAACCTCCAACCTAATTTTGGTGTCTTTCGTGTATTTACATTATAGAGTTTGTCTTATAATGAAATTAATATCATTTGCTACTCTAAATCAATGATACAGATTGGAGATTCTGCTATGCAAAATGGTTTAAACTATGCTATGCACCAACTAAATAAGATAAGCTGGTGGGACTACTTAAAACAGAATGCATACAAAGTGGAAGGCACTTTCTTATGTAGATAACTTGATGGGATTTCTTATCGAATTATTTTCGGACAAATACTGTCAACCGTAACCGGAGTGAGCGAGCGATGCTCAATTGTAAATTTCTCGCCCAACGAAGGCGAAACTCGAACCCAGGGTTATTTTGCCATTGAGCTAACCAAAATTGAATTATACTAAAAGGTGCACAAGAATCCAACATTTGGCTAATATCTTGCTTTAAAACAATGTGTTTTAAGAAAGTAATAAAATAATGTTCCTTATATTATTAAAATGATTATTTAAAAAATCATGTGTTTTTACTTCTCAACTTTGATCTAAACTATTGTGTTTGTAAAGCAGCCACATTATCTTTGAGGCAGGTATGGTCCAACTATATAGCCTTTTTCTTCCTTTTCTCCTCAAGTAGCAACTTTTGGCAATTTTAAAATATATTTTTTCTTATTTGATGACCAAGGAGCAAAGAGATAAAAGGAAATAACCAAACCAAAAGTTGAATTGCTTTATTGTACCAAGGAATAAGGAAGCAAACTGGAAAATGATATAATTCTCTATCTTTCCTATTGAGTGGAGTGTTAGTCAACTCTTAAAAAAAAATTAATAAAATTTTAGTGTCTGAACTTTTTAAAAATGACAAGATGACGTTTCAACTAAAATTTATACCAAACCAGTTATTAAATTTGTTAAATAATTATAAGTTAGTTGTTTCAGCCGGTTTATTTCAGAAAAAGGTGGTATGGCGTATGACGTGGTTGAAATTTACAGGTGACCAACCACCGTTTTTACTTGCTACCGAAATATCGACTGGAACAACTGATTTATAATTATTTAACAAGTTCAGACATCATATTGTTATAAATTTTTGTTAAAACATCATATTGTTATTTTTTTTTTAAGTTCACACACCAAAAATTTATTAATCCCTAAAAAAAAGACAGTTTTAAGGGTTTTTATTTTAAATTGTTGAAAGAGATATTTTATATTTTAGAATTTTACTACCACAATTTTAGTTTAATCGTACTCTAAAATTTAGTATTTTAAAATTCATTTATAAATATTTATTATGTGTGATATCATAAACCACAATTATAGAAATGAACTAAAATCTACGTAGCACGGATATGAAAACGGGAAACGGAAACGACACGAAACGGACACGGGGAAACGACAAATTTTTAAAATAAAAGACACGAAACGTGGGGAAAACGTGTAAATAATAAAAATATAAAGATATATTTATAATATTATAAATTATATAATGTTACATATATTAAATTTTAATTATATATTTATGCCAATTAATAAAATAAATCAAACATAATTCAACCCAACAAATAAGTTTTATTATAGATAAAGTAAACAATACAAATTGTGATAATTGATTTAAAAAAGTTATTTTTTGAAATATTTTTAGATTCTTTTATAATCCTATATTTTTTATTTACAGAAACGGCCTGAAAAGTTTTCTTATGAATTTCCGAGAGTTTTTGAGAGTTTCCGGTTTCCGAAACGTTTTGAAACGGAACACGGAACTTCATTGAAGTTTTTGTGCTTCTTAGACTAAAATGAATAACATATTTATATAAATTAAAAATAATTAAATATGTTATTTTATCAAAAAAATATTACATTTATATATTAATATGATTTAGGCTCTTAAAAAGTACCAAATTATGGTCGATCCATCACCGTCGCCGGAATTGTTTTTTCAACCAAACTAATTTAAAATACTAAAATTTAATGTGTCAATTTAAAAATAAAAATCGAAAATAGGAGGAGCTGCTCTGGTCCGAAAAAACAATTGTCGGAAAAAGTTTTGTCCGCAATGGGACGGAATGATTATTCAATTAGTTTTAATATATAATTTTGTTTTTTAGAGAAGAAATAAATGAAGAAAAGGGTAAAAATGTTTTAAAAAAATTGTAAACATAAAATTGGTAACTATAAAAGTTAAGTTGAAACAATATAAAATTTGAGGGTGTAAATTTTTTTTTAAAAAAATTAATAATTTATTTACATTTTAACCTAATTATTGCCATGCTGGCACATTGTGTGGCATGCCACGTAGGCGCCACATCAGCAAAATTGATTGTCAATTGAGGGTTGGACAAAATTGAGACAAAATAATTTGTTCTGGATAAAATCGGCAAAATTGAAAGGTCATGAATTTCGTGGAACTTTTGTAAAATGTTGGGGCTTTTTACAATATTTGGCCTTTCTTTTATAACCATTTGTAATCGGTTTGGTTTCTTTTATTGTAATTAAACATTTTATTACAACACATACACAAATGTTTAATATTTTATTGCGATTAAATCATATATACATGGTTGTCATGTTGGCGAGAAAATAGCCTTGATTTGAATTTAGCTATAAAATAAACATAATTTGCAAAACGGATTATATTTGTAAATTTTAAAAGATTTGATCATAACTGATAAAAATTGTAAAGGTTTTGATATTTTTTAGGGTTTGGCCTATAATTTATTATTACTGATGGAGTCTGCCTTCTGAACCGGTGAATGAGACCTGCAAAACAGGGTAGAAGCTAACGGACGATGGTTGTCCGATTAACTCTCCAATGCTAAAATCGGTTTAGAGCTTTGAGCAGCGTTTTGAGTATATGAATGTAATTGTGTTTTTAGGCATACCTCATGCTCCTTTTATAGTAGATGAATACATACCTTGTAGAGTTATAGTAGGTAAGTGAATACTACTTTGTAAGGATTGATCCTGATTTTAGCGTGATCTACCTTATTCAGACATGAGCCCTATTTAGGAACGTTTTCCTAAATAGTCTCGCCTTCCTAAGATATACCTTATCTTTCCAAGTTGGAGATTGTGTCCAAATAGGAAGATACTTCGAGATATCATAGTAGATCTAGCGATTCGTCTGAATTTAGGATTAATGCGCTTTGGGCGGATCATAAGGGATTCAGTCTTCGTCTTATTGAATGATACATCGGCGGATCCTGTGGATTCGGCCTTCTTCCTCATATATTCAGGTCTTCCATTAGGAGTCTGGTATTATCTGAGAATGGATCTCCTGTTACTTGGCTCCATTGTAATTATCATAGGATTCAGTATTCATCAATTATTATCATGAATATTCAAGATACTTTTTTTCTTTTATAATAAACACTTCAACCTCTGAGTTTCTTTTAAATTTGATCAATTTTATTAAAAATATATATATATATATATATAATAGAAATTTATGAAGTCCATTTATATCAAGCACTATATATTGTAACCAATTAGATTTGCATCATTAGTTCCACAATTTGCCAATCATCTTTTGTAAGAGCTTAGCCTTCTTCAATTAGCTAGAATCATGAACAATTCAACACATATTATAAGACCTTTCGTATATATTTTAATATTTTTATTTGAAAATTTTATTTCATGGTCTATCACTCTCAATTATATAAACAATCAGAGATTTTTATATATTAATATAATTAAAAATAAAATCTCAAATCATTTAAAAATAAAGTAACAAATCGTTAATGAAATTACAAGTGAAGTATCAATGCGTTTGAAAGTGAATACCAAATTATTAACAAAACTAACAAAATTCTCTAATTGTTAACAGAATTTTAAGTGAGGAACCATTAAATAGGACTTTTCAAATAAGAGGTATCAAACTGTGAATTATTGTATATGTGGGGATCTAAGAGTAATTTGATCTATAATAATTCACAGTTTGATACTTCATATCTGAAAATTAAATTAAATGGCCTCTCACTTTCAATTATGTAAACAATTAGCAGATTTTGTTAATTGTTTTGTTTCTATCTTTAAAAGCGAACGAAAAAATAAAACACCCCTTTTACACTGAATATCGTCGTTTTATAAATTAAATAAAAGACCTAAAACACCCAAGCTCTGACGAACGAAATTGGGTTCATATGAGACGATTCCAGATGGCAAACCCAGCCGTTTGCATGGGTTCGTCTCAAATGAACATGTCATTTGAGACGAATTGGGACAAATAGGTGTTAGGGTAGGGGTGGTGGCTGGCAAGAAGTCGGCGGCGGGGGCGGTGTTTGTAGTTTAGTTTTTTAGGATTTTTTTTTTATTTTAGGAATAAGAAAAAATTAAAAGTATTTTCTAGTTTAAGTTTTTCATTTCAGCTTTTGCTATATTTTCTTCTTTGATTGTGTATTTAAATAAAAAAAACTAATGAAAAAAGCCCTTAATTTTTAACAAAACTGACCCTAACATAGTGTTTTTAATTTAATTTTTAAATAAAAGATATTAAATCGTAAATTATAATATATATGGCAACTTTAAAAAAATTTACTCTAAGATCATTAGAGAAATTATTGTCTACATATGTAAATATAATTCAACTTAGGGCTTCAAGATTTCTCTTAGCTGAATTTTTAGGGCTTTTTACACAAACAACCAACTTTCTCTAACATTTTACTTTTATACAGGTCTAATTTTTGTATCTCTAAAATACGGTACACGGGTGAAATAATATCTTTTATACAGTTCACATATATACCTCTCCTCTCAAACAAACCCTCACAATTACAATTATTTTCTCTCTCCTCATATTTCTTTCTCAGCTCTTTCTCAACTCAAATTTTTACGAAGTTTCTCTTCTTCTCCATAATCATCTTTGTGCATCTTTAATTTAGTAGATCGGCATCTTCAGATCTGTTTTTCGCGCTCCATCTCCGCCGTTACACCTTTACCTCGCCATCGAAGTCATTTTCTCTGCTCGTTTTAACTATCTCCGTTTTTTATTTCGATTTCATCAAATCTGAAGTTCATCGTTTCTATTCTTCTTCTTCGTTTCAGATCTGCAATTTTTTTTTCTGTTTACTTTTTTTATATAATAGTAAGTTTTCATTATTAAACATGTATAAAGATTATCTTTTCATGTTATATAAAATGATTTTATGGTTTTATGGAAGAAAAATCTGTTATTTCTGCATTTTTACTGTGTTTGGTTGTATTTCTGCATTTTTTTTAATTCTGCAGTACGATTTGTTGATGGTTGTTGATTGATAAATTATTGTAATGTTACGGTGTTGTTGATTTTATATTGATATTGTGTTGATAATCTGTTGATATTTTTTTTGATTTTGACATTAACAAATAAGATAATATTTTTCGTGAAATAAACTAAAAATATAAAAATTAAACTGAGACTGGATAATGATATGTTAACATTGAGGAATAAGACAAATAATCATGTTGAATTATTGTAATGTTGCAGTGTTGATATTGTGTTGATTTTCGGTTGATATTTTGTTGATTTTAGCGTTGGTGAAAAACAAATAATAATGTTGAATTATTGTAATGTTACAATGTTGATATTGTGTTGATATCCTGTTGATGTTATGTTGATATTTAGTTGATTTTAGCATTAACAAAAAAGACCACATTGTACGTGAAATAAAATAAAAAAATAAAAATTAAATTGAAAACATGATGAAAAAAATAAAAAATAAGTATAAAAAAATTTAAAAATTTAAATTAGTTAGTTAATTAAATGTTGTTGATATTGTGTTGATTTTGTGTTGATATAAAAAATGACGAAAAATATCAACAGTTAAAAAAAGTCAAAAGTCAAAAAAGTCAAAAATTAATAAAAAAATAAAAAAATATAAAATTTAAATATGTCATATATATTAAATGCAGGAATATAATGGTGAAAAAATAAATTAAAAATAATAAAAGAAAATGTTGAAAAATAAAGGTTAATATAGAAAGTAAAGTTTTTCAAAAAGTAGTATAAAAAAGAAAAGAAAGTTGGTATGAAAAGTAAATATTTAGAAAAGGTAGTAAAAAAGTAAATGTTAGAGAAAAAACAGTATTTTATATAAAAAGGCCAATTTTTAAGTTTAGGTTTGCGTTTGAGGCCATTTACTGTAAGTTATTTCAGAACCCAGCCTTTACTGTAAGTTGGTATTACCACAATCAGGCTCAATCTCTTCAGGGCTCCGTTATTTTCAGCCTTCATGTAACTATAAAGCCCATAATGTTAAGGGTTTTTCTAAAAAAATTGATTCCAAAGCCCATCAAATTGCTTAATTTTCCTTTGAGAAAATTAGACTCAACACTTGATTATCAAAAATAATTCCAAAAATACTTGAGCATCTTTTTTTTTTCTGTCAACACTTGATCCCACCTTTTTATTTCATCTAGCACTTGATTCCACCTTTTTATTTCATCTAGCACTTGATTTTACCTTTTTATTTAATTCAGCACTTGATTTTACCTTTTTATTTTATCCAACACTTAACCCAACCTTTTTATTTCGTCCAACATTTAAATTCATTTTTTTATTCATCCAACATTTAACTCCATTTTTTTAAGATTTAGAATTTAGATTTTAGGATTTTAGGGGTTTAGGGTTTATGATTTTAGGGTTAGGGTTTAGCATGATTTAGGATTTAGGGTTTAAGATTTAGGATATAGGGTTTAACATGATTTAGGGTTTAGAGTTTAGCATGATTTAGGGTTTAGGGTTTAAGATTTAGAATTTAGGGTTTAGGGTTTAGCATGTTTTAGGGTTTAGAGTTTGGAGTTTAGGGTTTAGGCTTTAACATGATTTAGGATTTAGGGTTTAGTATAATTTAGGGTTTAGGGTTTAGAAAAATAAGATTTTAAGTGTTAGGTTTAATGTTTTTATTAAATCAAGTGCTAGGTGCAATTTATTTTCTTTTGTAAGTATTTTCCGCAAATGAAAACGAACATAAGTATTTTTGAGATTATTTTAACAAAATCAAGTATTTTTCAACTTTTCCCTTTTCCTTTTTCCTATTAATAATCCACCTTGGAGTTATCAACCATGAAATCAACTTCTTGAACTAGTATAGTAATTTTCCAAAAATATAAGACCCTCTCTGCATAAAATTTGTATAAGTTGGAACATAAAGGCACCTTTGAATAAGACATTTCTGTATAAAAAAAAGAAAAAGTAGACATCCCATCCCTATTTTCCATAGTCAATAGGATGCATTGACTATATGCAAAGTAAATCATATCATCTTATTGAAATTTGAGGTCCATTTTTAATGTTTGTTAAGACTCCTAAATATGTTAGACACGATAAGAGGTCAATCCCGGAGACTAAATTATACAAAGAGAGTGGAGAAGAAAGAAAGAAAGAAATAATTGAATATTATTTAAATTAAAATTTATCGGAGAGGATTGAAATACAGACAATAAAACCCACATGACAATATTTAAATATACAATTTTTTAATTTATAATTTAACAAATACTAAAAACCGTCTAAAAAATTAATCGAAAAAAAAAAACACTTTAAGAACATGAATCTCGTTAAACACGTCGTCATGGTTCTCAACGATGAACATGGTTGGTGCGAGAGACTTGATTTAGTACTTCTCGATTAGACCGATAATTCACTCGATCTGTTGAAGTCTAATCATGATCTTCAATAAGATTATAAAGAGAATCATAATACTAATAAAAAATATTAGATCATCAAAAACTTAAATATAAAGCTCAAATAATCTCTAAAAATCTTGAATAATTCAAGAAAATTAAATGCAAACCGAAATTAAAATCACAAGTAATTTATTCAAACACACGATACACTTTATATCTGAAAAATTTATTGAATAAAAGATATAAATCATATAAATAAGAATCAATATGGTCGGATTTCCCATCTTCTAAAAGACCAAGGTGAAAAGAGAATTTTTAGAAAGAAACTAGCAAAAAAAATTTAAAGAGAAAATGTAATTTTAAAAGTTTTAGTTTACAAATTTTCTATTGCTGTAATTTAAATATTAATAATTGATGTGATATTAACAATTACGAGTTATCAAATCGTTATATTAAATCAAATTAACAAGGCAGAACAATCTATTTCGATTATCAATTTGATTAATTTAGTTTAATCCACAATTTTTTAAATTGTTAAGATATAGAGCTGATAAACCTAATATATCATTCATTTTTAATTTTTTTTATCGATTTAACCAAATTAACTAAATAGAGCAACTAGTTGGAACTGATTAATTTATATATTTAAAATTTGGATCAACTATTTAAATCAAAGAGTGCTTATCTCACACACAATGAGTATTTATGATAAGAATTCTTTTAATATGACAAACACTTTATTTATTTGTTGCAAGAATGATCCGACATTAAGGTTGTGTCGTATAGTTATTTTAAAATGAATTCATTAAACAGAGTTTGTGTGAAATAAATGATTGACCAATAGCCTGCAAAGCTTGACAAAAAGAGAATCTCCTTTATGAACTTTATTTCTTGCCCTTTTCTTTTGTTTTGTGGCTTCGATAGCAACGATTCTCTTCTCCTTACATAGAAACCGCCTATCAATTCTTGTTATCTTCTTCATTTCTCCCACACTTGTTCTTTTTTTCTTGCTTCACAAAAATGGAAGATCAAGAAAACACATCCTATGTCCTGCCGGCCCATTCTGCTCAGTATTATAGCTCAAGAATTATGTCATCAGAAATTGTTGAAATCGGAGAAGATAGCAGGAATGGTATCGGTAATAGCAGAGACGGTACCGGTGTTATCGATGTTTATGTTGCTGTCGATAAAGACGATCTGCATGTCCTAAAATGGGCTCTTGATCATTCTGTTTCTCCTGGGACTAGAGTTTTTCTTGTTCATGTTTTTCCTCCGATAACTTATATTCCTACACCAGGTGATTAATTCAATAATAGAGTACATTACTATTATCTATGTTGCACGAAAAAAAAAATGTTGATATAGTATTTTTTAGAGTCATAGTAACATTTTCGGAAACGAAAGGCTGAACATGTTTTCGATGAGTTTCAGTGCAATATTATTGACTATATATCTATTATGTGTTTGATTAGTTGAGTATGATTGTTTAAATCATCTAGCACAGTGGTAATGACTATGTTTTTTTTTCATTTTTGTCAATAATTGAGACTTTTTAATTAGAAATAGTGAAATCGATGACTTAATTACAGTACCTGATGACTGGAATACATAATGTGTTTAGTCCGACCTGGGGTAGGGCTATCTTAGTCAGGTCAGAACATACTACAGAACAAGAAGAAAGAAACTAGAAAATGGTTAGTGAATGATGACGCAATTTAATAGTATTAATTTTTAATATGAAATTTACATGGTTGTTAACAGTTGGAAGACTATCAAGGAGCCAATTAAGTGAAGATCAAGTGAGATTTTATATTAATGAAGAGCATAATAGAAGAAGGAATTTATTGCAGAAATACATTCGACTCTGCAATGATGCCAATGTACAGACCCTCTTACATTCTTATTATATAATTTAATAAATCTCAATGGATAGTATGATAAAATTTAGAGTGTTTATCCCATACAACCGTTGCGCCACGTCATTTTTACATCAAGCCAATGAACATTTGCGATAGGGAATCTTTTAATTATTACTTATTTTTTTTATCATTCAATCTTCCACATGGCTAACGCACAATTGGTTTGTTGCACGAATGACATGGCGCAACGGTTGTGTGCAATAATTTTTGTAAAATTTATGTTTCTGTTTAATGGCAGGTCACAGTGGACACGATGCTTCTTGAAAGCAATGAGACAGCCAAAGCCATTCTTGATCTTATTCCTGTTCTCAACATTACCAATCTTGTTATGGGAACTACGCGGCTGCCCCGCTCCAGGTGCATGTCAACCGAAACTTATCAAATCTTACATTTTATGATTTTAATATTTTATTTTTAGAAAAATATTTTTAAAACTACGAAACTCTATATTCATACTATTTTAAGATTGCTGAGGAAAAAAATTGCAAAAGCGGAATTTGTGAAGAAGAATGCTCCGGAGTATTGCGAGGTTACTGTTGTTCATGATGGCAAGAAGATTCCAGAGGTTCATCAGGCGACAAAGATGGTGCACACTTCTCTGTCATCCACTACTCATACACAAGATTTTTCTCGCAACTCTGATAAAAAGTTTTACAATTGTGTATGCTTTTCAGGCAAGTTCAACTTAAAGTCATAATTTTCTTTCTACAATGCCTTGAAAACACTCAGAGGCAGCAAAGTAAATGAAATTTCAAGAAACTATAGATAGTTTGCGTTCCATTTTCATTTTCAGAATAAGTTTAATTCCGAATTAACCTCGTTTGTCTCGACGATTCAGTTTGTAGGCGTGAGGTCAAGGATTCGTAAGCGAAACAGGGTATAAGAACTTTGCAATTGGCAATGGACAGACAGACCATCACACAACTCAAAAGTTTTGGGTGTTCAAAGAGAAAAATATTTATCCAGTTACTAACAATGTTCATATTTTTTTTTTGTCATTTTAGCTCTTTGGAAGTGTAGGATTAATAGTGTATTTTTGTATTTGTATAGAAGAGAAGAGAATTTAATTACACAAAAATGGGGGAGAAGTTGTGGAATAGAAGTCATGTTTCTCAATTTGTGCTATAGAAATTAAAGGCAGACATGACTGAAAATATAATGTAAAAATTGAACAATGAGAAGAAAAGAAATAAGTAAGAAGCTAAAAATTGTTAAAAGAATAATGGAAAAAATGTTATTTACTATAGAATTTTAATTTTAGAAAGAGATGTAATTTTTTTTGATAAATCTTGTGGTATAGAAATTGAGGGGTTATAATATTTTTATTTAGGGTTAATTACATATAAAATCACCACCTTTACACGAATTCTCAAAAATAATACGACCTTTAAAACGTGTCAATTCAGGGCATCACCTTTCATTTCTTTTCAAAAACAACATGGGCACGTTTTTAGATAAAATTTTGCTGACTTGGACACCCAATAGAAGTGCCACGTGTCATGCCACGTCAGCAAAAACGCCACTAAAATTGCGTCCATGTTGTTTTTAAAAAGAAATGAAAGGTGGTGCCCTGAATTGCCACGTTTTAAAAGTCGTGTTATTTTTGCAATTTCGTGTAAAGGTGGTGATTTTATATGTAATTAACCCTTTTATTTATGGTGTTTAATGAATAAAAGAAACTCAGATAATATATAATAATACAGATAAAAATGCAAAAAATAAGAAGAAAATATTCTTATTATTTTGTTTAGAAATTAAAAGTTTTACAGTTTTATTTTTTATTTAAAATATAGAGTGTAACTAATTTCATCAACACGAGTGATGATAGGAGTGAAATACTCCTATCTTTAGGATGTCTTTTCGTATGCTTTTATGTGTTTTCACCCCGCTTTTATATGGAATTGATTAGCTTATAGAGGGTGTTTATGTTTCAGGGAATCAAGAGCATTACGAAGAGTTTTGAGGCCGAAATAGTGGAAAATGAGCGGAAGCGGAAGTCGAGCGCAAAAGAAGTTAAAGCCGGAAGCGAAAGAAGTCGACTCCCCCTTTTGGAGAGGTGTCTCGAATCGAGACATCCCACTTAAATGGGTGTCTCGAATCGAGACACAAAAATTTGAGAAGCAGAATTATCTGCTTAGTGTGTCTCGAATCGAGACACACTCATAAGTTGAGTGTCTCGATTCGAGACAAGAGGAAAGGAAGGATGTCAGCTTTTCTCAGAACATTTCCTAATTGGGCCAAACATTCTAGATGGGTTGTATTTTGTTCCCTATTTTGGGTTGTACTATATAAGGGTACCTTATTTTCCCTTTTTAGGGTTATGCACTAGATTTAGATTTGTAGCCCCCATTTTTCCTATTACTATTCTCAGATTTTTAGATACAATTGTTCTTAGTTTTAATTCCAGATTCTTGTTCTTAACTTTGGTGATTAATGCAAGATTATTATTATTCAAGCTTCATTATTATAGTTATTGTTGAATGTTTTTCTTCTACTTATTAAAGGTAATCTTTCTACATCTTAATAGTATGTTTAATTCTTGTTTAATCATTGCTTTAGTTTTGATAATGGCTAGCTAAACTCCTTGTTTGGGGGTTGTTGATGATTGCCATGATTAGTTGAATAGTTGATTAGGGTAGATTTGTGTTGGGAGTTTGTTGTGATTATTGGGGTTTAATGCTTAGATTAACTTGATCTATTAATCTATGTTTAGAGACTAGTTAATTAGGCGAGAGTCAATTAATTAGACGGACTTAGTTGATCACAAACCTAAAATCTAATCACGCTAGGGCGGTTTAGGGATTAGGTGGTTAGAAGTTAGCTTCGTGATTGGATTAGATTGACATTGTTGACTTCTAATTACGCGAGAGCGATTTAGACGTCAACTTGATAATCTAATCTCAATTAGACCTAATTGCGGACTCGAGAGAGCGGATTAGGCAATCTAGGAAAACTTGACCCGAGCCGATAACACTATTATACCCAATTTTCTAGGATTCGTTAGTGGCATGATTTAACAACCTCTAGACGCTTTTTCCTATTGTTATTCCCGTTTATTAATTAATTGCTTTAGTTCTTAATTGCTTAAAGTGTTGATTTCACTAGTTTTAAATTCCGTAGTCATTACTACAATTCCAATTAATCTTTGCTTTCCGAATTGAATTTCCCATTACATATTCGCTCACTTTAAACCTCTTGTCTTCGTGGGATCGATTCCGTATTTCCGGATTACTACAAGTTAGTATTTTTGCTAACAAGTTTTTGGGGTTTGATAGGAGTGAAATACTCCTATCTTTAGGATGTCTTTTCGTATGCTTTTATGTGTTTTCACCCCGCTTTTATATGGAATTGATTAGCTTATAGAGGGTGTTTATGTTTCAGGGAATCAAGAGCATTACGAAGAGTTTTGAGGCCGAAATAGTGGAAAATGAGCGGAAGCGGAAGTCGAGCGCAAAAGAAGTTAAAGCCGGAAGCGAAAGAAGTCGACTCCCCCTTTTGGAGAGGTGTCTCGAATCGAGACATCCCACTTAAATGGGTGTCTCGAATCGAGACACAAAAATTTGAGAAGCAGAATTATCTGCTTAGTGTGTCTCGAATCGAGACACACTCATAAGTTGAGTGTCTCGATTCGAGACAAGAGGAAAGGAAGGATGTCAGCTTTTCTCAGAACATTTCCTAATTGGGCCAAACATTCTAGATGGGTTGTATTTTGTTCCCTATTTTGGGTTGTACTATATAAGGGTACCTTATTTTCCCTTTTTAGGGTTATGCACTAGATTTAGATTTGTAGCCCCCATTTTTCCTATTACTATTCTCAGATTTTTAGATACAATTGTTCTTAGTTTTAATTCCAGATTCTTGTTCTTAACTTTGGTGATTAATGCAAGATTATTATTATTCAAGCTTCATTATTATAGTTATTGTTGAATGTTTTTCTTCTACTTATTAAAGGTAATCTTTCTACATCTTAATAGTATGTTTAATTCTTGTTTAATCATTGCTTTAGTTTTGATAATGGCTAGCTAAACTCCTTGTTTGGGGGTTGTTGATGATTGCCATGATTAGTTGAATAGTTGATTAGGGTAGATTTGTGTTGGGAGTTTGTTGTGATTATTGGGGTTTAATGCTTAGATTAACTTGATCTATTAATCTATGTTTAGAGACTAGTTAATTAGGCGAGAGTCAATTAATTAGACGGACTTAGTTGATCACAAACCTAAAATCTAATCACGCTAGGGCGGTTTAGGGATTAGGTGGTTAGAAGTTAGCTTCGTGATTGGATTAGATTGACATTGTTGACTTCTAATTACGCGAGAGCGATTTAGACGTCAACTTGATAATCTAATCTCAATTAGACCTAATTGCGGACTCGAGAGAGCGGATTAGGCAATCTAGGAAAACTTGACCCGAGCCGATAACACTATTATACCCAATTTTCTAGGATTCGTTAGTGGCATGATTTAACAACCTCTAGACGCTTTTTCCTATTGTTATTCCCGTTTATTAATTAATTGCTTTAGTTCTTAATTGCTTAAAGTGTTGATTTCACTAGTTTTAAATTCCGTAGTCATTACTACAATTCCAATTAATCTTTGCTTTCCGAATTGAATTTCCCATTACATATTCGCTCACTTTAAACCTCTTGTCTTCGTGGGATCGATTCCGTATTTCCGGATTACTACAAGTTAGTATTTTTGCTAACAAGTTTTTGGCGCCGTTGCCGGGGACAAGGTTGCGTTTAATTGATTGAAAGTATTGTGAAATTCGGTCGAGTTAGCATTATTTTCTGTTTTTGTTTTTTTGTTATTAATTATCTTTCGTGGTTTACACTCGGTTTTCTTGTTGTTGTTTGTGTAGGGAATTTGATTTTTGTGTATGCACAATACGCGACGAGCAAATCTACCACTAGAACCGTTCCAAGATAACCTCGGTAACTACGAAAGAGGTGTAAGAAGAAGAGCCCGTATACCCGAAGTTATGAATAACGAGGGAAACAATTATGATGAAGAGGGGAGGTTCAATCCTCTAATGGATGGAGGGGAACAACAATATCCACCCGCTCCTCCATTAGGGAATGTGAACCGACCAAGGCAACAAGACCACCCAAGGGATGATCGACCCCAAGCGCACGCACACGTGCCAAACCAACAAAGACAAACTTTGGGTGAGTTTTTCTTGCCGGATGTGGACAATGCAACTTTTGGATGCTTCGCAATGCCGGTTCAAGCGGCAACTTTTGAGATCAAGCCGAGTACCATTCAACTTTTGGAAAATCGTTGTGCCTTCTTTGGGTTGAGTCATGAGGATCCTAATGAGCATATCGCCAAGTTTTTGGGTGTTCTAAACACTTTCAAGCTTCATGGGATAACGGCGGACCAAATTAAACTTCGGATGTTTCCTTTTTCCTTGAGGGACAAGGCTAGCATTTGGTTGCATTCTCTACCTAATGAGTCCATTCACAATTGGAGGGAGTTGGCTCAAGCCTTCCTTAACAAATATTTCCCTCATGGCAAGACTACAAAGTTGACTAAAGACATACTTGAGTTTGTCCAATTTGAAGGAGAATCACTTCATGAAGCATGGGAGCGGTTCAAAGATTTACAACGAAGTGTACCCCATCATCGGCTCAATAGAGAGCATGTTATACAAATCTTCTATGATGGGACGAATGTCACTACCCGAGCTACTATCGATGCGGCTTCGGGGGGGTCACTCATGCAAAAGACCTATGAGGAAGCCCTTGAATTGGTGGAGAAATTGGCCGTGGTTAGTAGTACTTGGGGTCCTATGGAAAGAAGAGCGCCACCTACTCAAAAGTCACTCATGACTCTTGATCAAGTGAGGGAGATGGAGTCCATCAAAGCCGCAAATGCTTCGCTTCAAGCTCAAGTGGATGCTCTCAAGAAACAAGTCGCTCCGATGCAAAGAAACGCTCCGGTGGCTTATGTGCAAGTAGGTTGTGAATTTTGTGGTGATTTTGGCCATTCGGGAGGAGAATGCCTAGTTACGGGTCAAGCCTTGAGTGAGCAAGTCAACTACATAGGGGGACAAAGGCAAGCTAATGACCCCTATTCGAACACCTACAACCCCGGATGGAGGAATCATCCAAACTTCGGGTGGAGAAATCAAGAAGGGCAAGGCAATGCTCAAGGGCCTAATCAAGCGGGTCCAAGCTTCCAAGGTGGAAATAGACCTCCCCAACAACAAGGGAATTACCATCACAATCAAGGTCATGGCAACAATGCGGGTGCTAGACCTCAACATCCTCCCGGGTTTCAACCTCAAAGAAACATGGATGAAGGGAATATGCTTGCTAAGTTGATGGATGAGCTTAGAGAGATGAAGCAACTTCAAAAGAATCAAGCCGCCACTAATCAAATGCTTGAGACTCAAATCTCTCAACTTGCTATCAATCTTCAAGGTAGACCACAAGGGGGATTGCCATCTACTACGGAGAACAACCCTAGAGAACATGTTAAGGCGGTAGAGCTCCGAAGCGGGAGAACTCTTGAGAAAGCCAACGGAAAGAGGCAAGTTGTTGAGGAGGATGAGCCTCAAGTGGTAATTGACATAGCAAGTTCAAGTCAAGAGTTGCCAAAGGATTGTGAGGAAGTGGTTGTCGAGGTTGAAGAGCCCTATGTGAGGCCACCACCACCTCCACCGTTTGTACCACCGGTTCCATTCCCAAGCCGGTTGAGGAAAGCCCAAGGGAACGAAAAATTTCACAAGTTCCTTGAGATTTTCAAGAAATTGCAAATCAATCTAAGCTTGGCGGATGCACTTCGGGAGATGCCCCAATATGCAAAATTCTTGAAAGACATAATTATGAACAAGCGTAGTTGGGAGCAAGGTGGGACAATACCGCTCACGGAGCATTGTAGTTCAATAATCCAAAGCAATTTACCGACAAAGCTTAAAGATCCAGGGAGTTTTTCTATACCTTGTACCATAGGAAATATGAATGCTATAAATTGTTTGTGTGATCTTGGGGCAAGTATTAACTTGATGCCATTGTTTCTTTTTAGGTCTTTATTTGGTGATCAACCGGTAAAGCGCACCTCGATGGTATTGCAACTTGCCGATCACTCTCTCAAAAAGCCGTATGGGATAGTGGAAGACGTACTCGTTAAAGTGGATAAATTCATCTTTCCGGTGGATTTTGTGATCTTAGACTATGCGGTGGATAAAGAATGTCCTATGATTCTCGGTCGCCCTTTTATGAACACCGGGCGTGCTCTCATCGATGTTCACGCCGGCAAGCTCACCTTGAGAATTGATGAGGAAAGTGTGGAGTTTGATATGAAGAGAGTGATGCGGAATGCCATCGAGGAGGAAGATTGCATGAGAATCGATTTGGTTGATGAACTTGTGAGGGATACTCTTGAAGCGAGTGTGGAAGAGTTTAATCAAGACGGAGTGACGGAAAATCAATTTCTGGGTTCCCTACATGAGTGTCTCGAATCGAGACACCCAACTAAAGAGAGTGTCTCGATTCGAGACACTAATGAAAAGGGAGCAGAAGCTTCCTATGGTGTTGTCTCGATTCGAGACAGTCCCATAAGTAGACTGTCTCGAATCGAGACAAGAGCAAAAGGAGGGGACCCAAATTTTTCTGAAATTTCGAAAGTCACCTTCCATTCCGATAATCCGAGTGATGAGTATTCCGAGGAGGATGAACCTAAGCCGGAGAATTTGAACAAGAGTAGTGGTGTGACTCCACCATCTTCCGAGGTGCCACCACAAGTTGAGTTGAAGCCACTTCCATCTCATCTCCGGTATACCTTTATTGGGGAGAATGAGACCTTGCCAATAATCATCTCGAACAAGCTTTCTAAGGAACAAGAGAGGAGGGTGGTACAAGTAGTAAAGGAACATGTATTAGCAATAGGGTGGCAAATCTCCGACATTCGTGGAATAAGTCCTCAAATTGTGATGCATAAGATCAATCTCGAAGATGAGTCAAAGAAGTCGGCTCAAAGGCAACGAAGATTGAATCCGAATATGAAGGAGGTAGTGCACAAAGAAATTGTTAAGCTCCTCGACGCCGGAATAATCTACCCTATTTCGGATAGTGAGTGGGTAAGCCCAATCCAATGTGTCCCTAAGAAGGGCGGTATGACAATGGTGGAGAATGAAAAAGGAGAACAAATATCCACAAGGACGGTAACCGGTTGGCGAGTATGCATCGATTATCGGAAGCTCAATGAGGTAACCCGAAAGGATCACTTCCCGCTACCATTTATCGATCAAATGTTAGAGAGGGTAGCGGGACACAAATTCTACTGTTTCCTTGATGGGTACTCCGGGTACAATCAAATATTAATCCTCCCGGAAGATCAAGAGAAGACGACCTTCACATGCCCCTACGGTACCTTTGCATATCGGCGAATGCCCTTCGGACTATGCAACGCACCCGCCACATTTCAAAGATGTATGACCTCAATCTTTAACGACATGATTGAGGATATTATGGAGGTGTTCATGGACGATTTCTCCGTGTTTGGCGACTCATTCGATGGTTGTTTGGCGAACTTAAGGCGGGTTTTAGCAAGATGTGTTGAGACAAACTTGGTGCTTAATTGGGAAAAGTGCCACTTTATGGTGGATGAAGGCATTGTACTCGGGCATAGGATATCGGAAGCGGGAATCGAAGTGGATAGGGCAAAAACAGAGGTTATTGAAAAATTAGTAGCTCCGGCTACGGTCAAAGGAGTTCGGGCATTTTTAGGCCATGCGGGCTTCTACCGGCGATTCATTAAGGACTTTTCATCTATTGCACGGCCCTTGACGAGATTGCTAGTTAAAGATGCGCCGTTTGAATTCACAGAGGAATGTCAAGGTGCTTTTGAGAAACTTAAGGAGGCACTTGTGACCGCGCCAATTATATCGTCTCCGGATTGGAACTTGCCCTTTGAGCTCATGTGTGATGCGAGTGACCAAGCCTTAGGGTGTGTTTTGGGTCAAAGGAAGGATAAGAAAGTCCACGTGATTTACTACGCGAGCCGGACCATGGCGGGAGCTCAACTCAATTATACCACAACCGAAAAAGAGATGTTGGCGGTGGTATTTGCGTTAGACAAGTTTCGGCAATATTTGCTCGGATCAAAGGCCATCATTTATACCGATCATGCCGCCTTGAGATATCTTTTTGCTAAGCAAGACGCAAAACCAAGGCTTATTCGATGGATTCTTTTAATGCAAGAGTTTGATGTAGAAATCCGAGACAAAAAGGGAACGGAGAACGTTGTGGCGGATCACCTATCACGGTTAGAAACTCCGGAACCTATTCCAATTGGTGTTGATATTAATGAACGGTTCCCGGATGAAATGTTGATGGTAATCTCGGAAGTGGAGACACCTTGGTATGCGGATATAGCTAATTACTTGTCTTCCAATGTCATGCCACCGGATCTATCGCACCATCAAAAGAAGAAATTTCTGAGTGATGTGAAACGTTTTTTGTGGGACGAGCCGTATCTTTTCAAGATATGTGGTGATGGGATGATCCGGAGGTGTGTATCTTTGAAGGAAGTGATGCCAATTTTGAGCCATTGTCATGAGGCGGATTACGCCGGGCATTATGGGGCGTCAAGGACCGCGGCTAGAGTGCTAGAAAGTGGGTTCTTTTGGCCTACCCTATTTCGCGATGCCAAGGAGTTTGTGGGGCATTGCGATCGTTGTCAACGAGTAGGGAACATTTCCAAACGAGATGAGATGCCATTGACCTCAATCCAAGAGGTGGAGATCTTTGATGTGTGGGGCATAGATTTCATGGGGCCATTTCCGATGTCTCATGGAAATCTTTTTATCTTGGTTTGTGTGGATTACGTATCGAAATGGGTAGAAGCGGAGGCTTTACCTACAAACGATGCCAAGGTAGTGGTGAAGTTTCTCAAGCGTCTAATTAACCGATTTGGGACTCCAAGGGTTATCATTAGTGATGGGGGGTCGCATTTTTGCAACCGGCAATTTGAGGTTTTGATGAAAAAGTACAATGTGTACCACCGAGTTGCTACCCCCTATCACCCCCAAACGAGTGGCCAAGTGGAAGTTTCGAATCGTGAATTGAAGAGAATTTTAGAGAAGACAGTAAATGGGACAAGAAAGGATTGGTCCCTCAAGTTGGATGATGCCTTATGGGCCTACCGCACGGCATTTAAGACACCTCTCGGTATGTCGCCTTATCGAATTGTGTATGGTAAGGGGTGTCACTTGCCGGTTGAATTAGAACACAAAGCCTATTGGGCAATTAAAAAGTTGAACTATGACTTCAAGGCGGCCGGTGAGAAGCGGTTGTTGCAACTTAATGAGCTAGATGAATTCCGACTTGATGCTTATGAGAATGCCAAACTTTATAAAGAAAGAACGAAGAAATGGCATGATGCTCACATCTCACCCAAGTCATTTGAAGTTGGAGCTTTTGTGTTGCTCTATAATTCAAGGTTGCGGTTGTTTCCGGGAAAATTAAAATCTCGGTGGAGTGGTCCGTATAAGATCCGGCACGTGGCGGTTCATGGAGCAATAGAATTAGAAAATCAAAAGGGAGAGACATTCAAGGTCAACGGAAACCGTTGCAAGCCCTACTTGGGACCTTTGACGGGTCAAATAGATGACAAGATCTATCTTGCTCCCCCTTCAACTTAAGTGCCACGGATTGACGGTCGAGCTTTCGACCTTAAACAAGCGCACTTGGGAGGCAATCCCAAGAGGTTTGAACTTTAATGCTTTTAGTTGTTTTCATTTTGCAATTGCCTTAAGTTTTTCATTTTTTTTTGTTGTTGTTTATGATTTGGCGTATTTCATATGTTGTTATGTTCGAGATAATGCGTGGTATGTTCGGTTTTTGGATGTGTAGGAGTTCGGTGGAGCGATTCTTCAAAAAAATCAAGGTTCCCTAAGAAAGGAAAAACAGAATAATCTGTTTTCCCTTGTCTCGAATCGAGACAAGCTTCTTAGGAAGTTGTCTCGATTCGAGACAAAAGAAGCAGATTATTCTGCTTCTCTTTTCTTGGTGTCTCGAATCGAGACACCTATTTAACAAGGGTGTCTCGATTCGAGACACTTGACTTAAAGGGGGGACTTTGAAATTTTCTCATTGGCTCTTATTTGCTTCACATGGATTGATGATGTGGCACGATCCTAACCCTTCAAGATTCAAATTTTTGACATGGATCACCAACTTACAACACATCTTGGCCCTTCAATCCATAGCTATGAATTTAGCCATAAAAAGGACTCCATCACTTCATCTTCTCCATAATTCCATACCTAAATTAGAAAACCTCCATATCCAAAAGCTTCTTTCTCTTTCATCAAGCCAAACCTTCAAGAAGCCTTAGCCACCATTCAATCTACCCAAATTCAATTCCAAACACATTTCCGAACACCCTTTACGCCACTCTAGCCATGTCACGAATTACACGATCAAAGAAGACCGTCGCGCAAACTTCGAACCCACCACCACCGGAGGTTGAACCAACGCTAGGAACCTTCCGTTCCAACCGTAAGAAAAGTGCTTCCGGGTCCAACGTTTTCGGAGTTAACACTCCGGGGGCTCTTCGACACCGTTTTGATACGCCTTTTGATATCCGTACCGAGGCGGAAGGGAATAGGTTCAAGAGCCTTAAGAAGAAAGGTATTTCCGTTCCATACAAGATTTGTTGGGAGAGCATGACGAAGTTGAAAATCCATGGGATTGTGAAGCCCTATTTCGATTGGTTGGATTTTACAAAAATGGAGGCTTCTCCACATGAGTATTGTGAGGAACTTACTTATGAGTTCTTCACCACACTCAGACCATCACCAACAAGCGAGACAACTCTCACTTTCCGGCTAGAAGGGAAAGAGCGGGAATACACATTGGCCAACTTGATTGAAGATTTTTCGTTGTGGGATATGGGATTGAAGTTTATACCGGAAGAATTTGATGACAATTTGGTTTGGAATGGGGCATCGGGTAAGGCGGTTTTTGATAGCCACAATGCGAAGCTCAATGAGGTGAGGGATATCGCTGCCATAGTCTTGCTCAAATGGTACGCTCACTCTTATGTCGGGCGACATGAGTACAACAAGGTAACACGATCGGATTTGCTAATTCTCCGGGTACTCAAGGATGAAACCAACCCGGATGTGCAAGTTAATGTGGGCTATCGATTCATGAAGATTTTGTTAGAAGCTCCGGAGAAAAATAAGAAACTCGGTCATGGTTGGTTTGTGATGCACTTAGCAAGAAAAGACCCCGAGTTTGATGAAAGCAAATACAAGTTGTTACCTCCAAAGATGATCGATGTGGATCATCTCTCGCATGGGGGCTATGCAAGGAAACAACGGGTTGTTGGAAAATACGTACAAGTACATTGGGAAGACACCCATCCCGGCCAACCTTACCCTAGAGCTGGTTGGAGTGAGCCAAGAGAAGAACCCATACCGAGGCGGCCAAAGGAGCAACCTAGAAGAAAAGATAACCATATGGCCGGCACTAGTGCCGAAGGTGGGGAACAATTTGCTAGTGTTCCGGAGGGAGTCCAATGGGAGCAACCGCCCCCATACGATTTCCAAGCGGACCAACGTGCTTTTATGGAGGAGCAAAGAAGGATGTGGAAGAAGATGGAGTATAGGCAAGAAAGGATGCAACATCGCATGAGGAGGCATGAACAAAAGATGCAAGAGTTTTACAACGCTCAAGGCGGTCCGCGTTTCCCGTCTCCTACACCTTCGCCGGAGCCACCCGAGTTCGATTGAACTCGAAGATTTGCTTTCTTCAACTCTAACTCATGCAATTTTCCGTTTTATTTCATTGCCATGGGGACATAGCATAGAAATAGTGTGAGGAGGGGTTGTTGAAAATATGAATGCGTTAGAGTCTCGGTTTTATTGTTTTGTTTTTAATGTTTGCGTGTAGGAGTCTAGTTTGTTTGTTTTAGGTTGTTTATTTTGAGTCACCTCGCACTAAATCATTGGCTTGTGTATGTTGAAGCATGATTAGTGACCTTGGTGTATTTGTGAAATTAAAGTTTGATTCCCGATCAATGAAGTTAGTGAGTGCATTTTTCTAGTTTAAATCAATCAAATGTGAATGTGTTTAATAAGATGCAAGTTGTATGACATGGTTTAATGAAATTCGAGTTAATTACATGATTAATTGGTGTTGTGTTTTGATAAGTCTGAAGTGCTTAATACGGATGCATGATGTGTGCTTGTAATGTGATAAGTTGTGCCATTGTTGAAAATTTGAGTATGATTGGCATGTTTTCATAGGAATTGAGCTTTTTGCATGACACCCTTTTATTGAGTGATTTTTGAGCCTAATTGTTGTTGTGAGTGTCAATTGCATGCTAAAATTCCTAGAACTTGCTTGGTGTCCGCTCAAAACTATAGAGGTTGAGTGTCAATGACTAGATGAGTATGGCATTAGGAATACCCCAAATTTTTGAACAAAATCACTTAAAAGCCTACCCTCTACCTTTAGAATCACCATTTTGAGCCTAAGCCCTTCTTTGTCAAAACACAAATTACACAACTCCCTTCAACAACTTACCTCTTAAAACACCCAATTTGATTTGAATGACCTAATGATGAGAAAAATGTGGCTCTAGCTTGATGATTATAATGAAAATGTGAAGTGGTAAAAGAAGAGAAATTTGCCTTGAGAAAAAGAAAATCAAAGAAAGAAAGAATAACAACAATATCAAGAAGAAAAAGAAAACAAAAGAAAAAGAGAAAAATGAAGAAAAGAAAAGAAAGAAAGAATAAACAAAGGCAATAAAAATTGAAAAGTTCACAAGTGTTGAAAATCCAAGCTAGGTCGGAAGTATATTAGAAAAGAGTCGTTCAAATCAAGTTTTAGCCAAGTATCCAAATCTACCTACCCCTAACCCATAGCCAAGTTACAACCCTCACAAGTCCATATGATAGTTGTTGATTACCGAACCAAATAGTGGAGTTCGGGACTAAAGGCAAGCTTATGGTGAATAAGCACGATGTGAGTTTAATTGTTTACCCTAAACACTTGTGTGCTGGAGTGATATCTTGTGAGTTTCATTGTGCTTTGCTTGGTTCCTTTGAGAATAATGCCATGATTTACCATTTCATTTTGGCCAATGTGTGCATGTCCCGTAGATGATTGTAACTCCGAATTTGCTTAACACAAATGCCTTACCAATAGTATTCTCAATGTCATTGGACTATGTCATTATACTTGCATTCATCGTTGGTTGCATCGCTTACAATTGATAACACTAGAAATTTGTCTTGTGCCTTCATTGGTTGGGAGTTCGTGTGTAGTCATGTGTTTACAATCTCCAAGGTTGCTAATTGTTGTGGTTGATAGTAAGATTCATTTCTTGCTTGGGGACAAGCAAGGTTTTAGTGTGAGGAGGTTTGATAGGAGTGAAATACTCCTATCTTTAGGATGTCTTTTCGTATGCTTTTATGTGTTTTCACCCCGCTTTTATATGGAATTGATTAGCTTATAGAGGGTGTTTATGTTTCAGGGAATCAAGAGCATTACGAAGAGTTTTGAGGCCGAAATAGTGGAAAATGAGCGGAAGCGGAAGTCGAGCGCAAAAGAAGTTAAAGCCGGAAGCGAAAGAAGTCGACTCCCCCTTTTGGAGAGGTGTCTCGAATCGAGACATCCCACTTAAATGGGTGTCTCGAATCGAGACACAAAAATTTGAGAAGCAGAATTATCTGCTTAGTGTGTCTCGAATCGAGACACACTCATAAGTTGAGTGTCTCGATTCGAGACAAGAGGAAAGGAAGGATGTCAGCTTTTCTCAGAACATTTCCTAATTGGGCCAAACATTCTAGATGGGTTGTATTTTGTTCCCTATTTTGGGCTGTACTATATAAGGGTACCTTATTTTCCCTTTTTAGGGTTATGCACTAGATTTAGATTTGTAGCCCCCATTTTTCCTATTACTATTCTCAGATTTTTAGATACAATTGTTCTTAGTTTTAATTCCAGATTCTTGTTCTTAACTTTGGTGATTAATGCAAGATTATTATTATTCAAGCTTCATTATTATAGTTATTGTTGAATGTTTTTCTTCTACTTATTAAAGGTAATCTTTCTACATCTTAATAGTATGTTTAATTCTTGTTTAATCATTGCTTTAGTTTTGATAATGGCTAGCTAAACTCCTTGTTTGGGGGTTGTTGATGATTGCCATGATTAGTTGAATAGTTGATTAGGGTAGATTTGTGTTGGGAGTTTGTTGTGATTATTGGGGTTTAATGCTTAGATTAACTTGATCTATTAATCTATGTTTAGAGACTAGTTAATTAGGCGAGAGTCAATTAATTAGACGGACTTAGTTGATCACAAACCTAAAATCTAATCACGCTAGGGCGGTTTAGGGATTAGGTGGTTAGAAGTTAGCTTCGTGATTGGATTAGATTGACATTGTTGACTTCTAATTACGCGAGAGCGATTTAGACGTCAACTTGATAATCTAATCTCAATTAGACCTAATTGCGGACTCGAGAGAGCGGATTAGGCAATCTAGGAAAACTTGACCCGAGCCGATAACACTATTATACCCAATTTTCTAGGATTCGTTAGTGGCATGATTTAACAACCTCTAGACGCTTTTTCCTATTGTTATTCCCGTTTATTAATTAATTGCTTTAGTTCTTAATTGCTTAAAGTGTTGATTTCACTAGTTTTAAATTCCGTAGTCATTACTACAATTCCAATTAATCTTTGCTTTCCGAATTGAATTTCCCATTACATATTCGCTCACTTTAAACCTCTTGTCTTCGTGGGATCGATTCCGTATTTCCGGATTACTACAAGTTAGTATTTTTGCTAACAAGTGACGCGCACTATAAAAGTTTTATAGGAGAAATTGCAAAAATGACTTTAATATAGAATCCGTGTCTCAATATTAAGGTACAGAAAAAAAAACCTAATAGAATTTTACAATATTAAGATCATTTGTTTTCCACAAATTTCATTAAGATAATGTTTTTTGCAAAGTTGAATAAAACATTAAATATGAAAAAAAATATATTGATAAAGACCAGGAACGACACCGTTCAGAATATTGCAACGAAACAAAATCATCAAAACGGGGGCCCAATTTTCCGAGCCGCGGAACCAACCCAAACTCATAAAGAATCAAAATCCGCCTGTAAATTCCCTTCGGATAAAAATTTTGAAACTGAAGATTTCGTTTCTCTTTGATTTACAATCATTCTTAAGCAAACAATTTTTTTTTTCAATTCCGTTAAGTTCTGTAATCATTCTATTGTAACATCAACCGAAAACCAAACCCTAGAATGCACCCAATGGACCACAGGTACTCCGATCCCGATTCCTACCGTCACCGTCGCAGGTATGCTCCTCTTTTCCGATAACCTTTACTTCGTAACATTTTCTTTTACTCTTTAATGTAGTAGATTTTAAAATTACATGTTATTCCTATGTTCAGTGACTTCATTGGCCCGCCTCCTGCTGTGGGACCGCCGCCTCCAATGTATGGAGGAGGTGGACCATACGGTGGTCCTCCACCCGCTTCGAATTTTAGGGGTGGAACTGGGTACCCACCTTTTGAGCCCGCTGTTGGTAGATTCAGTATTGGCCGTGGCGGTGGCGATACTGGAAATAGGGGGTTTAGTGGCTCACGTGGGCATTTTGGAGACAGAAGGCCTGATGCTTCGGCTCGTGGAAGGGGCGGACGTGGTGGTGGGAGAGGTTTTAGTGGTGGAGGGAGAAGCTTTGATGGTGGGCGAGGCGGTGGTGGCGGAAGAGGAGGTAGGCATGGTGGCCGTGGTGGAGGAAGAGGTTCAAAAGGGGATTTGGATAATATTTCACTTCCAAAGCAAGATTTTGGGAATTTAGTGCCTTTTGAAAAGAATTTTTATATTGAGAGTCCTTCTGTTCAGGCAATGTCTGACCAGGAAGCTATGATGTATCGGTCACGAAGGGATATCACTGTTGAAGGGCGTGATGTGCCTAAGCCCATTCGGATGTTTCAGGAGGCTAATTTCCCTGGTATAATCGTCAATCTGGTGGTTATTTTCTATACGCGTCCTACTAAAAATAATTGATTTAATGTTATGTTTGTAGGTTATTGCTTGGAGGTGATTGCTAAGTTGGGATTTGTTGAGCCAACTCCTATCCAAGCTCAAGGGTGGCCGATGGCCCTCAAGGGTAGAGACTTAATTGGGATTGCTGAAACTGGTTCTGGAAAAACTTTAGCATATGTCTTACCAGCTTTGGTACATGTTAGCGCACAGCCTCGATTGGGTTAGTATCTTTGGTTTCTTATATTAGCAGATTTTTTTGTATTTGAGGTATCTAATGGTGGATTTTGCTCTCCAGCACAAGGTGAGGGTCCAATCGTGTTAATATTAGCCCCTACTAGAGAATTGGCTGTTCAAATCCAAGAAGAAGCTTCGAAGTTTGGTTACCGTGCTAATACTAGGAGTACATGTGTATATGGTGGTGCTCCTAAGGGCCCTCAAATCCGCGATCTTCAAAGAGGTATTTGCGTCCTTATTTATGGTATATCACCATAATCCATATAGATTTAGAATGTTGCAGTATAGTAGACTGGCAGTGATCATGGATTTGTGTTGCCAGGTGTTGAGATTGTGATTGCAACTCCTGGTCGACTGATAGATATGTTAGAGGCTCAACACACTAACTTGCGAAGAGTCACTTACCTTGTCTTGGATGAAGCTGATAGGATGTTGGACATGGGATTTGAGCCGCAGATAAGAAAAATTATATCTCAAGTATGATTCTCTCTCATGACTTCCTCCTGTCAAATATTTTTCAGTTTTCAAAACAATGTTATCCTCTTATTCTGTACAGTTAACTGGGGAGCTGTCCTCTAAATTTATTATGTGGCTTCTAGATCTGAAGGTCTTTCTAGTCCTATTGATTTTATCTTATTTTAAGACATAGTTTTCTTACTCGGTATACTTGGTATTTGAAATTAATTGTAGATTTTATGTGCAGCAATGTATCATTTCTCTAGTCTCTTAGTTGAATTATTACTTTAACCTTGAAAGCAGTGCACTTACATTATTGTTTCAACTGCATTTTCATCATGGATGCAGCACTTTTTCTTGCAGTAAATTCGTTCTCTTTTATAAAGATAAAAGTGATTTCTGTTATATGTGCTATTGAGCTGGTAATTGTAACTTAAGAGTTTCTTGTCAGATATTGTTTTCCTACTCATTTGTTTTCATGCTTTAAGGCATTGTGCTTGTGGAACTTTGTTTGAGAGTATGAGTTTTTTTCTCTAATCATAGGGGTATTTTATCAGATCCGTCCGGATAGACAGACGTTGTATTGGAGCGCCACATGGCCTAGGGAGGTTGAAACTTTGGCAAGGCAGTTTTTGCGCAATCCCTACAAGGTCTCTTTAACTTCTGACTCTCAGTTCACAAGATATTTTATTTGGTAAATTTATCTTTCGCTTGTAAAATTAGTCATTAATTTTTGAAATTGTTATGATCTCTAGGTAGTTATTGGCTCACCTGATTTAAAAGCAAATCAATCAATAAACCAAATTATTGAAGTTGTCACAGATATGGAGAAGTACAACAGGTGCGCCTTTGCAATTTTCTGCAAAGAAATACATCTCAGCATATCGATAATAATGCATTCATGTGCTCTTGTGTGCAGGCTTATTAAACTCCTAAAAGAAGTGATGGATGGCAGTCGAATTCTAATATTTATGGAAACAAAGAAAGGCTGTGACCAAGTTACAAGGCAATTGAGGATGGATGGATGGCCAGCTCTATCCATCCATGGTGATAAAAATCAGGCTGAAAGGGATTGGGTCTTATCTGAGTTTAAAAGTGGCAGAAGTTCTATTATGACTGCCACTGATGTTGCTGCACGGGGTCTTGGTAGGATCATTATGTGTTAGGAGTCTTAGTTCTTTCACTTAGATATTGAAACTTGAAGATGGGAGTCAGCCGGCTGCTATCCAGTTTCCTGAGAATTTAATTTGTGGTATGGGTGCAAGTGGAGGTGCATAATGCCGAATGACTGACTTATTGTTTTGTATCGGTTTGTAAGCACGGTTCCCTGCTGCAGGGGATTTGCAAGTTGGAGTGAGAGCATATCAGCTTCTCATATTCACCAGATTTTCCTGTCAAACAGCCGACTCGGTTTTTACCTTACTCTTACAGCTCATGTTACACGGACAAAAGGAGCTCTGCCAGTCGATATTGCTGGGACAGCAATTTGAGGCTTTCAGAATATCATGTACTACTATCACTAAGATGGGTGGTTCTATAGGTTTATAGAGTTGCATTATGTATTTATTAAGTGAAAGGAAAAGAAGATCATTTAGAAATCTGGCAGTATCTGTTGCTGTAATTTGATTCAATTGCCTAATTTGGCAGGGCTCCTATAATCAGCTGTCTAAGTAACATGGTTGGAATCAGTTGTCCCATACACGATTACGGAGCTGGTGTGTCTTGGCAGCCCGGTTGACTCGCGCATGAATTGATTGAATAAAGATTTGGTGGCGGTGAATCTGCTCCTTATCCCTGCAAGGTTAAGGTGGGCATACTTATCTGATGAATCTGTCGTCTTAAGTCGACTCAGATCTTAGGACTGCAGGGATAAGGGGATGCTTTGTAGAGATTTCTGTCTGTCAATGATATTTGTCATGCTAACTGAATGAAAGGCAGCTTTAATTTTTGCTGACCTAATGTCTAAACTTGATTAGGTTAACTCATCGAGAATTAGGCTACTTAAATAATAAAATACTTGATAGCAGTCATACCGATGAGCTCTGGTGCAATATGCCAATCTTGAGATCTTCACTAGTCTACTGAAATTTCTATGTAGTGCATTTATTGAATGTTGTATATTGTTGCTTGTGGATTTGACTGGCATTTCTATTGAATGTAGATGTGAAGGACATTAAGTGTGTGATCAACTATGATTTTCCAACCAGCCTTGAGGATTATATCCACAGGATTGGCAGAACTGGTCGTGCAGGAGCTAGAGGAACTGCATTGACGTTTTTCACACATGCGAATGCAAAGTTTGCCAGGGAACTTGTTAAAATCCTTCAGGAAGCAGGTCAGGTTGTACCTTCAGCGTTGTCTGCTTTGAGTCGATCTGCTGGTTCTCTAGGAGGTAACCATTCATGGTTAATGAAGTTTAGTGCAATATTAAAGCGGAAATGGATATATGATATTTTTTCTTTGTTTCATAGGCTCTGGTGGTAATTTCCGATCTAGAGGGCGAGGGGGAGGCTTTGGGAATCGGTCATTGATTTCAGGATCCAATGTTGTTCCTCTTGGTAGAAGGCCTTGGTAGTGAGTCATACTGGAGTTGACATGGGATTTTCAACTATCTAGGCTTATGGTTGCATGTACAAAGATATTACCATCTGAAATTTGATGTTTACTACCGGTAATATTAGATTTTCAGTTATCTGAAATTAGGCCATTGTTACATATCAATGTCATTGAATTTGAAAACTTGGTACTTCAATAATTCTTGTGTATTCAACAATTTTGCTATGGATCAGGCAGGTTAAGTTGGCTCTTCAATTTGGGGTGATTTTCTTTTCGATTTGTATCAAAATTTAATTATCAAACTCCGGTTAGTTTTGTAAACTTTACAAGAAAAGTTATAATCTCTAGTTGAATCAAATTTAATTTACTAATTATACTGGTAATGAGATTGGATATGATTTTGCAGTTATTATAGTTAAAATGATGTTTCCTATACTAAAATTTTAAAAACAAATTAATGCATTAAGACAAGGAGAAAAAATGGAAATAAAAATGGACGAAATTATTAATTATAAAGAAGAAAAAATAAAATGGGCTCTATTTTTATCTGAATTCCACTAAGCTATCAACATTTAGCCCAAAGTATACAAAACCTAGCCCCCATTCAACGTGCCACACTACTCTGCTTACATACGCCGTCGTTTAAATGAACAATTAAGGATAAATGAGTAAATTGGGTTTCAACATATATCTCTCTATATAACACCCCAAAACCCTAATTTCACCTTCTTAGCAGCTCGTGAACTCTCTTCTCAACAGAGAGCCGCCCCATTTCCAATCTCACAGAGCACCACAAATGGCGACCCGATTCAAGAAGAATCGCAAGAAGCGCGGTCACGTGAGCGCCGGTCACGGTCGTATCGGAAAGCACCGAAAGCATCCTGGAGGTAGAGGTAACGCCGGAGGCATGCACCACCACAGGATTCTCTTCGACAAGTACCATCCCGGTTATTTCGGTAAGGTCGGTATGCGTTACTTCCACAAATTGCGGAACAGGTTCTTCTGCCCCATCGTGAACATCGAGAAGCTATGGTCGATGGTTCCTGAGGAAGTGAAAGCCAAGGCTAGCAAGGACAATGCCCCCATGATTGATGTGACTCAGTTCGGGTATTTTAAGGTGTTGGGGAAAGGTGTTCTGCCTGATAATCAGCCTATTGTTGTTAAAGCTAAGCTGGTCTCTAAGATTGCTGAGAAGAAGATTAAGGAGAACGGTGGAGCTGTTGTTCTTACTGCTTAAGTTTTTTTTGGGTGTTAGGGTTTTATATTATTTGAGTACTTTATAATTTTATGGTTGTTATTCGTACTTTTTTTTGGTTAAATGGATATGAGTTTTTGTTTCAGTGCTTAATCGTCTGATTGTTAGGTTTGATTAGGTTTTTTGTTATGCAGCTGTGTGATTTATGACATATTATTCTATTTCTACAGTTGATAGTAATTGGCAAATTACAGAATTTTACTAGTGTTGAATATAGCTAAATTGCATAAGTTGTTTTCGTCGAGTTACTTGAGTACTGGTGAGTTGTTTACTTAAATTTCTTAGGTAAGAAGTATGATTCAGTTTTGTGAGAACATAGTTTCTTTTTTGATTGGTATAGCAGCATAGCTTCAGGATTAGATAAGTAGGGGAAATGCATTTTGATAAAGTGAAGTTATGTTTTAGCAGTTAAAGTAGATTGCTTAGAAACCCTGTAGATAGCACATTCTAGTTGATTGCTGAGCGTTTTGTATCGATGTTTAGGCGTTTCAATAGGGTAGTTGGTTCCTGCTAGTTTGTCTAGATTTAGTCTGGTGATTGTATGTTTACGTTGCATCCTAAGTATACAATTTTTGGATCAAATGTTCCACTATTATTTTGATTTTCGGCATGCTCCTCTTTAAAATACATACGGCTATACTGTTTAGTGGTAACTCTTGATGACATTGCTAAATTCATTACTCCAATTAAGATTGTGTTCATTGCTTGTATAGTTTCTGTGTAGGAATGTGGTAGTGTTGACTCTGATTCTGCTGATTTAAGTTAGAACTTTTGGCTATGAAGCTGCACATATTGTAGCTTTGAGGGATTTGAAAGACTCTGTCACAGCAAATTAGCCAGGTTAATGTTGAGATCGTTTGTTGAGACTTTATTGTAGACTGAATGTGGAGACTACAGTTTTTCAGTTGTTCTTATGGTTTGATGATGATTCATTGATAGTTTGGATCCTCTTGGGCTCTGCTATGCAGGGCCATCACTTTTTGTGAGAGCCTTTCATGCTGAAAGGTGCTTTGGTCTTTCCTTGAGCGAGTACTCAGAACAGATGCCATCTTATTTATTTACCATACTCGTCTTAATTTCAATTTTAGATAAAAATTACTTGACCCAATCAGTATACTTAAAAACTCGGGGAATTGTTTCTCGTGCTATATCATCTGTGATGGGCCAAGATAACTGTTTAGTGCTTAGTATTTAGTTAGCAACCAGGAGCTAGCTTTATGCTTGAAACTAAAACTCCCGGTGATTCTACGTAAAAAGATGGCAGCTAGCGGTGCCATTATCTTTGAGGAAGAATTGGAGAATTGGAAGTTCTCACATTGAGAATAAATCTAATATGAAAGTCTAGTGAATAAACTTTGTATTCTTAGCTTTTGTTCATCCATATTTCCTTTCAGTTTGCGCCTAAATTTCTTGATTTAGAAGGTGAGCTATAAACTGATCTATCGTGAAATTTAGTGGAGCATTTCAATAGAGGTATTCTAGGCTCATAGTCCACTCGATTGACTTCTATGAGATGGCTCATGTTTGGGCCGAGCTCAAATTAATTTTAACTTTTATATGTTATAATACAAGCCTAGTTCGGAATCAGTTAGAATTTAGGGAAATTTATATCGTATACTATAAAAAGGCAAAATATTTATAAAAATATATCATTTATCTTTTTACCTATTTTTAAAAACTATTTATAAAAATAATCTCTCTTCATCTTTTTTATTTTTTTTCAAACCTTAATTTCTTTCTATTCATCCAGTAATGTCCATCACCACCATCGACCTTCACCTTATAAATTTTGTCCCGCCCTTTGTCATGTGTTCGCTGCCGCCGCCTCCTACTCCAGTCCTCCACGCTGTCGCCCGCTGCTCCTCACGCTACCGCCGCTCGCTCCTCCTTCATGCAGCTGTCACTCGTCATTTCTTCACATCCCCACTGCTCGCCGGCCTCCACAACGCCGCCACTTGTCAGATATGATATTCTCATATCTGAATTTTCTTTAAAAAAACGTATATAATTCGTATTATATATGGATTATATACAATAAAATTATATATATATATATATATATATATATATATATATATATATTTTCTGATTTATATACGAAATTTGTATTTAATGTATACAAAATCGTATTTTTATATATGAAAAGATAGTATTTTTGTAAGTATTTTTAAAATGATAGTATCGTTTGTATAGAGAATTTTGAGATAATATTTTTCTGTTTTTCCAATATTTGTGTAAAAACCCTCTAGAATTTAATATTTTCTATTCAAAATTGGTTAATAATTTAATTAATTTTGGATAGGATCTTGTCAGTTCTTTTTGGACATGCATAGAATTTGAATCAAAAAATATATTCAAGCATGTACATAAAAAAACTGGTCTAATACAGATCCAAGCTGGATTTGATTAAAAAAAAAGTAAGTGTTTAAATCTGATCTAAAGTGGCTGATGTGATCATGTAGACAGTAAATGAATAGTTTATTGATAAGTACTAGTGTGGCATCTTAGTAGTATGGACAAAAGGACTACTATACAGTACTCCTACATTGAAAATGACAATAAAAACAATTAAGTCCATAATTTTATAAAGTACAAAGCTTCAAGGTAATAAAACAGTCCTTTAAATATTAAAAGGAAAGTTAAAATTTGGGATGATTTTGTCGTTAGAAACTAAAAACGAGCAATATATGCAGCCAGGAGGCAGTGCAGGAATTTGACAAGACTAGGAAATAGACCTACCCTTGCAATAATTCAACATTTAAGTACTTCAAAATTCGGACCGAGCCCTCTAGTACTAGCCTGTTGGTAATGTAGGAGCCAGAGTGTTAATTGTCGTTGCCACAGGTAATTCTAAACCATACACGAGGATTAAGTTTGAGTAGAGGGTGATGGCTATTCTTGAATCAGGGAGTGAGTTATGATCGATTAATTCACACTTAATTATTTTAATCTATTAAAAACATGGGTGTAAATGAACCGAGTTGAGCCGAGTTTTAGAGTGTTTATGTTCAGTTTGTTTAGCAAATAAAGTGTTCATATTCGTTCGAGTTTTAAATGTGGTGTTCATGTCAGTTCATTTAGATTTTATAGTGTTCATATTCAGCTCGTGTTCATTCAGTTGCTAATCGAATGAGCTCGCAAACAAGCTCGCTCGCGAGCCTAAGAAAGTGAAAAAATCGATAAAGAATCGTTGCGATAAAGTTTTGGAGCAAGAAAGCGGTGGAGATGCCTATTTAAGGCAGGTCACGATCGTGATCCTAAGTCAGGGATGATAGACTTTGAGAATGAAAAGTATTTTTCATTATGTTGATCAACTGATAATTGATTACATATATACTGGTGTAGCAGAAGTTAAAACCTAGTTACAAGCCTACAATCAAGGAGCTATTGAAAACAGAATTACAAAGTTCAAATAACTTTAAATAAGAATAAAATCTAATCTGTTGTAACAGTAGTTGACTAGGTTGTTGAAGATATATGTACAGCTATTATCATACCCCCTCAAGATGGATCTCGAGTAGAGAGTCCAATCTTGTCTCGTAGAAGAAGAAATCGTGCTCGTGGAAGTGGCTTCGTTAGAACATCTGCGAGTTGATCAGTAGAGGAGACATGAGCAACCCGAATAGATCCATTCTGAACTTGATCGCGAATAAAATGAAAATCAATGGCCACATGTTTCATTCTAGAGTGAAAAACAGGATTAGAGCATAGCTGATTTGTTCCAACATTATCACAATAGATGACAGGGCACTTTTGAAGTTGAATACCAAGCTCAGTTAGCAAAGAGCAAACCCAATTTATTTCAGCTGTTGTATTAGCTACCGAACGATATTCGGCTTCAGTGGATGAACGTGCCACTGACTTTTGTTTCTTTGAACTCCACGAAATCGGATTGCGGCCAAGATAAACAATGTACGCACCAGTTGAGCAGTAAGTGTCTCTGTCACCTGCCCAGTCAGAATCTGAGAAAGCATGTAAAGAAATAGGAGATTCACGGTAAAGCTGCAGTCCATGATTTTGAGTACCACTGAGATAACGAAGTAGACGCTTTACAAGGGTCCAATGTTCATTTGTGGGTTTGTGCATAAACTGAGACAGTTTATTGACAGCAAATGCGATGTCAAGTCGAGTGAGAAGAAGATATTGCAGACTTCCAACAACTGCCCGAAATTCTTTTGGATCAGATAAATTTGTGCCAGTACTTATCGAAAGTGTACAGCTTGTAGGAAGAGGAGTTTGAACAGGTTTTGCATCTGCCATGTGAGTACGAGCAAGAAGATCGAGTAAGTATCGTCGTTGAGAAAGTAATAGTCCATGCTTGTTGGGAACAATTTCTACACCAAGAAAATAAGACAAATTTCCAAGATCTTTGAGAGAGAATCGCTGAGCTAGCAAACTGACAAATTGATCCACCAATGTTGCATCATCTCCTGTAACTATAAGATCATCAACATAAACCAGAATATACAATACATGCCCACCAGATTGAAACACAAATAATGATGTATCAGATTGTGAGTTTTTAAATCCATAGTGAACAAGAAAAATACGAAGTTCTTGATACCAAGCACGAGGAGCTTGCTTTAATCCATAAATTGCTTTCTGTAGCTTGCAAATATGTGATGGAGAGTCTTGATCAATGAAGCCTGGTGGTTGATTCATGTAAACATTTTCACTAAGATTACCTTGCAAGAAGGCGTTATTCACATCAAGTTGGCGAAGAGTCCATCCACGACTTACAGCAAGACTTAGCACAAGTCTAATTGTGGTGGGTTTGACTACCGGACTGAATGTGTCATAATAATCTACTCCCGGACGTTGATGAAATCCTTTTGCAACCAATCTAGCCTTAAACCTGTCAATAGAACCATCAGAATTGCGTTTAATACGAAAAATCCATTTACAACCCACAATATTTTGATTAGGATCAAATGGTACTAGCTCCCAAGTGCCATTGCGAACAAGGGCATCATATTCTTCGGACATAGCCTTACGCCATTTTGGATCTTTGAGTGCTTGGGTAGGTGTTGTGGGTTCAATATCTTGAGTTTTGGACAGTTGGGCATGAAGGTTTAGTTTTTGAACTGGTTTATGAATGTTGTCTTTGGATCTGGTTCGCATGGAATGATTGGGTATTGTGGTATGTGGTTGTGTTTGCTGATTGATTGTGTTTGGGCTAGGATTGTCGGGCTGATGACTTGTGACAAGAGAATCAGGAGGTTCGCACTGGAGGTGCCTTTGAACGTCAACTTCAGATGGTGGCATGAGTGGCGATGCAGTATTTTTAACTTTTATTATTGGTGGTATCCAAGTTGAGACAGTAGTGAACTCAGAATTTTGAGATTGAGTTTTTAAAGAAGCAAACGGAAAAATTTTCTCAATGAACCTAACATGTCTAGAAACATAAATTTTTGATGTGGCCGTATCAAAACATAAAAAAGCACTTTGAGTTAGAGAATACCCGAGAAAAACACATGGTTTGGAACGAGACTCAAGTTTGTGGCACGTATATGGGCGAAGCCAAGGATAACATAGACAACCGAATACTTTGAGTTTCAAGTAGTTAGGAGGAGAACCAAAAATCTTTTCATACGGAGAAATGAGATTTAACGTCGGAGTCGGCATTCTATTGATCAAATACACAGCAGTGGCAAAAGCATTAGGCCAATGAGCTAAAGGAATAGAGGCATGAGAAAGGAGAGTAAGACCTGTTTCTACAATGTGAAGATGACGTCGCTCAGAAAATCCATTGTGTTCAGGTGTATGTGGTGGAGTAGTGAGATGAGATATACCCTGAAGAGTGAGAAAATTAGAAAGAGCAATGTATTCACCACCATTATCAGAATACAAAGTATTAATGTTTTGATTGAAATGTTTCTCAACTATGGCTTTATATCTAATGAATATGTCTTTGACATCTGATTTTTGTTTTAACGGATAAAACCAAATATATTTGGTATAATGATCAACAAAAATTACATAGTACTTAAAACCACTATGAGAAATTATTGGTGATGTCCATACATCTGAGAAAATAACTTCAAGAGGTCTACTAGAAACAATGGTTGAACTGGAAAAAGAGAGTTTATGACTTTTATTACAATGACATGCATTACAAGAAAAATTTGAAGGAATAGAAGATGATAAATCTAATCTATTACTAGAAATAACATGCTTTAAGATAGAAAGAGCAGGGTGGCCCAATCTATTGTGCCACTCGGACGAAGTGGTCTTGACACTGGAAAAGGCAATTACTGGAGTGGATACTGGCCACTCATAAACACCATCCTTAGTTTGGCCCTTCAAAAGCGCTGTTCCGGTGCGAAGATCCTTCACAATAAAAGAATATGGTAAGAATTCAATAGAAGCTGAATTAGAAATACAAAATTTGGAAATGGAAATCAAGTTTCTTTTCATGTCAGGTACACACAGAACATTATTTAAAGAAAATTGAGCATTTGGAGTTTTGAGTATAGAAGAACCAGTATGTGTTATGGGAAGACCAGTGCCATCTCCGATCATAATATCATCAGATCCATTGTAAGGCGCATGAAGAGATAAGTTGTCCAAGTCAGAAGTGACGTGATGAGAAGCACCACTATCCAGAAGCCATGTTGGAGTAGTAGAGGTGTTGGCTGCAAAATTTGCTTTCGGCTGCCATGATGAGTTTGACTTCGTTGTATTGGGATTTGACGATTGAACTGGTACCACTCTAAAAGAGGGGCAACCTTTAGCAGTGTGTCCTTTGTTTCTGCAGATTTGACAGTAGCCAAGATAAGGTTTTGAGGTACCATTATCAGATCTGAAATTGTTAGACCCGAAATTGGATGATCGCCACCCTGTGTTGTTGTTGCTCGAATAGGAGGACGAATACCCACCATTATTTGGTCTTGATGAGTTGCGCCAGCCATTGTTGGTGCGATTTGCTGGATTAGCAGTAACAGGAAAGTAAGGAGATTCAGCTTTGTTGTTATCTTGGAGATTTGTTTCAAAATTTAGGAGCTTTTCATGAAGCTCATCAAATGAGATTGGAGTATCTCTGGCTTGTACTGCACGAACCAACTCTTTGTAATCATCTCCAAGTCCCTCAAGAATCCTATCCGAGAGATCTTCATCATCAACCGGTGCACCAAGAATTGCAAGTTCATCAGCTTTAGCTTTAATGTTCTGCAGATATTCAGTGACAGCCATAGACCCTTTATTGATATCCTTCATTTGGTTTTTAACCTGTTTGATTCTGCCTCGAGATGGTTTGGCATAAGTATTGGCCAATGTCGTCCACGCTTCTTTTGAAGTTTTTGCTCGAGCAATGAAAGGAATTATTGAGGGAGACAGAGAGCCAATAATTGCATTGAGAATGAGCTGATCTTGTCTAACCCAGATTATGTATTCTGGATTTGGAGTGGTGGTACCACTGATTGTTTTATCAGGGCAAGGTTTTGATTCATCGATGTATCCCAAGAGATCGTAGCCGATAAATAGAGTATTAAATTGCAGTTTCCATGATACATAATTGTTTGAAGTAAGTTTCAGTGGAGCTTGCGCTGCAACATTAATACTGATTAATGAGCAATGTGAGTCGTTTGTGTTATGGATGGAGGTGTTATTGTTGGTAGTCATTGGAATGAGAAAAGAAGAAGAAAAATATCAGGCTATATGCTCTGATACCATGATAGACTTTGAGAATGAAAAGTATTTTTCATTATGTTGATCAACTGATAATTGATTACATATATACTGGTGTAGCAGAAGTTAAAACCTAGTTACAAGCCTACAATCAAGGAGCTATTGAAAACAGAATTACAAAGTTCAAATAACTTTAAATAAGAATAAAATCTAATCTGTTGTAACAGTAGTTGACTAGGTTGTTGAAGATATATGTACAGCTATTATCAAGGGAAAGGTCACGATCGTGACCTAACATGCATTTTGTACCGAGGCAATCCCAAGAAAGGAGGTCATGATCGCGACTCTCACTTATGGTGAGGGTGACGATCTAAACCAGGCAAAAATCAATTCTCATATTTCAAATTTTAAAAGATCAAGATTTAGGCCAACTTTCTTATTTGCCCAAATACTCATGTAATAGGTTGTCATTTATTTCCTTTTTGAGAAGTACTATATAAATAACTATATCTCATTTTTGGGTTATCAATTATTATTGTAAGACATCAATCAAAAGCAGTGCTAGTTTATTTCTTTTGCTCACAATTTTTATGCATGAATCATTATTGTCCTTGGAATTTTCATATTTTGTTATTTTGGGATTCATTATTAACGCAAGTTTCATAGTCTTTATTTTATGGTATTGAGTTCCAATTTCTATTTAAGGTATTTATTGCTTAACCCTATGCTTAATCTATATTGCTTAGTTGTTACTATCTTAGTTATGGTTGGCTAACCCCATGCTGGGGGTTAATATGTAATTTCAAACGTTGTGTTATTTTGGTGTTATTGTGGCCCAATATATGTTCTAATCATAGTACTTATTACTTGATTTGGATCAGCTACCCCGTGACTGTTGTTAGCTTAATTAACTCATTGAAAGATGGTTGGTTAAGCGGATTTGTATGATTAGAAGTCTAGATTTTAATGATGTGAGAACGAGTTAGGGTTTAGGTAGCCGCGAGTTAGTTATTAATCGTAAATTGCCTAATTGAATCTACCTAGGGTCACGAGAGTGAGTTAAGCTATGTTTAGTTTTGTGATGGTTGGTTTTATTGTTCTTTAAGGCTCGATTCATGTTATTGCCATTTTTCGCACCTACCGTTTATACAATGTTTGTTTGATCGTGTTAGCCTCCAAGCACCTTTTATCATTGTTTTAATCCTTAGTTTATTAATCGCTTTTAGTTTAGTTGTTTGATAGTTAAGTGCATGTTGAATTTGATTCTCGTTACGATAGTGTTTTATATCCATGCTCGTTTTGCTAAACGAATTGAGCATTGAATTAAAGTCATTCTTGTCATAGCTTTTCATTCCTTGTGGGTTTGATATCGAATTTTGTCCACTGCGATACTGTATATTTGCGGTAAATGACCAACAACAAACGATCTATTCGTCTGAAACGAACCTCTAATCATTTGAGATTCATATGAGGTTCGTCCAAGATCGTCTGAGGACGATAGCAATGGCGGTGGGTTCAGGCGGCATAGTTGGTGGTGGCTAAAATTCAAAAGGTCTATTTTGTTAGAACTTTTTGGGGGTTTTATGGGTATTTTGAATAATTTTGGTTTTTAAAATTTTATGATGACCTATCAGATAAGATGGAACTAATTTGTGTGTGTTTTAATTTTTAATTTTATCCTTTTAACTGCCACATCAGTGTGTGTTAACTATGTGAGTCAGAAAATGGACGTAGCAAACTTCTAAATCGAAACTCAAAGTGTTTACAAGCAGAATTTGAAATTTAAATACGTTAGTGATGAAAGCCGAAAGCCAAAAAGGGTGAGTAAATTTAACCCTACATAATTAGGATACATTTGTTTTTAATTTAAATGTATGAATTATTAATCGGTGGAACGTATTATCTTTATCACAGTTGCCTCTGTTCATCATGGCCATAATAATGTCAGTACAATGTCAAATCAAATTTGGATAGTTCAATAATGCATTGATGAAATTGGCCAATTTTGTAGGAACATTCTCAAATAAACATCTAGTATCCTTCGTTGTGTTGTGATTAGATTAATTTTTTGTTAAACACCTCATAAGATATTGATGATGCATTTAACGACAACCGACACTTGACAATTAAATAGTAACCCAATGTCAACAAATTTATGTACTCCCTCTGTCCCACTCTAGAAGTCCCATTTGACTTTACACATAGATTAAGAAAACATTAATTATTCTTGTCTTTTCATGTTTTTTCATGTTTTGCCCCTATTAATGATAGTGGAATTTTCCATAAAACTCTTTTAAGATAACTAAAATAAGGGTAAAATAGGGTATTCAATGGAAAAGTATTCTAAAAATAATAATGAGACTTTTTAAATGGGACATCCCAAAATAGAATATGGGACTTCTTAAATGGGACGGAGGGAGTATTTGTTTTCTTTGTTCTACTCTCTGTTTGTATTGATGGATTTCCTTACAAAATGTATGCAAAATAACAATAACTTAAGTGGCAATTTATTCTCTCCATTTACAATTTATTAGAACAAGTTTAAACTATATGATCAGTTAAATACTGTTCGCCTGGAAATATTCCGGACTCGAATCTTTGAATTTATAATCGGGATCGGTTTGAGGTTTGATACTTTAACGAACCTATGCAGATATTCACAGGGCTTGTTTGGTTAAAAACACTTAACCACGTGATCTAAAAGATAATAATCTGGGAGTCACGGACTCAGGCGAGATTAATACCGAAAACTACTCCTAAATTAAAACAATCCGGAGATTGCGGAATAAAAAGCACTGGGCTTGGTTTTTGATTGATTGATTTGTTGATACAAAAATAATGAAGCTCTGAGCTATTTATAGCTCCTCATAACTAAGACTCCTAATTCAATTAGGACTAAAATTCTAAAAGATAAAACACTCCTAATGAGTTACAAATTCCTAATAAGAAGAAAAAGCAATAATTAAAAGACTTTTCGTTGGGCCCGAATCCCTTGTAAGCCCACATGAAGCTCCTATCCAATAATTATTTGGGCCGGTGTAAACAATGCCCCCAACAAGCTTGAAACATTTATTTTTGGGCTTGTTCTTCACTTAATCTTTCCTTTGATACTTCCAGGCCCATCCCTGAGGCCCAAATCATTGCAGAGAAATTCTAATGGGGTGCGCATCTATTGACCCTTCGGTACCTCCTTCATGCCACGTTGTCTCCAGCTGTCATCCACGATGTCACATCTTGGCCCCACGACCTTTCGGCTTCCTCTGATTTTGTCATTTAACAAAAATACCGTCTCATTTCATCACTCACCTACTCTCTCTGCATTTATCAAGCTTTCTCTCTCCTCAGCAACCTCGAGTAATTCACCAAGTCTCTTCTGGTAAGTTTTCGCCCTAGCTTCTTTCGTCTCTGATTCGCCTCTTTTAATCATTCGCCCAACTGAGAAATCTCCATTTACAGTTATCATGGCTGCTCCTAATGACGCTATCGCCGCTCAAGTAACCGACAAGATGAACGAAATCCAAGCCGCTGCTCCCAACACCGATCTTCAGGTAATAGTGAAAACCAACGACGACAAAGAATGTGTCGGACCAATACTCGTTTCGCCCAGTCATCTCTGCGAAATTGCTACCCCTTTTCACGAAGAGGTCCTACCACGATTCTCACTCGCCCACCAGTCTTCCATTTGGGTGAACACAATGTTTAGAAACTGGCCGACAGAGCACAAGGGTTATCAAGAATGGGTAAACCGATTAAAACCTTACTTCGGCCAATTGTGGAAAGATGTTGGCATATACGACATGATCGGCCTCTGCAAAGCGAGCAGACCAATAGCGAAGCATTATATCATGGGGGCTTCCCTCTTCTGGTCGTCTGCTTGTCAACTGCTTCTGTTTCAAGTTTGGTATGATGACCATCACCCTCTTGGATCTGGCTGCCATCTTAAACATCCCTGTAATCGGCGAACGTATCTCGCCCAACCTGGACGCCGAAATCCCTGCTTTCAAGCTGTCAAAGGCCCAACGGAGTTACGGTCCCTTCGTCAAACTTTTCATGGGCGAAGAACACTACAAACCAGACGCCAAAGAGCACATCGCCTTCCTGGCCTTCTTTGTGGCGAAGTTCGTACTCTGCACTTCATCTTTCAGAGTTACAACTGACTGCTTCACACTCGCCGCTGCTCTGACCGAAGGGCGGAAATGTAATTTGGGCGAGTTCATGCTGGCTCACTTGTATAGGAGTCTAAATGAGATCGCTCCTCATGCCGAAACCCGAACCTTTCAGTGTCCCAGTGGTCCGCTGTGGGTCCTGCAATTATGGCTCGCCCTTTACTTTCCAGAACTCTTTGAAATCGGCCCTCACATTAAAGCCGATTTGTGCGGCTATCAACTGATCGCTGCCGGCACCCGTCTCCCACACGTCTTGGATGTTTTAGAAGTGTTCACCAACTCCGTTCGTTCCTCAGAGCTCTTTTGCCCCATCCTAACTCTGAAGTATCCTCCCTCTTGGTTATACCTCGGCTGGGATAGTGACGACACTGAAGAAGCTCTGGCCGATCCTAAACGGAGACTTGGAGGTCAATACTGGGGTAGCTCCTTAAAGAGCAGGAACTTAATCGCCGGTCTGGAATATAACCGCAGTAGTATAGAGGCATACTGCCCTAACTATGTGGCTCGGCAGTTCGGATATAACCAAGGAATTCCCTGTCCTTTATTGATCTCCGTCAATAATCGCGGGACCTACAGGCCTTCTTTAGAAAATTATGCCGACTTGCAATTCATAACTCGCCTTAATAGAGCATATCTTCCCCCTATATCTGAAATCTCTCGCCCTTCCACCTCACCCATGTGTACCCCTGAGTTTGATAGCTGGTGGGCTTCAGTCGTAGAATCGTGCTTCGACCTCTCTCCAAAAGAAATCCTATCTCTTCATGATTTTTCTTTACCTCCTTTATCAAGAAACCCAACTCATGCCGATCTGTTTCTTTTGCAGGCACCGAAACGTCCCAAATATGAAGGTAACCTATTCCATCTTTTTGAAATTTCTAGGTTCGAACGTTTTTACAAATTTAAATACAACCCGTTAGATCGGCCAGGTATGAACCTTAGGATGCAACGTCATAGACGAATAGCTAGGACTAAGTTCAACGAAAAGATGAAAAAAGTTTGGAAAGATAAGTACGAAAAAACATACTCTTATGAATTCTTCTTAGCCCATATTCGCCCAAAGTTCAAATATAAGAGTCCACCAGTTCCTAAATGTAACATGTCCACCCCTAATCCAATTAAACTGCCTAAAAAACGAGTAAAAAAGTCTAAGCCGGTTGTAAATAACGAAGGGGTTACTTATACTGGCATCAGATGTCCCTCTGATGTCGAGGCGATAAGTGAACTGGTCAAACATGGCTACACTAGAATACCAGGTAACAAAGATACCATTTCGCCTTCGAAGATTTCCATTATTTCATACTAACTTGTTGTTTTTTTTCAGTTGGTGTGCCGAAATGGGCGAAAGGCGACGTTTATGACACTGATGGCGAAGACCCGCCAGAAGCAAAGAAGTCTCGGCGCAAGCGTCCGGCAAGTAAAAAACCGTCTAAGAAGGAGCCCAAGGAGCCCAAGGCTAAGAAAATGAGGGCTGAACTCTCCGGATCTCGCCTCTTTGATCCCGCTCCTTCTGATCCTGAGATAAATCGCCCTTCCAGGAGCGCTCATTCCTCTTCAAGGGGTGATACCCAAACGGGGGACGATCGTACTGGCGACGAAGGCATTTCCTTAACGGGGAATCGCTCTTCTCAAAAAACATCGTCAGAAGTTGCCCCGACGGTGTCGCAGATGCTTAACTTTTCTCCACTTCCTACTCTGCATTCGCCCCTTGGTTCGGACCTGGTGAACCTCCCGGCTCGTCTTCCTGCCAAGACTAAGGTACCTTATTTTTGTTTATTATTGCCTTAACAATGTCCCTATCAGCTAATTTTTTATTGCGGCCAAACATGGCAGATACCAGATGATGTCTCGGCGAAGCCTGATGATCTGGCAGCAAAAGCGGCGGCCTTCCTTAACTCTGACAGTGAGGAAGAGGAGATGCCCGTACCAGAGGTAGAGCAACAGGCCGAAGTTACCAGCGGTCCTTCTGAAGTATGGGGCGATCATCTGGACGTCGTCGGCTCTTTGAAGTCCCAAGGTGTGGCGATCTTCAAATCTGTTGAAGACTTTGGTCGTCTTAAGAGAGCGGCGACTGCCCTGGCCGATGCCCCTCCGGAGATTTTGGACGAGAAAGCTCGTAGTGCCATGGTCCGACTGTCTGCGTCGCTACCCGCATTTCAAAAAATTTATGATGAGGCGACGCAGATCCAGACGGATCATGACCAACTGACCCTTCAGGAGGCCGAAGCAAAGGAGAAGCTGGAAACACTCAAGGCTTCTGTAAAAGCATCTGTTTCGACCCTGGCTGCTCGCAGGGACCATGCCAAGGAGTTAAATGACAAAATCTCAGCCCTGAAGCTCGAGCTGGAGACTGAAGAGAAAGGCATCGGCGAACTTGAAATTGCCATGGACAAAAGCCTTCTTGAGGGGGTCGGCGTGAAGAAGAACCGGAATGAGCTGAAACACAGCCTTGCCAAGATGAAGCCGAAGGTGGATGAAGCCCGGAAGTCTTTTAACACTGTTCGTAGTGAGCTTGGCGATATTTTTAGCCATTTTTAGTTTTGTAATCATTTTTAAGTTCAGAACAATGTCAGTATTTGCCTTATTTTGTAATACTTTGAATCGCACTATGTTTTGATCGGCCTGGGGCCGTATCTTATTTGTGGGCATATTTTTCCATTAATGTTTATTCGGCCAGAGAGCCGAAATTTTTCGTTATTTTCATAGTGCATTACTTTCAGGTCTGATTATTTTTATATTATCGGTCCGTAATTGGTCCGATACGAAATTATGCTCATTTATAGAAAAGACAAGTACGATATGTTGAGAAAAACGGAGAACCCGTTAAAAAAACTCAACGAATGTGAAACGCCGAAAACGCGAGCAGTGATAACGAATGATCGGCGTTATCTTATAATCGCCGTGTATTCCGTAACATTTCAGGATACTCGGCGGGAAAGCACCAACAGCATTACTCTTCGCCGGCTCCGAATAACCGACGGTCTACGCCCTCCCAACAGCTTGGAACGTACTTTTTCAGGAACTGACCGTTGATCGCCCTATCGTGTTCTTCCCCATCAACATCTGCCAATAAATAAGCACCGCCTGTCAACTTGTTGACCACGATAAAGGGACCTTCCCAGTTCGGGCTCCATTTACCAGCCGAGTGTCTTTGTGGCCGATAGGCAAGATTGCTTTCCATACTATATCGCCTATGGTAAAAGATTTCCGTTTTACCCGCTTGTTGTAAGCTCTCTCGACCCTTCTTTTCTGGGCTTCTAAGTGATCCAACGCCGTCAGACGTTCTTCGTCAAGGTCCAGAGAGTCTATCACCATTTTGTCAAAGTAGTCTTCCTTGGATAACTCGCATTGGTATCTGCGGCGAGTAGACGTGACGGTCAGCTCCATTGGCAACATCGCATCGTAACCATAGACTAATCTGAACGGCGAAGTCCCAGTAGCCGACTTCTGACTGGTTCTGTTCGCCCAAACAGCTTCTGATAAAAGCACATGCCATTGCCTTGGGTTTTCTTCGATCATCTTTTGAACAATGAGCTTGATGGCTTTGTTCGTGGCTTCGGCTTGTCCGTTGGCCTGGGCATAGTATGGTGTTGAGTGCAACATCTTTATCTTCATTTGGGAGGCCCACCAACTTATATCGCTTCCTGTGAACATCGTCCCTTGATCTGTGGTTATGGACTCGGGCAAGCCGTGTCGGTGGACGATGTATTCTTTGAAGAACTTGATCACCGCTTCTTGTGTCGGCGACTTCAAAGGTTTAGCTTCGACCCACTTGGTGAAGTAGCAAGTGGCGATAATCACAAAGGCATGACCATCAGATGAGCCGGGGTATACTTTTCCTATCAAGTCGACCGCCCATCCTCTGAATGGCCAAGGTTTGATGATGGAGTGCAGGTCTTCGGCCGGGACGTGTTGTATTGGGCCGAATTTCTGACAGGCTTCGCAACCTTTAGCATATCTTATGCAGTCTTGTTCCATTTTCGGCCAATAAAAGCCGTATTTATGGATGAGCCACCTCATTCTGGGACCTGCCTGGTGGGCGCCTGCTATACCTTCGTGTACCTCGGCCATAGCAAGCATCGCCTCTTTCGGACCGATGCATCTGAAGAGTAGCCCTTCAAAGCCCTTCTTATATAATTCGCCGGCTAAGACCACATAATTAAGGGCTAACGTCCTCAACCTCCTATTCGTGGCGTCTGGTTTTTCGAACCACTTTAGGAGCTCGTCCCTCCAATCTTGGGTGACGTCCAGCTGGTACACCGAGAACTGTCTTTCGTCGATCGTGATGCCCCCGGTGTGGAGATTCGGTGATTCCCTCTCTATGGCGTCGAATTCTCGGTTTACCTTGTAACCGCTCCCGTGCTGAGCTAGGTCGTTTGCAACGCCGTTATCGGCCCTCTCCGTGTATTCTATTCTCGTGTCTTGGAAGCCTTCGATCAGGTGTTTCGCCTTGTTGCAATACCTCACCAATAGCTCGGACTCGCATTTAAATTCTCCTGTCACTTGTTTAATGACTAGCAGAGAATCTCCTTTTACACTGATCGCCCGTGCTCCTAGCTCGGCTAACATCTCAAAACCGAATATGAGGGCCTCATATTCTGCTTGATTGTTGGTGCATTCGAACTGGAGTCTGAATGATAGCTGGTAGGATGCTCCCAAGGGTGTGACGATGTGTACTCCCGCGCCTGCCCCCTGGCTTGTTCTGGATCCGTCGAACCACATCTTCCACGCGTCGGCGTCGAAGAACGCGATGTCTACTTGATTAGGTGTCTCTTCCTTGAGGGTAATGCCAGGGTGATCGGCCAAGAAGTCTGCCAATACTTGTCCTTTTACAGCTCTTTGAGGAACGTACACCAATGTGAATTCGGACATTGCAATCGCCCATTTTCCAATCCGATTCCTCAGGTATGGCTTTGATAAGATATACTTAATGATATCGGTCTGGGATAATACATACACTACGACCGGTAACATATAGTATCGCAGCTTGCAGCATGTGAAGTACAGGCATAGACACATCTTTTCTATGTCGGTATAGCGAATCTCTGTGTCCGTCAATCCTCGGCTTAAGTAGTAGACTGCTCTCTCGACCCCATCGTCCTCTTGGGCGAGCATACATCCTAGGGACTCGTGTGAAGCCGATAGGTATAGCAACAACGGCTTATTCGGCTTTGGAGGGGTCATGACCGGAGGTTTCGCCAAGTAACCTTTCAAATCGTCAAACACCCTCTGTTGCTCGTCCGTCCATATCCACTCATCGGTCTCTTTTCCCCTCAGCAAAACACTCCAGTTGCGAAGTCGGCCTGCTGTGTTTGCTATGAATCTTCTTAAAAAATTGATTTGACCGATGAGCCTCTGGAGCTGCTTCTTGGTTTTGGGTGGTTCAGCATTGATAATCGCCTTGGCTTTGTTCTTATCTATTTCTACTCCCCGCTGGTGAACTAAGAAACCCAAGAAGTTTCCAGCCGACACGCCGAACGCGCATTTCAGAGGATTCATTTTTAACCCATTACGTCGTATACGCTCGAAACCTTTCCGGAGATCGGCCAAATGAACTTCGCCGGTGTTTGATTTGATTACGACGTCGTCGATGTATACCTCAAGGCATTCAAGGCCTCTGAACATCTTGTTCATCGCCCTCTGATATGTTGCCCCCGCGTTTTTCAAGCCAAAGGGCATCACGACCCATTCGTACGCTCCGATCGGCCCGGGGCATCTAAAAGCCGTTTTGGAGATGTCCTCCTTGCTGATTGGGACTTGGTTGTACCCAGAATGTGCATCAAGGAAACTGAGTATCGTGTGTCCAGCTGCCCTGTCGATCAGCATATCGGTTACAGGCATCGGGTATTCATCTTTGGGTGTGGCTAAGTTGAGATTCCGAAAGTCTACGCATACTCGTAGCTTCCCATTTTTCTTCATGACTGGCACGATGTTAGAGAGCCATTCGGTGTATTGGGCTTCCCGAATGAACTTGGCGTCTTCCAGCCGCTTAATCTCATCTTGTATGAGAGTATCCACTTCCCTGGACATTCGCCGGGGAGGTTGCCGAAATGGCCGAAACCCACTTTTTAATGGAAGCTTATGTTCGGCGATATCAGGATCAAGGCCCGGCATTTCCTCGTATGACCAAGCAAAACAGTCGCGGAATTCCATGAGTAGGGCGATCAGTTGCTCTCTGAATCCTTCGTCCAGTCCTGCGTTGATGTATATGGGTTTAGGCGATTCCTCTGTCCCCAGATTGATTTCGAGGAGATCGTCCTGTACTTGGGCGGGATCATCTTCTAACTTCCCGGTTGCCAATCGTATGTCCCCAATCCGCAGCGATCCTGTTGGGTCTTGCTCCTGGTCCTCATAGATGCATTCGGCCGAATCAATATCGTACAGCGAGGTTAACTGTCTAATTTTCTCCCTCAATTCTTTATGTCGTGCTATCATTTTGAATCTTTGAGGATGGTGGATCGGCCTTTGCCCCCGAGGGTCACTGATACCGGCCGATCCGAGTTAACAAGCAAGCGAGGAACGCTCGTTTCTCCTTTCGAACTAAGGGATTGTATGTTCCGCACCTCTTCGTCGTACAAACGTGCTTCGAGTACGTTATGGTCCTCGCCGAAGGGGTTGGGGTCACCCTGCACAACTTCGGCCTCGCCGTCGTCTCGCCATACGAAGAGCATCTGATGCATAGTTGAGGGTATACACATGTTGGAGTGTATCCAATCGCGACCGAGCAAAATGTTGTAGTTGCTCCGGGCGTTGACCACGAAAAACCCTTCTTCGGTTTCTACTCGCCCTACCTTAATTCTGAGGGTAATGTACCCCTCGGCCGGCGTCTCGCCCCCTGCGAAGTCAGTCATGTAAACGTCGGTCGGGTCAAGCTGATCCCGCGTTATGCCCAATTTTTTGAGCATTTTCGCCGGTAGTATGTTGACGCCAGCCCCGTTGTCGATGAGGACTCTGTTAATCGACACCCCGTTTAGATCGGCCTTGATGTATAATGGCCGAATATGCCTGGTCATCCTTGTTGGAGGTTTACTGAGGGATACTACCGCGGTATCATCGGCGCTATCTCCTTCTGGTACGATTACATCGCCTTCCAACGTTGCCTTCTGCCCTGGTTTACTTCTGTATGAGTTGGGAAGCGTAACCACTTTCACTCCGTATTCGTCCCTTACCACCGGGACCCAGGCTTTCAATATGCCTTTCTTGTGCGAAACGACGACCTCGCGGTCTTTGGGCAATCTTGCTTTAAGCTGGCCATCGTGGTGCGATACCAGTACGTCCTTGTAGGACGATCGGCCGCAAGAATCTTCATCATCCTTGTGAACTACCGCCGCAGCAGACACATCGGCCGCTTGTTTTTCGATCTTCGGCATCCATACCTTCCTTACCTTGGCATTTCGCCTTTCAGGTGATTTGGTGTCCGCGTCGGGCTGGTTCCTTGCCCCCAGTCTCTCGGTTATTGGCCTACTTCCGTGCTGCTCTCTGGGAGCCGAATCTGCCCCGTGATTCGCCCGCGACTCTTGTCGCAGCCTTTGCATTCGCCTCTTCTGGGTTTTCGTCATACGAGGGGTCTCCTCCGTTGGCCGAAATATCCTCTTGAAGACATTAGTGGCAGGCCTCCGTTGCGGCTCATGCCTCTGCCACTGTTCTGTGGGCGATTTTGGTTTAAAGGTCTTGGGATGCTTCCTCGTGTTATCGCTTCCCTTGACTTTAAAGCACGTACTGCATGATGGGCACGTCATATCCGCAGTAGGCGAGTTATATCGCTTCCTCTTCTGTTGCTGAGATTGCCTTTTTTCTCCTCGCCACTTAGAACCGTCGGTCTCTACTCTCGGCTTGGGTCTTCTTGGATTCCACTTACTCCGTATCTGCCCTTGCTCTAGGTAGCTATCAAAGTGAGGCCGAACTGTGTTAATAGACACGTATTTGGCATCGGCCTCTTTCTTTGTTGGGAACAAAAGTTTCCCTTCGTTAATCGCCTTCTGAACCACGTTTCTGAAGTTTACGCAGTTGTTCGTGCTGTGCCTCCAGGAATTATGGTACTTGCAATAATCCTTACCGACTAGCTCTTCCGACGGTGGAATCGTATGACCTTCGCTTAGGGCAATCTGCCCATCTTTCAACAGGGCATCGAATATGTCGTCGGCTTTAGTCAAGTCGAATGAATACTCTTTTTGTACCACCGCGGTCTTATTCCTTTTAACAAAGCCAGGCTTTCGCAAGGCCGAACATTCCAGGGGTTTTGTTCCCAAAAATTCGGCCATGTTGACTTCATCCTCGGAACCACTATCCTCGCTATCGGACACCAAGGCCACGTCAAGCTGGTCTTTGTAATAGGTTCCTTTAGATGCGCCTCTCCTCTGTTCTTTTTCCTGGAGGAGTCTTTCGTAGCTCGTCACCCTGTTCGTTAGCTCGAACAAGTCACGAAACCTGTGGCCCTCGAAGTGTTCCCTCATGGCGAAACTCATCCCTCTTACCACCATAGGTACGCAATCGGCCTCTGACATTTTGGTGGAGCACCTAGTCCTGAGATTTCTAAATCGGCCGATATACTTCTCTGCCGACTCACTCGGTAGCTGTGAGATTCGGGCGAGGTCAGCTAGGGTGACATCAGGTGGTGCTCTGTAAAACTCTTCATGGAAGAGGATTTCGAGATCCTTCCATGTGTCCACCGAATTGGGCGACAATCTAGAGTACCACGTGAACGCCATTTTCGTCAAAGAGCTGGCGAAAAGCCGGAGCTTCCAGAAATCGTGAGCGGCTGCTTCGCCGCATTGGGCTGAAAACCGGGCGACATGTTCAACCGTCGATTGGCCCTTCTCCTCGCCCGAAAACAAGCTGAACTCTGGCACTTTATACCCCCTTGGGAAAGGATATAACTTGTCGATCCAGTCTGGATACGGTTTCATGTACGATGGGCGAGGCATAGGTCGAAGGTCCACCCCGAGCCTTTCTAGCATGTCCACGAGTTGCCCTTGATTGTATATACTTGGATCGCCTCCCTCGGAGTACGATCGCTCGCCCGTGTTGGGCTCCTGGGTGTTGGCTCCAGTAGCTTCCCCTTGTGGTCTAGCCTCGCCTTGTGGGTTGGACGAGCTTGCTCCCGGATGATCGGCCCTTCCTGAGAACTCGGCCTCGTTCCTTGTTAAGAGCTTAACGGAACCATATGTATACCCCATCTTGTTGGGTTGTTGTTCGGCCGAACCACCTGGTTGACCAAAACGGCTCGGTGTTTGGTTCTGTTCGGCCCTTCTGTACCCTTGATCGGCCGCGGATTGCCCAGAAAATAATCGCCCTAGGTTTTCCATTGCCTTGTTGAGGCCATCTAAGTTCCCTTGGATCTGTCTCTGGACCGACGTTTGGTCGGCCATGATGTTCCTCATCACTTCGGACATCTGATGCATAGCACCGTCGAACATTTGCTTGTTCTCTTGCGCTATTTCGCCCCTCATGGCCGAGAAGTCGGCCTGTGATAAAGAAGGGCGAGAAGGAGGAAGCTGGCGTGAGTAGTCTATCATGTCATCGGTCGCGTCGTCGACCTTGTCCTTAGGTAGGCTCCCCTCGGCGTCCGTTGTATTCGGCGCCTTGCTTGATTGGTTCACCTGTTTGTCCTTGGCCATGGTTTCTGCTCTATCCGAATCTGATTCGTCTACTATGTCACCTTCCTTCCGTTGTTGTCGGCGTATAGACCGAGCGTGCCTGGAATCGTCTTTAAAGTCCGTTTTTGTGCTAACCATAAACTGGTCCCCAGTGGAGTCGCCAAAAGATGTTCGCCTGGAAATATTCCGGACTCGAATCTTTGAATTTATAATCGGGATCGGTTTGAGGTTTGATACTTTAACGAACCTATGCAGATATTCACAGGGCTTGTTTGGTTAAAAACACTTAACCACGTGATCTAAAAGATAATAATCTGGGAGTCACGGACTCAGGCGAGATTAATACCGAAAACTACTCCTAAATTAAAACAATCCGGAGATTGCGGGATAAAAAGCACTGGGCTTGGTTTTTGATTGATTGATTTGTTGATACAAAAATAATGAAGCTCTGAGCTATTTATAGCTCCTCATAACTAAGACTCCTAATTCAATTAGGACTAAAATTCTAAAAGATAAAACACTCCTAATGAGTTACAAATTCCTAATAAGAAGAAAAAGCAATAATTAAAAGACTTTTCGTTGGGCCCGAATCCCTTGTAAGCCCACATGAAGCTCCTATCCAATAATTATTTGGGCCGGTGTAAACAAATACCAATTTATCCTTTAAACTTATATGTTGTAGTTAACATCAACTCAAGTCTCTTTTATTAATTCACCTTCCCAACTTGTTAGTTTTTATCAATTAAATCATATTATTATTAAGAGATTTTATTAAAAAAAATAAAATTCAATTTTAGCCCTAAATCTATTTTTAATATAAACTAGTATAGAATTAAATAAGGATTAATCACAAATTAATACACGAACTTTATCCTAATTTACAATTACAATTTACAATACGAACTTTGAAACTTGGCAATTATCATATGAACTTTTTATTTTTTTTGGCAAATTGGTATATCGACCAATTATGCAACAACACATGGTTGTATATACAATGTCCAAATTAGTGTTTTTCTAGTTCGGTGTACTAATTTTCCAAAAAACTAAAAGTTGGTGTTGTACTTGCTAAATTTTAAAGTTCGTGTTATAATTGCAAATCAGGGTAAAATTCTAGTAATTAATTATTTGGATTATTATTTCTAATAGTAATAATTTCTTTTTTATAATTATTTTATTATATAAAATCTATTTATTTATCATTTAATTTATATATAATAATAAAAATAATAATAAAATATTTTTTATTAAATAAAAATTAATAAAATTATTATTTCTATTGTTAGTATTTATTTAAAATAAATTTTATCAGTACAGTTATATGCTAAATAAAATTATAATTAATAGTATATTTGTAATTAATTTAGATGGATAAAAAAAAAATTGCATATGCTAAACTTGATGCCAAATTAGCACAAGGTTCAGTATATACTAAATTTAGCACATGATATGATATTACAATGAAGTTCTAAACAATGTTATTAAAACCGGGCCGGACCGGCTGGTCCGATCAGATTAACCGGGAACCAGACTCTTTTCCGGTCCGGTTAGATACAAAAGTCAACTTTTTTAAAAATTGGTCAAAACCGGATTGAAAAAATTACCAAAACTGGTCAAACCCGGTTTTCAGAAAAATTGGACTAAAAAGTCTCTTTTTTGTCCAGAGATTATTTTTGTGATCCCTTTTTACACATGTCAACATCTCATATATTTATTTTTTCTCTGCTTATAGACATTTTACTTTTTACATATATTTTACTTTTTTCTCTTTCTCATATACACATTTTCTTCTCTCTCTTCCACACTTTTTTCTCCCTCATGCTCACATTTTCTCTTTCATATAAAACACTTCTTTTTTTTTCTCTCTAGCATAAGTTAATTATTTTACATATTTTTAAATATTAATTATTATTATTATATTTCACATAATAAAATTTGTTAAAATTAATCTTTATTTTTCATATATAATAATTGTTCAATATACTCTTAAACATTAATTATTTATAGTTATATTTTAATTTTTACATACAAAAATCTAAAAAATGATATTATATAAATATTTTTTCATATATTTTTTATAATATTATATATTTTTAACCTTAAAAAATTTATATTTATTAAAATTAAAAAATCTGATCCAACCCGGTTGAACCGGTCGAACCATAAACCCCCAACAAAGCCGGATTCTGTTCCGGTCCGGTTTTAAAAACATTGGTTCTAAATGTTAAATATAGCACATATTATTAAATTTTACTCCATTGTAAAATGCTAAATTAAATACTAAATCTATAGTTTTATTACTGGTTATACTAATGGCAAACTTATAAATAATTTAGATATATTATAATGGTTCAATGTCATAAAAATTTACTAACTTTACACGTTTTCTAATTTTAATCACGTAGTTTTAATTTTATCATTTTCATGCACGAACTATCACTTTTTTCTCAAATTCATGCACGGTGTTTAGGTGTCACGGCTTCATTGTTATAATTCGCTGAGGTGGATGTCATTTTACACCAATGAATGAGTGCCACCTCAGTACCGTGCATGAATTTGAGAAAACGTGGTAGTTCGTGCATGAAAATGAGAAAATTTAAACTGCGTGATTAAAATGAAAAAACGTGTAAAGTTCGTGATTTATTTTGACATTAACCCTTTTATAATTTGGCATATGCTAAACATTCTAGCAAAATTGGCACAATATTTAGCATATACCAAATTTAGCATATGAAATATAAGTGCAATGCAGACGTATTTTTTATGCTAAATGCTAAATTATGGCATTATGAAGTAAATTTGACGCTTTAGGGGAGATGCTCTTAAGCCGTGTTTGATATCATTGTTTTGGAATGACAATTATAAATATAATCTTATTTGTTAGATCTTTTAAATTTTAATTTGATAATTACAAAAGAATAAAATTTTATTTTATTTTATTTTCATATATTCTATTATTTAAGTCCCGACTTCAACCCTAATTTAGGTTATAACCTCGACCTTGACCCATATTCTAAATTTTTATCTTGATTATAGTCTTATCCTTAGACCCGAGTCCTTGATCCTAGCGACTACGCCTAATGTCCTCAATCATGACTCGTACTCAAGTCCTTACCTCGATTAGTGTCCATATATCTTAACCTCAACTCTTGATTCTAGTAGGTAATATACCTTGATCTCGACCCATACCTCTAAATTTTGATCCCGACTAGAATCTCCGCCTCATTATCGAGTTCCAGCTCTAACTCCAATTTGGGTCCCAAATATTGACGTCGAGTCAAATCCCTAATTTTGTCCTATATATGATATATCAATCCTGACTCGAGTCCCGACCATGATTTGAGTCTTAACCATCGACCACGTTCCGGACTTTAATCCCTTAATTTAACCCGAGTATGGACTCTTACTTGATTTCCTACATCACCCATGCATGCTCTCGAACTCTGAACCATGAGTTTTAATCTCGACCTATATCTCGAAAGGCCTAACCTATTCTAATCTGAATCCCTCGGTATAAGTGCTAACCTTGAACTCGACCTAGATCTTTAATGCTGACCTTATTCAGGTCCCGACTCAACTCATATATGAGTTCTGACCTTTAAACTCGGCCATGGCCTTGACCTTGATCTGAGTCTCAACTCAAATCTTAAATCCCAACCTCAACACGACCTCAAGATTCGATTATGGCACGCGTCTAATCTCGAGTCCTGATCCAAATCTCGAGTCTCTTATCCAACCCGATCCATATCCCAACTTTAGCCAAGGTCCAAAATCGAACTTGACCCATATATTAAATCATAATCAAATCTCGGACTCGATTGTTATCCAAATCTCAACCCCAACCCATATTATAGGCTATGGGTCCCAAACTCCTTACAAGATCCTAAACATTGACATCTACTGAGGTCCTGAACTCCTATTCCAATACCAGCTAGTGTTCCAAACCTTGACCCAATTGTAGTTTGATCGTAGACCCGACTTCAATCGGATTCCAAAAATAGGATTATGTTGCTATTGTTTACTAACTGTAAAGGGAATTGGAAATATTAAAAACATAAAAAAATGCATACATACTGATATTTAACATCTTTTAAGGTTTTTATATTCCAACTATTTTTTTGAGAAAACACAATCTAATAAAATGGTATCCTATTATTTATTAAGGTCTCTGTATTTTTCATTTTTTTTTACTTTGTCTCAAAGCATTTTTGTTTCTTTATTTGATCCTTGTATTTTCGAAAAACAATTTTAGAAAGTTTTTTTGTTTCTTGACTCAGTTTTTGTACTTTTAAAAACAGTTTTATTACTTGATCCCTCATACTTCTGTATTTTTATTAGAAAAAAATAACTTATAAAATTACTTTTCAAAGTACAAGATCAAATAAAAAAATAAAAATGTCTAGCGATAAAATAAAATAAAAAAATGAAAAGTACAAGATAGGTTTTGCCTTTAAAGATATCCAACATGATATAATAGTTTATTTTTTTGTACATAATCTATGAAATTTTCTGAACGAATCTCAATTATAAGATGACATTTTAAACTTTTTACATTCAAACTAATTCTCATTCGAGTAGTGTAGGTTTTTTATGGGAGGCAGATTCTGACCCCAAATTTTAAATGACTGCATACATGAATACGGTTCGAACTTGCGACCTCACTTAAGGTAGGAGAGCACCTGTGCCTTGGGGTTACATGACATAATAGCCTTAATAAATAATGATTGAATATAAAATAAAATTAAGGAAAGATCTAGAAAACATCGTTGTATTTGCACACGACTGATGCAGGTGGGCAGATAAGGACCGCCCATGCTTATGCTTCACCAACTCATCATCATATATATGCAACCATCTTCCTCTTTATTCTTTATTCTTTATTATTAATTTTATTTTAAGTGTCTTATGGTCAATACAAAGTCATCTCAAATTCAATTCAAAACTCTAGTGATAAGTTTTGGTATAACATGTTAATAAGTGAGTTAAACTAATCTTGCACTTTTTATTGAAATATGGTGATAACCGATGACACTAAATCCATTACTTATCAAATTAAGTTGAAAATGAGTAATTATTTGTTATAAAAATTAACTCTTAGTGATTAATAAAAGTAATTAAACATCAAATTAATTTAAAACTAGATGTGGTCCTTGGTGGTGGGAAGATAATGACAAAGTGGACATAATTTGATTAGCAACAAAAATTAATAATGATGCTTACTTTTAATCACAGCTGACTCATCTTCCCCTACCTACCTCAATTTTACATCATTAGTCATTTTAATATGACTACTTACATACTTGCTCTTCTATAATTAAATTGCCAACTTGCTATTTCTAATTCTATGTTTATACACTAATTCAAATTATGTCTTGAAATGGTATATGTGCCAAATTATGCTTAGGAGGCTAATATCATATCATTTTGTTTCTCAAATGGAAAATCTTTTATCCTCATATGCATGCCTTTTGGTCCTTGTCATTTTCCATAAACCCAAATACTAAAGTATTATAATAGGTGATTTAATATTGAGTGTTCTCATTGTTGTTAAACCGGATCGACCAGTTCAATCGGAAAAATTTATTTTTTGAATTTTTTATAATTTTGCCAAGTCGCTAATATATTCTTATAATCACTGACTCAAAAAATTCGGTTCAAATTCCAGATATAATATATTTAAGAATTTAAATATTTTATTATCCTAATCTATTATTACTTTAGCACTCAGGGTATTAGTTTATAGTAAATGGCTTAGTATAGTTTTAATCATATACTCAATTCTAACTTATTTTAACTATAAAATAATATCATTATTTTCAATTCTAAATTTAAAAACCAAAATTTTAAATAAGAGAAAATGATTGAGAATTCTACTCTAGAAAGAATTTTGATTTTATTTAGTTTATAATTTGATGTCATTTGGTATAAATAATTATGCTATAAGTTAAAATAATTCTGATATATATATTCTATTTGAATTGATTCTGTTGGTGGTATAATAAATGATTTTAGATATATTTTTGAATTTAATTTAAAGATATGAAAGTGGTGTTAAAGTATACTTTAGAAATATTTTATTGTTATAAGAAATAATATTTTGACATTATAATTTTACTAGGAGAAGTTAATATTTCGACATTATTATTTTATTAGGACTACTAATACAAGATTAAAACCAATAATTCAATTTACATGTAATTTATTTCTTCTTATTTTATTAAATTTACTTAAATAAAATAAATTATTTATCAATAATTATAATTTATTTAATATATCATAAAATATCATCCATAAAAAAATTTATAAATTTTGATTTGATTTAAGTTGAATCTTTAACCTTTAATCTTCTGTCTTTACTTTAGTAGTTCTATATCGGCCTATTTGACAACATTTCCTAAAACCTTCTTTATAAGAAGACCTCCAAATTTATAAAATGTGCCATACAAATAGTCTAGAAAAATAAAATATTCTCATAAGGCCCCCAAATTTCTGAAAGTTTATACATTTATTGGTTATTGTATTAGTTATATTGCGAAAAGAACCCCACCACTAGTAGATAATTGGTTTATCGCTAGAAATAATGTGGTACAGCTAAAAGAAAATTAATAGGGACAAAGATATGCAGATGGTGGTGCTATAGCTGCTGGTATTGCATCATCTTTTGATATTTGGAAACTCCTGTTTTATTAATGTAAAAATTAAGCTATTTTCGAATAGCTCTTAAATAATTTTTACTACTATAGTAAGCCGCACACATATTCGGGTTAATGACATATTTATTTATAAAATTAAAAACATTTCTTAAATTAACCCCCAAATAAGCTTTTTTCTTCATTTGTATCATGCAGACCGGGAAACACTTAAGCGGCTTGGGGTAAACCGCGGAAGTGTTCCGCGGTCTGCACACGTGGCTCCACCTGGACGCAGGTGGAGCAAACCGCGGAACACTTCCGCAGTTTGCCACGTTGGACAAAGCAAACCGCGTAAGTGTTCCGCGGTTTGCTTTGCCCATGTGGCTCCTCCCTGATTGGCCAGCGAGGAGCCACGTAAGTCAGACTGCGGAACAGTTCCACGGTTTACACAAACCGCGGAACAGTTCCGCGGTCTGAAATGTACTAAATGAGAATTTATTATTTTTTGGGGGTAATTTGAGAAATAATTAGCAAATGAAACACACAATGGTCATTAATCCTAGAATATCAAATATTTAAATAAAGAAATATATTTCTCCTTACCATCGTAATATCATTTACATATTCAACTTTAGTGACATGCGTACAGTAACTAGCCAACTCCATATAGTCCTGCACACCTAATTAATATCAATATAAAAAATTAAGTCGGTAAATATTTTTTTAATAAATGATTTTATATTAGCTCGACTATAAAAATTGTCAATTGATTTGAGCACTTTTTAAATTTTAGAATTTAAGGTTTAGCGCTTAAATTTAGTGGCATTTGATAGATTTGTGTTTTTGTATATTTTGGGTTACATTGATTTTGGTCAAGTAATTTGCACGAGTTATAAATTATTGTTATTATATTATAAACGGAGGAAACTGAAATAGATGGATATAAAGTGCAAAAGATATATATCGAGTACTAACAATTTTTAGTTTATAGTTATAAACGGAGGAAACTGAAATAGATGAATTTTACCTTTTATATCCATTAAAAGATTTAACCTTAGTCTTTCTTTTAGTTTGTAGTTATATTTTTTAATATCAAATAAGTGTTTTATTTTAGAATTAAAGAGGAAAAAGAAATGCATTATGATATAAAAAGGAGAAAAATATCATTTACTATTCACTAAATTTTTCTTATCATCCTGACTTAACATTTTAATTATATAAACATATTCTTATACTGAAATTGTTTTTTTGAGTGTAGTTGCTAAATAGATATTTGGATAAAACCCTTGAATTTGCTAGGTATCAGAAGGGTTATTTTTCTAAAAGAGCAGGTGGGAGGTTGTTGGAAGCTAAAAAAAAGAAGAAATATGTTTACTGCTGCTGTGTACTTCGTATGGAAGGTCAGAAATAATATGGTATTCAATTTAAAGAAGACTACAATAGAAGACTGCTTCAAAAGCATTATAAATTGTATTTAAGTTTATTTTGCTCCTATTTTGAATTTACTTTCTTGTTTTCATATATTTTCTATTGGCTTGTATCAGCTCTATGCTGAAAACAATTTTTTTAGTCTATATATAGCAGCTTGCTCTTTTTGGTGATTTTGCCAAAAACAAATTGTGGAATACTTTTTGAACAATAGAAAGAAAAAGGTAAAAAAAAAAACATGAAAAACAAAAGAAATAAAGAGTTGAAAAAAAAAACTTACTAGTTGATTCCTATAAAAACATAACTAATTTAAGTTAGATGTTCGATTTTTTTATTGAAATTGATAAAATAATTTTATATTATCTATTGGATTATATATGTAACTATGAACTTGTTTTTACGTTTTGATTCAATTTTTTTTATTGTTAGTTTAATATGGTTACTTTGAATTTAGGCCTAATACCTCAAAAAATCCCGACCTTTTAGTCACTTTTCAATTCTACTCTGACGTTGAAACTGGTCAATTTTACCCTATTTTGCATTTTCTCATTTCAGTTGTACCCTAATTTTTTAATTTCTCACAATTTTTTTATATAAATGATGAAATCATTTAATTAACTAAGTTTAAAGATAAAATTAAATTTATTCCCATTCAAAAAATTACAAATAATTTCTAGTTATTACATACTAAAAATTAAATGGGAGATAATTTAGCTACCTATTCTAATTAGGAATTTAATTACAATAGTGATTAATTAAATAACTAATTAGTTAATGACTATAAAACCTTTATTTAATAGTAAACTGAAAAGGATTATTCAGTAAATTTGTCTGTCCCCCCATCCGTACTTTTATATATAGTATAGATATCTGGCACTTAATTTTTAGGCTAACCTAACTTAAAAATAATTAATTGTCAATATCACTTATTTGGATATATATTTTATTTGATTAACATTTACTATTATATTTGCAAAATAATTAATTTTCTAATTGTTTACATTAATATTTAAATTTTATTTCTCTTAATTTGGATGTATAGTATGTTTTTTCAACTGAAGTTGTATTTTTTTTGTGTTAAAATATGTAAAAGATAAAAAGTTGAAGGTTTCATAGTTTTTTTAGAAAGTGAATAAAATAATAATAAAAATAGCCTCCAAAGATGTCATTTTGTATAATATGAAATATAATTAAAAGAAGATAATTTATTTTTAGTTTGATTGGTTAGTAAATAAAATTACTTTTAGCGTGTATAACAAGGGCTATGGATTCTAAAATTTTAATCAATATTGATATAAAAAAAATAGTTAAAATAAATTTATATTGTTTATCTTTTAAAATAATTTAACTATATATGATTTTTTATTTTTTATTTTTTGAAAAATATTTATCCAAATGGCACATAAAATTACTTTTTAAAACTAAAAAAAATTGATGAGTTCATAATAAAGAAATTATTGAAGTACAAATACAAACACAATTAGTATTATTATGATTCACAAAAGATTAATGAAAAATGAGTATGACAATTTTGTTTAATAGACAATTGACAATTTAATTAAAAACAATATAATAAAATATTTTTAATCACAATTTTATTAAAATAAATAAATATAAATTATAGAATAAATAAACAACATGCAAAGTACCGATTTAACGCTAGTATATTTATACAATTAAAAGGACCAACAGAGCTTTTTCGTTGATTCTCATCAAACAGAATTTCTCATTAATTTTTACAAATAAATTATTATCATGAATTTCTACTTATTTTAAACTATTTATTTTAATTTAATTTTTTCATTTGGTTTTCTATTTTTATAAACTTCACAAACACCTTATTTTCTAATTAATTTATAAATAACTTTTATCCAAATGTTTACCACTTATTTTAGACTTTTAGAGCTTGTTAACTAGTACTAATTTTAATTGGTTTTTTCATTCATATAAATTTAGTAATCAATATATTTTTTTCTACCAATTTTTAGTTTTTTTAGTGAACAAATTTTTAAATATATTCTGTAAAATGAAAGATTTCAAAATAAAATAAAATTCAACAAAAATTAATTTGACTTTTTTCTCATTCAGTTAAATATTATTGTCCTAATTGGCATGTTACACGTAGTGGAAAAAAATGCTATGCACATATTCAAACATGAAATAGTTATAAATACAACAATCCAATATTATTAGTAATTGAGATGACCAACAGAGTTTTCTAATTAATTCCCATCAAACATAATTTCTCCATAATTTCCAACAAATAAATTATTTTGATGAGTTTATACTTCTTTTAAACTACTTGTTTTAATTTTATTTTTTAATTAGTTTTCTATTTTATAAACTTCATAATATATATAAACACCTTATTTTCTAATTAATTTATAAATAACTTTTATCCATATGCTTACCATTTCTTTTAGACTTTTAGAGCTTTTTAACTATTGAGTTTAATTAATTTTGTCATTCGTATAAATTTATTTTTCAATTTAATTTTTTCTACCACTTTTTTTTTAAATTTTTTTAGTCAACAAGTTTTGAAATATATTTTATAAAATAATAAAAGTCTTGACGATGAAATAAAATTCAACACAATTTAATTTGACTTTTTTCTCTTTTAATTAAATTTTTTTGTCCTAATTGGCATGTTACACGTAGTGGAAAAAAATGCTATACACATATTTAAACATGAAATAGTTCTAACTGTTAAATACAACAATCCAATATCATTAGTAATTGAGAAGACTAATGGAATTTTCTCATTAATTCTCATCAAATATAATTTTCTCATTAATTTTCAACAAATAAATTATTTTCATGAGTTTATACTTCTTTAAACTACTTATTTTAATTTAATTTTTAAATCAGTTTTCTATTTTTATAAATTTCACAATATATATAAACACCTTATTTTCTAATTAATTTATAAATTATTTTTATCCATATGCTTACCACTTCTTTTAGACTTTTAAAGATTTTTAACTATTGAATTTAATTGGTTTTTTCATTCGTATTAATTTAGTAATCAATTTAATTTTTTCCCACCACTTTGTTTTTAGGTTTTTTTAGTCAACATGTTTTGAAATATATTTTATAAAATAAAAGTCTTCACAATGAAATAAAATTCAACAAAAATTAATTTGACTTTTTTCTCTTTCAATTAAAAATTTAAAATTATTGTCCTTTTTTCCTTATCATTCAAGAAAGATAAGGAAATCTCAGGGTAGCACACATGGCATGTTACACGTAGTGGAAAAAAATGCTATAAACATATTTAAACATGAAATAGTTCTAAATACAACAATCCAATATCATTAGTAATTGAGAAGATCAACGGAGCTTTCTCATTAATTCTCATCAACATAATTTTCTCATTAATTTCCAACAAATAAATTATTTTCATGAGTTTATACTTCTTTTATACTGCTTATTTTAATTTAATTTTCTTAATTTATTTTCTATTTTTTATAAACTTCACAATATATATAAACACCTTATATTTTTAATTAATTTATAAATAACTTTTGTCCATATGCTTACCACTTCTTTAGACTTTTAGAGTTTTTTAACCATTGAGTTTAATTGGTTTTTTCATTCGTATAAATTTAGTAATCAATTTAATTTTTTTCTACCACTTTTCTTATTAGTTGTTTTTTTTAAGTCAGCAAGTTTTGAAATATATTTTATAAATTGAAAGTCTTCACAATGAAATAAAATTCAACAGAAGGTAATTTGATTTTATTCTCTTTTAATTAAAAATTATTGTCCTAATTGGCATGTTGCACGTAGTGGAAAAAAAATGCTATACACATATTCGAACCTGAAATAGTTCTAAATACAACAATCCAATATCATTAGTAATTTTCATTTAATTTAACAAAAAAGTATTTATATAAATTATTTATTTATATTTTTTGTTTAAATAAATTTTATAATTTATTTAAATTCTAAAAGTGAAATATCAATATCTTATGTATCATTTCTCTTAATATGACAAGAAAATATGACAAAAAGGGAAATAAAAAGTTTGTTAAATAGTTTTTTTTCATAAAAAAAGTAGTGATTACATTTCTATTTTATAAATATACTAATTGAAATTGAAGCTAATTGTAATCCTACAATGAAATTTAGATGGTGACCTTAACATGTGTTGCCAACATTCACATGAATAATATTTTTTAAAGATCAAAATTTATTTAAGTTAGGATTCAATAAAATAACTAAAATTTTTCATAATTTTAAAGCTTTAACGTTATGGTTTATAGATTATGGAAAAATATCAAGGCACAAATAATAAAAAGAAAGATTAAAATTAATTCAAAATGACTTAATAACTATTTACCTTTTTAGAGAGATTGTGTAAAACCATATTGAATAGAGATCCTAATTAACTTGAAATTAAGGTTATTTGATATTGTTGTTGATGTTGTTTACATTATGATAATATATGTTTTTTTTTATTATTAACATATTTAGAAAATTAATCAATAATGGCTATTATAATACTTTTAAAATATAAATGAAGTAAATTTAGAAAATTATTAACAAAAATAATTAATTTAAATTGATTCCGTATACTTCTGCGGGCATATAATGGATCTTTATTGATTTATTTTATACTAGTGCAATTTATCATTTAAAACACTTTAAACATAAATATTAGTCAAACATCCTGGTGCTCTGACTCGACAGCTCGACAACTTTGTCAGATCTAATTGGAATTCAAACGTTAAAACAATATCAGACATTGAACTTCTAACTTTAGTCGTATCATATAAACTTCTAGACTTTAAATAACTTATGTTGTTACACGACTCATTAAAAACTCTAAATCCATTCTATGTATAACTTATGATACCCTTTTTCTTGAATCGATTTAATCAATCGATAACTTAATTAAAATATTGTAACATTTTAATAACCCAATTTTTTTCATTTTATATCTCTTTAAATCATTCGAACGTCCTCGATTATGTTTTGAAATCCGTTAAATTCCATTTTAGACGGACCGTTCGAATACGGGCGAAAACGCTCAAATCCCCTAAAACTGGCGTCGATGTGCGTCTGCACAGTGGTTGTGCTTCGCGCACATTCCCGAGCCGTTGCGAGCTGATTTTTTTGCTCCGAACATTAAACGACAAGTGACAGAACCACTCCTGATGACCTGAATTGGAACTGACGTATTGCGCAAGAACATGTGCAGCATGATTCACAGATCGCCCCACGAAAACAAAATAACAATTAACTAACTGCTTTGATAACTCCACACAATCCTTGACGAGAGCTTTTGAACTAACTAAGCTCGGGTTTCAAATTTCTAATACTACATCCATAGCATCAGACTCGAATATAAGATTGTCTCGCCCCTTGAGCCAACTAAGAGTCTCCCTGATCCCCATAATCTTAGCCATCCAAGGAGAATACGATCCAAACCAACTACATTGCCTAGCCTAAACCACTTCACCCAATTGTTTTTGAACAACTATACATACTCCCATCCGCTGCCTTCCCGGAAAAACTGAAGCAACAACGTTGACCTTTAACTACCCCTCTAGAGGCGCCTTCCATTTTATAAGATACTCTTTGCTGACTGAAGCAACACAGAGCTGAAGAGATAGCAATCTTGCTGCAGACCAAGAAGAAAGCTGAAAACCTGCTGCCTCCATAATAGCCTTTGTTGAACCCTCTTTTTTTTCCAAACAGACCTGTTTCTGTTGAGACCGAAATTTTAAGAAATAAAGGCCGCAATAGATTGAGATTCCTTAAACAGGATCCTAAGTCAGCCGACACACCACTTTTGGACGTTAATAAAGCTGGATCTTTCCAACGCCATACCAGAGATAGACCAACAGTTTTCTGCCATAGAACAGCCACAGAGGAGATGTAGGACCGATTTCCCGATCTGATTTACAAACCATTCGTCGACTTGCCAAAGCCTCCACCTTAGGGAGATACCTAGAGCAAGCTCTCTAAAGAATTTTTTGATGCGGAGCAGGGCATTTATCCTCCAAATTATATTCCAGAGATCATATGGACTCCCTACCACCAAGCCACTCATCATGAAAACCTTTCACAGAGAAATAAACCTTAGTTTTATACCCCCACCACCATCTATCCGAAACATTCCTCCTACTAACCTGAACACTCAAAATTCCAGCCACATCTTCTTTATTAAAAACATCCCTCACTAAACCATCATCGCGTCCATTACCATCAATATTAAATAGTTGATCAACAGTAACATTAGATAAATATGGGGGCTTTTTCAATAGAAATCAGACCCAAAACCGAATCAACTAACCACAGAGACCCCCAAAATGAAGTAGATTTTCCATTAGCAATTCTAATCCGAGCCCCTGACTTGATGCCCATTTGAGCCTCAAATATACTACGCCAAACGTAACTAGGATAAGACCTTAATTTAGCCCAGAGAAAAGACGTAGACGGAAAATACTTGGCCTCAAATAATCTAATCATCTAATTATTTTTCACAATCACTAATCTCCACGCTTGTCTAGCTAATATTTCCATGTTGAAATCCCTAACTTTCTTAAAACCAAACCGCCAAATTTCTTCGGAAGACACAACTTATCCCATCTCGCCCAATTAATACCTTTCTTGTTAACTTGATCTCTACCCCACTAAAAATTATTCATCATCTTTTCAAGCTCATCACAAAGATTTTACGGGATAAGAAAAATGTTCGTGATATAATTAGGCATAGATTGAACAACAGTTTTAATTAAAATCTCTTTACCTCCTTGAGAAAGAAATTTTGAATTTCACCCTTTAATCTTGTTCCAAACCTGCTCCTTTATAAAGCCGAATATCTCCCTTTTGTTCTCCCCTACCAATGAAGGAAGTCCTAGATAATTGCTACTGTTTTCGGCCAGACCAATGTTCATCACACCATAAATGTTCGATCTCACCTCACTATCCATATAGCCACTAAATAAAATACTAGACTTCTATATGTTCACTTTTTGACCAGATGCCAATTTCTAGTAGTCCAACATCTCTTTAGTACACTAATCTCCTCCACCGACGCTATGAATAAAAAAAAGCAGTCATCCGCAAAAAATAGATGACTAATAGAAGGAACCCCCCGACATATTACTGCACCATGAAGCCGCTCCGAAGCTTATATATGCTCTAGCATCATACTTAAACCTTCAGCACAAATAATGAATAAATAAGGGAAGAGCAGGTCTCCTTGCCTCAACCCCCTATTAGGAAAAATATGATCCATCTCAAAATAGTCTCCAATACTCGTATACCTCACAGTCGAAATACAAACCATAATCAAGTCAACCCAACGCCTGCTAAAACCCAAGCTAAGCATCATTTTCTCGACAAAATTCCATCCAACTCTGTCATTTGCTTTACTTATATCGAACTTAAGAACCGGCATCCCATTCCTCCCTCTCCGCTTCCTCTTCAAATAATGACCAATTTTAAAGGCTACAAGAAAATTATCGGTAATGAGCCGATTCTTAATAAAAGCGCTTTGCTTTTCTGAAATAATAAGAGGCGTCAAACTTTTCATCCTGTTCGCCATTACTTTAGAAATAATTTTATAGATCACATTGGATAACAAAATTGGACGTAAATTTGTAACCATCTCGGGCACTTTTTACTTTGGAATAAGAACAATTGTCATGTTGTTTAATCCCTCCAGCAAACAGCCTGTCTCAAAAAACAGCTTACAAGCTTTAACAACATCTGACCCAACCACTCTTCGATATTTCTTATAAAAAGACGGGTTGAAACCATATGGCCCTGAAGACTTATCGTTATGCATGCTAAAAACCACATTTTTAACCTCTAAATACGATACCGGACTGATCATAATATCATTATGGCCATCATCTACACGAGAATCAACATGGAAATAATCAGTAAATTGCTCTCCACTATCCGCAAACAGGTCAGTGTAATACCTTCTATAAATGTTATGATTTCCCTGTCTCAAACTACACCACTCGCTCTGCTCATCCTTTAACCTCCGAACTTTATTACGCCTCTGTCTTGTACTAGCCACGTTGTGAAAAAAGCGGGTATTTGCATCTCCTTCTGCTAGCCAATTACACTTAGCGCGTTGTTTCCAATAAACCTCCTTCTTTAGTAACAAGTTCTCAAACTCTCTAGATAAAGAATTAAACAGCTCAATACCATCATTGTCTTGACGATACTTCAATCTTTGCAAACGAGTTCTATTCCTTTCCAACCTCTTCTTATGATTTTGACAAATTTTACTACTCCACGACTTCAAGTTGTCGCTCATAGCCTTTAGTTTAAATTGAATATAACCTGAACTAGCCCACTGGTCCTCCACGACCTTCTCGCAATTTGGTTTAATAGTCCAAGAATTTTTAAAACAGAACTCAACTCTTCAAACCGATCCTTCCTCACCGTGGAATGAAAGAAAAATGGGGAATGATCATATGTTGTCAGCTCATATCCAATCCTTGTTACAACACACCCTATCCAACCTCTCCTCAACCTTCGACTCAGCTTCACGGCCCCAGAATCTGGTGAATTTATAACCTGAAGCGCTCCAACCCACTAGCCATCAGAGCCTCTCTAAGACCTTTTAACAACCAATTAGGTTTTCAAACTCCGCATCTCTTCACATTCTGCGACAAATTATCGTTAAAATCTTCCAAACACAAAAGATTACTAGCTGAACTCAGCCGCACAAGCATACTCCATGATTCCCTTCTTCTAACTCGTTCCGGGAAACCATAGAAACTTGTCAAACGCTAATCCCTACCACCTTTAACAAATACAAAGACATCAATGTAGTTGTCACAAGCCTAAATTGTGTCAACTTCAGACGAGCTTCTCCACATAAGAATCAAAATCACCCCTCCTACCTACACAATCAACAGAACAGGTCCCTTTAAAACCCATAACGACTTGGAGAGCTTGAACTCTAGCAAAGCCAATAAAACTATCACTTAAAAATAAAAAAGACACACATTTTTCCTTGACCAAATTTTTCAAAAATATAACTATTTATCTTTTCAGAAAGATTGTGCAATATTATATTGAATATGGAAATGTAATTTATCCCAATTAATTTGAAATTAAGGTTATTTGGTATTGTTCTCGATCCTAACCTGATGTTGAAAAATCACTAATTTTACTCTATTTCACATTTTTATGTTTCAATTGCACCCTGAAATATTTAATTGACATCCTTTTTCATTTGGGGAAAAAAATTCAAAAACGTTATCCATGTCTAGCATATATTGATTGTACGTGTTTAAAATTTATTTAGATGTAGTTAAATTAATTAACAATTTAAATTAGTTTTAATTTGATTATGGTTTTTAGTTAGTTTTTAAAAATAAAGAATTTATTTGTATTTTTTGAATAGAAATAAATTTAATTTTATATTTTAACTTAGTTAATTGAATGATTTCATCATTTAAGTAAAAAATTGACAGAAATAAAAAAATTGAGATACAATTGAAATAATAAAATGCGAAATAGGATAAAATTGATCACTTTTCAAGGTCAGGATATGATTGAAAAGGGAATAAAATGTCTGATTTTTTTAAAATATTAGGCCAAAAATATATGTTTAATTTTCCGCTTAGGAGGTAAGAAGATCGAAATCTACCTTTTTTTTTATACATAATGGATGTTAGAATATTTTATTATTTTAAAATTATTTCTATAAATCCATTAATATGAGTTTCCATCCTAACGATGAAATTTATAAATTTTAAATTCGTTAATTTTGTCAAATCCATTGATTTTAAAAGGAAAATACTTTATAACGCAACACTTTAACGCAACACTTTAACCCAACTCTTTTAACCCACCTTACGTGGCAAGATTTCATTCGTCCAATTCCGACCCAAAAATGTAAATCACAAAAAACAGAATTTAATCAATCCACTCTTTGATTGCCACGTCAGGCGGCACAAAAAGGTGGGTTAAAAATGTTGGGTTATATAGCATTACTCATTTTAAAATACCTTAATCTAAACGGCGGGTAAACTACTCGTATGCGGTAAATGTTTCTTTTTATCCAGTTTGAAAGAGGAATATGGAATTAGAAAGAGACTAGGAACGAAATATATGAAAATCCAAGTCCTTATAGGAAAAGAATAAGGAGAAATTCATTGGCCTTATCATGCTAATATCAAAAATAACAATTTGAACCCTACTATTACTATATTTGTCCATATTTGTCCATTAGCACAAGCAGATCCCCCTTATCACACTACTTATCTTAGCCTAGGTCCCACTGATAAGCCCCCCAAATTTTATAAAACATCCAATTTCAGCCTTATCCTCTTCAATTCTTTACAATTAGATACATCTGTCAAAATTAAAAATAAAAATAAGACATCAAGTGGGATCTATGCACGTGGATCATCTCCTATATATAACCCCTCTCCTCCCTATTCTCTGATCACGCATAGATTCTCTCCTCCTCCGCCATTGTTTCTCAAAATAGAAAATCATTATTTTAGAAGGAAATTAAATTAAATATTTAAGTACTGATTGAAGTTTTTCAATAGAGTGAGAGTGGCGAAGAAGCTGGAGAGATAGGGAGCGAGAGTGATCAAGAAGAAAATTGCTGTATGTCAGTGGATTGTATAGAGACTTACTTTCCAGGAATTGGTGGCGAACTTGCGAATCCATTACAATGGCCTCAACTACGAAAAAAACGACGTTTTCTAGCTCTTGCTGTGGTTCCGATACTAACTCCTCTGCTGCTGCCGTTGTCCGCCGTGAGGCTGCTCCGGCTCCGTCGTCTTCGGCTGTGCTCGTCGCTAATGCGGTCCAAGATTGGAGCGATCGCACTAGCGGGAAAGGTATTGACAGCGGGAATGACAAAAAGCTTGCTGCTGTCGCTGTTGCTGCCAAAAACGCTGCCGTTGCGTCCTTGATTTCCGATCCTTCTACTAGCCCTGCTACTAAAGGTATATTTTATTTTTGTTTCTTAATCGGTACTTTTCTTTAATTGTTTTTAATGATTTGGCAGTTCTATTGTTTTTTTTAATTTGTTTTGGTTTATATTTATAATTTTAAAACATATTTATGAGTCTTCAATATTGCTGCTTATGTCGTTGGTAATCATTATACAGAGGTACAGTTGTTGCATATATTGTACTAAATTAATGGACTGTGGTTTACTTATAGACTCTGCATTACTTGATTTTAAATGTTTGTTTATGTATCTGAACTCATTACTCTTTAATCGACGGGCTTGCTACGGTTTAACGGTTAAGATGTGAGATTTGTCAAAATATAGCAGTTCTTAAGATAAATTTGATGATGACTATACTTATATCGGAATTTAGTGTTGAATCGCTGCGGAAATTTGAGAACTACATTGATCTAACTTTGAATTTGAAGAGATAGTTCTGCAATGTGTTTAACTTAAAAGACTGATATCCTTTTTGTTGCTTTATTTGTTTAGCTGGTATCATCCCAGTCATGTTGAGGGCTCAAACCAGCCATCCTCTGGATCCTTTGTCTGCTGCTGAAATCTCTGTGGCGGTGGGAACTGTTCGGGCTGCTGGAGCCACTCCCGAGGTCGTTAATTATGCTTTGATTCGCCTTGCTTTTATGTTTTTTCGTTTTCTTAAACAATCTCATTATAGTTTCTCTTGAGAATAATATTGGTTTCGTTTCTAATGAATGGTGAACTGCTTGCCGTTTTTCTGTTCAGGTCAGAGATAGCATGCGTTTCATGGAAGTGGTTCTTTTTGAGCCAGATAAACAGGTTGTTGCACTAGCAGATGCTTATTTCTTCCCTCCTTTCCAACCATCGTTGCTTCCTAGAATGAAAGGTGGCGCACCTGTAATTCCTACCAAGTTGCCTGCAAGAAGAGCTAGGCTTGTTGTTTATAACAAAAGGTCAAACGAGACAAGTGTTTGGATTGTGGAGCTATCTGAAGTACATGCAGTAACTCGAGGTGGACATCATAGGGGCAAAGTAATTACTTCACAAGTTGTGCCAGATGTTCAGCCTTCTATGGTTGTCTTCTTATCCCTTATTGTTCTCTCTTGATTTTATCCATGCTGCATATTTGAAACGGAGTGTTGATTGAAGTTGATCTTATGCATCTTTTTTCTACTTTACTCAAAAAGACTTGCCTGTATGGAGAATTTCACAAAATATATAATTGTGATTAATAAAATCGAAAATAATATGTGAAATAATATGTAATACTATCCAGATATTTAAATTATTTGTAATTTGTAATTTAATTCTAATCCCTGCAAATCTAGTTGTTGTAACATGGATCAACACTTCATGTGTGAAAATTTTATCCTTTTCTTCATTTTTGATTATCTGTTGTTTGTACTATGCCTGTAGTCTCTTTTGTTGTTATCTGGTGTAACTTTTTTCCTGCTCACATCCAGGATGCTGTTGAATATGCCGAATGTGAAGCTGTTGTTAAAGACTTCCCTCCATTTAGAGAGGCAATGAAGAAGAGGGGTATTGATGATATGGATCTTGTAATGGTTGATGCCTGGTAAGCCGAAGCTTGATAAGAGTTCTTTTGCTTAAAAAGTGTTGAAATTGCTCATTTCTACTGTGTTTTTGTTGATGTTCTGGGATATTTTGCATGCTACAGGTGTGTTGGGTATCACAGTGCTGCTGATTCTCCTAGTAAAAGACTTGCGAAACCTCTTATATTCTGCAGAACTGAAAGCGACTGCCCTATGGAAAATGGTTATGCACGACCAGTTGATGGCATCTATGTGCTTGTTGATATGCAGAACATGACGGTCATCGAGTTTGAAGATCGTAAGCTTGTTCCCTTACCTCCAGCTGATCCATTGAGAAACTATACAGCGGGTGAAACTAGGGGCGGTGTTGATCGAAGTGACATAAAGCCCTTACAGATTGTTCAGCCTGAAGGTCCTAGTTTTCGTGTCAATGGTCACTTTGTAGAGTGGCAAAAGGTACATGTTGGCTTCTTATTTGTATTTTTAATACTCTTCATTAAGCTCATTATATTTTACTGAAAGTTCTCACTTTACCATTGCTTTTTGACAGTGGAATTTTCGTATTGGATTCACTCCCAAAGAGGGTTTGGTTATACATTCTGTTGCATATGTTGATGGTAGTAGGGGGCGAAGACCCGTGGCCCACAGGTTAAGCTTTGTAGAGATGGTTGTACCTTATGGAGATCCAAATGAGCCGCATTACAGGAAGAATGCTTTCGATGCAGGGGAAGATGGCCTTGGTAAAAATGCACATTCACTTAAAAAGGTCTGCAAACATCTACCATCTACCATCAAGCTACAAAAGATCATTGTTTATTAGTTGACTAAAATTTAAACTTCCATCGCAGGGATGTGATTGTTTGGGCTATATCAAATACTTTGATGCCCACTTCACAAACTTCACAGGAGGCGTTGAAACTATTGAAAACTGTGTATGCTTGCATGAAGAGGATCATGGAATTCTATGGAAGCATCAAGACTGGAGAACAGGTTTAGCAGAAGTACGAAGGTCTAGAAGGCTCACAGTGTCTTTTATATGTACAGTTGCTAATTATGAGTATGGATTCTACTGGCACTTTTATCAGGCAAGTTCATATGCTGATTCTTTCTCCTAAATTTACTTATTAAGGGTGGTACTTGACCAGTTATTTAAACTAATGTGATTGAAACTAATATGGTTAACATAAGTACAAGACAAAGGTTGTTACTTGCCTTCATATGGTATACACACCATGTAGCAAAAGTTGGCGCTCATCCAGCTCTCAAATGTAGGACTTCTGTGATACTATATCTGCTTTTGGCTCTCTTTCTACAAGCTGGGTGCACTTATTATTCTGAAATAATGATTTAGATTTTGTGATGGACAACTTAACTTGTCCGTATTCAAGACTCTCTATTGGTTATGTTACATGCTCTTAACAAATGTTTCCATTTTTCCTTTTGTGATCATAGGATGGGAAAATTGAAGCTGAAGTTAAACTTACAGGAATCCTCAGCTTGGGAGCATTGCAACCAGGAGAGAGTCGAAAATATGGCACAAACATTGCTCCAGGTCTATATGCTCCAGTTCATCAACATTTTTTTGTTGCTCGAATGAACATGGCTGTTGATTGCAAGCCTGGCGAAGCTTTCAATCAGGTACATTACATTAAGTTAGGAAACTTGCTGTTTGCATTTGTGGACTTTTTTGCAAGTGACTAAGTTATGCTAGGAAGCAGTGGCTTTTAGACATGGGATATTCTCATGGTTTAACATATGCAAGACTCCACTTTGTGGCCTTTACTTGTCACTACATTAACCCGCACAGACACGTTACTTGGATCAAACTTTGCTTCATGGGTAGTTAGACTTTTATCTGATTTTTTTTAGTGAACTGAGTCTAAATATTTTGATTTTGATCTTGAACAATAGGGAAAATTTATCATAGTTCTTTTTTCAAATCTTGTTATTAGGTTGTTGAGCTGGACGTGAAAGTTGAGAAACCTGGGGAGAACAATGTCCATAATAATGCATTTTATGTTGAAGAAACTGTTCTGAAATCAGAGTTAGAAGCAATGCGGGCCTGTAATCCTCTGTCAGCTCGCCACTGGATTGTAAGCCGTTTTACCCCTCGGTTTTGTTATACTTTTTTTTTCTGCTGCCTTCACATTATCTGCTTCTGTATGTAGTCCTTTCCCTATCATAATTCTAAGGAGTCATGGTTCTTTTCCAGGTTAGGAATACCAGAACTGTCAATAGAATGGGGCAATTGACAGGGTACAAGCTGGTACCTGGATCAAATTGTTTGCCACTAGCTGGTCCTGAGGCCAAATTCTTAAGAAGAGCTGCCTTTTTAAAGCACAACCTTTGGGTCACACCTTATGCACGCGATGAGATGTTTCCTGGAGGAGAGTTCCCTAACCAAAATCCACGTGTGGGTGAAGGCCTATCAACATGGGTGAAGCAGAATCGATCTTTGGAAGAAACTGATATAGTTCTTTGGTAAGTTGATATCACCATTCCTCTTTTATTCATGTGTGCACACATAAATTTATGTTTAAATAAATTTGTACTTGTTGCTAATGCACTGATCTATGTCCATCATCATTTTCATGTTTTGAGGATCATGCTTAAGTACAGTATAGATGTTGCTATCTATTGTTCATAATTCAGATCATTTAATTGTGTGCATGCTATTTAATCTTTTCTGTACTATGATGCTTAATAAACATCACATGTTGCTGCATATTCTTGAGTGAAAGCATAATAATAAACTTATTTAGTCCGCAATTGAAGACTTCGATTTTAAGCTGCTTGTTCCAATGCAGTAATCTTTCCCTCGTAATGAAATGGGAGTGGTATTTTATAATCTTTTGCCACTTATTCTTTCCTATTAATTTGGAGATAAGGAGTTCCTCTATTTCTATTGCTTGATGTCTTATTTATGTTGCTGTATCAGTTACATCATAAGCTTTGTCAAAATCCTCATCACATCATTTCTGAATCTCTGTTGCAGGTATGTATTTGGAATCACGCATGTTCCTCGGTTGGAAGACTGGCCAGTAATGCCAGTAGAGCGCATTGGTTTTATGCTCATGGTATTTATTTCGTCCATCATCTATCTTTTTAATTTTGTGCTCTTAAAGGTCTTACACGGTTAGCATCAGAGCAGCAACACAAGTAGTTGTCGTGGTTTCTTGAAATTAGTTCAGTTTATTTTATAATTCCAAATTACAAATGCAGCCGCATGGTTTAGTAATAATTTGAATTTTGTGATGTTTGTAAATGCAGCCGCATGGGTTTTTCAACTGCTCTCCTGCTGTGGACGTTCCACCAAGCGTATGCGAATTAGATACCAAAGACACCGATGTCAAAGAAAATGGAGTAGCTAAGCCTCTTTCAAACAGTTTGCTGGCAAAGCTCTGAAGCTCATAATCTTAAAGCTCATTTCCACAGTCCGCATAAAATCTCTCTATTTGATCCATGACAGAGGATCAGATAACGTTCAACTGTTTTTCGTTTGTACACTTTGAACGTCTTTGTTTTTTTTGTTAGTTGAACTTTTACCAGAATAACTCTCTCTACTGAATTGGTGCCGTTTAGATAATTAAGTTATTTTGGATATTTATTTGTTGAATTTAGTTATTTTTAATTTCGGTTCTGTTTGTCTTTGTAGTAAAAAATGTATCGGTTTAATTTTTTTTGGGTCAGCATTTAAGTTTGATTTGGGTATTTGTTGATTGATTTGATTGCCTTCACGTTCCTGTGAAGAATAAAGTTATGCTTTTATAGTAAAGTTATGTTTTGAAAATAAAGCTGCTTGACCTTTTCTTTCTTTTAGCAATTTAAATGTCAAAATTAAAAAAATCTGGTATTTTAATCTTACGCAGTTAAATATTTAGATGTTTAAGAAAATTAAATTTTTAAAATTTGAAAGATATTTCTAATTTATAAACTGGTCTCAATAAATTCTGCAAAACTGAGTCATAGAAAAAAGGAAAAATTAGAGAGACGGTAGGCCCCTTTCTACAGAGGCGCCCCTCAGGGTATGTCTGTCATCCTGTGGCTCAGCTACGTGATTGGACCATGTACTAATCAATAGCATCCACGTAGAATCATTGGCTCGTCACTTTTCTTGTCCTTCGAGTTCCAAAAGACTTCACAAGCAGGAAAATTCTTGCGTTCTTTTTCTTTTGATTCTTATGCTGGTACAAGTACAATTCCTCAAACCCATCACCAACATCAATCTACCATATAATAATAGAAAATTTCCTCAAACTCCCAACTGTCTTAACAGAAAAAAATAGCAAAATTTTATCTTATCTTCAACTTAGTAATGTCTACTGCTTCTGCAACTCTAACTCTCCGGTCGGAAGAAGAAAAAACTCTGCAAGAAGAGCTAGCCTTACCAATTCTACTAGCTGATCGAGTCATCAAATCCGCCCAAGAAGCCGAATCCTCAAAACAAGACTGCTCCGACATATCAAAACAAGTCGACCGTCTCTCTCAGCTTCTACGTTCTTCCGTCCGCCTCTACGCTTCCACACCCTCCCTCTACGACCGCCCTCTCCGCCGTATCTCCTCCGACATAACCAAGAACCTCGACCGCGCACTCACCCTCGTCCGAAAATGTAAGCACACCGGCGTTCTTCGTCAGGTTTTCTCCATCACTTCCGTTACTGATTTTCGTAAAGTTTCGAACCTTCTTGAATCTTCCATTGCTGACATGAAATGGCTTCTGTCTATCTTTGAGTGTACCGGTAGTGCTTCGCTTTCACTCCCTCCGATTGCGAATGACGACCCGATTCTTGCTTGGGTTTGGAGTTACATTTCAACTATACAAATGGGTCAGATTAAAGATCGGGTTGATGCTGCTAACGGACTTGCTTCTTTAGCTAATGATAGTGATCGAAACAGGAAACTGATCGTTGAAGAATTCGGGATTTTGCCGTTGTTGAAATTGCTTAAAGATGGCTATTCTTACTCTCCGAATGCTCAAATTGCTGCTGTGAATGCTCTTTTTAGTATTGCAACAAATCAACAAAGAGTTCGTTTGATTACGGAGTTTCTTGGAGTACCGATAATCGTCAAGGTTTTAGGCGATTCTGTTACGAAAGTTCAGATTAAGGTTGCGGATTTGATTGCCAGGATGGTGGAATTGGATACGTATGCGCAAGAAGAGTTCGTTACGCAGAATGTAACTCGGCCATTGGTATTGTTATTATCTACTGATTTAGATTTAGATTTGAATAGCAGTAATAGTAGTAGTAATAATCAGCCTGCTAAAACTAGCATTCATTCGCTTGTTCAGATGAAAAATGAGCTAGATTACAAGAAAACTCGAATGAATCGGGTTACTTCGTTGAATTGTTATTTAGATACTAGTAGTAGTAAAAAAAATGCCCAGCACAAGAAAGACGGGGAAATGGTATCACCAGAGGTTGAGTTTAAGCTTAAGGTTAGTTGTGCATTAGCATTATGGAAGCTGTCGAAAGGAAGTATTTCGAACAGCAAGAAAATTACGGAGACGAAAGGTTTACTTTGTCTAGCCAAGATTATAGAGAAAGAAACAGGGGATCTTCAGTTGAACTGTTTAATGACTGTAATGGAGATCACTGCCGTAGCGGAGACTAATGCGGATCTCCGACGTGCAGCTTTTAAGACGAATTGGCCACCTGCTATGGCGATTTTAGATCAGCTTTTGAGAGTGATTCAAGAAGAAGTAAATGATCCAGTTTTGCAGATTCCTGCTATAAGGTCAATTGGGTGCTTAGCTCGAACTTTTCCGGCTAAGGAGACGCGGATTGTCAGTTCTTTAGTTGATCAGCTTGGTAATAGAAATGTGGAAGTGGCAACTGAATCAGCTATAGCCTTGGGGAAATTTGTGTGTCCGGAGAATTTCAATTGCGGTCAACATTCGAAGGCGATTATAGAGTTTAATGGGGTCCCTTGTTTGATAAAACTGATAAGAAACGGCGGCGATCCTGCGAAAATGCAGGGTTTGGTTCTGTTGTGTTATCTGTCACTGAATGTAGGTAATAGTAAGGCTCTTGAAGAAGCAAGGGCTTTGAATGTTCTTGAAGGCGCGGCTCGTCCTGTGATAGCTCAGTATCCTGAGTTGAGGGAGTTGTTTGCCTCGGCTATTCATCACCTTATTCTTTATCAGGCTGGAGCTCATGCTCATGGCCGCCCCTGCGTATAGTAATGGGACGTGTCGACTGTCACGCGCTATAGATAAATAGCTCATAAACGTAAGCGTTTTCACGCGCTATAAATAAATAGTTCATAATCTTATATGATGTAATATTATATAATCCATATGGTATGGTTATTATTAATTTTAATTAGTAGAGAATAGTATAATTCGACCTTTTCCGCCATCAAATAAAGATGGCCTTTCTAATTTGGATTTTTCTTTTTGAAGTTTCTTCATTTGGAGCGGCTATGGCTAAACAACTAGCCCAAGTTATTTGAAGGTGGTATGTACTATGTAGTATACAATACTTGGAATGCATAATTTGATATGTGACTCGTACCGTTTGTTGGTATTATTGATTGATCATCACCACTCAATTATGTTGTGCTATTTCATTTGTTAGTTTCCTAAGATGTTTTTCTCATTCAAATATAATAAGAATTTTCTTTAGCTTGTATTTTACTTCTCAAACAAGTATGATATTTTGCAAAGCTGCTTGGAAGTCATTTTATAAAGAAAAATTGTTTAAGATGCAATTTAGGACCTCAACTTGCAAGCGATGGTCAATTAATATATATTTTGAGTTTATAATCAATTTTGTTCTAAATTTGTCTTTTCCTTTTTATCAATTTGTCCCATTTTTAGAGCTAATTCAGCTCATGTAGTTCAACTCCAATAATGTGCGAGTACATTTCTTTAAATATCTATTTGCTCCTTAAAATTTGTACGTTGTGATTAACACTAAAATTAATTTTTTTATTAACAATTGACCCCTTTAAATTGTCAATTTTTATCAATTAGATCTTATAATTGTTATAAGAGGCTTCATTGTTAAAAATAAAGTTCAATTTATCCCTTAAACCTATTATTAGTATATTTTAGTCTAAAAAATATTATAATAATGTTTCTAAAATATAATGAAATATAATATTAAAATTAGCATAATATTTTTATAATATATAAAATACAGTTGCAAATAATTATAAATTATTAATTTATTATAAAATTAATTATTTTTATGTATAAATTAGTTCAAGATTAAATAAAATCACTTTAATTGGTTATTATAATTTTTTATTTAATTTTAAATTAATTTATACTAAAAGTAAATTGAGGGGTTTAATTGTATTTCATAACTTTATATATTATTAATTTGATCGAATTGATAAAAAATGACAAATAGAAAGAGTTAATAGCTAAAAACACTTATTTTGGTATTAATTGACCGCGACTTACAAGTTTAAGGGCAAGCCAATCCTTATAAATAAGTAATTTTGGAGGTGAACTACAAACGCCAAGTCAGGTGTAAAAATTAGTCGAATTGATAAAAAAAAAAAAGACAAGTTTAAGACTAAATTGAGCATGAAATTAAAATCTATACTAGTTGATCACCATTTTGCAAGTTGGGGAGTCAAATTGACACTTAAGTCAAAAAAAAAAAATTGTGAATTTAATCAACAAAAGCAAAGTAACGTGAATAGATTTAGAAGGCTAGACATCATCAGTCCAAATCTTGAATATAGCCCAGGCCTTATATCCATTGGGTGTTACTTTGACGCAAACCTACACTATATTGAAGGTAAATCTTTGGGCTACGCTCCATCATCCATGAGATCTGGTGGGCTGGCTGAGCTGTTTCTAGTTAAATGTACTCAGTTGCTCAAGTCTCAAGTCCCAATGAAAATGGATAACTTTTTCTTTTTCCTAAAAAATTATACATTTAGATAGTATATTTATTATTTATTTTAATTTTTATTATTAAGCTGGATTTAATTTAATTTGACCAAGAACTCACTTTTTTTAATAAATAAATTTTAAAATTTAATTTGTCATAATTTACTACAAACAGAACTCAGTTTATAATTTTTAAAATTAATATAAAATTTAGAATTTTAAAATAAAAAATAGTTATGATCTGGTTGCTGTAGTCGCCTTTATTATTGCCTAAGTCATTTCTATTGGTGCTGTCCCCTCTAATAAAACTGTTAGGGTTGTAAACAAACTGAACTGTTCATAGTTCGGCTTAATAAAAACTTGGTTCACATTCGTTTATTTTTTAAACGAACCGAGTTCGAACTTAATTTTATATTTATTTATTTAAACGAGCCAAACATGAACATATCATTGTTCGGCTTGTTTATATTCACAAACAACTCGTATACAAGCTCGTTAATTGTTTGTGAACTGATTCGTATATAAGTTTGATAAAGAGTTCGCGAACCGACTTGTATAAATATTTAATTAAGAGTTTGCAAACTATCTGCTTTCTTTTTTATTTTCTCTATTTATTCATAGTATATTGTTTGTCGGCATACATATATTTGAAGGATTTTTAATCAGAATATATAAACGTTGTTTGTCCCGTTTGTTTCCTTTGTTCTGTACTTCTGTTGTGTTTCAAGTATAAGCAATAAAAGGGTAGAATCATCATTGAAAATAATAAGAATTTTTCTTGTATCACCTAACTTCATTGATCTACACCGATTATTTTTGTAAAACTAAACATCAAAACAGGACAATCAATTCAGAAAGCGATCTTTAATTTCTTCTGAATTTGGAAAGAAAGAAACAATCATGAATCATGTAATTACAAGTTTCTTTGCTCAAATTACGAAAGAATTCAATCACCGAGGACTTTTATTTTATTAATAAATTATTAAGAAAAAAAATGACTTTAGTTAGGTAGTTTATTTTTAGCTTTAATCATAAGCTAGCTGCAAGAAACTTTAAAATTACGGAAACAATTAATTAAAGTTTTTTTAATGTGATATTAATAATTAAGAAGATTCTTTGTCATTTCTTGTTTAAGGTCATTATAATTAATTTATTACTGTTAAGCCTAACAGCAAGTTTTCATAAGTTTGTATCATCATTTTGATATAGACCTTGAGAATCTTGGAATGGGTAACCAGTTTCTGGATTTTTTCTTATCAATTTGATGTCTTCCCACATTATCATTAATTATGAGACACACATCTCATTAACAAAGCTTTCTTTCCGTTGCACTTTTAATGTGATTTTTCAAGTTGAACATATGCCCAGTTCGATATTTTAATTAAATTTGTTAGTTTTATTTTAAAAATTTATCTTGGGTGTATAATTTTATTTTAAAAATAAGTGTTTAGGTTAAATTATGCATATATGAATTTTTTTTCAAATAATAAATAGATAAATTACGGTTGACGCTTAAACATTTTTGGCCGCAAAATACCAAAATGAAAATAAAATAAAAGTTCAATAATTAAAAAAAATAGTTTAGTGAATGAAATGAAAAAATTTGGAAGTTCAATGATTTTCAGAATTAGTTACCCTTAAAAATAAAAAAAATAAAAATAATGAAGAAAATAAATCAAATTGATTTTTATTCATGAACTAATATTTTTGCCCTTCTATCAAATGAGAAAGTGTTTTTCGTAAGAATTATATTAGACATCCCCAACTTTCTAAAACATCAAGAATTACATCATTTGTAGTGGTATATCTCAACTTATGAAATTTTAAAGATTGACAAAATTAAGCTTAATATTTGCCTATTTATAGATTTGACCCTTCTTCATTAAGTAGAAATTTAGAAATGCTTAGAGATCTCCAATGGGTTTGTATTTTTCATGAGAAATAAACTAGATATCTTAAGATTTTCAATAAACAAAAACTAAATCATTTGGAGCTGTATGCAAAGAGTTATAACTTTTCGAAATTGGTGGTTGTACTAGGACCATCATCTCTCCGAGATGTTGCCAAATGCCAACCACGAGATGAATAGGCTCTAGAACAAGGTCATCTCGTCATCAGCACATCATTTCGGCGAGATGATGGTTGGCTAGCAAGATGAATGACTGGTAGGTCATCCGAAATATGCACGAATTATCGGAAATCAATCCTAATTCGACCCAGATTTCTTTTACAATACCAAAGGTGGAATCTTTTACTTCTTGAAGATAAGAGAACATTAAAGAATCCAAATCCTAGTTGGATTAGGAGTAATTCAATCAAGTACAAACACTCAAATCCTAATCCTAATTGGATTCCATCAAAGGAAAATTTAAAATTTCAAAACGCTCTATATATAGAAATTCAAGCCACGCTACTGTAATATCAAATTATTCCTTAGTTTTAAGTTTCAATTCAAATTGTTAGTTTATATTATCAATTAGATATACTATTTTATATTTTTAAGAAGTAGAAGATTACTTAATTAAATATACTATTTTTTATCAATTCTAATTAAATATATCGAAAAAAATATACTTAGTTTAAATTTTTAAATTTTGACTATAAATTTAATTAAATTACTATTTTATGGTTGTTTACTCAATAAAAAATATGAAAAACTACTTTTTATTGTTGTATTTACAAATCAAAATATTCATATAATGTCGTCTTCTCATATATTTTTTAAATTAATTTTTATTTTAAAATTTGAATAATTCTGAATTTTTTATTTGTCGATATATTTTGTAGAAACTTAAATATTTTATTTGTTATTAATACTAAAAATTAAATTAAAATTAATATAAAATATAAACATATATTTAATATAAAATAAGTGATACTACGAATCATGTGTAAATCACGTAAACGGTGTTAGTATAAAAATTATATATACAGTTGATAAATCTTACAAGAAATGTAATTAAGGGCGGGGATAAGGAGGACTAGTAGGGTCACTGGCCCCCTCTCTGCCCCCTTCCGATTCTAAAAAAAGATCTTGTACCCTTAATAATATTTTAAACTTTTTTTTATCTTTCTAAATAAAAGATCCAATGATGCCAATTTTTTTAAACGTTTTTGAAAATAATCAAAATCTTTTTAATATTGTAAATTATTTATCCCACTTTTAGAAAATCGCAAAAAATTTATTCAATTTTTAAAAATTAGTTGAGCCTTTGCAGCAATTGCATGCATAACGTTTTAAAAGAATTGATTTTCAACTGCAATGTTACATGTTTCGGATAAATTAAGTTTGAAAATATTATTATATTGATTTTTAAATTGAATAGATTTTTAATGAACTAATCAAATTATAATTTTTGAAAAATTTGAATAATTTTTATAAGTTTAAAAAATATAACATTTAACACCACTAAACCTAAACAAAAAGTTTTAATTTTTATATACCTCTAACTATCTGTTTTTTTCCTGTTGCATGATTGCATCCCTCTTAAAAAAAATTATGGGGCGCTTGAATGTAATTATTTCATTTGGGTCAATCTTGATGTCGTCTTGGCTATTTGTTTATCAACTTGATAAATGTAGTTGTTGTTTCCACCGACATTCTTTAGTGGCATATCCTAATGAGATCATCGAATTTGAAAGAAGAAAACATGAACTTTACAGTCAAACATGTATTCATAAAAAAAAAAAAGTCAAACATGTGATTCTCTGTCAAATCATTTTTACCACTGTCAAAATGGAAAATACTTTGCAACCCAGTTTGTAATTCAACTCGTTTAATCCATTTTACGTGGTAAAATTTCTTTCGTTCAATTTCCATCCAAAAGTATATGTCTCAAAAAACAGAATTTAATCACTACACTTTTTAATTGTCGAATCAAACGGTATAAAAAGATGGATTAAAAAAGTTGAATTATATAGTATTATTCGTCAAAAATATCAATCAAACTGTAAATAATTAATTACCAGGGGGTCACCATCAGCAAAATTCCAGACAAGTAGATGTATTATGTAAATGTCATCCTCTCTATATCGATCACTAGATTCATAAACATATTTTACTTTTAGGATTAAATAACAAATAACTCATGCGTCTAAAAGAATAAAATAATGCATGCTTGTGTTGGTGTATGCCATCATAACAATTGCTTAAATTTATGCTTTGTAATTTTTCTTTTCCAAATTTGTAATTTCCATCTTCTGTGAGCTCTTGAGTAGTGAATTTTTAAAATGGTTAATTACATATAAAATCACCACCTTTACACGAATTTTTAAAAATAACACGACCTTTAAAACGTGTCAATTCAGGGCATCACCTTTCATTTCTTTTCAAAAACAACATGTGCACGTTTTTTGATAAAATTTTGCTGACTTGGACACCCGATTAGAGTGCCACGTGTCACGCCACGTCAGCAAAATACCACTAAAAATGTGCCCGTGTTATTTTTGAAAATAAATGAAAGGTGGTGTCCTGAATTGCCACGTTTTAAAGGTCGTGTTATTTTTGCAATTTCGTGTAAAGGTGGTGATTTTATATGTAATTAACCCTTTTTAAAAAGATTATACTCCCTTTATTTTTTTAGCTGTCTATTTAGTTAAAATTGTATATATAAAAAAGTAAAATAAATACTCATATAATCCTATATGTAATAAGTGCTTTTGTAAGTTGAGTCATAGAGTCATTTATTAGGGGAGGAATAAATTTGAAAAATTATAACTAATGTTATCTTAAATTTCTAAAAACACAACTATTGATGAATACTTTTGCCTAAAGTGACAAGTAAAAAAAAATGAAGGGAGTAATTTTATTATGCGACCTCTTGTATAGTAAAAATACCTTATCACTTTTTGTAACTTTTTAATATATTTCTATTCATTAAAAAATATACTAAAGTGTGAGAGACATTAGAATCTCACCTAATATTTTTTGATAAAATATCATCTGATAATATTATACATTTTATAATAAAATCTCGCTTATTGACAATCATGTTTGATTAGTAAAATCTAGATGGTAAATAACGCACCAACAGTATAAACTTATAAATAAATAAATTGTTCATTAAAATAACATAAATTTTTAAAGGTTAAAAGTTTAATGAACAAAGGGTCAACGCACCCCCTAAACTTGTGTCACGGGGTCATCTAACCCAATTTATACTTTTTTGAGCAAATAACCCCAAAACTCTTCATTTTCGGGTCAAGTAACCCATAGTTATATTTTTAAAACGCGTAAAATACAAATCGGAGGTGAGAGATGCAAAAAAATAATTAAATACTTCCCTAATTGTTGCGATATAATTATCCTAAATCTGTTTTTTAAAATAAAAATATAAATTATTGGGTTATTTGACCCAAAAATGAAGAGTTTTGGGGTTAGTTGCTCAAAAAAGTATAAATTGGGCTAGATGACCCCGTGTCACAAGTTCAGGGGGTGCGTTGACCCTTTGTTCAAAGTTTAACTCATGAGAACCTTATTTGATAATTTAATTTGAATTTGCGGGAACACACAGTGGAGATTGACATGCATGTACATGTACTTGAAATCACAATATATATCTCTCCTTCCAGTTTTTAATTATTATTTTTATCTAAAAACTGTTGTCTATTTCCAGTAGATAACAATTTGATGAATTGACTATTTTTGAAATTAATGTTCTACTATATATATGACCTACATAGAAGATGCCATTATCTGACCAACAAAAAAAATTGCAGTAAATTATTTAGTACCCCATCTTTCTATTTTGTTTTTGGATAAATGATCAATGAATTAGCTCATCCACAATTGTGGAAGGCAAAAGAAGTCAAAACAAAACAAGGCTAAAAAGAATTACAAAATAGCTCTATATTTCTAAAAACATCATTGCCCGTGTATGAGAATCCACGATTGTACGCCTTATGGAAACCCCATCTTTCTATTTTTTTTTACTTTTTTTTATTTTTTTTTAACCTTTTCCTAGCAAGGTAATCTGCTTAACACATCTTCTAATTGTTTCATTTAAGAAAAGTTTGTCGGCAGATTTTGATCATGTAATAAACGCACTAAGCTATTAGCAGATGATAAAGATTTTAATTATGCATAATGTATGAGACTAATGAAGTGAAATTGAATTGATTTTACATTTTTTTTTTGACTTTCTGTAATATTTAATGATGAGCTCTGTTTTGATTCATGTTATGATAATCAGTACTCAGGGGGACAAAACATAGTGCTTTGAGATCAGTCAAATGACTTTTATCGTAGCTATTCATAGTACTTGTGGCTTGTGTCATGTTCATATGTTACGATCTGATTTTAATCAGATAGTACACTATCACTTAAAATCTTTTAGTTTATTGTAAAAGATACTGTAGTACTTTTTTTGGATTAATATTATTTGGGTATTATGAAAAAGTAAAAATAGGCGTATTTTTTAAGAATCTTTAACTTGTCCAAAGGATGTGATTTTTTTGAGTTTTGCAAAGACGGGTTTTGATTATAAATGTAAATATTTTAGTTTTTCGTATTTTAGCATGGAGTTTTTTTAAAATTCGAGTTGTATTCTCAATTCTAAATTGTAATTTGCTTCTTTTCATAATCGTAACTCTAATGCGCATCCTTTGTGAGCCATTTCTTGTGCGAAAGTCTTGAGTTGAAAGTTTTTGTTACTTCTTAATTATGACTTTTAATATAATTTTATTCATAAAAAAACTTGTAACCAGTGTGCATTACAAAGGTAAAATCGTTTTTCATATCTATAATTTTAACTATTTTATCAAACACATGTATAAAAAAATTGAACACTGTAGTTCATCAAATTGAATCATATTTAAATTTAAATGCAATTAAAATTTATGAAGTTTCTCTTTCATACCACAATTAATTTTTATGGAATCGCTATCTTTTCTATTCTAACTTTTAGCAATTTGTATAGTACTTTTTTTTGGTTGTCCATCCGATTTTTAAAGTTTCACTCTAACTAATCCGGATCCGACCCGCATCGTGCATCTGGTATGGTGGATAAATCTGTCAGCGGAGATTTTCTGCATTCACAAATCTCGAACTCGAAACCTTACGTAAGCGATAGCAAGTCGCTTACCCCGTTGGTTGTATAGTGTTTTTTTTAAGTCCAAACAACTAACTAATTATGCTGTCAGCTTAAAGGTTAAGTAGAAACATGATATTGATGCTTGTGTACTGTAATTTAATATGCATATAATATACTTGCTAAACATGCACACATTTCTAGTCCATATTTAAACAAATATAAAATATTTTATATACAAAATTACTGTATAATTCTAACCTTTTTTTATTTAGTACATCCAATTTCATGAATCAGCAGTAAAAATAATTCGGTTTCGGCTACGTTTCTCCGACATCAATGGAGGCGCCGACTTTTTCCTTTTAAAAATCTCTCTTTGCTGTCTTAGGTACGATTTTAAGCAGTTTTCATTTGGTCACGAATTGACCCACCACCGCAAGCCATCTGTCTATCCATATAAATATAAAATGACGTGAAAACTTCAAACTTTTAAAGGACATGCAAAACCCATCTTCTCTATATAATTTAACAGTTTAACCATTACTACCGTTAGGGTTTTATTAGGTTACGGCAATTACCACTTTTTAACGATAAAATTGCAGAAAAAAACAATTGGAACCAAAAAAGCATGATTGAACAAATTAAGACGTTATATTGTGACTTTATAGTTGACTCTTAGCTTGCTTAATTCTTCTTCTATTATACTTAATTTATATGTATCCAATAATGGAGAAAGGACAGGCAGGGCAATATTAACCTTTTGGAGGGACTCGCAAAAATATGCATGGAGGGACCTGTAATTGCAGCTGGATGATATGCTATAAAATCAGCATCTTAGATTTGAGTAGATAATCTTTTTTAATTCAAATTCTGACCATGCACCCTCTTCCAAATTTCATATCCTGCCCTACAAACCTGCCTGGCTGCCCTATATATCTCTTATTATATGCATCTGCATTCAATTAATGTTGTTTGTATTCTATTTATTATAGTTGTTTCCTGTAGTAATGATTGTGAAAAAAAAGTCTAATAACTTAAAAAATTTCAGCCTTTTCGACTTTTATTCATGACGTCGCCTTTTAAAAACGTCAATTTCGGCTATAATTGAAATGCACTTATCAAAATTAAACTAAAATTAGCGTTATTAAAAGAAAGTGCCATAAATAAAAAAAAGTCAAAAAAATCAAGTAAATTTTGGTGATTTGGCCAAAGACTTGAAATCACATATTTAAAGGGTTAATTGCAAATTAAATCACAAATTTTAGCGTAAATTATAACACGAACTTCAAAACTTAACGATATAACCCACCAACTTTCATTTTTGGCAAATCAAAATATCGAGTTAAAAAAAATATATAACCACGCTAGCATTATTGTTGTTGCATTCTAATTTGCCAAAAATGAAAGTTGGTAATTGACATTGCCAAATTTCAAAATTCGTGTTATATTTGCAAATCATGCTAATGTTCCTGATTTATTGCAATTAACCCAACTCTAAACTAATAGGGATAATGTTCTCAAAACTTGAAAGTTTATGGGTTAAAATCTAAATGTATAAATCTTTTTGTCTAATTTTAATTAATAGTTTGGTTAAAAAAAGGTTCAATTTATGTCAAACCGAACTAATTAAATTTTGTCCTATATTATTTCAATATTTAGTACCAAAATTTAATTTGTAGTAAAATGATACCTAGTTTACAAATTTCATTTGTAGCGCATTTGATATCTTTGTATTCAAGAATTAATAAATTGGACTCCGCATTGTTCACAAAATTTTGAATCTTTTAAAACTAAAGAGTTTCAGCACATTTTTCTATCAAAAATAAGTAAAATGTCAATCAATGAGGCTATATTTAAAGATTATAAGGTATTGCATATTGTGATGGCTAAAATGGTAATCGATGAGACAATATATTTCATATGATCGCCATACCAATTATTAAAAAGCAAAGAGATTCCCTAATCAGGCACAAAATTAATTTTTTGATAAGAATTGAAATTTTATTATCAAATTAAAATATGTATAAATATTTGGTGCCACTTATACTTTTAACTTAAAATGTGCTGTGTTAGGCTATATAATTTCTTGAAAAAATAATTTTATATATGCATATTTTTTTAACCGTTTTGACAAACATATCTTTTAAAAATTGACAGATTGATCCTTTAATTTTACGAATTAAAAATTATATTCTTGGTACAACATGGAATGCTTATGGTTTAAATTGACTAGTCTAGTTAAGAAGGGTTTAATTAAATATAATTGTCGTAACTCGCTAAATTAATGGGACATAAATTGTCTAATTATTTTTTTGAAAAGTATATATGTTAAAAGATATGAGTATAAAAAATTATTTTTCCTAATTTGTTTGCTATAGATTTGGTTTTTTCTTAATCATGAAAAAGACATCCATGCATGTATTTTTTTTTTGGTAAGCCCATCCGGTTTCCAAGGGTTCGCCCTGACTAATCCGGATCCGACCCGTGTCGCGCACATGGCATGGTGGGTGAGTCTTCCAGTGGGAATTTTCTACATTCACAAGGATTCGAACCCGAGACCTTGCTTAAGCGATACCAAGCCGCTTACCACTTGAACCAACTCCCATTGGTACATAGATCGATATCATAATTAATCAACTTGACAACTAACAAAAAGATACTCATAAATAATATACGACCTTAGAATTATTTTTTTCCTCTTTTAAAGTTCTTTTGTACATTATTGTTCTTTCAACCGTTTCTTTAAACAAATTAATTCACACTTACCAAATAAAACAAATTAATTCTTAAAATATGAATACAAATTGATTCAAAAATACTACTTTTTGATCTTGAATCATGGCGATGATGTAGACTTGTAGTTAACAATAAAAAAAGAAAATCAAGAATTAAGATTCCAATGAAACACTCCTGTATATACTATACATCAAAGTATGTGTTCGTTTAGAAAGATTCAAAAACATTTTTAAAAAAGAATTAATGTATATACAGTTCATGATATCTGATGGTAGACATCAAAATGTGCTCCTGTTAGATCCTCTGACAGAGACGTTAACGGATAGCTACAGAAATCTACTGGATTCTGACCATGAACAAGAATCCGTCCTTCTTCCGTCTTAATTCCGTTCACCGGAAAGTGAAAAATCGAGCTCTCTAATCTGTTATGATCACCACTATTACCCCATGAAAAATCCACATTATTATTATTCTGATCCATCATATAATTGTTCACCTGATATCCCGAATAGTTGCTTACATTTGAGCTATTGCTTGAACTTTCTTTAGCTTGATCATTCAAGAACACGGAGCTCATTCTTGAACCCGAGTTATCAGAAAAATCCGTCGCGCTTATGCTTCCATGATCAAAACTTGTTAAATTCGGCATTGAAATGAATTCGAAGCTCGAGCTTGTATCAAACTGGTTCTGTATACCTGAAATGCTTGAATTATTGTTGTTATTATACACATTCTCAGGAAATTCGAAGTATGATAGTGGATCATAAGCTTGCTTGTAGTAAGTTGCTGTCGGTTCGTTGATCATAAATGTTGGCTCTGATGTCTTATTATGATCTGTACAGTTATTTTCTTGTTTCACTTCAATATTTTCTTGAGTTGTAATTATTGGCTTGTGAGTTGTTGGGTCTATTCCTCGCTTCATAAGCTTCTTTTTCAAACAAGAATTCCAGAAATTCTTTATTTCATTGTCTGTTCTTCCTGGTAACTGTGCTGCAATTTGAGCCCACCTGTAATTTTCATAAATGCAAGATTAGTTCAATGAAAGTCAAAGAAAACTAAGTACCCATTTTTATTTGAACAAAAATGTTATGAATATAGGGTTTTCGGAGTTTCGGAAGTGTTTTCGGAAACAGAAATAAAATGACGGAAACGTAGAACTCGAGAAGTTTTCGTCCAACTATACCTGTTACCGAGAACTTCATGAAGACTGAGAATAAGATCTTCTTCTTGCTGTGAGAACATTCCTCTCTTAAGATCAGGTCTTAAGTAGTTAATCCACCTCAATCTGCAACTTTTTCCACATCTTTGAAGACCTAATCAAACAGCAAACTAAAGATTAACTAATTTTTCAAGAACCAAAAAAATGTAAAGTTGATACAAAAAAGAAAAATCATCACCAGCAAGCTTAGGAACAGAACTCCAGCAACCAACACCAAATCTGGTAATATAATTGTAAAGTTTCTCATCTTCTTCCGGTGACCATAAACCTTTTCTCAGTTTTTGCTTTATACAACAAGCATGTCTCCCCATTTTTTATTTTTGCCTTAAAGATTATGAATAGTTAAGGGAGAGGACAATTCAAAATCTAATGAAATGATGTTCTTGAAGAAGTACAAGGAAGGTCACTTGATCATTTGAACATATATGATATATATATATATATAGAAAGAAATGTGAGGGTAATATATTTAGTTAATATTGTACTATATAATAAAAGAAAATTCAAGAAAATATTGTTATGATAATGAGTTTAATTTGGAGAGTAGTGAAAATTATAAATCATACTTAGGATTGAAGCTAATTAATAGGGAGAAAAAGAGAGAGAGAGAGATGAGGAAGGTGAAGCAATTAAGTAGGTTTTACGCAAATCAGGTGGTGCTTTTTTTGCATTGGATTGGATTAGTTTTTAAGATATCTCTGGGTAGAAATATTTATTTTAAAAATTAATATTATAAAAAAGTTTGATTTAAATGTGAACAATTAAATTGGAAACCATGAGTAAGAATACAGTTACAGATTTGTGTCCTTTAACAATAATAGTAATACTCTAATTTATGGGGTTGCCTTGTAAGTCAAACCTTATGTCCTCTGCAAACATTTGATTGATGTTAATATTTAATTATTTTAATTATTGGTGGCTCCAAATTAAACAATTATTCCTTTACCATATGTTTCACTTTCTAATTTTATTCCTTAGCTGAACAATATACTGTTTATTGATCTAATTTTACAATATATACTAAACCTCCACATTTGAAATGATAAATATATTTATTAAGCTTAATCACCAAAAAAAACTCTCACCTTTTAGCCCCTTTTCAGTTGCACCCTGACGTTGCAATTTTGTCAGTTGCACCCTAATTCGTACTTTTGGGTTTCAATTCCACCCTCAAAATCACATTGGACTCTTTTTCACTCGGGAAAAATTCATAAAAACTCTTATAATATACTTGTTTGAACTCTTTTCCACATAAAAAGTTAAAAATGGATGACTTATTTTAATCTTTTTCAAATGAAAAGAAATCAATTTAGTACTTGAGGGTGGAATTCAAAACCAAAGGTGCAAATTAGGGTGCAACTGACAAAATTATAGTCGGAGTGCATTTGAAAAGAGGCTAAAAGGTGGGATTTTTTTTTTTGTGATTAAACCTATTTATTATGACATCTTTGAATATTAAATAATGTGAATACAAACTAAGTAAAGACAAAAGAGTGGTGTGATTAATATTTTTATTTTATAAAAACTAATGGTTTAAAATTAGTATTTTTGCACAACCATGTCTATAAATTATTATAAAATTTATTTAAATATACAAAAATAAATTATTATTTTCTATTGTATAATTCACGAATTGATAGGGAATTAAACTACAAAGGAAGAGTAAAATATAACATCAGAACTTTTTTTGTATTCACATGTTGGCATGTTGCCTATATAGTATAGAAGATTCCTATAAAAAAATAATGCTCGTGCAATTCGTGTAAACCCTAGCTTGGCAATTACTGTAAACATTAAAATCACGTGGATAGTAAAAAATAAACTCATTTTAATTTTATGAAACAGTTTGAAACTATATGAAAAAGAAATCGTATATCTCGAGTTGAAATATATTTTATTATTGGATGATAAATGCGGCCGACACTAGTGATTGAGGTATGTGATGGATGGATCCATTAAAATTATATTATTCGACTCTTCTTCAAGGAAGCTCCCCTCTAACAATCTAATTAGTATTATGAAACAATCTAATTATTAAATTACTAAAAGATTAAAATTTTGTCATCCAAAAATATTTTATTTTTATCTTTTTAATTATATTTTGAACTTCTAAAATTGTTTTTATACTTTTTAAAACTCTAAGGGGTTATTTAGTCTACGTATAAACTACGAATGACATATTTGAACTGTTTTCCGAACAAAAAAGTCTATTATAAAAAACATATTTATGAAATTGAAAATTGAGATAAAATTGAATATTTTAAAAATTTAAAATATTATGGAAGAAAGCCGAAAAAATGTGGTTGTAAATTGATTAAGTCAAAATTTAATCATTCAATTTTTTTTTATATTATCAACCTTTCAAATTTAATTTAAATAAATATGTTATAATTTTAGTTAACTATTTAATTTTTTTAATAAAAGATCAAGCCTTTCGCTAGTAATTATGTACTATTATAATTTAAGTGTAATTCAGTTAGAATCATCATTATTAATTTTATGAGATTTAAAATTTGAATAATTAGTATCTCAGATTCTCATAGCACTGAATATGATTATAATCATAAACTAATAAAAAAAGGTTTAATCAATAAATTGAAAGAAATTATGCTTATTGTCTAAATAATTAAATTATTGAAGCAATATCAATGGAAAATAAATTTAACATGGAATAAAGATGATTAACCTAATTTTGTTGAAGACTAATAAACAAATTTTCAAACAAAGATTTGTTTTGTTAATTGTTAAAAGTTCAAAATAAATTTCGACTTAATTATCATATAGTTTAATTAGTCACAATAGACTCTTTAAAATTGTCAAACTCTTTAAATTAAAGAGTTTTACAATAAATTAGGAGTCTAATGGACTCTCTATTCTTTATATTTAGAGTAGAGAGTGAAAATGACTCTCTACATATAGAGAGTCATTTTCACTCTCTACTTCATTTTTCAAATAGTAAAATTTTAAATTTTATAAAATAAGATGGTTATTTTTACTTTTAAATATTATATTTTTACTTTTAGTAAAAAAATTAAATAAAAAAATTATTTTATTAATATTTAATATTTTATTAATATTTTTTATGAAAACAAAATAAAATAAAAGGCAATTAATTTAATATTATTACTATTTAATATTTTTATTTTATTATTAATTATTAAAATTATATACAATAAAAAAACTAATATTAAAGAGTCCATTGGAGTAAAATTTTAAATATCACTCTTTATCTTTAAGATGCTCTTTATTTTACAAAAGATGCTCTTTATTTTAAAAAATACCATTGAGGATGCTCTTAGCGGTATCCAAATTATTTATTTTTTGAGAGAAAAGATTGAACTTTATTGATCAAGCAAACGAATTAATAAATTTATTAACCGGGAAAAAAACTTCAAGCAAACCCAATTTATTTTCTGCCAATAACATTTTGATAACCGGCTGATTAAGATCGTTATAGAATTTCATATTCGGTAATTCATGAGTAATTGTTTTACGCAACTGTACGTGTGTCATATTATTCTTACAATAAATCCGTAAATATAGTAAATATTTTAACATTGTAAATATTTTATTGATTTGTTGTAGGAGCACGTATCACGACTGTGGAATAATTTTTTTTGATTCTGCCCTTTTAATTTTAACATTATCCTTAAGCCGTGCTGCAGTAAAAATGACGACCACATATAAATATAAGGCTTAATCACCAGAAAAGCCCCCACCTTTTAGCCCCTTTTCAAATGCACTCTGACATTGTAATTTTGTCAGTTGCACCCTAATTGGCACCTTTGGTTTTCAATTCCACCCTCAAGTACTAAATTGATCTCTTCTTTATTTGGAAAAGGTTAAAATAAGGGGGTGTTTGATAATCCAACTTATTACTTAAATTAATGTATTAAGCACTTAATTTTTTTAAGTTGGTTTGATAATTCAAAAAGATTCAACTTAACTTATTCAGTTAAGTCAAAAAGCACTTAAAATAATAAGTCAAAAATTTTAACTTATTTTTTTTTACTGAAAACATTAAATTATTAAATATTAGTTTTATCATTGAATAAATTTTATATCTTTATTATTTCCAATTATTACTCACGAATAAAAATATTTTATCTCATACATATCATTTTTTTGATATCACTATGGGTGTATTATACTTAGATTGACATTTAAAATTGCAAAGTACTATATTTTTCATTATAAATATTTCCGCTTTTAATATTATTTGGACTTCTGTTTGTAACACACAACATCAATTATCAGATTTAAACGGTTTTTCAAATTTTAAAAAAATTTAAGTTAAAAGGGAGCATCATTATAATATTTAAAGACTAATTATCAATATAAGCAACTAAAATTCATGATTTTTATTTATGATATATGTAATATCTATAATATTTTTTATTTATATTTTAAAAATTTAAATAATATATAATTTATATATAGTAATTTATTTTAAAATAGTCAATCTTTAAAGATTTAATATATAAATATAATAATTTCAATAATATTCAGTAATTGCAGACTTGCAGTTATCAAACAGACTTATTTAATTCAGCACTTAAAAAAATCAGCAATTATTATTTTCAGCACTTAAAATCCAGCACTTAATTTTCAGTTTTATCAAACGCCATCTAAGTCATCCATTTTTAACTTTTTGTGTGAAAAAGAGTTCAAACAGGTATTTTATAAGGGTTTTATGAATTTTTTCCGAGTGAAAAAGAGTTCAATTTGATTTTGAGGTGGAATTGAAATCCAAAGGTGCAAATTAGGGTGCAACTGACAAAATTACAACGTCAGGGTGCAACTGAAAAGGGTTAAAAGGTGAGGGTATTTTCAGTGATTAAGCCTAAATATAAGGTAGGTGTTGATGTGTATACATAGTCGCTAATTGCATATGCTTTATCGAACTACTAACAAGTTTGTTTAATTAATCAACTTAATGAAGTGAACGTGCGGTTATAAATAGCATGAAATTTAGCATAGTTATTTAATCAATTTTGTTTTATAAATTAAACTGTTTAATAGTCATGGAATTAGAATTATACAAATGTTGGTTTCGGATTGTCTGAGTCGACATTTTCAAGTTTAAGGTTTAAATAACTAGAAAATGCAGCTGTTGCAGCCTTGCAGGTAACTCAACAACTAACATTAACCAAAAACAAAAAAATTAATAGAAGTCAAGTGGTAGCATAGTACTACTAATTTTTGAACATTATAAACCATGCTGCCGCTTGACTTCAATTAATTTTTCTAAAAATCCATTCTATTTATGAAGATCAAGTTTTTTTTTCTAAAAAATCAAAAAGTTCACGTGTACAATATTCAAGATTTTGGCCTATTAGATTTTTTTTCATAGAATAGAAAAATATTTTATTTTAATTTTTTAAATCTGATATATACATTACTTAATGTTGACAATTGTTGTAATTGAACAGAAATACGATGAGCCTGAATCGCGCAGACTAGGTCGCTCTCTTTTAGACATTTCACAGTATATTTCGGTGGTGTAAAGCTGGCTATCAACCGCTGCGGCTTTAGGATAAAACAGTCGGATATACTGCTCTTACAACACTGCGAAAACAGCTCTGAAAACACTTCTCTATATTGCTCTTTTTTTTTGTATTGCTTTATTTCAGTGTGCTTTGAAATGAAAATAGAGACCAATATTTATAGGCTGGAGAAAAAAAGTTGTTGAGAAAGATATAAAGATGAAACATAAATATTAAAAATGTTTTGGATAATAAATTGTTTTTACAACAGTTCAAAAAAATATGGAGCAATTCAAGGGATATGTTTTATTTGAAAAATAAAACTTATTTACGTATCAAAAAATAATAGTCCTAGCCCGTTCACAAAAATAGGTATTCTTTGAAATCCAAATCCAAAAAAAATCCAAATTAATAAATTCAATAAATTGATTCTCCTAAACAATGTGGGATCATATTTTTATTTCAAATAACAAGGCATTTTTTTTATTTTTTTTATAAATTCAATTCATTTAACACTAACAAACTGGTTAACTGTAGTTTTTAAACTTTAAAGTCTAAATTTAAACAATAAATCATAAAATTTGAAATTTAAATAAATTTAAATTTTTAATTCGATTGCTCATAATTTTTATTTGTTGGTTCTAATTTGATTAATCAGTCTTTTTGCCCATTCCTAATTTTTGGCATGAGCCATCACTAATGATAGTAAGCTTTCACATTAACATTCGTAAAAAAATCAACTAAACATTGTTTGCAAATATCAGAAACTTGCAACTTTTTTATTCAAAGGCAGCACCAAAATTATTTTCGAAGAATTTATTCAATGATTGGAGCTTTGATGTACATATCCATATGACCGACAGCAACACGTAGTACACTACATTAATGAAAATAATAATAATAATAATAAATAAATAAAGAAAAGTATCGGAAAATACGTAGCCAGCTTGATACACCTTATCAATTGCCCTAACTTTTATTTTTCTGTCTTTTACTTATGTATTTATCTATTTTCTGATATCAGAAAACCATATTATTATCCTTCACAGCTCCACCAATTTTTGTGTGGATCCTTCTCCATAAATTTGAGGTATTCATTGATTTATTAATTATGTCTTTTTGTGTTATTATTTTAATTTGTGAGTATATATTATTGGAATGAGAAAATGATGATGGGACATTAAAATCTTGGCTCACACGTGAAAATTTGCTTGTCGGGATGTGAAAGAAAGCATCATTTTGTTTACTATAATAAAATAGTTCTCTTTTATTGGATATGAATCCAAATAAATAATTTTAAGAACTACTTTCTTATAATTTTTAAAAAGTTTATGTTGTACCATTGATACCGATGTTGAATCTTTGGTACTAATTGTCGTGACCGGTTCGTAATCGGATTGGTGTGTGCAGCGGAATCGAAACCATTGATAGGTATTTAATTATGGAATTGATCAACAAACAATAATATAGCAAAATAATAAATAACACAAGAGATTTACGTGGTTCTGCATTAAAGCGTACATCCACAGGCGAAAGATTCGAGCCATCCACTAATTATCAAAAGGAGTACAAAATTGGTGGAGAATCATCAAATAGAGAACATCTCTAGTAAATATGCCCTTAGAAGAAAAACCCACAAAGTGTTTCTCTCTCTACAAAAAGTACCCAAAAGGATAAGAATTAACTTATATTCCTCACATCACACACACCACCTTTTCCCTTATTCACATCAATGTCTACATTGTGTGTTCGGTTTTGGTGTCTTCTAAAAGGTGAATAAGCTAGGCTATATATAGTGAGTAAATAATTTATATGGCATTAGGAGTATTAATCCTAATTGGATTTATACTTCCTAGTTAGCCAATGATAACAAAGTTATCCTTCTCCCAAACACTTCATTAATAGAGTCCTAATACAAATAGGAATTAGAATTCTAGGCATATTCCAACAATCTCCACCTTGACTTGAATTCTCCAATAAACTGTGATTACTGTTGTGCTCCACCTTCTCCATTTAAGTCCAAACTGAACTTATTACAAAAAAAGGTTCTTTGAGGAGGACCATACAAGCTTCAAGAACGTCTTGAACTTGCTGAAACCAAAATGACTTGAAGATTTACTATCTTCGGGTGTATCAATCAAAATTTCACGAAGCTTCGAATTTTGTTGGTCTTAAAACTGATACCAGAAATAAACATCATTAGTAGCCTATAATGATTAAATCAAAAAACAAATGTTGAGGTCGTAGCATATCCCTTAATCTTCATAAGTCGACCAACCCAATGAGCATACATCACAAGTGCAGCATCCAGTCTCACTTCATCGCCAAATAACCCATAAAACTCGTAGTTTTATATATTGAGATACCAGACATGTGCATATAGAAATCATGTTGAACATTCATTATTGCTCTAACCATCTCATTATGCATCTTGCCCTTGACTGAACCAATATCCCAAAATTCTGCATGTATTGACCGTTATCCATAACTACACTCCACTATCAACTCAGTTGTAGACGGAAAACCAATCGAAATTGTCACATATGTGATATGAACAACTTGAATCTGCATAAATTTTGGATAAACAATAATTATGCTGCAATTTTAAGCGTAGACCGGTTCTCTAACCTGATTCGCCTGTAACCGCTAGCATTCAGTCATCATCTAATTATTTCCAAACAAATTGACTTATAAGTGATCCAATAGTGACGCCATGCCAAATTACAAACGTTGTAGTCCATCTTGTGTCTAAGATTGCTACTTATTCAAAACAAAATCTCTTTTGCAATATCATGATTTTATCAAAATCTGATTATGCCCAAACAAACTCTTCATTCAACAAACTCTTAAAAGCAATTTTTATATTACTAATAGAATTTTATGAGAGTATAAAGAGATTATCCCAATCATTCATCTTACAATGACTCTATAAAATCCTCAAAAAGTTGTGTGTTTAGAAAAGTCATACCTTTTTTTTCTTTGTAGTTTAAAGTAGCATATTAATCTCCATCACAAAAATCTTCTTAAGAATTTTAATACCCAAGTCTGTCTTCAATTGACGACTTTCGGCACTTCCAAATTTGGTGGCTTCTCTATCTCCAAATAATCTTCTTTGTGTAAAGTAATTTCGCCTAGCAAAATCCTCCAAATAATACTTTGCCATAATAATCATAATCCAAAATTAATCTGAAAACCAAATTGGCTCTGATACCAATTGTTGTAACATTGATACCGATGTTGAATCTTTGGTACTAATTGTCGTGACCGATTCGTGACCGGATTGGTATGCGCAGCGGAATCGAAACCATTGGTAGGTATTTAATTATGGATTTGATCAACAAACAATAATATAGTAAAATAATAAATAACACAAGAGGTTTACGTGGTTCTGCATTAAAGCGTACATCCACGGGCGAAAGATTCGAGCCATCCACTAATTATCAAAAGGAGTACAAAATTGGTGGAGAATCACCAAATAGAGAACATCTCTAGTAAATATGTCCTTAGAAGAAAAACCCACAAAGTGTTTCTCTCTCTACAACAAGTACCCAAAAGGGTAAGAATCTATATATTATATAATTGAGAGGACCAACGGAGACCTCTCATTGATTCTCACCAAATAGAGCAGTTATAGAGTTTCCAATTTTTGTAAACTACTTAAATTCTATTTATTTTTGGAATTAAAAATTGAAACTAACATATAATCCATATTAGTTCCCATTTTTTTTAAAAATACTTTTTTAACATCCTAATCTGTATGAACCACTTAAGTTATCAATATAAATACATCATAATATTCATTCTCTTTTCCCCGTTATATTGTTAGCCATTAGGGTTTTATTTTTTACTCTTTAAGTTTGTTCGTAAATTATTTTATTATCATGAAAAGTTGTTTTCTATTAATTAATATTATACTCAAATGATTTGTTTTATTTGTGTATTCTAATAATTACAATTTGAAATTTGTTTTTTTTTCTTATCATCAGGCGGCAACTCATGTAATAGGAAAAGTGGAATCTACTTACAATTTGGATTTGGAGGTATTGTATAATTTTTTTATATTTAGATTCAAGTGATCACACTTATATATGGATTATTTGTAAACATTTTAGGAGGCGTCATATGTGCTACCATCATAAAGAAATGATAAAAATAAAAGTATGTTTTACTGTACCTTCAATAGATTATGGCAGCCTAGAACTATATGGAATATTTTTCCACTTAATAAACTACGAATCAGTTTTTGTATTTTGTATTTATTTTGGAAATAAAAATTTGATGAACATTAGGAATCTTAACCTGTTAAAGTGATAACTAACAAAAAATAATAGTTACCGATAAAATTATAAATGAAAATCCTGATAATAACTTAATAAAATTAATTAAATTAAAATAAGTAGTTTAGTAAAAGTGAAAATTAATAAAATAGCTCTATTTAGTGAGAATCAATGAGAGGACTCCATTGGTCCTCTCAATTATATAAGGTTAAAGCGGACAAGTTCGATATTTTGGTTTTGCTAGGTAATTTTATTCTATGTTGCACATTCAATTTCTCAAAATTATTATAGATGCTTATGTCGTTATTTATGTTAAGCCAATTGATACCTTCATTATTATCATTAGAGTGTGACTCTTATTATGCGTTTTATTAGCGTTATACATGTTTATGTTTGTTTGAATTAGATTCTGAACGTTATCATCGTCTACAACGTCATGTAGCAGCTCCTAATTTGGTCAAAAATGACAGGCTGTTCTAATCGGGCCAAAGTGAGGATGCAAAAGATGAGTCATTAGATTATCTGAATGGAGCGGATGCACGAGAGTTTATAGATAAAATGCAAAGAATTTAGAAATTTGAACGGTAGACAAGATTAATTTGAGTAATTTATGAAATACTGAACTGAAACTTTAATAAATTGCTGTTTCTCTTTGTGTGTTGTATGGCAGCATCTCGCATCACATAAGAATTTGATTGTGCATGTCGTGTTGGTCTATAATCTGGAGATTAACGGGGTCTTATTAGGCTATAGTAGATGTTTGTTGGGACAAATTAAAAGAAAATAAACAAATTTTAGTGCATAAACTGATTGTGGAACGATAAGCATAGGCTTCAAATGGTCAATACAATTGGAGGGATATAGGACACAAACTAAAAAAATGAGAAAAGAGTAATTAACCAGCTTAATGTTCAAACAGATTTTTCAGAAATCAACCTCTCAAATAAGGAAGCTCTTGATCAAGAACCGAACAGAGGTAAAAATAAATTAAATTTTAAAAAATATTAAATTTACAAGCGACTTTTTAAATTGGACGTTGCTAAGTAACGATGAAACTTTATAAAAAGCACTTCAAAAAATAGCTCCAAAATTATAAAATCAAATATGACTGATTTACATATTTTTATTAAAATAAGTTTAAATATAACAAATTGCTTATAATTATAAAAAATATATAATATAAACTCTTTTTACCGATCGTTCCATATTTAAGGCATAATTCAAAATTCATATTATCTAAAAAAGTTGAATTTCAAATTCTTTATAAATTTATATCAGTATTAAAAAAAGTTAGTATAATATAATATCAAAATGTAAAAGAGCGGAACATAAGATATTATTAGATTCATTAGAATAAATTTTGATCTTAGTAAGTTTTAATTAGTTTACAGATTTTGATTTTCTTTCAAGAAAAAATTATATTTATTCTGCGCAAATACGAGGAGCTACGATTAGTATTTATATAATTGAAATGATCAAATGAGTATTCTCATAAATTTCCAACTTAGATAAAAAAATTTATTTAATTATCAAAAATTATTATTAATAGATAATTATTATAAATTTCCAACTATGAATTGGATCCATAAATCTAAAAAATAGTGATAATTTTTGAACTCTTTCAATATTTCTCTCAATTCGAAAATCCATGATTTGAATTGATGATTTATTTTTTAAAGGTTATAATTAATAGGTAATTTTTAAATAAATAAAATACTTATTTATTAATTCATAATTATGAAATTTTAGTCATTATTTATAAATAATTATTAATTAGATTCCGTGCAAATGCACGGGCTTACGACTAGTTAACTTATATTCCTCACATCACACACACCCCCTTTTCCCTTATTCACATCAATGTTTACATTGTGTGTTCGGTTTTGGTGTCTTCTAAAAGGTGAATAAGGTAGGCTATATATAGTGAGTAAATAATCTATATGGCATTAGGAGTATTAATCCTAATTGGATTTATACTTCCTAGTTAGCCAATGATAACAAAGTTATCCTTCTCCCAAACACTTCATTAATAGAGTCCTAATACAAATAGGAATTAGAATTTTAGGCATATTCCAACAGTTTACATGATTATCAATTTATATTAGTTTTTAAATGGTTAAGTCGAGTTGCTTTTGCTATTTTATTGAAGAACTTATACTACGATAGTTTTTTTCTGAAAAACTTATAGTTAATCACTCTATACATTAAATTAACTAATTAAAACGAATCTAATTATTATTTTTTGAATAAATGATGATTTATTAAGCACTACCACAAGGTGTGGAAGGCAAACAATCCAAAAAATGATCAATCAAAGAAGAACACCAAAAAAATCCAGGATTGGGATTCCCTCAAGTTCAAATGAACTTGAGGGGTCATGTTCACGACCTAAACCATTCATTATAAAATGAACGGTGTAGATTAATTTAATTAAAATTGTGCTTTTTTGATCTACACCGTTTATTTTGTAATGAACGGTGTAGATCGTGAACATGACCCCCTCAAGTTCAAAATGAACTTGAGGGAATCCCGATCCAAAAATCCAAACATCTAAAGACATCATTCCCGTTATATAGAAAATGAGGATGAAAAGACGAATAAAACTGCACCGCCTTATTAATACACATGAAAGCTAAAGACTCAAGCAAACTATCCAAATCATTAAAGACCCTATTATTCCGAGCTTTCCACAATTTTCATATTTCGAAGAACCAAATTAAGCGCCGAATATCCTTGTATGAAGAATGAGAGTAGGAAGACCATAAGCTGAAAAAAAGAGGTAACGTAGGAGGAGAGACCCATGAAATATCACACTTAAACAAAAATAAACACTAAAAATTCCATGCAAAACGGCAATATCACACGAATCTAATTAATTATTACAAGCAAATGAGATATAATAATATGTTTACATTTTCTAGTTAGCTAACTATTTGTATTTTTAGGTTAGGAAAACTGCCTATAAAGATGTACATTTTTAATGCTCTTTTAATCCCTGAACTTGTACAAATTAATTCATATGACTTCTCATTTATCAATTTAATCTATCTAACGTCTGAACTTGTAAATTTATCTTGTTTAACCACTAAAAAGAAAATAAAGTTCAATACACTGACATGACAAAAATATTAATTGAGTTTCCACCTTACTCAACACATCTTCGAAAATGATGGGTCAAACGGATATAAAATGAAAGGTAGAGAAAGTCAATTGGAAAAAAAAATAAATTACAAGTTGAGAGGTAAAAAAATATGTCTTAACCATATGTCATGTCAGCTAAAAATATATGTTCACGCGCTTTTTCAAATTTGTAACTTAACGCTTAGTCTAACTGGACAACATGAGTCAAATAATTATAAAAATGATAATTTTAAAGATTAAATATGTAAAAATTACAAATTGAGATATCATATAGGTCAAATTAGAAGATAAGAAATCTGATGGATTAATAGAAATAATTCAGAGGTTAGAAAATGCATTAAGCCAAGATGTGCACTGTCTATGTCATAAACTATTCACATAAGAGATAAGGTATTGTTGAAAAAAAAAATCGGGAGTTGATTTATTAATTTTGATGATATTTTATTTGCATGAATAATATAAATATAATATTTGTATTCTTTTTAAATTCTTTTTTTGGATAAATTATTACAAATTAAATACTGATTTTTTAACATGATTTGTCATTACAAATATAAATTTTAAAATTTTGCAAATTCATATAGCAATTTTTACTTTTGATAAAGCAAAATGAATAGTGTTTCGATGTCACGACCCGATTCTCGGCATCGAGACCGGCGCTAGGGAATGGGAGTGGTTGCTCCGAAACCCGTAGCAAGCCTTAAAATACATTAAAAATCACTTAAAATTTTTCGCGGAATTCAAATCATTTTCGAACATTTTAAAATCGCAGTTTAAAACGTTCTGATGAAAATTACCATTTAAAAACATGCACATAATCTTCTCTTTAATTATTGCATTTTAGTTTCAAAACCATTTCTCTATGGTTTATCATGCATCTCATTATGCATACCATCTTACTATGGTAATTACTGCATTTCATTATGCAGGCCATTTCTCTAATGGACTTAACTGCATTTCACTATGCAGATGCGTTCGTCGCATTTTATTCAAGTGCAGTCGCTCGGACTTTCGCACAGCATTCACATATTACATATTATCAGAGTTTAAGCGTTATAATAAAATATAAAGCATAATTAAGTCCAACGACTACTAGGGTATCACCGTTCATTATTCTAGCTACTGCAACTCTAGACACACAAAAGAAAGTCATTCTCACTTATTCAATCCAGGGATTTCCGGAACAAGAAATTGGAAATCCTCACCTCAAACTACTCGCCTGTAAAAATATTAAATTCAACGGGGTCAGTTATAAAAACTGGTGAATGCGTACAACATGTACTAATAAACATTAATATGAAAGCAATGCATTCCAGATTACCGATTCATATGAAACCCTAAACCATGATTCATGTTCCTATATGCTTTCAACACAGGAAACATAAATATTCCATTTTTTTTCCATTCCATTCGGGTTAACCTTTTATTTTTCTTTGGCCGTATTTATTTTCTCTTTTTGTACTTTTAGCCAGTCAAATCCGATTATTCTTATTTTACGTACTTGAAAGTCCCAGACTCTTCTTACAATACAACGGATTTTGGCAGTACATAAATACTGTCGCCAATTTCACTTTTTTTTTAATAAAAGGTTCAACCTCTCAGATCTCGGCAGTTTGCTGACTGCCTTTGGTCGTCTATATTCTGTTGCCTCTGAAGATCTGTTCACACATAGTCTAGGCCGTCGCCTGACTTTCCAGGCCGTCGCCAGGATTCACACAGTATATTCACATGCAACCCATTCTAAATGCAATACCGGTGATCACACAGCACTATTGCCGCCCAATAGTAAGCACGTTTCAATGAATCTAAATCGGTTTCAAAACTATGTATAATAGTTCATGCGATTTAAATTCAAAATAAAATAAAGCATTTGCAAATCATGTAAAGCAGTTCGCAATATTTTTAATACTAATATTTAGCAGTATAAGTTGTAAACACACTCACAGTACTCGCTTATTCCAAATATAAAAATATCACCCGTCGAATATTCAAAACCTTTGCTCGCCGGTTTCCGCGACAAAACTCGCTGGATCTAATTTAGAGATTAAACATTAATAAATGTAATAACTCTAAATTCTAGGATATACTCTAGACCGACTCAACCATATAACCACATAATCACAAACCAAATTTGATTCCGACTATCTATTTCCGCATCGTCGTATTTCTATATGATACACCACATAGTTTATTTATTTCAATAAATAAACATAGAATTATAATTCCATATAATTCTAACACACATTCAATTCACATAATTTTCTAAAAATACACTTTTAGAAAATCTCATCAAACATATCACAATTCAAAAATAACCAAAAATATTTTTCCGTAAAATATTTTTGACCCGGGGCTCGGCCCCCCTTATTTTCTGCCAAAAACATTTCGGCACTAACTGCTGCCAAATGAGTTTAGGACTGAGCCAACATGCTCTATCCCCTCTACTCATACTCCGGTCACCGTATTCCGGTGGTTTTGGCCGGAAAACTCAAAAACGCTAAAAACGCTTAAAAATCCATTTTAAGCCATTTTAACACCGAAATTCACCAAAAATAATTTCAAATACATTTTTAATTTCCATCTTGTAAAAACAGCAGCCCAATATTTTTAAAATAATATTTTCCATTATTTTAACCATTAAAACCGAAATAATGATTAATAACCAAAACCGATTATTAATCCTTCAAAACACTACACAAAAATCATTTAAACTCCACAAATAATTATCAAACATATTTCATAAATTTTTTCATAAATAGTTTCTGTCCATAATTTAAAATGACAGTTTTACCCTTTTTCATCAAAATTTAGCCGAATAGAGTTATTAAAAATTAAACCCGATTATTAAACCGCTAAAAATTAACCATCAACCATTTAATTAACATCAACCACAAATATAACTCATACATGAACCAATTTATTTCCAGAAATTAAAAATCAATTTATTTACTCTTTTTAAGCTATTTTCAAGCTTTAAAACAATTAAAAATCGAAACCCAACTAATTAAATTAACACCCGAATTAATTAACATTTTTAATCCACAAAAATTTCACTTTAAAGCATATATAAATCTCAACATATAGATCAGCCCAGAAATTTAAATAAATAATTTAATTTTCACGGAAAAATTATTTTAAAACCGTAACCCATATAAACAATTACTAAAACTAGTTAATTATCCATCAAACATCACATTTAAACCATCCTATGCATGTTTCTAACACTTAACCAACATCAGCAACTAAAAACTAAGATTTGAGCTTGAATTTATACCTCAAACGAACATGCAAACACACATACACGATCTACGCAATATTCCCGACAACTTTCGTGAAGAAATTTTTGAGAGAAAATAAAAGTATAAAGCTTGGTGTTGTGAGTTATGGTGTATTCGGCACCCACAAAAATGGAGAAGAAGATTAAAGACTTGGGCACCAAGTTTAGCTTAAGAAAATATCTAGATATTAATTAGGTTGTTCATTTATTTACAAGTTTGCCATTAGGGGCATTCTTGTAAATAATTCGAACTCTAGGGGCAAAATAATTTAACTTTACCAAATATTCCAAAAACATTAAATCATATCATATGGACTGAGATAAAATATTTTTGGGCCTTTAAAAATATTTAAAATAATTATTTTTACGGTTTTTAGTGAAAAATCGCAAAATTCACTTTTAACACGTAAAATTGCCAAAAATCACATTTAAGGCAAACACATAGCAAATCACATTTTCACCCATATAAATTCATCACGTGAATTTATTCACTATTTTCGAGGTCCTAATTAATTAAAAATCGGACACACACGAAAATAAACGCTAATAATTCTACGGGGTATTACATTCGATTTGCCAAAAAATAAAAATTGGTGTCTGATTTTTCCGAGTTTTTAAGTTCATATTGTAACTGCAAATTAAGTTAAAATTTGCAATTTAATTTACAATGTGTCAACCTACGTGACAATTATTTAAATCTAGCATGTCATGATATATGGGAATTTCGGCTTCCAATGTTTTTATATTTAAAACAAATTTGATTTGTTAAAAATTGAAAATTGGTATCCGAATTTGCCAAGTTTTTAAAAGTTTAAATTGTAATTGCAAATCACGCTACAGTTCGTGATTTAATTTGCAATTAATCCTTCTAATTTTTTAAAATTTTAGGCAAACGACATATTTGAGTTTTAATACTTATTTATTGTTTGCCATTGAATCCCTATATTTTATTTGTTAACATTGAGTCCCCATATTTTTAATTTTATAAGCATTGGGTCTCTCTATTACGAAAATAAATGCACTTTATGCGTTGTTAGTGTTACTGTATAAATTTTGGCTTAATTGCTTAAAAAGTATAAATTTTAGCATATTTTGCAATTTTAACAAGAATTTTCAATTTTGATTATTTAATACATGAACTCTTATATTTTTGCAATTTCATATCCCGAACAAGTTTCAGTCAAAAAAGATGTTGATGTGAATACTAAAATAAACACTATTCCGACGTCTACATCAGTGTTTAAAGTTGCAAAAATTCAAAAGTTGGTGTTCATCATTATCAAAATTAAAATTTTATGTTAAAATTGCAACACGCTAAACTTTATAATTTTTAAGCAATAAAGCCTAAATTTTTATATATTTTTATTTTGACTTTATTAAAATTTAGTTTTTGTTTTAATATTAAATTTTTATTAATTTTAAGTCCTTCAATTATTATTTTGGATATGGATTGACGCGGTTAACTATTTATGTAGTATAAACAACCCAATGTTTATAAAAGCAAAAGCATAAAGACTCAATATTAGTATATATAAGTGGAAGGATTTAATGTCAAATACAAAAATGCATTGTGGCAAAACGTTAAACACCACAAAAACTAATTATATATGGTATAGGTTTTGTAACATATTGAACACTGAAAATGAGAGATAAAAATGTGGGTGCTTCTTAGCAGGATGCAAAAAACACCTCTCTTTCCATCAAAAAAAAATTTGAGTCATAGAAAAATAATTAGGGTCCCATTCAATTTCGTTGTTTATTAATTTAAAGGGGCTGTGTTGTTAAGTTGTCAGTTTTTGTCAATAGTCAAAAGAAATAAAACATGGATTAAGACTTTACTTCACCTACCAATTAATTTCTTTATTATTCAGCTAATTTCTCATACTTTAAGCTATTGTCCAACTCTAAATGATCGTCATTTTTTGGTGCTTATTGTTTATTGTCTGTATGCTATTGCTGCCGGTTTCTTTTTAAATAATTTCTCATGCAATTGCCTATTTTAAAAATATTACTTCCACATTATTTCTAGGCTTATCTCCTTAAAAACCCCTCACCTTTTACCCCCAATTCGTTTGCACCCTCACGTTGCAAAACCACCAAATATACCCAAATTACGACCTTTCACTTTCAATTGCACCCTCAAGCATTAAATTGATATCTTTTCACTTCAAAAAATAGATTTATTTTTGTTTTAAATAAAATATTAAGTCCTATTTTAAAATATATGTTAAAATTTAAAATATTGATTTGAACATTTTTCAAGTGAAAAGAGGTCAATTTAATGCTTGAGGGTACAATTGAAAGTGAAAGGTCGTAATTTGGGTATATTTGGTGGTTTTACAACGTGAGGGTGCAAACGAATTGGGGGTAAAAGGTGGGGGGATTTTAAGGGGATAAGCCTTATTTCTATTCTGTTTTGTTCCGAGGGATATGTATAATTTATATGAATTGTTTGTATTAGAGTTCGAATCCAGCTAGCATATCTCCAATCTCCTTCCCCTAATAAATAAAAGGTGCTAAAAATATTTTTTAAAAAAACTTAAATAAATTTATTAAAAAAGTTTAAAATTTATAAATCTATGCCAATTTGATAGTTTCGTTACAATTATGTCTAATTTTCTTCCAATTAATTTAATTATATAAATTCTCAGTTGAATTTATATATTCACTTCTTAATTAGCAAGGTTTACTTTTTAGAATAGCAAAATTTTACTTCTAATCTAAGAAAAATAAAACCAAATCCAAATTTAATCCAAATTTTTTTACTTGGCTAAATAAAAATTGAAACTCAATATAAATACAAAATGCAAATGTTAATTATACTGAGTTGAAAGATTGATATAATTAAATTAATTAAATAAAATTATAATAAAATTATCAAATTATGAGATAAATTTTTAAACTCTAAAAGTTTTAAGTAAATTTATAAATTGTCAAATATTAATTCTGAGCACCATTAGATCTTTCATTCTCGTCTCGTCTCCCTCACTGATGAAAGATCTTGTTGAGTATTAACTGCAATTGAAAATCCCACATTAAAAAGACATGATGAAAATGTGTAACATGTAAGTGGAATGGAATACCTAACTCATTGACTTAGGGTTTTGAATTTGATGTGATGTTTGTCCACGGTTATATGGTCCCATTCCGGTTCTCATGAATGTATTTTCTAATACATTGTGCTTTTACAGGTCCAACATTGATATCAAAATCCGGTTTGGCTGGGTGAAATTTGGTGACTCCATTCGTGCAGTCCGAATGGTTTGAAATCTAGTTCTGATTGAAGTTGAGCGACTAATGTGAAAGGGTATCATATGGGGAGATTGTTGAGTATTAAGTGTGATTGAAAATTTCATATTGGAAAGATGTGAGGAGAATGTGTAACATAAAGATGGAATGCACTAGCTAATCCATTGTTTTATCTTCAAAAAAAACTCATTATTTTAGGATTTTGGATTTGATGTGGTATCTAATCTACAGTTATATGGTTTCTATTCTGGGTCTCATGAATATATTCTCTCATATATTGTGCTCCTTCTAATCCGACAGATTTTTAAATAGTGCATTCGTTTATGCTAAAAAAAATTTTCATCAAACAATATGATTTTTTAAAAAATAATATAGAAAATTACCTTGTTGAGTGTGAATACATCTTGTAAAAAAATGATTATATATGCAACGCAATAATTGTATCACGTCATTCGTGCAACAAACCGATGAAACATTTGTAATGTTAGGATATTTTAATGGCAAAATAATACATAGTAATTGAATATTTTAATATCATAAACACTCGTCGACGTATACGTATTATAAAACTAATGTGGCATAACGGTTATATGAAATAAACATTCCTGATGGAAGGCCTCGAATATTAGATTGTAATGGGTGTGGAAAGTAGTAGAATTTTGCTATAAAGCCACAATCCTTTTCAATTGGGTCACAATCCACCAACAATCAACCTTCCTTTTCAAGAGATGATCATGGCTAAATTATAGTATATAACTAAAGCTTTCAATATATTTATACGCCATTTCTCTTCCTTCATCCTTCTTCCAAATCATTACATGCTTTACCTGCCTCTCAATTTCTTTTTGCCTCTTTCCTTCGAAAGCAAAAATATTCTCCATGATTTTTGTTTTTTTTCTTACATATTTTGAACCAGAATATTAAATATTTATCTGTAAAATGATAAGTAACCGAATTCAAATAAACTCAAAATATAATTCTTTATAGTTTACAAAATTTTATAGGTGTAATTATATATACTATGATTAAGGATTTGAATTTGTCTTATGGCATAATTGCAAAAGTTAACTTAAATTTTGGGTTATTAAGCTTATTTCAACTCTTACATTAAGATGTAGTACAGTTAGAAGATTCCTTGGCCCCTCTTGAGTCCTTCCCTGCACCCAACTCTTACATTAAGATATGCATTTTTAAGTCAAAAGTTGTCATTAGAGTTCATTGTGAAGAAGAAAAAAAGAATCATTTTTCTGAGTCTAATCTAAAACTAAACTAAAGAGATAACCATGGTGATTAAATTTCATGTCACCTTCGGATTACACCAATTGATTAATGCCCTATTGATACAAATCTATTATGTATCTAGTGTTATAAACTTTATCAGTAATATGAAATAAAATAAATATTAAAAAGGATTATGATATTTTAATTTTTAATTTTCTTTTTAGAAAAAATAATAAAAATAAACATACTATATCCTAAAGTCTATGTACTTTATTTTTTCTCTTTACTTCGTCCTTAATATATATTTTTTCTTTGTTTATTAATTCTTGTATTTTATCTTTTTTCTAATTTACTTCGATCCTAAAACGTTTTTTTCTTTACTTAGTCCTTATACGCCATTCTTTTATGTATTCCTTGAATAGAAGGAAGTTAGAAGGTTGTGAACTGTTCATAGGACTAAATACATGAAAATAGTAAAGACTAAACAAAAACAATTCAAAAACAAAGTAAAGAAAAATAATAAAATACATGGATTAAGGGGAAAAAGGATAAAATACAAGAATTAAATAAAGAAAAAAGATCTTAAAAACAAAATAAAAAAATATAGAAACTTTTGAATAGATGATGCCTAAAAATAACTACAATTATAGGGGATATCATTTATAATGAATCAAACCTATTAAATTTTGTATAACAATATAAATTTTAACATTTTAGATTGCTTTCAAAATGACACTGGATCAACAAGGTTCCAAAAGATCAGAGAAAGGTTACACTTGCTCTCAAAATTAAAATAAAGAACAAAATTGATTAAAAGTAAATCATTTTTACGAGTTACTTAATAATTTTAATAAAATTAATATAAATTAAAAGTATTATTTAAATTTAATCATCTAAAAAATATAATGAAATAAAAGTAAAAAATATTATTTATTTTCAATTATTATGCTTAATAAAATAAAATAAAACTAATTATAATATTATTCAAAATATTAAATTGTTATACTTATTACTTAATGAAATTTAATATACATATCTATTATTATATATTTTTTAATTTATTATAATTTATAACAACATAAAATAATTATTATCTTTCATCAATCATAAACACAACTTTTGTTAATAACATTGTACAGTACACTAAATTTACTCTAACATATAATATCATGTTTAATATAAATACGAGCTTTCATCCATTCATCAAAAAAAGAAAAAAAAAATCAGACATACTTATGAGTCATAATTCAAATTGTATAAGTGTTGAACATTCTATTAGGTTAATTTTTTTTCTACAAATGTTCTCCTTTTCCAATAAACCGTAAAAATAAATCATTTTAAAGTAAAAAACATGCTGTGATGTTGGAGCTGTAGGGGGTAAACAAAGGATTTGCCGTCCCCTCTTGGATATGGCCTTGGTTACAACATCTAGCTCGTATATGCTGTAATATATCTGCGGTCAAAATTGAAACAAAATCTATGTTATTATTATGATGAAGAGTATAAAGTTTGTTGACTCAAAAAGGATGACCAAAATGCTCATTTTCATAGCTCATGTAAGCTTTTGGCCACTATTTTTGACATTTATACGGACCGACACAGCTTTCTTTGGCTATATTCTTTTACAAAATTATTATAATCATTATATAGGATAGGGAAATAATAGACATTTTGAATACTATGATAAGAATCTTAGCTACTCTTGGAAGTGACCTATATACCTTTCCATATATTTTATTTATATTTTGTTATATTTTATTTATAAAGTTTTGTTGAAATTACTAATTGAACTCTATTGCTATATCACAGCAATTTTTCAATTCATTTGAGACCCGGGTATATTGGTATTTTTAGCTCTTCGTGAAGTGATCAAATGGGCACTCCGAATGAACTGGACAAAAGTCTCTTTTGAAGGCGATGCCATCCAAATATCCCAATCGGTAAATTCGGAAATTTGCTCGAAAGCAGCTTGTGGGGTATTTGTCAAGATATTTGGTGTCTTCAATCGCTTCTTCAATTTAGCCCAGTAGGCTATATTAAGAGATTACAAAATAGGGAGGCGCATAGGCTAGTGCAAAGGGCTAAAGCTTTATATTTACAATCATTACGCTAAGCCTATTTGATTTTTATCTTGTATCGTTTTGGGAAAAAAAACTCTACTGCTATACAATTTTCTTTTGAAAAGAGATTTTTGGTCTGCACCATTATTGTTTGGCATAAGAAAAACAAAGAAAGTTACGCATGTTAAATTGATAACTTATTGTCTAATTAGTAGGACTGTTAAAACAAATCGCGATTCGTCAAAATTAACGAATTTGTGTTGAATTTTAGCAGGTCATTTTGAAAAGTGTAAATCTATTTATGCCACGAACTAAATAAATTGTGTCATAGGTGGATTTGGAAATTCGTCTAACTCGTTTGTAAATGTACTACTTAATTAAGATAATATAGAAATAATAAAACTAGGTATGATTAAATAAATTAAATCAGATTATATTATATTATTATATAAATAAAATTATTATTATTAATATTTTTAAGTGTCCAAAATCTTAATTTAAACAATCCATTGAATTAGTATATATAGTGAAACAGATCGTAATATGGACTTTTTTTCTTTTCATAGTGTGAAATATAATTTTTATTGTGCGACAAATAATAATAAAAATTGAAAATAGGACTTTGTAATGTGCATATAAAATAAACTAAAATTTATCAATTGAACTTTCTATAGTACGTATATTAAAAAAAACAAAGGCTGTTTACACAAATTTTTCAAATTTACAAATTTCTATATATCTTCATGAAAATTTTAGTTCAAAATTCTAAAAACATATATTTATAAAAGTGTATGGTTTAACCCATTAAAAGGTCCCACTATTTTTAATTTTGTTGGTCCCTTAAAGAGTTTGTTATCCATTAAGTCTTTATACTACATGTTTTTTTTATTTAACGGGTCTTTTATGAATGGAAATTGTGAGCGTGTGGCTGACTCGCCCTTAAGTGGTAAAAAAAGTCTTTACATTAAAAATGACAAAAGACTCCTATATTTTCAAAATTTTACTTAACTGGTTCCTTCTGCAAGTCTTTTTATTCAGTACGCTCTTATATTTATAACTTTTTTTACCTGATCTCTCTTCAAGTTTGATGGTGTGACTCATTTTTCTAACTTTTTGAGCAAGGTAGATATTTACATTCGATCTCATACGCGTTTTTACAGCGAGTGAAATGCACGTCTTTTTTCCATAAAAAAAACCTAAAATTCAAAATAAATTATGTATAGAAACTAGATAAAGATAGAAATTTGAGAAAACAAATAGATAAATAAAATTTTAAACATATAAAGACCTAAAGATGAATTGACCAAAATTTATATATACCTCAATTCAATATAAAATTGATTTTTAGGGAACATAATGTTGACTTTGATTTGACATAATGTTGATTTGAGTTGATTATAAAGTTAATTTTGAGTTGATATTAGATAATAAAAAAACTTAAAAATTTTGCATTAAAAATTTTATAGGTCAATTGATAAATTTTTAGATAGACCAAGTCTACCAGAACATCCGTAAACTAAGTCAATTAAACTGAAACGTTTTATTAAAATGATAATAAAATGTAATATCAACATATTTTAATTTTATCAATATTTTAATAAAGTGTTACAATACGATTAGTTTACTTTACAGACGACGTGATAAATTTGGTCTAATTAAAAAAATTGAGGTCAACAACATAAATTTTGTAAAAGAAAATGAATAATAGAGCGTAATTTTCTAAAAAGAAAAAAGTTGTCCGAATTAAGCATATATAAGGCTTGTTGGAAGCCCGATTATAATAAGATGATAAAATCCTCAAGCCGTACCGCTGTGGACCATGAGGAGCAGCTTAAGCCCCTTCGTTGACTGAAAATAGGCTTTGAGGCCCATATTATTTGATTTTTACGGGAGGGCAGTAAATGGGCCGTTTGTGTCATATGGATATTCCCAAAATTCGTATCTTTTTTTTTGGGTCATCCATACAATTATTCAAAAAAAAAAGTTAATTTAAATAAATATAATTTTAATTTAAAAATTTCACTTCTTATCTAAAAAATAAGAATCCTTGCAGGCGTTGAGTATTATTTTTTCATGTAAGCAGACATTGTAGATATATATGTACACCTTGAGCGTATTTGTTGATATATTTTTATTACGGAATAGATAAAGCGCGGATTTTTAAGTGGTAAGTAGAATTTCTTTAGGTGCTGAACCAAAACTTTTTAAGAATTTTTTTGGTCAATTTAAGCATTTTTTATTGTTTTTTTCCTCAACTTGTAAGCAATGAACAATTAGTATATAAATTAACTTTGTGAGCTAATCACTTATAAATTGATGATTATGGTCAAGCAGTCTCATTTTGACAATTTTCCCCCTCAATTTATAAGTTAATTACTCACTCAATTGGCAATTTGTCCTCTCAACTTGTATGATAATTTGCTAAAATGGGATACTACCAACTGTATGACTTATTTGCCAATAAAATTAATTTATGTGCTAATTGTCCATTATTTATAAGTCGTGTGGACAAATTACTATTTAAGTCTTTTCTTTTCATTATACTTTAAGGTTATTTATCTAAAATGTCAACATGTAGTGTTACAATTTTTAAATTTGATGAAGAAAATTTCAATTTTTTATTTTTGGCATTCTAATACAAATGATAATACAACTTTGGATCTTATTATTTTCCATTAAAAATAATTGATTTATTCTTTAAATTACCAAACAAGTATAACTACAAAAAATGTATTCAAAATGTATTAGAGACGTATTCGAAATGCTTGGCATTGACGTACTGATGCACTGATCACAAAGCTGACGTGTTGACACGTTTAATGTTGTAAGTTGATATATTTTCTAACGCATGCTAACATATATTCTATCCAGTTCATAATATTTGTCGCATTTGAAAAAAAAAATTTGTTCATAATATTTATCATGTTAGAATATTAAAAAAATATTAATTGCTATTTTTTGATGTTTGCTCCCTATTAATTTATTGAAAGAATACGATAAACAAATAATAATGGTAGTCATAAATATAAATAAATTTTAATATACGGTTAACTTAAAAGTGCTCATAAATTAAAATATATTACTTGTTTCTTATTTCTCATGTTAAAGTTTTTTTTTTTGATAAAAATTTCTCATGTCAAAGTTAAATGCGATAAATATTATGAACTGGAGGAAGTAATAAAAAAAAAATTTATATTTATAATTTTTTTGGAAAATATGAGACCTATTTAATTTCCTTTTTTTTTTTTGAAAAAATTATAACACAAAAACATCAGCTATGTCGAGGATACCTTGTTTTTTTTGGCCTAATTATTTAAAAAAACCCCATCTTGAAACATTTTTTCATTTATACCCTGACCTAGGAAAAAGTTCATTTGTACCTTTTTTTTTTATTTTTGATTTTCAATTGTACCCCAAAATTTTATTTTTTGACAAAATAATTAATTAAAGGATGAAAATATTAAAAATAATTAAATAGAAGGGTTATATTATATTTTTTCTATTTAGAAAAATACAAATAAGTTAAAAAATGAAGGATTATTTTAAGCTTTTTTCTAAATAAAAATAGTTCAATTTAGTGTTTTAGGGTAGAGTTGAAAACGAAAAATCAAAAAAAGGGTACAAATAAACTTTTTTCTAGGTCATGGTATAAATAAAAAAATATTACAAGATGGAGATTTTTTAAGTAATTATGCCTTTTTTTTTTCCTTTTGTCGAAAGGATTTTTTTTTTTTCCTATAGGCTATATATGTGCTACTATTTCTTTCCTTTGCAAATCAGAAAAACAAAAACACTGAGACACTGCAGAATTCAAAGTCGCGCTCAAATTATTTCACCATCAAACATATTCTAAACATTTTACGGCAGACATTTTGAATTTACAAAACGAAAGCTCTAACAAATGGGCGACGAAACAGGAGGAGCGTCGCTACCAACAATCGGCACAGACGCCAAAAAACGCCGCGTAACCTACTTCTATGAACCCTCAATCGGCGACTACTACTACGGCCAAGGCCACCCAATGAAACCGCACCGAATCCGTATGGCCCACAACTTAATCGTCCACTATTCTCTCCACCGTCGGATGGAAATCAACCGGCCGTTTCCCGCCGCCAAGCTCGACATCAGAAGATTTCATTCGGACGATTACTTGGATTTCTTGGCATCGGTGTCTCCCCTGTCGGTTACGGACCCTTCGTTTACTAGACATTCGAAGAGGTTTAATGTGGGCGAGGATTGTCCGGTTTTTGAGGGGCTGTTTGGGTTTTGTCAAGCGTCGGCCGGTGGGTCAATCGGCGCTGCTGTTAAGCTGAATAGAGGGGATGCTGATATTGCTTTGAATTGGGCGGGTGGGTTACATCATGCTAAGAAAAGTGAAGCTTCTGGGTTTTGTTATGTTAATGATATTGTGCTTGGAATTCTTGAGTTGCTCAAGGTTCACAGGGTAAAGGACTGTTCTTTTGGCTAATCTTGTTCCATTTTATTGTTTGTTGTTTTTATGTTTTTATGTTATTATTGTTTATTGTTAAGTAGCACAGAAACTTCACTCTATCAACGTTTCTGTTTCGGAAACGTGTCTGATAATTGGTGTTTTCGGACACAAAAGTTAACATAGAAAGCCTTAGAATAATGCTGTTTCGCCATGTCTGTGTCCAAATGTTTCGTTTCTCTATGTCTGTGCTATCTATGTTACGGGTTCTTTTGTTTATGGTATTTTTATTGTTGGATGTATGTTCTGTGTGTTTGAACTTTTTTGAATATGTTAGAGAATGCAAGGTTTCGCTTGTACTTGGATTAGGACCTTGTTTATTTGCTTACAAATATTATAGTTTTACTTTTGATTAGGTTAAGTTTGTGTAGGAATTGTGTTAACTTCAATGTATAAAATCTAAAATTGCGATCTTTCTGGAGTGAACATGGAGTTTATTGAAGAAACTATGTTTCGAGGTCTTTATTCATGACTTCTATGTTTAATTTTCTAAGAGCACGTGTTATTTTTTGCTGTTTTGCTGATACTTTTGGTTTAATTTATTATGCAGCGTGTTCTATACATTGATATCGATGTGCACCATGGGGATGGTGTTGAGGAGGCATTCTATACTACCGACAGGGTCATGACGGTGTCTTTTCATAAGTTTGGAGATTTCTTTCCTGGGACAGGGCATATAAAGGACATTGGTACTGGACAAGGGAAGAACTATGCCTTGAATATCCCGTTGAATGATGGAATGGATGATTCAAGTTTCCGCGGTCTGTTTCGGCCCCTTATCCAAAAAGTTATGGAGATTTATCAGCCAGATGCGGTTGTTCTCCAATGTGGAGCAGATTCACTGGCAGGTGATAGGTTGGGGTGCTTCAACTTGTCTGTGAAGGGCCATGCAGATTGCCTGCGCTTTGTTAGATCGTTCAATGTTCCTTTGATGGTTTTGGGTGGTGGAGGGTATACTATCAGGAACGTTGCCCGTTGCTGGTGTTATGAGGTATGTCATTCCCACTGTCTTCTTATCTGATTATCTAGGTCTTCTGTCTATTTTTGAACAGCTATTGTAAATCATAAGTGCTTTTATTACTTTACAACAGACAGCAGTTGCAGTAGGGGTGGAACCTGATAATAAATTGCCTTACAACGAGTATTATGAGTACTTTGGCCCAGATTACACACTTCACATTGAACCGGCCAGCATGGATAACCTAAACTCGCCCAAAGACATGGAGAGGATAAGGTAAAAAGGGTACTGCATGACTTGCTTATTTGCAATGTCTTAGTTAATACTCTTAATTTTGTTTTGATTTTAGCCTCTAAACATTGAATTCAAAACCGTGAAAGATAGCACTTAGAACAAACATGAGTCTTCCTAGTTTTACAATGTTCATCCCCCCCAAGAAAAGCAGGTAAAGACTATAAATGATAACCATCTTCTTTGGCCTCTAACAGAGGTGGAAACCTCATGAATTGGTGATAATCTTTTAATCATTTTTGCAGATGTATGCTCAGTACTTTTCATGGCTTTCACAAAATTAACCAATCAGCAAACATTGAATAAAAAATACTAATAGGCAACAGTGAACTGGTCAACCCTGAAGGGCCTGAACAAGAGCTGTTTTGTCTTACTAATCATCGTTCCTTTAATGCTTAAAAAATTGGGACTGTTATTATGTATTACGAGAGAGGGATCATTTGCCTATTGAATCTGTAATCAATAGTGGTTTATGCTGTATTGGGAGATACAATTATGTGCCAATAGAACGTCTGTTGTTGCTTTTGAAGATAATATAATGAAACAGAATTTGTTGGCTAAAGAGCCCCCCGTTTTTTTTTTTTCTGTAAGAGAAGTGCTACTAATACCTTGGATTAATCGTTGTACGCCTTAAGTTTGTTTTTTAAAAGAAATTAAGCAGTTGATGGGCATAATATTAGTTTAATGGTCTTGAATGAATTATATCTTGACATTCACAAACAGGAGTTTCTCTTGCTGCCTGCTATGTCAATAATTTCTTTTTCCTGCTATATAATATATACATCTGCCTATAGTTCTGTTAGTAGGCTGTTTACATAGTTGGCTTATTTATTCCATTTAATTTAGTAGTAAGTATCTGATCATTACCTAGTTGCTGACAATTTCTCTCTGTAATCACTTACTCAGGAGCATACTCCTAGAGCAACTTTCCAAACTCCCTAATGCACCCAGTGTGCCTTTTCAGACAACACCGGCCACAACTGAAGTTCCCGAAGAGGTGAGTAGACAATAGAAAATTTTCAGTACTCGGTGATTGAATATAACTTCCTGCATCTTATTTTTCTCCTCTATGTTGGATGCTTCATTTGCTGTAGGCTGAAGAGGACATGGATCGACGACCTAAACCACGCATATGGGACGGTGATGGTTATGAGTCTCCCGATGAGGATGAGAAGCCCAAACCTAGAAGGTTGAACTAAGATGGCCAAGCATGGCAAACGATGGAACTAGGTAAAATTTGGTAATTCTATCTGAATTGAACTTGCGGAAGCATCATACTTTGGTACTTCTTTTTGATGCATTGTATCCATTGAAGCATGTGCACATATGGTGGGTCTTGCTCAGATGAGAGAGCTTATACTTGGCTAAGCAAAAGGTTTTTCACCATCTAAGGGTGTTTAGATACTTATGAAAGCATAGAGTAGGAATTTACAGGCATATTTAAATTCTGCGTTCACACAGTTTTTGAAAATTGTATTCTGATAGAATCAGACTAGTTTTAATGTGCAAAATTTTAATTTAAGTTCATCAGAAGTCTTTTCAAATTCATACTGGTTGAGGTACGAGGACTGTTAATTTCATAAGATGTCTTCTCATGACGTTGTAGACGTTTTGATTAAGAGCAGGAAGCTCAAGGGCGGAGTGCTGACTAGTCAATGTTGCTATTATACATGCAATGCTCTTTGAAGCATAGGAGAAGCAGATCACCGACTTTGTTGCAAAAAAAGTGGATCGGCAATCTTCAGGTTGGTGTCTGGTGATTTGCTTGAAGGCAATCGTCAGTTAGCCGAATTCATTGCTCAGATTTTTTCCAGCATCGTAGTCGTCCCTGTCCTGCGTTTTCATTATTTTTTGGTTGATTTATAATTTTATAGGATCTGGTTGAATGACCTATCATTTTCTCTATATTTTGCTGGAGATCTCATTGCTGGTGTTTGACCAAATAACCAGAAAAGTCTACTATTGCAAGTTTGCAACAAAAAAACAACTAACTTGCCTCTTCCAAATTAGATACAGTTTTCAACTAAAAAGAAAAGAACTATTGAGTGTTGAAAATAGTTTGGCTTCAATAGTAATTGCATTTTTTAAACTTTCTCTCCTATTTCTCTCAAAAAAAGATCAACATTGTAAATATTAAAAATTACTTTTAGAGGAAATGGTTTTTAACATAAGTTAAAAAAATGAGCAAAAGGTCAATTCAGCCTTTGCTCTTCTTGACTAGGCTCAAATAAATCACGGTTAACTATTTTTTTATAATTTAAGACAAAATTTTTGTAATTTAGGCCAATTAACTCCTATATTATGTTAAAACAAGGCTTAATGTCTTAAAAAAACCCTGACCTTTCATCCCCTTTTCAATCCTATCCCGATGTTGTAAATCTATCAATTTTACCCTATTTTGCATTTTTTTCATTTCAATTGTACTCTAAAGTATAAAATTGACATTTTTTTATTTGGCAAAAATTCTCTAAATTGACCCTTTTTTGCTTTAAATTAACTTTTTATATTAAATTGACCATTTTTAAAAAAATTTATTAAACTTTTATCAATTAAATAAAGGTCAATTTTATGCTTCAGGGTACAATTGAAATGAAAAAATGCAAACTGGGGTAAAATTGACAATTTTTCAACGTCAGGGTAGGATTGAAAAGGAAATGAAAGGTCGGGGGTTTTTAAGGCATTAAGCCTTAAAACAACACGTGATTTGCAAACCATTGTTAAAGGAAAGTGAAAATTGATATATTCAGCCTTAATTTATGCAAATTTTACTAATCTCACATTATGTTTCTTAACCCAATTTATGCTCCCGTCGTATAATATCTTTTTTTACCAACCAACAGTTAGGGTGTATTCAAGGTAAAATAGAAGTACATTCCTATAAAATCAAATGTTAAACAAGATCAAAGCAGCCAAATAAACCTAACAACAATAATAGAATTTAAAAAATGAAATTTCGACTGCAAATTAACCAAGAACAAAGCTCGTGCACCATTTATATCTGAGAACTTCTATCTCCCTAAGTGAATAAATTTAACATCATAATTATATTAGCAATGGCACGTTTTTTCAAGACTTTGCATATTCAATGAAAAAAATGAGCGCATTATGATAATTGCCCCTTTGTGTAACACTGCATACCGAATCAAATGTAAAACAAAATGTAAACATCATAAACACAGAATTAAATGTAAAACAAAATGTAAACATCTTACTAAAGAAAAATGGAAAAAGACAAGGGTACATCAAAATTAATCCTTAATGAAAATATCAAATAAAAATTAAAACATATATTCCAAAAAATAAATTAAAATAAAATTACAACATGAATTAATTTAAACCTGTGCAAAGCATCCCAATTATTGAATTAAAATTACAACATGAATTAATTAGAACCTGCGCAAAGCATACGAATTATTAGAGTGTTATTAAAATTCAGATAAGCATTATGCAGTTCAATGTAATAACCAATCGGTTACCAGCAATCGAAAATCATGCTTTTCCAGCCGAACCAAACAAATGCATCTTTTCTGCAATTACAGCTTTCATTGCTTCTTTGGCAGAAGCCATAACATGGACTAGATCTTTCTTAGGGCTGCTCAGTGACTCCATGTAAGCCTTGCGCACTTCAGTGTTCACATTGAACTTCCTCACACCGTGCTCAATGCAGGCCTGGTTAAGGGCATTCATAAAGATTAGTAATGTTTCTGCCTCTAGTCCATTCACACATTTAAGTTTTCAAATTCATTTAAATCAGATCAAATTAAATTTAATAGAATGTCATCAACTCCCGCGGTTTAGGGACACTGAATGGAAGTCACACTAGCTATCTATGCTGGACGGAAACTTTTTAGTCTTACATTCCATTTCTGAATGCATACCACATAATGTGAATTGTGAAAGCATACCTTGATAAGTTCCTTAGGTAAGCCAGAAGCTCCATGAAGCACCAGAAATACGCCTTTCTTTGAACTCAAGGCATGCAAATCCTAACAGTAGTGACAACGTCAACAGTTAGTCAAACATGGGAGTTAACAACAGGCAAATTTTGAACTTATTTTACAATCTACCCTAGTTACAGGTATGGGGTGCAAAAATCAAACCAAACTGAATTAAATTCTTTTAATTCAGTTTGGCATTAAATGTTTTTTATTCGGTTAGGTTTGAATTTAAAAGTCAACTTTTGGTACAAACCGAACCCATCCAAAAAAATCAAGTGGTTTGGTTTGATTAAGTTAAGTTTGGTTTGAAATATTTCAAACTCTCATAAATCAGAATTAGTTCCTTCAAAAGGTCAAAATAATGAGTACATGGCCTTCTCAAAATTTCTGTTACTATATAGGAAGATTGTGCCAATAGAATCTATAAAATAATCATGTTGCAGTTCTTATTCTCCTGGAATATACTGCTACTTTCATACCGTAATAAACATGAATCATACACAAATATTTCAGGTTCAGGTCAAAACAAACAACATATTACTTCATATCAATGGAGACGCAATGACATCCTCAGGCCCTGTTTGGCATAATAATTTTGAGTAGAGTATTATGCTATGCACATAATTCAAGACATTTTAAAGCAACTTTTGAGAGAAGATCTCCTCTTTAGCTTTTCCAAAAGTATACTTCTTTGTGTGCATAGCTATATATAAAAAAAACTATGCCAAACAATTACTTGATATACTAGAAAAAGTATACTTCTTTGTGTGCAAAGCTACATCATAGTGCCCTTATCTTAAAGCATATGCATTTAGATTAAGTTTTTTACCTTGAGAAGATCAAGCCTGAGATTTGGGCCGCTGGCAGGGTAGTTTCCATGTACATTTCCAATGCACACTGCCAAAGCATCTATACCGGTCTCATCAATGAACTCTTCAGCCTGAAAATAAAAGTAAGGCGTATCAATATTAAGAAAGATGCCAGATTAGTTGTTCTCGATTGATTAGAAAGACAATCACCTGATTGACATCAGTCAGCCTTGCTTCATATTCATCAACAGTCAAGTCGTCTTCGGTTCCTGACAGCCTCCCTAGCTCTGCTTCAACTAGCATATTAATATTTTTTGAGTGGGCCAAGGAGGATATATATTTAGTGAACGAGACATTATCCTTCAGAGGAAGATGTGAACCATCAACCATCACTGAATCAAATCCCTAGATTCAAGAAAATTGAACTCAAAAATAAGTTAGTATTCTGTAGAATATACCATGTCCTCTGTTTAACCCACCATTTATGCCTTTAATGAAAAACAAGCAGGACACTTACCAAGTCGAGAGCTGCAAATAATTCCTGCTTAGACGTCCCATGATCAAAATGAACAGCAATAGGAACCTGTCATGAATTCATCACAGATGCCTATAAAGATGCACATTAAAAGCTTTGGTGATTTGCAAAACCAACAAGCTAATTTACAAGTTTGATTTTTATTAGCATGTGAGAAAGGTTATCAAACACTTAATAGGCAGGATTCTAGTAAGATAATGTGTACTGTCTCACTCTTCGGTATTTCTGCAAAAATTGAGTGACTAGTAATTTGACAACTAAGATTTTCCTATGCACCATCCAAGATTTCATGTTCCTCAAACAATATTTTTCATAGATTCCGACTCATCAAATCATAACAGTACCATTTCAACCAGCATGCCACTCTGTCTCTCCCACTCGCCCACACCCAGAACACCCCCCAAGTTAGGAAGGGAGTAACGACAAAGCAATAGCAAATCCAACAACATTAAGAGGTAAATCATTTGCTTTTTGTAACACTTTAAAGCAATCAGCGACTATTTGCAATTTTCAAAATACATCCAAATTAATCTCTTGAAGACATTCCATCCCCATCTAAATGATTTCAACTATAGATTTGCAACTAATATTAAAGATTGAGTCTCTAGAACACCATGAATCTATTGCAGTCAAAAATGCCTATGCTACTACACCATCACAGTCAAACTTAACATTAGTGTTCTGGTTTCATCATCGAGATGACTGATCCCTACTTATGTTGTACCACTATTTTCTCTTCAATTCTTTCCCCTTTTTTGACTAAAGATAAATGCCACTTACATTGGCCTGTTCAGCAGCTGAGACACAACAAGCAACTAACGGAATTCCCCCTTGCTTCAGGGCGCTAGGATGAATCTGTAAATAGAACAGATAACACAAATAAATGCATTAACAAGCATCTGAAGTTGATACATACTATATTTCCAAAGATATTGTTTTGAAAGTAAACAAAAGATTAATACCCATTCTAGGTAACATGAATTTGTTCCTTCATATTTATTTCATTCTAACCTGTAGAATAGCAGGACTATTTTCTTCCTCTGCAGCAGCAACAACAGCCTCAGCTCCTTCCATATTGTAAACATTAAATGCTCCAACAGCATAATTACCACTATCTGCATTCTATATGCAGAGAGTTGTCAATTTCGAAAGAAGCAAACCATTGAAAGAGAATCAGTTTATAGAGCTTACAAGGAGGAGTTCTTTTGTTGAGAAATGTCTAGAAGGCAGAGCCCAGGATTTAACTACTTCTGCCAACGCTTTGCTGTCACCAACATTACCTGCAAAGAACCCTTACGTTAGATATCTAATTTGCAATCTACTAAAAATTAAGTTCAAAGAGTTATATAAAAATTTAATTACCAGGAAAAACAATGTATGGAACATCTGGATGCCTACTTTCAGGACCTAGAAGCCACAATGGAACACCAGCCAGAGCTTGTCCAGCTACTTTTGCACATTTTGCTTCTAGAGCTTTTGTAGCAAGGTCGGATGACGTGATTCCACCCTAGAGCAACAATATAAATTAATTCATTGGTGTCAACTGGCTTACTGAAGACTTTTACAAGTTTTAGCCATAAGCTTGGATTAAACTGCACTATCCAAAATGTAGGGTGTAAAAGCTCTAAATAAGTGTAGTTTAATTATAGGCTTAAGCACAGAAATTAATTAGTCAGCCTTCCAATTTTACTCAAGCAACATAGTGTGTGCATAACTGCATTTATATGTATATTACCACCATTGAATAATATACAGAAATATCATTTCTCCTTCTTTGTTTACATAGGGGTTTAATGGTTAGTGTATTGGTTTTAAGATGGAGTATCACAGCGTTGTTCATTCACACAATTTGAGTTTGGCCCGGCCCACGTGAAGCGTGAGGGGGGATTTGTTGCTCGGCCCGGACACGCTACGCGTGAGGGGGAGTGTTGAAGTGGGAAATCCCACATTGGTCGTGTGTGTAAATGGACATGCGTTTATATATCGGTTGAGGCGCTCCACTTAACACCCAATTAAGATGGAATCTAACAGTTAGCTTATCCATGTTACGAAAACATGGAAATGAACCAAGAGTTCCAGACAGGCAAAACAAACATAAATTACTTGATGAAACTGCAGCGATCACTTGTACATTAGTACCATCTTAATTTGTCTATCCTATTTTCCACATAAAAGGCAATTGACATAAGTTGGCATACTTTTATGAAGCAAGATATGTACTTTATAGTATTAAAAGATAAACAGAAAGGAAATTCATTGTGATGCAACTAAATTTACCTACTTTAAATACGAATTTTACCAAAATAAAAGATACAGGAGAAGAAATGAGATTATCCTAACTACTACAGAAAAGTCCGTTCTAGTGGCACTGTTATGCAAGTTAATGATAGAATATATTTCACTTCAGTACTAAGAATTCTCTTATCACAACACTCTGGAAAGAACTAGACAGATGCAAAAAAGATGCATCTCTGCACTAGAAAAGTATAAGCAAATGTTTGCAAATGGATGAATACAAATCTTGCATGCAACAGATATACAAATGAATGAATACTGATATTGTATGTTATTGGAATCTTTGGATATTGCCGTGCCTTAATTAATGCTAGCAATAAATTCATATGTTATTTGAATATTAAATCCCAATGTTTCACTTTTGTAGCAATTTAATCTCATCCTTTAAAACATAGCACTTGCATATCCAACCTTTCAATTTTTGGCATTGTGCCACACATTTCCGTATTGTGACATCGTTTTATATAAAACGACGCCGTTTTTGTACAATTTTGTAGTTTTATATTTGGTGAAAAATGACTATAGGCTGCACATTGCAAAAGCGCAAAAGGCTGGGATGTGCGAGCAACATTTTAAAGAATGAGATTAAACCAAAAGTGAAACTTTGGGATTTAATATGCAAATAACCCTAAATTCATTCTATTGATTTCAAGATTCTAAAATATTTTTTTCAAATAACTAATTCACCTAAAAGTTTAAGTTGTTGTGAGACTCCAACAATAGTTTAATTATCTTAAAATACCTCCGCATGCAAATGCTCATTGGGCTTGAAGCGCAAACAAACAAGCACATAGGCCCACCTCACCTTGTGCTCAAGTATTTAAATTAACTAAATGGGAGTTGCCAAGGATTGAACTTTAGATCATTCGATCATAAAGACTCTAATACTATGTCAAATAATCAATTCACCCAAAAGATAAAGTTAATGGGTGAGGTTCCAAGTTCCAACAATAGTTTTATCATTTTAACAGTTTTCAAGAGAAATAGAAAAACTATTACTATACATGAATACACATGCTGCAACTTCAAGTAATGATTATCACTTCTCCACATCAAAGAAGATGAGATATAAAAAATATGGGAACCAAAAGCTCAACGTTTATAGTCACCAAGAATACTATATTTTGTTGATTTTAAAAAATTGAATTACCTTTGCCAGGATGTATCGAGGTCTTGTTGATATCCGCCGCACAATTTCCACCAATGCTGAACTCACTTTAAAATTGATTTCTAAACATTCAGAAGGAGCTGGAAGAGGCATAAATAAATAAGAAAGATAAGAGTTTAGACGACAAATTGAAAAGAAAAAGAAGTGCACTATTCCTCTTTTAGGAGCCGTCTGAGCTCATAAAATTTAGAGGGAAGTGGAAATGGGAATGAGAATAGAATAATCCGTTTTTCTTTTAAATTAACCTCAGAATGGAAGTGGGATTCCTCATAATGGGAGTCCCTCACTCCCCTTATCCCACTAAGAAATGAGCTTCTCATTCCCATGGGATTTAAGTTTAATAGTCGAACTAATGAAAAGTAACATGTTGCATATGCAAAATAATAAAAGAATTACCAGAATATTTTAATATAATTTAAATAGTAAATATACTTTAATAAATTCAATAATCAATGTCTATGTTGATTTTAATTCCAGTTCCTTAACCAACCAAACAACATGCAAGCTAAATTATTTTGCATTCCCATATATATTCTCATTCCAGGCCCTAACCAAGCAAGCCTTTATATATAATACAGATGATTGCACAGCCATAATAATAAATTATTCAGTTCATTCTTACATACATAACAAATCTCAAACCTGTATATTTATTCTATGTTTTAAATACGTAATGAATTACCAATTCACAAAAACAAAACTAGAACTAGAATTAAGAAAGAAAGATATAACCCGACTTTTTCCAGTGATGAGTTCACGACTTGTCATTACTAATGTGTCTCTGCAAGCCGCAAGAGAAAAATCTGCCATCTCAGCTGCTCTATTTATTTCTAGCTCCCTATCATCTGCACACTTCATGGCAAGTTTATCAACAGAAACCTGTTCATAGCATAGAAGAAAATCCTCAGCCACAGTGCCATTATAACCATATATAAATGCTATAATCTTCAAAGATAAATCTTTACAATAAAATTTAAAATACAGAAAGACTGCACATCTGGATCACCTCGATGGTTTTTAAATTCTTGCCACATTGTATTCTTAGTTCTTCAACCTGTTGATTACAATCCATAACATTTATAAATTATTATAAGAATGTTTATCAGGGCTAATACAAAAGCAAGAAAAAGCAGGGTCCGTAAACTCAACCTGCTTTGTCGTTTTTGGAACATAAGATCCCACAACAATGAGTCCACCTCTCTTGTCTTTGGTTATTCCTAAATCCTTGGGAAGTATTGGAGCTTTAGGAATAATACCAATTCGAGCAGAAACAAAACTAGCAGCTGTTCGGCATAAGAATGACTTGCCCTTCAATTCTGCCTGCTTAATTAGTATAAGCTTGTAAGTATTTCTTCATCCAAAGAACAAATCTAAAAACAGATCAAGAATCTAGGACATTTTGCCTGGATCATTCCAGCTGAAAATACAGCCATGTCTCTGTCACTTGCAGCATTGACTATACATGTTGATCCCTGCATTAGACCATAAAGAGATTTTCAATAAACAATTAGCATCTGAAACAAGAAACCCTATATGGTATTGCAACTCAAGGATCTTCAGATGCATTAAGCGAAATGATGACTACACATTCATTGATATGAATAGACACTCCAAATCACTCGCTCTATGTTACTCACCTAGCATAATGTACACATTACATGTACATCAGATTCTTTATCTTTTTCTTTCATGTATTTAAGCAATCTTTTGTGGCAAGAGGGAAGATGAATATTTTTAACAATTCAGACATCATAAAAAAAAATCTAGAATCTCCAATGAGTGTTATGGATTTATGTAATTAAGAGTACGAATGAAAAACAGAGGCGCAAGCTGGACAGTGCTGCTGTTTAAATCTAATTCGTGTGTGGTCACAGCATCCAAAAACACGGCAAGGGAAGAACAGAGCAGGCACAATGAGAGTACAAAAACTAACTGCCAGAAATAGGATTAGCAAACAGAGTGTCCAAAAAATTTGCTTTACTCAATTATAAAGTAACAAAGAGTTCACACATGCATTCCCAATAATTAGTACCTTTTTCAAGCTGCAAAGGAGCTCACAAACAGCATTTGGTCCACCATTCCTCAGAAGTTGGATGGGTATAGATGTTACACTATTCGCTGGAATCTGCCCCTTCGTTTTTTCTTCCAGCCACTAAAGATCAACATATGGTTGCAAAATCACTACCAAATTTTTCAACCTTTCAACTAGATAATAAAATGAAAAAATCTAGACCTCTCGTAGGTTGGAAGATTTAAAGCCAAATGCAGCATCTTTAGCAAACTCCGTGTCTCCTGCAGGTAGAAGACTATAGAAACAGTGGTTGGTATGATAAACGTCAAGGACAACCAATCCAAATCACTATGATGTTAAGTTGAGATCAATACTAATCAGAGTCTGCAACATAGTGTACGTCTTGAACAGTGTAGCGGCCTCCTTGAAGGAAAAAGGGGCAAATAATCCACGCATCCATTTGACCAAGTACCGAAACAACCGCATCTGCTTCCTACACAAATCACTTTCTTATGTCAGGCTGTGGTTAATGAAAGTAAGCTGTACAATTATATTACTCTGGGGCTTCTGTCCTTACCTCTGGAAAATGACCTCGCAGTGTCGAGTCACCTCTCAAAACTACTGTATATTCAACATTTTCAACTGATTTAGCAGCATCACTTAAGTTTCTGCAGATATTCTTTATCAATGCACTGGCCTGTGAAAACATAAACATTTAAGCAAAGTTTATCTTTTTCGTCAGAGCGTGATTTCCTAACAGGACATAACTTTTGTTTTGCTGATTTAAAACTAAAAATAAGAGAAAGCTGTTTACCTTCTCAGAACTCAATGCCCTGGAGTTGGTTAGAATAAAAAAACATGTAGGTTTTTTCCTTAGCTGGTCAACTAAAGCCGCAACACTCCTGAAATTGAATGGAAAAAATAGCAGCTAAATAATTGAATTGATATGCTCAGGATGGCCAGCATGTCTTAGAGACTTAGAATTGTAGAGGCTTCTCATATAAGAACTGGTATTTGCAGAATATAGAATAGTTCAGTTGTAACAGAAACAAAAATTTACCGTCAGAATGTTAGATATATCATAAATAAACAATCTCATATTGTTGAATGAAACATTTCGCAAAGAAGATATACAACAAAGAGGTTGAGAAATTACCATTCTGTCATTACTTCAATATCATGAACAGTTTGAGTGCCAGTTGGATCATCATCTAGAACAACCAATGTTTTTGAATTACTTTGATTCATTCTACGTATATCATCAGTGGGATCTAGGGGCCACTCGGGTGGAAGAGACTGAAGGACATTTTCTTTCTTGAGAATGGGAAGTTTTCCTTCAACTCTAACACCAGTGAGTGTCTCATAAACCTGTGGAGTTATGGAAAAACTTGCTACTTCAGTAAATTCCCAATTTTAGGACGTTATAGTTCTATACTAAATTTGCATAATGAATAATTCCCAAGTACATATGTATTTCACACCTTAACAACCCCAGCATCATCTTGCCGACCCCAGCCAGCAGCAGAACCTGCTCAATAAATAAGCTCAGTATCATGTCATGCAAACTCGCATGCATGAGAAGGAAGCTTCATGCACAAACTAAAATAATAGATAAATGCATAAGCATTTGGACTGGGAATTGCATCAAGTCCACCACAACTTGATTGCCTTCTAATGTCTCATGTCATGCTGAATACCTTTCGGTACATGCCCAGTGCATTTTGCACACTAACATATGCTGCATTTCTTGCAGATTTTAACGATCACATATAAGATTCTTATGGCACTTTTTTTCTTTTCTAGAATCAAAAGCTAATGATATACTGTACACTCTACCAAAGTTGCTCAAAATTTGGGGGCTTAGCTCTCGCTAGTATGAGGTTAAATCCTGATATAATCAACTGTTTCAAACACCTAGAATGTCAAGTTTCAACATTTCTTCAGTTAGATATGCTCAAACCAACTGCTATGGATTGATACAGGCTATAAAAATTCTTTTGATTTTTAAATCTTTTGCCTCGTTTCAACCAATTTCACCATTTCTGTAAAACTAATCTGAGATGATGAAAATCACTGTAGTCTTTGGTTGTCACCACAAGAACATTCCTATTTCTAAAGATTCCATTTTCCAACAATCTCTTCAAAATACAATTTTAATACTAACAATTAGATTGATCCAATCAAAATAGCAACAAAAACATAAGACTACGAATGAAAAACAAAGACGGCGATGATTCAAAAAGAGGTTTTAACTATGAAGTTCCACAGTTGCTAAGAGCAGTTGGTATGCAACAGTTGAAATATAAAGCAGAAAATGATGGAGAAGATATTTTAACCATGAAGGTCCAAACCTGCAAGGAACAGTTGGTGTGCAACAGTTGATATGTAAAGCGGAACTTTATGAAGTGAGCATTCATGAGTAACAATGCCCTGCAAATGTTTATAAAATGTTTCAACAACCTAATGGTGAAATATTAAACTAGTTATTGAATTATATTTCAAAGTTTTCAAACATCAAAATTGCACAGAATAAAAATTATTCAACCAGATCCTTCACGAAGATATCAAGTGCAGAATACGGCGTATAGTCGTTGTCCAACATGTGTGGAACACGATTTTCAAACATCCTGCAATAATAACATTTGGCTAGATTAACTTATAAACTTTGTTTAAGTTACAAAGCTGCCAAATTTATATTGCAAGAGGGTTAATAAGCTGGCATACAGCAGCATTGCAGAGCAGTTTTATACCAATAATTGTTCGAGTTTTCTTTCTCATAGTTTCTCAGGTAGACTGTTAGGAAAGCTGATTTAGCACTTTATTAAAAATCTCAAGGTCTTTTTTTACTCCAGATGGTGATTTTTCGTGAATAATAAACAACTTATACATATAGGAGAGTCCTAACCCCCATGTGCCTAGTCGACACCTAATGGATCTCCCAAGATCACAACAAGCATCCAGTCAAAACACAAATAGAGGAGTCTGAACAACAGTCTAATATTTAGGGCAGAAAAAAAATCTTTCAATCACTTTATCAAAGGAAACTTCTCTTTTGACTTTTGGTGATGAAATCCATGAAAGCATAATTGTACCAAAAAGAAAAAAGAACAAGTCACAAGTGTCACAGTTAATCAAATGGATCTAAGACATATTTGCAGCAGATCCAATAAAGATGGCATTTCATACTAAAGCCATTATCAAGATATCGTTGCACGTCGAATCAAACATTAGCAATCCTTTGAACTTTAATAACGGCCTAATTGTTAAAAAAGCCCAAACCTTTGCATGTGTTTGCAATTTAAACCAAACCTTTAATTTTTGTAGTACTATGCAATTTCATTTTTTCGTTGCAATTCTATCCAGTTTTTTTCTAATCAATTTAATTGTCCCAGTTTTCATTTAAATTTATATTCTAATTCCGTAATTAGAAAAATTAATTTTTCAAAATTTCAAAATTTAACTTCTAATCTAAAACAAATCGAAAATAACGTTAAGATCTATTTCTAATTTTTCTAACTTTCGGTGGTTGAAGGAAAAAAAACAGCAAGTTTGAAGCTAAAAATAATCATAAAAGCCAAATAAAGCAAATAGGTATTGTACCCAGGTAAAAGATTGAAAAAAAAAATGATTAAAAAAAAATTGTATAAAATTGCAAGGAAATTGTCAAATTAGGATAGTATTACAAAAATTAAAAGATTAGGTTTAAATTGCAAAGACACGCGCAAAGGTTTGGATTTATTTCTAATTAGGCCTTTAATAAATATACGAGTATTTAATTATGTCAAATAATATATAAAATAAAAGTGTATTATATATATACATGTAAATATGGTACAACAATTATATACAAAAAAGTATGTATATTATAAAACACATAGCCAGTATAGTAGAAACCATAAAAAAAATATCAACCACAATGAGGGAAAAAGGAGAATTGCAGTGCGAATGATACAAACCAGGATGTTCCTGCACTGTTCACTATGAAGTTGAACAGCATCCTTGTATTGAGACCTAATCGAGCCCCAAATGCCATTGCCTCAGCTGCTGAAGCTATATGAACTCCAGCGAGCAGCTGATTAACCATCTTCACTCCACTGAAAAAGATAAATCAAGAGCACAAACCAATGTAAAAATGTTAAGACAACAAGCCTCATATATAACTAAAAATTATATATGATTTGATTATCTGTAAATGATGCTGAACTACCTTCCAGCTCCACAGCCTCCCTTGACAATATAAAGCTTCTCGCTTAAGGCTGTTCTGACAATCAAGGATAAATAACAAAATTACTTTTAGAATATTGTACAGACTACAGCCAATACAAACTGTTTGACACTAGTTACCTGCCAGGACTGAACCAGTGCTCATAAGAGCTTCATCGGGACCAGAAGCCATAATCTGATTAAGATATGGAATCACTGTTAGAACATTGAAAAACTTCTCTGCTTTGCTAAATAAGAGGTGTAATCTTCAGACCGTAAGTGTTCCATCCGAAGCCCTCTTAACACCACCAGAAACAGGAGCGTCCACCAATTTCAAATCTTTTCCCTCATCTATGACATTTGTAGGTTGATTGTCAGTCCAATAGATCAGAAAATACAAACATGACAAGAAAGGAATCAGAAATGACCACCTAGCACAGCATAGGCAAGATGAAACCCTGAGGTGATCCTCCATTTTGCAATCACCTCTTTAAGGGTATGCCATGAAAATCTTTGATCACATTTTCCAGTTATAAATATTTTTTACATTCATCTAGTTTAACTTTTTTTTTCAGTGCTTTCTTGACAGTGTAAAAATTGGAGGACAATTTTCATTTTTTACTTTTCAGAAAGACAAAAAAAAAGATGAGAAAAAGGAGAAATAGTAATATTGAACATGTTCTGTAAATATAATTTGAGTAAATACTTGCATTATGCAACTGGAACATGCTAACAGAAAAAATGTAACCATAATATAAAGAGGAGATTGATAGAAAATGTACTTAGTAATCGTTGCTCTAGTTTTATTACGTATCCTGGAGACACAGTAGATGAAATGATGATAGATGATCCTGGTAGAAGTGCTACAAAATAGAACATGGAAGTGAAGTAAGAAATTGCACAAAACCATAGATAATATGCTGAGATGATACCTGCAATTGCACCCTGATTTCCAAACAAAACACTCTCTACTTGCGCTTCATTTGTAACCATGATTACAAGCACATCAACATCTGGACAGGAGAAAGTTACAAGAAAATGTTACCATGAAGAAAAGCTATATCCACCAACCTACAGTGAAATTTATCTGGCTTTTTTGTTTTTATTCTTTTGGCCAACAGTATTAAACTGTCAATATATAGTAGGTGTATCAGCTTTTTACAGATGAAACAGGGTCACTATATCTCCAAAACCTGCCTGAATTAAGATTTTACTCATAGCCTCATAGGAAGAAGCAAATTGCTGAATTGACTTTCTTTAGGTTTTGATTGAAAAGCTTCATATAAAGATACTGTTCTGATACTTAACATACTTTTATTTATACGGCAAGTATGGTTTAAGGGCTAGGGACTACTTTACCCTCACTTGACTATTTGAAAATGTCACAATCTTATTATGGTAGTTAGTGAGTGTCGGGCAATTAAAAGACAGCACATATCTAAGATGAGTGTAGCTGAAATGAGAATGTTAAAATAGATGGGATCTGCAGACATACAAGAACGAATAGAATACGTAATGAATTTAACTGGGGAAAAGTAATAGTGGGTTCTAAACTATTGAGTGAAGAAGATATGACACCTTGAAAATAATTTATTTTATTCTTTGTTTCTTCCTGATAATTAAACTTGAATTTATAAGCTTAAAATTAGCTTCCGCTGAGTTTACTTCATCGTGCGTAGACCAGATTTCTCAAATCTGTCCTACAAATACAATGAGCAGGAGAAATTTATAATAATGAGAGGTTATGGCTGGTGCAACATAATATGCATTTTCACATTTTGCACGCATCAACAGGAGCACATTAGAAGAGAAGGGGCTGCACAATCATTTCGTTTAAAATAAGTCTTCAGAATATATAAATAAGGAGATATTTGAGTCAACACAAAGAAGTATGCTTGTATTGATAAATATGAAAAAAATATGGACAATAAACATCTTTCTAAGGTTTTCTTAAGACTAAATTATGGTGACCTTGTTAGTTCAGTTTAAGGATACTAATGCATTTAAGAGTATTTAATACTAGGAGTCATTCATGCGGCTACTTCTTAATTAGTACTCCTACAGGTATTTCCATTTTTTTTTTCAGAAAAATAAATAATATTCCCATGTACGCTACCTTGATTATTTCATGTTATGCCAGCCTAGATAACATAAAAATCTATAGAGAGATTTCATATAAAAATAAAAAAATTGATTGAAAAAATTAATGTCTTTGCTGTTCTTACATTGCCAACTCAAATAGGGAATATAGATATGTTGCTTACATTACCTCTGGCTACTTCAGCAGGGGAGTTGCCAATTAAGCCACCAGCACTAGCAAATTTAGTTAGTGTTGGTTTATACACCTGCCGCCAAGAAAAGACAAATTGAGAAAAGCCATTTAAGCTTTCAAGTAAAACTAAAATACACAAGTAATCACCCATAAATACATACTTAATCACATATGGATACTCATGATACAACTTTCAAAAATACAATATACACAAACACAAGAACCACAAAAATAGTGTTCAGGCCATTTGCGTTAGATAGAAAATTTCAAGAATGCGTAGAAGCTTCTTCGAGGGAGGTGGGAATCGTAAGAATGAGTGAATTGTAAGGAGGTATGATTGCTTGTAAATTCCCAACACCCCCCTTCATCTGTAAGGAAGTGGATTTGGTCTTAATTGAAGGAATTGGAGGAAACAAGATTTGCCACTAAATGAGCTGCCCAAGGAAGTTTTCCAATGATTGAACTCATGTTTCTATAATCTATTTGATCCCCTGATTGGATCTGAACCAAACACCTATAAAAATTTCCCTGAAACAGGTCGCCTGCCTCACATTCCTAGGTCAACAGAGCACAAAAGCTGATAAGTGATGAGGTGCGTTTATCACCTGGAAGATTTGATATATATAAAAATTGACTTTTCAACTTGGTGTCAGCATAAACTAGGTAGTGGATTCAACTCAGCTATAAATGATTGCTAAGAGAAAAATTAAAGTCACTATATTCCTAAATTTAAATAGCAAAACAGGGTAAATGAGTTTTTACTATCAAAAGTCCAACCAACTGCATATTGCATGAAAGATGTAAGGAAATTTAGTACACATTATAGACAAAATAGTCCATCTGACCATATTCCCAACCAAAAGTAAACTTTATTTGACTCTTTAATTAAAGTACGATGAAAGTGAGAAATTACATCATAACCGAGAACAATGAACTTTGATTTCAGAAGCTGAGTTGCCATGCCAAATCCCATCGCTCCAAGACCGATGAAACCAATTCTCTTCACAGCAGCAGATTTAGCAGTAATTTCATTTGCCAATTGCTCGGGGCAATAGGGTTCAGATGCGGCTGCATCTTGAATATTTACTCCAAGTACTTTTTCCCAAACCTGGAAAGAGAGTATGGTAATGTATAGCTAACAAAGCATTTGGTAAGCCAATTGTTAATTCATATACAGTAAAAGGTAGGGGAAATACCTTGATCAGTGTATTATCATTATCATCAGCAAGAACATATCTAGACCCTACAACGAAAAATACAATTGATCACGAACTTGGGTTATTGAATAATTCAACAATCAGTTCACTGGACAGTGGCTATACCAAGAATAAGCTGTTGGTGAGCAACAGCTAAAAGGGGGAGAGGAAATTTAAGTGATTTGGCCATGTCCAAAACTATACCCTGAAATTAAAAAAACTCTGTAAATCTCAAGCAAGCTGAAAAAGAGATTGTAGTACTTCATTACTTGATCATTATGTAAGCAATAGGGGCAGAGCTAAATAATTTGCAATGTGGACACGACAAGTTCAAAATAAGTGACCATGCTGATTAATGACAATCCAGTGACTGAGTGAATGAACACCCAAAGTTTGAGTTCACAAGTATTAGCATCCATATTCTAAACACAAACAGCTGTAACATCTAAAAGAGTTTTTTATTCTTGATTTAAAGCAGCCAAGTTATATCAGCTCCATAAGCGCCACTACTAATGCTAGTCCCTTTTCAACCAGTTTTTCCAGTATTATACATGCACCATCATCTCTAGATGACTCGTGATGAACTACAAGTTTCAATATTTGATTCATGAATGATAAAAATTTAATTTGATTTTAGTTTACAGAAAAGACCATCTAAAAAATAAGAGATGGGCATTTAGAAGATCAAATTTATGTCTTGTAAAAAGCAATGTCTTTTTCGCTTTTCACTTTCTACTTTTTAAATATACTGTTGAGAAATAGTCCTTCCCTGCTTCTCCTGATTGTCACCATCTTGACTTGATTTTAATGAACTAACATTAAACTTGTAGAAGGAAACAAATAATGTCATTGCCCTAAACTTTTTAACTTCCTAAGTCTGTCTTTCATTTGTTTGTATCACTCTCTTGCTCTCTCACATTTGTTCCATTTCTCTCTCTGCCTCGAAGCACCTCCCATTCCAATTTAGGAACAATTAAAAGATGCCCCTCTAGTTTTTTTAAAAGGATAAAAAAGATGCCCCTCTAAAAACTCAGACAGAAAAAGAAAAAGCCTTGTCCTACAACAAATTAAAAGTAAGAGCATAGTGCTTAAACAAGGGCATTGTCTCCATCCAAACACCGCAATACAAAAGTGAGAACAAGTTATAGCCTTATCCCTATTTTGTTCACAATCAATCTAACAACAAATAAACTAACCAACCCAGAGAAACTAAAGACACATAACTGTAAACTGTCAATCACCACTTTATAATTTATATCAAGTCACCAATAATGACATGTCAGCAACCCTGCATTTACAAAACTCAAATCAGGTATTGCCACAGTGCACCTTACCAAATTTTGGGCCAAAATACCAAGGGACTGAGGCTTGGCATTACCACTCAACAACTTAGGCACATGATCCTTAAACACCCTACATTAACAGAACAACTTGCTGTTAAAACCCAACAAAAGTATGCATAATGCTATCAACTCCAAATTATAAAGCGTGGAATAGTATTTATTTCTATAAAACAGTAAAACAAATTTGAATCATAACATAATGAGCTGACCATGAATTTCCAGCAGCATTGGAAATGATGTTGTAGACTATCTCAGGATGAATCCCAGCTCGGGCACCAAGAGATATAGCTTCCACTGACGCAACGAGATGAATGCCCTCCAGCAACTCACTCACCATTTTCATGTTACTATTAAACAAATAAACATAGATTTGCATCATATTTTTTAATCGTTTATCTCATCTAAATTAGCAAACAGTGCATACCTTGCAGCAGCATCTTGACCTTCAGAAACGTAAAGATTTTCACTCATTGCTGTCACAAATTACAATTTGAATCATTGAAAAATATAGAGAAACTGAACAATTTTCAAAGTAAAAGAAACTTAGAGCATAAAATTGATCGTTACCGAAGAGAAAATGGTGTGGTTTCGCAGTGGATTCAGATGTTCCCGAGGATGTAATCTAGATAAGGTAAAAAAAAAAGTTACGAGTCTCATCAACGGAAGTTAGCTGATATAATTGATCGTTTAGGATTTACTTAACTGAAGAAACGAAGATGATCAAAGAGTTTTCAAGTTCACCGTCTTCAAGTGGAAGCTTCAAATTTCTTGTCAAGACCTTCACATCAGACGAGTACTGTAATCACTCTTTAACTTTGTGTAATTTGAGCGTTTAGTTGGTTTGGTTAAAATCGAACCATAATCACCAACCAAAAAATCAACCGATCGAGTGAATGTTTAAAACCAAACCAACCTAACATGAATTGGTAACCAAACCTTATCTGAACCGGTCAAATAAAATAAAACAAAACTCTAGAATCGAACCGAATCAAATAGGTAGATACCGGTTCAGTTAAAATCGAAATACAGCTTTTTTATGAATAAAATCGACATGTTATAAAGAATTTTTTTTTAAAAAAGACAAATTTTCGGTTAATTAAATCGGTATAATTAATATGTCTAATTTAAATTCCAAACCTAACTAATAACTAAAAATCTATACTTTTAAATTTTAGAATTGAACTGATAGAAATAATATTTTTCACAAACTAAACCGAGTAAAAATCATTGGTTTGATCTACTAAATCTTTTAATCCACGTGTATGTAGATTTTTGCCTAATAAAACATTTAACATATCACTTTCTTTATGTACAAGTGAAATGAGTCAGCTTATCTATTTTGAAAGTGTTTGTCGAAATCCACGAAATTACCTTAATTCGTCTTTTGTGCAAGTTTTGAGAGGAAAATGATATTTTTTTGATTTATTATAATTATAATACTTTATAGGAGTAGTTTATACTTTATTGTATTAAATTAGGACAAATTTTTGTTTCTAATGCCATTGCCAGCAAATGTTTAGTAATTGATGGATACCGAATCCTACTGAAAGTATAATGGAGTCGAGTTGCAGGGGATCCACTCTCAGGCGACGCCGGACTCCCCCTGAAGACCGAAAGATACGGAGGAGATGCCGAATCTCTAAGATTCGGTAATACACTAATGAAGACCGAATCCCACATGATCCGCCAAGAGCGCGTCAGGTCCGGGATTCGGGTAAACGACTGAATATGGAAATATTGTCCTATTTGGACACAAACACTACATATGGAAGGATAAGCTCTACTTTAGGAAGATAAGACTATTTAGGAAGACGTTCCTAAATAGGACTCTTATCAGATTAAGGTAGATCTCGACAAATCAGGAGAATCCCTACGATACGGCCGAATCCCTACAAAGTAGGATTCACCTGCCTAATACAACTCTACTAGGTATATTCGACTACTATAAAAGGAGCACGAGGTATGCCTAGAATCACAATTACATTCACATACTCAAAACGCTGCTCAAAGCTCTAGACTGACTTTAGCATCGGAGAGTTAATCGGACAACCACCGTCCGGTTAGCTTCTACCCTGTTTTGCAGGTTCACTCACCGGTTCAGAAGGCAGACTCCATCAATTGGCGCCGTCTGTGGGAAAAGCTTAACTAAACTTCAAAAGAAGGAGCTTTTCTGAACTCAAAAACAAATCTCATTGAAGAAGATGACTTCTGAAAGAGTAAACCTGAAGAACCAAACGTCACAAAGAAAACGAAAAGCAACAGAACTCTCAACTCCTCCTCCAGTAACTTTTGACGGGGAGGACTTCGGGAGAATAGCCGAAGAGCACAACGAAGCTCTGGTAGTGGCCATGATCATCGAACATTGGAACGTTGAGAGAATCCTGATCGATGAAGGAAGCGCAATAAACCTAATAACAAAAAAGGCCTACGAAAGCCTAGGAGGAGACCTAGCGGAACTAAAGAGAAATGCCACGCCTGTGGTAGGATTTGGGGGCTTGCCGATTAAGCCCAACGGAACAACTACTCTTGACGTCAAGCTAGGAAGGACAAGGAAAAGCGAGGAATTACCTACACGGTTTAGCGTCCTAGAAATCGACCTGCCATACAACGCAATACTGGGGAGACCATTCCTCCACGACTCAGCTGCCGTAACAAGCATAAAGGCACTAACCATGAAGATACCGACGAAACAAGGAATTATCACGATACAAGGAAACCGAGCCGAGGCGAAAAAGTGCTACGAGCAAGCAATAAAAGAATCAGGCGAAGCAATGGCAATAGAAGAAATCCTTAATCACGACATCGAAGAAAAAGAAACAGCACCAGAAGGCGAAACAAAGAAACTCCAACTCGACGGGGAGAAAAGAGTAAATCTCGGCGCAAACATGAACCCGAAGATCGAAAGCGAAATCACGGCCATGCTGAAAAACAACGTCAAAACCTTCGCTGCTAACGCATCAGAAATAGTCGGAATAGACCCCCAAGTCATTACTCATGATCTAAATGTAGCAGAAGCGGCGAACCCAGTGAAGCAAAAGAAAAGGAAATTCTCGGAAGAAAAACAGAAAATAATCGCTGAAGAAGTAGAAAAACTGGAGAAAGCAGGATTCATACGAGAAGTCCACTACCCCGAATGGGTAGCTAACGTAGTGATCGTAAAGAAAGCCAACGGAAAAAATAGAATGTGTGTGGATTACACCGATCTAAACAAAGCGTGTCCTAAAGATAGCTACCCTCTCCCAGATATCGATCAACTCGTGGACTCTACTGCTGGACACGCGATGTATAGCCTAGCCGACGCAGCTCAAGGCTACCACCAAATCCAGATGAAGGAGCAAGACCAGGAAAAAACTTCATTCATCACGGAGGGAGGAACTTACTGCTACACGGCAATGCCTTTCGGCTTGAAAAATGCTGGAGCAACATACCAAAGACTTATGAATTTCATGTTCAAAGACGAGATAGGAAAGCGAGTCCAGGTGTACGTAGACGACCTAATCATCAAGAGCGAGAAGGAAGAGACCCATGCAAAAGATCTGGAAGAAACATTCAACATACTGAATAAGTTTGGAATGAAGCTGAACCCCGACAAATGCACGTTCGGCGTACAAGGCGGGAAATTCTTGGGATTCATGATATCTCAAAGAGGAATAGAGGCGAACCCCGAGAAGATCAAAGCAATTATGGACATGAAGGCACCAAGAAGCATAAATGAAGTTCAAAAACTCAACGGGCGAAAGGCGATCCAACGACCAGAAACCTCCGGAAGATTAGTCCACTGGTCCATCCAACTCAGCGAACACGACATAAGATACGAACCTCGCCCAACTCTGAAAGCACAAGCTTTGGCGGACTTCGTAGCAGAAATAACTCCAACCGAGACTGGCCAACCCAAACCAGCCTTGGTATGGGAACTCCACGTAGATGGAGCATCGAATGAAAAAGGAGCTGGAGCAGGAGCCATCCTCAAAGGACCCGAAAAAATCAAGATCGAATATGGAGTAAACATCCAATTCGCCGCCAGCAACAATGTAGCTGAGTATGAAGCCCTAATTGCAGGCCTCGGCCTCGCATTAGAAATAAGAACGGAAATCCTAAAAATCTATAGCGACTCCCAGCTGGTGGTAAATCAGGTCAAGGGAGAATATCAAGCCAAAGAAACAGGGATGATCGAATACCTGAGTCAAGTCAAAACACAGCTTCAACAGCTGGAAGCACAAGGAGGACAATGGGAAATCATTCAAATCCCGAGAGAGGAAAACACCGAAGCCGACGCCATCGCCAAATCAGCGTCAGAACTCGGAGATCTATTCACTAAAATGCAGCTAAAGGAAACTCTCGAATCACCAAGCACCAGAAAAACAGAAGTCATGGCAATCGAGGAGGTCGACTCCTGGATGACTCCACTGATCAAATATCTAGACCGCGGCGAATTACCAACAGACAAAGTCGAAGCAATTCGCACCATCAGAAAATCTGCCAACTTCCGTTTTCACAATGGAGTTCTTTACCGAACCTCATTAACTCATCCATGGTCTAGGTGTGTCTCGCCTCAGACAGGAGAATCCATCTTAAAGGAAATCCACGAAGGAATATGCGGCGCGCACGAAGGAGCAGTTACCATAGCAAGAAAAACTATACTCCAGGGATACTACTGGCCGACCATCAAAGAAGACGCAAAAGCATTAGTCAAGAAATGTGATAAATGCCAAAGACACGACAACATCAGTCGTGTACCGGCAGTGCCTCAAGGATCAATGGAAAGCCCATGGCCGTTCGCCACTTGGGGGATTGACATAGTTGGACCGTTCGAAACGGGAAAACATCAAGCGAAATTCCTAATCGTCGCAATAGAGCACTTCACAAAATGGGTAGAGGTAGCACCTGTCGCAACCATCACCGCAGCCAAAGTAGAGGAATTCTTCAAGAACGAAGTAATATGCCGATTCGGCATACCCCACACTGTAATAGCAGACAACGGCAAACAATTCAATTGCAAGCGGTTCAAGGCATTTTGCAAAGGACTAATGATCAATTTGAAATTTACTTCGGTGGCGCACCCCCAGACAAACGGAATGACAGAAGTCACCAACCGAACCATAGCACAAGGAATAAAAAAGAGACTTTCTCAGTACAAGGAGAACTGGGTAGAAGAATTATACAGCGTTCTATGGGCATACAGAACAACTCCTAGAAAAGGAACTGGCGAAACACCTTTCAGGCTCGCCTACGGCACTGAAGCAGTAATTCCAGTAGAAATTGGCATACCCAGTATCAGAGTAAACTATCTAGAAGAAGAAACCAATGAGGCTAGAACAAGACTATGTCTAGACCTACTAGAGGAGAGAAGGGATGAAGCGGTAGCCCGAGCCGCTACATACAAGAAGCAAGCCGCAAAATACCATAACAAAAGAATGAATTTTAGAGAATTTCAAAGAGGCGATCTGGTCTTACGAAACGCGGAAGTTGGCAGAGGAAACGCAGGAGTAAAGAAAATGCAAGCTAATTGGGAAGGCCCCTTCATCATAGAAGAAGCTACTGGCAAAGGCGCATATAGACTAAAGACAATAACTGGGTCCATGGTACCCAGATATTGGAATGTAGAACACCTGAGAAAGTATTATCAATAAATTCATGGCTTGTACTTATTTCCATTTTTGAAATAAAAGGCGATTTGGCGAAACAAACCTTATAGGCTCGCTCGAGACCTAATACATACAATTTAACAAGAGTCGTTTGAATCTTAGTTAAAAAATAATTTAGACTCGTCCGAGTCAAATAAATAAAAGGATCCATTCGGACCTACAAATAAATCACACCAGCAGAAGTTTAGATTAACTTCTCAAAATAACAAACGAGTTTAGATTAACTCTACAACTAAAGAAAAGCAATGGTCAAAAGATCATTATATTCACAGAAGAAAAATTACAAAGGATCCGCCACGATCCAATACAAAAAAAAAGGCGAAAGCAAAAAATACTAAAAAGCAAAAAATACAAAAAGGAGAAAATAAAAACTAAGCCTTATTCAAAGCATCTTGCTTCTGCTTATCAAGCTTCGCCTTCACCTCCTTCGCCAAAGAAGCAGGATCCAACTGATTGACTCCAGAAAGATCGACGCCAGGATTCTGCTCCCGCAGCTTTGCCCCGATCGCCAACCGGTATTGTGTCATGACTTGGGAATAAAAGCTCCCAGAGTCACCCAATCGCCGGCGGAGACGCCCCTCTTCTTTCTCCAGATCATCCCTCTCCTTAGCGAGAGCACCTGAAGAAGATTGTAGAGACTCGACTTCCTCGGATAAAGTTCGAACCCGAGCCTCTAAAGCGGAAATCTCCCGAGTCTTGGTAGATACGGAGGACCTCAGCTGTTGGATCAGACCAGTCGCCTCGCCAGCCTCCTCCTCCATCTTTTGTTTCTCGGAGAGCCAGGATTCGGAATCTCTCTGAAGCTTCTTCAATTGATCCACCGCATCCCTTCGGCGGCGCTCCAAAACAGCGATGGACTGGACCACCTGCGAAAGAAAACAACAAATAAGCAAAACAAAAGAAAAAAGGAGAAGCAAATCATAATATAAAAAAGAAAGAAGCATACCGAAAAACCGCCGAGACAGGCGAACTCAGCCAAATTATCGCCATGTTCGTGATCAATGGACTCAATGTCCTCTTTTATCATAATATTCTCCATGCAAGCATGAAGAATGGCGACGTTTGAAAGACGAGGCGGATTTTGCGCGTCCGCCCAAGCAGCAAACCGAGGCGCCTCCTCAATAGACACCCCAAAAGATTTTTTGTCAACGATAATTATTAAGACATCATATAATGAATGAATTAAATAATATATCATGTATGGAAGGATAATCATTAACACTAAAAAGTTAATGACAGTTGTATACTATAATTATTATTAAGAGCAAAATATTTTAAAACTCTTTGTACATATTATAATTTATACTTTTATTTTCCTAATTTAAAAATCAAACGATGTAGTTTTTTTGTCAACGATATTATCCTTTCATCCACATCTAGTGTTAGTCAATTGTCAAAAACTTAACTAAAAAGTTTTATATTCATATTTGGTGTTAGCACTCATTATCGTTCAATTTTCAAATGTATTATTTTTGTAAATATATTAAAGATGTAATATTTGTATTTATAAGTTTTTTTTAGAAATGAAGAAATTAAATCATATTCTATCCACATAATATCATTCAATTGATTCTCATAATAAGACATCATATAATGAATGAATTAAATAATATATAATCACCGCAAAATTATCTAATTATATCATAAATGACTAATGATAAAAGTTCAGAATTAAAATTCATAATAGATTGAACGGCATTCAAGTCCCAAAATATATTCAGCCGTATTAAAATAACAAAAGAAAAAAAATTATTATATGATATTTCAATTATGCTAAAAATAAAAAATTAATTACGATACTTGATTTCAGTATATAGCATATAAAATCAAAAAATAATATTATTTTTAAATATAAATAAATAATTTTATCATGTATTTATATAAAAAAAAAAATCGATTCGAAAATGAAGAGCCAAACCTTTAGATTGAGCCCAATGCAAAGGAGTTCCGCTTGGCGCTCCATTCAGATACTGTACTGGATAGCCCAGTATGTATTGGGATGTCTGGCCCATGCGAAAGCCAAGCTGGCAAGGGCTAGCACTCTTTGCTGGCCCAAGCACAATGTCACAGGCTTTTGAAGCCCGTGTGCTTAAAGGAGGTTAAAAATGACCATAATAAAATGGCTAAACGTATTTTGAGTTCTTAAAATATACGATTTTGGTTTATCAGCTCCCTCATCTTTTATTTGATTTTCTTAAGTTCATAAATTTTCAGCTTTTAATTTATCAGATCCTTAAGTAGAAATCCACTTAAAGACCGATAGGAATTAAAAAGTGAAAGTGCAAGGACCCAATAAATCAAATGAGAATCACTTAAAGATTAAATAAACCAAAAATAATACCTTTATAATTTTATAGAATAGTTTAGCCGTCTCTCTCTAAAGCATAGCGTTCACACTATTTTGAAAGATGAGACAATCGGGTCATTATAAAAGCTTGGAAAGGGTATTTAATAAAAGGCTTAATTACTTAAAAAACCCTCACCTTTAACTTTGTTTTCGTTTATACCCTGACATAGGAAAATTGTCACATATACTCATGACCTTATCTTTATGTTTCACCTCTACCCTCGAGATATTAAATTTACCTCTTTTCATTTGAAAAAAAGTTTAAAATAGTCCTTCATTTTTAGGATATATTCTAATTACACGTCAATGTTATTAATTATACAAAAACACATTCTTTTTTAATAAAATCAATTAATCATAATTATTTAATTATTCCCGACCTACAACCGTACTCCAATTTTAAAATTCGCTATCAAAATTAAAAACTATAAAAAAATTCTATCAACAAAATTAATTTTTTTTTGAAAAAAATTTCTCCCACCGCCACCGTCCTCCTTCCGTGGAAGGAGAAACCGTCGTCCTCCTTCCATGGAAGGAGGTACAGTGTTCCTCCTTATATGGAGGAACATGCTGTTCCTCCATGGAAAGGAGGAACAAGCTGTTCCTCCTTTCCATGGGGGAACAGATCTGTTCAAGGAGGAACAATCGTGTTCCTCTTTGGAAAGGAGGAACAGATCTATTCCTCCTTTCCAAGGAGGAGCACCATGGTTCCTCCTTAGAAAGGAGGAACACGCTGTTCCTCCATAGAAGGAGGGGCAGTAGAATTGCCTAGCGTCGGTTTCGAAAATCAATCTTTTTTTAAAATAATAATGTTAGCGATTTTTAAAATTGGAGTATAATTGTAGATTGTAATTAATAAAAAATATTTTATTTATAAGGTTTTATTTAAATTAAAAAAATTAATTAAATTTAGGATTTATTTGAACGTTTTCAAAGATGAAGTATTGGTTTGTATTTTTTTTAATAGAAAAACTCCTATATTTAGTTATTTATAATAAATCATCTTTTTTTTGAAATTTGGGGTAGAGGTGAAACATAAAGATAAGGTCATGAGTATATGTGACAATTTTCCTAGATCAGGGTATAAACGAAAACAAAGTTAAAGGTGAGGGTTTTTTTAAGTAATTAAGCCTTAATAAAAAGTTTCTAAGAAAGGGTTATTTGTTTCGAGAAGGGCTTAATTACTTAAAAAAACCCCACCTTTAATCTTTATTTCGTTTATACCCTGACCTAGAAAAACTGTCACATATACCCTTGACGTTGTCACTATGTTTCGCCTGTACCCTCGAGGTATTAAATTGACCTCTTTTCATTTGAAAAAGAGTTTAAAATAATCCTTCATTTTTAGCATATATTCTAATTACACGTCAATATTATTAATTATACAAAAACACCTTATTCTTTAAAAAATTCAACTAATAATAATAATTTAATTTATATTAATTATCAATAATTTGTTAAAAATAAAAAACCGTAATTTTTTTTACATCAGACTAATTAATTTCAACATAATACCGTACTTTAATTTTAAAATCTATTTTCAATTTTTTTTTAAAAAAAAAATTAAAAAAAATAGCTCCTCCTCCATGGGAGGAGGAGCTTCTCCTTCCTTCCATGAGGGAGGAGGACGCTGCTCTAGGAAGGAGCAGTGCGAGCTCCTTCCTCACATGGAGGAAGGAGTAGCTCCTTCCTCCATGGACTCCTCCATCCATGGAGGAAGGAGCTTATTTCCGTAAAAATAAAAAAAATAAAAAAAATAATATTAGCGGTTTTTTTAAATAGGAGTACGGTTATAAATAGTACTTAATAAAACTATGTTATTTTATTTATTTATTTTATTTAAATTAAAAAAATTAATTAATTTTAGGACTTATTTGAACGTTTTTAAAGATGAAGTATTAGTTTGTACATTTTTTAATAGAAAAAGGTATAAAATAACCCTTAAATTTAGTTGTTTTTAATAAATCATTTTTTTTTTGAAATTTGGGGTAGAGGCGAAACATAATGACAACGTCAAGGGTATATGTGACAGTTTTTCTAGATCGGGGTATAAACGAAATAAAGATTAAAGGTGGGGGTTTTTTAAGTAATTAAGCCTTTCGAGAAGTAAATATCAGGAGTGTATTTGTTATTTTATTCTTCCCCGTATAAATATATCACGGCCTGAAAGAGCTGAACATATCAGAACTAAGCAATGCTCCTTACACTAGATCCACTCCAAATCAGACCGTTTAACCGCTACCCAATTCAATTTTCCCGCCATGAACACCCAACAAACCTCCAATTCTTCCTCAAAACCCCCAAAAATCCCATTAAACCCTACCCAATTATAACATCAGCATCAAAATCCCAACCAACCAAAACCCAGGAGCAAGACAGTGGAATCCCAATTGAAGACGTAAAAATGATAGCAAAATTCAAATCAAGACACAATTACATTCGTATCCTCGAAATCTCCCGGAAAGCCGATCACCCATTTGCTGGGTCACGACTCCTCCTCCTAGACTCCCCCGGAAACATCCACAGCGTTTTTTACCGGTATAAACTCCTCACCAACACTTATTACGACGTGTTCGCCACTCTGCCGCCTCTTCTACCGCCCGGACCCATCGCAATTCTCGGGTTCGGAGCTGGCTCCGCCGCCCGGATAATACTAGAGCTTTACCCGGACGTGGGTATCCACGGATGGGAGCTTGACCCGTCTGTTATTTCAGTTGGGAGAAAGTATTTTGGTCTTGACAAGCTTGAAAAAGACCATTCTAACAGGCTTTTTATTTACATTGACAATGCATTGGATTTGAAATGTAATGTTAAAGAAAAGTTTTCAGGGATAATTGTTGATCTTTTTAGTAAAGGTAGTGTGATACCTGAGCTTCAAGATCCTAATACATGGGTGGAGTTGAGGAAGTGTTTGAGGAAAGACGGGAGGATTATGATTAATGTCGGAGGGCGGTGCGTCGAACCGGAGGATAAGAGACGAGATGGGGATGTTGTAATGGAGGAGACGTTGAAAGCAATGGGTAGTGTTTTTGATGATGTTTTTGTTTTGAATGTTGGGTGTAGACAAGATGACAGCTCTGTTGCTCTTACCGGTAAATTGCCTGATCTTGATTCTTGGAGGAAGTTGCTTCCGAAGTCTTTGAGGTTTTATGTTGATTTGTGGAGGCCTTTTAGGAGTTAGTTGGGCAGGTTTTTGGTTATTGTTTGTGAAATTGTATTGATGCTGTTTATCTGTTTGTGTTTATTCCTCAATGAATCAATATTTGACTTTTTTTTTGTCATCCAGTTCTTGCTTTTTGAGTGGAAAATTTTGTATTTTTTGCTGTTTATGTTTTTATCATCAATGAACTGACTTGTCGTTGGCTAATCTGTCGAGCATGATGAGGAAATGAACATCAAGAAATTACTCTTGTACTTTCCTTGTAACATGGTCAAGTAATTCTTGGTGGTTACTTTGTGTATGTTGTGTTGTGGTCATTGTGATGGTCATAAATTGTGGGGCATTTTCTCAATAAACTCAACATTATGACCATCACAATTTATAAGTTGAACATCAGAATGACCACAACACCACTCAACATACATAATGAGGTCATTTTCTCATGGCCTGAAAGGTGGCAGAAAGAGTTTATTGCAAGTTTCCAAGTTTGTAGATGGCTCAGGATGCAACATCCTGAGGGTATTGCTGCCAATAAATTATTGTCAATCCGGAGCTTAAGATCATTTCCATCACCGCCACCGCGCCGCCCCACCAAAGCCGGGGAGCATCATTTTGATCTCCCATAGCTCCTCCGCCGGCCATATTGGCTGCTTAACATGTCCGCTTTATGGTTCATAAGCAGTCTCACCTGCTAGTTCATAGAACTTCCATAGAACTAAAGGCAGCTTTAAAAAATATGCACAATTCTGAAAATTTATGCAACGGCATGTCGTTCCTTTTTTTTTTAAATAAAACTCCCACATGCTGAGGACCTGACAAACGGCCTCGTTTAAATAACAAAAGATTTTGCGCGAAACCGGACTAACTGCAAATCAAATTCATAAATGCCCATTCATTTTCCCTCGCTTATCGTAGAGCTCACAAAACCCCATCAAACACTATCCAGAACTAAGCAATTACATTCTTTGCTAATCACTACATCCCATCTGCCACGCGACCCATTTTACGCAACTAAAATCACTAGATTCTATGCATTAAACGGTAATCTTTGCTCTGCACGCAACCTGTTCGATAGAACTCCTCAACCAAGTGTTTTCCTTTGGAATTCCATTATTCGAGCTTATGCTCGTGCCCATAAATTTTATGAAGCGCTATTCATGTATAAAAGGATGCTAGGAACCGAAATAAGGCCTGATAACTTTACGTATGCGTGTCTTATTCGAGCTTGCCACGAGAACTTTGATATAGACAGCTTAAGAATTTTACATGGAGGAGTGGTTATATCTGGGTTGGGATTTGATTCTGTTTGTTGTAGTGCGTTGGTGACGGCTTATTCAAAGTTGAACTATGTTAGTGAAGCTAGCATTGTGTTTGCACGGATTTGTGAGCCGGATTTAGTTTTGTGGAATTCTATGATTTCTTGTTATAGTTATTGTGGGTTTTGGAGTAAAGGGTTGAAGTTGTTTAATGAAATGCGAGGAGACGGGAAGCAGCAGCCAGATGGATTCTCTTTGGTTGGTCTAATTTCGGGATTAATGGAGTTTAATTTGCTGGGAATCGGTCAAGGAATTCATGGTCTTTGCTTGAAAAGTGGCTTTGATTTTAATGCTTATGTAGGTGGTGCGCTTGTAAGTATGTATGCAAGATTCAAGTGCATGAGTTCAGCGTATAATGTTTTTAGCAGTTTATCGCAGCCTGATTTAGTTGCATGGTCTGCTTTGATAACTGGGTATTGTCAGTCTGGAGATCATACTAAGGCAATGATGCTCTATAGGAATTTAACTATAGAGGGTAGAAGGGCGGATCCCATTTTAATTGCCAGTATATTGGCAGCTGCTGCCCATTTGGCGAATTTGAGACCTGGCGTTGAGATACATGGTTATGTTTTTCGACATGGATATGAATCTAATATTATGGTTTCTTCTGCCCTTATAAATATGTATATGAAGTGTGGTTTTGTTAGATGGGGAATTCGTGTCTTTGATAATACAATAAACAAAAATGCTGTTTCCTACAATTCGATAATTTCAGGGCTTGGTTTCAACGGAATTTCAGCTGATGCTTTTAAACTTTTTGAAGAGATGCTAGAGCAAGGGTTGAAGCCGGATGAATCTACATTCTCCGCTCTTCTTTGTTGTTGCTGTCATGCTGGACTTGTGAAAGATGGTTGGAGAATTTTCAAGAGAATGATGGAAGATTTTTGCATTCCAGCTAGTACGGAACATTATGTTCACATGGTAAAGCTCTTAGGATCAGCAGGGCAGTTGGAAGAGGCCTATAATTTTATCTTATCATCGAAGCAACCAGTAGACAATGGAATTTGGGGAGCACTATTATCATGCTGTGATATCTATGGCAATACTAAGTTGGCAGAAATTGTATCTCAGCAGCTCTTTGATAATGAGCCCAGAAAAGGTGCTTATAGAGTTATGCTTTCCAATATTTATGCCGGTGAGGGGAGGTGGGATGATGCGAAAAAGACGAGAGATAATTTATTAAATGCTGGAGGAAGGAAAATACCTGGTGTTAGTTGGATAGGTGGTGGTCAAAGTTAATCGTTGAAATAATTATTATTTGCATCTCAGATTCTCCTCAATTCAGATCATGCACAGGATGTTTAACCCCAAGGTAAAGCCAGTTTACATTACTAGTTGAAAATTAGTTATATTCTGGTTTCTTTTTCATGTCTCATATCGTCTGGTTTTATTTGCATTAATTTAGTTAATGATTTATGACAAACACCACTACTTATAACAAAATAGTGTGTTAAAGTATTTGCAAAGTATGCACAAAATATTGATAATTTACCTTTACTTTTTCTGTGTAGTAGAGTAAGTTTCCCATTTGTACATCTCATATCATAAGAGAAATTTCAAGACATAGATAGGAGTATGCATAGAGTAGTTTCTGATTTTTCTCAGAACAACTTGCTTTTCAATTACTTTAATGAAGTACCCCAAGCCGCAACTTTGTTGTTCAAATGCCTCTTGGGTTTGAGGTGGGGTATCAAACTCAGAATAGACACCGGGGTGAATGATTTTGTTGCAATGTGACCGATCTTGTTAAATTCCTTCCTCCATCAGGTTTCAACTTTTGGGTGCGTTCATCGAGCAAAGCCAGCAGATTCAAGGTAGCAACAAACGAAATCTTCAGGGAGCATCCCTGCACTCCAGCAGTTGTGGAAGTGGAGGTATTGTAAGCTTGGAAATGCTCATTCTTCAAGATCTGTTAATTCCTCTATAACATGAGATGCAAAGCTGAACCTCGGGAAATCCACTAGCTTTGAATATTTCTTTGCCCAGCTGTTTTTTATTTTTTCCTGCTTACATCCTCTAATAAACTTGAGCAACGATACCAGTGAAGGTATCCCTCTCGTAATCTTGAAGTTATACAGACTTGAGCTCCGGAAGAACTTAACTAGAGCCCTGCCATTGTTGCCAATTCTAGAGAACAAGGCACAAAGTTAACTGAAATAAGGTCTAGTTACTTATAATCATCAATGGTTGGAGAAGACCTCACTCAAAAGAGAAGATGCAATGCTTGTCTCCATAGTTGACTTCAGGATGGAAACTCAGAAAGTCTAAATACTGCAGCCATGGCTTCAGGCCTTTCTTTGCGTGGTAGTCCATTCAGAAGTTAGAATATAAGAAGTTGAAGATAAAACATTTAACCTTTTCAATATAGATTCATGAATAAAGTACGGATCCGTAAGATTTTTTCTAAATATATCTTCTAATGTTTAAATCGTATTTTTTTTAATTAGTATTTCAATTATATGTTTCTTCCAAACAATGTTAATGTTCTGTTTTGTAGATGAATGAACTATTTTTAAAATTTTAAGAATGTATTCGAGATAATTAACCTATAAAATTAAATAAATTTAAATATCATTGTGTAATTTTTTATTAAATAATATTTTTATCACATTTTTAATTAACAAATAGATAATTTATTTATATCATTTTAAGTAGTATAAATAAATAATTTTGTTAGCTAAAAAAATTAAATGTTAACCTGAATGAGACAATTTTTTTAGGATTAATTGCAAAATAAATTATGAATTTTAACGTGTTTTAAAATTATCACGAATTTTAAAATTTGGAAAAATCAATCACTAATTTTCAGTTTTTAACATATCGTAACACCAATTCATTTCGGTTAAAAAAACACTCATGTCAACGTTTTTTTGACCGAAAAATAGTTTGGTGTTTTAATTTGTCAAAATACAAGAATAATTGACTGATTTCTCAAGTTTTAAAATTGTTATTGTAATTGCAAATTGTGCTAAAATTCATAATTTAATTTGAACTTGACTTTTTTTTTACCCAAGATGGGGTCTATATTTTGAAAATTCAAAATTGCACCCACTAATATTCAAATAAAAAGAAAAAAACAACAATACAACAGGCAAGTAACAACTAACAAGCAGAGAGGACCAAAAATGGCGGGAATGGAACCCTCGCAAAACCCTAACGAAGAAGCAGCGCTGAAAAACTTATGGCTGATACACTACTCTCGATTCTTTTGCTTTCCTCTCGCCAAATCAAAGTCTGCCCATCTCATTCCTCTTACTAAAAGATGCACAAGAAACAATCCACATGGCAAATGGCTCTCTTCTTCTTCTTCTTCAACGGCCGTTCTGCATCTTAACTGTAATCAAACTGCTTGCGGGCCGGTCCTTATCGTCTTGTTTCAAGGCAAAGTCTACGTGAGTGCTCGTTATCATTGGACTCTTCATTAAGGTTTTATTCTTATTGTTGGAAATGTTAGTTTTTATAGTGGTGGAGCTATTTTGTTATTAACAATTTGTCTTAGTGTTATTTTTAGGTCACTTAGGAATTAGGGGTTTTATTAATATAAGATGTTAAATTGTTTTTTAGGGTTTGGGGAATTTCCAGATTATAATGGCTATCTCACTTTATCTTGATTTTGATGAAGTTATTGGATGACTACTGATTGAACAGGGTTATTTTATGAATCTCTGACAGGAAGAACACTACATATCCAGGTTGATTTTCTCTTGGCCGCAAGTGGCGTGTCTTAGTGAATGCCCTGTTAGAGGTAGCAGAGTTGTCTTTGCAAGTTACAAAGATAGTTCAGGCCAGGCAAGCTTCCGTTCCTAATTCAATTTTTTAGTGAAGCTAGTTTGAGGCATTTCTAGATTCTTGGGGCCGAGATATAATTTCTTGCCCTACCATAAATCTTCCACTGAGTATAACATACCTATTTGCACACATATTGTAACTGGAAATGCTACCAAAATTAATGACCTTATGTAATTTAAGATCATGTTAAGAAGCGCCATCTGCATGACTTATTATTTGTCATATTATGATATATATCTTAATAAGCTAAATGAGCAGATTTAAGTTGCTATTTTTATCGCCATCCTCATTACCCTATGTTTTGAAGTTTGCTTTACCCTCTCTGTATTGCACTTATACTTAAGCTAACATATAGTGTGATTTGCAGGTCCAAAAGTTCGCTATGCAATTTTCATCATCTTCTGAATCACAAACATTCATAAAGTCCTTAAAGGTGCAGCCACATTTGATCTGTTACATATGCTACATATAATACATTACGTCTGATATTACTGCAGTAATCTAAAGAGAATAATTCTAACTTGTAAACGATAAGGACATAGAGGAAGAAAAAGCCCATCATTGGCTACTTAAAGCTAATTAGTATTTTACTACAGATTCGTAGAAATTCGAATCGGAGGCTGTTATGCTCTAAGGTTTTGCTTTCTTTATTTCTACACTAGGAAGGTTTGAAAGGAACCAGAAGTGTTGGATCAGAACTGACATCTCCATCTGAGAACTTATCGAGGACTGCTACTTATGAGAGGTGATGAAATATCATTTTTTTTAATTATGATAGCACTTCGGTGTCTTGAGTTTAGTGTCACAAATGATCACATATCAGATGATCGTAACTGATTTTTGGAACTGTTGAACATAGGCGCACTGAGGAATTGAGCAATGTGACTGCATTACAGCACTTATCAAGTAATGAAAGTGTGAAAAGCACATGTCCGGAGAAACTGCTATCCGTACACGGCTCAGAAGTACCTTCTACTCCCTTACCCTCTAGTTTCACCGCTCTTCTTTTTGACAAATGCAACAAGACTGAAGAAGGTACAGTGATTAGTTGTGAAAATGAAAGCTGGCTCTTTGCCATATAGAAAATGTAGTTTATGCTAATTCTTATACTTTCTAAATGTTTAAATGCTGCAGAACCAACAAAAGCACCTGAGGCACTTTGTCTTAATACTCAAGCAGTGGTATTTTTCATCTTCAAAATATGTTCTGCTCGTAACTTCATCTGGCTATTATTTAATATCATTTTCTATTGTCATGAAAATCACTTTTGATCAGTATTCATCATATCAAGAGTGATAGAATAGCTGGGTCTCCCACAAGAGGTGGAGCATGTGGAAATTGCTTAAAATGTTATCGTTATTCTTCAACAGCATCTTTTGTGCCTAAATTTTGTCATTTCAGTTTCATCTAAATGTCAGTTTTTGTTACTATACTTCGTGTGTTTTTTTTCTTCTTGCAGGGTTGTGCAACTGGTTCTCCTTTCTATGGTTAGTAAATTTCTCCTTATTCTCTGATTTTTATCAGCAAAACATAAGCACTACTGATTTATACTTTCTTTAAACACTGAGCTCACTAAAACAAAGTTGAGACAATAGCGTGGTTTACGAGTCAAAACCTGATGGCCTTTATTCTTATCATTCTCCTGTTCTGCTGCATTATGCTGCTGAAGATAAACATAGGTGCTGTAATTTATGAGCCACTGTAAGTGAAGCTTCACTCATACATGGGGTACATGTTCATAAAAATAGATACCGTGTCAGCTATGAAACTGGAAATTACTTGTGTGAAACAATCCAAAAGAGCACATACATTCTAGCCATTGAAGGGTTGATAAATGCCTATAAATCGATATATGTATTACCTTAGTTGCAATTCTGATTATATTTGGTTTCTTTCTATCACCAGATATGTTACGGAAACTAGAGACGGTCATTCACGAACTAGGAGGAGACTTGTCACTGTGATCACCGCTGGTCTTGCAGGAACCATCAAAATCAGCCTACGGTATATACCACAACAAGATTTGTGATGGAAGCCATTTTTGTCCCTAGGTATTGTCTATATCTTACTCTGACTGAAATACTAAACATTAGTGCTGCAATCTTCAATTACTATAGTAACTGTTTATTCTCACCTTTATAGTTCAGTTGCACAATTTGATACATTGGTCTTGATTTTACTTATGATCTATGATTGATTTGTTCTTGTAACTTGTGTTTAGTTTTGGAATGATTATTCCACGCAACATTGTGCCACGTCATTTGTGCAACAAACTAATGAAATGTTTGTAATATGTGAATGTTAATGCTTGTTTAATTTTTATCATTAAATATTTTAATATTACAAATGTCTCATTGGTTTGTTGCATGAAGAACGTGGCATAACTGTTGCGTTAAATAATTACTCTTAGTTTTGTGTAGTTTATCTTGTGCTCGTCTTAAAATTATTGAGAGACCTACTCTGTGGTTAATATAGCAGTGGCATGTACGTGAAGTTTGTTTTACATAAATCATAGTCAGAATCTCGCTAGTAGAAATAAAATTAGAATCTGACTCTGGTATGCAGAATTGGAGAGGTTGAGACTTTGTTTATTGTCAGCCTTTATAAGAAACAACTTGCAGAGGGGGGTCTTGAACCATTTAATAGGCCAATTTTGATATTTTCTATGGAAAATGCAGTGGTGATAAGAGAAGTAGGTACAAATTTTATTTTACACTCCTGTCTGACATGTTAAATGTTGCAATTTGTTTATGGATTTTTTTTTTTTATCAAAGGTGGAAATCGACTCTTTAGAGTCTCATGTTAGTTGTTAGTTACCGACTCTTTAGAACCCACAACCTCTCGATGCACTTAGAGACGCCTTAGCCATTTAGGCTAGGCCCACATTGACAATTTGTTTATGGAATGATTGTATCAAAATGGGAAAATAATGTTTCAATATTGCTGTTACTTTTAGCTTTTATTAGCATATGCATAGCAGCATAGATCTAAAATTTAATTTTTTAATCATTAGGGTCATTATTGCCTAGAATTATCTTTTTCAAGAAGTAATCTTTAAAAATCATCTTCCTCATCTCTCGCATAAGCTGCAACTTGGCCCCAATTAAACCAAAACTTGAACCAATTGAATCAGAGGTTAAACTACAAACCATCCATTTCAATATTTTTCTATAATTTTACCCGATCGGTAGAATTGAGAGTTATATCGGTTGAACTAGAAACTATGGTTGCCCATTTGATTTCTAAACCAATGACCGATCCGGCAGTTTGATCACCTTTGCTATATGGAAAAGCATGATAATGAATCCTCAAAGCGCTCTCACGATGAGATTGCAGGTTCAAATCGTAACGTGTGTATGCAGTTGTTTAAAATTTAGGATTATATTTTTATTTTATGCAAAAAATCTATCCGGTTCGAATGACAATTAAATTAAATATGAGATTTTACAAGTATCGTTTCATAATTAAGACTCGTTTGGGACACTTCATATACTCCGTACCGAAAGAAGTATGATAATGATATAGAAATGTCTGAGGACTGGCCTACATAAATACACACGAACACATGGGGAATAAAAACACTTTTGTTTGGGGAAGGAAGGGGGATCACGAGGTGGGGGTATAATTGAGAAAGATGACAGTCTTAAAGGACATGCCCATCAAATAATGGTCGGGCGGGGTAAGTGAAAAAGTCCTTCTCATACTATTCAGCTCCCTACAATTATTCTTCATCTATGCTACCTCTTTCTTTATTTCTTACACCTATGATCTCATTTTTTTAAGTAAACTATATTTGTATACTATAACAAAAATATAGTAAAATGCTAAGAAAAATTAGAGATTATCAGGCTTAAATCAGTAAATGATCCAATAACCGGCCTTTCCTTCGTATTCTCAAAATATTGATATGAATAGTTGTGGCAATAGGCGCCTGATTGGGTAATATGCTAATTTATCCACTATTAATACATAAAATGATATAGTATAAATTTTAGATTAGCTAAATTTCCATTAAATTAATTTCAATTCTAGTTGACTTTAATGCACATGTTAAGGGAGTGTTTGGTTCAGCTTTTTGGTGGAATTTATAACTTTTGCTTTTCAAAAAGTTTCACCAAAGTGTTTGGTGATTTTTTCTTTTTAGAGTTTTTTTGGAGCTTTTTGAACCTCCAACAACTGCGGTTTGAAAAGTTCCATTTTGGAGTTTTTGCCAATAACTGATAGCTGTTTCAATATTTTTAATTAAATAGACAAAATTACCCCTATTAGAATATATCAATTTTTTATTATATAAAATTATTTAGATTATTTGTAAACACTCTAATCATTTATAAATTATATATAATTATTTTATTTATATTAAAACAACTATAATTTAATAATTTTTTGAAAATTTATTATAAGTTTATTAAAAAAATACGAAATAAATTTAAACTATATATTGCTTCTTATAAAAAAATAATTATTAATATTTTTATTAGATAATATATATGTATTTATATAAATAAAAATAAAAGTTATGCCTTTTACAATCATTTTATATATAAATAGCTACAGCTAATTAAATCTCAATAAATATTTATGGTCTATCAGCTAACAACCAACAGCTAACAGTTATCAGTAACAACTAACAGCCACCAGTTATAAGAAACAGCTGAACCAAACAGACCTTGCATTAAATGACAATTTTTTAAATTTTTTATTGATTTTATTTTATATGCAAGATTCATGACTTGATCTTCGTAGCAATACTATTAATTGAAGGTTTATCCTACTGTAAAACTCTCATACTATTAGTATTTGTTTTAGGGTTAATTTCTAAAAAAATCACGAACTTTACACGAAATTTCATTTTAATCATGAACTTTAAAAGTTGTCATTTAAAGGCACGAACTTTCATTTTGTTTCAAATCTATCGCCAAAGTAAAATCCGATGTATTTTATCGAACCAAAAATTGCTAATCCTATATACTATAACTAAAAGATAATAAGATTTAATGTCGATTTATAATTTGGGTCTTTCATTAATGATTTATTAAAGAATTTAGTCAACAAAAATACACTAAAATGATAGATTTGAAACAAAATGAAAGTTCGTGCCTTTAAATGACAACTTTTAAAGTTCATGATTAAAATGAAACTTCGTGTAAAGTTCGTGATTTTTTTAGGAATTAACCCTTTGTTTTATTTGTTTATTAATAAATATTTTGCATTTTAGTAGTCCTTTAACTATTTGTATTTTATACACGTATGACGTATGTACCTTAAATATACCGAATTACAAAAAATGTCGACATTTAAATTAGTATGGAGCGACAATATTTTATGTCTGAAAGGACCAAATGTGTACAAAATAATAGTTAAGAGACTATTTAAATATAAAATATTTATTAAAGATTAAGTGAAATAAAAACTAATATTAAAAAGACTCTAGGACGAGCATAGCCTAAATTAAAATATAAAATGTATGTGCAAATTATAAACTTATAAAAGAAATATGTACTCGAATTCTAATATACTTATATACATACAATATATATTTTTAGCAGAAAAAACTAATATTGTTGCGATAAATTTATTACAGGCAACATATCACATCAAATGCAAGACACAACATATTACAGAATGTACATAATAAATAACACTATTCAACTTTCCCTTGATCAACAAAATAATAATTTGATAGAGGTTACCGCTAAAACAACAATAAGCACCATAACCTATAGTCCAATTGAGGGGCCCTTGATGTAAATAATTAACTTTTTTCAAAAATATATGTTACTTTTATTTTACAATCTGAATTACTTTTTGTTCACTCTATATCCTTGTAATTTTATTTTGATAGAAAGTAGGTACTCCAACAAGTATACTTGTTCATAGGCCGAGTTTGGTGGGCTCGGATCGGAGTCCGAACTTAATATTTTTAAATTCACCTTAAGCTTGGCATGTGCCGGGTTTGGATTTAATATTTATTGTATAAGTTTGATTATAGTAAAAATTTAAATTTACGTCGGGTTTAAGCAGGTTTATATCAAAAATTTATTAGTTGCATAAGTTCAAATCTGCCTGTGAAAGGACAGGTTTAATGCAGGCTCAGGCTGAATTTTTCTTTTCAATACATAAGATAAGAAATTGACTTTGGGCACTGCATTGGTTCAATCAGATCCGGAAAATGAGAATCATACAAAAATTTAGGAACAAAGGGTCAACGCGCTTTCCGAATTTATATCACATAATTATTTAATTCAGTTTTTATTTGTTTGAGCAACTAACTCTAGAACTCTTTATTTTTAGGCTATATAATCCCATAATTTATATTTTTATTGTAAAAAATAAATTTAGTATAATTTTATCGCAACAATTACGAAACTTTATAATTTTTATTTCGCATTCCTCACGATTTATATTTCACGCGTTTTTAAAATACAATTATGGAATTATATAAAAATAAAGAGTTTTAGGGTCAGTTGTTTAAATAAATAAAAACTGAATTAAATAACTGTGTTTCATAAGTTGAAGGAGTGCGTAACCCTTTGTTCAAAAATTTAGTGTTCAAGTCCTGCACAAGTAATTGGTCCGGTGATCATGTATATCGGCAAGGAAGGTTTAAGGTGTGGATTATATTAAAACCCTAACGGTGAAAAAATTTTAAATTTTCATAATTTGTTGTAATTTAATTTAATTTATTTAATTTTTTTATAATAATAACCAAATTATATTTTTTTATTATAATAATAACCAAATTAGTGACCAAACTTATTATTTTCAATTAGACTATTATTATTTTTTGATGAATAATGATATATTAAAAAGTACAAAAAAATGACAAAAAGTTCAAAACTGCTTAAAAAAATTCGCACAAAAATACAATTTAGCTATTATTACAATGAAAAAAAATACAATTTAACTATTATTATAAAAAAAATGCAATTTGGCAAAATTAAAAGGTTTTGGATTAAATGCACCAAATCTTAAAGGTTTGGATTTTTTCACCTTAAGATCTATATTTAAATATCTAATTCAGTCCTTATAATTTAAATTCACATGCCATTAAATCCTCAACCTTTATTTTTAATCAATTGGAACCTAATCTCAATTAATTTTTTTTAAAAAGTTATATTAAATTTATTAAAATTTGAATAATTATATCTATAATTTTTGGAGGAATTATATAATTTCTCTAATATTTTAGGTATATAGTGTCAATGTTAGTTAAAACTCTAATTTAAGATTTAGTAAGCATGCTATAAATGAATAATATTACAAAAATTGATTTCATTCGATGGATTTAGTTTTTATAAAAGTATATATTAAATAAGAAAAAAAGGAGTCAATTGCATTAATGGTATGTAATGTACATGCATTAATGAAGAGACTAAAATAAAATTGAGTAAAAGTACAAGAATCGTATATGAATTTTTTGCCAAAATTAATTTCCTTCATTCATATATATGAATGTCACAATCATGTTGTCATGTCCATGGCCCTATATATGTCATCTTAATTTCGCTCTTTCTTCTTAAAAGAAACCCTACAACCCTAATATAGGGTTACTGCATTCACCAGCTCTTTCTTAACTTTTGAAGAATAAGAATGTAAAGAAAGCAGAAGAAAAGTTATAGATAATTGGATATATACACATACACATATATGTCTTTTTTTATATATAAGGACTATTTATTATTATCCCCATGAGTTTAGGTCCGAAATATTAATTTTTCCACAATTTTAAAAAATGAATATTTTCCTCCTTAGTTTCATTGTTTAGTAAACTAAAACTCCGTTATAAAAGAGGGTTTTAGTTAAAAAAAAATTCAAATGTGAGCGAAAGGGTAAACAATGTTTCAGATAAAAAAATAGTAATTAATCCTATATATAAAGAAATAGGTTGAACTTTGAAGAGGTCTTTTTCTCAAGACATTCTACTTTAATGGACCTGTTTATACAGAATAATGCTTGGAATGATTGGCATTTCAGAACAAAGAATTTTTTGACTTCTAGGTCTCAGATAACTGAAATGGTAATATTCTGCATGATTAGTCTCTACATACATATGTAGTTTAAGGGATCAAAACTCATGATATGCTATTTTAGCCTATGATTTAAATAAAAGGGTTCAAGGTGAAACATGTCTGTCCAATTGAAAAAGAAACACCAAGCTATAACATGATCTGTTGAGATATGTCTGGAGTATACAGATAGATAGATAGATAGGAACTTATCAATAAGTTTAGATTTTCAGATTAAAATACTATATGGTTACTGAACTATATGTACTTCGACAAATGTCTTCTTTGTTAATTTTAGTAATTCAATTTTTATTTTCATTATAACGAGAAATTATGTAATTTTTTTAGACAAAGTTTTGTTTATGTACGTGGCAAGGGAAGCACGATAGTATATTTTTTATGTCGTTTTTTCAATAGTATAATTCTACGTGTATCAGTTTTTTCAAATATATGATTTTCCGTGTCATTTTGTTCAATGGTATGATCTCTATTTGTCGTTTTTTTCTTTTCAAAAGTATGATCTTTCGTATATCTTTTATTTCTATTATTCTGCTTATATGCCGTTTTTACGTAGTATAGTAAAGTTGGATTAAAAAAATGTAGAACATTGCCCGAAATAATTACCTCCCGTTGTAACGAAAATAAAAGTTAGGTAACCGAAACATATATAACAAATGAAACGTTGGTTACCGAATTAAAAGCCCTATAGTTCAGTATCCATATAATACTTTAACCCTTACATTTTCCCTGTACAGTCGGCAAGACCAATACAGTTTGACAAGATGAACTTAATTTATATTCTGCAAGCTAAAATGTAGTTATTCTTAATTATACAGCAAAAAAAATTACAATCTGCTTATGCTTTCGTCTGTCTAGCAATTAAAAGAAATAAAATCCATTTCCTACTACTTCTACTACTACAACTAGCTATTTCCGGAATCATTATGCAATAAATTATAGAACACAAGGTATGCACACTATTAGGGTTATAAGAAATTCTAATACTGTTGAGTGTGGACATGATGTGGAAAACAAACAATACCAGATTCTTTGCTTCGAGGTATATTTAATAGAAAAGTCAGCATATTTATCATTGTTCTTTTGATCTCATTTTTATATCTCCCTCTCATTATTACTATAATTGCAACAAAAGAAAAAACAGTAAAACAATCAAGTCTGTGTTGAAATCCTGCAAATTAATGACATTGTGATTGATCAGATTCATCCAAACCATCATGCTTAATATCTCAAATTTAAACCCTTATAAATAAATTGAAAACCATGCATATGTGCATTTGTGAACTAAATGAATTATAATAGGTCATGATCATAATACAAGTTCTCAAGGAAGGAATCCAATTAAAATTGTGATTTAAAATAATAAAAATTGGCATATAGTGCATGAGAATGAGAAATGAGAGATCCCCACATCCCTGATATTATTATTAGATGCATGGTCATAGTCATTCTTTTATAGTGTACCTCCCATTTATTGCCCTTGTCTTTTGCCTCCATCCACTAAATGCTCTTTGCCTTCTTCCTCTCTTTTCTTATACTATTAACTCTTTTCTCTTTCTCCTTCAATTAGGGTTTCCTCTTTGAGTGTTTCATCTGTCAAAATTCTGTATAGAGTTTCATTGGCTAAGGACTACAATATCTTTGGAAGGAACAGACAACTTCTAGCTCTTCAAATAGCTCTTCAAGGAAAAAGAAATACAATTTTTTTAAGAAAGGTATTTATCTTTTTATTCAGCTCATCATAAAAAAAAAACCTAGATCACAAACAGGTAAATATATGTAGCACTTTACTATGCTAGCTACTAATTCTTTTCTGTTTTTCTTGTTTTTGAGTGAGCTAAAAAAGGCTAAGAGGTACAGTAGAGTCATCTGGGGTTAAAGCCTCTAATTTAGGGTTTTGCTGTATTCATCTACAGCAGTAGAACTATATATAGTATATACAAATAATTGTAGTGAATTGCACTGTTCAGATCCCATCTATAAGCTCAGAAGGACATTAATTACAGCTTTGAATTTTTCATGCAGCAGAATTCTTCAACTTTATGTGTGTCTAGTTAGCTAATATGTGTATTTAAAGAGGGGCAAAAAGTATATGTTATGGCATTTATAAATCACAGAAAAGACAAATTCTGAAACTAAATTTAAGAGAAACATGCAGAGATTAAATCTGCTAGGTTGTGAGAAAAACAAGGGGATAAACATATAGTATAAGGAAGGCAGAGAAAAAGCAGTTAAGGTTAATCACCAAAATACAGAAACAATAAGTAAATAAATTTCTAGGTTTCATTAGGTATATGCATATGTGTGTCAGAGATTTGCAAGTGTGAAGTGTGTGTCCTTGTCTCTCTCCGTGTTGTGTATAAGGGCAAGATTTTTTCTTTTTTTGATGAATATAAGGGCAAGAAGTAGACTACTTCTGAATAAAAAAGATTTGAACCTTGAAAAATTGTTTATTAAATTTATTTTAGAAATTTAGGATGCTTGTCATGCTTACTTCCATTATTAAGCATAAACCATAGTCTTGATCATTTTTTGAGATGGTGATTTTTCTTTTTTATGAATGAATACAAATATGTTAAGAAACTACGAGAAACGGTAAAAAATTCCACTATTAAAGAGTTTACGCATATTTAAAACTACGATTTTCATAAGGGAGAAGCGTAAAAAGAAAATTACTGAATAAGCAAAATTAGAAGTAAAATTATAGTGAAAACAAATGGTTTTATCAAATATATAAAATTAACATTTTGAATCTGAAGGAAAAAATACTGAAGAAATAAACAAGAAAACACAAAAATAGTTAAAAATTGAAGAAGGCTCACAAAAAAGAATGACGAGTTTCCTCCATATTGTCCATCAGATAAAAATGGCATCATCAAGCTCTTACAATTCTCCATGCGCCGCCTGCAAGTTCTTGCGAAGAAAATGCATGCCCGGTTGCATATTCGCACCATATTTCCCACCAGAGGAGCCACAGAAATTCGCAAACGTCCACAAGATTTTCGGAGCAAGTAACGTGACAAAGCTGCTCAACGAGCTCCTCCCCCACCAAAGAGAAGATGCAGTCAACTCCCTCGCCTATGAAGCCGAAGCCAGAGTAAGAGATCCAGTTTATGGCTGCGTTGGCGCAATCTCATTCCTTCAAAGACAAGTCCAAAGGCTGCAGAAAGAACTCGACGCAGCAAATGCTGACCTAATCCGCTTTGCTTGCAGTGAAATCCCGACAGCTATGGCGACAAGTTCAGTTCAGCCAATGGTAGCAGCTCATCGACAAAGGCCAAGAATGGGTAATGATGAAGGAGCTGGAGGTAATTTTTACCATGGAACTTCTGGTATGGTTCTTCCTTATAATTTTCCATGGAATGATGACAATGAAGAAGGTGGTGGAGGAGGAGGAAGAGGAAGCATGTGAATGTTGATCAGAGAAACCCCATAATTTAGGGTTTTTTTTCAGTTATAGCTGTTGGCTATAGCTAGTGCAAGACTTTTGGTATGGTTTTATAAGGTTTCTGGCTATATGTAGCTTCACATGGAGTCATTTAGCTAGAAATTGTTCATTATAATTATTGTTCTAATAATTAAGTTAATAATTTATAATTAAGGATTAATAATTATTATTGGGGTGATGGTAATTAAGGGGATTTGTGGAGTTTTTTTGTGGGTTATGTCATAAGAGGAGCAACTCTAGATATGTGCATGTGGAGTTGCTAATTCTGTGTTATTGTTTGTTTATGCTTTGGTTAATAAAAAATAATTTAAACATTAATTAAATTTAAAGAAGTACTCTCTATAGCCGTCTCAGTCTATATATCTTAGTCTTTCTTTATACAATTTTTATATGTATTAATTTTTACCTTTCTTTCTGCTTTGTTCTTAAGGACCACTAATTTGCATTCTTAAAATAAATTTATATTCAGCTATAATTTTTCTACATTAGTAGATGTTATAATAGTCTAATTTTTAGGGAAGACATTCCGTGTATTTTGAACTGTCACTGTTTTGATGATTTAATCTATCTAGTTTGTTAAATATATTAATACTTTTAAATTTTATTAATTAGTTTGATTTTTACAGAAGACAATATGTATAAACTTATTTTATTTAATGTATATAGTGAAAAAATGGAACATATATAGTTGTAGATAGATATATATATATATATATATATATAGATAGATAAAAAAAGTTTTTCATTGATAAAATTATAATTCTAACCATCTATAAAAGAAAGACTAGAGATTCAAATTCAATTTATATTTTTCATATATATTGTATCAAAAGAAAGGGTTATACAGTGTGAATCTATTAGCTTCTTTTTTTGGGTTTATTTTCAGAAAACAGACCGACCTCTCATTTTTGTATAGATTTGTAAATATCCAAAACAGTAAATCACACAGTTTATAGGTCTCATTGGATCCAATTATCATAAAGTAGCAGTTGTTCTTCCATAAGATTTTTCAGCTTCACTGTTATCTTCCCCAACATTTCTACACATAACAGTAGACAGTGAACAAAAGTCATAACCCAGATCTCTCTCATATATACTGTTCTAATTCTTTAGATCAAGCAAAAGATTCTTGATAATATAATAAAAATAATCTTGACAAAAAAATAAAACCCAGAAAAGTTTAGGGTTAGGGTTTCAAGAAAACGGTGATCAATGATCATACAATAAAAGAAAGAGTGAGACAGAATTTTTTTTACCTCGTTTAAGTTTGATCTGAATGAGAGATGGCTTCTGAATTTCCTTAATTTTATGTGATGTTCTAATGAAGTTGGATCATCAAACACAGACAATCTCTTCTGTTTCTGCTTGACTTTTTGTCAGAATATCTCTCTCTTATATATATAACAAAAACATAAACTGATCGATCATCATGATTATATATTACACTGTTTATGCATAATTTCTTTTGTTGGGGTTGGGGCACTGTAACACTCTTTTTGAATTCAAGAAAAAGTTAAAGTTGTCCTCCTTTTTTTTTTATTTTTTCCTTTTTCAATCTGAATCGGCTGTAGATTTGGGGCTGCGCCAGTTTCCAGTGATGGAAATGAGAGAGAGACATGTCTGTTGTCCTCCAATTCATCGCCCTGCTGATCGATCACCATGTCCACACCTTCTCGAGATCACTCATGATTTCTTGATCACAGTCTGTATAGAAATATTAAAATAATTGAAGGTTGATTTCAAAAAAAAAATTGTTGTTAAGAGGCTACTTTTGATAAGGATAATTATTAAATAGTTTTTTTGTTTGTTGTGTCTTTAACTGAATTTATTGTGCTTATCAAATTATTAATTTATTTGGTTTATCTCTATTCAAAAAAATAATCTGAATGGGATAGTTTATATGAAACTAAATTTATTATAAATCTTTACTATTATGCCGCGAATTAAAGGTATAATTTGTTTTATTAAATTCGTATCTTTATAGATTTATATTCATATGAATTCATTTGGCGATTGATGCTGGCGTGTATGCGGCTTGGAGCTTTTGGAGAAAATCAATCGAAAAAGCTTGATTGAAAGTTTCATAATTCTGTTCAAGTTTTTTTTTTTTTTTGATAATTGGGAAGGGGGAGCGCTTGTGGGTAGGGCTGTGCAAAAACCGAACCGAACCGAACCGTTTCACCGAACCGAACCGAAATTACAATTACGGTTCGGTTATTTGGTGATTGTGGTTCGGTTTGGTTTGTAATTAGGTAAAAGTTTGGTGTTCGGTTTTCGGTTCGGTTTGAGCATTTTAAAAACCGAAAAAACCAAAAAACCGAACAATTAATAAAAAAATAAAATTATATATATTAATATATATAAATTTATATTTTTTTGGTTTAATATTTTAATTATAGTTGATATATAAGTTAATAAACTTCATATAACATATAATTATGCTAATAACTATATAAAAATATTTATTAGACACTTATTATTTAATATTAGAATTTATTTTATGATAAAAAATTAAAAAATGAAGAAAGTAAAAAATTTCGGTTTTTCACCGAACCGAACCGAACCAAACCGAACTTTTCGGTTCGGTTTGGTGTAAGCCAAAATTAGAATTCAGTCCGGTTCGGTTTGTGATTTTTAACAAACTTCGGTGTTCGGTTTGTTCGGTTCGGTGACCGAACTGACCGAACTAACCGAACGCACAGCCCTACTTGTGGGAGGAATCGAACCCACGACCTAGCAGTTTGCTGCCTAACACTTATACCATTTGAGCTATAGCTCATTGGTATTTTGTTCAAGTTGATTGTGTGCGATTTAGGCAATTTTTAGATGTAATTTCATTGTAACGTGCCAACAGTCGATACTCTAAATTTCTCTCACGGCGTTTGTCACTTTTGAACCAAATTTAGTTATTTCTAATTTTTGTATCCAATTGAATTAATGAATGTTTGGATCTATAATTTCTAGTATTCATTCCAAACAATATATTTTGAAAGCTATATTCTAATATTAATTTTATTAATCAACAAATAATAGATTTATCTAAGGATCTTTTACTTCCGTATCGTAATTTAAAATTAGTAACATTTACGTGAATATATATGTTCTATTAAATTCACTTAAATAAAATTTTAGGTATCTACACTCATTGGCATTGTAGAATTATCTTTAAAATTCTGAACTATCTCAAAAGTCCAAATAGTTATAGAAGATAGATTAGTCATACCGATACGAACTGGATACATCTAATTAAAATAAGATAAAATAATTTTATAAATTCACATTTTTTTTTATCAAAATGACAATTATATCTTTAAAAATAATTTGTGACAATCTAATCCGTAAATCATACAATTGACTATTTTTGGTCGCATAATCCTCATTTCAAACCCACATTACCTTTTCTAAATTGAAACGAAAGATCAACTGTATAAAATAATATTTACAAAATCAAAATCAATTAAGTCCTTAACTATAAAAATAAATATTAAAAATAGATTTTAAATGAGGAATATATATATATTTGTCACAAATTACAAAGCCGACGGATCAAATTGTCATTTTTTTAGAAATATATTTATTATTATGATCAAAGATATGTAAATCTTTATAATTTTTACCATAACAATTTTTTTTACACTATTTACCATAACAATTCATTATCAAATAACATACAAGACAGTTTTTACACAATCTAAAAAAATAGAAATAGAGAGAGTTAGAGACAAAATAAAAATGTAAATGTGTACGTACTGTGAGATGAGAAGGCAAGTAAAGGTTTTGTGGAGTTAAGTGTCAAAGAATGCAACAGTTAGTGATTCAGAATCCATCAAAACATATCAATCTTTCCCTCTGCAAATTCTGCAAAGACGTGAGAAACAAGCAAAGAAGCAGGTGAAAATAATGGCTTCCTTTTTATTTTTTATAATTTTTCTATATAGTAAAATCTAACACTATATCCGAACAGGATGATGCATGGGTTGGGGGGGTCCTAATTCCTATGTATATTGAACCCTACCATTCCATGTTGTGCGTGTGACTCTCTGCTCCACAACAACAAGTTTACAGCATTCTCACAGTTATCATATATTATTTCTCCCTGATAACGTACATAAAGTTTTTTAGGTCAAAATTTTCGTTTATATTTCTCTTGTATTGTGAAAGGAGTCCATGCCCAAATGCCAAAAATATTATCTGGCCAATTTTTTCTTATTTTGAAATGGAAATCAGACTAATTAAACAGTATTAAATTCTCCATGACAAGAGTAATTAATTCATATTTTTTAATCGGCTAAATCACTTTTAAAATTCAAAATCAATTGGGACCAAACTTTATAATTTTACAAGTATATCTCAATTTAAAAGGTGTGTTGTAAATGTGTTTAATTAAAAGTTTAAATTTACTTTTAAATTCAAACTTTTACATTTTTATAAAAAAATAATAATTAAATGTTGTCTATTTTAAGATAAATTATTATAAAAAATTTAGTCACAATGATAAAATCTAGTGTTTAGATTTAAAAAATAAAATTTAAAATTTTCGACATATTTATAAGAAGAAAATCAAATTTGAGATATTGTAAAAACTAAAACAATTTGTCGTAATTAAAAAAACGTGAAGGTTTGTATTTAAAAAATAGTTCAGCCTTTTTAATAGCCGTTCTTTCTTTTAATTGAATTGCAATTAAACTCGATCGAGGCTTATTATGTGACACCTCTTACTACTACGAATTCGAACGTAAAAAAAAAAAACACCCCGGTTGACATATCCTTCCACTTTTAATTTGGAATTTAGATCAATTAATTGAATAAGAGAAATTATGTTCTTTAGCTCAATTAATCCAATCCAAATATTTGTTTATCTTAAGATAAGGACATGATGAAACTCTTTATTTTTATTTAATAATGCGAGTATATAATAAATTGAATATGAACTAAAGCAAAAAAAACAATACAAGACTAATTATGGTACGGATACCCGTCTTTGGATTCAATACATATATAAATAATTAATCAGCTTTAGGTCTCTTAAAAATGTATAAATCATTTCCCAAATCTAATGGGTGTGCTCTTTTTCTTTCTAAATTATTTACTTAAAGAAACTAAAGCGCACTAATCTGCAGTATGAGGAAGTTCAATGCATGTAGATTAAGGTTTTAAACACTTAAGGTTATTAAAAATACACTTTACACTTTTGATTTCAGAGCTGGCATAAACCGACTTCCTTCGGTAAAGTGATTCCATTTTAATATTCACTATTTGCAAATTTCGTCCAAGACAATGCTACTTGAAGAAATAAACGTTGGCTAACTAGTTTCTTCCGAATGCGAGATCTGTTAATAACAAATATATGTTATGAATGCGAGTCAACCCGTGATATGACCTATTTATTTTGTATCATAAACGAGTCGACACGTTTATGACATGGACCCCCTAAACCTCAACCCGCATTCACCAAATTTACGTGTCAGGCGAATCGTGTTATCGTGTCATGACCTATTTTGACACTCCTAAGTCGGTCTAAACTAGAATATACATAATTTTTAGGTAAAATAAAATTGTCTACCAAAAGCTTTTATATTTTTATCAAATATATCATTATCTTTAAATCTTATATGTTTGATTTGTCATCTTATTTGGCGTATATAACATGATATCACATCAACTTCAAACAGTGGTGGGTATATTTGGCAAATATCGAAAAGATGATGGACCAAATTTATTAAATCTAAGGAATTTAACACCGTGTAAATAATATATAGTTGAACAAAATACTCAATACTCATCACTAAACACTAGTAATCTATACTGCCATATTCACCTAAAGGGCAGCAGAATTTTGAAACACACCACATGCCCCGTCTTCTAAGAAAAGGCTAATTAATCCACAAATTTGAATTAGCTTTATAGAAAGCGTTTATTTTGTCAGATCACCAATGATGATGGCCATGATAGCTTCCATAAGCGTGACCATTAAACAAAAGATTATGGATTAAAGAATATTAATACATTAACTTATATTCTGTCTTTACACATTGGTTCTGCCTCTGTAAAGAAAAATATTTGATACCAATTTTCACTTAAATATGCAAGCGGAAAGAGATTTAGCAAAACTGCAAATCTTAGATACGGAGAGCATAAGAATATCTAAATGTTGTTCCAAAATTAATTATTATTTTTAATTGCAGTTTTGATTTTCTTTAATTATACTTAGAGCAATAAATGACAAAGAAAGGAATACAATCTCTTTAATTAAATTATAAATTCTCTAATCATATGCGCAGAAAGTGTTGATTTGGAATATGGCCAGGGTTTTGACTTGATGAAAATGACAATGGAATATCTCAATATTAAGATTTAGCATCTCCTTTAATTACTTAAATAATTATTTAAATCTGCTAATGTATATTTTAGCATTTTCTTAGAATATTACTTTCCTTCGTCGACCATGGATTTAGATCTTTTAGTTTAATTATTGTGGATCATGAAATGTTTTCGGCTAAAGGCATAAAACTGAACTTTGCCTCTTTGAGTTTTTTTGTTTTTTAGAATTAATTAAGGAGTGAATAATGAATGTAAATTGGATAAAAATATGTGCAACTCAAATTTAATTAAACCAGGTAACTATCATCAGTGCAAACTACTATTCCCTCCGTCCCAAATTGATAGCCATTTTTTTATCCCAAATTATAGACAGTTATTTACTGTTTAAACGATAAAATGGTATAAATACCCTTATTGATTATAGTATATTACATTAAAAATAAAGCAAACACTATTAAGAGTCAAGCCAACAGGCCCAACACTATATTAAATAAGAATAAGTGTGGTATGTTTTTATGAAATTGTGCATTTTACATAGATTTAATATTTGTGTTTGTCCTACATTGCCTGTCAATTTGGGACGGAGGAAGTAATAAATTAAGAAAAAATTACACTAGTGGTGTTTGAATTTGTATAATTCTTATCTTCTAGTGTTTGAACTTTAATATCTCAAAAAACCTCGACCTTTTAGCTTTTTTTTAATTTAACTCCTACATTGTAAAATCGCTAATTGTGCCCAAGTTCGCCGTTGGGTTCCGATTGTATCCAATTTTATAAATTGACCTGTATTCCTTTTAATTTTTTTAAAACCTTTATAAACGAGTTATTTGAACTCTTTTCCAATTTTAAAAAAATTCAAATGAATGAATAATTTGAACTTTTTCCAATAAAAAAAAGTCAATTCAGTATTTGAATGCAATTGAAAGTGAAAGGTGTGAATTTGGGTACAATTGTCAAATTTGCGACGTCGAGATAAAACTGAAAAGGAGATAAAAGGTCGATATTTTTTTGGTACATTAGGCCTATTTATAAATTATTGTTTAAACTTCTTAGAAGCATATCAAATCAATATTATTAGTCATTTTCGATCACCGGACTATTAATAAGGTCAAAAGTAATTTTTAAAATTTGTTGATATGGTTTACATTTCAATTTCACATTCTTCAAATGTATCATTGCACACACAATCATAATTTTTTTTACTAATATAACACATGAATTTAAATAAAAAAACACTTAATTTTATTTTGTAGCACACAAAGGACCGAAAAAATGGCCTAAATCACTTGTTCGATACATTTACAAAAAGTTCAAACAACAGCAGAATATTTGAAAAATATTAGGCACCATTAATATAATTTTTTTATAAAATAAACTGAAAGAAAATTGCAAACATAATTGATAGTAATACTATTTAATTCAGTATATGTATATTACTATAGTTTGTAATTTATGAATTTTACTTTTTTTATTTGGAAAAATAATACTATAGAAAATATAATGCTACCATACAAATGGTATACAATACTATTTTTTTTTCTCCGTACTTTTTTATGAAATTATCTATGTAATTTCATAAAATTTTGTATGTTATTATTTATTTATTTTTATAATGTTTCTCTAGCTCTCTCTATATTTTTTATTATTTCAGACGAAATATAGTTCTCTATATTTTGTTTAATTAAAGGTGTAATGTATCAGTTTTTAAATTAAAATTAATTATTTCATACAATAATCATAAAATAATAAATTTTCATATAAATAACTGAATTTGGTGATATAGAAAAATAAGTTTGAAATCTCTATGAAATTTAAGAAACAGCATATCAGTCAGATTACTCTATATTTAATAGGATTGGGATTCTCTCAAGTTCAAATGAACTTGAGAGGGTCATATTCACGATCTACACCGTTCATTATAAAATAAATGGTGTATATTAATTTGATTAAAATTGTACTTTTTTTATCTATACCGTTCATTTTATAATAAACGGTGTAGATCGTGAATATGACCTTCTCAAGTTCATTTGAACTTGAGAGAATCCTAATCCTATTTGATGTATCATTTTCAAATACATGCAGATCTATAAGCTAAGTGTAGGATTACAGGCAAAAGCCCAACAGCTGCTAAAATAGGCCGCATATTGGGTATGGGCAAGATTAGCCTATTTGCAGGGGCCCATCACAATCCCCTATAATGGTGTGGTTCGGAACACAAGATCATTAGGCCTACCCATTCAAAATTGTTACAACCTTTTTTTGGAATTAACATTGAGGAAATTAGACTCAGCACTTGATTATTAAAAATAATTCCAAAAATACTTGAGCATCTTTTTTTTTTTTCTGTCAACACTTGATTTCACCTTTTTATTTCATCTAACACTTGATTTCACCTTTTTATTTCATCCAGCACTTGATTTCACCTTTTTATTTCATCCAACACTTAACCCAACCTTTTTATTTCGTCCAACATTTAACTTCATTTTTTTATTCATCCAACATTTAACTCCATTTTTTTAAGATTTAGAATTTAGATTTTAGGATTTTAGGGGTTTAGGGTTTATGATTTTAGGGTTAGGGTTTAGCATGATTTAGGGTTTAGGGTTTAAGATTTGGGATATAGGGTTTAGCATGATTTAGGATTTAGGGTTTAGCATGATTTAGGGTTTAGGATTTAAGATTTAAAATTTAGGGTTTAGGGTTTAGCATGTTTTAGGGTTTAGAGTTTGGAGTTTAGGGTTTAGGTTTTAGGGTTTAGGGTTTAGGCTTTAGCATGATTTAGGGTTTAGGGTTTAGTATAATTTAGGGTTTAGGGTTTAGAAAAATAAGATTTTAAGTGTTAGATTTAATGTTTTTATTAAATCAAGTGCTAGGTGCAATTTATTTTCTTTTGTAAGTATTGTCCGCAAATAAAAACGAACATAAGTATTTTTGAGATTATTTTAACAAAATCAAGTATTTTTCAACTTTTCCCATTAACATTCTCTCAAATTCTACTAAACATAATAGATTTATGTTTGCTTAATTTATAACATTCTTAAAAAATAATTGCTATAGATGAATTTAATTTGACTTACACATTTTTAATGTATACACATAATGTATAAATAGTGTAGATTAAAAATATAACCTCTCATGTTTATTAGAACTTGACAGGATTCTAATTCAAAAAATTTACCTAAATAACTAACTAATATCTAAAAAATTATTAAAAATAAAACACTTGATAATATGTAATCGAAAAAATTTAATGCACATATTAATTCTTTTTAATTTACAGTACTTCATTCTTAAAATTTATATATTTTAAATATTTATTCCATTTTTCATTTTTTTTATAGATTTTTAAAAATTTACACATCGTCTAATCCACCGGTGATTATTATTATCGGGGTTATTATCATTGTCATCGCTGCATCGTCCACTTTTTAATTTGCTTTTTCTCAAATATTTTTATTTTTTTTATGTTGTCGTCTCTCTGTTTATTATCCTTTTGTTTTTCTATTTTCACCATCAACATGTTAATGATTTTATATATCTAATATTTTTTTAAATATTATGATGATGTGAATCTTATAAAATTATATTGTCTTAAATCTGTATTTTATTGTGCTCATATTCTTTATTAATCATATAGTACGATTTGTTTATTTTTTTGTTGATAATTTGACTTTTAATCATTATGGTATTATACGTATGTTTTGATCTTATAATTGATTTTTAATTAATCTTATCACTTTATATTAAATAGCACACATGTAGTATTTAGTTAATTTTTAATTGGTTTAAACTTGTAAATAATATAAATAGAATTGTAATAAAAATACGTTGGTTGTATGCAGAACTGATAAAAGAGATGGCATTAAAAAAAGAAATATATATAGAAAGAATAATATATAAAAATATAATAAACGGAATAATAATGTTTGTTAAATTCTTAAAATTACAAATAAAGCTTTACTCACTCGGTCACCTCTTTGGGTTTTGGGTAAGAAAAGCTTATAATTACACCACGACACAAATCAATGACCAAAGTAAAAATAATCAAACACGTCCCTATAAGGACACACCTCTCATGCAAACCCTATCTCATCAGCACGTGCCTCCTCACTCCACACCTGTCCATTTCCTCCACTCCTTAAATTCACCTCTCGTTCACTTCTTCTCCTCCGACTAACTACATCTCTATCTCATTCTGATACACAATTTCCAACAAAAAAGCCTGATTAAGCATCCATGGCGGACCGTCAACTACAACAAAAACAATGGGGCGGCGAACACAAAGGTGCCGGCCCTTCGACCTCAACGATTTTAGCTGTGGTTACTCTTTTGCCTCTTAGTGGCACTCTTCTCTTCCTCGCCGGTGTTACTCTCACCGGAACAATGATCGGGTTAGCTGTAACAACCCCACTTTTTGTGATATGTAGCCCAGTTCTTGTCCCGGCAGCTTTTGTTATTGGTCTGGCTGTTACGGGGTTTTTGGCATCGGGTGCTTTTGGGATCACTGCACTCTCGTCTCTGTCGTGGATGTTCAACTATTTGAAGATGAGAGGCATTTTGCCGCAGAGGTTTGACCAGGCGAAGCGGCGCGTGCAGGAGACGACGGGGCAGTTGGGCCAGAAGGCTAGAGAGATGGGGCAGACTGTTCAGGGTAAGGCTCAAGAAGTGACCGGCAAGACATAATTTGCTTATATCATTTGGTTGACATGCAATTAAAATATAGATATGCTGATGAACTTGGAGTTTGATGGATGGCTTATGTAATAAGAGGGTCTTGTATAAAGACTAAGAACGATTTTACTGCCTTTGCTGTTTCTGCATATTTCTCTTTTTTATTTTCCTTTTAAATGTAAGTTTCTGCTTATAATTAGCTTGAGTTTGTGTGTGTGTTTTATTTTGTTATCAAATAAATATTAGTTTATAGTGGTATTCAAAATTTGGTTAGCATTGTTCTTTTCAAATTCAGTTTTTCTTCATAAATCACCCATTTAACGCAGATGGTAGGCATTCTGAATGGCATTCCAGAATGTGGCATAAGTGTCTAGACTGTGGACAGTGGTAGTTGCTTACACAAGATTATTTTATTTGTACCATCAAATTAACTTAAATAATAGATGTGTTGAAAATTCTAAATAAATAATTTGATTTAGGTAAAATAACTATTTTTTTTATCCTATCTGACTTTGAAAGTTTATCAATTTTATTTTTTTTATTTTTTTTATTTTAATTATGCCTGAAGCATAAAATTAATATTTATTTATTTGATAAAAGTTCAAAAAAATTATAAACATAATTAATTTAATATAAAAAATTAATCTAATGTAAGAAGGATTAATTTATAATTTTTTTAATTTTTTATCAAATAAAAAAATTAATTTTATATTTTAGGGTGTAATTAAAATGAAAAAAATATAAAATAAGTAAAATAGACTTTAAAAAATTGATATTTTTTAAGACATTAGACCTCCGTATTACTAAGCAATATTTAAATTGATTCATAAATTTTATTAGGACAAATTATTGCGAGGCTCCGATATGTTTTCGTACATCGTTAATAGAAATAAAAATGAGATACTAAAATACCAACCGCTAATAAAATTAAAAGTAAAATATCAAATAGTTAACATAATTGAAAGTGAGTTATAAATTGTTTAAAAGTAAATATTAAATTATTTACGGAACTAACAAAATATTAATAGAATTAAATGAGGTATAAAATTATTTGCTTTTCGTTATGATAAATATTCGGGCCATTTAGGCCTCAAAATAATTTAGAGAAAATTACACCATATAACCCAAAAATTGAAAAGTTTATGTTAGTGACTCAGAAAATAATTCTATGCAAAAATTTCTTTTTTTTTTAAATCAGTTTCTACCTATACCTCATTTTAATTTTAGTCCTATTTTACCCTTTCCCTTTCTTCTCTAACATCCACAACTGCTCCCTCAATCATTATTTTCTACTATTGTTGTCAACAGAGATCCATCTCCGGTGCTATTTTCTCCCTCGTTTTTTTCTATTGTTGTAATCGACCGTTTGATCAATGATGCTGCTCACCCCCTCGCTTATTAAGTTTCTTCTCTATCGGTGCTTTTGCACTTTTTCCCATTGGTCGGATCTCCGGCAGTCGGAGGATCTAGAGATTAGATAAGCAAATTTGGGAGGAGATGGGAGAGAAGTGGTTGGAATTTGTTGTTCGGTCTCGACAAATCGAAAATTGAATGATGATAATGTGCCGCGTATTTGATGTTGTTGTTATTGGGTATTTTGAATCAATTAAATCGGCAACCATGGCTAGTGGCGCTGGGTGTAAGAGAAAACCCAGAAATAAAACAAAACCAATACAAACATAGACAGTAACAAAAAACATAATTGGTAGAGAAAGAAGATCATTTTTTATTGGAATTAGAAAGTGTCTGTGGTATTTTGTCTATTTGTAATAACAACTCTTTTTCTCATGGTTTGTCCCAATTTTTTTACAATTTTATATACATTTGTGTTTGATTGCTGACAACATGAAGAAAAGATGATTTCTTTTATTGTGATTTCTATCAATTCTGGAGTAAGAGAAGTTGTAACCTTTATTAGCTTAATAAAGCTTAATTTGAATCTTAATGATATATTGATAAGTGGGTTTTATTTCTTTCATCAATGCTTTAGTTTTGTGCAGTTTGGGTTATGAAATTGTACCCTTTCTATATCTTTGTCACCTGATTTCAACTTCCTGTTAAATACATGTATGCTTTTTAGCATAACTTTTTTCTGTTATGACATTCTTTTTCTATGGTTTTATGAATTTGACGGGTTTTAATTTTTATTCCAACTGGCTTTTACAGCTCCTTTATTTTTATCATAGAATTGAATAACTCTTTTAATTGAAATGTATATGATAGTTTATAAAACTGAAAATCGACCTGATACGAACCTGATGTGAACCTATATCAACTGAATTATTTTAATTTAAAATTAAATTTGTCTTACTATTCTTTACAATTTCAAATGACATTTTATATAGAGAGAGTTTTGAGATTTAGTATATAATGTACTAATTGAATATCTTTTTTAAATTAAATGTATTTGACATATTATAAAACCGAAAATCAACCTGATATGAACCTGATGTGACCTATATTAACTGAACTACTTTAATTCAATTTTTAATCAAATTTGTCTTACTACTCTTTACAATCTTAAATGACATTTTATATACATAAATTGAGTATTCCTTTTAATTGAAATGTATTTTATAGTCTATAAAACTGAAAATCAACCTGATATGAACCTAATGTTAACTTATATAACTGAACTACTTTAATTCAAATTTTAATCAAATTTATCTTATTACTCATTACAATCTTAATGATGTTTTATATCAATAGAATTTTGAAATTTAATGTAATATACTAATTAAATATCTCTTATAAGTGAAATATATTTGACAACTATAAAATTGAAAATTAACCTAATTTGAACCTATATCAACTGAACTACATTAATTCAATTTTTAATCAAATTTTTCTTACTGCTCTTTACAATCTTAAATGACATTTTAAATAGAAAAAATTTTGAGATTTGGTGTAATACAAATTGAATAGTTCTTTTAAATGAAATGTATTTGATAGTCTATAAAACCGCAAATCAACCTGATGTAAACCTGATATGAACCTATATCAACTGATTTATCCTAATTTATTTATTTTTATAAAATTTGTCTTACTACACTTTGTAATTTTAACTGAACTGACATTTTATATAAATAAAATTTTGAGATTTTGTGTAAATACAAATTGAATATCTCTTTTAAGTAAAATGTATTTGACAGTCCATAAAACCAAAAATCAACCTGATGTGAACCTGATTTGAACCCGTATACACTGAACTAGCTCAATTTAATTTTTTACGAAATTTGTCTTGCTGCTCTTTACAATTTTATCTGATATTTTATATATAGAGAATTTTGCGATATAGTTATTATAAAAATTGAATATTTTTAAGTGAAATGTAATTGACAGTTTATAAAACTGAAAAGCAATCTGATGTGTATCTTATGTGAACCTGAAATAATATCACATGCTGAATGTTTGGGTGATTTTTGGAGTTACTAACAAAAATAATAAACATAAGCAAAACAGAATTGTTACGTGTGTATGGTGCAAATGCAACGTAAGATAAAGACTACTATTCATTCAAAATTTCAATTTCCATAATTGATTAATTAAGTTTTTGTAAGAAAGTTTCCACAGTTAAAACTCAACAAGTATATCATTCTTTTTCAGACAATATAGACCACCATTCTTACACACCAAATCCTTCTCTATATAAACCAGACGCCCATTATCACACTCTCATATCCCAATAACAACTACTTCTTGTATTCTACAAAAACATCAATCAAAAGGTTTCTCTTAATCATATTATAAAGATCAGCTAGAAGAAGATAATACAAATGTATTAAAAAGATTGGCAACCTTGTAAGCAAAAAGTTGAAGACAACTAAACCAAATCTTGCTTAAATAGAAAACTCATTATTTACAAGTGTATTCACCCAATAATGAAAATATAGATACAATAATTTATATCTTGATTTCTATAAGCATGAACAAAAACATAACATAAACATACAACAGAGAGGGAAAAAGATCAAATTTGCCTTACCATAATGAGAAATTTTTAGTTGCTTTTGAAATTATTTTTGCTTGTACTATTAAAACCAAGTACTTGCCTCCACTCGCTTAATTGTGTACTATTAAAATAAATTTTTGTATTTAAACTCAAATTTCAACAAACTCAACCTTCACCATAACGTTAACACTGCATCATCATCTATTTCTTGTCCTTCTCATCTTCATCACCATAACTAAGGCAATCATCATTCAAAAAAGCTCCACTGTTATACAACTCTATTGTTTATATGACTCTTAACTTTCCTTACCTGAGAGGAACCAAATTAATGCCATTATTTTCTATATCATGATTTCTGCAACAACAGCAAAAACCCAAATCAATGCCAACCACCTTCAAAAAAGTTAGTTTTCTTTTACTTTATATCACAGCTGCAATTCAATTTCTCGGATTTCAATTTCTTTTAATGTTTCATTTGGTTCAAATTTTGAATCAATCATCTTCACATTTGCAAAACGAATTTTTTATTTTGAAAGTGAAATCCAAAATGAGAAGTTGAAGAAGATGACGTGAAATCTGAAGACACGCTTAAAACGGATCTCGTCGGACCTCCGGCCACCGGACTGCTGCTGAACTTCCGCCGATCGTACATCAACAAAAATTGAATCACCTGACTATTCATCGCCAAAGTTTTATTTTCTAAGTTTTATTCCTCTATCATCTGTTTTAGCATAGAAGGGGCAAACTTGTCCTATTTCATTGTAAAATTAGTTTATTTTGGGGTATGGGTGATTGGTGAAAACTTTTCTATTTAATTGGGAGATTTCTGCTAAAAAAAAAATTTGAGGTAAAAACATAAGAAGAGGTCACTTTTGAGGGATTTGTGTAGATTACCCAATAATTTACTCAATTTGTTATTTTTCATAGTATCAAATTGAAGCACATGTTTGATTTTTTTTTAATAGAAGAGGTTGGCCTGCACAAGGGAGACAACTCTCTTCCATTAGAACCATTACAACTTGTTTGAAATTCAGCCGAAACCCCGAAATGTGCACACTCTGTACATTTAAGAACAAAGGATTACTTTACCTTCTTAGTTGAGCATAAAATATCAAAAATGTCTAAATTAAAAGAAGTAGATCACTTTTATCCTGAATTTGTCAAAATTCTCACTTTCACACAAGAAAATGAGACATACTCTCTATTTTGATGGTAGTTTTTTCTCCTAAGTGGATTTTAATGGCAAAAGATTTAAAATGATCCTATTTTTTTCAACTCTTGTTAAATTAATATCTAATAATTAAAAAAAACATATTAAACACTTTTTTTTCAAAACTTTATATATCGAATTAATATTAATTAAAAATATAAAAGATCATTTTGTATTTTTTATAAAAAAATTAAATTTATTTTTTTCGACGAGGAAGAGCAGCTCCTCTTCGGCCGAGGAACAAATGAGGAGCAAATCTTCTCCTCGAAAGAACTAGGAGCAAATCTACTCCTCGTTGACCATCTAGAGGCCTTTATACTTTATAGTGTTCAATATATATTAAGTTCAAAAAAGGTTTGTTCTTCTTCAACAAATTGGCCGGAAAAATTTCCGGCCAATCTGTTGAAAAAAAAATTGATTTTTTAAAAAAAGGTTCAAAAATATTCATGATTTAATTTATTTTAATTAGAATTTAATTAGAATTAATGAGTATTTAAGTGTGATTAATTAGAGTTAATTATAATTTTCACAAATCTCACTTTCCAATTAAGTGTCACGTCAGCATAAGGAGAATTTTTGAGTCGGTTTTACCAAATTCATGATAAAACTGATTCGATTTTTTCAGTTGGAACGTTTTCGATACTTTGTGCCAAGTTGAGGAGGTAAAGTGATAATTTGTTCATGCATTTAATTTAACTAGTTTCGCATTACGTGCTATGCACGTGGCTCGTAACATAACTCCTCAATGAATATATTAGTAAATTTATTATAATTATATCAATTTTTTATTTATAATTAATATTAAATTAGTTAAGAATTTTTGTAAAAATAAATATAATATATTCGGTTATTAATTTTTTTTTTATATTGAATTTATTCTTCTTTTAGTTTTATAATACAATTTAATTATTTTTTACATATTAAAAATTAAATTGGAGATTGATCGAGATAAACGATACCTACTCCTGTAAGAAAGAATGTTCATTTTTGAACTGAAAAGATAACAGAGACTTTGAATAAAATTTTGATTTTATAATGGGCTTTACATGGACTTGAAGTAAGTGTATAACAGTCAGTGGGCTAACAAATATGGGCTCATCTTAGTCATCACAATTATGGGCCTAATCTCGGTGTTAGCTCCAACTCATCTCTGCAAAGCGCCAAGCAGAACGCTTCCTCTCCGAGTCTGAACTGACCGATGGCTATTGCATGATAACTTAACTCATTTTTGCTAATAAAAAACTTAATTAATTAATTAATTAATCCATTTAAACTTCATCAAACCAGCTAGTATCTCCAAATATTTATTCATCATCAATTTCTTAAACTAAAATTTCTTCCTCAATAATCCAGATCTTATCTCCATCTTCACTCACTGAATTATTCTATCAATTCATCGTGATCATTTCTGTTTCATTCATAATAAGAAGAAAAAAAACACGGTAACCGATTCAAATCGGCGTACTTAAATCGATGGCCGGCGCCGCTTCGGCGCTCTTTCTACTGGATATAAAAGGCCGTGTCCTGATTTGGCGCGATTATCGCGGTGACGTGTCTTCCGTTCAAGCCGAACGCTTCTTCACCAAGCTTATCGAGAAAGAGGTTGATTATAATTATTCTTTTGTAATGTAATTTGAGCTTAATTTGATGTTTAATTTGTTTAAATTTAGTTTTCATCTGTTTTTTTATTTGCAGGGAGATCCAGAGTCACATGATCCAGTTGTATATGACAATGGAATCACTTACATGTTTGTACAACACAATAATATTTACTTAATGATTGCCTCTAGGCAGAATTGCAATGCTGCTAGCCTTCTTTTATTTCTTCACCGTTTAATCGATGTAATTAGCTGACATTTTTGTTGTTTTTTCTGTTATTTAACTTCATTTTATTGTAATTGAATTGTTAGAGAAGCTTGTTAATATGATTTGACTGGACCTACAGGTGTTTAAGCATTATTTTGAAGAGTTGGAAGAGGAATCTTTGAGAGATAACTTCGTTGTCGTGGTGAGTTATCGATAATTGATGGTAATTTAGTATAATTGATGAATTAAGATGCTCGTAGGAATTGGACATGTTGAAAATAATGATATTACTGTATTATATGATTTGTACAGTATGAATTGCTTGATGAAATTATGGACTTCGGTTTCCCTCAATTTACTGAAGCAAAGATTCTCAGTGAGTTTATTAAGACTGATGCTTATAGAATGGAAGTCACTCAACGACCTCCTATGGCTGTAACAAACGCTGTTTCTTGGCGTAGTGAAGGAATTCGGTACAAAAAGAATGAAGTGAGTTTATCTTTTTCTTTTGTTATGATATGCTAGGATCTCGTGTTTTTCGGTTTTTCCAATGTCTGCTGCTTTTATAGGCGAATTTCTTGTGTTTTTTCAGGTTTTTTTAGATGTGGTAGAGAGTGTCAACATACTTGTCAACAGCAATGGACAAATAGTACGCTCAGATGTTGTTGGAGCGCTAAAGATGAGAACATATTTGAGGTGCATGATTAGTCATTTTCATTTAAAAAAGAGTTCAATATGGTTTTCATGTAATTATGTTATTCTTTTGGGTGGGGGCCAATGCCATACTTTGTCCTTATATCTGCAAATATGGAGTTCAATTTTAGAAGCTTCATTTTGATGCTGTGTTTGTTGTTGCATTTTTTGCACACTTGCGAGAATCTAGTGTTCAGAATAAAAGAAACCTAATCCCTGGACTATGACGCACGATCTTTTGGAATTATATGTAGTAATACAGTACAATGTGCGTAAATAATGACTCCTGAATCTTAACATTCAAATTTTGAAGTAAATTAAATATTGGAAAAGATGATTTAAATGAATAAATTGAAATAGGGAATAATAATTTGACTAAATTTAAAGAGGGGAAAAGTTAGACTTCGTTTTAAATAAAAGGAAAATATACCATCAGTTATTGATGTGGGCTGTTGGGGTTGCTGATGCAAAAATGAAGAATGAAATCTCTAAGCATTTTATTTGTGAGCCCATAGAACGTGAAGCTGGCTCATACTAATCATTCTTTCTGCTATTTAGTCTTTGCTGGCTTTTATAATTACATTAGTGGTGGAGCTAAGACTAACCATTATTATTTGTTGTAGTGGCATGCCTGAATGTAAGCTTGGCCTAAATGATAGAGTGCTTTTGGAGGCTCAAGGTCGAGCAACAAAAGGGAAATCTATTGATCTGGATGATATCAAGTTTCATCAGTATGTTGCCTTGCTCCACTTTAATTTTTCATTCTAAAACTTTGGTGGCTCAACATTTACACATAGCAATCTACTTACATGATTGCAGATGTGTGAGATGAAATTTAAGCTTGTTTTCATCACCCATAAATCTATATGTGCATGTGTCCGCTCACACATACAAGTGCACACATGAATATATATATGTATGGATGATAAGCCAGTCTGTATTTTAACCGAGTTAAAGTATGATATCACCACTACTTTAATTGCTAACTTTCAGCCCTCTCTATGTTGCTTTTCCTTCCTTTGTCTATTAGGTGTGTACGTCTGGCTAGATTTGAAAATGACCGGACAATATCCTTCGTACCGCCAGATGGAGCTTTCGATTTGATGACATATAGGCTTAGTACTCAGGTTTGTTCTATGTTTTATCGTCTTGTTTAAAAGTGCCTTCTTTTGCCATGTATGATAGTCACCTGACTCACCTTGTTTGCTGTTTTAGAGTAGATACTGCTTTATGGGTACTTGATGCTTAATTGTCTTATAATATTGATTGACCTTATGGATCAATATTTATCAAATTTTGACTTATTGAGCTACTGTGAATTCTAACCTCTAATTCTTAGGGTTTCAGGTAAAACCTCTCATTTGGGTGGAAGCTCAAGTTGAAAGGCATTCCAGAAGTAGAGTTGAGATAATGGTAAAAGCTCGGAGCCAGTTCAAGGAGCGCAGGTAACTTTTAGTCTTAATATAGAATTAAGGACCTCTATTTTTGTGGAATGAATAATGAATCACTTTGAAAATGATTAGTGGGAATATTAACATCAAATTTCTTCCAAAAGAACAGCCGTCTCATTATCTGTATTGGCAGCATAGTTAGTCATTTTCTGTATTAAATTTCTTTCAGTTAGATTGTTCTCTCTTTTTATCGGGAGAGAGAAGTGGTTGGGAGAAAAGGAGGCAGCATATTGACATGTTCCTTTTGGAAAGCACCTAGCTTATGTTCCATTTATTCCTTAGAAAAATTGTTAATTTATGAAATTTCACTCTTGGTTTTTGTCTTTTTGGTGCAGCACTGCAACTAATGTTGAAATCGAATTGCCCGTGCCATCTGACGCAACAAATCCTAATATTCGGTCATCAATGGGTTCTGCTACATATGCCCCTGAAAATGATGCTTTGGTCTGGAAAATCAAGTCTTTCTCTGGTAATAAGGTAGTATTTTGTTAAATGTCCCATTTGCAACTGTTTTTACTCTATACATACAAAAGGAAAAAAAACTATTGATATTGAATTGTGATTGGCCATTATTTCATGCTACTAATTTCAATTGTGAATTATGCTGTTTAGGAGTACATGTTGAGGGCAGAGTTTAAACTTCCTAGTATAACAGCTGAAGAAGCTGCTCCGGAGAGAAAAGCTCCAATTCGTGTGAAGTTTGAGATACCATATTTTACTGTATCTGGTATTCAGGTACATGCTTTAGTTGTTCTATATGCTCAAGTGAGATTGTGCCCCGTTTTTGATTTAACTAGCTCTTTTGTTTTAAGTTACGGAATCAAATTGGAATATATCCAATTCCTTATGCTAATAATTGACAAAAAAAGTTATGCTTATGAAGTTATGAGAGAAGGCTTTTATGATTACATTGATTGACATTTCACACGAAGTTCAATGATTGCTCTTGAACGACTTAAAGTATGTGGTTTAAGAACCTAAAAATTGGTAATGTAAACCTAGTCCAGTCTCAAAAAGTGTTGACTTGTATTATCTTTTCCGATGAATGCAGGTTTCAAGTAGAAATTAACATAAACTTGTATCAACTGGAAATGTTTGTAGAAAATGAAATTATTTCCCCTCAGTTTGTCCTCTTTGGTGCTTAGTTCCTGGCCCTGTAGATTATAGAGTAGCAAAATACTAAAGCAAGGATCAGTAACTGTTGTCGTAGAGTACACCTATATTAACTAAATCACACACTAACGCTATGCTTTGCATAATTTCTCATTATGAATGCAGTCTTAAATATAATTATAAGCGACCATGGGATTTTGCAGGTTCGCTACCTAAAGATCATCGAAAAAAGTGGATATCACGCTCTGCCCTGGGTCAGATACATAACAATGGCCGGCGAATATGAATTGAGACTAATATAAGAATCTGTTGATTGTATTATCTCTTCAAGTCGCGTATATACACATGGGTATGCACTAATCTTCTGATCATGTTGATTTTCAAGTGGAGGCTTCTCCCAAATTTTGGTTATTTTAGCAGGAGTTTGTTGTTCAGGTGTTTTTCCCTCATTATTCATTTTCTTAATTCTGTTTTTGATGTAACTGTAATCAGGGGTCCAATTTTCGCCAAAGAAATATTTGCAATTATTTTCTGTTGGAATTTTACATATATAAGTTTATGTTGGAATTTACATACACTGGATGTGAGAAAAGTCTTGTGATTAAAATTACAATTATCTAACTTTTAAGGTGAATCAGTATTTAAATCACAAAAGTTAGTTTGAACTTCAATTTGTAAGCTATAACCTCGAAGATTCACAGGCGTTTAAACTGAATACTTAATTTTCATGGTGGTTTAATTATGATGTCAATATGCATGTTTATTCTCATGATTTTTTTTATTAATATGTGGGTTTTGAATTTTTTCATTGTCTCAATTTATTTACTTGTGTAATTCGATCATGCACACAAACACATTCATGGCATTGACAATCACAAGTGATGCTCGAGAATTTGTTACCAAAATGACCAATATAAAAAATATATGATTTCTATACAGCAGTTGCCGCTAGCCACCTCTCTCCTTCATCTGTTCACATTGTCAATAACAATATTGGACAATCTATCTATGAATAATTCAAAAGTATCGTCCCGATCTAACAAACTAATTCTAACATACTGCGGGCCAACTCCGAAGTGTTTTCCGCTTCTCGTCAAGATTCCATTAGACCGGAGGAACTTTTCACAATCCTCGATTGATTCTTCGCATTTTAACCATGCAAATGCTGCAACAAACAGTTCATGTGTGAGTAAGTATGAATTTCAACATGCTTTTACATCAATGACTGTTGCTCGGAAATTTGTCTGGTATGCTACTATTCTCAAAAATACACCCAAGACTGTAAAATTTTATATTTATAAACTATTTTTCTAAAATATGATTTTGTCCTATTCAGTTTCAGCATTTCTATTTCCCCTCAATATATTATGATGGTAAAATTTACCAGGTTGAGGCTCGAAGGCTCTTTTGAGGTAATTGCAGAATCCGGGAGAGAATTTGGGCAAGCTGAAAATGCCACTATGCTGCACCGCTGCCCTTAGAAGTTGCCATCTCTCCGCCATAATGTGATAGGCAAACCCAAAAAGAGTATCGGAACTGTCGCTGGGAGACTCGTAGCTATCGGCAACAACTTTCAAAACTCTAGCTGCCCGAAGCTGCGAGTCTTTGGATACACCTATGCTGTTAAGCTCAATGTACTTTATCATCTTTTTAGCCACTTCTCTATCTTTGACAAGAGCCCAACTACAAGTGTAGATTAATAGAGTCAGGAATGCTGAGAAATATAGTTATTTAATGAAGTGGCGGAAGTTCGAGTTTGACTTACCCTATGCGCATTCCGGCATGTCCAGTGCTCTTAGAGACAGTAAACAGCATAATGTCATGATCAGAAGGCGAAGATATCGGAGTGTATTGTGGCCAATAGTAGGCGAGATCGTGCACCAATATCCCCTCGCTTCTGTTTACGACAGACTGCCTCACAAATCCGTCAGGGTTATTAGGGGACGTCACTAGCTCTATGTATTGTCCCTTTTTTTCGAAGCTTCGGGCATCGCCTGCCCACTTGTAAAGACCGGACTTGAGGCAATCTGTTATGGCAGGATAGGACTGCAACAGATCAACAGAATAGGCATTACTATGTGGACATCCCAAGTGTTATTAATTAATAGTTGGAGTGTGCATTGTGTTCGAATCCAACCAAACTGAAAGTTTATTTATCTTCAAAATCGAACCGAATTTCTGAGGACATAAATATTTTCAAAATGGTTTAGTTCATTTTTTTGTCCGGTTTGATTTGTAGTAAGCCTAAATTAATAGTCTTTTTACGTCCAAAACCGAATAGAACTGAAAAACCGAGCAATACTCTAAAAAAAATAAGGAAAATGAAGCAAACTGAACAATAAATATCAGTACACATAAAAGTGAAATGTAGATAGAAAAAAGCAAGCATGTTATACTTACAGAGTAGTATGGGGCAGCAGTTACAACACTGATGGGCTCATGTGCATCTTGGGAAGCAAGTGCATATAACACAGCCTGATATAGCTGAGTAGACCCTGTCCCCACTACAATATATCGATCCTCGGTCACTGCATTGCCCACCATTTTGTGCACCCTAACAATTTGTCTGGCAAATTCAGGCTCCAAAAACCAGCAAATGTTTCCTGTATCAGAAAAATAACTCACTGATTGCCAGCCAGGGATGACGATCGTCGCCTTATCTCCCATTTGTTGCCAGAATCTTTCATACATGGTCGGATCGCCACTGTGTAAACCAATCATTTACATAGAAAAAAATTATCTTTAAAATCTTAATAAATGCAGTGTTGCCTATAGTATGAACACAATAATAAATTATATTGAATCATTGATCATAAGTTGGCATAATAAATGTAACAGTATCAGCATGATAACATACTATATTCACATACTATAGCAAGCAATCAATAAACTACAACAAGCAAATCAGAGGATATCAAATTAGTATTTGTTTTACTGACAAATCCTAGTCCGCAGGTAAAAGCATATATACTCTAGCATACTGCAAAATTGCTGGAGAGGTGGAATTAAACTTTTCAGCTGCATGAAGCCCTGACACGGAGAACATGACATTTGGATATAGATACAGAAAAACAGTCTTATTTTAAGGTTTTCGATGTCAAAAATGAAGTTTCATGTCCAAAATGCCAAGTTTTCGACACATTTTAGAAATGGGAAATGTAGATCGAATGAAGTGTCACTATTACGCAGTCCACAATATGTTGCACCAAAACTTCTTGAGTTCTATATTTTGTTTCTATTTTTTAGAAAGGCATATGAGATTCCGAAACTCAATATTTGATCTATTGTTGTCATTTTTTGTTTTACTATTTGTTTCGTATATGTAGCATAGACATAGATACGGAAAAACATAATACTTGGACATAGACTCGGAAAACCTGTATTTATTTTGAGGTTTTCTATGTTAGAAATTAAGGTTTAGGTTCAAAATGGTTAAAAACAAAGTTTTGTGTTCAAAATGGTAAGTTTTCGACATGTTTCTAAAACTGCCACACTTAAGAATCTCATTCAACAACTGATATTGAGTCCGTACCCACTGCAATAAAGATGTTTAAGAGGAATATGGCGAGCAATAACTGGTAGGTCCATCATAAAATGATTAGATGATGTGTAAGTGCATGGCTAGCATCATCTCAAAATATAAGGTGTGTGTGTGCTGGATACTGGATACTGGCTAGGCTGCTGAGCCACTCACCAAAGATCCTGGTTATAATTGGTATTGTATCCTTGTAGGATCCCACAAAGTGCTGAACCAAGAAAGCCCCACTTTTTATATGACCTAAAAGAATGCAACACAGATCATATGCTTTATTTCTATAGAATTTAGAACTTCCCAAAGGCCAAAAGGAAGTGCTCAATACATAGAATCCATATGGCTCCCACATATATGCATCTACTTCTTTTCCTTTTAACATATTATAGACAACAATTGCATTATGGACATTGATACCGGTCTTTTAAAAAACGAATCAGTATGGCTGCCAGTTTATGATTGGGATAATTATAAATTTAGTGTTTGAACTTGTTCAAAATGATAGTTTACTGTTTAATAAAAATTTATATCAATTTGGCCTATGAACCAACTAATAATGATGTGCAATGTGAAGTCCACTGATTAGAGGATCATTTTACTCTTTAACTTAACATCTAATATCAAAAGAAGAAAACGTATAAAATTTTGAACAAAAAAATCTAAAAGTTTACACTGTAATTAAAATATAATTTAAATAGATATTAATTATTAATACTATTTTAATTACTTTTTTATTATTTTTATTTTTATTTATTATAGTTAATGTTTAATCTATACTCATCCCTCACTCGGCCATCCATCCCCCACCCATCCACAAATCCTACTAACATCCATATCGCCACTCATGCTCTCATAATATTAGGTTCAGATTTAAGATTCATAATAATTATATGAAATAATATAATTATGTATTTATATCGAGAGAGTGGTCTCCGAGTTTTCAATTTAGACAGAATATATAGTTAAATAATCCAAACGTATAAAATTTAATACTTTTTGTTAAATATTATAAGTTTGTATGTTTTTGATAATTTATGTAAATTTAAGGGGGTAAATCACCTTTTATATTAAGTTCCTCATATTTGTAACCTGCAACTTACACGTGATCTGATAAAAACACTTTTTAGCCGGTTCAAACACAAAATTAACATTAATTTTTGTTCAAATACTAAATTGTCATTTTAAAAAGAAAAATCAGACACCAAATTTATTATTATCTTTTATAATTCAACCATCCATGCAATCGGTTAAATTAAAATAGATATGTTTATAGAACTTATAGCACGCGCTTGCGCACACATATATATGTGTGTATTTTTAAAATAAGTTTACATGTATAAAATTAACACATACACATAAAATTCTAACTAGTAAATGAATTAAAAAAAACTAGAAAGTCCCTAACACTTTAACTAGTAAATAAATAACCTAACCGTTTTTATGGTTTAACCGGTCAATTAAATTTCAGTGTATTTTTTATTTTTACTGTGAAAAATATGTGCTCATGCTTTTCTTAATCATTTTTCTAAATAGAATAATGAGAAGACTTTTTATGGCGTTTATAAGGTCCACAAAAGCACTATAAAACAACTTAGGTACATAATGATGGTGCTGCTCAAAAACAGGCATAAGAGGAGCACCATCAATTGTGCAAATTCACCCTTCACCTTTGGAACACACAAGTGACAACAAATATTCTTAATCAAATTTGTCAAGTACGAAAAATGTCATATTTCTGCAAAATCTAATTATTTTTTTTACCAAAACTAAAAATTTAAAAGCAAAATTAATGTATAATATATTTAAAAGACAATGTTTGCATGACCTGTCTTTGTCTACCCTGCCTGGAAAGAAACCAATTGCCTAGCAAGTAAACCCCTTTTCTCACGTTAAGGGCAGAACCACTACTGGCCAGCAGGAGCAAGAGTGAATACCGCCTTTAGACTTGTATTTCGGAATGAAATAAATTATTTTTAATTTTTCTATCAATTATATTTTAAATCCTTTCAAATTCGGGCAAATAATTTCTAATATGTATATCTCAAATATGTGATTTATTTGATCGAGACGCATTTTAAAATGTAAAAAAACTTAATTGACCATAAATTGAGGGCTGAACTGACTATTTTTTTATAAAAAATGGAAAAAAAATCATTTATGTCTCTAAAATTTTGTTTACAGTATCAAGTGAGCCTCTAACGATCGGGAAAGGTTCAAATATGCTTTTAACGTCTTAAAAAGCAAATTATCATGCTCCGAATTTGACTTATAAATAGAAATATTGGAGGTCTGATTGTCAAAATCAGAATGTCTAGTGGAAAAAAATCGGAATGCTTAGTTGTTCACTTTTTAAAATATTAGAGGGATATTTGAATTTTTTTAGACGTTAAAAGTTTATTTAATCTTCGAATCAAACTTTAAGAGTATAAGTAACCTTTTCTTTAAAAAAAGGCAAAAGGGCTCAAAAACTACCGACCTTTCAATTTTTTTTCAATAGCACCCTCACCTTGTAATTTTGTCAATAGCACCCTATTTCGTATTTTTCGATTTCAATAGCACCCTAAATTTTAAAAAAAGATGATTTTATTATTATAAGCATTAAACTTATTAAAACAATTAAATTTAAGGGTCATTTTATACTTTTTTCTACTTGGACAAATTCAAATAAGTCCTTTAACTTAAAAATCTTTCAAATAAATCCAAAAAAAATAAATATATATATATTAATAATTTAATTTAAAATAAAAAAAAAAACCAAACCCGCTCCGGAGGAAGCCGAGCAGCTCGTCTTCCTCGGAAGACCAGCTGCTGCTGGTCTTCCTCCATACCAGATCTGCTGGTCTTCCTCCATGGAAGACCAGCAGATCTGGTCTTCCGCCATGGAAGACCATAGCTGGTCTTCCATGGAGCAAGACCAGCAGCTGGCTGGTCTTCCATGAGGGAAAACCAGCAGCTCGCTGGTCTTCCATGAGGGAAGACCAGCAGCTCGCTGGTCTTCCTCCATGGAAGACCAGCAGCTCGCTGGTCTTCCATGAGGGAAGATGGAAGACCAGCGAGCTGCTGGTCTTCCCTCATGGAAGACCAGAGCTGGTCTTCCTCCATAGACGAGGAGCTCGTCTTCGGATTTCGTCACGGGTTTCGCCACGGGTCTAATTTAATTAAATATTTTTTTTATTTTGTGAAGAAGAGGGCGTTTATATATAATTTAAGACATTTTAGAATATTTAGAACTTATGATATATATGAAGGATTTTTTTTGAATATTAACCAAATGAAAAAAAGTTCAAATTGATGCTTTAGGGTGCTATTGAAACTGAAAAATACGAAATAGGGTGCTATTGAAAAAATTACAAGGTCAGGGTGCTATTGAAAAAAAAAAATGAAAGGTGGGTAGTTTTTGAGCCCTTTTGCCCTTAAAAAAATTGGAAAAGACCTTTATAATGATATTTCAATTAAGTCCCTCGGATTATGAATTTTATTGAAAGAGGACAAATAAAGTGTTAATTTTGCTTAAAGAACCCAACCAAAAAAAATGTTGCACACAGACAGTCTGACACAGTTATAATAAACCTCTGGGAAGGTGTTTGATATTTCTGAAAATTAGGTTAAAACATACAAAACAAGTGATAAAAACTGAGTGTCTGAGCCACTTACTGATCAAGATTAATGACTCTGTTTCTATCACCGTCGGCCGGAGAAGAAGAGGAGGACACAGATAGATCATCAGTTGAATGTGTAGCCGGTGGCTGTCTTTTATTGGCTAGAGAGAACCTAATAAACCAATCTTCTTCAGTTTCAAACACGGACCTTAAAATCAAACTCACATTCATTGCAAGAGACAGAACTAGTAAGTTCTTTACTGAGAAAACACTGCCCAATCTCATTTTTTTCATTTCAAGTGAAAAAAATTTAGAAGAAGTAAATAAATCTAGCGAGAAAACAATGAAAAACAGAGCTAATCTCTTACAAAAAAACTAAAAAGGCATCATATGAGTGAAATATTTGCATTTTGTAAAGAAAAATGGAAACAAGATAGAAGAAATGGAAAAGGATTTAAGATAATATGGTAAGTAGTAATAATAATGAGTGCTAGTTCTGTAATTTTTGGAATGATTTTAACTCTAAAACTCCATTTAAAACAGTAGTGCATGAAATTTGTGAAGGTTTTTTAGTATTTAAAACAAAAACTAGAAAAAAAACACTTCAAGCTACTGAGAATAGTAGCAGTATGATTCTTGAAAATGAAAAATAATCAGAAAAAAAATGAAGAGAAAAAAGGAATGGGGCAATAAAAGGGAATATGCTTAAACTGGTTTATTTGTAGCTCTTGGAAAAGCTTCCGACATAGGAATTGTTTTTTTTTATTTATCAAAACGAGAATAATATCTCAGTTTTTCTATACTATATATCTCGAGAAGAGAAAAAAGGATATTGTTTTCTCTAAATTTAATAATCCTAAATCATCACGGCATTTTATCAACTGTTTACCATTTAATGTGATGCTTTTATAATGAATACATAAATTGAAAAAAATGTAATACATAAATAGAGTTTTTTGAATGTTTGTATCTTTAAAATACCATCCTACTAAAATAAAATATACTCCCTCCGTTTTATTTTTAAAGTGTTAAGTTTCATTTTGGAATGCGCCATTTTAAAAATCTCATTTTTATTTTTATTTTTAAAATTATATTTAACTTCTCCTTTTTTCTTTTTTATAACATCACCTTAAAAAATTATATGAAAAAGTATATTATCATTAGTAAGGGTAAAATAAAAAATATATAAAAATAAATATTTTTAGTGTTTTTTTAATTTGTGTGTATAAATAAATAAAATTTATAAAATAGGACGGAGGAAGTAATTTAAAACAGAAGAATCCCATGCTTTGCTTCTTCTGTTTTTAGCTATTCTTAACTTTTTTTAATCAACAATTTTTAACTTTTATATATCCACTAAAAGAAACTTTTTATGTATAAACCTTGAACTTTAAAAAAAAAAGCTTTTGTTTTTTGAAGGGTGTCTTATCATTACCAAGTGTAAAATAAATAGAGTTGATGCTTCGCGTTGGACTAAAAGAAAGATACCACAAAGCAATGCACTAATTAAAATAAAGAGGAAATTATACTTTATATTTTAAAAATGAAAGTAATTTATTTGGTTGAGTATTCTTTTGGGATAATAATACTTGTTTGATCAAACAAGTATTTGCAAAAAAAAACTTTTTAAATAAAAATATTTACTTGGAATTGAATTAAATTTTAGGATTTTGAATTTATTTTTCAAATTTAGGCTTAGTTTTTAAGATTTAGAGTTTTAGTTTTGAGGAAGGCGTCGTCAGAGGTGACTGACCGAGGGCGGCAGTAGTGGGCCGGAGGTGGTCGATGGCTGGTTGTCGATGGTTAGTTTGGATTAATTTGATTTGGTTTGTAATCAAGTATTTCTGTAATAATTTCACTTTTTTTTTAATATTGTTACAACTTTTTTTGTCAAACAAGTATTTTTTCAAAAACAACCAATTTGTAATGTTTCAATTATTTATCTTTTTAGGTAATTTTCAAAAAACTAAAATTAAAGAAAATTTATTCTCCAGTTTTATTCTGAGACAATTGCATATTTCATTTTTTTTAACTCGAACTTAACTTTCAACTCATTTTTAAATTTCTGTCAACTCGTGTTTAACTTTCATCTAACACCGAATTCACTTTAAATCGAACTTTATTTTTTCAAAAAAAAATTCATTTTTTAAGAAAACCGACTTCAACTGGTCTGATTATCTTCATGTTTTTTTTAAATAATTTACAATTGTTATTTATTTTGAAAATTAAATATTATATTATATTATTTTAAAAATTATATTATATTATATTTACTTAAAAACTAAATATATTTTCTTGTAATTGCAAATATACCATTGACATTTACTATATTTTTAATCTCAAATACATAATTAATATTTTAAAATTGCTCAATTATATGCATGTAAAACAGAACATTAATATCATTTTAAAAAAGATATAACCGAATCATTTAAAGGGATTTAAAACGTACTCAAAGCAAAGCAACAAGTAAAAAATACTACTACAATTGGAAAATGCTTGTACAAATAATTGAACTCACGACTGTAGCAGTTTGTTGTATTATACAATTTAAAGTATAACTCGATGTAAAAGTAAAAAATTACTCATTTTTAACACACGGAGTATATTTACATCTTTTTTCTAATCAAACTAATGAAATTCAATGTGTAGTGCGAATCTAAATAGTGCATTGTTTTTGAAACATTAACTCTAAGTAGTGAGTGAATGCATTGAAAGCCCCCATATATATTGAGTTGTTCCTTTCATAAAAATCTATACACGAATATTACAAAGATACAAATAGCAGGATGAAATTAAAGATGAAAGCGAAAAAACACCTAAAAATTCTTAATGTACAAATTGGAGGGACCTCTAGAGTCACTTTTGAGGGTCCACAAAATCAGTTCTCTAGGCATCCTTTGGGACCTTGGTTTTAATTTGCAGATTGCTCAGTCATACTCATCCCATTCCCTTCCACCAGCTTTGACAAACAAACACGCCCTACGAATTGCAAGTTACTGCAGTGGTCCTTTATCTAAGCATTCTAGTTCCTCAACCAGATGGTCCTTATCTATCATTAATTTACTAATTGAGAAAAAAGGTCCATCCGGCCTTCGAGATTATATCCTCAAATTAAATAAGTGTAATTTTTAACTTTTTGATCAATTTGATCTCAAAGTTTGTGTTTCCGAATCAAATAAGTCACGCGTTTTGAGATATATAGGGTAGGAGTTATTTGACATAAATTAAAAAGTTTAAATTTAATTGACTAAAAAATTTAAAAGTAACTTATTTGATATTGAGACACAAGTTTTTGGATCTAATCAACTAAAAAAATTAAAGATAGTTTATTTAATTTCTAGATATAAGTTTGGTAACCGGATTGACCCTTTTCTCTTTAATCATTTGTACATAAATTATGGGATCATCATCAAATAGATAAGCTTTATCTTTTCATCTTATTTTTTTTATAGATGGATATTCCTCTACTATGGGTGTGTATTTATCATGGGCCTTGGCTATCCGGGCTGTCTATTTTGAGCCAAACTTGAATTGTTAATTATTTGTTTCAAGCGGAAATTACACCATTTACCAAAAAAAATGAAAATAATTACAAAACTACATGTTGACTTTTTTTATTTATAAATTTTTTAATAATATTTATAAAAGTATAAAAAAATAAAAAATAATATCAAACATACGGTGTATACTGTGGATATAATGTTAGTATACTAATAAACTAATATATCAACATTATATCAATATTATACCAACATTATACATATTGAGATTTTATTAATATTAAATAAAAAATTACTAAAATTACATCAAATCGTTTACTAAAAATTAAATTAATAATATACCAAAATTATACTAACAGTATATCAAGAGTGTACACATCAAAATATACTGAAATTTTATTATTAAATCAACATTACACCACATCGCATACTAAATATTAACCTAGCAATATACTAAAATTATGCCAACAATATACAAATTCTCTAGTTCATTACCAATACAGTGAAAAATACATATAAAAAAAATATACATGTTATCAACTAGAAAATATATATAAAAATTTATAATCGATATACCGAAAATATACTGAAATTATACCAATAATAAACCAAATATTATTTTTAAATTATCTGATTTATAGTTTTAATATTCCAAAATTATACCATAATTATACTGACATTATACAAATCGTACTATTGTAATTAATTTTCATTTTTTGGTACTTTTGTAATTAATTTTAAATCAGTCGTATTTTTGTAAATAAAAAAAGTTGACAGGTACTTTTGTAAATATTTTTAAAATTTTAGGTACTTTTGTCATCGTCCCTTGTTTCAAACCCAACTAGGACACGTAATAAGCCAGTATTTTTATTGGCGAATTTAAATTTTCATAATTATAAAAATTTATGCATACAAATATGATATACAAGACAGTTGTGGATCGTTCGTTTGAAACCCCAACCAGGCTCAAGCCAGAATTGGGCTTAAATTTAAAAGAATAAAGTTTAAGCCCGACCCATAAATAAATCTACGGGTGCACATTCGGTTTAAATTAAACGGAACTAATGATTTTTTTTCAAAATCCAATCAAACCAAAACTTCTCCAACCAAAACAAATTGAATTAGTCAACTTGTTTGATTTTTTAGTTTGGTTCAATTATTATGGTTTTGTTTGTACACAAATTAACTGAATTATTTCATGTCCAAAACCAAACCGAATCGAGTTTGTCAGTTAAGTTTTTACAAACCATTTATTTTACTAATAAAAACCAGCAGAAGCTTGGAAAGCATGATAGGCCAAAAGCAGGATGCATGATAGAAAGCAGAGTAAGATGATGCAGAGGGGTATTAACAAGTACTGAAATATTTACTTTTATACTCACAAACAACTCAATCAAATCAATGCCACTTAAAATATTTCATTTACAAATCGATCCCATGAGAAATGGTCAAACGTCTCAGTGAAGCAATGTGGATTCATGAAATTGCAGGAATATTACTCCTTAGAGAACTTATCCATTGTTCATCACCTTATCCAGCACAGCATTCAGGTCAACTGACTGCCCATTTTCTGTCAGTTTCTTCACTGTTGCTCTCACTGTATCCCTGCGAAAACCCATAGCAACAACCTGGTCAACAACATCATCAACAGCCACCCTACTTCCAGTCCCACGAGGACTTGATCCGCTGTCGACAGTAGAAGCAGTTGGAATAGCATGAGGTAATGTGCGGGCGACAGTAGAAGCAGTTGGAATAGCATGAGGCAATGTGCGGGCAGTTGGCAAAGAGTTTGTATTTGAACTGCTACTATGAGAAGGAGGACTGCGGTGATAGTCCAGGGTGTTACCATACCCCCGTTGTTGTAGTCCCTGTCCTCGCAAATTTGCAGTAGATTCTGAATCAAATACGTTCGACGGGTGATTGTATGCCCGCTGAGTAGAGCCGATATTAAAAGCTTGGGCAGGTCGAGGCCTGTCATGTGGCTGAGCAGAATTATGAGTGCCGGGAGATGAAGCATAAGGAAGTTCCTCAGGATAATATTTGTTGGCTCGAGGATCAACTATAGTTAAGGGTGGTTGCACTTGAGGCAACTGAGTTAGGTGCGAGTTTAAGGGAAGATGTGGGGGTTGATAAGGCTGATAAGGATGAAGTGATTGCTGCTGTGACTGGTGCATTGGAGGTGCAAGTTGTTGATGACCTGTTCCTTGTGGGTAATAAGATTCTTGCTGAGAAACGAAGGGAGTGATATTTTGAGGAAACTGGGAGGGAAGATGTGGTGCTGTCGCAGCAGCTGTGTGGATGTATGCTGAAGCTGCGGCTACTTGTGCTGTAGCTGTAGGCGCTGGCGGAGGATGATTTTGAGGAGGTAAGTTTGTCATATTATAGGAGAAAGCAAGTTCAGGTTGTGGAGAAACAACTGGAATAGCCGGTGGTTGGTTGTATTGTTGAGGAACGGAGGACAGTGTTTCTCTACTTAAATTTGGTTGAACAGAGGTGTATTGGTCTACCATTTCTGGGCCACCCTTGGATGCTTGAAGCTTTGCCAGCTGAACTTGTGTCTCTGCTATCTCTTGTTTATCCCTCAAATCTTTGATGCCGCCATGAACCTGCATGCAACTTGCAAAAGGCATCTATTATTCAAAATTTTGATGGAACATCTATGCAACTACTTCAGTTCTCATGCATAAATCATGCACAAATCCCTGCTGTTTTTTTCCTTTGAACAACAAATTCTTTCGTTGTTTGAACAGGAATTTTTCAAATTATTTTAACACTTTGACTTGGTTTCAACATCTGAAAGCAGCCTATGGTTAAAGCATTCAGCTATTTCATCAACACTAGAAGTTTTTTCATTTTTATCTTATTGATTTAATGAGTGAAACATTGTTTCGTGATAAGGACACCCACTTAGTTGGGGATGCATTTAACCCCAGATGGAAGAGGTAGACTACATCAGCTCTGGAGCTCATTTAAAAATAAACACATAGATCACACTGAAACAAAAATTGATACCGCGGAATAGCTTTCTTTTAAAATATAGGAAATGGTAACACAGAAAACATGTAAACTATAAAAACATAGGGAAATATTCAATATTTAAATCTGGGAAAACATCGGACACCAAAACATTCGGAAACTTAGAAAACCAGCTTCCTCAACATTTCGATGCATCACAGATATAGACAAAGAGGTTTCAAGCGAGAGCGCAAACAACGACTAACTGGCGCGAATAACTAGTCTCAGTATATCTATGCTACCCTCACAAATTTCGTCAATAGACCATCTTTCCTAATTGCAATTCACATTTATCAAGGAATCATCCCTAAATATTCCTAGTGTTCTTTATAAACCTCAACTATCAAAACACATTGCACAACAAAGCATACTTCATTTCATATACTCATAAACATTCCAGTTCCGCACTACAATACCTCGATTAAAATATTTTCGAGCTCTCTCAGCTTCCCGTCGGTTTTTCCGTGATTAAATTCAATCGATTCCTTCAAACCATCAAACGAATTTTCAACTTGCCGCACTCTGCTTTCCATTTGGGTAACTCGCGCACTTAGATACTCTACAGAGTGTAACAGAACATCAGTCTGTTCCTTCAAAATCTGATCAATCCTGGAAATCAATCCTTCATCACAGAAAATTCCAACTCTGTCCCCGGTACGTTTCGTAGAATCCATATGGTCCATTGAGCTCCAATCCTGTGTGTTATTCATCCAAGCAACACTTAAAAACACATAATTTAAACATAAACCCTAGGCGAACAGAAAAAGAGGGAAAACATACGCTGAGGTGGGACGTATCTAGAGGTTTGGTAGGGGAGCGGAATGGGTGAAATCGGAAGGTGTGATCTTGATCGTAATCTTGGTCGTCTTCATCGTGTGGTTGTTTAAGATGTTCGTCGTAGTTGAAGAGAGTTGGGGTAGTTTTGGGATTTGAAAATTCGGTGATTTGTTTGTCCATATAGTTATAAGGATTCATGCTTTATCTGTATTATTAGTTCAGCCTCGGGGGTTCAGTTTTTGTTTTTGGCTTTCAGTTCTCAATTCTTTTCTCCACTCTCTATACAAATCATATGAAACGGCGTTCCCTGCGTCCGTTTTACAAAGATTCATTATTGAATTTCTTTATTTTAATTTAATTTAATTGATATAAATATATTTATTTTATTTTTTGTGCTGCTTTACCCTAAATTTTAAAATAAAAATTTTGTTTTTACATATTTAATTACCTGTTAGAAATATACTATTCAAATTTAAAAGATTCATGTTAATTTTTTTTTTTAATTTTGTATATAATTAGAAATAAAATAAAAGTATTCAAATAACTGATTGCCATATAAAAAATTATCATCATGCGACTTTAAATTTAAAGGTAACAGCGTTTCTTTTAAGATAGTATTTAAATTTAGAAATTTATATTCAAGTTCTAAACCAATCTCAAGTGAAAAAGAGAGAGAAATGAAGCAAGAAAAAAGAAGCTTTATTACAGTTACAGCACTTGCCAGTTAAACACCATCATTTCCATTTTCATATACTTTTCTTTTCAACACTTTTAAAATGAGTACTCAACCACAGACAATGTTAAACAATTAGGCCACGGAACTTGGATCATCACCATTTGCTCATCATACCTAAACTCAACACTAACCCCATCAATCTTGCAACCCACTGGTTTCTCCGATGCAAAAACCCTCATTTCTCCTCTTCCCTTAACCCCAACTCTCACCAAATTTTCATTATCATCCATAGCTAGAGACTGGATTGCACCACCAGAATTTAGCATGTTCACGAGCCCAATAGGAGCAAATTGGATCAATCTTCTTGGTAATATGATCACAGGTGAAACTACAAGCAGCTCATAATTTAGTGGTTTAAGTGAAATCTCTAAGCTATCTGATGACTTGAGGAGGTTCAGTTTCTTTTCTTGGAGTCTATAAACTGCAAAAATATTCACTCCTTTGATGGGTATTGGGTTCTTTCCTCTGTTCCATTCGATATCTTTAGGACTTGCCAAACATGTCACTGGAAGTGAAAATTGGTTTGCACTTTTGATTCTCCGGGAAATAGGACACCAGCCTCCTCCTTGACAATTGAACAGTCCGAGAACACCTGTATACTGTTATGAATCCGAAAAAGAGACGGAGAAATGTTATTCAAACACAACGGTTGTTCAGCATGCTTGTGAGCACAGCTGCTGCTAAACTATGTAGTACTGAAACAACGATGCTCAGTTGACAAACTTCTAAAGCGGGAAACGGGAAATTATCATTTTTATACATGCATAAGTTATAAATATAGAGATTTCAAGTTTTAGAAGCCCTTCTAGTCACGGGAATGAAATGCTGAAACAATCTTCTCGAAAAGCCCCTTTCTACTCGGTCCATAGAGACACAAATGTAGTACTGGTGCCAACCGTTCATCGTGGGGTGAAATGCCAATCGAAACGTAAGGCTAGCTGGTTTTTCCGAAATGCATTGAGGCTTCTGTCTTCTTATGAAAAATTGAAAGAAACTATTGTTTATCCAAAACCTAAGATTCAAAAAGTTTATGTGCAAACAGAACACGTAAAGGCGAAAATATGAAAATGCATTTCTACCTTGTTGAGGTTCCAAATCTTGAGCATAGTCTTGCCATCATGTAAAGGGTCTTCAAATAAACAGTCTTTAGTCGGAAGTGCATAGTGTCGGCACCGTAAGATAGACCCATCAGGCAATACTAAGCGTCTAAGCAACTTGAAGTTGTGGTTGCCGACAGAATCGCTTACATAAACGGGTCCGCCAGAGATAGCCCTTGAGGCGGCATGGAGTTGAGCACAAGGATGAGTAGATTGGAACATGTCCCAATCTGGTTGAATGAAGTTGCCCATCCATAAGCTATTGTAGGCACAGTGCACCATGTGACAACCTTGTAGCCAATATGTCCCATTCGGATCTCCTGATGGGTCATTGCACCAAAAATCATCCCCTGCATATTTTAATGTATCAATACATCAGCATATCGACAGCAGGAAAATGCCTAAGGTTTTGTTGGAATTAAATTGTTGATAATTACCAACTCTTCCGAGTGCTATGGTCTCTGTTCCGAGGAACATGAAGTCATTGCTGTGCTGCATGCTAGCAATGACTCCATTTCCTTTGAAATGTTTCTTTACTGAAGCTGTTAGTGCTTTGTAATAAGCTTTAGCAAGCTCAACTCTGCCCCCAAAATCCTCGGATACCATTTCTAACAACTGCAAGAAGAAACACCCATTCCATTTGAAAATCAACTCTAATATCAAAATGGGGTACTGAAATGCAAGAAATGGACGATGACATGCGCACGAACACATAATCCATCAGAATTTGTACCACAAAATGAGAAACAGAACAATGGAGATTTTTTCCAGGACTAACCTGAATCACATCAACTTTGACGCCATCAATCCCCACAGATTCAAGATGAGAGTGAAGTCCTTCATACATCTCATGGACCGACTCTAGAGGAACCAATCCTACACCATTACTTACAATTTTATCCACAGCAAGATCTTCCATAGTCATCTTCAAGCCTTCAGACAATTTAGGAGCAATAATCTTAGCTTGAGGCAAACCAGGCACATTAGGCCTAATTCCACCCCAATATCCACAAAGAGCATGCCAAACATACACATTTTTTATGCTCGTAAACTCTTTTTTAAGCTCCTTAATAAAACTGCCCATTTCTCTAAATTTATAATTCTCCTCAAATTTGATTAATCTACATGGCATTTGTTCCCCTGCTTCAGTTCTATCAGTACCCTCTTGATCATCAGTGGTAGGATCATCTTCATCACGACATGTGGATTGCCACCCATCATCAATAAGGACTAAACCTGGAGGACACCCACCCTCCACTAGACCCTTCACTCCTTCCAATATGCCCTTAGGATGGACATTAATGTAAAATGCATCCCAAGTGCACCAGCCGAATTTGTCCACTATATCCGGCGTCGTTTTCTCTTCAAGAAGCTTAAATGTACCTAAATGCACCCTTATCACCTTCATTGCATCGTTAACTAGACTGTACGGATCATCACCTGCATGCATGTAGAGACAAAATCTGAATTTGGACTCACGTACTTTTGTGGACCCACTTTCTACACGTATGTCCACGTCATCATCGACCCCAGGGTTAAGAGAAGCTCTGAAAGATTTTTCCAGAACTGGAAGTAGCAAAACATAAGGACGACCAGTTTCATTTTTGTCCAAGATCATCATCTGTGTCTCATGTTCTACGTTTTTTCCACTATTTCCGACCCAGTGAGTGGTCCACCATACTTTGAACCTGAAAATACTCATGAACCTGATGCCGATGAGCTTGCCGATGGGCATGACATGGTGGCTTCTGGGTTCATTTGCATCGAACCCGACAAAGCAACCGACCGTGTTCTTGTTCTTGTTTGATGAGAGAATTAGTGGAGATGGTGATGGAGTGGAGATGATGTTTTGAGGGACTTGAGTAAGAATTGGATGGCCATTAGCAACAAAAGTTGAGGCTTCTAAAGATATTGATAATGGCTGCTGGCTATCAGGGAAGCCTATTTCTTCTATAGCGTTCTTGGTTAGGCTTGGAGGGGCCATTAATTGAAGAAGGCTTCGACTTGGTTGGTGTGTTTGTGTTGGTTTTTCCTTGTGAAGAACGGGTCGGTTTATATAGAAACTTCTGCCGGAGACTTTTGCAATTATGCAGTTCTGATAGCTGTTAGGCTTTTACGTGACGAGCCTTGTCAAGAATGCAATTACATTAAATTACACTCTCAGCCCTATTTTTGTTCTCATATTTTTATTTTTATACATACTAGTTTTGCATTACGTGGTACGCACGTGGCTCGTAATGGGACTTGTCAATATATATGTTAATTAAAATATCATATTTATATAAATTTATTTTATTTATAATCGCCATAAAATTAACTTAAGTTAATTTAATAACATAATCTTAACTAAATTTTATTTTTTCTAATTACAAATATTGAAAAATGAAAATTACATTAATTAAACAAATAGTTTACGTAAACTAAAAACTCATGAGTACATATATTAAAATTAAATTGAAAATTCCTAGTAATAAACTACTACTAATATCATATTTATTTTATTATTAGTTAGATAAATTAGTTAATCCAAAAAGATTAATGAGCAAACTTTTTCTTTTTTTTTGAGAAAGAGAATTTAGTTTAGGTATGTAATTAGAATCTTATTTGCAAGACTTTCAATTGTAGAGGGGAGCCAAAATTCCAAATCCTTAAACAATAAGACGTTAAGACCTTTATAACCGAATATTATGGATATAGATTACAAATAGGACACGGTGATGGTAAACATTTTTTTTTTATAATGATAAACAAATTGTTTTTAAATACTCTTAAAAGACAATGAAACTATAACGTTTGAGTTTTACAAGAAGATAAATTCCGTTCAAAATAATTTACTTTCCATTCAAATCAGATTCTTATTTCAACTAAACTATATCTTTATTTATTACCAATAATTATTAAATGACTATAAAACCATAAGTTAAATAATCAATTTTTTTTTTTGGTACAGGGAAAGAGGCAAAAGCCTAAAAAAAACTAAGAACAAACGTGCCTGTCCCCCCCCACCCCTCATCCGTGCTTTTATATATAGTATAGATATAGATAAAGAATACATTAAATATAATAGAGTTTTTTTTATATATATTCATTATTCTTATCTTAGAAATATAATATAATTAATCACAGCATTAATTTTTGTCTAACAAACTCATTAATATTAAATAATAATTAAAAATATTGATAATATAAAAATTATATTCTTTTTAGGCTTAATGATAAAAAAAAAGTCAAATTTTTGCGACTTGTGTTGCAATTTAAATCAAATTTTTAATTTTTATAATAATAGTCAAATTGTATTTTTTTTGTTAATAAAAACAAATTGGTGGCCAAACTTGCAATAAAAAAACGCAAAAATTGAAAGACATAAAATTTACAGATGTGTAATGTCCGGAAAAAAATCCAAATGTTGAAAATGTCCTGACACCAATTGCACCTCAGAATTTCTATTCATCTCTTGTTCCATTATTAATATACTTCTAACAATTAAAAATATTTGAGTCTTTAAAAATTTGAATTTGAAATTTGAACAAACGCTAAAAAATCTTGAAAGATTTAAGCAATTAGAGAATACAAAATATACCAAACAAAACTCACGAAGATTCCATAACACTCCAAAGGTCAAAACAATTTATTCAATATAAAGGGAAATAAAACAAGAAACAGAAGCCCCAAGGCGTAGATGAGTTGGTAATGCGCTCTTCTAATTTAAGTGAGGTCGCGGGTTTGAACCGTACTCATGTATGCAGCCGTTTAAAATTCGGGGTTAGAGTTTTGCCTCCCGCAAAAGACTTATCTGCCTCGAGTGGAGATTAGTCTGAAAGTGAAAAGATTAAAGGTGCCGTTTTATAGTTGGAACTCATTCATGACACCTCACGATCAGATCAAAAAACAAAAAACGAACTAAGAGATGATAATATCCAGTTAAAAGTAGAAAATCACCGTCCCCTGCTATTGAAATTAAAAAAAAAATAGATTTTCTCTTTCTAGATAATATTTTCTCTCTCCAACACCTCGCACCGCTTCACCCTAGAGGTTTGATTAAATGATTCTGGTTTTTCATGTCTTGTCCATATCTTCACTTTACATACTCAACAAATTTCTCACGTTCCATAGCACCAGAAACTTCCAAAGAGCTGCCCCCTGGTAGAGAGAGCCACGTCAAAATGAAACGTGGAACGATGCATGTGTTTTTTCTTTTTTTAGGAGATGGAGTTCATAAATTTAGTAGTAATGTTTCCATTTTACAATCCTGTTTTTGCTGCTCATCTGCTCTCACGTCACGTTTAGCTATTTTGGATTCTTTAGTACCTCTCCATTGTATTTATCTTACTACTACCTACTTATTGGATTTTTGATATTTGGGTGTCTTAAAGACACCCAAAATTCTGGTTCTGTGCCTCTTATAGAAGAAATTCCGAAAGAGTGTCAGGGCCCACATATTACACATTCTAGAAATGCGGAATCCTAGCTAAGCAGCTGATTAACTTCGTTAATCAGAAGGAGACAGTTTTGTCTCCCCAATCATTGGGGCTGCAATGATTGAGCATTTAGTTCCCAATTATTGCTGAATTTTAATTTAAAAAAAATTATTTAAATGCCCAATCATTGCTGAATTTTAATTTAAAAAAAACTTAAAATAATTTTATCAAACGATATATTAAGAAACGATTTAAATACTTGTTTGATGTAACTACTGATTTTAACAAACGCTTATAAAAAAATTAAAAAAATTAACAGACGATTTAAATATTTATTTTATTTAACTAATGATTTTAACAGACGCTTATAAAAAAATAACAATTTTAACAAACGATTATAATATACAAAATATAGTAAACATACAACATCTACTAAAATACAAAAATCGATAAATGAACAAAAATATGAAATCTAATCCTCATATTTACGAGTCCTCGGTCTCTGTATCCTCAACCCATGAGTCTCTCGTCGGTGCCGGGATCGCTGTCTGTAATCGAGTGAAACTGTCTGGGTAACGGAGGGCCCTCGCTGTCGTCGTCGTTGTCCTCGTCTTGAGCTGAAAGCTCAACGTCTGCTGCTGGTGGTGCAGTACCCGTCTCCTCCTGTGTGGGCGGTAGGAGTCTGAAAGATGGAGGTGTGATATCCGGTCGTGATAAAAACTCCTCGTATGCCTCTAAACCGATCTCCGGACCGAATAACCAGGACTCTGACAGTGTAAAATGTAGCTGTGATGGATCCTGAGCCTAGTGAGAAAAAGATGGTCGCGAATGTGACGTCGACGGCTGATCATCCGGAGGCAGTGTGGGACGGTAACACTGATCAAAAGAAGTGAACTGCTGATCACCGTAGATAGCGCTGGACGGTAATACTGATCTGATGCAGCAAACGGCGGTGGTGTGGCCTGCCGAAACTGAGACGCAGGTGGTGTGGCCTGCTGGAACTGAGACGCCGGTGGTGTGGCCTGGTGGAACTGAGACGATGGCGTGCCTAGAGGAGTCGTATATGATGTCTGTGTGTACGACGGCTCAAAAAACGGCATCGACGAAGGCGGGACCTGATACGATGATACCTGGGGTCCCTGAAACACAAAGTAGAAAACGTAACATTTAGATTATATATTTAAATACGAGTTAAAAAAGCAATAAAATAATTAATAAATGACATGAAACCTGTGGTAAAGAGGTCTGAGGCCACGGAGGCTGTGATGCTGAAGCGGAGGTGGAACCGTAGTACTGAGTCGGCCCATAGTACTCCCCCCGTCTGTTTGAAGTGGCTGTAGGATCGAAGTGGTAGTAGACCGGTGGGGGGATAGGGTCGTCCGGGCGCTGGTAAGGATGGGGGGCTCTAGGCTGCCATCTACGCGCTCCCCTGATGTGAGCAAGATCGATGGTCAGGGGAGGAAGATGAGGTAGTACGTAAGCCGGAACTGCTGGCTCTGGTGGGGGCAATGTGACGTCACAGCGCTCCTCTCTGTAAGCTAATTGGGAACTGCGTGCAGCAGTCCCAATCCTAGACGCACGCGCCTCTTCTGAAGGGCGATCATCTCGAAAGTGTCGCGCTGTTTACATCAAACAAACAAATTGTCAGTGTATAAGAGAAATTTAATAATAAAATAAATACGTACACTCTGTCCGGCCGCTGTGCCTTCATGGGTAATCCAACGCCGGTTGCGGCTCCGAAACCACTCCATATACGCCGAATGGTAGTGAGGTGGACGCTGGAGCTGGTAGCCCTGAACAACGTAAACCGCTCTGTTGTTCCAAATCTGGATGTAATCTGAGAGCAGTTCATCGAAGTTGTAGTTCCCCTGATACTGGATGTTATGAAGGAGCCGATCCTGCATAGCAGGTAGGGGAATAGGCTGCTAAACCACCATTTGTAGACAGGGTTGTGCCTACAAACCAACAATATTGTGGAGTTGGTAGTCCGGCGACCCTTGTACTCCCTTCCCACCCCGACCGAATAAGAAGTCGCACAAGCTCGGACGACATCGCGATTTGGAAAGACCATCCCTACCCGGAATTTCATCCCAGGATCCCACATAATCTTTTCATCAGCCTCCGAGGCGACGTCAAAGTCGCAAAGATCCGCCCTTCTTACATGCTCAGGAAGTTGCGACTGATAATGTGAATCTGCTCCTAAGTCTTCCTCGACATTTTTTTCGTTGCTGTCATAGAAATCCTCTTCTTCCTCTTCATCACTACCCCTCTCAAACCCGCTGGAATCACCTAAAACCAACTGGTCGAGTAAAGTCTCGTTGCGAACCACAACCTCGTATTCCACGTACAATTCCAAAATATCCAGTTGCGGATACCGCACAACCTCGTTCAAAATTCCAAACACATGCTCGTTATTCTCCACAGAAAACAACGAGTACGAGTGTATCAAACCCCCAACTATTCTAGGAAGCCGGAAGTAGATTTTTGAAATTTCTACTTCCCCGTCGGTAGAAACTGCTCTTCTACAAATATTTTGTAATTCTTCAAAACTCATTCGAGATGGAGAACTCACAATACGGCCATATTAACCGGACGACCCCCATGGTATTCTATTCCACATGGAGAACTTGTAATACGGCCATCACACCATATTAACAAAGATATATTTGGAGTCGTCATTTCTAATTAATAAACAGCAAACATATGACCGTTATATTTAAAATGCAAATCTTAAATTTATAGCGTGAAGATATCAATTGTAATTACGGTTACTTTATTTCTAATATATTTTTTTAAATATTACAAAATTAAATTAAACATATCCTAATATTGAGGCCTAATTTTTATAATAATTAATAATATTTTAATAAATTACAATAATTTTTAGCAACAACAATATTAATAATTAAAACAATTATAAATATTATCTAATTTTTTATATTATACATACATTTCTAAATTATAATTAAAAGCTAACATTTTTTTACATTATAATTAAATTTCTACATGCATTTCTAAATTATAATTAAAATCTAACATTTTCCTATATTATAATTAAATTTATACATGCATTTCTAATATTTACTAACACTAAAATTATTTAAAGCAATAAATGAAAAATTAAACGTACGAACTTCTTGTAGTCCTCCAAAATAATTAGTATCAAATAAAAAATATAACTCCTTCGCTCCAAAATATAGATCCGTTTAGCTCCGAAATAAAAACACCTTGACCTAAATTTTTTTCCGCTCAAAATAAAAACCGACAAACTCGAACTATCATATTTCACTTTAGTAGTTATTTTTTCTAAATTTGAGTGTGTGTTATGGTAAAATAGGGCCATTTTATAGCCATTGGAATTAAAGGTGTTCCGCATTGCTAGAATGCGAAACACCTTTATTACCGTTGGGAGCTCTCAGCTCCCAACAGTAATGTCAGCGTGTTCCGCATTCCTTGAATGCGGAACACTTCGTTAATCAACTGATTATTAATTAATCAGCTGATTAATGTGTTCCGCATTCCTTGAATGCGGAACACCACATGGTCCGCATTTTCAGAATGCGGGCCATGTGAGATCAGGCACTCTTTCGGAATTAATTCCGAAAGAGGCACTGGTCTGGAATTGGCACCCAAATATCAAAAAACCCTACTTAGAAGGTGCTTAATACACTTCTATATACTATATATAAAAGCACAGATAGGGGGGACATGCAAATTTACGGAATAACCCTTTTAAATTTATATTAAATAATGGTTTTATAGTCATTAACAAATTAGTTATTTAATTAATCACTAAAAGATTAATATAATTAGAGTTCCAGTTAAAATAAAATTGAATCATGGCGGATGAATGCTAATTGAGTATGGAAAAATAGCTAATCTTTCTCAAATTAATTAATTAAATTAAGGCAAACAGTTTTTGTTATTAGTTAGGTTTATGTTCGTTTTTTTTCTTTAAAAATATAGTTTCTGAATTTGAATCTGTCAAAAATATTATCAGTTTCTGTTCCTCAGTCGTCTTTTATGACTGTATGAACGATCCAACAACAAAAAAATAGTAGTAACTTAAGCACCTCCTCCATAGCTTACGGCAAATTTCAAAGGGAAACCATTAATTTGACAATTAAAAATAAGAAAGCCTAAGCATACACACATAGAGAACTTAGCTAACTGAAAGTACTTTTACAATAACTAAAACACTCACCTATTTTATAGTGATGTCTTGAAGTCCAAGGCCTGATGCATCCCGGTCCCCGGTTCGGTCCCCGGATATGTCCCCACAATACTCTAAGACATTCCCTCCAGCATATCTGCAAGATTTTCTTCCGATTTGCGCTCCTCCTCTTCAGATATGAGGAGTATCCACAGGGTTTTTTGGCTTTTCGTTAGGGATGGCATCTTCGTCACGTGCGCCATCGGTGTGCCCTTCAAGCCCTCAAACAGGTAAAACTAGTTACTTTACAATTGCTAATTAGCTGAGTTTTAACTCTAAGGAATTTTCCTTATTGATGGCTCCGGTGATGCTTGATCCGGTCTTGATGTGGCCGGTCTGAGTGTGATCATCAAACGGAAACGCCGCACCATGTTGCTGAGATTATTTTGCCTTTTCACGGTGCTGGGCCTAATTTCCTCAAAATAAATTGGGTGGGCCGAAGGCTACAAAAAGCCCACCCTCCAAACGAATACTGCTTTGTCCTGTTTTTATTTGCCGGCATAAGTGAGAGAAAGCTGGAATTCGCTAATCCCTATTCTCTCTTTTGGCAAAAAAAAAGAGAGAATTTTAAACCCTATTCTCTCATTTGCTAAACCCTATTCTCTCTCATGGCGGACGGCTGGTGAGTGCATTCAGTCTCTCTTGTTCTGTCTTCTTTAATGTTTTCCGATTTATTTTAATTGGGTTTGCTTTTCAAGATTGATGATTTGTGCGTAAGCTTAGACTACTATGGGTTATTTGATCATGTGAAGCAATTTAGACAGCATCTGGATCTACGCATTTGCTTGCTGAAAGCAGTCACTGTTAAGGAAGAATGCCAGATCGGTTCCGATATTATCAACGCCCCTCCGCTCGAACGGGTTTTGACTTATTTGGGCTTCACTAACCTTAAAGAGGAGCTGACAGATCGTATCAATTTTGAAAAATGGATGGTAGAATCTAGTGGTTCTGTCCCTTCGGCTGATTTTTGCAACCTTCCTCCTCCTCTTAGGGTTTTGCCGCCGGGTGAAATGAAACTTCCGACGAATGATCATGAGTAAGTGACATGGATTTAAATTGTTCCTTAACAGTGAAATGAAACTTCCGACGGATTTGATATGCCTTTATTCTTTTTCTTTGCATTTGATATGCCTTTATTCTTTTTCTTTGCAATTTTTATATTAATTTTTTGTTTTTTTTTCAGATATTACGATGTCCATCAGACTTTGGTGCTTTTTGGTTTTTCGATGTATGTAATTGAATTAATCCATAGGATTTCCTTTAGAAGAGAATATCAACAGTCTACAAGCAATCCGCAAACGCCGCAGCCTCCTGAAGTAGCTGTTGATGATGTTGATGGGAGGACTACCCTATTGAAAGTTCTGCGGTCCTACGGTCTACACGAGTTGGGGAATATCGTAGAGAACCAGTTGGCCGATGCTGGTGGTTTACACGTTACAGCTCCGCCGCGCATTTGTCCAAGTCCTGATGCATCCCGGTCCCCGGTTCGGTCCCCGGTTCTGTCCCCGGATCTGTCCCCACAATACTCTAAGACATTCCCTCCAGCATATCTGCAAGATTTTCTTCCGATTTGCGCTCCACCTCTTCAGATACGAGGAGTATCCACAGGGTTTTTTGGCTTTTCGTCAGGGATGGCGTCTTCGTCAAGTGCGCCATCGCGGCGCCCTTCAAGCCCTCAAACAGGTAAAACTAGTTACTTTGCAATTGCTAATTAGCTGAGTTTTAACTCTAAGGAATTTTCCTTATTGATGGCTCCGGTGAAGCTGGATCCGGTCTTGAGGTGGCCGGTCTGAGTGTGATCATCAAACGGAAAAGCCGCACCGTGTTGCTGAGATTATTTTGCCTATTCACGTTGTTGGGCCTAATTTCCTCAAAATAAATTGGGTGGGCCGAAGGCTACAAAAAGCCCACCCTCCAAACAAATATTGCTTTGTCCTGTTTTTATTTGCCGGCATAAGTGAGAGAAAGCTGGAATTCGCTAATCCCTATTCTCTCTTTTGGCAAAAAAAAAGAGAGAATTTTAAACCCTATTCTCTCATTTGCTAAACCCTATTCTCTCTCATGGCGGACGGCTGGTGAGTGCATTCAGTCTCTCTTGTTCTGTCTTCTTTAATGTTTTCCGATTTATTTTAATTGGGTTTGCTTTTCAAGATTGATGATTTGTGCGTAAGCTTAGACTACTATGGGTTATTTGATCATGTGAAGCAATTTAGACAGCATCTGGATCTACGCATTTGCTTGCTGAAAGCAGTCACTGTTAAGGAAGAATGCCAGATCGGTTCCGATATTATCAACGCCCCTCCGCTCGAACGGGTTTTGACTTATTTGGGCTTCACTAACCTCAAAGAGGAGCTGACAGATCGTATCAATTTTGAAAAATGGATGGTAGCATCTAGTGGTTCTGTCCCTTCGGCTGATTTTTGCAACCTTCCTCCTCCTCTTAGGGTTTTGCCGCCGGGTGAAATGAAACTTCCGACGAATGATCATGAGTAAGTGACATGGATTTAAATTGTTCCTTAACAGTGAAATGAAACTTCCGACGGATTTGATATGCCTTTATTCTTTTTCTTTGCAATTTTTATATTAATTTTTTGTTTTTTTTTCAGATATTACGATGTCCATCAGACTTTGGTGCTTTTTGGTTTTTCGATGTATGTAATTGAATTAATCCATAGGATTTCCTTTAGAAGAGAATATCAACAGTCTACAAGCAATCCGCAAACGCCGCAGCCTCCTGAAGTAGCTGTTGATGATGTTGATGGGAGGACTACCCTATTGAAAGTTCTGCGGTCCTACGGTCTACACGAGTTGGGGAATATCGTAGAGAACCAGTTGGCCGATGCTGGTGGTTTACACGTTACAGCTCCGCCGCGCATTTGTCCAAGTCCTGATGCATCCCGGTCCCCGGTTCGGTCCCCGGTTCTGTCCCCGGATCTGTCCCCACAATACTCTAAGACATTCCCTCCAGCATATCTGCAAGATTTTCTTCCGATTTGCGCTCCACCTCTTCAGATACGAGGAGTATCCACAGGGTTTTTTGGCTTTTCGTCAGGGATGGCGTCTTCGTCAAGTGCGCCATCGCGGCGCCCTTCAAGCCCTCAAACAGGTAAAACTAGTTACTTTGCAATTGCTAATTAGCTGAGTTTTAACTCTAAGGAATTTTCCTTATTGATGGCTCCGGTGAAGCTGGATCCGGTCTTGAGGTGGCCGGTCTGAGTGTGATCATCAAACGGAAAAGCCGCACCGTGTTGCTGAGATTATTTTGCCTATTCACGTTGTTGGGCCTAATTTCCTCAAAATAAATTGGGTGGGCCGAAGGCTACAAAAAGCCCACCCTCCAAACAAATATTGCTTTGTCCTGTTTTTATTTGCCGGCATAAGTGAGAGAAAGCTGGAATTCGCTAATCCCTATTCTCTCTTTTGGCAAAAAAAAAGAGAGAATTTTAAACCCTATTCTCTCATTTGCTAAACCCTATTCTCTCTCATGGCGGACGGCTGGTGAGTGCATTCAGTCTCTCTTGTTCTGTCTTCTTTAATGTTTTCCGATTTATTTTAATTGGGTTTGCTTTTCAAGATTGATGATTTGTGCGTAAGCTTAGACTACTATGGGTTATTTGATCATGTGAAGCAATTTAGACAGCATCTGGATCTACGCATTTGCTTGCTGAAAGCAGTCACTGTTAAGGAAGAATGCCAGATCGGTTCCGATATTATCAACGCCCCTCCGCTCGAACGGGTTTTGACTTATTTGGGCTTCACTAACCTCAAAGAGGAGCTGACAGATCGTATCAATTTTGAAAAATGGATGGTAGCATCTAGTGGTTCTGTCCCTTCGGCTGATTTTTGCAACCTTCCTCCTCCTCTTAGGGTTTTGCCGCCGGGTGAAATGAAACTTCCGACGAATGATCATGAGTAAGTGACATGGATTTAAATTGTTCCTTAACAGTGAAATGAAACTTCCGACGGATTTGATATGCCTTTATTCTTTTTCTTTGCAATTTTTATATTAATTTTTTGTTTTTTTTTTCAGATATTACGATGTCCATCAGACTTTGGTGCTTTTTGGTTTTTCGATGTATGTAATTGAATTAATCCATAGGATTTCCTTTAGAAGAGAATATCAACAGTCTACAAGCAATCCGCAAACGCCGCAGCCTCCTGAAGTAGCTGTTGATGATGTTGATGGGAGGACTACCCTATTGAAAGTTCTGCGGTCCTACGGTCTACACGAGTTGGGGAATATCGTAGAGAACCAGTTGGCCGATGCTGGTGGTTTACACGTTACAGCTCCGCCGCGCATTTGTCCAAGTCCTGATGCATCCCGGTCCCCGGTTCGGTCCCCGGTTCTGTCCCCGGATCTGTCCCCACAATACTCTAAGACATTCCCTCCAGCATATCTGCAAGATTTTCTTCCGATTTGCGCTCCACCTCTTCAGATACGAGGAGTATCCACAGGGTTTTTTGGCTTTTCGTCAGGGATGGCGTCTTCGTCAAGTGCGCCATCGCGGCGCCCTTCAAGCCCTCAAACAGGTAAAACTAGTTACTTTGCAATTGCTAATTAGCTGAGTTTTAACTCTAAGGAATTTTCCTTATTGATGGCTCCGGTGAAGCTGGATCCGGTCTTGAGGTGGCCGGTCTGAGTGTGATCATCAAACGGAAAAGCCGCACCGTGTTGCTGAGATTATTTTGCCTTTTCACGTTGTTGGGCCTAATTTCCTCAAAATAAATTGGGTGGGCCGAAGGCTACAAAAAGCCCACCCTCCAAACAAATATTGCTTTGTCCTGTTTTTATTTGCCGGCATAAGTGAGAGAAAGCTGGAATTCGCTAATCCCTATTCTCTCTTTTGGCAAAAAAAAAGAGAGAATTTTAAACCCTATTCTCTCATTTGCTAAACCCTATTCTCTCTCATGGCGGACGGCTGGTGAGTGCATTCAGTCTCTCTTGTTCTGTCTTCTTTAATGTTTTCCGATTTATTTTAATTGGGTTTGCTTTTCAAGATTGATGATTTGTGCGTAAGCTTAGACTACTATGGGTTATTTGATCATGTGAAGCAATTTAGACAGCATCTGGATCTACGCATTTGCTTGCTGAAAGCAGTCACTGTTAAGGAAGAATGCCAGATCGGTTCCGATATTATCAACGCCCCTCCGCTCGAACGGGTTTTGACTTATTTGGGCTTCACTAACCTCAAAGAGGAGCTGACAGATCGTATCAATTTTGAAAAATGGATGGTAGCATCTAGTGGTTCTGTCCCTTCGGCTGATTTTTGCAACCTTCCTCCTCCTCTTAGGGTTTTGCCGCCGGGTGAAATGAAACTTCCGACGAATGATCATGAGTAAGTGACATGGATTTAAATTGTTCCTTAACAGTGAAATGAAACTTCCGACGGATTTGATATGCCTTTATTCTTTTTCTTTGCAATTTTTATATTAATTTTTTGTTTTTTTTTCCAGATATTACGATGTCCATCAGACTTTGGTGCTTTTTGGTTTTTCGATGTATGTAATTGAATTAATCCATAGGATTTCCTTTAGAAGAGAATATCAACAGTCTACAAGCAATCCGCAAACGCCGCAGCCTCCTGAAGTAGCTGTTGATGATGTTGATGGGAGGACTACCCTATTGAAAGTTCTGCGGTCCTACGGTCTACACGAGTTGGGGAATATCGTAGAGAACCAGTTGGCCGATGCTGGTGGTTTACACGTTACAGCTCCGCCGCGCATTTGTCCAAGTCCTGATGCATCCCGGTCCCCGGTTCGGTCCCCGGTTCTGTCCCCGGATCTGTCCCCACAATACTCTAAGACATTCCCTCCAGCATATCTGCAAGATTTTCTTCCGATTTGCGCTCCACCTCTTCAGATACGAGGAGTATCCACAGGGTTTTTTGGCTTTTCGTCAGGGATGGCGTCTTCGTCAAGTGCGCCATCGCAGCGCCCTTCAAGCCCTCAAACAGGTAAAACTAGTTACTTTGCAATTGCTAATTAGCTGAGTTTTAACTCTAAGGAATTTTCCTTATTGATGGCTCCGGTGAAGCTGAATCCAGTCTTGAGGTGGCCGGTCTGAGTGTGATCATCAAACGGAAAAGCCGCACCGTGTTGCTGAGATTATTTTGCCTTTTCACGTTGTTGGGCCTAATTTCCTCAAAATAAATTGGGTGGGCCGAAGGCTACAAAAAGCCCACCCTCCAAACAAATATTGCTTTGTCCTGTTTTTATTTGCCGGCATAAGTGAGAGAAAGCTGGAATTCGCTAATCCCTATTCTCTCTTTTGGCAAAAAAAAAGAGAGAATTTTAAACCCTATTCTCTCATTTGCTAAACCCTATTCTCTCTCATGGCGGACGGCTGGTGAGTGCATTCAGTCTCTCTTGTTCTGTCTTCTTTAATGTTTTCCGATTTATTTTAATTGGGTTTGCTTTTCAAGATTGATGATTTGTGCGTAAGCTTAGACTACTATGGGTTATTTGATCATGTGAAGCAATTTAGACAGCATCTGGATCTACGCATTTGCTTGCTGAAAGCAGTCACTGTTAAGGAAGAATGCCAGATCGGTTCCGATATTATCAACGCCCCTCCGCTCGAACGGGTTTTGACTTATTTGGGCTTCACTAACCTCAAAGAGGAGCTGACAGATCGTATCAATTTTGAAAAATGGATGGTAGCATCTAGTGGTTCTGTCCCTTCGGCTGATTTTTGCAACCTTCCTCCTCCTCTTAGGGTTTTGCCGCCGGGTGAAATGAAACTTCCGACGAATGATCATGAGTAAGTGACATGGATTTAAATTGTTCCTTAACAGTGAAATGAAACTTCCGACGGATTTGATATGCCTTTATTCTTTTTCTTTGCAATTTTTATATTAATTTTTTGTTTTTTTTTCCAGATATTACGATGTCCATCAGACTTTGGTGCTTTTTGGTTTTTCGATGTATGTAATTGAATTAATCCATAGGATTTCCTTTAGAAGAGAATATCAACAGTCTACAAGCAATCCGCAAACGCCGCAGCCTCCTGAAGTAGCTGTTGATGATGTTGATGGGAGGACTACCCTATTGAAAGTTCTGCGGTCCTACGGTCTACACGAGTTGGGGAATATCGTAGAGAACCAGTTGGCCGATGCTGGTGGTTTACACGTTACAGCTCCGCCGCGCATTTGTCCAAGTCCTGATGCATCCCGGTCCCCGGTTCGGTCCCCGGTTCTGTCCCCGGATCTGTCCCCACAATACTCTAAGACATTCCCTCCAGCATATCTGCAAGATTTTCTTCCGATTTGCGCTCCACCTCTTCAGATACAAGGAGTATCCACAGGGTTTTTTGGCTTTTCGTCAGGGATGGCGTCTTCGTCAAGTGCGCCATCGCAGCGCCCTTCAAGCCCTCAAACAGGTAAAACTAGTTACTTTGCAATTGCTAATTAGCTGAGTTTTAACTCTAAGGAATTTTCCTTATTGATGGCTCCGGTGAAGCTGAATCCAGTCTTGAGGTGGCCGGTCTGAGTGTGATCATCAAACGGAAAAGCCGCACCGTGTTGCTGAGATTATTTTGCCTTTTCACGTTGTTGGGCCTAATTTCCTCAAAATAAATTGGGTGGGCCGAAGGCTACAAAAAGCCCACCCTCCAAACAAATATTGCTTTGTCCTGTTTTTATTTGCCGGCATAAGTGAGAGAAAGCTGGAATTCGCTAATCCCTATTCTCTCTTTTGGCAAAAAAAAAGAGAGAATTTTAAACCCTATTCTCTCATTTGCTAAACCCTATTCTCTCTCATGGCGGACGGCTGGTGAGTGCATTCAGTCTCTCTTGTTCTGTCTTCTTTAATGTTTTCCGATTTATTTTAATTGGGTTTGCTTTTCAAGATTGATGATTTGTGCGTAAGCTTAGACTACTATGGGTTATTTGATCATGTGAAGCAATTTAGACAGCATCTGGATCTACGCATTTGCTTGCTGAAAGCAGTCACTGTTAAGGAAGAATGCCAGATCGGTTCCGATATTATCAACGCCCCTCCGCTCGAACGGGTTTTGACTTATTTGGGCTTCACTAACCTCAAAGAGGAGCTGACAGATCGTATCAATTTTGAAAAATGGATGGTAGCATCTAGTGGTTCTGTCCCTTCGGCTGATTTTTGCAACCTTCCTCCTCCTCTTAGGGTTTTGCCGCCGGGTGAAATGAAACTTCCGACGAATGATCATGAGTAAGTGACATGGATTTAAATTGTTCCTTAACAGTGAAATGAAACTTCCGACGGATTTGATATGCCTTTATTCTTTTTCTTTGCAATTTTTATATTAATTTTTTGTTTTTTTTTCCAGATATTACGATGTCCATCAGACTTTGGTGCTTTTTGGTTTTTCGATGTATGTAATTGAATTAATCCATAGGATTTCCTTTAGAAGAGAATATCAACAGTCTACAAGCAATCCGCAAACGCCGCAGCCTCCTGAAGTAGCTGTTGATGATGTTGATGGGAGGACTACCCTATTGAAAGTTCTGCGGTCCTACGGTCTACACGAGTTGGGGAATATCGTAGAGAACCAGTTGGCCGATGCTGGTGGTTTACACGTTACAGCTCCGCCGCGCATTTGTCCAAGTCCTGATGCATCCCGGTCCCCGGTTCGGTCCCCGGTTCTGTCCCCGGATCTGTCCCCACAATACTCTAAGACATTCCCTCCAGCATATCTGCAAGATTTTCTTCCGATTTGCGCTCCACCTCTTCAGATACGAGGAGTATCCACAGGGTTTTTTGGCTTTTCGTCAGGGATGGCGTCTTCGTCAAGTGCGCCATCGCAGCGCCCTTCAAGCCCTCAAACAGGTAAAACTAGTTACTTTGCAATTGCTAATTAGCTGAGTTTTAACTCTAAGGAATTTTCCTTATTGATGGCTCCGGTGAAGCTGAATCCAGTCTTGAGGTGGCCGGTCTGAGTGTGATCATCAAACGGAAAAGCCGCACCGTGTTGCTGAGATTATTTTGCCTTTTCACGTTGTTGGGCCTAATTTCCTCAAAATAAATTGGGTGGGCCGAAGGCTACAAAAAGCCCACCCTCCAAACAAATATTGCTTTGTCCTGTTTTTATTTGCCGGCATAAGTGAGAGAAAGCTGGAATTCGCTAATCCCTATTCTCTCTTTTGGCAAAAAAAAAGAGAGAATTTTAAACCCTATTCTCTCATTTGCTAAACCCTATTCTCTCTCATGGCGGACGGCTGGTGAGTGCATTCAGTCTCTCTTGTTCTGTCTTCTTTAATGTTTTCCGATTTATTTTAATTGGGTTTGCTTTTCAAGATTGATGATTTGTGCGTAAGCTTAGACTACTATGGGTTATTTGATCATGTGAAGCAATTTAGACAGCATCTGGATCTACGCATTTGCTTGCTGAAAGCAGTCACTGTTAAGGAAGAATGCCAGATCGGTTCCGATATTATCAACGCCCCTCCGCTCGAACGGGTTTTGACTTATTTGGGCTTCACTAACCTCAAAGAGGAGCTGACAGATCGTATCAATTTTGAAAAATGGATGGTAGCATCTAGTGGTTCTGTCCCTTCGGCTGATTTTTGCAACCTTCCTCCTCCTCTTAGGGTTTTGCCGCCGGGTGAAATGAAACTTCCGACGAATGATCATGAGTAAGTGACATGGATTTAAATTGTTCCTTAACAGTGAAATGAAACTTCCGACGGATTTGATATGCCTTTATTCTTTTTCTTTGCAATTTTTATATTAATTTTTTGTTTTTTTTTCAGATATTACGATGTCCATCAGACTTTGGTGCTTTTTGGTTTTTCGATGTATGTAATTGAATTAATCCATAGGATTTCCTTTAGAAGAGAATATCAACAGTCTACAAGCAATCCGCGAACGCCGCAGCCTCCTGAAGTAGCTGTTGATGATGTTGATGGGAGGACTACCCTATTGAAAGTTCTGCGGTCCTACGGTCTACACGAGTTGGGGAATATCATAGAGAACCAGTTGGCCGATGCTGGTGGTTTACACGTTACAGCTCCGCCGCGCATTTGTCCAAGTCCTGATGCATCCCGGTCCCCGGTTCTGTCCCCGGTCCGCGCATTTGTCTTCAGATACGAGGAGTATCCACAGGGTTTTTTGGCTTTTCGTCAGGGATGGCGTCTTCGTCAAGTGCGCCATCGCGGCGCCCTTCAAGCCCTCAAACAGGTAAAACTAGTTACTTTGCAATTGCTAATTAGCTGAGTTTTAACTCTAAGGAATTTTCCTTATTGATGGCTCCGGTGAAGCTGGATCCGGTCTTGAGGTGGCCGGTCTGAGTGTGATCATCAAACGGAAAAGCCGCACCGTGTTGCTGAGATTATTTTGCCTTTTCACGTTGTTGGGCCTAATTTCCTCAAAATAAATTGGGTGGGCCGAAGGCTACAAAAAGCCCACCCTCCAAACAAATATTGCTTTGTCCTGTTTTTATTTGCCGGCATAAGTGAGAGAAAGCTGGAATTCGCTAATCCCTATTCTCTCTTTTGGCAAAAAAAAAGAGAGAATTTTAAACCCTATTCTCTCATTTGGTAAACCCTATTCTCTCTCATGGCGGACGGCTGGTGAGTGCATTCAGTCTCTCTTGTTCTGTCTTCTTTAATGTTTTCCGATTTATTTTAATTGGGTTTGCTTTTCAAGATTGATGATTTGTGCGTAAGCTTAGACTACTATGGGTTATTTGATCATGTGAAGCAATTTAGACAGCATCTGGATCTACGCATTTGCTTGCTGAAAGCAGTCACTGTTAAGGAAGAATGCCAGATCGGTTCCGATATTATCAACGCCCCTCCGCTCGAACGGGTTTTGACTTATTTGGGCTTCACTAACCTCAAAGAGGAGCTGACAGATCGTATCAATTTTGAAAAATGGATGGTAGCATCTAGTGGTTCTGTCCCTTCGGCTGATTTTTGCAACCTTCCTCCTCCTCTTAGGGTTTTGCCGCCGGGTGAAATGAAACTTCCGACGAATGATCATGAGTAAGTGACATGGATTTAAATTGTTCCTTAACAGTGAAATGAAACTTCCGACGGATTTGATATGCCTTTATTCTTTTTCTTTGCAATTTTTATATTAATTTTTTGTTTTTTTTCCAGATATTACGATGTCCATCAGACTTTGGTGCTTTTTGGTTTTTCGATGTATGTAATTGAATTAATCCATAGGATTTCCTTTAGAAGAGAATATCAACAGTCTACAAGCAATCCGCAAACGCCGCAGCCTCCTGAAGTAGCTGTTGATGATGTTGATGGGAGGACTACCCTATTGAAAGTTCTGCGGTCCTACGGTCTACACGAGTTGGGGAATATCGTAGAGAACCAGTTGGCCGATGCTGGTGGTTTACACGTTACAGCTCCGCCGCGCATTTGTCCAAGTCCTGATGCATCCCGGTCCCCGGTTCTGTCCCCGGTCCGCGCATTTGTCTTCAGATACGAGGAGTATCCACAGGGTTTTTTGGCTTTTCGTCAGGGATGGCGTCTTCGTCAAGTGCGCCATCGCGGCGCCCTTCAAGCTCTCAAACAGGTAAAACTAGTTACTTTGCAATTGCTAATTAGCTGAGTTTTAACTCTAAGGAATTTTCCTTATTGATGGCTCCGGTGAAGCTGGATCCGGTCTTGAGGTGGCCGGTCTGAGTGTGATCATCAAACGGAAAAGCCGCACCGTGTTGCTGAGATTATTTTGCCTTTTCACGTTGTTGGGCCTAATTTCCTCAAAATAAATTGGGTGGGCCGAAGGCTACAAAAAGCCCACCCTCCAAACAAATATTGCTTTGTCCTGTTTTTATTTGCCTGCATAAGTGAGAGAAAGCTGGAATTCGCTAATCCCTATTCTCTCTTTTGGCAAAAAAAAAGAGAGAATTTTAAACCCTATTCTCTCATTTGCTAAACCCTATTCTCTCTCATGGCGGACGGCTGGTGAGTGCATTCAGTCTCTCTTGTTCTGTCTTCTTTAATGTTTTCCGATTTATTTTAATTGGGTTTGCTTTTCAAGATTGATGATTTGTGCGTAAGCTTAGACTACTATGGGTTATTTGATCATGTGAAGCAATTTAGACAGCATCTGGATCTACGCATTTGCTTGCTGAAAGCAGTCACTGTTAAGGAAGAATGCCAGATCGGTTCCGATATTATCAACGCCCCTCCGCTCGAACGGGTTTTGACTTATTTGGGCTTCACTAACCTCAAAGAGGAGCTGACAGATCGTATCAATTTTGAAAAATGGATGGTAGCATCTAGTGGTTCTGTCCCTTCGGCTGATTTTTGCAACCTTCCTCCTCCTCTTAGGGTTTTGCCGCCGGGTGAAATGAAACTTCCGACGAATGATCATGAGTAAGTGACATGGATTTAAATTGTTCCTTAACAGTGAAATGAAACTTCCGACGGATTTGATATGCCTTTATTCTTTTTCTTTGCAATTTTTATATTAATTTTTTGTTTTTTTTTCAGATATTACGATGTCCATCAGACTTTGGTGCTTTTTGGTTTTTCGATGTATGTAATTGAATTAATCCATAGGATTTCCTTTAGAAGAGAATATCAACAGTCTACAAGCAATCCGCAAACGCCGCAGCCTCCTGAAGTAGCTGTTGATGATGTTGATGGGAGGACTACCCTATTGAAAGTTCTACGGTCCTACGGTCTACACGAGGTTGGGAATATCGTAGAGAACCAGTTGGCCGATGCTGGTGGTTTACACGTTACAGCTCCGCCGCGCATTTGTCCAAGTCCTGATGCATCCCGGTCCCCGGTTCGGTCCCCGGTTCTGTCCCCGGATCTGTCCCCACAATACTCTAAGACATTCCCTCCAGCATATCTGCAAGATTTTCTTCCGATTTGCGCTCCACCTCTTCAGATACGAGGAGTATCCACAGGGTTTTTTTGCTTTTCGTCAGGGATGGCGTCTTCGTCAAGTGCGCCATCGCGGCGCCCTTCAAGCCCTCAAACAGGTAAAACTAGTTACTTTGCAATTGCTAATTAGCTGAGTTTTAACTCTAAGGAATTTTCCTTATTGATGGCTCCGGTGAAGCTGGATCCGGTCTTGAGGTGGCCGGTCTGAGTGTGATCATCAAACGGAAAAGCCGCACCGTGTTGCTGAGATTATTTTGCCTTTTCACGTTGTTGGGCCTAATTTCCTCAAAATAAATTGGGTGGGCCGAAGGCTACAAAAAGCCCACCCTCCAAACAAATATTGCTTTGTCCTGTTTTTATTTGCCGGCATAAGTGAGAGAAAGCTGGAATTCGCTAATCCCTATTCTCTCTTTTGGCAAAAAAAAAGAGAGAATTTTAAACCCTATTCTCTCATTTGCTAAACCCTATTCTCTCTCATGGCGGACGGCTGGTGAGTGCATTCAGTCTCTCTTGTTCTGTCTTCTTTAATGTTTTCCGATTTATTTTAATTGGGTTTGCTTTTCAAGATTGATGATTTGTGCGTAAGCTTAGACTACTATGGGTTATTTGATCATGTGAAGCAATTTAGACAGCATCTGGATCTACGCATTTGCTTGCTGAAAGCAGTCACTGTTAAGGAAGAATGCCAGATCGGTTCCGATATTATCAACGCCCCTCCGCTCGAACGGGTTTTGACTTATTTGGGCTTCACTAACCTCAAAGAGGAGCTGACAGATCGTATCAATTTTGAAAAATGGATGGTAGCATCTAGTGGTTTTGTCCCTTCGGCTGATTTTTGCAACCTTCCTCCTCCTCTTAGGGTTTTGCCGCCGGGTGAAATGAAACTTCCGACGAATGATCATGAGTAAGTGACATGGATTTAAATTGTTCCTTAACAGTGAAATGAAACTTCCGACGGATTTGATATGCCTTTATTCTTTTTCTTTGCAATTTTTATATTAATTTTTTGTTTTTTTTTTCAGATATTACGATGTCCATCAGACTTTGGTGCTTTTTGGTTTTTCGATGTATGTAATTGAATTAATCCATAGGATTTCCTTTAGAAGAGAATATCAACAGTCTACAAGCAATCCGCAAACGCCGCAGCCTCCTGAAGTAGCTGTTGATGATGTTGATGGGAGGACTACCCTATTGAAAGTTCTGCGGTCCTACGGTCTACACGAGTTGGGGAATATCGTAGAGAACCAGTTGGCCGATGCTGGTGGTTTACACGTTACAGCTCCGCCGCGCATTTGTCCAAGTCCTGATGCATCCCGGTCCCCGGTTCGGTCCCCGGTTCTGTCCCCGGATCTGTCCCCACAATACTCTAAGACATTCCCTCCAGCATATCTGCAAGATTTTCTTCCGATTTGCGCTCCACCTCTTCAGATACGAGGAGTATCCACAGGGTTTTTTTGCTTTTCGTCAGGGATGGCGTCTTCGTCAAGTGCGCCATCGCGGCGCCCTTCAAGCCCTCAAACAGGTAAAACTAGTTACTTTGCAATTGCTAATTAGCTGAGTTTTAACTCTAAGGAATTTTCCTTATTGATGGCTCCGGTGAAGCTGGATCCGGTCTTGAGGTGGCCGGTCTGAGTGTGATCATCAAACGGAAAAGCCGCACCGTGTTGCTGAGATTATTTTGCCTTTTCACGTTGTTGGGCCTAATTTCCTCAAAATAAATTGGGTGGGCCGAAGGCTACAAAAAGCCCACCCTCCAAACAAATATTGCTTTGTCCTGTTTTTATTTGCCGGCATAAGTGAGAGAAAGCTGGAATTCGCTAATCCCTATTCTCTCTTTTGGCAAAAAAAAAAGAGAGAATTTTAAACCCTATTCTCTCATTTGCTAAACCCTATTCTCTCTCATGGCGGACGGCTGGTGAGTGCATTCAGTCTCTCTTGTTCTGTCTTCTTTAATGTTTTCCGATTTATTTTAATTGGGTTTGCTTTTCAAGATTGATGATTTGTGCGTAAGCTTAGACTACTATGGGTTATTTGATCATGTGAAGCAATTTAGACAGCATCTGGATCTACGCATTTGCTTGCTGAAAGCAGTCACTGTTAAGGAAGAATGCCAGATCGGTTCCGATATTATCAACGCCCCTCCGCTCGAACGGGTTTTGACTTATTTGGGCTTCACTAACCTCAAAGAGGAGCTGACAGATCGTATCAATTTTGAAAAATGGATGGTAGCATCTAGTGGTTTTGTCCCTTCGGCTGATTTTTGCAACCTTCCTCCTCCTCTTAGGGTTTTGCCGCCGGGTGAAATGAAACTTCCGACGAATGATCATGAGTAAGTGACATGGATTTAAATTGTTCCTTAACAGTGAAATGAAACTTCCGACGGATTTGATATGCCTTTATTCTTTTTCTTTGCAATTTTTATATTAATTTTTTGTTTTTTTTTTTCAGATATTACGATGTCCATCAGACTTTGGTGCTTTTTGGTTTTTCGATGTATGTAATTGAATTAATCCATAGGATTTCCTTTAGAAGAGAATATCAACAGTCTACAAGCAATCCGCAAACGCCGCAGCCTCCTGAAGTAGCTGTTGATGATGTTGATGGGAGGACTACCCTATTGAAAGTTCTGCGGTCCTACGGTCTACACGAGTTGGGGAATATCGTAGAGAACCAGTTGGCCGATGCTGGTGGTTTACACGTTACAGCTCCGCCGCGCATTTGTCCAAGTCCTGATGCATCCCGGTCCCCGGTTCGGTCCCCGGTTCTGTCCCCGGATCTGTCCCCACAATACTCTAAGACATTCCCTCCAGCATATCTGCAAGATTTTCTTCCGATTTGCGCTCCACCTCTTCAGATACGAGGAGTATCCACAGGGTTTTTTGGCTTTTCGTCAGGGATGGCGTCTTCGTCAAGTGCGCCATCGCGGCGCCCTTCAAGCCCTCAAACAGGTAAAACTAGTTACTTTGCAATTGCTAATTAGCTGAGTTTTAACTCTAAGGAATTTTCCTTATTGATGGCTCCGGTGAAGCTGGATCCGGTCTTGAGGTGGCCGGTCTGAGTGTGATCATCAAACGGAAAAGCCGCACCGTGTTGCTGAGATTATTTTGCCTTTTCACGTTGTTGGGCCTAATTTCCTCAAAATAAATTGGGTGGGCCGAAGGCTACAAAAAGCCCACCCTCCAAACAAATATTGCTTTGTCCTGTTTTTATTTGCCGGCATAAGTGAGAGAAAGCTGGAATTCGCTAATCCCTATTCTCTCTTTTGGCAAAAAAAAAGAGAGAATTTTAAACCCTATTCTCTCATTTGCTAAACCCTATTCTCTCTCATGGCGGACGGCTGGTGAGTGCATTCAGTCTCTCTTCTTCTGTCTTCTTTAATGTTTTCCGATTTATTTTAATTGGGTTTGCTTTTCAAGATTGATGATTTGTGCGTAAGCTTAGACTACTATGGGTTATTTGATCATGTGAAGCAATTTAGACAGCATCTGGATCTACGCATTTGCTTGCTGAAAGCAGTCACTGTTAAGGAAGAATGCCAGATCGGTTCCGATATTATCAACGCCCCTCCGCTCGAACGGGTTTTGACTTATTTGGGCTTCACTAACCTCAAAGAGGAGCTGACAGATCGTATCAATTTTGAAAAATGGATGGTAGCATCTAGTGGTTCTGTCCCTTCGGCTGATTTTTGCAACCTTCCTCCTCCTCTTAGGGTTTTGCCGCCGGGTGAAATGAAACTTCCGACGAATGATCATGAGTAAGTGACATGGATTTAAATTGTTCCTTAACAGTGAAATGAAACTTCCGACGGATTTGATATGCCTTTATTCTTTTTCTTTGCAATTTTTATATTAATTTTTTGTTTTTTTTTTCAGATATTACGATGTCTATCAGACTTTGGTGCTTTTTGGTTTTTCGATGTATGCAATGGAATTAATCCATAGGATTTCCTTTAGAAGAGAATATCAACAGTCTACAAGCAATCCGCAAACGCCGCAGCCTCCTGAAGTAGCTGTTGATGATGTTGATGGGAGGACTACCCTATTGAAAGTTCTGCGGTCCTACGGTCTACACGAGTTGGGGAATATCGTAGAGAACCAGTTGGCCGATGCTGGTGGTTTACACGTTACAGCTCCGCCGCGCATTTGTCCAAGTCCTGATGCATCCCGGTCCCCGGTTCGGTCCCCGGTTCTGTCCCCGGATCTGTCCCCACAATACTCTAAGACATTCCCTCCAGCATATCTGCAAGATTTTCTTCCGATTTGCGCTCCACCTCTTCAGATACGAGGAGTATCCACAGGGTTTTTTGGCTTTTCGTCAGGGATGGCGTCTTCGTCAAGTGCGCCATCGCGGCGCCCTTCAAGCCCTCAAACAGGTAAAACTAGTTACTTTGCAATTGCTAATTAGCTGAGTTTTAACTCTAAGGAATTTTCCTTATTGATGGCTCCGGTGAAGCTGGATCCGGTCTTGAGGTGGCCGGTCTGAGTGTGATCATCAAACGGAAAAGCCGCACCGTGTTGCTGAGATTATTTTGCCTTTTCACGTTGTTGGGCCTAATTTCCTCAAAATAAATTGGGTGGGCCGAAGGCTACAAAAAGCCCACCCTCCAAACAAATATTGCGTTGTCCTGTTTTTATTTGCCGGCATAAGTGAGAGAAAGCTGGAATTCGCTAATCCCTATTCTCTCTTTTGGCAAAAAAAAAGAGAGAATTTTAAACCCTATTCTCTCATTTGCTAAACCCTATTCTCTCTCATGGCGGACGGCTGGTGAGTGCATTCAGTCTCTCTTCTTCTGTCTTCTTTAATGTTTTCCGATTTATTTTAATTGGGTTTGCTTTTCAAGATTGATGATTTGTGCGTAAGCTTAGACTACTATGGGTTATTTGATCATGTGAAGCAATTTAGACAGCATCTGGATCTACGCATTTGCTTGCTGAAAGCAGTCACTGTTAAGGAAGAATGCCAGATCGGTTCCGATATTATCAACGCCCCTCCGCTCGAACGGGTTTTGACTTATTTGGGCTTCACTAACCTCAAAGAGGAGCTGACAGATCGTATCAATTTTGAAAAATGGATGGTAGCATCTAGTGGTTCTGTCCCTTCGGCTGATTTTTGCAACCTTCCTCCTCCTCTTAGGGTTTTGCCGCCGGGTGAAATGAAACTTCCGACGAATGATCATGAGTAAGTGACATGGATTTAAATTGTTCCTTAACAGTGAAATGAAACTTCCGACGGATTTGATATGCCTTTATTCTTTTTCTTTGCAATTTTTATATTAATTTTTTGTTTTTTTTTTTCAGATATTACGATGTCCATCAGACTTTGGTGCTTTTTGGTTTTTCGATGTATGTAATTGAATTAATCCATAGGATTTCCTTTAGAAGAGAATATCAACAGTCTACAAGCAATCCGCAAACGCCGCAGCCTCCTGAAGTAGCTGTTGATGATGTTGATGGGAGGACTACCCTATTGAAAGTTCTGCGGTCCTACGGTCTACACGAGTTGGGGAATATCGTAGAGAACCAGTTGGCCGATGCTGGTGGTTTACACGTTACAGCTCCGCCGCGCATTTGTCCAAGTCCTGATGCATCCCGGTCCCCGGTTCTGTCCCCGGATCTGTCCCCACAATACTCTAAGACATTCCCTCCAGCATATCTGCAAGATTTTCTTCCGATTTGCGCTCCACCTCTTCAGATACGAGGAGTATCCACAGGGTTTTTTGGCTTTTCGTCAGGGATGGCGTCTTCGTCAAGTGCGCCATCGCGGCGCCCTTCAAGCCCTCAAACAGGTAAAACTAGTTACTTTGCAATTGCTAATTAGCTGAGTTTTAACTCTAAGGAATTTTCCTTATTGATGGCTCCGGTGAAGCTGGATCCGGTCTTGAGGTGGCCGGTCTGAGTGTGATCATCAAACGGAAAAGCCGCACCGTGTTGCTGAGATTATTTTGCCTTTTCACGTTGTTGGGCCTAATTTCCTCAAAATAAATTGGGTGGGCCGAAGGCTACAAAAAGCCCACCCTCCAAACAAATATTGCGTTGTCCTGTTTTTATTTGCCGGCATAAGTGAGAGAAAGCTGGAATTCGCTAATCCCTATTCTCTCTTTTGGCAAAAAAAAAAGAGAGAATTTTAAACCCTATTCTCTCATTTGCTAAACCCTATTCTCTCTCATGGCGGACGGCTGGTGAGTGCATTCAGTCTCTCTTCTTCTGTCTTCTTTAATGTTTTCCGATTTATTTTAATTGGGTTTGCTTTTCAAGATTGATGATTTGTGCGTAAGCTTAGACTACTATGGGTTATTTGATCATGTGAAGCAATTTAGACAGCATCTGGATCTACGCATTTGCTTGCTGAAAGCAGTCACTGTTAAGGAAGAATGCCAGATCGGTTCCGATATTATCAACGCCCCTCCGCTCGAACGGGTTTTGACTTATTTGGGCTTCACTAACCTCAAAGAGGAGCTGACAGATCGTATCAATTTTGAAAAATGGATGGTAGCATCTAGTGGTTCTGTCCCTTCGGCTGATTTTTGCAACCTTCCTCCTCCTCTTAGGGTTTTGCCGCCGGGTGAAATGAAACTTCCGACGAATGATCATGAGTAAGTGACATGGATTTAAATTGTTCCTTAACAGTGAAATGAAACTTCCGACGGATTTGATATGCCTTTATTCTTTTTCTTTGCAATTTTTATATTAATTTTTTGTTTTTTTTTCAGATATTACGATGTCCATCAGACTTTGGTGCTTTTTGGTTTTTCGATGTATGTAATTGAATTAATCCATAGGATTTCCTTTAGAAGAGAATATCAACAGTCTACAAGCAATCCGCAAACGCCGCAGCCTCCTGAAGTAGCTGTTGATGATGTTGATGGGAGGACTACCCTATTGAAAGTTCTGCGGTCCTACGGTCTACACGAGTTGGGGAATATCGTAGAGAACCAGTTGGCCGATGCTGGTGGTTTACACGTTACAGCTCCGCCGCGCATTTGTCCAAGTCCTGATGCATCCCGGTCCCCGGTTCGGTCCCCGGATCTGTCCCCACAATACTCTAAGACATTCCCTCCAGCATATCTGCAAGATTTTCTTCCGATTTGCGCTCCACCTCTTCAGATACGAGGAGTATCCACAGGGTTTTTTGGCTTTTCGTCAGGGATGGCGTCTTCGTCAAGTGCGCCATCGCGGCGCCCTTCAAGCCCTCAAACAGGTAAAACTAGTTACTTTGCAATTGCTAATTAGCTGAGTTTTAACTCTAAGGAATTTTCCTTATTGATGGCTCCGGTGAAGCTGGATCCGGTCTTGAGGTGGCCGGTCTGAGTGTGATCATCAAACGGAAAAGCCGCACCGTGTTGCTGAGATTATTTTGCCTTTTCACGTTGTTGGGCCTAATTTCCTCAAAATAAATTGGGTGGGCCGAAGGCTACAAAAAGCCCACCCTCCAAACAAATATTGCTTTTTCCTGTTTTTATTTGCCGGCATAAGTGAGAGAAAGCTGGAATTCGCTAATCCCTATTCTCTCTTTTGGCAAAAAAAAAGAGAGAATTTTAAACCCTATTCTCTCATTTGCTAAACCCTATTCTCTCTCATGGCGGACGGCTGGTGAGTGCATTCAGTCTCTCTTGTTCTGTCTTCTTTAATGTTTTCCGATTTATTTTAATTGGGTTTGCTTTTCAAGATTGATGATTTGTGCGTAAGCTTAGACTACTATGGGTTATTTGATCATGTGAAGCAATTTAGACAGCATCTGGATCTACGCATTTGCTTGCTGAAAGCAGTCACTGTTAAGGAAGAATGCCAGATCGGTTCCGATATTATCAACGCCCCTCCGCTCGAACGGGTTTTGACTTATTTGGGCTTCACTAACCTCAAAGAGGAGCTGACAGATCGTATCAATTTTGAAAAATGGATGGTTGCATCTAGTGGTTCTGTCCCTTCGGCTGATTTTTGCAACCTTCCTCCTCCTCTTAGGGTTTTGCCGCCGGGTGAAATGAAACTTCCGACGAATGATCATGAGTAAGTGACATGGATTTAAATTGTTCCTTAACAGTGAAATGAAACTTCCGACGGATTTGATATGCCTTTATTCTTTTTCTTTGCAATTTTTATATTAATTTTTTGTTTTTTTTTTTCAGATATTACGATGTCTATCAGACTTTGGTGCTTTTTGGTTTTTCGATGTATGTAATTGAATTAATCCATAGGATTTCCTTTAGAAGAGAATATCAACAGTCTACAAGCAATCCGCAAACGCCGCAGCCTCCTGAAGTAGCTGTTGATGATGTTGATGGGAGGACTACCCTATTGAAAGTTCTGCGGTCCTACGGTCTACACGAGTTGGGGAATATCGTAGAGAACCAGTTGGCCGATGCTGGTGGTTTACACGTTACAGCTCCGCCGCGCATTTGTCCAAGTCCTGATGCATCCCGGTCCCCGGGTCGGTCCCCGGTTCGGTCCCCGGATCTGTCCCCACAATACTCTAAGACATTCCCTCCAGCATATCTGCAAGATTTTCTTCCGATTTGCGCTCCACCTCTTCAGATACGAGGAGTATCCACAGGGTTTTTTGGCTTTTCGTCAGGGATGGCGTCTTCGTCAAGTGCGCCATCGCGGCGCCCTTCAAGCCCTCAAACAGGTAAAACTAGTTACTTTGCAATTGCTAATTAGCTGAGTTTTAACTCTAAGGAATTTTCCTTATTGATGGCTCCGGTGAAGCTGGATCCGGTCTTGAGGTGGCCGGTCTGAGTGTGATCATCAAACGGAAAAGCCGCACCGTGTTGCTGAGATTATTTTGCCTTTTCACGTTGTTGGGCCTAATTTCCTCAAAATAAATTGGGTGGGCCGAAGGCTACAAAAAGCCCACCCTCCAAACAAATATTGCTTTTTCCTGTTTTTATTTGCCGGCATAAGTGAGAGAAAGCTGGAATTCGCTAATCCCTATTCTCTCTTTTGGCAAAAAAAAAGAGAGAATTTTAAACCCTATTCTCTCATTTGCTAAACCCTATTCTCTCTCATGGCGGACGGCTGGTGAGTGCATTCAGTCTCTCTTGTTCTGTCTTCTTTAATGTTTTCCGATTTATTTTAATTGGGTTTGCTTTTCAAGATTGATGATTTGTGCGTAAGCTTAGACTACTATGGGTTATTTGATCATGTGAAGCAATTTAGACAGCATCTGGATCTACGCATTTGCTTGCTGAAAGCAGTCACTGTTAAGGAAGAATGCCAGATCGGTTCCGATATTATCAACGCCCCTCCGCTCGAACGGGTTTTGACTTATTTGGGCTTCACTAACCTCAAAGAGGAGCTGACAGATCGTATCAATTTTGAAAAATGGATGGTTGCATCTAGTGGTTCTGTCCCTTCGGCTGATTTTTGCAACCTTCCTCCTCCTCTTAGGGTTTTGCCGCCGGGTGAAATGAAACTTCCGACGAATGATCATGAGTAAGTGACATGGATTTAAATTGTTCCTTAACAGTGAAATGAAACTTCCGACGGATTTGATATGCCTTTATTCTTTTTCTTTGCAATTTTTATATTAATTTTTTGTTTTTTTTTTTCAGATATTACGATGTCTATCAGACTTTGGTGCTTTTTGGTTTTTCGATGTATGTAATTGAATTAATCCATAGGATTTCCTTTAGAAGAGAATATCAACAGTCTACAAGCAATCCGCAAACGCCGCAGCCTCCTGAAGTAGCTGTTGATGATGTTGATGGGAGGACTACCCTATTGAAAGTTCTGCGGTCCTACGGTCTACACGAGTTGGGGAATATCGTAGAGAACCAGTTGGCCGATGCTGGTGGTTTACACGTTACAGCTCCGCCGCGCATTTGTCCAAGTCCTGATGCATCCCGGTCCCCGGGTCGGTCCCCGGTTCTGTCCCTGGATCTGTCCCCACAATACTCTAAGACATTCCCTCCAGCATATCTGCAAGATTTTCTTCCGATTTGCGCTCCACCTCTTCAGATACGAGGAGTATCCACAGGGTTTTTTGGCTTTTCGTCAGGGATGGCGTCTTCGTCAAGTGCGCCATCGCGGCGCCCTTCAAGCACTCAAACAGGTAAAACTAGTTACTTTGCAATTGCTAATTAGCTGAGTTTTAACTCTAAGGAATTTTCCTTATTGATGGCTCCGGTGAAGCTGGATCCGGTCTTGAGGTGGCCGGTCTGAGTGTGATCATCAAACGGAAAAGCCGCACCGTGTTGCTGAGATTATTTTGCCTTTTCACGTTGTTGGGCCTAATTTCCTCAAAATAAATTGGGTGGGCCGAAGGCTACAAAAAGCCCACCCTCCAAACAAATATTGCTTTGTCCTGTTTTTATTTGCCGGCATAAGTGAGAGAAAGCTGGAATTCGCTAATCCCTATTCTCTCTTTTGGCAAAAAAAAAGAGAGAATTTTAAACCCTATTCTCTCATTTGCTAAACCCTATTCTCTCTCATGGCGGACGGCTGGTGAGTGCATTCAGTCTCTCTTGTTCTGTCTTCTTTAATGTTTTCCGATTTATTTTAATTGGGTTTGCTTTTCAAGATTGATGATTTGTGCGTAAGCTTAGACTACTATGGGTTATTTGATCATGTGAAGCAATTTAGACAGCATCTGGATCTACGCATTTGCTTGCTGAAAGCAGTCACTGTTAAGGAAGAATGCCAGATCGGTTCCGATATTATCAACGCCCCTCCGCTCGAACGGGTTTTGACTTATTTGGGCTTCACTAACCTCAAAGAGGAGCTGACAGATCGTATCAATTTTGAAAAATGGATGGTTGCATCTAGTGGTTCTGTCCCTTCGGCTGATTTTTGCAACCTTCCTCCTCCTCTTAGGGTTTTGCCGCCGGGTGAAATGAAACTTCCGACGAATGATCATGAGTAAGTGACATGGATTTAAATTGTTCCTTAACAGTGAAATGAAACTTCCGACGGATTTGATATGCCTTTATTCTTTTTCTTTGCAATTTTTATATTAATTTTTTGTTTTTTTTTTCAGATATTACGATGTCCATCAGACTTTGGTGCTTTTTGGTTTTTCGATGTATGCAATGGAATTAATCCATAGGATTTCCTTTAGAAGAGAATATCAACAGTCTACAAGCAATCCGCAAACGCCGCAGCCTCCTGAAGTAGCTGTTGATGATGTTGATGGGAGGACTACCCTATTGAAAGTTCTGCGGTCCTACGGTCTACACGAGTTGGGGAATATCGTAGAGAACCAGTTGGCCGATGCTGGTGGTTTACACGTTACAGCTCCGCCGCGCATTTGTCCAAGTCCTGATGCATCCCGGTCCCCGGGTCGGTCCCCGGTTCTGTCCCCGGATCTGTCCCCACAATACTCTAAGACATTCCCTCCAGCATATCTGCAAGATTTTCTTCCGATTTGCGCTCCACCTCTTCAGATACGAGGAGTATCCACAGGGTTTTTTGGCTTTTCGTCAGGGATGGCGTCTTCGTCAAGTGCGCCATCGCGGCGCCCTTCAAGCCCTCAAACAGGTAAAACTAGTTACTTTGCAATTGCTAATTAGCTGAGTTTTAACTCTAAGGAATTTTCCTTATTGATGGCTCCGGTGAAGCTGGATCCGGTCTTGAGGTGGCCGGTCTGAGTGTGATCATCAAACGGAAAAGCCGCACCGTGTTGCTGAGATTATTTTGCCTTTTCACGTTGTTGGGCCTAATTTCCTCAAAATAAATTGGGTGGGCCGAAGGCTACAAAAAGCCCACCCTCCAAACAAATATTGCGTTGTCCTGTTTTTATTTGCCGGCATAAGTGAGAGAAAGCTGGAATTCGCTAATCCCTATTCTCTCTTTTGGCAAAAAAAAAGAGAGAATTTTAAACCCTATTCTCTCATTTGCTAAACCCTATTCTCTCTCATGGCAGACGGCTGGTGAGTGCATTCAGTCTCTCTTGTTCTGTCTTCTTTAATGTTTTCCGATTTATTTTAATTGGGTTTGCTTTTCAAGATTGATGATTTGTGCGTAAGCTTAGACTACTATGGGTTATTTGATCATGTGAAGCAATTTAGACAGCATCTGGATCTACGCATTTGCTTGCTGAAAGCAGTCACTGTTAAGGAAGAATGCCAGATCGGTTCCGATATTATCAACGCCCCTCCGCTCGAACGGGTTTTGACTTATTTGGGCTTCACTAACCTCAAAGAGGAGCTGACAGATCGTATCAATTTTGAAAAATGGATGGTAGCATCTAGTGGTTCTGTCCCTTCGGCTGATTTTTGCAACCTTCCTCCTCCTCTTAGGGTTTTGCCGCCGGGTGAAATGAAACTTCCGACGAATGATCATGAGTAAGTGACATGGATTTAAATTGTTCCTTAACAGTGAAATGAAACTTCCGACGGATTTGATATGCCTTTATTCTTTTTCTTTGCAATTTTTATATTAATTTTTTGTTTTTTTTTCCAGATATTACGATGTCTATCAGACTTTGGTGCTTTTTGGTTTTTCGATGTATGCAATGGAATTAATCCATAGGATTTCCTTTAGAAGAGAATATCAACAGTCTACAAGCAATCCGCAAACGCCGCAGCCTCCTGAAGTAGCTGTTGATGATGTTGATGGGAGGACTACCCTATTGAAAGTTCTGCGGTCCTACGGTCTACACGAGTTGGGGAATATCGTAGAGAACCAGTTGGCCGATGCTGGTGGTTTACACGTTACAGCTCCGCCGCGCATTTGTCCAAGTCCTGATGCATCCCGGTCCCCGGGTCGGTCCCCGGTTCTGTCCCCGGATCTGTCCCCACAATACTCTAAGACATTCCCTCCAGCATATCTGCAAGATTTTCTTCCGATTTGCGCTCCACCTCTTCAGATACGAGGAGTATCCACAGGGTTTTTTGGCTTTTCGTCAGGGATGGCGTCTTCGTCAAGTGCGCCATCGCGGCGCCCTTCAAGCCCTCAAACAGGTAAAACTAGTTACTTTGCAATTGCTAATTAGCTGAGTTTTAACTCTAAGGAATTTTCCTTATTGATGGCTCCGGTGAAGCTGGATCCGGTCTTGAGGTGGCCGGTCTGAGTGTGATCATCAAACGGAAAAGCCGCACCGTGTTGCTGAGATTATTTTGCCTTTTCACGTTGTTGGGCCTAATTTCCTCAAAATAAATTGGGTGGGCCGAAGGCTACAAAAAGCCCACCCTCCAAACAAATATTGCTTTGTCCTGTTTTTATTTGCCGGCATAAGTGAGAGAAAGCTGGAATTCGCTAATCCCTATTCTCTCTTTTGGCAAAAAAAAAGAGAGAATTTTAAACCCTATTCTCTCATTTGCTAAACCCTATTCTCTCTCATGGCGGACGGCTGGTGAGTGCATTCAGTCTCTCTTGTTCTGTCTTCTTTAATGTTTTCCGATTTATTTTAATTGGGTTTGCTTTTCAAGATTGATGATTTGTGCGTAAGCTTAGACTACTATGGGTTATTTGATCATGTGAAGCAATTTAGACAGCATCTGGATCTACGCATTTGCTTGCTGAAAGCAGTCACTGTTAAGGAAGAATGCCAGATCGGTTCCGATATTATCAACGCCCCTCCGCTCGAACGGGTTTTGACTTATTTGGGCTTCACTAACCTCAAAGAGGAGCTGACAGATCGTATCAATTTTGAAAAATGGATGGTAGCATCTAGTGGTTCTGTCCCTTCGGCTGGTTTTTGCAACCTTCCTCCTCCTCTTAGGGTTTTGCCGCCGGGTGAAATGAAACTTCCGACGAATGATCATGAGTAAGTGACATGGATTTAAATTGTTCCTTAACAGTGAAATGAAACTTCCGACGGATTTGATATGCCTTTATTCTTTTTCTTTGCAATTTTTATATTAATTTTTTGTTTTTTTTTCCAGATATTACGATGTCTATCAGACTTTGGTGCTTTTTGGTTTTTCGATGTATGCAATGGAATTAATCCATAGGATTTCCTTTAGAAGAGAATATCAACAGTCTACAAGCAATCCGCAAATGCCGCAGCCTCCTGAAGTAGCTGTTGATGATGTTGATGGGAGGACTACCCTATTGAAAGTTCTGTGGTCCTACGGTCACACGAGTTGGGGAATATCGTAGAGAACCAGTTGGCCGATGCTGGTGGTTTACACGTTACAGCTCCGCCGCGCATTTGTCCAAGTCCTGATGCATCCCGGTCCCCGGTTCTGTCCCCGGATCTGTCCCCACAATACTCTAAGACATTCCCTCCAGCATATTTGCAAGATTTTCTTCCGATTTGCGCTCCACCTCTTCAGATACGAGGAGTATCCACAGGGTTTTTTGGCTTTTCGTCAGGGATGGCGTCTTCGTCAAGTGCGCCATCGCGGCGCCCTTCAAGCCCTCAAACAGGTAAAACTAGTTACTTTGCAATTGCTAATTAGCTGAGTTTTAACTCTAAGGAATTTTCCTTATTGATGGCTCCGGTGAAGCTGGATCCGGTCTTGAGGTGGCCGGTCTGAGTGTGATCATCAAACGGAAAAGCCGCACCGTGTTGCTGAGATTATTTTGCCTTTTCACGTTGTTGGGCCTAATTTCCTCAAAATAAATTGGGTGGGCCGAAGGCTACAAAAAGCCCACCCTCCAAACAAATATTGCTTTGTCCTGTTTTTATTTGCCGGCATAAGTGAGAGAAAGCTGGAATTCGCTAATCCCTATTCTCTCTTTTGGCAAAAAAAAAGAGAGAATTTTAAACCCTATTCTCTCATTTGCTAAACCCTATTCTCTCTCATGGCGGACGGCTGGTGAGTGCATTCAGTCTCTCTTGTTCTGTCTTCTTTAATGTTTTCCAATTTATTTTAATTGGGTTTGCTTTTCAAGATTGATGATTTGTGCGTAAGCTTAGACTACTATGGGTTATTTGATCATGTGAAGCAATTTAGACAGCATCTGGATCTACGCATTTGCTTGCTGAAAGCAGTCACTGTTAAGGAAGAATGCCAGATCGGTTCCGATATTATCAACGCCCCTCCGCTCGAACGGGTTTTGACTTATTTGGGCTTCACTAACCTCAAAGAGGAGCTGACAGATCGTATCAATTTTGAAAAATGGATGGTAGCATCTAGTGGTTCTGTCCCTTCGGCTGATTTTTGCAACCTTCCTCCTCCTCTTAGGGTTTTGCCGCCGGGTGAAATGAAACTTCCGACGAATGATCATGAGTAAGTGACATGGATTTAAATTGTTCCTTAACAGTGAAATGAAACTTCCGACGGATTTGATATGCCTTTATTCTTTTTCTTTGCAATTTTTATATTAATTTTTTGTTTTTTTTTCAAATATTACGATGTCTATCAGACTTTGGTGCTTTTTGGTTTTTCGATGTATGTAATTGAATTAATCCATAGGATTTCCTTTAGAAGAGAATATCAACAGTCTACAAGCAATCCGCAAACGCCGCAGCCTCCTGAAGTAGCTGTTGATGATGTTGATGGGAGGACTACCCTATTGAAAGTTCTGCGGTCCTACGGTCTACACGAGTTGGGGAATTTCGTAGAGAACCAGTTGGCCGATGCTGGTGGTTTACACGTTACAGCTCCGCCGCGCATTTGTCCAAGTCCTGATGCATCCCGGTCCCCGGTTCTGTCCCCGGATCTGTCCCCATAATACTCTAAGACATTCCCTCCAGCATATCTGCAAGATTTTATTCCGATTTGCGCTCCACCTCTTCAGATACGAGGAGTATCCACAGGGTTTTTTGGCTTTTCGTCAGGGATGGCGTCTTCGTCAAGTGCGCCATCGCGGCGCCCTTCAAGCCCTCAAACAGGTAAAACTAGTTACTTTGCAATTGCTAATTAGCTGAGTTTTAACTCTAAGGAATTTTCCTTATTGATGGCTCCGGTGATGCTGGATCCGGTCTTGATGTGGACGGTCTGAGTGTGATCATCAATCTACACATAAAAGATAGGTTGGAAGGATTCGAGCCGGTGTTGGCTCGAACACCCTTTGATGCCTAAGTCTGATAGACTGAATTCATAAGAGTTTGGAGTGAATATGAGTAATAAAAGGTGTCCTTTACCTGACCTAGTTCAATTAATATATAATATATAGTCATTGCGTTGTAGTATGAGTCTTGTTACTGATTTGAGTTCATCTTCTTGTTAAGATTATGTAAAATCCGTCCTTATCCCTGATTTCACGGGATAAGGGCGTTATCCGGTCTTCTGGTAACACTGCGTACTGAGTCAGTGACTTCGGACTTGTCTCTGAGTCAGTGACTTCGGGCTTGTCTCTGAGTCAGTGACCAACGCCACCTGTGTGGGTCTTGTGTACTATTCTGGTGGTGTATCCATCATTAGTCCTTCCCAACAAGAATATTTATGTCAAGCATTTATGTTTATTTCATTGTTTCTGTGGAGTGTGTCTGTGACCTTTTGTCTTGTATTTTGAAACGTTGCTTTCTTCGTGTTGTCTCTTCTTATCGAGCTTTATTTCGGCTCGACCCACTTCATTTCTTTGTTTTGTTCTACATGTTGGATTTTGTTTACTTTTTTTCTCCTTTATTGTAAAGATGGGTGATAATTTTCTTGATGACGTGACTCTCTCTCTTTTGATGATAATGATGATGTTGTGATTGTCGGGTTTAAACCTGCAGGTGTTTGACTGACTTCTGTTCCACTGTGATAAAGATCATTCGTGAGGACTACCCCGATTATGATATCAACAAGTTTATGTCGATTGATTTTCGAACTCTGGGTCAGCGAGCTGCGGCAAAGGTTGCAGCTTAAGAAAGATGGGTTGCATGTTTCTCCAGTTCTCCCTTCGTACGCTGCTAGAGATGGCATGAAGGACGTCGTGGAATCCGAGGAGGAAAAAGAGCTTGTTGTTAATACTGCCAAAGATGGCAAGCAGCTTTTGCCTCCTTCGGGACTATTGACTGCGTCCAAGACAATTTCAACCGTTATTTGGAGGTTGAAACTTCGGAGGTCATCAAGCATGATTCTCTTATCCCTGACTCAGTCGAGGAACTTTCTAAAGAGAAAGATTCGGGTGGCCCAAAGGAGGGAGTGACCCTTCTAGAGGAAAAGATGTAGGTCGTATGTTGGACCTGCAGCTAGCTTTCTTTTACTTTGTTTTGGTGCTACCTTTTGAGGTAGTACTTCTTTTGTTTGTACTTTTCTTTAGGGGGGTTTTTGTGGTAGACTCCCCCTTTCAGAGAACAATTGCGTGCCTTTTATGAATTTGTGTTGCTTTTTCTTTATCGGTAAAGAATCATACTGTTGAGTATGTCATGCGTCTGTGTCATAGGTCTGCGACTAGCTTCTATTGGAGGCATCGAATCGAAAAATGACAAACTTTCAAGATTCTCCTAATGAAGAGGAACTCAATGTGTTTGATGTTGTAAGTCCAAAGGAGGGATCGACCTTTCCAGAGGAGAACATCGTCTAGGCTCGTAGCCTTTTTACTTCGTGTTTGTTTTGTTCTTGTCCCTTGGGACAATCATTTGTTTCGTATTCCACAATTTCTTGTGGTGAATGTTTTAGGGATGTTTTACAATCCACATTAATCCTTCGTGAAGATCTGCATTTGCATACAGTACACTAGGTCTGGTACACTACACTAAGTCTGATACAATACACTAAGTCGGGTACACCATACTGAGTCTAATACAATGCACTGAGTCTGGTACATTACGTCTATCCCTGTTTAAGTAGGACTTTGTTTGGTCTTAGATATTTCTGGTATGGTTGAACCATATCCATCACTTATGAAATGAAAGGTGTTTAAATTGTATCTGTTGATATCGGAATTGTTGCTGCTGCTCCATCGGTCCCTCGACTAGGTAAGATTTTTATTTTTTAATTACTGAGTCAAAACCCTACCGATTGTTCCTAATATATGAAGTGAAAGATGTTGTAGGTGGAGTTCAAACTGAGTTTGCTGCTGCTGGCGATGAAGGTCCATTTGAACCTCCTGTTCGGTCTAATCCAACTGACGGTCTGATCCAACCTCCTCCTGATCCAAAAGTTGCTGCTGACAGTCTGATCCAACCTCCTCCTGATCCGGAAGTTGTTGCGGTCCATGAAGAGATATATTTTAAGAAAATTACACGTTGTACATCATTTTCTCGCATCTTTACAGAACTATTTCATCTTTTGCATTAACAAGCGTGCTCTCTTTTACATACTGACATGGCTTGTCCAGTAATAGTAGTTATGCTCCTTTATAAGAATATCATCATTATTGTGCTGTGACACTATGCATTTGCTAACAAATAGTGCATGTTTTAAGTTTATAAATTATGTTTCCTCTCTGTTTCTGTCTCCTGCAATTTTCTGCCGTTAATTTTCTTTTGTAGTTAACCATTAATAAATTAAATTTAATAAAAAACTATTAACATCATAAAATCATTTTTAGATAAATCTAACAATAATATATCATAAAATTAACAGTACACCAGATTAGTTAACTGTCAGTTAACCAGTAGTCACTTATTAGTTAACTTTAACTAATAAAAAATGATAATTAACATGACGTATTCATGTTTTAGATAACCAACACAAATATAGTTAACTAATAGTTAACCGTTAGGAAACATATAATTACACTCTAATTATTTTTAAAATTATTCAAATATAACAAAAAAACAACTGAACATCAAATTTCAATTATTTTAAAAATAATCATACGTATAAAAATAACTGTTAGTTAACTATTAGTCACATATAAGTTAACTGTAATTAAAAAAAAGTAATTATCAATATATATTCATATTTTATATAAAAAATCATACAAAATTAGTTAACTATTAATTAACCATTAGAAAACATATAGTTAACCTTAATTATTTTTACATTATTGCTAATATCCCAATTACAATAAAAAGGACAACAGCTGCCAGCCACCGCGCCTTCGTTCATCGTTCGCCTATCTTCGTCCCACTCCGACGACTGCTTTCTTCGTTCAACTCAAACCGGCTTCGTTCATCGTTTTTTTTATCAATTTGACAGAAAACAACTGCAATATAAAAAAATAACAAAGACAATTCAAAAAAGAATTTAATATTGAAATAAAACAAGTTAACTATTAGTTAACCATCAGATAATATATAATATCCCTTAATTATTTCAAATTAACTATTAGATAACCATCAGATAATATATATATATATATATATATATATCTTTAATTATTTTAAATTAACTATTAATTAACCATCAGACAACATATACTATCCCTAATTGATACATAATTGATCCACATACAAAAAGTTACCATAACAACTATCAGTTAACCAGTAGAATACATATATTTATACACATTATTCCATTTTTAGTTTTTTTTTAAATAAAATAAATCACATCAATGACATAAAATCAAAGCTAATGCTCTTCCTAGCAATGTACCAGGAAGAATTATTCATTCCCAAATCATAATGTAAAATTAAATAAATAAATAGTTCACATTTTAAAAGTATTAAACTAGCAAAAAAAAATTTACCAGTAATATGAATGATTTCCCAATGAAGTAGAATTGGTAAACCATTGACATCTGTTTGCCAAAATTTATTTTACAAATGTATGTTATTCTAACTATCAATAGCAAAATATTCAAATACACATTTACAATCAGAAACCATGTAAATCAAACAAAATCACTTGCAAGAAAATTAGGTTAAAAACATTGGCATCTGTTTACCAAAATTTATCGTATTTTTTCTATTTTGAATGTTTATTTGTTAAAGAGAAAAGTTGATTAGTTAAACTAATTAATTTAACAACGTAAAATAATAAAAAGAAATATGTGGGTGTACTATTCACAACAATTTGGCCCAAGACCGTATATTGTCTAATTTTCTCAAAATTCAATCTTCAATCAATTCTGATAGAGAAAAAGGTTACAGAAATAAAATGGAGGGAATCAAAGAAACAGAATCACAAGAAGAAATAGAGGAACATGAAGAACAGAATAATTGTTTTGTATGGGATGATAACTCTCAGCTCTACTACCACCCCAGGTTTCTACCCTTAACCACTAACTACTTTTAACTCTCTAATTACTGCTTCCTATATAATTATTCTCTTTAATTCAATTTGTGCTTTTCTTGTTGGCTTCTCTTTTAAGATTATTTATCTCACACAACGGTTGCACCACGTCAGTTTTACAACCAGATAATGAGCATTTGCGATAGGAAATCTTTTTACATGACTATCGCATTATTATTAGTTGTTGTATGAATGACACGGCGGGTTGTATAATTTTCCCTCTTTTAAATTTGTCTTTTTATTTGATGCAGAAGCGGATTTTATCATGACCCTAATGCTGGTTGGTATTACAGTAGTAGTGATGGACTTTATTACAAGTTTGAGAATGGAAGTTATGTGCTTTTTGAATATGACAAGGTATCAATCATCTCAGGTTTTTGCTTTCTGAAAATAAAAATTGCCTTTATTTTTTATATTTTCTTGAATGCAGGTCAATGATTGTGTATCACATGGTTGCCAAGAAACTGTTCAGCACAATACTGCTCAAGAAAATACTGAGGATGATATTTCTTTATTGACAGTAGATCAACCTGATGTTTATTCATGCGGTCAAAATGTTTCTGATGAGAGTATTCCCCGTGCTGGTGAGCCATTATTGCTAAGAAAATAAAGGCTGGTTAATTATGCTGCTTCTGTTACAAAATGTATTTTTAAGACTTGACTTACAGCTTCTTAGACTGTAGGCAGTATTGCCAACTTGGACTCGTTGTGACTGACTCGTATTGCATTTTGATTCCAGTTTTTTGATGGTTCAGAATATCATGTCTGTCAATGTATAAATTCAGTAGGACCAAAATTATTTCTATTTTCTTTTACAAAAAATTAATAGCATTCCTTAAACATATCTATGGCTTAAAGTTCAATATGACACGCTTCTCTTGTCAAGTAGACTAGATAGTAATAGATCTAAATGATGCCTGCTTTTATATGTCAGTCTTCATTCTTGGATAGATAATTGAAATAATTGGTTCAGGACTTTAAGGAGACTTCGCTGTTTCTTTTATCAATTTGAGAACTTTTTGTGTGAAATCATTTTGTTTTTCAGTCATTAATTTTTGCGAACTCTTTGATGAAAGACGCAGAACATAGTGCAGACCAAGAAGCTGAAATGCCACGTCCACCATCAGAGTGGTATGCTACATCTTGTGATTTTTAATGCTTATTGTAGCCATGTATTAGATGCTTTCCCAAGTCCACCACCATCCACCTTTTTCATTTGCCTTCTATTTTTCTCAATTATCAGTTTACAGTGTATATCTCATTTATTTTAATCCAGGTTAGAAGAGACGCTTATAAATATTTATCTATCTGCGGGAAAAAAACATGTCAATGATGCTGATATTTCAACAATGCCTTCAGATGTCGATGGTGGGGATAGCTTTGCTTTCTTTGTTGATGATTTTGTGTCGATATTTTCCATGTTTTGGTCATTCGATGAATGGTTTTGTGTTGTTCAGGTACATCACCTGAGGATTCTCAAGTGTTGAAAGATGGTCAGCTCTCAGAACACCATTGTAGCTTAACTGGTGAATCTGGATGTACCATAGATGAAGGTACTGCCTGTAATTGGATAGTTGTTTCATTGCGATTCTTTTGTTTTCTCTTCCCTCTCTATCTGAGCACCGTCAACATTATAGATATCAACATATCTAAGAAATTAATTTTATATACATTTAGTCAGTGTTACTACCTGACCAAGTCAAATTGCATTATTTCCTTCTTCACAAGCATGTTGCTATTTGACTAATTGCATTTCGGTAGATGTGGATGGGAATTTAGAAGTTACATTCTTTTTGAATGCAGATGTCTGTAAGGATGAAGAAAACTGGCTAGCTCAGTACGGTCAAGTAGTTTATTCTGGGGAACAGTCGGTCCAAGATTTTCAAGTTGTGAATTTGTGGGATTGGGCCATGGTCACAGATTCTGGAAAGGATATAAAAGGTCACACGACTAGGCTCATTGGTCGGCTGGTGAAAAGATCTGCTAAACTTCATCCATCTATGCCTTCCAGTAGTGGCTTTTTCAGAACTGCTCCAATATGTGAAGCACATCTTGATCTGGTACGAGTTAGAACAGGTTCGAGTTTCCCTTCTTTGGTAGACAATGTCATGATCCTGGCATGTTTTATGCCAGATTAATGTTATATGCTTAGTGTGGTTGCTGAGGCAATGGCAAAAAGGAGAAACACATTCAAATAGAGTGTATTTACGGATATTAAGAATAAACTTATAGAGCTTCTTAAAATTCTGTATGTTCCAGGACAAGTATACAAGTTGCATAATCCAAGTGCAAGATATCTATCTACATTATCAAGTTATGATTCTTCCAACCCAACAGCAGACTGGGGTTATCCAGAAGTATCAATAAATGTTCAAGCCATTCCTGCAACCAAATCATTTGGGAAAAGTGAGCCAGTATTGGATGATGAAAACAGTGATAAGGCCATAGCTTTGTCTCCCAATGAACTCCCCACATCCAAAAAGGTAACTTCCATGACATGAGAGATTGGTTCTGAATTGCTAGGCATTATGCTGTTATTATGAAAGATAGTAGACACGTGTATGAAAAAATTATCAGAAGCTTAAAGAAAATATTCTGGTACACATGAGCTCCGAGCTCTTAACTTAGTCTGCTGGCCCCTTGAACTTCTCTAGGTGCATTCAGTGGTTTTGGAAGGTCAAATTTCAAAGATAGTTTTGGTTAGTTTTAAAGTCCAACCAAATTGCTAAGAGGACTTAATACTAACTTAGACCACCTACTGCTGGTAGCTCAAACTCATAAATGTTGAGTGAAGTGACCTAGCTTTAGCTTTAGAGCTTATGATATGTCATTTACAATAGCATTCTGTTTTCTTTTTCTGCATATAGTAATCTGGATTTATGTGTATTTCACGTTCAGTCTGCTATTTTTTTTTTTTTTCCAATGATAACTTCTCTCTTGGCTCATTCTCATTCCCAGCAAAGAATACATCACTACAGAGATAGAGCTGCTGAGAGAAGAACCTTGCATGGAGGTTATGGAGCAGGCCCTGGACAAAAGAGTTCATCTTTTGATGTTTCTGATGCAACATCTTCGGTTTCCACTTCTACAGAGGAAGCGGCAGCTGAGGCCTTAAACATGTCACTTGGAGTTGGTACTTATGGAAGGAAAATACTTGAAAATATGGGCTGGAAAGAGGTATACTCTACTGGCATTTTCGGCAGCTACGCAAGTTATGCATATATTTTGACAATTCGAAATCCCCTTTGTTTTTGGTACCTGGATTTGGTTAGCAGCTTGTCCTCAAATCTGATGGGCATACATGGAGCCATGTTATAGCTTCCTTTTCTTTACCTCATCTCCAATTTGTGCAGGGGGAAGGTTTAGGCAAAACTGTAAAGGGCCTGACCACGCCCATACAACCAGTTGGAAACACAGGCAATGCTGGGCTCGGCTGGTCTAGAGGCAGGAGCACATAATGAAGAATTACTTTCTGACCCCAAATTTTATGGATTCATCAACGTTGTTATGGTTGTTCACCTTTGTAATTTGCTCAGGTTTGTTCATGGAAATTGATCACCTGTATATGCTTGTATATTTACAGAATCCACTGCGCTCTCTAGTCTAAAATGTATTCAAAGATGAAGATTTGATGTACATGGTAATTCTTTAATGAAGACCAGTAGCAGTCTTATCTTTGGCAATATAACTAGGAAATTTTTCATGAATAAAAATTTAATACCCTTCATGGTAGATAGTAATTTTGCAACCCAACTCAAGGTCACTGCCATATGATGAGTAAAACATCGACATGTAAAAAAAAGGGCATCAAAGAGTAAAGTTTAATACATAACGTACAATAAACATTAATTGGGGGAATGAATATCCTACAAAAATTATCAAAATCTAGTCGATCTCAGTTTCTTGTTTAGGTGTTATTATATCACTGCTAACTAAATTATTAGGAACTACATCAGCTTGTCTATCCACAAGGCTTTTCTCCTGGAGCTCAAGCTTCAACTCGTTAAGCTCATTATCCTTCTCTTCCACCTTCTTTTGCAAGAGAAGTACCTGCAACATAGGACATGAACAATCACATTTCCGCTATTAAGACGCAACTCTTATGCGATGCATGGCGCTTATCTAACAATTCTCGAACATTGCGATGGAATAATAAAATTTAGGACAATTTTTAAAGCGACCAGGAAATTTTCAGGGAGAGATGCTCTATCGTAAAAAACTTCTGCAACTCCATGAATTCATTCTAAGGCTTATGAAACTCTAAAAAATAAAAACCAAGAAGAAAATGGGATCCTAACCATTTCATTGGACTTCTCGACATCATTTGTCAGACCCTCCATGTGTTTGTAAAGTCCTGCGCAAAAAGCAGAGAAGGATAAAAACATTAAGAAACCGAAACAATAATTCCATGATAAAATCTAAAGATTAAATGAACAGTGTAACATAGCCAACTGCCAAAGTGATTTTCTTCCCTAAACCAAAAAGCATGAGAAAGCCGCCATGAATGGTAAATGATTACTATTCAAGAAAATGAATTAGCTTTGACCTAGGAGTTTCAAATAATTCCAAATCCTATAATAGAATGGAGCTCGTGAAAAAAATCACAATCCAACACATTCAAAGAGAATTAGCAACTTAAAATGGGGAGCTATCAGCCAAATGTCCCCGTCTCAGAAGCTAGGTTGCCCGACAAAATTTCAAAGCTACTCTAAAATGGACTTTTTAAAAAAAAAATACAACAGCAGAGAAGGAACAACCATGTTGACAGAAGATAATGAAATTAGTGTAACATTTAATTATATAAGTAGAGACCTACCGATCCATCATCTCAAAAAAGTAGTAGCATGAAATACAAGCCATATCAACTTCTAAAAATACAATCTAGAATTATATGCATTCCTAAACAGCTAACCTTCAAATTGATTCCTGAGTTCTGCATTTTGCGATTTCTGCAAGGCGAGTTTCATTGCTAATTCATGAATCTGCATATATAAATATAAGCATAAGTCCAGGAAAAACAAAGAAACGTGTAACAAGTATTACAGTGCAAGTGTAGAACTGCTCACTCATTATATCGCACTGCGGATGGCATTTACCAAACGGTTGGTGTGTTATTTCAAACATGCCCATAAATCCATATCAGGTTGTTACATTTAAAAAACCATGAAAATTGGGAAAAATATTGATTTATCAGTGTCAGTGATATACACTGATTAAGCAACTACATATTCCTTATCCATTTTAAATTAATTCATGTAAAGCAGCATAACTCAAAATTCTGATAGTGTTGTGGAATATTTCACATACACCTGCAAACCCTTCCAGCCCTAACTCCTGAACCCTCAGACAAAGTATATCATTTCTTTTTCTTTCAGGAACAAAATGAATTGAATATTAAGATGACATGATGAACCGAATACTGAGAAGACCAAAAAAGTTGCAAAGGACACAATGCTCAAATACAAACTACAAGGATTTGTGAAAATATAATAGTACCTTTCCTTCGGCAGCTTGATTTCCAATCTCCTCATTTTCCTCTTGCAGGGTCCTACACTTTGCCATCAGCATCTTCCCCATCTTGCTTGTCGGAGTGAAATTGATAGCAGCAATATTATCCTGCAGTTCCTTAACTTTTTTGTCCTTTTCCTCGACCAAATTCTGTTACAGCATACATAAAACAAATAAAATGAATTTAGCTTGAGATTAACAATCTTAGTAGGTAGGACCGTCCAGTTTAAAGAGCATCAAACAAGTCGAGCACTTCAATTTTTCTCAGACTTTTAGAGCATTTCAAAAAGAAAAAAAAAAGCAATAACGTGCATAGTGTACTGCAGATTGTGTCGCAAAATTTTAGACTAAATAAATTCCCAATTATTGCAATAATTTTCCATTCAAAATTACAAGATAAATTTATTCCAGAAAGTGAGATCGAATTTGGAAACTACAAAATTTTATCTGTCCATGTCCCCAACTCAAGATCTGTGTTAATATTTTTCATTGCTCCAATATAAATTATCATTAATGCCTCGTATTTCTTTTTATTCATAATGGTACTAGTCATTAGAAAGAAGGGAATGCATAGCTATTAATCGTAATCCTACTGTCCAGCCAGATTACTTAAGCAGAATGTTGTTTGAGCACAAACTTTTAAACGTGTAAATTCCTCGTGAATTGCTGGATCCAACAGCAACCTCCTTGCCTGTCAAGAGAGCAGAAAATTTACATGAATAGAAAGACACTAAACCGTCAAGGACAAAAACATGAGAGAATACACAAGACATAACGAATAAGACATTGCGAATCTAGAATAATAGCATTTTTCAGATTTAGATTACAGCAGAAATATTCAACACCAAAGGAAACTTCGGAAAAGAATAACCATTATTAGTTGAAAAGCAGCTTGAAAGGACAAGCAATAAAAAATATTAAAATTTTGTTAATCGCAACGGGATTTCAAACTAACATCTTTACACAAATGACTGAGGAAGCAGATAGAATATTTTTGTCGGCCTCATCATTCCGCAGATGTCTGATTCAGAAATTATTATCTATTTAGGTCGGGTTTTAATAAAGACAAAGTAAGTGAAGTTTGATTTATGGTTTAATAAGGTAGAGAAAGATATGAGTCGGTAAACGAGTCGAAAAACCATAGACTAATCCTACAAAGAGATTAAATGAAAAACAACAGTGTCTAGGAAATAAACTCAGCACAGATGATACCCCTTACTTAAAGAGGACTTTTGTAGAGGATTGGAGACCACAAAGAAAAGAAAAAAAGATATGGTTTCAAAGTGTCTACAAAGAAAAAAAGAAAAAACATTCTTCTTACACTTTTCTTAAAAAGGATTCAATTCAAAAAATATTTTGCATTCATTTGATGTCCATAGATCCAAAATAAAAATTCCTTAAAGATGTTTCAAATTGATTTTCAAATAACCCTATCTTTCGGTATCTTATTATGTACACATAAAGTTAACAATGCAAAAAATAAAATAAAAAAATCATGCCCTGTACTTTAAAGACCTCACCCAAGAATATATCCATCCTAAACCAATTTCATTTTAACCGTATGTGAACACAGCACACACAAACAATAACTTCCTTAGCTAACCTATTAAATCAAGATTTTTACAGTCAGCTAGCTAGGGTTCTTCATATGGGCCAACTTCTCTGCTCAATTACGTAGCCATGCTCATTAAAACAGACAGAGTGTTACCATTTGGTAGTACCTGCATTGATGGTGGCTTGAGCTGCGCTTTCAAGTCCCTGACTGCAGACTGTGAATTCAAAAGTGATTCTACATTAGGCAGGCAAGAATTCAGACTGCTATGTCAATGAATAGACAGTCAACAAACGGGCTCTATTAAACCTTCTCCAAAGTGTAGAAGGCCATATATTTATAAAAAGACAAAATTGAAAACAAAAGTTTATAGGTACTTCTGCAGTTATTTATCGGTATCATCAATATCTTGAGCTTGCTCCATCCTCTCTAAAAATCATGACATTAAAAAGTTCCTTTAATTTTTCTTTGTCTTTCTCCTCGACTCAGTGGGAAATAAATTCACTCTCTTTGCATTGAAAGATAACATTAATATATCTAACATATAAACAAAGGAACAAAAAAAGAGATTTATGCAAGGAGTGATTAAACATCAAATGATTGTTTTGTAAGGAACAAGGGAAGTCCATAAGATACGCAAAAGGGGTGTGTTGCATCTATGAAAGTTGGCTTTCCTCAAAGTCATCAAGACATCGGACAATGTTATTGGAAAATTGAAAATCAAAAGCAATTTTGCTTTTTTCCTTCCCTATATACTCTTGCTTTTTTCACTTCAACCTTTTGAAAAGCTTTCTTCCTAGCGAATTTTTTCATCTGATATTTCTTATTTGAAGAGATCTCTTCCTACCTATCATTTTGTTCATCAGATATTTTCAATAATCACCTCTTAAGAAACATAGTATTAGGAGATATGACACAAACAAAAAGTCTTACCTTTAATTCTGCTATCTCGTGCTCTCGTTTTGCAAAAGTTACGATGAAGGCAGCTTCTTTTTTCTTTGCTTTATCTAGCTGAAAATACAAATAACATCTTAAATCATGGATTATTAGCAAACACTTGCACAGACAATGAAAGCTGTATTTATCATTACCTGTTCACGCAAAGATTCCTCAGAGGATTTCAGGGCCTGAAGATAATTGATGACTAGTTTAGGTTCTACAAAAACCGAAAAAGTCAATTATTTCAAAAGCTATGTCTCAGAATGGTCATAAATTGGATAATTTTCATGAAAGTATCATGTCAGGTCTAATAGTATAATATAACACATCTAATCTAACTAACCAGGATTTGCACCAGCCGGTATGAATGACTCCTTTTCAAATGCAGAACGCCACTTTTGAAATTCAGATTTTGCAGCTTCAAGCTCTGTCTAAAAAAATGCATACATTTCAATTAAATCACATAGCAATCGTATTTACATTTACTTAGCCTTAATACTTATGTCATAAAAATAAGAAGGCATCAAAAACAGAATTAAAAAAAATGAACAACTTTTTGCATTGAATGAAAATCACTTTATAGCTGCATAAATGACACTTACATGTGTTATGATAGAAACCAAAATCAAAGCAAAAGTCAAAAAAAATCTTTTAAAGAGTATATTTGCAATCATATGATAATAAATGAAATTAACAACATTAATCTCAAATTGCATCGTTTTAAAACTGTGACCATTAACCAACTAGATATTCCACGCACAAACAACAGAACAAATCTAACAGATTTAGTTTCTTCCAAATGCTGAAACCAGAAAGACATTACAGCATCTCCATGAGAATCATAATACTTCCAATGAAAAGAAAGGAACCATACACAGTATCAAAAAGCAAAAAAGAGAGATGGAATACACATACTTGGCATGTTGTTAGCGCATTTTTACAGTTCTCTAGACTGCAAAAGCAAATCAGAACAGAGAGCATATAAGACTCAAAGGTTTTTAAATTTAAAATTATCAATTACCTAGACATTATCATCTTTTGCAGTTAACAATTAATAATCTTCCAAAACTCGTAGAATACCTCTCTCGTAGAGACAAAATCATGGCAGTTTCTTCTACTTTTGTATTACCCTACAATGCAAAGGTTACAAAGTTACACTCTAAATACTAAGCAACACAATTTCTATTACATAAAAATTCTTTCGACTTCCAAAATGACATGTACAAATAAATATATTAAAGAGACAACAGCTCATTTTACTTGTTGTCTGTATATATACCATCATGGGACCGTAAAAGAAGTTAATTTATCAACAAATTTCCTGAAAACCGGAATTCTTTTACAATACCTTCTTTGAGCTAAAAATATCATCTTCATCATCCTCAAGATCTCCAAAGCTTCTCTTATTACCTAAATTTCACAAGCACATTCACTAAATTAAACAAAGCAACAGTAACTACCTAATCACCACATCAATTTAAACAAAGTAAAACTTACTAGCTAATCACCACATAAAATTAAACAAAGTAAAAGTTACTAACTAATCACCACATCAAATTAAACAAAGTAAAAGTTACTAACTAATCACCACATCAAATAAAACAAAAACCTGAACGTTTGCCATTGTGGCTACCGGGAAAATCGCCGCCAAAATCATCATCCTGCAGATTATGTCAACAAATTAGAATCATCGAACCGAAATAACTAAAACCCTAACATATGCACAAGAATAATTAAAGAGCAATGAAGCTTACATCAACAAGATGATTCCGAGAGGCCATTGAAAAATTAGTTGAAAGAAAACCCTAAAATTATGATAATAATTAATTAATTCCGGCGAAAATGGCGGGGAGAGACGGCAACGGAGAAGGTAAAAACACCTCCGCGATGCAGGTCGGCTTCTTCGGCTACTGTAAAAGAGTTCAGGGAGAGTAGTAATCGCATGCGTGGTAACTCATGGATCACATCCCTAGGATCCTTTCGGCCCGAACCGACCCAATCAAAAACTTAGTGGGCCTTCCTATAAGTTTCTTGATTCACAGAGCAGGAAGCTGGCAGGCTTATTTATAACCAGATATGGGCTGAGCTTAAAACTACAATCCGGCCCACTTTACCCTATGGTACTACTTCAATCTATATAAATATAAAGACTTTTTACCCGATATACCGAAATTTGGCCCAAGTTTACTTTTATACGGTTGCAATCTAAAGTTTACTTTTTATAACATCCAAAATCAAAATTGTAATCTAATTTTTTTGAATCCTACTTTCTTGCCGTTATTTTTCTTTCCTCTTCAATTTTGGCGGTTTCTTCTTCTTCTCCGCGATTCCAGCATAGTTTCTCCACGTTCTTATTCCTTCGCTTCCATTACCTCACTTCCCTGTTAGTTTTGTTTCTTCATTATCTCCATTATCTCGTTCTTTCACTAATTAAACTAGTATGCTTCCTTTTTTTCCTTAATTTTTTTTATCTGACTATATTCAGTATTTGCATCTATATTTTATCAATTGAAATTTCATTTTACTTATAATTTAGGTTAACTGTGTTTTTTTCCTGATTTGATTTATGTTTGTATGTTTTCTAGATTTTCAATTTTATTTTGAAATCAGTTATTAAAATGATTTTGTATATGATTTATACTTTTATTTTTAAATTGTTGATATTTTGTAAACTGATTTAGATTTTGTTCTTGTTTTGTTAATGTTTTTTCAATTTGTTTCTTCCATTGAAATTATTATTCTCTATTTTGTAGTCTGTTTTTGTTGTAATTATTTATGTTTTTAGTTTGTAATTTTTCAGGTTTTGTTAATTTGTTGTCGAAATGGGTATAAAGAGAGCTAGCCGTAAACCGGCAAGTAGCAATTCACCAGTCGATACTTAATATGATACGTCGGACCGTGAAACTGTTGGTGATGAAGCCATTTTTCGGCATTCCGATGATGTTGTTCCTGCTGCTGAAACGACTCGAGTAGTCGAGTCGTCACAAGTTGAGAATAGAGAAGTGGATTCTTCGCGACGAATTCCCAGTGTCGATGACAATGGGACAGTTGCGCAACCTAGCGTATTAGAAATTGCTAGGAAAGCACTGGACTCGGTTCGAATATCTGCAAGACCAACGCTAACAAAATTGATGATAATTCAAAGTCGGCTGAAAACTGCTTCGGCTCCCAATGTTAATAAAACTCCAGAAGTAGAAGGTGTTCCATTTGATTCACAACATATTGTTGATGCATTACCGAAGCCTACTGCGCGATCTTCGAAGCGTTCAAAGATGGGTGGAGCTTCTTCTATCGCTGCTGAAATGGCTAAGCTAAAGGCATCGTACACTGCCAAAAAACCTGTCAAGCATGTTTCATTTGAAACAACGAAAAACGATAGTTGTGCGGAAGAAGTTGTTACTCCTCATAAAAAAGTAAAAAAGAAGCCTTATGTTGCTGTGAAGCGGAAAGTGGTGTTTAAATCAACGGGTGATGACAATGGCGTTAATAAAACTGCCAAGGTATTAACTATGTTTCTTTTTTATTTTATGTTGATTTCATAATTATTATTGTTTTTGTTTGGTTGAATGTAATGTTAGTTTGTTTTATTTATTTAATTGCGTTTCAATTTTCTGTCACATAAATCACCTTTAAGAAGAAAAATGTTAAGAGTACCGCTGGTGCTAAGAGAAAAGCTTCAGCTGAACCTTCTGAACATGAAGAAGCATCGGTCAAGAAAGCGATTATGGTATTGTGTACTTAATTTTATGTGTTTTGTGCCTTTTTTGTTATGTTTGTTCTCCGTTGATGTTTGTGTTTTTTTCTTGTCTGTTGATGTATGTATTTTGTGTCTTATTTTGTTATGTTTCTATGTATATTAATGTATTTTTGCTTTTTACCATTTGACAAGTTATTGATATGATGTTGATTTGGTGTTGATTTTAACTGTCAGTTAAGACTAGGCCAGCTTCTGCTTCTACAAAGAAGAAACCTTCCACTGAAACTCATGAACCTGAAAAGGTTCTGGATCATGCTTCCAATGAATTACTTATATACATGTTGATATGTTGTTTATATTATGTTGACTTCATGTTGATTTCGTTTGAAATTTTAAATTTATGAACTTTATGTATTGATGTTGATTTATGTTGACATTATGTTAATATATGGCTTAATCACCAAAAAATACCAAACCTATACGTCTTGTGTCAATTATAGCCAAACCTTTAAAAATCACCAGATTTAGCCAAACCTTATATGTTCTGTTTCTTTTTTAGCCATTTTTGAATCGAACCGGTTTTTATGACACCGTGTCGTCCACGTCACCGCCAACTAAGCAATTGGCTGGCATGACAACTGAATATTTAAATAAGGTTTGGCTATAATTGACACAGAATGCATAGGTTTGGTATTTTTTGGTGAATAAAACTAATTTTAAAATTAAATAATTAAATGATTAATTATATTATAATAAAATTCATATATATTTAAAAAATAATATTTTTATTTAACGCTAATTAAAATTAATTTATTTTTTTACTAAATTTAAATAATTCTAATAAATATTTTTTACATATTTGATGGATATATAATTAATTTAAATTCTATTAAAAACAAAAAATGTCATATTCATCTTAAAATTTATTTTTTTTAAATTCTAGTCGTCGGTTCTTTGACACCGCTGTCGTTTGAGACCCAATTGTTCGTCTTCCAACGAGCAATCTGAGAGTAATATACACAACAAACATACGACAGTGTTCGTAATTAAACTATACACACATAAATATAAAAATAATCACTGAATAGACTGCTTATTTAAAGGACGAGTGTAATTATTTTCTCATTTTTTTTCTTTAAAAAGTGAAGCTCATTGTGGTGTAATCAATATATATCATGATGTTTATAAGTATAAACGCATATGTTATTTTACTCGGCATAGCCAAAAACTTACCTTAATTTACACATAACTATTTTATTTATTACCTAAATCCAGTCATATCAAGATCTCAACAACATTAAAAATAATAAATCAAGTTCAAAATCATCATGAACATTAAATCCTTTCACCAAATTTAATTCAACATTAATTCCTAAATAATATATTAATTCATTTTTTTAATTACATATTCATTAAAATATATTATAATATAAATTTATTAGGTTTAATTAGATTTAATAAAAAATTAAAATTAATTAAAATTAGTATTAAATAGAAAATATTAATTATTTTAAATATATATAAATTTCATAAATGATATAATTAATTTACTAATTATTAAACTTAAAAATTGGCTTGAATTTAAAATTAGGTTTATTCACTCAAAAAATACCAAACCTATTTTTTTTGTGTCAGTTATAGCCAAACCTTATTTAAATATTTCAGCTGACATGTCAGCCAATTTCTTAGTTGGCGGTGACGTGGACGACACGGTGTCAGAAAAACCGGTTCGATTCAAAAATGGCTAAAAAAGAAACAGAACATATAAGGTTTGGCTAAATCTGGTGATTTTTAAAGGTTTGACTATAATTGACACAAAACGTATAGGTTTGGCATTTTTTGGTGATTAAGCCTACATACAATGATATATCTCTTATTTTTTTGTGAGTTTCTATGCAAATTGGAAATTGAGTTGGATCTATTGTTTTGCTTCTCATCTGAAAGTAGAAAGCAAAAAAATTATTATCTTGAATTATTATAGGTGGATAATCTTTTTTAACCTGGATAAGATGAAATTGAACAAGAGTTCAAACACATATCAACAAAATGGCAACAATAAATCAACATAAGAAACAAAATAAATATATTATGTAGAAAAACTATACAAAGCAGCATAATATCAGCAAGAAAGCAACATGAAATCAACATAAAATTTTATTAGTAAGTATTGCAACTATTATTAAATTTTTGGCACCTGATACTTGATTTGCACACTTGTTCCTTCCAAATCTATTTGCAGTTGTTTTGTTTAAGATTAGACATACTCCATTCTCTTGAAATTAGAAATCCTTTAACAGTGAAATCTGTGTACTAGAGCTTATCATTCTAAAAACCATTTTACTGAACAAAAGTTACAATGTTGTCCATTCCTGAATGAAAATCAATATTTAAAATAGAAATCAACAATTCTCCAGATTTATAATTTATTTTGAAAAATTGGAACAGAAACTAGAAATGATATTTTCTGTTTATTATCCAATTAACATTACAAAATCTATCAAAAGCAAACTCAGCAACAAGATAGTAAATCTGAATTTGAAATATCTTAACTGTTACGTTTCAAGTGAAATTTTTTTGTAAAACTGAATCTGAAAGCGCCAATCTGTTGTACACAGTAGCAAATTTGTAACTTGAGCTGAAGGAAAAGAGCAGTTGCTGATCGTGAAATTGAGTGCTGGTGAAGGAGGAGAGAGAACGGGAGTTAAGAAGAAGAGAGAATTGAATGAGGAGAGATAAAATAATGAATTTGTGAGTTTTTGTGTTATTAAGGTAGCTAATATAGTACACATATAAAAGTAATTATTTCAAGCGTGTACAGTAGTTTTCATATATCAAAATGTAGTACGTATAAACGTAATATATCAGGATAAGTTGGTTATTTAGGTAAAAAGCCTTAAATATAATGTTTTTTTGGGTAAAGCGTCGTCTTGGTCCTTAAATTTATGTATCAGTGACTTATATAAGTCAAAATGTAGTATATTTTAACAATTTATAATCAAGCTAATTACACATGCTCCTATAATTTTTAGAGCTTATGAAAAGTAATTATGAATTTTTTATTTAATATATTATGTCAACCTTGATGCATTTGTATTTTTTAATATTTTATATAATTTTAACATTTTGTGTTTAATATCTTTATATTTAACCAATGAGTTGTATATCACATAGTATAAACGCTGAGCAGCAAACTACTATGTTATGGGTTCAATTCTTTTCACAAGCGATCCTCATCCTTATTATCAAAAAAATATCTCTATATTTATTTTTTATGCGCTTTGAAAATACATAGATGATGTAATTGGATTTTTTTGTGAAGAGTTATGCATTAAATTGTTAAATTGACAAAGTTTAATTATACATTTTCATACCATCAATTTAGGAATCGGATTCAGAATAAATTTTTATTTAGTCTTATTTAAAAAATAAATAGTACTGCTTAAATTTGATTGAACTACATAACAGGATAATATTTTTCCTAAGAAAAATAAAAAATGCATTATTTGATGTGTTTTTTTAATGAGTTTTCACTTGACTATTCTCTCATTATTCATATATTGAAATTTAAAGTGATTAAATCAAATGATTTTGCAGAAATGATGCTTGGTAATTACTTAAAGAATTTGAAATTATCTGCAGAAAAAATTGAGATGACATTGAATACCAATTACTTGCGTAAACTTTGCAACCTCATAATCTTTCTCCAAAATAAGCAAAATTCTAAAATGAATCAGTCTATATGCATAATGAGATTATCTGGATCATTTATCATGGTGGGTTTCAAGTAGATCCCACCATAATCTAATCAACCCTCACAAATCACAATTAATCATGGATTGATTACTTGACAATAACCATTTTATTTTATTATAAGGAGAGAGTATAAAATTTTATTTTATTTAACAAATGAGTATGTGTCCATTTTCTCAGTCAAAACTCATGTTATACGTGTTTAACGATTTAATCATATAAATTAATTTTTCTATAGTTTAGTTTTTATCTATCTCATACTCCCTCCGGTCCATAATATTTGTCGCATTTGGTTTTCGCACAAGAATTAAGATGTAAACACTTTTACTAAGTTAACCCTACATTAAAACTTGTTTACATTTATTACTACCATTTTCATTTGTTTATTGTATTTTTTCAATAAATTAATGAGGGGCAAATATGAAAAAATAGCAATTAATGCTCTCTTGATATTATAACATGACAAATATTATGGACCAAAAAAATTTCTCAAATGCGACAAACATTATGGACCGGAGGGAGTATTTAATAATAATTTCCTCCTCTCTCTTTGGTAAGAAATGGTTAGCAAGAAAAAAGACAAACAACATTTTCTCCAAATCTTCCTACACAAGACGAAAAAGCAAGGAAAAACATGCCGATCAATTGTTGCTTAGTAGTTAGCATAGATCATCATCACATTATATTAGGTTGTGGAAAAAAATCAAACCAAACTAATAGCTTTAGTTATTACTAATTTGATATTTAAAAAAAAAAATAGTTTGATTTGTTTTTAAGTATAAATATATTTTAGTTAAGTTTAACTAATCAAATTATCAATTAATTTAATTTATTTATTTTGATAATATTATTATTTCTGCCTTAAAAATTAGGTTTAATCACTCAAAACCCCCTATCTTTAGTCCCTTTGCAAATATACTCTTACGTAGGAATTTTTCCAATTTTATTCTAATTTACTCTTTTATGTTTCAATTGTATCACAAAGCATTAAATTGATTTCTTTTCAGTTATAAAAAAATTTAAAATAATTTTTTACTTTTTTTATTAATAATATTAAGGTCTAATTGAAATGTATGCTACAAATGGAGGATTATTTTAAACTTTTTTCAAGTGAAAAGAGATCAATTTAATGTTTTAGGGTACAATTAAAATATAAAAGAGTAAATTAGGATGAAATTAGAAAAATTTCTATTTCAGAATATATTTGTAAAAAAGACTAAAAATGGGTTTTTTTTAACTGATTAGCCCTAAAAACTAATAGCCTATAAATAATAGGTTTACTTAAGAGGAAACATTACATTTAGCCATGTCCTACTCTCCCGTAATTGGCTCCTTCAACTGATGCTCCCACTGAATACTGCCATTTGTCATTCTTTGAATGGCTACTGGCACGTGTGCTAGCACCCAATACCAATAATTAATTCTTTTAAGCTACAAATTAACTAAACCTAAATATAGCTGACAAAATGTAATTTTTTTTTTTTATAATTAGATGACAAAATGTAATTACATGAAAGAACTAGAATTTAGAGTTTGTCGGCAATGATATATGCTTGACAACTGAAGAATTAAATTGGCTAAATCCATTTTAAGATTTTTAAACTTTTATTTTTTATTCATCAAATCCTTCAACTTTTATTTAATTTTCTCAAATCTTTAAACTTCTATTTTTTGGTTCATCAGTCGATTCAGTCCCTCAATTTATATTTGACTTTCTCAGGTCCTTAAATTTTTATTTTTTTGGTTCATTAGGTCCTTAAACGAAGATCCATTTAAGGACTCAATGAACCAAAAAATAAACAGTTAGGGACTTGAAAAAGACAAATAAAATTTGAAAGACATAATGAACTAAAAAATAAAAATTTAAAGATTCAAAAAAGTCAAATAGAAGTTAAAAGATCTAATAAACTAAAAATGTATAGTTTAAGGACCTCAAAATAGATTTAGCCAATTAAATTATATGCATGGAGGGGAGGAGATAGACATGGCAACAACGTTTGGGTTCCATCGGTCTTTTCTGTGCCAATTAATATTATAAGAATATAATATATTTATTTATATATATATATATATATATATATATATATATATATATATATTATGTTATATTTTTAAAATTTATATTATATTATATTATATTATATTATTATTATAATAAAATATATATTATATTTATTTTAATTAATTTTTTGGTTAATATAATATTTATAAATATATTTTATTTCATTAATTTCTTATATATTTTTTAATAATTAAATTTAAATTTTACTTTTAATTTTTCAAAACCCTCCGTAACCGGAATCAGAACCGGCCAATTCTAAATCGACATGGAACTGCCGGTTCTAGGCCGGTTCCATTTTTCTTGCACCGTGACCCGACGGTTCTGGTCGGGTTATGAACTGTCCATATTAATAGTGTGCAACTATAAAAAAAACTTAAAAAGAAATCCTATATTTATAACTAGTTACTCTGCGGTGTATAAATATAAAAAGATGCACACACACACACAAAATATTAATGTAAGAAGTTTCTTTTGATAATCTGGAAAAGGGAGTTTTGTAGGAGAATTTGAACTCACGACCTGATAATTTATTATCCGTCGATTATACAGTTTGAATTATAACTCATTAGTTAGAAGTTTTGAAAAAATATCTATACGCTAGGCTTAAAACTGAAATTTGTTTAAAAGTAGACACAAAATTAAGATTTAAAAAATTATCAAAAATAAATAGGTAAACCAAGAAATGTGAAGTTTCAATAATTTGAAACTTATGAGAAAAATGTGGGTGCCAAACTTTGACCCAATTTTACAAAATATAAATATAATAACATTTTTAAATTTACAATTTCAAAGGTCGGTAAGCCAATGGATTTGCTTAAACACTCATCACATACAATTAAATCATAAAATATAATGATTTGGTGGAGTTATTGGACATTAGAGAGGATTGTTAATTAATATTCTTAAAATATCAGCTGAAAGAAGCAAATAATATAATTAAAGAAGTATTAATTTGTTTTTAGAATCGATGCCTTTTGTGTTCCATATTCACACACCTAATTCAGATGTGTTTCTTTACATTAGTTGGACTGGTTGGGGCATTTTGTACGTAGAGCCTGCAACCTCCAGGCTGCATATCCAAATAAAAATAAGTCCTACAAACTAAGTAAAAATATTTCTGTTAATTACTTTTGTAATTATATTTGACTTCAGTTTGAATTCAAAATAACTTACGTGCACATATTTTTACTGCTAATAGTGCTAAAATTATTACTATTAACATATAGTAACAAAAAAAAAATTGTGACATGTTTCTGCTAATAAAATGTTGTCTTAAATAATTGGTAATAAAATTTGCTGTAAAATGCTGTTATAACTTAACTAATGGCAATATCTTTCAAAATTATTGCTGCAATTAGCAGTAAAAAAAATTAGCTGCAAAAATATTCGTTGCTAAATACAAAATTTCTTATAATAATGGTGGATATGGATCATATCAACATTGGTACGTTTATTTTTTTGTCTGCATAAGTTGAATATTATCGTGTACCAACATGACACATTTAATTTATTTATTTAAATAAGTTAAATATAACAAAACCAACACTACACATTTTCTCTATTCATTGGAACATTTTCTATTTACTATATTTATTGAAAGGCGTTGGGTTGAGTTGATACAACATGATATGATACATTTAAAATCGTGTCATAACAAGTTAATTATGAGATAGCGTGTCAATCTGGACACAATGCGTTTAAACCCGTGTTATATATATGGGTTGATCTGTTTATTGCATGAACACATTTAACCTCAATGCTAAACCCTTGATTTTTATACTAGCCAAATAGTGTTTGTGTGTCGTGATTCATTTTGACACTCATACATGTCAATTTTAAATTCAACCTACAGTTCAGACACATTAACAAACTTAAAAATTGAAAAATATTTATAAAAATCAAAAAGTTTGGTTTTAACAAATGATAAGTAAAAATAGCCTTTAGTAGTTCTAGTCATGGTTCGGGAATTGTCGGTTCGGTTTTAAATTATTGAAATACAAATTCAACTTAAAAAGGAAAAAATTGATTATAACACTTAATTAGTCGAGCCATCTTATCAAATAGATAAAAGTTCAATCAATCGAGGCAAATATATTTATTACCATTCTTATTAAATGTGCATTTGATTATTAATTTTATTTTATTTATCAAATACTAATACAAAAACTATAGGGCGAGCTGAGAGTAGAATTAGAATAGCTAGTTTTTTTTGTCAAATTATTTTATGAATTTAATTTTTTACGTTTTTTTATCAATTACGACCAAACATTTTAATTTTTTACAATTATGACCAATTTGAAAGATTTTCTTTGTAATTATGTCCAAAATTTAAACTTTCATTTTTTAAATTCAAAATTTTACGTTTTTCATCAATTGCGACCAAATTTTTATGATACCTTTTTTTAAAAGTTAGACAACGCTTTTAAATTTGGACGTAATTAATAAAAGATACATAAGTTTGGATTTAAAAAATGAAATTTAAAACTTTGGATACAATTGCAAAAAAAACTTTTAAAACTTTTAAAATTGAATATAATTATAAAAATTAAAAAAATGATCTTAACTAATAAAAGACGTAAAAAAATTAAATTTAAAAAAAAATTAATTGAATTATAGAACCCGAACGGCCTGTTCTCTTGCAGTATTGTTGTCTTTGAACCCTAACTTTTGAACAAGAACCTAGCTAGCCAATTGATCCTTTTAATCTTGAATCATGGGGAATTGCCTTTTGTTCCCAGCAAGCGTGTATGTGTAAATGCCCTTGATAGCAAAAAGGGATCTTACGCCAAATTTTACTACTTTTTCTCTCCAAGCATGCCATGAATGAGAAATGAGAAAAATAAAAGGCAAAATACACATTTCTTTTTGTTCATGTGACTATATATTGAATCACTAAACTTTTATTGGTCAATATTGAATCTTATACTTTAATTTTACAGATATCAAATCTCTTACGAAGATGAAATGCATATAAGTGTGATTGAGATAAAAATATTTATTCATTTTTATACTTCAATTTTATTAAATTTAGTTTCTATGCTTTTGTTTAATTTTGTTGACATTGTTAGGTTTCTAAACTGATTTCTTTTATCTGCATGAATTTTAATATTTTCTATATCTAATATTTATAAAATTAGTGTAAGGAGTCAATATTGACAAATAAAAATACATGGATCCTATAAGAAATACAAGGCAATTCCACACTTCTATCCTTTATGTTTGAAAATTAAACGATATGATCCTTCATTTTTATTTTGTCAACAATTTAACTCCTCCGTCCATTTTCGGGTTCGTCAACTAAGTTAAAAGTTTTAACTAAAAAAATTTATGTTTAAAGTTAGTTCATAAACTTATGTTTGACATGAAAATAAATAAACTTTATAAAATTATAAATTAAATTCAATGATTTAATAAATTAAATTTATTTAATTTTTATTTCTCTTACTTTTAAAATTTGTAATTTTTATTAATTTCTTTTATTTCATTTAGTTTTAAAAAGTAAAAAATGAAAACATAAAAACATTGATAAATGTAAGTTGCCAGCTCACTGAATGTCATAATAATATAATTTTTACTTAGAAAGTTTAAATATTAAACTTAAATATAATTTTTTTAAATTTTGTTCTTTAACTCAGTTGACTAATAATATAAAAACTAAACTTTAACGAAAATAAAAATGAAAAATCATATTGTAAGGTTTATATCATAAAAAATCACTAATTTTCGCGTGTTTTTGGTATTTGACACGAACTTTTAATTTTGGCATATAAATACACGAACTATCAATTTTTTGCATATATGACCAAGTTTTTGTTTTAGGTAAAAAACGGTGTCGTTTTAGGTATAGAACGTTGCCGTTTTATGTCAAAAACGGAGCCCGTGTTATATATACAAAAAATAGATAGTTCGTGTATTTATATGCCAAAATTAAATGTTCGTGTTAAATACCAAAAGCAGGTGAAAATTGGTGATTTTTGAAGCAATTAAGCCTATAAGGAAATTCGGAGCAATTTGCTAAAAAGAGCCACAGAAATTGAAGGGAAGAAAGGGAAAAGGGGAAACAAGATCACATGTGAAAGAAGAAGATAAGTGCTTGAATTAAGAGTGACAAACATGATGAGAGGTGTAAACAAAAAAGGGAACAAATGGGTCCTCCATTCTTCAATGTTTTCTTTAAGTCCATCAATTCCCCAACAATGCCTATCATATATTTTTCTCAAACTTCAAAGATTGATGGCTATGGACACCAATACGAGACCTGCATAGGCAACACTAGTTTTGTTTTTCCACCATTTTTACTGTTGCATGTAATTATAACAACTATTGTTTCTAGATGCACACGTGTGATTCTCTTTTTACATGCATGCAATTTGGTGAGAAAACTACCTTTGTGTTTTGTTTTGAATTCAAATGCTTAGTTTTAAAGCAAAAATGATGATTTACTATAATTCAAGGACTTGATTTCATTCATTTGTACGTATATTTATACACTTTTTGACTAAAATGTAAATATATCATTAGTTATTTAGGGACAGCAAGATTTAAGATAACTTTTAATCTAAGTACTTGGGATTATGTCTTAATAGATATCATTTTCTTGATTGACATATATGTAAATCTCCTCAAACATCAAGAATAAGTTGTCCCTTAATATGGATTTTTAAGATATACTGTATGCATTAATAATTGTCTCACCAGATGATTTCCAAAGTCTAAAGTTAAATGATAGGCTAATTAACGTGTGGTCATGTCAGATCCAACCAATTAAAGTAAAAAATAAAATTAATTAAACAGTTAAACCACTGCTAGTTACTTTACTCTTACGGGCCAGTTTTTCACTCATCTTTAACTATTTCAATTATATAAAGTCATGTATAGCTCTTTCTGTTTTTTATATGGAGAATTTTCTTGCATAAACTGGTTTTATATTTTATTTATGAACCCAACTAATTGAATTAATAAGATGTTAGAAAATGAAATTTTTAAATATAATTTTTTTTAATATTTGATTGATTAGTTTCAGAAACAAACAAAACCTGATTAGATAAGAATTTTCCATAAATACATAAAACAATTAAAGTCAACTTTTACAGTTGTGATCAAATTGATAAATACATTTTCAGAAATTAATTTTAATAGCCTGGTCCACCAATTGTAAGTCATACTAATAATTATATCTAATTAGAATAAAAATAAAATAAAGAGTTTAATTAATAACAATAAGGTACATATTTATATTTCTGAAATATTAGTCAATATTTAAAGAAATTTTGAATTTTGTAGAATAATAATAATATAAAATTAGATAAATAATCTTTGAAATTTAATGATTTTTTTAGATATAGACTGGTTTTTCATAAAAAAAAAGTTAAAAAAGTTAAAATACTTTATTTTCATTATTAAAAATTATTTTTTTTAATATATACTGTTGTGATATAGTTATTAAAATTTACGAAATTGATAAATTATATTGTTAAAATTATTTTTATCATCTTATAGTTATAATAGAAATATATTTTTGCCAAAAATTAGCATGGAAATAACATTAATGTTTCATAAGCTGATGAGAAAGAAAAGACAATGAAAACCAGTGAAAAAGGACAGACAGTAATTATGAGAAAGAAAAGAAAACCATGGTGCGTTTTTCTACAATTTAAATGCTTGACAGTCATTATCATAAAACAAAAAAGACAAAGACAAACAATATTGATGCATTTTTCTCAATCACTAAACTTATATAAAAAGGATCTTCTGCTTCATGGACCATACTCAATACGTGTTCTCAACTTAAAAATAATAATAATAATTTAATAACTATAACTAAATTCTTGGTTCCTTACATAGCACAAAATATAAATATTACATATGAATGTATATTTTAAGTGCTCTCGTCTCATATCTAAAGGCTGAAATAGTTCACTTGCTGTCCAAGATTCTAAGCAAAATCATCCTTCCCATGAAAGAAACCCTAAAATATTTGGCTGGAATTGCAGGGCCAAGTGGTTATGGCTCAAATTCAAGTGCTGACCAAGTTTCTCAAGATTTTGCAGCCTCTTCTCTTCAACCCCATTTAACTGCTATTCTCACTGGTAAAAATTAATTGGTTTCATATAATCTCTCTTTTTCATGCTTCATTATGGCATTAAATGTTTGGTTTGATACTCTTAATTTGCTCTTCTCTCATAATTTTCGTTTTCTTGATATGCAGCTTTTTCATAACATTTTTCTTTCATGCATTCTTTGCGTTAAAACTTCATGAAGTTACTCAAATATAGACTTTTTACACTAGATAACCGTTTTATTTTTTAAAATTGTTAACTCTAACTTTTATTTTCTCAACAACGAAGATCACTCAATAAACTCATATAAATTATCACTTATGTAGCCGACGAAAAAATTAAATGGCACTGACTTTTTTATCGCCACATGTGTAATTATTGACCGGAATAGCGATACTAACCTCCGTTTAAGCCACCATTGACATCGATACATATGAGATCGTCATAAATTCAAGGGATCCTCTTTGTAATCCTTTGAGAAAATGGAAGTTTGGTTACCAAACTATGATAATCAAAATGTAGAAAGTCTACTCCGTCAAAACCCCAAGAAATGTTAACCCTGCATTCTTTCTTTTCATTTTCTTGTTCAAGAATCAATTAATTCTCAGATATGTTCATCAAGAATATCAAATTTTAAATCTTTTTATTGACATATGCACTTGAGGCTGTTATTCTTTTGCACAACATAATCTATAGGAACATAATTTTGTATTTTATTAATAATTAATGTAGTGGCTCTTTTTGACTGTTGCAAGATATGGTTTTGTCTCTTCTGAATGGTGTTTTGTCAATGTTTCATACTTTCTCAACCAACTAATCATGCATTTAACTTTTATTTCACCTGAATATATTCATTAAATTTCTCTTAATTTCTCATACATTTAATTTAAATTTACATTAGCATGGCACTAACCATTTAATTATTTTTTGGATTTAAAGGGGCAACTTCAGGAATTGGAGTTGAAACAGCTAGAGTATTGGCTAAAAGAGGGGTTAGAGTAGTAATTCCTGCAAGGAATTTGAAAAAGGCAGATCAAGTTAAGGAAATTATACAAAAAGAGAGTCCAAATTCAGAGATTATAATCTTTGAGACTGATTTAAGTTCTTTTGCTTCTGTCAAGAAATTTGCTTCTGATTTTCTTGCTTTAGGACTACCCCTTAACATTCTAATGTGAGTAAATTATTAAGCATATTTAAATTTTCTTATGTTTTATTTTTCTTAGATTTTTACTATTTGATACAAAAGCTTATATTATATCTTGCAGAAATAATGCTGGGATATACTCCAAGAATTTGGAATTTTCTGAAGATAAAGTTGAGATGACTTTTGCTACCAATTACTTGGGTAAACTTTACAATCTCTAAAATAGTGAAAATTATAGGGTATACTGATAATGTGAGTCACTAGTTTTTTCAGTTATTTTATTTTGAGAACTAAACTTAATTTATTTCCTTTTTTATGGCTAAATTTTAATTTCGTTTAAACAAGAAGAATGTTAAGTCACTAAAATAAAACAAAAAAAAGTTAAAGTTTAGACACAAAAATTCATCTTGTTACAATAAATTTACAAAATAAAAATAAATTAAAATAAAATAACTCGAGAATTAGTTACTCGGAAATTATAAAATAGATTTTTGTTTGGGATTATTGATGTGGTAGATTTCATAATAGACCTCACCATAAGCAAAGCAACCTTAAGAATAGAAAAATTCATAGGTGAGCCAATGTCATCACACTTGAATTTTATATAAATAGCGTGACACATGGTATAATTTAATTATAAAGTCTAACTATGAAAGAGTCTTATAAATTGATGTTTTTTTATTTAAAATTAAATGATATTTATTGATAGGAGATTATAGTTCAATTATATAAAGAAACTTCGTAATACATAATTTTTTATTTTTCATAAAAAGAAATTTAAGTGATTGCATGACAGCAAGCGTGGTTGTGCACTTTTGCAGGACATTTTTTGCTGACAGAGTTGGTAATAGAGAAAATGATAGAAACAGCAGCAGAGACAGGTATACAAGGCAGAATAATCAACCTTTCTTCTGTTATTCACAACTGGGTCAACTCAGATTCTTTTTCTTTCAACCAAATGATTTCCCCAAACAAGTAATTAACCCTTCCTTTTTTTACTGTTTACATAACATCTAGCATTGTACTATCTACAATTTACTAATATATTTATACATTGGATTAAATTTCTTTCATTAGTGTAAAAATGAGTAAAGGGTTAACTCGGTTTCTGAACCTATGACTAGAAGTTAAATAACTCAAGATCGATTATTTTGATCACTTAAAGACAATATTGTATTTTTAAGTCAATTACGGACAATATTGTTTACTTTTAGATAAATTAAGGACAAAACTAAGTCATTTCGGTCCATGAATAATTGTATAATTTTATTATTAATTGACCTAAAATGAAAAATATTGTTTTAAACTTATCAAAATGGCAGACAGTAAATTATTTAATTTGGAATTGTAAGTCTGAAAATCAGATTGATCCTTTACTCGAATTAAAATACATTTACAAATTCGCTTTTAAAATTGAGTTGATTTTGCAGTTACAATGGAACACGTGCATATGCTCAATCCAAGTTGGCTACGATATTACATGCCAAGGAAATGGCTAGACAGCTCAAGGTGAAAGTCATTAACATTAAAATTTGGCATACTAATTAAGTAATTATTAACCCTTGAGGTTAAGGTTACAATTACTATTCTTTTCTCTATATTTTTAAAAAAATCATCATTAACTCTTGATTTTTCAAAATGTAGAGAGAAAACAATAATATCAGTCTAATCTTAGAGGTGACTTGTAATTATTTCTTAAAACTTTAATTTTGAAAACATTTCATATTCGAATCCTTATTATTCAGGCAAGAAATGCAAGAGTATCAATCAATGCAGTGCATCCAGGCATTGTAAAGACAGGAATCATCAGGGCTCATAAGGGGTTTATCACAGGTACATAAATATATCAAGATTCAAATAAATTTTGAGAGGAAATTATATAATCATTATCAGTAATATCTAATAAACTAAAAATTATCTGCAGATTCCCTGTACTTCATTACGTCCAAGTTACTAAAATCGACATCTCAGGTTTGTCTACACATACTTGTCACTCACCACCTCTGTAGCTGAAAGGTTCAAATTAAAGTGGACCTTCAAATAAATTAGTTGAGCTGTGAATTTTACAGTACAATGTACTTTCTGCAGGGTGCGTCAACCACATGTTATGTTGCATTGAGTCCACAGACAGAAGATGCAAGTGGAAAATACTTTGCAGATTGTAACGAAAGCAACTGCTCGGCTCTAGCCAACGATGAATCCGAAGCATACAAACTCTGGAAGCAGAGCCGTGCAATCGTCCATAGACGACTCTATCAACCACCATAAGCTTTGGTGGCTGTTGACATTACAGAGTTTAGGAGCCTATTTAGCCATTTGTAAAGTTATATACTGTGTATTCAATGTGCATAAGGCGGTTTTAAGAGTAAGGATACTGGTCTAAGTTTACATGGAAAATAATTATCAGTGTATTTCCTTTCCAGAGGAAAAGCAAAAAAAAGAAAAGTTGAAATCTAAAATTAGACAGATGAGATCAACAGGATTGAAATATTCTTTAGTGACAGAATAAATAATCATTATGAGGATCAGTTATTTACCTCTTCGTCATTGTCTCATCACATTACAGGATTACAATATAAACACACAACGTGAGATCTTCATGTCTGAGGAGCAACAGCAGTTATGGTGTAGAGCTTTTCAAATAATAATAAGTCGGATCCATTCAGCAAATGTTCTCCGATGTTATGCAATCAAGTCAGAAACTATGGCTATTGAGCAAGTTAGAAACACACCATGATGTGAAAGCAACCTGCTTCACTTCAACTTCATTTTTTGCGCTGCCATATTTTAATTACTACTTTATCAGAAGAATGTTGCATCATTTGATCTATAATATGCAAACCAAATAACTGAATGTAAGATATAATTACTTTTATCATCAAATCAAATGTTTATACAAGCATGAAAAAGGAAGAAATCATGCTTTAAAATATGTAAGCTAAGGATGCAGACTAAACATTATCAAATGGATCTTTAATCAACAAAGCCTATAGTCCCGCCTAGTAATTGAACAACACTACAAGGTTCATGCGACTATTTAACAAATCCAGATGAAGTACACACTGAGACACTGACCTTCACTTAATGAGAACTCAAATCAAACAACACGCCTTTTTCAATTTAAAGCTTCCCTTTTCAAATTTTGTTATCTTCCTAACAGCCCAGATTTTGGATACTACAAAACCATACTCTAAACCTGGCTTACATTTTCAACAAAAACTGACAAAATCTCTTGCAACTTTATTCTCTGTTTTAAACAAAATACAGCCCCTGGTAATTTCTTCATACATACACAAATGGACTATGATGCATGATATGTAATCGAAATGAATATACCTTAACAAGTCGAGGAGAGCGACGATGGGATGCAATTTCTAGGTTATTCTTAATCCCGCTTCCAAGATTAACTTTCTTGAACTGTCTTTCTTCTTCACGAGGATATTCATTTTCCTTGGTTGGAGATTCACTTATTTCAGTTGAAGTGGACATAACTGGAGCAGAGGCAGATACTGTGGTACACTCTTGATGCAGACTGTTAGATTGAGGTGAAATTCCTAGGGGGTCAATAACAAAACACTGTTACTTTACGCATAAACAAATTGCATTTAGAATTAAACAGAAAAAAGATACACTTCTCTACATGTTCAATGCTGTCTGACCTTGTTAATAAAAATGCTGTCTGACAGCGATAAGCCAGCAACTCATTTACCTTATTGTATTGATTACATAGCAGATAAATTAAGTGCAATATTTCACAAAAACTGGGGGGAAAAAGTGGAGCAGGAAGGTAAAGACGATACCAAGTGACGGAATTGCTTGGAACTTCTCTCTCATTGTTCTGACAAATTTGAACAAGCCATTGGTTTTATTCATTTCATCGATCAACTCTTTCGTGCCACTCAAGTGTGGATCACAAGCCAACACTGAAAACCATGTGAGAAAATAATAAAACGTAAATGGATATACTAGACATAGATTCAATGACATAACCAACATGTAGGCATTGATTACAAGTATATGTATCATCTTCATGGCAAACAGTTAACGTGTACTCCTTGTGTGGATTTCTCATGTCGATGTTGTTAAATGTGAACTTCACACCTGCAAGATAAGAACTTATGAATAGGGAAATTCCACAAGGGAAAAAGAACAAATATTTAACTATAAAGTGGCTGTGATCACCTCGTCCTCCCTTAATGTGAAAACCAAGAACCTTATTATACCATGAGATTCCCTCTTGAGTTTCTTCTATTTTATGTTTAATTCCTTGGATATCCTCATCTTCAATGTTTCCATAGCCACAAATACAATAAAATTGAAAAGAAAAAGAAAAAAAAACAGACAATTTTAGTAATTTTATCACATATCTTACAAGAACCTAAGTATGAGTCACACCACAATTGTTGAGACAAAACAAAGCTCAAGAAATGCTATGGCATAACATGACATATGCAAGCATTTTACTTTTTATTTTATTTGTTTATTTACTTTTGAAAACATAACTAAACATTTGCAAAACAGTTGTGCCCTTTCAACCACAGGTGGATTTTTATATTTAAGACAAAATAAGATCCTTCCTCCCAATCATATTACTGCAAACGACTATGGTTTCATACATTGCCAACCAACCACTATGTAGTTTGAGAAACACTTGTTAAGAAAGCCATTACAGGCATCTGAAAGGACTATAAAGCATTCAACATTCTTATGCTAGCATGTTCATCATATGAGTTCATAGGGCTATGATATATCACACAATTTGATAGCACATTCCAACAAGATTTCATCCTTCCAAAGCCTTCTAAAATTCAATCTGAACTAATTATTCAAGCTCCACTTTAACTCATCCATAGTCCACATTTTACTAGCATCTGAAAGGACTATAAAGCATTCAACATTCTTATGCTAGCATGTTCATCATATGAGTTCATAGGGCTATGATATATCACACAATTTGATAGCACATTCCAACAAGATTTCATCCTTCCAAAGCCTTCTAAAATTCAATCTGAACTAATTATTCAAGCTCCACTTTAACTCATCCATAGTCCACATTTTACTAGCCTTCAAACTCACTGATATAACCTATCTATTTCCTATTATTCAAGCTGGTTGTAAAATTAAAAAAAGAAAGCAAAAAGGAAACTGGAAAATATACTATTAAACTTTCAAAAACTGCAACTTGAGTTTCAATTGATATAACAAAAAAGCAATACCAAGAGATTCATGAGAAATAATTGCTGCATATTGGTCCCTCCAAGCCCTCTGAATTTCCAAAGTTTAATTCATTTTGATCCATGGTCCACATTTTACTAGCCTTGAAAGTCACTGATATAATAACCTATTCATTTCCTATTATTCAAGCTGGTTGCGGAAAATAAAAAAGCAAAACAGAGAACTGGAAAATATACTATTAAACTTCCAAAAAGTGCAACTCAAGTTTAAATTGATGTAACAAAATAGCAATACCAAGAGATTCATGAGAAATAATTGCTGCATATTGGTCCCTCCGAGCCCTCTGAATTTCCAAAGTTCTTTTAAGCTCTTCTACTCTATCTCTGGTAGCAGATATGGCTTCTCTTATTGCGATTTGCTTAGCCTCCTTACGAGTTTTCACTATACAACATAAAAGAAAGAGATCACCGAATATATTAAAACACAAAACATGTAACTGAGATCAAGTATTAGAGCATTTCAATTGCAATTTTGTTTAAATAAAAAACTTCAAAAAAAGGGTAAATAATTCCATTCTATGCTACTTAAAATTGAACTTAATAAAGCTTGAAGAAATTAGAAAAAAACCTGCTAATACTTTAACAAAGTCCGCCTCAGCTTCCCGCAAGCTAGATTTCAGCTTCCCTAATTTCTCTGCAAAACAAAAAAGAAAACAACCCGAGGTAATGTATTCACTCAATTGCAAGAACCCTAGACTTACATAATGTTCTAAAAATTATAACTAAATGGAAAAAAGACGCAGGAAATCCAAAATTGGAGCGTGCGAGTGGATTCTGACCTTGATTTTGGAGAGTTTGTTCAGCTGTAGACTTGATGGAATCCATAGATTGAGAAAACGAAGCTGTGAAAGAGTCGATTTTCTGCATTTCGACGGCGACTTCTCTTTCGCAGCTCAGCCGCAAGGACTCCATTTTCTCCCGAACGGTTTTCTCCGGTGATGCTGCACTTTGCAACTCTACCGGACAAATTTTGAATGACAATTTTTGCCGCTTTGTTTAGATGGGGAACTTTTGAGAGGAAAGAAAAAGTAATAAAGGGTCAACGCGGCGCTGGACTTATAATACAGAGTCATCTAATTCAATTTATATTTTTTTGAGCAATTAATTTTAAATTTTTTTATTTTTGAGTCCAATAATTTATATTTTATTTTAAAAAACAGATTTAGAATAATTTTATCGCAACAATTAAAGAAATATCTAATTATTTTTTTGCATTCCTCACCTCCGATTTGTATTTTACGCGTTTTAAACATACAATTATATTGTTACTTGACCCGAAAATGAAGAGATTTGGGGTTATTTGCTCAAAAAAATATAAATTAGATTAGATGATCCCTTGACACAAGTTTAGGGGGCCGTTGACCGTTTGTTCAAAGAAAAAGAGAGCTCCTTCAAAACAAAAAGAGAGGAATAATTTTCTTTAGAGTATATAACACACTACTTTTAATCACCTTTTTATGGTCTCACCTGTTCACGAAAGAATAAATATATTAAATTTTATTTTTAAAAAAATTAAATAGGTGAATTGTAAAATATTTTTTTTAATAATTGATGGGAATTTAACGAATGAAAAAGCGTTATAGATGGTGAATTATAAAGTATTATTTATTTTTTTAATTATTGATAATAATAAGTTTAATATTAGATATTAGTCTATAAAATTAAAAGAAAAATATTTTTTTACTTTATTATATGTTTCAATACATATTTAATAATTTGATAAAGTTACTAAATTAAAATACCCTAATTAATTTTATCGTTAAAATCATATAAAGTTTTCATGTATTTGATAATCAAAAAACATTATTGTGATTATAGAATATTAAATATGTCATTAATTTATATAAAATTTAAAATAAATAAATAAAACAAAACAAAAAATAATAGTTAAAGCAATGTTTTAAAAATCGAACCAGTCGGTCGAAATATTAAAAATTGGATTGGGCTTGAACGAACAGATAAAAATTGGTAAAAACCCGGGAGTTAAACCGGTGAACCGGATGCTGCACCGGTAAAAAAAACCGGTGAGCCATATATAGTTTTCTGAATGGGTCTTAATTATGGTTTTCTTAACGGACCTCACTTCCTCACAATCTTCTGCCTTCAATCTTCTTTTGCCTTCAATCTTCTTAATATATATTAATAGGCAGAAGGCATAAAAACCCTCAATTTTTTTTAAAAAATACAAATCAGCCCTTTTATTTTTCTGGTCACAATTAAGCCCCTGTGTTTTTAAAATTAAACAATTAAACCCTTGTTATTTTAAAATCGGACCAATAAACCTTTTTAATTTATTTTTGGGACACTTACTCCCTCAAATTTTTGATAAATATTTTAGACATTAAAACTATTTTTAAACTTTTTTCCTAGATGATTATGAGAGATATGTCAGCCATTAACGAGTATTTCTAATCGTGTTGGACGAAAGGGGTTATTTGTAATATTTGAAAATAAAAAGAGCTTAATTTATATCCTAAAAAATTAAAAGGGGTGATCTATATTTTTTATAAAAACTATGAGGATTTTTTTATACCTTTTGTCATATTAATAATTCCATACTCCTTCACTGATGGTTAAACTTAAACTTGAACCTAAAATCTAAAAAGTTCTCATTCTTTGCCAATTGAATTATAAATCATTGGTCTAATAGCTCATTCATTATAATATAAATTATGGATCATTATAATCGCGGCTCAAATACAAACATTGGCAATCAAAAAAATTGCAATTTTTCTTTCATCACGTGAATATAATTTTATTTTATTTTAAGATAGAGATTATATAAGATTGGTGTTGTGTATGTAAACTAACTTCTAATTACATTCTCAATTTTATGTTTTTTAAGAGAAAGTTAGTATAATTTTCCTGAATTGAATTAAAATTATTTTCATCTTAATTTAATTTATTTTATAGTTTTGAAAAAAAATCATTTAAATAAAACTAAGATCTCACATAAAATAATATATTTTTCTAAAAAAATAAAAAGTATTAATCATGACAGTATATTTTATATAGTTTAAATAATAATTTTAAAACAATTAATTTTAGTTACTTTTTATATTCGGAGGAAATATGGCCTAGTAGCCCATTAACTGTAGCTCTTACGAATCACCAGAGACAGGCCAAATCAGCCCAGAGATGTGTGAAATGTCACATGGCCTTGTCTAAAAAGAAGAAGAAATTTCTCACTCTATATATAACTCTACATCTCACTCACTAGTCATTGCCATTTTAAAATTATACCTATAAAAAGTATTAAAGATTTTATTCTAAATAAATATTTGTTGTTGAACTAATTTAAAGATTATTTTGAAATTTTATTCGTTTAAGTTCTGTTCAAACTTTATATTTCATTTAAATTCTAACATAATACATTTTTCAATTGAATTTTAGAGAGTATGACAACAAAATTGGCTATAATAAAGAATTTATCTAATATTAAAATTTGACAATATTATTGCAAATGATATCATTACATTTTGTAATGTAAAAAACAGAAGGAAAACATATTTACCTATCCACAATTTTGGTATATTTATTATATAAATATTGTGATATTTCAATCTTATCATATACATTCGTCATCTTTTCAACTTTTGTCAAATGTATTTGCGATTCGTTTAGCACTGATATAGCGGAATGCTACTAGTCTAATATACAAGTAATCTTATATGACATACATAACATGGCGTCGTATCAGTTCCAACAAATTGTGAATATAGTTGAGGTTGAAAAGATGAAGGCTACAAGATTTTAAATATAAATATGCTTAGAAATCATATTAAAATTATGAATAAATAAACATGTTTTTTTTTAAATATGATGTGACCAGTATTGACTACGTACAATATGTGACATGTTTTTTAGTTTGTAATCACTGCTTATCTTTCTAAAATTAAATTGATAATTTATTTATTTCTTAGTTTAACAGTAAAAAATTATTATTTTTAAAATTAAGATTAATAATTTAAATATAGCATCGAGCCATCAACTATAGTGTATGTGTGTGTTTATTCAAATAAGAGAAAGAATTTTTAAAATAATTAATCACAAAAAATGTTTACAGTAAGAAATCCAGTTTCATGAATCATAATTAAAAAAATATTAGTATATTCTATGATTATGCCATTTGAGTTAAATTTTATTGGGAAAAAAATATTTAAAAAGAGGAAAGAAAAAGTAAGCAAATTATACATTAATGTAGCCTAGATATATATGGTGTTGCATAAAATTAATTGGACATTCTAATTTTAGAGCGGAAAGAAGAAAGTTTAATTAGGCCATTAGCCTCAAAAGAAGGGGAAAACATCCAACGAGAAGATAAAATTATTAATTTAATAAGCTAAAATTTCCGACCTTAGAAAAGTATACATTTAAAACCAAAAAGGGGTGACAAAACCATTTGGCAAGGCAAGGAACTTATTTTGTTTTCTTTTCAAAGTGCAACAAATTAAACTTTGGTAAAATAAATAAATTAAATATAGTACTTCTTTTTTTTTTGTTCAAAAATTATCTAATTATAAAAAATTCATATTTTTATGCGTATTTGTAATTTAAACTATATTTTTAATTTTATAATGTTATTTTGATTTTTTATTGTTGCTGTTCGATCTATTTTTTTAATCAATTTAATTGTTTTAAATTTCAGTTGAATTATTAATTAAAAAATTCAGTTGAATTTATAAACTAACTTCGCAATTAGTAAAATTTCATTTTTAATCTAAAAAAAATAACGCTGAAATTTGATCCAAATTCACTAATTTTGGTGGCTGAAGTAAAATAATATAACAAACGTTAAAAATAATCAGAAAAATTAAATAAAACGAGTAGGTATTGTGTTGGGGTAAATGATTGAAAAAATTAAATTGATTGAAAAATTGAAAAAATTACAACGAAATTGTCAAATTGGATAGTATGTAAAAATTATTTTTTTTAATTTTTTTAGTTTAAATTGCAAACTCACACAAAAAATTGGACTTTTTTTATAAATAGATCAAAATAATTATATAGTACGACTTCTTAATTTTATTTTCAATAAATTCAAAGAAATACGAACTATATCTCAAATGGTATAAGCGTTGTGCAGCTATTTGATAGGTCGTGGGTTCGATTTCTTCACAAACGCTCCCCCTCTCCAATTATCAAACATTTATATGTATAATGCACTGTTCATAATTTATAGAAAGAAAATCAAATTTTTATAAATTATAATTAGAAAAAATCATTATTATTAAATTTATGAAATAATATATGAGTGTAGATCCATAGATATTCGAATTATTTATATTAACAATCAAGTAATGAGCTTTAGATCATTCAGAAAAGCAAAGAATAAAGCAAGAGAGCTTGATCTCTAATTAGAGATGCATGTTTTTTTTTTTTTCCAAAGTTAGAATATATTAATGAAGATGTAAATACAAACAATGAAAGTCATATCACAAGAATCTCAATATGATCTTTCAAATTTGAACAACCAACTACTAAACAACAATCCAAGATAAACAAAAAATAATCGAAAATAAAGATAAATCTATGACATGAATCCCGATAAATTTAACACAACAAAGAACTATGTTCCCGTTGGACGGGGTACTTAGATCATCCTTTTTCCGATTTGACAAGAAATCTGCTCTATCCGACGAAGCTTAGCATTTTTGATTCATCTTCAAGAATATTCTAAAGAGATAGATTTAAAAACCTCCCCAATGTTTAGATTTACAAGAACTTGGATCTAAAGTTCGAACAAACACTAAATAGTCTTGAACGATCTACAACATCGGATCAAAGAGGTAAGAAAACAAACCATAACAATTTATTTCATAAGATAAAATTTCAAACCATAAAAAACATCTTAAAAAAAAGTCTTATTCAATCAACAAAGAGTAGATCTATACTAAATAAAACTATGGGCGGAGAGAAGATGATTTTCCGGTGACCGGAAAAATCATCTTCTCCCACCCTCACCAAGAACAAGATGAAGAAGATGAACTTTGTTTAGAGAGAAGGGAGAGCAAATTTTGTTGAGAGAGAAAGTTTTATTTTTTAATTAGAGATGCATGTTGAATAAATGATCATTAGTAACAAATTTAATAAATTGTTGTCTTGCATTATTCAATATATGGATCAATAATTATAAAGCTTATCAAGCACAAGATTGTATTAACTACACCACACGAATGGCAAGCAATTTGGATATTATTGTTAAACTAAAACATCTCCTTTTTTTTTAATTAAATCTTAGGATATCATAGAATTTTAAAAGTGATCATGCACTAATTGTGATGGTCATTATGTGTAAATATAAATATAGCCCTTAAATTTTAAATAGTGGTCCGATCTTCTCACTATAGTCCATGATTTTGGAACTTATCGAAATGTGGAGGCATTCCATCTACATATGTTTATTAATAACTTTTAAATATGATTTTTTAATACCACGGAATTAATTATGATTTTATCAAATTAAACAATATTCCTTAAAATTTGTACACCTAATCGCATGTCCTTTCGGATTTTGACCGTTTCTTTATCTGTTATTTTTCCTTTATCTATCCATTTAAATAAATCTTTATTTATAAATATTTGTTTTTCTAATTTTTTTAAATAATTTTAACAAATACTTTTTCAAATTTAACCTTCATATAAATGTATTTTCTTTCCACATCTCTGATGACCCTAATCCACTAGGATGACATGTAAAGAATGAGATTTTAAATGATAAATTTTAATGAATAATAAATGATCAAGATTTATGGATTTTCTTTGTAAAGTTCTTATCAAATAACAAATTTTATGTAAAAGTTATGAATTGTGATCATCTAAAATCCTTCCATAAAAGTGTTCGCAGCTATTTATATTTTTTCAACAAAGGTTCATCCTTGAATTTTGTACAACGAATTAATCAAAGCCAAGTTCATTACTTAAAAAAAACACTTTGAATTTAGCATTTTAGATCGTTTTATCCTTTTAATTTTAAATTGTCTAATAATTATCCGTCGTATTAGTTTCAATTTGTATAAAATGCTCCAATCAATTTTTACTATCTCGGATGAGGAGGTGAAATGAGCTCAAATATCAAATTTATAATTATTTTTTTGAGCTATAAATTTGACTTTAATCAATTTTTTATGCCAATTGCAGGAGCAAAATGAAGCTTTGGTGATAAAACTTCTCATCAACTACTCGGAAAGTTATGTGTCAAATCTATTATCCCTATATAGTTTGGTGCAAGTAATCTCCATAGGCTAATTCATATAAAATGGAGACATATCACTTAATCTCATCATGTAATTAGATATAAGATCAAAATCAATGTCTTTTATTTCTTTGTAAATTTTATTTAGAATTAATCAATCAAACATTAAAAGATATTTTAAGAAAGATTTGTTAAATTAACAAGAGACCATGAGATCTCTCGCTAAATTAGCGAGGGACCTAACACACGTGAGATTTATTTTAAACAAAAATTTTATTGAAGTTCAAGTTAAAAACCGAACTAAACATGAAAATTTAAATTGTTCATTTAATACATATACATATTCTCTCTCTCTTACTAATATGTAGAGAAATTGGGTAGGTTTATGATTTTTTCATGAACCGGGTCTAGGTTATAATATTTTCTAATATATATATATATATATATATATATATATATATATATATATATATATATATATGCTCCTATATCAAAAGTAGATGATATATCTTTTTAGGACATCTCCAACCCAACTCTAAAAAAGAGTTGGGTCCCACCATTTAGAGTTGGGCAACTCCAACCCAATTCTAAAAATCCACTTTTTTTAGAGTTTTTGAATAGTAAACTCTACATGTAGAGTTTCACTATTCACATCTCTATAAGGACTATTTTATACTTTTTCATATTTATCAATTAATAGTTTAACTCATTAACTTTAATTTATACAATTATGTCCTACTATATTAAAATATTAAAAATTTATATCTTTATTATTATATTGTTTATATGACTTTTAATAAAATTATAAATATTAAAAAACTGCATATATTATAAATTAATAATATATAAAATTAACAAAAATATATTTTAATAAATAATACAAACAATTATAAAAATAACAACAACAATAATAATAATAATTAAATTTTCATGTGAGCCACTTCCACCCCCGGTAACATATTCACCAAAAGAATGGGAAACGGAAAATTTTTTGTGGAGATTGTTGGACTTTTTTTTCTAAAATTCGTGCTTGTTCACTTTCAATATGAGCACGAATTTTAGGATCTTTAACAGCGTCTAAGATATATTATTAAAAATATTAATATTTTATTTAATTTTATTTAATAAAATATATATTATTATATGATAAAAAAATTTATTTATATTTTATTATTTTAGTATTAATAGAAAGTATATGTTTTTATTTTTAGGATGAATATGTAAAAAAGTTTTAATTTGAGTTAAGTTGTTAAAATAATAAAATAATGTAGTTTTAAAATATTGTTTTAGAGTTAGAGATAGAGTTTGTGGTTGGAGAAAAATTTGTTTAGAGATAGGGATAGAGTTTGTGGTTTGAGAAAAATTTACTCTATCTCTAAAATATAGAATTCCAATTGTAGAGAGAGGGTTGGAGATGGCCTTATCCAGTCTTTTTTTTTTCAATAAAAATCTAAATTAGTCATCACAAATTATTTTAATGATAGGCGGTGGTTAATTTTTGTTTTGTTATCAAAAGCAGCTTTATCTTTTCCTACATGACATGTTAAATTCTCCTATCTCATTTAAATGGAAAATATATTTTTATTTGTTATACATTTGTGTTTAACTTAAAGTTTTAACTTTTTTTTTTCATCTTGTGAAAAAAGAATGTTCCAGTTAGGGCAACAAGTACTTAGACTCCTTGCACAAATTTTGTTTATTTATTGTGAGCAATTTCTTAAAAATCGACCGGTAGTGAACAGTTGGAATCATAAGACAAATAATAGCGGATATCACATGGAATCGTTGTCACGATCCGATTTTACAGCATCGCAACCGACGCTAAAAAATAAAAGCGTTTATTTCGAAACTCGTAGCAAGTCTTGAAAAACTATAAATAACATACAAACATTTGATCGACACTCTGGGCGACATACAATATTAATTATATATATATATATATATATATATATATATATATATATATATATATATATATATATGTACATAAAATTGCATTGTTTTTATTTTAACTTTTAATTTTGATAAAGAATGTACAAGTTATGATAAAATTATTTCTATTTTTGTAAGGTTGTGATCAATAAAATTTGGTAAATTTCACATCAAACTATGAAAGTGTAGCATCATGATATAGTCTATGAATTGAGAGAATTGGATCAAAAGGTTGGGTTGTCAATAATATTAAACACTATAATGATGGTAGAAGAAGAAGTAAGGAATTAAGCTAGCTTGTCTCCTTTATTGATGGGGTGTGTTTGTCCCATCTTTACCATAGACACAGAAAATAAAGTAATATATATTTTAGTATAAGGTTATATGTATCCATCATGTGCTTCCTTCCTACCTCATCTCGTGCTTAGATTCCTAATGGATTATTATGTATTGTATTTATTTATACTATATACTATGTATTATATTTGTGTATTAGATAATATATATTTTTGTTTGTCAACTAAATTACCATATACCAAATGATGTTGTGCCTTTCTTGTCACTCATCACGTGATGCCCTAATCATCTTCATTATGTATAATTTTTCTTAAGAAACAAGTATCTGATTTAGTTTGTAGGTTTCAGACCTTATAATTAAGTTATTTAATTATTATATAATTATGAGAATTTACTATCAAATTAATTTTATATGATTAATTAATTTTATATTGGCAATGGACATAGTTTTATGTTTTTAATATGAGATTGATTTAGTATCAATGGATAAAATTTTATTTTTTAACTCAAACCTAAGTAGACACTCGATTATACGTGTTAATCTTAAGTTTCTATGGATACATGGCTATATTGTTTTAGAATTTGAAGTTGTAATTTTAATTTAATTATGTATAGGCATGACATTAAATCAAACAATAATATAGTACAATATATGGATCACATCATATAGTCTCATCTGTGTAATTATTGATCACTGCGAGTCTGCGCTGCTGCCTATTTGTTGGTTTCATATTTTCTAACTATTGATTAGATCTAAATCTCATTTTCTGATCTCAATTTATATCCATATTAATATATATGCTTAAGATCTAAAGTCAATTTTTAATCCTGCAAATAGTACTGCAGCAGCCACTATTGCATGCAGCTTTTATCCTATTATTAATTATAAATAAATCACAAATTTTAAAATATTTTATAAATTTAACATGATCTTTTAAATTTAATAAATATAAACTACTAGTTGTTTATAATTCGAAATACCGATGTTTTTCAGTAAAAAAATCGATTTCCGGCATTCACAATATCATTATTTATTAAAAAATTATCGGTGTTTTGGGTTACAAAAAATTAATTGATATTTTAAATTATTTAAAAATTTGATAGTATAGTAGACCCTCTAATAATTAATATTCAATTAGCTAATAATTATAATAATTAATCAAATTTAGGTAACCAACTTTAATATTATGTCTTATATAATATTCAATAAATTATTAATTTTAATAATTAATAAATTTTTAATTTACCATATACATTAATTATTAGAGGGGCGACTGTATATATTTTACTTTGTCAAAGTTGAACATTCGAGCTATAATTGTAAAACACGACAAATTCATGATTTGTTTTTAGTTACTCCTTTAGCAAATTGTACACTAAGGATTTAGAGGAAATTACACCATTTATCAAAAAAAAATGAAAATAATTACAAAAGTATATGTTGACTTTTTTTATTTACAAAAATATTAATAATATTTACAAAAGTACAAAAAAATAAAAAATAATATCAAACATACGGTGTATACTGTGGGTATAATGTTAGTATACTAATAAACTAACATTATATCAACATTGTACCAAAATTATACCAACATTATACATACTGAGATTTTATTAATATTAAATAAAAATTTACCAAAATTACATCAAATCGTATACTGAAAATTAAATTAATAATATACCAAAATTATACCATCAGTATACCAAGAGTATACAAATTTTCTAGTTCATTACCAACTATAGTGAAAAATACACATAAAAAAAATACATGTTATCAACTAGAAAATATATATAAAAATTTATAATCAATATACCAAAAATATACTGAAATTATACCAATAATAAACCAAATATTATTTTTAAATTATCTGATTTATAGTTTTAATATTTCAAAATTATACCATAATTATACCGACATTATACAAATCGTACTTTTGTAATTAATTTTCATTTTTTGATACTTTTGTAATTAATTTTAAATCAGTCGTATTTTTGTAAATAAAAAAAGTTTACAGGTACTTTTGTAAATATTTTTAAAATTTTAGGTACTTTTGTCATCGTCCCAAGGATTTAAGCGAATAAATTACAATCAAATCGCTCACATATAATCATATTCGTTTATCCCAAAGAATATACAAAAGCATTCTTCATTTTCGTTTCTGTTAGTATTTTAATATTTTCGTTCATTTCTGCTGTCAGTAAATAAAATTAAAAGACTTAATTAATAAAATTAAAATTCAATTTAGTCATTAACCTATCTTTAACATAAGTATAGATACAATTATATTTTTATAAAATTTAATGGATTGGTTAATTCAATTTATTTTGTTTATATTTATTAATATTTTAAATATTTTAAATTATTTTTTGTTTTAAAAATTAAAAGAAGTAAGAAAAAAAGATTTTTTTTAAATATACCATTAATAAAAGTAAAGAAAAATCAAATTGAATGTCAACAGATCTTATGAAAATATAATTATTCTAAATTTTGATAATTAGTCTTTTATATATGAATATAATAAGACATAATCATATTTTAATATAAAAAGGAAAATAAAGTTATGGTATATATTTAAAAATAATGACTAATTATAGTAATTAATGCTATATATATAGCAGGACATAGAAATACACCAATATAAGAGGAAATGTAAATTTATGGTAAATATATATAAATTAATTTTAGTAATTAATTTGTACATATGGTAGGATAACATTATATACTATAAAAGAAAAGACAAATAGATGATTAAAATATAAATATAAGAACAAAATTTGGTAAATTTTTTGTTTATATGGTAGGACATATAAGATTTTTTAAACTTATAGCTGTTATGATTCACAAGATCAGGAACTAGCCGAAACCAACATTTTTATGGTTTTGGATTGGTTAACCTGGTTCTAATTTTGATCGATTTTAAATTGAGTAGACCGGTTTGATTTTGGATCCAAATGCATTATAAGTACAGTAAACCCTCTGATAATTAATACTCAATAAATTAATAATTCTAATAATTAATAAAATTTTAGGGAACCAATTTGAATATTACGTCTTATAAAGTATTCAATAAATTAATATTTCTAATAATTAATAAATTTTTAGTCCACCATATATATTAATTATCAGAGGGTCGACTGTATATTTTGTTTTCAAAATTAAATTTTATCAAAGATGGAACAAGTACATTGACTAAATATTAAAAATTGAAAGTTAAATCCTAACATTTAAAATAACATGAAATAAAGACAACATTTTGACGATGCAATTTACACTGAAATAATGCATATATTCCAAATTTTCATAATATAATTTACAGCCTTTAAACTTTATTTCTTTTGAGAATATTCTATTTTCTAAATTTATATTTTAAAAATTCATAATTTTTGATGTATTAAGAGTTTTTAAATATGCGACTTCAAAATAAATTTAGATTCCTTAATCAAATCAAAGATCAACATATGCAACCAAAAAACCTAACGGATAAATTGTTTGAAACAGAACAAGAAGAAAAACTACAGCTATATATATATATATATATATATATATATATATATATATATATCTGTGTGTGTGAACGAGGTGAATTTTCGATAAAAAAACGCAAAAATTACTCTTTATGTATATCATGCTGGAATTGTTTTTAGAAAAATTAAGTCTTATTTATAGATTAAACCAATTATTTTAAGAGAAATTCTTATGTAAACTCAGTCTACCACGTCATCCGTAGACTAAGCTAATAATATCATAACACCTCATTAAAATGAGGGTATTCTTGTAATTTCAATGTTATTTGCATACACTTTTGAATAATGATATTACAAGAATACCCTCATTTTAATGAGGTGCTATGATATGATTGGTTTAGTCTACGGATAACGTGGTGGACTGAGTCTATTTAAGAATTTCTCTTATTTTAAATACATTGTGAAATATTTTAAAAATTTAGCAAATAAAATTATATTAACAGTATCATTTAATAATGTATTTTAAAGTCACGGATGGCGAGCTGAACTGATCTGTAATAATCTTATAACTTGATTCTAGATTATGTTAGGAAAATAAAAATGAAAAGAGAGAAAGAAAACAAAAATGTAAAGAGAAAGAAAAAAAGGCAATAAGGCAACAGAAAAAGATAAAAAGCTGACATCAAAAAGTAGAGACAAGTCACAAACTGAACCCATTCAAAATTAAAATACAGTTATCTTCCCTTCTCCTCCCCCATAAACAATTACTTAACCCAAATTCCATTACTCTCTGCACAAACATCATGGCCTAGCTGTTTCTTGGATCCGCAGATTCTGCTATTTTTTTTCTATTTCTTTATCCTCTCACTCGAGTTTAATTTAAAACAGTTAGCCCACAAGACATGATTTCGTTTCTCCCTAGGCTCAAACCCTTCTTCTCTGCTACACTTCTCTCATTGGGTTTCGTAGTTTTCTAGCCCTAATGCCTGTAAATCCATGGACCCTCTTTTTTCTTCTTCTATTCCATTTTTCTGTTCCAGCTTTGTCTGTAAACCCACAGGGGCAGACTCTTCTTTCTTGGAATTATAGCTTTCATGGAATGCCTCAGGTTTTGAATAATTGGGTGGCTTCTGATGAAACTCCTTGCAGTTGGTATGGAGTCGCTTGTAATTTTAACAATGAGGTTGTGTCGTTGGAGTTGAGATTCGTCGATTTGTTTGGTCAAGTTCCGACTAATTTTTCGTCGCTGTCTTCGTTGAATAAGCTGGTCTTGTCCGGAACCAACCTTACCGGTTCCATTCCGAAACAGATTGCGGAGGAACTTCCTCAATTGACTTATCTTGACTTGAGTGATAATGTCATAACAGGCGAAATTCCGAGTGAGATTTGCGGTCTTTTGAGGCTGCAAGAGCTTTATCTCAATTCGAATCAACTTACAGGGTCGATTCCGATTGAAATTGGGAATCTTACCAGTTTGAAATGGCTAGTATTGTATGATAATCAACTCGGTGGGAGCTTGCCGTATACAATCGGCAAGTTGAAGAATCTTCAAGTGATTAGAGCCGGTGGAAACAAGAATCTTGAAGGTCCATTACCTACAGAAATTGGCAACTGTAGCGATTTAGTCTTATTAGGCCTAGCTGAAACAAGCATATCTGGTTTTATTCCTTCAAGTCTTGGTCAGTTAAAGAAACTACAAACTATTGCCATTTACACTTCCCTTTTATCAGGCCAAATCCCACCCGAGCTCGGTGACTGCACCGAGCTCGAAAACATCTACCTTTACGAAAATTCACTCACCGGATCCATCCCAAAAACATTAGGCAATCTTCGAAACCTCAAGAACCTACTACTCTGGCAGAATAATTTGATCGGTGTTATTCCTCCGGAGCTCGGAAACTGCAATCAGATGCTAGTCATCGACGCATCGATGAACTCGCTGACCGGTTCAATTCCCCCCTCATTCGGCAATCTAACAGAGCTTCAAGAACTTCAACTAAGCGTTAATCAAATAACAGGGGAAATTCCAATACAGTTAGGTAACTGCCGGAAAATGACTCACATCGAGCTCGATAACAACCAAATAAGCGGCGCGATTCCTTCAGAATTGGGCAACTTATCAAACCTGACGCTACTTTTTCTCTGGCAGAACAAGATTGAAGGAAATATACCCGCCTCTATTTCTAACTGTCATAATTTAGAAGCTATTGATTTGTCTCAGAACAGCTTACTGGGACCCATTCCAGGAGGAATCTTTCAGCTGAAGCTACTCAACAAACTTTTACTCCTCTCCAACAATCTATCAGGCCAAATTCCGCCCGACATTGGTAACTGCTCGTCTCTGGTTCGGTTTCGCGCCAACGACAACAAGCTCACCGGTTCAATTCCATGGCAGATTGGGAATTTAAGCAACCTGAACTTCTTAGATCTTGGATCTAACCGTCTCACCGGTGTTATACCGGAGGCTATCTCCGATTGCCGGAATCTCACTTTCCTCGATTTGCATTCGAATTCAATCTCTGGTAACTTGCCATCAAGATTAGACCAGCTTGTTTCTCTTCAGTTACTGGATTTATCTGATAATTTAATCGAAGGCGGTTTAAGTCCAAGTCTTGGTGAGTTGAGTTCACTCACTAAACTCGTTCTTTCTAAGAACCGATTCTCAGGAGCTATTCCGGTTCAACTCGGTTCCTGCTCAAAGCTTCAGTTATTAGACCTGAGTAGCAATCAGTTTTCGGGGAATATTCCGTCAAGTTTCGGGAAGTTCCCGTCGCTGGCAATTGCTTTAAATCTGAGCTGTAATCAACTCACTGATAAAATTCCGTCAGAGTTCACGGCGTTGGGGAAACTAGGAATACTTGATCTATCACACAACCAGCTCACCGGAGATCTCACCTATATCGCGAGCTTGCAAAATCTCGTCGTCCTCAATATCTCGCACAACAATTTCTCCGGTCGCGTGCCTGAAACGCCATTCTTTTCGAAGCTTCCTCTCAGTGTTCTCAGCGGGAATCCAGACCTCTGCTTCTCCGGCAGCAATTGCGCCGGCGGAAGCAACGACAGTCAGAGCCGCATTGAACACGCGGCTGCGGCGCGTGTGGCGATGGTGGTGTTACTCTCCACAGCGTGTGTACTTCTCCTGGCGGCGCTCTACATCGTAATCGCAAGCAAAAAACAACGTGGCCACGGGTCCCACGGTGATTACGATAACGACGGCTGTGACACAGACGTTGAGATGGGACCACCGTGGGAGGTTACTTTATATCAGAAACTCGACTTGTCAATTGATGACGTGGAACGGTCACTAACAGCTAATAACATAATTGGCCGCGGAAGAACCGGCATCGTTTATAAAGTCACTCTTTATTCTGGTTTAACAGTAGCAGTTAAAAGATTTAAGGCAGGGGACAAATATTCAGCAGCAGCATTTTCGTCGGAGATTGCGACTCTGGCTAGAATCCGGCACCGGAATATCGTTCGGTTATTAGGATGGGGAGCGAACCGGAAAACTAAATTACTATTTTATGATTACATGAGTAATGGAACATTAGGTGGACTGCTACATGGAGGAAATGTTGGATTAATAGAGTGGGAAACGAGGTTTAAAATTGCATTGCGTGTTGCAGAAGGATTAGCTTATTTGCATCATGATTGTGTACCCGCGATTTTGCACCGGGATGTCAAGGCACATAATATTTTGCTCGGTGATCGATATGAGGCGTGTTTGGCGGATTTCGGGTTGGCTAGACTGGTGGAAGATGAGCCTGGCTCGTTCTCAGCTAATCCGCAGTTCGCAGGATCGTATGGGTACATTGCGCCTGGTGAGTTTTTTCAATGCTATCGAGTTATGATTCATCTATAATGCACGGAAACTTATCGAATACTATGTTAAGTTTCACATTTTAATGTTTTAGTTCCAATGCAATATATATTTTTATGTTAATTTGATTTTACTGTGATTGCAGAATATGCTAGTATGCTCAAGATTACAGAGAAGAGCGATGTTTATAGCTACGGAGTTGTTGTTTTAGAGATACTAACGGGAAAACAGCCCGTGGATGCATCAATTGGCGACGGGCAACATGTAATAGAATGGGTAAGAGAGCAGCTAAAGAGCAAAAAAGATCCGGTGGAAATACTTGATCCGAAACTACAAGGTCATCCTGATACACAAATACAAGAAATGTTACAAACACTTGGTATTTCTCTACTTTGTACCAGCAATAAGCCGGAGGATCGCCCGACAATGAAAGACGTGGCTGCATTGTTGAGAGAAATTCGAAATGAAGCTTCCACAGGAAGTGAAGCCCATAAGCAGCCGACCACCAAAACAACAGAAACTCCGATGCATACGTCATCCTCTGTGACCCCTGCGCAATTGCTAATGCTTCAAGGAGGATCTTCGCGTTGTTCACTTGCTTATTCGTCATCATCGGCTAGTTACGATCCGAAAAACCAATAAAACCTTCACCTGTTGTCTTAGAATAGAGAATTACATGATTGATGATCCCCACATATATAAATTGTTTAATTACTTCACAAAAATGTCAGCAAGTTGGATTTTTGGAATTAGAATCAAGCATATGCAGTGAATAATGTGGTTATTGTATACTTTTGTCTTTCGGAAAAAGATGAAATTAATCAGCACAAAAAAGCTCTAATTGGAGACTATTATTAGACTATGCAGCACGAAAACGAAACATTCACCTAAAATTATTGATACGAAACATATCAATTTTAATTAGATTTTTGTATGAACAGAAGAAAAGAGTAATGTAAATGAAGACTTGATATAAGTGGGGGAGGCAGACAGGTAATAGAACCGTTGATTGAGATTGAAAACAACATTTTAGTAGCTTGTCCGATTAGCAGTTGGCCCATAATTCCATCTATTTTTGCTGTCTTTCTCTTCCTCACGTGGTGGGTACATAAACTGCATTTCCGCTCATAAATCATTTTATATTTACTTAATCATTGGAAAAATATCTCATATGGCTCAAATTTTTGAAATTGTCAATTTTAGTCTGTTGTTTAATTTTTAATTTTAATTACCGTCATTTATTTAAATTAAAATGGAAAAGAATTCAAATATTTAGATTTTTTCACTATAATTTGGCTACATTTGAAACTGAAAATTGAACTATAAATCAAATTAACAATTTTAAAAATACAAAAAATCAAAAAGATAAAATATCTTTAAATTATTAAGACTTTTAAAATTAACACAAATAATGACATAGGTTCAGTTTCAATATTTGTTAAGTTATAGTGGTTTTTATTTTAGCAAATATTCAGTAAAAATAATTTTTCATTCATGTAAAATCAAGAAGTTCGTGTCATGTCATATAAAATAAATTAATACAAAATATTTTAGTTTGATACAATTAAAATTGAATTTTTATTTCTTACATACAAATTATAACTCAAATTATATAAGCGCTAACATTTTATCTCCCCAATTATCAAAAAGAAAAGTGATGATTTTTTAAATATTCCATAGAAAGCGATTTTACTTTTTCTCAAAAAAGAAAAGAAAAGGATTTTACTATTGTTATAAATTAAAGAAAGGGGACTATTTTGGGAGATAAAGAACTTAAGGTACTTTTAGAGTAAATTACCCTTCGAATACAATTAAAAATTTAAAACAATTACTTGTTCTGTAAATTAAATCGAATTGATCAAGAACAGAAAAATTAGAAGAGCTTGGAGCTTTGGTTTATTGAGATTAATAATAAAACAGGGAAATATGGGTGTTGAGATTAAAGGAGAAATCGAGAAAGTGAATGGTAAAGAACTGAGTTACAACGAGTTTGTCGATAGATATTTAGCAAAGAACCAACCAGTTGTGCTAACGGGTCTCATGGATAACTGGAGAGCTTGCAAAGATTGGGTCATTGATGATGACGCTCCAAATCTTCATTTCTTCTCCACCCATTTCGGTAAATCCAAAGTTCAGGTTAGGACCCGGGTTTTTCAGTTTCTTCTTTATTTTAATTGGAATGAAATTGTTTTTTTTTTTATTTTTAAAGTTGGGATTTTTATAGGTTGCGAATTGTGGGACTAGAGAATTTAGTGATCAGAAGAGAGTTGAAATGACTGTTTCTGAGTTTATTGAGCATTGGATTGAGTTTAATAATGCATCAAGTGTCGAGGGTAATGAGAATTCTTTGCTGTATTTGAAGGACTGGCATTTTGTAAAGGTACTGAATTTTATGTTCAGTTTATTCTTGTTTTTGCCATCTTAGTTTTTTTAGGGTTAGTTTGTTTTGTGGAGATGGAATTTAGTTCGATTAAGAAGAGGATGTGAGAGATTTTTATGTAGGCATTTTGTTTTTATTTATCTTCTATGAATTTGCATTACTTACATTCTTCTTTAGCCGGACTCGGCCCCTATCTTGATGTGGTATTCTCGTGGCTGAAGTGCAAAGTTGCATAGCAGCCTATTTGTGGCCAGGAAGGCAAGTTTATACCGTTACGTTCACGGCAAAAATGGGCAATATGATTTAGTAATGCATTTTTGTGGTGCTTGTTTTAGTTAATAGGAATATCGAGAACCTTTTAGAAGATACTTTGTTGCCAGATTCAAGTAAACCTTAGAAGAATTTGATGATCACCCTTGTACAATAAAATAGATATTTGCGAGGAGCTAGTAATTTTTCCATTCATCAGATGTTGTTCAAAGTGCATGTGTTAGATAATTGACGATTCAATGTTCACGCATTTCCTCTTATTTTCTTTCGTCTTGATTCTCAGGAATACCCAGAATATGTAGCATACAGAACCCCACTATTTTTTTCTGATGATTGGCTCAACCTATATCTTGACCATCATCGGATGCATAAGAATCCTGATGTATATCAAGAGAGCAATGAAATTTGTTGCTCTGACTATCGTTTTGTTTATATGGGAGCAAAAGGTCTGAGGATATATGTGATGGACTCTCTTACATTTCTTGATAGTTACATCGCCGAATCTGCACTTCCTTTATGGACATCTACTTTTGAATTTGGTTTAATTGAACATTGAACATGAATAACACATGTGCTTTTTCACTTATCTGTGCAGGATCTTGGACTCCTCTTCATGCAGATGTTTTTAGGTCATACAGTTGGTCAGCAAATATATGTGGAAAAAAGAAATGGGTTTTTCTGTCTCCTTCTCAATGTCATCTTGTATATGACAGGTATGCATGTCTACTTGTTTTATATGGGTAAAGTTCAGTTCTTTATTTCTACCCAGTCAGCAGGCATAAGACATGCTATGCAATACATTGCCTAAGGCTTTTAGTGTGTTTTTTTTTGCCATTGATAAAAAAGAGAATAAATTTTCCTTATGCCTGCGTCTCCACTGATCCAGGAACATGAAGAATACAGTTTATAACATTTTTGATGATGTTAGTGAAACACAATTTCCGGGATTTAAGAAAGTAAGAGGCTGTTCTGTATCTTTGTATTGTACTTTCTCAACTCTTACTATTGTGTTTAAACGTCTGTCTCCTATCATGGGCTTAGGCTATCTGGTTGGAGTGTATTCAGAATCAAAATGAAATTATCTTTGTGCCTAGCGGATGGTATCACCAAGTTCATAATCTGGTATCTTACTTCCTTTATTGTATTCATTTTTGTTCATAAACACATACACATATGACTCTGGCTGCAATGCTTTTTTCCCTCTAACTATGGAGTATGGAAGTTATTAATACTTAGAGGAAGAATCTCTTCGCTTTAAGCCTTTTACTTTAAAACCTAATGTCTGATAGGATATATGAAATATGCCATATGAAGGTTCATTTGCATGTGCTTTTCTCATTATATGTTGCATGCTAAGGCATATGGGATGAAAAATTTGATTTCTGTTTACTCACATTAGCTAAGGAATTATGGTTATATTAATTCATATTAATGTTTCTGTAACATGCGTTTATGATCTTTTCAGGAAGATACAATATCAATAAACCACAATTGGTTCAATGCATATAACCTTTCTTGGGTGGTAAGCCAATTTGTGTAGTTCGTTAGAGAAAGATACAATTGAATAACCTATCTTGGGTGGTACGTAAAAGTAGTTTATGAGAGAAAGATACACTCGAATAACCTTTCTTGATTTTGTAATCCTTCAGTGGGATCTGCTTTTGAGAGACTACAGGGAGGCGAAGGAGTACATAGAGGACATCAAGGATATATGCGATGATTTTGAAGGCGTCTGTCAACGCAATCTTGCAGCTAATACAGGTATCCTGAAACATATCATTTGGAATTCTGTGATTAGTTCGAAACTTCTTCTGGTTTCTTAAATTCTGAACTCAGTAGATTGCACATTCCTCTTTTTAAGAAGGTGAATAAATATTGGTTTGTGCGAAGCTGCGAGTAAACCTTGTAATATCTATAGATTATTCATTTATTAATGTGTTTACAGGCATGAACTTCACCGATTTCTTGATCTTCCTTGCACGCTTCTTCTTGGCGAACGTGGTCCAACTCTACGGTCAACACGGGAACAATGAAATTGCAAACTGCAAATCATCCAAAATGACTCAGCAATTAGCTGTTAATTTAGCATCTATACAGGAAATTGTACACAGAATGAGGTCTATCGAAGGTGTTCAGGGAAACGATAGGTTCTTGGATATGAAGAAAATTTTGAATGATCCAAAGTTTGTTAAACAGTGCAGTGACATGGGAAGGATATATAGTATGATACATGAACAACAACAACAAGAGAGTAGGAATAGAGACGCAGAGGAAGTTTTGGCAGCTGATTTTATGGAGTGCTGCAGCTCTTCAGTTTGTACACTTGATGACTTTGTTAAATTTGTAGACTTTATTTTAGCAAAATTTGGTAACTTTTGAAGAGTTGATTTTAGCTGATGAAGTCATTGTAGAGTATTTTGTCCATCTTTTTTGAATGAAAGAAAGAAAAATTAGAGGTTGTGATTTTTTTATGGCATTATCAACGGTTGATTCTGCAGTCCTATAATTGGTAATTATGGCCCTTCCTATTCTTAGCCCTTGGGGATGGCTTTTCCTATTCTTACCCTTGGAGTAAGAGACGGTATGTCTTGCAAAAAGAATTATGAACTTTAATATGGTTATAATTATAACATGAATTTTAAATTTGATAAAATCACTTATCAATTTTTTTTGTTGAAAAAAAATGTTGATGTTGCTGCTGGAACAATATATATTCTGGTATCTACATCAGCAGTTTTTCAACGAAATATAACTCGACGTTCCAATTAGCCAAAATATAAAAGCTAGTTATTTATTTGTCAAGTTTTAAAGTTCATGTAACTATAAAAGGGTTAATTGCAAATTAAATCACGAACTTTATTCTAATTTTCAATTACAACACAAACTTTAAAACTTGGCAATGTCAGTAACTCACTTTTATTTTTTGGTAAATTAGTACACCGACCAATCATCCAACGACACGTACCTTTTGCAAAAACAGAATTGAAGTGCCAAAATCATTGAACAAACCACGCTAATATAACGTACCTAATCATTTAATAGAAAGCATTAATAAAATGCAGTACAATCAAATTGTAGAGGAAGAATGCGAGTTAGAGAGACCGCTTGAGAAGCCCCACTTGCATAAGTAAAATTTATAAGAAATTCTAGATAATGACAATTTATCTTCGTCAACTTTACTGATTTATAGAGACTTTCAATAAAAGAAAGAAACACCTATATTAATTTTGGATGAGAATTTTTTTTTAAAATATGATAAATAAATTACATAAAATAATTATTAAAATATATTTATTACAACTTGTTTTGTTATCTTTATTTTCATATTAAAAAATTCCTTCAAGTAGACTAATTTTTTAAATTTATTATTGCGAAGAATCATAGTCAACAATAATAATTAAAATTTAAAGAAAATAGCTAGTATGTGCTACAAATGCGTGAATTTAATAAATACACAATACTCCTTTAAAAAAGGCCAAATGAAAACAAAAGGTCAAATTTTTCATAAAGTTTCACAAAAGTTCAAATTTATCCAATTTGTCATGAAACGCAAAATTTCATTTCAATTATATTCAACTACACAAATTTGCTTATGCGGCGCTGATGTGTGGCATTGCCACACTAGCGCCATGTAGGCGCCACATGAGCAAAATTATATAGTTGGACATTATTGAAAGGTAATCATGTGTTTCAGGATATATTGAATAAAATTGAAAGGTTTGAACTTTCGTGAAATTTTCATGAAAGATTTGGCCTTTTTTGGTTATTTGGCATAAAAAAATTGCAATAATTAAATTTTTGTCCGTCAATAATATTTTTTTTAATATTTATATTAATTGAATATGGTATAATTTGGCTTGGAATTTAAAATCTATTTTGGAAAAATAGACTGTTAATCGTTGAACCAATAATCTCTTAAGAAACTTATGATGAAAAATTTGGTAAAGTAACGAAACTATAGGGCCAAATTGGAAGTTTTTCTAAAACCAAAAGTCTCATTAGGAAGCTCATCAGCGTGTGTATGCCACGTGGCGTGGTAAACACACCCGCATTCTTAATCCATATTTCCAACAGACAGTGCAAAACAGTATTTTCCAATTTCAATCAGGAAACTATAAACTTTAACTATAAATCTGTTCTGTTTCAGAAACGATTCAAACATAAAATTTCAATTTTTACATAGAAAACTTTAAAATAACACCGTTTTACTGTGTCCGAGTATCTCCTTAGCCTGTGTCCGTGCTAACTATTCAGCAGCTCCAAGAATTAATCTTTTTGTATCTGTTTACACTGGCCCAAAAAGAGCTCATATGGGCTAATTCGGGTTTTTGAGCCCAAAAGCCATTTATTTATCTTGTTCAGTTATTATCTTATTTTCAGTTATTATCTTTTTAATTAGCTTAGTATTTATCTAAATAAGAGATTGTATCTCATTAAACTAGATTTTCTATTTTAGGGTTTGTCCCCTATAAATAGCTAGCTTTAGTTTTGTATTTTCGACAACTCAAATTATCAATCAAACACAAACTTCAAAGCCCTGCGCTTTTCTATCTCCAACCCCCGCGGTTGGTTAATTTAGGAGTAGGAGTAGTTCAAACAATAATCTCGCCTGGGTTTCTTAACCTCAAGATTAATGTTTTAATTTAAATAAATCAAACCCTGTTCAACTTTTCAAACCGAACCGGTTAAAGCATCGATCCACACAGTACCCCCTATAAATTCAAAGATTCGAGTTTGGAAATATTTCCACGCGAACATCTTTTGGCGACTCCACTGGGGACGCGTTTATGGTGAGCACAAAAACCGGAACGGCGAAGGAAAGTTACAGGTGCACTTGTTAACATAGCCGAGTCCAATCCGAAGTAGGTCGCACGTCGTCAGGCGATTCAAACTCAGGCTTGGAGGCGATCATGACCAAGGGTGACAAGTCAGGGTTACAGCTGCCTGGGGACATACGCACCCCCCGCTGAAACAATGACCGTCGAGTTACAGCCGCATGGGGACATACGCACCCCCCGCTAGGACAAAGACAGTCAACCTCGTAGCCAAGTATCCAGACCAAGTACATGAGGAGGAGACAAATGATAATGTCCGCGACCTACCTCCCACTCGTCCCTCAAAGTCACGTGCCGGTTTCATTAGTGATGAGATAGCCCAAAAAATCGGCGGGTACTTGATGGGCGATTAATCAGATGGGTGAGGCCATCAAAACAATGATGAATGGTCACACGCTCATTCAAAGGGAGATAAAGGAGGATCTTGGTAGCTTAACAAGTGTTCATAAAATCATTGGTGGAAGTTTTTTCAGGGCGATATATCGTCGAGACTGCCAATAGAGTGGCCGAGTTGCCCCAAACATCGAATAGATTTGGTGTTCAAGGGGTATTGGCCAAACAAGGGCATCAACCGAACATGTTCGGCATCCAAATGGGTCAATGAGTATTTTGAATCACCCATATGCCGAGTCTTCATATAGGGGTGAGTATGTTGGGTACTAGAGGTTCTAATCTGAAGAAGGTTGCGCATCGTCGGGCGATTCAAACTCAGGCTTGGAGGAGATCATGACAAAAGGTGACAAGTCAGGGTTACAGCTGCATGGGGACCTATGCACCCCCCGCTAGAACAATGATTGTCGAGTTACAGCCGCATGGGGACTTACGCACCCCCCGCTGGGACAAAGACCGTCGACCTCGTAGTCGAGCATCCAAAACAAGTACATGAGGAGACAAATGACTATGTCCGCGACCTACCTACCACTCGATGCTCAAGGTCACGTGCCGATTTCATAAGTGTGATAGCCCAAAAAATCGGCGGGTACTTGATGAGTGATGAATCAAGTGGGTGAGACCACCAAAATAATGATGGGTGATTACACGATCATTCAAATGGAGATAATGGCGAGTACTAGTATCTCAATCGTTGGTGAAAGTCTTGTCAGGGCAACGTATCATCAAGGATGCCAGTACAAGGGCCGAGTTGCCTCAAACATCGAATGGACTCAAGAGTCCATGGGGTGTTGGTTGAGCAAGGGCAACAACCCAACAAGTTTGACATCCAAAATTGGTTAGTGAATATTTGCATTCGCCCTTATACCGATTCTTCATAGAGGGGCGAGTATAATAGGTACAAGAGGGAGAGTACCAAGTTCTCAACCCCCAAGTCTCCAGGTGTCGAGTCCTTGGCCTTCAAATCTTTAGATGCTGAGTACTACACTAATTATTCGGCGTTGGGCGAATCTAAATGTTGAGGGCACGATCAGTCACTATCCACCTTGATGGGTCCTTTCAAGTTGACCACGTCGGTGATCATTCAAAATGAAGTCGATAGAGGGTGATCCATATACCTTTTGGCGAAGTGGGTTGCACGTTGTCAGGTAATCCATATACCTTTAGGCGAGTCAAGAGCTGAGGGCATGACGAAAGTCTTGTTAGGGTAACATGTTGTCAAGATTGCCAATAGAAGGGCCGAGTTGCCCCAAACACCAAATAGACTCGGAGTCCAAGGGGTATCGGCTAAATGAGGGCAACATCCAAACAAGTTCGGCGTCCAAAACAAGTCAAAATGCCGAGGGGCATAGCCAATTGTCATTCGCTTGGTGAGTCCTTCTAAATTGATTCTTTGAAATTTGGGCGATCTAGTGGGTGATTACTTTGTATGGCGAGGTGGTTGAGCATCTCTTTAAAGGAGGTTACATTGAGGGACTTGTCTTCTTCAAACTTTAGAGGGAGAGTATTATCAATCTCGATAGAGGGCGAACACCAAGCCCTTGGTACCCCAACAAAGGGTGAGTACCACGTCCTCAGCCTTCTGAGCCCTCATTTTTTGAGTATACTTTAATTTCAAGAGGGCGAGTATTATCAACCCCCAGAAGGCAAGTATCAACAGTATCAGTAGAGGGTGAGCATTATGAGCACCAACAAAGGGCGAGTCATGACACTAAGGTTTTGATCTTATCCAATTCCTTTTGCAACAAGACATGTCAAAGGGCGATTCATGATGGCGATGTAATCGCCCCATACGCTGAGCTTTCTAAGATCAAAAAGTAATGGCAACATCGGTCGCCCAACACCATGGTAACGTTTGGTGTACAACCAAGTGCCCATCCATGAGGGTGATTTTGATGAGATAGCCTTTCGGTACCAACGGCCGATTGAAAGTTGTATGGGTTGTCATGCTATTTGGGTTGCAAAATGTCAAGATTACTTGTATGCGATTAAGATGCTGGGGTGTATGTTGTGGCGAGACATAAGGCCTTGAGATTCATGTTGTTGATTCCTTGGGTATATTTTATTGTGTCCTTTGCTATGGCGATTCCATATTGGTTATTAAGTAGGTGATGGGCGATCTTTAAGGGTGAACCAAAATATTGGGGGCACGAGCAATCCCTAGCCGAGTAGTTAAACCAAGACGGTGTGAAAGTGACCGACCGAAGTTAGACGAGTCCAAATGTCGAGGTCACATAAATTGAATGTCTGAATGGAGGTTACATATGCGAACTTGTCTTCTTTAGCAATCAAAGGGCGAGTACAATGAAGCATGGATGAAGAGATTTACTTGGGTAACAACCAAACTCTTTGCTCGGCCATAATGAATCGCCTATGACATTAAATTTTTGGTTTATGATTGATTATAAGTGAGATTGAATTTTGGTTTAAATGACAATGATTTGATCGGCCAATCATTGATAATTAAAGATATCAATGTCAAGAGATGTGGCCGATTAAAGAGTATTTTGAACGTATAAAAATGACAACACGCATTTCATGACAAACATGGCCGATTAATGCATTGTCAAAATTGACATAATGGTTGGAATATATGATGATCGGCTAGACACATAAGCATGGAAAATATGTATTGGCATTTGGCAGAGTGAAAAGAACTAATAGATGTGTTGGCTAAATTGTTAACCAATCAACATTTATAAGGTGGCATATGGACTTCATTGATGGTATAGATTGAATGACATGGGCGAGAAAATGGTTGTGAAAGTGGGAATCATCATTTACTTATCTTCTTGGTCAAAATACATGAAAGATGTAAACTGATTATACCATATAGTGGACTTATTGGGCCGATTAGAAAGCTACCCATGTTGCTCGCCTCTCCAATTACAAAAGAAAAAATTCAAGTACTAAAGTGGGCCAACACATAACCATACATGGCGATCAATTTGGCCGATCATGGTATTTGTGATGAAAAATTGCATAGATCGGCCACTAAAACTGTGTTGTGACCAAGTAAAATATAGATCGCCGATTTATTGTTCTAAAAATTGGATCGGCTAAAATTATTCGGTCTAAATGACCGATTGTCGATTAAAATATAAATTAAATTTAATCGTTGCTTTCAAGGAACGTTACGAAAATACGTCTCTTCACCTTACTTGACATCCAGCTAAAAAGACGTAGGGGGCATTGTTTACACTGACCCAAAAAGAGCTCATATGGGCTAATTCGGGTTTTTGAGCCCAAAAGCCATTTATTTATCTTGTTCAGTTATTATCTTATTTTCAGTCATTATCTTTTTAATTAGCTTAGTATTTATCTAAATAAGAGATTGTATCTCATTAAACTAGATTTTCTATTTTAGGGTTGTCCCCTATAAATAGCTAGCTTTAGGTTTGTATTTTCGACAACTCAAATTATCAATCAAACACAAACTTCAAAGCCCTGCGCTTTTCTATCCCCAACCCCCGCGGTTGGTTAATTTAGGAGTAGGAGTAGTTCAAACAATAATCTCGCCTGGGTTTCTTAACCTCCATATTAATGTTTTAATTTAAATAAATCAAACCCTGTTCAACTTTTCGAACCGAACCGGTTAAAGCATCGATCCACACAGTACCCATCTATAAATTCAAAGATTCGAGTTTGGAAATATTTCCACGCGAACAGTATCAGATGAGTCTTGTGGTGTGGGAAGATCATGGATGCTGATACTAACCATTATGAAGCTTTAGGGTTACGTTACTAAGCTTACAGCAAATGAAATATCAAAAGCCTACAAGAAAAAGGCGTTAATATTGCACCCTGATAAGAGGCCTGATGATCCAAATGCTCATCATAACTTTCAAAAGTTGAAGTCTTCATATGAGATTCTAAAAGATGATAAAGCTCGAAAATTATTTGATGATCTCCTCCGAGTTAAGCGTGAGCGATATGTTCAGAGGGATTCCAAACGACAAAAGATGGTGTCCGATCTTGAAGCAAGAGAGCGAGCAGCATTCGCATCTCACCCGGTTTCTAAGGCCTGTGAAGAAGAAGAAACAATAGCCAGGAAGCTTAAAGAAGAATTAGAAAGAATTCGTGCAATGCATGTAAATAAAGTACCAGTTAAACCAACTATGCGAGCAGACCATCCAAGCGTCCGACAGTCTGCAGAGTTTGCTCGTCGAAACAAATTGGTTGGAATTGGTTATAAGTTATATGAAGATTCCATCTTAGAGAAATTAAAAAAGGCTGCTGCAGAACGTCGAGTATTGTAATCTCTCCTGGTTGTAATGTAAAGGACTGAATGTAGTAATTCATCATTTCAGTATATTTTTATTGACTAAATTCTTCACTAAACCATTAACGAAAGACCCAAGTTATTAATCAACATCAAATCTTATTATCTTTCAGTTAGAGTATCTAGGATTAGGAATTTTTAATCAGATAAAATACACCGAATTTTACTTTGGTGATATATTTGAAATAAAATGAAAGTCCGTGCCTTTAAATGACAACTTTTAAAGGTCATGATTAAAATGAAATTTCGTGTAAAGTTCGTGATTTTTTTAAAAATTAACCCTAATTTTTTTGTCTTAATATTTGTAGCACTGCCCACCTTAAAATTTATATTTTGTCCATTTTGTTCATTTATAAACTTTCAATGCAATTTTATCCATCTTATAAAAATTTCTAGGTCCGCCACTGTATAGGAGCAAGAGGTTTGAGGATATATGTGATGACATATGCGAGGATTTTGAAGGTGTCTGTCAATGCAATCTTGCAGCTAATACATGTAAACTTAAAATATGGTTTGCAGTTCAGTGATTAGTGCAACAAATTCTCCTGATTTCTTAGATTCTGAACTTTGTAACTGTATATTCCTATTTATATAAAAGATGAATAAATATTGGTTTGGGCTAAGCTGCGAATAGATAGTCATGACTCATGAGAGATTGTTGTGTGAGATGATATATTGACCATGTAAACTGTACAAATTGTTCATTTACTTACTTATTGATATGTTGTTTTTGTAGACTTTATTATAGCAAAACTCGGTAACACTTGAGGAAATTATTTTAGCTGCTCTGCTCCCTTGAGAGTGCAAATTTGGCTACTTCTGTAATGTTATGACTTATGAAGTCATTGTAATTAGAGTAATTTGGCTATTTTTTATATGACAAATTGAGTCAAACCAACAACTTAGGTATGTATTTTTCCCTATCATTTACCAATTTATGGAGTTGAGAGCTGAATTTTCTTTATCCTTTAGCTTTGTTTTGCATGTACGAGGGAATTTACAGCTTTCCAATTGTCGTATATAACTAAATATTATGTGTGTATGTAAACCTGAGGTTTAATAGCACAAATCTTGTAAGCAAAGCAATGGAAGCAATGCATTCACATACAGTTTGTTAATCGTATGCTTAATCATATAGAGTGCATTCTGATATGGTGGTTGAATTGCCGGTTGAACCAGTTGAGTAAAATTATAAAATAAACTGGGCGTACCTTGTAGGGTTCATAGCCAAGCTGCCGGTTCAATCAATTCAACTGTTGATTAGTCCAATTTTTCCGCTCCAATCCAGTTGGACTAGATTTTCGGTTCTTTTAATTATTTGGACCGGATGTTTTTTGGTTAGTTGGACTGGACAACTGAGCGGTCCATTCCGGTTCATTAATCACTAATTGCAATTGCTCCTATTTCATGTCTTGCAAGGAGGACATCTGAGGTTTTGCTTTTAAAGTATGAGCCTTGTTATTTGCTTTTGATGCGATACACAATAAAGCGTTAATTGTTGTTTAATTTTAAATTAAGAGATGTTGGAAAAGGACAGAACTTTATTGGAAAAGCTAAGCTTGGTTTTGATTATTTTTGTATGTTACAAAATTATTAAATGTGGCCACTGAGATACATTGCTGTATTTTTCTTATTTTTTATTTTCAGCTAACTGGCCTGCAACTTGGGATGGCTTACTTTTATATCAAAAGAAGGTTCATTTTGGTAAGTATGCTAATAAATAATTATCTTTCTTGATGCTGCCCACATGCAATGTCAGTGTGGTTCTTCAATTTTAAATTCAAATGTTATAATTGGGGATGTAGAAATTATTTTTAAGCTGTTTTCATAGATTAATGGCAAGATTACTGTGTTAGCTCTCCTTACTACTAACTAGTTATTAAGGGTGTTTTTGTCATTTAGATCTCTCTTCTCTAGCGGCTGCACGGAAGAGAAACGAACAAAGAGTTAATGTGGTCCCTTAATTTATAAGTCGGTGTCAATTAACTCACACTTGACCATTTTAGTTAATTTAAGGCAATACTCTAAATTGGTCAATTTATTCCAATTTAAGTTATTGCGGTCAATGAACGAGTTCATTTTGTACAATTTAAGAGTTGATTGAACCAAAATAAAAATAGTATCCATACTTAATTAAAATTATAACTATGAATTAATTGATCTCAATTCACAAGTTCATGAAGCACAAACATGGACAAACTCACACACAATCCAGTGTTATTAACAAACCTGTGTTTCCCAAATTTACATAATCCCAAAAATGGAAAAAATTGACATCTTATGTGGGAAAAAAACAAAAAAAAAAGACTGGGCATGTCATATATATATAAAAAAATCAAAATACCCAAATCATGCTAAGCCCTATAGTAGTCAAAAACAAAAAAAAATTGCGCAAAGAATTAATCTTACTCTATATGCTATGCCAATTTATATATATATCTTCATGGACAATTTACATTTCTACCAGGACCTCCATAGTAAAAATAAGTTCCCCAAACATTATTCCTGCCTTGCCTTATATCATAGCAATTTGAATGATCAGCCAAGAGATGAAGATTTGATAATGGCAATAAATTATTGTCCCAATCAACAACTTGTAAATTTCTAAAATAAGAAGCTTTTCCAAATCCTTCTGTTGCAAAATGGCCACTGCCCATTTGAGTAGATGTGTGGTAGCCTGAGGATCTTGAATTCACAATTTCTCCTCCAAATTGAACCATGCTTGCATGGCTTCTTAAATGACTGAACAAAAATGCTGGCCAGTATCCTACTAATAGTCCTGACCCGAATTCCAGCCACCAGTTTCCATGCTTTGGATCCTAAATAGAATGTACTACCTTGTTATTTTAGTACTAGTAGTAGTAGTAGGGCAAAGAAGTTACTTATGTGTGTGCATTCGGCTCGGTTATTTAATCTGTTTGTACGAAAAGTGAGTTGAAATTTGTTTTCTATCAAAATAAATCGAACTGAATTTGTTGGTTCAATTAATTCGGGTTTTGCACACCCCTAGTGATGGCTTTAGGTATCAATGTATGTAGAAAGATAGGGTAATTAACTTTTGGGAGTACTCAAAGTATCACCGTTTTGTAATTTAGTGATTAAATTTTGATTTGTTTTAACTTGAATTGCATACATGACTAACTGATTTTGGCTTATTTTGCCACATGGCAATCAATTTTAACTTATTCTTGTCTAAAAGTTTGTCACGTGTGTATAAGCGTATTTTAGCGGGAAGTTTTTAAGGAAATTTACGTGTATGTGTTTTCTGGCAGGAAATACCAAAAACTGACTAGCGCATATACATTTTTTGCTGAAAAATCTACCTTTGAAATGAAATTAAAATTTAAAAACTAAATTCTAGACGAATCAAAGTTGGTCATCAAATTGCAATAAAGCAATAATATAGGTACCATGAAAATCAATTATCTTAGAAAAGTACAAATAAATAAGAGAAGAGAAAACAAGAAAATGTGTGTTAGGACCCAAAAGCCAGTTGGAGTCAATCAAATAAAGAACCTATCTTTAATAAAGAAAACATTTTGAATAAGTTGACAGCATCAAGAAACCCCTTTGACAAGAAAAATAAAGAGAATATTTGATTTTAAAATGATTATTAGACAAAAAAAAACAAGAAAATATGTGTTTTAGTCAAAATCATGAATTATTAAAAGCTTTTGATGAACAGGAAAAACAATCCAAAATTATAAAAGAAAAAATTTACCTTCCAAACCATTAGGCCAATATCAAATTGTCTGCCATTGTAGGAGGATCTTGGAGAAATTGCAGCTCCAATTGCAATCTTATTGTTGGTCTGAACAAACCCAGAACATAATAAATTGTAGCATCCGGTTGCTTGGTATGCATCAGTCTGCAATTAAATACCAATGTCTTAATTAATCTTTACTTAATTAAGTAATCATTAAAATTTAATGAACTATATAATATCAGACTTACTGTCCAATAAGTGAAGAATCTTGGATAGTTGTCTCCATATAGCTCAGGACTAACCTGTTAAGAGATAAATAAATAACATTCTATGCACAGTAAAAAATCTAGTTCCATGAATAAAAAACAAATCATTTTGAACATGTATAAACCTACCTGCCAACCAGCTTCAATGGTATTTAGATCATTGCCAAATGAACCAGAGATGACCCAAATTTGTGACAAGCTGAACTCGTATTGATCGGCGACGCGTGGCGCCCAAACGTTTACGTTCGCCTTTGCTCCGTAATATTGATCTCCATTAACAAATACAACTGCATGCTGCAACATAATTAAAGACTTCATATCAATACCCAAAAGCTCAAACAAGGATGGCGCGAGGTGGGGTGGCCGTCTCACCCGGCTCTAAAATGTGCGAAATCGATGAGTACTGAATAATTTTTTTTAAAAGGATCGAATAATTTTTTCATTGCTAACCTCATGACCAGTGCCTGAGGAATCTCTTCTTACATGTCTTCTTAATTTTCTGCCGAATCTTTTAACAGAATTTGCTCTTAAAATATCTTTTGCAACTGTTCTTCTTATCGGCACAGTTCCTTCCGGGCATAATTGACCTGAATCTCTCCATAGCTGATAGCTCTCTGTTGCTGCTGTCTCTGTAGTCTCGTTACCTTTTGGCCTCTCTGGTGGATCCTATAAAATCATCCAAATTTAGCATTCAAATGGCAGCTACAAATGAAAATAAACATTCTAGGAAAATATTTTCCATAGAAACAAACAGAAAATAATAATTACCAATGGTTTTAATCCCTTAAGCTTTGGATGATCAAATGCCGGTTGATGATGAGATAAAACACAGTCTATTATATCACCATCAGGGCTCTGCAACAACAACTCAAGTTAATTTTTTTTGAAGAATTGACCTCACGGCCCAGCAGATTGCTGCCAGACCGCTTATACTATTTGAGCTATAACTACATATAAATAAAAACATATAAACAATTAAGACAGAAGTACCTGAATTGTCTTGACAGCAGGCTTGTTGATCTTCTTAAGATAAGCATTGATTCTTTTGAGCTTCAAAATTTCTTTATCCGGCCGGAACGTCTGATTAGCCGGAAAGCGGTGGCCGGAATCGGAGTTGATCAGTTGATCATGTGTAAGGACAGGAGAAGCAAAAACAAGAAGGAAAACAACAAAAAAAGGAATCATTGAGTGAGTGAGATTATGACAATGAGAGTTATAAGCAGCCATTTGTGTGGAATAATAATAGAACTGTTGTTGTTTCTGAGTTGTTTCTTGTTTTTGTATATATTAGTGTTGTCTTGTTCTATGTAGCATACAAAATGGTTCATTCTTAAGTTTTGTCCATGGAAATGAATCTAACTTCTTCTTCATATCCATACAAAACATAGGAAGAAAAGAAAAATAAAATACCAACAACTAATTTTGTTTACTAGCTCAATGTTTTTTTCCAAATTATAAATAAACTCTTAACTTTCTCTCTCTAACTAGCTTTCTCTCTCTATGTTTTTCAGATTCTATTGTCTTGGTTTTGTGTTCTGACACTAAAGAAGCTTCAGACAGGCATGAGCATTTTAAAATAGAGCCTGATGGGCAGAGTTGTACTTTTTCAAGTCTTGAGACATTGTAAATTTTCAAGTTATGGTCAAAATAAGGAAATTTATTATTTAACCTTTGATTGGTTTCAGAGCTTGAGTTGATTATTGAAATGAATTTACATTCTGTCATATGAGTCATATGTCATTTATTCTCTGGTTTTGTTTTTGAGGAAATAAAGGGAACCAAATATCAATCTTTTATTCTTCTAATTATGGGTTAATTATTAAGTTAATCATAAATTTTAGCGTCTTTTGCAATTATAGTATATTTAAAATTTTGATAATGTTAGATATAAATTGTTTAGCATCCATATCATCGGTAATTATTTCTTGAAAATTGTTAGGTGTTCTGAATTGTAGAAATATGATAATTCTTGTTAATATGCCAAAATTTAAAATTTATGTTGTAATTGCAACACGTGCTAAAATACTTGACTTAATTTGTATTTTATTCTTTTATATTATGGTCTTTTTGAAGAAAAAAATAACGATTAAAAATTGCAAAAAAGTAGTATAACTTTCCACTCTTCGTAGTAATTTGATGCCATTCAACATTGCAAACCCGTCAAATTTGCTATGAAATATGAAAAGTTAGATCTTTTTTTTAGTAATTTCTAAAAGTCATGTTTAAATCGTTAAAAATATAAAAAGTTGGAATTTGTTATTTTTACAAATAACCCTTAATTTCATAAGAGTTTATCAAGAATTTCCAGTTTTATTAAGGCAATGAACCAAACTATGGTCTTAATTTCTGTTATTTCATTTACCCTTTTGGTATTTTCTATTCTGTTCAAATTCTTTGTACTAGCAAGTGGTAACTAATTATGGTGTTACCACTATGAAGAAGTGGGAAATTTTGTAGACCACATTTGGCAATTTGGTAGGTCCAAATCTAATGATGCTGTTATACAAATCTCATCTCATGATCGTCAATTGTATGCTTTTCTGGTGAGTGCAAAATTCCTTTTGACTTACAGTCGACCCTCTAATAGTTAATATTCTATAACTTAATAATTCTAATAATTAATAGAAAATTGAGAGAACCAACTTCGTTTCACGTCGGATAATTAATAATTCTATTATTTTATAATTAATAAAATTTAAAATATATTCTACATGAATATTAATTATTAGAGAGATTTTTTTAAAGAAATATATAACGATTGATGATTTATTTGAGGTAATACTAACCTTAATTCATAAAGTGGAAGTTAAAATACCATCAAATTATAATTTTTTTATTCTTTTGAGTGATTGTAAAGTGTATTTAGTTAGTTTTTTTATAATATAATATTAATATTAGGTCTATTAATGTAGATGCTTTAAAATATCTTTTATAATTTTTTTTATATAAATTCAATAAATTAATAATTCTAATAATTAATAAATTTTTGATCCACCATGTGTATCAATTATCAGAGGGTCGAGTGTACTTTGCTTCAATTTACTGTTCAAAATTAAATTAGCTTCAGTTTATTGGTATTAATTAAGTTCTTAATCATGATTTTCTGGTTGACTGATAACAGACCATGTGGTTCTTGCATTTTCTGTTAAAAATCTCATGTTCTCATTTCATTATTTGTTTATTAGGTGTGGACTCAACGATAATTGATCATACAGCCAATTTGGTAGTGGTCCAGTGTTAAAGTGTGTAAAAATTGAACTAAATTCAATAACAAACACATTTAATTCATTTTAAAATAAAATAAAATAAATAAATTTTCGATTTAGTCAAGTTTTAAAAATAAAAAAAAAATTAACTTATTTTCAGTATAAACTGAACTATAATATCAAACTTACTAATTCGGCTTGATTGAATCTAATGTATATAATTTTTTTAGATCGATTATGTTTATTTTTTAGAAAATAGTTAAATTTGGTTTGAACGGAATATGCACCCTTAGTCCATTGTACACATTTGCTATTGACTATGAAACACGAAAACTTTGAGAAAATTTTGTTTTTTATTTTCGAAATGTTATGGAAATCAAAAACCCTCTGAAACTCATTCTAAATGTTTCATACCGTCTTGATAAATAAAAAATAAAAAATTAACTAGTTATAATTGATTTATTTTATTAACTGTAATACATGTATAAATAAAATTTAATATTTCTAATATTTTATAATTTTTAATATACTAGTTTCGCATTACGTGCTACGCACGTGGCTCGTAGTATGACTCGTTAATTTATATATTAAATAAATTTAATATAATTATGATAATTTATTTTATAAACAATTTATTTTAATTGAATATTATATATTTTAATTTATTAATTTTTAAAATTGATTGACATCAATAATATTTAAAAATAAGCTGGTAAAGAATAATAATAAACATATTTTAAATAAAATAGAAATCAATTACTATGAAATAGTGTGCCTTATAAGACTTGAATTACAATGAAATAGAAATCAATTACTTGTTCGGTTTCACGCTAAAAGACTTGGCAGCCAATTAAAATCCAACACAATATCTATACTATAAGGCACATTTATATGTTATTAAAATCAATAAATTATGAAATACCTATAATTGTTTTTTATTTACTGAATTCTATTATTTTTATTTTTCTTTTGATGAAACAAAACAAACACAGCAAAACTAACCAATCCACACATTCATCACTTCCCCAGGAATTTCTTCCAGCAGCTAAGCAGTCAGCCAACTGATTGCCCTGTCTCGGCAAGAAGCTCCACTGGATATTGTTATTTAGGAAATTTGTTACCTAGCTATCCAGTTAAATTATATATTTATTATTTAAATTTCTATCTTATTATTTTTAAAGATATTATTACTAAAAATTAATTATTTAAATAATAATATATTGACCAAATATATTATTTTAATTTTATAGTTTAATCAAATTAAAAGATAGGTATTCTTATTAATTTGGAGACAATTTAGTTATTTTTTACATACTAAAAACTAAATTGGAGATAATTTAGCTACCTAATTTAATTAGGACTTTAATTACAATAGTGATTAATTAAATAACTAATTAGTTAATGACTATAAAACCTTTATTTAGTAGTAAACTGAAAAGGATTATTCAGTAAATTTGCCTAACCCCCCCCAATCCGTGCTTTTATATATAGTATAGATATAAATATATATAAATATTTTTTATGTTTTTAATATTTTCATATTTTTTCCACCTAAGTCCTTTGCTCTTTTAAAATCTCATTTTCTAATGTCCGTTTCATATTATTTTGATTTTTCATTTTTGTTTTCTTGCTACTTAAGTAATTGTTTTCATTTTTCGTTTTTTTTTTTGCTACTTAAGTAATTGACGAGAGAAATGACTTGTAAGAAGGGTAAGTAATATACTAGTGATGTATTTATAAGAATATGATAATACTTAAAATGAAGAAAAAAACAATTTAATCACTTTAATTAAAATGGAAAAACCATATTAAGGTACTTATAGTACCACAGTTACCAAATTTATACTATATACCTGCAGGTCCCTTCACCAAATTTCTGTGTCAAATTGTGTCCTTAGCCATCAACAACAGCTCTATCTCTAAGGCCAATGTTTTCATTTCCCAAAGACTGAAATTCAATTTAAGTGCTCAACCAAAACTTTTAATGCATTTGGGTCCTATCCCCTTTAATCACCAGCCCCAGTCTGATCTTTTAAATTTTATGCCAAATGATCTCACCATTTACAGCATGTGATGTCATAGTCAATTAGGTGTAGGACTTTAAGGGACATGAGTAACTTATTTGACAGTGAACTAAAATTTCTGGTTTGAAAATAAAAATCTGGGTTTAATCTAAAACTATCCAGTGGTGCCTAGTAAGCAAAGATTAGATAAAATCAAGAAATGACATAGACTATATTGATAAATTATTATTATTTAAAAACAGTATTTTGAAAGCTGAATTGGTGACCGAGCGGATGAGGCCTCTAATTTTCGATTCAACATGTTCAATAATCGATTCAACTAATTAAATATTATAAATATAACAGATTTAACCGGATGTTTAATCTCCGGTTCACCATCGGTTTAATCGGGTCAATTTCTAATTCAACCACTGAATTACTTTGAGTTTATAGGCTAGATCTAACCAAATTTCCAATTTTAGAATAAGTTGGATCGGACAAATGGCTTGTTTCTTGTTCAACCAGTCGTTTTAGTCTTGATTAATAATATCATAGTAAAGGGATGTGCATTGAGTTCAAATTTAACTAAAACGAATTGAATTTATTTTACTAAACCGAACTGATTTAAAAAAAAATTGAACTAACGACTGTATTTTTTTAAACCGAATTAAATTAAATTATCGGAAAATTAAAAAAAACGAACCAAGCGAGTCAGTTAATTTGATTTTATTATAAATATTTTAGTTCGGTTTGCACTAAAATTTCATTAAAGTTTGTTTATATTCAAAATTGAACCGGACCGAATCAAAATTATCAATTCGGTTCTATTTTTTTGGACATTTCTGCCCCTAACTGTAGTGATGATGCATCCAAAGATAAAAAGTGAAATAAAATTGGTTGATTTATGTAGAATTAAAGGTTGGTGTGATTGTGCTTGACAATATTGAAGAGAATAGAGTAAGGTATGGGGCCTTAAGTTAGGTTGAGTTTTTGAGGTGCCTGGGGTACAATGCTTTTCTTTAAATTAAATTTTTGGCTCTCTTCTTTTCAGAAATACCCACTCACCCACCTTCTGCAAACTATTAAAAGAAAATTTTATGAAGAATATATAAATGGTCCACTCATTTTTTATTATAGTCACTCTCACCCAAACACAACTGGCTATTGAGATTATTAAGGTATGTGAGTGGGAGCATGCTTCCTCCTTTCCTTTAAAGTTAAGTCCATAGAGAATAGATTCCAACCCCACTCTTTACAAAGCTATGCTCAACATTTTCAATTCAAATCCTTGAATTGTAGAATGCATACAGTACACACACAGTATTCTAAGAACCGGACCGGTCGGTTCAACCAATTCGACTATGAACCACAATTGAAAATATTGTTCAACCGACTTGAATATGAACAAAAAAACATGTACGAAGCGGTGAACCGTAAAAAGCAGCATAATTTTTATAATTTTGATTATAATACATATTGACAAAATTAATTCATATATCTATGACTAACTAAATAACAAAAATACCCCTAAAAAGTAACTAACAATTTGGTCCCTCATTGTTATAAATCCTAGCAGTTACATTCAAGCAGAAAATAATAAAGATGAGGGATGTAATCAATAAAAATAATACATTTCTTAATCTTTTAAATTATTTTTGCGATAAATTAGTCTATAGTTGAAGAAGATATAAATAATTATCTATATAATTGATGAAAAAATTCATATATAAAATAGAATTGTATTTTTTATTGTTCTAACAGAGTCTTGCTATATAATGCATAAATAAATTTGAATATTTTTTTTACATTGTAGATGATTAAAATATATATTGTTTTTTTTTCAACGGTTAAATTAGTTAATCCTTATGTAGTTATGCTGGTAGTGGCTATTACCGGTTCGGCCACCAGTCCAATTTTTAAAACGGTGGAATGCATGCACACCCAAATCTTTTAATTTTCAAATTAGTGTTAGATTCTATGAAATTGGATTGTTAATTAGTTATGGGTTTTAGTAATAAAAGGCTGCCATTGCCATGCTTTTCGAAAGGAGAAAGAATAATAACGTTCAAAGGTTCAAAGTTAAAGATACATTTAGATGACAAAACCAACAATTTTAAAGAATTCCAGTGGCTTTAATTATGCATTAAGATGTGAGTATAATGGAGTAGAAGCTAGCAGTAGCACAAATAATAATTTGTAGTCACATTTATTAAAATAGGTTTTATTATCATATAGATAGAACAAGAAGGCAATAATGAATACATAATTGGCTAGTGATTAGGGTTGCGGATGACTATCTAAACAAACTTACGTAGCTAACCAATGTGAATAGAATTCATATAATACATTATCCAGAACTGATAGATATATCAATTATAGAAAAATTATTAGGTAGACTCGGTCCACCACGTCATCTGTGGACTAAATATATCATATTATGACACGTCATTAAAATAATAGCACTATCGTAATATTACTATTTAAAAGTGTAAATAAGTAGTAAATAAAATTACGATAGTGCCACTATTTTAATGACATGTCATAATGTGATAGAATAATTCACGAATAACGTGATAGACTGAATTTGCGTAAAAAAATCTCTAATTAATTATAAGTTCATAACCAAGCAACAAAGTATGATAGTTTGATATAATAATTCCATAATTTTTTGTAATATCATCTAACTTATTTCCAAATAGTTTAATTGTCTCAATTTTCATTTAAATTTCTATACTCTCTCTTTAACTAGTAAAAATTATTTTTTAAAATTGCAAAATATAATTTCTAATAATAAGAAAAATTAAAAACTATGTCAAAATTCAATTTCAAATTCCTTATAATTTAGCTGAAAGAAAAAATTAAATTCAAAATAAATAAAACAAACAATTAGTTACTAACTGGAAGAAAAAAGTTGAACAGATCATCAACTTGTTATTTTTTCTAATATTAGATGTTAAATTTTGAAATTTTGAAAAATAAATTTTGCTAATAATAAAATTAATTCATAAATTCAATTAAAAAGAGATTTTACTAAATACTGCCTCTAGATTACTAGGTACCACTCTCTTTTTTACCTACTTGCCCTTTTAATTAAAAACTAAAAAAAATAACTGGACTTTCTCGGTAAACGTTTTCCCAGAGGAAGAGACTTTTCATGGAAATGTTTCCTCCTTGGGAAGATGTTTACAGAAAATGTAAAAAATGACTTCTTCTATGATGAGATGTAATCTGAAAACATTCCATAATATTTTTTTGAAAAAAAAAGTATTTTTCGATTTTTTTACATTAAACTAAAAACATATCGTGCTATCTCGTCCTATTCTCCGATTAGATTTCGACATTTTTATCCGATATTTTTGTTATCCGTTTTTCGTGTTTGAATGTGAGTTAAGAGGATTTTAATGTACGTTTTAGAATTAGGAAAAGGTAAAAGGATATTTAGGTAAAAAAAAAGGGGCGATATCTATAATCTAATAATCTAGTGGCGGTATTTAGTAGTCCACTTAAAAAGTGGAACAATTAAATTGATTTGAAAAAAATTGGCTGGAATTGCAACGAAATAATAAAATCGGGATATTATTATAAAAAAATAAAAAAAATTGAATAAAATAACAAGAACTCGCAAAAATTTAGATTTATTTTGCCATTAGTCCTAATAAAAATAAAATATATTCTAATATTTTAACTGATTTTATGACAAATTAGCTCATAATTGGAGAAAATATCATACAAAACCATACCAAAATTAACAAATAATCTATCCAATTTATAACTTCTTTAATCCAAAATATGAACTAATGTATATTATAAAAATAACTAATGATATTAAATTGTATTTTATTTTTATTAATGACTTTTATTTTTTTAGTTTGCAACTTGAATGTAATGGACATAAAATGAAAAATTAATTGATCGAACTAGCATAATTTTGTATTAATACTATATTTATCAACTTTATCATGATTTTGAATTTATATTTCATTTTGCCTACGTAATTAACAAAATTGAAGAACGGAATAGGGCACGATTATTTTGGAATTTAGACCTTATGAACACAAATAACACATGGGAGCAACTTTCTGATCATATACTAAAAAACAATATTAATGGTACAATCAGAAGGCACATGCAAGACAATAAGATCAATTTGGTAGCACAAAGATATTAAAATTGTACCAATTAAAAGATTGCTTCTCCTATTGGGCAACTTAATTGATCAATCAAGATCACCACAATCTTTGCTAGTGACTATACATATGGTTGGATCTAAACAGAGCGTATGGTATGGTAAAAAAATTATTTACCTGATAAATTTGAAATTTGAAATAATTTTATCGTTAAATTTTTATAAAATTATAAAAAAAATTAATATATTCTTTTATTCATATTTTTTAATATGTTATTGGTTGCAGATTGAGATAGGTCATCATCATTACCATCTGTTTTGAATATGGATACCATGTGATGTTATAATAAACTACATTTCACTTTTATTTTTCTTTATGGAACAAAAGCTGAATTTATGAATTTTTAGCTTTCTAAAAGCTACACTAGAAGACATTTGAAGCTCCAGATATGGTGGACATAACATTGTTACATGGATCATCATATGGCTATTTATTTGTATTATTATGCATACAACCCAATCCATAAAGTAGATATTGTAAATTATCATTTGTATTATTTATTTGTACACTTTTATTTGTTCTTGCAATGTTGGATTTCTGCAGCTCAAAAAGCATGTATTGCAACATACTCTGCTGGACTGCACTGTTAGCTTGTTCACCATTGACAATATTCTCAACTGTTTTTTGTATTTGGATCAAAATTTGTAAATATATATCAATATAGAAATACAAATTGGCAATGGGATACCACTTCTCACTTCAAAATGTATAATGGATATAATTGGTTTCTATGTTGCACGGAAATATATCAAGATCTTCTTAGAAAACGGTTCTAAACCTCTGCAACTTTATTTTTTTCGGGTATAAAGTTTTTGCGTTTCTACGTTTTTGTGTTTTCATTTATGTACAAAATAGATTGGTTTATATAAGAAATTGTGTATGCTAGTACTAGTATATATAAAGAGTTAATGCATATGAGTTGCTCTCCTGCTTGACAAGATGTTTCCATTGATGGCATGGTCAATGTTTTTTGAATTCATAAACCCGATTTGCAGAAAAATAAATTCATAATACTGTGCATGACAGTCCATTAATTCGGTGAAGGTATGGGAAGAGATAGTATAGAAAGGAGCAGAAACAGAATTTCAGAATGATATGAAGCTATCAAGAATAAGAATTTGATCCTCTTGCTCACTTTTGAAAGTATTTTTGATTTCTTTTAATCCGCAATGAGTGATCGGACGCCTAATTATAAATTGTTCAATTAAGGCAAGACTTAAACTTCAAATCTCATCTAAAATAATCATGTGATAGTAATTGATACGTTCATGTCTTTTCAATCTCGGCAAATTTTACTTATGTGCATTGAGCATCACATCAAGATGTATAATTCTAATGCAAAATGTTATGTTTTAGTTTAGAGTACAAATCACTAGTAAATCATACTATCATACGATTTTTTTCTTAAACATTTGTATTTATTTTGTATAATCCTTATTTATGAATATAAAAAACAAAAAAATCTCAGGTATATATATATATATATATATATATATATATATATATATATATATATATATATATATATATAAACATCGGCTTGGAAATGATTCCCACGCGTTTTCGGTATTTTATATTTGATCAACCAAAATATGTAATTTACTAGTTTGAATAATTTTAACAATACACTAATTTAACAGACGTGCTAGGGTCGTGAGTTCAATTTTTTTAGTTATTAATTTAATTAGTAGATTGAGTAAAGAATTAGAAATTCAGTCCAACAATTCTTTGGTAACTCAATAAAGCTAGAACCGTATTTCAAAAAAAAAAAAAAAAGAACTCGAACCCAGTTGAAATCCAATGCAGGCCATAAACCCAATCCAGCAAGTTAGCCCGACTCGAGGCCTGACAATAAAACGACGACACATTACCTCTACTGCTCTCTACCCACCGTTAAAACTGTTTTCTCTTGCCGTACATTTTCCCGGGAAACAAACAGTTGGCCGTGAACACTACCTTCTCCCATTCTCCACTTCAAATTCAAAAAAAGAAAAAAAAGAGAGAAACTCGAGGACTCATTGAGCAAATGGCGTTACGCTCTTGCCACAGTCTAGGCCGTCCATTAATTACCCCAATCAGCGGGGCAAAATCTCCATCGCGAAACTGCAAATTCTCAATTCACAACTATAGTTTAGACTCTAATCATTCTCAAAAGGTAATTCACATACACTGTTTTAACTCGGTTTTTAATTTCGGCTAAGAAACCCAAAGAAAAATCAGATATTCGAATTTTATATTCTAGCATGGAATTAGGGTTTGAATTCTTATAATGCAAGTGAGATTTTTCAAATTACAGTGGAAGATTGTTTAATTTGCTGTTTTTTATGTATCAGTTAGTGCTAGAAGTGAAGGATAAGCTTGAAAAAGAGCACTACAGTCTTCCAGTAGGCAAAAATGGAAGAGATGATGAAGAAATGATTCTTTGGTTTTTAAAGGACAGGAAGTTTTCTGTTGAAGAAGCTTCTGCAAAATTGGCTAAAGCCATTGTAATTTTTTTACCAGCTTATTCTTGTTTTCAGGAGTAATTAGGGATTTTTTTTGTTAACTTATTGGATTATGTTTGGATTTTGGTTATATGTTTATTAGAAATGGCGTCGTGAATTTAGAGTGTCGGAATTGACTGAAGAGTTGGTGAAAAGTGTAGCAGATACGGGAAAATCTTTTGTGCATGAATCTCTTGATGTTCGTGGAAGGCCTGTTCTTGTTGTGGTGGCATCCAAGCATGTTCCTGATGTAAGTTCTGCAGGTGAATTGCTCTCAATTTACAAAAACCTTGGCTGCATAAGGAACTGACATTTGATTAACATAAATGCACAACGTAGTCAATTATCATGTTCTTTGGTCATAAAAACAAAATTTACTCTGCTTACTTGTGGTGCTAAATTCAGATGAACATAGCTGAATTCGATGCGTAAGCATTTGAAACCATAATACAGAATATTGACTTCAATGAACGAGATACAGGTTTGTGAATTTAATAAGGAATATCTGACAATTAGTTCAGCTGAACTCAAGTAGGTCTCTATTCAAAACCAGCTGGAGTTCACTGGTAAAGCTCGAATATCAGGATTAAGGTGCTATAAAGTTAGATGAATTTTGGTAAAATATACTTCCATTTTCTTGTATGAAGCAACTGGCTTATATTCATTTGTTTACATACTCTTACAATTCGGGAGTCCTGCTCCTAAACACATTCTTTGAGGACTGCAGAATTGGTGTCTGATGAATACTATAATATTGCAACCCCTTTTCTTGTGTAAATTCTTCTCTCTAAGCTGTCATTATTTATTTTTTGCTGGTACGTGTTCTTATGATAACATTAAAAAAAATGATTTCAGATGCATGATCGTGTTGAGAACGAGCGGCTTTGTGTCTTTCTAGTAGAGAAGGCATTGGCAAAGCTCCCAGCTGGACAAACAGAAATACTTGGAGTATTTGATCTCAGGGGTTTTGGTACTGAAAATGCTGATCTCAACTTCTTGACCTTTGTGGTAAGTTCCAAAAATCCACTGCCGATTTTTCATATACTTGATCCCAACCTCTTGACCCTAATGGTAAATTCCAAAAATCCACTGCTGAATTTTTATATACTTGTGGAATGCAAATGAACTTTTTCTTGGTGCTGTGGCCATTGGACCGTTGCTTATTCTACAGTTGAAACAAATTTATGGTGACTTGATGGTTTACAGACTTTTCAATCAATCAAGGCTACTTGATTTCTTTTCATTTAATGTTACCTAAACTATACTAACTTGATTTTTCTTATTCCATTAACTTAACTAAACATTGGTGTGCAGTATATTTTCCTGGCAGTTCTATCAAGGAAAGTTTAGGTTGATTTCTATCTCTCCCTCTTTTTGGCAGTTTGATGTATTTTATTACTACTATCCGAAGCGGCTGGGCGAAGTCCTCTTTGTGGATGCTCCCTTCATATTTAAGCCAATTTGGCAGTTAGCCAAGCCGTTGTTAAAATCATATGCATCTATGGTACGATTCGCTGATATTGCATTTTTATGTCTCTCTAAATTTATTATTACGTTATTATGATAAATAGCTAGCCTCTCCCATTAAGTCATTACAGCCAACACAGTTCTCATGGTTGATCACCTTTTATATTATGTCTTTCTACTTAGCCGGTACAAAGCATTCGGCCCTTCACAAGTGCGTTCGCCTACTCCGCCAAATACAAATACGCCCCCATGAGCTTTTGCAATGTTTCTATTTCTACATCTGTTTCTTCCTCCCTTTCTTCCGTTTCTGAGGTTTCTTTCAGTTTCTTAGTAAAAATGGGTGACGGTATTCTGCCTTATAAGTTGATCTTCTAATATTGTATATAACGAATAACGATACATGTAAACAATCTCATAATGCCAGTCAGTCCATTTATCAACATTTAGTGCTGTCTGTTATCTTTTCTATTTCCATTTCGATTTATCACCTTGCCCATTAGAATGACGGGTAGAACTTTGATATGAAACTTATTTAAAATTAATAATTTTACAGTGTTTTGATTCTGTCGCCATTGTTCCTTCTTGTCTACTGCATATTCTTATACTTCATTTCAACTATTTTTGTTTCTGAAGGTGAGATTTTGCTCCGCGGATGCTGTCAGGAAGGAATATTTTACGGAAGAGACTGTACCGCCAATCTTTAGAGAATAAGAGCGCGCTGATCTTTAGTTAAATCATCGATGTGACTTGCATAATAGTGTTATAAAATAGTGTCACGGTTCTCATTATATGGTAAATACAGCAAATGTAACTAAAAAATCAAGTGCAGCTTTGAGCAGTAGCTGCTCAACATTTTTCTTTTGGCAGAACACTTATCTATTCTGGAGTAGGCATTGGAGTAAAAATAGTTCCACACTGTCTAGCTTCTAGCAGAAGTGTGAAATTGTATGATATTACTACGTACTTGTAGAAACAATATATATTACTCAAAATGGAAAACTTTAAAGAAATGCTGCTATTTTGTATAAGAGTATGGTATAAATATATAGTTTTGGTGTTATAAAATCAGTTTCGGAATTGAAATGCAAAATTTGGCAAGTTTACGTGCAGGATAAATTAGGGTTAATAGCAAACAAATTTACCAACTTTGGCTTAATTTGCAATTACAACATAAACTTTCAAACTTCCAATGTCATCAACGAACTTTGCAATTTTGGCAAATCAATACTCTGATCTAAAAAAACACTGACGCGGACATTGTAATATACCATCATGTGTCGTTGCATGATTGGTCGGTGTATCAATTTGTCAAAAAATGAAAGTTGTTTACTGACATTGCCAAATTTCAAATTTCGTGTTATAATTGCAAATTAGGTAAAGTTCGTGATTTAATTTGTAATTAACCTGATAAATTAAGATAGTTTCCGTTTGGAGTGATATAGTGACAATAAACTGATTATGATTTTTTTTCTTACAACCAAAAATGTATAAGAAATCAATTGTTTAAGGCTTAATTACTTAAAAACTCCCACCTTGTAATATTTTTTCGTTTATACTCCAACCTAGGAAAAAATTCATTTGTATTCTTTTTTTGATTTTTTATTTTCAACTATACCCTAAAGCATTAAATTGAACTTTTTTTATTTAGAACAAAATTTAAAATGTCCTTCATTTTTTAACTTATATTCTAATTAGACTTTAATATTATTAATGGTACAAAAATACCTCCTTCTTCATATATTAAACTTTTAATTACTATTTAATTTATATTGATTATCAATAATTTATTAAATATAAAACCGTAAAAATAAATAATTTTAAATAAAAAAATTCCGACTCTCCGAAAGAGGAGCCCGCTGCTCCTTCTCCGGACGGAGTGACCTGCTCCTCCTTCATGGAGGAGGAGCCCGTTGCTCTGGAGGAGGAGCAGATCTGCTCCTCCTGCTCCTCCTCCACGTGGAGGAGGAGCAGATCTGTTCTTCCTCCTTCATGGAGGAGAAGCCTGCTGCTCCTCCTCCACGTGGATGAGGGGCTCTTCCGAAAAAAAATTAAAAAATTAAAAAAATTATTTAATTTTCGTAAAAAATGTTTATCGGGTTTTGGTAGCGGATTCGTAATTCGAAGGAGTGCAATGGCGGGTCGGAAGTTTTTTAAATAAAAAATTTTAAAACGATTCATTTTTAGGATTAATTTGAATAGTTTTAAAGTTTAAGGATTTATTTGTATTTTTACCAAAAGAAAAAAGTATAATATAACCCTTCTATTTAATTGGTTTTAATATTCGCATCTTTTAATTAATTAAATTGTCAAAAAATTAAATTTTGGGGTACAGTTGAAAACAAAAAATCAAAAAAAGGGTACAAATGATTTTTTTCTAGATCGGGATATAAAAAAAATGTTACAAGTACAAGGTGAAGTTTTTTTAAGTAATTAGGCCATTGGATTAAACACATAATAATCTTGTAGAAGTAGACGATTGCATGTACCACATTTTTTGGATGATATTAGTGTGCGTATTGAACTAAACTTCTTCATATTCTTGGATTAAATTACCACAAAATGTGCTTATTATACCGGGGGTGAAACTGTAAATTCGAGAAGGAAATTGTAATTATAAAAACAAGAGTGATTCGTGTAACATAGAAAGGTAGGTTGTTAATGTTAATGATAGTGATGAGTTTGGTAAATTTGTTGTGAGAAACCCCAGTACGAGGTAATGCACAAAGGGTCAGATTTTGAAGTGAGATTATACCTGGATGACCGGTCCTTTTTCTGAAATTAATTCCTTCCAAAATGCTACCTTGAAGGGCTCTCACGGGTAACAATTTATTTATGATTCTTTGGTTTTTCTTAAATCTCTTATCATAAATGTGCTTGGATATGACTTATGAGACCTAGATTTTTTTTTATAAAATTAGTATATAGTAGAGATTGTTCCAATTCATTGAAGGTGCAAATCTAAACAGGACGAGGATTCCGATGACTGCTCCTGTTGTGACTATCATATTCCCACAGGACGGTCTCTTTAATGGTTGGGGTTACTATGTTTCACTCTATTTGCCAGAGAAATTCTGAGCCCATCCGCCCATCCCCCTCCCCGAATTGAACCTGAAACCTTATATGCGGGGCAGTCTTTGCCTTGCTGTGAGGACATTCTCAGGATTTGCTAAGGATGATAACATTTTTGAAGAAGCTGATAAGCTTTCCGTCAGCTTGAGCAGGTCGTCGTGGGGCAACATAAGTGCTTCAATAGGTAGATGGGGCTACGCCATTGCTCAGTATGATCCTCCGTTCCGCTCTATTGGACGTGTACATGAAGTTTGGGCTGATATTGATGCGTTTCCTGAGGATGGTTGTAAAAATAGCATATAGCAACTTCCTGAAGTATAGTTGAATCACCAGTTTGACAGTTTAGTAGTTTGATACTTTGATTGCTGTAGTATTTGTTTTGATATGATAAACAAAATTTGGTTTTCGGTTTGGTTCAGTTTGGGATACGAAACCGAGTAATTCAGTTGGTTTGTCGTTTCTCTCTTTCGTTGTATGCAAATTCTATGTATTCAGTTGAATCTGAACTAAACGGATTCTTTTAAATCAAAACGAATCGATTTTATAAGAACTTTTAATTATTTCAAATCGATTTGAACTGGTCGGAATCGGTTGATTTCTCATTTCAGTTTGATTTAAACCAAAATTGAATTGAAATTTGTTTACCATCATACAAAATGAAAATTTATTCTAATTTCAAATCGAATCAGACCTAAATTGTTGGTTCAGTAATTGATTTTGGTACGGTTTTGCACATCCTAGTTGGGCAACTGTTGTAATAATCTCTTTGCACAAGGATAGTGTGGCATAATTTGGCTTAGGGTGGGTTAAACCGAGCTATATTGACACTACCATGTTATGGAAAATCAAAAGCTTGAAAGTTAATGGGTTGAATTGAAAGATTCACAAACTTGAAGGTCTTGTTTGTTTGGTTGAGTAGCACTCAATCCTCCTTTTTTTTTTCTTAAGAAAAAACTGAATCATTTATCCTCAATGTTAATTTGTATTTTACTCAATTTACCCCTCAATTGACATTGCAACATTGATTTGTTTTCTGGTAAAACTTCCACAACATTGCACTGCATGTTTATCTCCTGGAAAATATCATTGAAATTTAAATTTGTAAATTCAATTTTCATAGTGTAACTGGAATCTCAAAACGGTAGTACTTTAAAAATGAAAATCAGTTGTTACCATCTTTCTGAAATTTACCTATTTTTGCTTTTCCGATCTCCGATCACGAAGAAATTTACCTGATTTGGTTTCGACGGTTATTTCTTTTCTGCAAAAAACCGCTATTCTTCATTGATAAACCATTATTCGGGATGTCAACCGGAGACGACAACGTTGGCGACGGAAGTCATGTTGATGGTAACGGTGACGACGACATTCTCGCTTTATCGTCCGTCTCTTTGCTTGAATTTTTTTCCCTCCAATTTCGTTTGTTAACTACAAAATTGCTCACATTGTGTTCTTTTTATTTTATTAAACGAATGTATACTTGAATGGCTCATATAGTAGCCGCTCAATTCATATATGTTTCTTTTTCTGAAGAATAACTTATTATCTACACAAAATGATCATTATTTCCCATCGTTTATATATTGTTATTTTTGATAAAAAGAAAAACTAAAAATCTAAAAAAGTTTAGGTGAGTTTAATTTTCTAGTTAAATTAGTATAAAATATAATTATATTCATAGATTTAATTTATCTAATTTAGTTATTAAAGATAATACCATCTTTTAATTTTTCTTAATTAAAAATAAGATACAGTTTTTTCATAAGTTAGTAAGTAACTAAGTAAATTGCATATCTATTTTCTGCATATTAAGAGCATCTCCAATGCAATGCTAAATTAAAGTGTTAATGTCATAATTTAGTCTTAAATCTTAAAATGCAATTCCGATGCAGTGATATAATTTGTGTTAAAATTAACATATACTCGTGTGCTAAATCTAACACTGGCCATAACATATGCTAAACTATAACATCAAATAGTAAGAGCATCCGCAATATAGTGCTACTTTTTATGCTAAATTTAGCATAAAAAAATGACAAAATGCTAAATTTAGCATAATTTTTTAATTTTAACTCCAATTAAAAAATTTAAAATAAATGCTATAATTGCTTAATATGGTAATTATTTATTATTATTTTTATTATATTATAAAAATTTAATCATATGCTTTATAATTCTTTACAATATACTACGACCACATACAGAAGTGATGCTCTTCGGCTTGGCAATATGGAACAAATAATAATTATTTTTTATTTGATATAATAATGAATTATTTTAAATAAAATTATTATGTGAATCAATAAATTAAAAATAAAATATTTTAATATGTTGGCATGAGGTCTATAATTAAAAAATTTAATCAATCGATATCGTAAAAATAAAAAAGAGAGCATAAAATTTAAAATTAAAAAAAACAACGCAAAGAAAATAATAATAGAATCATACTTAAAAATGAATTTTGATTGGTTGTTCAACTTTAGCATATGCTATAATGAGTCTAAATTTAATATGCAATATAGCATATGCTAAATTTAGCATGTAGTATAGCATTGCAATGAAGTTGAATTTTATATCTCAATGTTAAATTATAGCATTGCATTATGGATGCTCTAATACTTATTAATTATAATTTTACCATGGTTTTTTGATATTTATTATTTTAATATTTTTTTTATTTAGCTTTATTCTGAATTTTGTGCTTTTTTATAATTTTACAATTTCGATGGCTTGATTTTTTTAATGGTAGAACATATACTAATATAATTTAAATTATACATAATTTATTTTTATAAAGTTTTCGATTCTCTTAATTTTTTTAAAGCTCAATTTTATATATAAACAATATTGCATTAATTTTCATTTGAAATATATGATTAAAAATTTATCAAATAAAAATAGTTAATAAAATTAAGGAATAATTATCATAAATAATTTTTTATATTAAAAAATAATAAAATATTAAATATAGCATTTTATTATATTTTTATGCTAGATTTAATATAAAAATAGCATTTGATCGGAAATGCTCTAACTTTTTGTGTAATTATTTCCCACTAATGCACAAAATGTCTCTATTTATACTGACAATTAAGTTGTTATTATACTAAGGCGAGACTGTGAAATCGAGAAGGAAATTTTAATTATAAAAAGGCTTAATTTCTTAAAAAACCCTCACCTTGCATTTTTTTTCGTTTATACCCTGACCTTGTAAAAACACCATTTGTACCCAATTTTGAGTTTTTATGTTTCATCTCTACCCAAAAGCATTAAATTGTACTCTTTTCATTTGAAAAAAAGTTTAAAACAATCCTTCATTTTTAACTTATATACGAATTAGATATTAATGTTATTAATAGTACAAAAATACCATCTTTTTCAAAAAATTAAAAATAATAATAATTTTTTTTAGTTTTTTTAAAAAATATTTCGAATTTTTTTTAATTTTTTCAACTTTTTTAAAAATATTTCCGACAAAAAAAATTAAAAATAATAATAATTTTTTTTTCAGTTTTTTTTAAAAATATTTCGAATTTTTTTTAATTTTTTCAACTTTTTTAAAAATATTTCCGACAAAAAAAATTAAAAATAATAATAATTTTTTTTAATTTTTTATTATTTATCAAATTAAAAAAATTAATTAATTATTTGGATGTATTTGATTATTTTTTAAGTTTAAGGATTTATTTGTATATTTTAAAATAGAAAAAAGTATGTTTTAACCTCTTTTCCAAATGAAAAAAGTACAATTTAATGCTTTTGGGTAGAGATGAAACATAAAAACCCAAAATTGGGTACAAACGGTGTTTTTACAAGGTCAGGGTATAAACGAAGAAAAAGTGCAAGGTGGGGGTTTTTTAAGGAATTAAGCCTTATAAAAACAAAAGATTGATTCTTGCAAGAGAAGGACGCAGAGGAATTAAAAATGGAGAAAGGTAGGTTGTTGATTACTGTGATGAGTTTGCTAAATTTGCTGCTGCAAATCAAAGCGATTGAGAAACCCCAGTACGAGGTAATACACAAAGAATCGGATTTTGAAGTGAGATTATACCATGAATCCACATGGATGACTGGCCCTGTTTCTGAAATTTCATTTGAAAAAGCTACCTTGGACGGCTTTCACAGGTAAGACAATTAATTTAGTAAACTTATTTGCGATCCTTGTCGATATGAGCTCGCTAATGTTTTTGATTATGGGTTTTCTTAGAGTCTTTTATCATGAATGATGATGAGTTATTTATTATTTGTGCTTGGGATTATGAGGTTCCTAAATGATTTTTGAGCAAATGACTCTGAAGCCTCCATATATATGTCATAATTCACAGTGATGTTGGTCTATCTTGTTTCCGTCAACAATTTAGTCATTCCGTCTTTTTGTAGTAGTGGGTAAATTAGTTTTCAAACATCATTGACACAAATAAAAGTGAGGACCATATCATTTTTCTTTAATTTTTTTGTTTTTTAATTTAATTTTTTTGACTTGATTGACTAACATCAAATGGACATAATGGCTAAATTGTTGATGAAATAAAATAAAAGAATGTATCTTTTGATTTTCAAACAGACGAAAGTGTGAATTTTAATGCTTTTGAATGTTTAATAGAAATTTTGCACTTTGGCATTGTAGTGGTTCATGATAATCCTGCTTAATTAGTAATTACTATCATATATATCCATACTTTCTCATGTAAATGTTCTTGTCTGTTCTGTGTCTAATAAGGTCTTAATTTTGTTTCTATCCAAGACTTAAACGAGTCTGTTTGGTTCAAATGAATTTCACAATTTTTATGGAATTCAATTGAATTTCTACAAGATATGTTTTTGGTTCAAATGAATTTTCATAATTTAAATTTATATTTATACTCGAAATGCAATATTCAATTTATTTCACTTAATTGAATATTATTTCATATTTAAAATTCGGAAAATCAAATATAAAAATTCATTTTTCAAATGATTTTCATGTAGAATTCATTTAGAAATGAAATGAATTGAAGTGAATTCTATACTAGAATTGATCCAAACAGGCTCTTAAGCTTATTGAATTTGGTTAGTGACCAGTCTGTGCTGTCTTTGTCATTAGGGTGTGCATTCATTTGGAATTCAACCGAAATTGTGATTTTTCTCTAAACCAACTCGATGTAACCAAACTAAACCAAAAAATTGATTCAGTTAATTTTCGGTTCAGTTTGTACTGAAACATTTTAACTTAACAGAATAATACTTTTTTTTTTATAATGTCTGACCAAACAAAACCAAATTTGTCGGTTCAATTCTGTTTTTGCACATCCATCTGTTGATCAGACTAGATATATTGTTGTCTTTTACATCCATCTAAGTAGAGAAGTAGAACTTGCTTAGGTTTTTCTTACAAAAAAATGATTCAAGCAAAAACTATATACTATTTTCCGGAAATTTCTACTTCTGTAGCTGCAATAGCATGTTGATTAATGCTTATGTCAATAGAGGGATTTACAATCTCAGTAGGTTCAATTTCCTTTTATTCACAATCCGATTTTTCGTTCAGAAATTCAAGTTTGCTCTTCGTTGTCCTCTCAGATTGTTCCAGTTCATTCAAGGTGCCAATCTAAATTGGACGAGGATTCCAATGACTGCGCCTGTTGTGACTAGCATAGTCCCAGGAGCCGGTCCCTTTAAGTCGTCGTCCTACTATGTTTCATTCTATTTACCGGTGAAATTCCAAGCCGATCCGCCCATCCCTCTCCCCGTATTGCACCTGAAACCTTATACGTGGGGCAGTCATTGTGTTGCTGTGAGGACATTCTCAGGATTTGCAAAGGATGATAACATTATCAAACAAGCTAAAGAGCTTGCGGTCAGCTTGAGCAGGTCTTCGTGGGGAAACACGAGTGCTGCAGAAAGTAAATATGGCTACTCCATTGCTCAGTATGATGCTCCGTTCCGTTTTATTGGGCGCGTCAATGAAGTTTGGGCTGATGTTGGTGCAAATGGTGTAGATGGTTGTGAAAATAGCAAAATAGCAACTTACTGAAGTATAGTTGAATCACCAGTTTCCCAGTTTAGTTCTTTGATTGCTGTAGTGTGTATTTACAGGTCTGGTGAAGGTAAATTTGCAGTTAATAAAGTTTCCTGTCTGTATGTATATATATGGCCATGTATGTTCAGTATAGCTGTTTGCAAAAATCAAACTAAGCTTCCTCTTTCAGTTCACCACATCAAATTTAACATTATTTGATGGGGTGAATTGAAAAATTCACAAACTTGAAGGTCTTGTTTGGTTGAGTAGCCCCGAATCGTTTTTTTTCCCCTTACTTGAGAAAAAAATGGAATCATTTCCTCTCATTGTTAAATTGTATTTGACTCAATTCACCCCACAAGACATTGCAACATTCATTTGTTTTCTGGAAAAACTTCAACAACATTGTACTTTATGTTTAATTTCCTGGGAAATGTCAATGGAAATTAAATTTGTAAACTCAATTTTCATAGTGTAACTGAAATTTCATAGTCTAGTACTTCAAAATATAGTTAAAATCTCAAGAACTAAACCTTGACGTTTTAATAATTAATTAATTCTTTATTTATGTTTTGATTAACATTTTGAATAAAAACGCAAGTAAAAAATTCTCTTCTTAAACTAATAAGTTTCATAATAAGCGAATGATTTCTAGTTCAGAAAGGTATGAGGATTCCATTCAAACAAATGTCTCAGGTTCACCTCTAAGAACTCACTGCTAAAAACAGATTTGGTAGCATGAGGAATTGCAATTCAAATAAAAACGAGATTCTGATTCAAAAGAATTTAATCTTTCTTTTATACTATTATTAATTTTATTACTCTTCTATAATTGATATGGCGTATTATCAAGCCATGCAATCATGATAACATTACAGAGGAAGGTTCTTATCATAATGTTTTTGCTTCCCACTTCGGACAATAAGCATAAATAGTTACATATGATTTTCACTACAATAATAATAATAATAATAATAATAATAATAATAACAAAATTATCTAACGTTACAATTTCAATTTAAAAAATTTAGTGTACCGAATCAAAAATAGAATATTAACCCTATTCCACTATCCTTTATTTGGATACCGAACTTATAATTATTCACAAATAATAAACTATAATTATCGTATGGATGATAAATTGTCTAGTTTACTCAAAGTTTTGTTAAATAAATTTTTTTATATTTGAAATTGCATAAAAGAAACAGTTTAAAATATCAAACTAAATTAACATGTATATTATTTAAAATAATAACAAATAAGCAATTGTTATTACAGTTTTATGACAATCATCATGATGATAATGTGTTGCTGATATGACGTCTTATTACCTTCTTCAGTAATACGTATAAATTATATACATTTTTTCAAGCTATCTAAAGATTCACCACAGAAATATTATTTGATGAAAACTAAAACATAATCACCACGTAGATTTTTGTTTTATAAAATCAAAATAGGATATATTTATTAACAAATAAAAGTTAAAGGATGATATAGGAGAGTGAAGTAAGTTAAGGGAGCATCACAAATATTAGTCATAATATGAGGGTGCAAAAAAATATTTAGGGTGCACAAAAAAAACTGGATTCGTCTATCTCCTTCCCTCTTCATTTCTCTCTAATTTGAGAGCGATCTCAGCTCAGTTCATCATTTTTAATCGCTCCGATTACCTCTTCACGGATCTCTTTCTCATGCGATCTTTTTCAATTTTCTTTTCTTTTTTTAATTCTTTTTTGGTATCCAGAAACCATATCTCCCTCTCGCTAGGGTTTCGGAATTACCAAAAAAAGAAAAGAAAATTTGCAGGCAAGTCAAGTCATTATGTTTAATTTAGCTTTATTGTATATTATTGATTTTATTTCTGTTTTGTTGTGTTTTTTTGGCATTTTTGTTATTTGATTAGTTCTAATTGCGGCTGCTGCTGTCTAATTAGTGAGCAAGTTTGATAGGATGTTGAGATGATTAGAAATTAATTACTAAAGAGAATGTAATAACTTCCGAGTTTGATTTGATGAAATGTAATCATAATTGAGCTGCCTTTACCCGTTTTGAGCCTCGTTTGGTCGGGGAAAGGCGAATGCACTGACTAGATTAAGTGCTTGTGAATTGAATTGAGCAGAGAGAGTGTTTGGAAAAGGGTTTTTTAGAAGCCGAGCTTTGGCTGAATTGAGTATTGGTATCAGTGATAAGTGATAACTAAGTGGTTATTTGTTACCTGTTTGGCGACGAGTTTGAACTGCTTTAGATGCTTAGCAAAACCAAACATAAGGTTTTTAGATAAAGCATTATGTAGTCATGGAGTTTTTTGAACTAATATGATATAATTGCATTTTAGAGTTTTAAATTGGGACTTGGGATCTTAGGTGTTTTATTGCTAGTATTTTCCCCAATTCATATAGCAACTGATCGTCGCTGTCAAAATGCTACAAATTCAAGCTATGGATTTTCCTTTGTGATTAAATTAACACCCATCTCGAGGTTCTGTACTTTTATCTTTTTGTTTATCTTGTTCTTTTCCAATGTTATGTCTTTATCTAGTCCTACACTTAATTTATTTTGAATTTTCAAGTCCTTTTTCGGATGTAAAGGAGCGTGCACTATACTCCCTGTGAAACGCCGGTGAGGACGAACTTGAAAAGGGACTAGATAACAAAAAAATTTAAAAGTACAACAAGGATCGGACCATTAAAAATTTGAAAGTACGTGGACCTATTGAATTCAAAAAAATTAACCTCTTAACTCAAATTCACTTAATTATTTTTCCACGTGTTAATGGTAACGTCAACTGAACACACACGTGGTGATTTTGTCCAAAAAATGATCTATTAAATAAAATTTGTGAAGTACAGAGACTTACTGAAAACAAAACTTGGGAGAAGGACCGGATAATCAAAAAGATGAAATTATAATTTACAAGGGCCTCAAGATGAATTTAATTTAGCCATTAAATTAGGTTACCAGACTGGATTTTAGTTTCTCTCTTTAAGTAGAGTATTTTTGGTGAATACATTGATATATGCCTTTTTATACCTGAATTCTTAGGTAGTATGTTTTATTTTTTCCATTAGTTTGTTTGACATTGTATGGACTGGATATGTGCATGCAACACACCAGTAGAGACACTCATCGAGAGTACATGCGAACCAAATAAGCTTTTTGCTATAACTCGTTACTTGTTCTTCAAGATCAATAGGAATTCAGCTTTTTATATTCTATCTCCCTAGCGCTGCAAAATAAGCTAATGCTTTTTGACTATGTTTTCTGTTGTATAATTGGGAATGTGTAAACAGGTCTTTGCTGCCACTTTCAAGTCTCATCTGTGTGATTTTGGTGTTAAATTTTTTCAATTTTAAATGTCCATATCTGCTACTGTTCAATGTTGAAATTTTAGAAGGAAAACTGCTGATCACATGTTACCATCTTACACATGCTTCTTACTGTTTTTTTCCTCATTGATGAATTATTAGTGTTTCCCCATCTTTCCAGGTTCTATCAAATTCTTTTGAATGATGACATCAAGTATGTTAACTGGAGACAAAAGGTATGGAGTTTTTGTGTGTTAAATTTTGTTGTCCTTGTGTACTATCTTCAGTTGTAAAATGTGCATTGCAAAGTGAACCTGAAGCATTTCCAGTTGCATGTAATGTATGTATGTGTATCTGTGTCTGTAATAAGAGGTGGGGACATGGGTTGTGTTGGAGGGTGGTAGTTTAGAGTTGGTCGTCTCTTTTTTATTTTTCTACTTTATGAAGATTGCAAATTTATTCACTTCACTATTTTAATCTATTTAATGTTTTGGGAGACCTGGGAAAGTTCAAAGTTGGTGGCTGACATCTTGGGCCTTTGTTAATTATGAATATATAACTACTGTGAAATGTTTTTATATTTAAATCTAAGGAAGATTAAAAAAATGAGATCTCAGTGTAATTAATGTATAGAGGTTTTGGTATCTAATACTATTTTAATTGCAGATGGGCTCCTGCAAGAAGAGGTGGTATGACAGTGTTGGGGAAAGTTGCTGTTCCAAAACCTATAAACTTACCCAGTCAAAGGTATTTTCATTATCTGGGTTTGTTTATTTGTTGATCCACCGCATGCTGTCCTAATGCTTTCTTGCTGTTGTGTCAAGGTTAGAAAATCACGGTCTGGACCCAAAGGTTGAAATTGTTCCCAAGTGAGTGGCTTATTTACTAGTCAAGGTTTTTCTAATGTCACTTTTTTTTTACACAGAACTGTTCTATTATCACTAATTTCATTATCAGTAAAATGCCTTTCATGGTGTTTAATTAGCGATTTATTCTGTACGTGCTTTGTGCACAACAGGGGTACTCACAGTTGGGTCCGTAGATCGTCTGCTTCCTCACCAAATGCATGGGGTTCTCCTATTACTGAAGGGGGCAATGGTTTGCCAAGCCATCTTAGTGGCCTCCCTTCATCTGGTAGAACTGGCACTCGACCGACGACCGGTGGTAGTGATAGAGGCCATGACCCTATTTCTAATGCTTGGGGTTTGAATTCTAGACTGTCATCATCTTCCGGAGCATTGTCATCAAATCAGACCTCGCAAACAGCATCCCGTCCGTGGAGTGCAGAAACTAGACGTGGAAGCTCACATTTATCCCGCTTTTCTGAATCTCTGTCTGATACCTCAGGGGCATGGGGAAGGTCCGGAACAACCGAAAAGATGGTAAGCTACTTCACGGTTTTGATCTAGTTTTGAAATGAAGTTTTTCTTAATATTTGTAATCGAGGGTTTGCTAGCTGACTGGTGATTGGCAGAGCCTGTGGTATAATGACATAAGTTTTCTATGTGGAAGGGATTTGTTGTAAAGTAGTAGCTCGTGAAAAAAGAAGAAGCCAATTTAGTTAAATGCCTGGAGGTGCTAGATGCTGATTATTAAAATCGTTTATTATGGCATCATAAGCACACATTTTCCGATTTTTATCTCTGCAAAGAGTAGATGCATTACTTGTCAAGTGCATCACAATATCCAACTATTTGCTTCTTTTTCCTCATGTTTTTTACCTTTCAAACCCTTTTTTTTGAATTGCATTAATGTTTTCAAACTGATAGATGTTTCTTTTACAATCACAAAAATCTAAATGGTATTTGCCAACTCGTCTTTTTAGACTGTTTATATAGTTCTCCTACACCACACTCATTATGAGCTGGTCTTTTTAGACTGTTTATATAGTTCTTACTGGTTGTTTTGGGAATGTCCTGTTTCTTTTTGTACTGCCGCTTTTATCTTGGCCTTTTATTACATGCAGGGAATGTCTTCCTCTAAGAATGACGGGTTTTCTCTGACTTCTGGAGATTTTCCATTATTTGGTTCTGAAAAAGGCAATTCTGGAAAGAACGTAGACTCTCAAGGTATTGTGCCGAACTTCCTTAAAACAGCTTTGATGTTGAGCATTTTTCATCTCCTTGTTTTCTGGGAGATTATTGGGAAGCACTTTGAAATAGCTATTACTCTGTACTTGTCACATCATCTTCAGAACTTACCATATTACTCTTACCTCAATATGGCATAGCTCAGCCAGTTTGATTTATGCATGTATATTTTTTTATTGATTGGAATGATACCATCATTACAAAAGCAAGGGTTGTTCTCTAGAAGTTATAGATTTTTTTTCTCGGGTGTTAAGTTACGTTTATTTTATAGTTGTTTGCCATTGGAAGCTTTTATTAGTTTCTGATAGCAATCTTTATGTCAACAATGCTTATTTGATGGAGGTCCATTCATAATGAGAGTCATTTATGTCGGTTCTATTAGTTGTTAGTGCTAAAAGCCTGAATCTGTTAAGAATACCCAATTATAACATGCTTCTCATGCCTCTCTTTTTCTCCAATATGTTTAAAACTTATTGCATATTATGAATCATCTGGTCGTCCAGGTTCATCTGCTGGAGTGGCTTCAGGAAGAGGAGGGAACAGGGATTCTGAAGGTTTGTGTGCACTTTATTTTGTATTTATGATGATGGATGCTAGTTTATGTGATGACTGTGCATCCATGATGCAAAGTTGTGACTGGATTAGTAATATTGTTTTTTGGTAATTAAGGTGATGTTTCCATAAATGTGAATGCAAAGATTGGAGCTGCAGGCTCCTGGAGAAAAGAGAATTCTTTGTATGGAGACAATGGTGCCAGATCCAATGTGGAGAAGTGGCATGCTGATCCTAATATTCCCCCTAAGCATCATGATTGTTTGCATGGTCCGCTTGTAAATAATCATCCAAGAGGCTTTCGCATGGAACCTAATACGTATTATCGTCCGCAGATCCCCCCTCCTGCTCTTGCCAATCCACAGCCTGTTCCTCCACCTGAGGCTGGTCGTAGAGGCTCCCAAACAAAAAATGGAGATATTGATGCCTATATTCGTCCAGGAATGCCACTTAGACCTGCATTTAATTCCACAGTTCCTTATGACGGATATTATGGCCCTCTAGGGGGATACTGCAAGTCTAATGAAAGAGATGCTCCATTTAAGGGAATGCCAATGGGACCTACAGCCTATAACAGAGATCCTGGTCCTCATCCTGGTAACTCCCATGGAAGAACCAGTGGATTTGGTCCTAGTGGTAAGCCAGTCACATCAGAACAAATGGAAGCTCAAGACTCTCGCGGACCATACAAAGTTCTTTCGAAACAGCATGATAGTTGGGAGGGAAAAGATGAAGAACTGAATTGGGAAGATTGCATAAAAACTAATGTCCCTAAGAGGGAGAATCAAAGAAATCTATCACGAGAAAATGGATGGAGAGCTGAGAACAAGAAGGATATTGAGATAGATAGAAGAAGAACGGTGGCTGATGAAGGAGCTTCACCTGAGGCTGCAGACAGTAAGGCTGTCCCTATGAAAGTGAAGTCTCCTGAGCCTGTATCAAACGTGAGTGTAGTATATGGTGACAGTTTAGGTAAAAAGTTTGAACATGCAGATTCTATTTATATGGAAGTTATGGCAGCTCCTAAAGATTCTAGTCTGATTAAGAAAATAGAAGGCTTTAATGCTAAAGCTCATGATTCAGATGGCCGTCAATATCCTGGATGTGTTTCCAGCACAGAGGAGCCTGAGAATAAAATTCAAGTTGGTTATGCAATGGGCAGTCGTTCAACAAATGAAGCCGGTATTGACTCTATATCTGCTCGGGATAGCAGAGTTATCAACACTGTACCCCATGAAGGCCGCTTCTCTGTTGGGGATAAGAGTCTCGATTCTACAGCAGTAGTCAGTGGAACAGCTATTTCCAGGTGGGTTTGTATTTTGGATGCTTCATTGTACTCGTAATTGTTACTCTACTATGGAGTAAAAACTAATGTGCATAATCACAGGCGACCCACGCATGGTAGAGCTGATCTTCGTAGTGAAGCAAGATTTAATACACTAGAGGGTCATGGCTGGAGGAACAAGCCTCAAGTTGTAGACCCCAAAAATGTAGCAGCAACTGGACATGGTGAAACATCTATTTCTATTTCTCATGGGCAACGCCATATATCTGGGGAGATCATCCAGAATTCCATGTCACGGCCTTCAGGAAAGGATGATTATTGCAAAGGGTGGTAGTTTAGAGTTGGTTGTCTCTTTTTTATTTTTCTACTTTATGATGATTGCAAATTTATTCAATTCACTATTAAAATCTATTTAAAGATTTAGGAGACCTGGATTAGTTGTTGCTGAGATCCTGGGCTTTTTAAATTATGACTAAATAACTACTTTGAAATTATTTTATATTTAAATCTAAGGAAGATTAAAAAATGAGATCTCAGCGTAATTTATGGATAAAGGTTTTGGTATCTAATACTATTTCTATTGCAGATGGGCTCCTGCAAGAAGAGGTGGTATGACAGTATTGGGGAAAGTTGCTGTTCCAAAACCTATAAACTTACCCAGTCAAAGGTATTTTCATTTTCTGAGTTTGTTCCATTTTGTTGATCCACCGCATGCTGTCCTAATGCTTTCTTGCTGTTGTGTCAAGGTTAGAAAATCTCTGTCTGGACCCAAAAGTTGAAATTGTTCCCAAGTGAGTGGCTTATTTACTAGTCAAGGTTTTTTTAATGTCACTTTATTCTATGTTTTACAAGAAACTGGTCTATTATGACTATTTTCATTATCAGTAAAATGCCTTTCATGCTGTTAAATTAGCGATTTGTATTGTTCTGTACGTGCTTTGTGCACAACAGGGTTACTCACAGTTGGGGCAGTAGATCGCCTGCTTCCTCACCAAATGCGTGGGGTTCTTCTAATACTGAAGGGGACAATAGTTCGCCAACCCATCTTAGTGGCCGCCCTTCATCTGGTGGAACTGGCAACCGACCGGCAACTGCTGGTAGTGATAGAGTTCATGATCCTATTTCTAATGCTTGGGGTTCGAATTCTAGACCATCATCATCTTCTGGTGCATTGTCATCGAATCAGACCTCAAACACAACATCCCGTCCTCGGAGTGCAGAAACAAGACCTGGATGCTCACAATTATCCTGCTTTGCTGAATCACTATCGGACACCGCTGGGGCATGGGGAGGAAACGAAACAACAGAAAAGATGGTAAGCTACATCATGGTTTTTATTTAGTTTTGAAATGAAGTTTTCCTTAAATATTTGTAATCGAGAGTTTGCTAGCTAACTGGTGATTGGCAGAGCCTGTGGTATAATGACATAAGTTTTTTGTGCGGGAGGGATTTGTAGCCCAGCAGTAGCTTGTCAAAAAATTGAAGAACCCAATTTAGTCAAATGCCTGGAGGTGCTAGATGCTGATTATTAAAATGGTTGATTTGATTGGTCAAGAATACCTGGAAAAGCATTCAAAAAGAATTTAAATTTAATACTGGTATATTGACCAAGAAATTGTTGAATGCAAATATGATGAATGATGTATTTGCATTTTGGTACTCTGTTAAGCATGTAAATTGAATTTATAGCATTCACTCTCCACTGATTTAGAATCCTTGATGGATACATTATGAATGGGAGAAACTGGGAAGGAAAGCAGGAGGTAGTAAAGAATAGGTATTCAATATGATATCACCATAAGCCCACATTTTCAGATTTTTATCTCTGCAAAGCGTAGATGCATTAGTTGTCAACTGCATTAGAATATCAGCTATTTGGTTCTTCTTTTTCCTCATGTTTTTTTTACCTTTTAAGCCCTTTTTTGAATTGCATTGATGTTTTCAAACTGATAGATTTCTCTTTTTCAATCACAAAAACATAAATGGTATTTGCCAGCTCCTTCTGTCAACTCTCATGCACCACAATCTGTATGAGCTGGTCTTTCTAGACTGTTTAAATAGTTCTTACTGGTTGATTTTGGAATTTTCTGTTTCTTTTTTTACTGCCCCTATTAGAGCTTTGCCTTTATTACATGCAGAGAATGTCTTCCTCTAAGAATGACGGGTTTTCTCCGACTTCTGGAGATTTTCCAACATTTGACTCTGAAAAAGATAATTCTGGAAAGAACGTAGACTCTCAAGGTATTGTTCCCAACTTTCCTTAAAATTGCTTTTCTATTAAGCCTTTTCATCTCCTTGTTTTCTGGGAAATTATTGGGAAGTACTTTGAAATAGCCATTAGTCTGTACTTGTCACGTTATCTGCGTAACTTACCATATTACTCTTACCTCAATATTGCATAGTTCACCTAGTTATTTTGATTTATGCATGTATATTTTTTATTGACTGGCATGATACAATCATTACAAAAGTAAGGGTTGTTCTCTGGATGTTGTAGATTTTTTTTCTCTGGTGTTAATTGTTACATTTATTTTATAGTTCGCTATTGGAAGCTTTCATTAGTTTCTGATAACAATATTTATGTCAACAATGCTTATTTGATGGAGGTCATTTATGTTGGTTCTATTAGTGTTTAGTGCTAAAAGCCTGACTCTGTTAAGAATACCCAATTATAACGTGCTACTAATGCCTCTCTTTTTCTCCAATTTATTTACAACTTATTGCAGATTATAGCTGTCCTGGTCGTCCAGGTTCATCTGCTGGATTGGCTTCAGGAAGAGGAGGTAACAGGGATTCTGAAGGTTTGTGTGCACTTGATTATGGTTTTTTGATGACGGATGTTTGTTTCTGCGGTGACTGTTCATCCACGATGCAAAGTTGTGACTAAATTAGTAATATGGTTTTTTGGTTATGAAGGTGATGTTTCTATATACGTGAATGCAAAGATTGGAGCTGCAGGTTCGTGGAGAAAAGAGAATTCTTTGTACGGAGAAGATGGAGCCAGATCCACTGTGGAGAAGTGGCATGGTGATCCCCGTACATACCCTAATCGTAATATTACCCCTCAGCATCATGATGGTTGGCATGGTCCACTTGTAAATAATCATCCAGCTGGCTTTCCTATGGAACCTTTTCCGTATTATCGTCCGCAGATGCCCCCTCCTGCACTTGCCAATCCACAGCCTGTTCCCCCACCTGCGGCTGGTCCTAGAGGCTCCCACCCAAAAAATGGAGATATTGATGCTTATATTCGCCCAGGAATGCCACTTAGACCTGGATTTTATCCCACAGTTCCTTACGATGGATACTATGGCCCTCTCGTGGGATACTGCAATCCTAATGAAAGAGATGCTCCATTTATGGGAATGGCAATGGGCCCTACAGCTTATAACAGATTTCCTGGTCCTGATTCTGGTAACTCCAATGGAAAAACCAGTGGATTTGGTTCTATTGGTGAGCCAATTGCATCAGAACAACTGGAACCTCAAGATTCTCGAGGACCATACAAAGTTCTTCCTAAAGAGTATGATAGTTGGGAGGGAAATGATGAAGAGCTGAACTGGGAAGATTGCATAAAAAGTACTGCTCCTTATCCTCTGAAGGGGGAGCATCCAAGAAATCTATCACGAGAAAATGGATGCAGAGCTGACAACAAGAATGATACTGAGATAGATACAAGAAGAAGGGTGGCTGGTGAAGGAGCTTCACCTGAGGCTGTAGACAATCAAGCTGTCCCTATGGAAGTGAAGCCTCCTGAGCATGTATCAAACGTGAGTGTAGTATATGGTGACAGTTCAGGTAAAAAGTTTGAACATGCAGATTCTATCTCTACTGAAGTTTTGGCAGCTCCAAAAGATTTTAGTCTGATTCAGAAAATAGAAGGCTTTAATGCTAAAGCTCATTCTTCAGATGGCCTTCAATATCCTGGACGTGTTTCCAGCACAGAGGAACCTAAAAATAAAATTCTAGTTGGTAATGCAATGGGCAGTCGTTCCACAATTGAAGCTGGTATAGATTATATATCTTCTCGTGACAACAGAGTTATCAACAATGTACTCCATGAAGGCCACCTCTCTGCTGTGGATAAGAGTCTCGATTCTACAGCAGTAGTCAGTGGAACAGCTATTTCCAGGTGGGTTTGTACTTTGGATACTTCATTGTACTCGTAATTACTACTCTGCTATTGAGTAAAGACTAATGTGAATTATCACAGGCGACCCACGCATAGTAAAGCTGATCTTCGTGGTGAAGCTAGATTTAATACACTAGAGGGTGATGGCTGGAGGAAAAAGCCTCAAGCTGTAGATCCCAAAAATGTAGCATCAACTGTACATAGTGAAACATCTTCTGTTTCTCATGGGCAACGTCATATTTCTCTAGAGATCAGCCAGAATTCCATGTCACGGCCTTCCGGAAAGGATGATTATAGCAAAGGGTTGTAGTTTATTGTTTGTTGTCTCGTTTTTATTTTTCTAATTCATGATGATTGGAAATCTATTCGATTCACTATTAAAATCTATATAAAGTTTTGGGAGACCTGGGGAAGTTGGTTGCTGAGATCCTGGCCTTTATTAATTATGACTATAAAACTACTTTGAAATGTTTTTATATTTAAATCTAAGAAAGATAAAATAATGAGATCTCAGTGTAATTAAAGATAGAGGTTTTGGTATCTAATACTTCTTTGATTGCAGATGGGCTCCTGCGAGAAGAGGTGGCATGACAGTGTTGGGGAAAGTTGCTGTTCCAAAACCTATAAACTTACCCAGTCAAAGGTATATTATTTTTCTGAATTGTCTCATTTTGTTGGTCCACCGCATGTGCTCCTAATGCTTTCTTGTTGTTGTATCAAGGTTAGAGAAGCACGGTTTGGACCCAACTGTTGAAATTGTTCCCAAGTGAGTGGCTTATATACCAGTCAAGGTTTTTCTAATGTCACTTTGGTTTTTATTTTTTACACGAAACTGTTCTATTATAATTAATTTCATTATCGGTAAAATGCCTTTCATGCTGTTAAATTAGCGATTTGTATTGTTTTCTATGTACTTTGTGCACAATAGGGGTACTCACAATTGGGTCCGTAGAACGTCTGCTTCCTCGCCAAATTCATGGGGTTCTCCTAATACTGATGGGGGCAATGGTTCGCCAAGCCATCTTAGTGGCCTCCCTGCATCTGGTGCAACTGGCACTCGACCGACGACTGCTGGTAGTGATAGTGGCCATGACCCAATTTCTAATGCTTGGGGTTCGAATTCTAGACCATCATCATCTTCTGGAGCATTGTCATCAAATCAGACCTCACACACAACATCCCGTCCTCGGAGTGCAGAAACAAGACCTGGAAGCTCACAATTATCCCGCTTTGCTGAATCTCTGTCTGATACCTCGGGGGCATGTGGAGGATCCGGAACAACAGAAAAGATGGTAAGCTACATCACGGTATGATCTAGTTTTGAAGTGAAGTTTTCCTCAATATTTGTAATCGAGGGTTTTCTAGCTGACTGGTGATTGGCAGAGACTGTGTCATAATGACATAAGTTTTTTATGTGGAGAGATTTGTAACCCAGTAGTAGCTTGTCAAAAAATTGAAGAACCCAATTTAGTTAAATGCCTGGAGGTGCTAGATGCTGATTATTAAAATGGTTGATTTGATTGGTCAGGTACCTGGAATAGCATTCAAAAAGAATTTAAATTTAATACTGGTATATTGACCAAGAAATTGTTGAATGCAAATATGACGAATGGTGTATTTGCATTTTTGGTACTCTGTTAAGTGTGTAAATGGAATTGATAGCATTCACTCTACTGATTTAAAATCTAAATGGCATTTGCCAGCTCCTTTTGTCAGTTCTCCCGGACACACTCAGTATGAGCTGGTCTTTTTGGACTGTTTATATTGTTCTTACTGGACGTTTTGGGACTGTTCTGTTTCTTTTTGTACTGCTCCTTTTAGCTTGGCCTTTTATTACATGCAGGGAATGTCTTCCTCGAAGAATGACGGGTTTTCTCTGACTTCTGGAGATTTTCCATTATTTGGTTCTGAAAAAGACAATTCTGGAAAGAACGTAGACTCTCAAGGTAGTGTGCCTAACTTTCCTTAAAACTGCTTTGATATTGAGCTTTTTTATCGCTTTTTTTCTGGTAGATTATTTGAAAGCGCTTTGAAATAGCTATTAGTCTGTACTTGTCATGTCATCTTAATAACTAACCAGTATACTCTTACCTCAATATTGCATAGCTCACCTAGTTATTTTGATATATGCATGTATGTTTTTTATTGATTGGCATAATACCATCATTACAAAAGTATGGGTTCTCTGGATGTTATAATTTTTTTTTTCGGGAATGGTTACATTTATTTTATAGTTTTTCACCATTGGAAGCTTTCATTAGTTTCTGATAGCAATCTTTATGTCAACAATGCTTATTTGATGGAGGGTCCATTCAGAATGAGAGTCATTTATGTTGGTTCTATTAGTTTTTAGTGCTAATAGCCTGATTCTGTTGAGAATACCCAATGATAACATGCTATTCATGCCTCTCTTTTTCTCCAATTTGCTTACAACTTATTGCAGATTATGGGTCTCCTGGTCGTCCAGGTTCATCTGCTGGAGTGGCTTCAAGAAGAGGAGGGAATAGGGTATCTGAAGGTTTGTGTGCACTTTATTTTGGTTTCCTGATGACGGATGCTAGTTTCTATGATGACTGTGCATCCATTTTGTAAAGTGTTGACTAAATAAGTTATATGGTTTTTTGGTTATGAAGGTGATGTTTCCATAAATGTGAATGCAAAGATTGGAGCTGCAGGTTCCTGGAGAAAAGAAAATTCTTTGTACAGAGAAGATGGAGCCAGATCCACTGTGGAGAAGTGGCATGCTGATCCCCTTACATTCCCTAATACTAATATTCCCCATCAGCATCATGATGGTTGGCATGGTCCGCTTGTAAATAATCATCCATTAGGCTTTCCCATGGAACCTTTTACTTATTATCATCCGCAGATGCCCCCTCCTGCTCTTTCCAATCCACAGCCTGTTCCCTCACCTGGGGCTGGTCCTAGAGGCTCCCACCCAAAAAATGGAGATATTGATGCTTATATTCGCCCAGGAATGCCACTTAGACCTGGATTTTATCCCACAGTTCCTTACGACGGATATTTTGGCCCTCTCGTTGGATACTGCAATTCTAATGAAAGAGATGCTCCATTTATGGGAATGGGAATGGGCCATATAGCCTATAACAGATATCCTGGTCCTGATCCTGGTAACTTCCATGGAAGAACCAGTGGATTTGGTCCTATTGGTAAACCAATCGCATCAGAACAAGTGGAAGCTCAAGACTCTCAAGGACTGAACAAAGTACTTCCAAAACTTCATGATAGTTGGGAGGGAAAAGATGAAGAGCTGAACTGGGAAGATTGCATAAAAACTAATGCTCCTTATACTGTGAAGGGTGAGCATCCAAGAAATCTGTCACGAGATAATGGATGGAGAGCTGACAACAAGAATGATATTGAGATAGATACAAAAAGAATGATGGCTGGTGAAGGAGCTTCACCTGAGGATGTAGACAATCAAGCTGTCCCTATGAAAGTGAAGTCTCCTGAGCATGTATCAAACTTGAGTGGAGTATATGTTGACAGTTCAGGTAAAAAGTTTGAACATGCAGATACTATTTCTATGGAAGTTTTGGCAGCTCCAAAAGATTCTAGTCTGATTCAGAAAATTGAGGGCTTAAATGCTCAAGTGCATGCTTTAGATGGCCGTCAATATCCTGAACGTGTTTCCAGTACAGAGGAGCCTAAGAATAAAATTCTAGTTGGTTATGCAATGGGCAATCGTTCCACAAATGAAGCGGGTATCGACTCTATATCTTCTTGTGACAGCAGAGTTATCAACAATGTACCCCATGAAGGCCACTTCTCTGCTGGAGATAAGGGTCTCGATTCCACAGCAGTAGTCAGTGGAACAGCTATTTCCAGGTGGGTTTGTACTTTGGGTGCTTCATTGTACTCGTAATTGTTACTCTACTATTGAATAAAAACTAATCTGAATATCACAGGCGACCCACGCATGGTAGAGCTGATTTTCGTGGTGAAGCAAGATTTAATTCACTAGAGGGTGATGGCTGGAGGAAAAAGCCTCAAGTTGTAGACCCCAAAAATGTAGCATCGACTGTATATAGTGAAACATCTTCTGTTCCTCATGGGCAACGCAATATTTCTGCAGAGATCAGCCAGAATTCCATGTCAGGGAAGGATGATATAGAGTCTGTCCAACCGGTGTCTGACCCAAGCGACAGCCAGGTTAATCTTCGTTGTTTTTCTACGATGTGTTATTGTACGTCTGTATTTTTCTGATGATTCTGCTGCTTTAATCAGCGTGTCAAGCTGAGAGAGCTAGCCAAGCGACTCAAAGAGAGAGAGAAGGAAGAAGAAGAACGGACAAGAGAGCAGAGAGCCAAGGCTCTAGCTAAATTGGAGGAATTGAACAGGCGAACACAAACGGGGGAAGGTACAACTCAGAAGAAGTTGGAAGATGTTTCTACCAGCACTATTCAGAACAGAAAAGACGAACCTCTGAATCTTCTCCAACCAATTCCTGCAAGCAAGTCTGGAACCCCAAGTCCATCTTTAGGTTCCGAGCAAATTAAAACCTCACACGAGGAATCCACAACTGCTGATCCACCAACTGTGGTTGCTGGAAAATCAAGGACACCAACTTCAGCCTTGAAATCCAGCCCAAGGATGGTTGCTCCTAGCACTGAAACAATCGTGGATAAAGTTGAGAAATCTACAAGTACAAGTAGCGACCCGCCTGTGGAGGCACCAAAGACCGCACGAAAAGATTCTGTTGTGGTCCATGAGCAATTGATCTCTTTGCAGCAGGATGGTAATAATTCTGATGCTGGTCCTGGCAGTAGTACTCTGCGGGTCCCTGACAGTAGTGCTTCTATGCAGAAGTCTACAGGCTATAGTCAAAAGCCTGTACGCTTTAGTTTATTATTTGGGTCATTCACTGAAGTAGAGGAGGCATTATTTGCATCTTCTTCTTCAATATTATTAAAAGGGACAACTATTTTAGACGCTCCGGTTGAGCCAAGGTCGTCTGAAACAATTTTGGATCTTAGCTCAGCTCGGTCCCAAGCCGACTCAAAGGATGCAAATCAGTCCTCAGACTCATGCTCATCATTGACAAATGAAGAAACTCTCGTTAGAACAACAAATAGCCAGTGGAAATCTAATCATCCTCGCAGGACAATTAAAAACCCACAAGGTAATAAACCAGCTGAAAAAAATCACGGCGGGGATGCTCTTGTCTGGGCTCCTGTCCGATCACAAAATAAAACTGAGGTTTGCGATGATGCCAATCAGAGTACTGTAGTTGAGGCTGTGGTTATTCCTTCAAAGAGTGATCAGCAGGTGCAGAGTCATCCAAGAAATAAAAGGGCGGAAATGGAGAGGTACTTCCCAAAGCCTGTAGCCAAGGAACTGTCTCAGCTAGCAATTGTTCCGACTACTTCAGATGAGGTTGTTGAAAGGCCGAGTTGTAAAGGTGCCGAGAGCTCCCAAACTTCTGGTACAGTAATAAGGAAGACGGTACCATTTGCAGAATCCAGGACTGGGGATGGCAGGCAGAATAGGCCTGAAAAAGTGCATGGATCATGGCGGCAATGGACTGTGGCCGAGTCAACTGCAAATCATAGGAGTTGTCGAAACGTAGCTGAGAAGTTCGATTTATCTTCCATGACAGTGCAACCAAGTTTTGAATGGGATGCTTCCGATGGCTGGAACATGCCTGAAATTCCTGATACAGCTGTTAATATTGTTCCTTGTTTAAAAGATGAGAGTGCGACTGCCAGGGGAAAGCGGCATCCACATAGAGGTCACAAAACCCCAGTATTTTACAATCCTAATAATCCTGAAGATATGAGGAGTGGTGGGCAGGACAACGAAAAGGTGTATGTTGAATCCACAGCTTCTGAAATTGACCCATTATTAGCTTCAAAAGAAAATCACGCTGCTGGGGAACAATCAACGTCTCATTGGCAGCCTAAATATCAAGCCACTAATCAACGAGGAAGCCGGCCTAGTAACAGTGTGAATGTAGGAGGTGGCTCTGAAGGTGGTAGGACTAATAAAAAGGAGTCTCCCTCTTCTCAGGGTAGGGGGTTGCTTCCTCAACCAGAGAAGGATGTTTTTGGGCCTCACTCACATCGCGAAAAGAACAATTTGGAAGGAGCTCGAGCTGTTGGACATCAAGAGCCTGGGAGAGAGAAAAGAATGGGTGGACCCAGAGGACGTCCCATTGAATATACATCTCATTCTAATGTGGATGTTCAACCTGAGCACTCCATGTCCCCGGGGTTTCCTAAAAGTGGGAATTTGAATAGCCGATTTGGTAGAGAGCATGATGCTCGTGGGGAATGGAGTGGATCTGTAAAAGACACTAAGCAGCAACATACTTTACCAGCAACCAGGGATAGACAAAGGCAGAGAAAAGGGGTTTGGCCGCAAAACAATAGCAAATTGAATAACTTTGAATCTCCAAAAGAGGGTTTTCATAATTCAAGTGGAAGGTATAGAGTAAAGGGCCAGGCAAGGCGAGGTGGGAGCAACTTTTATGGGCGTGGTGTTCAAGTAGATGCTGGTTATGAGTAGGGGATGAAATTTGAAGACATGGATATTCTTTTTGTAGTATTGATTCAGAAAGTAGGCTCATTGATGATGATATCGTGGCTCGATCCCTTACACTACTTTGAGGTATCCTCGTTTCTGTCCGTTATTTTTTCAATTTCAATGGTATATGTGATCACTATCAGCTGATAATATCATGTGAATTGAGCAGGGCTTGAAGCGTATTAGAGATGGTCTAAAGGCCAAGAAGATAGATTGGGAGTTAATTAATTTGTTTCCATACTTGATTTTGGTGTGGTTTCAAGGAAAAATGTACGTGAGGTTTAATTTAGCCACAGTATATTGATTTGCTGTGGAACATTTGATGGTGATATTGTTTTTGGGCACTGCATTCCTTGTCATAGTATGTATTGAACACTAGAGAGAATTAAATAGATTGAGAGGAGCTTATAGGTTCTCCCATCTACCACTCCTGGTTTGGAAGTTATTGAAGAAAATATTTTTAGGAAATTTAGTAATTAATTTATTGAATACATTAAATACAAAGAAGTTGTTGAAATCATTCCCTAATTGAATAAAGTTTACAAATAAAAGGAGCCTAAGATCAAACTATGATGCTCCTTTCACTAAATTTCAAAGAGATTGATGCTGTGGTTAAAACTTTTAGAGTTCAATCTCAAGGCAACAGTAATTATACTATAAAAAGAACTCCTAAGATAATTAGGCAGAGCTTATATAATAAAATATTTCCTCATTTTTCAGTTCACTTCGAAAAGAAAAAACATGAGTTCAAAAATTGTTAATGTGAATTTTTAATTTTATTGTGAAAAATAGTTATAATAATACTTCCTCCATCCCTCTTTTTAAAATAAAATTCACTTCCACTTAAACATTATTTTATTTAATAAATTTCATTTAAATATTCACTCTCTTCTATTATTTCAATGAGTTCAACTAGATTTGTTCATGAATTTGAGTACCCAGTCCATTCTTTAAGCCCGCCCCTCTAAGGCTGAGCTTTGACACTAATTTTATTTATCAAGCCCGGTTTAAATTCGAAAAAAAATCTGCTATTTTATGGCATGTCCGGACTTGCGTAATTTTATATTTCTCATGTAAGCCCGTAAAAATGTGGTTCGACCCGCATAAGAGTCGGGTTTGGATAGAAAATATAAAGTTCGGATCAGATTCGGGCTCACATAAAATTTTATTATGCTCGCAAGCCCAATCCAAGACTTCTCGAACCCGGCTCATGAACATGTATAATTTGGACCAATATAAGTTTGATTTCAAAAAAATAAATTAACATAAAAATTTGAATGATTGTTGACCGGTGATCAGTTGAAGTAAGAGCATTACTTTGCACAAAATTAACCGATCTATTTAAATTAAATTTGATTAATTATTTTAATTAATTCAATCGATTTAATTAATAAAAAATTATTTTAATTACAGCTCAATGTTTTAATTAATTCAATTGATTTAGCCAAATAATTTTTAGTTTTATATATTAATTTTTTTTAACTTTCATCAGCTCAACCGAATTCACGAATTAATTCAATTTTTTATATATATTTATAAGGTTTTGATTAACTTAATTTTAGTTATTCATTTAATTTAACATTTCTATTAAAGCTATAAAATAATTTAATTTTAGTTAATTTGTCAATTTTTAATTGCAATAGAGTGAAGTACGTAGATTTTTTTGTTACATAATAAAAATGGGGATTCCTCTAAAAGAAGTTTAAAAAAAAATTGGGGATAATAGCTATTAAAAAATAAAGTGAAAGGATGACGTGGGAGAGTAAAGTAAGTTAAGGGAGTATAACAAATATTAGTCATAATTAAAAAAATATTAGGGTGCACAAAAAAAACTGGATTCGTCTATCTCCTTCCCTCTTTATTTCTCCCTATTTTTATTTGTTCATAGCTATCGATCTCAAGAACCCATTACATATTATTTTTCACTTTTAATCGCTCCACGGATCTCTCCTTCTTTCGCACGCCATCTCTTTAAACCCCTCCAAGTTTCTTTTTCTAATTCCTTTTTAATACCAAAATAACTGCTTCTCTGTCTCATTAGGGTTTCGGAATTACAAAAAAAAAGGAAGAAATTGCAGTAAGCAAGCTTTTTTATTGTATCTGCTCACGCGATTGCATATTTGTATCCTGTTTTCTTGGACTTAAATATTTTATTTACAAATTTTTGATCTATTTGGGAACAGGACATGATTTTATTTCCTTTTCGGTTTATTTATTGGGTTGGATAGGAACTGTCCTGTTTTGTTGTGTTTCATGTTATTTTTGCTATTTGATTAGGATGTTGAGATGCTTAGAAAATTATTATATAAAGAGAAGATAATAGCTACGAAGTTTGATTTGATGAAATGTAATCATATGAGCTGCCTTTACCCGGGTTGAGCCTATTTTGGCAGGGAAAGGCGAGTGCACTGACTGGATTGAGTACTTGGTTTATACGGGTAGTTCTTTCGTCAGTTGGATTGAGCAGATAGAGAGGTGTTAGGACAGGGTTTTTTTGGAAACCGAGCTTTGACTGAATTTTGTTTATGTACCTGTATAATTTGTTTACAGGGGTAGTGTTATAGAGTATTGCTACCAGTGATAAGTGATAATCAAGAAGTTCAAGTGGTTATTTGTTACCTGTTTGGTAATGAGTTTGAACTGCTGTTTTAAACAGAATAATATAGATGCTTAGCAAAACCAAACAAAAAGCCTTTATATAAAGCATTATGTAGTCCCTGAGTTTTTTGAACTAATATGACATAATCGCATATTAGAGTTTTAAATTGGGACTTGGTATCTTAGGTGATTTATTGCCAGTACTTTCCTCAATTCAGATAGCAACTGATTGTGGCTGTAAAAATGCTACAAATTCAAGCTATTAATTTTCCTTTATGATTTAATTAAGTTACCAGATTGAATTTTATTTGCTCTCTTTAAGTATAGTATTTTTGGTGAATAAACGTGCCCTTTTATGCCTGAAATCTTAGGTAGTGTATTTTTTTATTTTCCATTCATTTGTTTGACATTGTATGGACCGGATATGTGCATGCAACACACCAGTAGAGACACTCACAGAGAGTACATGCACACCCAAATTAGTTTTTTTGCTATAACTCGTTACTCGTTCGTCAATACCAATAGTAATTCGTTTTCTTATTCTATCTCCCCAATGCTGCAAAATAAGCTATGGCTTTTGGACTGTGTTTTCCGTTCTTATAATGGGAATGTGTGATTATGTCTTTGCTTCCAGCCTGCCTCTTCTGAGTCTCATCTGTGTGATTTTTGTGTTAGATTGTATCAATTTAACTGTTCATATACGCTACTGTTAATTGTTGAAATATTAGAAGGAACACTGCTGCATCAGATGTTACCATTTTGCACATGCTTCTTATTGTTCTTTTCCTTGTTGATGAATTATTAATGTGTCCTCATCTTTCCAGGTTCTGTCAAATTCTTTTGAATGACCCTGCTATCAAAAGTGAATCATGACATCAAGTATGTTAACTGGAGACAAAAGGTATAAAATTTCTGTGTTTAATTTTGTTGTTCTTTTGTACTATCTTCAGTTGTAGTGTTTGTTTAGGTAAAATGTGCATTGCAAAGTGAACCTGAAGCATTTCCAGTTGCATGTATGTGTGTGTCTGTAATAAGGGTTGGGGACATGGGCTGTGTTGGGGGATGGTAATTTAGAGTTGGTGTTCTCTTTTTTATTTTTCTACTTATTATGATTGCAAATTTATCAAACTCACTATTAAAATCTATTTAAAGCTTTGGGAAACCTGGGAAAGTTGGTTGCTGAGATCCTGGATTTTGTTAATTAGGACTATAAAACAACTTTGAAATGTTGTTCTATTTAAATTTAAGGAAGATAAAAAAAATGAGATGTTTGTGTAATTGTAGATAGAGGTTTTGGTATCTAATACTAATTTGATTGCAGATGGGCTCCTGCCAGAAGAGGTGGTATGACAGTGTTGGGGAAAGTTTCTGTTCCAAAACCTATAAACTTACCCAGCCAAAGGTATTTTAATTTTCTGAGTTTCATTTTGTTTATCCACCGCATGCAATCCTAATGTTTTCTTGCTGTTGTGTCAAGGTTAGAAAATCACGGTCTGGATCCAAATGTTGAAATTGTTCCCAAGTGAGTTGCTTATTTACTGGTCAAGGTTTTTCTAATGTCACTTTGGTTTTTTTTTTACTCTAAACTGTTCTATTATCAGTATTTTCATTATCGTAAAATGCCTTCCTTGCTGTTAAATTAGCGATTTGTATTTTCTACGTGCTTTCTGCACAATAGGGGTACTCATAGTTGGGGCAGTAGATCGTCTGCTTCTTCACCAAATGCATGGGGTTCTCCTAATACTGATGGGGGCAATGGTTCGCCAACCCATCTTAGTGGCCGCCCTTCATCTGGTGGAACTGGAACTCGACCGTCGACTGCTGGTAGTGATAGAGGCCATGACCCTATTTCTAATGCCTGGGGTCCAAATTCTAGACCGTCATCATCTTCAGGAGCATTACCATCAAATCAGACCTCACACACAGCATCCCGTCCTCGGAGTGCAGAAACAAGACCTGGAAGCTCACAATTATCCCGCTTTGCTGAATCTCTATCTGATACCTCAGGGGCATGGGGAGGAAGTGGAACAACAGAACGGATGGTAAGTTACATCACAGTTTTGATCTAGTTTTGAAATGAGGTTTTCCTTACATACTTGTAATTGAGGGTTTGCTAGCTGATGTGTGATGGATAGAGCCTGTGGTATAATGACATAAGTTTTTTGTGTAAGAGGGATTTTTAGTCCTGTAGTAGCTTGTGAAAAAATTGAAGAACCCAATTTAGTTACATGCCTGGAGGTGCAAGATGCTGATTATTAAAATGTTTGATTTGATTGGTTAGGAATACCTGGAATAGCATTCAAAAAGAATTTAAATCTAATACTGGTATATTGTCCCAGAAACTGTTGAATGCCAATATGAAGAATGATTTGTTTGCTTTTTTGGTACTATGTTAAGCGTGTGAATGGAATTTATAGTATTCACTCTCCACTGATTTAGAAACCTCGATGGATACATTATGAATGGGAGAAACCGGAAGGAAAGCGGGAGATAGTCAATAATAGGTATTCATTATGACATCATAATAAGCACACATTTTCTGATTTTATCTCTGCAAAGAGTAGATGCATTAGTTGTGAAGTGCATTAGAATATCCAACTATTTACTTCTTCTTTTTCTCCTTATGCATTTGTGATAGATTTCTCATTTTCAATCACAAAACCTCTTTCAGTCAACTCTCCCACACCACCATCATTATGAGCTGGTCTTCTTAGACTGTTTATATAACTATCACTGGTTGTTTTGGGGATGTTCTGTTTCTTCTTTTACTGCTCCTTTTAGCTTTGCCTTTTATTACGTGCAGGGAATGTCTTCCTCTAAGAATGACGGTTTTTCTCTGACTTCTGGAGATTTTCCAACACTTGGTTCTGAAAAGGACAATTCTGGAAAGAACGTAGACTCTCAAGGTATTGTGCGCAACTTTCTCTAAAACTGCTTTGATATTGAGTTTTTTTCTTCTCTTTTATTGGGAGATTATTGGAAAGCTCTTTGACATAGCTGTTAGTCTGTACTTGTCCCATCATCGACATAACTTGCCATTTTACTCTTACCTCAATTGATTTACGGATTCTAGAGTTTTTATTGATTGTCATAATCCCATTACGAAAGTTAGAGTTGTTCTCTGAATGCTATATATTTTTTTCTCAGGTGTTTATAGTTACGTCTATTTTATAGTTGTTCGCCTTTTGGAAGCTTTCATTAATTTCTGATAGCAATCTTTGTGTCAACGGTGCTTATTTGGTGGAGGTTAATTTATAATGAGAGTCATTTATGTTGGTTCTATAAGTGTTTAGTGCTAAAGGCCTGAATCTGTTAAGAATACCCAATTAACATGCTACTCATGCCTCTCCTTTTCTCCAATCTGTTTACAACTTATTGCAGATTATGGTTCTCCTGGTCGTCCAGGTTCATCTGCTGGAGTGGCTTCAGGGAGAGGAGGGAACAGGGATTCTGAAGGTTTGTGTGCACTGTAGTTTCTGTGATGACTGTGCATCCATGATGTGGTGACTAAATTATTGATATGGTTTTTTGGTTATTAAGGTGACGTTTCCGTAAATGTGAATGCAAAGATTGGAGCTGCAGGTTCCTGGAGACAAGAGAATTCTTTGTACGGAGAAGATGGTGCCAGATCCAATGTGGAGAAGTGGCATGCTGATCCCCGTACATACCCTAATCCTAATATTCCCCCTCAGCATCATGATGGTTGGCATGGTCCGCTTGTAAATAATCATCCAGGCGGTGTTTGGTATAGGGGACCTCCAGGAGGTCCTCCTGGAGGTCCACCATTTGGGCCCCTGGCTGCGCCCGGAGGCTTTCCCATGGAGCCTTTTACGTATTATCGTCCGCAGATGCCCCCTCCTGCTCTGGCCAATCAACAGCCTGTTCCTCCACCTGGGGCTGGCCCTAGAGGCTCCCACCCAAAAAATGGAGATATGTACAGGCCTTATATGCATGATGCTTATATTCGTCCAGGAATGCCACTTAGACCTGGATTTTATCCCACAGTACCTTACGATGGATATTATGGCCCTCCTGTGGGATACTGCAATTCTAATGAAAGAGATGCTCCATATATGGGTATGGCAATGGGCCCTACAGCCTACAACAGATATCCTAGTCCTGATCCTGGTAACTCCCATGGAAGAACCAGTGGATTCGGTCCTAGCGGTAAGCCAATAGCATCTGAACAAGTGGAAGGTGCTCATTCTCAAGACACTCGAGGACCACACAAAGTTCTTCTGAAACATCATGATAATTGGGAGGGAAAAGATGAAGAGCCGAACTGGGATACTAATGCTCCTTATCCTTTGAAGGGCGAACATCCAAGAAATCTATCACGAGAAAATGGATGGAGAGCTGACAACAAGAAGGATATTGAGATAGATACAAGAAGAATGGTGGCCGGTGAAGGAGCTTCACCAGAGGCTGTAGACAATCAAGCTGCCCCTATGAAAGTGAAGCCTCCTGAAAATGTACAGATCGTGAGTGTATATGGTGACAGTTCAGGTAAAAAGTTTGAACATGCAGATTCTATTTCTATAGAAGTTTTGGCAGCTCCAAAAGATTCTAGTCTGATTCAGAAAATAGAAGGCTTAAATGCTAAAGCTCGTGCTTCAGATGGCCGCCAATATCCTGGATCTTTTTCCAGCACAGATGATCCTAAGAACAAATTTCAAGTTGGTAATGCAATGGGCAGTCGTTCAACAAATGAAGCTGGTATTGACTCTATATCTCATGAGAAGCCTTGTGACATTAGAGTTATCAACTCTTCTGTCCATGAAGGCCACTTCTCTGCTGGGGATAAGAGTCTTGATTCTGCAGTAGTCAGTGGAACAGCTATTTCCAGGTGGGTTTATACTTTGGATGCTTCATTGTACTTGTACTTGTTATTCTACTGTTGAGTAAAAACTAATGTGCATAATCACAGGCGACCAACTCATGGCACGCATGGTAGAGCTGATCTTCGTGGTAAAGCAAGATTTAATACACTAGAGGGTGATGGCTGGAGGAAAAAGCCTCAAGTCGTAGACCCCAAAAATGTAGCATTAACTGTACATGGCGAAACATCTTCTGTTTCTCATGGACAACGCCATATGTCTGCAGAGATCAGCCAGAATTCTATGTTACAGACTTCTGGAAAGGATGATGTAGAGTCTGTTCAACCTGTGTCTGACCCAAGCGACAGCCAGGTTATTATTCTTTTTTACGATTTGTGTTATTGTATGTCTGTATTTTTCTGATGATTCTGCTGCTTTAATCAGCGTGTCAAGGTGAGAGAGCTAGCCAAGCGACTTAAAGAGAGAGAGAAGGAAGAAGAAGAACGGACAAGAGAGCAAAGAGCCAAGGCTCTAGCTAAATTGGAGGAATTGAACAGGCGAACACAAATGGGGGAAGGTACAACTCAGAAGTTGGAAAACGTTTCGACTAGCACTATTCAGAATAAGAAAGATGAACCTTTAAATCTTGTCCAACCAATTGCTGCAAGCAAGGCTGGAACCGCAAGTCCATCTTTAGGTTCCAAGCAAAATAAAACCTCACAGATTAGGCACGAGGAATCCGCAACTGCTGCTCCACCAACTGCGGTTACTGGAAAACCTAAGGCATCAACTTTAGCCCTGGAATCCAGCCCAAGGATTGTTGCTCCTATCATTGAGACAATTGTGGATGAAGTTGAGAAATGTGCAAGCAATATACCTGTGGAGACACCAAAGACTGCACACAAAGATTCTGTTGTGGTCCATGAGCAATTGATGTCTTCGCAGCAGGATTCTAATAATCCTGATGCTGTTCATGGCAGTAGTACTCTGCGGGTCCATGACAGTAGTGCTTCTAAGCAGGAGCGTACAAGCTATAGACAAAAGCTTAATACCTTGGAGAAGAATCTAAATGAGAAGTCATCGTCTTCCTCTGCAACTGAGGCATCAAAAGTTCATTCTGATATTGCAACTGATGCTGCTATATCTTCTAAGGGTGTTTCCTGCGAGTCCATACCAAACTGTGAGTCAAACAGGCCTGTTAACCAGGGTGTAATGGCAGAGTCTTCAGCACCTCATCGAAGGAAGAACAGAAGTGGTAAGAACAAGCACAAAGTGGAGGAGGCATTATCTGCAACATCTTCATCAATTTTGTCAAAAGAGACTACTGTGTTAGATGCTCCGGTTGAAAGTCTTAAACCAAGGTCTTCTGAAACAATTCTGGATGTTAACTCAGCTTGGCACCAAACCGACTCAAAGGATGCAAATCAGTCCTCAGACTCGTGCTCATCATTGACAAATGAAGAAATTCCCGTTAGAACTAATAGCCAGTGGAAATCTAATCATCCTCGCAGGACAATGAAAAACCCACAAGGTAATAAACCAGCTGAAAAAATTCACGGTGGGGATGCTGTTGTCTGGGCTCCTGTGCGTTCACAAAATAAAACTGAGGTTTTGGATGATGCCAATCAGAGTACTGTAGTTGAGGCTGTGGTTTTGTCATCAAAGAGTGATCAGCAGGTGCAGAGTCATCCAAGAAATAAGAGGGCGGAAATGGAGAGAAACATTCCAAAGCCTGTACCCAAGGAACTGTCTCAGCAGGCAGTTGTTTCTATAGGCAATCCGACTGCTTCAGATGAGGTTGTTGAAAGGCCGGGTTCTAAAGGTGCTGAAAGCTCCCAAACTTCTGGTACAGTAATAAGGAAGATGGTGCCGTTTGCAGAATCCAAGACTGGGGATGTCAGGCAGAATAGACCTGAAAAAGTGCATGGATCATGGCGCCAACGGAGTGTGGCCGAGTCAACTGCAAACCATAGGAGTTCTCGAAATGTAGTTGAGGACATTCACCACCAGAAGTTTGATGCATCTTCCATGAAAGCGCAGCCAAGCTATGAATGGGATGCTTCTGATGGCTGGAGCATGCCCGAAATTCCTGATACAGCTGTTAATGTTCCTTCTTTAAAAGATGAGAGTGTGACGGCGAGGGGAAAGCGGCATCCACATAGAGGTCACAAAACCTCAGTATACAATCATAATCCTGAAGAGAAGCCAACTGGTGGGCAGGACACTGAAAAGGTGTTTGTTGAATCTACAGCTTCTGAAATGCACCAAATGGACGCATTATTAGCTTCAAAAGAAAATCATGCTGCTGGCGAACGATCAACATCTCATTGGCAGCCTAAATCTCAATCATTTTCAGCCACTAATCAACGAGGAAGCCGGCCTAGTAACAGTATGAATGTTGGCTCTGAAGGCAGTAGGACTAATAAAAAGGAGTCCTCTCAGGGTAGGGGGTTGCTACCTCAACCGGACAAGGAGCTTTCTAGGCCTCACTCTCATCATGACCAGTCTCTATCCAAAAAGAGCAATATGGAAGAAGCTCCATCTGTTGGACATCAAGAGCTTAGGAGAGAGAAAAGAATGGGTGGACCCAGAGGACGTCCCAGTAGCCCCATTGAATATACATCTCATTCAAATATGGATGTTCAACCAGAACAATCCATGTCCCCAGGGTTTCGTAAAGGTGGGAATCCGAATAGTCGGTTTGGTAGAGAGCATGATGCTCGTGGGGATTGGAGTGGATCTGGAAAAGATGCTAAGCAGCAACATAATGTACCAGCAATCAGGGAAAAACAAAGGCAGAACTCTCACTATGAATACCAGCCGGTTGGGCTGCAAAACAATAACAAAATGAATAACTTTGAATCTTCAAAAGAGGGTTTTCATAATTCAAGTGGAAGGTATAGAGAAAGGGGACATGCAAGGCGTGGTGGGAGCAACTTTTATGGACGGCAAACTGGCAGTGTTCAAGTAGATGCCGGTTATGAGTAGGGGGTGAAATTTAAGGAGGTGTATTTTCGTAGCAGGCTCATGGATGATATTGTGGCTGGATCCCTTACACTTTGAGGTATCCTCGTTTCTGTCGGTCATTTTTTCAGTTTCAAACAGTATATGTGATCACTGTCAGCTGATATTATGATGTGAATTGAGCAGGGCTTGGAGCATATTAGAGATGGTGCAAAGGCCAAAAAGATAAGATAGATTGAGAGTTAGTTAATTTGTTTCCATATTTGAATTTGGTGTTGTTTGAAGGAAAAATGTATGTTGAGGAGGTTTAATTTGGTCACAGTACATTGACCTGCTGTGGAACATTTGATGATGATATTGTTTTTGGGCAGTGCATGTAGGCTGTAGCAATCTTTTTCTATTCCGTATCATCTTGTGTATGCAACACTACAAAGAATTAAATAGATTTATGGGTTCTCCCATCTACCACTCCTGCTTTCCATTCACTACTCTTCTGTTATTGGTCATTAATTTATCGAACATTACATATAAAAACATGTACTATATTTTTTAAATATATTAAGCACAACCAAACTGTTGAGAACATTTGAATAATGTTTAGAAACAAAAGTAGCCTGATGGATCTTATGCTTACTACTCAATCAGTAATCTACTGGTGGTCATGGTTAAAATCAAAATATTTCAGTTTGGTCCAATTTCCGTCATTTTTAGTTGTCGATTTAGGATACATTACTAAGATTATGAAAGTGCTTCTTTTGTCTTAAATTACAAATATAAAAACTAGTATAACTCTATTTATAAATTCCACTATTGAAAATAGAAATATTAATCCACTATTGGATGACTAAGTTTTTAAATTAAACTACTATTTAATGAAGTGATTTAATAAAAAGGTCAAATTTGGAACTATTGTAAAAGTTACATAAAAATTCTAAAGTTACAACTATTGACAGATAAAAATATTTGCCTAAAGTGCCAACTAAAAATGAACTGAGGGAGTATAATTTTACTTAATTTAATTCATCCAATGAAATTTTTACAAAAACTGGTCAATTTTCAGTTAAGATTTGGTTTGATGAACCAAATGTGACATTACTCCCTCCAAGTGGTTTGTGCTGTATTAAATTTGAATTTCAGTAGGCATAATTTTATTGTTTTGCTATCGAAACTGATGGTATGGTTTAAAAAATTCTATCTCAATGCAACTGTAATCATACTAAAAAAAACTCTTAAGATAATTAGGTAGAGCTTATGTAATAAAATTCAATAAAACTTGCTATCCCCCTCTATTTTCTCATTTTCAGTTCACTTTAAAAAGAAAAAACCTGAGCTCAAGGATTGTTTATATGATTGTTCATTTTGCTAACAAAAAACTAGTTATACTTCTTCCATCTGATTTTTTGAAAAGTCATTTAATTTTTTTTTTGGATAAATAAGTCATTTAAACTTTTACTTTATATTTGAATTTTCTCCTTTTCCTCTTCTGATATGTCAATGTTTTAAATTTGCAACATAATTAATTAATAAGTAGAATTCTATAGCAATTAATAAGATTTAAAAAAAAAATTATGACTACATTAACCATAAAGTTAAATAATGTGTTAATTGACATGGCTTACAAGTTTAAGGGACAAATTACCACTTAAGCCTTAATGTAAATAAAGTTTTAAACCCTTGTTAAAGCCAAACGTTTGACAATACCTGCTGCTCTCTGCCTCAACTTCTCTATCAGCAGTGTTCAGCTCTGCATTTCTCTTCAACTCTGTAATTCTCTACACTTTATTTCAATGTTTATCTTTAACTTCAAATGACACTGAAATTGTTATTTATTTATTTATTTATTTGATAACCGTGTATTAATACTATGACATTTAGGCGAGAATTGATATGATTTGTGCAGTTCAGCTATGATTTAATTTAATTCATACATTCTTTGTTATTTGCATATTCAATTAGGTTATTTACGCATGGCGGTTTCTCGTCGAGGTGATGCTGCTGGATTTATGTTCTGTCAATTATGTGGAACCACACTATCTTTTACTTTAACTGATTATGCTCAATGTCCTCGCTGTAAATTCAAGAAAAACGCGGCAGGTAGCGTTAGTTGACAGTTTATTTCTCTGTTTGTTGTTTGAATTACCCAAATTCTGCTCCATTTGTTGAGTGTTTTATGGAATCCTTACATATTTTGGTACTGTTTCAGAGTTATCTGGAAGAGAAATATGTTATAAAGTTACTGCTGAGGTAAGATTGTAGAACTTATTTAGTTGTTAGTATTTTATATTTCTTCATGAGTAGTTGGGTCCAAAGCAGTTGTGCCATGTATTGCATCTACCAGATTAAGTGAATTCTATTCGGCATGAGTTTTTTTTTTGCTATGAACATTATGCTAATTGATTGAACATCATGTTCTAGTATAGTATGTTGTACTTAAATTATTGGTTTTATCCGTCTGTTATTCTAGTTCTAAGATCACAACTTTGAAGAATATATATCCTTGCTGATCCATTATCTTAGAGTTGCTTACATAAAGCCTATTTAGATGTTAATAAGAGATTCCATATAACAAATCATATTTAGATTATATGTTTGCGGCAGTTTTGCATGAAAGTGTCCGTTTAATTGCCCTGTTTAGTAGCGCCTTTCTGGGTTTATAATTGCTATATGCTCAAGTTGTCATGCTATTGTCAGGATATGAGAAGGGATCTAGGCATATCAAGTTTTGAGGGAAAGATAGAGGTGAAGGACATGGAGGTAATCAACTCGCGCAATGTGTATTATAGAGTTAAGAGGCATACTCTTCTGATGAGAATGAGAATCATTGGCTAATTCCTCGAATCCTAAATTGTGTCAACAGATAAATAAAAAATGTGAGAAGTGCAGCAACACAAATCTTAAATTTTCTACCAGACAAGTATTCTTCCGCTTCATTCTCATTTCCATGGTTCGCTACTGTCACAAAACTTTATAATTTGCTCTAGTCTAATGTATCCTTTTATCTCCTATCTACAGATGAGGTCGGCAGATGAGGGGCAGACTACGTTCTATCACTGTCCTAAATGCTTACATACGTTTAGCGAGAACTGAGTTACTAAATTTTCGGAGCTGGAGCGTATGCAATCTACCAACAATACAGGTTACTGTTGGATGGTTGATGGCATTTCTTCTCTAAAATGTCTATTAAATTATGTACAAATCATGAAGCATTTAAATGAAAGTATCACATGTTTCTTGATTTTAGTCAAATACGCAGCTAAATCGTTCCAGTCTCCTTAATTTTTATTTAATAAAAATTAATCAGAGATCATTTTTGGTGTGAAGTAGGCATCTATAATCTCAACATTTGCCTAATATATAAGTTGTATTTTGTTTGTCTGTGCATAAGAAGTGGAAGTTACATATTTTGTTTGCTTCATTTGATATGCAACAATACATAGTTAAATCCTTGTTTTATAGTTTTGCTTCTTATCCATAATAAAGTAAATTCTCTCATCAGTAGCCATCAAACTTGCCTTAAGCCACAAAACTTCATACGCCACCCCAACTGAACTTTTTCATGACACGTAGCTTTCTTCCATACAAGATATATATATGAATGAGCTCAATCAATACACCCAATTGCCTCTGTTTTTAATTTATCCCTTCCCCGAAAAATTTAGTCTGATTTGTCTGATGAGAAAAAAATAAAATCTTTAACCTGAAATATTGGTTTGAGAAATTTCAATTTCAAAACCTAGGCACTGTTAATTCTTATGTGAACCTAATTCGTCATGTAAGATTGTGAACTATCCACTTATCATGTGACACATGAGATAAGTCAATAAATATTGCATTAACTAGAGTTAATGTAACATTCGTTAATCGGTTATCACATTTATTATTGTCATGTATGGTTCACAATCCTACTTATCGAATTATGTTCAAGTAAGTATTTCTCTCTTATTTGAGGGTTTGTACATCTCTTTTTTTTTCAGAAGAAAAGTTTGTATCTTTTGAAAAGAAAGAATATGTGGGATTCTGTTAGGATATGAAAAGGTTATGAAATTGATATGACACCAATTGAATTGCACTTGCTTCTCTTTATAATTGTTTTATAATCAAGAATTTTGGTTTATAATCATAATGTTGATTTGTAGTTAGTAGATAAATGAAGACAAGAGCCTGCATAAATGGTGGATGAAGAATAAGTGGTCGGAGAGAGATTAATTAGAGGATAATTAAAGAAATAGAATTAGTTAAGAAAAGGCAGAAGACACGAGGCCGGCATTTGACAAAATCTGGTGAGGGACCAAACCAAACCAAATCAATCTCAGCTTTTATTACTATTATTTTGCTTCTTGATAGAATTAGATAGATAAATATTAAATAGTTTGTGTTGTGTTAAAACATGCGTCACGTGTTTGGTCCTTGTCTTTCATACTTACCGTTGATTCGCCTTTTCTGAGGCTCATATCAACTCCTCTCCTCTTCTTCTTCTCTCACCATCAAATCAAATCCAAGTTTTTTTAACTCAAAATTTTATTCTAGTTGGTTAAAAAAATGAAATTCAGTTATTGAGAGACTTTTTCACTTTTAAACTTTTAAATTTTGTCTGGCTCTTCTTTTTGTGTTTTTCTTTTCTCTCCACTTCCATTAAAGAATCCATCTTTTTTTTTCTTGGTGTTTAGCTTCACACTTCTTCACACACACCATGAAAAACAAAAACGCTCTCTTTATATTTTTCTTCTTCTCATTCTCTCTATTTCAGCCGCTATTTGCCGACGTTGATTCAAGAATAACTCCTCCGCCAGATGCTTCTCATTCTCAAATGATTATCCCCAACACCACCTCCTCCTCCTCCTCTTATTCCGATTCCACAGCTCCATTTCCGCCTCCGCCGCCGAATAATAACTCATCAACCCCCTTCAAACCCAGCATTGCTGTAATATTCGGCGTTTTAACCACCATGTTTTCCATCACCTTACTTCTCCTCCTCTATGCTAAACATTGTAAGCGGTCTAATTTTTACCATAATGGCGACGCTGCTAGACCTGGCGGCGGAGCCGCCACCGCCCCAGAAGGAAGGAAGAACTCCGGTATTGATAGAGCAGTGATTGAGTCGTTGCCCATCTTCAGATTTAGCTCACTTCGTGGACAAAAACACGGGCTCGAATGCGCTGTCTGTTTAACCAAATTTGATCCGCAAGAAGTTCTCAGATTATTACCGAAATGTAAACATGCATTTCATGTCGAGTGTGTCGATACTTGGCTTGACGCGCACTCAACATGTCCGCTCTGTCGCTACCGAGTCGACCCGGAAGACATTCTCCTGATCGATCAGGAGAATATTATCGCCCGGAATATCTTATCGCCACCACAGCAGAATGAACAACCGCGACAGGATCTTAAAGAAACGGTTAAAAGTAACAGAGCACGGAGAATCTCCGGCAGACATTCTTCTGCCGGAGAGAAGGCAACCAATGGGTTTGATCTGAAGCAGATTGTAGTTCAACGACCGTGTGTTGTGTCCGAACGTGTTCCTCAAACGACAGTGTCATCGACCTCAACGTCGTCGTTTGCTAGAAGGTCGTTAGATAGTTATAATAACGGTTTGAAAAAGAAGAATAGTAACAGTATTAGTAGTATCAGTAGGAGTAGTCATGAGTCGGCATCGGTGGCCGTTGGATGCTTCGATAGATTTCAGTCAAATAATCAACGAAAAGACGGTCTTCTCCTCTTGACCACAACCAACGGCGACGATCATCATGCTGATGATGATCGCAGCGGATCTAAGAGAGCATCAGCGACAGGGAATGCGGGCGCAGGTGTGGACAAGACAAGATTTGAGCACAGAATAATTGTCTCAGGAAATGGGAGTGGTAGTTGTGGTGGGTTCCATAGTCATCAAAGATGGAGCGACGTACAGCCGTCAGATCTTCTGTATCTACGGTCAGAAATGATAATTAGTGACAGCCGTAGATTATCAGGGACAGCATTGGGATCTAGACGGGGGAGAGAGCAGCAGCAGCAAGTTGACAATAATAATAGGAGTTGCAGTGAAGAAGGTGGTGATGGCAGAAGTGTAATAAATTCGAGAAGCGTGTCGGAAATCACGGGGTTGAACAGGTTTTCAGAGAGTGATAGCGTGAACAGCCGTCAGCATCGAGAACGACAGGCGGGTGTTGTATCAAGATGGTTGGCTTGGATTTCTTCTCAGTCACACCCTGCTGTACGGTCCCTCCGTACTACTACTACTAGTACAAATACTCCTCTCAACGCTGCCGTTTAGTAATAAAAAAATTAATTAATTAATTAGTTAGTTTTCTTAATTTATACTTTGCATTTAGTACATTAGTAATTTTATTTAGCTCCATAGAATTAATTTTTAGGAACACAATGTAGTATTTGCATTAGTTTTTATTTTCACCATTTAATATTCTTTTTATTTTTCTAAAATAATTCGAGTTTTATCATTAAAAATGATTAATTATGGTGGGTAGAAGGAAAAGGTAGAGTCAGAAATATACAGGGATAGATACCGACAAAAAGCACGTAGATCGAGGAATAGGCGCTGGAATACAACTCTTGTGTTTTTGATAAAATTATTTGGTTAATTATATCTGAAGGAACTCTCACTAAATTTAGAGCACCGCTTCAACTAGGATCCTAATTTCTTAATAGACTAGTTTCGCATTACGTGCTATGCACGTGGCTCGTAACGTAACTCGTCAATGAACATATTAGTAAATTTATTATAATTATATCAATTTTTATTTATAATTAATATTAAATAATAAGTTAAAAAAATTGTAAAAGTAAATATAATATATTCGGTTATTAAATTTTTTTTCATACTGAATTTATTCTTATTTTGGTTTTATAATAACCATAATTAAATAATTAACTTAATTTTATTAATAATATTTTTAAAAATAATAAAATAAAAATTTAAATAATGATATATTGATCAAATACAGTATTTTAATTTTATAGTTCAATCAAACTAAAAGATATTTATTCCTACTAATTTGGAGACAATTTAGTTATTTTTTACATATTAAAAATTAAATTAGAGATAATTTAGCTACCTATTCTAATTAGGACTTTAATTACAATAGTGATTAATTAAATAACTAATTAGTTAATGACTATAAAATCTTTATTTAGTAGTAAACTGAAAAGAGTTATTCAGTAAATTTGCCTGTCCCCCCCCCCCCCATCCGTGCTTTTATATATAGTATAGATTAAAGGATTACTAAATTTTCCTTAATATTTTCACTTTCATTTTTTGTATCCTTTTTTTTTAAAAAAGAAAATTGACCTTAACTTTAAACTTGATTTGTAGGACCATAATTAATAAAAATAAAATAAAATAACAATATTAATAAATGTCAATTTCTTATAATACACTATTCGCTAACTTATTTATAACTTGAACAAAAGGTCAATGCACCTCCTGAACTTGTGACATAGAGTCATTTAATCCAATTTATACTTTTTTGAGCAACTAACCCCAAAACTCTTCATTTTTTAGCCAAATAACCAATAATTTATATTTTTATTTCAAAAAATAAATTTAGGATAATTATATCATAACAATTAGGAAAGTATCTAATTACTTTTTTACATTCCTCACCTAAGATTTGTATTTTACGCGTTTTAAAAATACAATTATTGGGTTATTTGACCCAAAAATGGAGAGTTTTGGGGTTAGTTGCTCAAAAAAGTATCAATTGGGTTAAATGACCCCGTATCACAAGTTTAGGGGGCGCGTTGAACCTTTGTTCTTTATAATTTTACCGGCCAATTTTTAACTTTTCTTTTTTTATCTTTTTTTATTTACGAAAAATACTTTTTTTTTAATTTCACAAATACTTTTTTTCACTTTTTAATAATTTATTCTCTTTTTTAATAGATTTTTTTCTGGTATATTTTTTAATTTTTTATCGTGTTTTTAGTGTAACTATAGTATATTATAGTGTATCTATGCGTTTTTAGCATACTTATGATGTTTTTATGGTGTATATATAGTGTATTTATGGTATTTTTATAATGTAATAATAGTGTATATATCATTTATGAGATTTTTTTAGTGTTTTTGTAGTGTTTTTATGGTGTATGTATAAAAACAGTGCAAATATAAACACGGCAAATGCACCATAGATATACTAAAAAATGGTAGAAATGCTCCAAAAAACATAAATATCCAGAAATACACTATCAATACACCAAAAATATACTATAGCGTAAATATATTATAAAATCACTACAAATATACCATAAATCAATTTGTTTTTTACGAAATCAGTAGCAATAAACAAATTTATAAATAAGAGAAAAATAAAATAATTCTATGAATAATAGAATATTTTTACAAACAAAAAAATCATAGATCTCCAATAATTTATTTACAAAATATTTAAATCATCATAAAAAAATCTAAAAAACTACACAAATCTAAAAACGATGTAGAAAAATTCATAGCGCGAACGGAAGAGACGAACAGACTAGTGAACGGAAGAGACGAATGAAAAAACGACCGGAAACGACGAGCTATCTATCGGAAGTAGATGAATGGAAGCGCGAACGGAAAAACAATCGGAAGAGACAAACTGAAAATCAAACGAAAAGAAAAAAAGGAGATAATTTTGAGAGAGAAGAGAGAGAACAAAATTGCTATAAAAATTTAATCTAAAATAATATAAGACTTCTATATATAGTGAGTACTCTATAAATAAATTAGTAAAATAGATAGCGACGAAAACTAAAAAAAGTGGACAAAAATAGTGTAAATAAATTTCAAAAATAGGATATTTCATAAATAATCTCTATTAATAATTACTTTCTTAATTCATATTAAAGTACATTTATTTATTTTTTAACAGCATAGTGTGTATCAACAACATAAAAATGAATTCTTTTTAACTAAAGAAAATGACAAATAAATAGAAGAGAATTTTTTTATTAAATTTTAAACTAATTTGTGGATATTAGGGTGGATATTGACTATACTTGTTTATGGGCTGGATTTGGTCGGGCTCGGGCTGGCCTACCAGGTTTTTCATTTTTAAATAAGTCTATGGGCCGGACTTTATTATTACTACTCAAGTTCGGTCTTTATACTCTATTTTTGTGAGTTCGGACTGAACTTTTTCGAACGTATATGTAAAATTGGTAAAAATAGAAGTTTGATTCCATCCATTGCGGATTTTAAATTTGTATTTTAATCTTGTCCTAAGAGGACGAACTTGGGCGAGCCGGGCGAATATCCAGACTCATAAAATAGGTCTAGTATTGACATTAGATATATTCTTTAATTTCTTATATAAATTTAAATTAGGCTATAGATGTAAAATAAATTCAAAATTTTGAAGAAGAGTGTAAAAGTGTTATTCATTTTTTGAAAAGAAATCTTTCAAGGACTTGCTACTTAAGCCCTAAATTTTTTTAAAACATCACAAAAAAAAAATCAATTTTTTTTGGAAGAACATTGTAGCTCTTTTAGTTTAATTATTTTAACACTTACCCTTTCACGTTTTTAGTTATTTTAATAATTATTTTTTCACATATAATGGTTTATTTGCACCAACTAAACATATTAAAGGCTCAAGTCGAAAGTAAATAAATTTAAAAACTTATTTGCTCTTTCTAAATAATTTAAATGATTTTTCTTTTATACCTTTTGTTAGTGTGTTATTTATACAAATAAGTCTAAAATTTAATAAGATTTTTAAATATTTATATTCAAATAAAAATTATTCAAAATCTAAAAAAAATAGCTTTAAATTAGTAATTTTTTGAAGTATTAGAGGAGTTCCCTTTTAATTAGTATTTTTTTGAATGTCTCATGTTAATTTATAATATTTATTTATTTTATGTGCTGACTTGATTTTATCCTCTTTTATCAAAAATTTCAAATAATTTTATTTAGTAAAATAAAAAGTATTTAATATGACAAGAGAATATAAAAATAAAAATATATTATATTTAACGCATAATTTTAAATAATGTACATAATCTTTGTCAATTAGAATCAGATGTATGAAAAAATATGATAACATGTTTTTATGATGTAGTTTTTGTTGGTAAATCAAAAAGAAGAAAACTTAAACAAAAAGTTATCTTTTAAATTCTTATTTTTAAAGGATAGGTGATAGTTTAGATAGTTTTGTAGTTTTTCTTAAATTTTTTAACTATCAAGGTGATTTTTTTATCTTTCATTAATAAAGAGAAAATTTAGTAAAAGGTGATAAGGGAATCATTAAAATTATCATATATCATACGCCACACGTAAATTCACACTCAATTGCAATTTAACCTATGTGATTAAGTACGAGTGAATAAAATATCAGTTCAATTACAAACCGATGGATTTATATTAAAAACAAATTAATTAAATTATCTTGTAGCTTTAATAGAACTGACAAATTAAATTGCAAATCACATTTGTCTACTTTAGCATATTTCATTATGCATTTTCATTCTTTCATTGTCTAGTCTTTTTTCCTGTGGAAATTTAACCAATCCGATTTTCATATCCGATCTTGAAATATAATGTTATTAATTAATGTAGACAATCTAATTTAATTTTGAAAAAGAAAAAAAAGAAACATTCATCTAAATATCGTAGAGTACTAATATTTTGTTGAGGAAATGTGAATTAAATAAAATGGTTTATACCATTTCCATGAAAATGAGTAAATACCAATTCATAAGATATCTTCCTCAAGAAGAAAAAATGCTGAAATTGAATGGGCTAGTTTGTTCAAGCCCAAATACTTTTGGATAAGGCTCAGTCTCTTCAAAGCAGGGCTATGTCCTACCAAACCACACCAACCTTTTATTTTCAAAAAGAAATCATGAGATTGATTTTTTTATTTTATTTCAGTGATAGGTCATAGGTATGTATATTTTTTCACTTTAACATTTTCTTATAATTTCTAAAAATATAATTTATAATATAAATTTTATAAATTTATTTTAAATACTATAGTTAATTTAAGTCTTTAAAATAAATATTATAAATAGTAAATTTTAAATAAAAATAATATAAAAAGATTAATCTATAGATTAAACTTTATTAAAATTGAACAATTATTATTAGAGCAAAAATATGAGGATAATGAACGATTGTATTGAGATCTTATGATAGTTATAGTCTTTATCTAATTTTGTTTTTCAAATATACCTTTCCTTCTTCTTGAAATGCTTTTTATTATTTTTTATTTATATTAAAATTGAATTTTGAACTCAAAATCTCGCTAGGTTTTGAAATTCACTCTTAAGAGGTGCTTGATAAATTGGAAGATATTTGTTCATAGATAAAATAAATAATTATTTACTAATATTAATAAATAAATAACAATTACATTTATTTAAGTTATAAATTAAAATATCAAGAAAATTTGAAGCAATTTATTTTTGTGTAAACGTTTTTTTCGTCAGTTAATAATTTTTTTTGTGTCAGTTAATAATTTTTCGTATTCAAGTGTAAAGTAATTTTTTTTTTTGTGTCGGCTCAATTTAAAAAGAAATTTAAAATGAATCAACCGCCGTTAAAATAAATAAAAGAAGAAAATTTCCTTTCCGGAATCCAAAAGAAAATCTTGTCTCTTTTCTTTTCTTCTTCTTCTTTATCTTCCTATCCATATTCTATATCAGAATTTAATTTCATAGAACACCCAAACAATTTTTCTCTTCCAACTTTTTCCTTGTTAACGTTATCTTATCCAAAGGGATTCTGCTTTTCAATTAGCTGATGAATTTAGCTGCGGAGGTTAGTCAATTTTTTTCTTCTAAATTTGTTAACTTGCAACTACAATTCTTCAATTTATGCTTCAAAGTATGTATCTTTTACTTGTGAATTGCTTTTGTTAGGGTTTTTACTTTCTGGGTATCTATAACTTTGATTCCCTATTCAATTTGTAGAAAAAGAATTGAAAAAACTGACAGCATCGGAACAATTTATGTTTTTGCCCTAATGTTTAGGTGTTGATACTATATTCAGAATTTCAATCTTTATATGAATAATAATTTTAGTGAAATTGGTTTGTTAAGTTTATGTTTTTAGGTGTATGTCTTGTTTATAGGGTTTGATTGAAAGTGTGTTCTTATGGTGAGCTTTTCTTGGAATTTAGGTGTTGTTGAGTAAATGATAGGTGCTTAAAGTGCAGGAAATGGCGTTGGTAACACATCCAATGCAGGTAAATTAAGAGATACTACATGCCAGTTTGTTTATGCATATGGGCACTTAAGGAATGCAAATTGTATGGCGGTTTTATGCTCGAAAAATGTATTTCTTGTGGAGAATTGTCCTCGATTACGTATTCCTTGAGCGCAACATTGTCCTCGATTACGTATTCCTTGAGCGCAACATTGTCCTCGATTACGTATTCCTTGAGCGCAACATTGTCCTCGATTACGTATTCCTTGAGCGCAACATTGTCCTCGATTACGTATTCCTTGAGCGCAACATTGTCCTGTGTCATCCATGTCTGTGTGTAGGAGCCTTTAGGCAATGACGTAGACGTTGCAGTTGAAAGTTTCTAATGAGTTGAAAGCTGAGCTCTGAAGTGTCTAGTATTGTCTGACTGCATATTTGTACATTTTGGATTTAGGATAGTTTAATTTTTTTAGAATGATATTTATCTGCATTCTCGTTGATGGTCATTCTTGTTGAGTTTCTAATTTGGCAATGAGAATGCCTTAGGCATGATTTGGGTTGGAGTTATACTTATTTTAATTTAGGGAATCATGCTCTTAGCTATACTGTCAATAAGTCTCTTTACTGCATTTTCATCACCAGGTAGCCAATTTTAGGCTTATCATTATTCATTCCGAAACCTCGGCGATGTAATAAACCTAAATTTCATGTAACTAGTTCAACTAAACAGATTTTTATAACTCTGGAGGTTATGTTGCAATGTAAACATTAATGCGCAGACTTCTTTGTTTGGCACTACAGTATATTGCTATTATGATATAATCTCAATTTACAGATGATCATATTTAATTTTTTATATCAAACTTTGTGCATCTGAACTTCGGGGATGTTGCTTTGGTCTATTCAGGGTTCTTATGCAACATTTTCAGGAAGGGTTTCCTCATGGACTAGAGGGTCTAAACTGAAGCAACATGCGTCAACGCTTCATATGTTTGGAAGAACAGATGGGCGTTTCCAAGTGAAGCGTAATCTTCGTTTAAGGTATGAAATGCTTTGTAAATCATTAGGTTAGGTTCATGATTAGTTATTTGTTTCTTTGCCTATCCAAACGGCTAGGTTTAGGATTTTAGTTTTACCGTCATTGGAAATGACTGAGGGACAGAGGAGATTGGTCTCAAATCTTGGATATTTGGTAGAAATCCTGCTTTTCTCAATTTCTTACATGGTGTGTGGGAGCATTCTGGTTTATGATGTTTTATCTCCTTGACGCGTCTCCGTGAGTGCAACACTGCTGTTGGCATATGCATGTCTTTTAAAATCAAATTCTGTTTTAATATTATGGATATTAAACACAAAAATTAAGTTAAGTCGTTTCAACAGTGTAGGGGCATGCTTTCATGGACCCAGAGCTAAATTTTTAAGAATTTCAGCATTTAAAGGGAGTGCTCAAAATGATGAATCACGAAACAGAGCAAATGGATCAAACTTTACTAAGAATTCTGTTAAAATTTCTTATGTACCAAAAGAAAGTGGGGAGACCACAGTGGAGTCACCAAAGGTACACAGTGTTCCAGTTTCCTATACCTCTGAAGCAAATGAAGGAATCTCAGGATCGCCTGCTATCCACAAACTATTCAAGAAGTGGTTGAACTTGTTGCGCACACAATCTTCAAATGAAGTAGCAGACGAACTTTTGGATGAAGCAACACCTCCAAACGAGGTACTACACCAAACACAGATTACACCAAACACTGCTGAGGCCAAGGAAAGTGACAATATTCTGAAGGCAATTTGGAGCAACTTTCTAGGACTGGATGCAACAATAAAGACACCCTTGTTAATTTTGTAAGTTGATTGATTTCTGCAATGCCTCTGTTTTCATTCTCCCTCTGAATTTTCTGCGATAAATTTAGAAGGTCAATTTCAAAAATTGGGCAAGCTTACAATGGTTAACAGGCCATTCTCATTGATCTGTAAGGCAATGGTATATATTGTAATTTAATTGCAATGTTTAATCTTCGTGTGAAGAAAATTGGAAAGAAGGATAGGCTAGAGTCTGATCTGAATTAATTAAACTGCTGCATCTCGTTATACCTTGCAAGATGATGTAATCTGTGGTAATGAGCCTGCTCTCAGCACTGCTCAGTTGATGATCAAAATGCAATGCCAGTTCAGCAAGTTATTACTTGACCGAATCTATTACTAAGCTGTTGTATAACTTGCTGAACTGGCATTGCATTTTGATCATCAACTGAGCAGTGCTGAGAGCAGGCTCATTACCACAGATTACATCATCTTTGCTTCCTCATTTCACTTGTAGATGTTTTGCATGATGTAGTTGCCATCAAACTTCTGTTGAGCTTCTATTTTCTTGTTGTACAAAATTTTCACTGCTGTTAATTGCTATGCTTTACTGTGCCTGCAGCATCCCGTTATACCTTGCAGTCAATGCGAAGTATGGTGCTGAAGTGTCAAAGGAGTTGACACCTTTGTGGATTTTGGGACCACTGATCACTGCATTCTATGTCAAGATGCTCCGTCTGTTGTGGGCTCTCTACGTCTTCACCTTTACGCAGACAGTTAAACAAATCAAGAACTTGCCGATGTACTTTTCAGTAACCTCTAGCTATATCGCACAAGGGAGGCTCAAAGAAGATGTAAAAGCTCGCGTATTCCAACCTATGATCGACATTAAGAACTTAGACTACAAAGAGTTATCAAAGAAAAAGATGAAGGAATTCGAAGTATGGTTCTTGGATAAATACCTTGATTTTGTGGAGTCCATATGGCCCCATTATTGCAGGACGATCAGGTTTTTAAAGAGGGCTAATCTGATTTAAAATTGGTTATCACACTAGAGGTTTTAGGTGAAGGCAAAGTATTGATGTTATGTTACTTCGGAAAGAAAAGTTTCAAGAAAACCCCTTTTTAGAATTGGGATATACTCATGTCTTCAAGCAAAACAAGGATAACGACGAAATCAGATTTTTTGGGTTCTATTAATTTGTAGGGTATTCTATTCTTGCACAAGATTTCTATCATCTTGTTTTCTTTTTGTATTATTATTATTGTTCTTTGAGGTTCCTTAAGGCCATAAAAGTGTTTCATCTCTTAACTGAGTTATTAATGAATGGGCATTGTATGTTTAGTTCTACAAGTTTTTCTTTTCAGCAGAGATCTTCTGTTTTTTTATTTGTGTTTCTCTAGACTGCAACTTTTGCCAACACGGAAACGAACTGTTGAAGAGTGTTAAACGAAACTTTGAAATGTGAAACTCGACAAGTTTTGGTGGAATCGAGTATTACTTGTAGCACAAGAACTTGAGGTTTACATGCAAAAGGCATTTTCAGCAATGATACATATTGTGTTGGTTTTATTAGTGGATTGCGACTCAAACTCTACTTCAGTTTGCTCAATTTTTAATCTCTCTATAGCCAAAAATGAATGATAAGTACTAAATTGAAAAATAAAATCTGCAATGCAATATCAATATGGTTCTTAAGAGGCCCATATAATAGGGTTTGCCACTTGGTTTCAGCCGAATAATACAAACACAGCCGTTCTACCTCTCGCTTGGTCAGCATCTCCTGAACCAGAACCTACACTATACCTCAAAATCTTCGAACTACTCAAATTTCCCACCTTTTCACTGTCGTTCTGCAAATTTTCCATATGGGGATCTATAAATCGGCTTTAATCCAACTGGGTTTGCTTTAAAATCTGCCAGTTTGCACTGGCCAAATCCTTAGTAGACTGTGATGTTATAAAGCTAGAACCTTTGGGTAGATTTTAAATGTATATGGCTACTAAAGTCAATTCCTCTTCATTTTCATGTGTGCCTACTTCATGTTCTTCACCTTTTAAATCAAGAAGAAGCAGCTCCCAGGTATTCTTAAACATTTTTCTTTTTTTTTTTGGCTGGCTTGTGATTTTTTTTTTGTGTTCTATGCATTGAATTTTGTTATTGCCAGTGTAACGGTATACTGTTGGTTCTAGTGATATCTACTTAATTTGGTTGACTAACTATTTGACTGGATTGACTGTTTTGTTCTCATCATAGTCTTACATTTTTAGAGTTAATTGCCTACTTCAATGATTTTGAAGTTTTTTATAAAGACTTCTTAACGTTCAGCTTATGTGAAAACAGTGCTTTGCTTAGGCAATTTAGTGTGTATTGAGGAGATTAATAGTTTTGTTTAAGAATCATAGTGTGGTTATTTAATGTGAAGGGATACCAGGATTTGTATTTGGACTTTCCTCGTACCGATTATTTGAAGTTGTTGAGAAGTATTCCATCTTCCAAGTTGGTATCAATGTAATTCAACACATTTAAATACCAATTTGTATGGATAATTGTCCTTCAATTGGCTCTGTTTGGAGCTTCTTCTACTTTATATTTTTTCCTTGGAAGTTTTCTGTTCTTAATTCATTGAATGTGACTAAAGGGAAATGCATTGATTATGAGTTGATATCCTTGAGAGATCTTTGACCATCGACATCTTGGAATTGCTTATATTTTCGTGCCATTAGCAAATATGAAGCACACTAGTATTATTTGCATCTGTGATGCGATCTTCTTCAATACAAACAAGATAACTTAATGCATGAATTCATTTTTCAGTGATTTTTCTCAATTTTTTTGGCCTTCTACTCTAGAGTTGCCCAATATTATTCTCTATACGATAAGATTTATTTACATTCTTTAACTTTTATCATTTCATTTTTTTTCCAGCTGTTGTCAGAAAGGCCATATTTTGAACTGCACTTTAATGCTCAGAAGCTAAGAAATGCTAAAGGTAAGCTCATGTGATTGGTTGGATTGTGATTTTATCTTTAAAACCCTGATCTAAGTTTATTTGATAACATTGATTTATCAAGTATTATGATAATGCTCTAGTTTTTACTTTATATACCTAAGACTATCAACTCGAAGTTTGTGATTGTGTTGTGAAGTTTGGACTCACTACTACTACTTTTAATAATTTTCTTATAATACTCTTGATGTGAACCTCACAAAAGGAAACGACACCCAACTTTAAGGAATGTTTTTGCTAATGATCGTTCAAATTCAAAATAGCAGATAAAAACGGTATTTGTAATAAACTAAGAAACCGAATATATAAGAATATAGGTAGACGCCCCACTCAAGAAGAGGTAGAAGGTGAATGATAAGTTAAAATTCAAATACTACAAAAATAAAATCCTTAAAAAGTTAAATATAGTATATTTTTTTGTAAAAACCAAACCGAACTCTTTTAAATTATATAACACAAATCTTCTTCTATAATGATATTTATGCCACTTATATATGGCTGAAAAAATAAATCCTAATTTAAGTCTAATTAAGCTCTTAAAATAAGTAACAATCGATCCAAAATAATCATAATATGATAATATTGTTATTGAGTTTAAAAACAAATAAATAGGCCAAATAACCTTAGAATTTTTTTCTACATAATAAGTATGTACATGTTGCTTGATTTGCAAAAAATATAACTTGTGCTATAGAACTCCAATTCACTTTATTCTCGATTTTGGAAAGATTAAGACGTTCGATACAATTTTTTAGTTTCATGCGGAGTGTGAATTAGACTTCTTCATGACCAAGTACCAACATGATCAAAATATTTCATTGCTCCAATTGAATTCAGATCATATTTATAAGAGATGGAATAATAATTAGACTTCGTGGTGGTTCCATAACATATTTCACAAGTCCGTTCAATGCTTTATTGATTTCGGTAGTTCTTGCTATTATCATTGGACCTCCGCCAATGCGCAAGCAATTAGCTCTTTGCAATCTAATGTGTGCTACTTGATTCTACATCAATGACCCTTGATAATGCTCAATGGATTACTTGAACTCCTTGCAACCTGTTATGTGCTGCTTGGTTCTACATCAATGAGTAAGAAGCAACAAGATGAACAAAGCATTGAACCATATGGAGCCTGTTATAGAATCACTACAATGTTTAAGTATTATTTCGAGTCTTGTCGATGTGATCTGAATTCAGTTTGAGCAATAAAACGTTTCGATCTTGTTGATACCGAAGAGGTCCGATTCAAATTTTACATGAAACTAAAAGGTTGTTGAGTACATCCTTATCTTTCCAAGAATCAAGTGAATTAGAGTTTTGTAGCACAAGATATGATTTTTTGCAAATCTAGCAACATGAGATGTTTAATATGCGGGAAGGACAACTTGTAAAGTTTTCTGGACCTATCTATCATTTTTAAGCCAAGTTACAAGATTGTTACGCTTTAGTTACTCTTAACTGTAATACTCAGAGCTTTTTCTTTTAAATTTGAGTTTCTTTGGCAACCATATATAAGTGGCATAACATCATTTTAGAATCAGATTTGAATTATAAGTTGACAATGTTCTCTCAATGGTTTTTCGAAAAACCATAATGAACTTATCAAGGATTTTATTTTTGTAGACTTTGAATCTCAACTTACCATTCACTTTCTACCTTTGGCTTATACTTCACTATAAGTATTTGGTCAAAACTTCTATCTTTTATTTTGAATCTATTTTACAATGATTCTTGGCAAAGGAACCTCATTGAGTGTTGGGTCTCACTTCTCTTTCTCATACATGAGTAGTGAATTCGTGCCACTTCATTGGCGGCCTGCTAAAAGTAAACAGACATCCCACAAGACAATATGTGCTCCATGCAACCTCTCATGATCAGATAGAAGACTCTGAAATAGTTTCTGATGAATTGGAGTCAGAAGATCATAATTTTGCGGCTGAAACTGTGTCTCCTTCAAGCAGTTCCTTTAATCATTATCATGGAAAACCAGGTTTAGTTTCATTTTACAGTCCTCCTTATAAGAAAGAGGAGGAAGTGAGCAAACCCAAAGTGCAAAAGAATCAAAGCAGCCTATTATGGTTTATAGGTCCTGCTGTCCTTGTAGCCTCTTTCATCTTCCCCTCACTTTATTTGAGGAGAATACTCTCTGCAGTTTTCGAGGACTCTTTGCTGACAGGTGATTTTCCTTTTGCTAGCTTTCCTTTTTTTTTTCGATAATGATTTATTTTAATGAGCTGTGACTCTTATGTTTGAGAAACTCTGAACAAGTGTGAAGGGAAAAAAAATGAAGAGTGAAATTGCAATTCTTTTATTGGGAGATGGGGGTTACTATTTTCAGTCATTGTAGTTCATCAAATTGAAAGACATTCAATGATTCCTGGCACTGTTGTTTTCTTTGTGTTTTACTAATTTACTTTGCTTGAGATGAGGACTATCATAAAACATAAAAGTTTGGACAAAATTTCCTGGACTTAACTGCAAAAGTTAAGTGATAGTTGATTGATTGTTTCAAAAAATAAGTGATAGTTGATTTGGGAAAATAGGGAGGATAAATGAACAAAAGGTGCAAGTAAAGGATGATGCTCAAATTCAATTCTTCATGTGGAACCAGAATATGTCCTTAAATAATTATGTAATCGAGTATTTATGCGTTGGTTATAATATTTGAAAGATGTTTTGTAAGTGGAGGACACTAATTACAAGAACTTTGATGATGGTTGAATACTATTCATAAACTTATAAGTTATATGCATTTTTGTTTACTCTGTGATATGTGTAAGAAATTAAGAATATGTCCAATTTTTCAAGCTCAGGCATAGGCCATAGCATACTGATCAGACCTGTCATGAATATTGACAACTGGTTTAGAGTTCTAAAAACTGGGACATGTTTTTCTCAGACCGAGTAACAGTGGCTGGAGATGGTATAGCATCTGGGAATTTTAGGAATTGTCGGCTGTGATATTGCTAAAATTTTCATTTTGATGAACTTTTTGCTTCTGTTCGCCTTGTATTTCACGAGAAATATATATCCCTCAGTAAATGGTTCTTTGTTTCTATTTGCAGACTTTCTCATATTGTTCTTCACGGAAGCTCTTTTCTACTGCGGTGTTGCGGTTTTCCTTTCGCTAATAGACCGCTTAAGAAAGCCCATAGAAGCAGAGTCTGCTGCAAATGTGGACACAACTTTGGCTCCTCAATTAGGACAGCGAATTTCTTCTGTGGCTGCCTTGGTACTGAGTCTCATGATCCCTTTGGTAACAATGGGCTTGGTGTGGCCGTGGACTGGCCCTGCAGCTTCTGCAACGCTTGCTCCATACCTAGTTGGTATTGTCGTACAGTTTGCATTTGAGCAGTATGCAAGATATCGAAAGTCACCTTCATGGCCTGTCATTCCGATAATCTTCCAAGTAAGGGCTCAAGCTCTGTTTTCACTTATTTCTAACAATCTTTTCTTAGAGTATTTATCTAGATACAGATCAGAAATCCTATAACATGCGCAGTTCATGTAAATATATTCAGGCAGATTTTTCTTTGAAAAGAATATATTTTCCGAAATATTTTTGCTTCTCTAACATTTTATATGTATTTCCCCTGTTGATTTATTTTTTTGTAATGTGATGAACAGGTATATAGATTGCACCAACTGAATAGAGCAGCACAACTGGTGACAGCTTTGTCATTCACAGTGAAAGGAGCTGAAATGACCTCACACAACTTAGAGATAAGCAGTTCGTTGGGTACGCTTTTAAACGTCCTTCAATTCCTTGGTGTAATCTGCATTTGGTCGCTCTCCAGCTTTCTCATGAAGTTTTTCCCGTCAGCTGCCCAAACTGCAGAATGATGCAGTAAGTTTGAAAGATAAAGTTGACATTCATCATCGTAGATTAGAAGAATTCTCTTTCCCTTTGATTTACACATTGTTCTCTTTGTTTTCCGAGCTTATAGTGAATTACAGATAGAGTTCGAAAAAGGTTAAATTAAATCTTTGTCGATTTCATTGACATGATCGAGTTGCGAAAACTTCAGGATAAGTATTGACTGAATTATTTCTGGTTAAAATATCTCAAGTAATATATATGTATATTATTAGGAAGAAGCACCATTTTTGGAAGCTGCTTTTATCCAAATTCTGCTCATCTTTCTTTAGAATTTCTGATCTTTAATCATGACGCTAAACAGCACTTTCCTTTTGTCATCCACTGTATTTACATGTGTACACTTCTTTAGATTGCTTATATTTCTGAAATGGTTACTGATTTCACCCAGGCTGGAAGATACTGCTCCTGATGTGTTGAAATAAAAAAATTACTGATTTTTTTTAACAAATAAAGTATTTTTCTCTCATGGTTAACCATATGCAAGCTTTAAGATGTATATATTTTTGTTGTTTCTTCTTAGGTTTATGAGCTTATGATATCAGATTGGATTGATTTGGTTTTTGCACCACCCTTGTTGACTTAATTCATCGAAGGAACCGGGTATGGACCAATGACAGGAAGGGGGCATTGGATGGCCTTGGCCCCTTCAACTTTCCAAAATTGTTTAAATTAGTATGAGAAATTAGACTACATTACAATTTTGCCTTCCAACTTTTATAAGTTGCCTCTTCATAAAGTCTATCGGTCTGTTAGGATGTCTCAGCTGCATATATCATTACACTTCCACTTGACACCAATCATAAAGATAAACGGCTGGTCTCGCCGTGACCAGTCGCCCGGGCCTGGTCACTTACATTGCGATTTGGCCCGGTAGAACTTTTCTAGCTCTGTCTTGTCTGGTATGGACCAACAACTTTATGGTTCAAGTATGGACCAATGATCTTAAATATAGTCTGGTTTTCTGTTCTTAAAAATCTTAAAAAAAATGCAACCTTTTCTTTAGTTTTTTTAAAATGTTATTATAATATCAATCTTCTTCATTCCATTCTCCAATAATTCTACCTTCTCTTTCAGCCATATCCTCCTGTTTTGTTGCCTTTTGTCTCTAAAAAGAGTAATATTTTAAACAAAAGTATCCCTACTTTTCATTGACAACCTTCTTATTCTTTCTAGCTATAGATTAGTTCAAAAAGGCTATGATTAGGTAGGAGTTTAGCAAATTCTCTTGGAATGATCTATTTGTTTATAAAATTGGCCATTAATTTATATCTCCTTTGTCTTATAAAATGTCATTTTGTATGACTTTTTGTTATTGTTATTAGGTAATAGATATAAAGAAGGTTTTAATAGTATATGGTACAAAGTACAAACCGCTTGACCAAATAGATATGAACCAAATGAGAATGTTTTTGACTTTGTGATTGATGTATTGCATATCTAGAGGAGAAGGAAGGTAAAAAAATGAAATTAAATACGAGAAGAGGATCATTTCAGTCTACAAATTAATTTCGCATGATCAAATTAATTGAATTTAATTATTATATATATATTTGCGGACCGAAATCGATATTTTTTCAATTAAAATATCAAACTTAGGGCATTATTTGGTTATCCCAAAAAGCAAAAGATGAATGTGTAAGCACTTGGTTTGCAAAAATGGTCCATGTGGACAAGTACTTTGCTTCCATGCCTAGAGTACAAACTTTTGAAACCCCAAGGCGTAGATGAGTTGGTAAGGCACTCTTCTAGCTTAAGTGAGGTCGCGGGTTCGAACCGTACTCATGTATGCAGCCGTTTAAAATTTGGGGCCAGAGCTTTGTCTCCCGAAAGGGACCTACCCGGCTCGAGTGGGGATTAATCTGAATGTGGAAGGCTTAAAGGTGCCGTCTCATAGTTGAGACCCGTTCAGGACACCCCATGTACCCTGTACCACAAAAAAAGAGTACAAACTTTTGATGGGACAAAGCAAGTTGGAATTTCATTTGGACTTGCTTGTCTATGCTTTAGAGCTTCTGAAGCTAAGCAAAATTGAAAGCCTATTTCCTAACATAGATGAAATATGCAATTTCTTGGCATTATGCATTTGAGTCCTTTTATAAGAAGAATCTAATAAGGTTTAATTAATTGGACCTTTGAATTTGTAACACCAAGAGCACATGATTTTGGCTCTAGTGTTGGTTTAGATATCATATCATTTATAATATGTTTTCTATTATTAGCTCGACTAGGGTTGTTTAGCTCTTATGTTTTCTTCTTGTATTTAATTGGGTATTAGGTGATTTTAGGTGGAGGAAAATGATATTTGATACTTTGACTCTTTTACACAACCAAAATTCAATCAATAACATACATTATCACTCAAATTTTGGGATGCTTTGAATACAATATGCACCAATTTATCCACCCACACACATACATGTGCATAGAAAAAAAATTAGCACAAGTAAAAAGTTGAGAATATTATCGAAAGCCATAATTGTTTTAGTATATAATAATATAAAGTAATGTATTTTTTATTAATAATTTTATAAAAGTGTAAATAAAAAAATTAAGATAAAAAAATAAAAACTATAAGGTGCATAAAACCACATATTTAAATTGTAAATTAATAATATTATTTAAAAGTTCAAAGATAGATAATTGGTCACCATCTATGCTACTTTGCTTTATTTATTTAGTAAAATTATGGTGAACTCAAACAAAATAATCGTTCTCAAGCCAATTATGTATCTATTGCACTCTAAGCAAATCAAAGCGAAAATACTCCATTAAAATAATGGATAAATACCAATTTAAGTTGACAATTGCTGATGTATAGTAGATTGTATCTTCTGCAAAGTCAAAATTCCAAAAAAAACTTTTGGAATATTTTTTATGTATTTTTGCAAAATGATATGAAAAACATAAAATGACTAGAGAGATATATACACCCATTTTAATTTAGTGAGTAATTTTTTTGTTGGTAGGCGCAAGTGGGTTGTGCCCAAACCTTGGTGTTGTCCATACAGCAATACCTATCAGAGTCACTCTACCTTATCTCTATTCACTTCCCCATTTCACAAGATATTACTATTCATGGTGCTACTCACCATTTCATCATTCTCTTAGGCAAGTGGAAATAGGGGTATAGACGAGCCGAGTCGAGTCCAAGTTATGCTAAAATTAAGCTCGACTTTGAATGTCTCATACAAAATCAAGCCCGAATAGTTTAAATTCTACCAGCTAAACTCGAGTTCCAAACAACATCCTACCTAGTCGAGTTCGAACGATATTCGAATCACTCAAGCTGGACTCGATTCGAGAATAATATAGAATAAACATTATTATCGAAAAACTATCTAATTTAATTTTTTTAACTACAAAATTTGAAATTAACCAATTAAAATGATATACATCTAAATTTAGAGGCATCCAAAACCAATATAGTAAAACGTTAAATAATTATCTTATTGAAAAGAAGCTAGAAAATCTGAAAATATAAAACAAAGAAAAAAATCTCCAACCTTTAGTCAAGAGATTAATTACTGTTAAAAGCATTATTATTACCTTTCTACAAAGAATGATTGATTAGACATGCCATCTCCAAGTGCACTATATATATAAACTTCAAATCTTTCATCATCTCACCAATTTTAACCTTTTTAGTACAATCTTTCATCCAAACACTCAACTTTTTTCTTTTATTCTGTTCTTGTCTCATTTGATTCTGCTCATCTTCATCTTCATCTTTTTTTTTTCAGTATGGAACTTAATAGCAGAAGCAAATCTGTCAAAATATTTCTATAAAGTTCTAATCTTTTTGATGTAACTTCAAATGGGTGGCATTCAAATTTCTTATTTGATGCTGTTTTTAGCATTAGTTTTCTCATTTCTTGCTGCTGCTGATGCTGCTAGTAGTGGAAAAAATAACTCAACTGACTCACTTTGGCTTCTGAGGATCAAATCAGGGTTTGTTGATCCTTTAGGTGTTCTGAAAAACTGGTCTGAAGAAACTGAAGTGTGCAGCTGGACTGGAATTTTATGTTCAGTTGATCAAACTCAAGTTGTGGGGCTGAATCTAACCAACTCAGGACTTTCAGGTTCTGTTTCGGACGAGCTTTCGAATCTTTCATCGCTTGAAATTCTCGATTTGTCTTTGAATTTTCTCACTGGTGTAATCCCTACTGGACTTGAAAAGCTTCAGAATTTGAGGATGCTGCTTTTGTATTCAAATTATATCTCCGGCGGAATTCCTGAAGATTTGTACTCTTTGAGGAAACTGCAAGTTCTGAGAGTTGGAGATAACATGTTGTTTGGTGAAATTGCACCAGGTATTGGAAATTTGACTGAGCTGAGAATTTTGGCTGTTGCTTTTTGCCAATTTAATGGAAGCATTCCTGGTGAAATTGGTAAACTGAAGAATCTGGTGTCTCTTGACTTGCAGAAGAACAGCCTTAGTGGCCCTATACCGGCGGAGATTCATGGCTGCATAAAGCTTCAGAATTTTGCAGCAGCAAACAACAGGCTTGAAGGGGAAATTCCTGCTTCAATTGGGAAGCTTAAAGCTCTTCAGATATTGAATTTGGCTAATAACAGTCTTTCAGGTTTTATTCCTGCTGAATTAAGTCATCTCTCAAACTTGAAATACTTAAATTTGCTTCGAAACAGAATGAGTGGTCAGATTCCATTGGAGCTTAACCAGTTGATTCAGCTCGAAAAGCTCGATTTATCGGTAAATAATCTCTCAGGACCAGTACATTTTTTCAGTTCCAGACTAACGAATCTTCAAACGCTAGCTCTGTCCAATAATAAGTTCGTCGGTAGAATTCCAAGCAATTTCTGCTTCAAAAATTCCAGTCTGCAGCAACTTTTCCTGAATGGAAACATTTTGTCTGGAAAATTTCCTTTAGAGCTATTAAATTGTTCATCTCTGCAGCAGCTAGACCTCTCTGATAACAACTTCGAAGGAGAATTGCCATCCAGCCTCGACGAACTTGAAAATCTCACAGATCTTAAGCTCAACAATAACAGTTTTCACAGCAAATTGCCTCCTCAAATTGGGAACATGAGTAACCTGGTGAATCTTTACCTGTTTGATAATATGTTTACAGGGAAACTTCCAGCAGAAATTGGCAAGTTACAGAGATTAACTTCTATTTATCTTTATGATAACATGTTTTCAGGGAAAATTCCAAGGGAGCTAACGAACTGCACAAGTTTAACACAACTTGATTTTTTCGGAAACCATTTCAACGGCTCCATTCCTCCAACTATCGGGAAACTTAAGAATCTGATTGTTCTTCAGCTGCGGCAGAATGACTTGTCAGGTCCGTTGCCTCCGAGTCTAGGCTACTGCAGAAAACTTCAGGTAGTAGCATTGGCAGATAACAAATTTTCTGGTTCATTGCCACCAACATTTAGGTTCCTTTCAGAATTGTACAAAATTACTCTTTACAACAACTCCTTTGAAGGCCCTCTTCCTTCGTCTCTCTCCCATCTTAAAAACCTGCAAATTATCAATTTTTCGCATAATAGATTTAGCGGAAGCATTTCGCCTCTCTTGGGTTCTAATTCTTTGACAGCCTTAGACTTAACCAACAATAGTTTCTCAGGCACCATTCCTGATAGATTAGCTTTGTCAAGAAATTTAACGCGTCTTCGTCTAGCACATAATCACCTTACAGGCAACATTCCGGAAGATTTTGGCCAGCTCAACCAGATAAGGTTTCTGGATTTATCATTCAACAATATGAGTGGAGATGTGGTGCCTCAACTTTCAAATTGTCGAAAACTTGAACATTTTCTACTAAGTAATAACCATCTTACAGGAACTATGCCTTCTTGGTTAGGAAGTTTAGAACAACTTGGAGAGTTGGATTTTTCATCCAATAACTTCCATGGAGAAATACCTGCAGAACTCGGAAACTGTTCGAGATTACTCAAGCTTTCTCTTCATAGCAACAATCTTTCAGGGAAGATTCCTGACGAAATCGGAAACCTCACTTCTCTCAATGTCCTGAACCTTCATAGAAACAGCTTTTCTGGCTCGATCCCTTCAACAATTCAGGACTGCAAAAAGCTCTTCGAACTGAGGCTTTCAGAAAATTTCCTGACAGGTTCAATACCGTCGGAGCTCGGAAAGCTGACGGAATTACAAGTAATCATGGATCTCAGCAAGAACTCTCTCTCTGGCGAAATTCCATTTTCACTCGGAAATTTAGTGAAACTAGAGAGATTAAACCTCTCTTTCAATCACTTCCAAGGAGAAATACCCTTTTCACTAGGAAAGCTGACAAGCCTCCACAGACTAAACCTGTCGAACAATAACTTCCAGGGCAAGATTCCTCCAACTTTTTCAGGATTCCCGCTGAGTTCATTCATGGGTAATAGCAAATTATGTGGCCCACCATTAGTATCTTGCCTGGAATCAAGGGATCAAGAAAAAAATAGCCTTTCAAATACTGCTGTTGTTGGTATTATAGTGGCCATTGTCTTTACTTCCACACTAATTTGCTTACTGATGATCTATTTGATGGTGAGAATCTGGAGTAACTGGCGAAGAAGAGTGTCGATATCGAGCTTGGATAACGGTTACGGTTTCGGATTTGAACAGAAAAGAAGTGAAGGAGAGATCAAATGGGGTTGTGGAGAAGAGAAGAAGAGGAGGAATGGTGAATATTGGAAAGTGAACTCTATGGCTATAGTGACTCCACACGATAAGCAAATTTCAAGAACTTGCATTTTTCATATCAAAGATACAGAATCTGCAGGGAATACAATGGCTTGATGAGAAGATACATATTTTTTGGTTTGTTTTATTCCAATTTTTAGAGGAATTATGTTTGTATAATGTAGAAAAATACCTTATTGCTCTGCTAGTATATGGCTTAACTTTGTAATCTTAACTGTTCAAAAATTTAAAAGACAATTTCATGTAAATAGGTGGCTTTTTTTTTTCCTTCACCTCTCCATGGTCCATGCATTAATTTTTCAATAAAAGTACATTTTCCCCTTCAATTTGGCATAAAATATACAAATCTATATTTAATTATTTATAAATAAAAAATCCATGGTTGGTGATGGGTGTGGCAAGTATTTGGGGCTCCCTTTTTTGACAGGCCTAAAAAGAACCATAATTTTTAGTAGGGGTGGGCATGGACCGGTTAACCGGTCCATGAGGGTAATTTGTAAACCGGTCCATTGTAATACGGTTTTTAAAATTAAAAACCTAAACCTAAAATTTTAAACGGTTAACCGGTAAATCGGTTAACCATAAAAAACGGTTTTGTTTTTCGGTTTTGCGGTTTTTAACCATATAACCATTAAAAAAATTAAAGACAAAAAAAGATAAAATTTTAATTCTATTTGATTTTCTTAGCAAACAAAAAAAACTATAGAAATTCAAATTATATTAAAAAAATATAAATCTAAACTATCTTATGAATAGGTAAGTCAATGCAAATATTTAAAACTATTATTATTTACTAATAATTTATGAGTAATATTAAAGCTAGGTTTATATTTTTTGAATTGTTTGTGATGTTGTTCACGTCCATTTATGTTAAATAATTATTTTAATAAGGAAAACAATTTTTTTAAAATATTTTCATATATAAATTCTCCTAAAATATATAAATATTTCTAAATAAAAAATCTATCATATATTTTTATATTTAGATTTCATTGTGTGTATATTATAAAATCCATATTATTTTTATAGATCATAAAATATATTTTATTAATTATTAAAAATATATGAATATATATTATATAAACTGGTTAACCGGTTAACCATGGTTTTTAAAAATCCAAAACCTAAACCTAAACCATTAACCATGAAAATTAAAAATCAAAACCTAAATCTAAACCGTTGGACCGGTTAACCATATTGTTCGGTTCGGTTTTCCGGTTTTGGTTCGGTTATCGGTTTGACCGGTTTTTTTGCCCACCCCTAATTTTTAGTTTATCAAAGAAAAAGTTCATAACAAAACTAAAAGAGAATTCCAAATTTTTATCTAAAGGTGGTAACGAGATTTTAATCAAAACGGTAGTTTAATCTATGTCTAATTATAACGTTTTTTTGATTATTTTTTTAGACTTTGTGAAGAATTAGAGAGAATACACAATTCATTTTGGTGGGGCGGAGATCATACGGGTAAAAAAATATCAATTGGACAAGATGGGAGAAACTTTGCATTTCAAACAAAATTTGAGGAAAGGATTTTAAGAAGATTGAAAGTTCAATTTAGCTATGCTAGACATGTTTGGAGATTTATTAGTGTGAAAAATAATTTGATGGCGAAGATATTTAAGCCAAAATATTTTCCAAAATATCTTTTTCTGTAGGCAAAGTTGGGTTCGAATTCTAATTATGTTTAGCCTAGTATTTTGAAACTAAACTGTGTTAAAATGAGCTGGTGTGAGGATTGAAAATGGTAAAAACACTGGAGTATAGGGTTGCCCATGGCTGAACGGGAGCAACAATTTTTTTAACACACCTAGGCCAAAGAGTTTAGTCAATGCAAATGTGAGTAGTTTATTTGAGGTGGAGGCCCTGGAGGGTAATGGGATGTAGGTTTGGTGAAAGATGTATTTTCTAATAGTGATACGGAAAATATTCTTAATATCGATTTTTGATTCGAAAGGAAAATTTTCGGTATATAGTTGTTATAGAGCTATTTGCGGATAGCTTGAGGTGCAGCCTAATGTCTTGTGGAACCAGATTCGGGTATTGTTAGTGTTACTTTATATTGGAAATTTTATTTGGTTTGTTCCGGCTATCTTCCAACTTCAGACAGTTTAATAAGGAGTGTCTTAATCAACGATCAGAGTCCAGTTTGTGCCGCAAGATTTGATAGAGCTGATTACCTGTTTTTTTCGCATTGTGGTGATGGGCATTACTGAAGCATTAAATTGGTTTAAAGGATATAATAAAGTGACAATTGAATCAAATATCATAGAGGTGGAGAGATTCTTAGGTAGACTCAGTCCACCACGTCATCTGTGGATTAAGCCTATCATATAATGACACGTTATTAAAATGATGACAATCTTATAAATTCGTTTATTACTTATTTACACTTTTGAATAGTAATATTACAAGATTGTCATCATTTTAATGACGTGTCATTATATGATTAGTCACAGATGACGTGGTGGACTGAGTCCACCTAAGAATTTCTCCATAGAGGTGATCTTGGAAATTAAAAACCCAAATCTTGTTGACTTCTAATGGAGGATTGTTTGAGTTTAAAAAATAATTATGTAATTTTCATTTTATGTTGTAAAGCGTTGCACAAATCAGGCAGCACAATTATTTTTTCCGGTCATCAGGTGTGTGTAAATACTTTGGATTATTAATAATATTCTAGTTATTGATAAAAATAATTTACTGAACGTTGAAAGAATAAAATTAGTGATAAAACACCTATTTTGATGGGGCCCAAAATAAACCTTTGTTGATTGCTTCTTTGAGTACTTGTTTCAAAATCAATTTTTTAAAAGTTTGTAATGTAATTTCTCTTTAAATCCAGGAATTTTCACGGTGGCCATGTATTTATTGGTTTTTACCTTTTCAAAATATAATCCCCAGGAGAAGGTTTGCACTTTTTGTTTTTGTCCAAATTATCAAACTTAAGCTCTGTTCATGAACTTGTTTATTTACTCCAACAATATTTATCCAGGTGATTGTGTCCAAAAAAAAAACCCACCAGCCAATTAGGATTGACTAAACTCCACCATCACCTTCAGCTCGGTTTAAAAAACTATTTTCACTCAACTGAATCACTTAAAATTAGATGCATTTAGGGGCTGAGTTAAAGTTTAAGTTTAGGGTGGGCAATTGACCACGAATCTTTTAAAGAATATGAGTATATACATTAGTAATATAGTTTTTCGATCTTAAAATTTATAAAATTGATCACCTTAAATTTCTTATATTATTTTATAAATTTTCGATACAATTTTGTCCACTTTATAAAAAAATTCTCGATCCGCCACTGGATGCAATGGTAAAGTCAAACTCAATTATTGATCTCACTAAACATGAGGGCAAAATTTAAAAGTTGAGAAAATGTATGCAAATCTAATGAAGGTTGATGCTAGAAAAAAGCACACCAACTGTTCTTAGAAAGTGCTAAAGAATTGCTTCTTTTTTATCAGTTAATCTGTGCAAAACATGGCCGTCATGTCCATCAGTATAAACTGGCACATGCGGATGGAAGTAATTTGCACATTCAATCTTTCATAATCTAATTTAACAAGCAATTAACAAACTAAAAAAGAGCATCAAAGAAATAAAATTTAAACTAAATACAACAACAAGAAAAAATATTTAAAGATGCGGCAATGGTGGAAAATATATTGGTATAAGAGTATTTATATAGAGAAAGGTTATAGGTAGGGCAAACCTTGTGCTAGGGTTTACAAGCAGCCAGCGGCGGCTGGTGATCATCTATACAAATGTTTGGGTCGACATTAAAGAAATTTAGAGGCTTCATTGCCCATATACTATTACTAAATAAAAATTCTTATACTTTTCATTTTTATTTAATTGACCGCTAAAATAAATTTAATTATTTATTTAAACTTTATATAATTGTTTATTAAATTATAAGGTTCGAAAAACAAATTTAATTATTATTGATGGACTACCAATAAAAGAATCGATATTTAGTCTCTAATTGAAAGAGACTAGGGCCTGTTTGGTTCAGCTGTTTCTTATAGCTGATATCTGTTAGCTGTTGGCTGGTATCTGATAGCTGATAGACCATACGTGTTTGTTGAGATTTAATTAGCTGTTACTGTTTATATATAAAATAACCGTAAAGGGCATATTTTTTTATCTTTATTTATTAATTTATAAATATATTATATTATATAATATTCAATAAAAATATTAAAAATTATTTTTTATAAAAAGGAACGTTTAGTTTAAATTTATTTCAATATTTTTTTTGATAAATTTATGATTTATTTTAAAAAATAATTAAGTTATAGTTTTGTTAATATAAATAAATAATATTAGATAATTTAAAAATAATTAGAGTATTTAAAAATAATTTAAATAACTATATATATATATTAAAAAACAATATATCCTAACAGGGGTAGTTTTTTCTAAATAATTAAAAATATTGAAAAAGCTATCAGCTGTTGGCAAAAAGCTCCAAAATGGAGCTTTTCAAAAAGCAGCTGTTGGATGATCAAAAAGCTCCAAAAAGCTTTTAGAAAATTATCACCAAACACTTTACTTGAGCTTTTTCAAAAACAAAAGTTAAACGCTTCACCAAAAAGCTGAACCAAACACCCACTAAATATATACTACTCCTTCCATCCCAAACAATAGTTCACTTTTCTTATTTTTTTGTCCCAAATAATAGTCCACTGTCCTTACAAATCACAATTTAAAGTGTTTATTTTTCATATTATTTTTATTTAAAATGTATCATTTATTGCTATTAGCCTATAGTCGTAACATTTAATAAGGTATGATAGGAAAAATGAAGATAAATTTGTGAAAAGTTAAAGCATTAACTGTATTTTTTAAACTGTGTGAAAAGGGAAAAGTGGACATTGTTTTGGAACGGATGGAGTATATTATGTAGCAATTAGTTGAGTGAAACTACGAAAAATAAAAATTTATATATATGACATTATAAAAATTTAAATATATTTGTAATTAAATTATGAATTCTGCTTAGAAATTTATGTGTTTATAACTACTAGTTTCGCATCACGTGCTATGCACGTGGCTCGTAACGTAACTCGTCAATGAACATATTAGTAAATTTATTATAATTATATTAATTTTTTATTTATAATTAATATTAAATTAGTTAAGAATTTTTTTAAAAGTAAATATAATATATTCGGTTATTAAATTTTTTTCCATATTGAATTTATTCTTTTATTGGTTTTATAATAACCATAATTAAATAATAAACTTAAATTTATTAATAATATTTTTAAAAATAATAAGATAGAAATTTAAATAATATTATATTGACCAAACACAATATTTTAATTTTGTAGTTAAATCAAACTAAAAGATAGGTATTCCTACTAATTTGGAGACAATTTAGTTATTTTTTACATACTAAAAACTAAATTGGAGATAGTTTAACTATCTATTCTAATTAGGACTTTAATTCCAATAATAATTAATTAAATAACTAATTAGTTAATGATTATAAAACCTTTATTTAATAGTAAACTGAAAAGGATTATTTAGTAAATTTGCATGTCCCCTCCATCCGTGCTTTTGTATATAGTATAGATATAGATTTATTTAACTAGTCTTTAATCAAACCTTATTGCTTATCTAGCTTTTACTTCAATGATTTATTTTTGGCCTAATGCCTCAAAAACTTCCGATCTTTTAGCCCCTTTTCAATCCCACCTTGATGTTGAAAACTGGTCAATTTTATCCTATTTTGTATTTTTGTGTTTCAATTGTACCCTGAAATATTAAAATGACGTTTTTTTGTTTGGAAAAAAATTAAAAAACGTTTTCCATGTCTAGCATATATTAATTGTGTATGTTGAAAATTTATTTAGATTTAGTTAAATTAATTAAGAAGTTAAATTATTTTTAATTTGATTATGGTTTATAGTTAATTTTTAAAAATAAAAGATTTTTTTGTACTTTTTTGAATGGAAATAAATTTAATTTTATCTTTTAACTTAGTTAATTAAATGATTTTATCATTTAAATAAAAAAATTAAAAAATTAAAAAATTAAGGTACAATTGAAACGAGAAAATGCAAAATAGGGTAAAATTGACCAGTTTTCAACGTCAAGATATAATTGAAAAGGGGCTAAAAGGTCAGGGTTTTTTAAGTATTAGGCCTTTATTTTTTGAGTACTGTTTGAGTATGAATCTATATCTATATCTATATATTATATAATTGAGAGGACCAACAGAGCGTTCTCATTAATTTTCCCCAAATAACCTAATATTTACTAACAATATTCCGTTTTTAATAAATTACTTAATCATTATTTAACAATTTTATTATGTTATAACTTTATACCAACATCAACTACCGATAAAACAAGGTCAAATGTCGTAAAAAGGTCAAACCTTTCACAAAAGTTTGAAAAAAGTCCTGGCCTTTTAATTTTGTCGATTTTGGCCAAAAATGGATTATTTAGTTTCACAAAAGTCCTGACCTTTTAATATATGTGTATGCCACGTAGGTGCTACATAGGCAAAATTGAAATAAAATGGAGAGTTGGCCACAATTGAAACCAAATAATTTGTTTTTGGCCAAAATCGACAAAATTGAAAGGTCAGAATTTTTGTGAAACTTGTATGAAAGATTTGGCCTTTTTACGACATTTGGCCATAAAACAATGACCCAAGCTTCTACAGTTCTACTTATATAATACATAATTTTGACTATGTGTATTATCAGTGTGATTATTTTTATTAAAAACAATTGTCATATGAATTGTTTTGATGCTCACAATTGCCATTCATAGCTCATATGAATTGTTTTATGCTCCACCATGTTTGAGGTATTAATATATATCACATGCATTATTCACTTATAACTAGAAATATAACCAAACTATTGAAATAGAACACCTTTTTGAGTAAACTGATTTGTTCTTACTATAGATGGGACATACATGCTCGGAGATGTGGTATAGAAACAAATCAAATAGAGAATTGAATTTGTTGAAAGTAAAATTCTTTTTTGTTCATTAAAACAGGTTTGTAGCTCTTAAATCGCACAACTAATTGAATCTGTTGAAAATATAACTTTTCTTTGCTCATTATATTTTTTTTTTTTTTGAGGTAAAACAAAACTTGCAAAGCAAGACAAAAGAAACTAAAAAACAAGAACTTAGCTACAGCTATCAACTACATCTACGTGAACTGCATTATCATCTTCCCACAGCTGACACCATTGAGGAGGAATATCTTCAATCCAGATTTTCGCTTCACCTGCGGTGGCTGCTGCTGCAATGGAATGGGCCAGTCTATTGGCTTTCCTCGGCACCCAGTTCCAAATAACCTGCACAAACTCATTTGCTAGGGATCTGATATCACTTAAAATAGCACCAAGGTCTGTAAGATACTCATGATCACCTTTGAGGGCAGAAATGAGTTGGACGTTGTCGCTCTCCATTTCGACCTTGGTAAAAGAGCAGTCCTTTGCAATTTCCAAGCCCCATAAAAGAGCCTCAGCTTCCGCAATGACAATGTCCAGACCTGATTTCCGTTGAGCGTTGCCTATCACCATTATATCTCCATTCTCATTTCTCCCAGCGATACCTATGCCCCAGTTGCCTTCAGTGGTGATGCCTGCATCAGAATTAATTTTGATACGTCCATGCATCGGTGGTTGCCATTTAATCTCATTCTGAACAGTGACTCTAGACACATCATTATGAATTGATTTAAACTCAGTCAGAGTTTTATCAATAATGTTGAGGATAACCGAATATGGAATGGTGTTGTTATTGAAACAAAGTTGATTACGGGCGTACCAAATGCTCCAACAAACAACCCAGAAAAGTTCCAAAGCTTCATTATCAAAGTCTTTCCAATGGAGATCTGCCCAATGGATAAAATCATCCTGCGGATATCTTCTGGTGTCGAGACAAAGGTTGCAAGCAAACCAAACTCCTCTAACCCATTCACAATCTTTGAAGACATGGTTAATGTTTTCAACTTCGCCGCATCTGGTACATAAACCATCTCCGATATTGGTACGATGTTTCAAGGCGTCTTTCGTAGAGAGACTGTTGGTTAACACCCTCCAAGCAAAGTGTTTAATTTTTGGCGGAATCGACAGCTTCCAAAGAGATTTCCAAGATTTGCTTAAACTGGAATGGTTATTACTTGAAGGTTCTGGATAGTTCCTGCTTCCCATTTCCAGATGATAGGCAGATTTGACCGAAAAAAAACCGTTTTTGGAGTAGTGCCAGCAAATTCTATCATGAGCAGTAGATGGTCTTCTAGGCATGCTTTTAATGAATTGAGCATCTTCTGGGTTACACAGATTATCAATTCGGTTCTCGTCCCACTCTCCAAGATGATGGTTCAATAATTCGTTCACTGTAAGATCAGTATCAACGTCCCCTGTGGCTGGGAAGACACGAAATCTGCCTTCTCTTGGAAGCCACGGGTCCTTGAAAATTCTAATTGAACTACCGTTGCCCACATTCCATCTTGTACCACGCGACAGCAGAGGGATAGCTCCATGGATACTCCGCCAAGTAAAACTCGACCCCGGAGATAACTTAGCTTCAAGAAGAGAGTGTCTAGGAAAGTATCTAGCTTTTAGGACTTGCGAGACCAATGAATTTTCCTCGTGCATGATTCGCCAACCTTGCTTAGCTAGCATGGCAGAGTTGAATGCAGAAATATTCCGAAATCCGAGACCTCCGCTTGATTTGGCTCGACACATCTTCTCCCATCCTATCCAGTGCATACCCTTGTCTTTGGAGTTATTTTTCCACCAGAAGTTAGCCATAAGACTTTGAAATTGTTGGCAGAAATTTACAGGCAATCTGAATACGCCCATAGCATATGTGGGGATTGCTTGAATAACGGATTTGAGAAGGATTTCTTTTGCGGCTTTCGATAAGAGCTTTTCTTTCCATCCATTAAGCTTTTTCCAAACTCTTTCAAGAAGAATATTAAAAATCTCACGCTTAGATCTACCAACAAAAGTCGGGAGCCCAAGGTATTTGTCATGATGAACCACTGTGCGAACTTTTAGAAAACTAGTAATATTCCTCTTGTTTGCAGCTCCGATATTACGACTGAAAGAGATGGCTGTTTTGTCGAAGTTAATAAGCTGACCTGAGGCTTGTTCGTAACAGCGAATAATCTTATGAATCTCGGAAGCTTCACTCTCAGAGGCACGGCTGAAAATTATCGAATCGTCAGCGAAAAAGAGATGGGAAATTACTGGGGCTGTTCTAGCGACTTGGAGACCATGAATTCTGCCTTCCTCAGTGGCTGCGGTGAGAAGACCTGAAAATGCTTCAGAACATAAAATGAACAAAAAAGGCGAAAGGGGGTCGCCTTGACGGAGACCACGGCTGGGGAAAAATTTGCTCTGCGGGTTACCATTGATCATAACAGCAAAAGAGACCGTCGAGATACAAGTCATAATCAGAGAGCGAAATTGAGCCGGGAATTTCATTTTCTCCAAAACAGCCCCGATGAAACTCCATTCTACTCGGTCGAAAGCCTTGCTCATGTCAAGCTTCATTGCCATATAACCTTTTTTACCCTTTCTCTTTTGATGCATCTTGTGGAAACATTCAAAAGCGACCAGGATATTGTCTGTTATGAGTCGGTCTTTGACAAAAGCGCTTTGAGTGGGAGAGATGATGCGCGGTAGAATGTTCTTTAGCCTATTAGCAATGACCTTGGCAACAATCTTGTACAGGACATTGCAGAGGCTAATGGGGCGGTAGTCTTTCATGGTTTCCGGATTTTTAACCTTTGGGATTAAGACTATATGCGTGTGGTTCAAGTGTTCTGGGAAGGGATCCCCATTCAGAAGTTTAAGAACAAAATTGCAGATATCTCCGCCAATGATGTGCCAAAATTTTTGAAAAAAGAGAGGAGACATACCGTCTGGGCCCGGGGATTTGTGAGGATGCATATTATTAACAGCTTTAAGGACTTCATCTCTGGTGTATCGCCTGGACAATTGCTCAATCAAATCATCAGTTAAAGAGGTGCGAATACCTTTCAAGGCTGCTTCGATATTAGTGGGGTGCGAGGATTCGAAGAGATTTTGGAAGTAGTCTCTGGAAATAGTGTCGAAGTCAGAGTCTTCTTCACGCCAAATCCCGTTAGAATCAAATAATCCAGATATTGTGTTTCGTTTGCGACGATGAGAAGCTTTCCTATGGAAGAACTTTCTTTGCTCATTATAAGTATGCCTTTTTCAGGTAAATTCTCATTTCATTTTTAGTTTTTCAATATCATACAGAAAGTTGATTTTTTTTAAAAAAAGTGGTATTTGTAACTTTTTAATATACGTTTTATATAATTACTTATTATTTTTTATTGTTAAATTATTATGTACTACAATATAATTACATTTTATGAAGTAGTTATCTACTTTGTATCAAATTTTATCAAATATCGTTTTTTATTAATATAATGTAAGCAATGGATATTTATATTTATTTTCTTGATTTTAATGATAGAAAAACTTGCATCTGCATAATTTTCAAGCCATTCTTAATCAATTTTAAAATTCTCAAAATATATATTATTTGATTTATTTTTGAGTGTTCAATCCACCTCTTCACCACAAAAGAATTACTATGAATATATAACTCATAATCTCATATGACTTGATAATGGTCGAATAAAATATTATACACGAAAAAAGCTAAATTAAAAGAATAAAAGAAACAACTAGAAAGGAAAATAAAAAATAAAAAACAAAATATTTTATTTTACTTAAAACATCAAATTATAATTGCAAATAAAAATTTAAATTATGTAACAGTTAAATAAAAAATACATAAAATTATAGGCTGGAATGAAATTTAAAATTTATTTGGAACAACAAAAATTAAAAAATATGTACAATAGAAAATAGAACTATTACGCACATTTATAATAGAAAAAGAACATCAAATTTATTAACAATTGCAAAATAATCATTTCACACAAGTATTTTATGAATACCTCGAGATATAAAATATTATGACATTCGATTCATATTTCATTAAATTAAAATAAAAAACTTCATACAAATTTGTGAGAAAATATAAAAAAGTTAAGGGAGACGAAAAAACTAAATTCCAACACGAAAAATATACTATAAAATATATCACAAATATCAATATTTTAAATAATTTATTGCTAAAATATTAGAAGAAAATATCAGTTTGTAAATTATATTTTCTGTATGTATTAATTTTTGAAATTATATATTAATTTGATTCTACGCAAATGCGCAGGCTTATGACTAGTTTCACATAAAACATGGCTAAATAATGAAAAATACAATTATAAATTATCAAGTTGGAAAGATGGAATTGTCCTTAGTTGACCTAATAATAATTTTTTTATCCTTTATTGACATAAAAACTGAGGATATTGTCATTAATTGATCAAAGAGAGTTACAAATGAATTATCTGATAATGATTCTAAGTCACATGTTCAAAAATCAAGAGTGACCCTTTACTTAATTAAATTAAGTCTCGCACTAACTCATAAAAAAACTATTGCAGGAGTAGCAAAATCTCAGGAAAGAAAACACATGATATATCAAATTGCTTAGGGACTGGAAATCCTTTGCAACAGAATTCTAAGTTTTGAGATTACATTGACATGTACATTGATTTCAGAAGTGGATTACATTGGGTCAAGTTAACGTTCCTGATAACTAAAAAGACCTACAGAAAATCAAAATTACCCTTATCGACTAGTATTTACACTTGATCTTGTTTTCTTTACTCACAGCTGATGGATTACAAGTTGACCTGTGCTGTGAGTTACAAAATCCCCATTGAAATACTTGGGATGCATACAACAGAGACTGCTCCGTGAACCAAAAAAATGATGCGACGCTACAGCCTGAATTTACATATTTACAAGCTTTTCCTCCTTTACCGAATCCAATGCCGTTAGCTCGGCTATGAGTCTGTCATATTCACATTGGACTCCTCCTATCGCAATTTTAAGTTGTGTTATCTGCAAGAAAAAACAGACTCCGTTGCAATTTCAGATAAGTTCATAAGAGTTGCATTCTGACAGTTTATGCATCCCATGGAGACTGAAAGAAATATACTGAATTTTGAGTTGGAACACTTTTTCTTCCAATTATTATTGCATCTTGCAAACCAATGGAAATGCAAATGTTTATACATTTTAAAAAGGGTTAAATGCACAAATTAAATCATGAACTTTAAAGTGTTCTACAATTACAACATGAATTATCAATTTTTTACCATTCAAAACACCAAACAATTTTCCAATAAAATTACTGATGTGGATACCACGTCATCATTTTCTATCAGAAAATTGACCGGTATTCCGAATTGCAAAAAATTAGTAATTCGTATTTGACATTGCTAAAATTTAAAGTAAGTGTTGTAACTGCAAAACACACTAAAGTCTATTATTTGTTTTGCAATTAACCCTTAATAGAAAAAAGGTAATTTTTTCAGGCTTGATCACCCAAAAAAACCTCACCTGTTAGATATTTTTGTTTATTAACTCACCATTCAAAATCTTCATTTTTAGCCCTCTTCTTAATTTTCACTTTCAATTATAGCCATTTATCCAAATTAGAGGGAAAAAGTTCAATTATGTCGTTTATATTCATATTGTTCCAATTTGCTTCTTTACCATAATTAATTTCAAAAATGAAGCAATATGAGAGGTTTATTTGAACCTTTTTTCTCTCCAATTTAAACAAATGGCAACAATTGAAAGTAAAATTGAAAAATTAACTACAATTGAAGATTTTAAAAGGTGAGGCCATAAACGAAAAAATACGAAAAGGTGGAGTATTTTTTGGGTGATTAGGGCAATTTTTAATTATAGTAAGTATTCAAACTGCCATATTTTGCAATATACGAAAAAGCGCTACATACCTTCATCTCCAATTCCTTTTCCGTCTTCTCATATTCATCGCATCTGAAATAAAAATGTAAATAAAAAATCCATAAGATCTGAGATACGATACAAGCTCTTAAAGTTTTAGATTGCAGGTGTATTAAGTCTTTGTCAATGTTATACAGGCATATAGCAGAAGCTAGTGCAATATCAACAACGTTTTGACCATGTAATCCCCTCGAAATATGCATAAACAAAATGTAAAGAAAATTAATCCAATAAATGTGGCCAATAGGTAAAAGAGAAATGCTCATGTATAAAACAAAAATCTAATACACTCACTGTGCTTGAAGTTTCTTGTTTTCCTGCGTCAAGACTAGAGCTTCATGACCCTGGTATTTCGACTGATTTGCGATATCCACAGTCTTTCCAAAAAGAAAATGAAGAGATGATAAATTAGCAAAATGAAGTCTTATCAAACCATGGCAACAGCAAGCAATAATAGGAATGCACAAAGTTAAGAAGAAGGTGAAATAAGTGTTGAAATAGACAAATTTAATGGAGGATTCAAAATAAGTAATGTGTTAGTTCTTCAGCAGGTAAGCACAACACAATTATCAAACAACATTTGCTAATATGCTAGTCTGAACGTTTCTGGTTTCTGTTCAGAAATATGTAATTTTTTCTCCTACTTCTCTGGATAAATGAGATCAAAAATGGATCAAGGTAACATTTTGAGGAAATTACACCATTTACCAAAAAATATGAAAATAATTACAAAAATATTGTTGATTTTTTTCATTTACAAAATAGACCGAGTTGACTTAAAAATACCAAAAATTAAAAAAAATTACAAATACGGTAATGTATATTGTTGGTATAATGTCAGTATACTAATAAAGTAAAAATATACTAAAATTATACTAACATTATACCGTGAGTATACACATCTGAACATACTGAAATTTAGTTAGTATTAAATAAAAATTATACCAACATTACACCACATCATATACTAAAAGTTAAACTAACAATATACATTAACAAAAAGTGTCTATTGAAATTATACAAAAACAAAATATAATAAAAATATATAAAAACAAAAAGTGTCTGTTATCAACGAGAAAATATATAAAACAATTGTTAACGATAATACCAAAAGTGTATTGAAATTATACCAATATTAAACCAAATACTATTTTCAAATTCTTTAGCTCATAATTTTTGTAAATACTTTCATTTTTTTGGTATTTTTATAAATATTTTTAAGTCAACTCGGTCTTTTTGTAAATGAAAAAAGTCCCCACTCTATTAAAAAAGCACATCTTCAACTAGAAATCGGGTATAGAAGAGAAGAAGAGGAACGAAAGTGACAACTTTAATAAAAGCAATTACTTCATACCAGGAAGATCAAATGCTCTCTAACCTTTGTAACACCTATTTGCAAAATGTTAGGTATTTTCGTAGTAATACCTAACATTTTCACTCTAAGCTTTTGCGTTTAACTGAAAATTGTATGTAATTCATTTTTCATATCAATTCTTCAAATCATGTTGCAAAAATGTACCTGTGCTCCGAAACTCTGGCCTGAAACAGTGCCATTAACACCAGTCCGAGCATGCTTTTTCATATCTTCAGCATCAACCAAATCATCATGCTCTTTCCTTTTCATGCCTAACACTGTTACAATAGAAAAAATGTTTTTTTTGTTATCAATCAATAAACTCTTTGGAAATACAAGTCAATTCAGATTAAATTCAGAATCAAAGGCCCCTACAGCTCTACCTGCAGCAGGTGACACTTTTCCACTGCTAGGGACAGAAGATCCGTGATTCAATTTAACAGGCTTTGTTTTACCATGTGCAAAACCAAGAGAATCTTGTTTGGGCATCTTTTTAATCACTTTGTACCCGATTAGCCCACAATGGTGATACCTATAAATGTCACAATAATTCGCATCAAATTGCTAACAGACATATAATCCTATTACCTAAACCACGCTTCTGCTGTTGGAAGGAATAACAACCATACAGTAATTTTGTCATTCTGCCTATGTCATAAGAAGTATAAGGTGACCACAACAGATAAATAAGATAAGAAAAAGATAAGATAAGCTACACAAAAAAAAAAGCATGTCATTATGCTATATTTTTTTGTTAAGACAATAAAATATAAAACACTCAGCAGTAACTCAAAACATAACAATGATCCCTGAACTGTTCAAAAGACCCCTAAATGATCTTCGATAAGACAGCCGAATAATTACCAAAAAAGGACTAGAACATATTTCCAAAACTAATGGAAGACAACTTAGCATACAAAATATTTACCAGTACTCATGTGTCATGTCTTTCAAGCGACTTTCAAGTTTCTGTAAAAGGGAAGTTCTCTCAAAATCTTGTTTATCATGTGTAGGTTCAATAAAGTTTGCTTCCAGAACACCTAGATGATGAACATAGAAATCACCATAAATTTCAAAGAAGTCCTAAAGTCAAAAAAATGATAATAATAAAAAACTGATGAAAATGAAACAGTGCTTTAGGTTCTTCTCACCGACCACTCCTCTACCACGACAGTCCCATCCAAACTGTTTCACAACCGCCCAAAATGGCTGCAACAGGAGTGAAATAAGACTCATGCAACATAATTTCTAAAAATGTTGACATTTCAAAAGAACATTTACCAGAATTAGCCGATTTTTGTGGTAGACACTGAAACCATGGAGATTGATTTGTGGCGCTTCTTTTAAAAATCCTATAGTAGTTATGACTTGACCCTAAAATAATAGTGTCAGTGATAATAACATGTCTATTATAAAATAAATGTCTGATTTACATGTGAGAAAACAGAAATAGGTAGATACATGTTAAAAATCATCTATCACTCATGTAAATGTATTATAAACGTCTGATTTACATGTGAGAAAAAAAAATCGATAGATACATGTTAAAAATCATCTATCGCTCATGTAAATGTAATTATCTCTGCATATTTATATATTCCCACCCCAGTTCATAGGCGAGCAGGAGGATTTAACCACCAAAATGACTCTATCTCAATCATAAATCTATGAAACACATGCATATACTTTTTAGACCACCTATTAGATCGAATCATATTTTCCCCTCCATTTTCACGCAGAAATGAGAGCTAATGAAAGAAAAGTTTCCAATATAGGAATCATAACTAAAGCAATTTATTTCGTATATTAAACACATAAACTGAACAAAGAAAATTCCAGCAAAGAATCACAACCTCCAAAACTCCACCACTTTGAGGTTTATACAAGATGAATTCTGGAAATTTTAGATCATTGGCAAGATTATGGTGCTCAACAATTCTTCCCCGCAATTTAATTCTGAATGTTTCAGGTATACGCAAATACAAGATGGAAATATACACCTGTTAAAAAAATATTACAAAAAATGAATTCTTAAATATAAAATTCATGTGAGCAAATATCAATGCATAATAAACCCATTTGTATACTTACTCGGAGGGAATAACGAAACCGGTTGCCAATGTGCTGTTCATTAATCTTCTTCCAAGCAAGAGAAGTCTCTACCTGTTTGATGTCCCCACTAATACGAATATCCTGAAACCCAACCCGTGTACACAAATAATTGAGGGTAACAGCATTAAACAGGATGAGAACAAATTAACATAGCAATAAGACAAGAAAGTTTCTGACCTCAGATTCCGTATCAAAATCCAACTCCAATATCCCATCATCACTGAACCACAAATTATATATTATTACTTTTGTGCCATGAGATCCAATGTCATCAAACTGCAACAAGAATATAGACATGTATCAAAACATATTTGTATAGGGAAAACATTAGAGATCGACAAAGTAAATATCACTATTAACTTGCATATTATCAAGAATGCTCCAATAAAGTGTGAGCTCTTGTCCACCCTCCATTTCTGTTTAGCGAATACTCGCTAATTTTTAATTTGAACATGGAAAATAGGAATGTTAGGCACGAAAGGGCCTTCAGCAACATTTCATTTTCCAAATTCAGGGTGGTTAGTTTATGATGGGCACATGCTTTTCATAAGTTTATAATTCTCAAGATACACTAGGCCAAAACTGTCAAAGTCTAAACCTACAATTAATAATGGAATACATTAGCTTCTCGATCTAGTTTAAACTTCTTACTGGCATAGTAACTAGAATATAGATTTAATCTTGTTTAACTTAAATCATGTATATTTTCTCTAATCCTTGTTACAAGGTATCAAAATGTCAATGCAAACAAAAAGAGGTTTCGACAAAAAGGAGCAAAGTTTAAGGAATAAAGGATCTTTCACCCCCTCATTTTGGCAATAAGCATCAAAAAATGTCAATTGTAGGAAAACCGGACAAAAGACTCACAACTTCGCCAAATCGGGTCAAAAACCACTCCCCAGTCTCACTTTAAAGAGAGTGACACTCTCTCCAATTAGCACAGAAAAAGATTTTAAATAGTCCTTGATATTTTTTCAATTTTTAAATTGGTACTTAATAATGTTTAAATTTTAATTATGCCCTCATAATTTTTAAAGTTCAAATATTATATTAATGTAAATAAAACTTAAGGAATCTTTTTGTCTCTTTATAACCATTTTACCCCTTTTTCTGGAAACCGCCACCGCCGGAGACGAACCCATCTGGGTTCTTCTTAGGGGAGGAAGACAAGCTATCTTCCTCGTCTGAGCGAACCCAGGTTCGTCAATCTGAGACGAAGGAGCGGCGCAGTTTGGCGGTTGGCCATCGTTTTTGTCGGATATGGTGGCGGTTGAAACAGAGAAGAAGAAAAAAGAAAATAGGATTTAGAATATGTTTAAATAAAAAAAATTCAAAAAGGTTTAATTTGGTTTTATTAAGATTTAATTAGGATTAATTATAATTAATAAGAGTAAATTAGGATTTATTATGAAACTCACTCTCTTTTTTTTGTCAAAGGGGGGAAACTATTCCGCTTTGTACTTTTTTGCTACAATTGACTTTTTTTAAATTTTTGGTGCCAAGATGAGGGGGTGAAACGATACTTTGTTCAATGTTTAAGTAACAATTTATGGTAGGGTGGATAGAGTCCTTGCTCTTCTTGCATGCCATAAATTTTCCAGATTAGATAAAAGGCAAGTAAATTACTTGCTTCAAAAGCTCCTCTTCTGTTGAATATGGAGACCACTGTAACAGCAAAGAAAGATTTGACATAGAAAGCTCTTTACTACACCGATTTGAAAATTCGAAACTGCCAGTTGCTGAGTTAAACTCATAATCAACCTGCAAAGAGAGCAAGTGCATAAATTCAAGATCAAGAACAAGACTATAACACACCTGAAGCCCTTATGAAATCCAGAAACAAAAATGTGATTTTTTTTAAGCAAGATATAGAAACCTTGTCCTTTACTACTTTTCACTGAGGTCAATGTCAGGATCCTAATCTAATAAATCTAGACATAAAAAAATATGTTCTAATATTTTTAATTCATCAGGAAATACTCATTTAACAAACAGTGCCCTCAAGTTAGAAAGTAGTTGCATGTACATGACACATTCACAAACATGCCATGAGCAAAGATAAAATAGACTAATACTAACACTAATACAGAGTTAATATTTATGATTTTTCCTGAACATTCTCAAATACGATGGGAAGAATCAGAAAGCATACTGACCAAAAGCTTAATCAATGGAACTCACCATTGGCACTACTATCCTGTCATAGCCTGTTTGTGTCAAAAAAGTGTAAGATAGGAGTCCAATGCTTTGAGTCAACACCCTGCTTATTGCAGAAAACAGGAGACAGCTTAAGTAGAAACACATCAAACAACATTTACCATAAAATTAAAAGGAAAGACTAATTCTTGATCTAAGCGGAGTTACACTTGTTACTATAATTAGATTCTAATTATCAATTTTCACATTTACATGCACACACCGTTAGAATCAAATTTAAATTAATTTTGATATATAATGCATAAAACTGTATAAATTTAAGAGGCGGTAGTTGGCCCTGAAAATGAGGATGAGCTGTCACCAATCCCGACAGAACACCCCAATGAAACTAAGCACATAAACACACAAAATAAGAGTGCTAACTATAGTCTTCCCATACCAAAGTCCCAGCTGTTACAAAAATCTAACCTCCCATCTTTGACTTTCCAAAGAAAAGGACTTACAATAGAAAAAATGAACGATAAAATCGGTCAACAAAAGGTATTTAGAGAATAATTTGCATTTACAGCAGAAAATCTCAAAATTGGTTGCCATCAAATAATCTTATATATTCTCGCAGAAGATTCAAAGAAAGAGAATCTGAAACAAGAACTTTAATGTCCATCTTCTAGGTTTGTGTAAAACTTTTAATAATAATAAATCATCAAGATTTTTTATTTATATATATATATATATATATATATATATATATATATAGAGAGAGAGAGAGAGAGAGAGAGAGAGAGAGGCAACAGTATTTAGATATAATGTGAAATAGAGCATATAATTTATAACTGTAATCGATGGCATACAGTAATTGAAAAGTTTTAAATTCAAATGCACAAGTCTACTACAGATTTCAGTTGGCAGATGACAGATGACAGTGTCATACCTATTACGCAGATGGCGACTAAAAACAATAACATCTGCTCCGAGTCTCATAGTGCTTGTCTTAAAGCCATTACCATCTGAAAGATCAGCGTTCAATCAGCAGATATAAAGCAAAAAATATACAATCTGTGAAAACCGTGAAGGATAATTTACATTGTCCAATGGCTGATTTGGATTTATCTGAAAACCCAAAACTCATACACTGCCGCATCGCTTCAGGGTTCATTCCACCACCATCATCTATTTGAGAAGCCCCAAATTTTAATAAGATTTAATTGAATTATTTAATCAAATAAATTTCATATCAATCAAGACTACAATCATCCTACAGCCTACTCAGGTACCTTGAATCAACAGCGCTGGACTACCATCCCTTGGATTTGAGATTTTATCTACAATGACAGAAGTGGCTCCATTTTGGATCTATTTTGTAAACAAAAGAAATTGAAAAGTGATAGGCAAGTATGAAGATATAATCAGATGATCTCAAACAAATGGTGAAAACATTATAAAACCCGATAAATCCCAACTAAATGGTGAAAACATCATAATGCACTTGACAAACCAACCAATGGTGAAAACATTATAAAACCCGATAAATCCCAACTAAATGGTGAAAACATCATAATGCACTTGAGAAACTAACCAATTGACATAAGAAAAGCCATTCAAACCAAGGAAAGTTAAATGATCAAAAGTCATTAAATCCTCAACAAGTATTCTTAAAAGAAACAAACACACATATAAAGGAACAAGAACTTATACTCAATTGATGGGACATAACTAATTAGACAAAAGTGATCTTTGATTCAACTTTGAGCACTATTAAAGACATCACTCCAAAACCAGCAAATGAAGAAGACAATGAAAATATTTAAAAAACAAAAAAGAAACAGAAGAAGGCTACTTTCTTTTGGAGCAAACGAAAGTAAGCAAATATTTATTCATGACAAGTCTTTACTGACAATGTTAATAATTGTAAATACCAAATCTAATTTTTAGTTAAATAACTGTAGTTTCTACTAGGATATTATTTTAAAAACGCATGTCCGGTTCCCTAGAATTACTTAAGTTCTAAGGCACACCCAAAGGTAAACATATCAAATGGATATCTTCATTGCACTGCCATGCTTGCTGGGAAAAAAATGGAGAGAACAGGTTACATAATATTGGGTCATCCATTAGCTGTCTATTGTAGGAAACAGCAGCTCAACCAAGTTCCTAGCATAAGATAATCTTAATATGAACTCACACGTATTACTCCAAATAGTCCATAATTATTCTTGCTCAATTCAACTACCCCTAGATTCTATTATTCTTAGGAAATCCAAATGATTATAACAGTCAATAAGAAGTGAAACAAACTGGAGTGTTTTAACCACAGGGGAATCAGTATAAAAGTCAATGACCATATCTATAAATCATTTTCCTAAGTCAAAGGAGTTTTGGTTATTTGCAAACCATCTAAAACCAGTAAATCACAATCAAATTATCCCAAATCTACCCATTACCGGACCATCAGCAACCCACCTTCCTCCTCCCTCCCCAACTTTGATATGCTCGACTTTCCATAGAATAGCTATTATACATCTAAAATGAGCATTCCAAGCAATTATGCCCAACCTATCTTTTGCTGGAGTGACTACCGACTTGGTATAAATCTGCATATTCCATAAAATTCCTACTTGCCCACACATTCATCATGGCATCATCTTCAATAGGCACAAAATCATTATAAGGCATGTTTGTTAGTTGGCTAAAATTATATCTAACGAAAGCCTGCTCTTATAAAAAAAGGCTTTGAGATAGCTAAAACATTAAAACCACATCGCATTATTTATGCACTTGTCCACTTTATCATCCTTGTCATCTTTAAAATTATAACATGTTTACCAACCGCCCAAAATATATAATTGGTCTCTGATAGGAACTTCTTATGCATCTTATGATTTCATACATCCCATTATTAATCCTAACAGCGTCTACAATTTTTATTTGACATTGGAATGTAGTATGGCCAATGAGACATTTTTAACCATAAAAGAAAATTCCAATAGATATATATAGGTCATAATTCAACTTAATTCAGATATCTTTTCATATGTTTGGTTTAAATGTATTTCAAAAAATTCTATGGAATTATATATATATTGAGTTTGGTTTACTTAAACATTCATTTAGTGACTCAAATGAATCGATCATATATTTATATCAAATGAATCACAAAACAGATTAATTTGCAAATAAATTCTACAAGAAATAACTACATTAACAAAAAATATCATGCAACAAGAGAGACACTCTTGGATTCCAGCACGTGCAAAGAAAACAAAAGGTAAATAGCTTCGAGTCACACTTACCTCATCAACTGCATTATCAAGCAATTCTGCTATGGCTGCAAAAACATGCATATCATATTAGTACAATCAACAAAATTTCCCGAAATGGAGTTGAAAACAACAATGTTCATACGTACCACCAAACGCCCATTTATGCGAAGTAGCATTTGAATGAAGAAACATAGGGCTGACGTGGAAATTATTTTTGCCATCTATTATTATCAAGAAGTAAAAGAATTTGGTTAGAACCTCCAAATAGAAGAAGCTAACCAGTCATTGATCAAGCATTGAGCAACATATATAATGAAACGGCATATTCCATGAGATTTATAATGAAATTCTAAAACAAAGTATCCCATACAGAAAATAATATGAAGGCCATTTATCACAACATTAGTTTGCTATATCCATTGCTGGATGGTGTTCAAATTGCAAACAAGCAAAACCATTTGTTTAAATAGGGAAAAAGATTGGAGTAGTTCGTTAGCACTAAAGTTAGAAACTAAGTTAGACATTTGAAATACCCACTTAATCCAACCTTAAAAATACTCATCTAGAATGGCAACAATTTAGATAATAGTCTTTTACTAGGCATAACTGATCCAAAATAAAATGATGAAATTACACAAAAAAATTATATCAAGTTTATACACAATCCAATGACTTGCTCTTGATTTTCATGTGGAACAAAGAAAAATAGTCACATTTGATCCTAATTCATAAATAGCTATTTTTGTCGGTCTTAAAGATCTCAAATGAACAAGTGTTATGCAAATGAATTAAAGTAGACATCATCATCTTTGCAATGAATCAAAAATAGATATCATTTGGAGGCTTGAAACTAAACTTATGACGTTTAGAATTAAGTGATATTTTAAAATAGTTAGACTTGTAATAAATTTATGTTTTCATAAAAATTAAAGTAGGCATCTTAAACTTTCAAATGAATTTAAAAATCAATTCATTTGGAGATGTCTAAAGTGAGTCATGAAGTTTCCAAGTTAATATTTGTGCAGAAGTCCTAAACTTGTTGAATTTAAGATCACCTCAAGTAGAAAACTTCTGGATCACCTCAAACTCGAGGTAAACACTAACTCGTCAAGTATAATGGCCACCTCAAGTTTGGATTAAATGCGATTGAGAGGCAGAAATCTTTCCCAAAACACGATAAAGTGAAGAGGGATCAATCTTAATCAAATTTGAACTTATCCCATATTGTTTTGAAGAATATACTTGTTCATGAATAACGATCAAATATAACTATTTTTCTAAATTGTAAAGCCAAACTACACTAATCATGTGCATGAAAAAGCAAAAACACCTATTTTCATGAGACAAAAGAAGTAAATTTAAAAAGAAAAGCATAACATACCTCAAGAATAAACAATTTTATATTTGAGATGTGTGGCCGTTTTTTCCTAATATTCTAAAACATGCAATTGCCATACTTTTATGCTTTTTTTAATATGCTAATATACATCAATTGATTCATTGCTGTAATAAAATCTACAAAGCACTCACGCAAATATAAGATCATGTATGGACATAACGAACAATATTTTTTAAAGAAAAAAGGTCAAACCCATCTAGACGTCCCTGTACTTTACACTTTTTTTTCGAAAATCCTTATATTTTATTATTGTATTATCTGGTCCTCTACTGACCTAATTTTTATTTTTCCTGTCCTTTTTGAGCTTTTTTCAGTCCTTTTGTGTGACTTGAAGAAAAAAATTGTAAGTAGAGGGACTGAAAAACACTCAAAAAGAATCTGAAAATCAAAAATAGCTAACTAGAAGGACCAAATAATATAAAAATGAAGTATAAAAACCTACAGAAAAAAAAGTGTAAAGTACAAAAACTTCTACATGGGTGAAGCCAAGAAAAAATAACACAGAAACACAATGAAGACACAAGACACCGATTATATATTTAAATATATGCATGTATATGCAAAGTTGTAAAAATGAGAGAAAAAAAATGAGCAATCAATTAAATTAAAAATAAATTATTAGGTCGGCATATTTTTAAAAACGACCTATAACTATTTTAAAAACCCCTTATCATATCAGTTGGCATCCCCCCACACCTTCAAAATGGTACACTTATTCTGCCATGTCATTGCCGTGTTGCGCGCCCGCTACATACGACACATCCAAGAAACGTTGGTGCTTTATAGAACAAGATACTAGAAAAAGTATACTTATGTTATCTTGCATGATAGAACACCAAAATATGAGACAATGACTATTGTTAAAACCAATTCTCAAGCTTTTGGGTGAGGCTTCAACAACAATTTTATTATCTTAACACCGCCCTCAAACACTTCATGCTCACTAGGCTTGAAACGTGAACAAACAAGCACACACGCCTGCACCATCTTGTGCTCAAATATTTTTAATAAACCAAATAAGGGTCGTCAAGCATAGAACTCTAGACCTTTCAATCATAGAGGCTCTAATAACATGTCAAGTAACCAAGCTTTTAGGTGAGGCTTCAACTTATCTTAACAAATACCAACTCATACCATGCACTGATTTTCAAATATTAATAATCAATAAAATATCAATTCTTAAGTCATATAAAAACTAAGGAAGCATTTGAAAACCTAACTTATCATTTTAAAATTAGAGCACGTATTGAAAAAGTCATGCAACTTCACTTGTTTTAAACTTTTGTAAACAAATTCACGAAAATTACATATACCTAGATTTCTACCTTTAAAAATTTTATGTGTTGATCTAGAATGCCATTAAAAAGAGTAGATTGAAGAATGATGTGAGAATTATATCTCCACCATGGCATGTATATGTCATCATTAGAGTGATGCACATCAACATCATAGATGCTCCTAGTTGGAATAAGAGGGTACAAGTAGCTTTGCTCATTAAAATTCATTAACGAGGAAGCCACATTAAAATTAACTAGGATGAAGTGAGTTGACTTGTAAGGCGAAACTCAAAGGCTAAAACTAGACCGAAACTATTTTTACATGCCAAGCCTATGCATCCAACAATTGGCTCCATTAGGTCTTATTTGGTATTAATTTTGTTTTCAATATGGCTATAAAGAAAATTTATAATATTTTCATTACTTGTTTGCAAATTTATATACATGTTTACACATATATAGAAAAACCAAACAAATGTTTCTCTAATTTCCACAACTTGTTTATTAAAAAAAATTATTTAGAGTTTATCAAGTAAACCGAAAATGATACCAAAGAGGCTTTTAATTTATGCCTAATCCTAGTGAAGTTAAATTGTTCAAAAAAAAGATTGAGTCGTACTTTGAATTGAAACCTTGGAACCAAGACCATCCGCATAGTTCCCAGCTTTCCAAAATTGACGACAAACAGGTGCTGGACATATGGATGAAGCGGATGAAATGACAGTGTCATCCATCGGAGATTGTCCTTGCTCCAACACACTAGAGCAACTTTGACCGGTACTTATGGCATTTCCAAATTCACGCCTTGTAGTTTGGTCCGTAGACCTCTCATACTTCAAAACTTCAAGGCTCTTGTGATTTTTTTGTAGCCCATTCATAAAAAAATTCGACTCCTCTTTAATATCTTTCATGTCCACCTTTCCAAGTTTGTCAACACATTAGTGTAAATATAGGTACTTATCTTGGACGTAAAAGAAGTTAAAAAGAAGTCATGGAGATAAGTATGATGAACAAATGCTTGAGATCTACCATTGTCCACCTTACTTAAAATGACTAGCATAGTAAAACTTAATCCAAATCTTCAACATTTTTAAAAAGATCAAACAATATTATTATACCTTCAAATTACAATTACAAATAACATATATGCCTCATTAATTATTATAAAATACATTAAAAAAAACAAAAGATACTCTAAATAAAAAATCATTACTACAATAAGTAGTATTTTTTATATATAAAGTAACTCATTTTATCTAGACAATTAAACTTTCTTAACACTCTTATTAGTTTTAATTGCCTATTAATTTGGGACAGAGGGTGTACTTTATTTATTTGAATTAGGAGAAGGATTAGTAAGAGTTGTAAGGGCTAAGACACCTTATGCCAAAAATGAGAACTTGCCCACCTTTGACTTCCTACAGGTAGTTAGGAACAAAATTAATGCTTTTTAAAAGAAAGCACAGTTCTACTCCCCCGTCCCAATAGAGTTATTCACTTTGAGAAATTTTTTGTCACAAAACTCTTCTCCACTTCAAAAAGTAATTAGTTTTTACACTCAATTTTTCTATATTACCCCTATTTAAAATCCACTAATTAGAAAATTGAGAGTAAAGTGCAAGTGAACCCTATATTAAATAAGGGTATGACAAGAAAAGTAAGAAAAATTTCATAAATCTATAAACAATAATTGTTTTTCTTAAACTGTGTGATAAAGGCAAAGTTTACAACTCTATTGAGACGGAGGGAGTATAACATTATTTTAAAGTTGACAAATACATTCAGCACAATTTTTTTTTTTCAATTCTATCACCATTTTCAAATCTAGTAGTTTTAGCTAATATGGCTACTGAAATTGTATGTGAAAAGACGATTTCATGTAGAACTCATGAATTTATTTGCAATTAATCCATAAAATGAAACATCATGTTTAACAAATGAATGTTAAGTTGTCTTGCCATGTGAAACTTTAGTGGCCTCGTCAATAAAAATTCACCAAGTTTTGAAACGGCGAAAGAAATAAAAAAAATTGGCAATGAAAATGATATGATAGAACTGGAATTTCACAATATACGTTCTTTTTTTAATATGTATCTCTTTTCTAAAATTAATATATTATCCATCTTAATAACCAAAATTAAACAATATCCACTAAAAAATGTTTATGGCTTAGGAAGCGATTAGCAATTTTCAACACACTAGAAAAATTAACAAAATAAAAATTTATTTCAAATAAAATTTATCATATAATGTTAATAACACAAAAGTGAAAAAAATAAAAATTTACTTTTTAATAAAATTTATCATATAAAAATAACAAATTATGTCACATTATCATTATAATGAGTGGCAGAATAAGGACTCCAACCATGAGGATTGAAATTTTTACGTTTGACTATTTAGAAAAATCAAACGGCTGTAAATACAAAACAAAATTGTTAATTTGCAGTTGTAAGGGCGATTAATACCGCCCCTGCAAAGAGAAAACCGCACATAAAAAATGTAAGGGCGGTTTCTAAGGACTGTTATAACCACCCCTAATAGAAAATACCCAAAAATCTGTTTATTTTCTTTAAATTTTTTCCGGCGAAAAGGGTCGGCTGACCTTCCCTAGATCAGCCCTTGATTATAACAAACCAATAAAAATAAAAGAATTTAATAACAATAATATAGCACAACTGTTATATGAAATAATTATTCTGATAACTGTCAACTTTTTTTTTATAAAAGTATTTTAAGTTACAAAAATATTGTCTTATTTTTATTATTAAAAATATAAAAAAACATAACAAAAAATTCTTCAGTCTCAAAAATTTTATGCGCAAATACTGAAGTGTCAAAGCACTAACAAACCTTTAATTCTAAGAGCACAAAAACGACCTATCCAAATGATCATGCGAAAAAAAATAGACTCAAAGCACCAAAACAAATGAAAAAAATTCGACTAGCAGTCAGGTTTAACAGATAAACCCTAATCTCTGCTAGAACAAGAACATGCAAGGATTTTCATGAAGAAAAAAGGAAGACAGTGTAAAACCTACCTCTGTAGGATGCTACTGAAGTTGGGTAAAAGGATTCAAAGGTGGCAAATCTGTGAGATTTAGAAAACTCGCAATAGCTCCTGCCAAATACCTTAATCCTTAAACTCACAACTTGAAAGCAGAGATCTGGGCTCAAATTTCGATTTTTGTGCCACTATTTGTATGAATTTTTTTTTGAGATCTATATTTTTTTTACTCTAACCCTAAATTTGTTATTTATATAGAGAAAGAAAAAGTATAGGATGGAATATAAAGTGTAGGCCCACTTGAATGGGCTCAATTGAATGGGAGCCTCATTTAAACAAAAGCTTTAAATAAAAAATGAACAAAATATCAATTCAATCCCCTTAATATGGCATGAAAAATTAAATGTCCAAAGTTATAAAATTTAGTTAAAAAAATTTAATAATTATGAAAATCAGTGAAATTATATCCTTTTGACAAAAAAAGAGAATGAGATTGATAGTTTCACATATTTAACTTTAATTAAGTATACTTAACTCTAATTAAAATCTAATTTAAAATTTCAATTAAACTTAAACAACTAATATAATTAAACCAATCAAACTAATGAACTTTTGATAAAACCAAATCACATAACAAAACATATTCAAAATAAACAAAAACATTCAAAAATCATTTAAAAGCTTAATTTTCGGGTTTCAAATTCAAACTCATATAATCATCACTGATTCTCTATCATCAAGTCATGAACAATTGAGCATAAACATACTCAAAAAAACTTAAAATTTACATGAAATAGTCATTAGTAATCACAAAAAATAAAATAAACCCCTTTGATAGCTAGAGATGATCTGATTGATCCATTAACAAGATTAAAAAATGGAAGTTCAACATACATATACCTTATACTGAGCTCAAAGCCATGAACTTTCGTATGAGAAAAATTACATTCAAAATTCAAAAACATATTCACGACTTTGGACCTATTTAATTTTATACGTATTATTTGATTGGTTTTATAAATTCAGCTTTAAGTTGATCCAAATTTAACTTTATTTTCTTCTTAATGTTAATTGGAATATTAGATCATCAAAGTAATTAAGAGTACAACCAGAGAAGTGGAAAGTATTGAAAATGTTTGGGCGGTTCAAGGAGTGGATGATCACGGTTGAAAACATATTGGTAGACAGGTCAAGACACTTAGGACGGACAACGATTTAGAGTTTTGCAATGCACCATTCGATGACTTTTGTAGAAATGAAGATATCGTGAGGCATCACACTATACGGTACACACCACATCAGAATGGGATTGCTGAACGGATGAACTAAACACCGCTACAAAGAGTTGAACTGGTAGGAAGCAAATGGTTCATCAAGAAGAAAGAGGGTATTCCTGAAATTGAATCAGCTAGATTCAAGGCGAGACTTGTAGGATTTTTCACAAAAAGATGGAATTGACTCTAATAAAGTATTCTCACTTATTGTGAAGCAAAAACCATTTGGGTTCTTTTAGTTATGATGAGTGCGTTGGATCTTAAGTTAGAATAACTTGATGTGAAAAAATCATTCTTGCATGGAAGTTTAGAGGAGCAAATTCATATGTCACGGCCGGAGCTGAGAAGAAATAAATATTAGCTAACAATTTTAGTTCTACAGAAATTTTATTTCATTTGTACAATTGGCAGGCCACCTCAAGTTTAGAGAAATCTAGTTTCCTGCTAATCTCTAGTTAGCCTCTCAAACCAAACTATAATTTGAATCAAACAAGCAAACTATTCACTGCCCATTATAAATAATTACTATCTAAGAGTTTAGATTAAAATTATTGTTTCCTCCATAAATTTTAGATATTCGAGTGTTCAGAATGGTGATTTTTTAAAATCAATTCACGGAGAAAACAGTAATTTTGACTTGAACTCGTCGAGAGTAATTATCCCTTAACATTATGAAGTCATGAACACCAATGATGGAATTCTGTAACCTTCAGTTTGTTACCACTTACGAGTAGCAACCGATCTGTTCTTATGACACTAAGCATAATACATGTACAAGCTATTCCCAGACGAGCAAGCAATCATAGTCGCAGTTGGATGCCATGCCAGATGAAGAAGCTTAGAGCTTAGGTCGCAGGAAAATTCATTGCCGACGGAACTAGAATTATCATTTCCTGCACAGTTAGCAGATTAATCAGATTAAGCATTAAACTTCAAAGAAAGTGACTGCAGATTGAAATGCACAACAGCTAAAGGAACTCCCACCGTGCCAGTAGAATCCACGTGTTAGGTTGCTCAAGGACGATCTTCTAGCTTTTGTAGCTGAACGAGGAAGTGGCTTCCTGTTTAAGATATATAATTTCAGACGACTGGAAACGAGTTTAAATGATTCTGTAATGGACCGGTAATTTCACTTCCAAAACCAACCTGTTTGGATGCTTATTAGCTTCCACTGTAACGCCTTCTTCATTTCCAACACCATAGGAAAATATTCGTAAGAGATTGCTGAGTGCAAACAAGAATTGTCATCAAAACCGAAGACAGATATGTAAATTACTGCAAGGTAAGATTATTAGTATCAACTTAAAATAAGTTGAGAAACCTGTAAGAGCCAGTTGCAAAGTGAAGTCCATCTCCACTGATGCAGCACTCAAATTTATCAAATATGGAGTCGTTATTATATAAATCACATAACTGCAACACACAACAACAATGCGACATTTTTATAATGTGGTGTTAACTCTAATCTTTGACTCAAAAAAAAAACTGCATATGCACAATACTATAAATACAATTATGCAACTATATCTGCAATGAGGATACATTTTTAATATCCAGAATGGACAAAGGCATCAGACCGAACCGAATGAAACAGAAAAACCGAACCGAACCCGGAAAAAAACGGTTCGATTCAGCTTTGGAAGTAAAGAAAATCAATTTACTTTTAGTACATCAGACCAAGAGAACCAACCAACCTGATTGGTTCAGTTTGGTTTGAAATTTTTAAATTCTTATAAATCGGTAAAGTTCTGGAAAAAAAAAGATATTAAACTTTTGGTTTGCTTTGGTTGGAATCAAATGCACACTCCTATTTACAGATGATTCACAAAAACAAGAGTAGTTTTAGTTCATTGTTCAACCTGCTGAATAGAACCGGTGAGAAGAGAATTAACCCTCCGCTCTAGTCACTGAGCTACAGTCAAAGTATGGATCAAACTATATTACGAAAGTGAAAGGTAAACATACTAGTAAGCACATAGTAACACAACAAGGCAGGCACATTCAAGGTGGGAAACAAAAAGAACAACTATTCTAACAGCAAGGGAAAGAAAAAGGTGGCTATAAGTCGAAGCAACAACTTATGCCAGAAAGAGGTGACATAGCGTTTGACGTGGCTGACATATATAGGTGACTAATAGACGTTTTTACCTGCTACCGAAACAAAACCTGCTGGAACAACTTATTTGTAATTATTTAACAAGTTCAAACACCATATTTATATAAAAAATTTGTTGAGACACCATATTGTCATTTTTAAAAAAGTTCAGACACCAAAAGTGTATTAATCCCTTGCAGAATCTATATAGACACGGAAACCGAAATCTATAAGATTGCAACCTCCAGTGTAAGACAACAAAAATTCTATTTGAAAAAATTAATGGAAAGCTCCACAAAGATATCTTATCAAAATCAACAAGTCAAAAGGAAATGTATGTACCTTAGGCCGCAGGTGCTCATGAATCTTGAATACAGAAACTGGTGAAGTGTCCATACGTATATCCCAAAGCTAAATTAAGAAATCAAAGCATCAGCTGGTACAAAAGATTCTTGTAATATGCACACCATTAAACTACAATGAATTGAATAATTCATTACAAACGAAATAAGACCTAACTTAACAAACTAAAATTGCAAACAGGAAGTTTAGACCAGACAATGAAGTGGCAAAGAACCAATTGACAAATAAAGGAAACACTAAGTTTGCTTCAACTGATGATACTTTGGATAGATGCTTGTTGTTTTCCAAACATTAAGATGAAATCGGATAACATATATTAATTTTTCTAGAGTTTCGTACACCGTAAAATAGAGTATTTACTTGGCTACTTGCATTAAACAAGCATAGAATAAGCCAAGGTCTATCTTACTAGATTCTTACATACCATCATAATATAGTTAAAGGTAAACTTCTCTAATCAGGCGCGCGAAGCATCAATATACGGAAAAAACAATAGCCAAACAAAGCAGTATTAAAATGAAAAGAGATTTCCATCGCACCTTCAAATTCATGTAATCCCGACTCAGTAAATGCTGTCCATCATTTGTGAATTTTATATCAGAGATAGAAGCAATGATCTCTGTAAAGAATGATTTTGACCCACGGAATTCTGCATCTTGTATGCTGCAGAGCAACATTCTTTGACATCAGGACAAGATCTTAAATGTGGGAACAATGGTGTATTAAAAATTAAAATAAAGATGGAAGGTGTAAAAAGAATGTAGCAAATAGATAACAAAATAAACTCACATTCTTGCACTCTGATCGCATAATGCTGACTGTCGCATGTCAACCAAATGAATAAAACCTCTGGAGCTGCTGTATGCAAGCATATTACAATGGAGTGGATGGAATTCAGCTGATGTTATGACCTCTGAATAGAAGGTTTAAGGCTTCAATTAGGAGAAGGTAACTGACAGAGATGATTGGGTGTTAGACAGGCTATAAATAATTCTATCACTTTTCCATTGAGTATATAAAAAAACTCGGCAGGGCGTAATCCTCGGTGCAATACGAAAAGTTTATCCAGCCATTTTAAACATGCAAATCAAAGTTTCAAGGCATGCCTGTAAAATTCAACTATTAAACAAAAAGTTTTTTTTGAACAAATTCAAACCAGAAGTTATTCAAGATAATACCACAATGTGCTGGGCCAAGTAATAGATAGTGGAATTGAAATCCATCTTGCACAAAACCAATTGGCTTGTGCAAAGTATCATTCACCTACACTTGCCTTCCCTTTATTTATTCGATTTAGAATTCATTCACATCTCCAACATAAAATAAAAAAGGAAACTATGGTGCAGACTGGAAGCTAACTTCAATAAAATGATCTGCTAAGGCAATCATAAAAAAGAAGAAGAAAAAACAGCTACATACTCAGTAAAGTTTAACAAAGCATAGCAGTTATTGCACAAAAATAATAGAGCCAAAATTGAACTAAAGCACCAAGGCTCTCAGAGCACAAATCTTAACATCTATATCTGTGCTATAAAATGTTGAACTAAAGCCAAAATTAAATTAATAAGGGCCTTCCTTGGATAGTATTATTACCTACTATAATCCGAATTCCTACTCTGAAAAAGTATTTTGGAATGCCGAAAAGCTAAGAAACTTCAAATGGAGAAAACGAAGATATAACCTTTAGAGTCGTGTTCTCTGATTAACAGAAACTCTCATGTATACGAGTCGTGTTCTCTGATTAACAGAAACTCTCATGTATATCTGTTCCAAAGGTCATGAAGACGCTCCTTGCAGTTAGACAGTTTGGGCAGCCATTTAGCAAGCCAATAATTTTTATCTTGTTCTCTTATCTTTTTAGGTGATTAAAGCATTAGTATAACAGCTAAGAAACATATTAGAGAACGGGGAGTATTAATGAGGGGTCTTCTATCGTAGCACATTTTTGCAAAGGAACTTCATTTTATGGTGAAGGTTAAAGCAAGGGAATAGAATTACCAGTAAGATCTTCCATATTTGATGGTTTCATGTCAATGATGTTGAAGCACTGATCACTGATCTCAAGGTTCCATAAGTTAATTCGAAGGTCGTCTGCAGAAATAAATGTCTCACCATCACTGTACACAGATCATCGACGTCTTAGAAACTGCAGTAAATATTATCCTAAGTGTATGTAATGTCTTATTTAGAATTTGATTTCTCTTGCAGCAAAGCATATAAAGTAAGACTCACTAGCCAGAACCTTACCTATTGTTAGATATTGAGTTGATGTTAAAATCATGAGCATGCGCATAGACCTTTCGACAACTAGCGCGAGTCGTATCTTCCGCATAAGCAATCTAATTTGAGGATAAACTAGTAATTTAAACTGTAGACTAGAAAACAATATAAATACTCCCTCCGTCCCAATAGAGTTGTCCACTTTGAGAAAATTTTTTGTCCCGAAACTCTTATCCACTTTGAAAAAGTAACTAACTTTTACACCCATTTTTCCTATATTACCCCTATTTAAAATCCATTAATGAGTAAATTGAAAGTAAATTGCAAGTGGATGCTATATTAAATAGGGGTATGACAAGAAAAGTAAAGAATTTTTTTACAAAACCTATAAACAATAATTGCTTTTCTTAAACTGTGTGATAAAAGTAAAGTGGACAACTCTATTGGGACGGAGGGAGTATATGTAAACATGCATATAGATATAAAGAACAAAGAACTAGAGCAGCTTTACCATGTACACAAGTAGATACCTTGGTATGTGCTTCTTGAAAAGGTGAGTTGTTCTTGATTTTATTCTTTGTCCGCTCCGCATGATAGCCATTAGACATTTTGCTTTGCTCACTTACAAAGCTTCTTTCAGCCAACAGAGAACTTTCTGAACTCACTGAACTGGGTTCCATTTCTTTTACTTTCTTATCTTTACATTCCTTAACCTGGCCTCAAAAACCACAGCAATGAACTGATATATAGCAACACTAATAAAGCATTCAGAAGCAGTTTAGTTGGTAAGGATGACAACGATAAGATTTATACCTTCCATAACTTGATTGTCTTATCGTTTGTTGAAAGGATAAACAATGATCCATTGGGAGTTGCACACCATTTTACTCTATTAATCTTCTCCTCAATTTCCAAACTCTTCAGGTAGTCGAACTACAAAGAAGGATAACACAATGAGAATCTGTTAAAAGAAAAGCGTAAAAGAAGAATTAGAAAGACATATAGCATCACATCACATGGTATTAGCATACCTCAGGTTCATGACTCTGAAATTCAGTCTTGTATTGATATACAGGATGTCTAGAGAAGGTAAAGTCCAACCGCTCCAACTCATTCCGAGAATTGTGTTGGTTCGAAGTCTAAGATGCCAATAATTAAGGGTAAAAAGATCATAAGCCCAATTTATCCAACATTAGATGCCAAACAACCTATACAACTACCAGCCTAAACCACAAGATATAAACAAAATGAATTGAAAAATTATCTAAGCTATGCTATAAATTCTAAAACATTTGGAAGAGATGAGAGAATAATATTGAGAAAATCTCACATCTTTCCCGTCATTTCTTTCAAAGATGACAACTCGGCCACCTTTATCTCCAACAGCAAGGTAATCCCCACTCTTATCGAATTCAAGTGCAGACACAACATCAACTGAAAAAATAATAATTCACAGCATATATATCAGCAGCTAATACATAATTGACTGAATCCCGCTTATTTTTTTGACATAAAAGAGATTATTATTAAAATCAAGCTTTTACAAATCTAACATGACAAGGATCAAATTCTCAATAGACTACCAAACCCTTCATACAAAAGGGACAAACAAACCCTTCATACATTTACAACAAATAAAATGTATATTTATGACCTAATCACTCAAAAAATCGAAAACTTATAAACCTTGATCACTTCAAAACAACCTCTTAGGCCCCCTTTGGAACAACAAATGATATGTAACTAGATGTCTCATTTCAGTGAACATCACTCAATTACACATAGACAAAAATTAATGAAATTAACTATAATTAAAATGCAATTATTCAAATCAGCTAAAGAAGTGACAAAGGTGACAAAGTTTGTACTTTTCATTTGGGTAGCACATGAAACTAAAGCATAGTTAAATAAAAGCTCATAACTTTATACCTTAAAGATTAAGTTCCTGTTTTTCTAATTATCTCACTACATAACTAATGACCTCAATAATCTTACATAACAGAAAATAAACATAAAAGATTTCAAATTTTATCTTCAACCCTCAATTATTTTAGCCATTTCAAAATATATGAGCAAACTAGAACTAGAAAAAAAACAAAAGAATTGCATTTAAACATGGATTTACCATCTTGAACATCTTCACCGGGAATTTTTTCACCAAAGACTTGAGAAAATTTCCAGTCAAGAAGAGGAAGAGAAGAAGAGTCTCCTGAGCTTGAGGTCATGAGTTCTTGGGAAATACAATATTTGATTTTAATTAGATACTCACTCAATCACACACAATATAGAAAAGCTATGGCAAAGTAAAAAAAGAAAGAATTAAGTATTTATTTGTGGTTGAGTAAGTAAAAGATTCTGATTCTATATTAAGTGAGCTGACTTGACTTCTACTGACTATTCTTTCTACTCACCCCAATTTTCCCACTCCATTCATTATCCACTCAATTTTCCCGGAAAACTAACGAGCAAGATTTGTGGCTGGGCTAACAATGAAGGCTCTTGTATTTGGGCTTGGTGCTCTTTTACACAAGGAAATTACACCATTTACCAAAAAGAAATAAAAATGATTATAAAAATACTTCTTTCGATCGTATTTTTATTAAAAAAAATAGATTTGTATTAGACATGTTCATGGGTTCGGGTATCCGGCCCGCGGACCCAAAAAAGCCCAATTTTTATGCGGGCTCGGATTTTTAATATTGTAAAAAAACAACGTAAGCTCGCTCAAGTCCGGCCCGAACCTGTAAAAATAGTGCATTAGGGCCGAGTTTGGATAGTATATTTAAAGTCCGAACCGGTCTTGGGCGGGCTTGAGCTTGTCTTTAAAAAAGCCAAGCCCGCCGAGCCCGTCCCAGCCTGGCCCATGAACAGGTCTTGTTTGTATTTACTTCTTTTTATAAAAATATGCTTTTTTTATTTTTTTTATTTTTCTATATTTTTAATAGTTTATGGGTAGATTTTTGGTTAATTATTCATAGATTTTTGATAATTTTATTAAAAAGACATATTTTTGCAAATAAGAATGGTTAAAGCATATTTTAGACTATGATCACCTTCAATGCCAACCAAAAGCATCTATTTTGGGATGGTGGTTCCATTATAAATAAAGTAGTTGCCCACAAATACGAACCATTTCTTTGAATTATTATGTAACTTAATTACCATATTATATTTCAATAATTACAAGAAATAAATAAAAGAAATAGCATCTCATATTTCCTAATTCTGCACATTTCTATGATGCATGTAGAAATCAGAGAGAAGAAATACACTTCATTTCATTATCAAAATCATGCCATTTACATGAATAAAGCTGCTTCTTTATAGTCAGTTTCAGCTTAAGCCAGCTAATTGCCAGCTATACAAATAGCAGAATACTAATTCATTTTCCACACATCATTCTATGATGAATTATTTAATAGGGTTGGACCAAATCAATAATTTAAAGATAGAAATGCTCGTGAAAAGAAAAAGTTGAAAAAACACTAACCAAATTATCAAATTAATTACTCATAACTTTTTTTTCCTCTCCCCTCTTTCTCAAATAGAAAACCCTAGCCATCAAGCATTTTTTTTTTGTTTTTCGTTTCGGCTGCCGTCAATGGTTTATTTTTGCCGTTGGCGGTAGCCATTTATTTTTTATTACTTTAGAATAAAATAAATGACCGACTCCTTTTCATCTTTTTCATTTTGGTTGGTAAATGTATCGACGAGGCGCATCAATTTCAATATATATACAAATAAAAAATCAGAGATGGATCAAGCCCTTTCAAAATTGAAGATGAAATCGTTATACGTTATATTAGTTTTTTTTTATAACCATTTTACAGCGATTGTCTTTCTTTTTTGAAAATTTTGTTGTTCTTTCTATATGAAAGATTTGTTGTTTTTTATGAAGAGTTTGTGAGTCTTCTGTTAGAAAGAAAAAGATTGGATCTTATTGTGTTAGAGCGGTTATGTAATTTTGATTTTGTTTTGTAAGGCGATCTGCGAATCAAGGTTTATATCTTGTTCCATGTCAGGTCATTAGAAACAGTTATACCCTTTCTGAATTCTTACACATGTAACTGCTTTTTATTATTAATGAAAGATTATTCGATTGTCAAAAAAAAAATTATCAAATTAATTATAACGATGTATTACGTAATACTGGAGTTCTAATGAACCGCGTGAGATGTACAATAGATACTAGCTTATTTCGTAAAATGTATATAAAATTCCATAAATTCTATAAAAAATCATTTTAGTGGGGGAAAATGAATCAAAACTACAAAAGATTTTGTTCAATAAAAGGAAAAACCTATGTGAATCTTCCCCCTCAATGGAAAAATTCAACTACTCCTACAATATGTAACTCTATGTGCAATAAAAAAATAACCTATCTAACTCAACTATATACCTTCAGCTCCAAGTTATTCATGTTTCAACATCATATTTGTTAATTTCTTAAACATTTAAATGAAAATATTTAGTCTCATCAGGTTGATCTATTGAAGAACTACTCCATCCAGACTTAGCGGTTTTGAATGAGTTTTGAGTGACATCCGACGATAGTTGCGTAAGCATTTTCGGCCGATTTAAGGTCATAGATAATTTTTCTGTAAGTGAAACTTTAGTGATCGAGTTTTTAGTGGAAGCATCTGCGGTCAGAACGCTAGCATTCAGGAATGGAGGTTGTCTCGGTGTCGGAATCACGGAATCTTCATTTGTTAGCATCTCAACTACATCTGCCATGGATGGTCTTAATGCAGGAGATGCCTGAGTGCATAGAAGGCCTATTTGTAGCACATTTTCTGCAATTTTAACAGCAGTTCTGTCTGGTATTCTAGCATCCATTGCTTGAATTAGCGTTCTTGACTTGAATTGCTTCCAAACCTGATAATGCATTAACAAAGAGACGTAATGTTAGCTAAACTGTAGCACGGAAACGGAAATGCTGAGATGGGAAACATCGAAAACTAGAGACGGCGGAACCAAATTTTTGACAAGATTTGGTTATCGATGTAGAATTTTCAGAGTTTCATAAGAGTTTATTTGGTATATGGTCCATGAGGTTTGGGTTTCAACTATGAGACATTGCAGAATGCAGAATGCATACATGAGTATGGTTCGAAACCGCGACCTCACTTAAGTCAAGAGAGTCCCTTACCAACTCACCTGCGCCTTGGGATTAGTTTCATAAGAGTTTCGTGTAATAAGCCTTTCAAAATTGATATGTATAGCTTCTGAATGCTTTAAGAACTCATAAACATTTGATTGAATGGAACTTTTGCGTATCTTTTCAAGAATGAAAATGATACCATGAAAAAAAGAATCTTACATTGTGCAAAATCGAACCCGATCCCTGAGAATAAACGCTGTTCTTTTTCCCAGTTGCAATCTCCAAAACAAGCACTCCGAAACCATAAACGTCTGCTTTCTCTGTTAGCTGTCCTCGGATTAGATACTCCGGAGCCATATATCCTCTGTCAAAGCACAAACATTTATGACACAGTAAAAATTAACATCACAAACTCAGTATGCATGATTTCTTAACAAAGATGTTAACTTAAGGATTCGGTTTCTTACAATGTTCCTGCAATGCCAGTACTCATATGAGTATTATCCGGGGCGAAACAACGGGCAAGCCCAAAATCTGCAATCTTTGGAATAAGCATCTCATCAAGAAGAACGTTGCTAGTTTTTATATCTCTATGGATAATTGTTACACCGCAACCTCCGTGAAGATACGCAAGTCCTTCTGCTGTTCCGAGAATGATCTGATACCTCTGCTGCCAACTTAGGATCTGTATCGTGCTTTTCACTGCACGAAAAGCAAAAAATTAAGAATTTTTAGTACTCAATTTCATAGCATTTGATAAACAAATTAATAATAATCTCACTAGTCACTGCTACATAAAGTGACAATAGCAACGCCAGCTTAGTAGCAGTTTCAAAATTGTTGCAATAAAACACTTATTGCCGCAAAGGAAAATGCAGCAGATTTAAAACCGTTACAATAAATCTAAGATAACGGTATTGGCACATTCATTTACGTAATAGTGGTGATGATATCGGAATTCGGTGCTACTTACTGAAAAGTATTTGATCAAGACTTCTGTTAGGTACATATTCATAAACAAGAAGACTTTCGGGTCCTTCAATACTGCAACCTAATAGCCTAACAAGATTTTTGTGTTGAATGCCACTAATCAAGTTAATTTCGTTGAAGAACTGATCGACCCATTGCCGCGTATTATACACTAATCTCTTAACTGCAACTACTCTTCCATCTGTTAGACTTCCTTTATATACAGAACCGGCTCCGCCTTGGCCGAGTTTCATTTCATCATTGAAATAATTGGTTGCTTTTTCCAGAACTTCATACTTGAAGTTTAAGTTGGAACTTTCGTGAAGTTGCCTGTTATTATCTTCATCTGTAAATAAGCAAGAACACTAATGTTAACAGTTCGTCGAGTTTGAAGTTCGAAACCAAGTCGAAACATATCTAACTAAAACCGCAAAGGGTATTGATTTGATTTCTTGATTGAATAATAGTTACCTTCTTTTTTTGTAGATAATCTTTCATACCCAAGAAAAGCACCAAAAGAAGATAGCACAATAAATGCTATTGCTGCTAAAACAATTGGTCCTACCAAACCACCTTCAGCATCTGGTAAATCAGCAAAACTAGTTAATTTCTAACAAGGCATTCATTTCAAATCTTCATTGCTCAGAATCGGAATGCTGAAACGGAAAATACTAAAACATAAACTAGACGGAAAATGATGTTTTTCATAAGAAAAAGTTGTAAACATTAACGAAGTTTCTTAAGCATTTATGGGAAACTCAAATGAGAATCCGATATCTTAAAACTCGATAAGTTTTCGTACAACCTGGTGTAGTATCTATTGACATCAAAACAAAACAAAGAAGATAACAAACAAGCAAATTTTCCGAGTTTTTTCAGAAAATGTAAACGAAACATATAACTCAACAAGTTTTCGTGCAACATGATTTCTAAGAAAGAAGTATCTATAGACATCTAAATTGTATGAAAATTCTCGAGTTCTCCACTACAACATTTTATTTCCTTTCCGAAAATGCTCTGCATCTCGGAATCTCTATATTTATAACCTATTCTTACGATTTCAAAGTTTTTGTCCCTAAACTACATAGATTGACATCAAAATCAAACAAAGAAGATATCAAACAAGCAAATCTAATCAACAAGAAACAGATAAAAAGACTCACCATCATCATGATTTTTAGAATCTGTGCTGATATTAAAGAACTTCTCAAGAGAATACTTCATATAACAACCAGTAAACAGTGCCTGACCAGCTCCCGGTGCACATTCTTTCAATTCCGAACCAGCCATCACCAAACAGTCTCTACATTCCGAATATGTAACGGAATTCCAACACTGAGCCAATGCATAAACAGGAACAGCTCCTTGTTTAGCCTCAACAGTAGCAAATGTTCCCTGAGCAAGCGTGTTTTCCGTTACATTCCGAATAACCTTTATAACTTTTTTCTTAAACTCCAAATGCAAAGAATTATCACTTAAAATACCTGTGGGCTGGCTACAATTCACATAATCAAATGCAGAATTCACTGATTCATTGAAAAAATTGTAATCATCATATCGAATAAAGCAACCATCGAGATAAATACGAGCTGCAGTTGTCGGAAGACACAGAGCAAGCTTTGCTCTGCCCTGGCTAAAACAGAGGTTACAATCAACACTCTTAAGATCAGCATTGCACTGCGCCAAGGCGTAAACTGCAGGCGCAGGAGACGTAATCGAAACCTGTCCCCATTTTTCCTTGGTAACTTTAGTTTGGAGTATTTCCATAACATCAATGAAATTCGGAACAAAAGCTGTGGAGCTTGTCGCATTTATATCCCCCTTATGAGAGCCGCAAATACGTTGAATTTCCGCGCTTTGAGTTGAAACACACATTTGAAAAGCAATAATTAGAATAACAAAGTATCCCCATCTGAGATTCTGAAAGAAAATGAATAATAATTGCATTGAAATCAAACTTGAAATTCTCTAATTTCCTCTGATTTTCCTCTGTTTTACTCTGTTCTTCTCTGTTTTGTATTGAACAGAGCACATGAGGATCATCACCATCAATAGGTTATTTTGAAAGAAGAATAAAAAACTATATTTGACCCACTTTTTTCCCCTATCTAGCTATTGATTTGGGCGAGATGCAGAGGAAAATTGAGCCGTACAATGTAATTTGCAATGAATTATAGTAAGTTCTGTTTTAATTTTGTTTTGAATGATCATTATTTTTTTTTTAAATTTGTTTAGTTGTTAGGGAATTAGGACTAGATGGAGAAGGAAGAATGAGAGAATCGAAAAAGATTAGAGGAGATGAACTGGATTTGTTTTATTTGTTCTTAATTTAGATTTTATTGTTATTAATTAAGATTTTTTTTATAATTATTAATTAAGATTTAATACATATAGCTTGTGACAGTGTATTTTTTGAGAATTTAGGATTTTTGATTGGTGCAATATATATTTGAAGACCTAAAATAAGCTGTCTATGTCTATGTTTAATTATAGCCAATATACTAGTCTGTGTTAAACTAGCCAATCAGTTCACATAGCAGTTTAGAATTCTCTTAATTGAGGCCTCCAACTTCACTTTTATTTAGTTAGATCCCTAAACTTTAAAATTTTATCATTTGTGAACTTTTGACTACTGTAGTTTTGGAGCTTGCATTACAAACATTTAACTCCATCAAATAATAAAATTAAGGCAAAATCCATTTAGAGATTTTTGTATTTTATTATTTTTGAACATGAGGTCTTCATTATTCACTTTCAGTCCTTATGGTCTTTGTACTACCATTGTTTCGTATTTCGTCTCACTCGTTATTAGCGAGAATGTGAGAAAAAATTCATACATAATTGATGTTTTTAATGATTTCTTGAACAAAAATAGTATAGCACATGAACTCTTAGATGAGTTTTATCTATAATTTTTTTAATTTTAATGTGCGTAAATTTGGTACCTTTAACAGTTAACGATGAGTGAGACTGTCAAACTCTGTCAAAATAAGGACGTCAAAATAGAAATAATTTGTATAGAGGGACCATCAAAATTTAAAATGGATTGTAAAGAGTTTATGGACAAAAATATTATAGTACAAAGACCTTAAGATAATTTTATCCTAAAATTAAAGTATCATTATAATTATAAGTAAATTTTTTAACTTTTAGCTTTTATTCAATCGACCCTCTTAACTTTTATTTTCATAATATTTATCTCCTTATAAACAAAAAGACCACCAAATGATTGTCAAAAAAAAAAAAAAGACCACCAAATAATTAAGTATTAATAGCGTAATTATTATTTATTGATATAGGAGTATTAAATAATTTAAAAGAAAACTGTAAAGTGAATCAATTTAAGATGCATTCATTTTATGTTGCAAAACTATAATATGAAAAAAAAGGTATCTCTTTAAAGATAAAAAAGATATTGTTTTTTATGATCTTATTATTGGAAAAAACAAACATTATGAATGATTTATGGATTCCTAACCAACAAAAGTTAGAATTTAAGCATGTAAAACTCGGTTAAATTATAAAATTGAACTATTATTACCTTTATAAGTAGATTCTTCAAATTTAATTTTGTTCAAGACTTACTTTTTTTCATAATTTCTAATTTATTGAAAAATGTAAATTATACTACTAAATAATTAAAGTATAAAAAATGTAGATTATTTAAATTTAGTCATCTACTAAACTAATCAAATTAAAAAATATAATTTAATCAATTTAAAATGCGTGCATTTTTTGGGTTGTAAATTATAGTAAAAAAGTTTATAGTTTAAATAAATAGCTCCATCTTCTTTTGAAAGTTAATCTTCAATTTTATGAAAACAAACTTAAGAAATTTACCAATAAAAATGTTACATCATTGGTATAATTTGCTAAGTTGTAAGTCATTTTTAACCAATAAATGAATGTCACGTCAGCATCGTGTATGAATTTGGAAAAAAAATAAAAGTTGGTATATTTTTAAAAAACGTAATTAAATTGAGAAAAAGCGTAAAATTGGTGAATTTTTATGATATTAACTTAAAAAAATATAAAAATTCAATTAAGTAATGAAAATAAAGATGGAAACTAAATTATAAACATCATATTATACATATATTCTGCCTTCATTTCTTGTAGCATAAAATTCTTATAAATTTTGATTTTCAGGATTATCGATCAAAGAATTTCCAACTTGACACAAAACCCATTGATATACGAACAAGCTATTTTTAGGTAATTGAGTGGGAAAAGGTGATAGTTTTATGGCCTAATTATTTAAAAACCACCCATCTTATAACTTTTTTTTATTTATGCCATGACTTAGGAAAATTTTCAATTGTACCCTATTTTTGATTTTTATGTTTTATTTGTACCCCAAACTTAAAAATTTTGATAATTTAATTAATTTAAGAATAAAAATATTAAAAACAAGATACATAAATGATTAATATTAACGTTTTATTCGAATATAGGTTAAAAATGAAGGACTAATTTAAATTTCTTTTCAAAAAAAAATAGGTCAATTTAACTCATTAGAGTAGAGATGAAACATAAAAATCAAAAATAGGGTACAACTGAAAATTTTTCAAGGTCATAGTATAAATAAAAAAAAGTTATAAGGTGGGTGGTTTTTAAGTAATTAGGCCTAGTTTTATAAGTAATTCAAGGAATAATGTCATACACGGTTATGCACTTTTTCAAATAAAAATTATTTATCCTAAGAGTGAATTTCTAGAATAGTTCAATTTGTTCTTCGAACTTAACATGAAAGAAATCAAATTTGCGGGTTTGAACAAAAACACTTTTGAATGGAAATTTTGTTGTGTTATCCTTTTAGCTCCAAGTTGTACATTAAGCTCTGATAATTTTTTGTACCTTCAGCTCCAATCGTTTTTTCTAACATCGATTGTGTGGGCAAAACAAAAGACTTAAATGGCAATTTGCCCCCTCTATTGAGTTAATAACTCTGATTCTCATTAATGAACTATGAAATATAAAGCTAGTATTTATACTAGCTACAAATGAAAGCTTAACACACAAGCTAAGAACAAATACACGAGCTAATCATGTACAGCTCATACTAACAGACTACAGCTAACCAACTCCAGCTCAGCAATCCATGACATTCAGCAATACTCCAATGAGAAGAAGCCACGTATGCAGAGGAGTAGAAGATGAAATATATCTGTAATAGCCTCCCTCAAGCTGGAGCATACAAATCTTGAATGCTCAGCTTGGAAAGAAAGGACATGAACAAGGTAGTAGGCAAAGGCTTGGTTAAAAAATCTGCTAACTGATTTGCTGAGGAAACAGGAAGCAAATGAACAATCTTATCCAAAACCTTTTGTCTGACAATGTGGCAATCAATCTCTATATGTTTTGTGCGTTCATGGAAAACAGGATTCTGAGCTATGTGGATAGCAGATTGATTGTCACAAAACAAAAGAGCAGACTATGGATGTGAAATGGACAAATCTTGAAGCAAATAAAGCAGCCATTGCAACTCACATGTAGTAGCAGCTAATGCTCTATATTCTGCCTCTGAAGAATTACGAGATACAGTAGTTTGTTTCTTGGATTTCCAAGAAATCAAAGAAGAACCAAGAAACACACAATAACCAGTGACAGATTTCCTGCTGTCTGAACATGTAGCCCAGTCAGAATCTGAGAATCCTTTGAGATGCATGGCAGTAGAAGCAGAGAAGAATATACCCTGACCAGGAGCTCTCTTTAAGTATCTAAGAACTCTATCATAGCAGAATAGTGTAAATCAGTTGGCTTATCCAGGAACTGGGACAGTTGCTGAACAGCATAAGAAATGTCAGGTCTTGTGGCACACAAATAGAGCAGCTTGCCAATAATTCTTCTATAAGTAGAATTATCAGGTAATGGAGTACCAGAATCCTGTGAGAGTTTCAAAGTAGAAACCATAGGTGTAGAGAGAGACTTACAACCTATATATCTTGTTTCTGCTAACAAATCCAGTGTATACTTTCTCTGGCACAAATTAATGCCTGTCTTGGATCTTGCTACTTCAAGGCCAAGGGAATATTTCAGTTCATGTAAATCCTTGATTTGAAAGGTTGCATGAAGATAAGCTTTAATTGCAACAATCTCAGATAAACAATTGCTGGCAAGAATCAAGTCATCAACATATATCAGCAAGGCAATGAAAAGAGAACCTTCTTGTTTAATGAACAAGCTTGAATCTGATGCTGCAGCATGAAAACCTCTTGCAATCAAAGAAGAAGTTAACTTGGCATGCCATTCTCTACTGGCTTGCTTTAAGCCATAGAGTGACTTCTGTAACTTACAAACAGAATTATGAGCAGGAAGAACAAGACCAGGAGGAGGATTCATGTAAATGTCTTCATGTAAATCACCATGCAAGAAGGCATTATTAATGTCCAACTGATGCAAAAACCAGTTTTTAGATGCAGCAACAGCTAACAACAGTCTGATAGTTGTTAACTTTGCTACAGGTGAAAATGTATCAAGGAAGTCAACCCCTGCTTGTTGGTTGTATCCTTTAGCCACTAACCTGGCCTTACATCTTTCAACAGATCCATCAGGATTATGTTTAACCTTATAGACCCATTTGCAACCAATGGCTTTCTTAGTTGCAGGTAAACTGGTAAGAATCCAGGTTTCATTATTCTGCAATGCAGTGAGTTCAGAATGCATAGCATCCTTCCAATAGTCATGTTTAATGGCTTCATTATAAGATTTTGGTTCAGAAATAGTGGATAAGTGGATAGAAAAGGCTTTGTGTTTTGGATGCAGATGATCATAGGAAAGGACATGGTGTAGAGAATGTTTAGTAAGAGTATGCAGAGGAGTAGAAGATAAAAGATTACAATGATAATCTTTTAGAAAATGGGGAGCAGTCCTTGTTCTAGAGGACCTCCTTAGTATTGTGGTAGGATTTGAAAGATCAGAAGGAGGTGAGGATGGTAATTGTATGGTTTGGCTTTGAAAAGATGATGCAGGTGTATTAACAACATCATGATCAATATAAGAATCAGTTGCAGTAAGATTTGGATTATGAACTAAATGAACAGGTTGATCAATAATTTGTACTGAAATCTGTTTAAAAGGAAATACATTTTCATAAAACTTGACATTTCTGGAAATGAAAATGCATTTTGTTTGTAAATTGTAAAGTTTGAAACCTTTGATATGAGAGGGATATCCAATGAATACACTTTGAATAGCCCTTGAATCAAATTTAGATCTTAAATCAGAAATAGTGGATGCATATGCCAAACAGCCAAAGGTTTTTAGATTATCAAACTTTGGTGGATTTTGATAGAGAATTTCAAAAGGAGTTTTGTTATCAAGAAGAGGGGAAGGTATTCTATTTATGAGATGTACTGCATGAGTAACAAACTCAGACCATAATGTAACTGGTAAATTGGACTGAAATTTCAGAGATCTAGCCACATTCATGATGTGCTGATGTTTCCTTTCAACTATACTATTCTGTTGTGGGGTATAAACACAACTCTTTTGATGAGTTATACCATGTGTTTGATAAAAGACAGGCATATTGAATTCCAAACCATTATCTGATCTCACACACTTAACTTGTACTCCAAATTGAGTTTTAACAAAAACAATGAACTGCTGTAAGAAGGACTGAACCTCTGATTTGGATTTTAAGATATCCTGGTAAATCTGCTTTTACTATCTACAATAGAAAGAAAGTATCTATGACCATTATGAGAAACAGTTCTAAATGGTCCCCATATATCTACACTTATTACATCAAAAATGTTTTTGACAATTGTGTCACTAGTTGGAAAAGGCAACTTTCTTTGCTTAGCTAAATGACATATGTCACAATGATTATTAACAGGTAAAGTAATGTTTGGATTAGAAGCTTGTAGCAACTTGAGTCTTGGAGTAGATGGATGTCCAAGTCTGAAGTGCCACAGCTGAGAAGAATCAATAGGGGTTTTGAAGGTAGATGCAGCCATTTTTGTGGTTGCAATGAAAGGCTTGACTAAGTGATATAGTCCCTGTATTTTCTTAGCTAAACCAATCATCTTCGAGGTATGGAGATCCTGGATAAAGCAATAATTATAATGTAAGAGAACATAATATCTCTGAGAATTTGTTAACTGGCTTGTGGAAATGAGGTTGAATGAAAATTGAGGTATGTGTAAGGCGTCGGTAAGAATAAAAGAAGAAGAGAGTTGTACTGTTCCAATGTGTTCAACTGGGATTTTTTGACCATTTGGCAAATGCACAAAAACATTGAAAACCTTTTTATAGTTCAAAAAACTTTTTAAAGAACAAATTATATGATCAGTGGCTCCAGAGTCCACAATCCAAGTGTCTTTATGCAAATGAGAATATACTGAACATGAGTAAGAAATTTTACCTTGCTCATTTTGAACTGGATTGAAAGAAGTAGAAATGGTGTTGACATGAGGCTGACTGTTGGCTTTCACAGAAGAGTTCACCTGCTGCATTAATGCTGCATATTCCTCTGAGGTCATATGAATCATATTATCCTGCCCTTGTCCTTGCTCATTGTCTGCAATTCTCAGATTCTCAACATTTTGTGCTATTGTGCTCATCATAGTGTTATCTGACTCCACTTGATTTGCATAGCTCTGAGTTTGTTTTCCTTTAGACTTAAAGTCTGGTGGATATCCATGCTTTTTATAGCAATTATCCACAGTATGGTTTGTCATACCACAGTAAGTACATTTGAGACCCTGAGGTCCTTGATTGTAGAATTTCTTCTGTCCAGTATTGCTATGTCCTGCACCAAACTGAGGTTTTGGCAACAATCCATTCCCCATTTGTGTTTTGGCATAGAATACATTTGGTTCAATCATAGTAGCAACAGGAATACCAAACTGTCTTTCATGTTGTATTGCCATTGAAAAAACTCTGTTAATCTTAGGCAAAGGTTCCATCAGCAGGATTTGAGACTTGATTGTAACAAAGTTCTCATTTAATCCTTTCAAAAATCTGATGACATAATCACTTTCTATGTATTCCTTAATAGTCACTAATGCACCACATTGACACTGTGGATTGCATTTACAGTGAGGAGCAGGTCTCAAATTGGATAATTCATTCCACAGTTCCTTAAGGTGAGTATAATATTCAACAACAGATAATGTGTTCTGTTTAAAAGCATATAATTCTTCCTGAATATCAGAAATTCTATAAGCATCACCTTGGGAAAAACGAGACTGTAGATCAAGCCATGCTTCCAAGGCACTGTCAATCCATTCAATACTTTTATGAATTGCTGGACTCACTGAGTTGTAAATCCATGATAATACCAGATTGTTGCATCTCTCCCAAACATTAACCATAGAGTTGTCTCTGCCGGGTACAGGTACTGTTCCATCAATGAAACATTTTTTATTCTTCGCAATCAATGCCATTTTCATGCCTCTTGACCAAGAGTGATAGTTTGTTCCATCAAGAATAGGTGAAACCAAGGAGATTGATGTGTTCTCGCTTGGATGAACATAGTACGGACTAGAAGGATTCTCCTCCTGTCTCCATACATTAGCTGTGTTAGTAGCAGCCATTGAAATACTGGTTTTGATGTATCAAATCTTGTTGAAATCTAAGATTATTCTATCGCAAGATAGAGGAATGAGAAATGAATGAGAATCTATAATTTGTTTGCGGAAATATGAAGAGAATAGAGAGAAAAAGGCTGTTTGGTAGCTGAGAAAGTGATGAGAAAAGAAGAGAAACTTGGCAGTTACTGCCGAGAAAAGGAGCAAAAATGCTCTGATACCATATTGAGTTAATAACTCTGATTCTCATTAATGAACTATGAAATACAAAGCTAGTATTTATACTAGCTACAAATGAAAGCTTAACACACAAGCTAAGAACAAATACACGAGCTAATCATGTACAGCTCATACTAACAGACTACAGCTAACCAACTCCAGCTCAGCAATCCATGACATTCAGCAATACTCCAATGAGAAGAAGCCACGTATGCAGAGGAGTAGAAGATGAAATATATCTGTAATACCCTCAACTTATAAATAATGGACAATTTACGTATAAATTAATTTTATGGATAAATTACTCACAAATTTAATAATTATGGGCAATTAATCCCATTTGGACAAATTAATTAACAAGTTGAAGGGGCAAATTGCCAATTTAGGGAACAATTAGCTTACAAGTAAAGGGGGCAAATTGCTAAAATCGGGTTAATTGTCCATAATTAACAAGTTCGTGATTAATTTGCCCACAAAATTAATTCATGTGTTAATTGTCCTTTGTTTACAAGTTGAGTGGGTAAATTGCCACTTAACTCCAAACAAACTAAAATGCTTATATTAAGGGCGTTTTTTTAAAACTGATGAACTAAATCATATTTCATCATTTGTACCAAATTCGTGAGGCAAAATAATTTTTGGTTAGAATTCCCATAAATTCACACGCATACATAGACAGATTCTAATTAAGTTTTAAATGGTTTACAACGGTTTCTTAAAATAAATTTGAAACTGATTTAAAAAATTGTTTCTATTATAGTTTCAAACAGTTTAAAAAACGGAGTATTTTTACAAATTTTCAGAGTAAAAAAAATAAATTTTCATCGTAAAAATATAAATTTTTGGAAAAATAGGTAAAATATAAGTTTTTTAAAAACAGAATATGTTTGCAAATATATATTTTAAAATGGGTATTTTTTGCAAATTCCTCATTAGTTTTCTTCATTATTAGCCCGGGCTTAAAGTTGAACTTTGGTGGCCATTTTTATAGTCTTGCCGGTATAAAGCAGGACTTGATCAGTAATTAGATAATTAATCAAAGCAATAAGGTAGCGTTTAATTTCATTAGGCATTAGCTGCAAGTTTTATCAAAAAGAATGTACAAAGCCAATGTTCTTAGTCATTCATGAAAAACGGTCCATATATACTGTCCACAACCGCAAACTGCATATTCTCCGATGGCTTCCAATGTCGTTTCCTTTGATTAATAAACCAATTATTAATCTGCTTCTGATCCAGACAAGTCGCATCCGCCAACGCAACCTTATCCGCTTCCTGTCCAAATTCATGTCAAAGAATTCAAATATTTTTGTGCTAAACCCTAACAGGATCAGCTTAAAAGAAATTAGGGTTTTCAGTTATTAGTAGAGCAGAAGAAGTTACCGTTGGATATGGCCATTTGTAATGAATGTTCCACCAGTTGAGTAGGATTTGCCTTGCTTCCTTTGGTAGCTTTCCTTTCTTTTTCTTTTTGGAAAATTCATGCTTCAGGCTACTTATGTAACCGCTATATTTCTGCAACAATTTATCCTTGAGCTCTCGATCTTCGTTTGCTCGAGCTGAATCTTGTACCTCTACCTCTCCGGCACTGACATCTTCATCTGATGAACCAGCAGCTTCATCTGCCAGAATAATGAAGCAGATAATCAGCAAATGTTTAAGAAAAGACTACCAAAGCAAAAAAGAAAGTTTTCAAGCATCCATTGTCCAATTTGGTATAAACAATTCAAGCTATTATATATTAATTACAGCTCAACAACATTTCATCTATGCAGCATCGAACCGAAAACATTCACAAAATATTTGCTGAACAGCGAAAAAAAACAATATCTAAAATTTCCAAATTTCATAAACATTTCCAGAAATGAAAAGACAACTAAATGTAATAGTCGAGAAGTTTCCGGGCAATATAGCCTTTTGGTTACGAGCTATTAAAACAAATGATTTGTATGATTATTAACCAATAAATTATCAAACTAAGTTACCAAGTTTGAAAAATAACTAAGTTACGAAAGAACCCTAAAAAAGGAAGTTTTATTATTTTGAAATGCCCTAAAAGGAAGTTAGGGTTAAGTGTAGAAAACCGAAAACAGTAAAAACACATGGATGCAGAGATTCCATGTCCCCATGGATGTGATGTTACTTAAATTTGCACCATGCCATACCATAGTTGGGACCCATCAACCAAATTTTTTCATCCTTCAACATTATTGGACATAGCAAAAGTGACAGAAATTGTTGAGTCAAGTCCAGTCAGTGTAGGGTTTTATTAAAGAGTACGGCCCTAGGAAAAGAAAAAATTTAAGAGTTTTAGAGATAGAGAGAGAAAAAGATAACCCGCAAGGCACGCACGCACTCTTCTCTTCCCAAACTTGTTTAAAACTCTCACTGACAAACATTTATAAACACTTCATCTGCACAATATTACAACCCTAACAATAGTGCTACAACAGTACTAAACTATGGTAAGCTTACACAAGCTCCACCCACTTTGGAAAAGCTAAAGATTGAGAACATTTATTTATGCAGCTCAAGAATGTTCAAAGTGTTAGGGTTTTAAAGAAACGAAAATGTATACGAAGTTTGAAAAAAAGGGCGACTGAAAGGTCTTGTCGTGAACAAATGACATGGCTAAAGATGACAAATTTCTTGACGTAAAAGTGACAATCTGAGAGGAAATGAAATGAAATGACGAGGTGGCGCAAGGCTCTAGAATGGCATTAAATGAAGAGTGATGAAGAAAGGAACAAATATGATGATGATGAAGGAGGAGACAAAAGTATTTTTATGCCAAACCACCGAAAGGCTGAGCCAGTGAGAGTCGTCTCTTTGTTTCAGAACTCAGGTTCTGCAGCGTTAACTGCGGGCGTCATGTGGTTTACTAACCCTACCTCCCCTCCTTTTTCTCTTTATCTCTATATTGCCCTTTTTACAATCAAGTTTTACTCACACATGCCCTAATCAAATACATTTAAAATCTTATCATATCTATTATTAGATGTACATTTTTATCTTTATAAATTATTAATTTAATTTATTTAGCCTTTGTTAAAAAAAAAGTTATTAATTTATAAAATCTACACAAACACAACCCGCCAACTCATTTTAACACTTAATTTTTAGGGATGTGATCACTAAATGAATTCAAACAGAAATTACTAGCAAGTGGCCGATGGAAAATATGTACCTTAGTAATTTTATCAAGAAGCTAAAAATAATTTTTTTTTAAAAGCATATAGTTGATAGTTTTAAAGTGAATGAATATGATGAAAATTCTATCTATGTAAATAGAAATTCAGCAGATAATTTTTTTTTTTTTGGTAAGCCCATCCGGTTTCCAAGACTTCGCCCTGACTAATCCAGATCTGCCCCGCGTCGCGCACCTAGCATGGTGGGTGAGTCTTCCAGTGGGAATTTTCTGCATTCACAAGGACTCGAACCCGAGACCTTGCTTAAGCGATACCAAGCCGCTTAGCACTTGGACCAACTCCCATTGGTAGCAGATAATTTTATTTAGCGACCTATCGTTGTTAGTAAAAATACAGTTTGATTACCAGAATGTAAGAATTTTAAAATCAATAATGATAATTCTAATAGTTTAATAACTCCAATTCAAGAACTGGACGATAAGGTCATTAAGCACATTAGCCTATAAGAAAAAGCAGTTTAAGAATCTGGAATAATATGTTTTTCAAACAAAAACATGCATATGCCAGCAGTCACTAATAACAAGTGGGAGAATATGGTATTAATATTCATAATCTTATTGGTTCAATATAGTGAGTCATGGCTTTACAACAAGGAAGAAAATACATGAAAACGCATGGGAAATGACAGAAAATGCACAAAATTGGTCTGCTTTCATTCACTTTATGTTAAAAAAGATTAGAATAAGTGATTAACAATAGCATTAGTTTCAGCAAAGCATCAAAAGTTTGTTAATAGAATTAAAAAGAATTCAATCAATAACATGCGGTAAAATTTATAATCATAGAATTAATAAAGAAGCATTCTAGCTAATAGAAATTACAAATTCTTAAGCAGGTAGTTAACTGAAAAAATATGCAAAGGCCTTATTATATTACTTTCAAAAGAGTATTAGAGCTTTAATTTTACGCATGCAACATTATAATATTTCTAACTGATCAATATATAAAAGTTTGTTATTCCTAAGGGAAAAAAACAATAAAAGACTCCATGCTCACAACTAGAAACAGTGCATGAAAAACATCTTTATCTCAAAATGCTGCTAAAAATAGCTAGCAAAAATATTAGTAAATGTGTAATCTTGTAAGCTTGGCCACGCAGTCATTACTAAAATAGCAATTTAAGCAGACATACACCATATGCACAAAGTACAAAAGCAAATGGTTGTAACCACCATTGAATTAAATTAATCCCTGAAAGCAGGAGATCAAGTATCTTAAAAAGATTAGTACACAAATTAAAATGTGTATTAATCTTAACATGAGCAGATTTTCTGATTCTTCTTTAACTTGCTCAAAAGCAAATGTAATATTTTGAAAACCTAACTCTTGGTAGTAATTCAGTCTGCCACGATAAAATGTCGTCCTAAGATTCAGTTTTGAAATCATCTATAGTTAATTATATAATGTGGATGATTAAGCTTAAAAGAGACTTGCTTTCAGTTTTTAAGCTTTATTTTATAAGTTTGCAAGTCCTGCAACTCTTCCCAATGAATTGTTTATATGCAAAATGGATTACTGCCAGAACTAGACCAATGATTCTAATCCTTTCTCTAGAACTAGTATTTAATTCATACTTGGGCATGCAATACAACTCATGCTCCATTTGTACTTTAGTCTTAAATCTCTAATTATAATTGAGTTCCAATAAAGTGCACAACCAGTTGTATAAAGCTAACCACCATTACCAGTTGCTACCCGCACAGCTAAAGGATTGTGTCGTGGCAAAGTTGGATGAACAAATGAAACGTCGTTAACCGTTTTGTAAAGAACATAATAACCAAAAAATATTCAACCAACATCTCAACACTCACCAAAAAAAAACAAGTATTGAGTCAGCATTGACTCAACCTTGCCTATAATCAACCTATGAAATAATCTAGACAAAAGATTTTGCTCAAGTTAAAGCTTCACCAAAAGAACAATATTTATTCTATATATTCTATATGCAAATAAACTCATTTGAATCCAGTTTTATACTCAAAGAAAATAACTTTAACAAAAAAAAACAGACTAAAAAGGATAAAATAAGAACTCAACAAATGTCAAGAAAAGGCTGAATGATATTACCAATGACTTCAGAATTCAGAACTATTCTACTTCTAAATTTTATAATTGTCAATCACAGGAGAACAATACCAGAGCTACATTGGATTATCCATTTCAAAAGGAAAAGGGTAGTCCTTATTCAGATTAGGGTTTTTGTTTGTTTTGCTTTTTTACTTGAAATACGCTACATCTGAAATCTTGAATTATAGTTCATATCCACAATGATAAATGTTGTCAAAGGTGCAGGCTTTTTTCCAGTACCAATTTGGGGAAATTTACCTATGAAAAAATTTCTCATGCTAAAATGCGCTAGGTTTTCATGCTAACGTGCGCTTTGACACTCTTTTATGTGATCATTATCAGGACACGAATCAAACAAATATAAAATAAAGATAGAGAAGAGAGAAATTAAACCGGAAATATGAGTTCTTGAAGAAGCTGTAGTAGTAGTAGTAGTGTTGCAGAGGCTATTTAACTGTGCTTCAATATCATTCAAGAAAGTAGTCGCTTCGTTGAACGGCCGGGAGAGATCCGATTTGTATTTCACCAGAATGTCACAGTAGGTTTCCTGCAAAAAGAAGAATAAAACTAAAATCAGAAAAGATAAATAAAATAATCTTTGTAAAGGAGAATTAGGAAAATTGATTAGGGTTTGGGTTTGATAAGAAGAAAAAAATACCATGAACTCGTCGAGCTCAGGATCTGCACCTAAGCAAGAGGTTATAGCGGTGGGCCTCTTAGAAAGATCAGTTTCTTGCCGGATTTCTTCTAATATATACGCCATCTGCGGCGGAGCTCCCACCTACAAAACGTTACAAAAAACATGGTTTAAAGCTTTGATCAGTTTAATATAAACTACCTAGTGGAGTTGAAAAAGGAGTCTTTATTTCAACTGATTGGGTAAAAAGAAAAAAAATGTTAAAAGAATTGATTCATGTCCATGTATTTTGTTATCATAATAGCGTTATAAATATAATTTTTGCCGAGTTCTTGATCAAAATTTATATTTTGTTTTAGCAATAGTTAATATATACCTTCTGGCAATCAATATAAGACTGAAGCAATTTGGGATAAAGAGGATGAGAAGCAATTTTAGCCCTAATAGCACTAGAAACCTCCTCCTCTGAACTACCACCACTTCTCTGCATCTCGGCCACCATAGAGGCGGCATCCGATACAGCAGAAGAACCATGAAACAACTGCTCCGAACCTAGAAACGGAAAAGAAATCCCCGGTGACGCAGAAAAGCCGCCATGATAACCACCAGCAACAACCATATTCTCCGGCACAACTTGCTGCATAGAATAACCACTACAACTTGAGTGAAGATGATACAGCTCATCCATGGCTGATTGGAAGAAGAAAAACAAAAAGTAAAATCTTGTTCAGACAATAAGACAGAGAACAAACTATAAAGCTACTAGTTGAAGAAGTGGAGATGGAACGAGAAAGCTGTATAGTGTAAGAAGGAGCTGGAGTATATATGATAATGAGTGACGAGAAAAAAGGTTTTATAAGTAGAGTAATTTCTGTATTCCTTCACTTTTTCCTTTATTTTAAGTTGAGAGATCATTTATTGATTTGGGTGCTTAATGAAAGTAGTAGTAATTACGTGAGTAAAACGGAGGACATTGGGTTTGGTGAATGGGTGATATTTAGCGTACAAACATTGAGATATTCTGATGGCTTCGCTTCTTTATCTTCTTTACTCTTTCCAGGTTTAACCCTAACTATGTCTACGCTGTTACTACGCGCCTTCAGGTTAGGGAACTTTTAATCTTTTCTTTTAGTACTCAACTAGTTTGCCATGGCTAGTCACCAAGCAGCTAAGGCTCTTCATGGTATGTTTTACTTTTAAATTTTGGTTTCCAACCCCCAATAGTGGTTAAACCAATTTAAAGATTTTAAAATTTAACTGTTAGAGTACTAATTATGTGATAAGCGTATGTTACGTTGGATGAAATTAATCAATTTTCTATGAATAATAAATATGGACTACTATCTACTGCCCCTAATTACTAAGATACCGTCTTTATTTTTATCTAAATACCTTCTAACCTATTTCAAATTCAAAAACTCAGTCATATTCAAATTCTATCAACTCACGCTCAAATCAGACGAACGGATATAATAATTTGAAGTAAAAATGTCAAAATTTACCCAAAATAGAGGTACGGGAGCCTCCGGTAAGTAGTCGTTTTTATGTTTTTTTTATTGTTTTAGTCGTTTTTTTTAAATTATGGACAGACGCCTCCGGATTAAGCAATTTGTTTTTGGTTTTGGTTAAAAGGGCGAGAAAGTAATTGAGAGGGGCTGTGCCTAATAACTAGGGACGGTATTTAGTACTAACATCCTAATAAATTGATAATCATTCGATATTATTAATAATAAATGTTTAGTTAAAATCAAACGCTCTTTAATTAATGATTGTTCTGATAAGCTAATTAATGATTGTTCTGATAAGCTAATTAATGATTGTTTATAACATTCAATAGTGTCACATTTCACTCATTTAATTTATAGTTTACGGTCTAATGTTAAGTTCATATAAGAATTTGTTATTTTTACAAAATTTTAAAAATCATTAAATTGTTTCATTTTTATTTTCCTATTAATGATGTTTATAAAATAATATCTAGAAAAAAAGTGGAGCTTCTAAAATATAACAAATGATTACTTTTTGAGTATTTAGTTTAATTACCTGTTCGTGAAGTGTTTTCTCTTTCAAATTTGTTCTTAATTATTAATCCGTATTTCAGTTATCCCTAAATTTATTTAATAATATAGTTGTTTCTGTAGTAAATTTTTTGACTTTGTTAAATTTTTAATGTTGTGTCATCTTATTTTAATATCAGCCAAGTGTAATTCTATTGAACCCGTTTAGATTTTATTTTTTTATTGAATTAATGAAAATCTGTTAAAGATATTTTTTTTTTCCTATTATAATGGATTCAAAAGAATTTATATTTTTATGAGTTTAGGATTTAAGTTGACTAATAAGTTGTCAAATCAACTTAATCTTGTGATACATCATTAAAAATTAATAAAATTATAAAAAATTACTTTAAAAACAACTAAACTATCAAATAATTATTTAAAAATAATTGAAATATTTACTAAAGTTTATGAATAGTTTGAGGAGGATATTGTTGATAGTAAAAGGACGATTAATGAAAAAACACTCCAAAATCCACAGGCTGCAAATATATTAGGATCCAATAAATTATAGTATGTAGTGTAGTAATTAGACGTAGTTTAACCTGTATTAAAATATTTATTAACTAAATATGGTCTAATTTACCGACTAAACGTTAAAAAAATAATAAATTAATTTATCCATGTTGCTGCAATAGATATATCGAATACTATTTAAACTGATTTAAAAAAAATTAAACTATGTAAAATTTATAAAGAAATAAAACGGTTAATTACAAATGAAATCACAAACTTTAAAGCGATTTGCAATTAAAACACGAATTTTAGCAAGTCAAAACACCGACGTGTACATTATAATATACAGTCACATGTTGTTGTATGAATAGTTGGTATTTCAATTTGCCGAAAGATGAAAGTAGGTCATTAATGTGCACATTATAATATACAGCAATATTGTCAAGTTTTAAAGTTCGTATTGTAATTGCAAAACACGCTATATGATTTAATTTGCAATTAATCCTAAATAAAATTAAGCATTTGATAAAATTAAAGTTATGAGAAGTGTATATTTAGAATTTAAACTTATATAAGAGTGATCCAAAGAAGATTTACTAAAAAATGAATTTAAAAATTTAAAAACAATGTCTGCAGTCTAAAATATTCAATCCAAAAAAAATTGTTAGTATTTTTTATTTTTTCCGATATATATGTTTAGACTGTCTCGAAAGATGTATAAGTGGAAGAAAGTTTCTACAAAATTACCTTTTTATTGGGGAAAACCCAATAGCAATAACTCCAAATACTATGTGTATTTAATAATTTTTTTGCTAAAATTATGAAATCAACATTTTCATACAAACACCGAAATTCATTTTCTCTAATGATAAAAACATATTAAGTAGGTCGAGTTTTGAAGTGTTTATGTTCACTTTATATTTGGTTTATATTTATTTGAATTTTGGACGAGGTATTTGTGTTTGAGCCATTTTAAAATTATAGTGTTCATGCTCAATGTGTTTATTTGAGTTTGAGGTGTTCGTGTTTTGGTCATTTAAAAGTCGTAGTGTTCATATTCAGTACGTGTCATCAAGCGCGCGAACAAGTTCACGAACGTACTAAATGAACTCGTCCACGATAATCGTTCCCTTAATGATAAAAAGAATGAACACGAGCTTGACTTGTTTAATATCTAAACAAACGAACATGGACATGAACTAAAATAAACGAACGCTACTTTTTTTTATTAAAAACTACATAATTTTGCTTTGCTTTCTAATCAAAACTAAAATTGTTCCTAAAATTGTATATGTAGTTTTAGTAAATAAAAAAAACTTATATTTAATTTAATTATAATGTAGTTCGCAAACTCTTAATCGAGCTACTATAAGAGCCGGTTCGTAACACTACTAGAGATAATGTATTTGGTAACAATAATTTTGCAGTTAATTTCTTTTTTGCTGCTAAAAGACATTTTGCAACAATAATTTTAAAAGTTATTGCTATTAGCTAATTTTAAGCATCATTTTACAACAGATTTTATTACCAATTACTTAAGATCATATTTTATTAGCAGTAACATGCCGCAATTTTTTTATTGCTATATATTAATATTAACAATTTTGGAATGATTAGCAGGAAAAATATTTGCTGCTAATTCTAATATTCCTTGCAGTGTAAATTATTTATCGAGCTTATATACGAGCATGTTCATTTTAATCGAGATTATATATGAGCTCGTTTGCGAACAAATAAATGAGCCCATAAACGAGTTTTTTTGTTAACATAAACATTACTACATTCATGTTTTGCTCGTTTGAACATTACTCTAGGCTTTACTAATCTATAAATAATATTCTCATTATATATTTTATTTCTAATTTTTAAATCACTTTAAGAGTTTATATGATTAATCCTTGAACAAAGGATCAATTCACCCCATCAACTACACACGAAAGATAAAAGAGGTATAAGGTCGTAAGAAAGAATCAAACAAACTCACAACTATGCAAAATCGGTAAAAAAAAACACTCAAAAAGAGAGAGATAATAAACCCCTTAACTATGTCAAATCGGTTAAAACCCACCCTCCATGCTCGCCTTCATTCCAACTTCCGTCTCTGCTCCATTGATCCGATTGTTACCCTCCTTCCTCCACTTTGGCACCCTCGCTGAACAAATATGCCATCTTCATTCCATTCTGATTGTCCAACCGCCGCCCTTGTTCCTCCACTTCGACATGTTTGAGAGGTTCGTATCCTCTATCTGACAAGACGAAGCCAAGCTCGTCTTCTCAGACGAGGAGACGAACCCATATGGGTTTGTCTCCTCGTCTGAGAGGAGGCGTCGGCGGTGATGATGCTAGCGGATTTGGGTTGGATGAATGTAAAAAGTACAATAAAGTGTTTATATTTTTTTAAATATATGAATTTTTAAAATTGTAGGATTTGTTTTTTAAAAATATCCAAAAACTAATTTGAAGAATTCAAAAAATATTAAGGACTATTTTATTTTTTTTACAATTTTTTATAGGTAGTGCGTTTCAAAGTTTGCCCGATTTTTGCAATTATTGAATTTTTTTGATTCACTTTCAGGATTTTGGGTCTCTTTGATTTTTCATGCCAAGTTGAGGAGGTGAATTGATCTTTTAATTGGTTCAAATGGAATAATGGTTCATTTTTATTTTTTTTTATTACATATTATATACTTTTCCACTTTATCAATATAAAGTCATGGATTTGTTCTTCAAAATATACAATTGTTTTTTTAAGAATTACAAATTGTTTTTTTTAACAGTTAATTTGATATGATAGTTTTTACTTTTTTTGAACACCTTTGAAATGATAGGTTTTTTTTTGACAATCGAATAATCTTTCATTAATAATAAAGAGCAGTTACAGGTGTAAGAATTCAAAAAGGGTATAACCGTTTCTAATGACCTGACATGGAACAAGATATAAATCTTGATTCGCAGATCGCCTTACAAAACAAAATCAAATTACATAACCGCTCTTACACAATAAGATCCAATCCTTTTCTGTCTAACAGAAGACTCACAAACTCTTCATAAAAAACAACAAATCTTTCATATAGAAAGAACAGTAAAACTTTCAAAAAAGAAAGACAATCACTGTAAAATAGTTATCAAAAAAAAAACTAATATAACCTATAACGATTTCATCTTCAATCTTGAAAGGGTTTGATCCATCTCTGATTTTTTATTTGTACATCTATTGAAATTGATGCGCCTCGTTGATAGATTTACCAACCAAAATGAAAAGGATGAAAAGGAAACGGTTATTTATTTTATTCTAAAGCAATAAAAAAGAAAAGAAATGGCTACCGCCAACGGCAAAAATAAACCATTGACGGCAGTCGAAGCGAAAAACAAAAGAGAAACGCTTGACGGCTAGGTTAGACAACCATTTTACGCTACAAATGGATTTTAATTTAGTTTTGAAAAGAGCCGCACTCCAAATAAAATCAAATAAAACTTATATAATTGTATATTATAAAGACCATAAGTGCTCCTTAAGAATTAAAAATTACAAGATTCCTCAAATGGAACTTACAATACCTTCATAATTAAATAATCTTGAACAAAATTCACATAAACATTTTTTTGTTTATTAGAACAATCATATATATATAAAGAATGCACTTATTACCAACTTTTATTGGTTCAAGTGGAAAATTTTGATTCTTTTTAAACAATGTATTAGATATAAGTCACATAAAATGAAACCAAAACAATTATATATCTTCTATATATAGCTCCACTTAGAACCGGTTACGGTCTGATTCAAAACCAAACTAGTTAAAAAGCGGTTTGAAATTAAAATTGGTCAAACTTTAAAATTAAGTTCAAACATGTCTGACAATTTGTGTTAAAATACAACAAAAGGGGGATAAAGAGAACAAAAAACTAAAACAAATTTTGAAAGTATGTAAATTTAAATGAATGAGTTATATTAAACTAAAAAAATATTAATTTAATTTATTTTAAATTGTAATATTAATCAAATGATATGAATATAACTACATAAATTTAAATTAAAAATAATGAATGTTGGTTGCATTAGATAATAGTAAATAAATAAAAATAATATACATATAGATTCTAATTTTGATTCTTTAGTAATGCATTCATAATTTTTGTATCATACAAGTATTCATGATACATTAGGGTTGTCGCGGCCATAGTGGAACCATCTTTACACTAAATTATGGGAAAAACGCTATCTTCATCATAATATTACTTCCCACTTCATTTTTCAAATCCCCATGTCGCAACTCTAACTCCACTCCTCCTTGCTGCATGTTTTATTATAGAATTATTAATTTAAGTATATACTTTATCTCTTCTAAATCTAATTTTAAAAAAGATATTCAAAAAACAATAAACAACAAATGCTTAACTTTATTTTTATTGTATAATCTCGTATTATAATATATATCGAGTTAAAAAATGTATAACAAAAAATATAAGGCCTAATTGACTAATAATCCAATTTATTTTACAATTCTAACTAAAACTTTAGAACTTTATGACTTTTATTCAATTTCAAACGTTCGTAGTGATATTAGCTAACTCATCTCAATTGATTTTATAGTTTGTGTCCAATTTTATGTAGCTTTCGTGCTATTAAAAAGAATGCCAATATGAAATTATGAATCCCTATTTCAATAGGAGAGAATTGGTAAAAATCACTGGGAAGAATTTAAATTGAAAATTTTAAAGCTTTTGTTAGAACTATAAATAATTAAAAAAAATTAATTTTTTTGATCTACTGGGCTAAAATATTAATTAAGTAAATAGAAGATGATAAAACAATACTCCATTCTATACATAACCATATTAAATGGTCAATATATAAATCTTCTACTAAGAGTACTCTCTCTATGTTTTTCTTAGTGGCCTAACATTAGGATATGAATTTTGTGTAGCATGCATAACTCAATCTTCTAATCAATACACTTGTTTTTTTTTTTTCTTTTTAATTGTTTGACTACTTTTAATTAAGGCTATTAAGAATAAAAATTGAACGTTCTTTTGGTCAATCTAACCTGGATGGCAATACAGCCCATGCCCACCAAAGAGTGTGATGCTATTTAAGACAAACATGGTTGGATTCCCCCTTCTCCCACTAACATACTTTAATCCCTATTACTCCTAATTCTCATCGTGTCCAGAGTTGTGCTAAAAATCAATTCAAATCGAAATCTTTAATTGACCGAACCAAAATTTGATGTTTGGTTTGATAATATAGTGGCAATGATTCAGTTGGGTTGTAAACCACAAATTTTGGTTATAATATATTTTATATAAAAAAATATTAAAACAATAATATTTTACTCTACTTAATTCAGTTTTGTTGTTAATTGACAAATTAAAAAACACAGCTAAAAAAAATTAAAGTTCAATTTAATTTTTTAATATGTGTAAATAAAAAATATGTTATAATTAAATTTAATGATTTAATGACTTCAAATTAATTTTTAATAATTTATTAACGTTTTAATTATTCATTTTTTTTATTTTTAGTTTAAAAAATGCAAATTAAATAAGAAAATTAAAATAGTAAGAAAAAAATGAAATGTATAGAAAAGTAAAGTAAAATAAAATAAATTAAATTGAATTTATTTAATACAAATATAATTTTTATTTATATTTGTGTCAAAAATAAATTTGAAAACTAAATTAAAATTTAATTTTTATTCAGTTAAGTTTTTTAATTTAGCTGACTAGCACTAAAAATAATTAGAAGGAATAAAACATTAATGAAAATAAAAGTGGAGGATCGTATCATTTGATTTTTAAATAAAGAGGACGGAAATGCGAATTATAACATAAGTGGTAGACCTGAGAATAACTTACTCAAAGATAAATTGTTAAATATTTTTTTATTAAATATATATGTCAATTTTTATTAATAAAAGTGGAATTTCATAAAACTTTATAAAATTTGAAATGGATAATTATTCATTTAGCAAAAAAAAAGAAAGAAATGGATTATCATTTTTTGACTTTAAAGAAAAATATTTTACTCAACGAAAAAAATCATGTGCTATCATTAAACATTGGCTAAACCTATTTTAGGGACTCTAAACTATACGATTTTGATTCATTAGATCTCTTAATTTCTATTTGTTTTTTTAGATTCTTAAACTTTCGTTTTTTGAATTGGGTCCTTAAATCTTAAATTTTTTTTGGTTCATTTGGTCTTTAAATGGATGTCCGTTTAAGGACCTGAATGACCTACTGAACCAAAAAACGAAAGTTAAAAGACTCGAGAAAGTCAAATTGAAATTGAAAAACCTGATAAATCAAAATATTACTATAGTTTAGGGATCCCAAAATGGGTTTAGCTTTGAACATTTTCTTGAAGTAAAACATTTTGTATGTGTTGAATGTAATGAAATGAAGGAATCAAAATGGTGGATTATGAGCTAAGGAAGAAAGACAAGGAGGTGTTGGAGTTGAAATAGAAGTCTATCAAAAATTGCATGTTTTTGTATAGACATATTTGAAGCTATGAAAATGTATCAATAGATTCTCAAAATGAGTGGATCCCATCTTTACCTTTCAAACCTTTTAGAAGGGCTAATCTTGTGCTATGGGCAGCCTGCCTTTGGGTCAATATGTGTTATCGAACCTAAAGCCTAATCCCCAATTTCTGGCACAGACCATACTCTATATCATACCATTCTCTGCAAGAAGCCGAATTTATTATAGCCAAACACATCTCCTTTTCTTTTACAAGTTTATGGAATAATAATAATAATAATAATTATAATAATAATAAGTAGGGTTGTTAAAGTGGGTTGGCAGAAGGGGCGGAACTAGCTTTGGTGAAATAGAGGAACGTATTCTTACAATTTTTTTTGAGAGGGCTAACATTATAAAAATAACTCTATTTTTTTAAAAAATAAAAAAGTTGAAGGGTATTTTCGTTGAAAAAAATTATGGGCAAGTTGTATTCATATACCAATCTATTTTTACGATTAAATATACAACTCATTTGTTAATCGTGTCAACACGGACACGATTCAGAAGTTAAGCGAATCATGCATGTCAATCTGTTAATCTATTTAATCTAATGTATCGATTATATCGAATCATACAAGTACGACTAATTTAATCTATTTATAAATTGGTTAACTACGAGTCATATTAATATGACATGTTTGTTCCATTTATTTAAATTGATTGAAATTTGTACCAACATGAGATGAGGACGTATAATCGGCACTTTAAGAACTTGACTTTCCATGATTCGTATTAAGATTGAGATCTTACAATGAAAGAATTTAAATGCATGATAATTATAATTGAAAGGTTTGTATGACATTTAGCTATCCATTTCTATTTAGATCGTGAAGATATGTTGTGCTTGACGTCACTCAGATTAGAACTAGTTAATTATAAAATTACTAAAGTAACAATAACGAATTTTCGTATTATATTTAAAGCTAATAATGATTTTCATTATCATTCAAAATTGAACATAGTTAGTCACACATAATAAAATAATATTTTTATCGTCTTATACAATCTTGATCAATTTAAAGCTAATAATAATATTTTTGCGTGGAGACCTGCTGGTGGGAGCTAACGCACCCGAAGACTTTTGCTGGAATAGATTGTGGAACTTAAACATTCCGCTTCATGTGCGAAACTTCATTTGGAGACTGGCTTCAGGTTTTCTTCCCTCTGTTGATGCTCTTGCTAGGAAATTTGTTTTTGTTAATGAGATTTGTCAAGTGTGTAGTTCATGGAAAGAGACAGCAGTACACATGTTTTGTGAATGTAATTTTGCTATTAGCTGTTGGAGGCTATCCAATTTGAATGTGGTCAGCGAGGGAATATTGGACATTAAAAATTGGTGTCGGGCCTGGTTAGAGGATTTGAATAGTGAAGAAAGTGAAATGGTGGCTATGATTTGTTGGAGAATTTGGTTGAATAGAAATAATGTGGTGTGGGGGAAGCAACGAAGCTCGGTTGAGTCAGTGGTCAACGCGGCTAGTAAACAGCTCCAGATTTGGCAATCAGCAAGGAACAGATCCGTTGTTGATTCCGTTGAAGGTTTAGCGGGAGAAGACGGTGCGGTGGTCTGGGAACGTCCAGCAGTAGGTTGCTACAAGGCGAATGTTGATGCAGCTTTATTCGTTGAAGAGGGCAAAGTAGCTCTTGGCTGCGTCGTTCGGAATGACAGAGGTGAGCTAATTCAAGCGAGACAGGTTAGTTGTGTTGGTTCAGTTGATTCGCGAACAGCGGAGTTGATGGGTATTCGTGAAGCGCTCAGCTGGCTTAAAGGTTGGCAGAATTTAATCATTGAGTCGGATGCGTTAGATGTTATTCGGGATATTAGAAATCCGAAAAGAGTAGTGGGCGATGTTTTGGTGGATGATTGTGTTTTTCTTGCGAAACAGTTCTCTAATATTTCTTTTGCTTTTGTAAGGCGATCTGCGAATCAGGCTGCGCACGTGTTAGCGCGTAATGCTTATTCTTTGTCAGGTCATCGGGATTGGTTTTCAGACTTTCCTGAATATCTTACTAATGTAACTGTTTCGTTTATATCTTAATGAAGAAGATTTTTGATTGTCAAAAAAAAAAAAAAATTAATACATTTGATTGAAACAGTTTTAGTTGAGGATTGAAAATCCTAGCATGTCATAAAAATTGAGTTAATCTGATGAAGTTTTAAATTACTATATTTGTATGAAATGTAACTTCATAAATGAAAGTGCAATTTAGCAAAAAATATTGAAATAGATTAAGATTTAATTTTAAATTAGTGATGCAATTTTCAAGCAAGAGAAAGGTTCTCTCATGCAAAATACACATTCAAACTAGAGAAACTGACTGTTAGTCTATCTTCAAACATTAATTCAAAGCAATTTCCATTTTCTTCTTATCATTGTTCTTGAAGTACTACTATTCATGAACTTAAGTTTCAAGTGTTGGAACAAATCTTGAGTGTAAGACAATATAATTTTTTTCTTTATTAACTAGTATGTTTTTTTATTCAAAGAAACATGTATATAATTTAGTTTATCATTTCGGTGGCGTATTTGCAAGCCTCCATGTATATTTAGCTAGGAACGGTACTTCTCTCGAGCCACAAACTTCATTAACTTGCACGGCATCAGAAATTTCTTTTATATCCTCTTCTCTAAGTGTCAATGCCAATGAGCCAATATTGTTATTAAGGTTCTTAATTTTGGTTGTTCCTGCAAAAATGTCAACCATTTAGGTGATTGATACAAACCGAACTAATAAACAGAACAAAATATTAAAAAGTAGACCGAACCCGTTGGTATAAACATTTAAAGTTCAAATAGAATTGCTAGGCTTCGGTAGAAAATTAAAATTAAAATTAAAATTCAATGTATAGTAGTCTTCAAAACATACTAGTGAATTGTTTCCTGTTGCATACCAGGAATTGGGACAATGTCGTCCCCTTGATGGAGGAGCCATGCGAGAGCTAGCTGAGGAGGGGTGCAGCCATGCTTCTTAGACAAGTCTGCAAGTCGGATATATAGGACTTTATTTTTCTCTATGTTCTCTTGTTTGAATCTCGGATGTACTTGTGCCTGCACCATTACCATGCTCACATGTCGGAGAATATTATTCGTAATAGTTATAAAGAAGCAAGGCAATTGAATGTATTAAACAATGTTGAATATACCAAAAAACTTCCGGCAGGCAAGCTTTCGACAACTGCCTTCCCAGCAAAGAAGCCAACGCCAAGGGGACTATATGCTACCATCCCAATTCCAAGCTGTCTATCAATAACAACATAGTCGGATTACAAAATTAATTGATAATTTTAAGTTTGCAATATAAAATTAGAAAAAACCGGCAAAGGGGAATGATCTCTTCTTCAATATCACGGCTCCATAATGAATATTCCATCTGCAAGGCAGTGACGGGATGAACTGCATGAGCTCTCTTTATAGTGTCTGAACTTGCTTCTGATAACCCAACATATTTTATTTTTCCTTCATTTACCAGATTTTTAAGCTCTCCCATCTGTCTAACCATTCCTCAGAAATCAGCATGCATTCTATATACTAAATCAAGACTCGTCACTTGATTCATACTTACAGTTTCCTCTATTGGCACTGAAGTGTCAACTCGATGCTGATAATACAGATCTATATACTCGACATCCAATCGTTTCAGACTAGCTTCACAACATTTCCTTACGTACTCAGCATCCCCCTTAATCTCAAATTCACCATTCTCTAACATCACGAATCCAAATTTTGTAGCCAACTGAACTTTATCTCGGGGAAGCTGTTTCATAGCCTAAAATTACGACAGGAAAAAAGTCATTTTGCTAGCGAGAAAGGTTAAGACTTTCTTTGGTAAGAAACAAAAACGTCATACGTGCTTGTAGGTGTAATCGGATAATTTCTTCACCGGGAATTTTTTCACCAAAGACTTGAGAAAATTTCCAGTCAAGAAGAGGAAGAGAAGAAGAGTCTCCTGAGCTTGAGGTCATGAGTTCTTGGGAAATACAATATTTGATTTTAATTAGATACTCACTCAATCACACACAATATAGAAAAGCTATGGCAAAGTAAAAAAAGAAAGAATTAAGTATTTATTTGTGGTTGAGTAAGTAAAAGATTCTGATTCTATATTAAGTGAGCTGACTTGACTTCTACTGACTATTCTTTCTACTCACCCCAATTTTCCCACTCCATTCATTATCCACTCAATTTTCCCGGAAAACTAACGAGCAAGATTTGTGGCTGGGCTAACAATGAAGGCTCTTGTATTTGGGCTTGGTGCTCTTTTACACAAGGAAATTACACCATTTACCAAAAAGAAATAAAAATGATTATAAAAATACTTCTTTCGATCGTATTTTTATTAAAAAAAATAGATTTGTATTAGACATGTTCATGGGTTCGGGTATCCGGCCCGCGGACCCAAAAAAGCCCAATTTTTATGCGGGCTCGGATTTTTAATATTGTAAAAAAACAACGTAAGCTCGCTCAAGTCCGGCCCGAACCTGTAAAAATAGTGCATTAGGGCCGAGTTTGGATAGTATATTTAAAGTCCGAACCGGTCTTGGGCGGGCTTGAGCTTGTCTTTAAAAAAGCCAAGCCCGCCGAGCCCGTCCCAGCCTGGCCCATGAACAGGTCTTGTTTGTATTTACTTCTTTTTATAAAAATATGCTTTTTTTATTTTTTTTATTTTTCTATATTTTTAATAGTTTATGGGTAGATTTTTGGTTAATTATTCATAGATTTTTGATAATTTTATTAAAAAGACATATTTTTGCAAATAAGAATGGTTAAAGCATATTTTAGACTATGATCACCTTCAATGCCAACCAAAAGCATCTATTTTGGGATGGTGGTTCCATTATAAATAAAGTAGTTGCCCACAAATACGAACCATTTCTTTGAATTATTATGTAACTTAATTACCATATTATATTTCAATAATTACAAGAAATAAATAAAAGAAATAGCATCTCATATTTCCTAATTCTGCACATTTCTATGATGCATGTAGAAATCAGAGAGAAGAAATACACTTCATTTCATTATCAAAATCATGCCATTTACATGAATAAAGCTGCTTCTTTATAGTCAGTTTCAGCTTAAGCCAGCTAATTGCCAGCTATACAAATAGCAGAATACTAATTCATTTTCCACACATCATTCTATGATGAATTATTTAATAGGGTTGGACCAAATCAATAATTTAAAGATAGAAATGCTCGTGAAAAGAAAAAGTTGAAAAAACACTAACCAAATTATCAAATTAATTACTCATAACTTTTTTTTCCTCTCCCCTCTTTCTCAAATAGAAAACCCTAGCCATCAAGCATTTTTTTTTTGTTTTTCGTTTCGGCTGCCGTCAATGGTTTATTTTTGCCGTTGGCGGTAGCCATTTATTTTTTATTACTTTAGAATAAAATAAATGACCGACTCCTTTTCATCTTTTTCATTTTGGTTGGTAAATGTATCGACGAGGCGCATCAATTTCAATATATATACAAATAAAAAATCAGAGATGGATCAAGCCCTTTCAAAATTGAAGATGAAATCGTTATACGTTATATTAGTTTTTTTTTATAACCATTTTACAGCGATTGTCTTTCTTTTTTGAAAATTTTGTTGTTCTTTCTATATGAAAGATTTGTTGTTTTTTATGAAGAGTTTGTGAGTCTTCTGTTAGAAAGAAAAAGATTGGATCTTATTGTGTTAGAGCGGTTATGTAATTTTGATTTTGTTTTGTAAGGCGATCTGCGAATCAAGGTTTATATCTTGTTCCATGTCAGGTCATTAGAAACAGTTATACCCTTTCTGAATTCTTACACATGTAACTGCTTTTTATTATTAATGAAAGATTATTCGATTGTCAAAAAAAAAATTATCAAATTAATTATAACGATGTATTACGTAATACTGGAGTTCTAATGAACCGCGTGAGATGTACAATAGATACTAGCTTATTTCGTAAAATGTATATAAAATTCCATAAATTCTATAAAAAATCATTTTAGTGGGGGAAAATGAATCAAAACTACAAAAGATTTTGTTCAATAAAAGGAAAAACCTATGTGAATCTTCCCCCTCAATGGAAAAATTCAACTACTCCTACAATATGTAACTCTATGTGCAATAAAAAAATAACCTATCTAACTCAACTATATACCTTCAGCTCCAAGTTATTCATGTTTCAACATCATATTTGTTAATTTCTTAAACATTTAAATGAAAATATTTAGTCTCATCAGGTTGATCTATTGAAGAACTACTCCATCCAGACTTAGCGGTTTTGAATGAGTTTTGAGTGACATCCGACGATAGTTGCGTAAGCATTTTCGGCCGATTTAAGGTCATAGATAATTTTTCTGTAAGTGAAACTTTAGTGATCGAGTTTTTAGTGGAAGCATCTGCGGTCAGAACGCTAGCATTCAGGAATGGAGGTTGTCTCGGTGTCGGAATCACGGAATCTTCATTTGTTAGCATCTCAACTACATCTGCCATGGATGGTCTTAATGCAGGAGATGCCTGAGTGCATAGAAGGCCTATTTGTAGCACATTTTCTGCAATTTTAACAGCAGTTCTGTCTGGTATTCTAGCATCCATTGCTTGAATTAGCGTTCTTGACTTGAATTGCTTCCAAACCTGATAATGCATTAACAAAGAGACGTAATGTTAGCTAAACTGTAGCACGGAAACGGAAATGCTGAGATGGGAAACATCGAAAACTAGAGACGGCGGAACCAAATTTTTGACAAGATTTGGTTATCGATGTAGAATTTTCAGAGTTTCATAAGAGTTTATTTGGTATATGGTCCATGAGGTTTGGGTTTCAACTATGAGACATTGCAGAATGCAGAATGCATACATGAGTATGGTTCGAAACCGCGACCTCACTTAAGTCAAGAGAGTCCCTTACCAACTCACCTGCGCCTTGGGATTAGTTTCATAAGAGTTTCGTGTAATAAGCCTTTCAAAATTGATATGTATAGCTTCTGAATGCTTTAAGAACTCATAAACATTTGATTGAATGGAACTTTTGCGTATCTTTTCAAGAATGAAAATGATACCATGAAAAAAAGAATCTTACATTGTGCAAAATCGAACCCGATCCCTGAGAATAAACGCTGTTCTTTTTCCCAGTTGCAATCTCCAAAACAAGCACTCCGAAACCATAAACGTCTGCTTTCTCTGTTAGCTGTCCTCGGATTAGATACTCCGGAGCCATATATCCTCTGTCAAAGCACAAACATTTATGACACAGTAAAAATTAACATCACAAACTCAGTATGCATGATTTCTTAACAAAGATGTTAACTTAAGGATTCGGTTTCTTACAATGTTCCTGCAATGCCAGTACTCATATGAGTATTATCCGGGGCGAAACAACGGGCAAGCCCAAAATCTGCAATCTTTGGAATAAGCATCTCATCAAGAAGAACGTTGCTAGTTTTTATATCTCTATGGATAATTGTTACACCGCAACCTCCGTGAAGATACGCAAGTCCTTCTGCTGTTCCGAGAATGATCTGATACCTCTGCTGCCAACTTAGGATCTGTATCGTGCTTTTCACTGCACGAAAAGCAAAAAATTAAGAATTTTTAGTACTCAATTTCATAGCATTTGATAAACAAATTAATAATAATCTCACTAGTCACTGCTACATAAAGTGACAATAGCAACGCCAGCTTAGTAGCAGTTTCAAAATTGTTGCAATAAAACACTTATTGCCGCAAAGGAAAATGCAGCAGATTTAAAACCGTTACAATAAATCTAAGATAACGGTATTGGCACATTCATTTACGTAATAGTGGTGATGATATCGGAATTCGGTGCTACTTACTGAAAAGTATTTGATCAAGACTTCTGTTAGGTACATATTCATAAACAAGAAGACTTTCGGGTCCTTCAATACTGCAACCTAATAGCCTAACAAGATTTTTGTGTTGAATGCCACTAATCAAGTTAATTTCGTTGAAGAACTGATCGACCCATTGCCGCGTATTATACACTAATCTCTTAACTGCAACTACTCTTCCATCTGTTAGACTTCCTTTATATACAGAACCGGCTCCGCCTTGGCCGAGTTTCATTTCATCATTGAAATAATTGGTTGCTTTTTCCAGAACTTCATACTTGAAGTTTAAGTTGGAACTTTCGTGAAGTTGCCTGTTATTATCTTCATCTGTAAATAAGCAAGAACACTAATGTTAACAGTTCGTCGAGTTTGAAGTTCGAAACCAAGTCGAAACATATCTAACTAAAACCGCAAAGGGTATTGATTTGATTTCTTGATTGAATAATAGTTACCTTCTTTTTTTGTAGATAATCTTTCATACCCAAGAAAAGCACCAAAAGAAGATAGCACAATAAATGCTATTGCTGCTAAAACAATTGGTCCTACCAAACCACCTTCAGCATCTGGTAAATCAGCAAAACTAGTTAATTTCTAACAAGGCATTCATTTCAAATCTTCATTGCTCAGAATCGGAATGCTGAAACGGAAAATACTAAAACATAAACTAGACGGAAAATGATGTTTTTCATAAGAAAAAGTTGTAAACATTAACGAAGTTTCTTAAGCATTTATGGGAAACTCAAATGAGAATCCGATATCTTAAAACTCGATAAGTTTTCGTACAACCTGGTGTAGTATCTATTGACATCAAAACAAAACAAAGAAGATAACAAACAAGCAAATTTTCCGAGTTTTTTCAGAAAATGTAAACGAAACATATAACTCAACAAGTTTTCGTGCAACATGATTTCTAAGAAAGAAGTATCTATAGACATCTAAATTGTATGAAAATTCTCGAGTTCTCCACTACAACATTTTATTTCCTTTCCGAAAATGCTCTGCATCTCGGAATCTCTATATTTATAACCTATTCTTACGATTTCAAAGTTTTTGTCCCTAAACTACATAGATTGACATCAAAATCAAACAAAGAAGATATCAAACAAGCAAATCTAATCAACAAGAAACAGATAAAAAGACTCACCATCATCATGATTTTTAGAATCTGTGCTGATATTAAAGAACTTCTCAAGAGAATACTTCATATAACAACCAGTAAACAGTGCCTGACCAGCTCCCGGTGCACATTCTTTCAATTCCGAACCAGCCATCACCAAACAGTCTCTACATTCCGAATATGTAACGGAATTCCAACACTGAGCCAATGCATAAACAGGAACAGCTCCTTGTTTAGCCTCAACAGTAGCAAATGTTCCCTGAGCAAGCGTGTTTTCCGTTACATTCCGAATAACCTTTATAACTTTTTTCTTAAACTCCAAATGCAAAGAATTATCACTTAAAATACCTGTGGGCTGGCTACAATTCACATAATCAAATGCAGAATTCACTGATTCATTGAAAAAATTGTAATCATCATATCGAATAAAGCAACCATCGAGATAAATACGAGCTGCAGTTGTCGGAAGACACAGAGCAAGCTTTGCTCTGCCCTGGCTAAAACAGAGGTTACAATCAACACTCTTAAGATCAGCATTGCACTGCGCCAAGGCGTAAACTGCAGGCGCAGGAGACGTAATCGAAACCTGTCCCCATTTTTCCTTGGTAACTTTAGTTTGGAGTATTTCCATAACATCAATGAAATTCGGAACAAAAGCTGTGGAGCTTGTCGCATTTATATCCCCCTTATGAGAGCCGCAAATACGTTGAATTTCCGCGCTTTGAGTTGAAACACACATTTGAAAAGCAATAATTAGAATAACAAAGTATCCCCATCTGAGATTCTGAAAGAAAATGAATAATAATTGCATTGAAATCAAACTTGAAATTCTCTAATTTCCTCTGATTTTCCTCTGTTTTACTCTGTTCTTCTCTGTTTTGTATTGAACAGAGCACATGAGGATCATCACCATCAATAGGTTATTTTGAAAGAAGAATAAAAAACTATATTTGACCCACTTTTTTCCCCTATCTAGCTATTGATTTGGGCGAGATGCAGAGGAAAATTGAGCCGTACAATGTAATTTGCAATGAATTATAGTAAGTTCTGTTTTAATTTTGTTTTGAATGATCATTATTTTTTTTTTAAATTTGTTTAGTTGTTAGGGAATTAGGACTAGATGGAGAAGGAAGAATGAGAGAATCGAAAAAGATTAGAGGAGATGAACTGGATTTGTTTTATTTGTTCTTAATTTAGATTTTATTGTTATTAATTAAGATTTTTTTTATAATTATTAATTAAGATTTAATACATATAGCTTGTGACAGTGTATTTTTTGAGAATTTAGGATTTTTGATTGGTGCAATATATATTTGAAGACCTAAAATAAGCTGTCTATGTCTATGTTTAATTATAGCCAATATACTAGTCTGTGTTAAACTAGCCAATCAGTTCACATAGCAGTTTAGAATTCTCTTAATTGAGGCCTCCAACTTCACTTTTATTTAGTTAGATCCCTAAACTTTAAAATTTTATCATTTGTGAACTTTTGACTACTGTAGTTTTGGAGCTTGCATTACAAACATTTAACTCCATCAAATAATAAAATTAAGGCAAAATCCATTTAGAGATTTTTGTATTTTATTATTTTTGAACATGAGGTCTTCATTATTCACTTTCAGTCCTTATGGTCTTTGTACTACCATTGTTTCGTATTTCGTCTCACTCGTTATTAGCGAGAATGTGAGAAAAAATTCATACATAATTGATGTTTTTAATGATTTCTTGAACAAAAATAGTATAGCACATGAACTCTTAGATGAGTTTTATCTATAATTTTTTTAATTTTAATGTGCGTAAATTTGGTACCTTTAACAGTTAACGATGAGTGAGACTGTCAAACTCTGTCAAAATAAGGACGTCAAAATAGAAATAATTTGTATAGAGGGACCATCAAAATTTAAAATGGATTGTAAAGAGTTTATGGACAAAAATATTATAGTACAAAGACCTTAAGATAATTTTATCCTAAAATTAAAGTATCATTATAATTATAAGTAAATTTTTTAACTTTTAGCTTTTATTCAATCGACCCTCTTAACTTTTATTTTCATAATATTTATCTCCTTATAAACAAAAAGACCACCAAATGATTGTCAAAAAAAAAAAAAAGACCACCAAATAATTAAGTATTAATAGCGTAATTATTATTTATTGATATAGGAGTATTAAATAATTTAAAAGAAAACTGTAAAGTGAATCAATTTAAGATGCATTCATTTTATGTTGCAAAACTATAATATGAAAAAAAAGGTATCTCTTTAAAGATAAAAAAGATATTGTTTTTTATGATCTTATTATTGGAAAAAACAAACATTATGAATGATTTATGGATTCCTAACCAACAAAAGTTAGAATTTAAGCATGTAAAACTCGGTTAAATTATAAAATTGAACTATTATTACCTTTATAAGTAGATTCTTCAAATTTAATTTTGTTCAAGACTTACTTTTTTTCATAATTTCTAATTTATTGAAAAATGTAAATTATACTACTAAATAATTAAAGTATAAAAAATGTAGATTATTTAAATTTAGTCATCTACTAAACTAATCAAATTAAAAAATATAATTTAATCAATTTAAAATGCGTGCATTTTTTGGGTTGTAAATTATAGTAAAAAAGTTTATAGTTTAAATAAATAGCTCCATCTTCTTTTGAAAGTTAATCTTCAATTTTATGAAAACAAACTTAAGAAATTTACCAATAAAAATGTTACATCATTGGTATAATTTGCTAAGTTGTAAGTCATTTTTAACCAATAAATGAATGTCACGTCAGCATCGTGTATGAATTTGGAAAAAAAATAAAAGTTGGTATATTTTTAAAAAACGTAATTAAATTGAGAAAAAGCGTAAAATTGGTGAATTTTTATGATATTAACTTAAAAAAATATAAAAATTCAATTAAGTAATGAAAATAAAGATGGAAACTAAATTATAAACATCATATTATACATATATTCTGCCTTCATTTCTTGTAGCATAAAATTCTTATAAATTTTGATTTTCAGGATTATCGATCAAAGAATTTCCAACTTGACACAAAACCCATTGATATACGAACAAGCTATTTTTAGGTAATTGAGTGGGAAAAGGTGATAGTTTTATGGCCTAATTATTTAAAAACCACCCATCTTATAACTTTTTTTTATTTATGCCATGACTTAGGAAAATTTTCAATTGTACCCTATTTTTGATTTTTATGTTTTATTTGTACCCCAAACTTAAAAATTTTGATAATTTAATTAATTTAAGAATAAAAATATTAAAAACAAGATACATAAATGATTAATATTAACGTTTTATTCGAATATAGGTTAAAAATGAAGGACTAATTTAAATTTCTTTTCAAAAAAAAATAGGTCAATTTAACTCATTAGAGTAGAGATGAAACATAAAAATCAAAAATAGGGTACAACTGAAAATTTTTCAAGGTCATAGTATAAATAAAAAAAAGTTATAAGGTGGGTGGTTTTTAAGTAATTAGGCCTAGTTTTATAAGTAATTCAAGGAATAATGTCATACACGGTTATGCACTTTTTCAAATAAAAATTATTTATCCTAAGAGTGAATTTCTAGAATAGTTCAATTTGTTCTTCGAACTTAACATGAAAGAAATCAAATTTGCGGGTTTGAACAAAAACACTTTTGAATGGAAATTTTGTTGTGTTATCCTTTTAGCTCCAAGTTGTACATTAAGCTCTGATAATTTTTTGTACCTTCAGCTCCAATCGTTTTTTCTAACATCGATTGTGTGGGCAAAACAAAAGACTTAAATGGCAATTTGCCCCCTCTATTGAGTTAATAACTCTGATTCTCATTAATGAACTATGAAATATAAAGCTAGTATTTATACTAGCTACAAATGAAAGCTTAACACACAAGCTAAGAACAAATACACGAGCTAATCATGTACAGCTCATACTAACAGACTACAGCTAACCAACTCCAGCTCAGCAATCCATGACATTCAGCAATACTCCAATGAGAAGAAGCCACGTATGCAGAGGAGTAGAAGATGAAATATATCTGTAATAGCCTCCCTCAAGCTGGAGCATACAAATCTTGAATGCTCAGCTTGGAAAGAAAGGACATGAACAAGGTAGTAGGCAAAGGCTTGGTTAAAAAATCTGCTAACTGATTTGCTGAGGAAACAGGAAGCAAATGAACAATCTTATCCAAAACCTTTTGTCTGACAATGTGGCAATCAATCTCTATATGTTTTGTGCGTTCATGGAAAACAGGATTCTGAGCTATGTGGATAGCAGATTGATTGTCACAAAACAAAAGAGCAGACTATGGATGTGAAATGGACAAATCTTGAAGCAAATAAAGCAGCCATTGCAACTCACATGTAGTAGCAGCTAATGCTCTATATTCTGCCTCTGAAGAATTACGAGATACAGTAGTTTGTTTCTTGGATTTCCAAGAAATCAAAGAAGAACCAAGAAACACACAATAACCAGTGACAGATTTCCTGCTGTCTGAACATGTAGCCCAGTCAGAATCTGAGAATCCTTTGAGATGCATGGCAGTAGAAGCAGAGAAGAATATACCCTGACCAGGAGCTCTCTTTAAGTATCTAAGAACTCTATCATAGCAGAATAGTGTAAATCAGTTGGCTTATCCAGGAACTGGGACAGTTGCTGAACAGCATAAGAAATGTCAGGTCTTGTGGCACACAAATAGAGCAGCTTGCCAATAATTCTTCTATAAGTAGAATTATCAGGTAATGGAGTACCAGAATCCTGTGAGAGTTTCAAAGTAGAAACCATAGGTGTAGAGAGAGACTTACAACCTATATATCTTGTTTCTGCTAACAAATCCAGTGTATACTTTCTCTGGCACAAATTAATGCCTGTCTTGGATCTTGCTACTTCAAGGCCAAGGGAATATTTCAGTTCATGTAAATCCTTGATTTGAAAGGTTGCATGAAGATAAGCTTTAATTGCAACAATCTCAGATAAACAATTGCTGGCAAGAATCAAGTCATCAACATATATCAGCAAGGCAATGAAAAGAGAACCTTCTTGTTTAATGAACAAGCTTGAATCTGATGCTGCAGCATGAAAACCTCTTGCAATCAAAGAAGAAGTTAACTTGGCATGCCATTCTCTACTGGCTTGCTTTAAGCCATAGAGTGACTTCTGTAACTTACAAACAGAATTATGAGCAGGAAGAACAAGACCAGGAGGAGGATTCATGTAAATGTCTTCATGTAAATCACCATGCAAGAAGGCATTATTAATGTCCAACTGATGCAAAAACCAGTTTTTAGATGCAGCAACAGCTAACAACAGTCTGATAGTTGTTAACTTTGCTACAGGTGAAAATGTATCAAGGAAGTCAACCCCTGCTTGTTGGTTGTATCCTTTAGCCACTAACCTGGCCTTACATCTTTCAACAGATCCATCAGGATTATGTTTAACCTTATAGACCCATTTGCAACCAATGGCTTTCTTAGTTGCAGGTAAACTGGTAAGAATCCAGGTTTCATTATTCTGCAATGCAGTGAGTTCAGAATGCATAGCATCCTTCCAATAGTCATGTTTAATGGCTTCATTATAAGATTTTGGTTCAGAAATAGTGGATAAGTGGATAGAAAAGGCTTTGTGTTTTGGATGCAGATGATCATAGGAAAGGACATGGTGTAGAGAATGTTTAGTAAGAGTATGCAGAGGAGTAGAAGATAAAAGATTACAATGATAATCTTTTAGAAAATGGGGAGCAGTCCTTGTTCTAGAGGACCTCCTTAGTATTGTGGTAGGATTTGAAAGATCAGAAGGAGGTGAGGATGGTAATTGTATGGTTTGGCTTTGAAAAGATGATGCAGGTGTATTAACAACATCATGATCAATATAAGAATCAGTTGCAGTAAGATTTGGATTATGAACTAAATGAACAGGTTGATCAATAATTTGTACTGAAATCTGTTTAAAAGGAAATACATTTTCATAAAACTTGACATTTCTGGAAATGAAAATGCATTTTGTTTGTAAATTGTAAAGTTTGAAACCTTTGATATGAGAGGGATATCCAATGAATACACTTTGAATAGCCCTTGAATCAAATTTAGATCTTAAATCAGAAATAGTGGATGCATATGCCAAACAGCCAAAGGTTTTTAGATTATCAAACTTTGGTGGATTTTGATAGAGAATTTCAAAAGGAGTTTTGTTATCAAGAAGAGGGGAAGGTATTCTATTTATGAGATGTACTGCATGAGTAACAAACTCAGACCATAATGTAACTGGTAAATTGGACTGAAATTTCAGAGATCTAGCCACATTCATGATGTGCTGATGTTTCCTTTCAACTATACTATTCTGTTGTGGGGTATAAACACAACTCTTTTGATGAGTTATACCATGTGTTTGATAAAAGACAGGCATATTGAATTCCAAACCATTATCTGATCTCACACACTTAACTTGTACTCCAAATTGAGTTTTAACAAAAACAATGAACTGCTGTAAGAAGGACTGAACCTCTGATTTGGATTTTAAGATATCCTGGTAAATCTGCTTTTACTATCTACAATAGAAAGAAAGTATCTATGACCATTATGAGAAACAGTTCTAAATGGTCCCCATATATCTACACTTATTACATCAAAAATGTTTTTGACAATTGTGTCACTAGTTGGAAAAGGCAACTTTCTTTGCTTAGCTAAATGACATATGTCACAATGATTATTAACAGGTAAAGTAATGTTTGGATTAGAAGCTTGTAGCAACTTGAGTCTTGGAGTAGATGGATGTCCAAGTCTGAAGTGCCACAGCTGAGAAGAATCAATAGGGGTTTTGAAGGTAGATGCAGCCATTTTTGTGGTTGCAATGAAAGGCTTGACTAAGTGATATAGTCCCTGTATTTTCTTAGCTAAACCAATCATCTTCGAGGTATGGAGATCCTGGATAAAGCAATAATTATAATGTAAGAGAACATAATATCTCTGAGAATTTGTTAACTGGCTTGTGGAAATGAGGTTGAATGAAAATTGAGGTATGTGTAAGGCGTCGGTAAGAATAAAAGAAGAAGAGAGTTGTACTGTTCCAATGTGTTCAACTGGGATTTTTTGACCATTTGGCAAATGCACAAAAACATTGAAAACCTTTTTATAGTTCAAAAAACTTTTTAAAGAACAAATTATATGATCAGTGGCTCCAGAGTCCACAATCCAAGTGTCTTTATGCAAATGAGAATATACTGAACATGAGTAAGAAATTTTACCTTGCTCATTTTGAACTGGATTGAAAGAAGTAGAAATGGTGTTGACATGAGGCTGACTGTTGGCTTTCACAGAAGAGTTCACCTGCTGCATTAATGCTGCATATTCCTCTGAGGTCATATGAATCATATTATCCTGCCCTTGTCCTTGCTCATTGTCTGCAATTCTCAGATTCTCAACATTTTGTGCTATTGTGCTCATCATAGTGTTATCTGACTCCACTTGATTTGCATAGCTCTGAGTTTGTTTTCCTTTAGACTTAAAGTCTGGTGGATATCCATGCTTTTTATAGCAATTATCCACAGTATGGTTTGTCATACCACAGTAAGTACATTTGAGACCCTGAGGTCCTTGATTGTAGAATTTCTTCTGTCCAGTATTGCTATGTCCTGCACCAAACTGAGGTTTTGGCAACAATCCATTCCCCATTTGTGTTTTGGCATAGAATACATTTGGTTCAATCATAGTAGCAACAGGAATACCAAACTGTCTTTCATGTTGTATTGCCATTGAAAAAACTCTGTTAATCTTAGGCAAAGGTTCCATCAGCAGGATTTGAGACTTGATTGTAACAAAGTTCTCATTTAATCCTTTCAAAAATCTGATGACATAATCACTTTCTATGTATTCCTTAATAGTCACTAATGCACCACATTGACACTGTGGATTGCATTTACAGTGAGGAGCAGGTCTCAAATTGGATAATTCATTCCACAGTTCCTTAAGGTGAGTATAATATTCAACAACAGATAATGTGTTCTGTTTAAAAGCATATAATTCTTCCTGAATATCAGAAATTCTATAAGCATCACCTTGGGAAAAACGAGACTGTAGATCAAGCCATGCTTCCAAGGCACTGTCAATCCATTCAATACTTTTATGAATTGCTGGACTCACTGAGTTGTAAATCCATGATAATACCAGATTGTTGCATCTCTCCCAAACATTAACCATAGAGTTGTCTCTGCCGGGTACAGGTACTGTTCCATCAATGAAACATTTTTTATTCTTCGCAATCAATGCCATTTTCATGCCTCTTGACCAAGAGTGATAGTTTGTTCCATCAAGAATAGGTGAAACCAAGGAGATTGATGTGTTCTCGCTTGGATGAACATAGTACGGACTAGAAGGATTCTCCTCCTGTCTCCATACATTAGCTGTGTTAGTAGCAGCCATTGAAATACTGGTTTTGATGTATCAAATCTTGTTGAAATCTAAGATTATTCTATCGCAAGATAGAGGAATGAGAAATGAATGAGAATCTATAATTTGTTTGCGGAAATATGAAGAGAATAGAGAGAAAAAGGCTGTTTGGTAGCTGAGAAAGTGATGAGAAAAGAAGAGAAACTTGGCAGTTACTGCCGAGAAAAGGAGCAAAAATGCTCTGATACCATATTGAGTTAATAACTCTGATTCTCATTAATGAACTATGAAATACAAAGCTAGTATTTATACTAGCTACAAATGAAAGCTTAACACACAAGCTAAGAACAAATACACGAGCTAATCATGTACAGCTCATACTAACAGACTACAGCTAACCAACTCCAGCTCAGCAATCCATGACATTCAGCAATACTCCAATGAGAAGAAGCCACGTATGCAGAGGAGTAGAAGATGAAATATATCTGTAATACCCTCAACTTATAAATAATGGACAATTTACGTATAAATTAATTTTATGGATAAATTACTCACAAATTTAATAATTATGGGCAATTAATCCCATTTGGACAAATTAATTAACAAGTTGAAGGGGCAAATTGCCAATTTAGGGAACAATTAGCTTACAAGTAAAGGGGGCAAATTGCTAAAATCGGGTTAATTGTCCATAATTAACAAGTTCGTGATTAATTTGCCCACAAAATTAATTCATGTGTTAATTGTCCTTTGTTTACAAGTTGAGTGGGTAAATTGCCACTTAACTCCAAACAAACTAAAATGCTTATATTAAGGGCGTTTTTTTAAAACTGATGAACTAAATCATATTTCATCATTTGTACCAAATTCGTGAGGCAAAATAATTTTTGGTTAGAATTCCCATAAATTCACACGCATACATAGACAGATTCTAATTAAGTTTTAAATGGTTTACAACGGTTTCTTAAAATAAATTTGAAACTGATTTAAAAAATTGTTTCTATTATAGTTTCAAACAGTTTAAAAAACGGAGTATTTTTACAAATTTTCAGAGTAAAAAAAATAAATTTTCATCGTAAAAATATAAATTTTTGGAAAAATAGGTAAAATATAAGTTTTTTAAAAACAGAATATGTTTGCAAATATATATTTTAAAATGGGTATTTTTTGCAAATTCCTCATTAGTTTTCTTCATTATTAGCCCGGGCTTAAAGTTGAACTTTGGTGGCCATTTTTATAGTCTTGCCGGTATAAAGCAGGACTTGATCAGTAATTAGATAATTAATCAAAGCAATAAGGTAGCGTTTAATTTCATTAGGCATTAGCTGCAAGTTTTATCAAAAAGAATGTACAAAGCCAATGTTCTTAGTCATTCATGAAAAACGGTCCATATATACTGTCCACAACCGCAAACTGCATATTCTCCGATGGCTTCCAATGTCGTTTCCTTTGATTAATAAACCAATTATTAATCTGCTTCTGATCCAGACAAGTCGCATCCGCCAACGCAACCTTATCCGCTTCCTGTCCAAATTCATGTCAAAGAATTCAAATATTTTTGTGCTAAACCCTAACAGGATCAGCTTAAAAGAAATTAGGGTTTTCAGTTATTAGTAGAGCAGAAGAAGTTACCGTTGGATATGGCCATTTGTAATGAATGTTCCACCAGTTGAGTAGGATTTGCCTTGCTTCCTTTGGTAGCTTTCCTTTCTTTTTCTTTTTGGAAAATTCATGCTTCAGGCTACTTATGTAACCGCTATATTTCTGCAACAATTTATCCTTGAGCTCTCGATCTTCGTTTGCTCGAGCTGAATCTTGTACCTCTACCTCTCCGGCACTGACATCTTCATCTGATGAACCAGCAGCTTCATCTGCCAGAATAATGAAGCAGATAATCAGCAAATGTTTAAGAAAAGACTACCAAAGCAAAAAAGAAAGTTTTCAAGCATCCATTGTCCAATTTGGTATAAACAATTCAAGCTATTATATATTAATTACAGCTCAACAACATTTCATCTATGCAGCATCGAACCGAAAACATTCACAAAATATTTGCTGAACAGCGAAAAAAAACAATATCTAAAATTTCCAAATTTCATAAACATTTCCAGAAATGAAAAGACAACTAAATGTAATAGTCGAGAAGTTTCCGGGCAATATAGCCTTTTGGTTACGAGCTATTAAAACAAATGATTTGTATGATTATTAACCAATAAATTATCAAACTAAGTTACCAAGTTTGAAAAATAACTAAGTTACGAAAGAACCCTAAAAAAGGAAGTTTTATTATTTTGAAATGCCCTAAAAGGAAGTTAGGGTTAAGTGTAGAAAACCGAAAACAGTAAAAACACATGGATGCAGAGATTCCATGTCCCCATGGATGTGATGTTACTTAAATTTGCACCATGCCATACCATAGTTGGGACCCATCAACCAAATTTTTTCATCCTTCAACATTATTGGACATAGCAAAAGTGACAGAAATTGTTGAGTCAAGTCCAGTCAGTGTAGGGTTTTATTAAAGAGTACGGCCCTAGGAAAAGAAAAAATTTAAGAGTTTTAGAGATAGAGAGAGAAAAAGATAACCCGCAAGGCACGCACGCACTCTTCTCTTCCCAAACTTGTTTAAAACTCTCACTGACAAACATTTATAAACACTTCATCTGCACAATATTACAACCCTAACAATAGTGCTACAACAGTACTAAACTATGGTAAGCTTACACAAGCTCCACCCACTTTGGAAAAGCTAAAGATTGAGAACATTTATTTATGCAGCTCAAGAATGTTCAAAGTGTTAGGGTTTTAAAGAAACGAAAATGTATACGAAGTTTGAAAAAAAGGGCGACTGAAAGGTCTTGTCGTGAACAAATGACATGGCTAAAGATGACAAATTTCTTGACGTAAAAGTGACAATCTGAGAGGAAATGAAATGAAATGACGAGGTGGCGCAAGGCTCTAGAATGGCATTAAATGAAGAGTGATGAAGAAAGGAACAAATATGATGATGATGAAGGAGGAGACAAAAGTATTTTTATGCCAAACCACCGAAAGGCTGAGCCAGTGAGAGTCGTCTCTTTGTTTCAGAACTCAGGTTCTGCAGCGTTAACTGCGGGCGTCATGTGGTTTACTAACCCTACCTCCCCTCCTTTTTCTCTTTATCTCTATATTGCCCTTTTTACAATCAAGTTTTACTCACACATGCCCTAATCAAATACATTTAAAATCTTATCATATCTATTATTAGATGTACATTTTTATCTTTATAAATTATTAATTTAATTTATTTAGCCTTTGTTAAAAAAAAAGTTATTAATTTATAAAATCTACACAAACACAACCCGCCAACTCATTTTAACACTTAATTTTTAGGGATGTGATCACTAAATGAATTCAAACAGAAATTACTAGCAAGTGGCCGATGGAAAATATGTACCTTAGTAATTTTATCAAGAAGCTAAAAATAATTTTTTTTTAAAAGCATATAGTTGATAGTTTTAAAGTGAATGAATATGATGAAAATTCTATCTATGTAAATAGAAATTCAGCAGATAATTTTTTTTTTTTTGGTAAGCCCATCCGGTTTCCAAGACTTCGCCCTGACTAATCCAGATCTGCCCCGCGTCGCGCACCTAGCATGGTGGGTGAGTCTTCCAGTGGGAATTTTCTGCATTCACAAGGACTCGAACCCGAGACCTTGCTTAAGCGATACCAAGCCGCTTAGCACTTGGACCAACTCCCATTGGTAGCAGATAATTTTATTTAGCGACCTATCGTTGTTAGTAAAAATACAGTTTGATTACCAGAATGTAAGAATTTTAAAATCAATAATGATAATTCTAATAGTTTAATAACTCCAATTCAAGAACTGGACGATAAGGTCATTAAGCACATTAGCCTATAAGAAAAAGCAGTTTAAGAATCTGGAATAATATGTTTTTCAAACAAAAACATGCATATGCCAGCAGTCACTAATAACAAGTGGGAGAATATGGTATTAATATTCATAATCTTATTGGTTCAATATAGTGAGTCATGGCTTTACAACAAGGAAGAAAATACATGAAAACGCATGGGAAATGACAGAAAATGCACAAAATTGGTCTGCTTTCATTCACTTTATGTTAAAAAAGATTAGAATAAGTGATTAACAATAGCATTAGTTTCAGCAAAGCATCAAAAGTTTGTTAATAGAATTAAAAAGAATTCAATCAATAACATGCGGTAAAATTTATAATCATAGAATTAATAAAGAAGCATTCTAGCTAATAGAAATTACAAATTCTTAAGCAGGTAGTTAACTGAAAAAATATGCAAAGGCCTTATTATATTACTTTCAAAAGAGTATTAGAGCTTTAATTTTACGCATGCAACATTATAATATTTCTAACTGATCAATATATAAAAGTTTGTTATTCCTAAGGGAAAAAAACAATAAAAGACTCCATGCTCACAACTAGAAACAGTGCATGAAAAACATCTTTATCTCAAAATGCTGCTAAAAATAGCTAGCAAAAATATTAGTAAATGTGTAATCTTGTAAGCTTGGCCACGCAGTCATTACTAAAATAGCAATTTAAGCAGACATACACCATATGCACAAAGTACAAAAGCAAATGGTTGTAACCACCATTGAATTAAATTAATCCCTGAAAGCAGGAGATCAAGTATCTTAAAAAGATTAGTACACAAATTAAAATGTGTATTAATCTTAACATGAGCAGATTTTCTGATTCTTCTTTAACTTGCTCAAAAGCAAATGTAATATTTTGAAAACCTAACTCTTGGTAGTAATTCAGTCTGCCACGATAAAATGTCGTCCTAAGATTCAGTTTTGAAATCATCTATAGTTAATTATATAATGTGGATGATTAAGCTTAAAAGAGACTTGCTTTCAGTTTTTAAGCTTTATTTTATAAGTTTGCAAGTCCTGCAACTCTTCCCAATGAATTGTTTATATGCAAAATGGATTACTGCCAGAACTAGACCAATGATTCTAATCCTTTCTCTAGAACTAGTATTTAATTCATACTTGGGCATGCAATACAACTCATGCTCCATTTGTACTTTAGTCTTAAATCTCTAATTATAATTGAGTTCCAATAAAGTGCACAACCAGTTGTATAAAGCTAACCACCATTACCAGTTGCTACCCGCACAGCTAAAGGATTGTGTCGTGGCAAAGTTGGATGAACAAATGAAACGTCGTTAACCGTTTTGTAAAGAACATAATAACCAAAAAATATTCAACCAACATCTCAACACTCACCAAAAAAAAACAAGTATTGAGTCAGCATTGACTCAACCTTGCCTATAATCAACCTATGAAATAATCTAGACAAAAGATTTTGCTCAAGTTAAAGCTTCACCAAAAGAACAATATTTATTCTATATATTCTATATGCAAATAAACTCATTTGAATCCAGTTTTATACTCAAAGAAAATAACTTTAACAAAAAAAAACAGACTAAAAAGGATAAAATAAGAACTCAACAAATGTCAAGAAAAGGCTGAATGATATTACCAATGACTTCAGAATTCAGAACTATTCTACTTCTAAATTTTATAATTGTCAATCACAGGAGAACAATACCAGAGCTACATTGGATTATCCATTTCAAAAGGAAAAGGGTAGTCCTTATTCAGATTAGGGTTTTTGTTTGTTTTGCTTTTTTACTTGAAATACGCTACATCTGAAATCTTGAATTATAGTTCATATCCACAATGATAAATGTTGTCAAAGGTGCAGGCTTTTTTCCAGTACCAATTTGGGGAAATTTACCTATGAAAAAATTTCTCATGCTAAAATGCGCTAGGTTTTCATGCTAACGTGCGCTTTGACACTCTTTTATGTGATCATTATCAGGACACGAATCAAACAAATATAAAATAAAGATAGAGAAGAGAGAAATTAAACCGGAAATATGAGTTCTTGAAGAAGCTGTAGTAGTAGTAGTAGTGTTGCAGAGGCTATTTAACTGTGCTTCAATATCATTCAAGAAAGTAGTCGCTTCGTTGAACGGCCGGGAGAGATCCGATTTGTATTTCACCAGAATGTCACAGTAGGTTTCCTGCAAAAAGAAGAATAAAACTAAAATCAGAAAAGATAAATAAAATAATCTTTGTAAAGGAGAATTAGGAAAATTGATTAGGGTTTGGGTTTGATAAGAAGAAAAAAATACCATGAACTCGTCGAGCTCAGGATCTGCACCTAAGCAAGAGGTTATAGCGGTGGGCCTCTTAGAAAGATCAGTTTCTTGCCGGATTTCTTCTAATATATACGCCATCTGCGGCGGAGCTCCCACCTACAAAACGTTACAAAAAACATGGTTTAAAGCTTTGATCAGTTTAATATAAACTACCTAGTGGAGTTGAAAAAGGAGTCTTTATTTCAACTGATTGGGTAAAAAGAAAAAAAATGTTAAAAGAATTGATTCATGTCCATGTATTTTGTTATCATAATAGCGTTATAAATATAATTTTTGCCGAGTTCTTGATCAAAATTTATATTTTGTTTTAGCAATAGTTAATATATACCTTCTGGCAATCAATATAAGACTGAAGCAATTTGGGATAAAGAGGATGAGAAGCAATTTTAGCCCTAATAGCACTAGAAACCTCCTCCTCTGAACTACCACCACTTCTCTGCATCTCGGCCACCATAGAGGCGGCATCCGATACAGCAGAAGAACCATGAAACAACTGCTCCGAACCTAGAAACGGAAAAGAAATCCCCGGTGACGCAGAAAAGCCGCCATGATAACCACCAGCAACAACCATATTCTCCGGCACAACTTGCTGCATAGAATAACCACTACAACTTGAGTGAAGATGATACAGCTCATCCATGGCTGATTGGAAGAAGAAAAACAAAAAGTAAAATCTTGTTCAGACAATAAGACAGAGAACAAACTATAAAGCTACTAGTTGAAGAAGTGGAGATGGAACGAGAAAGCTGTATAGTGTAAGAAGGAGCTGGAGTATATATGATAATGAGTGACGAGAAAAAAGGTTTTATAAGTAGAGTAATTTCTGTATTCCTTCACTTTTTCCTTTATTTTAAGTTGAGAGATCATTTATTGATTTGGGTGCTTAATGAAAGTAGTAGTAATTACGTGAGTAAAACGGAGGACATTGGGTTTGGTGAATGGGTGATATTTAGCGTACAAACATTGAGATATTCTGATGGCTTCGCTTCTTTATCTTCTTTACTCTTTCCAGGTTTAACCCTAACTATGTCTACGCTGTTACTACGCGCCTTCAGGTTAGGGAACTTTTAATCTTTTCTTTTAGTACTCAACTAGTTTGCCATGGCTAGTCACCAAGCAGCTAAGGCTCTTCATGGTATGTTTTACTTTTAAATTTTGGTTTCCAACCCCCAATAGTGGTTAAACCAATTTAAAGATTTTAAAATTTAACTGTTAGAGTACTAATTATGTGATAAGCGTATGTTACGTTGGATGAAATTAATCAATTTTCTATGAATAATAAATATGGACTACTATCTACTGCCCCTAATTACTAAGATACCGTCTTTATTTTTATCTAAATACCTTCTAACCTATTTCAAATTCAAAAACTCAGTCATATTCAAATTCTATCAACTCACGCTCAAATCAGACGAACGGATATAATAATTTGAAGTAAAAATGTCAAAATTTACCCAAAATAGAGGTACGGGAGCCTCCGGTAAGTAGTCGTTTTTATGTTTTTTTTATTGTTTTAGTCGTTTTTTTTAAATTATGGACAGACGCCTCCGGATTAAGCAATTTGTTTTTGGTTTTGGTTAAAAGGGCGAGAAAGTAATTGAGAGGGGCTGTGCCTAATAACTAGGGACGGTATTTAGTACTAACATCCTAATAAATTGATAATCATTCGATATTATTAATAATAAATGTTTAGTTAAAATCAAACGCTCTTTAATTAATGATTGTTCTGATAAGCTAATTAATGATTGTTCTGATAAGCTAATTAATGATTGTTTATAACATTCAATAGTGTCACATTTCACTCATTTAATTTATAGTTTACGGTCTAATGTTAAGTTCATATAAGAATTTGTTATTTTTACAAAATTTTAAAAATCATTAAATTGTTTCATTTTTATTTTCCTATTAATGATGTTTATAAAATAATATCTAGAAAAAAAGTGGAGCTTCTAAAATATAACAAATGATTACTTTTTGAGTATTTAGTTTAATTACCTGTTCGTGAAGTGTTTTCTCTTTCAAATTTGTTCTTAATTATTAATCCGTATTTCAGTTATCCCTAAATTTATTTAATAATATAGTTGTTTCTGTAGTAAATTTTTTGACTTTGTTAAATTTTTAATGTTGTGTCATCTTATTTTAATATCAGCCAAGTGTAATTCTATTGAACCCGTTTAGATTTTATTTTTTTATTGAATTAATGAAAATCTGTTAAAGATATTTTTTTTTTCCTATTATAATGGATTCAAAAGAATTTATATTTTTATGAGTTTAGGATTTAAGTTGACTAATAAGTTGTCAAATCAACTTAATCTTGTGATACATCATTAAAAATTAATAAAATTATAAAAAATTACTTTAAAAACAACTAAACTATCAAATAATTATTTAAAAATAATTGAAATATTTACTAAAGTTTATGAATAGTTTGAGGAGGATATTGTTGATAGTAAAAGGACGATTAATGAAAAAACACTCCAAAATCCACAGGCTGCAAATATATTAGGATCCAATAAATTATAGTATGTAGTGTAGTAATTAGACGTAGTTTAACCTGTATTAAAATATTTATTAACTAAATATGGTCTAATTTACCGACTAAACGTTAAAAAAATAATAAATTAATTTATCCATGTTGCTGCAATAGATATATCGAATACTATTTAAACTGATTTAAAAAAAATTAAACTATGTAAAATTTATAAAGAAATAAAACGGTTAATTACAAATGAAATCACAAACTTTAAAGCGATTTGCAATTAAAACACGAATTTTAGCAAGTCAAAACACCGACGTGTACATTATAATATACAGTCACATGTTGTTGTATGAATAGTTGGTATTTCAATTTGCCGAAAGATGAAAGTAGGTCATTAATGTGCACATTATAATATACAGCAATATTGTCAAGTTTTAAAGTTCGTATTGTAATTGCAAAACACGCTATATGATTTAATTTGCAATTAATCCTAAATAAAATTAAGCATTTGATAAAATTAAAGTTATGAGAAGTGTATATTTAGAATTTAAACTTATATAAGAGTGATCCAAAGAAGATTTACTAAAAAATGAATTTAAAAATTTAAAAACAATGTCTGCAGTCTAAAATATTCAATCCAAAAAAAATTGTTAGTATTTTTTATTTTTTCCGATATATATGTTTAGACTGTCTCGAAAGATGTATAAGTGGAAGAAAGTTTCTACAAAATTACCTTTTTATTGGGGAAAACCCAATAGCAATAACTCCAAATACTATGTGTATTTAATAATTTTTTTGCTAAAATTATGAAATCAACATTTTCATACAAACACCGAAATTCATTTTCTCTAATGATAAAAACATATTAAGTAGGTCGAGTTTTGAAGTGTTTATGTTCACTTTATATTTGGTTTATATTTATTTGAATTTTGGACGAGGTATTTGTGTTTGAGCCATTTTAAAATTATAGTGTTCATGCTCAATGTGTTTATTTGAGTTTGAGGTGTTCGTGTTTTGGTCATTTAAAAGTCGTAGTGTTCATATTCAGTACGTGTCATCAAGCGCGCGAACAAGTTCACGAACGTACTAAATGAACTCGTCCACGATAATCGTTCCCTTAATGATAAAAAGAATGAACACGAGCTTGACTTGTTTAATATCTAAACAAACGAACATGGACATGAACTAAAATAAACGAACGCTACTTTTTTTTATTAAAAACTACATAATTTTGCTTTGCTTTCTAATCAAAACTAAAATTGTTCCTAAAATTGTATATGTAGTTTTAGTAAATAAAAAAAACTTATATTTAATTTAATTATAATGTAGTTCGCAAACTCTTAATCGAGCTACTATAAGAGCCGGTTCGTAACACTACTAGAGATAATGTATTTGGTAACAATAATTTTGCAGTTAATTTCTTTTTTGCTGCTAAAAGACATTTTGCAACAATAATTTTAAAAGTTATTGCTATTAGCTAATTTTAAGCATCATTTTACAACAGATTTTATTACCAATTACTTAAGATCATATTTTATTAGCAGTAACATGCCGCAATTTTTTTATTGCTATATATTAATATTAACAATTTTGGAATGATTAGCAGGAAAAATATTTGCTGCTAATTCTAATATTCCTTGCAGTGTAAATTATTTATCGAGCTTATATACGAGCATGTTCATTTTAATCGAGATTATATATGAGCTCGTTTGCGAACAAATAAATGAGCCCATAAACGAGTTTTTTTGTTAACATAAACATTACTACATTCATGTTTTGCTCGTTTGAACATTACTCTAGGCTTTACTAATCTATAAATAATATTCTCATTATATATTTTATTTCTAATTTTTAAATCACTTTAAGAGTTTATATGATTAATCCTTGAACAAAGGATCAATTCACCCCATCAACTACACACGAAAGATAAAAGAGGTATAAGGTCGTAAGAAAGAATCAAACAAACTCACAACTATGCAAAATCGGTAAAAAAAAACACTCAAAAAGAGAGAGATAATAAACCCCTTAACTATGTCAAATCGGTTAAAACCCACCCTCCATGCTCGCCTTCATTCCAACTTCCGTCTCTGCTCCATTGATCCGATTGTTACCCTCCTTCCTCCACTTTGGCACCCTCGCTGAACAAATATGCCATCTTCATTCCATTCTGATTGTCCAACCGCCGCCCTTGTTCCTCCACTTCGACATGTTTGAGAGGTTCGTATCCTCTATCTGACAAGACGAAGCCAAGCTCGTCTTCTCAGACGAGGAGACGAACCCATATGGGTTTGTCTCCTCGTCTGAGAGGAGGCGTCGGCGGTGATGATGCTAGCGGATTTGGGTTGGATGAATGTAAAAAGTACAATAAAGTGTTTATATTTTTTTAAATATATGAATTTTTAAAATTGTAGGATTTGTTTTTTAAAAATATCCAAAAACTAATTTGAAGAATTCAAAAAATATTAAGGACTATTTTATTTTTTTTACAATTTTTTATAGGTAGTGCGTTTCAAAGTTTGCCCGATTTTTGCAATTATTGAATTTTTTTGATTCACTTTCAGGATTTTGGGTCTCTTTGATTTTTCATGCCAAGTTGAGGAGGTGAATTGATCTTTTAATTGGTTCAAATGGAATAATGGTTCATTTTTATTTTTTTTTATTACATATTATATACTTTTCCACTTTATCAATATAAAGTCATGGATTTGTTCTTCAAAATATACAATTGTTTTTTTAAGAATTACAAATTGTTTTTTTTAACAGTTAATTTGATATGATAGTTTTTACTTTTTTTGAACACCTTTGAAATGATAGGTTTTTTTTTGACAATCGAATAATCTTTCATTAATAATAAAGAGCAGTTACAGGTGTAAGAATTCAAAAAGGGTATAACCGTTTCTAATGACCTGACATGGAACAAGATATAAATCTTGATTCGCAGATCGCCTTACAAAACAAAATCAAATTACATAACCGCTCTTACACAATAAGATCCAATCCTTTTCTGTCTAACAGAAGACTCACAAACTCTTCATAAAAAACAACAAATCTTTCATATAGAAAGAACAGTAAAACTTTCAAAAAAGAAAGACAATCACTGTAAAATAGTTATCAAAAAAAAAACTAATATAACCTATAACGATTTCATCTTCAATCTTGAAAGGGTTTGATCCATCTCTGATTTTTTATTTGTACATCTATTGAAATTGATGCGCCTCGTTGATAGATTTACCAACCAAAATGAAAAGGATGAAAAGGAAACGGTTATTTATTTTATTCTAAAGCAATAAAAAAGAAAAGAAATGGCTACCGCCAACGGCAAAAATAAACCATTGACGGCAGTCGAAGCGAAAAACAAAAGAGAAACGCTTGACGGCTAGGTTAGACAACCATTTTACGCTACAAATGGATTTTAATTTAGTTTTGAAAAGAGCCGCACTCCAAATAAAATCAAATAAAACTTATATAATTGTATATTATAAAGACCATAAGTGCTCCTTAAGAATTAAAAATTACAAGATTCCTCAAATGGAACTTACAATACCTTCATAATTAAATAATCTTGAACAAAATTCACATAAACATTTTTTTGTTTATTAGAACAATCATATATATATAAAGAATGCACTTATTACCAACTTTTATTGGTTCAAGTGGAAAATTTTGATTCTTTTTAAACAATGTATTAGATATAAGTCACATAAAATGAAACCAAAACAATTATATATCTTCTATATATAGCTCCACTTAGAACCGGTTACGGTCTGATTCAAAACCAAACTAGTTAAAAAGCGGTTTGAAATTAAAATTGGTCAAACTTTAAAATTAAGTTCAAACATGTCTGACAATTTGTGTTAAAATACAACAAAAGGGGGATAAAGAGAACAAAAAACTAAAACAAATTTTGAAAGTATGTAAATTTAAATGAATGAGTTATATTAAACTAAAAAAATATTAATTTAATTTATTTTAAATTGTAATATTAATCAAATGATATGAATATAACTACATAAATTTAAATTAAAAATAATGAATGTTGGTTGCATTAGATAATAGTAAATAAATAAAAATAATATACATATAGATTCTAATTTTGATTCTTTAGTAATGCATTCATAATTTTTGTATCATACAAGTATTCATGATACATTAGGGTTGTCGCGGCCATAGTGGAACCATCTTTACACTAAATTATGGGAAAAACGCTATCTTCATCATAATATTACTTCCCACTTCATTTTTCAAATCCCCATGTCGCAACTCTAACTCCACTCCTCCTTGCTGCATGTTTTATTATAGAATTATTAATTTAAGTATATACTTTATCTCTTCTAAATCTAATTTTAAAAAAGATATTCAAAAAACAATAAACAACAAATGCTTAACTTTATTTTTATTGTATAATCTCGTATTATAATATATATCGAGTTAAAAAATGTATAACAAAAAATATAAGGCCTAATTGACTAATAATCCAATTTATTTTACAATTCTAACTAAAACTTTAGAACTTTATGACTTTTATTCAATTTCAAACGTTCGTAGTGATATTAGCTAACTCATCTCAATTGATTTTATAGTTTGTGTCCAATTTTATGTAGCTTTCGTGCTATTAAAAAGAATGCCAATATGAAATTATGAATCCCTATTTCAATAGGAGAGAATTGGTAAAAATCACTGGGAAGAATTTAAATTGAAAATTTTAAAGCTTTTGTTAGAACTATAAATAATTAAAAAAAATTAATTTTTTTGATCTACTGGGCTAAAATATTAATTAAGTAAATAGAAGATGATAAAACAATACTCCATTCTATACATAACCATATTAAATGGTCAATATATAAATCTTCTACTAAGAGTACTCTCTCTATGTTTTTCTTAGTGGCCTAACATTAGGATATGAATTTTGTGTAGCATGCATAACTCAATCTTCTAATCAATACACTTGTTTTTTTTTTTTCTTTTTAATTGTTTGACTACTTTTAATTAAGGCTATTAAGAATAAAAATTGAACGTTCTTTTGGTCAATCTAACCTGGATGGCAATACAGCCCATGCCCACCAAAGAGTGTGATGCTATTTAAGACAAACATGGTTGGATTCCCCCTTCTCCCACTAACATACTTTAATCCCTATTACTCCTAATTCTCATCGTGTCCAGAGTTGTGCTAAAAATCAATTCAAATCGAAATCTTTAATTGACCGAACCAAAATTTGATGTTTGGTTTGATAATATAGTGGCAATGATTCAGTTGGGTTGTAAACCACAAATTTTGGTTATAATATATTTTATATAAAAAAATATTAAAACAATAATATTTTACTCTACTTAATTCAGTTTTGTTGTTAATTGACAAATTAAAAAACACAGCTAAAAAAAATTAAAGTTCAATTTAATTTTTTAATATGTGTAAATAAAAAATATGTTATAATTAAATTTAATGATTTAATGACTTCAAATTAATTTTTAATAATTTATTAACGTTTTAATTATTCATTTTTTTTATTTTTAGTTTAAAAAATGCAAATTAAATAAGAAAATTAAAATAGTAAGAAAAAAATGAAATGTATAGAAAAGTAAAGTAAAATAAAATAAATTAAATTGAATTTATTTAATACAAATATAATTTTTATTTATATTTGTGTCAAAAATAAATTTGAAAACTAAATTAAAATTTAATTTTTATTCAGTTAAGTTTTTTAATTTAGCTGACTAGCACTAAAAATAATTAGAAGGAATAAAACATTAATGAAAATAAAAGTGGAGGATCGTATCATTTGATTTTTAAATAAAGAGGACGGAAATGCGAATTATAACATAAGTGGTAGACCTGAGAATAACTTACTCAAAGATAAATTGTTAAATATTTTTTTATTAAATATATATGTCAATTTTTATTAATAAAAGTGGAATTTCATAAAACTTTATAAAATTTGAAATGGATAATTATTCATTTAGCAAAAAAAAAGAAAGAAATGGATTATCATTTTTTGACTTTAAAGAAAAATATTTTACTCAACGAAAAAAATCATGTGCTATCATTAAACATTGGCTAAACCTATTTTAGGGACTCTAAACTATACGATTTTGATTCATTAGATCTCTTAATTTCTATTTGTTTTTTTAGATTCTTAAACTTTCGTTTTTTGAATTGGGTCCTTAAATCTTAAATTTTTTTTGGTTCATTTGGTCTTTAAATGGATGTCCGTTTAAGGACCTGAATGACCTACTGAACCAAAAAACGAAAGTTAAAAGACTCGAGAAAGTCAAATTGAAATTGAAAAACCTGATAAATCAAAATATTACTATAGTTTAGGGATCCCAAAATGGGTTTAGCTTTGAACATTTTCTTGAAGTAAAACATTTTGTATGTGTTGAATGTAATGAAATGAAGGAATCAAAATGGTGGATTATGAGCTAAGGAAGAAAGACAAGGAGGTGTTGGAGTTGAAATAGAAGTCTATCAAAAATTGCATGTTTTTGTATAGACATATTTGAAGCTATGAAAATGTATCAATAGATTCTCAAAATGAGTGGATCCCATCTTTACCTTTCAAACCTTTTAGAAGGGCTAATCTTGTGCTATGGGCAGCCTGCCTTTGGGTCAATATGTGTTATCGAACCTAAAGCCTAATCCCCAATTTCTGGCACAGACCATACTCTATATCATACCATTCTCTGCAAGAAGCCGAATTTATTATAGCCAAACACATCTCCTTTTCTTTTACAAGTTTATGGAATAATAATAATAATAATAATTATAATAATAATAAGTAGGGTTGTTAAAGTGGGTTGGCAGAAGGGGCGGAACTAGCTTTGGTGAAATAGAGGAACGTATTCTTACAATTTTTTTTGAGAGGGCTAACATTATAAAAATAACTCTATTTTTTTAAAAAATAAAAAAGTTGAAGGGTATTTTCGTTGAAAAAAATTATGGGCAAGTTGTATTCATATACCAATCTATTTTTACGATTAAATATACAACTCATTTGTTAATCGTGTCAACACGGACACGATTCAGAAGTTAAGCGAATCATGCATGTCAATCTGTTAATCTATTTAATCTAATGTATCGATTATATCGAATCATACAAGTACGACTAATTTAATCTATTTATAAATTGGTTAACTACGAGTCATATTAATATGACATGTTTGTTCCATTTATTTAAATTGATTGAAATTTGTACCAACATGAGATGAGGACGTATAATCGGCACTTTAAGAACTTGACTTTCCATGATTCGTATTAAGATTGAGATCTTACAATGAAAGAATTTAAATGCATGATAATTATAATTGAAAGGTTTGTATGACATTTAGCTATCCATTTCTATTTAGATCGTGAAGATATGTTGTGCTTGACGTCACTCAGATTAGAACTAGTTAATTATAAAATTACTAAAGTAACAATAACGAATTTTCGTATTATATTTAAAGCTAATAATGATTTTCATTATCATTCAAAATTGAACATAGTTAGTCACACATAATAAAATAATATTTTTATCGTCTTATACAATCTTGATCAATTTAAAGCTAATAATAATATTTTTGCGTGGAGACCTGCTGGTGGGAGCTAACGCACCCGAAGACTTTTGCTGGAATAGATTGTGGAACTTAAACATTCCGCTTCATGTGCGAAACTTCATTTGGAGACTGGCTTCAGGTTTTCTTCCCTCTGTTGATGCTCTTGCTAGGAAATTTGTTTTTGTTAATGAGATTTGTCAAGTGTGTAGTTCATGGAAAGAGACAGCAGTACACATGTTTTGTGAATGTAATTTTGCTATTAGCTGTTGGAGGCTATCCAATTTGAATGTGGTCAGCGAGGGAATATTGGACATTAAAAATTGGTGTCGGGCCTGGTTAGAGGATTTGAATAGTGAAGAAAGTGAAATGGTGGCTATGATTTGTTGGAGAATTTGGTTGAATAGAAATAATGTGGTGTGGGGGAAGCAACGAAGCTCGGTTGAGTCAGTGGTCAACGCGGCTAGTAAACAGCTCCAGATTTGGCAATCAGCAAGGAACAGATCCGTTGTTGATTCCGTTGAAGGTTTAGCGGGAGAAGACGGTGCGGTGGTCTGGGAACGTCCAGCAGTAGGTTGCTACAAGGCGAATGTTGATGCAGCTTTATTCGTTGAAGAGGGCAAAGTAGCTCTTGGCTGCGTCGTTCGGAATGACAGAGGTGAGCTAATTCAAGCGAGACAGGTTAGTTGTGTTGGTTCAGTTGATTCGCGAACAGCGGAGTTGATGGGTATTCGTGAAGCGCTCAGCTGGCTTAAAGGTTGGCAGAATTTAATCATTGAGTCGGATGCGTTAGATGTTATTCGGGATATTAGAAATCCGAAAAGAGTAGTGGGCGATGTTTTGGTGGATGATTGTGTTTTTCTTGCGAAACAGTTCTCTAATATTTCTTTTGCTTTTGTAAGGCGATCTGCGAATCAGGCTGCGCACGTGTTAGCGCATAATGCCATTCTTTGTCAGGTCATCGGGATTGGTTTTCAGACTTTCCTGAATATCTTACTAATGTAACTGTTTCGTTTATATCTTAATGAAGAAGATTTTTGATTGTCAAAAAAAAAAAAAAATTAATACATTTGATTGAAACAGTTTTAGTTGAGGATTGAAAATCCTAGCATGTCATAAAAATTGAGTTAATCTGATGAAGTTTTAAATTACTATATTTGTATGAAATGTAACTTCATAAATGAAAGTGCAATTTAGCAAAAAATATTGAAATAGATTAAGATTTAATTTTAAATTAGTGATGCAATTTTCAAGCAAGAGAAAGGTTCTCTCATGCAAAATACACATTCAAACTAGAGAAACTGACTGTTAGTCTATCTTCAAACATTAATTCAAAGCAATTTCCATTTTCTTCTTATCATTGTTCTTGAAGTACTACTATTCATGAACTTAAGTTTCAAGTGTTGGAACAAATCTTGAGTGTAAGACAATATAATTTTTTTCTTTATTAACTAGTATGTTTTTTTATTCAAAGAAACATGTATATAATTTAGTTTATCATTTCGGTGGCGTATTTGCAAGCCTCCATGTATATTTAGCTAGGAACGGTACTTCTCTCGAGCCACAAACTTCATTAACTTGCACGGCATCAGAAATTTCTTTTATATCCTCTTCTCTAAGTGTCAATGCCAATGAGCCAATATTGTTATTAAGGTTCTTAATTTTGGTTGTTCCTGCAAAAATGTCAACCATTTAGGTGATTGATACAAACCGAACTAATAAACAGAACAAAATATTAAAAAGTAGACCGAACCCGTTGGTATAAACATTTAAAGTTCAAATAGAATTGCTAGGCTTCGGTAGAAAATTAAAATTAAAATTAAAATTCAATGTATAGTAGTCTTCAAAACATACTAGTGAATTGTTTCCTGTTGCATACCAGGAATTGGGACAATGTCGTCCCCTTGATGGAGGAGCCATGCGAGAGCTAGCTGAGGAGGGGTGCAGCCATGCTTCTTAGACAAGTCTGCAAGTCGGATATATAGGACTTTATTTTTCTCTATGTTCTCTTGTTTGAATCTCGGATGTACTTGTGCCTGCACCATTACCATGCTCACATGTCGGAGAATATTATTCGTAATAGTTATAAAGAAGCAAGGCAATTGAATGTATTAAACAATGTTGAATATACCAAAAAACTTCCGGCAGGCAAGCTTTCGACAACTGCCTTCCCAGCAAAGAAGCCAACGCCAAGGGGACTATATGCTACCATCCCAATTCCAAGCTGTCTATCAATAACAACATAGTCGGATTACAAAATTAATTGATAATTTTAAGTTTGCAATATAAAATTAGAAAAAACCGGCAAAGGGGAATGATCTCTTCTTCAATATCACGGCTCCATAATGAATATTCCATCTGCAAGGCAGTGACGGGATGAACTGCATGAGCTCTCTTTATAGTGTCTGAACTTGCTTCTGATAACCCAACATATTTTATTTTTCCTTCATTTACCAGATTTTTAAGCTCTCCCATCTGTCTAACCATTCCTCAGAAATCAGCATGCATTCTATATACTAAATCAAGACTCGTCACTTGATTCATACTTACAGTTTCCTCTATTGGCACTGAAGTGTCAACTCGATGCTGATAATACAGATCTATATACTCGACATCCAATCGTTTCAGACTAGCTTCACAACATTTCCTTACGTACTCAGCATCCCCCTTAATCTCAAATTCACCATTCTCTAACATCACGAATCCAAATTTTGTAGCCAACTGAACTTTATCTCGGGGAAGCTGTTTCATAGCCTAAAATTACGACAGGAAAAAAGTCATTTTGCTAGCGAGAAAGGTTAAGACTTTCTTTGGTAAGAAACAAAAACGTCATACGTGCTTGTAGGTGTAATCGGATAAATATAATATAAAAATCAGTTTGTTCTTTCGATATTTTTCGAATCAATTCTCACAGCATACACCAATATATGTTCTCAAACAAAAGCAGGCTACTATGTGGACAATCAATTTTCATAGCATAAATCTGGATTATCTGTTTGTATTATATCATCAGCTACACGAAGTAGTTATCTATCAGGTTTCACTGAAATATTAGGTAGCACGGACGCTTCATTCAATCAATGTGTCCTGTTGTGAAAACTTGTCGGAAATTTGATGTTTCGGACGAAACTTCACTTTTTACGTTGGAAACCTTAAAATAACACAATTTTCACTGTATCCGTGCCCGTGCTACCTACAAATATATATATGAAGATGTACAGGTAAAAGTACCTTGCCAAGCATGATTTCATTATCATGATTTCCATATTTATCAGATGTATCAAAGAAGGTGACACCTTTGTAAAAAGCCTCTTTGATGAGAGCACTTCCATCTTCATGAGAGATTGGAGCATTCAGAAACCCAGAAAGTCCTGCACATCCTAATCCAACTCTAGAAACCTTCCCAACAGTTCAAAAAACAAACTACCACCATCAAAATTAAAAATTAAAAAAAATAAAAAATAAAAATTCACTTTAATCTGCAGAATAAAGAGTTAAAAAGATAAAAACTTTACCTCTAAACCATAATTTCCAAGTTTCACTTTTGGTATTTGGTATATTTCCTTCTCCATATTTTAAAATCTTGACTGAAATGGATAATTGATTTAGCTAGGGTTTTTCTATTTTGGGTTTTTGTATCAGCAGAATAAAATACTAAAAGAGACCAACTTTCAGATTAAAACTGAGTAAAATCCGAAATGGGTCCATTTTGTTTTGAGATTGGGACAAAAAAAATTCAACTTTAATTTTATCTTTTTGCGGGCAGTAGGGTTAAATAGAAAATTTAAGTCAACTAAACTTCAATCCCAAGTTAACATTTTCATCTCTGCCATTCATCATCTTGAAGGTGTGTTGTATTATCATTCTCTAGCAATTTCATCTCTGTAGTATGAAATCATTTTTTTTTTGAAACTAAATCCTCTAAGATTATTGTAGTCCACAACCTGTTCGACAAAATGCCGCAACCAATATTTTTAAACAAATTTAACTGTTGATCATATTATTTTTCAGGTTTTGGTCCATCCTCCAAGCTATGGAAGTAGCGCACTGTTATCTAGAAGGCAATGCAGATGCAGTAGAATTCTGTCCGCATGATTCGTGTAGTCATGTTCTGGCGGCTGCAACTTATAATCTGGAAGAGGGCGATAAGCCAATCCGATCAGGAAGCATTTCGCTATTTGAGGTTGATGCTGATGAGGACCGCTTTCGGTTGTTTCATCGCGTGGAAACTGCAGGGATATTCGATGTTAAGTGGAATCCTGTTGGAGGTGATATAGATAAGCCAATGCTTGCTCAAGCTGATGCTGACGGCTTCTTGAAAATTCATCAGTTTGAGTGCTTTTCTGATGAAGAAAAAGGTAGCTAAAGTTTTGAGCTTCTTGACTTTTGTGGGAAATACTATTTCTGTTTGCTCGTTTTCTTATAAATTAATCGATGCAGGAGGGGTTCTTAAAGAGATTTGCGGTGAAAAGATAAGCTCGTCTATGTGCCTTTGTTTGGATTGGAATCCATCAGGTACGTCTATCTCTGTGGGACTATCGGATGGTTCAGTCTCAGTCGTCTCATTCTCAGAGTCCAAACTAGATACAATTCAACAATGGAAAGCACATGACTTTGAGCTATGGGCTACTTCTTTTGATATGCACCAACCACAACTGGTATACACTGGTTCTGATGACTGCAAATTCTGTTGTTGGGATTTGCGAGATAGTCCTTCGAATAGAGTTTTTCTTAATTCTAAGGTTCATACGATGGGTGTTTGTTGCATTGCAAAAAATCCTAGTAATCCAAATATCTTACTGACTGGTAGTTATGATGAGTGCTTGAGAGTCTGGGATATGAGATCAATGTCAAAACCGGTAAATGAGACTTCAGTTCAATTAGGGGGAGGCGTTTGGAGAATTAAGTATCATCCATATGTTCCAGATTTGGTCTTGGCAGCTTGTATGCATAATGGTTTTGCAGTTGTAGATACTAAGGAAGAGACAAGTAAGGTGGTTGAAACTTACGATAAACATGGCTCACTTGCTTACGGGGCAGATTGGCAAAAAAGGAAACTGTCTGACAAGTATAAAATGAACAGCACTGTGGTGGCTACTTGTTCCTTTTATGATCGGCTTCTCCGAATATGGGTGCCAGAAAATAATATTGTCACGTGATTAAGGTGCGATGCAACAAAGCGTGATGCCTTTATTTATTTTCAGACCAGAATGGGGTTACTTTTCTAGCCAGTGAGTGCTTTTTCTCTAATAAATATCAGAAACATAGATGACTCATACATGATATTATTCATTGCAGACATTCTTCTTAATATTAAGATGCTTTATTGCATTAGCATCTTTTATTGTCTCCATATGCTGTATGCTGTTATAGTTGAGCTAATGCTAGTTGAGGTCTCCCATTCTTTTTTTGGTAAAGTTGGCTCTATAAAGATGGATTTTATCATTGGTATGCACACTTGGTCAATTCTTGTTTGTTTATGCAGGGAACCAGAAGAATCTTTTCAATATCATATATTATGATTTTAGTGGCGGTTTCACTTTGTTCCATATGTGATATATATATAGATTCTTATGACTTTCGAAGCTCCACTTTCTATTGTTAAGACAATACTCTACTTCAACTATGCTCAACAATTGATTGACAATAATATGCATGACCATAGAAACCTGTATGGTAACTTCGATTGATATTTTTAGATCTTGTGTAGCTCAACGAATATTCTTGTAAGATGAAAATTTACAGTGTTTTGCATTATTAGGCATTCGGATTCGAGATTGAGTCTCTATTTTTTTTATTTAGCTGCATTTTCAATTACCAGAAACTTTGTTCAGATGGGTTGGAATTTTTTTTACTCAATTATACGTCGTTTGGCTATTCTTTTAGACCGAACGACATATGTTGTTTGACTTTTTTCTTTTAAATTTTGTAAAACCAATCGACATTGTCGTCAGGGTCCAGTTTCTAAAAAAATTATTATAATTATTCGGTACTCTGCGAGTCTCCAATATTTCGGAACTGAAATGGTGCCGCTGTCCCACCTTGCTCCACCATAGCTCCCCCACTGATTATTCTTTTGTAATTTTTGGGTGCTGAATTCTGGTATACATATAGCATACTCTCTTTGGCTGATAAGATAATGTTTATGAGGTTGAGCTTTGAAGACAAAGTTTTATCTTACAGCCTAACTCTCACAAGAATTGATTGAATCTCAATTATTTATTTTTGTCTCTTATATTTTCATTTTCCTACTTTGGGCCTATCCTATCAAAAGACAGAAAAATATAGAGGAAATTACACCATTTACCAAAAAAAATGAAAATAATTATAAAACTATATGTTGACTTTTTTCATTTACAAAAATATTAATAATATTTACAAAAGTACAAAAAAATAAAAAATAATATCAAACATACGGTGTATACTGTGAGTATAATGTCAGTATACTAAAAACTAACATTATATCAACATTATATCATTATTATACCAAAATTATACCAACATTATACATACTGAGATTTTATTAATATTAAATAAAAATTTACCAAAATTACATCAAATCGTTTACTAAAAATTAAATTAATAATATACCAAAATTATACCAACAGTATACCAAGAGTGTACACATCAAAATATACTGAAATTTTATTATTACATCAACATTACACCATATCACATGCTAAATATTAACCTAACAATATACTAAAATTATACCAACAATATACAAATTCTCTAGTTCATTATCAACTATAGTGAAAAATACATATAAAAAAAATATACATGTTATCAACTAGAAAATATATATAAAAATTTATAATCGATATACTAAAAATATACTGAAATCATACCAATAATAAAACAAAAATTATTTTAAAATTATCTGATTTATAGTTTTAATATTCCAAAATTATACTATAATTATACCGACATTATACAAATCGTACTTTTGTAATTAATTTTCATTTTTTGGTACTTTTGTAATTAATTGTAAATCAGTCGCATTTTTGTAAATAAAAAAAGTTTACAGATATTTTTGTAAATATTTTTAAAATTTTAGGTACTTTTGTCATCGTCCCAAAAATATATAGGAACACTATAATATATTACAAATCTACAACCATGGCAAGATATTACATCCATTTTTTTCAAACAAATAATATATTAATTACTTATATAGTATTATTCAAACTATTTAGGCTAATCACCTGTAAAACTACCGACCTTTCATTTTTTTTTCAATAACACCCTCATCTTGTAAAAACTTCAATAGCACTCTATTTCGCATTTTTACGTTTCAATAGCACCCTAAATTTAAAAAAATAGATGATTTTATTATTATAAGGATTAAATTTAATAAAATAACTAAATGAAAGGATCATTTTATACCTTTTTCTAATTAAACAAATACAAACACATCCCTTAACTTAAAAAACATCCAAATAAGCCCTCTTCCCCACTAATTTAAATAAAAAAATTAAAAAAATATTAATTTCAACTCTACATTTTTCCGGTCTCCTCCTCACCCCGCCACCCGCCGCTTCTCCACCATCATCCTCCATGGGAGGACGAGCTCGTCCTCCCATGGAGGACAAACAGAGCTCGTCCTCCATGAGAGGACGAGCTGTTCTCGTCCTCCCATGGGAGGACGAACAGATCTCGTCCTCCCATGGGAGGACGAACAGATCTGTTCGTCCTCCCATGGGAGGACGAGATTCGTCCTCCATGGGAGGACGAGAACACCTTGTCCTCCATCCTCCCATGGAGGATGAGTTCTTGAGGAAGAACTTTGTTCTTCCTCAAGAACAAGGAAGAATTTTGTTCTTCCTCTATGGTGTTTTCCAAAAAAAAAAAATAGCGAATTGCGGTGCGAAAGAGTCGGTAACGGATTTGGGAAAATGGCGATTGCTCGGATTTTAATTAAATAATTTTTTTATTATTATTCATCTTTAAATATGGAGAAGATAGTTTTTTTGTAGTATTTATAACATTTAATATTATTTAGAATATGTGGTAAATATAAAGGACTTATTTTGAATTTTATCCAATTGAAAATAGTTCAATTTAATACTTTAGGGTGCTATTGAAACGTAAAAATGCGAAATAGAGTGCTATTGAAGTTTTTACAAGGTGAGGGTGTTATTGAAAAAAAAATGAAAGGTCGGTAGTTTTACAGGTGATTAGCCAACTATTTAAAATGATTTAGATGGAGTTGTTGAATGGAATCTAATAATAAATACACATTAAAAAACAGCCGTGGATGAATAACATGGTCTCTGCTGTAGTTGCACGTGGTCTTGTTTATGAGTAAAATACCAACTGTCAACTGATTTTTCCCTGTCTTCACCATTTCAATTTTATTCACATCTTCATATTTAAGTTTTGCACTTTCTAATCTGCAATCTTATGTACTAAAAATAAGACAATTTTTGTCCACAAACAATGGAATTCCAGTTGGAATTGTTTTTATGGAAAAAGTTAAATAATTTTACTAGTAGCTTAAAGAAAAGATTGATTCTTTTGGAAGATTTTGGTGTAGAATTTAGAACCCATATCACAAAGACCCAATTTAAGTAATACTACCAGACTTGAAAGAAAATCAGACATAGAATCACTTCCCCTACCAAGAATCCAACAAAATTACAGCAACTCTTCAAAACTACACAGAATCACACTCCAACTCTTGTGAATCACCTGTAAAATTAAGTCTACAAATTTGGAAATAAGAACCCTATTGGGTGACAATGGTTGGTGGAATGGGCAATCATGCTTTAACATCTTACTTGATAAATAAATTATTTGAAGAAATTTGTTTGATTAGTTATGGTCCCATGTCATAAAATACACAGAGACTGACCGTTAACTTACATTCCCCGCTTTCGTTCAATTTCATAAATTTATATTCGAGTTTAATTAATTAAAAAGTTAAATTTTAAGTTAAGTTTTGTGCTGGATTATAAATATTCATAACACTTAAGTTCCAACTTTTTGTTGGTGATGTGAGCAAAAAGTTTCAATAGATTCTTCTTATTTACAGATTTTGAGTTGCTGACAAAAATAATATGGCCAAAATGGGAAAATGATGTTTCTTTAATATTACAAGTCTCCATCAAAATTCAAATGCAAAATCATTCTTGGAGAATCTCATCTCATGCCAAACTCTTATCTTCAAAGAACACAACACACTGGTCAATTTCATGTGGCAATATCCTTAAACTCAAACCACTGGCACCAATTAACCAGTCTCTAACCCACTCTCTTTCTTCCATTATCTCTTCTACTCCTTTATCTTTTTTCTTCACCACATTTTAGCTACACTACACTCATTCCCATGCAATGCCATTTTCTTTAGCTTTCTCCATTTTTCCTGCAGAATTTAGGCTCATGGCTTTGACTTCGAGTTAACAGTCTTTACAGATATGGGGCTGCTTAAACTTTCATGGCTACTTTTCTTTTCTTGGGTGTTCACTCTCTGTGATGGTACAGAGGTATCTTTTAAGTTCTTGAAGGCTCCTCGTGCATTCTCTCATTTGAACACGGCCAAATTTGTTTTTGAAGCTTTGGCTGGTGGGGATGAGAGTTCTTGCTCAAACTGTACCATAGGTTGCAAGGTTAGCTTGGATTTCTGTGTGTTTCTTTTTTACATTTTCTTGAAATTTTGATTGATTAATTTGTTCTTGTTTTTATAATTATAAAATGCATGCAGCTGGATGATGGCAATAGAGCTGAATGTGGAGGTAGGGAGGTTATTTATAAGGGCTTGTCGGACGGGAGGCATACATTAGAGGTCTGCATCAATGGGTCTCAAGGAATCAGCTGTGCTGCATATAATTGGACTATTGGTTAAGAAACTTTCCCCCGTCTTGTTATTTTGTCAAATTTGAGCTTAAATTGGTTTCAGTTATCTGTATAATGAAATTGGATTGTTTAGTATTAGGTGTGTGAAGTTACTAATAAGCTTGAACTAATTGAGAATAAAGCTATTAGTCGAAAGTGTGAGCTTAAATCTGCTATTAGATTGGTTCTAAATCTAGACTAATTTAGTTATGTCTTTTCCTGTGCAGATACTGTCCCTCCAACAGCTTATGTAACTGCATTGTCGCCTTTTACAAATGCTCGAAATGTTTCTGTAAATATTTCTTTCACTGAACCCTGCATTGGTAGAGGGGGTTTTGGATGTTCATCCGTCAATGCGTGCAACGTGAGTAGGTGCCAAAGATAATGCATCTATGATCTGAATGATTTATGTGCTCATATGAAGAAATGATCCAATGAGTGTCAATATGTCAACATAAGTTATTTGTTAGTTTGTATGGTATTGATTCAAATTAGTACTTGTTTCTTATAGATTGCTGCATAATCTCTTTACAGCTGCTGGTTTATGGAGCTGGCCAAGTGATCCCGTCTTCCATGACTATTCTGCAACCGAATCTTAAATATTCACTACTTGTAGATTTATCACCAAATGTTCAGTATGGACGAGTGATACTGGTGATGGATAAGAATTTTTGTACAGATGCGGCTGGGAACAGTTTTACAAGGGCAGAAAATTCTAGTTTCTTTGTGCATTTTGGTAAGCATATTGATTCTCAAGTTGCTAGAGTAAATCAACATCCACATTGCTTTTGGAAAGATAAACGCAACGACAATTTGAGAATTGATACAAACAGATAAATTTTCTCTGCACTACCTTTTGAATTTCTGTTGCATTGCAATCTACACAGAAGAATTGGTGATTTAGTTTCCTATTAAGTTCGCTGCAAAATGATTGTAGATTGATAATGCACACTGAAGAGTTATATTACTCTATTTTTTGCAGCTGATTTTTATTTGGATTTAAAAAAAAAACAATGGTTGAAGAAGAGTCTTCTTTCTGAAATTGAGTGTGGCCCTTTAAACTTCTAATGTTTTCTGAGTTTGTGTCCATTTGTTGGTGTAATGCTACAGATAGAAGAAGTGTGTTTGTTGACATGAGAATTCACGTATCTGAAAAGTTACTTTTGCTCGGCAACCAAACTAGAAGCGTACAGGCAACAAATGATTATGATAACTTGAAGGTGTATTTGTATTTTTCAGAACCTGTTGTCAATTCATCTGCTCAAATTCTAGATTGTCTTGATGTCAACGAGGGTACACTTCTTCCAATAAACGGGGAAAACTTAGGAAACCGTAGATTTGGCTTTCAGGTTAGTAGCTTTTCAATTCTTCATGCTCATGCAATTAAGGACTGATTTTTCCTGGTGTCCAATTCATTCATCTCATATCCTTTCAGGTGGTTAATGTATCTAGCATCGCTATCATCACTGTAGGATTTAATTCGAGATCTGTTATAAGTAGATCAGGGACTCCCATTTCTCCGATTGCTCCGGTCACTTTTCTTTATGGTATGACCTACTACATTTGGAAGAGATCGTAAGAATACAAAGAAATGACTGTATCCTGTTATTTTCTTTGTTTTGTTTTCTGTTCCTTCTGAAATTAAGAGCTTCTCTGATTGACAATTAGCTTATGTTCTATTTAAACTATTGCACTACCTGCCTGACACCTATATGATGTTAATTAGATTCGCAAAAGCCTTCTGTGCGACTCAGTACTCTGTCTACTTCAAGGACAAAGGACCACAACATCCCGGTGTCAATAAAATTCATGAAGCCAGTTTTTGGATTTAACGCTTCCTCTCTATCGGTCTCGGGGGGGCATTTGCTGAGGCAAGAATGTGTTAGCAATATCTAATTATGCTAATGAAAATGAATATTTCACATGTGCACTATATACGCACTCTTAAACCAGAATATTTAAACCAGAATACAGTAAAAGCTCGCTTTTATGCTTGGCATCTAGGTAACTTAAGGGGAAGAATATGTTATTATAGCTCTTTGTCATTATTTGACAGATTGATTTTAATGAATTCCAGCTTTCATGAGATAAGTAAGAGCAAATACATTGCGGAGATACACGCTGATGGCGATATTGTATCCGTCAATATTCCTCAAAATGTAACTGGAGATGTCGCTGGAAACAAGAACCTACCTTCTAACATTCTACAAGTGAGACGCTGTAAGCATTATATTTGTACTATTAGCTTATCTCATATTAAATACTCCTTTAATGTTTTTCCTTGGTTTCTAGAGATTTTCTGAACGACATTCTACACTGTCTATTCAGATTCTGTACCGACAATATCTTCTGTAATTTCTGCTATTACAACTGCTATTTTCCTAGCAACATGTTTGGTGGCTGGACTGCTCACTGTGTCAACAGCAAGCCTTCAGTCTATTGGAGCATTTTCACGACCAACTTCTTTGCTGACTTCGGATCCTACAAGGAATCTTTTTGTATGACATTCTAACTCATAAAAATTATTCGACTATTCATGGTATTTTCAATTTCTAATGGTCAAAACATTTGATCTAAAGCATCTTTTGCTTTCCTTGTTCACAGAGAATTGCATGCTACATTCAGGTTTTTGCACTGTCTAGATGGCTGGCTGGTACACTGCCAGTAGAATATTTTGAGTTTGCAAGAGCTTTACAATGGAGCATTCCATATTTCAGTCTCCCATGGGAGACGGGAGGATTTCACCCCATCATGTTGGGCTCAAATTCCACCACTTCTTCACATTCATATGTTTCATATATTCATGGTTTAGAAAATTCCATGAATGGACAACCGGAAGAAAGGAGTTCGAATGTTGCTGTACCAGTATATGGATTACCACTTACTCCAATGGAGTACAGATCATTTTTTGAGGTGGGCTTGCATTCTTTTGATGGCTTATTTTGTTTCTCTTTCAAAATCCCGATAGCTGTAGCAATTATTTTAAATGGTAGAATTCATTGTTCTTTATCTCAGAGCCAAACCATGAAGCCGGAAGCAGAATATATATATGATCTGCAGTATTCAAATGGGTGCGCATTTGTAGTCCTTCTTATTCTTTCAAGTTACTCTTTACTTGCCATAATTCATGACAAATTTCGATGACTACTCGGAAGATAACTTCAGAACCATGCTGTATTATGGTTAACACTTAACCGTGATAGCTAAATGTTCAATGGAAAGTAACTACGTCATTCCGAATTCCACCAGAAATCATACTATCTCGTGTTATTTCGTACCGGTGGGTTGACCAAAAACAGCTAAATGTTGGTGCTCAAGATCTTATTTCGTCGTTTACTCTTGTAGGTGGAAGGCTTTTGAGAGAAGCATGTTCTGGTTAGCTATTGTTGGTGGCAGTTTCTTGCTGCTACATGCTCTACTCTTTTTGATTCTCAAACACAGGAAAAAAAACTCTGAAAAGCAGAGGGGGTCTTACGGAGCCTTAACATTCCCACGATTTGAGATATTCCTCATAATTCTCGCATTGCCTTGTATTTCTCAGGCCTCTGCTGCTGTGATTAGAGGTACCTCGCTATCCATCTTTACTTAATATATCTGAGCATAATAAGAGAGCTTGCAAAATGTACTGTGCAGCTACTTATTATAAAGGGTTGCAATATGCTTGTCACGTATTAACTGGTAATTATTTATGGTATTGGTTGACTGTATGGTTCCTTTTCTGTTGTACCGCCAGTTTGCAACATCTGCTGTTTGCTAAGCAGTCCACCATTTATTACATTTTTCAAATGACAATGATTAATCACAACTAGTACTTTGTGCACTCATTCTAGCATTTGATTTCTGATATATTTTGATCTATAAAACTGGAAAGTTCGCTTCGTTTTACAGTTTAGTGGATTATTTTTGGTTGAAGGTGGAACTACATCGGGGGTGGTTGTCGGCATCCTACTGCTCGGTGTTGTGGGTGTTCTGGTTCTGGCCTTATTCATGTTCCTCTCTGTTGGGATTACATTTGGGAAGCTACTTCAGTACAAAGAAGTCCTCAAGGAAGACGAGACATTTCACTGGTATCAAGAAATCATTCGCGTATCATTGGGTCCGTGTAAAAGAGGCCAGTGGACGTGGAAAAACAAAACTGATTCCGTTTACCTAACAACGTTAGGTCCTTTGTTTGAAGATCTAAGAGGTCCCCCTAAATACATGCTCTCGCAGATATCTATCGGTACTCCCAGCAAGCGAAGGGATCAGATTATTGCATCCGATGATGAAACAGAAGACGCAGAAGCGCCATGCATTCAGAAATTGTTTGGAATACTTAGAATATACTACACTCTGCTCGAAACAGGCAAGCGGGTTTGTCTAGGAATTGTTGCTGGTGCCTACTTAAATAACTGGTCTAGCAAGACTCCATCGGCTATCTTACTATGCATCACCGCCTTTCAGCTCTTTTTTCTTGTTCTCAAGAAGCCTTTTATTAAGAAAAAAGTCCAACTGGTCGAAAACATAGCTGTCGCCATGCAAGTTGGTGTATTTGCTGCTTGTTGTGTACTCCTGGAGAAGGATCTAACAGCCCGGGGGGAAACTAAAGTTGGAATATTTATGATTGTGTTGTTCTTACTTGGATTCTTGGCACAGATTATCAACGAATGGTGTGCACTATTCAAGCACACAATAAGGTTGGACCCTTCCGAGCAGTCTTTCTCAACGGGTTTAAAAACTGCATCAATCGGGTTTCTCTTATTTTTTGCTCCACAGAAAATGAGCAGAAATCTCGAACGTAGGCTACCGTGGAATCAACAGCAGCGTAGAGAAACTGGGGGTGAGACCGGGTCTTCTGCTGAGAGAAACAAAAGCTCAGGAAGCAGGAACTCGAGCACGCCTGATAAACCGTGGACGAAACAGCTACGAGAAATGGCAAAAGAAAGCTTTACTACAGAAAAAAGTTCAGCTGATCCTTCAACCAGCAGGACGACTAAATGGAGTGGATTCTGGCAAACCAAAAGTAGTAGCGAATCGCCTAATAATTCATCAGCAGAATTCAAGTTAAAACCAAGCCGGTTGACTAAAGACTTGGAATCAATTTTTGCGTCAAAATGAACCACTCACATTTCCCATTGTACCGCCACAGCTATTGTATTATGAAATAGACTACTGATTCAGAGTGTTCTGATAAATTCAATTTATAGTAATGTAATTTTAGTGATTGTAAAAGTCACAACTTGCAGGGGATAGCAGATTCTCCTAAATACTTTGTTGGTATAAAGAAACGGAACTACTAGAAATTGTTGCTCGGACACGGATACGAAAAAAAACAAAATACTTGGACATAGACATGGCAAATACAAATGAAGTTTCGTGTCTGAAATGCTACGTTTTCGATATGCTACAACTACTGATTAAAGATTTCCCATTGAGTTGTTGTAAATATGACATTGCGCTAGCGTGAGATCATAAAACACAAGACACCTGTTTTGTTCTCTCCTCACATCTCGGCAACTTCTGTCTTCTCCATATAAATACAGACACGCATACAGAGAATATAAAAATGGGTTCCATCTTCAGTTCTACAAAAAAGACCAAAGAAGAATTGGAGATGGATATTAACAAGGCCAAAGAGCTCTCTACTTCTGCATCCGTTGTCGTTTTCAGGTTTCCCCAATTTCTTAGATCATGAGTTGTGAATTGAAATTCATGATTTTGACACATAATTTTGATTAAAGCAACAATCTTTAAATTGGGGTGCTGGATTTTTAATCTTATTTAAAGAAAGATTCAATCTTTTATGTATATGTGTCCTTAAGTAACTACTTTAATGGCTTTTTTGTGTTTGAATTGGATTGTTGTGTTTATGTGTTTAAATTTGCAGCAAAACCTACTGTGGGTATTGCAAAAGAGTGAAGCAGCTGCTGTCGAAGTTGGGAGCTAGTTTCAAGGTCATTGAACTTGATCAGCAAAGTAAGAAATCCTAAATTTTTTGATGCATTTTCTCTACTCCAATTTGTTATTGTTGTTTTGTTGATACTTTGATCTATTAGTAGTAAGGGTTTGGTTCGGTTCGATTATGAAAATATTATAAGTATTGGTTTGTTTTGATTCGGTTGTTTGTTTGATCAAAATATACTAATAAAATTTTGTAGATGATGGAGATGATATTCAAGCAGCTTTAGCAGAATGGACTGGAATTAGGACAGTTCCTAATGTGTTTATTGGTGGTAAACACATTGGTGGATGTGATAGTGAGTGTTTCTCTTCTTTCTGTTTTTTCTTTTACTGTTTCCATGGAATCACAATGATCTAAAATGCTGTCTTTTGTTGTTGTTGTTGTTGAAGATACAATGGACAAGCACCAGAAAGGGCAGCTTTTGCATCTTCTTACTGATGCTGGTGCTATAGCTAACAGCTCCGCTCAGCTATGAGCAGCCAACAAAGAAATCCGCTCAGCTGTGAGCGGACAATAAAGAAATCTGGACGATGACTGTGTAATGAACTGAGAATAAAATATGTTTCTTGTGTTGTGCAGCACAAACAGTTTGTAAAATCAAGGAACATCTGTTTTCCGACTATGTTTTGATCATAGTTTATAGTTATACTACTGCGTTACTTGTTGCAATTGCATTCCGTGCATTTTAGGTCTTAGGAATTAATTGTTTCTGGAGTACAGGAGTTTCTTGTTGCGACAGGGTCGGATTACTACGAGGAAGGATAAGCGGGACGGGGAAAGGCATCGGTAGGGACGGGGAAAGGCATCGGTAAAGTTGCTCCTTGCTCTCTTCCTTTTAACAACAGCAGGATGGGGAAAACTCTCTCCCTGCTACAAGCATGATGGTCTCGAGAGTCCAAAAAGCATCAGAAATTGACGTAGAGGGTGAACTTCCTTCCTTCCTCAATGGATGAGGCGACCCGGAAGGGCATGGCAAATTAGTACCGACTTCTTACAAACAATAACTTCACATTTCATTACTCTTAAATAGTGGAGTTCACTCATATGATAATGATTAATCATAAGTAAAAAAAAAGTCTGTTGAACGCAAAGAACGGGAATTTTGTGTTTAGAAATAATTATTTTTTGGAGTAAAATAATAATCAATGTATTTTATGAATTTGTTTTTCATGATTAAGGATTCGATGGCTGAAACCGCACAACTAGTAAAAGGATTGGTGTTATGCTACCTGCAGTCTGCATAGATGAATAGATGACTGGAAAAAAATGTATAAAACATCTTTCAAGTTGAAGCACAACTATTTCTTACATTATTGCACCAGTAATTTCCCAAAGATATTATTAATCTGTAGACAAGTAAATTGTCCAAAATTCTCTCTAGAACTTGTACAATAGTGCATAGTTATTCCTTTCCTTTTGTTCTTATCCTTGTACAATTGCCAATTCTGTTTCAAGACTTATTGTATCCGTATGACCAAGGAGAAATTTGTCTTTCTTCTGCTGTTGTCAAACAAATTAGAGAAGATCAACTCCGGCAGCAACGGGTTCAAGATAAAGTTTTACACACATGTGATATGTTTATCAAGGAATCAAGAGTCTTCATAGCTTTTCCTGACAATTGCGTCTCCCGAGCCAAAGCTACTCCTTCAGCAAGAGTTCTTACACGACTGCTTACCAGAAGAGCTGCTGCTGCATTTAGAATCTGATGCAAATTATAGCATTAGGACTCAAGTTCACAAGATTACCAACTACATCGCACAAAAATTTCTCTCGTCATGCCTCTCGGTATCTCATTTTTATTTCAAAAAATGCTTTGATAAGTGATAACTGTTTTGCCTTGTTTCGTTCCAGTGTAGGTTATATGCAAACAAATTGTTGGTAACATTGGTAATATCTATCACACAGAAAAAGTTTTACGAAAACAGTGAAATGAAAAATACTGAAATGATGAATTCTTTTCAACAATAGATTATAAATGTAACATTTTGAAGTTTCACGAGTGTTTCCCAAGTTTCTGAGTAACATGGCATATAACAATGCATATGCACGAGGCTGGAAGATGTACTAACGTTAAAAAGAAAGTGGGTGTAAGAGACTTACTAGCGCATCAGCAATAGCCCCTTTCTCCCCAGATAATACACGTTTGAGCACGTCCGCATTATATTCTGGACCTCCGCCCCTCAAGTCTTCTAAAGTGCAACGATGAATGCCGAATTCCACTGTCCAGTAAACATTCTTTTATTATCAATTATGTAAATAATCATCATCCATAAATCTATAGAGATTAGCATTCTTGGCAAATGATCTGTTTTAACTTTCAATATCTATATTCCATTTGAATGCTTAAAGATATGTGACACAGACAATCATGACTCCAAAGAAGAACTGAAGAAAAAATTTATAAGAAAGAAGATCGTACAAGGATCAAATGAGAATTTCTCAATCTTTTCTGGTGTGACATCAAGAACTGTCCCAGCGCCTGCAAAAAGATAAACGCTATTATTGCATAAATAGTATGAGAATGAAGTATGGAAGCGAAATTGGAAAATCGAATAGGACAGCTAAAGAAAGTTACAGATGAATCTTCCATATAGCAGAGAGATTGAGGTTTTAAAGAGTAAAAAATCATACCAAGGGGACTCATCTCATCTAATCCCTCTGAGTGAACAACTAGTGCTCTCTTCATCCCAAATCTTTGCAATGCTTTCGCCATTTTGTAAACCTATCAAAATTAATATTTCTATGAATAATTGGTCGCTAAGAAAATAACTTCAGCAAAGACCTGCAAATACTTCATAGAAATAACCGCAAGTATATTGAATGTCAAATCGAAACATCTTTTTTGAATTTTTCTGTGCCGGTAGAGGTATAGCCCCTTCTCATACTTTCAATTTGGCCTAGTTAGCCGAATAAACACTTTTTCAAACATTTGACAAGTTATTTAAGAAGCTGATTTCATGTTATATCTACCGTTTCTGAGGTTCAAAGTAAGGCACTTACTAACTCTTCCTTGAATACTCCAACAACTCCAAACGGTACACGTGCCGGATTCAACATAGGGCCCAAGATGTTGAATATTGTCTTAACTTTTAATTTTTTTCTCACAGGACTGACAATCTGCATTGCTGGATGGTACTTGGGAGACATCATAAAACCAATTCCTGCTTCATTCACACACCTTGATACCCCCTGATTTCATTTAAAGAAAGAAGAGACAACAAATGAGTCAATCTGTATACCAACATTAAATTTATTATACTTGAATGAATCTGAAACCTGTAGTTTCAATTTCACCTAAGTTATAATCTCTATGGGCATCCATTTATAAATCCACAGGAAATGGCATTACATTTATATTCGGATACTAATTTTATCCGAAAACTTCGAGCGACCGAGTATATGACTTAAACATTGTTGAAAAATATGGATCCCTAATTATGGCTCTAGTTTGGATTGGATTTCAAGCTGCTCATCAACTAGAACCTCCCAGAAAGTACCCTTTAGAGGTTCAATAACAAAAACGCAATTGCATCCAAACTCAAGAAGTGAAAGATAAAGAATTCAGAAGTGGGAATGAAGAATGATAACAGAGTGTAGCAAGAAATTGACACATTACCTGCAAAGTGTCCTACATATGGACCAGTTATTATTCAAGCAAGTGGTACTAATAAAATTCTGCAGCTCATTTGAGAGTGTAACAGTAAAATAGAGACATGTGGAACTCAGTTAAGATTCAAGAGTAATCAGTCGGGTCAAAAATAGAGCCTTGCATTCCAATGTAGAGCACATAAATTGAAAGTTGAAACACTCAGAACACTGAGATCTCCTCTAAAAAGAAATGCAAAAGCTTTATATTGATAGGCAAATTTTGAGCTTTTGGCATGAGGATGTAATTTGCTATTTTTTAAATAACAGCAGGGATTAATAGCTTAATTGAGTAAAATAATCATAAGCTGTTCTTAGATCAAGGATTTTGGGTCTATAACCCCAAGATCACATTAAACAAGGCTTCACTGCACTAGAATGAGCTGATTTGAAGCCTTGGATTTTAAAGCAAAACAGTGTAACAAAATTAAGAGCAAAATCTGACTACAATTATTAAATGAGTTTCATTTATAACAAACCTACCTCCGGGTCCAGGTCAATAACTACCCCTAATGCTTCCAAAACATCAGCGCTTCCACATGCAGAAGAACTCGAACGATTCCCTTGCTGTGAAGCAAACAAGCAAGTCTCATGACATTGAACTACATCAAACTAATAAATAGCCAATAGTTTAAAATAATCATTATGCTACAAATCCAAAAAAGGTATGACCTTGGCAACTTTTGCACCACAAGCAGCAGCAAGTATAGATGCCCCAGTAGAAATATTAACCGTATTAGCTCCATCACCACCCGTTCCAACTATATCAACTGCATCAACTAACCCCTCAACTTTTCTAGCATGCTTAATCATTGCCCTTGCAAATCCCACTATCTAATAGCCACAAACACAACCAATCACAAAAGTTACATCAACATCATAAATTACATTACCAACGAGCTAAAATGGTATAAGCGTCGGGCAGCATTCTGCCAAGACCGACGGTAAATTACAATAATGTTGTGAACTTACTTCTTCAAAAGTCTCTCCTTTGGCTCTCAACAAGACAAGTAAAGCACTAATTAATGTCTCATTAGCATCATTTAACAAATAATCAAGAGATGCTTCTGCTTCAGATTCTGACAAATCCACCCGATTAATCAAAGACTCGATCAGCTACCAACATAAAAAGTAAAAATCACCCAGAAATCAAAATTAAACATTAAAAAAACCCAAAAACAGAAAAATTAAAATAAAGAGAGAGAGAGACCAGACAGACCTCATTAAATGCAGTAAAAGAAGGTGGAGACGAGTTTTCACAAACAGTAGTAGAAACAAAGGTGGCCACTTTTTTACTGTTTGCATATCTGTAATGAGTTAAATGCTTAGCAGTAACACCATAAATTTCTGTGGCCATTACAGACATTCGAATACTGTAAATTGGCGATATGGGTCTTCGTGGAGCATGAATTACTGGCTGAAATGAAGATAAACAGTGATTTACAGCCATTTCTTCAACAAAAATGAAAAGGATCGAATCTTTAAATTAAACCAAAAAAAAAAAACAGCAGAAATAATTAATTATAATCGGGATTGAAATGGGCCATTTCAAGATGGTTTTATGATTATGGAAATGAAAGGGAGACTTGGGTTGTTGGGTTGTTTTTGAACTGAGGAAGAAGATGAAGAGTAATGCAAGTGGACCAGTAAAAATTGAAGTAGAGAGAATTTCTTGAGTACAAATGAATCAATCAATTTTGGGTTATATGAACAAAGATTTCGAAATATTTGGGAACATTGAATTGTTAATGAGAGAGTGGTGGCCTTGGATTTCTTTCTTATTGTTTTTGAGAATTTACTATTTTTATTACCATCAGAAATTTGTAAATAGTTTATGGAGTTCTTCATGTTATTGACTTTTCAATATTTTTCTAATAGATTTAAAAAAAATTAAAGTGTAATAAGAAATTTATGAACTTATTTGTTTTAATAATTGATTACAAATTAATACATCATTGAAATTATAAAGTGAGTTTTGTATTTATAATGTTTGAATTTTTTTTACCTCACGTCATCCGTTGGCTAAATTTATTATATTATGACAAATTATTAAAATACTAGCACTGTCATAATATCACTATTTAAAAAACTTGAAGTCGCCGTACTTTCGGGATAAGAAGAATACATATGCCGATTTTCCAACGATTCTTATAGTCCCAAAAGTACGGCGACCTCAAAATCGTCCACACGAGTATGCGTCCGATTGAATCCCCGCTTTGAAGTAATCTGCAAGAATTCCTCTACCCGAGCAGCTCTAAGCTCAAACTCTCGCCGTAATTACGTCCTTTCTTGAATATGTATGAAAAACGTCGCCAAATTTTTCTCGTGATTGATGACTACTTAAATTAAATTGAATTTATCAAATATTAAATCTCATAAGAATATATTTTTCATTTGTATTTATAGATGTGGAGAATTCCACAATAGTCAAGGCACTGAACCGTTGGTCAAGAACTCCTGAGAAGAGGTTAAGAGTTAGATCCAGAATGTGGGCTTCAGGTCCACTCCGAGGCAGTAACGGGTTATACTGAAGAACTCTGATAAAGATATTTAGCGAAAGTTATGCATACCGTCTGATAAAATTTTGGACTACCTTATTATAAGAGAGTGTGCACGAATTTTTCTTTCTAGGCGATGTGGAATTTATCATCATATTTCATATACTTGTGTTAAAAAATTAATTATTAATCATTTGATTTAGTTAACTAGTATTATAAACGGAAAGATTAAAACGTTAACAAAAATAAAAATAAAAAATCATATTATATAATTTTCAAATACAAAAAAAAAATTAATTATGACATGAAAAGATGTGAAAGTAATTTGCCCAATAATCATTAAATATAAACTACTTACATATTTTATAAATAACAGTAATAATAGATTTCAACACAACAATAACAACAACAACAACAATATATTGGCAAAAAGTACAACTAAATTTTCGTAGTTTTTACAAAAATACAAATCAGCCTTTTTATTTTTTTCAGATATAATTAAGTCTTCTTTGTTTTCAAATAGAACAAATAACCCCTTTCGTCCAACACCATTAGAAACACTCACTAATGGCCGACATATCCCTAATAATCATATAGCAAAATAGTTCAAAAATAATTTTAATGTTTAAAATATTTACTAAAATTTTAAGGGGGCAAGTGTCGTAAAAGTAAATTAAAAGGATTTATTTGTTCGATTTTAAAATAATAAGGGTTTAATTGTTCAATTATAAAAATATGAGGGCTTAATTATGTCCAAAAATAGAAAAAGGGTTGATCTGTATTTAAAAAAAAAAGTCGAGAATTTTTTTTTTACCTTTTGTCTAATAATAATAATAAAAAAAAAAAGAAATTATCTCTCAATATGTTCCCATTAATCTAATTGACTTCCCATCTGGTTGGCCATTTCGACTTTTGCGTATGGCTACTTTTGGATGATGCTCTACCTAATCAATGCCCCGGAACATATAGATAACACACTCTTTTCGTTCCAATAAAATTGTCTATTTTAAATTTTTTTATTCAAAATCCGTGTTCACATTCAAAAAATAACTAATTTTAATACTCAATTTTTCTATACTACCCCGATCTAAAATCTACTAATGAATAAATTGAAATTAAATTACAAGTGAACCCTATATTAAATAAAGGCCTAATCACTCAAAAACCCCTCACCTTTAAACTTTTTTCCAATTCCACCCCGACGTTGAAAATTTGTCAATTTTACCCACTTTTGAATTTTCCGTTTTCAATTGTACCCCAATATTTTAATTTTTGTTATTTTTTTTACTTAAATGATGAAATCATTCAATTAATTAAGTCTAAACATGAAATTAAATTCTTTTTTATTCAAAAAAGTACAAATAAGTCCTTTATTTTTAAAAACTAACTAAAAACCATAATCAAATTAACACTAATTTAAATTCTTAATTAATTTAACTAAATTTAAATAAATTTTAAAAATATACAATTAATATATGCGAGACATGGAGAATGTTTTAAACAAATTTTCAAACGCAAAAGACGTTAATTTAATTTTTCAGGATACAATTGAAACACAAAAATGCAAAATAGGGTAAAATTGACAAATTTTCAACGTCAGGGTATGATTGAAAAGGGGCTAAAAGGTCGGGGGTTTTTATGACATTAGGCCTTAAATAAATGTATAACAAAAAAAGTAAAGAAAATTTTATAAAATTCATAAACAATAACTGTTTTTCTTAAACTATTTGATAAAGATAAAGGGACAACTCTATTAGAACGGATGGAGTAGAAACTAATAACATTCTCAATAACATAGTGTACGATAATTTGAAATTTAAAATCAAGATCATTTAACAAAAGAAGTATATAATTCTATTAAATTATGCTAAAAAAATATTTCTCTGGTTAAAGAAATTTTTTACACATTAATCTTTAGAAAATAAAGCTGAAAATAGAGTAGCAATTACTTTGTAATATTTAATGAATATTAATGGAGAAAATATAATGGCCGTCCGTGATATAAATTAAATACTCTAAAAAGTATAGTGACTAAGAATAATAAGTTCACTCAATATGAAAAAGAATGATAAATAGAAATGAAATAGAAAGAAAGAGTTGATCCTAGCCGTTGAAGTTGGCTTCTAATATCTGGATTTGGAAGCAATGAATGCTAAGATGGTGATCATGGACCCTGCATTTTGGTATAAACAAATAAAGCTGAATTTAGTGATAGCAATAAGAAATTAGGCAACCAAAATTATCCTCAATTGAATACTGACAAATCAGATTGGTTCAGGAAAATGAAGTATACCTTGTAGTATACCAACTCTATTCCATGTTGAAGCTGAACTAACTGCACATGTTATTATTTTCATTAACACAATGCCAATTTCAGATTATATTTTGTTTGATTATCATAACAAACTATGTTGTGCATTTGTTGCTTGAATATTAAAATCTAGCATGTCTAAATTAAAATAGATTAATCGAAATAAAATAACACGAAAGTTTAGTGACTCCGGAAAATTTAATACCCGAGATTAACCAAAAAGTAAATGCTACACATTACCTGAATCACAATTTGATGTGGAATTGAAATCCTTACACATACACAATTGCTTAATTCCATCACTACTACCATAGCCACAAGTTCCACCAGTAGTCTCACATGCTCTACAAAATTCCTCATTCCCTTTCACAGAATACTTCACTCTTATCCCATAAGACCATTCATTAGCTCCATCAACTCTCAATGGTGCCAAATTATAAGCACTACTATACCCTTCACATTGAAGCTTGCTGAGATTAATTGCTCTAATTGCCTCAAACGCCACCCCACAACACTCGGGCGGGCCGGACCCGTATGTCGAGCCCGTGTTCATTCGGCCCACGAGATTCCATGCCGGGCACCCGTAATACATCTCGCAGCCCATGCCCGAAACGTTTCGACAAGGCAAGTGCTTTTCGGGGAAGCCTTGGAAGAGGGGCGATTGAGGCGAGCAACCGAGTAGCATGAACACGTTATCAGCGGTTGGATTGAAGTAGGGCGACCGCCACGGCTCGATGGAGAAGCCGTTACCCTTGCCGCCGAGCACAATGTTGTCACATGTTGATAAGTGAGGCTCATGGAGAGTTAGTGATTGATAAGCATAGTCTATTTCTAGTACTCTGTATGACCCTGAGCTTATGTGGAACATTAATACATCATTTATGCAAAATAACAGGTCTTTAAAACCAGGGTGACCACAGCCATTTTGGAGTGAAAAGGGGTATTTTATTGTAATATTTCCACAATAAGATCTGCATGGATTTACATGAATATTAGAGGAAGATATTTGGATTATTAATGCTGAAAAATTAATTGCAAGAATGGTTAAAAAGAGTGTACTCATGGCTGTGACTGAACTAGAGAAATCAAGAAATTAATGTTATAGAAAAGAGTATGACATTAAGAAGAAGAGAGTGATGATACTTTGCTTGGAGAGTGGAGAAAATGTTTTAATTATGATTTTATTAGATACTTTATGCACATGTAGTTGTTGTGGAATCTCTTTATATTTATGCTATATTATTTAAGATTTTTTTTCTTTTTTAGAAAGGAATTGATTTGATTTTTTGATGGGTAATAGGCTTTTTTTTATGGTCTGGTGCTGTTATAAATTGCTTTAATTTGCTTTTCTTTAAAATTGTAGAAGGATTAGTGTGGGGATGAAATGATTACGGTAGGGCTGCCTTGTAACTGAGATTCATTTCTTGCAACAACCGGTTTGGGTTGGAGAGGCAACGACCAGTGTTTTAAAAACCGGACCGGATCGGCGGGTCGGACCGGTTGAACCGCGAACCGGCTAATGATCCGGTTTAAAACTGTGAAAAACTGGATCTTTTGATACTGGATTGGACCGGTTGAACCGATAAAAACCCGGATGTTGAACCGGATCAGACCGGATTGAACCGGTAAAAAACCGGTGAATCATTAATTTTTTTAAATTTATTAAACCGGTTGAACCGGAAACCGATGGCCTCACCGGTTCGGCTACCGGTTCAGTTTTTAAAACACCGGCAACGACTCTTTTTCTCTTAATTAGATATCTCGTATATAGAGCAATTTTAAAAGAAAACTACCACCTTAAAGAAAACTACCACCTTAGACAATAAATTTTAGATCAAATGATATAAGCGCTAAGTAAAAAACTGTTAGGTCGTGGTTTGATTGCTCCCACAAGCGCTCCTCCCTTCTCAAATTATCAAAAAAAAAAAAAAAACTAATTCGATCCAAATTAATCAAAACAACAACTCTTAGACATCCAGTGACATCCATAAAAATTCATTTCCTACTTTTATGTGTTAGAGTTATTTAGACCTGTTGATGGGCCAGGTTGAGTGGGTTCGGACAGACTTGAGCGGGCTTGACTTTTTTAAAGACTAACTCAAATTCAGCCCGAGCCTGATTCTGACTTCAAAAAAAAAGGATCATTTCATCTCCTGATGTTGGTACAAAATATAAAAAGGTTTAATCACCAAAAAATGCCAAACCTATACGTTTTGTGTCAATTATAACCAAACCTTTAAAAATCACCAGATTTAGCCAAACCTTATATGTTCTGTTTCTTTTTTAGCCATTTTTGAATCGAACCGGTTTTTCTGACACCGTGTCGTCCACGTCACCGCTAACTAAGCAATTGGCTGACATGTCAGCTGAAATATTTAAATAAGGTTTGGCTATAACTGACACAAAAAAATAGGTTTGGTATTTTTTGTGTGAATAAACCTAATTTTAAATTCAAACCAATTTTTAAATCTAATAATTAGTAAATTAATTATATCATTTATGAAATTTATATATATTTAAAAATAATTAATATTTTCTATTTAATACTAATTTTAATTAATTTTAATTTTTTATTAAACCTAATTAAATTTAATAAATTTATATTATAATATATTTTAATGAATATGTAATTAAAAAAATGAATTAATGTATTACTTAATAATTAATGTTGAATTAAATTTGGTGAAAGGATTTAATGTTCATGATGATTTTGAACTTGATTTATTATTTTTAATGTTGTTGAGATCTTGATATGACTGGATTTAGGTAATAAATAAAATAGTTATGTGTAAATTAAGGTAAGTTTTTGGCTATGCCGAGTAAAATAACATATGCGTTTATACTTATAAACATCATGATATATATTGATTACACCATAATGACCTTTACTTTTTAAAGAAAAAAAAAAGAGAAAATAATTACACTCACCCTTTAAATAAACAGTATATTCAGTGATTATTTTTATATTTATGTGTGTATAGTTGAATTATGAACATTGTCGTATGTTTGTTGTGTATATTACTCTCAGATTGTTCGTTGGAAGACGAACAATTGGGTCTCAAACGGCAGCGGTGTCAAAGAACCGACGACTGGAATTTAAAAAAAAAAATTAAGATGAATATGACATTTTTTGTTTTTAATAGAATTTAAATTAATTATATATCCATCAAATATGTAAAAAACATTTATTAGAATTATTTAAATTTAATAATAAAAAAATAAATTAATTTTAATTAACGTTAAATAAAAATATTATTTTTTAAATATATATGAATTTTATTATAATATAATTAATCATTTAATTATTTAATTTTAAAATTAGTTTTATTCACCAAAAAATACCAAACCTATGCATTTTGTGTCAGTTATAGCCAAACCTTATTTAAATATTTCAGCTGTCATGCCAGCCAATTGCTTAGTTGGCGGTGGCGTGGACGACACGGTGTCATAAAAATCGGTTCGATTCAAAAATGGCTAAAAAAGAAACAGAACATATAAGGTTTGGCTAAATCTGGTGATTTTTAAAGGTTTGGCTATAATTGACACAAAACGTATAGGTTTGGCATTTTTTGGTGATTAAGCCATATAAAAATGCCAAAATTACAAAAAAGGTAAACAAAACCTATAATTATGAAAAAATAGATAAAAAAAATCTACAAATATAAAAAATCGGATCGAAAAATTTCCTATGGCAAAAAAAGAGTGAGTTTCACAATAAATCACAATTTACTCTAATTAATTATTAATTAAATCATAAATAATGATTATTAAATTCTAATAAAATCAAATTAAATTATAGACTTTTTAAAAAAATTTCAATTAAGCATATTTTAAATTCTATTTTTTTCCTTCATCTTCTCCGTTTCAGCCGCCACCATCTCCAATTAAAATAACCTCCCAAACCGTCGCAACTCTTTTGTCTCCGACCATATGGGTTTGTCTCAGAAAGACGAAGACGAAGCTTCTTCGTCTTCTTGAGACGAACCCATATCTGCTCTGATCGGATGAGGTTTCGTCTTACTCCGTCTTCGACGGCGGTGGTTTCCGGCGATGGCGGTTTCTGACAAAAGGGGCAAAAAGGTTATGAAAAATGCAAAACAAATCGTTAATATTTTATTTAAAATTAATATAATTTATATTTTAAAAGTCGTGAGGATTTAATTTTTCGTGCAAATATTAGGGGAATGATCCTTTGTTAAAAAAAGGGAAAAGGGTCAAATATACCTTTCATATTTAGCATGATGATCAAATTGGTCTTCTTTGTTTGAAAAGGTTGCTAAAACACATTTAATATTTTTTAAAAAGCTCAAAAGCTCCTCTATCTAATATAGTTTGAAAATTCGTCAACCTTTACTTAGGTGGAATTTAACGTGACTTTTTAAACTTGAGGTAATTCAAATATGTTATTAATGTTTGACCTGTAGTGCAAGTATTAACTTTCATATATAAAAAGATTCAAATATGCCCTTCATGTATGAAAAGGTTCAAATATACCTTTCATGTATGAACAAATTTAAATATTTCTTACATATATATAAATAAGTTCAAATATGCTCTTCATATATGAATAGGTTCGAATATCATCACTAAAGGTGAGCAGAATTATCGATTGACCAAATTAATCAACCAAACTAAAGATTTTCAGTCGGTTTAATAAAAAATATAGATTTTAAATTATTGGTTCAGTTTGAGATTTGAATTATCCAAATAAAATGATAAGCTAATTTTGTTTTTTAATTTTTTTCTTATATTTTTGTCGGTTTTCCAGAAATAGCCGAATTACCGCTCTATTCAGTCGGTTTGATTTTGTCTTATCTTTTCTTTTTTTTATTCAATTGATTTAGTTCTGATGAGAATTTCTTATTTGTTTGGTCTTAGAACTTATAATTGTTAATTGTGCATGAGATGGCCTATTGAAGTCTATGAAGATTTGTCTCGCATCAAAGAATATTATTATTACTTGATATTAACAATGTAATCGAGTAGATTATAAGAAAAATACAATCTCATTCAAAGTCAACTCAATTTTAAAATTTAGAGTTTGAAACTTAATTCAAATTCGACAAAATATCATTTTAAAAGCTCGAGCTCAAACTCAATAGTATAGTTGAAATTTGAGCGCAGTTCAATTTGATTAGTTGTGTAAATATTTTTTCAAAAATACATTATTGTGTTTAAGTATATAATAATAAAAAATAAAAAATAAAAAAAGTTACTAAAGTTCAACTAGGCTCGCGAGATTATCGAGCAGAGTATTTTAATACTCAAATTCATTTTGAACTTTTTTTTTATACATGAATGGCAAATTTGAACCTTTTTATACATGAACGACATGTTTGAACCACGTGCCAAATATTGCGGGCATATTTGAACCATCTCAAAATTCAATAAGCTACGTCAGATTCCACCTAAGTACTGACCTTTTTTAAAACGGTGTTAGAAGAAAGGGTTTATTTGAGCTGTTTTTTAAACATTAAGTGTGTTTTAGCACCTTTTCAAATATGGAGGGCCAAGTGCTCCTCAGGCCAAACATGAAGGTCTCATTTGACCCTTTGCCCAAAAAATTATAAAGAACACATTCAAATTCAAATTATAACCCCTTCATTTATCTTTTCAAAGCTATCTTACTCAATCACATATTCTTTCTTTATTTTGCCACTACAACATATGGGTCCCACTTTGGAATGACGTGCCAAAATCTGGACCTTAGATCTCTTTCAAGTATGTCAAAATCATAACATTTTCAAATAAAAGCTTCCATTTGTATGAATAACAGAGAAAATTCTCCATCTTTATTTCAAAGAAGATTAAAAATGTCCGATTTCAAGAAACCAACTGCACCTAAACACCACCATAGCTGCAGTGAAGGCGGCGAAGTGTTTGGCAGTAATAATAAAGAAAATTGTAAACCCTTATCGACAAATGGGTCTGCGCCAACGAAGGTATCATCAAATATGAAATCTTTTTCCACCGGCAGAGTCCTGAAACCGTCCTCTTTACAGTCGTGCATGCAGATAAACGAGCCTGATAAGGGCCTGTTTAAGCCTATGTTGTGGGACTCTGACAACTCAGCTTCTAATTCCTTACAAATTTGGGACTTTTCTGATTCCGAAGCTGCTCCTGCTTCTTCTTGGTCCACATTGCCTAACAGGTTTAATACTGTTAACTGTTTTGATTCTGTTTCTTTTATATTGCTAATTCTTTATGTGTTTTGTTTGCAGGGCTTTGTTATATAGAGCTTTGCCATTGGACATAGGGAGATGTACTTGTGTTATTGTCAAAGAAGCATTGCCGGAAGGTTTAAACGGTGGCTCACTCTATTCACTCTATACTAATGTAACAACTTTTCTGCTACTTCATATAGTTGTTATTTTTTGATTATTCGATTAGGTTTTAATTTGATGTTAACATTCGGGTCGGAAAAAGGTTAATATAGCTTGTGATTGTTGCCATGAAACTTGATCTATGAAAACATTAGTACAAAATAAATGTATTGCTTATGCTAGGCTTGTGTTTCACCACTCGTCGTGTTCCATTTGTATAGTGGATCGCGTCGTATGTGACTGGTGTTATGCTGCTAATACCCAGTACAAGCATAGATGAAAAAGAAGCGATGTCAGTCTGATGATTATCGAACTGCACGTCGATCTTAAGCAATTGGTTGGATGTCAACAAGAAATTAGGAAGGGGAATTTGCATAGTATCTCAATATTAACTCTGATGTTATTGGAGAAGTGATGGTTTCTGTTAAAAAGATTCGGGAAGATGGGGACTGAACCAAACTGATAAATCTTTCAATTTGATCTGTCAAAATTATAGGAAGGACATGGAAGGCAGGATCGGAAACTAGCTATAGCACACCATAAGCGCAGAAATGGAAAGTCAGTGTTTACAATAGCTCAGATTTTGAAAGGAGTTTTGTCTAGTTCGGATGATAGTTTCGTCGGGACTATAACAGCTAACTTCACTGGTTCCAAGTATCACATATGGGATCAGGTTTGCTTCCACAACACTTGCAAGTTTATAATCAACTATGTGACACTGTCACTCGTACAATATTGTCACTTTGGAAACTCTCTTGATAGTATGTTTGTTGCAGGGTAGCCGCCTCAATTCGCCTTCTAAGCACCGAAATCCACTCCTGGGTGTTGTTACGTAAGGCAGAACCCCATCTCTTCTTCTTCCTTTTATCCGCTTCTACTCTAGTCTTGGTCACTAATTCCCTTTTCTATTTTCTACAGATTTGTGCCTACAGTAACCACATGCACAGGAAGTTGTAGAAGTATGAGAGTGTACATACCTAAGCACCAATCAATGCAGCTAAAGAACACAACTCAGGTCAGTTCTGAAGATTATGTTATAATTCCTTGCTTTAATTCTCGTGATCTACTGTTGACATTTTTGTTCTCCATCTGAGTAGATGCAACATAGTAACGGTCTACCTAAGGATTGGGATCGAAAAATGGACAAAGTACATAAACTACTTTCAAGAACTCCAACTTACAATAACGTAAGATTGAAAAGAGTCTCATCTTATTATACAAGAAATGAAAATAAGTATACTGGACTTCAATTCCTTCCTTTTTTTCTTATGGAATTAATTTCTTTTGGTTTTACAGACTTCGAAGCAATATGAGTTGGACTATAGAGACAAGGGCAGAGCTGGACTTAGAGTACAAAGATCAGCGAAGAATTTCCAACTGACATCAGAGGTGTGTTGACATCTCTTCACTCTAAAGTTTTATCTGTGTTGCACGGAAACTTATCAATCCCGATGTTTTGGCATTACGTTTCCATTTTTAAACATGCTTTTGAAACTCCAAAACCCTATATTTATGATATATTCTTGTAAAAAATGTCATTTCGCCATTTCCTTTTTCGGCTTTTTTTCTCATTTCAGCGTCTCCGTTTCCGTGCTACATCGAGTTTTACAAATGGACTAATTAATTAGTAGTGCTGACCAATCTATGGTTCTACACAGGAGAATGGCAAACAAACAATTTTGCAGCTAGGAAGGGTGGCAAAATCAAAGTTTGTGATGGATTTCAGGTGCATACTTTTTCTTTTCAAGATTTTCATGTGTTTTTTTATGCAGAACTTTACTAGAAAAATATTTGGAAGATGACGAGTCTGTCTTGTCTTGTCGTTGTTTTGCAGATATCCGTTAACCGGTTATCAAGCTTTTTGCATTTGCTTGGCTTCAATTGATACAAAACTTTGTTGCACAGTTTAGTCACAATCTGCTACCATCTTTTTGAAGTTCAATCTCTGAACACAATTATTTTTTTTGTGCTACCAACATTTAGCTGATGAACATTTTTTCGAACTGTCAAATTTCCATGTAAAGGCTGTGTGATATTATAATTTTATGTATGCATAATTGGTTTACAAGTTCATTGCTTACAAGGATGCCAACTGATCTAGTTTAAACATCGTCAAGACATGACTCTTCTATTTTGAATTATGCTACTTAGGACCTGGCAATTGGGCAAAATCTTTAAACACAGTTTGAATTAAGGAATTTTAAATGAACGCAATCCATGAATTTTTGTAAAATTTATAAATTCAAATGAAATCAATCATTTGTTGCCATATAAGAATTCATGAATTTAAAAATAAAATATTATCTAAAGATCAACTAAAAGACAGTCAAAATTAAAATAAAATAAAATTAAACATATATCCTTCTTTTTATTGTTTTAAATTCTATAAATTAATACTTCTAAATAAAATCTTATTCATAATTTAATAGGACTAAAGATATTAATATCATCAATATAATAAATATAATAATAATTAAATAATATAGATAATTCTTTTAAAATAAATTTTAAAAGGATAAAAAATAGTTAGATATAGAATACAGATGTCTAAATTTAGATGCCACACTTAAATCAAGAGTTTTATTTATGTGTTTTTCGAAAGACCTAATGCTTCAAAAAACCCCAATCTTTTAGCCCTTTTTCAATCCTACCCTGACGTTGAAAACTAGTCAATTTTACCCTATTTTGCATTTTTGTGTTTCAATTGTACCCTGAAATATTAAATTAATGTTTTTTTTCGTTTGAAAAAAATTAAAAAACGTTCTCCATGTCTAGCATATATTAATTGTATATGTTGAAAATTTATTTAGATTTAGTTAAATTAATTAAGAATTTAAATTAGTGTTAATTTGATTATGGTTTTTAGTTAAAAATAAAAGACTTATTTGTACTTTTTTGAATTAAAATAAATTTAATTTTATCTTTAAACTTAGTTAATTAAATAATTTCATCATTTAGATAAAAAAATTATGAAAAATTAGGGTATGAAACGAGAAAATGCAAAATAGGGTATAATTGACCAGTTTTCAACGTTAGGGTAGTTGAAAAGGGGCTAAAAGGTCGAACGTTTTTGAGGTATTATGCCTTTTTGAAAATAAACATAAACCATTATTTACGAAATAGGACAAATCACATTAAGTTCGAATTTTCTTTGAGAAGCAAAAAGTGCTAGCACATAAGCACTCATTTTGGGGAGAAACTGTTTGTATGGATACTCGTAGAAAACGCATTCTTTTAAAGGCGTTTGATCCGATACTAGATATCAACAAAATGAACAATCTCTCTTTCTTCTTATAAAGCTGTAAACTCGTCATTCAGTTAGTTTTATATACAATTATGTCAACAATTGAATTACATGGATTTTATTTTTAAGTTTTGAATAAAAAGTTTAAAAATTTGTTGCGTTATGAACCTAGAAAACCTAATAATGTTATGAGAGCCGCTTGCAATTTTGATTGATACGATTTTGTGTATATATGTGATATATGCTTATTGTATATTCTGTTTTGAAAAATGATGGTTTTTCTAAACTGTTTTGCAAGAAATTTTAATTTGTTTTTATTAAACAGTTTATGTGATTGATATGGTTAATCTGTATATGAAAACAATATGAATAAAGTAATATGATTAATTGTTTAATATGATTGAACACTTTGTGTATTATGATTTAAATATATATTTTGTTTTAAATTTATTTAATAAATTAGCAATATTAATTTTCATACAATTTAATTATAAAGAAAATATTTTTTATGTTTTTAATTCTGTTTTGTAGAAAAACATAATTAGTAAAATTATATTTTCAAAAAGTGTTATCATATGAACCAAACATGACCATAGATGTATTTGTATAAAACGTTACTGAGAGAATAATGAAAAGGAGTCAATTTTAGAGTTAAAATATAATTTAGATAACACTCTCTCTATTCCATTTTAATCAAGGAAATTTCCATTGCACATTGTTTAAGAAATTTTAATAACTTTATTTTTATATCCTCATATAATATTAAATGCTTCACCACTTTTAAAAAAATATTTTTACATTGCATTGATTGATGAGGGTAAAAAAAAATAGTGATGTGAAAAATATTCTATAAATAGAAATTTTCAAATAAAATAAAGCACTCAAAATAGAAAATTTGGTCAATTATTGATGGATTCCGGCATCTCGACGGCATTAATCCTGCAAAACAGTGTAGATGGCTAATCGGACGGTTTGTCCGATTAGCTCTCCGATGCTTAAGTCAGTTTAGGCTTAAGGGAGAATAATTGTATTTGTTATAAGTTGTGTGTTTAGGCATACCTCAAGCTCCTTTTATAGTAGTCGAATGTATGCCTTGCAGAGTTGTAGTAGGAAAGTGATTCCTATTTAGTAGGGTTTGACCCTGATTAGGAGTGTCCTTCCTTATTCAGACAGGAGTCCTATTTAGGAAGATATTCCTAAACAGTCTCGTCTTCCTAAGTTGGAGGCTATCTTTTTAAGTTGGAATTTGTATCCAAATAGGACAGATACTCCGAATATGCGTAGATCTTGGATATCTTATCCGAATCCCGGGGTCGACATGCTTTGTCCGAGTCCTTAGGGATTCGGTCTTTATGATGTCGAATGATGTATTCCAGTCAAGGCGGATCCGGTGGATTCGGCCCTTTGGGCGGGAGTCTGGTGTCGTCTGAGAATAGATATCCTGCGACTCGGCTCCATTATAAGTAGAATAGGATTCGGTATCCATCATTAGCCCCCCCCGCAAGTGAGCTGAAGTCATGGTATTTTATGCCTTGGAGTATTTCAGCTCTATTTGAGGCGAGTCGTTTTATATTTCGGCGTTCTTTTTTGCTTCTCGAGCAAGATTCCAGTTTTTCTCCTTTTTCGCCATGTGTCGTTCATCTATTCGTTATTTTTTGAAGGTAGGACATGTGTCCATTCGTTCTATCTTCCTTTGTTTTAACTGTTGTATTTGTTTCATTTTTCATCTTTTACTTTTGGTTGTTCGAAAGTAGCTTTGCCTCATCTTCAATCTTTAATTTTCGTGTTTGATCTCTTCTTTTGGCGAGACTCATGGCGAATCTCGTTGATTTATTTTGATGCCTTATCTCTAGGTATTCCTTTGTTCATGTTTTGATTGTTTTTATGTTCTTTAAATTTCTTCAATTGTCTTCTAATTTCCAATCAATTTGTGATTCGATCCATCGGCCTTTTGAATTTTATTTGTTTATCCTTTTCCTCTTTGTTGAGATCCTTCTCGGCGATTCTTTAAGGCGAAGCTCATTCTCTTGGCGAGGCTTATTGTCTTCTTTTAAATATTTTTATAGGCAAAATTCATGTGGCGACTCCTCATCATTTGGCAAAGCTTTTATACTATATGAATCTTCGTTAGTGGGCGAAGCCCTTGTATTGGGCGAAACCCTTGTACTGGGCGAACCCTTATCTTTAGGTATTCCCTCAGCTTGGGAGAACCTTCTTTTGTGCGAGAAACCTTATTCTTTTTATTTTAGGGTTTTGAACCTTTTTTGTTTAGTACTCGTCCGATTCTTTTTCGTTTTTCCTATGTATTCTTCTTTACTGCTGCATTACTCCTTATTTTCCATTTGTTTTGCTATGTTTGATCTTCGTTGGTTGTGATTTTAAGTCGTTTATTCCTATTTATTCTTGATGTTCATTCTTCTTTTCTTGGTTTTCGGATTTCAACATTTCTGTGTTCTTTGTGCTTGTCTTTATCTTTATTACTCGAAGTCTTTTATTCCAGCTGATGTTTACTCTTTTAATGAGTAATTGTTTCTTCGAGGTGACTCTTCTTGTTTGCAATTCTTTTTCATTTTGTTCCTTTTGTTTTCTTCATTGGACAGATATGAGTCCTTCAAGCTCCTCCACAAATACACTGATCTCATAGGGTATTTATTCCCGTTTTGAGATCAGGTCATTCAATCTATTTCGTCGATTTTCCTTGATTTTAATTCTTTTCGGGTGGACTGCCTTCCTTACTAAGATTTGTTCCTCTGATTTGGGTGAGTTGTTTGTGATTCGTTGATTTGGACATGTAGCCTTATTTCTTTTGATTTGAGTGAGTCTCTTTATTTTGGCACTTGGCCTTATTTTTACCCGAATCATTTTAGACCCGGTCTTCTGTTTTGAGATCTTTCGCATTCCTTTTGATTGGCATTTTGCCTTTCTTTCGCATTTCTCTTATTTTTCGGCGTTTTTCTTTCTTTCGCATTCCTCTATTTCTTGGCATTTTCGTCTTTCGCTTTATTTTGCTTTATTTAATTGATTCGCCTTTCGCTTTATTTTGCTTTGAGTTGATTTTGATCTTTGATATTTCGCTTTTAGAGTTAATCTAAACTCTGCTTTTGGCGTTTCGCTTTTATTTTTAGAGTAAATCTATACTCTGGTTTTTGGGCGTTTCGCCTTTATTTTAGAGTAAATCTATACTCTTGTTTATTGGGCGTTTCGCCTTTATTTTAGAGTAAATCTATACTCTGGTTTTTCGGCGTTTCGCCTTTATTTATTATGATTCCTGTCTGCTTTGCTGCGTTGTATGAATTAAAGATAGTCCGCACCATTGGGTATGACAAACGTCTATACTTGACAATAGGCGATTGGCACCGTCGGGTATGACAAAAGATCTATACTTGACGACGGGCGATTGACACCATCGGGTATGACCAAAAGTCTATACTTGATGATGGGCCTTTTGACTTCTATCTTATTCATCCTTCTTTCCCTCTTAGGGTTTTCTTCAAGGTTCAGACGAATCTATCTTCTTTGTCCCTTTTGGGGTTTTCCTTTGGATGAGTCTTCTTTGGATGATTCATCTTTGTCAAGCTTTATTTTCTTTTTTGTTGTTTTCTTGGTTTACTCTTTTTGACCGAACCTTAATAAGGCGAGTCTCTTCTTGTTTAAGCTTGGCTTATTCTTCTTTGGCGGAGCCTTCTTTGTTTATTCTTTTTGACCGAGTCTTATTAAGGCGAGTCTCTTCTTGTTTAAGCTTTGGCTTATTCTTCTTTGGCGGAGCCTTCTTTGTTTATTCTGTTTGACCGAGTCTTATTAAGGCGAGTCTCTTCTTGTTTAAGCTTTGGCTTATTCTTCTTTGGCGGAGCCTTTTTGGTTTATTCATTCGTTTTGCCCGAGGTCTTTTCCTTCATTTTTACATCGCTTGGTTCCTCATGATCTCAAGTGGTGTTCTCTTTATTGATTTCTTTCTCCATCTTCATTATTGTTCTGGGTAAAATTCATTTGATTTCTTATTTCTTCTCTTCTTTCGGCCTTTATATTTATTTTTTCTTTTTTTGCCACCGATTTTTGTTATTCTTTCTATATTCTTTTACTTCTTGTAGGAGTTCTATTGCCACCATCTCTCGCTTTATTTCCTTTTTTTTGATTTTTTCTTGTTTTTGTAATCATTAGATCTGAGTTATTTGCTTCCGCTAATTGTTTGTCTTTTTTTTCTTTTCTTGATCGTATTCTTCGTGGAATTTGTATCTCTTCCTTCAAGCTCCCCCACAAATACACCGATTTCAAAGGGTATTTATGCCCGTTTTTTAGATCATGTCTTCGTTTTTCGCCTCTTGGGCCGTTTTCGTTCTTCCTTTTGTTGCGTTGATAGGGGTGAGCACTTCAGTTTCACGTCGTCCAGGTCGAGTTCTTCAGTTTTGATGTTCTTTAGTGTCTTGACTATATTTTTTTCCATAACTTCTTCCGCTATATATGTGGTTTTGCTCCGATGTGCAAATTTAAAGGATTCGCCTTTGTCTTTCTAATTTTTCTTTTTGGATTGACTCTGTGATGCCTTTTTTTTTTTTACTTTTGCTCTTTCCTGTCTTTTGCTTTTTTTTGTTTTTCTCTTCTTGAATTTGGTCCGCTCATGGTTTCGTTTTAGTTTTTACCGCTTCAGATGGTATCTTTGTGACTGTCTCGCTTGCTTCGTTGTTTTTAAGGTATTACACCCTTCTTCTTTATTTTTCCAGTGGTGTTTCCTCTATTGATTTCTGGTTTTTTCTTCTCTTCCTATAACCCGTAGGTTTTTCGCTTCTCTTGCTTTCTTAATTAGGTCTTGTTTGTCTTTATTTTTCTTGGCGGAGGTTTCTTGACTTTGTAATTTTGCTATTTTTTCTCCTCTTTCGCTCCTGATTGGAACTCCCTCTTCATCAATATGTTTGTTTCGCCTTCGGTTTGTCTTTCGAACCATCTCTCTCTTTGCCTCTTGGGCCGCTTCACTTTTCGCCTCTTGATTCATTCCGTTCTTTATTTTTTGCTGGGGATTGTTCGCCTAGTTTTCTGGTATTTAGGACATCTCGTCTCTTCTTTCAGTATATTTTCTAGTATTTCTTCTTTTATTTTCTTCATCTTCTATATCTGTATTTTATAAATTTTGACTAGTCTAATAATGGACTTCACGATATAATATAAATTTATCATATAGAGTTGTGTTCAAGATAGCAAGCGATCTTATATAAATTGTGTAAGATATAGTCCATCCTCACATTATAAATTTTTATTAAACGTTTTTTTTTTTATAAAGATATTGTATATTCAAGTAGTAAATCTATTACTTGATAAAGAAAACTAATGATTCCATATGCTACATTTGATTATTTCCTTCTTAGCTAATTAGTCTTTTATAGTCATGCAATATATTCTTTTTATATGATTTCCTAATTAGCAAAGATCTCATATATATATATATATATATATATATATATAGATATATATATATATATATATATATATATATATATAGATATTTGTACTCATATGTTAAAATATCGTCAAGTTATTCATGTATATATCTTTCCTAAAAAGAAAGAGATCTCATATAGTCATACATATGTGCTTAGTTAAAGCATTGCAAATTTATTTATTTATAAATCTTTCCTAATAAGTAAAGATCTCAAATATTATATTAAGACAAAATATATATTTTAATAGATTTTATATTGTAATTTTGATTAATGCAAAAATAATTGCAAATTATAGACATGATTAATCGATCAATTTAGAAGAAATCATGCGATATGGGCAACATGCTGAAATCATGACACGAGTAATTAATTTCACATGTAATAAAATATTTAATGAGTTTGTGAACTTATCGTGATTCATCGCTTGTCGATAATAAAATAATATTTTTAATTTGTCAATTCCGAACGTGGTCTTGGTGATTCCAGAAAATCTTCTCGTGATTTCCTTTTGAATTTGGACAATAATTATATAACCTGCTTGTTTTGCCATTATCACCAGCTTCTTTGTTTCTTGGCCAAATCAATTTCTGTGACTTTTTTATTCTTTAAATGTGGCCAAATATTGTGACCTTGTTTCTTCTTTTTTTATTTTGGCCGATTATGCTCCATATTCCAGGGACCTGCTTCTAGCCTTAGCTTTAATATTTTGTCACCCGTTTTCTTTTTTCTTGGCCAATCAATTAGAGTTGATCAACAATAATTCTTGATGAATCTGACTCTTTCGAAATTATTATTTTGGATTAGTCCCGTCGGATGCCATCCTTCAATAAGAATTTATTTGAGTTCAGAAAAGCTGCTTTAAGTTCAAAGTTTTCAAGCTTTTCCCACAGACGGCGCCAATTGATGGATTCCGGCATCTCGACGGCATTAATCCTGCAAAACAGTGTAGATGGCTAATCGGACGGTTTGTCCGATTAGCTCTCCGATGCTTAAGTCAGTTTAGGCTTAAGGGAGAATAATTGTATTTGTTATAAGTTGTGTGTTTAGGCATACCTCAAGCTCCTTTTATAGTAGTCGAATGTATGCCTTGCAGAGTTGTAGTAGGAAAGTGATTCCTATTTAGTAGGGTTTGACCCTGATTAGGAGTGTCCTTCCTTATTCAGACAGGAGTCCTATTTAGGAAGATATTCCTAAACAGTCTCGTCTTCCTAAGTTGGAGGCTATCTTTTTAAGTTGGAATTTGTATCCAAATAGGACAGATACTCCGAATATGCGTAGATCTTGGATATCTTATCCGAATCCCGGGGTCGACATGCTTTGTCCGAGTCCTTAGGGATTCGGTCTTTATGATGTCGAATGATGTATTCCAGTCAAGGCGGATCCGGTGGATTCGGCCCTTTGGGCGGGAGTCTGGTGTCGTCTGAGAATAGATATCCTGCGACTCGGCTCCATTATAAGTAGAATAGGATTCGGTATCCATCAATTATAATGGGACGGAGGGAGTATTTAAAGTTTAGTGTAGTTTTTAAATGAACAAAGGACCAATTCACCTCCTTAACTTAAAACGAAATATCAAAAAAAATCATTTTAGAGGATTTTAGGTCAAACAGACCCGTAACTATGTTAAAGTGCATTAAAAAAAGTCCCTCCTCACTCTCATCCCCGCAAGTGAATCACACTTTTCGTATAAAATTTAAAAAAAATTAAAAATCCTTAGTATTTTTTTTATCTCTTTAATTGTTCCTTAATAATTTTTAATAAAATATTGAGAAATTATTTTTCCTTTTCCTTTTTTATTCTTCTTTCTCTGATCACCATTCGTCCTCTACCCACCATCTGCCTCCACCCACCGTCGTACGCCTCCACCCTCACCTCCACCTCGACCCCACTATCGACCTAAACATATCGTTTTAGGGATGAACAACGCAGTCGATAGGGCGGCAGCAGTGGCAGTTTCCGATGGGGTTAGATTTAGGATTTTTTAGTTTAGATTAGGTTTAATTAATGTTAAACATGTTTTTAATTGTATTAAATTAGTATTAAATTAGTATTAATTAAGTTAAATTTTTGTAATTAGTTAATCCACTTTTTTTGTGTTAAAGGGCCTTTTTGATATGAAAATGCAAGTTGCGGGTTTTTGATACGAAAACACAAATTGCGGGTTTTTTTGATATGAAAATGCAAATTGTGGATTAGTTTGACCAAAAACCTTAAAAAATGACTATTTTGATATTTCGGGGTGAATTGATCCTTTGTTCGTTTTTAAATCAACTCCGCCGCCCTGCTTGCCACCGCTACCACTTTTCTTTCTCACCGCTTCTACCTTCTGCCGCTGCTGCTTCCTCGCGTCGCTTTTCCCTCCCCGGACACCGTCGGCCTCTTGTTTTCTTCTGGTGGTCCCGGATCCGCTTCTCACTACACCGGTTAGTAATTTTTGGCCAACCAAAATCTGTAAATTTTTACAATTTATAAATGCTTCTAATTTATGTGATTTTGTTAGACAGTAAATTGGTGAAGTTTTGTAGGGTTTCGTATTTGGTTAAATTTAATTGCTCGCTCGGCAGATTATTATTTTGAGGGGTGAACTTCATTTTGTTAATTTTATAATGAATGTTATTATAAAATCATAATTGATGATGCTGAATTAAAATTTATTTGTGATTCAATTTTGTTTATAATTTCTGGTACAGATAATCAAGTCGAATTCGAATATCTATATTATCCTATGGACCTCGAGTTTAATTTCTGAAAATGGAGCTCAATCTAATTTGGGTACGTATGTCATTTTGTGCTCACTAGCAACCTCACTTCGTAGACTACTACAACAGCCATGGATGTTCTGTCACTAAATCAATTACCTTGTGTTTGGTTACTCAGAAACTGAAGGAAAAGTTCAAAACTTTTTGAGTACACTTTACCTTTTATCGTTTTGATTTCCTTGAGGAAGTGAAATTGCAATGGCAACGGATGAAAAACCTGAAGAAATCGTCTCCAATGTAAGAACAACTGTGCATACTTAAAATCTCTATGAAACTTTATTTAACACAATTCTATTGGATTGGTTGTTAACTTGTTATAGTAACAGTACTTCCCATTTGCTGTTAAGGTTGAGATTAATCATAATCTACTGTTTTGTTACTTTTTCTGCTTTTGAATCAGAATTTCTATTACAGAACTGAGGAACCTTAGATGTTATTTTTCTGATTTTATTTTTACTTTTTTAACTTAGGAAACACTGAAATTGGCGGGAACTGTGAACTGGGGTGCAGCAACAGTAATCGGAATATTTGCAGGCATGTTATATGGAGGTAGCAAGGAGGCAGCTGCTTCTGTCGTAAGTTCATCCTTTTTTTCTCGTTCTTAATCTATTAGACTTTTCTGTTGTGATGGAACTCTGTCATTGTTTATATATGCAAGTTCTTTTAATATTTCAGCAACTGACTTCATCATCACGATGATGATAACTTACAGAGCAAGGATGCAGAAGTAATGTTGAAGCTTGGGAGCACTCCTGACAAGCGTGAACAGCATCGATTGATGAGAGATGCAATGGAGAAGAGATTTCTCAGAGTCACTCGTGGTTCAATTGTTGGTGGAGTGCGCCTTGGGTTGTTTACTGCTGCATTTTATGGTGTACAAAATCTGCTGGCTGAGAAGCGGGGTGTCCATGATGTTTTCAATGTTGTAGGAGCTGGTTCTGCAACGGCTGCTACATTTGGCTTAATTTGTAATACTTCTATGTCCCAATCAAATGGCTTTCTTCGCTTTCCGAGTGTTGAAAATTAGTGTGCTGAACTGATCAGTTAATTAATTTGATATGGAAAAAAGAATTATCAATTTATTTATATTAGCAGCATCATATGATCACTATCAACTGAAATCTGATTTTTGTTTTTGTTTATTTTAAAATTGTGCATTAGTGCCTGGATCTTTCCGATGGCGTGCTAGGAATGTGCTGCTGGGATCAGTTTTGGGTGCAGCATTCTGTTTTCCTCTTGGTAATGGATCTCATCTTCCTTGTATTTTTTATTTGATTTGTTGTTTATGTTTAGAAGTAGGATGAATGTTTGGTCCCTATATGCTCTTCAACCTGCTACTACGGAAGTGAATCCCAAATAGTGGTGGATTGTTCTCTTGGTTTCGAACACCATTGGATGCTTTGAACTGCAAGTTAAATACTATGCTGAAAATTCACTACTAGAAATATTCAAGGACGTTCCAACTTCTAATATAGTTACGGTATATTGTGGTAGGTTGGGTGCAACTGAAGCTTATAGAGAAAGCAAATGAAGGAAATGTTGATTCAAATGCAAGCGGAGAAGCAAGAAGCGGCGTTGGTGCTGCAATTGAGAGGCTTGAGGGGAACTTGAAAGTGAAGTAGTTAATATCTCAACTATTGTAGGCATAATACCTCTCTGATGTCCCATTGACTTGAGAGTTCGTACCAAGAGAAGAAATTTGTGTTAAAAATAGAATCAAACAAAGTAGAAATACATTTGTGACACCTTTGATTTTTTTAGATTTTGACTACTGCGATGCAATACAAAGTGTAGTATTGTAGTTACGGAAGTTAATTTTTTTCAACTCTGAACAGCCAAATAATCTTTAACCGACCCTTTTTTATAAAGTTGAATATACTTTACAGAATTTTTATTACGGGTGTCAAAATGGGTCATGACACGATAACACGATTCGTCTAACCCGTAAATTTGGCGAATCCGGGGTGAGTCTTAGCGGGTTCGTGTTAAAAACGTGTCAACCCGTTTATGACACGAAATAAATGGGTGTGTCACGGGTTGACTCGCGAACCCATCTAACCCACCTAATCCGTTTACAAATTTAATTATTTATAATAATATAAAATAAAATAGTTATAATTATAAAAAATATAAAATAAAATTACTAAATTAATTTATTAATATAAAAATAAAATTAATTATATACAGTTTGAATATTAATTAATAGATTTGAGGTTAAAATTATATTTTATGGTTTATTTTTTTTAAAATGTTAAGTGGGTCGTGTTAGCCGTGTAATTATGTTAATCGTGTTACCAGTTTATCTTAACGTGTTAATCGTGTCGTGTCGTGTCACTCGTTTAAAATTCGTGTCGTGTTAGGGTTGAGAATTTTAACACGACTAGTGTCGCTTTACGTATTTTACACGTGACTCGTAGTGTAGTGTGACTAATCAAATTATCAAATAAAATTTAAATTAATAGTTAATTTGAAATAGTTTATCTTATTAATTACTTAAGATAACAATTTTAATTATTTAAAAAATTTAAATTGGTACTCAAATTTTATATTGTAGATAATTTTAATAGAAGATAAGTAAAGATTAAAATAATAGTTCATTGAAATAGTTACCTTATTTAGAATTCTATACAATAAAACTAATTAAAATAGTAATCATTAAATAGTCAAAGTAGTCTATTTTAATTAGTACTCTATTCAATTATCTCAACATAGTAGTTTATTTTGGTTAGTACTCCAACTTATCTTAACATAGTAGTTTATTTTAGTTAGTACTCTAATTTTAATGATTATCTTTATTGTTTTTAATTAATAATTAAATTTTATAAGTGAAGAAGACATAAATGTGCCTGTACCCCCCTCATCCGTGCTTTTATATATAGTATAGATAGATATAGAATAGTTAAATGGGTCGTGTTCGTGTGACCCTAATTGTCTCAACAGAGTAGGTCGACACGACACGAACACGACCCGCCAACCCATTTTGACACCCCTAATTTTTATAGTCTATTTGCTTTTATTATTGCAAGATAGTTCTATGTATTAATAATTTAATTCACATAATTCACATAATTATTTATTTATTGATTTGTTTATTCAAGTCATTGAATCGTTTAAACACTAGTTATGGGGAGGCATGCACATTTACGTTAATGTCTTTTTTACTTATAAAATTTAATTATTAATTATTAAGATAATCATTAAAATTAGAGTACTAACTAAAATAAACTACTATATTAAGATAAGTTAAAGTAGTAACTAAAATAAACTACTATGTTGAGATAATTGTATAGAGTACTAACTAAAATAAATTACTTTGACTATTTAATGATTACTATTTTAATTATTTTTTAATTGTATAAAATTCCAAATAAGATAAACTATTTAAATTAACAACTATTTTAATTTTAATTTTATATTTTCTATTAACATTATCTATAATTATAAAATTTGAGTACAAATTAAAAAAAATCAATTAAACAGTCATATAAAGTATTTAATAAGATAAACTATTTCAAATTAATTATTATTTTAAATTTTATTTGATAATTTGAAGAGACACTACGAGTCACGTGTGAAACACGTAAAGCGACACTGGTCTAGAAAAAAATGTCTTGCTATTGAAGAACTCCCTTCCTTCCGTTCTAAAAGCCATTTTATTTTTTATACAAATTTTAAGAAATCGAGCTATGTAAACTTTTCCTTATATGTGAGGCTGAATTGGAACATCTCTCCGGCCACATGCATTATTAAAGGCGATATGAAGCTCTAGATATTTCAGTAGCTCGTGAAGTCCGTTGTATCGCAATACCTCTAACGTAGAAATAGGCGAGCTTTCAACAACTCCGGCCCATTGAGGATGAGTCTCGAGATAATTCGTCCGAAATGAAATCCGATGTTTCAATTCATTAATAAATACCGCAAGACCATAATGGACCAACTTCCCATACACCTCATCATATCTAATAAACAAACAACAAAAGATCAATGTGTAAAAATTACAAAAACATACTGAATTTAAAACACTAGTTTAAGTGTTGCTTACTCATAGACATCAGTTTGAATTCCATTTTTAACATACTCCAACACCCTTGGAGGCCGCTGTTGAATTTCAGGAGAATCGTTAGGAATCTCAAAATTACTCACAGCCGCCATCCATCTTTCATAGGATATTCGATCCTTGAGCTCTGCATGGAGAGTGAACATGCCAGTGTATTCCAAAGCTCTCTCCAGCTGAGCATTCACATCAGTGCCCGGAGTGCTCAATAGATGCGTAGCAGCTTGGCCTTGTTGGCACATGCATAAATGAAGATTCTTTTTGAATTTTGGAACATGCTCGGGGAGACCGAAATGAGACAGTCTCTCATACAAATGTTCGAACCTGAAAAAGAGAAGCAAAGACACTTAATTAAAAACACATTTAGTTTGAAACCTAATAAAAAGATCCCATAGTTGTTGATGGGAAACAGTAAAATTAAACTAAAAACAAAATAAACAACATAATATACTATATTTGATATCATTGGAAAAAGACAGTAAATTAAAATTCAAGTGAACAACTTAATATACTCATTTAATTATTTAATAACAATTTTTCCTTAAATGCAACATTTGACAACATATTGTCATAAAATCACTCAATCACAGCTAGTTTAATAAAAGAAATTAGAGAACTACAAAATTCCAAACAGATCTAACCATTTGATAGCAGTCATTATCGGATAAAAACACAAATTATTCCTTAATTGCAGCATTTGACAACATATTATCACAAAATCACTCAATCACTCACAGCTTGTCTAATTACAGAAATTCCAAACTGATAGAATCATTTGATTTTGATAGCAGCCATTATCGGATAAAAGTACAAATTATTCCGTAACTGCAGTATTTGACAACATATTATCACAAAATTGATCACTCACAGCTAGTCTAAATTCCAAACTGATCAAATCATTTGATAGCAGTCATAATTGAATAAAAGTACAAATTAGTCCTCAACTACAGCATTTGACAACATATTATCACAAAATGAAAATCACTTACAGCTAATCAAATTAGAGAACTACAAAATTCCAAACTGATCTAATCATTTTATAGCAGTCATTATTGGATAAAAGCACAGATTATTCCTTAATCGCAACATTTTATTTGGCAACATATAGCACTCACAGAACTAAAATTCCAAACTGATCTAATCATTTGATAGCAGTTATTATCAGATAAAATCACAAATAATTTCTTAACAGCAACATTTGAACATATATCACAAAATCACTCACAGAACTATAAAATTTCAAACTGCAAATGCATGAAATTTTAAGTTTCAGATGATTAGAGGCTAGGGTTATGGATTCAGATTAACACCTATTTTTTTGTATATAATGCCCAAATAACTTGATAAGCACGTCGTATAGGCGCAAATAGCATCTTTGATATAGGTATGGAAGTCGACATACCTACGTCTTTGCATGAGATGAATTTCAGATTTCTCTCACTTGCCGGCGGATACAAACAACACAAAGCAATTGTGATTTTTTTTTGCCTGGAAGCAATTGCGATTTGAAGAACACACTATAACGCATTGCATATACGTTTATAGGCTGGGTTTTCTGTAGCCTTCGCCCCACCCATTTTATTTTATTTTTCAATTCCAAAAAATCTATTCAATTTCTGTTTTGTAATCAAAGACAGAGGGATTTCATATCTTACGAGTTTAATTCGACTTTTCCATAATTAATCAGCAGCAGAGTTTCATTTATTAAATTTACATGTTTAATTTTAACTCAAATATGTTAAGATGCACTGATTTTAAACTTATATTTAGACATAGTCATATTTAACGAATAACAAATCCTATTCGATTATCCCTCATATTGTTGATTAAAACAAACAAATCTAGATGAACAAAACTATTAAACTAATATCATCTATCAGATGAACATTAAATTACTAAAACTTATATATAGATTTGGGATTGAACAGAGTAAATTGAAAGAATTTACCAGCGCAGTTGATGTTCAGCGCAGTGTTGAATGAATTGGGGATCCTTGGTAATCATTAAGTGCCATGCTTTGCAAACGCTTCTTAATTGCATCAAAGAGTCGAGAGGTAATCGCAGAAGTATCTCCACAATTATTTCATGAGGAATTGGCATGTTTTTGGCTGGTTTTTGTGTTTCATAATACTAACCCTAATTCAAACTTTACGTGAATTTATAGTTTGGGAAGTCTTTAGTTTTTTAAAAAAACCTTTTTTTTGTCTAATGCATCAAAAAAATCTGACCGTTTAGCCACTTTTCAATCCTAGCCTGAAGTTAAAAACTAGTCAGTTTTAACCTATTTTGCATTTTATCGTTTAATTGTACCTCTAGTTTTTTAATTTTTGTGAATTTTTGTACTTAAATGATAAAATCATTCAATTAACGAAATCGAAAGATAAAATTAAATTTATTTTCATTTAAAAAAAGTACAAATAAATCCTTTATTTTTAAAAACTAACTAAAAATCATAATCAAATTAAACTAATTTAAATTCTTTAATAAAGTTTAAACACATACAAGTAATATATGTTAGACATGGAGAACGTTTTTAAATTTTTTCCAAATGAAAAAGACGTCAATTTAATATTTCAGGATACAATTGAAACACAAAAATACAAAATAAGGTAAAATTGACAAATTTTCAACGTCAGGGTAGAATCGAAAAGATCGGGGAATTTTGAGGCATTAGGCCTTTTTTTTTTCTCAAAAGCTAAAGGTTAAGTCCATTTAAATTAAAAGCTGAACATAAAAAAATTCCCTCTCTCTATAATTTTTATTCTCTCATTCTCTCTAAAAAAAATCTCATTTTCTTCATGTTTTTAAGGGTGGGAGAAGATGACTTTTTTGGTTAGCCGGAAAAATCATCTTATCTCCGCCCATATTACTAATTATTTTAGTTCAATAAGTCTTAGTTCACAAATTTAGTGTTTGATTTGGATTTTGCTTTTTTCTTATTGGAATAAAGTTTAAAGTTTTATATATCTTCTTTAATTAAGATTTTTTGGATCACACTAGTGTTTGTTTGAGCTTTTAAGAAATGAAAAGAGTATCAACCTATCTTTTTAGAGTTTCACTGAAGATGTAGATTGAAGATCAAAAATAGTAGGTTTCAACGGATCAAGCGGATTGAATTATAAATCGAAAAAAGAAAATTTCAAAACACCCAAATTTGTTTTTTTTTTGGCATTGAGCTTTATTTTGTTATTAAAGGTTAAATGTTATTAAGGAATCATAATTGATGCTGAATAACATTTTATTTGTGACTTTCTTAATTTTTTACACAGATAATCGAGTCGAGTTCGAGTATCTATATTATCGGAGCTCGTGCTCGAGCTCTCAAAATGGAGCTGGATCAAGTTTGGATATGTATGTCATTTTGTGTTGTCTAGCCTCCTCATTGTTAGAATAGAACAGCCATGGCTGTTATTTCACTAAATCAATTTATTTTGTGTTTGGTTACTCAGAAACTGAAGCAAAAGTTCTTGATTTGATTTCTTTGAGGAAGTGAAATAGCAATGGAAACAGTTGAAAAAACTGAAGAAACAGTCTCCAATGTAAGAACAACCGCGCATAATATTTGAAATATCTTTAAAACTTTATGTAACGCGTAATTTCTATAGGATTGGTTGTAGTAATAATAGTATTTCAATTAGAATTTCAATTACATAACTGAGGAACCTTAGATGTTAATATTTCTGATTTTATTTTCCTTCTTTAACTTAGGAAACACTGAAATCGGCCGGAACTGTGAACTGGGGTGCAGCAACAGTAATGTGCTGCTGGGATCAGTTTTGGGTGCAGCATTCTGTTTTCCTCTTGGTAATGGATCTCATCTTCCTTGTATTTTTTATTTGATTTGTTGTTTATGTTTAGAAGTAGGACGAATGTTTGGTCCCTATATGCTCTTCAACCTGCTACTACGGAAGCGAATCCCAAATAGTGGTGGATTGTTCTCTTGGTTTCGAACACCATTGATGCTTTGAACTGCGAGTCAAAGACTATGCTGAAAATTCACTGCTAGAAATATTCAAGGACGTTTCAACTTCTAATATAGTTACGGTATATTGTGGTAGGATGGGTGCAACTGAAGCTTATAGAGAAAGCAAATGAAGCAAATGTTGATTCTAATGCAAGCGGAGAAGCAAGAAGCGGCGTCGGTGCTGCAATTGAGAGGCTTGAGGGTAACTTGAAAGTGAAGTAGTTAATATCTCAAGTAACTATTGTAGGCATAATACCTCACTGATGTCCCATCGACTTGAGAGTTCGTATCAAGAGAAGAAATCTTTGCTAAAAGTAGAATCAAACAAAGTAGAAATACATTTGTTTTTATTATAGCAAGATAGTGCTATGTATTAATAATTTAATACACATAATTTTATAATTATTTTATTTATTTATTCAAGTCGTTGAATCGTTTAAACACTCGTAATCTAGAAATAAATGTCTTGCTATTGAGGAATTCCCTTCCTTCCATTCTAAAACGCATTTTATTTTTTATACAAATTTTAAGAAATCGAGCTATGTAAACTTTTCCTTACCTACCCAAAAGTAATGTTTCCACAAGCAGCAGCCGGTTTCGTCGGAACAGCAGCAAGTTGGATTGGAACTCCACCACCAGCAACATGTTCACCATGGTCTTCATCAGCATCAATATATTCACTGTGGTCTTCACCATATGAATTAATGGATTAGCAATCAAGACAAACAAAACTGGAAAAAAATGCCGATAATTAACTTTTACCTCCAGCAGTATGTGGGGCGACTAAAGCAAGAGCCGATGGACGTGGATTTGATGGATACGGTCCGTGAAAACTTAACAAGTTGAATGCTCCTATCATGCGATTGAGAGGAAGAGGTGACGTCACAGTTCCGATGCCTCTAAACTCCCGCGACGTCTCAAGTCTCCGACATTTGTGAGGCTGAATTGGAACATCTCTCCGGCCACATGTATTACTAAGGGCGATTTGAGACTCTAGACATTTCAGTAGCTCGTGAAGTCCGTTGTATCGCAATACCTTTAACGTAGAAATAGGCGAGCTTTCAACAACTCCGGCCCATTGAGGATGAGTCTCGAGATAATTCGTCCGAAATGAAATCCGATGTTTCAATTCATTAATAAATAGCGAAAGACCATAATGGACCAACATCCCATAAACCTCATCATATCTAATAAACAAACAACAAAAGATCAATGTGTAAAAATTACAAAAACATACTGAATTTAAAACACTAGTTTAAGTGTTGCTTACTCATAGACATCAGTTTGAATTCCATTTTTAATATTCTCCAACACCCTTGGAGGCCGCTGTTGAATTCAGGAGAATCGTTAGGAATCTCAAAATTACTCACAGCCGCCATCCATCTTTCAAAGGATATTCGATCCTTGAGCTCTGCATGGAGAGTGAACATGCCAGTGTATTCCAAAGCTCTCTCCAGCTGAGCATTCACATCAGTGCCCGGGGTGCTCGATAGATGCGTAGCAGCTTGGCCTTGCTGGCACATGCATAAATGAAGATTCTTTTTAAATTTTGGAACATGCTCGGGGAGACCGAAATAAGACAGTCTCTCATACAAATGATCGAACCTGAAAAAGAGAAGCAAAGACACTTAATTAAAAACACATTTAGTTTGAAACCTAATAAAAACTGATCTAATCATTTGATAGCAGCCATTATCGGATAAAAGCACAAATTATTCCTTAACTGCAGCATTTGACAACATAGTATCATCACAAAATCACTCACAGCTAGTCTAATTACAAAATTTCAAACTGAAAATGTAGGAAATTTTAAGTTTCAAAGGAGGATTAGAAGCTAGGGTTTGGGATTCGGATGAATACCTATTTGATATAGGTACGGAATTCGACATATCCACCACGTCCTCGCATGACATGATTTTCCGCTTTCTCTCGCTTGCCGTTGCCGGGGAATACAAACAACACAAAGTAATTGCACACTCTAAGGCAATACATATACCTTTATAGGCTGGGCTTTCTGTCCCACCCACTTTACTTTATTTTAGGAAAAATTACACTCTATATGTTTTTTTAATTTTTTTTTTTACAAGAATACACTTTAATTTGTTGTTATAAAAATATTTTCTAAAAAGCCTTATTTTCAAAAAAAAAAAAAAAATCGTTCTTTTGAAAACATTTAACTGAAAATAGGCATCTTTTTGAAAGCCCTTTTATCTTATTTTAGAGGAAATTATACACAATACTTGCTTTCTGAAACTAATTCCAAAAATATGGAGGCTTTTGTCTTTTTGCAAACAATACTTACTAAAGTTTTAAAATTGCAAAAAATTGTATTGGAACTTAAAGTTTACAAAAATACGTAGCTTTTGAATTGCAGTTCTAATTAAAGAATTTGTTTATATAAAATCCTTTACTTCCGAGACGACGGAGGAAGAAGCGGTGGCTGACTAAATGCTTGTTGATCGCACAAGAATGAATGAAAGAACTGCTTCCCAAAGCAATTAGATTTCGATTCTAATTTAAAGAGCTAATACAAATTTAAAAAACTTTTTCTCCATTAAGTAATCAGGTGATCAAAGCTTCTTTCTAAAATTAGTCTAATTTTTACCTTTTTCATCATCAATTGGTTATATTATTTTGTACTACTAGAAATTGTTTAAAGAAATGGATAAGATGAAAAACATAATACACATATAATTTTATAAGTATATTTATTTTATTCAAGCCGTTCAACTGATGGTTGAAAACTAGTTAGACAACCAATTCAATTTTTAAAACACTGAAAAAATATGTTGAAGAACTTTCTTCCTTCCATTTTAAAAATCATTCTATTTTTTATACACATTTAAAAAAAACAAGCTCTATAAATTTTTCCTTACCTATCCCAATTCAATTTCACCATGATTGATTAAAGTTGGAAAAATTACCATAAGGGTCAAGAAGAGTGTACGTTCATGGCTGACTGAATTAGAGAAATCAATAAATCGATGTTATAAAAAAGGGTATGCAATCAAAAAGAGGTTTCCGACAAAAAAGAATATCAAAAAGAGGTGTGAAAAATACGTTTAAATCAGTAGTAGATACTTTATGCACATGCCATTCAGGAATGTGAAAAACAAACCGAACTAAATTTAAAAACCAAACCAAACCGAATTGTAAGAATGATTCGGTCTGGTTTAATTCAATTGATATTCTTAAAAGGTTAATTATTTAAAACCACCGACGTTGATTTTTTTTTCATTTATACCCTGGCGTTGAAAAACTTTCAATTGTACTCTTATTTGGGTTTTCATGCTTACCCAAATGAAAGAAAAATTATGCATCATATCGTGGAATAGGATCATCGCTACATGTTGATATGGTAGTAAAAACAAAATCGGGCACGACGTGCCCTGTCCAGAAACGCGAAACCGAGTCTCAAAAATGAGAAAAACGAACCTTAACGTAAACGTGTACGTAAAGATGATTCGTAAGGATAACGATATGAAATGTAATGTAATTGGTTTGTTTTAATTAATTTGAGGATGAAAATATTAAAAACAATTTAATAAAAGGGTTATTATCATATTTTTTCTATTTGAAAAAATACAAACAAATCTTTCAGCTTTAAAAATGTTCAAATAAATCCTAACAATTAATTAATTTTTAAACTTATATTAACAAAATTAAAAGATTAAAATACACTTCCGCCCGTGAACTGTACTCCTCCTATTTATAAACCCGCTTCCGTCCACCCAAAAAATCACCACCGCCCATAAAATGAACAGACCCAAATCAGGGTCTGTTCATAAATTACAGGGAGGCAATGGTATGGCCAAGTAAAAAAGAAAAAAAGCTATATCCAGTGAATATACCATTAAACAACGCAATTTGAACCAAGCATGTGAACATTTAACATGACTGACGAACTGAGCTCCACGGAATGTGAGGGACATATTCAGATTGTAATAAAAAAAAGATGAAGAACATATGAAAGTTAATCACCGTCAAATCTCTTTCTCTAAACTGTCAAATCAATTAAGGGGAGCTTATCCAAAGAGGAATAAGAAATTACAAAGTACATAAACTGACAAATTATGGAGAAACATACCATGAGCCCACCAAAAACGCCATCAACTAAAATTCGGGTCCAAGAGTCAAAATTTGGTAAACTCGTTTAACCTGAAGCAGTATGCTGAATGGGGGATTCTGAACCACCACCAGCATGTTGACTTGGGACTCCACCGGCGGCAGCAGTAGCAAGTTGGTTTGGAACTCCACCAGCGGCAGCAGTAGCAAGTTGGATTGGAACTCCACCGGCGGCAGCATGTTCATCATGGTCTTCAGCATCAATATATTCGGGTTTTTGACATTTTTGTGTCTCATAGACACAAAAATTCTAATTTTGTGCCTTCCACCCAGCCCGCTATCTGATATAGCGGGCTGCACATCAGCCCGCCATCTCATATGGCGGGCTGGTGTGTGATTCCCTTTGACTGACCAGCTGCTCGGTCAAACGATTCCATGCTGTTGCAGGGAATCACGTGGACAAAGCAACCCGCTATATGAGATAGCGGGCTGCTTTGTAATAAATAGGTGAGTGCTGAAGCACTCACCTATTCAAATACAGAGATAGCAAAATTGTTAGAAGAGAAAAAAAAATTATTAGAAGACAGGAAAAATTGTTAGAAGAGAAAAAAAAATTAGAATTGTAATTAAATTTTAGTGGTTATCTCGTTAAAAAAAAATAGTGAATTTTAGTAGAGTTTGACAGAGTGATTTTTCCGGAATTAAGCGACGGAGTTTATTTTGTGGAGCTTATCAGATATTTTTCTAAAGCTACATATTATTTTTCGGTATGCTATTTTACGAGGTCTACAAGAGGTTAGTCCGTATTTATTTTTAATTAATTTAGTTTTACTTTATTTTAGAAAATATTGAAATTAAAAAATGTTAGAGTTTATTATAGATTAGAAAATGTTAGAATTAGATTGAAAATATTTTTTAGAAAATATTATAATTTAGTAATTGTTAGAAGTTATAGAAATTTTAAAAATTTACATTATTTTAAATATTTATTTAGTTTAAAAAACTTCATAGGAATCTTGTTAAGTATTATATTTTAGAAATTGATATAATTTTTAATATAGTGTAGAAATTAGAAATTAGTATTTGAAAATATATCATAGCAATGTCGTATACAATTTGTCTAGAATATGTGTTTTGAAATTTAGAGTAAGTTTTTTATAAAGTTATTAATTGTTAAGAAAAAATATGACATAATTGTTACTATATAATGTAGTTATTAATTGTTTGATGAGTAGCCTGTGAATATTAGAATTTTATTTTAAAAATCAGAGTAACATTTATTCATGACACATGCTTATAGTAAATTTTTAAAAAATAAGATAGAATAGTCTTTATAAAAAATAGTATTTTGAAAATATAGTATACACTGTTTAGGAAATGACTAAAATTTGAATATACATGATTATTATAATATTTTGTAATTTAAAATAGTACATAAAAATTAATTTTAGAAATAACAGTTTTATTTTAGAAATTGTTATAATTTTTAATGAGTAACATGTGAATATTAGAAATTAATTTTAGAAAAAAGAGTAACATTTATTCATGACAAATGCTTGTAGCAATGACGACAATCGATTTGTCGTTTGTGATACGGTTTGACGGTAGAATTGTAAACTCTCCCCGTGGAGTAGAATATTTTGGGGGTAGTTATGTGCAAGTGCCGTTGACTGGAAGAATAAATATTCAACAGTTGATTGATATTTGTGGATCGGCAATATCCAGTGTTGTGGGCCCGGTGGAGATCAGCAAGATATATTTTCGGGTACCTTATGTTCAAAGGGAACAATTATATTCCTATTCGTTGCTGGATGTCAAGGGCGACCCACATGTATGTGCTATTCTGACCGAGGCAGGTCGCATGCCAGCACTAAGATTTTTAGAGTTGTACGTGGAGTACCGCAAGGCAATTGTTGAAGATATTTCTATTGATCAACTGCATAAATCTGCTTCTAGTGAGTCGGAGAGGGACAGTGAGGAAGAAGGAGAACACGATCACTACGAGACCGAAGAGGAGAATATGGAAGACATACTCACTGCTGCTGAACATTGTAATGTAGAAGAAAATACAGTGTACCAGTCCCCACTGCCGGCACATGTTAGACGTGTAGATCTCGAAGACTTCGACGTTGACTTGGACTCATGGGAAAAGCCGAAAGTTGAGTGGGAGAGGGGGATGGAGTTTGAAAAAGGGATGACTTTCTCGAGCCGAGATGCTGTTCGGGCTTGTGCTGTTACCTATTCGGTGGACAATGGAAGAGAGTTCAAGAGTTGTCGGACGACGCACACGACAATAGTTCTCGTTTGCAAGCACAAAGAGATATGCCCATCGTGGCTGCGTGCCACACTTCTTCAGAAAACCAACACATGGACGTTGACAAAATATATCGGGCCACACATATGCGATATGCAAGTGTCAGTTCGTCACCACCGGAATTTTGGGATTGCTCAGATCGCCAATTATATTAAGACGCAAGTGCTAGGTCAACGTGACATACGGATCAAGACGTTGATTGCGGGACTACTTGAATTTACTGGAGTAGCTCTTCCGTATAAAAGGGTGTGGTACGGCAAAGAGAGGGCAATCTGCAGCGTTTATGGGGACTGGGAATACAATTACAGTCAACTGACAAAGTTCATGGATAATATGGTGAAAGTGAATCCTGGATCCTTCTGGCATGGCGAAGTTATGAAATCTATTAGTATTGTGGATTTCAATGTGCGTACATTAAGTGGATTTAATTCTAGCAATATCCATTTCCAACAGGCCCAATATCTGAGTGTGGCGGGCTTCAATGTAGAATTTTCCAACGGATATTCTGGACGTTCTTTCCGATGGTGGACGGATTTCCGTTTTGCAAGCCAATTCTATTCATCGACGGCACCCACTTATACGGCAAATATAAGATGCACATGTTGATAGCTTCGGCGATAGATGGCAACAACCATATAATGCCGGTGGCTTTTGCGCTCGTGGAATCAGAATCCATTGCCAGTTTTGAATATTTCCTGGGTCATCTCCGAGATCAAGTCTTACGCAGTCGCAAGGTTGCCATTGTTTCTGATCGCGCTCCCGGATTAATTTCCGTTTTGAAACGTCCGGAGTGGGACGACGTCGATCACTTTTTCTGCATAAGACATTTAATGGCCAATTTCCACTCTTTAATCGGAAATAGGGACTTGAAGGATTTGGTTGAGAAAGCGGGTAATATTTGTGAAACTTATCAAAACCTGTTTTTTTTAAAGAATATACAATTTATCCCACTAACAATTACAATCATACATACGTATAGGTCGGGCCTTTCAAGAGAAGAAGTACGACGCATGCATTGAGAGCATGAGGATAAGATCGGCGGAAGGGCATGCATACTTGACCAACACAGAACATTTGAGACCCGAGCAGTGGACTATGTGTCATGACAAAAAGGGGCAACGAAACGGGGTTATGACAACGAACTACGCCGAGTCCGTTAATGCGATGCTGAAGAATATAAGGGGCCTTCCTATCACAGCAATGATAGAGGCTATCTTTGACAAGCTCAGTGATACGTTTGTCCGGCGTTGGGACATCTATAAAGACCTAATCGCCAAAGGCGTCATGTTTACTCTGATCTGCATCGCGCACATCAAAAAGGAAACGCTAAAGGCCCGCTACCATAGTTGCAAGAAATATAACTCGGACATCATGACTTGCAGGGTGACCACCAGGAAGGACAATCAGCGGAATAAGGGAGGAAATATTCAGAAGGTCAACCTTAAAAAAAGGAGGTGCTCGTGCGGTAAGTTTCAACACCGTAAATTGCCCTGCTCCCATGCCATGGCAGTCATTCACGATCAGAAGTTGAACCCCCACGACTTCATCGGGTGGCGCTATAGAACCGAGAATGCCATTCAAGTCTGGAATACTCCGTTTAAACAGTTACCTGACTGCAAGAAGTGGATTGCTTCTCGGGAGATACCCTTCATCCCAGATGTTAACAGGATAAGAACGAAGGGGCGACCGGTAAACAGACGGATCAGGAATGACATGGACCAGACCTATAGGGAGGACAGCATGTCACGACCCGATTCTCGGCATCGAGACCGGCGCTAGGGAATGGGAGTGGTTGCTCCGAAACCCGTAGCAAGCCTTAAAATAAATTAAAATTCACTTAAAATTTTTCGCGGAATTTAAATCATTTTCGAACATTTTAAAATCGCAGTTTAAAACGTTCTATTATCAATTACCATTTAAAACATGCACATAATTTTTCTCTTTATTTATTGCATTTTAGTTTCAAAACCATTTCTCTATGGTTTATCATGCATCTCAAGTGCATACCATCTTACTATGGTAATTACTGCATTTCACTATGCAGGCCATTTCTCTATGGACTTAACCGCATTTCATTATGCAGACCATTTCATTATGGATTTAACTGCATTTCATTATGCAGATGCGCTCGCCGCATTTTATACTCGTGCAGTCGCTCGGACTTTCGCACAGCATTCACATATTACATTATATCAGAGTTTAAGCGTTATAAAATATAAAGCATAAATAAGTCCAACGACTACTAAGGTATCACCGTTCATTATTCTAGCTACTGCAACTCTAGACACATAAAGGAAAGTCATTCTCACTTATTCAATCCAGGGATTTCCGGAACAAGAAATTGGAAATCCTCACCTCAAACTACTCGCCTGTAAAAATATTAAATTCAACGGGGTCAGTTATAAAAACTGGTGAATGCGTACAACATGTACTAATAAACATTAATATGAAAGCAATGCATTCCAGATTACCGATTCATATGAAACCCTAAACCATGATTCATGTTCCTATATGCTTTCAAAACAGGAAACATAAATATTCCACATCATTTCATCATATTCGGGTTAACCTTTTTATGGCCGTATTTATTCATTTCTTTTTGTACTCTAGCCCGTCAAATCTGATCATTCATATTTTACGTATGTGATGGTCTTTAGACTCTTTTCACCATACAACAGATTTCGGCAGTACATATATACCGTCGCCATTTTCACTTTTTTAAAAGGTTCAACCTCTCAGATCTCGGCAGTTTCTCTTTACTGCCTTTGGTCGTCTATATTCCGTTGCCTCTGAAGATCTGTTCACACAGAGTCTAGGCCGTCGCCTGACTTTCCAGGCCGTCGCCAGGATTCACACAGTATATTCACATGCAACCCATTCTAAATGCAATACCGGTGATCACACAGCACTATTGCCGCCCAATAGTAAGCACGTTTCAATGAATCTAAATCGGTTTCAACACTATGAATAGTTCATGCGATTTAAATTCAAAATAAAATAAAGCATTTGCAAATCATGTAAAGCAGTTCGCAATATTTTTAATACTAATATTTAGCAGTATAAGTTGTAAACACACTCACAGTACTCGCTTATTCCAATTATAAAAATACCACCCGTCGAATATCAAAACCTTTGCTCGCCGGTTTCCGCGACAAAACTCGCTGGATCTAATTTAGAGATTAAGACATTAATAAATGTAATAACTCTAAATTCTAGGATAAACTCTAGACCGACTCAACCATATAACCACATAATCACAAACCAAATTTGATTCCGACTATCTATATCCGCGTCATCGTATTTCTATACGATACACCACGTAGCTTATTTATTTCAATAAATAAACATAGAATTATAATTCCATTATAATTCTAACACACATACAAAAATATCCAAAAATATTTTTCCGTAAAATATTTTTGACCCGGGGCTCGGCCCCCCCTTATTTTCTGCCAAAAACATTTCGGCACTAACTGCTGCCAAATGAGTTTAGGACTGAGCCAACATGCTCTATCCCCTCTACTCATACTCCGGTCACCGTATTCCGGTGGTTTTGGCCGGAAAACTCAAAAACGCTAAAAACGCTTAAAAATCCATTTTAAGCCATTTTAACACCGAAATTCATCAAAATTATTTTCAAATACATTTTTAATTTTTATCTTGTAAAAACAGCAGCCCAATATTTTTAAAATAATATTTTCCATTATTTTAACCATTAAAACCGAAATAATCAATTAATAATCAAGACCGATTATTAATCCTTCAAAACACTACACAAAAATCATTTAAACTCCACACATAATTATCAAACACATTTCATAAATTTTTCATAAATATTTTCTGCCCAGAATTTAAAATGACAGTTTTACCCTTTTTCCATAAATTTTAGCCGAATAGAGTTATTAAAATTTAAACCCGATTATTAAACCGCTAAAAGTTAACCATTAAGCATTTAATTAACATCAACCACAAATATAACTCATCCATGAACAAAGTTATTTCCAGAAATTTAAAATCATTTTATTTACCCTTTTTAAGCTATTTTTAAGCTTTAAAACAATTAAAAACCGAAACCCAATTAATTACATTAACACCCGAATAAATTAACATTTTTAATCCACAAAAATTTAACTTTAAAGCATATATAAATATCATCATTTAGATCAGCCCAGAAATTTAAATAAATAATTTAATTTTCACGGAAAAATTATTTTAAAACCGAAACCCATTAAACTAGTAATTAAAACCAACTAATTATCCATCAAACATCAAATTTAAACCATCCTAAGCATGTTTCTAGACCTCAACCAACATCAGCAAATAAAAACTAAGATTTGAGCTTGAAATTATACCTCAAACGAACATGCAAATATAGATTAATGATCTACGTAAGCTCCTCGTCAATTTCCGTTAAGAAAATTTTGAGAGAAAATCAAAGGATAAATTTTTGTGTTTTGAGCTTGAATGGTTCGGCACCCACACTCAAATGGAGAAGATGAAATAGAGACTTGGGCACCAAGTTTAGCTTAGGAAAATATCTAGATATTTATTTGAAGTTTCAATTATTTACAAGTTTGCCATTATGGCATTCTTGTAAATAATTCGAACTCTAGGGGCAAAATAATTTCAACTTTACCAAATATTCAAAAACATTAAATCATATCATATGGGCTGTTTTTAAAATATTTTTGGGCTTTTAAAAATATTTAAAATAATTATTTTTACGGTTTTTAGTGAAAAATCACAAAATTCACTTTTAATACGTAAAATTGCCAAAAATCACATTTAAGGCAAACACATAGCAAATCACATTTTTACCCTTATAAATTCATCACGTGAATTTATTCACTATTTTCGAGGTCCTAATCAATTAAAATCGGACACACACGAAAATAAACGCTAATAATTCTACGGGGTATTACATTCACCCCTCCTTATAAGAAATTCGTCCTCGAATTTCAAAACAACCTATTACCTTGAGCAAACAAGTGGGGATATCGTTTCCGCATATCCGCCTCCGTTTCCCACGTACATTCCTCAATTGTACGGCTCCTCCAGAGCACTTTTACCATAGGTATCTCCTTACTACGGAGTTTCCTAATCTGGGTATCCACAATTTCTACGGGTTCTTCCTCATAAGATAGTTCCTCGTCTATCTCAACCTCCTGAGGTTGAATAAGTCTATGAGGGTCAGGAATATACTTCCTAAGCATCGACACGTGAAACACTGGATGTACCTGCGACATCTCAGACGGTAATGCTAACTTATAAGCTACCGCTCCTATTCGCTCAACTACCTCGTAAGGTCCTGCATACCTCGGCGCTAGCTTTCCTTTCTTTCCAAATCGGATTACACCTTTCATAGGTGATATTTTAAGAAACACAAAATCTCCGACTTGAAATTCTATATCCTTTCTCCTCACATCAGCATAGCTCTTTTGCCGACTAAATGCAGTTTCTAAACGTTGCTTAATCAACGGCACTTTCTCAGACGTAATCTGAACTATTTCAGCTCCTGCCAACTTTCTTTCTCCAACTTCTTCCCAACAAATTGGAGATCTACACTTACGTCCATACAACGCCTCATACGGTGCCATCTCAATACTGGAATGATAACTATTGTTATATGAAAACTCTACTAACGGTAGATACTCATCCCAATGGCCTCCGAAATCTAAAACACACATTCTTAACATATCCTCCAAAGTCTGGATGGTCCTTTCAGACTGTCCATCTGTTTGGGGATGAAACGCTGTACTAAAATCTAAACGCGTTCCTAAAGCCTCTTGCAGACTTTGCCAAAATCGGGATGTAAAAACTGATCCTCGATCTGACACAATTGACACAGGAACTCCATGTAAACTGACCACTTTGTCAATATAAATCTGTGCCAATTTCGCTGCCGTATAGGTAACCTTGATCGGAATGAAATGAGCCGACTTTGTCATTCGATCAACGATAACCCATATCGAATCAAAACCATGTTGCGACTTAGGCAATCCAACGACAAAATCCATGGTTATTCTTTCCCATTTCCATTCTGGTATTGGTAATTGTTGCAAAAATCCAAATGGTCTCTGATGTTCCAACTTCACCTGTTGGCATATCGGACACTTAGCAACAAATTCTGCTATATCTCTTTTCATACCATTCCACCAATACATCTCCTTAACATCGTGATACATCTTGGTAGAACCAGGATGAACACTATACTTAGATCCATGTGCCTCTATCATAATTCTCTGTTTCAATTCCTCTACATTTGGTACGCACATCCTTGTACCAAATTTCAGAATACCACCTTTCCAATTATACTCAGAGTTCATTCCCTTTTGAACTTCTGCAATAACATGCTTTAGTTGAGGATCCGTTGTCTGAAGTTCCTTAATCTGATCATTCAATGTAGGTTTAATCGTCAATTGAGCTAACAAACTCCCCAAATACGAAACCTCTAATTGAACTCCTTGATCAAACAACGAATGCACTTCTCTAATCATTGGTCTCTTCTCAACTAAAGTAACATGAGCTAAACTTCCTGCTGATTTTCTGCTCAACGCATCAGCCACTACGTTAGCTTTGCCAGGATGATACTGTATCGTACAGTCATAATCCTTTAGCAACTCCATCCACCTTCTCTGCCTGAGATTCAACTCTCTCTGATCAAATATGTATTTCAGACTCTTGTGATCAGTGAATATTTCGCATTTTGCTCCATATAGGTAATGTCTCCAAATCTTTAATGCAAATATCACTGCTGCTAATTCTAGATCATGGGTTGGATAATTAACTTCATGCTTTTTCAACTGGCGAGAAGCATAAGCTATAACTCGTCCATGTTGCATCAGTACACATCCTAACCCGATCCTAGAAGCATCACAATAGACTGTAAGTCCATCACTACCTTCTGGTAATGCCAGAACTGGAGCTGTCGTCAAACACTCCTTCAGCTTCTGGAAACTCACTTCACATTGATCATTCCAAATGAACTTCGCGTTCTTCTGAGTCAGCTTAGTTAATGGTGCAGACAACTTAGAAAAGTTTTGCACAAACCGTCTATAATAACCAGCTAAACCCAAGAAACTACGAATTTCTGTCACTGAACTTGGCCTTTTCCAATCCATCACAGCTTCAATCTTTTTAGGATCCACCTTAATCCCACTTTGAGATACTACATGTCCCAAAAATGCTACCTCTTCTAACCAAAACTCACACTTCGAGAATTTGGCATAAAGCTGATGATCTCTCAAAGTTTGTAACACAATCCTTAAGTGTTGCGCATGCTCCTCCTCTGTGCGCGAATAAATCAAGATATCATCTATGAACACTATCACGAATTGATCTAGAAACGGTTTAAAAATCCGATTCATCAAATCCATGAAAGCCGCTGGTGCATTTGTCAATCCAAATGACATCACCAAAAATTCATAATGACCGTATCTTGTTCTGAATGCAGTCTTTGGAATATCATCATTTCTGATCTTCAACTGATGATAACCAGACCTCAGATCAATCTTCGAAAAGTACCTCGCTCCTTGCAATTGATCGAATAAATCGTCAATTCTGGGTAAAGGATACTTATTCTTGATTGTGACCTTATTGAGTTGTCTGTAATCTATACAGAGTCTCATTGATCCATCCTTCTTCTTAACAAACAACACAGGTGCTCCCCAAGGTGAGACACTTGGTCGTATAAATCCACGATCAATTAATTCTTCTAATTGATCCTTCAACTCCTTTAGTTCTGCTGGTGCCATACGATACGGAGGTATCGATATTGGACTTGTACCAGGAACTAGATCAATACAGAATTCAATCTCTCGATCTGGTGGTAATCCAGGTAACTCTTCTGGAAACACATCAGAATACTCCGAAACTACTGGTACATTATTCACACTTCCTACTTCCTTCTGAATATCTCGTACCAGAGCTAAAAATCCTTGACATCCTTTACTTAACATCTTTCTCGCTTTCAAAGCCGAGACTAAACTCTTTGGGGTTTCCAACTTCTCTCCCCGAATAGAGATAAGTTCAGTTCCAGGTACATGGAACGTCACTATCTTTTCTCTACAATCCACATTTGCATAATGTTGCGACAACCAATCCATTCCTAGGATGACGTCGAATTCTAAAACATTAAGCAACAACAAATCCGCAAGCGATTCTCGCTCTCCAATTAACACAGGACACGACGGATACACTACAGTAACGTCTATGCTTTCGCCTACAGGTGTAGCTACTAACAATGGGTTTTGCAAAATCACAGGTTGAATTCCTAATTTTAATGCAAAACTCGACGATACAAATGAATGCGTAGCACCGGGATCAAATAAAATTGATGCATCATGCGAGGATATTGAAAATATACCTTGCACTACCGCATTCGACGCATTCGCCTCTTGAGGATTGATCGCAAAAACTCTAGCCTGCCCTCCGCTAGCAGTTGCTCCAGATCCTCGTCCGCCTATGGTCCTTCCTCCACCACGATTACCAAAACCATATCCTCTTCCACGTTGTCCATTAAACACATTCTGGTTCTGTGCTTGCCCAGACACTGCAGGATATACAGGTCTAGGTTGTTGAAACATTGGTTGAACAACACTAGCACTTGAACCTTGTGGTCCAGACATAGGACATTCTCTAGAGAAGTGACCTTGCTGTCCACATGTGTAACAACCTCTCGTTGCCCAATAGCATGCTCCAAAATGCTTCTTCCCGCAAGTTGGACATAGTGGCATCGTTCCTCCTGAACTTCGTCCACTAGAACTTGATCCAGACATACTAAACCTCCTATCTTTCTTTCCCTTCTTAAATCCTTTACGATATAGTCCAGTGAACCTGTTCGTATTCGAACTAGCAGTTCCTTCTCTTACGAGCTCACTAGTAACATTGATCTTTCCAAATTGGATCAAAGTACTTTCCATCTGACGTGCACTATCGATGATTTGCACCAAATCCTTACTAACATCAGATAGCAATCCAATATATTCGGGTCCTAGCCCCTTAATAAACCTTGAATTCACCCTATCTCTATCCAACATCAGATCAGGTGTGAATCGACTCAATCTCGTGAACTCCGTCACATACTCCTGCACAGTCTTTCCTATCTTATTCAGACTCAACAGTTTCTCTCGATGATTCTCCGTTACTGGAAACGGCAGAAAGAAATTCTTAAATCGAGTGACAAATTCATTCCAAGTCATCTCTCCCATACTTGGTTGAATATGCCTTTGAAACCAATCCTTCGCAGATCCTTTTACTGACATCTCCACCATCAGTATAGACTGTCTTTCACTAGCATTAAGACGTCTAGCATTCATCTCTACTTCCTCTAAGAAATCTAACGCATCGTTCGATCCATCAAACTTCATGGGCTTGAGCCTCATGTAAGCCATAACGAGATCACGATCAACATTAGCACCAACTCTCTGCTGTTGGTAATCCAACTGCTCTCTGTGCATATTCTGCACTTCCGCTTGATTCGTTTGCATGGCTGCTATGCCAGCTAAAAATTGTTCGAAATCAAAGCCCGGAATATTAAAATTAGGCCCACGGCCTCTACCACGACCTCGACCACGTCCACGACCACGACCTTCGCCTGCTGCGGGTATCGCATCGTTATGAACGGACTCCTCATCATGAACATTCTCCTCTTGAATGTTTTCCTCATGCTGATCAGCCATTCTGATCAAAGCACGTCATCTATTAAAATCTATCTAAGCGTTCTAATCGTATACTATCAGGCTCTACTTACTCCTAACAAGCATACAGACTCGATCCTAGAGCACAGCTGGGAATATTTAAAACAAATGATGACTTAACAAATGACATGACAGAAATTATATGTTGCAGTAGACTCTATACCAATTTCCTAGGTTCACATTCCATACGGTATATAACAATGATACCACCTTTACTATCAACCACTTTTCGACTATCACTCAGTCGGTGGAAATGATACCAACTTTCATTACTCCTTACTCATATTAGTAATGGTTTAAGACTATAAACCATCACTTTGATATCAAACTCGACAATGGCCCGTTTTTCAACCATTGCTCTGATACCACCTTTGTCACGACCCGATTCTCGGCATCGAGACCGGCGCTAGGGAATGGGAGTGGTTGCTCCGAAACCCGTAGCAAGCCTTAAAATAAATTAAAATTCACTTAAAATTTTTCGCGGAATTTAAATCATTTTCGAACATTTTAAAATCGCAGTTTAAAACGTTCTATTATCAATTACCATTTAAAACATGCACATAATTTTTCTCTTTATTTATTGCATTTTAGTTTCAAAACCATTTCTCTATGGTTTATCATGCATCTCAAGTGCATACCATCTTACTATGGTAATTACTGCATTTCACTATGCAGGCCATTTCTCTATGGACTTAACCGCATTTCATTATGCAGACCATTTCATTATGGATTTAACTGCATTTCATTATGCAGATGCGCTCGCCGCATTTTATACTCGTGCAGTCGCTCGGACTTTCGCACAGCATTCACATATTACATTATATCAGAGTTTAAGCGTTATAAAATATAAAGCATAAATAAGTCCAACGACTACTAAGGTATCACCGTTCATTATTCTAGCTACTGCAACTCTAGACACATAAAGGAAAGTCATTCTCACTTATTCAATCCAGGGATTTCCGGAACAAGAAATTGGAAATCCTCACCTCAAACTACTCGCCTGTAAAAATATTAAATTCAACGGGGTCAGTTATAAAAACTGGTGAATGCGTACAACATGTACTAATAAACATTAATATGAAAGCAATGCATTCCAGATTACCGATTCATATGAAACCCTAAACCATGATTCATGTTCCTATATGCTTTCAAAACAGGAAACATAAATATTCCACATCATTTCATCATATTCGGGTTAACCTTTTTATGGCCGTATTTATTCATTTCTTTTTGTACTCTAGCCCGTCAAATCTGATCATTCATATTTTACGTATGTGATGGTCTTTAGACTCTTTTCACCATACAACAGATTTCGGCAGTACATATATACCGTCGCCATTTTCACTTTTTTAAAAGGTTCAACCTCTCAGATCTCGGCAGTTTCTCTTTACTGCCTTTGGTCGTCTATATTCCGTTGCCTCTGAAGATCTGTTCACACAGAGTCTAGGCCGTCGCCTGACTTTCCAGGCCGTCGCCAGGATTCACACAGTATATTCACATGCAACCCATTCTAAATGCAATACCGGTGATCACACAGCACTATTGCCGCCCAATAGTAAGCACGTTTCAATGAATCTAAATCGGTTTCAACACTATGAATAGTTCATGCGATTTAAATTCAAAATAAAATAAAGCATTTGCAAATCATGTAAAGCAGTTCGCAATATTTTTAATACTAATATTTAGCAGTATAAGTTGTAAACACACTCACAGTACTCGCTTATTCCAATTATAAAAATACCACCCGTCGAATATCAAAACCTTTGCTCGCCGGTTTCCGCGACAAAACTCGCTGGATCTAATTTAGAGATTAAGACATTAATAAATGTAATAACTCTAAATTCTAGGATAAACTCTAGACCGACTCAACCATATAACCACATAATCACAAACCAAATTTGATTCCGACTATCTATATCCGCGTCATCGTATTTCTATACGATACACCACGTAGCTTATTTATTTCAATAAATAAACATAGAATTATAATTCCATTATAATTCTAACACACATACAAAAATATCCAAAAATATTTTTCCGTAAAATATTTTTGACCCGGGGCTCGGCCCCCCCTTATTTTCTGCCAAAAACATTTCGGCACTAACTGCTGCCAAATGAGTTTAGGACTGAGCCAACATGCTCTATCCCCTCTACTCATACTCCGGTCACCGTATTCCGGTGGTTTTGGCCGGAAAACTCAAAAACGCTAAAAACGCTTAAAAATCCATTTTAAGCCATTTTAACACCGAAATTCATCAAAATTATTTTCAAATACATTTTTAATTTTTATCTTGTAAAAACAGCAGCCCAATATTTTTAAAATAATATTTTCCATTATTTTAACCATTAAAACCGAAATAATCAATTAATAATCAAGACCGATTATTAATCCTTCAAAACACTACACAAAAATCATTTAAACTCCACACATAATTATCAAACACATTTCATAAATTTTTCATAAATATTTTCTGCCCAGAATTTAAAATGACAGTTTTACCCTTTTTCCATAAATTTTAGCCGAATAGAGTTATTAAAATTTAAACCCGATTATTAAACCGCTAAAAGTTAACCATTAAGCATTTAATTAACATCAACCACAAATATAACTCATCCATGAACAAAGTTATTTCCAGAAATTTAAAATCATTTTATTTACCCTTTTTAAGCTATTTTTAAGCTTTAAAACAATTAAAAACCGAAACCCAATTAATTACATTAACACCCGAATAAATTAACATTTTTAATCCACAAAAATTTAACTTTAAAGCATATATAAATATCATCATTTAGATCAGCCCAGAAATTTAAATAAATAATTTAATTTTCACGGAAAAATTATTTTAAAACCGAAACCCATTAAACTAGTAATTAAAACCAACTAATTATCCATCAAACATCAAATTTAAACCATCCTAAGCATGTTTCTAGACCTCAACCAACATCAGCAAATAAAAACTAAGATTTGAGCTTGAAATTATACCTCAAACGAACATGCAAATATAGATTAATGATCTACGTAAGCTCCTCGTCAATTTCCGTTAAGAAAATTTTGAGAGAAAATCAAAGGATAAATTTTTGTGTTTTGAGCTTGAATGGTTCGGCACCCACACTCAAATGGAGAAGATGAAATAGAGACTTGGGCACCAAGTTTAGCTTAGGAAAATATCTAGATATTTATTTGAAGTTTCAATTATTTACAAGTTTGCCATTATGGCATTCTTGTAAATAATTCGAACTCTAGGGGCAAAATAATTTCAACTTTACCAAATATTCAAAAACATTAAATCATATCATATGGGCTGTTTTTAAAATATTTTTGGGCTTTTAAAAATATTTAAAATAATTATTTTTACGGTTTTTAGTGAAAAATCACAAAATTCACTTTTAATACGTAAAATTGCCAAAAATCACATTTAAGGCAAACACATAGCAAATCACATTTTTACCCTTATAAATTCATCACGTGAATTTATTCACTATTTTCGAGGTCCTAATCAATTAAAATCGGACACACACGAAAATAAACGCTAATAATTCTACGGGGTATTACACAGCAGCCCTAACTTCTGTAGTAGATGTAGTATTGCCGGTCACACTGCTCAAACTTGTACCAATTACAGAGATATGTGATATGTAATTTTCAATTTTCTTGTACCAGACTGATGTTATTTTAATTTTGGAAAAATTGATGTTATTTTAATTAATATTAAATGATGTTATTTTAATTATTGGAGCGTGTTTTTTAATATTCAGGTATGAGTTCTGCAAGACGTCGAAATCCATCAACAATTCAAATTGTCCAAAAATATGAGGATATATATTGTGAAGTTTGGTATGAAAAAAAAAGACCATTTGAAAACACCCCAATCCGTCCTTGCATGGAAAAGACACAAGCCGGGCATATATTTGTCGGTCGGCACTCAAAAAACTTGGCTGATTTTGGAAATGCCGTTGTGTCTCCTGAGCCCGAATGGGGGAGGTTGTGGGAAGTGAGATGCGAGATGGAGGCGTACTGTGATTTTCACGGCATACCTGTACCAAGAGCGATGTCCGCAACAATTGCAAGAAACACGGAATCGTCGGTACAATTTCTGATGGAACGTCTGGAGATTGAAACTCATGTGATGGGTCTACGACTAAGGGCAATTCACCAAGATACTCCTGATTGGTGCGACTTTTTTGTTGACGAAAGAAACCCTACGTCATGGAATATTATGGAGTTGCAGGATTACGACCAAGCCGATTCCGATGATTTTGTGAAATATCTCCCGTGGACTTTGCCAAGATGATGTGGCCAATGTTTTAATTACGTTATTTAAATCAAACTTTTTATGTAATTTATAAATGGTTTTATAATTTCTGAACTCCCATATAATTTGTAAACTCGTATATTATTTATATTGTATTTCGATGTTGTTAATTATGTTGTTGTTTTTATTCGTATATTATTTATATTATATTTCAGTGTGTTAATTATATAGTTGTGCATAATTTGTATATTATTTATATTATATTTCAGTGTTGATAATTAAATAGTTTTGCAGGTATGGCTGACCCTGCCGCGCACGACTACTTCCGTCCTGGACCAGTTCAGGGTGTCCTACTATAGAGCCAGTCTAATCACAGGTCTCAGAATGTTTGGGAGCATCCGGTAAGCAATGTTTTGTTTTTTACATAAAAATGTTTTATCTTGTTGTTTTGGCAAAACTAATTTTTGGAAACATGTTTAATTTCAGGGCACTTCTGCGTTAGGCTCTCGTTCTGCAGGATCGTTTCCCCCGCTACGGAAGCTTCATTAAAGAGGGAGTCATCCGGATAGGGCTTTCGTACCTCATCGAGATGAGGCAGTACCAGGTGGACATGACGCTGGTCACTGCCCTAGTCGAGCGTTGGAGACCGGAGACACATACGTTTATGTTTTCGGAGGGGGAGTGCACCATCACGCTTCAGGACGTAGCGATCCTTACTGGACTTCCCACAGATGGGGCTCCTATCACCGGTCCTACAGTGACTGACTGGAACAGTGTCACCATGCGCCTTCTTGGGAGACGGTACAAGCCGACTCGTACGGATAACGGCGGGTTTGTGAAAGTGTCCTGGTTAAAAACGGAGTTTCAAAAGTTTGAACATGTGCCCGCACCAGGTGGACAGGAGCAGGTCGACTGGGCCGTTAGAGCCTATCTTTTGCTTGTCATATGGTCCTTGTGTTTTCCGGATTTGAACAGCGGCCAGATTGGACTGAGGATCCTCCCGACGAGACTGCAGACCTATAGCTGGGGATCGGCGACTCTCGCACATCTATATCACGAGATGTGCTTGTCCATTTTGATTTCAGAGCGCAGAAAGAACATTGGGGGGGGGGCATTTGGCTACTCCAGCTCTGGCCATTCGAGCGACTTAGGCCGTTGAGGCCGAGGTTGAGAGGCGGTCTCATTCAGCAGCACTTACCGTTGGACGACAGGTATATAATTATTATTAAAAAAATTCTTTTCAGTTAAGTTTATTACACATGTTTACTGTTGTAGCTACTAACAATTTAAAATATTTGACTTACGCAGATGGGCAGGTCACCTCAATTTTCAGGACTTGAGGCCATGAGATTAGCACTTGATGAGCTGCGCTATTCAGATGTGAGTGAATTTTTAAAAATTTAATTTCAGTTTCAAAAGTTATATTTCATAAAAACTAACTTCTATATTGTACTTTGGCAGATCGATTGGCAGCCATACTCCGAGCTGATTATCAGTCAGCTACCGTCATACTGTTTCGAGGGGTCCCATTTTTGGCGTGCACGCGTTCCACTGATCTACTTCCACATTATCGAGTGGCACCAGCCAGACAGGGTGCTTCAGAGGCGCCGGAATGGGATTCCGACAAACCACTCCGATGGTCAAGTTAGTAACTATTTGAAGTGATAGAAAGAAATGAGAAATGAAAAGAGTTATGAGTTGAGAGAAAAAGAGAATTAACCTTTTTACCTACTTTTCCTAAACTTTTTATACTATGTCCTTCTAAGATGTGTTTTGATAGTGATGTGTGTTCGTACGACCGACAACTATAATTCTGTTCTCTTTGTCCGTGTAGGTTTTGCAGGTATCTGTCAGCGTGTCTCCCGTTGGATTGTCTTCTTGTAATCAGGGACGTTCTGCTCGGTTTGGCCGAGCATGTCTTATTTTTGATATATTGTGTTGTCTTATGATTGATGTCTGTATCGGTTGCTTGTGTCAGGTTTTGGACCTCTCGTAGGTCCGGTCGTTTTGGTTCCCTTTTGTTAATCTTGATTCGGTATCTTTATAATATTGCCTCATTTTCAGGTTGTGACATATGACTTGTTATCAGTAACTAAATTAACAACTAATTTAATGAAATCAAACAACTAAATTATCAAAAATTTAAGAGTCTGATATTAAAATTTTATTGTACGGTTTTTAATTTCATGGATATGATTATTCAAGCAATTTTATGGTCCGAGCTATTTTAATCTACCAATCCTGCTCTCCAAGTCTAAAATTGACAAAACTCTAGATTAACAAATCATTGATTGCTTAACTCACTCTCGTATTATTAAGCAAACAAACAATCATCCAACCTATTGTTATGAAGCAAACTTTATAGAACACCTAATTATTCGCTCACTCTCGTTTTATGAATTTTTAGGTTAGTTGATAATAGGCTATTATTATTTAGCTCTCTCAAGTCTAATTAACAACACAAATCAGTGAATTAGGTGATCAATCCAATGAAAGCATTAAGAACAATAATTACGACACAAAATATGTTAAAATCAAATACAATCCAGTAAAAACACATACTAAAATATCAATCCCTGAATTAGGGATGAGTAAGAAAAATGACAACAATGATAAAAAAATCATGAGAATAAGTAAATAAACAACACTATCTCTCGATAATATAGTTGTCGTCTTCGGTCCAAGGGACCGTTTGGTTCGCCACTGAAAAGGGGAATAGCAATGGAAATGATTTTCATTGTTTGTGTTTGTTTTGTCAAATTGTATTAGGGAATGGGAATGTGATTACCCATTCAATAAGAATCACTCATTGCCCCCTTACCCCATGGGAATGAACTTTTGGGAATGGGACTCAAAATTTAACAAAATATTTTAATAATAAATAATAAATATAATTATTAAAAAAATTATTTTTAAATATTTATTTTAAAAAACATACTTAAAATAATAAACTTTCATATTATTTTTTTAATTTTTATTAAAATAATTTTTTTAATAATTTTTTTTTATTTTTTTAAAATAATTGTTTATTTTTTATAATTGTTTATTTTTTAAAAAAATAATTTTCTTATTTTTTTTAAATAATTTAAAATAAATATTTAAAAAAAGTTTTTTTTTTATATAAAAAAGTATTTAAAAAAATAAAAAAAATATTTTTAATAAATAATTTTTTTATTGAACTTTACTCATTTCCATTCTTACTAAAATAAAAACGATCATTCCCATTCCCATTACTTCTCATTCCGATTCTGATTCCCAATCTTCAGCCAAACGGCCCCTAAGATTCTTTTAAACGTCTTGTTGCATGTGTCTATGATGAACAACTAAACTATCAAAATTAACTAAAAAACTGAGAATAACTAAAATTGAAATTGAATTGTGTAAACCTAACTCCGAGTTTAAAATCTCTATTTATCCAATTCCCCCATAGGAATGTTTTCTAACCTTTCCTTACATCAATAGGAGTTTCAACTTGCTCAAACTGCTTCCTATTTAGAAGTGGAGGTGAAAAACGAATAATTGAACAAAATTCTCATATGCAGTTAAATGAGGAGCATGAACGTACACCCTTATGATTTCCATTATGCACGAACGTGCACCAAGGCACAAAACACTCAGTATGAACAAAATAACATGATACAATCGACAAAATGTATAAAAAATATATGAATAAATCTACTCCTATCACCTCCCTCATGAGGTTTTTGTCCTCCTTTATGGAGTTATTATTCTCCCCCGTGAGATTAAACGTCCTTTTTCGTGAAATTATTGTCATTCTTCATGAAAATACTTTTTCTTCTTTATAGGATATGCATGTTCATCAATGAAGGCGCTCATCAACTGATTTGATGAAGATTAATTTTAAAAGCGCTTTCAATTTTAACGACTGTATTTATGTGGTTGGTATTATTTATGTATGTTATTTTGTATTTTATTATTCATTGTAGTATTTATTGTTTTCAGGTATAACAACACCTGAAATTACGGAGACCATAGTGAGATACATGCATCATAAGGAAACATTCGATCGTTAGAGACAATTTGCAATATTATATTAGCTACTATTCGCTTATCATTGTTCACAATTTTTGTAAAGGCCTCTGTTAAAAAAATTCTTATAAAGCGAATGTGTAATTGGATGACCCATGAAATGGCTAAAAGATTCAAGTATTTTTTTTAATTCGTTTACAGACTCGTTGTGTATTTTTTTATAATCTCCAATTCTGTCAAAAAACAATTACTAACATAATTTTACTTGTTTTTGTTTCTTAAAAAAAACTCAGCAATACACATTCTTTCTTAAATAATACATTTCCAAAACAAAAAATCTATGAAGCTATTTTTTACTTTTTTTTCCTATTATAATCACAAAGTAAACAACGACATTTCATAGCTAACCAGGTAGTCTAATTTGTTCAATAAAAAATCCAAATGGTAAAGAATAATCTTCATAGTTTCCCAAAAGGACATATAAACTCTTATATTAATTTTGGATACAATTAAACTCTCGTTATTCCAAAACTGAACAATTAAACTGTCTAAATTTTAAAATCGGACAAATAAACTCTTTCATTAAATATGGTATTTAACGGAGTCAAATTTATTAATAAAAAAAATCAAAAAATGACCGCAATATCTACAGTATATCTCAAATTAATTCTTTGAAAGTCTTTTATTATTAAACAATTTAAATTAGGGACCAGATTACCACTTTTTTCCATTTAATTAAAAAAATAAAATAAAATAAACAACCTCCGGCGAGCGGAAGTCGCTTGAGAACTGGGTTCATCCCAGTTCTCAGTTCTCTGAGAGAGAATAAGCGAACCTTATGTTCTCTTAGAAGAATAGACGAACGAAGGTCTGTTCTCTGAGAATAGACGAACCGTCTAGACAAACGAAAATCTATTCTCTAAGAACAGACAAACCCTTTGTTTTGAGAAAACAGACTTTCGTCTATTTTTAGAACGGACAAACCATCTGTTCTCTGGCGGCAGCAAGGAGGAGGCCAGCAGTGGTTTGTTGTAGAAGGAAGGTCGACTACAGTGGTTTGATTTCTTGAATTAAAATTGACTTATGTTTTAATTAGGTTTCAATTAGCATTAATTTGGTTTAATTATATTTTAATTAGTTTAATTAGGTTTAATTGCATTTCGATTGGTTAAATTAGATTTAATTGAATTTTTATAGGTTTAATTGGATTTTGATTGGTTAAATTAGATTTAATTGAGTTTTGATTGGTTTAATTAAATTTCATTAGATTTTAATAGGAATTTTAATTAAATTAGAGCTAAATAGGAAGGAGGTGAAAAAGTGCTAAAAGATTCATAAATATACAATTGGTAAATATTTTAAACATTAATGTTATTTTACACTTTTTTCCTATAAGGTCATAACAAACACGTCATCAATCAATGTAGTTTATAACGTTGATGGACCGAAAAGTTTAATTCTTCTACTTTAAGATAGAAGGGCTTAATTGTAGGTTTAATTACTTAAAAACCACCTACCTTGAACTTTTTTTTCGTTTATACCCTGACCTAGGAAAAAAATTCATTTATACCCTAACGTATGTGTTTATGTTTCACCTCTTTTCATTTAGAAAAAAGTTTTAAATAATCCTTACTTTTGAACATTTTTAAAGATGAAGTATTTCTTTGTATTTTTTTTAATAGAAGAAAGTATAAAATAATCCTTATATTTAGTTGTTTTCAATAAATCATCTTTTTTTTTAAAATTTGGGGTAGAGGTGAAACATAAACACATACGTCAGGATATAAATGAATTTTTTTCTAGATCAGGGTATAAACGAAAAAAAAATTCAAGGTGGGTGGTTTTTAAGTAATTAAGCCTAATTGTATCCAAAATTAGTTTAAAAGCTTATGTGTACTTTTAGAGAAATGACAAGAGATTTTTATACCTTTTGCAATAAAAAAATACTTCAATTCAATTTTTCGATCCCCAGTTCCAAAATAATCAAACACTTTGTCATTTTTACAAAGTTGAAAAAACATACAACTAATTTTCCAAAATTTTACACCAAAATTGCAAAATAAAAGGCCAAACGCCTAACTATCCTTTTTGGTTTCTTTTTCCTCTCATTGCTTGTAAATTTGATAAGAGTTTGTATTTTAGTGAGCCAAAAAGGACTCTTTTCCTCTGCTCCATTCGTCAGTCATAAACTTGCAAACAGCTGAGGAAGTTCCTTGGTTCATTAATTCTTTTTAGTGAAAATAAACGCTACTCCTCCTTGCCTGCAAATGAGCAAAGAATTCATGGTGAGGACACTTATATTTGGTCAAGATTAAGAAAATAGACCACCATTGAGGACAAATAAGTGGTTACCAATCCCATCATTCTGATCTACCACCGGTGTGGAGTTGTTCCGAGCTCGCTTTGCAGTCTTTTTTAGTTCTTGAGCTATATAATCCACAATAATTGGTTAACGTGAATGCCAACTTTGTCTTAGATGAAATGTAAATTCTTAATTGGTTCACCATTCTTGATAGAGATCAATTAGAATATGATTAATTGCAAATCATGAACTTAGCATGTTTTGCAAGAACTATTCACTCTTTTACAATTCGAAACACCGAGCAATTTTGAGATATAAAATGTTGATGTGGATGCCAGAACAATGTATATTCTGATATAGCACATAATCATTTTCTATCAAAAAAATGTCTGATGTTCCAAATTGTAAAAAAAATTATAGTTTGTGTCTGACAATGCCAAGGTTTAAACGTTAAAATTCATGATTTAATTTGCATTTAATCCATTTTAAAAGGTCTTCAACGACACTAGCATTGTTCCTAGCATTGTTCCTATCAAAGCTCACCCTTGAACTTTCTTTTCTTCTTAGCCCTTCTGTTCTTCCTCTCGGCTTGCGTTAGTTCTGCTTCTTCTTTAATGTCCCCTTTGCCAGAGAAAACTTCCTCAGGAGCTAGCATGGCTGCATCTGAAACTGCCATCGGTGCAATCTATCCATGGAAGGCAACAATTGTATAAGTAAGTCTTAGCTGACAAAATAGTTTAATTTAAAGTAACCAGAATAAGAACGCATTTCTTACCTCTTCCATGGCAAGAGCAGGAACATTTGACTGTATAGTCATTTCTTCTATAACCTATTCAAGTTCATGTATAGTAAATTAACTAGCTGATATGCATGACAATCATAACTAAGTTCTCGAAGATAATAGTATTGATTGAGATGCATACAGGTTTTGGAGCAAAGTGGAAGTGCGATAGAGCATCCAATTTCAAGCACAGTTTCTTAAACAAAATTCTCGCCTGGCAAAGGAATAAATCAAATAGGTCAAAAAATAAGATATCGATATCATTATAGACATTATACGACATAAAAGTCTACCTCCTTTTTTTGTTCATCCGAGAAATAAATTGGAGCGGCAGCTGGATTTATCTTTTGAACATATTCATCCTGTAGAATAATAGCATAAAGTTCAAAATTAAAAAAAAAAAAAAGAAAAGAAAAGATCAAACGTACATAAGAATTCCCAAGAGAATTCAATTAATCGATTTAGACATTCTAATGCCAGACAAACCTCGTAAACTTCAGCAAGTCCCTTCTTGCTCCTATTCTCATCCTATCATACAAAAAAATTGCAGCTTCCATTATTAATTTGCTATGATAACAAAAGGTATAACAGTTCAAAACAACAACAAAATAGTATAACATGAATTCGAGAAACTACCCATTTTCACTAGTATATCACATACCATTTCTTTTACTTCTTTTGGTGCTGTAGACGGTAAACTAGGAAGCTTTATAACATCATCAAATCGTCCCTAGAAGCATCACAGAAAAAACTTGTTGCTAAGGAAGTTCAGAAACAGCGGGAGAAGACATTTTACAAACAGTGAACAGCAGCTGAAGGAACGGATTTCTCAAAGCTAAAAACAAAAAATTAAACTCCATTTCTTCATGTAGTAATCAAGGAAAGAAAAAATCACAGTTTTCCTATCAGTAATTTGACTCGCTTTATCTGCTGAGTGCTGACATTTAAATTTTACATTCTCAGGTTATCTGACAAAACAGTATAACTACAACAGGCAAAATAATTTGGCAAACTGAGTCATAGATTTGACTAGGACGCAGGATTATGATACATGCATATATTTGAAGTATTTGTTCATCTGCAACTCGCGAGTAAACACATGCAACAGTCTTACCATCATATTGTACATTTTTCCTCCACGAAAGTCCTCAAAAGTAAACTGTTGTAAAATGAGTTTCATATACGCGTTGTACTCAGCATCACAACACAATAAATTTTATTAAACCATAATCTAAAGTTTACCTTCAAATTAGATGTTGGTGTTTACTGCCAATTAGTTTTCCACAAAATAAATAAGGCGTCAAAATAAAACAATCATAGACAATCAATCTAAACAGATCAATAGAGTTTTAGATAGTATATTTAATTATTATTTTTCTCAAAGATAATATATTTAAATTAAAAGTTTACAATTTAACTAACATCAACAGTAACTGAGAGATTCATCTGGTAGAGTATGATGGTTACCTCAATGAGTCTACTCTTAATCATATCCTCAAGTGATGCAGTAACCTCCTCTGTAATCACAGGGGCAGGCCTCACATTATGTTCAAAATCCAAATCAACTTCTAATGCACTGTTCTTGGGCCTGCTAGCAGCTGTTACCTATTGTCCATAACAGTGAGAAATAAAACGAATCAACAAACCAAACTACAGAAGTGATCAAACGAGACATAGAATGCAGAAATAACAAAGTCACCTCTCCACGCATTGTCCAAGTTTTTGGCTCCATATTTGCCTTCTCCATCATCTCTATCTCAGATTTAAGCTTCTCAAGTTGTTTTTCATGGGTAGAGAGAGCACCCTTCTTCTGTACCAGAAAACCACTTCATAAGAGTTGCACCTTTTGAGATACATGCTTTTCAGACATGAATATACAGTGTAATCACACTGCTAAATTAGTATAAACAGGTCATTGAAAACTATACCCCCTTAGCCATTTCATCATCATCTGAGCCCGAATCTTTGTCCGATCCATCAAATAAACTAGATTTTCTTTTTGAGGATGTCTTCTTTTTAGAACCAAAAAAGTCTTCATACCTAAGTATAAGAGATGCAAGAGTACCAATGACTTAGAAAGTATCATAACAAACAGCATATCAGTTTTTTATTATAGTTTTTACTTACGAAAATATAGTTACAAAACTAGAGTTTTCTCTCTGTAATCATTACCACGTAACAGAAATTATATTCAAAACAAGAAAGAAACTACAAAAACTCACAATAAAGCAAAAATAGCAAACTGAATAGACTATAATTACTACCTAGCATTATCCAATTGGTCTGCATCGCCGTCTTCATCTTCAAGCTGCATAATTCAAAACTTTATGAGAACTAATTCATAATCAACAATAACAAAAGAAACTACATTTATTCAAAGCACATTGCACCTCATCCTCATCATCTTCGTATTCCTCGTCATCTTCTTCATTTTCCTCATCGTCTTCCTCGTCATCATCATCATCATCATCATCACTATCATGTAATTTATTCTTCTTGCTACTCTTATCTTTCGATTTCTTTGAATCCAAACCATATTCCCTAGCTTCATCATCTTCTAAATACTCCTCCAATTCATTTATCTTCAAGAACTTATCCTCTATCCCTCCTTTCTCCTCCCCCTCCTCCTCCTCCTCTTCCTCCTCCGCTAACTCGTCGTCACCGTCATCATCATCATCCTCAAAATTCTCCATGTCCACGTCATCATCTTCTTCATCAATTCCTTTCATTTCTTCTTTCTTATTGTTTTCAGCTACTTTTTTAATCGCCTGAGGAGGATCCTTCTCCAACTTCCTAACTTGCCGGCGTAAGGTAGAGAGTAAGGACTCCGATAACAGGTCAATTTGCTGCCAAATCTGCTCGGCGTCAAATCCATCAACTAATAGCTTGTCGAACGGCGACTTAGGCGCGTGTGGTTTCAAACAAGAGAATAAGTGCTGTGAAGCTGCACGCGCCGTTTGAGAGAGCTTGTCTGATGGTAACAGCCATTCCGGTGGCTCCGTTGATTTTAGAATGCGCAGAGCCTCCATGCCTTCTGCTGTTCCTTCTTCGTTTTGTTTTGACATTGTTAAGGGCTTAGGGTTTTAGCTTTTGTCTTAATTTTTCTGTCACCAAGGATGAGATTTTATTTAATGGGTTGTAATTGAAAATACAGAAAATTATAGGGGTTTATTAGACACAAAAAAGAATTCAACGTAACAACGAAATGGCGTTTGATGGCTTGAAACGACAAAGAAAATAGCTAAACGACTCAGATTCTTTTTAGTTAGAGCAAATTACTATGAAGCTCTCACAATATACCATAATTCACAATTTAATATCACTAGCCTAAAAATCAAACTAAATAGTCTCTTATTTTTAATTATGTTAACAATTAAAAACTTATGTTATATTTTTTTTCTCGTTTAAATAGACAATCAAAATAAATATTGTTAAAACTAAAATAAAAAATATAAACCTACAAATATTGTAAACCTGCAATTACCCTTGTGTGTTTTCTAACCCTAAAATAAGTCTTAAAATTAAACTATAGGCTCCGCTACACGTTGTCTTTCTACGTTATTGTCACCTTGTTTCTGGTATATTAGACTAAGACGAATAATTGGGTGATTTTTGTTTGATTTATAAAATGACAACATTTAGTGTAATTGGTGTTTTTAGTTTTTCGTTCTTTTTTAGCGGGAAACACAAAAATGTAGCGTAGACTTATAATCGTTTATAGAGTGTTTATCCCATGCAACCGTTGCGCCACGTCATTTTTACATCAAGTCAATGAGCATTTTTTCGATAGAAAATCTTTTTATTATTACTTATTTTTTTTGTCATTCAATTTTCCACATGACTAACGCACAATTGGTTTGTTGCACGAATGACATGGCACAACGGTTGTGTGCAATAATTTTTCTCGTGTATATAATTGAAATTGAAGGACTATTTATATTAAATTTCAAATAAAGAGTATCAAAATGTAAATTATAATATATTTGAGGGCTCATTTTATTACTACTGTTTTTCTTTCTTCTGGTTGTTGTGTGATTGTAAACAAAGAATGGGACGTAATTGCAACTCTGATTAACTTCAATTGAAAAAGTAAAATATTCAATCTTTCACTTAAATATACAATTCTTAAACAAAGTTGCGATTGTTTTTTTTCATTTTTTCCCAATAACAAAAATCAAATAGATGATAAATGGGAAGGGCCCCGCCTCTCCCGACCCGTTCGATCTAAAGAACACCAGCGGAGGCGGTGGGGATCATGCATCGCCGGGATCTTTATCGCGGTACTCCTCTTGCGGCGAGGAATCGGAGTTTGAGAGGTATTGTAGTGCAAATTCAATTATGGGTACGCCCAGCTTTTGCAGTACTTCTTTAGGAGCTTTAAATGATCGTATAGAAACTGAGTTTGGGTCTTTGAAAAGTTTAGATAATTTTACTTTGGGAGGGAAGTTATTAAATTTGGAGAAGAAAATTTCTAGTTATCATGATGAGATTGCTAATGGTAGCTACAGGCAAGAGGGTGTTAGAGACTTAGATGATTCAAATTTGTTTTCGGATTTCGATGGGAGAGAGGATGATGAAATGTCGTCTAGGTATGATAATGATGATGACGAGGAGGAGGATGATTCTATGTACGGCTGTGATTCTGATGATGGGACTAGGAATAGTTTGGATGCTCACAGGACTTTGATATATGGCTTAGAAGAAAAAGTTAGGGCCGTGAATGAGAATCCGTTGCTTGTTAATTCGTCTGTAGCGTTTGGTTTGGATGATTGGGATGATTTTGAGCAGGAAACAGTGGGTGGTACTCTTGCTTCTTTGACTTTGGCTAATGAGCCTGAAACTGAAACGCACCATTTTAATTCCACAGCCACAGCATCTTTAGGTTTACCTGTTGTTGATAACGTCATTTTAGAACCTGCTTGCGTCATGCAGGTTGATGGCAACGATTTGGTGGGAGAATCCAATAATACTTTTCATAGTAGTTCTCAGAATTCTGAAGTGAAGCAAGCAGAAAAAGTGAGAGATCTCCCTGAAGCTGAGAAATGTCCACTTCGAGGAATTCAGCAATTGGCTAATGATAGCGGAAGTATCTCAACCACATCACATCACATGCCAAGTTTATGTAGATTAGAGCAAGAAGATGTAAGAAACATTTCTGTTACCTGCAATATAGTTCAAGAAGCTAATGACACTACTGATCATTCTAAGACTTGTTCTGATAGTGATTTCTTTCAGATGGCGCCAGATCCTTGTGTAGAAAGAAATTTAATGGGTTCAGAATCAAACATCTTAGATTACAGTATGGAAAGGGAGTCTCTCTGTATGAAAACAGAGCAAAGCATTCGTGCTGATGACAGCAAAATTGTTCAAAACCAAGAGACTGGGAATTTAGAAGTAGAACTAAAAGTTAATTCAACTCAGTTGTTGCTTGAACCTCACAGGAGCAAAATGTTAAAAAATAATACCCGTACTTCTAATGCTCTTTTTGAAGACAGGCCTGCACCAATTAAGGTCAGTTTCTTTTAGTAGCTATGTAGTCACTTCTTAGGGTTTGTGCACTTGCTTTCTTCCTTAATTCCTCAAATAACAGTGCTTATTCTACGAGTTCGGGATAATTTGGCATGCAAATACATAGGTTAACTCCAGAAAACTACCCACCAGGAAGACCTGTGAGCCGTGTAGGGTAATGCCTCAAGCCAAGTGTCATTCTATTGATAGACTATAAGAAACTATTGATTTTTTTTCTCTCTAGCATGTTAACTTTTATTTCTTGTTTGAACTAAACTTATCCATCCTGGACATCTGAAATCTCTATGGTAAATTAGGCATAACTAGACACCAAACTGTATTGTAGTCAAATGAATTGTTTCCAAAAGTGGCCAACTGAGCTTTTGAAGTAACAATGTACCAGACCTCAGTGGCGATCTTTTTTCTTTCTGCAAATCTGATTGTGTATCTTTTAGCTTTCTCAAATGGCATTTAATTGTTCTGTGGCTTTTGGTCCCATACTAAGTTTCTGCAATCCACCTCTTTTGTCAGGCAGAGAAAGTTGAGCTCGGTGATTTTTATGATGAGATTGTCAATGAAATGGAAGAAATTTTACTTGATTCAAGTGAATCTCCAGGTGCTAGGTTCCCTCAGGTTAATCGCATGTCTCAAAAACATCTATCATCGCCTTTAAGAGATGGTGGCTCCTCTGCTTCCACTTCTGGTGCAGACGATACTTTCTCATTAATCTCACAGCCGCTAAGAATAGATGGGATTGAAGTAGTGGGTGCCAAGCAGAAGAAAGGAGAGATTTCACTCAGTGAAAGATTGGTTGGAGTAAAGGAATATACCGTGTATAGAATAAGAATTTGGAGTGGCAAGGATCAATGGGAGGTTGAGCGTAGGTATCGTGATTTCTTTACACTCTATCGCCGGCTGAAATTATTGTTCGCTGACCAGGGTTGGACCTTTCCTCATCCATGGTCCTCTGTGGAAAAGGAATCGAGAAAAATATTCGGGAATGCATCTCCAGATGTTGTGTCTGAAAGAAGTGTTCTTATTCAGGACTGCTTGCATTCTATTATCCACTCCGGCTATTTTTCAAGTCCCCCGAGTGCATTGTTTTGGTTTTTATGTCCTCAAGATTCAGTTCCTAGTTCCCCTGCATCCCAAAAACAAGTGCCTTGGTCTGTATTCTCTAATAGAGAACCTGAACCAGCAAATATCTCCTCTATGGGAAAGACAATATCACTTATTGTTGAAAATAGGCCTTACAAATCTATGAAACAATTGCTAGAAGCACAACATTATATCTGTGCTGGATGCCACAAGCATTTTGATGATGGGATGACACTAATGCAAGACTTTGTACAAGCACTAGGATGGGGAAAGCCTCGACTTTGCGAATACACTGGTCAGTTGTTCTGTTCTTCATGCCATACAAATGAAAGTGCAGTTTTGCCAGCAAGAGTTCTGCATTATTGGGATTTTACTCCATATCCAGTCTCTCAATTGGCCAAGTCATACCTAGATTCCATACACGAGCAGGTACATTAGCAACCGACTTCTTTTCTGTTCTTGATCATTCAGATTGCACAAACAAATGAGTACATACAGTAGAGTTATGAAGTAGTTATTCCCGCACTCAGTCTGACTCATAGTTGGTTATTCTACAGTCAATTTAAATAAATTGTTCATTAAATCACTGTTTTAGTTAATCATTCCAATTCATTACACTTGTAGTGACATTTGTGGCGATAGAAGGGTAATGTACGTGGATATTTGTAATATGGCTGTGTACAGGGAAGTTAAATCTCATATATTAATGTGTTTACTTCTGCGATAATGTGATTGGCGTATTCATACGTTTTAGATTGTGTATCTTTTTATACTATAACTGTTATTAAATTTAGGATTCATCTGTGGTTTTTATGAAGTTATGTGACATGTTAATCTTTTCTGTGTTTCCAGCCAATGCTTTGCGTTAGTGCAGTTAATCCTTTCCTATTCTCAAAGGTCCCAGCTCTTCACCACATCATGAGTGTCAGGAAAAAGATAGGAGCTATGCTTTCCTATATCCGCTGCCCATTCCGCAGGACCATCAACAAAGGACTTGGCTCTCGTAGATATCTCCTTCAGAGCAATGACTTTTTTGCACTTAAAGATCTTATTGATCTCTCAAAGGGACCTTTTGCAGGTTAATATCTAATGGCAATCTAAATATTATCCCAGTATATGAAGTTGCATGCATCTGAGTTCGCTATATATGTATATGTAACACCACCTTTCTTTTTTTTATTGTAGCACTGCCTGTGAAGGTGGAGACTGTATCAAGAAAAATTATGGAGCATATAACCGATCAATGCCTGGTATGCTGTGATGTTGGAATTCCCTGCAATGCCCGACAAGCTTGTGATGATCCATCTTCGCTCATTTTCCCCTTTCAGGTTGGCATTCTAATTTATTACAGCTGCATGATCATTTGAAGAGTCCTTAGTAATTGCTATACTCGAGTCTTGACAATGTCAACCTGACATTGGCCAACCGAACTTACAAAATATGAATCCAGCCAACCATCCATTACATATATACATTTATCTTGAAATTTTATTTACTAATCGAAAACAAAACTCAAACAGGAAGGTGAGATTGAAAAGTGTACGTCTTGTGGATCTGTATTCCACAAGTCTTGTTTTAAAAAGCTCACACACTGCTCGTGTGGGTCAGTCATTGGAGAAGACAATACCACGGGAGCCACTAAAACCCTGAGCCGTAAGGCTAGTGAGTTGTTGGGAAGAAGCTCGAGCTCTGTTCTGTCTATGGGATTGATCTCTGGACTATTTTCAAGAGTAAAGTCGGACAAAATAAATGATAATAAGGACGGGGACACTGTTATTTTGATGGGTTCTATGCCAAATACTACACTTTGATCGCCTGTGTTGTAATGTGCCATTTGTATATTATCTTGATGTTTGTACCCGGTCACCTTTAGGTGCCTACGCCATTGTAGCAATGAGTTTTGAGGCTTAGTTAATTATTTTTTTTCTTTTACCACCCCATTTTTTGGTGGTGTATTATTTGTAGATAAATGATTTAATGACATTAATAATCTTTGTTGTTTTAGCTCATTAATGAATTTTACCGTCATGTTTCCTTTACAGAGGTGAGCAAGTGGTCGATTCGGCTAAAGAATTGCTTAATTTAATTAAGCAAATAGGCAACTGTTTTTTCTTTTTGCGGCTGATGGGTCCTGAAGGAACATCAGAACAGTTAACGAACTCAGAATAAAGGAAATAACAATCTGAGAAGATAGAAAAAAAAAAAAGCAGTCGGTGATGATAATTCAAAAGAAGTTAAATGTGATGCTTTTCCTGAATCAGATTTTGTAAAAGTGAAATAATGTTATTATTCGTCGTCTTTAACCTCGTCCTTTTTTTATGGATTAATTAGCCACAAGTATGTAATTGGATGGCTATACTTTCCAAATGTGAATATGCCTTTACATAGTAATGATTAATAATGTTACGCTATTCTTTTTGCCATATCATCCACCATCTTAAAAGTAGCATATTATGTTCTGATTTTCATGTTTCAAGTGGCAATAGAATCTATTTCGAAAAATATTCATTGCTTGTCAATCACTTGGTGCCTGTTGATGTGTAGAAAATCAATTTCTTTCTTTTGAAAAAAGAATGTGCAAAGCGGGAACCACGAATTAGGTCATGGTTCGATTCCCCGTTTCTTTTGCTATAGTCTGTGTTGAAGTGAGAGATTCTGACGGTGAATTGTTGGACGAACGAAGTTTAGTTCACATAGCATCTCGGCCCCATTAATAAGTAGTACCGGTATGAATTTTCATTCACATTTGACTTACATGATATTTGCGAGTTAATTGTTGTAGTCTGTACTTGATGATGATGAGTGGTTGAATTATTCTTTGAAGTTTAGTTCACGTAGTATTTCGGTCTCACCAATTTGTAGTATTATTAATATACTTATTTTATGAAGGTTTTAAATTCGAGTCTCTACATCTAAATATGAGATTTATCATCTTTACGAGGTGAATGTAAAGAAATAAGTTGCTCGTCATCCGTTGGACTTTTAAGGACTCAAAAAACAATCTTGTATCCAAAATTATGCAATAAAAAAGCACCAAATTGGAAGCAATTAAACTTTTCTATAAATTCTTTCCAGTTTATTTTGTTACAATGCTGCTTCCATGACATTTTTAGTATACATTACAACCTAAGATTGCTGCTTCCTGTTTGACCATTTGTGTATCTTCCAAAAACCTGCAAACTGAATGAATTTTTTTGTTTTCATCAGTTTAGCTAAGAAAAGAATGATGTTTATCTCTTGTAAGCTTTTGCCCTTTGTTCTGCTGTATTCTATTTCTGCAACTTCATATGCTGAAAATTCGAGTTTTCTTCGAGAAGTCGAAAAATAGTTTGCTATCTAAGTTCTAAATCTCCAGCTACCTTCGGCACTGGTACGAGTCAGGGAACCATCTTGTGAATAGAGTGTGTTTCAGCTTTATAGAGAAACTGAAAATACCATAACATGCTATATGCATCCCTGCTACAATGAAGTACCTACAAGTTCAAAAGTTCAAAAGAAGTGAGTTAGTATCCCTTTGATATATTGCACGGAAACTTGGCGACTCCTTTTCTCAAAATGCTTCTAAATTCCGAGACTTTATTTTTATCTGAAAAACATTGTTTCGCCATTTTTCTTTTCAGAGTTGATGTTTTCGTGCAATATAGGCTAAGAAATTAATGCTAAATTGAAATGATACTGCAATTTCAATGGTGGTTAAGAGTTTGTACCATAAAGGGGCATATGGAGATGATAAGTCAAGGAATGGATAAGGCCACCTGTTGATGCAGAAACCGAAAATTATGTTGCAGAATAATGATAAATCGGTTTTTTTCTTAATCACAGAAAGAAGAGAAAATTATCTTACCAGATTTTGACACAGACATGGAGAATCCACTGGAACAGGACATATACTATTGTCCATACGAAGAAATATGCAATCCTAAACCAGGGAAAGGACTGGAAAAGAAAACCTGAAAATTAGAAACAAAATTCTGAAAGATATGTAAATGTTTCTGCGACTGAAATTGAAAACAGCTTACCATGCTGTTCAAGGCAGTATCGCCGAATAAGAAAACAGCATTAATCGAATGCATACTTATTACCAACTGTCATGTAAAAGAAATTACACAATGTTAAAGAACAAAGATATAAAGTTTCATAAGAAACTGGTAAACATTGAAACAGGAAAACGAAATATTTTTTGTAAAAATAGGTTAAAAGTATAAAGTTTCATAGAGAATTCCTACAAGACTTACAGCAGTTAGGTGGTAATCTTTGAGTGCAAGAAATGGAACAATCACAAACCAAAATACACAATCTGTCAGCATAACAGCCCCTGCATTCATCTGTTCATACTAATAGTTAGTTATCTAATAAATGATGTATTAACAGTTAAACAAAAAGAGCAAAGCTAGGAAAAAAAGTACCTGAAAGATTATCTGAAAGAGAAAAACCAATTTCCCCGCTGGTTTCCGCATGTCAAGTTGTTCAGTGGAGATTGCATTTCTCTTTCTCATCGAAAAGGCTTCAGGACTTTCTCCGGGGACAGGAATAACACAATTTCCTTGCTCTGAATCTGCATCTACATTATCAACTCTATCTCCACCGATCCTTTTATGATAAATGTAACATCCGCGTATCGAGAACAATGATCCAAGCTGCAAATGGTAATCAAATTATCGGGCATGTAGCTTAAAAACATGAAATGAAACTGAGAGGTCAACTTTGTTGCACGGAAACTTATTGAGTGCTACGTATTGTTTCTGAAAACACTTCGGAAACTCAAAAATGTATGGTTTCCCCATTTCTGTTTCAGCATTTATGGTTTCAGCGTTTCTGTTTTTCGTCCTACATTGAAGATCACTAAGCATTTTGAAAGCATAATAACACTTACCGCAAAGTAAATTATGACTAGAGTGAAAGTCCACCTGTTCAAAACCAAGAAACATTGCGGATAAATCTAATGTTCAAACAAGAAATATATAAAATTGCTGTCTGAAAATCACAGAAACAGGATTAAGGAAATGAAAACTTACTGAGTGTAATAGTAAAAAATGCTGCCTCCATCCACAAGAACAGAGATAATCAACAGCACCATAAGCACTGAGAAAGCAAAAACTCTGAAAACCAGCAACCAGGCAGGATGAATTCCTTTCAGACATGGTCTCCAAGTCTCATCATCATACAAATCCGCTACAGCTTCTAGCTTATTCTCTCCATTATCTCGTTCCGCTTTACGAAAGCTTTCGTTTTTCGATATAAGAAATGATGCAATAATCATTGAGATCATGACCCAAATAGCACAAAGAAAAAATCTCCAGTTGAGCCAGTATCTAGCCATTGTTGTATCAGCAGTCATTGATGGATGCCAAGTATCTGCTGTAGATCCTGTTATAAAACTCATTTTTTAATCCTTTCCACTTCTCTGATTATGCACTTAATTCCTTTGATGATCTAGTGTTCCAATTAACACTAGGAAAGAAGAAAATAAAGATAAATTTGGATCAACTTAAAGCTGAATTTATAAAACCAATGGGCATAAAAATAGTCCAAGAAACAGAATTTGCTTCCAAAAATTTAAACTTTCAATATAAAAACAAATTTAAAATGGAACCCTGAAGTTCAAATCCTCCATTAAACACAAAGCTGCCCTTGAATTCAGACATTTAAGAAAAATATCAGAAGTTTTAAAGAGAATCACTTAAAGAACAATACCAAATACTTATATAGGTACACACATAACCAAAACATCAACATCACAACAAACAGAGACAGGATTTAAGTAAAATTTGACCACATTAATTGCAAGAAATGAAAATTAAAACATATTATATTTGAAAAGAAAAATCTAAATTCCAAGAAAAGGAAAAGAAACTTACAAGGAAAAGCAAAGAAAATGTGGGTGGTGGTGTGCAAAGAGCCTAGTACAAGATGCTTTGCTTGTTTGTATTCTTTGGATGATAAAATATAAAAATCACACACACAAATTAACAAGAAAAGATTAAAGGGTATAGTGTAAGCTTCTTTATTTTTCACTTATAATATCAAGAAACCAAAATAAATCTTGAAAACAGACCAGACAGACACAGTCACACTAAAACTATGGTTCTTTTTTTCTTTATTCTCAAACAATCTTATTATATATGCATGCAAATAAAGAATTCTGTAAAACCTGCAAGTTTTTTTTTCCTTGGAATATTACCAGCTTTTCATTTGTTGTCTTTTTAAGTTTTTTTATATGATTAAGTTTTGGATATTGTGTTGTCTTTTTCCTCATTAGTTTTTGGAATTCAAGAATCATGTGTTGTTGTTTTATGGTGTGCTTCTGCTAAAGAAGGAAGGAATAAAGGTAACAAAAAAAACTGATTAAAATCTTACATTTAATTAATTAGCCTCATTTCACTAACGAAAATGTGGTCTGATCGGTATTCTCATTATTTTACGAGAAGTGTGAAATATTTTCGGTTCGAGTTTCTATACGACCCGCTAATCAATTATAGTTAAATATTTTAAAATGATTATAGGAAAGATTGGTCAGTTAAATCATGAAGAAATTGTGATTTTTGAAATGATGATGTTAGCTTTTTGAGCTTTCAGTTGAAGCATGAAAATGTTGATGCTGCTCTTCATATGGGTCCTACAACAAGACTTTGACTTCTTTTGACTTTTGCCTGTCACCTAACTTGGTCACAGCTCATACATACTTCCACGCCAAGTTAATAGTAACAGACTGGACACGCGGCTTCTACATATTGGTGATGGTGCAATGACATGGCAAGAGAATTTTCCTAAAACGTGAAGCACAGGATTTATTATGTTGGGTGTTTAAAGTTAATTCACCCGGCGGTGACGCGTATCCCCACTGGTATATTTCACCGACGATCATGGGTTTTATATTATTTTAATATTTGTTTGAATTTACTGTTACTGTCGTTTGCAGTATAAAGTGAAGAAAGAAAATGGATAAAGTAATAGACAGCAGAAGAAAAAGAAAAGAAATGAGTCAGCAAAAACTTTTTCTTTTGGGGAAAATCAAATCTAAAATAAAAATTAATATATATTTCTTTTTCTTGCTAGATCCGAGTTTGCATGAATTATAGTTATTAAATTTTCATTTTTATTTTTTGTAAATTGTATAATAAACATATTTGAGTAAATTTTCAGTTTATAAAATGAATATAATGTCGGTCCATATTCTGAATGACAGTAGGGTTACAAATGTATACATCTTTGAGAAATATTTTTCTTCTTGTAGGACAGTTGTGAATGAATATTAATGGTAAAAATAATGGTAGAGATCAAATCTTGATCATCAAGGAAGAAGAAAACTTCACACAAATTTCCATTTTAGAAAAAAATCTAGGGGATACCACTTGCACATAAATACAATTGAAGAGTAATACAAATTTTGTGAGAAGTATTCAAGAAGGATATGATGACAGAAGAAAAAACTCTTCAAAAATAAATTTGCTTGCAAGGCCCTAATTTAAATGAATTAATGTACCTATATTATAGTAAATTGACAAATATATTCTGAAAAAAATAATTGTCAGTTTCATTCAATAATTTTATAATTTATGTCAATTATATCAAAATGACAAATAAAGAAATAAAGAGTCTAATTGATATAAACGATATCGTATAGTTTATCAAATTGTTTTGTTTTTATTTTATTTTATATTATTATAAGAAACTGAATAATTTCTCTAAATATGGACATTTGTTGCTTAGATGTAATTGATTCGAAACTTAAAATTATTGAACCAAAATGTCATTATTTTTTATTCATGATGAAGTTATCGATTTCATCATAGTTGTGGATTTGTTAATTCACCTTGCCTTTAAATAATCAATCAAAATTAGTGATATAATGTCGTAGCAGTCAATTTCAACTGTAAATTTCAGTTTAAGGTAAAATTGGCAAATTTTCAACATCAGGGTATGATCGAAAAGGGACTGCAAGGCCGAAGTTTTTTTAAGATATTAGGCTGTCGGGGACATAAATCATACAATATTATTATTCTATTAGTCACACAATTCACTTTGAGAGCAGTTGTTAGGGTCCATATATCACAGCATAATTTTTCAGTTTAGTGAAAAAATAGTTGATGCGCCATATAAAGAGCATATGGGGTCATCAAATCACATGTTTCTCTGCAGTACATATTCGATTCTATAGCTGTAATAATTCGTACATTCTGCAGAATACTCACTTGGCTGGTCTGTTTATTGTCTGTATCCATGCATGGATTTTTAACAAAAAATTGTAGTAAGAATTTTCAAACTAATTCCGTACTACAGATCAATGGTTCCTAAATCATTAGAATAATAATAATAATAATAATAATAATAATAATAATATGATTAGTTACTTGCATTTTCAAAAATAACAAAAATTATATTAACATTCAAAAATGAAATAACATTTCCTAACTAAACATGGATTAAATAAATATAATTATTTTAATTCGAACTAAGTTGAGAGATATAGAGATACCTTCCATATATATAGCGAGCGGTGAAGAGGATATCTCGAGTCTAATATGGATTCGATTTATTTTATTTTAGGCAATGCACTTAAGAGAATCATAAATAGAATACAAAAGTTTTGACTAATGAAATTGCGTGCTAACTAGTCATTACAATGTTGAGCATCCACCATTTATGCAATGAAATACGCTGAAGCAACATAAAACAGAAAAAAGTTCATGTTAAGCAACATAGGTTTTAGTACAACAAACGTGTATGTCTCTTGTGTGCGTGGAAATTGTGGGGGAGAGATTCAGGCTTCTCCAATTGAATTGTTATTTTAGGCCAAACAATACTTTTAAATCGACATCGAAAAGCTGCATTTTCAACACTCGTTGGATGGAAATTTGCAAAGTTGAAACACTGCAAGCTCAAGCTTGGACTCTAAAATCTAAAGCTCGAAACTCGATTTGAACTCGAATGAGTTTCATTTTAGAAATTCGAGTTTGAACTCGATAGAATAATTGAAATTCAAACTCAACTTGACTTCATTATCTATATAAATATTAAATATTAAATATTAAGATGAAAATAAAGATATTATTATAATACGTATAATTATAAAGGATAAGAAAAGGTAATTAACTAAAATTCAATTAGACTTTAAGGCTTATCGAGCCAAGTATTCTAGTAGTCGAACTCGACTAGCGTAGCTCGAACTTAAGCTCAACTTAATATTAATCAAATGGATTTCGAATATTTTTCTAATCAATCTCGAATAAATAACATTGTAATGCTTCCAACTTTGATTCTAGTAATTATGTCTTTACATGGGAATAATGTAACACCAAAAAAACAAAAAGAATAATTTACATGCCTTTTAATCATCTCTGCTATGTGCTAACTGATTTCTTCCACTACATACAATGTAATTGCTACCCTTCTCAACAAGCATTGTATATGAGAAGACTGAAGACAATATATTCATGCATAAGACTGTTTTACAGTTTTCTAACCATCAATTTGTTAATGGCACAATGCATGAGACAGTTGAAGCTCCTCCGCCCGATGCAAAAGAGTCACCAACATCATATTTCAAAAGTTTCACTATCATCTCCGAGTGTAGACAGAGAAAATGGCGCAATAGCTACGTTGAATGTCGGTGAGCCTATTTTATCAATGTGCTTCATCTCAAAGTCACCTTCCTGCAGAAACCAAGCAGTTATTTCAAACCCTTTCATATGAATAGTAAAGGGGATATAAAAAATTACCCAGCATCACTAATCGAGCATAAAATTAAACATGGTACAAAGAAAAATCCAAAAAGTAACTCTAGCGGAGCAAGTAGCCAATGACATCGAGCATAAAATTGAATGTTTCCTCTCCCATTCTAATGAATAAAAAGGAAAAGAAAACAATACAATGACAACTAATCGAATAGTCTTCAATGGAAAATATAATTGAAAGAAAGGAAGAAGCCACTACTCACCATTCTTCCATTCGAAGTAGGTAAAGGGCAAGCAGATGAGTATTCGAATCCCGTCTTAGGAAGTATAACTGGCTGTTCACCGATAACTCCAATTCCCCTGCAATAAAATGGGACAGAATTTAACTATAAGCTTATACAGTTGGAACAATAAAAATACAAATACAAAAAGAAAAAGAAAATCTTGAATGCCTACAAAATTGCAGGGGATATAATTAAACAAAATAATAACTTACCAAAAGTTTTCAGTTCTTCCATTGGCATCGGTAATAATCCAATGTCTTCGGAGAAGTTGAACAGGACGATCCGAGTTATTAGTGATCCTTATTCTATACGCAAAGAAGTACTGCCCCTTTGAAGGCTGACTTCGGCCCTCAATGTACACACTCCTAACTTGGACCCTAATTCCCTGAAATTCACTCACCACATTTAGCCACTAATCTACCATATCAACTAACACATCCAAATTTATCTATTACACACAACATTCTGAAAAACTTTCGACTCATTCATCAATGCACGGAATTAAGGCCTAATGGGCCGAACGTACACCAAAATTTAGAGTCAAAAAAACCAAACTAAACTAATAGACATCAAGAAGGTAGACATTCATACCAAGGTTGTGGCATCACTTGTGCATTTCAACAGAGAATATGGTGCAATTTCCTTCAACTCATCGCGATATTTAGCTGCATCCTGGCAAATACAACATAATTACCAAACAGACATATAATGAAACGGAAGAAAAAAACTCCAATTTCAATAATGTGTAACAAAATCAAAGAAACACATACAAATAATTACAGTTGTTTATTTATAGTTTTGATCAAAATATACACCTCAAACCGCTCTTCATTGGTCGCCTCTTTGAGCAATCTCCGATACCGAAGAACCGGCTCCTCTTCTTCAAACAATTTCAACGAGTCACGAATTCTTGCAGCCTCTTCATAGTTCTAAAGTAAATTAATAGCACACCGTATCATATAATAATAATTATTATCAGAAAAATACAAATAATGCATTGAAATGTAATAAACAAAGTGTTAAATTAACCTCAGATTGAGCAGCGACATCCATTTGCTGTTTCAATAAAGCATAAGTTTGAGTCCGAGACAACAATGAACTGGCACTGTAATCCGAACCCGTACCCGTATCCGACCCGGGGCTCGAACTCGAACTTGCTCCGCCGCCATTCTCATTTCTCTCAACGGAACACGCTACAATCCGACATTTTCTATAAGAAGAAGATGAATCTCTCAAATTGATGACGCACTGTTGCTGTTTCCGGTCAAAACCGGAGCTCCGAAGCGGGAAATACGGCCTCGTGCCCGTATTGAAATCCGTAAATGCCTTAATACCGGACAAAGAATGCATTTTCTATCCCGATTGAAAAAAAATCAAAATTAAGATTTTTTTAAAGAAATCTAATAAATTTGAAAATTTGTGTAAAATATCTCTGTGACTGCGAGCGAATTTAGGATTTTATATTTTATGGTATTTCAACTGCTAAATGACAAGATTGGCCCTTGTAAATTGGCGGCTAGTGGTTGAGATATTTGAATAAGAAGGGTAAACATGGGATTTCGTAACAATTTATCATATTTTTGAGGCAGGGAAATAAATAAGGATTTTGTTGGTTTTTAAATGGGAAAAATAGGTTACACGTATTGCCATACATTGTCACTCGATTTTGTTTTTGTTTTTGTTTTTCCCTTTTTAATTCACGCCGAAATAAGGTTAAAAAATACATTTGAAATAGTGACATCTTTTATAACCCTTTTTACGTGTATGTAATTTATTTGGAGAAAAAAAAATCATTTGTCTGATTTTCTCTTGAAAGAGTATATCTTAAAAACTAACTTTTAAAATATTTACTTTTTTAATATAGCATCTGTTTATACCAAAATTAAAATAACTCTAATACCCAAACCCAGAAGAACTTCCGAGAAAATTTATCCCAGAGTTAATTGGCCAGAAGCTAGAATTAATTGGTCAGAAATCCAAAAGTCCAAAATCTCATAAGCCTAAGATTTTATGTGCTGATAATTTTTTTGAAAGCGACAATTCAGATGAATGAAGAAAGCCAACATTTTTTTCTTTTAAAAGTGGAGAAATATGAGTGAGAACGTGGACAATTAAGAAGCAGTTATCACCTGCCAGTTTCTACATGCGCTATAAACAGAAATAAATGCAATAATTTGAGGCCCCAACAAATTCAACAAAAAACTCAAACACTCCCATGAGATTTTCATGTCAACAATTAATTTTATTAAATCACTTGTAGTGTACTTTCATACTTCTAGTTTTAAAAAATTATTTTCAATATCAATTTTATTTACGTCATTAGTTCTAGATTTTTTAATTGCAGAGGTTTTCTTTTAATTTTAAAGTTCCTTAGAAGATTTTCTTTATGACCCGTTTAGATTTTTTACGTTCTTTGAAAATCATTCACAATCGCTTGATCAAATTTTAATTTTTAATTTGAGATATAACCCTTTGGCACGCTCACATACTCAAAGACACAAGCTATTTTCTTAAAAAAAAAAAAGAAACAGCATTGAAGAGGTTTAAAAAAATTGATTAAATAAGAGGATTTTATAATATTACTCGCTAAAAATTTCTTTAAAGTTGAAATTATTTACTAAATCCAAAAAAAAATTCATTTTCATTTTCCATTTTAATATTAATCAACCTTATCAAATATCTTCAAAAAAATTAAACTTTAGTTCAACTATTAATTTTTTTTAATATATAAATAAAATTAACATTTAATGAGATTTAATGGTTTAATGATTTCAATTTAGGAACTATCCTCAAATTATCCTATTCATAAAATAATTATAAAAATTTAAACTATGGATTGCTAATTATATTCGACATCCAATTTCACAAAATATCTTCTTTAACCAACGTTTACTCACTATGAAAAAACTATAAATACAACATAAGACCACCAACCAAAAAAAATAAAAAATACCAAAAAAATATATTTTTAAAATTAAAAAGACAATTTAAAAAATTAAAAAGCGTGACATATTGTGAAGCACGCCACATCATCAAAAGCGTGTGCTTGAGGGTTGGATATTATTGAAACGAAAAATCCAACGTTTCAAGCCAAATTAAATACAATTGAAAGATTTGAATTTTTATAAAACTTTCTTTAAAAGAAAGTTTGATTTTTTTAATTATTTGACCATAAAAATATGATTTATCATGCTAATATGCAATTTTAGAATTCATATTTTCAATTGACTATTCGAATTATAGGAAAAAAAATTATATGTTAAATTGTTATAATAAAATATATTATATAGTCTATAATTAATTTTGTTAAGTCTTAATATAAAATAATACAATAAATTTTAGAAAATAAAATATAAATACAAACAAAAAGGCCACAAAATTAATATTTTATTTTTATAATAAGCAAAGCTTTGTTAAACGTGTCATGAGAATGTTAAAAACGTATCAATGTCACATGCAAAAAAATACTAGTAAAATTTAGTGTTGTCCAACTTTGTCCTTGACCATTTGTTTGTCGTTTGGATTCCTTTGCTCAAAATATTGTGTCGTTTCTATTTGATGTTGTTTAACTTTTTTGAGTTCAATTTGTTGGCTGTAATCATCTCTCCCAATTGGAAGCGAATGGAGTCTCCTAAGGTGGCGGACATTGAACACCTTGTCAAAGAAATTCTGGTCCGATTGCCCTCAAAATCACTGCTCAAATTCTAATGTGTATCCAAACACTGGCTCTCCATGCTTTCCTATCCCCAATTTTGCGCCTCTCATGCTCGATTCCACCATAGCCGTAATCCCATAGCGGCTGCACTTTTTGTCGACGATTTAGGTCAGTATCTCACTGAATTTCGAATTATCCCTCTGAAATATTCCCCTTTTGCAAGCGGAGCCTTGGACATCAAGGATCAGCTCAGTGTTCCTCGAGCTAAAATCCTGCAATCTGGTTTGCTTCTTTGCCGTTCTAGTTTCTTGGTACCCCCTGGCCAGTTTTCTCGTGCACATTTTCAAGATTTCAGTACTAATGAACGTGGCCATGTTTATTTTGTGTATAATCCTACTACTGCACAGTTCAAGAGAATACCTTTATCAAATTCACTAAATCAAAAACTGAAAATCAAATTATCAAAAAAAAAAAAAATCATATCTGAAGATGAATGTCTGGGAAATGAATTGCTTAATGTTTGTTTAGTGTTTGATCCCGAAATATCACCATATTACAAAATCTTTTTCCTATCCAATTTATCGGATCGAAAAGATTCCGAGACTTTTATGCTTGAAACCTTCATTTATTCATCAGAAACTGACTCTTGGACTGCACAAAAAGCATGTGTTGCTGATGAATTATTTTCAGATGACTTAAGAATCGACTCTTACAGTCGCGGAGTATATTGCAATGGCGCAGTTAATTTTTTAGAGTCGATCGGGTTTCATCTGTGCTTTACTTTGATGTTACTACTATGATTTTCAAGAAAATGGACTTTCCTGAAGATTGGCTCTTTCACTACTTTGGCGAATCTCAAGGTGATTTGCATTGTATTACACGCAAGTCTAATTATCCGAGATTGGAATATGATATTGTGGAGGTAGCATCAGATTACTCGGGATGGTCTTTCATGTATCGAGTCAATCTTAAATCCGTTGTGAAGACATATATGTGTAGATCTGTTAAAGTATTGCGCATAATCCGTGATAAGAGTGCAGAAGGATGGTTGCTTGTGATATCCGCAGACAAGTGTCCAATTGCTTATGATCTTTCTAATGGAACTCACAGACTCTGTGACTCATGGTTGGTGCTTGACGAATTTAACAGCGTAGATTTTCCATATATTGAGAGCCTTATCTGTGTTTAATTGACTTTGTGCTGCTAAGTGGTAATTTGTTCTCTAGTTCTGTTTCATTTCCTAGCTTTTGGTTTTAGTCTAATGATTATGTTTGTATGCACCTTTTATTAATACTAAATTAGATCTTTAATTTTAATCTGGTTTTCAAGATTTTGTTTCAACTGTATTGGGGTTCATAATTTACTTGTAATTGCAATTTCGCACATGGCATAATTGTGTAGGAGTCTTAGGCAAGAAGTAGGTGTTGTTGTCTAGTTACTTTGGTAGTGTTAGAGACAATGATAACTATAATTGAGGTCTTATATAGCAGCTTGAGTTTTTAGAAGAATTAGTTATTTGATATGATATCAGAGCTTCTGTGATCAAAAGATCTAAATATGATCTAGCAACCCCCATTTGACTAACAAAACTCCACATGAAAATTGAACATTGTTTTTCTCTTACAACTGGCGAAGCTAGTTGATTTAAATACATACTGTATTTTTTTTTCCTGATAGTCAATACTCATGTCAGTGCTTAGGACCAATTCCTCTTGTTTGATATTTGTTTTTGCTTGTTTTCCTTTTGGATTACGATTTCAGAAACATGTTTACACACCTAGACGCGTGAAATGTAAATTTGATGCTTTGGCTATTCTTGATTCTGCTCAAGTGAAAGTTGCTGTTCTGAGGGTGTTTGTTGTTGGTGACACTGTTGCTGTTGCTGCAATTGCAACTGTGACTGTTGATCTGGAAGTCGTTGTAAGCCCAGCTTCTGCTGCTGCTGTTGTGCATAAACTAGATTTTGTTGCTGATAGGATTGCTGATATGGTATTTGCTGCTGTTGCACCACCAATTGTTGTTGCTGCTGCGGTTGCAGCTGTTAGAATTATTCCTTTGATGCCACTTTCTACCACTATTGCCTAGTTTCTGTTGCTCTGGAAATGCATGTTCCATAACAATCTGATTAGTCGCTGAAGGATTCGCATACTCTCGATTAGTTTGGGCAGAAACAGTTGCTTGGGTGTCTCCGGGGCTAGATATACTGCAATTAGTGCTAGTATTTTGACCACGATCCAGCATATTTTCAAGTGGCATGCTGTCTCTCTCGCTCGGATAGTCCACTCTTCGGCAGATCTCCATCTGATGATATAGTATTTTGAGGAAGTCCATACTCATTCGATTTGGGACTAATTGGTTTTGGACTTTTAGCATCCTGGGGATCAAGGGATAGTTTCTCCAGCGAAGGTGTCTCCAGATCCTGTTCGGACTCCAGATCAACCTCTTTCTGAACATCATCTTCTTTAGACAAAGAATTAAACGCCGGAGTACTTTCAGTTTCATTGGCCACTTGACATTCTAAGTCAAGAGAGTGAATTTGTTCACTAACATCCTCAGATGGCTCTGAAACTTTGAGTGACACCGGGCAAACACTCTCACTTACTATGAGTCCATCAAGCTGGAATTCTTACAAGATAGCATACTGTATTGACAACGGACACTTGTATAAATCTGATGGAGAGCATAAAATGACTATTTGATATATTTTTAATTCATTTTTCAACAAAAATTTAGCCATCCAGAATTTAAAATGAAGAAGTGGTAATTTTGGTTTATTTTTATTCATTGATTGTGTTTATTTCCAATGACGGTGTTTTTTTTTCTAAATTTGAAGGTGGTGATAAACAAATGAGATTCGGACTATTTTTTAGTATATTTATCCTTCGTGAAAATGGAAAATTAATGATTAACATACAAAATTAAAAAATTAAATTAAGTTAAAGTACCTCTTCAAGAAAACAAAAATGAATTTTTTAGCGTCTTTTACAATTATTTATTAAATATATTTTCCCTCCATCCAATAAAAATATAAAAAGTTAAAATTACAAACGAATTAAAAAATTAGTGAATTATAATTAATTTGCGATAATATCTTTTATTTTTATTAAATAAGTAAATTAACTATTTTTTATTTTTAATGGAAAGGAAGAAGTATTCAATTTTCTTTTAATATTTTTATAAAAATAAATAAAAATAAAATTATACTTTTTATTAATTAATATAATTTTCATAAATACTCAATTTCATAAAAAGAGTTTTATATTAAAGTTTGTTTAAAGTATTTTATTAATTTTACGGAAAATTATATAAGTTGGATACAATATTAAAAAAATTGATATTCTAGTTAAATTAAAACAAACATGTTAATAAGAAAATAGAGTTATTCTTAAAAAATAAAAATAATCCTAAAACATACAAATTTTTTTTAACGGAGGTATATTAATGAAAAAGATCACATACAAGGAGATAAAAATTAAAAAGCAAAGAACATGAAAATTAAACACAATGTTGTTTAACATGATGAACCCGTTATGAGCTTCGGTATTTTGAGTTTCAATGTTTTCTCACCAAATTGAAATAATATTTGTTCCCTATTAAAAAAACATATTAAAAAATACATTAAAAACCAAGACATGTAAGAATACTAAAAATATTTAAAAATACACAAGAAAACCATTCAAAAATACATTAAAAAGACAAAAACACGCACTTAAAATACACATAAAAATATTTAAAAAATATTCAATCATAAAAGCTAACAAAAATCAACAGTTTATAAGTCAACATTGAACATAGCACGTGTTGATCATGTATTGACCACGTTGATGATCACCATTGGCCTAAAAAAATTCCGATCAAATTCTAGTGACCAGCTATCGGACTCCAGCGATGTTTTATGGTGTTTTTCTCAAATGCAATATTTTTAGAAATGAAATTAAAGTAAAGTAAAAAGTATTAAATGGGTAAAGTATCAGTGTAATTTTTAAAATTTTACAATATTTATATCAATAAATTTAAAAATATAGTAACGGTATACAAATTCCTCTTTTTTTTATATTTTAAATTCAAATAACACAAAATTCAGACTCAATTTATTTATTTATTTATATTAAAAAACGTCTAGATACATTAGCTCATATTTGAATAAAATATTATGAAATTAAAATATATTTATATGAACTAAATATAGTTGTAATTAGATGGATGTTATTGTCTATACACGACAAGTACATGAGATTAGAAAAGGGAAAAACTTCCTAACAAAAAAGAAAAAGTTGATTAAAAAGGAAAAACATAAATAATAAAAAGGAAAAATTGGAGGCTGAAGAAGAAGTAAAACAGGTAAGAAAAGGAAAAGTAATGGGTGTAATAAGAACCTTGAGAGTGATGAAGATTAGATTTACAACAACAATGCCAACAACATTAACCCTCACATTTCCCCGTGCCAATGGACTCTTCCGTTTTCTTCTTTACTTTACCTCCTCTACGCTTCCCTTTTCCCATTCCTCCTCATCCTCCACCATCTTCATTCAACAAATCACCCATATTGCTTCTTTTTCTCCATTTCCCATCTCTTTTTATCTCCACCCAGATCTTTTTTAAGGTAAATTTGCTGTCATTTTGATTCAAAGTTTGTATCTTTATCAACATTTTAAGGGCCCTCTTTGTTAATTTATGTGGGCATCTTTCATTTTGATTGTTATGTTCTTCTTCATAAGAACTGGATTTTTGTATTATTTGGTTATCCAACAATACTTGGTTCTGTTGTTATATGTATGCTATGTGGATGTGTTTGAGATTGTGATTGTAATTCTGATTATAAATTGGACTAATGAGTGTGAGTTTTCCTTTTTGTGTAGAATCATGTTTGGAGGTAATAACAGTAATTCTGTGTTTCCAATCTCATTTGAAGAAACTCACCTCCATGGTGAAGTCAATGCATTTCCTCAACTGCAGTTATTTGGAGAAAGTAAGTCCCTCCGAATGAATCTCAACCTGTTTTGTATTATAGACTGCAGCTTAAATTGTGTAAAAGGGCATTTGTAGATTGTGTCATGCTCGGGTGTTCAATAAGTTATTATCAAAAGTTAATGGATGTTATCTTGTGTTTCTAATATGATTTAATGGGAGGTTTACGGATATGCTTATTGCATTGCGAACTTAGTCATCCGGTACAAATGTTCATGTTTGATTTGTGCATTGTAAGGTGGAGTTAAGGCTTGAAAATGATTTTAACTCTGTTTTGCGTTCACTTGATAGCAAGTTCAATACCAATGATAGAGGGGAATTGTCTTGTACAGTTCTGCTATCGTAATATGGTTCAATCGTCAGAAAATTGTTAGATATCTTGAAATGCATTTCTTGTCAATGTTTACATAGTGATGTTATCTTTTGCAGACGGAGTTGGATGCATCAGAGGTCCCATGAATCACATAGGAAATGAGCACGCTACTATCATGCAGAGGCCTGCTAAAAGAGTAAGGGATTCGCAGATTATTCCCAGTGCGCAAAAACGCCATTCATCATCGAACAATAATAGCAATCAATATGAAGCTGGTCAACTTGGAATTATTGTGAATCCTAATCCCGTATCAATTGGACTAAAACTATCATGTGAGGAAGAAGAATATAACTCTCCCGTTACACATCCAAGTGGAAGTAAGATAAATGTCCAACCTATTATGGCTATACTTGACAATCTTAAGGTTGAGACTGATCGGCAAGAAGACGAGCTTCATCTCCAAATGAAACTTCAGGTATTATTTTAATGTTATAGTTCAACTATATAGTATTGTTCACAAATTTATACCTTATCTAACTTGCATGTGGTTTCTGGTGCACATATAGTAAAATTACTTTCAAATGGGTATTTATTTTGTTAACTCGTGACCTTTGTTGCACGAAAATTTATTGAGTGCTACATTTTGGTGTTTTGTTTTCATATTCAGGGACACTTCTAAAACTTGAAAACTTTATATCTATAGCCTATTCTCGTAAAAGATTGAATGTGCTTCAACTATATAAATTGTTTTCTGTTGGTGACTAACTCTTGTCATAAGAAAGGAACTTTTAACCTTCAAAAGTGGCAGTCCCGCAAACACGTACTCCTGCAATAAATTTAAAGACCTTGATAGTTTTTGAGCTTAGAGAATAAAATTTTCACATTCTAAGTCTTAAAGCTTTTCCTAGCGTTAGGATGTTACAGCAGCTGCATATATTTACCAGGATTCTTTCTTAACAGGAAGACAGCATGAGAAAAAGTATGAGGGAATTGGGAGAAAGACATACAGCTTCTTTCTTACTTGCTGTAGAAACAGGAATCGGTCGGAAGCTACTTGAAAAAGAAGTTGAAATACAAAACATTAACCGCAAGAACAATGAACTGGTTGAAAGAATAAACCAAATCAGTGCACAAGTTCAGTCGTGGCAGTATAGAGCAAAATATAACGAGTCTGTAGTAAATGCTTTGAAGAGTAATCTGAAGCATGTCATGGCGCAGAGTGCTATTCACGGAAAGGAAGGTTGCGGAGACAGCGGGGTAGATACTGCAGCCTCTTATGCTAACCAGAACGATTTTAACGTCCCGGAAGTTAAAATGCAGATAATTTGTCGAGCTTGTAAGACGAAGGAAGCGCTTATTTTGTTATTGCCATGCAGACATTTGTGCCTGTGTAAAGATTGTGCAGGGTTTGTAGATGCTTGCCCAATTTGCCAGGTAACAAAAACTGCTGGCGTTGAAGTATATACATCGTGAATCTACATGGTTTTGTGCGTCAAGATGCTAATGAGCTCGATTCCATAGTTTCTCACTGTAAGACGTGTCTTATTAAATGCAAGACTGCCTTATTTATAGACAGTTCTCATGGGAAGAAGAAGAAGAACACTCTAAAATCCGCATATAGAATTGGAAGTGAAGAGACTTTGGCATGAGTGCATGTTGTCATGTATTGTAGAATCAAATGGTAAGAAAGTTGATCAAACTACACATGTATTTTTTAAAGAAAATACCAGTTCCATTGGTTTTTTTTCTTTCTTGGTATTAGTTTATTTTTTTGAAAGAATATTTAAAAATTTATAGATTGTGGAAATTTATCAATATTTATTTTTTCGGCATTTGAACGTTTCTATTTCCGTGCAACATAGGTAGTAGATTAAGAACCTTAAAACTTACTTTAAGGTACATGAATATATTATAAGAAGGGATTGGAGTGAGAATCTCTGCACATGCCTCACGTGACTAAGAAGCAGAAGATTGTGAACCTAAATTAGGTAAAAATCAAAATCCAATGTCTTGAATTAAAATAAAAATGGGAGTGCTGATGGTTGGTAGAAAGCATATTCCAATTTAGCAAAGCACTTCTTTTCATTTGTTCGCAAGGATCAATCAACTAAATTCTGTGACATTTTCAAGTAATTATAATTAGAATGCTATAATCAAATATAAATATATAGTTATATAATTAATTATAAAATAAATTTTAAACTCTAAATTTTTTATATTTTTAATAAAAAATTCAACTTTGACAATTTAATATATAAATAACTATTTTTTATAATTTAAATACATATAATTTTTTGATAAAAGAATACCAATATAGATGCCATAATATGATAAACTTAAATCATTTCAATCAATGATTTAAAATCGAATTAGACCCACTGATTAAATTGAGAATTGGTATGCTGTCATGCTCGATTTACCTTAAAAACTGAAAATCCGTTGAATGAGTTGATTCGGGCTGAACCCTCGCTTGATCTGGTAGTTAACCTAATTGAATTGAATGTTAACCAAAATCCTAACTCTTGTCGAACTCTATATTTCAGGTGTTATTATTCAATTGGTTGAACCAGCGATCAAACCTGTTGAATCGACAATCAAATTGAAAACCGATGGTCTTATTAGTTCGTCCACTAATTCAATTTTTTTTATAAAGATAGAATCATATTTTTAAATCATTTTTAAAAACTCGAAACCAAAATCTCATAAATACATTTGATGTGTCTTAGCTACTTGAACTAGGCATTGTTAGCCACAAATTCAATTTTTAAATGAACAAAAAGTCAACACAGCTTTCAAATGAGTGTCTCGGGAGAAAATAAGTCATTTTAACTTTTTGGGTCAATTAGACACAAAACTCTCTTAATTTAGGTTCGTACCTCAAATTGTACATCTAAAATGTGGACTTATTTGACCCCGAAATATAAATTTGAGAGGATTTATTAAACTCCAAAAATATAAATTTTGAATCTAACTGACACAAAAAAATAAAAATAAATTTATTTAACTCCGAGACACATATTCGAGAGCCGTGTTTGTTTTTTAAAAGAGAAAATTACACCAAATCACCCAAAATCTCAAAAGTTTGTATAAATCACTCAGCTTTTTCTTTTTTGCAAAAATCCCTCAATTTCTAAAAAAAGTTTTCATGTCTACCTTTTAATAATTTTCATTCCTATTATATCCTTATGGTACTATTTTTCTATTGTGTTTCTATTGCACACAATAATTTCTCTCCTATTTTTATTTGCTCATGCGTGTCATGCTGAGTATTACCTCCGCCATATTTACTGTCATGCTAAGTATTACCTCCACCATATTTACATGTTCATGTATGACCTGCTCATTCAATTACCTGATTATACATCACCATTAAATTGTATATAGGATTAGTAGTCTTTGAAATAATTAGGACAGTAATGATTATGTTAAAGCAAGTGCACGTATAATTTAGAGTCTCAAATAATGGAAGCTTAAGTTGATATTTCAAATTTTAATAAATGACAATATTATTTTACATCAACTGAACATCAAATAATCGAGTTAAAATTATCTTAAAGAGGATGGTTCCATGTTTTAATTAAGCCAGAGGTCAAAACAAAATTCAATACTTCATGTGTGAGTTGGTACATGTCCTCCGAACAGTTTGGAAAGTACGTGAATTAGAGATGTTACATGTACATTAGAAGTGGAATTATATTTTTAATTTGTACTAAAAAAAATTTAATATTAATTTCGTTTAATTATTTAATACCTCTTTGCTAAATTAAACATAAATTTAATATAACTGCATGTCAAATGAAAGTAAACTAATTTAAACTATATTTTATTAAATTAATTATAAAGTTGAAATTAAGTTAGCCAAATTAAATTCAATTACTAAAATTCATATACTATTGAAAATATACTTTTAAAATGACAAATTAATTAATATTTATGGCCATTGAAGATGTTGTTTGTTTTTTATTTTTTTCTTTAGTAAACTTAAGTAAATATGAAGTAAAATAAATTTCTATTAAACTGATTAGAAAATTAAAATTAATTTATTCTAATCAAATTAATTTATTATTAATTTATATATAAAAAATAACTCATTAAGTGACAAATGAACTAACAGTAAACTAAATGTAAATTATCTATGTTCTTATTGAAGTAAAATCTAATTTAAATTTAAAACAAACCACTACTAGAAAACAGTCGATTTGCGACGGATTTTAGCGACGGATTTGAAATCCGTCGCTAAAATCAAAATTTGCGACGGATTTAGCGACGGATTCAAAATCCGTCGCTAAATCCTAAAGAAAATTGGCGGGATGAATCCCGCCAATTTGTTTTTCACTTTTAGCGACGGATTTTGTAATCCGTCGCTAAAAGTAATACATTTAGCGACGGAATACCACGTCCGTCGCTAAATGCTTACTTTTAGCGACGGATTACTAAATCCGTCGCTAAAAGTATTATTTTTATTAAAAAATTATAATTAAAAAATATATTTATTAAAACAAATATTTATTAATAAAAACAATATTAATTATAAAACAATTTATTAAAAAATTATTTATTGTAATTATTTATTAATAAAATCATTATTTATTTAAAAATAATTATTTATTTATTATAATTATTTATTTAAAAATAATTAATTATTTATTATAATTATTTATTAATAAAATAATTATTTATAACAAAATTATTATATTAGAATGTGGGAGTAAAGTGTAATAGTAATAATTTGTTGTTTTTATTTAAAATAATTATTAAAAAATAATTTATTTTATTTAAAAATAATTAGTATGAAAAAATAATTATTTTATATAATATGGGAGTAAATTGCGGGAGTACCTTTTTGTTATATTTAAATATAATATACATAGATATAAAACAAGAATCTGAGCTGGATAAGTTGGAGTCACGCGCGGGGGAACTACAAAGTTAAAGAGGAGTGTATGGGAGTAATGTGAAGGATGGGTGACCTACTGGGAAGTTGGAAAATTTGCGATATTTGCGGGTCAGTGCGGGTGTGTGTTGTATAGCCAGTGGGTGTGTGACGGGGGTTGACCGTTTAAATAATATTTCATTTTACGATTTTAATTAAAAAATAATTTTTTTTTTATTTTTAAAAATTTGCGACGGATTTAAATCCGTCGCAAAATCCGTCGCAAATTTTTTTAAATCCGTCGCAAAAAAAAAAGTATTCGGTCGCTGCAAAATTGGCGACCAGATATTTAGCGACGGACGTTGTCCGTCGCTAATCCGTCGCTAAACGAGTTTAGCGACGGAATTTAGCCATTTAGCGACGGAAAAATCCGTCGCTAAATGGCTGTTTTTTAGTAGTGAACTGTGTAAACTCAATGTAAACTTAATATGAACTTCATGTAAACTCAATGTGAACTTCATGTAAACTCAATGTAAATTTCATATAAATTTTGATAAATTATTATAAATTTAAAATTAATTTGGTCTAATCAAATTGATTTATTTATTTATTTATAGTTTAAAAATAAAGTTCCAAATAGACAACTAAACTAATAATAAATTGAAAATAAACTATCTAAGTTTATTGTAGTGGTCGGTATGAACTCAATATGAACTCAATGTGAACTCAATCTGAACTCAATATGAACTCAATGTGAACTCAATATGAACTCAATGTGAACTTCTGCAAACCCAACGTGAACTTAATGTAAATTCAGCGTGAACTCAAAATAAACTAGTTGAAATTAAATTATTAGTAAACTGATTATAAATACAAAATTAATTTATTCTAATTAAATTAATTTGTAAATAATATACACTATCAATAATAAACCTATAAAGTAACAAATAAACTAATGATAAATTGAAAATAAACTATCTAAGTTTATTGTAGTGGTCGGTATGAACTCAATATGAACTCAATGTAAACTCAATCTGAACTTAATGTGAACTCAATGTGAACTCAAAGTGAACTCAATATGAACTCAATGTGAAATTTATGTAAACCCAATGTGAACTTAATGTGAATTCAGCGTGAACTCAAAATAAACTAGTTGAAATTAAATTATTAGTAAACTGATTATAAATACAAAATTAATTTATTCTAATTAAATTAATTTGTAAATAATATACACTATCAATAATAAACCTATAAAGTAACAAATAAACTAATGATAAAAGTATTAAAGTTTTCAATGAAATTAAATTGGATGTAAGTTTAAAATAAACTTAAAGTAAACCAAATACAAACTTGAAGTAAACTAACCTAAAATAAATTCTTATTAAATTGATTATAAAGTTAAAATTAATCAAATTAGTTTATTAAAAATTTACACCATAAAAATAAATTTACAAAATAATAAATAAACTAATAGTAAATTGAGAAAAATTATATATGATTTTAATAAAACTAAATCGAATTTATATTTAAAGTAAATTTAAAATAAAATGAATGTAAACAAAATATAAATTAAAAATAATTTAATGTAAAATGTAAAAAAAATGTGAACTTAAAGTAAACTAACCTAAAATAAATTATTAGTGCATTAATTATAAATTAATATTTATTTAGTCTAATTAAATAATTTATTAAAATTTAATAAAAACAAAAATAATTTATTATAAAACAAAAATAAACTAACTGACTAATTAAATTTATTAATTTTTAATAAAAGTAAATTAAATGTGAATCGAAAATAAATAAATTAAAATGAAATAATTTATTAAAATAATTAATTTACACAACAACATTATTTGTAAAAAAATATTATTAAACAAATGAATCAGACTAATCCAATTAATGAGAAAGTCAAAAGGTTAAATTAGTCATGCCACATAAGCTTCTTTCTTTCTTAGCATTAGCATTCAACAGCACAAGAATTGGCAACAAGGTCATGCCACCTAAGCTTTCTTATTAATTAGATAACAACATTCAACAAGTATGAGTACTTCGCCGCATTAAGCATGTGTGGGGTCAGGGATAAACTTGTCATGTTTCATGTTAAAACTAACTTATTTTGGGTTATAAGGGATTTATAAAAACTTTTTTATTTTTTTGAGTGATTACTGCAAAAAAGAAAAAACTGAAGTAAAAACATTAGATTGGAGCATTTTTGGGGATTTGTGTAAATTACCCTTTTTAAAACATCGATATCAATACACCTTTTATGGGCTTTTTTTTATGTGTGGGCCGTTTGAAGTAAACACACAAAGAGGAGACTTGAAGAAAAGAAAAGAAGAAGCGCCAAGTTTGACAATTGACATAAAAGAAAAATAAAAAAGAAATTAACATCCGAATTGGGAATTTGTTTGTTAAATTCCCCGCTTGGACTGTTACACACCAAACCTCGAGCAACTCAGTCCTCTCGGCGGACTCTCCAACGCCTCCACCACCTACCCATTAAAACCCAACCCTCCCATCCCATTTCAGATCTTCACCACCAATCCCCAAAATGCAGACCGCAGCTTTCACCCTCTCTTCGCCATCTCCGTCTCTTCCTCTTCTCAACCACCGAAGAATCACTCACCTCACTTCTTCTCCCTCTAGATTCGATTCTATTCGCGCCTCTTCTTCTAGTAATAAACGACAGGATCCTCTTCTCTCTAGCAATGTCGTTTTCCCCCGCCGATCCTGGTCGTTTTCTTCCTCTATCTCGCCTCTCCGCCCTTGGAATCCTCTTGTCTCCGAGGAGAAAACTGACAGTTTTCAGGTTAAGGCTGCTGCTGTTCCTGAAAGCGCCGGTGAGAGTGAGAAGCCTGCTAGTGGCTTGAGTAAGACTCTTGAGCTTGGATCGTTGTTCGGCCTTTGGTATCTTTTCAATATTTACTTCAATATTTACAACAAACAGGTATTAATTCATTCAATATTTATTCCAATGTTAAATGTTAGATCGGTTAGGAAAATTGATTCATTTGCCAAATAGTAATGTTTAATTTTGTATTATTTTTTGATTTGAATCTGTTTCTTGCTACAGTGTTTATTTTTCATTTGTTTGACTATAATAGTAAACTGTATGATTGCTGTTAATTATTCCTATTTATAAAATAATCAGTGTTAGCAATCAAATTAGACTGATGAGTTGACTACGACTATGCAGTTGAATGGACTTTTATAAGGGGTTTTGCTTTTAGTCAAAGTCAATTAATCATTGTATTTTTTTATTTGTTTGTGATTAATATGCATTGATGTAGGTATACAAACTAAATTCTCATTTTCAAAATTGAAAATAATGTCTGTAAAATTTTAAAAATGTCCTACAAGTTGAAAAACCACAGATAAGTACATATTTCATGTATTTAAAAATGGTCATTAATGAAGATGCAATTGGTAAATATTGAATGTTATTCAATTATACGATATTTCGTCAATTAAAAAGGGGGGAGACTAATCCATTGATACTTGTTTAACATACTTGTGTTTCAGTTTAGAGAATGTAAAAAATAGCATTAATTCATTGTACTATGGTTATCCCGAATCTGCTCCACATGAAGAAAATGTGCTTATCATTGTTCTTCATTACAGGTTTTGAAGGTCTTTCCAAACCCAGTAACTATCACCTTAATTCAGTTTGCTGTTGGGACAGTGCTAGTTACTCTCATGTGGACTCTTAATCTTTACAAAAGGCCAAAAATCAGCGGTGCTCAGGTATTGGAAATGTCCCATGACTGCTGTGGATGATTGCGTGGTTGTTAGGTAAAATAAGGTTTGGGCTTATTGTGTCGATTGTTTTGACAGCTTGCTGCAATCCTCCCACTGGCAGTGGTTCACACACTAGGCAACCTTTTCACTAATATGAGTCTTGGGAAAGTGGCTGTTTCATTCACTCACACAATCAAAGCCATGGAACCTTTCTTCTCAGTTCTTCTCTCTGCTATGTTTCTCGGTGAGGTGAGAATTCCTTGCATACTTTCTTTTTGGCTATTGAACATTGCTATCGCTGCATCAGTAAAGCTTGCTGCTGTAGATGCATAACTATTTGATCACATGGGCAAGGGCAATGCTCATTTATGGAAACTAGCTGAAGATTTTGTGGCTTTAATGTTGTCAAACTGATATTTTAGTCATATCAACTTCATTTGTTTTCGTTTGTTTCTACAGATGCCTACTTTATGGGTGGTAGGTTCCATTATACCAATTATGGGTGGTGTGGCTCTTGCTTCAGCCACTGAGGCATCTTTCAATTGGTATGAGTTACAAATGGATGTGTATGATTATTGTAGTTGTTTATAAATGATCTATGATTGCCATTGTCATTTCAATGTTCTAAGTATGCTACTATGTGTTATGTTTCCAAAAAAGGGCTGGGTTCTGGAGTGCAATGGCTTCCAATTTGACAAACCAATCCCGTAATGTCCTTAGCAAAAAGGTCATGGTTAAGAAAGAGGTACTCCCTGCTTGTTCATCTCAGCCATTTCTTGATTGAACTGACCATTTTTTAAAGTCTGTTCGCATGCCCATATATCTTCATGTATCCTGACAATTAAATTCAGTTTAATATTTTCTTGCTGACTAATGATTTTTTCATTTATTCATTAACAGGATTCCATGGACAACATCACTCTGTTCTCAATTATAACAATTATGTCCTTTTTCTTGTTAACCCCTGTGACTCTATTCATGGAGGGGGTGAAGTTCACTCCTGCATACCTCCAGTCTGCTGTGAGTTTTGTCTACAAGTTGACAATTCAAAAAAGTATAGTTAATTAAATTTTGTATTAATGTACATTTGTTATTTGTTGTCAGGGGTTGAATGTGAAACAAGTATACATGAGGTCTCTTATTGCGGCACTCTGCTTCCATGCCTATCAGCAGGTATTACCTGTTTCTCTCTCTTCCTTGTTCTTTTACTAATCTCATAACTGTTTGAAATATTTGATTTCTTCCGTCGTCCTTTTCTCAAGTATACGCTTGTACTACCTTGTAGTATTTCCGTTGGACATATAAAGTAATCATAGTAAGTTAAAATATTTATCTTCAACTTTTGGAAATTCGCCTTTTCTACAGTGGGATCCCGGGGTATCTTTGGATGTGCTTAATTTATGTAACATAGTTGATGTCAGTTCATAATAATCATTACTTAGCCTCTCTGGATTTATTGGAATGGAAAAATTGTTACTTAGACCGAAATCATGGTGTACCATTCTCACACGAGGGAACTCCACCATATAAGGAAAGTAGAACTCTTGTGAGAGGGGTTTAGAGATCCAGTCTAGACAAGAAAATAAGCTTTGCATCTTTTAGCTTGAGTGTAATTTCCTGTTTAGAATATGTTTATTAATGCATCCATGTATATACATACTTTTGTGTATGTCGATATGTGGATGATTATTTGCTCATGTTAGTTTTCATTATCTTTCTCATGCGCAAAGATAAGACTGACAACCATTTCTCTAAGTCTTTCACATCTTTTACTTCCATTTTACATTATGATGATATGTTCCAAACATTTTCCTTCCATCTTATAAACCTTTCTAAGATTATTTTTGTAGATTTGATATTCAGTTGGCCTCTCTTTTAATTCTTGGAGATCAGTCCTTGACTCCACCTATATTTTGAAATTCATGATGAATATTAATAAAATGAAATAAACTTCGGCTTTTCAAAATATTTAGTCATTTTAAAAATATTTACTTTAAAATTAAGTCCAAATCCATGATAAAATGAATTGTAAAGTTTTTAAAACTTCTTTTTTTCTTCATATTGCCATTCTTTGTGGAAACCAGATGGCCTATTATGAAGTATGCCTGATTAAGTATGTGTTGAAATTTTGCAGGTGTCTTACATGATATTGCAAAGAGTATCCCCTGTTACCCACTCTGTCGGTAATTGTGTGAAGCGTGTGGTGGTCATTGTGAGCTCTGTCATCTTCTTCCGAACGCCTGTCTCACCTATAAACTCTCTAGGTATACTTCTTGAAACTTGAAAGTATTCATTTTCTTGCAAGTTAGTGTTATTTATTAGGTGGATTCAATTCGAACTGAACCGAAGTTATATTTTTTTTAAGCTGAACCAAACTGAAGTTACAAGAATTTAAAATATCTCAAACCAAACCAGTCAGTTCGGTGCTTGGTTCAATTAGTATGAAGACTGAACTGAGTTTTTTACCATCAAAATCAAAACCGAATCAAAAGAACTGAATTTTTAATATCAAACAAACCGAATTCAGATTTGTCGGATTGTTTGATATTCAGTTTGTTTAGGTTTTTGCATACCGCTATTATGTACAGCCTCCTTCTACGATCCTTAATTTATACCCCTCGATTGAATGCAGGTACTGGGATTGCCCTTGCTGGAGTTTTTCTTTATTCAAGAGTGAAGCGCATTAAGCCAAAGGCAAAGACAGCTTAAAGATAAGTGGGATTTTTTTGTGATTAAAATGGTTTAATAGATGATGACACACCATGGAGAATTTGTCTGTAGATCAAGCCAGGAACACAATTATGTCTTTTTTTTCTTTGGGTTTGTATTGTTTGATTAGCTTAATTAACTCGGATAATTCGTTCGCTAGTGGCCTTTAGCCATGCTGAGAAATTCTGTCAAGAAAAAAGAAAATTATTTCTCTTTTGATTCCAGACATTAATTTCCCCCCCCTTTATGATCAGTCCTTAAAAAGTAACATTATCTAATAAGATACAAATTTTTAATAATTTTTAAATGAATATTATTAAAATTTAGAGAATTTATTACTAAAATTTATGCAAATGACAAGCTGTTGAGTGGACCCGACCCTGTTAGATTCTGGCAGTGTCAAGAGTTAAAGGGCGGAAAATATGTGGTATGATTTTGGACAATTGGAATTTTATTTTGTGCCTGGCGGCTGGCAGTGTCCTGCAATTTGAAAATTTACTTTCGTTAGTTGCATGTCAAGTCAGAATATACGGATTCTGAATCTTATGCAGTAATTCACTCTGTATTGAGAAAAGAACCGCCTTTGTTGAACCATACAGCCGCTTTCTTTCGTAAATCAGTATTTAAAAAACAAGGATGTTTGATAACGGGGGTACTTAATTTTATTTTTTTAACATTAAGTTATAATTATTAAATTTTTTATTCAATTTGTTTATATCTTTATCATTTTAAATTATTACTCGTGAATTAATAGTATTTTCTTTGCAAGCATATTAAAACTTTATTTATTTTAACTTTTCATAGTCATTATATATGGGTGTATGTGTCTAGTAAGAAAAATTATTACAAGGAACTCTTGTGCCATGTCATTCGTGCACAAACCAATGATGCGTTTACCATATAAAAAAATTGATAGTAAAAAAATTAAATAATAATTAAAAGATTTTCAATTGCAAATGCTCACTGGCTTGTTGTAAACATGACATGACATAATCAATGCATGAGATAAACACTCAGTCTAGTAAGAACAATATCTAATATTGCAAATCAATGTATGTATTTTTAATATGGGGTAAATGTCATAAAAAAATTTACCAATTTTACATGTTTTTTTAATTTAATTACGTATTTTAAAACTTTTTATAAAGATACACCTACTTCTATTTTTTCTTTTTGAGATATACTTCTATTTTTTCTAAATTTATGTATTGTGCTGAGGTGGCATTTATTTATTGATGTAATTTGCTAAGATGGATGTCATTTTAAACCAATAAATGAATGTCACGTAAACCCTATGTATGGATTTGAAAAACAAATATAAATGAGTGTATTATTATGAAAAGTTTTAAAAGGCATGATAGAATTAAAAAAAACGTATGAAGTTGGTAAATTTTTACTATATGAATCCTTCATATATAGTAATTCTTTTTCTTTTTATATTTATCTTAAAGATCCAGGATGTCATGTATGAAGCCATTTAAAATTTGGAGGCAGAGCTTTGCCTCACGCAAAGGACCTACCCGGCTCGAGTGGGGATTAGTCTGAATGTGGAAGGTTTAAAAATGTCGTTTTATAGTTGGAACCCGTTCATGACACCTTATGATCATATAAAAAAAGATTTGGGATGTCATTTATTCAAACTTTTTTGCTTAGTTATATAATTATTAAATTTATTATCCTTAATATAAAAAGTAATGCTCAAACTTATTTAAAATAAAAATAAAAAGAGAGTTTCAATGATAGAACAAATATATTTATAATTGCCTATATCCAAACTTTCATTTACAATCACAAATAGTATTTGTGACTATTTCACTTATTTATGTGCACTCTTAAAAAAAATCAATTATAATATACATTAATTATTTTATTTTGGATAAATATTATTTATGTATGCTATATATTCAAATACTAAGCGATTTATAATGATACCATAACATGCATATTGTTTATCCAATTTCAAAATACATGTTGTCTTACTAAAACAAAATAATTTTTGTATTTATTGTACACATGCTAAATTAAGAAATATCATTGAGCAATCTTTTGGAGCTTTAAAAACTAATTTTCTATTTTGAAGGTAATATTATCGTATCTATTTAATGGGAAACAAATATGATTATTGTTTGTGTTTCTAGATACAATTATTTTTGTTAAAAACAATTATGGACGGAATTTTTAAGCAATTTTCATAGAAAGGGGTAACTTTTAGGGTCTAATTTTTCACTTATGCAATAAAAGTTAACAAACTTTATTTACATTTACATTTATGATCATGTATTATTTATTTATATTTGTAAGGGTTAATATTATTTATAATATGTATTAATAAGTTAAATTTGAAATAGTTAGAGCATTTCCAATGATTTTTTTTTATAATAAAGAGGATTTTCTCTTAAATAAAGAATATCTTAAATTTAAAGATTAGTTTTTTTAATTTTACTCCAATAGACTCTTTATTTTATCCTTTCTCAATAAATATTAATTAAAAAAATTATTTTTATTTTTATATTAAATTAATAAAAAAAATATATAATAAAAAAAATATATTAATTTAATTTAAATATTAAATATAATTGATGAAATATGAAATAGAGAGTGAAAATTGTAGAGAGACAAACTCACTCATTGGACTTGTATTTTATTATTGCACTCTTTAATTTAAAGAGTTTGATTCTTTTAGAGAATTCATTGGAGATGCTCTTAATGTTTAAATATTTAAAATAGATAAAAATAAGTAATTGTTATGATTTTTCAATATTTATAGTTATCAAAAAAATTATTTATTTCACCACTTAAAAAATTAGCAATTATTATATTGACCATTTAAATTCTACATTTAATTTTCATCATTAAATTTTTAATTTTATCAAATATCACTTATTACTCGGCCAAGGTTCTAATAGAAAATTAGAACGACGAGTGAAAAAATTCAAAACTAAAAAATTCGATTAAACTAAAATTTAATTGATTTTTAATTGCTCTGATCAAAATATATTACCAAATTATTTAAACAAATTTTAGCTGTTTTAAAAAAATAATTAGTTTTCTATTTTCAAAAAGTTATACGACCATTCTTTTCTTTTTAATTATGAAATACTACTAATTTATTTTCATAAAGCTTAAAAATGTAAATTGATATGTACACATAAGATAATTTTGTCTGGAACATAACAATTATTTTTCGGATAGGGGTTCCCTCATACTTTATGATATTTCTCTTGCAGGTTGACTTATATGGTCTCATAAATTGTTACAGTGGAGGTTATTAAAATGGTCAAGACCAATTAATTTCCAGAACTTAGGGTGTCTTCACCACATTTACTCCTCAAAAAATACTATGCTTCATTTCAGCATTAACAACTGAAATAATTTAGTTATGATGTTTGAATTTCAAACATGCTTGAATGTTCACCGGCCGGATACTACTTTTTTAAGAAGTTATACAAAAATTTAAAATTTAGTCGTTGATAAACGATGCAAATGTTTGTATTTAAAAAATAAAACCTAAAATTTTGGCCATAGTTGTAAGAAAAAGCTTTTAAATTGAACATAATTATAAAAATTAAAAAACTTGGCAATAAAAGATGTAAAGGTTTGACTTTAAACAAAAATTTTTGCCTAAACTATAATCACTTACGTAATACTAATGTCTATAATTTAAGACTAAAAAAGTTCAAATAGTATCTATTCATTTGGAACGAAAAAATTATAAATTGGTCATGTCCCAAAATATCAAATGTTTAAATATGAAATTAAAACTCCCAACATATTTAATTCCTTTCATTTATTTTATAATAAACTTTGGCTATTTTTTCGTATCATAACCAACCCAGGTGAATTTTTACTTTTTTCTTCAAAATTTTCAAGATTTTTTTTTTATTCTTATATTTATTTTGAAGATAATTCAAACCCTAAAATTATAGTAATATCTAATACCCAAAATGTAAACGATCATATGGTGCATATATGACTATATTATAAACCCTAATTACATATTGGCTTGAGTGATCATCTCCACTAAATCCAGCTCCTTCTTCACCTCAAAATTCGCCATTAACGGAGTCACATCCTCCATCACCGCCGCCACATGATCCATCATCTCAAAGCTTTTCTCATCAAGCAGAGACTCAAAGCTGCACCCTTCTTGAAACATAACTTTCTCATCAAACTCAAAATCCGGCAACCCGAAATTACTCATGGGAACCAACAACTTATCATCATTTTGATTAAACTGATGATTAAATGATGATACCACATGATTCTGATCTTGATTTTTGGGGTGGCTAGTACTGTATGATGATCTTGCTGTAGGGCATGAGTCTAAGTTCAAGCTTTTGATGTAATCTTGAAGAAGTGAACCTCTTGGATACTTAGACCTACATTTTCTCTTTGAATATTGTCTTCTTTTTGTTGCGTTCCAGTGATTTTTGATCGAGTTTTCGGTTCGGCCTGGTAATTTTTTCGCAATTTCTGCCCATTTGTTTCCGATCTCTGCATGAGCTTCGATTAGTACCTTATCTTCTTCCTCACTCCATATCTCCTTCTGCTCAAAAACAAAAAAAAAAGTCCGAAAAATTAGAATAACCCGTGTCAATGGCGGATTTATAATTTTTTATAAATTGTATCAAAAATGTATTTAATTTATTCATAATTTTGAGTTAAATCGATATTTTTCTAAAAAAATTAACAGTTTGGTCCATTAATTCTACTAATTGAAAAAACGATATTTTAATTGTGTCTAATATGTGGTTCGTAAAGAATTTTTTTAGTATAACTTACATTGCATCATACAATTTATACGCAAATGTTTTAATTCGTCAAATTGACAGAACGAATTGTTTAATTTTTAAAAAATATATCCGCTAAAAGAGTTAAAATTATGAATATTTTGTTTATATTTTAATATAATTGTATAAAGACGGACAATTGAATGACAAATGTTGTATATAGGTGTATGTATGAGTGGCATCATTATCATTATCATTATCATTAATTGAGATATCTATTTGTCATGCATGCATGATTCTTGTTAACCCCACTATTCCTTAACAAACAGATTTTGTTTTTTACTTGCTTTTTGCCTAATGTATCACCAAAAAAGGTCCAAAATTGCAGAGAATATGATTGGGGCATAACATCAAACAGGTAACAATCTTTCTTTAGCTATATCTATTGCACCTATACAAAATCACACCCATATGGTTATATATCAATACTATTTGACACATGTTGCAATTATCTATTAAAACCTTTTTTTTTTCTCAATCAAATATAAAATAAAATGAAGAGTTATTTGTTAATAATTTTCCAATTTTTTTATATTTATAACTAATTAAACAATATATTTAAAATTTAGTATAAAAGAATTCGAATTTTCAATATTTTTAACATTTTATAGCCTAAAGGCATTATTTTATGTCGTTTCAGTCATTAAAAGCCACCAAAACGACACTGTTTTGTGAAAAAGAACCATCGGTGATGTGATATGCTAAAAAAATTTGGCTTTTTGTTTTATCAAATTCAAGATACTATGTTTAAATCGTTATAAATATAAAAAATAATTAAGATTTTATATGCAAATATATAACCGTGAAATGAATGATACTAACTTTGATATCAGGTCTAAGATGATTATGCCATCTTTCTCTACATTGTTTCCCAATTCTCCCAGGCAACATCTGAGCTATATGAGACCATTTTCTGATTCCGTACTGTTCCACCAGCTGAGTCAATAGCCTGCATCACGAAAACGAAATCCCGAAATGAGAAACGCGAAAATAAAAAATGGTGAAATAATATTTTTCTATACGAACAAATTATAAATATAAAGTTTCGGAATTTCGGTTTTTTTAGAAACGAAAACAAAACACCGAAACATAGAACTCCAGATTTATTTGCATACCTATCTTCATCCGATGTCCATTGCCCTTTGACTACATTATTCTTCTTCCGAGCTTTCCATGTTCTTCTCGTAGAAGGCAAAACCCTAGCGTTGCTCTTATTAACACCACCGCCACCGCCTCTCTTACGGTGGTACTGATCCTGCTTACTGTTATATTGATTAGCAGTGACAGTACACGACACTTCATCTGGTATAACAAAATTCAAAGGCTTAATCTCCTGAAAATGAGCTTGATGAATATTATTTGATCCCATGATCATATAATGATGATCAAAAAGATTATTATTTCTTTGGAAATTATCCATAACTTGACTATAGTGCCCTCCACCACCGCCGCCGGCTGCAAATGGTTTGCATTCATAATCATGAAATTCCATATCTGTTGAAGAGGACCCAAATGGAAAAACATCAAAAGTTTCAAAATTTGACCCTGTTTGCACCATAGACATTGGATTTAAAGATGACCCATTTGCATGAAACTGATCAAAACTTTGAAAATCTTGAAGAAAATTTGTAGCCTTTGATGATGATGATGATGCAGCTTCAAAGAAAAACCCTGGTTTGTTTAAGTAATCATCTGATAAAAACATTGAGTGGGTTATAATAGATTTTTCAATGAGCTTGTTATGATCAAGCTCCATCAAAAAAAATTAAGGTTTGAGATTTTTGTTGAGAGTTTCAGGATTATGATTTAGAAGATATAGAAACCATTTTTTTTGTTGCTTAATAGGTGAGGTTTGAGAAGGTATTTATTGAAAATAAGTTGATCATGACCCTTGATTAATTATGATCCAATGGTCTATATTGCTTTCCATAGCTCAAACTAGTGACTATTAAGCTTCTCTATAGCTAAGACTTTGGATGCTAATTTTTTTTTTGGGCAATTTTGGTAATTTACAGAAATTAAAATAAAATTAAAATTAAATCAATAAGGTTGATTAAGCTAGTCAAATTATAGGTGGGCAAATAGAGAAGAAAATCCAGTCCTAGCTGTTGCAATGGAGAAAGTAAAATATGCTTACATGGCAGGATAATAATGGCTAAAATTTTAGTTTCTAAGTTGTTGAATATATTTAATTTTCCAATCAATAATTGCCATTTCAAATTGTGCTTGGTTTTTGCAAGAGCAAATATGGTAGACCCTTTTAGACAACAAAGATTTTGCTAGCACAGGCCAAAACATACTACTAATACTATCTGTGAAATGACTATTTGGCCTTCTAATTAACTTCATTTACATTGGAGAGATTAATTGATTTTTTTTTGTAATTACTAATTTTAGAGAGATTCTTAGGTAGACTCAGTTTATCACGTCATCCGTGGACTAACCTATCACATTATGACACGTTATTAAAATAATGGCACTATCGTAATTTTGTTTATTACTTATTTACACTTTTGAATAAGAATATTACGATAATGCCATTATTTTAATGACGTGTCATAATATGATAGGTTTAGTCCACGGATAACGTGATAGACTAAGTCTACCTAAGAATTTCTCCTAATTTCAATACCTATTCAATAATAGAATTTGCAGTTCTGATGTGTGTTTTAAATATATAAATTACATGAAGTGTGTGCATCGGCTGGTTCGATTTGATAAAAAAAATCGATTTATTTTGAAGAAGATAAAAATTGAACTGAATTAAAAGGTAAAATTTAGTTCAATTCAATTTTTTATTTAACAAAATTGTAAGAACGAGTAAGTTTTATTTTCAAAAATTTAAAGACAAAAAATAAAATTACAAACAAATATTAAAAGACACTAGATTTAGAAAAAATTATTTAATTATAAGAAACTTATATATATATATATATATATATATATATATATATATATATGTGTGTGTGTGTGTGTGTGTGTGTGTGTGTGTGTGTGTGTGTGTGTGTGTAATTTCTTCTTTCGGTTTTTAAAAATTAATAATCAAACCAAACTAAAACTTTAAAAATTTAAAAATTTATTATAAATGAACCGGACTGATTTTTGGTTCAGTTTTTCGGTTGGTTCAGTGCACCCTGGTCTAATTACAAATTTTAACCTGTAATACTATTTCAAAACAAGGGCCAGTTTAGTCACTTTAACTTTGTGTTGATAGTGTTGACCGGCTAAGGAACATTTAGACAGGCCAGTTCAAATAGCTAATTTAATTGGACATAACATTTAAGGATTATAACAAATTAAATGAGAATTTGTTGCTTATATTGTAACCGAAATTAATTAAATTACTATGCAAAACAAATTCTTTAGCATTAATAATGTTTCACAGTTCACATTGGCAGAGTCATTAGAAACAAAGTTGGCATAAATTAGCAAAATTAAAGCATGCTTTTAATTTCATTTTTATTAATATTACTAACAAACTCTTAATACAGGTCAAGGTAACGCCAAACACTCCCATTTACTATCAGGTGTGCTTTAATATCATTAACTCAGGACTTAGATGTTCATAATGGCCAAAAACAATTGACAAGTTTTGAATCTAATAGCTTTAAATTGCAAAAAGAAACCCTATTACAATAGCTTGTATGATACGGTAGTATTACCAAGTGTTCCTCATCAAATGCCTGTATGAAGTTCAATTACTACCAAAGCTACAATTCTCAAATGATTTGAGGGAACATCAAGAAATTCAAGACTTTGATCCGATCAAAAGCTTAAGCTATAGGGCATTGCTGTTGAAAAGCTTTTTCGGGGTTCTTTCCGTCAATTTCTGAGTGGTGAGGAAAATCAAATGGCATTTCTGCCGCAGAGACCCATGCTTCGCTGAATACTCTTATAACTTCTCGACTGACCACTGCGTTACCTTCTGATGTCAGGTGCAATCCATCTCTGTTATTGACATGCTAGTTAGTCCTTCCGACTGAGTTAAACACTAAATAACAGTAATTCAGTTATCACAATAATGATAATAAAAGTTGATTCGATGAATTGAATTCTTTTCTTCTCTGATCAATATTCCAGAAAAAAAGTCCTTGATGGATAAAGACGACAGGATACGATTAAGACGATTCCACCCGCAATTGCAATCGAAAATGAGGAACAGCACATGATACATGCAATAATTAAGATTTTTGTTTATTTCTAACTATGGATGGTCAAGATGAACAAATAATATTTCACAAATTATTTGATTGAATCAGGCCGTCAGTAACTAAAAAACAGCTGGGCAAGTATGTTTTGCTTTAAGAATAGAAAAGGAGCACAATTGATGCAGTAAGAATCCACGTAGTGAGTTAAATACAGGGAACCATTTTTTATTACAATTATAGATATTAATCACTAGGAGTTCTATGAAAATGTAACCTAATTCTTATTCAAGTATAGTTGAATTATCTCCTCAAATATCAGAATAGAGATCTTCAATTTTAGATGTTTAGATCATACCTATTACCAATTAGGTTTTCGAAGTACATATATGTTAGACAAACCTCAGAAACTTTTTCTGCCAACTCTCTGTTTCTTGCATCTTAGACCATAAATTAATTGAGCAGACACGTAGTTCCTTTGCTAACTCAACACACTGCCTAGCATAAACTCCTGCCATTTCATTTGTCCTTTCCGGAAGTTCCATAGCTTGCTCACCATATAAAGACCTGCATAACATAGCCATAGGATTATCGCAACACTTGACCAGAACATCAACTTGAATGATAACAAACTCGTGATTCCTGCATTCTTAAATTAAACGAGGTTTTGGTATGACTAGGATTAGGCAACAAATGACAAATCATTAGCGTATAGCTGCAAGACAAAAAGAATGAAAAAAGGCAACTAAAAGATGGAACCATGGATTTTAGTTCTAATTTTTTTGTGTAAATTATATTTTCTAGATATTTGATTCTGATGGCAACAAGGAACTATATTAAATGTCTTCATTTCAGAATTTATCTTAGAATTGAATGAAGAAATGTATGCTAGCATCACATCTTTGGCTGAAATAAGTAAAGTAGAGATGCCAAGTATTGCCAACAAATGACCCACATACACAAGTTGCCATGTTTATCTGTCAGTCTATATATTCTGTATGCCTGTCTGTCAGTCACATGAAGAAGAATACAAATTCATACCTCGCAAATTCAAAACGCCCTTCTTCATCAATTGGAGGTGGAGTGATGAGCACAATTAGCATGGTAGGTGAACACTCCTACAACCAAGTTCCATAGATAGAATAAGAAACGAGTCTATAATTAACAAAATGTCCAGTCATATGTACTGAAGAAATGCATAACTAATTCTACAAGTGACTGGTTCGCCATAAAAACATTAGGAACTAGGAACTTGAAGTGGAAGAAATTGGAATACAAATTCACAAAGACTAGTGCAGGAAACTTGATGAATCATTATTGAGAAAATAAATATTACTAATATTTCTTATTATTCATCTAACTATACCAGCTACATTTCCAATCCAACAATAAAAGGAGTCAAGTGATCTCCTGTAGAAGAGCCTACTATATGATGATAACATTTATGCTACATTGGTTTCAAAAAATCAAGCTGTTTTCAGGATTCTCCCCAATGCAATGCACTGCATTATTACTGGCACGAGTATAGAATACACAATTCCAATCAGATAATAAGCTGAACATCAAATTCTTCTAGCATATAAGCTAAGCAAACATTAAACACGCAACAAAAAAACAGAAACCTTCAAATGTCGAACAATTTTCCGCAAATTATCCGTGTATTCATCAACAAGAACATGCTGCCTATCACTAGTTCTCCCCTTAACAGCAGCATCATTAGCACCAAAGAATATAGTAACAGCAGCTGGAGGTTTACTTAAACCCTACAACAACACATACAACAAACACCAATGCCATAATAAATAACCCACTCGATTACAATTCCGGATCACAGAACCAGTAAAACCCATAAATAAAAAAACAAAAACATAGTCACTCACAATAGGGAAAATGTGATGCAACAAGAACAAGGCCCATCGAGTGTTGTAACCGCCATAGCCACGAACTAACACATCAGCCTGTTACGGCCGGGTACAAATTAAGATTGATAAATTAGGTAAAGTGAGTAAAAGGGTAATTTTATGATGCATTGTGTACCTTGCGGGAATAAGTGTCAGCAAGAGCAGCGCCCCAACCATCTGATCGGAAAGATTGCTCGGTAATTGAATCTCCGAACAGCACTATTTGCGGTCTCATCTCCCTCTCTCAACTTATTCAAATTGATTGGAATGACTTCCCTATTGTTTTATTATTATTTTTTACTTTTAAATGTTTTTTTATAATTTATTAGCGTTTACACTCTCACGGGTTTAGCAGATGCAGACACAGCTAGTTAGCTGGTCAGTTTAGCGGGTGTTAGCCGGTGACTTGTCTTAAACGCACCGTTTCTTTGTTTTTTTTTCTCTGGCCACGGAAACGGAATTGGTTCAAGTGGTAAATGGCTTGATATTGTTTAAGTAAAGTCTCGGATTCGAGTCTTATAAATGCAAAAGATTCCCGCTGGCAGACTCATCTACCATGTCAGGTGCGCGACGCGGGTCATCCGGAGAAGTCACGGCCTAAAAACCGGATGGGCAACCAAGAAAAACGAAAACGACGCCAAACAAATCACACTCTAATTAATGTTGGGTGCTAAAATTGCAGAATTATGCTATGTCGTAATTTAGTTATAATCTGGAATAAGGATTTACAAAAAGAATTGAAACCAAATATGAATAATGTTCAAGAACAAAAGGGACAGATAACTAAACCATTCTCATTACAATGTTGGCAAACAGTTGACAACCCATCCTCTTGAATCACTCTACGGCTCCCATTACACTGAAAACAAACCAAAAACTTAAAACCAGCACAGCCTTGGCAAGATGGTGGCATTGAAGGAATCCCATGGAAGAGCAGCTTCAATTTCCCTTGCTCATGTAATCTCAGAACCTCCTCTGCTCCTCCAATGTCTCTTCCTTTTACGAAAAGCCTCGGAGGAGGAGGCACCGTCCCATTATTATCCCCTCCTAAAACGTTCCGTAACTCGTCTTTATACTCGCTGTGCATCCACACATCTCTCTCGTAGAATCGTACCCCGAAACTCTCTAAAACGAACCGAATAGTTCTGCATTCCTCGAATGTTTTTCGGACTCCTCGAATTGTCGTTGTGTAGAGAATCACACACTCACTGCCTCCTGGCGGACACTTCTCTTCAAACCCGAATAAAAACTCTTCTTCTTCAGCTCTTTTATGTTGTTCAAGAGCTTGTTCAAATGCAGCAAGAAGGTTGGGGTCAAACAGGGTAGCAGAATTCGGATCGGGTGGTCGAAAACATGGAATTTCAGCTGTATACTTAGTCGCTGCCGGTGCTGGCCTAACATTTTCTTTATCTTCTTCATCGAGAGCATCAGCTTCTTTCTTGAATTGTGACTTGAAAATTGGTATTTTTGACAGTGTTTCCACGAACTCATCTGCACCATTTTTCACTATAAGAAATCCATCTTCGCCAATTGGTTTTATTGATTTTAGCTTCTGTAATACCCTCCCTTTCATTCCCTTCATTTTTTCCGTTAATACATAAAAATAGTGGAATTAATGGAACACCATGTTTTTGTTTTCAAATTTTCTCAGCCTCAACGGCTAGAAAGCTGTTATGTTTAATAATTACAAAAAAGGAAATTGTAAACGTGGTGGGACATGAGGGGAATCCTATGAAGGCTGAAGCACAATTCAAAAAAAATAAAAGCCCATTAGAAAGGAAATATTACACTAGTAGTGCCTCAACTTTTTAAATATTTTTATGAATTTATTTTTAATGTTTTTATAAATCATTCATTTAGAGTTAATTTATTTTTAGTGTTACCCGTATGTAATTGTTTTTAGGCTTTGCCTCCTCTCTTGTATCAAAAAAAAATTATCTTAATTTTTAAATCAATTCTTTACTGGTATAAAAAAAGTTAAAAGAAGCTGACATTGACTAGTGTAAATTTTTTCCGTTAATTTTTTTTCCGATGAACCTCTATGTAACAAAATAAACGGCGGCCACCTCGTCAACATACACAAGTAACACAGCCATCCCAATCTGATCCATCAATATGTCACAACCTTACAACCACCATCTCCCCTCATCACCCATGGCCCGAACAAATTTGTTCTCATCGGAGATAACATCTGCAACAATGAAATCCAGCATTAACAGTGTCATCAATAAACCCCAAAAACCTTTCTTTAGGCCAGCCCAAGATGACACTAAACCTCCCCTTCAAGACCCAGTAACTCTCTTTTCTCTCTCTAATTACTTCAGTTTATACGCTAATTCTTGATTGTATTCAACAGTTTTTAGCTAATTCCTTGTATTTGGTTTGTTCTAATTTGTTTAATTGAACTGCAGATTTTGAGGTCGGACCCCATTGAGACAGAGGAAGCTGTTCTGCGATTGCCTCCTTTCCCTTCCCACAAATTCAAACTCCAATCTTAGTTTTTTTTTCCTGTTTTGTCTTAAATGTTTTGTAATTGTGATTTTATAAGTTCTGCCTTTTTTTTCTTTTTCTTCTGTTTTTTTATGAAATTTCCAAGCTTAGAGATGGTTAGACAAGAATATATCCTAAGGTGAGAAAATTATGGATTAGTTATCTGAGTTAATTATTTGATATGATACCTTGTGTTTGACACAAATTCAATAGATTATGTGCACTTTGTCACATTGATTTTAGACTAGGTTGCACGGACAGTTCATTCTAGGGGTAAGCAAAGTTTTGAAAAAACCGACCAAACCGACCGAACCAGTGAATTTCGGTCGGTTTGGTTCGGTGATAAATTTTCATTCGGTCGGTTCAGTTAAAAAAATATAAATTTTCGGTTATCGGTTAACGGTTCGGTTAAAAATTTAAAATTTACACTTTAACCGAACCGACCAAATACTTAAAATTTTGAATGCTTATTATGAAAAGTAGGTTGATATATTTTTTAAATTTAATTCTTGCTATGGTATATTGTTTGGATTTGTGAGAAAATGCTTCATTTTTTTCTAATTTTCATAGAATTTAATTATTTGAATTTGTAAAAAAAAAAATTGATCTTTAAAGCATATGTAATTGAAAAAGCCCATAAAAACCCATAAATACCCAATTTAACCGACACGACCAAAAAAAATTCGGTCGAAACAGATTCGGTTAATGTTCTTTGTTCGGTCGGTTCGGTCAAAAATATTACAACATTCGGCTTAATCGGTTTGGCCACTTTTGGATCGGTTTTGACCGAACCGACCGAATGCTCACCCCTACTTCAGTCACTTTCTAATATATTTCGACACAAAATTTCATTTTTTTACATAATGAACCTTAAAGTAACATTGTTTCACCGTGGTCGTGTCCAAAGATCCGTCTTATCTAGATTTAGGTAAGTGTCCATTAGATGAATCAATTTCAATATCTATCAACAGCATAACTGTAGCAGACATGCAAAATTCTCAAAAATGGGTATCCTAGTTGGAGTAAAGATAGTGGAAACAAATTGTACATTTTAGCACTACCATATGTATCCTGCTGGTTTATTAACAATTGTCGCAGCCAGCCCAAAGGCAATCTCGTTTTGTCTATCTGAAATCTTTGCTGATGTATCCAATACAAAGTCGATTAAATTATCATGTCACTAAAAGAGATACAACTAGTTCAGCTTGTGTTGGCAGAAAGGACATATAAAGCAAATGATTAACAGCGATCTTTACCTAAAGAGATTCCCACCCACTCATCACTCAGTTACTCACCATCCTATAACCATTAGTGCAAACATGACATCAATCTCATCACTGTCCCTTAAGAAAAGAGTGCCTACAAAGAGGTTAGCGATAAGTTATGCTGCACGAAAACTTGTTCAAGTCCTATTTATCCGTGTTTTGTTTTCTTATTTATAAACGCTTGTGAAGCTCTAAAACTTTAAATTTATAACATATTCCTGTAAAATAGGTATATTTTACTGTTTCTCGTTTCAGCATTTTTGTTTCCTGTGTAATAGATGATAAGGCAAGGACCTGTTCAGTTTTGGTGATGCAATGCTAGCTGCAGATTCATGCTCAGCTGCTGGCATAACTTCATTTAGCTTAAATTGTAAAATTAAAGCAAACCAAAAGAACAAGTATGGTTCTGTAGTGCATATACTTGTTCACATTTCAGAATAAGAATACTAAGCAATTCATGCTCTTCAAACTAACATAGATGAGACTATACCAAAGGGGTAAACAAAAAGGAAAAGCAAGAAATAGAAAATTTAGCAGACAAGATAAATTCAAAGCACATATTTTCATTATCAAGAATATTTCCTCTGTTCAGTCTCTCTGTTGCATATATAGCGATAACATTGACAGATTCTAAAGTTATGGCCAGGTAATAAAATGCACAGCTATTACGACTAATGTTTAGTTACACACAAATGACCTCTCGAGCACATTGACAATGACAACTGAACTCACCTGAGTTATATTAGGTTTTAAGTTGAAGATGACCCATGACTGCTTTGACCAAGGTTTGATGCCCCTGGACTGGGCGTCTGTTTTATTTCGGTTCCCCTGCCAGTAAAGCGGGGCCTCTCGCCCGCCCTCAGACCACCAACTCGTGGACTGTATTGCCTTTTGGGTGCACGTGGACTAAATGCAGGTTTTATATCCTGTAATGAAGTTGGTGTTGAGCTTGTCACTTTAGGGCTTTGTGTTCGGCGGAACTCCCCACGGCTTCTCGTCACCATTTCATCAAGAATTTCTCCTCCATCGATATTAGATGACCTTGTTTGAGGGTTCTGATCCTGCCAGATAGACAGAACGTCATTTTTTGAAGCTCCAAAAGCGGAATGTGAAAGAAGCTCGATTAATTGAACATTGAAAAGGTTAAGACCACTTACTTCACATGCAATGTTGTAAGATACAGCAGGAGCTTCCTCATATTCTGCAGCATCCAGGTCTTGAAGAAAAGCTCCTTTGAAAAATATAGGGAGCACATACTGCCTTACAGGAACTAGAAGCATGATTAACAGTGGAAAAAGGACCCCGGCTATTGGAATCCATGTCAAGCCAAAACACAGAAGCAGGTAAGTTGTCTGGAACACGGTGAAGATGGCAATTGTTTTAAAGGGTACTGTCTCGACAAAAGTTAAATGACTCGTCTCCAGCACCCTGAAAGGTTGGAGGAAACTGAGGTATTAGAAGTATTTGAGAAATAATTACAAGTTTCTAACCGCCAGCTTAAAAGATATGAACTGTGCGATAACAGTGCGTATAATAACTACTACTGCAAACATAATAAAACCAACATATAAGTGAAGTTGATACTGACATCAAACTAGCAGAAAGTGACAGATTTCAAATTATAGAAAGAACAAATGCTAAAAGAATGATTTACTTGTATCGTCGACTTGGAGCAGTAAAAAGCAATAATATCCTCTCCCAGCACTGATTTCCTGGTAAACTTTCAATGGCCATAAAAGCAAAGTATCCCCAAAGAACTGAAGTTGGGATCTTCTTCAGGAGAGGCATAGCAGCAACACAGCCACCAACCATCAATGCCTGAAGCAGATTGCTGAGGCGCTGTTCTTTGACTTCAACAGGTAAAAGATCATCTACATCTTTATCAATATCAAATATGGTTTCATCCACAGGGGCATCAATGTAGCCAGTACTTGATGCCTTTTGGATCGTTGATTCTTTTAGCTCTTTCAGTCCCTGCGTGAAGTGAAGGTAAGTAAAAAGAGGAAAAAGAGGAAGCTGTTTTCCATACCAAATGATAAGCAGGATAAACTACCAGGGCAGGTGGCAATTGATAGACTAAAGGAGTCTGCATTTCATTGTAAGCTTCTTGAATGTTTTGGTATAACTGACCCAGATTTGCGTTATCGTGAATGCTTCTTCTGACTGTCGAAACTAGCTTATTTCGCAAAAGCTGCTCAAAGAAGAGAAACAAAGATAAATTAGATCAACATCTTATATTTAACTGGTTTTAGAAAGATGGGCTTAAGAGATGGTGAAAGTGTCAAACAAGAACACAAGGAAACAGAAAAATGCTCATATACAGTAATTTGGCTACAATTCGAACACAAGAAAGTAAAACAAAGCCATGTAGAAGTGTTTCTTGGTGGCAATTTGATTGAATTTGCTTCACTACAATTGGCATTTGATCTTCTAAAATGCAAAAAGCTCAATTGAAACCTTTTCAAATGTCAATTCAGTCAGGAGCCTGAATCTCTTATTCTTCACAGTATCAAACTCTTCCATCAAGGTATGCTGACTTTCAAAGCACTAGGCTTCTGACTTCGATAGCAAAGGAGTAAGAGCAGGCATCAGCTAGGACAGAATCTTGATATTAAAATGTCCAAGTTCTAGCACTGCATTAAAAATCTTAAAACTAAAGGCATGCAGTTTTAGCAATGCATTAAATTATCTTAGCAACGCTAGGACAGAGTCTTAAAACTTTGTCAAATCTTTTTAGAAACGAGGTGGATAACCTTTCTTATTGTTAGAATATAGTTCAAATCTCCGATGGTTGAGCCTTGTCTTGCTTGTTAGTCAGCAATGCAAATAGAAAGGGTATGATATTTTCTTTTCTATCACAGGATTTAGAGCTTAGAAAATCAGCAAAAAATTTAGAAGGAAACAGAACCATAGCCTGAAGGAAGAAAAGAATCAGATTTGTATAGTAGACTTTAGAGCCAGGAAGTCTGGCTATTACCTGATGTTTCAAGGTCGCTAAGCATTTTGTATGCATTGGAGACTGTGGAATCACACCATTTGAAGGAGGAATGCCGATGAGACCGCATAAGATCACCTGGACAGGTAAAGTGCATCGCAATAATTCAAAAAATAATATATTTATTTCTGCTCATAATTTTGACAGTCCTAGTCAAGTTGCTACAAGGTGATTAAATTGTTCATGAAAACATCTTACCAAAACTCCCAAAAGCAGAAGGTCATAATGATAGGAAGATGGCTTCTTCAAATTGAATTCCTTTTGTTGGGCAAGTTGAGATGCAACACTATGATCAAAGTAGTAAAGGACTGCAATCATGGTTGCAGGAACAAATGCTCCAAGAATGTAAAAAGGAGGTACAGCAGTCATTTCCTGCATAAAATATGAATATGATCACCATTATCAGTTCAAAAGTTAAACCAGCACAGATTTAGCCTCTCTTGAAGCTGATGGAAGCTAGTTTATGGGAAATTGCAGTCTAGTGCTTACATTAATAACCGTCCAATTCGAGTATGCACCAGGAGACCATGGGTTTGGACTGAAAAGGCGCCTCGGGATCCCTCTCGGAACATCATTAACTGGGATGTAAGATATTGCAGTCCATGCAAGTACCATTAGAGGAACTCCATAATCTGCAATAAATCCTCGCAACCAACCTTGAAAAAGAAATTAAAAAGACAACTTTGTCAACAAAATATAAAGCTGACAGACAAGGGAGTCCAAACAAAGGTAAATTCTGTGCAATCTCCGATACCTGTCCCATAGCGCCACGACCTAGCTGTACGGCTCTTTAGTGCAGTCCACAGAAGTCCAAACGATAAAACTAGAGCAAACATTCCATTGCCAAATCGCCAAGAAGATTGGAATGCAGTCTGGTTAGGATTCTCTCTTTGGGGTATGCCAAACTCCTCCACGACTCCCTATAGGATATATTAAGTTGAAATGTGATGAGAAGACAATTTTTGGTTGTTCTGTTGATTTTTATTGTAAATCTATAAAACAACCCGAGCCTCTTCTATATAATACGACCCTTTTAATCACTCAAAACTCAAAATTACCCTGACATTGAACTCTCCTCAGAACTTGAACTGATATATGATATAATCAAACGAATACTCACTCTTATGGCCTGCTGCATAAAAAGCATTGCAATCAGTAGACCAAACAGTTCGCCAGCCACTCGTGTAAATCTGTTAATTAAAGAGCAGGCACCCAATATTGCCAGCAAGAAAAGCAACAAGCCAGTCCACACAGAAACCCTGAGAACCAAAGAAATAAGGCACATACTACAAATTGACAAAAAAAAACACTCCAAGTAAATAAGCTAAATAAGATTGGTCATTTAAATACCATCCAGTCCAAGCTAAGAAGAGTTTTGGTCCCAAATCCTTCCTGTCCTTTGCAAAGTTGAACATAAATGTATACATCAACACTGTTGGTTCTGCGACCCCCAGTATGAGCAAGGGCTGTCCTCCAAATATCGAATGGATGATTCCACAAAGTGCTGTCGATGCAAGAGTTTGCACTGCAGTCAAACTTCCATCTGCAGCAAGTAATCAAACAAATATGTATTAGAAGATAAACAGTGTAGTAATAATAATAGAATACTATCTGACTTATGTAAGTGGTCCAACCGGTATCTCTTTCAAGCTGTTCTCCAAAAGATATAACTGGAATTGCTGAAGCAAAGAATATATATGTTGTCGGAGCAAGAATCCTGAATGCAAGAAAGAAAATAGTGACAAAAAAATTTGGTTAGACAAATAAGACAGGAAATTTTAATTATCTGCAAAGTTTTCCTAATAATAGGCAGAACTGTTCAAATATCATTAAAATCAAAATGTCTTACAACAATGGCACACATTTGTAACCAATGATTGCAGACAGGAATCACAACCTGATACCCGCACGGAGACCTCCAGTCCAGTCTTGCTTGTAGCACAAAAGCCTTCCTTTAAGATCATTTTTTATTCCACGGAAGGGAACAAATGTCTCCTCCATTAAACTCAAATTTTAGGTGAATAACTAAGAATTATGTATATTTTTGATGTTCTGGTTCAACAAAAGAACTAAAAGATAACACACACTCCAAAACAGTAACCGAATAGTAAGTACTCGAGAGGCCAATATGATAATTAAACTTGCATAGATGATGGTAATTGTTAGGAATAAGAATCTATAGGCAGAAGGGCCAAAAAGAAGAACAGGTATAATCTCCAAAACTAACCATTTTTTTGGTAGATATTCAGTAGGTAAACTATATACAGTTGAAGAACTTTACATTTCAGGGAATATATGAAGAATGATATTGGTTTTATTTGGTTGTGAATGGAAAAAGAATCAGTTAGCAGCAATGAATCAAATCACTTAAATTCCATGTATCAGTTTAAAAATAAAGTAGTTAGCGAATAGAATCCTTAATCAAGGAAAAATGGTCTCAATTAGCGGAAAGAACAGGTGCTATCCATATTTCTCAAATCTTATTAGCGTTTAACTTCAATGAAATTAAAATCCATTGACACTACTGTTTTCTTACTTCATTCTCAAGAAAACCATTCTACTCATTAAGTAATTAAGTCCCGCCAAAAACCACACCAGCATTAAAAGAAAACGATTCAAATTACATGTTACAGTTTAAAAAATTAAAAGGGCATAAATTTTGCTGGTCAAGCTCAAGAAAAGTGAAGCTTAGTATAAAGACTACAAATTTAAGGAAAGCCCATTGTCACAAGAATCATGTTCTAACAGTTCAACACAAATTTAAAACAATTTAGCTTTACATAGCTCAAAGAAAAACCTTAAAGATGAGTTAAAACACAATTTAACGAGAACCCATGATTGAATCAAACCAAAGATTAATCCTTTAAAACTTTGAAGCAAATGGGCATTTATTAAAGACGAAATAACAGCCAAGAACAGCACTTTAATCAATATTACATTATTAGAAACAGACCCTTTTGAGCAAGAACATGAAACAAAACAAGCTGAAAAAAGTTGGTGGTGGGTATTAAATTACATGACCTGAACTGGGCGCTGAAGTATATAAACAGAGACAAAGGAACAGAACACGTACGGCAGAATGAGCAACAATTAAGAGAAGAAGAATGGTTTTTTTGCAGAGAGAGACAGCAATGGAAGAAGGGATTTTGGCGTGAATGAGAGGAATGTAGTGTGTGGTGACTAAGCATGTGTACATTTATAAGCTTCTTTTTTCAGGCGCGCTATTAAATAAACAAACATCTGACAGATACAAAGAAAGTTTAGCAAGATACTCATTTCATTATTTAATAAACATTGGCCTAATTTTCTAATTATACTATTCATTTTTTTTCTCAAAAGAAAATACTAGTAGTAATCTATTTTCAGACAAGCGTGAATAATATAGGTGAGTCCGTACAATGGCAGACATCTATTGCATTTACAAATATCTAATTTTCATTTAATTTTTAAATTTTAAAGTGAATTAATTTATTAATTACTTTGATTAACATTGAAATACAAAAAGAGAGTGAAATTTAAATTATAAAATTAAATATAAATAAATAATATTACATAATATTTAATAAAAATATTAATAATTATTTTTTATAAAAAGCAATATTTAGTTTAAACATATTTAGCTATTTATTTTGATAAATTTATAAAAAAAATTAAAATATTAAATTATAGTTGTTTTAATATAAATAAAATAATTTTATAAAATTTATACATGATTAGAGCATTTAAAAATAATTTAAATAATTTTATATATTAAAAAAATAATATAGTCTAATAGGGTAATTTTGTCTAAATAAGTAAAAATATTGAAACAGCTATCAGCTGTTGGCAAAAAACTCTATATTAGAGCTTTTCAAATAGCACATGTTGGAGGTTTATAAAGCTCCAAAAAAGCTCTTAAAAGAATCTCACCAAACATTTTTGTGGAGTTTTTTGAAAAGTAAAAGCTAAAATCTTTATCGAAAAGGTGAACCAAACACCCCCTTAGTAAAAGGATCTAAGATAAACATTAATTTTTAAAAAAATAGATAAACATTAAGCAATATGGTTTTGCTTTGCAAAGCTGGCCTCTTTCTAAAATGGCTATTAGTTTCTCATTGATCACCCCTTGCAGGAAGGAAGGACTTAAAAATTGTGAAAGGTCAAAGAAAAACTAAAAAGAGTGATGTAACTGCCACCTTTCTGCTTTTTAACAACAATTTCAACACCACCACCCCTCTCTGGTACACTTGATATGTAACCTATACATGAGTTTTTGTGGGGGATAAAATGAATTATAAATTTTAAACGTATATTGTAAAGTTCAGTTAATAATTTAAATATGAGTTTTTATTCTTTAAATAATTTTCAGTTTTAAAATATTAATTTAGACACCATAACTATATATATTACAAAAGAAAAAGAGGAATAACCAATTTATAATAATATGACTGATGTAATTAGCATTATACTACTATAATATTTATATTTTTCTATCTTTAGATTTTGTATTTTTGTGCGAATTGTATATTGACTAATTATTTTTTTTAATGTCATAGAAAGTGTTTTAAAAACCGGACTGAACCGGCCGGTCAAATCGATTAAAATGAAAACCGGTTAGTTGTCCGGTCTAAAACTACAAAAAATTGGAAATTGCGGTTGAATGAGGCAGTGTTTTAACTATGAGTAGCTAGGTTTGGACAAGCATGTCTTGTTGTGTTTTGGATCCTTTTGTCCGATTAATTTGGTGGAAACGCTTCAAATAACCAAACTATCAAATTTATGTGTTGATCTTTCAACTTGTAAACAATTATCAATTAACTTAAATTGTTATTTTAATAGATAGTTATATTTTTTTTTCTTTTTTAAATAATTTGTTTTATTTTAACACCTGACTCAACATGTGTGGTTCACCCTCGATAATCAGAAAATACTTTTCTTTAAGTATCATTTTACCCCTTAAATTTGTATGTCAGTGATCATTTAAAACTAAACTTGAGTCTTTTTTACCAATTGACCCCTTCAATTTGTCAATTTTATCAATTAGATCATATCATTATAATAAGACTTCACTGATAAAAATAAAGTTCAATTTTGGCCCATAAACCAATTCTTACTATAAGTTAGTATGAAATTAAATGAAAACATTGTAATAATTAAATAGAATAAATTTTAGTATAAAATTAAATATTATAATTAGCATAATATTTTTAATAATAATCATTTATTTATTATTTATCAAATGATATTTTTATAATATATAAAAAAGCAGTTGCAAATAGTTATAAATTATTAATATCTTGTAAAATTAATTATTTTTATGTATAGGTTAGTTCAAAATTAAATAAAAAATTATATTAATTGATTAAAACATTTTTTGTAAGAATTTTAAATTCTAATTTTTCTTAATAATTTAACTTTTTAAAAGATTATATATGAAGTTTGATTAATTAAGAATTATTTATCAATATAAATTAAATCTAAGTTATTTATTTATGTACTTACTCAATTAGATTATGTTTTAGTAAAATTATGAGCTTATCTTTTAAATATACATTATTTTACAAATATACACATTTTATTAGTTTTAAAATTTCAAATTGAACTGAGATGAATTTTTTTTATACTTTAATTATTTTCAACTATTTATCATATTTTTTGACTATTTTTCAAAATTGAACCGAGTTGAAAAATGATATTTTATAATATCAAACCGACTAAATCTAAAAAGCATTTTTTAACCTAACTGAACATAAAAATTTAAGAATTAATTTTTAAAATCAAACTGAACTAGTCAGTTTGTTTGTTTTTTGCTCGATTTACATCATAACTTAATTAATTCTTTTATGTTTAAAATTAAATTAAACCAAAAAAGTAAATATACCATCAAATTTATTTTGTATTTTATATATTAATACTTTTAAAACATCAAGAGTTTATTTAGACTATGTCCCAAAACTGAAGTGCATATTTGGATTTTTTTTTTTTTGCACTTGAACTTGAAAAATTGGTACAATTGAAACTAAAAATAAAAAAGAAAATAAAATTGAACATTTTAATTTTTATAAATATTAACGAAAAAAGTCAAAGATGTTGAATATTTTCAAATGATTAGACCTATTATGAATAGTTGTATCGAACAAAATTGAAAGTTACTTTTTAAAATTAACTTGAATCAAATTTACAATGCTTCAATATACTTCAAACTCAACTGAATCAGTTTTTGATTGTTTATTTAGTTTGATTTGTTTTTTTTTTTATTTGGTTTGTACTGAAAGTGATTTGATTTTTTGTAACTTTGAAATATATAACCGAACATAAATAATAATTTTTTAGTATATTAGACCAAATAAAATCTTTTTTTATCTAGTTTGATTATTCAATTTGATTACATTTATATATTTATTAATGTAGATAAAATTATAATAATAATGCATATTATTTTAAAAAAATATTTTTGAGTCTCTGATAATAACACTGTAATTATTATTATTATTGTTATTATTATTACTATTATTATTATTATTATTATTATTATGTCAAATTTTATTTATATCAGAATTTAGGACTTATTATGCAAAACTTTCATATGAACATCATTTGAAAATAAAATTAATTAACTCTAAAATTGATTAAGCTCATTTTAGCACAAATTGAACTCGTATGCACATTAATTCATATTTTATTAACTACTTTTTTGCTATATGCTTTACAAAAACATTCGTTTCCGAGATTATATATTTAATTACACCGTTTTCAATATTCTTGAAGATATTTTTGTTTTTGTTTTAACCTTTTTTAAAAGATAATTTTTAGGTAAATAATAGGATGATGAGTGCAATATACCTAATATGCTTCATCCATAAATTATGATTGGGTGCATGTTCCCTTTCAAGATAGCCAACTGGTTTTTTAAATAATAAAGTTAAAAAGAAGTGGACATGAAAATTAAAGTTTCTTATCTCTGACCCTAAGTTTAGAAAAGATTAAAAATGAACAAAAAAGTTGCTGACTAACTTTGCATTTCAAGATATCAAGATTACATAGCTAGAGCTAGTTTAATTTTATTATTGAATTTGGAAATTCATGATTTAAATTTTTTGGAAAAGCAGAAATTTACATGTTTTTAAGAAGAAGAATACTTAGATCGAAGATATTATTTTCAATGATTTACTACGGCTTCGAACTACTACAAATACAATAATCCTTTTTATGTTTATTCTAGTTTGGAGTTATTTAAAATTTTAGATTGTATTTTATTAAGATGATTTTGCTTTGTTTTGCCTCTCTCGTCTAGTGGTACCATTACTTGGGGTTTTTGACGGATCTGTGCCTACGGGCTTTTAAAAATTCCATTTTAGTGCCTGTGTGGAAATTAATTCCACATTTGTGCCTGGGTCCACGTCATCCGCGATTTAATATTGCGGATGACGTGGCCATCCGCGATATTAAATCGCGGATGATATTAAGTTAGGTTAATCTGTGGATTAACCTAACTTAAATGCCATCCGCGAATTAATTTCGCGGATGGCATTTACAGATTCCCTGCCATTGGCAGGGAATCTGTTGACCGTTGGAAGCACAGCTTCCAACGGTCAACAATTGAATGCAATCCGCGATATTAAATCGCGGATTGCATTCTATAAAATGGGGGCTCACAGCCCTCATTTTTCTCACACCGAAACAAATTTCTCTCAATTATAATGTCTCAATCGGCGGTTTAGAGCGGATTTTATTTTTATGGCGGTTCGATTAGAAATTTATTTTTGAAGAGTTTTATTATTTTGGCACTATTGGAGGAGGACTACAAGAGGTAAATTTACTTTTCATTTTTTATTGTTATATTAAATTAGAAAAAAATAGATTAATATAACTTAAATGTTAGGTTTTTAATTACTATTTATTAAGTAATTGTACGTTAAAAAAATACGAGGTTTTAGTATAATATGTTATATTTTTCAATTAGTCATTGTTAGCAAAAATGTAGGTGTTATTATAGTTTATTGAGAAATATTAATTTAGTGAAATATTAATTTTTTAAAAAAATAGTAATAATTGTGAAAAATGACAACAAATAGTTTACACTATGAAAAATGAAAAAAAAATATTGCTAAAAAAATAGACTTTATTTAATGAATTTGAAAAAATACTAAAATAAGTTGGATGTATATTTATTTTGATAAAATTTGTAGCAATAACGATTATGAACCTATCGTTTGTGATATGGTGCAATGGTCGTATGGTAAGCTCTCCGGCTGGAGTAGAATACCAGGGCGGCCGTCGGGTGGATATGCCAATTATTGATAGGATGAATTTTGAAGAATTGAGAAATATTTGTATAAGGGCAGTCGCTACTGACTCGGAAGTGGAGATTACAAAAATCTACTTTCGGCTTCCAAAAATTGAAAGTGGTCGTATTGTCTCCTACTCGTTGTACTCAGTAGAAAACAACGAGCATATTTTTGGAATTTTGAGAGAGACGATGCGGTACCGAGGGCTTGATACTTTAGAATTTTACGTCGAGTATCGTACTGTCGTTTGTCACGATGTATCTGTGGGTCAGTTGGTTCTGAGTGAATCGAGTGGGTCGGAGATAGGGAGTGATGAAGATGAAGATGATGAAGAGGATTTTTTTGGTTGCGAGGAAGAGGCAGAAGAGCAAGAGGATTGCAATGATCATGATTCTGGAGAAGACACATTGTACCAATCGCAACTCCCAGAAGATTTTAACCATGTCAATTTGGATGATTTTGATGTGGCACCAGAATCTGATGAGAACTTTTTTTTTTTACAAATTTACAATTACATTTTCTACTTTCTATATATTTACCGATTACTGTTTTCCCTTGTATAGCGTGATCTGGCGGAGATGGTCCACGTCCGGAGATCTAGCCGTGACTCCATAATTGGGTCCGCTGCACGCAGTTCACAAATGGCGTACATGGAGGATCGTCGGGATGTCACTCTTCCACCGCCTGAGCCAGCAGTCCCGGCATTTGTACTGCCTCCTCTCCCTCCTTTGACGGTTGACTTGGATTCCATTCACGGTCGTCGTAGACAACGGCCTACACCACGCCAGCCTCGCCAGCGGCCAGATCAGCCTATACCGCCCCCTGTGTACTATCATTACGATGCAGGAGAGAGTTCGCAGACGCGACAGAACTATTGCGGGCCTACTCAGTTTCAGGGTGACGGTTCACAGTTTCAGCAGCACTCGCAGGTATTGCGTACTTTATTATGTTTTTTTGCATAATAGTTTCACTTTATTTTAAAATACAAGTTAATAAATGTTGATTCTTATATTTTTAATTTTATTCTTTATTACAGGTCCCTCCGACCTCATCGTTTCCGGTACCACCGTCATCCGGGCCGTTCTTTTACTCCTCTGAACAGATGCCGTATACCACTCCTCTGACAGAGCCGGCTCAGTATCGACAGGCTACACCACCCCCATTTCAGGCACCCCAGCATGGTCAACCTTCTACCCCCTCTGATCAGGGTTACCGGCCCGTGTTTTCTTGGCTCGATCAACCGTCAGCGTCACATTCGCGTCCCTCCCCTTCCACCCCGGTCGCGAATCCGTCGCAGATGTTTTTTTCGATATCAGAGGCTTGGTTGAACAGTCCAGGTCTCGGGGAGGGGGGCTCTTTCGAGGCGTTACAGTCCGGTAGTATTCAGTTTTCGGGTCCGTCCTTCAGCCTCCTTCCGCAGTCACAGGAGGCACCGACTACTGCACCGGCTGCAGATGATCAGGAGCTATCCCTAGACGATGATCACGAGAGCGAGGGCGCGCCAGGTGACAGACCGGGTGATAGACAGTATCGCGATCTTACTGAGAGCAGTCTGCGCCGCAGGCAAGATATGGGGTACGATATGAGGACTCAACTGGAGAAGAACACTAGATATCGAGATTATTTATGATTTTGTTGTTTTTAGTAAAACACTATCAACTTTGTAATCCTATTTTATTTTATCGACTTTGTAATTATATTATTTGTGCAATTTATAATTTTTACTTTATTTTATCGACTTTGTAATTATATTATTTGTGCAATTTATAATTTTTGTATAAACTAGTAAAAATATACAAAATAATATATAATGCTAACTAAAAAACAGTTTTTATGTTTTATTAGAATTTTATTAAATTACGGAATTTATTTCATAAATTAAAATACGGAATTTATTTTATAAAAAAAATTTAAAGAAAATGATGGGGTAACCCAATTACTGTCTCTCCCCAATCATTGGGGAGACAGATTACTGTCTCCCCAATGATTGGGGAGAGATGCCATCCGCGATATTAAATCGCGGATGGCATTAATTGGGGTTAATTACCCCAATTAGTGCTGTTAACATCATCCGCGATTTAATATCGCGGATGGCAATGTCATCCGCAATATTAAATCGCGGATGATGTGGGCTCAGGCACAAATTTGGGATTAATTCCCATACAGGCACCAAAATGTAATTTTTAAAAGCCCGTAGGCACAGATCCGTCAAAAACCCCCATTACTTGCGAGTGTAGATTTGCCTTTTCTCAACATTTTTTAAATTTTTCATTCAAAAAAAATATTATTGAAAACAATATTCTTTCTATCTCCTACGTTGTCGTTTTATGTATAATATATATGTGTGTTTATGTTAGTGATATGCATTAGGTCAATCATGTTTGACCATGTTTTGATTTTATCATTTTGTTATTTATTAATTGGCAGTTTTATCATTTTATATTAATGATTAAAGACTTGAATGGTTAATTCTTTCTAAGGTCATCAAGTATGTGACTTGATAGTAGAACCCTTAAGTTTAATAAAAGAATTATATACCATATATGCCTAGTTTTAATATAACATTGAGACTAGTATGATGTTGACTGATGATTATGTTTTACTAATCATGTATATGAGATATTAAGTCAAATCATAGGTGCTATTTGAGAAATAAGGCACTGGATGACCCACTGTGAGAATACTACATAGATCACTGTTACAGTTCTATTAGTATAATCCTTTGACCTTGAAATCATCATGGATTTCTACATAGCTATTTCATATTTTGATACAGTCTTACATTATCTTTAACAGGATAATGGAATAGATTGTTATTGGATATGAAAGTAACTATGTGAGAAATGTGAGTGACTGAGAAGGAATTTGTCCCTCATTTATTTGAGTAAGATATCTATGTGCCCCTTGAAGAAGATAGACTGAAGGAAATGCATGGCCATGCTAATTGATAAGGAGTTATCATTTTCAGTCTACTTAGAGTCAAGAAACTAATGATTGAATATTATAAGGATGACAGGACTATGCCTTATATTCAATCTGGATATCGAGTGATAAAGGGATTAAAATATTATTGTAAATGGTTAAATCGGATTATCGATATTCGTATAATTTGGGTAGTCATAATGTCTCGCTAGAGGCCACTTATGACTTGTGGGCTGAAATAGAGATTTCGAGCTTACTGCCAACGTTATATGAACCTACAGGGTCGCACACTAAGAACAGGCCCAAAACAGTTATGGGTTGTACAAGCCCAATGTGATTAAGTGATTATATATATATATATATATATATATATATATATATATATATATATATATATATATATTAATTTGAAATTTAAGGATAAGTGTTTTTCTTAATTTATTATTTTTGGAAGATAATAAATATAGTAATGAATATATATGGATGATTATCAAAAAGGAGTTTTTGATAAACATAAACTTGTAGAATTGCAATGAGATTGAAATTCCAATTTGTCTCAAACCCTAGTGTTGTTTATCACTATAAATACACATTAAGCAATTGGTTTGAGAATCACGAAATTCATTATTCACTAAATCACTAAAATTCGAAATTGCTTGTGAAGCAATAGTGCTAGCACACAAACACTAGTTTTGGCTAAGGTCTGTTCGTGTGGATACTCGTAGAGGACGCGTTCTTTTGGAGGCGTTTCTGATCCGAGGCCAGGTATCATCAAAGTGAACCACCTCCTTCCTTCATACATTGCTGTTGAATTCGACATACAAGTAAGTACTTATTCTGTTAATTCGAATTACATGGATCTTGATTTGGGTTTTTAGATAAATTTTTGAAATTCCGCTGCGTTATGAACCTACAAAACCCAACAGTTTATATGTAAAGGAATTCATTAGCATAAAATGTATATCCCAAAGTGGAAACTGAAATATAAATAAAGCCCGCAAGTTGAAATATGGAAAAGCTTATAGTATGCAAGAGGGCCATTATCGTTTAATTTATTAGTGTATTAATTTGTTGATATGATATTAAAATCTCAAAAAGTTTAAGTTTAATTTTAATTTATTTATTTAATTAATTTAATATTTGAGTATAAGATAAAGTATGGCTATGGCTACTTACAGTCACACATGAATTTTAATGAATATTTATATATAAAAGTGTGTTAAAAGTAATAAAGTATCAATTTTAATATTATTTAATAGTTTAAATTTTTGGCTTAATTAATTATTTCATAAAATATTGATAATTTTTTGTTGTTATAAGCCATGCTATGTTTGAACGTTGGCCATGTAATATTAAATCATGAGAATTTAGTGCAGAAGATAATGATACTGAAATAAATTTATTAATTTTAGACAAAACAAACAAATATTCGTGAACGATACAATGTATCATGTTTGATTAGACGCTGGTGACAAACAATGATTCCTGAATTCATTAGTTTTAGACAAAACAAACATATATTCTTGAATTTTTAGTTATATCTTCTTAGCATTATTTATGATTATTATAGCAATGGTTTGACTCTAATTTGTTTTCTTGTATAAAAAAACTTCAATAATTATCCCTTCAGTCGCCTAATTAATTTTTTTCAAAAATATCTCACTTTTTAAATTTTCTATGAATTCTTTTTTACACTTTAGTTGATTATTGATAATTCATTAGTAGATTAGATGTAAAAGAGTTATTTTTGCAAAAGTTTCAAAAAATGAGTTATAGAGGATAATTTCCTTAAAATAAATACGTGTTTTTACATATATGATATATTTGTGGGGCTTAGTTTCTTTTTCTTGATTGCCAAAATTTCAACATTTAGGTTTTTAAATCCGCAGATACTGAGAATTTAACATTACTAGTATTTTATTTGATTATTCAAATTGATTAGAATTACTTTCTTCACATTTTTATATGCATTTTATTTTTAAATATAGTTTTGGTAATAATTTTATAATTTATTAATAATAATGTTATTAATATCTTAAAAATATAAAATTAACTATCGTTACTGTCTTATAATTAACGAGAAGCGGAATTGAAGATAAAAATAGGCGGCCAGCCTACCGCGGCGAGATGTCCGCACAAAAACTGTGGAGTAAGCAAAGCGATAGAGAGAGGATGCCGAAAGACATGAAAGTGGTTAGAAATGATGTAGTAAGGTGTCATTATTGAGAAGGATGAAGTGATGGGGCAGTGGACTTTGCATGAAATGAGCTCATTTTGAATCCAAAATCCTATATCATTTCACTTGTCTTTCTTACAAAAATACTACTCATGCCTAGATTCTTGCTTTCTTTTCTGAAAAAGCTACTAAAGGTATATGCTTACTTTCATCCCATATGACCTAAGCTAACTAGTTATTTTCCATGTGTTAATTTGGTATTTTGATTTTAATGTAACATATAATTCACGTCCGTGGTTCTACTTTTAGGTTCATTAATATATTTAGGGTTAATTATATATAAAATCACCACCTTTATACGAAATTGCAAAAATAACACGACCTTTAAAACGTGGCAATTCAGGGCACCACCTTTCATTTCTTTTCAAAAATAACACGGGCACATTTTTAGTGGCATTTTTACTGACATGGCGTGATACGTGGCACTCTCATCGGGTGTCCAAGTCAGCAAAATTTTATCAAAAAACGTGCCTCTATTGTTTTTGAAAAGAAATGAAAGGTGATGCCCTGAATTGACACGTTTTAAAGGTCGTGTTATTTTTGAAAATTCGTGTAAAGGTGGTGATTTTATATGTAAGTAACCCATATATTTATCATGTGTAATCGCTTTTTTATGGTTCAATAATCAAATTAGACTCGGTTAGATTGGACGAAATAATAAAAAAAAATCAAAGAATTGTATCAGTCATCCACATATTAGAATTAGTTCCAGGTGAAGTTGAAGGATCCAATATGAAAAGAAATCATATTTAAAGAGGAGATTATTACATAAGCATTCCCAATAGTATTCTTTAAAATAAAGAGCATCTTTTGTAAAATAAAGAGCATCTTAAAGATAAAGAGTGATATTTAAAATTTTACTCAAATGGACTATTTAATATCAGTTTTTTATTGTATATAATTTTAATAATTAATAATAAAATAAAAGTATTAAATAATAATATTATGAAATTAATTGTCTCTCTAATTTTAAATTTTATTTTATTTTGTTTTCATAAAAAATATTAATAAAATATTAAATATTAATAAAATAATTTTTTTATTTAATTTTTTATTCAGTTTTTTTTACTAAAAGTAAAAATAAAATATTTAAAAATAAAATAACCACCTTATTTTTTAAAATTTAAAATTTTACTATTTGAAAAATAAAGTAGAGAGTGAAAATGACTCTCTACATGTGGAGAGTCATTTTCACTCTCTACTCTAAATATAAAGAATAGAGAGTCCATTGGACTCCTAATTTATTGTCAAACTCTTTAATTTAAAGAGTTTGACAATTTTAAAGATTTCATTGGGGATGCTCTCAGAAATGTGATAAAGATGAAAAATTAGTCCAATATTTTAAAATTTTCCATTTAATGTGGTGTCTTATTTATGGTTGTGATTTTCATTTTAGGTTCATGAATTAATTTTTCATGTACATTATGCTCTTTCTAATTCAACATTTTTTAATATAATATAGAGAGAGCCAAATCTTCAACTTCGATTAATAAAGACTGAGTGCAATATTTAAATGATTTTAACAATATTAAAAAACTAGTTATGAGATAAAAAGAAAATCATCTTCTTTAGTTCTTTTTGACTATCATCAATAATAAAGAAATTGATCAATTTTTGTTATTATAATCGGTGAGCAATCTTAATTTTTTTAATCATTATAAAAATTGATGAATAGTCTATACTCTCTGAAATATTAATTATGGTTGAAAAGTTTTCATAATAAAGAATAAAGGTTAATTCCTAAAAAAAATCACGAACTTTACACGAAATTTCATTTTAATCATGAACTTTAAAAGTTGTCATTTAAAGGCACGAACTTTCATTTTATTTCAAATCTATCGCCAAAGTAAAATCCGGTGTATTTTATCGAACCAAAAATTTCTAATCCTATATACTATAACTAAAAGATAATAAGATTTAATGTCGATTTATAATTTGGGTCTTTCATTAATAGTTTATTGAAGAATTTAGTCAACAAAAATACACTGAAATGATAGATTTGAAACAAAATGAAAGTTCACGCCTTTAAATGACAACTTTTAAAGGTCATGATTAAAATGAAACTTCGTGTAAAGTTCGTGATTTTTTTAGGAATTAACCCAAGAATAAATCACAACATTTTAATAATAAAAATAAAATTATTTGATTAGAAGCAATATTTATATTTAATAGTTTGTTTATTGTTATATTGATCAATTGTAATTTTTTATTTTGTTTTTCATGATAAAAATCCATTAATCATCTTTATAAGTTTGAGTTCGACTCTCTTTATATAAATTAAAAATAGTTTGGTGTTGATATACGTAATATCATATTCGTTTGAAAGCTCGTTAAATGAAAATAAATATTACATCGCTCAACATAGTTATTGAATATAATATTTTGTTCGCTGATTTGCAATTAATAAATTGTATGTTATTATCCCGTCATTAAAATTGATAAAGGTCAAATAATAAACTTATTTTCATAAAAAATAATTTTTTAAAATATAGATGAATTTATTTATCCATTTTAAGTTGTTTTGATTGATCATTATTAACAAACGAATTCGATATTTATTTAGAAATCTATTTTTTTTTTGAAAAAAATACATGTTTCATTTAATGGACTCAAGCTCAATAAAATTGGGCTTTTTATTAAACGAGCCAACTGTTATACAAGTCGCATAAATTTGGGTTAGAAAAGGCCCATCATCTATTTTCCTTTCAATCCAGACCAGGTAAGAGAATTAATTTGACAATACACGTGTCAATTCACGCATTTTTGTTTAATTTTATCCATATCTTCCACGAAAATCTGTAAACCATCTCAACCCTCCACGTGTCGCCACGAAACCGCCATCAAATCCGGAACCCTTAAAAAGGCCCACGAATATATCTTTACCCGCACAGAACTGAGACCTTCCATAAACAAATCAATCCAAAACCCTAACTCGATTATCCACCGCGAAATTCAACACAACGATGTTGAGATTGGCGTCAAAGAAATTATTAGGCCAGGTATCACCGGCGCGGCCAGCGCAGATCCTGCCACGTTTCTACCACGAGAACGTGATAGACCACTTCAATAACCCTAGAAATGTCGGGTCGTTCGATAAAAGCGATCCGGCGGTGGGAACAGGGCTTGTCGGCGCACCTGCTTGTGGAGATGTTATGAAGCTGCAGATTAGGGTTGATGAGAAGACCGGTGAGATTGTTGATGCTAGGTTTAAGACCTTCGGTTGTGGCTCTGCTATTGCGTCGTCTTCTGTCGGTGCGTTTTACTGTTTTGATTGCTAATTCAATTTATTTAGGGTCTTATTATCTTGATAACTAATTCAATTTATTTAGGGTTTTATTATTTCAATTAATTGATCTTTCGGTTTTTGTTTATGCAGCTACTGAATGGGTGAAAGGGAAACAAATGGAGGAAGTGCTTACCATTAAAAACACGTGAGTGTTTTTATTTCTTATGTATTTAATCTTTATATGTTTGTTGTTTATTTTAGTTTCGTAAAACTGATTTCTTTTTCTGTAATCCGTTTGAAGAAGGTTTTTTTTTTTGGGCTTTTTCCCTGGGAGTGAAATATGAGATATTTATCTGAATAAATGGCTGGGAGTGAAATATTTATCTGATTTTTCCATTTGGTGATGACGAATCCGGTTTAAGTTGCAAGAAACTTATTTGGATTCTTGTATGGTTAATAAAGTGGTATAGCTTAGATAAGCCAACCAATCAGTACAATTAGACGAGATATTATATTTGGCTGCTTAAATTAATGACATTATTTGGCTGTTCTTACTCTCTTTGTAAATGCATTAGTCTTTTCTATTTGTTGTAACCATATTGCTGTTGTACAAAGCCTGGGTTTTGTTTCTTTTGAATTCGAAACTTTGTACCCTTCTAGCTTCTTGCATAAACAGTTTGAAGTTTGAATTAATGGATTTTTGTGATACCAATTATTTGGCGCTTAAATTTTGGTTGTTGGTTAGGATGACATGAGGTCTTGATGAACTGTGAAATGTGATCATACCTTTGTTTGCAAGATTGATTACATTTTGGGACATATAAGGTATGCTTACAACTATTTTGAAAGCTAGTAATCATTATAGCTGCATCAACGTCCTGTTCTTGCTGACAAACCAGATGTTTAAGATTGCCATCATACCATAACTGTATTTGTAAGAACAATTATAGACAAGTTGAACTATGTGGAACACAAATAATTTATTTGCTTTGTGATTCATTTTTCACCAGTTCTACTGAGCAATTTGGGATTTTGGAGTGTCTAAGGATGTATATCTGCATGCAAAGTTTGTTGCTCGTTTCCGGTGCTTGTTTCAATGAAATATTTTGAAGTTTAAATTCATTTATGTAATGTGTAAGCCACACCAATAACCATTATGTACTTATAATTTAACCTACTGATTTCTCTGGAACTTGTCATGTGTTTCTGGCATTCTGCTGCGTACTAGTTATAAATCTGAAAATTTTGTTATTTCTCAGGGAGATCGCAAAGCATCTTTCTCTCCCACCAGTGAAGCTACACTGCAGCATGCTTGCTGAGGATGCTATCAAGGCAGCTGTAAAGGATTACCAGACAAAACGCGAAAAATTAAATGGTAGCTCAGATGCTACATCTGCCGAACAAGCTGCTCAAGCTTGAAGTTGGTGTTCATTAGCTTGCTCAAGCTTGGAGTCGGGTTCATTATGCATATGATGATGAAAATGTTAAAATTCAATAGTTTATGATGTATCTAAAATAATGGTTTCATCTGATCTTAAATACCTTGTGAGGCTTGGGTGCATATCCTCAGCATAATGCTATGGTGTTGTATATTATGAATTTAATGTCAGTTTTGTTTTTTGTGAATCAAATTAAGAATTTTGTGTCTCAAGTAGAAGTTGAGTACCTATGTTTTCTTGCGTCTATATCTGCTTGATTTAACTGGATTGAGCAGTGCTTACTCCATGGTGTTGAGCAGATATTGATGTTGTATACAGCAGGCAGATTAGTATGTTTGGATGATTGAATCCTCTAACTTGCTATAAGTTGTCTTTCATATTAATAGTGTGTTGCCTATCTATTTCATCCAGCTCACCATTTAAAGTTAGGTGTTTCAGTTATCAATTGAAAATGAACTATTAGTGTGTTTCAATGAGAGTTGGCAATAGCTTTATTGCCTAGTTAGAAGGTGGTTTTGCCACTATCACGTTTGAGAACTGAATCAATCTCATAAATTCCAATGAAAAGTAATATATAAGCAAATCAAATGTTGATGAATGTTGACTACAATTTTTTTTTTTTTTGGTAAGCCCATCCGGTTTCCAAGGTTTCGCCCTGACTAATCCGGATCCGACCCGCGTCGCGCACCTGGCATGGTGGGTGAATCTGCCAGTGAGAATTTTCTGCATTCACAAGGACTCGAACCCGACACCTTGCTTAAGCGATATCAAGCCGCTTACCACTTGGACCAACTCCCATTGGTGACTACAATTTTTCTTGTACATATATTTTAATCACTTTCTCTATTAAATTATATAAAAGGTAATAATTCCAAATGCACATTAAAGTTAGCAAGGGGGCGCCAAAATTGACCGCAACGGTTCCATACTGTTATCCTCATCGCATTAACTTCCATTAAGATAGTAGAGTGAGCAGAAACAAAAATATTATAATTGCTGCCTCTTCTCACTTAACAGTTCTGCTCCTTGTTCTTACTTCACTCTGAAATTCCAATCAATCCTTCTCATAAACAAACAAAATCTGCTCTTCAAAGGTTCGCATTTTCTTTTTCTCACCAGTCTCTGATTAACCTTTTTTTGTTTCTCTGTTTGTTAAGACCACTTGAATAAAACTAAGACATTTTTTTTGTCCACTTGAAAGTTTGAAACTCTAATCTGGGCGTCGCTTATATTTTTCAATTTTAAATTTTGGATCTTACTTTATATTATACAGTTATCTAAAGTTTTCAACTGTACATATGTGATCTGGGTCACAGATTAGATAGGACTCGCGATCATTGGTTGCGGGAATTTTTTTAGGTTTGAATTCGGATGTAATACTCAACAAATCTTACTTTTTCTTTGGTCAACCTAATTAATTTAACTTACTTTGAGTGGTCTTGCTCAATTTAGTTATTTTCTTGGGTCGTTGAGTATTTATTGAATTATCCGATTTTTTTTTATCTTGGGTCGTTGAGTATATAAGCCAATAATTTTATAAAACAAAAATGGATAAATGTTTTTTTATTACATAAATATAATGTTTGGAGTGTAGGACAAGTGAATCACCAAATCCGAGTGTGACTCAAAACAGTTGGTTGTGTTGGGTTGTGTGTAGGTTAAGGAGCAGGTAGTGAAGTTTAATGATGTCTGGTTTAAAAGAGGACCAACTTCTTGGAATTAACGATATAATAGAAGTGAGTGAAGACAACAAATTGAGAGAGGAGGGTGGGCTAAGTGACAGAGAGATGGCTCATCCTACTGCTAATTCAATCCACAGGTCTGGTTCTAGACCCCAATTAGACCTTAGCAAAGCTGCAATTCAAGGCAATTCTGAAGACAGGGATCCTACTATTCTTTTGCCTAATCAATCTGATGATATTTCTCACTTGGCTCTTGATATTGGAGGTCAGTATATGTAAGACAATGTGCAATTTAAGGAAGTTTTGTTGTTTCTGTTTGTTTCAGCAGTTGTTAATTTGTTTCCTTCATTATGCATTTGCCTATCTGAATCAGTAGTCTTGTGGGAAAATGTAACTTTGAGTTGTGATAGATTGTACTACTGCGGTGTATGTATCGAAATTTGAAATAATTTCGCGGGTCATCTGCAGGATCTCTAATCAAGTTGGTGTATTTTTCAAGACATGAAGATCGATCCATTCATGATAAGGACAAGAAGACAATCAAGGATAGACTGGGGATTCCTAATTTTAATAGGAGAAGTTACCCTGTTCTTGGTGGGAGGCTTCATTTTGTAAAGTTTGAAACTTGCAAGATTAATGAATGCTTGGATTTTATTTCATCAAAACAGCTTCACCGTGGTGGTACAAAAACTTGCTTTTGTTTTCCATCTTTCAGCTCATTTTCCTATATATTCACTAATTCATTGTTTTAGTAACACCTGCTCTTAATTTATTTGACCACATTTGAGTTGCCAGCTTATTGTTGGTAAATTTTTTGTGGATAGGGATCGATTCGCGTGGTTGGCTGTCTGAATCTCCGCCAAATGGAAATGCTGTAATTAAGGTAAACTTTTTATGATGTAACTTATACAGGCATGATATCGGTAGTTTTTTTTCATTTATAAAGTCCCGGTATATGCTTCTATTAACAAGGTGATTTTATGAGAAGGCTACAGGTGGTGGCGCATACAAGTATGCGGACCTTTTCAAAGAAAGGCTAGGGGTTAGTCTTGACAAAGAGGATGAGATGGACTGCCTTGTTGCAGGAGCAAATTTTTTGCTTAAGGTGGACTCCTGACGCCTATATATATATATATATATATATAAATGTTAATTTATTACTCCGTCTTTGCCAGGCTTGATGGAAATTATTACTAACTTGTAATACACATAATTGTTTTTACCCAGTTCTATAATCTTTTTGAACACAATGGTTAGAGTAGTTTAAACTTGGTCATGGTATTTGTAATTTATGGTGCTATTGTATTTTGTCACCGGAGATAAAGATATTAGAATGTGGTTCTTTTTATCATCTTCATCTTCTCTATAAGTGGCAATTATTCCAATGAAATTGTGAATCACTGTTGTTCTTATTTAGGCTATTGAGTTGAGTCTTGACTTGATTGCAGCTAATTAATTTTTAGAAGAAAATAGTTTGTTGATATTCTCATACTCTGTCATGGGGTAACGGAACTCTTCTTGTTAGTTCCCTAGCAGCACTAAAATCACTGTTACCATCATACTGATATTTTAAGTGCTTGATTTGGTAGTCATGCTTGTATAATTCTGTTCAATTAATATTCACCTATGCGAACGTAATATTTGGTGAAACATTTACTTATAAATACTTTATTAAAGCTCCATCGTTTAGCAGCACCTCTTTCTCTTCTAACAAATATTTTGATTAGGCTATTCGCCATGAAGCTTTTACACACATGGAAGGTCAGAAAGAATTTTTTCAGATTGACCAGAATGATTTGTTTCCTTATCTCCTCGTTAACGTTGGATCTGGTGTTAGTATGATCAAGGTACATCAGTCTTTTCTGCTCAGCTTTTCAGTTTCTGAGAGCTTTTGCATACACATGAACTCATGAGACTAAGATTATGGTTTCATATGGAATAGGTTGACGGGGATGGGAAGTTTGAGCGGGTTAGTGGGACAAATGTTGGTGGTGGTACTTACTGGGGATTGGGAAGGCTGTTAACCAAATGCAAGAGGTTACTATCACATCATTGTCTTTTTTTAATTCTGAAGTGAGAAATCATTTTAAGATTTATTTCTATTCATGTCTGTTTTAGTTTTGATGAGTTGCTAGAGCTTAGTCAAAGAGGAGATAATAGGACGATCGACATGCTTGTTGGTGATATTTATGGTGGTCTGGATTACAATAAGGTGTGTTTTAATTCTATTATTCATTTCTTTTATTAAAGCGACATTAATACGGCCCTGGAATATTCTTATGATTTAGTCTCAAGACCTTTATTTAGAGACCGTGTTAGCTTTTTTTACTTTCAAAAATACACAGTTGTAAAACTGATCTACTAAATCATTGTAGATTGGTCTTTCGGCATCGACCATTGCTTCTAGTTTTGGCAAGACTATATCTGAAAACAAGGAACTTGAAGACTGTAAACCAGAAGATATTTCATTGTCCCTCTTGCGAATGATTTCATACAACATCGGGCAGGTGACTTGCGTAAAACATTTTTATTTTGAAATTTTTTGAACTTCATTTATGTTATAAAATTTTAACTATTTAAGAAGACAGTAATATGAATAATGTGAAGCATTTAGTTTTTAATCACTTGGACTGGTTGAAATTGTAAATCGTTGTTTTAAATCTTGGAACATATTATCGATGAGTCTACAACCTACATTCTGATAGAAGTAACAAATGTGAGACTTTTTAATGCATGTAGCGTTTGTGTGCTGGTATTGGTGATGAATGGCAGGCTTGAACTGTTATAAAGAGAACCTGCAGTTTGTTGGAAACTTTTTTTTTTCTATACCATTAGAGCTGAAGATTCTGATGTTTTCTTTGATGTAATTTATTGGTCAAGAGTTGACACACAATTATAGATAGGAATCCTGGTGTAAACTAAATTCTCTTCCTAAGACATTTGCTATTCGAATAAAGTTGCTAGTTTCTGTTGGAACTCCTGTGAAATCAAAAAGTACAGCTGACTACCATAAGATCATAACTTTTCTATGTATGACCTGAGTGCACTACATGTCGCTAATAAATTAATTTTTTTGGCATTTAAAAATTTTTAGAGGGCATTTTGTTCATGTTTGAGCTGATCGGCATTTATGATTTATTGGTTGTTGAATGCTATGTTAAACTTTAATTCCATGAATCACTTGTCTGCGTGATCACGTGAGATACACAGTCATTCATTTGGTATGATATACTGGCGTGTTTTTATTTTTTTGGCTGTTCTGCTTTGCAGATTTCCTACTTGAATGCACTTAGATTTGGGCTTAAACGAATATTTTTTGGAGGGTTTTTCATAAGAGGCCATGCTTATACCATGGACACAATCTCCTTTGCTGTTCATTTCTGGTTAGTGTTATTTTCCCCACTGTTAGACTTTCTTTACTTCAGCTAAGACTGGTAATTTATGTTGTTAATTGAAACTATTTTAGTTTGTAGCCATTCTAGTATATGAAACTTAATCTATCTATATCAATTATGCCGTTATCTTACTAGAATTTGAAGTATTACATTCACTGTATAGGTCAAAAGGAGAGGCGCAAGCAATGTTTCTGCGGCATGAAGGCTTTTTGGGTGCCTTAGGAGCATTTATGAGTTATGAAAAGCATGGTCTGGATGATTTGATGGTGCACCAGTTGGTCGAAAGGTTTCCAATGGGTGCTCCATATACTGGTGGAAAGATTCATGGGCCTCCACTTGGAGACTTAAATGAAAAGGCAAGTTCAGTTACATATGGAAAAAATATGATCTGTACTGCCAGAACTCTTGAATTGATTGTCTCGGTGGGATTGGGTAAAAAACATTGAGAACTGAAAATGTGATTGAAAACTACAAAAATGCTGTTACTATAACCTTTTCCAAAGTCAATCATCAACAAAATTGAAGCAAAATCATTTTGAAAGTCGTTTGTTTAACAAAACTGGAAATAGACTTTAAATTTATTACGAAAGTCCTACTTATTAAACTAACAGGAATACAGGATGAAATATATCTCTAAAATTTTGGGTTATTTGCAAATAAATGCTCAACTTTTTACCTTTTTAGCGATTTAAGCACGACATTCGAAAGTTGGCACCCCGCTGCCTCAACTTTCATATTTTGGCGTTTTACAGCCCAACGTCATGATCAGGTTTGTTTCATACATTATAACTGTCAATAACGGCATCGTTTGGTGAAGAAAAAAATGCTTTAGGGCCAGAAATGCAAAAAAATGAAAGGCGGGACTGTGTGGCAACTTTCAAATGATGTGCTTAAATCACTTAAAGGTGAAAGTTGGATTTTTATTTGCAAATACTCCTAAAACTTTTCATATTAAAAGTAAATTGCTATTATCTGTAATTGGCAAGTCTGTACACTTCATTGTGACAGTGATGGGTATTTAAATAAATTGCTTATAGAACAGTCCTTTACTGAAGGTACTATTGTTTGAATGCACTAATAAGTTTAATGAAACTTGTATCTGTTGTTCGATTATGGAACCAAGAACCTGCAGAATACATAAATTATATCTTATGTTCCTAGTTCTGGAACTTCTCAATGGGTGGGACACAACAGGGCACTCTTTATTGTTTTCTTTTTCTCTGGTAGAGCATAAGTGAAAGTTTGCTAAAGTAAATCCACTATTTTGATTCTCCGGAATCACATACTTTTTCATTCTAAAAAGCTTAGATATCACCATGGAATAGATTCTACAATTACTATGTAACTAGTCAAGGGAAAAGAGACATGTTGGAATTTAAAGGTATTTTTTTTCTAATTTTTGGATGCCTGCCATTAAAAAATCCAAGTCGATTTGGCTAGAGGAAAAAATGGCACACCTAGTTAGCATTGTGGCATACTAATTTATCTCTTCAGTTTTATTACCGAAAGGTCATGTATGCAGGACGTCTTAAAAGAATAACGTATGCAGAGTATACAAGTCTGTTTATTCTTCATTTTTTGGCTTTGAGGGTTTCTGCATTTTTGGTTTTTGATTTTGAGAACTATTTACTACAGCATTATATTCAAATGTCTTGGGCCTCTTGGCTAAAATCCTGAAGCATTTTGTTTTTCCTTTGATTTGTAATACAAATTCGAAGGCAAAAATTATTAACAGTGGCTTTGACGAGTGATAAAGTTTAACATTGCCTTTTGGTTTTTGCATCCAATATCTGTGTTCTTTCAAGGTCATTCTCATATTATGATGTTTGAGTTCCCATGAGAACTCATGTGCAATTTACTCTCCATTTAAATGCAGATTTCGTGGATGCAAAAGTTTGTGCTGAAGGGAACTGAGATTACAGCACCTGTACCTATGGCTCCACCTGGAACCACTGGACTTGGTGGCTTTGAGGTTCCCTCATCCAAAGGTGGTACACTCCGTTCTGATGCGAGTGCACTAAATGTTGGTGTTCTCCATCTTGTACCAACATTAGAGGTGTTTCCTCTGTTGTCAGACCCAAAAGCGTAAGCAAACCTTTCTAGTGGTTTTATTAACCGCTTCATTCAGATTAATCACTGCATCAATCTCGCTTACTCGTGCTTCTGAATGTTTCATTTAGTTTGATTACCGACAAAATATTTATGATTGTACTTGTAGTATTGTATTTCTGGTTAATATGTGGTCACCATGTTCTGGTAGCAAATGCTTGATGTGGAACAGTTGGATATCATCTCACCTTTTTTGGGATTCTCTCAGTCAATATCTGTTCCTTTAGTTTGAAAAGGAAATACTATTATGAGTTTAATTTTTTTTATTTTTTTACCGAAATTTATGAGTTTAATTATGGTCTAATTTGGTGTAGTTTTTTTAGTGAGCGTCTTGTTTGTGTGTCTAATTTATTGAGGATGTATTAACAGGTATGAACCAAACACTATTGACCTCGCAGATCATAATGAATTAGAGTAAGTACATTCTGGAAAATTTCTTCATCTATCTATAACCCCTATCTAAAGTTGGTAGGTTCCTAAGCATGTCTTTTATATATTGATATAGGTATTGGTTCAAGGTGTTGTCTGACCATCTGCCGGATCTTGTTGATAAGGTACGGCATTATTTAAAACATCCTCTCTGCTCGGTGCAGAAAACAAATTTATTCTCCAGGGACCTAAATGTTAATTAAACAAATTGAGTATTTGTGTTATTGTCCTATTTGACATTGCGTGCAGAATATTAGCTTGATGAAATTGAGAAATTTAAGCTGGACTTTGCTACTTTCATTTCGTAAATCTGACATTAATCTGTGGATTTTGTAGGCGGTGGCTAGTGAAGGCGGAACTGATGATGCCAAAAGAAGGGGTGATGCTTTTGCTCGCGCATTTTCTGCTCACCTGGCAAGGTAATTCGACCAGCTGGTATATTCTGTTATACGTTAATGAATCACATGCATCTCTTATTAACTGGTTAAATCAGAATGATAAATTGGAATATTAGGTTTGTGACCCTTATATATTGCAAGATTGAAGTGCTGAGTTCATGTGGTTATGTTCTGCAAATATGGCATGTTAATGCAGAAAGCTCGAGTGATAAAATTGAATATCTATCCTAAACTAATGGACAAATTTTACTTCCTCGAATGTTTGTATATCTGTTTCATTCTTTATGGAATACGAATTGTGTGTTTGAAACCGTCAGCTTGTTAAGAATTTGGAACTGTCACTTTTTGATTGGTTCATCTGTTGTTTCATCGGAATATTCTATAAATGGCGCCTTTTTTAATTAATCACTTCAGTGACTTGCATCGGAGAATCCTAAAAACATCAAACTGTGTTTGCATTTTATTTTTCTCATTTCAATTTTCAATCATTTGTATAGGCTGATGGAAGAACCTGCTGCATATGGGAAACTAGGTTTGGCCAATCTCTTGGAACTGAGAGAAGAGTGTTTGAGAGAGTTCCAGTTTGTTGATGCCTATAGAAGCATAAAACAGAGGTACCCACATTTTTGGGATAACTCCTGTATATCTCAGGAAAGGAAAATGAGTTTCCTTGCTGTATATCTTAACCTATTATGCAATCTACTTGTGCAGAATAGGAATGGTGCATATATGTTTTTTTCTGGTCCCTTTGTCTTAGTTTGGTTCTTTGATTTGACAGGGAAAATGAGGCATCACTAGCTGTCTTTGCTGACTTATTGATGGAGCTTGATGGTATGACAGAGGTATTTGTAACAATAATGTTTCTATTCTTCCTAAAGTTTCAATAGTATGAATATGATTTCTTATAATCATCAACTGCTAGATGTTTCAATGAATAATTTCCATGTAATAAGCAATAATACAGGATCTTCCATGTAATAAGCAATAACTTCCTCTTTCTACAATAATTTTTCTGCTCTACGTGGGAACTGTATTGTTGTATTGATCACCTTAATGTTCTCTGTTTTCTAGGAGACAAGATTGCTCACCTTAATCGAGGGTGTTCTAGCTGCAAATATATTTGACTGGGGTTCCCGTGCTTGTGTGGACCTGTACCACAAAGGAACAATTATTGAAATTTATAGAATGAGTCGTAACAAAATGCAAAGACCCTGGCGGGTAGGTGGATGAAAAATTTGCGTATATTATTTGGAGATTTTCTGCCTTGCTTTATATGGTTGTATAGATTATTTGTCTCAATTTTCACTCAGGTGGACGATTTTGACCTATTCAAAGAGAGGATGCTGGGTTCTGGACCTGAGAAGCCCAGACCACATAAAAGAGCTTTACTCTTTGTGGACAACTCAGGTGCTGACATTGTTCTAGGTATGCTTCCCCTAGCACGGGAACTCCTCCGACGTGGAACTGAGGTGAGTTTGCTTCTCAGCATTGCTCGGCCTTTACTGGTTACTCCAGTGCTCACCATATAACATTTCTGTCTTTTTATGAGGATTTAACGTTCCATCTATCCCTAAATTTTCATTGTGTTCCAAATCTTTCACTGAGTTCAATAGGTGTATAAATTATGATGAATGACTTGATCTTTTCAGGTTGTTCTGGTTGCAAATTCACTTCCAGCACTGAATGATGTGACTGCTATGGAGGTTCCTGATATTGTTGCGGAGGCTGCAAAGGTTTGTCAATATGCACAACAGACTTGATTCTTTTCATCTCGTTCGTTTATGTTTCATTTTAAGTTGGACAATGAAACTGAATTTGGAGTTCATGTGAAGAACTTGGGAAACAAAAATAGTACAATCTTCACTTGTATAAGTATTAGATCTAAAATAACTGGAATACTGGCTGCACAATGGTACTTGTACTATCGTTCATGATATCCTTGCAATATAAAGAAGAAATGAAACTGATTCTCCTATTCCACAGCACTGTGACATTCTCCGCAGAGCTGCTGAAGCAGGAGGTCTACTCGTGGATGCAATGATCACCACTTCAGATAGTTTAAAAGAAAACTCATCTTCCGTTCCCTTGATGGTTGTCGAAAATGGATGTGGAAGTCCGTGCATAGATTTGAGACAGGTCAGCTCTGAGCTTGCTGCTGCAGCAAAGGATGCTGATTTGGTACAATGCTTCTCCTGATTTTCTGTTCCCTTGTTTCACTTTAATTCTTCATATCCAATATTACACATAACAGAGAAGTATGCAACTGTAATCACATCCTGGCGTTTATGTTTGTCAGATTATCTTAGAAGGAATGGGCAGATCTCTCCATACCAACTTCAATGCTCGGTTTAAGTGCGACGCCCTGAAGGTAAAATACTTCGTTTTCAATGTTGATTCTCTTTGATTTCCTTTCATCCAGTCGAAAAGTCTCTCAGGATGCAAAAACTTGACTGATGGCGCTTTTTTTATTTGCAGTTAGCAATGGTGAAAAATCAGAGATTGGCAGAAAAATTGGTTAAAGGAAATATATACGACTGCGTCTGCAGATATGAACCAGCTAGCTGAGAGCTCATTGTCTCATTTTTGCTTTGTATTAGAAAATCAACACACAACTGTTACACACAAATAAAACGAAGTGCAACAAATTTAGTTCATCAGCAATTACTTCGTTATAAAGTTGTACATCATAGAACATAGAAACTGTTGCCTCACTATGAACTACTCATCAAATTACTCACGCTTGCTTTCTTACACAAAGCAATTAACTTCTAAGGTAAACAAAGGCCTTCATAATGAAGCTCTGTCTCTCTTTTATCACATGCAAACTTCACTTGCTCTCACTCTCGACGCGCATGTCTTCCCTCTCGTTCTCAAGTCTTGCTCTGCTAACCGCCGCCCTGAACTGGGAACTTCTGTGCATGCCCAGCTTGTCAAAATGGGGTTCCTATCAAACCCATTTGTTGCCAGTGCTCTCGTCGACATGCATGGGAAATGCGTGTCGGTTTATTGTGCACGTAAACTGTTTGATGAAATTCCTCAGAGAAATGTTGTAGTTTGGAATGCTATGATTTCTCTTTATACACATTCTAATCGTGTTCATGATGCTTTGGATATGTTCAATTTGATGGATTGCGAGCCTAATGTGTCTACTTTTAATGCGTTGTTATCGGGTTTGTCGGGTGTGGAAGACGGGTCGATAAAGGCTATTGCTTTTTACTGGAAAATGAGGGAGTTAGGTTTGGAGCCTAATTTTATTACACTTCTTGCTTTGTTACCTGCTTGTGTAGGTGTTGCAAATTTGAATTTGATTAAAGAAATTCATGGGTATTCGATAAGGAACGACACTGATCCGCATAATCCCCAGCTGAGAAGTGGCCTTGTAGAGGCTTATGGGAGATGTGGGTGTCTTACTAACGCAAGCAATGTGTTTCGTGGGATGAAAGAAAAAGATGTAGTTGCGTGGAGTAGTTTGATATCAGCTTATGCACTTCATGGTGAAGCAAGAAACGCGCTCGAAACATTTCGCCAGATGGAAATGGCGAAAATACTGCCCGACGACATTACTTTTCTAGCAGTTTTGAAGGCTTGTAGTCATGCAGGATTAGCCGATGAGGCATTGAATTACTTCACCAAAATGCGAGAAGGTTACGGTCTGGAAGCGAGCAGTGATCATTATTCTTGTTTAGTAGATGTTTTGAGTAGAGCAGGGAGGCTGTATGAAGCATATAAGGTCATACAAGAAATGCCGGTGAAGGCGACTGCGAAAGCTTGGGGAGCAATTCTTGGCGCTTGCAGAACTTATGGAGAAGTGGAGTTAGCTGAGATTGCAGGACGAGCTTTGTTTGAGATAGAACCGCATAATCCTGCTAACTATGTTTTGTTGGCTAGAATTTATGCTAGTATGGGGAGATATGAGGAAGCTGAGAGAACCAGAAGAGAAATGAAAGAGATGGGAGTGAAGGTGGCTCCTGGTTCTAGTTGGGTGGTATAAGGACCGAGAGAGGGAGGGTCTAAATTATAGTTGTAGAACCACTTGAATGAAAAGAAGATTGGATTTATTTGATTTACAATTATTAATTTTTAATTTATCAGATGAAATTTAATTCAATTAATTTTACATATATATATATATATATATATATATATATATATATATATATATATATATATATATATATATATATATATATATATATATATATATACATATATATATATATAAGTTTGTGAATCGAAATGATCTTTCTAGAAATTATTCTCGAGATGGACAACGAACTTGTAGTGGAGGTTATTTTTAAAGATGATACTCTGATTAATGCCAATACGAATTTGGTGAATGCTATTAAAAGTCTTCTAAAACGGAATTGACGTGTTATTATTCAGCATATTCACAGAGAAGACAATCGGTGAGCTGACAGATGGCCAACCATGGCCTTTATCAGAAAGTAGGCTTTAAAGTTTTTTATACTATGCCTGCTAGCATTTCTAGCTTTGTTGCGGATGATAATGCGGGAGTTTCGCTACCCCGCATTTGTAAATCTCTTTAGTTGTCCTCTGACTTTGGCCATTCTCCTTTGTATGAAAAAAAAAAAGGATAAACAGGCATGTGCTATATTTTGCCTTTAGACATAAACTTCATCTTTAGTTGAGCAAATGGCATAGGAAACACAGATGTTAATCCTTAATTTGGGCTCTTCTAGATACGAAATTTTAGCAATATGTAAGGTGTAACGGAAGATTTTAAAAAATGAGGGCATTTGGTCTAGTGGTATGATTCTCGCTTTGGGTGCGAGAGGTCCGGAGTTCGATTCTCCGAATGCCCCCTTCCTTTTTTCTGTTTTGACTGCATGAATAAAAGAAGAGACGATCCGGCCACCTGTTCTTTTAGGTGGAAAAAGTCAGTCCAAGTCCAACAATTGGAACATTTTCTGACATCAGAGGCAGTATGGTATGGGAGTGAGTTTATCTTGTCTGCTGCATACTTAGACTCATCTCCATTCATCATTCACAAAAAAAAAAAGTTCTCCATTCATTCGATGCCTTTCATTATTTATGCCTTATTCTTGCTTATAACTTTCAATTGTTTCTCCAATAGCAGGGCCAAATACATATTTGGATCCTGCACTATAACTTTTTTTTAAAATGGATCCCTACATTAAAAAAATATAAAATTCTTCCTTACACTTTCTGATAGTTTAAAATTAAATTAAATTAAATTGAGTGATTGATCTATTTAAAAGATTGGAATAACATAATATAATTTAAAGATAAAATTTTAACAGTGCCAATAATATGCTAGACCTTTCATCTCCAATACAATCTATTTCAAACATATTTTAATTGTATAACCTCCTTGATTCATGCAAATTTTGAATTTAAAATTTTAACAAACACAAAACTTGTTTAATAAAACTAAAACTATGATGTTTGTTGTATGAAAAGGGTTACGGTTGTTTGTGAGGTTTATTTCTTGATATTATTCATTTCATTATAAAACTAAATTAATTGTTAATATATATATATGTTTATGGATTTTTTTTATATAGTAATTTATCATGATATTTTAATAAACGGATTATATTGTTGTGCCCGTGTTAATTTGTTCAATAAAATATAATATTTGAATTCAATATTTTAATACGATTATTTAAATTTGTCTGATTCAGATTAGAAAAATATATCTAAATTTAAATGAATATACAAATTGATTGTCATCATACTGATAAGAATTGTTAGTTCTATTTATATAATTGGGCAATATCATTCTTCATTTTAAGAACAAACTGGAAGCTTATAATGTCTCCTCTTTGTAATTTTTTGTCCCATCACCTCGCGTACTTCAAAGAAGAGCTCAATCCAACCAACAAGAAAAATAGGAGATAAATTACAAAATGATTTTCTCCTTTTGTGTTATAAAACCAAAAAACTACAAAGACATTTATTTAAACGGCCAAAAACATTTATTGAGTTGGGTAGTACTACCTACTAAAATTGCTGATTAAATTCTGAAAAACGAAATATTTCCAATAAAACCCATAAAATAATAGTATAATTGGGATCTTGCTTTTTTTATGATTTTATAGAGATGTTAATTAATCGATAAAATTAATATTTTAAATATATTTAAAGCTTAATGAAGTTAAATTTTAAATAGATGAATTTAAAGTGATCATAAGTTAATTTATCACTCCCCTCTCTCTCAAATAGAAAACCCTAGCCGTAAAGCGTCCCTCCTTTTGTTTTTTATTTCGGCTGCCGTCAATGGTTTATTTTTGCCATTAGCGGTAGCCATTTCTTTTTTATTGCTTTAGAATAAAATAAATGACCGACTCCTTTTCATCTTTTTCATTTTGGTTGGTAAATTTATCGACGAGACGCATCAATTTCAATATATATACAAATAAAAAATCAGAGATAAATCAATACCTTTCAAGATTGAAGATGAAATAGTTATAGGTTATATTAGTTTTTTTTTATAACTATTTTACAGCGATTGTCTTTCTTTTTTGAAAGTTTTGTTGTTCTTTCTATATGAAAGATTTGTTGTTTTTTTATGAAGAGTTTGCGAGTCTTCTGTTAGACAGAAAATGATTGGATCTTATTGTGTTAGAGCATCTCCAATAGCCTCTTTAAAATCAACAAACTCTCCAATTTAAAAAATTTTGTCAATAAATTAAAGTCCAATGGACTCTTTAGAATTCATTATTTTTCATTTGAAATGTATTATTTTAAATTTTTGAATTTAAAAACTGAATAAATAAATTAATATTATCAATATATTTTATCTTTTAATATTTTTATAAAAATAAAAATAAAATAAAGAGTTAATATTAGAGAGTTTATTGGAGTAAAACTAAATATATTACTCTTTATATTAAAGATGCTCTTTATTTCAATAAATATGCTCTTTAAAATAAAGAGCACCATTGGAGATGCTCTTAGATTAGTTATATAATTTTGATTTTATTTTGTAAGGCGATCTGCGAATCAAGGTTTATATCTTGTTCTATGTCAGATTATTAGAATCGGTTATACCCTTTCTGAATTCTTACACCTGTAACTGCTCTTTATTATTAATGAAAAATTGTTCGATTGTCAAAAAAAAAAAAAATTTATCAGGATAAAATAATGCATGTTAAGAGATCCATTATTTTGAAGAAATTGTGGATACCATCCTTCACCATAATATTAACAATGAGACTGTACAATGTATTTGGAACCGGTTACTGTTACGTATAAAAAATACTTATTATATTTAGTTCCCATTTTTTTTGGTGCAATTCGAAAACATGTAATAAAAACAAGGGTTAATCCCAAAAAAATATTAAACGTTTGCGGATTTTATCAGCTATGACCAAATCTTTCAAAATTATCAAGTTAATCCCATTTTGAGACATTTGGAATTTTTTCTGGCCATTCGCAAAAAAAATCGAAAAAATTGTAATTCGTGAGTAGGCTAAACTAGCCGATTTTGATTGATTTCGCTAGATTTTTTTTCAAATATTCCATATCAATCAAAATCGGTTAGTTTAACCCATTCACAAATGATAAATTTTTTCGATTTTTTTCAAATGGCTAAAAAAGGTTTCAAATATCCCAAAATGGGCTAAACTAGCCAATTTTGAAAGATTTGGTTATAACTAACAAAACCGCAAACGTTTGGTATTTTATTGAAATTAATCCTAAAAACAAACGAGCTTCAATTAAATTTTAATTTTAAGAAAAATATACTAAATTGTTTTAGTTATATTTGATTTTTTTTAAATGATTAATTAATAACTTAAATCTCAAATGGTATAAACACGCAGAACCATTTAACTAAGGTCGTGAGTTTAATTTTTTCTACATATATTTTTCCTCCATAAAAATAAAAATAAATAAATAATTTATAATATTAGTAAGACCATATATTTATATAAATATTTGTAAAATATATTATTTTACATCTTTATTAAAATTGATGTTTTTTCAACTAGTTTAAATTAGAATTGTAAATAATGTTTTTTAAAAAAACTATAAATTAAAAAGATTCTAATGTATCTTTCATTATATTAACTCAATAAATTTTTTATTTAATATTGAATATTTTTATTTTTACAAGCGCATCTTTCTTTTTAATTATATATAAAAAGGACATATCTTGTTTAAATAGTTCATATTATGTTTTTAGTGGTATTTTATATAGTATTTTTGAAAAAATATAATAATAACTATAATTTTGAACACAATTTACAAGACCTTTATTAATGGAGAAATGCATAAAAAAATATTAATTGTTGTCTATGTAAAAGATATTTCTGCCTTTTTAAACATGACTAGAGGATGGGGTGTAAACGAATTGGATTATTCATGAATTATTCGAGACCAACTCAAAAAATCTGAAATCGGTTTGAAAAATTCGAGTCTAGCTGGAGCTCAAGCTACTCGAACTTCATCTCAAGCCGAACTCATATATCAATACCGAGGCTTTTGAGGCTCACGAGTCTAATCGGGTCTAAACAAGCCTGTTAGAAAATAATAATAATTTTATAGTACCTCTAAATTAGATAGGTATCATATAAATTGGTTAAATTGAATATTATATAATTAGAAAAATTTAAAAATACACAAATTTGCTTATTTTTTAATAATAATTTTTTATTTTAATAAAAATCAAGTCGAATTCGAGTTCGAACTTGAGCAGCTCGAATATTGTTCGAGCTCGAACTCGAGTTTGAGCTCAAGAATTTAAACTCATTCAATCTCGAGCTCGAGCATGTAAAATACACGCGCATATAAACCCAAACTTGACCTAGTCCGGATTTGGTTCGGCTCGTTTATACCTTTTATTTTTTTGTGGAAAGAGGATGAGTAATTAATAGTGTGAGATTTAGTCGCAGGTTCACCATCCGCGACTCACTGACTGAGTGAGTGTTGACCAAAAATAGAATCTAACCAACAAAAACGAACCATATCAAATCAAAGTCCTCGCCCATTACCAAAGACAATGCCTTATGTGTAGCATTGTTGTGCGTTCTAAATCCACCAAAACACATTACATAAGCAGCCGCACTCACTCACACACTGTCTTCAACATAAACATAAACACAACACAACACAACTCTTTTTCAGATCATACCCAGCTGAGCCACAATGTAAATCCCATTTCTTGTTTCTAGCACCAGGTACTTCTCTTTTCAATCTCTTGCCAGTTTTTTTTTGTTTCTTTCTTGTGTTTTTGCTTCAGTCTTTTTATTTTATGTTTTTTTAGTTTTGGTAGGTACCATTTTAGATTAGATCAAGTTTCTTTATTTAAAATTGTTTATTTTACTATTTTCAGTGTATAATCAGCTCTAGGAGTTGGAAAGTTCAGACCTTTAATCACTAAAAGGGGAAAAAGTTCAGACCTTTTATGCACATTTTCGGATCATGGAAATCTATAAAACCCCAGAAACCCTAGAGGTTAAGTACCCTGATGGTATAATCCTGGAAACTCAAAACCCAGATGGCAAGCATCTAGAAGAAGAAGAAATGAATTTGTTTGGTTTAGGTGAGAGTTTTGCTGTGGAAGAAATGAATTTGGAGGTTCCTGTAGAGGAAAATGGAGAACAGGTTGTTACAAATGGTGAGAATCATGAGGCTGCGTGTGTGGAATCCTTGAACGGATTTGATGATGTTGAAGGAGAGAATTTGGGTGCCAGTTTCGATGAATTGGTTGGTGTTGACGCGAGTGAAGTTGGAATCGAGAAGGGTCCTTTGGTGAATGATATAATGAATAAGACAGTTGAGAACAAAAATGATGCCCCAGCTGTGGGGTTTGATGAGAATGTAGTTAATTTGGGTGGTGGTGAGAGTGAGGAAGTTGAAAAAAGTGTGGAAGATGAGGCTTTAAAGGAGTGTGAATCATTGGGAAATAATGGCAGTGTGTGTGGTAGGAAGTTAGAGATCTGTGGAGGCAATATATCACTCTATGTTGATTTTTCGGGTTCTCTAAGCGGGAGTCGCAGCAATATGGACGGTTCTAGGTTGTTGGTAGGTGAAGAGAATCTTAGAGAAATTGGTGATGAGGAAGCGAAAGAGTCTATTCAAAAGTTTTGTGTGGGCGACATTGTGTGGGTTAAAACCAATAATCAGTCTTGGTGGCCAGGAAAGATTTATGATCCACTAGATGCAAGAAAATATGCAGTGGAGGTCGACAAGAAGAACTGTCTGCTTATCGGGTATTTTGGCTTCAGCCACATTACTTGGTATTTTCCATCCCAAATAAAACCTTTCCTTGAAAACTTTGAACAGATGGTTGAGAAAAACAAGGGCAAAAGCTTCCTGGGCGCAGTAGAGAAGGCAGCAAATGAGTTTGGTAAGTATCTGAAATCCGAGATGACTTGCTCCTGTATTCTCAATAAGTATCAGCAATCATCTGGTGACATTGTAATTCAAGGAGATGTTTCTTCACCGAGGTGCAAATTTGGTGATTTTGGTGAATTATCATTTGCTTAGTTTGAACCGTTGAAGTTTCTAGCACAAATTAAAGACCTTGCGCAGGGTGTTTCCAAGCCTAGCATCCTTGAGTTAACTGTAGCAAAGAATCGTCGGTCGGCGTTTTATAATTCCACAGGACATGGCCTAGTGTCTCTGAAACAACTTTCAGAATCAACTGATGACCAAGATGCTGCTGGGGGTGTTTTAATGGTGAAAAGCAACGTTGGTGCTCAAGATAGAGGTCAAAGTTCAGAAGCTGCCAATGGGGAATTGCAAAGCACTAAATTGCAAAAGAAAAATGAAGACCTGCGCAATACGGCAAAGAATTGTGAAGGTGATATTCCTGGAAGAAATGTTATCGTAAATGACCTGGCATCAAATTCTCGGAAGAGAAAGAAAAAGAAGCATTCTGAAGTCGAAGGCTATGATGTCAGTCTTTCAGAATCTTCTCATAAGGAGGAAACCGGCATTTTGGGATCTCCAACGACAGTGGAGAAGCTGTCAGAGTTGAGGGGAAGGAAGAAGAGCAAGTATCTGTCATATCCCTATGTGAACTTGGAGCACAAAAACTTGCCAATTGAAACAGATGACTGTGAGTCTCAAAAAGTTTCTTCAGAGGCAGAACATTTTCGATTAGTTTCTAAATCTGGTGGTACGAGGTTTCAGAAGAAATGGCTAAAAAAGTTCATACACAATAACGATATGTCTAGTCGGCCGGAGATGATAAATGCACCCGTGGCCAATTTCCTTTCGGAACTGCGTTTCACAGCTACAGATTGCATGTATTCAACTGAAAGTAAAAAATTTGATTTGATGGAGTGGTTCTTTGCAAGGTTTAGAATATCGAAATATCATGACGAAAGTATTTATGAGATGCAGTGCAAGAACATGGTTGGTAGAACTGATGAGCCACTTCTGGGAGAGGATACGCCGGAGATAAACCAGACTTTAGCAGATATTGAGGATGAGCAGAAGAAGAAGAAAAACAACAAGAAACAGAAAAATGGAAACTCAACTGGGTCAAAAAACAAATGTCTTCACAGTGTATCAGATGCGAGTATAAATATTGCTGCAGCTGGTACAGTTGTAAAAGTTTCCTGTGAAATGGGCCCTTCTACACCTAATGGAAGACCTGGACCAAAGAAGAAAAAGAAGCAAGTAACAACTCCTACAGGTTTACCAGACTTGAATAGAAATGGAAGTATGACTAGTTTGTCGGCTGAAATTTCTCAGTTTATGGGCCGTACTGGACCTGAGCCGAATGAGATGGAGAAGAAAGCAATCTCTTCTGGTGTAAATTCAAGAGCTGCAGAACCTGGCAATATGGCGGTAGATTTACAGGCAGCAGGTCGAATTTCGATAAATATGATACCCAAAGAAATTACAGGGGAGGATGATACTGCTAGTATACCAACTTCAAATGGAAATAGTACAATTCCGGGCCTCTTTTCAAAAGAATATTCATCTTTTGGACCTGTCAATGCTGAAACCAAGCCCAGGCCGCGAAAAAGAAAAAGAAAGGACAAATCAGCTTCTGTGCAGGCTCCAGTTGCTGCTGGTGAGCCTGGTTTAGATGGTACTCCCACTGAAGCTAGCATGCCGGCCAAATCAGCTTCTGCGCAGGCGACATTTGCTGCTGGTGAACCTGGTTTAGACGGTACTCCGACTGAAACTGGCATGCCGGCCAAATCAGCTTCTGAACAGGCTACAGTTGCTGCTGGTGAACCTGGTTTAGATGGTACTCCGACTGAAATGAAAACAGCTTCTGAGCAGGCTACAGTTGCTGCTGGTGAACCTGGTTTAGATGGTACTCCTCCTGAAACTAAAGCAGCTTCTGAGCAGGCCACAGTTGCTGCTGGGGAACCTGGTTTAGATGGTACTCAGACTGAACCTGGCATGCCGGCCAAATCAGTAAAAAGGAAACCAAGAAAAAAAGAAACTAGGCCACGACGACCGAGAAAGAAACCATTTCCGCAAATACCAGATATAAACATGAATTATGAAAATATGGAGGCAAATGGAGAAGCTCAAGGGACTGCTCTGATGTTGACATTTGCTTCAGGAGTTTCTTTGCCTTCAAAAGAAGTTCTCCTTGCAACATTTTGCAGATTTGGACCCTTAAAGGTATCAGAAATACAGTTGTTCAAAAATTCTGGTACTGCTCAAGTTGTTTTCTTGAGGAGTAGTGATGCTGCAGAAGCAGCGAGAAGTCTAGAGAATTGCAGTCCGTTCGGGGCAACTCTTGTTAATTACCGACTTCGTCTTCTTTCAGCTGCCGCAACCACTCAGTTTACAGAAGGGGTCAAAGCGCCTACGAAGCCTTACAGCTCAATGCCAAACCCGCCTGAGGCGCCTGCAAAGTCTTACAGCTCAATGCCTAACCCGACTGAGGCGCCTGTGAAGTCTTACAGCTCGATGCCAAATCCCGCTGAGGCGCCTCCCATTGACTTCATAAGGCACAATCTAGAGATGATGACATCGATGCTTGAGAAGGCTGGAAATAATCTATCTCCAGAAATGAGAGCCAAACTGGAAAGTGAGATCAAAGGGCTCCTCAAAAAAGTGAGTTCCATGCCTAGTTCCTCCTCGTAATAAGAAGTCGCCGCCGAAGTTGCAGAATAATGTGCTAGGTTGTTTTGTTGTTTTGTTAGATGTTGCTTCTGTAGTCTGCTCTATCTCTTTGTATGTCAACTTTAAGACCAAGAACTTTTGCAGTTAATTGCATTGAGAGGGCATTTGCAATGGCTATAACAAGGGAGCTTCATGTTTATCAGTATACTTAGTTCTTTATCATTTCAACCAGTTTTTGTTCGGTTTTGTGCTTGTTTGCACTTGCACGAGGCTGTGCATACTTGTACTGGTCTTTAGGCTTAAGACTAACTCTAAACCATAAGCATAATAGGGGGGAAACTGGGTTAAAATATAAAAGTATATCTTGGATTAATTTCTTTTGTTGGATCAATTTTTTTTAATCTCAGACGTTTAATTAAATGGTATTGCACTCATATCAAGTTATCACATGTTTCAGTAAATACATATAATAAGTACATATTGAACTACTGGCACCCAAATATTAAATCAATTTCATTTAATCCTAGTCGTTTGATTAATTGATAGTGCAGTTCTATCACTTTATCTCATATCCCAACTAGTACATTTAAGTATATTTTTGATTATTCACACTCAATAGTTGGATCAATTTCTTTCAAAGTTAAATGGTTGATTAAAACTGTACTACAATTTTATTGCTTTATCATATATCAATAAATACATATAAATACCAGAAAAAATACATATAAGTATATATTGGATTAAATGGTATTGAACTTCTATCACTTTATCTCATGTCTTAATAAATACCGACACGTACATCTTGGATTATTCATTCTTGGTCGTTGGACCAATTTCTTTTAATCTCAGCTATCAAACAAGGAGCAATTCTCATTACTTGAAAGAAGAGGATACATCCTCAATAATGAAGGGCCAAATTTGATTTGGAACAGCCTCCGGAATCACATTATCCCAAAGTAAGCCTTGTCCCAATCTGCAAGTGCATCTGCTACTTTGTTACCATCCTTATTAACAAAAATAAAATTTAGAGAGACAAAATCCTAGGCAATCTGAATGATATCATCACATAGGATACCAATGTGAGATAAGTTTGGCGCATCTTTGTTAAGCAGATCAATGGCGGATTTGGAGTCGCTTTAAACAATTACGTGACAGAAGCCACAGTCCCTTGCGAGCTGGATTCCCTGCAAAATCCCCTTAGCTTCGGCCATCTGAACATCTATACTTGGGTCTGTTCTCATACCCTCTGAGACCATGACTTGCCCCAACCAATTTCTAATAAAAATACCAACACCAAATGAACATGAGTCCTTGCCCCCAGCTGCATCTGTGTTAATTTTGTAAAAGTTTTCAGGTGAAGACTTCCATTTCACCACATTTTCATTGCGCAGGCCACTCAAATGAGTCTTGCCAAGACCGAAGCTCCCAAGAAGAATCATACACCGTTGCAGGACTTGGTTAATATTTTCATATTTGTTCTCAAAAACTATAGCATTTCTCGACTTCCAGATTTACCAAAGAATTTAAGACATATGTTAAAATCAGTACCTGTCAGAGTAGCACACATTGTTTCTTGGATTAGCAACAGCCATATCATTCCTTTTGAGGCCAAGGGGAGAAGATAGCCAAAAACCATGAAACCACTCGCAATCCTTAAAAGCATGGAGAGTTTCGCAATCGACATAAAACATTACACTTGATTCCTCTGGATGGGATGACTTGATAATAAGAAATGACTTTGATAACAAGAAATGACATAACGCGCCACCCGCCAGAGAAAATGGGTAATCTCAGCCGAATTATTAAATATTATTACAGTCTAATCACTTTATCGCATGACTCAATAAACACGTAAATATATCTTAAAGTATTCACACCCAACCATTGGACCAATTTCTTAAAATCTAGGCTTCTGATTATATATTATTGCAATCTTCTCACTTTATCAGATATCTCAAATAAGTTAGATAAAATAATCTTTGCAAACCGTTAAATCTGTTTCATTAAAATCTGAACTGTTGAATGAATCAACATCTAAATTATAAAATCTGAATTATGACATTAACCGCTCATCAGATTAAGTCATATTTATTAGATGAAGATGATGCTAAAATCATGAATACATTACACAACGACATGAAGAAAGTAGATGATGCCTCCATATATGTGATAATAACAAAACTATTGCACATTATGAACATCTACGACTATGAACCTAACAGTGCTAAAATCTGTCATTTCAGGAAAAAATTTGCAAGAGAGTGAAGCAACAATTACAAGCTTTAAAGTTATAAACCTAACAATGCCATTAAAATCCAAAATTTTACCGATCTAAGTTTATAACTAATTATTCAAGCATATTTGGACGACAACTGTAAACTATAAATCAGCCAAATAAACAAAAACAATAACAAACCTCAGGACATTACTCCATAACTGCAACTCCCCCGGCAGCTTTGATCTTCTCTATTATACTATTTGCTTCCTCTTTGGTAACCCCCTGTTTAAGCACCGCAGGTACCTTCTCGACCAAGTCTTTAGCCTCCTTCAACCCCAAATTAGTAAAAGCTCTAACCTCTTTAATGACCTTGATTTTAGCAGCAGCATCAAATTTCTCCAACTTCACATCAAATGCTGTTTTCTCCTTCTTCTCCTCAACCTTTGCAGCTCCAGCAGCTGGGCTTCCTTGGCCACTCAAGTCCATACCTTCTGTTGAAATTGTCTGCAGTTTTGGAAGGTTTAACTTGTTATGGAGAGTAGGGCCAATCTGGCGTCGCTCCTCGAGAGGTAAGGCAGCAATGCTTTCAGCTAATTGAACAATTCTATCGGAGGCTGGAGGTCTAGGACCATATGGATCATAAAATGCAGGATATTTGTACTTTTTGGGGTTGGCCTTGGGATCTCTAGGAACAAAATCATGCTGGAAAAAACGAGCCTGTAGCGGACCAGTTACTTGTCTGAGAGCGTAACGGGTACGAATAGGCCTAAGAAGGGTAACAAACTTCATGGTTTCATGTACCAGCAAAACAACTACTCAGGAGATAAATTAGAATGAAGAACACATTATCAGCTTCAATCAAGCGCAACGAAAGGAACACCCTTTTGCTCAGTTTGGCAACAACTTAGACCTGCACAAATCTGTTGCGTTGTAATTAAAAAATTAAATGATAAGTAAAAAGTCTTAGGAAGTGCAAAGCTAACTATGAAAATCACTAGAACTTTACTGAATGATATAAACATAAGATATTCATTGGCAAAATATCATAATACCAATTTCGAAAATCAAAAACAAAATAATGAAATATCTCTCCAAATGCCAAAAACACACAACCAGAAATTACTAATCTACAGCCGAAAGAATGCAGAACGCACACGAAATTACTAATCTACAGCCAACAAAATTGCCCATCGTTTTTTCCTTCAAAATAATCACTTTTTTTTTTAATTCGTAATCCTAGTTTTTGACACAAGAAAAGGAATTTTATATACGTCTAGCATAAATTCGAATCAGAATCGAAAATCAATATAATAAGCAAGCATAATTAAAACAAATTAAAAAATAATCGATTACAAAGAAGACAATTGAAACGAAAACAAACACACATACCTGCTATTATTTTACTGTAACGAATCCTTTTGAACCGGAGATCTCACCGGAAGTTGCTGATTCAGAGATAACACAGCAAAAACCCTCATTCAAATTGCATAATCATAAACCCTAAAATGGGAATGACTAAATGGCCCAATAGGCTTTTACGGCCCATGTAACTTTTATCTATTAAACAGTCAAACGGTTAAATTTACATTTACCCACTAAAAAGTAAAAAGTAAAATGATGAACTTAATTATTTATAACTAGTAAAATTCCCTTACTTCGCTTCGGACAATTATTAATTTAAATGTAAAATCATGACTAAAATTTTTAAAAATAAATATAACCTAACTAATTGATGAATAATACTTATAATCGGTAAATGAAAATTATTCAACGACATATATATTTAATACAATTTAAATTATTTACAAAAAAATACAATTATTTTTATCATATACCCCACCCTCCCATAATTCACTGAAATCTAAAATTTATCAATACTTAATAGTAATTTTTTTTGGCTTAATACATAGTTTGACCCCTGAACTTGTACCCTTTTACCCATCTAACCTCTAAACTTAATGTCTCACCTATCGAACCTCTGAACTTGTAAAATAATCCGATTTAACCCCTAAATTTGATAAATACGTAAATATTGAACCCCTCTGTGCCACCTGTCACTTGAAACATTCTAGAAAAAATTGTGTACGGAGAGGTTCAATGTTTACGTTTTTATCAAGTTCAGGGGTGAAATCGGATTATTTGACAAGTTCAGAGGTTCGATAGAGGAGAGGTTAAGTTTAGGGGTTAGATGGGTAAAAAGGTACAAGTTCAGGGGTCAAACTATGTATTCAGCCTAATTTTTTTCCCCTTCAATCAGACCTATTAATCATATGCAAAAAGATAAATGTAGTACAACCATATTGATTTGTTTGTTTATATAATATTGTAGCCTTAGATATACTTTTTTAAATAACTACAATTTTGTTCTTTTTTAAATTGGGATTGGGAGCGTGCGAGGAATTGAACCCAGAGATAGATTCAACATTCAAGGTAGAGTTAAGGATAGCCCGAGCCCTATCTCAATTTTCTAAAAAAATTGCATTTAAATTTTTTTAAAAAAAATTATATAAAAATGCCGTTCCTTGGATTTTAAAACATTATATTTTTTCAGTGTATGTATTTTGTAGTATTATATTTTATATCTTTTTAATTAAATTATGACTTATTTTAAATAATAGTTTGACTTCGTCATTGACCCACAACTTTAAAAATATATTGTTTAACGTTTATATTATATATTTTATAACACATTGTAATAACGATAAATTAAATTATGCACTATTTGATAAAAAAAATAACCTGATAAATTATTTTAACCATATACGAATATATGTGTGGTTGTTTTAAGTAAGAATAACATTTTATTATATCTTTTTGATGAAATATTGTGTCTATGTTAATTCAAAAATTACATTACCTAAGTATTATGACAAATAAATTAATATAAAAATGTAATCATTAATCATTTTAACCTTAATAGAGAAAGTAAATATGATATTCTGATAAAAAAAAATAACATTGCAGCAAAAGTCTAAATTTAAACCGTTTAATTAGTGAAGTGATGGTAGCCATTTAATGAACCATTCATCACATCCATTCATTATTATACCAAGGGATGCTCTCTACCGTTCAAATAAATTTCATTGAGGCTTTGTTGTATTTTTTTTTGAAAGAAAGGTCTTTATAATAAATTTAAAAGCTAATAGGAAGATAAAACTAATATACTTTTGGGCTTTATGTAAATAAATGAGAAGACTTGTCCTCTTATATCAGAAAGAACAGAAAATTACCTAAATAGTCTAAAAGTGGCACAAATGGTATCATGAGATTGCCTAAAATAATTGATGAAGGATATAATAGTAAGTGAACCCAAAACACTATTCAATGTACATTGTTTTTGGGTTCACTTTTATACTATATATATAGATTTACTTCAGTATTTGATAATTTAAATTAGAAAATAATAGTATAATTATAAGATTAGGTAGATGATATTAATAATTTTAATTTTTATATTTATCAAAAAATCCATTCAATTTAGCCCTTAATTTGTTTATTGCTTGCCAAAAAAAAATTGTTTATTGCTTAGATCTAATACCATATCCCAAATATTCTCCACAATAAAAGAATCATTAATATATTAAATTATTGTATCTAATTTATGACAATCTATCATAAATACATAAAATGTTCATACAAGAAAAATCTCGTAAATTTTAATCAAAAATTAATTGTAACTTTGGTTTCTTTTTCTATACCTTTAATTTTTAGAATATCTGAACATTAAACCTAAGAAAATTTGGCTTAATATATAATTTGACTCCTGAACTTGTACCCTTTTACCCATCTAACCCCCAAATTTAACGTCTCACCTATCGAACCCCTGAACTTGTTAAATAACCCGATTTGACCCCCGAACTTGATAAATACGTAAACATTGAACCCCTCCATACACAATTTCTTCTAGAATGTTTCAAGTGACAGGTGGACACGAAGGGTTCAATATTTACATATTTATCAAGTTCAGGGGTCAAATCGGATTATTTAACAAGTTTAGAGGTTCGATAGGTGAGACGTTAAGTTTAGAAGTTAGATGGGTAAAAAGGTACAAGTTCAAGGGTCAAACTATGTATTAAGCCAAGAAAATTTCGTAGTGTTATTTTAGTAGATTGGTGTGAAATCTCCACCCATGTGAAACCAAACTTTTGCCTTAATCCATTTGGACCACATCAAATTGAATGTCGCATTTTTTTCTCAATTTCTTGCAATAGTATACTCCACTATTAGTTTGAAATTATTTTCTCTAAACGATGACATATATATATATATATATATATATATATATATATAAGGACAAGGCAAATTTAAATGAGAATAAAACAATTTGAATAGATAGAAAAATGTACACCACAAGGAGACAAGCAATAGCGCACGATCAACCAAACTCTTGTGTTTCATATATACAACAGTAGGACCCAAAACATTGATTTTTTTGTGTATAATCATTCGATCATTGTGCATTTATTGTATATAATTGAATTAATCAATCAAACCAAATTAAATAATTTAATTTGATTCAGTTTTCGATTAATCTAACTCAGTTAAAGCTATAGAATTTAACAAATTTGGTTAATTTAGTTCGGTTTTAATCCACATTTGTTAAATTAATTGAACTAATTGAAACATATTTATACTATTTTATAGAACTATGATATCAATGTATCTCCTAAATTTTGTATGTATTTGACAATTAACACATATTAAGAATTAATATGTATTTTCCTAACTAAATAAATTATATCAATTATGATCGAATTAATGCTTGCCCTATAAGAGATTAAAATATGTGTGATGAAGATCATGTCCACCGGCCATAAAGATTGGTGTAATAGAATTTTTTGGTGTTAGAATGAGAATCTGAGGGATTTGATTTGGGTACGTATTATTATATGTAAGCTTAATTCTCTGCAGCCGCAGTCATGTTGGAGGTTTGTCGCGCATGCTATTTGAACCCACGGACTTCCAATTTGGAGGATAGCTAAATAGTCAGTTTTAAGATTGGGATTATCTGAATCTCACCTTCTCACAGACATAATCATTCATGAATTACATTTTTCAACTTCTGCTCTGCTCTTTTCCCTTATATTAGGAAAATAAATCACTGTTACAATGACCAAAAACATATTGTCAAACCTCATACAGTCCTAAATTTGAATATGTCCTTCACCCGCTGCAGCTGTGGAACAACTACTCTAAAAGTTAGGATAAGCTCCGGTCCAGTAACGGTCGAGAATAGATGTGTAAACGGGCCGAGCCGATTCGAGCTCGAGCTTGCGCGAGTGTGTTTTACAGGCTCGAACTCGAACTCAAACGGGCTTAAATTCTTAAGCTCGAGTTCGAACTCGAACAATATTCAACTATTCGAGCTCGACTAAAAATAACAATAATATTCCAGAAATAATTATATTTGATGTATTTCATTATTATTTTTCATAATATATTATGCAATTTATCCAATTTAAATGATACACACCTAAACTTAAAGATATAAAAATTTGATGTAATAATAATAAAGTCATTATTATCTTTTTATAACAAGCTCGTTAAGGTCTATTTATCCTTGCGAATCTCACAAGTCTCAGTAGTTAATACTCGAGCTCGGCTAGAGATGATGTTCGAGTAGCTCGAGCTCGAGCTCTTTTTGAGTCGATTACGAATAACTCACTAGTAGGTCTATTAGTTTACACACCTAGTTGAGACTTCAAAAAAAATGGAGGTAAGTTTTTTATTAATAAAAATAATTTTGTTGTAAATTTAGGGTTAGATTGAGTCCGGGCTGTCAAAAAATAAAAAATTAATTTCAGATTGAAAACAAATCTTAATTTCTATAATCCCTTGTAATAAGAAAAATATACACACACAAAATATAATTAGCATTTTTACCATGTTTATGTCACTATATTTGTTAAGTTATTTCAACAAAAGTATTTTAAAAATTGAATAATCTGTCAAATCTTTCTATAAAAATTTGATGATGTAATTGCAAAATGCAAAAGAGATTATCTAAATAATTAAATATTTTGTAAGCTAAGATACTTATTATGTTTAAATAAAATAAACATATGGTTGGTGAATATGATACACTAATTGATATCGGGATTCGCCTATTAAAAAAAACGATCATAGCACAACAAGATCTACAAGGTCTCTCATTTCCACGTAATCTTTCACATGCAGAGAGCAGAAATTCCGACAATTAGCACAACTTGATCCATAGTTTATTCACCAACTCAACAAAACAAATCAAATTCATACCCATGCAGACATGCTATAGCTATAAGCCTATATCAACCGTCGGATCAATCATAATAATAAATTAGAGAAAAGAATTAATGGTCCTAAAAGAAGAAAAGAAAATCAAAGTTGTGTTACTGTCAATTCAAAGAATAAAAGTAGGGTTGCTGACTTGGCGTTTATTTGCTTGCATCATTACTATACATGTGCCCTAAAAACTTTTGTGGAGGGGATAATAGGAACTTATTGTCGTGGGCCCCATTGGGCTGCTATTGTAGGCCCAAAAGACCCAGTTTGACTGCACTGACTACGAGGTCTATAGTTGTTTGACCATTTTCATCATGACCAAAATTAAAGGACCACCTAGCTATCGAATTCATGATCTTATATAGCATATATTTGATCGATTTCAAACCTTTGATTCTTAGTTTAAAGGCCATGGTTTGAAGTTTGAACATTTGAAATTTGAACCAGACTGAATTATCATATAGAATATTATAAAAGAAGTACATATATAGTGCATCAATATGTACTAATGTGAAGGTCGAAATTTATATTATTATACCTTTTTTACTTGTATATTTTCGTGTTAGTATTGATTGATCAGATTTTAAAGTGATGTTTTAAAAATCCGCCATTGCTCGTTTACCGACAAATTTTGCTGCGACACTTATCCTGAAGTTAAAAATATAATTCATTTTTTTGAAAAATAATAATACTTCTCTAAGATGTTATATCATATAACATCATTGCAATTGTAAATTGTAAAAGAGCCTAAAATAGTAGCCAATTAATCGTTTTTTTTTAATATCAGATCTTTTCGATTGTTTTCAATCTTTTCTTTTGGGTCTAATGGTGTTAAAAAACCCAAACCTTTTCAACTTTTTAAGAATTTATCCAAATTTTTTAAAAGTTGTTGACCGATTCGCTGAAAATGTATCAAAGTTTTTAAAATTGATTTAAGTGTGCTTATATAGCAATTGAATTAATAATCTAAAAAAGAACGAGAAGAAGAAAAATTGCCAATTAAGATGACACATGGTTCAGATAAACTAATTCTAAAAAATATTAAATTGATTTTAGACAATTGAATAAATTTCCAACGATTTGATTCAACTGAAATAGATTTACGACTTTTAATTTGTTTTGATATATTTATATATGTTTTTAGCTTTTTGGCATCAATAGTCTTTCTTCAGAGTTTTATTATAAATGGGAAAAAAAACTGGAAAGATCTGTTTTTTTTAAGAATCAAATAATTAGCTCTAATTAAAATATATTTATCAAAATTAAATTAAAATATATTGAAGTTTTTGAAAGTTTAGAATATAAATAAAAAAAATAAAAAAATTGTATTTTTTAGCTACTTGTTAGAATATAAGTGTTTTTTTTTTGAAAAACAATAATACTTATCTAAGATGTTATATCATATAGCATCATTGCAATAGTACTGTAAAAGCACCTAAAATGGTGCTACATCTGCTTTCTTTTGCTATCTTTGGCTGTATTGGCTTTTGCTCTTTATGTGCATCATAATATATTTTACAACACCAAGAAAAAAAGAAATATAACAGAGATTTTTCAGTTTTGAAAAATTAACTTTTGAATATTGAAAATGGATTGAATAAACTTTATGCTTTTAATTCTTACTGAAAGAGAGGAGAAATTTATAAAAGAAAATAAAGTATACTGATCAAAAATAAGATTTCATTTATTGGGAATATGTATAATTTTTTTCATCCAAGAATATCTTGTAATTCAAGCTATATATCATATCTTTATCATTATTTCATGATCCACAAAAAAGATTTAAAGATTTTGATATGTCTCACTTTAAGAAAAATGAAATACATCTAGCTAGTTTTACTCCATACTCCAAGATTTCTAGCACATATTATATGTAGCAGCTTTTCATATTATATGATCCGATTGAGGGTGAACTCAAAGATGAGTAAAAAAATGTAAAGAGTTGCATAAAATGCAAAAATGAGATTAAAGTTTTGATATTTTCTATAACAGCTAGATCAATTTATTTTTAAATGAAACTATGTATACATTTAATCTTCCACAGAAAATCTGAAAAATTATCCATTTCAGAAAATTGACGCCATTTTGGAGCCGCTTTATCCAATTAAATATTCCGACGAATTCTTAATTCATAGGAAAAGACATAATTTTGTATTTTTTTTGCTATTTTAAGCATTTTAGCTTGTTCCATGGCTTTAAACTTTAAAGCTATATAGACAAAAAATAAAGTGAAAAAAAGAAAATGTACAGGAATAATTTGACAGAGATAGATGGTGATATATATTCCTAGAAGAGTACATGCCAAAATTAAACATCAAAACTGCAAAAATGTTCTGCAAGTGAGTAAAATTCTACTGCCCTTAAATTAAGGGGTTTCGTATGAGTGAAGTAAAATATCTTCTAGGTTTGCGGTAGGCCCTTAACACTGGAAAAAAATGCATTCATTTTGTCATTCTCAGGGGAAATAAATTTGCATCTACTGGAAATTATTTGGACATAATTCCTTAAATAGGTCCACTAGATTTGTAAATATGTGTATGCACACCATATATAGGTTGACAAAATAGACTATATTCCTCTTGCTTATTTAGTTTCAAAAGCAATCTAGCTATAGTTGCATTCACATAATTACTATTGCTTCAACACAAACACCAACAGGAAATGTGAAAAATTAATGTACCATATTCTTAATGTACTTTATATTACATAAAAAATTGCAAATTTAATTTGACAATAAGTTTTACACAAAAATAATTGGCCAGAGCTAAGTTAAACCCCATCAACAAAATTAGGGTAATCAAAGTAGAATGATGAGAGGTGAAAACCTAGTTTTGCATGCATGATGAGAGAATAATGGTTTAAATAAGGTAATGATTGAAGTGATGATAGATTGATTCTGTACCTAAAAAGAAAGAAATAATGATTACTAATGCATAGGAATTTGGTTGCTTTAATGGTGTAGAAATAGTGTCCTTGCAAGTATGGAAGTGTTTTTGTAGCGTGAAACGTGGGCGCAACACAGCTCACTTTATTCACCTCACTCTACTGTTTGCTGCTATGGGCCATGTCCCGTTTTGGAGTGTATTCCTCACGCTTTCTTTCAGCTATATACAAGTGTTTTATTAAAAACCAGATCGGACCGACCGGTTTGACTGCAAATTGGAGACTAAACTCGATGTCGATTAATTCAAATTTTATGATTTTATGTTCTGCCCAAGTTTGTTAAGGTATAACTATTGTCAAAGTCTCGCACAACAACTTGAGTTATTGTGGTTATTTGACGACATAGTTTGACCCATATTCGTTCGTTTAAATGTTAAACAAGTCGAAATCAAATTCATTCATTTAATTACGTGTGAAACGAGCCCATACATTTTTAAATGCCTAATGAGATAAGCTCGAACTTGGATCTTTTAACACTTAAATGAACGAATATGAATCAAACTTATTTAACAGCTTCAGACACCAACCAAACTAGTTTATGTTAGCTAAAACAGCGAATTAACAAAGAAACAGTAGCTCGAGGCGTGAGAATTTTTCACTGGCCTAAAAGTATATTTCGCCGTTAAGCTTATACCCCAGGATACATCGAGTTCTTCAACTTATATGAAGTTGGAACAGAAGTAGCAGTGAACAAAATATTTGATACGATTTTCGTATCCCACTAATCCAGCCATGATCTGATTTGTATTTTAAATTTGTAATTAGCAAGTAAAATGAATGTAGACATAAAAGAGGTTAAGTTAAATAAAACCGAAAATGTTAGTGGAGGTTCTTTAATCAAAACGTGGTTAATTAAATGAAAACGTTTTAATTAAACTCAGATAATAAAACTCAGTCAAAGTTTGTTCCGGATTTTTAGGCTTCAACCAAAATAATTTTACATATGCTAAAATAGGCCCTTCTCATATAAGGCTTTTATTATTATTAAATAAATAATAAAACTGGGTTGCAAAAAGTTTAGTCAAGCCCACTTGACTTTCATCCCGAACCCCAACCCACAAGCCTACTCCGAAGAGGGGGGGGGGGGGGGCGCGAGCCCATTGCTTCCCCTTCAACACAATTATTAGCCTATAATGCCTTAACCATTATAAACACAAAAGAAAGGCTCTACACTTCCCATGTGGGATTTGTGTAGTTTTGAAATAACACAAAAAGCCAAAATAAGAATAAGACAAGTTAAAACAATTTTTACAACAATCCCCCACTTATTTCAAAACATAAAAATACTAGCTGGATTAGTTTCTCTAATAAATATAAATGCCTCAGTTTCGGTGTCTTTTGGACTATGAACCAAAACCTGAATAGAAGAGGTATAACTCACGGTAAGCTTGGTGAAGTTTTAAACTTCTATGAACCAAGAATTCCATTTGTAAGCTATAATTCTCAACCATCACATCATACTTTCCACAAACTGCTACTCAACGCGGTTTTGCGCTATTTAGGCCGTGCGCGTGCCTGGATATTCATGAGTGCTCTAACGACTTAGCCACGAGTCATATAGGAGCGGCCCCACTCCACACTCATATAGGTGATTTCATCAAGTTTATATAGCAACTAAATATAAACTATCCTTAAGGACTATGAAATCATTAAGAGTTACAAACTCAACCTCACAATAGTTGCTTCTAGTACAACACACACCATAGGAATGAACTAAATCAAAATTTAGTACTAGCAGGACTAACACATGACTTGTTATTACCCGTATGAACCAAATTCATGGGATCTCCAATCACAGAGGTCGGGTTACCATCACGGTTAATACTCAAATTGGCACAAGTCCCATTCCCCTCGATGTTTCAAGGATCATTTTCCTTCCCAAAGGTTTAGTCAGAGGATCGGCCAAATTCAGCTCTGACTTCACATAGTCAATGGACATAATTCCATCCTTTTGCAATTGCTTTACCACATCATGTCTTAGACGTAAATGTCTATTCTTTCCATTGTAAGCTTTATTCTTAGCAATGGCTATTGCCGCTTGGCAATCACAATGCATAGACACTGAAGGAGTTGGTTTTATTCCCAGAGGAATACTGACTAAGAAGTTTTTCAACCACTCAGCCTCATTGCCAGCTAATTCCAGAGCTATAAACTCGGACTCCATAGTAGATTTGGCAATTAACGTTTGCATAGATGATCTCCAAGCAATCGCACCTCCTCCAAGTGTAAACACATAACCACTAGTGGATTTTGTCTCATCTGAATCAGAGATCCAGTTAGCATCACTGTACCCTTCTAGTACAGCGGGAAATCCACTGTATAGGATACCATAATTCATGGTTCCTCTCAAATATTTCATTAGTCTGACAATGCCATTCCAATGATCACGGTTGGGATTATGAGTATATCTACTCAATCTGCACACAGCATAAGCTATGTCAGGTCGAGAGAAATTCATTAGATGCATCAGACTCCCAATAACCTGAGCGTACTCAGTTTGAGCTACAGGATCTCCTCTATTTTTCATTAATTGAGTGTTAGCATCATAAGGAGTACTCACAGGTGTGACATCAAAATGTCCAAACTTCTTAAGAAGTTTCTCAACATAATGTTCTTGTGATAGTATAATACTATCACCACTCCTTATGATTTTAACACCCAAAATCACATTTGCTTCACCCATATCTTTCATATCAAATTGAGAAGCAAGAAACGACTTTGTCTCATGTATTATACCAAGGCATGTACCAAAGATAAGCATATCATCCACATACAAACAAATGATGACAGACTCACTTTCAATCACTTTAGTATAAACACATTTATCAACATCAGTAGAGGAAAACCCATCACTAATCAAAACTTGGTCAAATTTCTCATGCCATTGTTTAGGAGCTTGTTTCAAACCATATAATGATTTCAATAGTTTACAAACTTTGTTCTTTTGTTTTGAAACAACACAACCCTCGGGTTGAGTCATATAAATTTCTTCTTCTAGTTCACCATTTAAAAATGCAGTTTTAACATCCATTTGATGAATAAAAAGTTTATGAATCGAAGCTAAGGCAATTAAAACTCTAATTGAAGCAATTCTAGTTACAGGGGCAAAAGTGTCAAAATAATCAATATTTGGTTTTTGAGAAAATCCTTTTGCAACCAATCTAGCCTTATATTTTTCAATTGAACCATCAGGATTCATTTTTCTTTTGAAAATCCATTTACAGCCAATGGGTTTTGCGCCAGGAGGCAATTCAACTAAAACCCAAGTATTATTTTGATTAATTGAATCAATTTCAGTTTTAATAGCTTCTTTCCAGAAAACAGACTCAGAAGAAGAAACAGCTTCATTAAAATTTAAAGGTTCGTCATCAACCAAATACGTATAAAAATCATTTCCAAAAGAATTTTCAATTCTTTGTCTTTTGCTCCGTCTCAACTCCTCAGTAGAGTTCACTGTTATATTTTCAGTTTCATTTTCATTAACAGTGGGCATATGAGAAATTGACTCAGTTTTTAGTGGATACACATTCTCAAAAAATTCAGCATTTTTAGTTTCAACAATTGTATTGCAATCAAGTACATCACTTTTCAATACAAGGAACCTATAAGCAGCACTATGTTCAGCATATCCAATAAACAAGCAATCAGAGGTTTTAGAACCTATTTTCCTTTTCTTAGGGTCAGGTAACATTACTTTAGCTAGACACCCCCACACTTTTAAATATTTCAGGTTAGGTCTATAACCTTTCCATAATTCATAAGGTGTTTTTCCAGTTTTCTTATAAGGTATTCTATTCTGTAAATGACAGGCAGACAATATAGCTTCACCCCATAAGTTATCACTAGCAGAAGAACTAACTAGAAGTGCATTCATCATTTCTTTTAAGGTTCTATTTTTTCTTTCTGCTACGCCATTAGATTCAGGTGAATATGGAGGAGTTATTTCATGTATTATTCCTTCTTTTTCACAATATTCATTAAATGCTATATATTCGCCACCTCTATCTGATCTAATTCTTTTAATCTTTCTATTAAGTTGGTTTTCTACTTCAGCCTTATAAATTAAGAACATATCAAATGCTTCATCTTTATTTCTTAATAAATAAACTCTAGCATATCTAGAACAATCATCTATAAATGTCACATAATATTTTTTACCACCTCTAGTCATGGTTTGTTTTAGGTCTCCTAAATCTGTATGAATTAAACTAAGTAATTCAGATTCTCTAACTACAAAATGGCACGTTTTCTTAGTCGATTTAGTTTCAGCACATATTTGACATTTATCTATGTTCGTTTTATTTAGTCCAGTTATTATACCAAGTGTTTGCATTTTCTTAATATAGCTAGCATTCACATGTCCTAATCTAGCATGCCATAAATCAATAGAGTCAATCAAGTAAGCAGAAGTGGATGCATTTTTCATTATTTCAGCAACATTCAATACAAACAGACCCTGATTACAATAACCCCTGCCTATAAAGACATTATTTTTTGTCATTACAATCTGATCTGATTCAAATGACACCTTAACTCCACCCTTACCCATTAGTGCAACAGACAACAAATTAGCCCTAATATTTGGTACATGAAGTACTTCATTCAGAGCCAGTGTCTTTCCTGATGTGAGCTTGAGAAGAACCTTTCCTTTTCCAAGAACAGGAGCTGTTCGGGAATCACCAAGGAACACACATTCTTCTCCATCCCCTACTGGTGTGTAGGAGGTAAAAGCATCTCTGCTTGCACAGATATGTCTGGTAGCACCAGAGTCTACCACCCAGTTTCTCGCATCAGCAACCAGGTTCACTTCAGAAATGACAGCAGCAATAATATCATCTCCTTCGACCAAATTCGCATTTGGCTTAGGAGGATTGCCATTTCTGAGTCTCTTTCTGCATTGAGCTGCAAAGTGACCTGGTTTTCCACACACAAAACAAGTACTCTTTCTCTTGAAAGCAGTGGAGTTAGCTATCTTGGGTTTGTAATCAGTATTAACAACTACAGGGGGTTTTTGATCATACCTCTTGAAGTTCCCCTTGCTTTGCACCATATTCGCCCTTGCATTCAGCGCCTTATTTCGGGCAGCCTTGATTTCCTTTCGGTTCGTTTCCTCAATTATTATGTGTGTGATCAGTTCCTGCAATGTCAATTGTTTATGTTTGTGTTTAAGATTCTGTTTGTAGTCATTCCATGATTGAGGCAGTTTCTCAATCAGGATTCCAGCAACAAATTCCTCCGGCAGTGTGATTGATTCGCCCTTAAGATCTTCGAGCAGTTTGTGGTACTCGTTAATCTGAGCGATCATGTCCTTGTCCTCAGCCATCTCCCATTTGTAAAATTTACCAATCACGAACTTCTGTTTTCCAGCATCCTCGGCAGTGTACTTACTGATCATCGAATCCCATATCTGTTTTGCTTCCTTGTACGCACAATAAACGTCAAAAAGTTCATTAGATAAAGTACTAATTATTGTGTGTCGGCAAACCTTATTGGCATAAAGCCATGTTTCGGATTCCTTGACAGCAGCTGGAAGAGGCTTCGGATCAGTAAGGGCAGAAGCCACACCGTGCATATCAAGAACAGTAAAGATTCGTTCCTGCCAGCGCCTGAAGTTTTCACCATCAAAGACTTGAATCTTTGAGATGTCTGGGAACGGCTTCGCATAAGGAACAGCAGTTAGCATAGACGGCGTAGCAACGCCTGCGGCAACAGCCACAGTAGGTGGAGCATCGTTTTTGTCACCATCAGCACCCTCAGTAGTTGACATAGTTAAATATACTTTTAGATTGTTAGCTAAAACAGCGAATTAACAAAGAAACAGTAGCTCGAGGCGTGAGAATTTTTCACTGGCCTAAAAGTATATTTCGCCGTTAAGCTTATACCCCAGGATACATCGAGTTCTTCAACTTATATGAAGTTGGAACAGAAGTAGCAGTGAACAAAATATTTGATACGATTTTCGTATCCCACTAATCCAGCCATGATCTGATTTGTATTTTAAATTTGTAATTAGCAAGTAAAATGAATGTAGACATAAAAGAGGTTAAGTTAAATAAAACCGAAAATGTTAGTGGAGGTTCCTTAATCAAAACGTGGTTAATTAAATGAAAACGTTTTAATTAAACTCAGATAATAAAACTCAGTCAAAGTTTGTTCCGGATTTTTAGGCTTCAACCAAAATAATTTTACATATGCTAAAATAGGCCCTTCTCATATAAGGCTTTTATTATTATTAAATAAATAATAAAACCGGGTTGCAAAAAGTTTAGTCAAGCCTCGGACAAGCCCACTTAACTTTCATCCCGAACCCCAACCCACAAGCCTACTCCGAAGAGGGGGGGGGGGGGGGGGGGGGCGCGAGCCCATTGCTTCCCCTTCAACACAATTATTAGCCTATAATGCCTTAACCATTATAAACACAAAAGAAAGGCTCTACACTTCCCATGTGGGATTTGTGTAGTTTTGAAATAACACAAAAAGCCAAAATAAGAATAAGACAAGTTAAAACAATTTTTACAACAGTTTAATCAATTGAAAATTATACAGTTTTAATCAAAATTATGTAATTTTATCTACACACAAGTCAATTCGCGAGTTTTAATCGAGCTCATATTCAAACCAGCTCACGAGCTCGTAATCAATTCTATAGACAAGTTCGTTCGGGATACCATTATTGGGCTTGCTTGCAATTTAATATATTAGCCATTCGTGAACGTAAATGAACCGAATATCACTAAGATCAAACTTAATTAATATAAATAGATGAGCATAATTTTTGCTCTCAAAAAATTAATAGATGAATATACTCAAAATTAAAATTTCTTTCATTTAGATTAACGAATGAGCTTGGTTCGAGCTTTTATCAACTCGAACTCCAACTCGCTCATGAGCGCGTCGCTATGTTTACGATCCTAGAAATGACAACTCAGATTTTAGTTTTGGCTCTTGACATTTTGAATCTGAAAACTATGACCGGGAAATTTTCTCATTGGAATATATTTAAATAAACTTTGTGCAATATTCTGATGATGTAGCTATGATTCTGATTGCCTTCTTAAAGTTAGGAACGATCATCTCCATCCAAAAGAAAAAAAAAAGAATGATAATCGATGGTCATGCTTTTAAGCTATTTATGTTCCAGAGTATCACGATGTTGATTAGAATGTTTAGATTGGGCGGGACAACTAATATTAGCCAGGAAGGAGGTTATTTAAATGTATAATTTACTTATGTGTATTGATTTTCTTTATGGATATGTCTATTGATTAGTTTAAAGTATTGGTAAGAAATTCTTATACGAGTGAAGTTCTTTCATCTAGTAGAATTTATATGACAAAGATACATAAAAAATTTATTTTGGTAAACAAACTCTTATAGAAGATATAGTATATTACTATGTATAATAGAATGTAATATCTAATATGAATAGTAGTAAATATATAAAATGTATTGATTAAGTATCAAATATTTACCAATGAACAATATATTTTTCGAATAGTATAAGCGATGTACAACAAACTGTTAGGTCGTGAGTCCAAATTTTCTCACAAACACTCTCTCTTTCCAATTATAAAAAAAGTATAATATATTTTATAAATCAAATAGTAAAAGCGTTAGATAGTAATTTATTAGATTGTGAGTTCGATTACTCACACAAGCTCTTCCTCCCAGTGATAAAAAAAAATACATTATATACACATAGCTATCCAATAAATTAAAAATAAAGTGAATATTAGGTAAAAAAACAAATTGAAATAATTCTGTACACATTTAAAATATAAATTAATATTAAATTGAAATTATATGCAAAAGCTTTATACAAAATGCAACGAAAATGTATATATCAAAGTATTTTACATTTTTCCTTCCATCTTATTTTAAAAAAAAAATTATAATAAGAAAAAAACATTAATTGTATTGGATCAAAATTTATGCCCTTAAATTGCAATTTCATTTATTTTTTATTTACGCAATATGACGACAAGTTGAACGCAAATACGAATAATATAGTTATTTGTTTATATAAATACTACCAAATCACATGTTAAAATTTTATGGCTTCATATTAATTGATGCTAATTTATTTTTTAAACAATTGAAAAACTATATTTTTCTTTGATGTAAAAATTAATGATTTATGATTATAAAATGAAAGGGTGTTAAAAGAGAGTTTTATTCCATTGTGATCAAAATATGTCGATTAACTAACACTTGGCACATAGTAAGATAGAACTGTTATAAACGTGGCATGATAAATGATTTTAGAGCAATTTTTATTTACAGAAAAAATGAAAATCGGTGATAGGTACGAGCCAAAGTAAAGAAAAGCACGTGAGCGGCGAATGGGAGAGAGGAGAAGGAATCGATCCTTTGCTTGTAAGAAGAGAGAGCGAGTGGGTCCCAATCGAAAGGCCCCGCAAGTGGAGTGCTCTTTCGATATGCTTTCTTTATCGAAAACCCCGTCGTTTCAATCTGTCCCTCTCACTAGAGTGACGACTAAGCCGCGATCTCTGACGTCGTAACTCCCATTTCTCACACATCCAACGGTTGTAATCCCCCAACATAACCCCCATCGTCACCTCTCCACCGTTGATTCTTTTTATCAGGTAGAAGTCTAAGCTAAGGTGGTCAGTGGGCCCGTTGTCACAACACTAGAGAGACAAATAGGGGCCCACTTATGTTTTAAGCCCACCGACTGTTTGTGGATCGTAGCTAGAGGCAGACCGACCCCTCTGAGACAGTAAGAATACTGTAGTAGAAGTAGAAGTAGCAGAACTGACCTTTTTCATGCCTTCTTATTCACAGCCCACTTCACTCCATTTTCCTACATGACAAACTCATTCTCTCATTATTCATCTCTCACTTCTCTCTCTCTCTATTTATCTTCAATTCTTGTCTTGCATGGCTAATTAGTGAACTTATTTACCCTAAAAACAGCTCTTGCTTTGTGTTTCTGTGTTGTGTTGTGTTTTATTTCTTCTTCTGTAGCTCAGTTTTGGTTTCAATGGGTCTTACTTCACTTCAAGTTTGCTTGGATTCTGATTGGCTTCAGGTATGCTTTGTTCATAATTATATAATCTTCATCTTTTTTAAGTATTGGTGTCGTCTTTATAGTTGCTGAATGAATATTTCTATGTCTAAAAGCTTGGAGTGACATTCATTGATATGCTCTTGGTTCTGTGTTCTTGAGTACTGTTCTAATTCTTTTATATGTGATTAAACTGAGAGTCCATGAAAATTATTAACACAAATTTTTGATTTAATCTAACGTTTTTGGAATCCCAAATGTCTCGAAAATTCGACGTTTTAAATACGAAACTTCATTTTTAACATAAAAAGCAAACGTATCAATGTTCAAAGTGTCTTTTTTTGTATCGTATCCGGGCCATGGAGATGAAAATGAACAAAATCTTCTTGTTTAATTTTTTTATGCAGAAATATGGCATGAACTATGATGTGGTTGATGATTACATATCTTTTAGTTTCATAATACATTTTTGAAAGCTTCTTGTCCTTGTCTTTATGCGTCTGGAAAATTTAGCATTTCAATAATTGAGGCAGTTTAGGTAACGGATGTGTGAAAGAACGAGCAAAGAATGTTTTTCATGATTTGCATTATTGATATCTTCAAAAACGACAAACAATTTTTATATAATTATCTTCTTTTTCTCTAAAACCCATGCATTATTGAACTCTATGCTGACATTATGTTCTTGTTCCTTTGTGTCAGGGAACGATTCACGAGGAGACTGGAATGGATTGTTCTTCACCATCAGAAGATATGCTCACATGCTCAAGGCCATTAATAGAGAGAAGACTCCGGCCACCGCAAGACCAAGCTCTTAAGTGTCCGAGGTGTGACTCAACACACACCAAGTTTTGCTACTACAACAACTACAGTCTCTCTCAGCCGAGGTACTTCTGCAAAACTTGCAGAAGGTACTGGACTAAAGGCGGAACTTTAAGGAACATTCCTGTAGGTGGTGGCTGTCGAAAGAACAAAAAAGTTGCTAAAAAATCTAATGATAATCTTAACCATAATCAACCTATTAACCACAATATTATTGGTTCTTCATCGTCTTCTCATCATCATAATATGAACCCTACTGATCTTCACCTTTCATTTCCTGATCATCATAACCTACAATTTTCACACCTTGGTAACTTGCTTAACACTCAAGGTACACTTTCAAATCCCACTTTCTTGGACAGTAAGTATAACATTGGTGAACTAGTTAACGTTGGATCATCATCGTCGAACTCCAGGAGTTATGATTTTATGGGGAATAGTGACGTGGACATGACTCATCATGGGCTCGGTGATAATCAGATCAGTCATCATCATGGATTAGGACCAAATTATCATGGTCTTAACTGCTCTCCATTTGGAATGTCCATTGATGGAAATAATAATGGAAATGGTTTCATGGAAACTTACCAAAGGTTTATGCTACCATATGATCATCATCATGACCAAACCACACTTGATGTTAAACCTAACCCGAAGCTCTTATCTCTCGAATGGCAAGATCAAACTCAAGGATGTTCTCATGATGGTACTGGTAAAGAAACATTTGGGTACTTAGGATCATCATGGAGTGGCATGATCAACGGCTATGGATCCTCAGCAACCAATCCTTTGGTGTAATTATAATGGGAAGTTTTTTTTTGTGTTCCTTTCTATTATAAGGTGGTCATTATAGAACTATATTGACGCGTTAAAGCAGCAGCTAGCATCTGAAGGAAGACTGGGTCACTACTGTGTGAAATGAGAAGTTTAAAGAGTCCAAAAATGACTGCCATTAGTGTATGTTATTTGATTTTATGTTTCTTATCTTGTTTTTATCTTTTCATTTCTTCCTTTCCTAATTTGGTGTCTTTTATATAAGACATTTTAAAGATGTAGGGGTTTATTAATTATATCGAGGGAGATATGGTAATGCTTTTTCTTAGGTTAAGCAAGGTTATTTATGCTATAAGAGTAACTACATTTTCTGTTGAAAATATTTTTGTGTGGATCAGTTTGTTAGGTAACATTAATATTAATCATATTAATATTTAGTATTCTCATAAATTAAATATTTATTTATAAGTGTTGCTAATATATAATACTCCTAAAATTTAGTTTAACAAATTGATGGAGCTGAGCTTCTCATGCCAAACCAGCAAAATAATAGTCAGACTAGTTAATCGGATGGTTGATGAGCACTCTGATGAAAGTCGGTATATGATAAAAGACAATAGCTTGAGAGATTTGTGTAACAATAAACAATCGAATAGAAAAATCTAGTAGAGTTACTTTTTAGAAAATCTGAGTCCTTGGAGGATTTTATTTTGTATTTTGAGATAATCAAAGAATATTTATAATTAGGACATGAGTTCTATTAGAACATGAAATCTTGATCCATGCAGTGTAAAGGTTATTCGAATAAGCTGATCTTTTAGAGTATGAAGGACGGATCCTTAAGAATTCGACATCGAAGGGCAAACTGTTAGGAATTCCATCTTTTAGTCGAGCCTGATCATTAGAAGTCTAAATATTGGGGTCCAGACTTAAAAATCCAATGTCCATCATAAAGAATAAAAAATTAATTTAATATTCAATTTAATAATACTCTGTCTCGTTTTATTTGTCACTCTTTACACTTTTTAATGTCACAAGAAAATGCCTCCTTAGTCATAAACACGTATTCTTTTTTTTTATCCTTAATATTAATGAGTGTGTTTAAAAATTAATGATGCATTTGTCATATCATATTCCCATGATAAAATTAAAGGGCACAACAAAAATATACCTATAATATCTAATGTTACTTAATTGGCTTAATCATTCAAAAATATTCCACTTTCTTCACTGATTATAGTCTTATTTTTTAAAACCTTCAATTTTGACCTATTTTCCACTATTCAATTTTAATAATAGTTATCTATCTAAATTATAGTGAAAAGAGGTTTAAATATACCCTTCAGAATGTTTAATGTTTGGAATTTTTATGATAAGAACAATATAAAAGGTCTATTTTGGATTGTTTTATTCCAATTAAAAAAAATTGAAAATATGTTAAAACTGAAAATTTCAAAAAAAATAAAACTATAAATGGAAATAGTGGAAAATATGGACTACTTTTAAATATGTATGAAAATAAAAGGAATTGATAAATACAATAGGACGGGAATAGTATTAAATATATTGGTACATGACAGAACTGGTTCAAATAAAATTAATGCGTTAATGGGAGCATATGATGAGACAATCAGAATTGAAGTTTCGAGTGAGAAAAGCAGAAAATGTGGTTGAGTTCTGTGTCATTTGCATTAGCATGTGGCCCCATTTTGTACTTTGGTTTTTCTGCTCAGTATTTGATTTAGAAATCATCGTCTTCCCTTCTTTATTTCTTGCTTTCCTCATCGGAAGCTTTTTGGGTTCGACTGTTGACCAAGATCAACGCATCAAGTAACAAAAGGAAGAATAGTTTATATATGTAAGGTGAGATTGAAGATAAAAATGAAGGTGTGTTTTCTTTTTGTCTAAAGTATCAACGGGATGACGCGTGGAAAACATTTAATAAAATTTGTGAATCACGTTTCTACTGATTTATTTTTAATTACTCATTATTATTCTAATTTTATTATTTAATAATAAAATTAATTTCGAAAATACTCTAATTTATCTAATTTCAGAAAAATTAACGCATTGCTGATACAATGCTAACGTGTCATCTTTGGATTAATAACTGTTGACATAAAATGGATTTTAAGATGGTGGGCTGCTGATTAGAATGAAGCATAGCGGGCTGAATTAGGAGTGGATCCATAATAGCCATTTTTTATTATTGCTCTTTTATTAGCTGAGTTAAAGACTTTCAGTTTTATTAGGTTAGAATTTAGTTAAGTCATTGAGTCTTAGTTGTTTTCTTTTCCTATTATTAGGGGATTTGTCTCTACAAAGTAATTTTTTTTTGCAAATTAATAAACTCTACATAAATCAATTAATAAAAATACAACTTTAAAGTCCTGGCTTTTGTATCCCCAATCTCCGCGGTTGGTTAACTTAGGAGTAGATGGACATCAATCCCGCTTAGTTTTCTTAACCTCCGGATTGAAACTGTTAGATTTAGTTTAACTAATTACTTTTGTTCCGTTTGCGGAACACGTTTGCACACCAGGTTCCCTCGCGGAACAGGTTTGTCTCGCGACATACGTTCACCTCGCGGAACATGTTTGTTTGTAAGACTGGTTTGCAAACATCGGAGAAGATCAGCTCATCGAGCCATTTAGCCGATCGGCGAATCATGACAAGTTTGTAAGACCTGTTTTGCAAGATTTAATCGACTTGACCTATTAAACATCAAACCGAAATAGATCCCATTATAAATTCAAAGATTCGAGTGACAGACTATTTCCACGCGAACAGTAACATATAATATGTAAATTGTTGTTTTATACTGCTGTGAATTATAGTGTTATGTACTTTTGTAAAGATATATTCCATCAGTTCCAAATTGATAGCACTATTTTAAATTTCTTTGTCTCAAATTATAGGCAGACATTTATTGCTTAAATGATGAAATGATATGGAGACCCTTATTAATTATACAATATTATATTAAAAAGAGAGCAAACATGTAATATCCCAAATATTTTAGAATAATTAAGTCGTGCCACATGTCGTGAATTCCGATAAATTAAATTAAGAAGGATTTAATTTAATTATATCGGGAATAAAGAATAATAATTATTGCGTGGATTAGCGGGATTAAAAGAAAAGGGTTAGAAAATTAATATAAAATAAATTATAAATCCCGAGATAAGAATTATTTCGCCAAGGTCCGTGAAATATTTTATAATATTTGTGATAAAAGTTTCGGGTCAATCGGAGACCTTTTAAAATTTGGACGCGGATGCGTTTAGGACTAAATTATAAATTTTGAAAAGTTTAAGGGCTAAAGTATAAATTAGCCAATTGAGCCTCGGGAATGGAAATTAGGGATTATTGACGGAAAATAATAATTTTAGAGTCATATTATTTATTTGGATATAAATAATACATGCGTAATTGAATTAAAGTAAATAATTAATCCTTAAGTTAAAATAGAAAGTTTAATAGAGAATTGGTTTAAGTTAAAGAGTTCAAGGATTAAAAGTGACATTTAACCATATATATATAAGAAGCTGATCATTCAAAGGAATGATCCAGAACACCAAAATTCATTTCTCAGCTTCATTCCATTTCTTTCGATGAACATCGCCGTTCCGCCGCTCGATCTCCGTTTCTCGTCCGTTTCCGACGTTCTATAGCTCGAATTGATCGTATTCCAGAGGTGAATCACGGTAAACTTGACGTTTTCTCGTTTAAACGAATATATTTTCAGTTATATCAATTCAAAGTTTTAGGCCACGAAACGATTATATCGTTTTAATCGATATTAGAATTGAATTATAGTGTTTTGAATATAGAATAAGCGTTTTGGATGAGTTTGGAGCGTTTTTACGCTAATAGCACGTCGGAACGCCCGGAAAACGATTCCGGGTGCACGATCGTGCACACGAGGTGCACGATCGTGCACCTATGTGTGGTGCACGAACGTGCACCAGCAGGACGTGCACGATCGTGCACCCCAATGCACGGACGTGCACCCGGACTTTGATACCTCAGTGATTCCGTTTTGATACTCCATTTATATTCGCGTATCGAGACTTAAAAATCAATAGATTATCGATTAATTTAAGACGTTAACCTAACAAGGTTAAAAAGGGAATTGATTTAGAAATGATGTTCGATCTGTAAACGAGTTAGATACCGTTTATCAGAATATACATGAGAAGCACGACGATTAATAAAAGTAGTGTGTCGTGTCTCGAGTCTAGAGTCAATCTTAGAATAGGGTTTTGATGTAAGTCAATTATTTTTTTAAAATAGTTTTAGATCCGGCGAGGCAAGAAGCCGCTGGACCAGGAGCTCGGGAATTTAGACGTTTCTGAGCGCCAGAGTATTTTTGGAATAAGCGGTCACAGTGAGTTTATACGATTTGCTTTTAAAGTATTTATTTCAGCAAATATTTTATATTATTTTATGTTTGTTTTGCATGATTGCGATGCGAATTCTTTTGATGAATTGCATATGCTTGATTTGAAATCAGTATTGATCCGATGGAACGTGCTACCTATTGGGCGACAATAGGACTGTGTGATCACCAGTTATGATGTGACTCATCTGGGAGCTGATGATGATTATGAAATTTACGATTGGGTTTATGATTTTGATACGAGTGAGCACTCGGCTACGGTGTAGTCTGGAGTCCCCGTATCTAGTGGTTGGGCCACCAGTGAGTTGGACTCGCAATTTGATATTAATGATTGAGTTATTCGATTGATTATTAGTATATTTGAGGATTAAGGTTTCAATCGGATCTTCTACTTGGCTGCACGAGGTTTGAATGTTATTGCGTTGTTTTACGCTTTATGTTTTATATGGATACTTATTAGTAAATGTATAAACTCACTCAGTATATTCCCATATACTGACCCCTCACAGTCTTTCTTTCAGGTAAAAACATTTTAAAGAACGGACTTCCTTTCCTTGTTCCGGAAGTCCACATTGGTGAAAGAGTGTGTCAGGGACGTTTTCTTCGTAGAGCTGCAGTAGTCGGTAGATGTCTGTATAAGATATAAGATTTATATTCAAACGGTTTATTTATATGGGCAACTCTTATTTGATATAAAATATATATATTATTTATTTATAAAGATCATATTTTAACCGTTTGATTTCTTTAACCAATTGCCATAAAGTGGAATTGGTCACGATTATGATTAGAGACAGGGTAGAGCTGGACAAGAGGTGTCGCTCGGTAAGACCCTAGTCTATAATAATGGGTCGCAATGGTTTTCGAAAAGTAATTTAAATATGTTGATACGTATAATGAAAATGTCTAAAAGGATTTTCAGAAAACATTTTATATAGAATAATATATTTAATTCGCGAAGAATTTATAGTGGTTTTAGGCTTGCTACGGGTTCCGGAGCTACCACTCCCGTTCCCTAGCGCCGGTCTCGGCTCAATAAATTGGGTCGTGACAAAACACCACTAAAAGATAAAGTCGACACTATTTTAAACAAATACAAATGTGTGTATTTTTATAAAATTTCTCATTTTATATAAATTTACTAAATTCTTTAATACTTATGTTTGTCCTAATCAGATATTTAAGTTTTCACCCATAATCGGATTAGATCATATACTAATTATGATTCCGCTCAGCCCCTTGTCTCTGTGTTTTCACATCGAGAATTCTTTGCAGATGAAGAGATGTCAAAGGGGCTTCTGGGTTCAGGGAAAGGATCTCCTGAATATTGGGTAGTTGTCGTTAAACCTGGTAGAATACTTTATGAAATGCGTTTAACAGGTTGGTCCGATATGTTTTTACATCACTGATTTAATATATGCATTAATACAATTTACATTTATTTTAATTATCTAAAACAAAAAATATTATTATCCTTAATTTAGTTTTTATTATTAATAATTTCAAATAAACAATATAAAAAATATAAAAATAAAATAAAAATAGTGACTAAAATAAATATTAAAAATCAATGATAGCTTTTTTAATTTTTTTTTACGGTATTTCAACTACTTTCTCACTTCAACTTGAAAAACCTGCTATAGTAGGTAAGAAAGACTCGTTCGACATAAATAAACTCGTTTGAATATTTAAATGAATAAAAAATAAGTTTATGTACCAAAATAGATTTTGTTTGAAAGTCTGAACACCATTGATGCAATTTTTCCTAATAAATAATGAAATTTAAATAGTTTTTTAAAAGCTTATCTCCTTAAAATCCCTCACCTTTTACCCCTAATTCGTTTGCACCCTCACGTTGTAAAACCACCAAATATACCCAAATTACGAACTTTCACTTTCAATTGCACTCTCAAGCATTAAGTTGACCTCTTTTCGCTTGAAAAATGTTCAATTCAATACTTTAAATTTTAGCATATATTTTAAAATAGGACTTAATATTTTATTTAAATAAAAGTAAACCTATTTTTTCAAGTGAAAAGAGATCAATTTAATGCTTGAGGGTGCAATTGAAAGTGAAAGGTCGTAATTTGGGTATATTTGGTGGTTTTGCAATGTGAGGGTGCAAACGAATTGGGGGTAAAAGGTGAGGGGTTTTTAAGGGGGTAAGCGTTTTTTAAATAATACTAAAAAATAAAAATAAATGTTGAATGTTACTTATGTCTTTCCTTTTCCCTTTTCTTCTTGTTTTTCTGCTACTAAACCCTCACTCTCACTTAATTTTCCCGCCATTTATTTCTTTGTTTAGCAGTATCACACACTGCAGGAACCTAAGCATCCTATAATCGCCGCCGGCGATGGTCTCGTCTAGAGACGTTCAAGATATCGTCTCTAAACTCTCCTCCGATAAAGCCAAAACTCGCGAAGTAAGATATTTTATTCTTCTCGTTTTTAAGCAAAACTGAAGAAGAAATTGAATAGTAATTTGAAATGTTAACTTTCGTTTTTTGTTTATGCAATTTCAGGATGGTATAAAATTGTTGAACACGTGGTTAGAAGGTGAAAGATCAATAAAATTCTGCAAGTACCTCGCGCAGAGGACGAGTAGCGTTAAGCTTAATGAAATTCCTCACTGTATGTATTTCATATTTTGTATTATGCAGCATCATTGTACGATTATATGATTGAAATATCGTTTAATTGTTTTTGTGTAGCGGAAACTTGGGCATTTCTTATTACATTGCTTATTCAATGTGTGTCATTGGAGATATCAGCAAGCAAACGGCGATTACCTAAGGCGACTTTTGCTAAAACTTTGCGAATTGTTATTCAACGAGCGGAGGATTCCAAGTTAGCAGGTTAGTTTGTATACTCAATTGCAAATGCTGTATTTTAGCTTTGATGATAACTACATGCCTTGTTATATCCGGCTATTTTTCACTGCAGGTAACATGTTTCCACTGTTACCGGTAGCTAAAACACTCTTTAATCACATATTGGATGTCATAAGCAATGTTCCGAGCTATCAGTCAGAGTATGGGGTGATACTCCGTCATCTGTTGGCAGCTAGATACTATTGTTTTCACCTGAGGAATCGCGTTTACTGCAGTGAGTTTTGTTTTATTGATTTTATTCTCATTGTTTTGGTCCTTTATATGTTAATCTGATGGTTAAATGACATCGTTGCTGGAAAAAAATTGTCTAATTTATTCCTCTTTGGCAAAGGCTTAATGCATCTGTATATAGAGAAGGTGGAAAACAGTTTGGCGGAGAAAAATGATAATCAAGGTAATCTGAAGGAGGAGGCTTTTCGTTGTGTCTTGACACTCCATTCTCTTCTTGAAAATCCCCCTGGAGATTTTCCCGGGGAACTTAGGCAAGACATTGTTAAGGGGCTTGTTCAGATTTTCGCCTTCGTAAGGTACATCAGCAACCAACCAGCTTGATTTTTTTTTGTTTCTGGTTCATTTTGGCTTTGTATGTATGCATTTGTTCCTATCTTTTTCAATCATGATTACATAAGCTGGCTACCTTGTTGTAATGTGTTCAGGGAGGAGGGGAAGTTTTCACGTAAACTTATTGAATGTGTTAATACATACTTATTAAAAGATGGTCCAAATTTGGGTTGCCAGTCCTTGGAGATCCACAGTGCTGTGAGGCATTTTGTGTTCCGTTGCTGGCTTTCAACCCATGATCGGGGACTGAAGGTTATTAATCATTCATGTTGATACTATCTCGTTTAATGTTTGAATCTGTTATGCGCTTTAAACATACTTGACCTTGCAGGATGCACTTATCCTTTATGCAAGGCTGCAGCTAAATCTAAATAGACGTGCAGGTGAAGACGGTTCTATGGTCGATCAATTTTTAGATTTAGTATGCAAAGATTTAGATCAAGGCAGCTTATCCAGCATAAGCGTGGCTTGGTTAGTATCTTGATATTTCTATGTTTAAGGTTTTTTCATTGGTTTGATACTTGAAGTTCATTGGTGTGATTATAATCAATTCTATTGCAACATCGTTTCAGGATGGATGCAAACAAAGATGATAAGTTTGGAACTTTGAGTGGGTCACAACGCAGTCTGGTGGAGCTTGCTGCACTGGTGTTTTATCAGGTAAATTTTTCCTTCTTGAAATATTTACTTGTTTCAAATATAATGATGCATGCAGGACTCAGTTTTAGTGTGAAAATATATGCTAGGGATGTTATGATGATGCATCTATTCAGGATGCTACACGATTTGATAATGCCTGATTGAATTATGGTTGCTGTGTGGTTGTTTTCTTGATTTTCAAAAGTATGATTTTCAGTCACATGTTTAATTTTCATAAATAAATAGATTTTGCAATTCAAACTTTTTGTAGGGTTTTGAATGATGATTTCAAAAATTTATTGCTCTAACTTTTGTCTAGGATTCATGTATACTTTGCTTAACATGGTATAAGACTCTTGTAGGCGTGTGTTAGCACACCTAAAGCACAATCTTCTGAAAAGCGGATTAAAAGGGAAGACATTAATGTTCTTTTGAAGGAGGCGCTTAAGAAGGGAAAGTGGTTATGGTAAGTCTGTTCCTGCAAGCATCGTTTAACTCATCTATAAGTGGCGAGCCAAAATGGGAAGTTGGAATCTACTATATGTGGGTTATTTAAAAAGGACAACCGAATTCCAGTGCCTCTTGTCTTAGGCTATATTTGGCAGGAAGAAAAAGTAAATAGTGTATATCTATTTTGCATGATCATTTTAGCACGTCAGTGCTATATGTTTCTTGTCTGCCAGCATGTAAATTTATTGACCTTTTATGGTCCTTTTACTTCAGGAATGCTGCCTTTTGTTACCTCATTCGTAATTACTATTGTCGCTTGAACAAAGACCTTGTCATATACTGGTTTGGTGGAATTTCGACAAGCCTTGAGAGGTAACTATGCATGCTTCATTGGCAACACTGGTGATCATGTCTTATATCTGTTATGATTTGACTGTTTTAATATCCTTGAGATTTTTCACTTTCGTGCATGTATATATTGTGCATTGTCCTTGTAACAGCTATATAACATTAACATTGTATCAGGCAACATTCTTCTTTGCAATCATTTTGCTCCTATTCTTATTATTAGTTATTGGAAATTTACTTCTTTTATAGAATGATCCAGTTTTCTGAAGCTATATCTTGCATAATAACTTAGCCTACTCTATTTTCCCGTTTCCTTTACTTTCGGAATGTAAAAATATGTATTTTGATTTCGTATACAATGTGCCATCTCCATCTTCTTTACTGTGCTTATGTGACTTCTATTAATCACTGAGATGCAGATAGTAATCAGTACATTTAGCTATTTGTTTTGGCAGTAGTAGCAGCACTTCAAGTTCAGTCCTTCATGCATACTATTGATCCTATGCAAAGTTTTAAAATGCTGAAATTCTTTACTACTGTTGGATATTAATTAAGAATTTGTTGCAGGATTTTAAGTGATGCAACTGTGGGGCATGCATATGATAGTTTTCTGTGGACTTTGCGGTATGTTTCTCTTGTTTATATAGACATAACTTACTATGCGACTAAAGCGTTCCTGAGTCTATTGTATTGTGTCTCTGAAACTGTGGGAGAATGGCTGATTGTAATATTCAACAAACAAAATAGTTCATTAAGATGGCATAATATGCTAGTCATATTTGAGTCAGTATGAGTCAATGCACTTTACTTAATTTGGTGACTTATCTTTTTATTCTCAATTCCCCTTCCCCTGCCCTCTTTCTCCATAGTAACTCATTTATGAACTTTTTGGAATGTAAAGGAGTTTGGTGGAATTATCTACTGCTTTGCTACCTTCAGATTCGCGAGTGGATTTGACCATCTCAAATGCGGTAGTGGCATTCTCTTCCTTTCATTTTCTGTTTACTTTGTTATCCTGCATTTTCTGTTTCTATTTACTGTTAAACCTTTTTAACCATCAGCTTTTTCATACATTTTGCCTAGAAAGTATGACAGTAAGTATGAGATCTGCTAGATCTAGAATAGTTGTTTAACAATTACAGTTGATGCCCAGGCTTCAGTGTGACTGGAGAGTTGTACTTAGCTAGTGTTGTTAATAGTTATCTGTTCACATTGCGAGGGCCGTCTTATCTTCCACTCGTGTTCATCTTCTTATTTTTGATGAAATCTTCCTCACTTTACAGGAAAAATATATTCTTCCTTGCAACTGAGGAATCCAGTGTATAAGTTATGCATAATTGTTGTGAAAACACTGGGGTTTTCCTGTCATTCAATTATTGAAATGTTTAGAAAAGTCTGTTAATCTAAATTTTGGTATTAGTTGCTACTTATGCATGGTTAGATATCTGGTTTATTGGAGTTATTACTTATCTGGATTTCGTTTTCAATGAAGAGGCATTGCTGAATAGTTTTGTCATCTCAAAAGCACAGCTTGCTTTGCTGGACACCACTGACTTGTGAACTGGTCTATTTTCAGCTTGACGGTGGTTGGCAATTAATTTGGAGCTGCCTGATACATGGTTTGCCGTTATTCAGTAATCTAACTGCAGTTGTAAGTAACGTTTGCAGGCATTTATTGTAGTAAAGTTGTTGAGCTACAATGTTGTTATACATCTATCATGTTGTTGTAGTTGCGACATACTGTGGTTTTAGCTTTGAAGCGTCTTTCTCATGTCTTTGAATGGCAGTTCTTTGGTTTAGTTCTTGGATACTATTTTGAAAAAGTCACATTGAAAAATCCGATACTCAAACCTTCCACAAAGATTTTATTCAATATTCGCTGTTGTCGTCTAGAATTAACTTGGTTAGGAAAATATTGGCAATTATGGTCGTGTTGAGATTTATAAAAATGAATAACCAATGACATCTTCCTGAAATTGTTTGGGGCTGTGTAGATGAATGAAGTGATTAGGGTAATAGACCAATGAGCTTTTTTTTGGGTGCTAAGCATGAATCTATTGACTGCTGAGATAGCAAGCTTTACACATAACTTCTATTCTAAGTAAATTTTTTGTGCAATCATTGAGATGCAAATGTTTTGGCTGAAAATACCTTTTCATGTTTCTTTTCTGAAAATTTGCAGACAGATTCCACCTTATTGCTTCTTGGACACATCGTAACACGTGTAAGTACAAGAATCTATAGTGATGGACCTTGTTGAGTTATTAGGGTTTTTTAATTATTTAATTTAAATGAACTCGAAAGCCTCTGTCAAAATGAATCAGGATTTATTTTCCATTTGCAGTTTTCTTAACATGTTTTTTATAAATATTCTTTCAGGATTCAATTAATGTATTTGTTGTGCCTCAAGATGTATGGGACCTCAAATTATTTAAAAAAATGCCATCAAGGTAAGAACCAGTATGTTAACACTGTAAATTGAAAGATTCAGCTGTACACGTCCTTTAGAAAAAGTCTTAATTAATCTATTCCAGTGTTGTCTTTGAGCTATATTATGAACATCTTTACGAGGATTAGTTTTGCTCTAAAAGCAACATGCTGATTAAATCCAAGTATGTTATACAGCCATCTATTGGCCGAATGCATCAAAGTTATGGAAATATTTATTTATTGGAAGGGACAATTTCTTGGTGGAGCTTTGCAGAAGTAGAAGCTATTGTATATTGATTGACTATTTTTTGATGATAGGGTTATTTTTGTGATTGTAGGGTTCTTTCATGATATTCATTATTGCATTTTGTGCATACTTGGGTTTTACATTCCTAGCTTCCTTTCAATACAAATTACGTGATCTATTATTGATATCATATCATAGTCCTCATGTTCCTTTTTCTAACATCACCTTTTTTGGTGTCTATCCAGATGTGTTTTGTACTTTGTTGCATGCTATTTTTCTCACAAAGGCTCTCAAGTAAGTGCAGCAGGCTGGCGTATTTTAAACTTTGCTTATTTTAATGTCATGCATCTGTATCTCCATGCAATGTCCCTATTGTCAAGTTCTAACTTGATCCTTTGCTTCCTGTTTCTTGTGATATTCATTGTCTTGTCATCTTATCATTTTTCGGCAGTTTATCATTTTAAGCTTTATGCTCAATGCATGAAAGCCAGATATGTACCCCACTCCGCCAATCATTTAGATTGACTAGACTTGAGTTGCTTGCCTTGCATAGTGGAGCTTGAGCAAATGACAAGACACATTCTAGCTTTATATTTTCGAAATGGGAGGATGACTATTATTTTGTAGCTCATTACCGCTTCTCTTCTATTGCATCTTTGTTAGAGTCTAAATGCCATTTGCGAGTGAATTTGACTGCGCAATTGGGACAGGAGTTCCTTTTTAGAGTTCTCAATTTAATCCCTTACCTTGGTAGCTAGAGCTCTTACATGATGCTTTTAATAAGGTTTATCATCATATAAGTAACCAATTTCTCCATTTCTTTTTTGTGCAGGGTGATCTTCGAGACTCCTTACATCTCAGAAAGAATTTGTTAACAACAATTTTGGGTTGTTTGAATTGGAAGGTTTGTTGGTCATAGAAATGTTATGATTTATTACTGTCCCTTCTATACTGTGTTAGTTTCTTTGGTTCATAGGTGAAAAAGAAGAAATATTTCTGTTGCAGTAACTTTTTTAATCACTCATGCATGTTACTTGGGTTGAAGATCTTTAGGCATTCCGTACATGTGATTTTTTCCTTGGTCTGATTTAAGTGACAAACATAGGTCGTTTGCTCTGCGGTAATTCCTGCTGAAGTAGTTCCTCATTAAAATTTCTATCCATATTTTTAGGATAATGGTAGGACTGATCCCAAGGGTCACAATGGCGCACATGAACTTTCAATATCATTTTCTCCTTGTTTCATGGCAGTCATTGATAGTTTTAGATGAAGACATATCTTTATCAATTAGGAGGTCTAGGTTATCATTTTTTCTTGCTATTAATGTGATAAGAGCAATGCATTTCTTCTGGGTTAGGAGCTTGTTTTTGAAGTAGTGCATTAACAATTGCAACGCCTTGCTTTTATGTTTCTAGGTTTCAAGCATAGGTTTGTGATCCATGTTGCACGATACATTCTGTTTAAATTCTCGTGCTATTATGGATTATTTTGCTGTTATTGTTTGTTAATGAAAGGTATCTTTTATGCAGGACACTTTAATATTGGACGAGCATATGGTCGTGCTGTTTCCTGCAGCTGTTTATGCTCTCTGTGCTGGTTGTGCTCCTTTCACACATTGGTATCAGGGGCTTCTCCCGTCACACTCTTTTGTAGATTGTTTTGAGCCTTCAGGTGATTGGGGCAAGGTAACCGGTGATATTGGATATTTTCTTATGTTTCGTACAAATTGCTTTCTTTTTCTTTCTTCATTTTAGAAGATATTGATATATCACCATTTCCATCAGACAGTTGATGAGGAGCATGAAAGACTTTATGAGCTTTTTGAGTCCTCTGAAGAGGTTCTTGCAAAAATTGATTCAGGCTCTAGAGTTGAGGTGCCAGACCATCTTCAATTTATTTATTCTTGTTCCTTTTCTACTTCTGAGTCGTTCATTTATTTGTACCGAATTTTCAGATTGCTTCATCCCAATGCAATCAAAAAGTACGTCTTCCACAGGAATTAAGAGAGACACTGATGCATGAAATGGAGACTCATATTCTCGAAGCTATAGAGGATCAGCAAATAAAGAAATTACCCCTATCTGATTGCATCTTTGTTTGTGGACTATTATCTAACTTTATACATGGCTCATTGGGAACGAGGTTTGCATATTGTTTAGAAGCTGCAGATACATAATGAATTACTTTTATCTTTCTATCTCTGATTGCGGGGGAGGTTTCTTATAAAGTTGGGTACTTGGGTTACTGGTGGGCTAGACATGACCTATTTGAATAACCGTCATTTATGATTAGCAAAAAATGAATCAAATTAATATGAATACTTTGTTTCTTATGTAAGAAACCTTTTTTTGCCCCCCTCCTTGAAGCAGTTTTTTAGACCTTACTTTGTGAAACCAAGTTGAATATACTGGCAATGCTTATAGTTGTCTTCATCAAATACTCCCTCTGTCCCGTTTTGTCTGTCACTCTTTACACTTTTTGATGTCCCAAAAAGAATGCCACTTTTATATTATTAACACTTATTTTTCTTTTTAACCCTTAATATTTATGAGTTTGCTCGATGGAAATTAATGACGTGTTTGACTATTTTATATTTCCAAGATAAAAATAAAGGGTATAAAAGAAAATTTATTTTTCATATTTAATGTATTCTTAATGTGTGTGAAAATGAAAAAGTGACAAAAATGGGACGGAGGGAGTATTGTTTTTGTCCTGGTTTTCTGATGCATTCATCTTGTATCTTGAGTACCTTGAGAATATAAATTTGAAGTTGCAGATACCATTTATTTACTATGATGTCTTCATCTTCAACATATTTTGAATAGGTTAGAGGGCATTCCTTATGGAAATACTTGTTTAACCTTATTGCACTCTGCTATTCTAGCACAAGATTCCGTATTAGGATTCCTAAGGCTGATACTTATTTGTCAATCTGATATATCCCACTCATCACTTCTAAATCCTTGTGTAATTTGTGCTTTATTTATTGTCCATCAGGAAAAGCGAGGAGACTTTGCCATTTCTGTCCAAAATAGGCCAGTGTTTATTAGAATTATTAGGTTGTGCTGTCAATCTAATCTCCGAAAATGGCAGTGACTTCCAGTCTCTTGGCTTTTTGGGTTCTGGCTCTGACTGCAATGCAAAGAACTCTCTTTTAGCTTCATTTAGAAGCCTTTTTTGCTGTCCTATCTTCGTAAGAAGGGGAGATGAAAATATTCTGTGTGTTGCGCTTAGTTCTGATGTAGTGCAATGCATGGAGAGGCTCTTGAAGGCACTTGCTAAACTTTATGAACAATTTTCTAAATGCACAAGTTCTCATCCTGAAGAGATACAGTCAGACCTACCTGATGCTTCATCACAAATATCTAGCCCTCTGGATACCAGGAGAAGCAGGATAGTTGACATGGAGTTAGATGCGAATGAGGACACAAAGGATGGGGATATACTAACTTTTAGCGGCAAAGTTACTACTGCTATATCCTTTTCTATGGTAAAGTGGAAGTTGGGTATGGTATCACTCATTTCAGTTTTCTTCTCAGTTTTAGAATGTTGTACGTGGGATATTCTCTTTGAAGTGGTGGGAAAAGAAAGTGATGCAAAGGTATATTAAATAATCTTATATTTGCGTATTATGTATTCTGGTCTCCTTGAAATTTACAAACTAATCATTCTTGTTTTTTTTGCCAACTTTAAATCCTCAGGTTTGCGAGAGTGTTCTTTACTATCTATGCCAACATCCGCACTGGTCCTCTGCTGCAAAGCTCAAGGACTTGGTAAGAACTTGTTATAGTTCATGAATTACTGGCTGTTGAAGCATTTATGAGTTCTTAAAGACATGCTCACTTCCTTTCTTTTCTTCCCTCTTTATTGAAAAACATTGTAGGTACAAAATCTGAATAACATGGTCGAGATAAAGGCGGGAGTGAAACTTGATTGTGCTAGTATAGTTGCTGCCACCCAAGCGTTGATGCATACATTATTGTCGCTTGATTCCACTCGAGAACATGCTGGCCTAAATTTGACTGGAAGAGAATTTGAACCGGTATTTATCATTTCGATTGTACTTATTTATAGTTGGGAGGTTGGTATTCATTTGAGAATTTTAATCATGATAATCAGTTTCCCTACAATCATTTGAAATCTTGAGCTTGCATACTATTCATCTGCTCTTGTACCCACCAGGATGACAATTTTGCAAACAATATTTTTAGTAGTTGTGTTTTCTTTTTAACACCTATAGAACAAGTGTTGATGTATGATGTATTTGTTGCAGACGTTTTTCATACTAGGATTTGGTTGGTTAATCATTTGAGGATGCGTGTGGATGCTTAGCTGGCATTTTATTGGCTAACAAAACACAGTATTCATCTGTCAACTAGGTGCTTAAGTTAATTAAACTATGATGGGTTAGAAGTTATCCATGTTTCTATTTCTTTTGCAATTTTCCAACTCACGTTGGATGTCTGTCATATCTAAAGATAACCATGATGAAGCGGTTAAAATTCATCTGGCAGCAAGGGCGTGCAAAACCAAACTGAAACCGATTAACCGAACTGAAACAAAAAAGTTGGTTCGGTTCTGTTTGGAGGTTAAAAAATTTCATTTCAATTTTGGTACAAATAAAACCAAAAAACCGAATCAAACTGAAAAACCAACAAAACCGTTTTGGTTCAGTTCATTTTGGTTTGAAACAAGCGCTTCGGTTTGATTCTGAAAAAAATAAAACTTTTGGTTTGGATTGAACCGAATGTACATCCCTATCTGGTAGGATTGCGTGCATCTATATGATAATTTAGTGCCATATTATATTTCTGTCTGCTTTCATTTAGATGATGGATACCTGGCATGAGTGAAAAAATTGTAGGTAAAGTAATAGTTGCATGACCAGATATAGAGAACTTAAAGTTCAGTTACTTGGAAATTGAGTACCATATCCAATGGGTAATGCTTTACCTTTACCAACATTCTACGGCATGCGACTACTCTGTCAATTACATGCTGTCAGTCTGATGTTAAATTGAAAAATTATTTGTTTATTATGCGCAGAATTTGATACAGATTGGAGATATGGTCAGCAAAGTTGCAGAGTTCGGTTTCCTTGACTGGATGGGACGTGTAAAGCTAATTGGTTGTATTTGCGATTTTATCGCATGCAGTCCTCAAATTGGTCAGGTGATTACTACGGGACTTAAATAAAGATGAGTTGTATTGGATAATGAACTTGTTATCATGGTAAAGAAGAGCAGAATGATTGTTTGAAAATCAAGAAATTTTATTATAGGAACATGGTGGGATCATGGCATACTATAAGTAGGTGCACTTGTAAATAGTACTCATCTCATGCCGTACCTCTGTGGTTCCTGTCCTATAATCTAAGATTCTTTGTTAGTGCATTTCTTTTTTATCTTGTAAGTTTGTCTTCTTCAATTTTGTAACATGATTGCTGTGATGTGTCTTTGTAGACAATGATAGAACGTTTGTTCTTTCTGCTTCGAGATCCTGATTACCGAGTTCGGTTTTCCCTGGCCCAAAAGATTGGTGTTCTATTTGAAACATGGGATGGCCACGAGGAACTCTTCCAAGATATTTGGTGGGTTTTACTTCTGTTGACTATAATAGATCTTCTTATAGTCATAAAATAATTTTTTTAAGGTTAAATGTTATTGATTTTGATACGTACAAGTGCCACTTTTTGGTTTTAATATGAGTTCAGTCATCTAATTTTTTTGTTTTGGCTATTTTCACAGCTCGAATTTTGGTGTCATGCTGGTGCTTCACTCAAATGGAAAACTCGTTACTGCAAAAGAGGTCCTAGCTGCTGGTCCTCAGCCACACACTACTATGGAAACTGTTATTGTTACACTTATGCAGCTTGCTTTCCGCAGTGAGAAAATAGAGTTGGAGGTATTTATATAGTGTGCTTGGTTTAGAGTCCTGTAACACTGAATTACCTGAAACTTTTGTAAGCTGATGCAGAGTTGTATTGTTATTTTCAACATGCAGGCCATTTTCATGATATGTGTGATTGCTGCCATTGACCCTAGCCACAGGTGCAAAATGATCGACTTTTTAAATTCTTAATTCATTTTATTGACTAATAAAGTGCATTGCTTCAGGGTGTTGGCCAGTGCAGTACTTGATAATTTATGTAGTCAGCTCCAGTATGCAAATAGGTTCAAGGTTGTGATCATAATTTTCTCCTTTAAATAACTTTATTTGATCTGTAGAGTCAAAAGTTACATGCGGTATCGATTGTTTCTAAGGCGATATGACTCCTTCAGTTATTTTGCTTGATAGTTCATGAATGTTTGCTTTTGGCTATCATTTAACTTGACCCTTATCATTGGGTGCAGTACTTGGAGGAACTCATTGGAGCTATTCTCTTTTTCTGGGTCAATTGTGGTGTTAGCTTAGTTGCACTTGTGGAAGTAAGTTATTCATTTTATCACTCGTTAGTTCTTTTCGGTTGTCTAATAACATGTGAACTACTGTTTATACTTAAGATGCTTCATAAAATCAACATATCACGATCATCTTTACAACTGGTATTCAACTTTTTTGTTTGTTTAACTCTTTTAATGTGCAGATAAGGCAACTTTTTGTATTAGATGCTGAACCCAGTTACTTTATGCAATACTGTTGCCATTGGCTTCTTCCAGCTTTAGTTTTGCATGGGGACAACTCCAACCTGAACTGGGTGGCTAAGGTATGAATTCACGTATTTGTATTTGGTAACCTTCAAGTAACAAATCATGTTTATGTTCTGTCAGCTTACCCCTTTCTTTGACTGCAGATTTCTTCTCAACCTTTGGCAATGCTAGTTAGATATCATTTTGTGCCAATATTTTCGGTTTGTATGGCATTGCATTGCAGTAAGAGTCCTGGTTGGGATAAGGCAGCTTTGGTGCTTCAGAGCTTGATTCTGCAATTTGCTGAGATATCTGAGAATGAAAGAGATAAGCTTATAAAAAAACACATGGTGAGTGGCATCTTCTCTAATCAGTTATGCTGGTGGTTTCTTTAGCACTTCTCAAAGTTTTTCATTTTTAATATTTAAAGATCTGTTTGCACCTGGTGCTAAGCATGTGTCTGTCTCTGCTGGTTAGCTTGACATGAGATGAGATAAAGTAATTAGCCAGGAACTTATTGCATCTTATATTGACTCCAGCGTTCTTAACTATATTTATTCACTTTGATTTACTTCTCAATTAATCAGTAATACTGAGTCATTTCCATGTATTGAATTTTGGTGTTTTATATCTATCTGTATAAGTATATTTAATATATAGCTGGAATGGTCCCCATTCCTGTTTTTTTCTTTTTTTTTTATTAAAGCTCATGTACTTGAAGCATAGTTGTGGATACTGGATAGGTAACTGTTGTTAGCGTTGGTGAAGTTATTATGATTTATTATTTGCATATAAATCACACTCTATTTATTCCAACGAGATGAAGGATGAGATAAAAGCAGAAACATATAATCTTAAACAATGGTACAACATAAATCAAAATTGTTGTTGTTGCCCTTTCACTATCACCCAACACCACACCACCATCATTTTCTTTCCATTATGAATTTTTGGCTTCTTTACTTCATAGTTATCTCGTTTTTTATATCTTTTTGTGCATTTCAATATCATAAATGATATAGTTTTTGTTTGATTTGATTGCTCTTTCACCTTGTTTGGCTTTCACAATTTTGCATTTAGGAATTAAAAATGAAATTTTGGGATAGAACTTTTCTTAAGAAGTAGGTAAATCAAAGTCTGATGTTTGATATGGCTAGAAATGATGGATGCATATTGGTAAGCATATGGCTGCGCTAGTGTTTGACATGAAGCACCATAGCTATGGCTACTTTCTGTAATTCTCTATTCTACTCGACTCTTGTGCTTCACCATCTCGATTCTGCTTTGCAAACTCTTATCAGCTCTTATTTGATTAATAAAACAGACAAATAAAGTTAATTTCTTGTTTCTCTAGGTGATAAGGTCTTGACATTGTAATGTAAATGATTTGTTTTTTCATTCTCTACATATATACAGGTATCTATAGTGAGCCACATTCTGTCCCTTTCTTCCTGCGCTTCTGATCCTGCAGTCCCTTTCTTTTCCAGAGATATAATAGCTCGTGCAGTTCGAACAGTTGTAGATGGATTTTTGGAAATGTATAGCTCTTTATGTTGCTTTGAATTATTCTATGCAGATTTCTAGATCATATTCTTGATGTGGATATTTTTCTTATTGGAATAGGGAGGATTATCCCACCGGTGTAGCTGTTGTTGACAAAATTAACATTTTTCGTCCAGATAGAGTGTTCATGGTGATTATGTGATTCCTTATACAAATTTTCTTGCAGTCTAAAATTGCTTAATCATTCTTTTTTGCTCATTTGCAATATTTTTGAGATTTTTCAGTTTATAATTGAGATGCACTACAAAACAACATCAGCAGTGCATAACAGGCATAGATGCCATAAGTTGGCTGGAATTGAGGTTCTTATAGAAATACTTGGGCATAAAGCTGCTGTTCCAAGCACTTTAAGGTATGTGCCATCAGAAATTGTAGAATTAGCCTACAAAATATGTGTTTTTTATTAAAGTATAATGACCTGGATTCTATAAATTATTATATATTGTTATCAAATGTATACAATTTTTTGTCAATACATTGTTTGAGTTTTGAGAATCTTGTATTAAAAATTAGGCTTAAATGCACAAAAAATCACCAACTTTCGCGTATTTTTGGTATTTAACACGAACTTTTAATTTTAGCGTAAAAATACATGAACTATCAAATTTTTGCATAGAAGACCAAGTTTGCATTTTTTTCAAAAAACGATGTCGTTTTAAGGCAAAAACGGTGCCGTTTTAGGGGAGAAACGGTGTCGTTTTATGCCCAAAATGATGTTCGTGTTATTATTGCAAAAATCAGATAGTTCGTGTATTTTTATGCCAAAATTAAAAGTTTATGTTAAATACCAAAAACACGCGAAAGTTGGTGATTTTTTATGCATTTAAGCCTAAAAATTAAGTGTGGTAGCATTTTGTTTCTAGAGAACTTGCCTTTTCAGTTTCTTTTGGTCATTAGATTGATTTTAGAAATTTACAACAACGTCTGTTATTCAATCAATATATATTAAGTTCTCTACTTTATGTTGCACAATCTTGTTTAATTGTGGTTGAACTAGGAATATCAGCTTGTATTCTAGTGATAAATGGTTTTTTTTTTTTGGTTTTCTTACATTTAATTTTTTTAAATCAAGCACTTATATTAACAATTGGAAAAATGAGGCTGTTTATTTTTCTTCTACAATATGTGCTTGTACCATCTTTATTTCTTAGCGATGTTATATTTTATGCACTTTCTCCCTGACAAAGGGAAAATAGAGAATCTTTTTGTTGGACTTTAAAAAGAAATTTTGAGTCCCTATAGGAATTGGTGGATATGTGCAATATTCACAAAATTCAGGAAGTTAAATAATAGGGGTGATGTTAAATAAATTCATAAACTATACCTGTTTTCTCAATTTAATCACGAACTTTAAAACTTCTCAAAGGAAGATTCAATTTTTTTTTTCCAATTCGATGCATATGCTAACGTGACACTCATCCATTGGTGTGATTTTGCTGAGGTGGATATCATTTTTGGCAGCCACGTCATCATATTATGACCTCGTGTATCGAATTGATAAAAAAATGAAATACAATTGAGACATTTTAAAGTTCGTGATTAAATTGAGATAGTTTATGAATCTTTATAAAATTACCCCTAAATAATACTAAATTGGAGCTTCACCCATGTGCAATGTTCACAGAATTGAGGAAGTTAGATAATACTATTATATTATTCTAAAAAAAAGAAAGATAATACTATTATTGGAGCCTCACCCAATTGAGCTATTGAGTGAATTATGCTTCAAGCCCAATGGGCATTTTCTTGCTGGTATGTGTTGGAGATAATACTATCATTGAAGTCTCATCTAATATTTTGAGCTTATAGGTGAATTGGCTATTTGACATGAACGATCTTTGTGGTTATGCCGTTAGCTTTTAACAGCCCAAAGCTAATCATGGAGAGGTTCAATGAAATGCTTACACTCACTTGTATATTTTTCTTGTGCTTTTCTGCCTTTCTTGCTATTGGCAGTAATTTATTGAACTTCATTTGATTCATGTTTCAGAAAAACGTTTTTTGTTGTCTCCTTTGTATGTTACAGTAATATACATCTTTTTGTTTGAACAGTTATCTTCTTAATTTGGTTGGACAATTTATTAATTATCAAGCTTTACGAGATCAATGTTGCCGCATTATTTCTGTATTGCTGAAAACATGTAAAAGCAACCCTTCCAAAGAAGTTGTTAGAGTGCTAGGTGAACAACTTCAGGTACTTGTATATTCTCACACAATATCTTAAGTTGTCACTGCACATTTTCACCATTAACTCCCTTACTGTGTCTGTTTTGTGTAGTTTTTGGTATCAAAGTTGGTGGCATGTTGCTCTAAAACTACAGGGGAGCCTTCTGGGACTAGATCTGCTGAAGTCCTGTATTTGCTTCTCCAGCTTACTGTGCATTCTGATCCATATCTTCATGATTATGTTCGAGTAGGTTTTCTAACTTTGTCTATCTTATACTATGAGATATTACTTGACCTGACAGTAAAGGGTGCTTTGGATCTATAGAAAGTCATTATAGTGTGTGGCATCACAATGTGTAATTTTCTTTTTTGGAAACAGATGGATATTTTGCTTTGTTTATTTTTTTGGATCTATAGGAAGTCATTCTCTTTAATTTTACTTATGCTCTTCCATAGGAATTGGAACCCTTCCCAGAGATAGATATCTTTGGTGAGGTACGAGAGTTTCATCAGGAGTTATGCCAAGCCTATTCTCCAAAGGATCATTTATTGAAGGTGGTCTACCTAACATGGCTTGTTTGATTATATATGTAATTAATTTTGTTATTGCATTTCTCACTATGTTTGATCTTTACTCATTATACTTTTTTTTTTTCAGTTTGTCGACAGATCCTGCTACCTTCCACCAAGATTACTTTTATGCAGGTGCTTTCTCTAAAGGCTTTCTGTGCTCCATAATTTACTATGCATATTGATGCCACCTTTAGAGTTGAACTTAGAATTTAGTTCTTAGAGATTGAAAATCATCGTAATACAAGACAACTGGTCAATTTTCTTGCTTTACTAATAGCTGCTTAGATGCTTAACATTCTTGCAGTGTCCAGGCACTACACAAGAAGTTGCTCTTGGATAAAAACTTTTTAAAGGAAAGTAGAAACACCAAAACCCTTGTAGAAGATATGAACTGGCATTGTGACCCAAAAATTGTAAAGGCAGTGTGGACGCTTGTTCGCATGTGCGGGTCAGATGATGCGGAAAGCATTAGATCATTAGTAGCTGACTTTGTATCCAGGGTATGGTTGGTTTGCATGTTCTAGCTTCTAGAATCTTCCAATCCTTAGCAAAAAAATTTTGATCTTCTCAATGTCATCTGCAGGTTGGTATTGGGGACCCACATTGTGTTGTTTTCCATCTACCCGGAGAATCTAGCCATGTTAATGTATGCAGGCCCACAGCTAGTGACAGCCCTTTGGAAATTAACTTTAACATGGACACTATTGTTTCCGAAGAACTTCTGGTTACACTTATAAAACTTATAAAGAAGTATCTGATGGATGACTCTGTTAGAATAGTGGATTTGACATCTCAAGCGCTTCGGGTGAGTTTGTGGGAACCATAATGATTTTCCCTTTTGAGTGTTTTTTTCAGACTCGAATTCTCTTTATGCTTACTTGATTTATAACCTTAAGTATTTTATGTTATTGATGACTTGATCAATGTCGTATATGTTTCTTCTACTAAACAGGGAATTCTTTCAACTGAAAGGGGTCAAAGTGCTATATTAACTTTTGATTCTTACGAAAGATCTCTCATTGAGGTATGCTAATCCTCTATTATACTTCTTTCATGATAACTATAATAATATTACTTTTCTGCTCCAACATGTATCCAAAATTATAGCCTGGGAAAAAATTATTATTAGATTGAAGAAGTTAAAATAGTTTAAAGTTGATGTGGGGCCACTTGCAACTTAGAATTTGTATGGATGAGGTTGTTTCGGAAGCTAAATTAGGCATCAGAATAAAAAAATGCAAGGATGTTTTTATTGTTGGTCTGCGATATGTGTGGATGGTAATGGTAAGAGGCATCAAAATAAAAAAAATGCAAGGATGTTTTTATTGTTGGTCTGCGATATGTGTGGATGGTAATGGTAAGGGTACGTAGGGTTCCTTAGACCTATTTGATAGACAAACTAATTGGGTTTACATTTAATGGAAGGGTTTTCATGTTAATGATTTGGATAATAAAACTGTTCTTGGGATCCTGACCTACAAGATTGAGCATTTTCAGGTTGAGTGGTTTGTTTACATGACACTAGAGCTTCTCCAACTGGAAGGTCTATGCCCAAGATAATCTGAGTTAGCAGTATATTTATGGACCCAAAACAAATCTTAACTTTCATTACTGCACATTTTCTCTATTTGTGGTGCAGACAATCTGCTGGCAGCGATATTCTCTCTCCCTCTTTTAAATGATGCATGCCAGTAAATTTATATAAATCTAGCATACACACCCTTTTACTTGAAAGAACATTAGAAATGACATCTTGTCAAGGAAAAAAGTATAATTATTGCAAAGATTGAGGATAAACTGTAGATAAACCTATCTTGCAGATTCACTCCAAGGGTGTAAATATTGAGCTGGTGGAACAGTACCTGTTGGATCTGGAAAGGAGGTTTAGAGGTAAACTGCTGCTAATGATCAAGAAATCACTGTTTATTTCATTAAAAGATTTTGGCATGTATAGAGTGATGCCGGAATTTTGATTGTCTTCCTACAAACACACATAGGGTACTTGCTATTAGTTGTGGGATTTAAAAAAAATTGTTTATTGTATTTGCCATTTTCTATTACCCCATGAAAAATTTAAAGTCAATATCAGCTGAAGCAATTTCATTGGAGGAGTCTAATTTGTGGGAAACATCAAATAAAACATTCGAGAAGTGGATTTGTCCTCTTGTGTACTCGCTGATAGGTTACAGCAACGATATCATCCTAAGGTACTGTATTCACATGTTTGAATTCCTTGTATCATGAATTTGTAGATTTTTTTTTCGTTTATGCTTACCGTCTCATTGTGCAAATCATGTTTGTTTATTAGACTAACTGTAGTTTATGGGGCCTTGCTGCTTTAGGCTATGCCAAGATATTGTTTTGTTGAAAGCTGAAGCTGCAGAGCTTCTGTTGCCAAGTGTCATTGTGGATCTATCAGGGAGGACGAAAACAGACTTGGATCTTCACAAATTAATCTCTTCACAGGTTTCATTCTGCAGATATTTTGATTAATTTTCCACTTAATTTTCACTTCACCAGTTTTTAAATTTTCTCTCCTATAACTAATTACCCCCTTTGCTAATTATTTTCAAGCTTTAGAATTATCTGGTTAGGTGTTTCCTGTCATTGTATTGATTCATTTTTCTTCCTTATTTTGATTGACAAATTAGCTGGAATGCAAGGTTTATAGAAATAAGGGATCTGTAAATTTAATGACTTGTAAATTTGTTATGCATTACAAGCGAGGAGCATGATACAGACTTGCTATCATGCTTTAGATGCGTATTAACCTACACAACTAGGAATTAATTAGTGATACAAAAAAGAAGAGTTAGGCATGGGAAATTTATGTCTTGAGAGATAATTGCTGGATCTAATTAAGCACTTTATTCACTTGGCCCCACAATGACAGAAATAGGGGTATCAAAATGAGATTAAGTGAATTTTTCACTTGCCAAATACTCATCTTTAGACTATTGATTGATAAGTGATAGTGTTACAGGACTCATGTATACATGAGTGGATATATAGGAATCCATATCTGTTGAATTACTCATATTATGCTCTCCTACATCCTAGGTCTTTGTGCTCCTTCATCTGGCTTATGTTCTTCATGTAGCATTCATACCGAAAGATTCTATGAAATTACATCGATACTTCCATATATTAGGGGTAACAAAGGAGGAGTTTCTATTTTTTCCCCGGGGAATCTAGAATTACCAGTGCTTAACTTTTAATTCACCTCTGACCATCAAATAAAATGTGAATAACCCGTCCTCCTCTCTTTGAAACTAGGGTGCTTCCGGTTCTGGTTCTGTCGTTAGGGTGTACCATTGTGCTGTTTTTTTTGTATCAAGTGGTCCAATGACTCCAAGCTATATGCAGCACTTGACTGAATCTTTCTTTGAAAGCATGAAAAAAAGTTTAATGTTTTCATTTACCCGTTTAGATTTTTTTCCGCGTTATATTCTTAATAACCTGTCAGAAAATAGTAAATGTCGAGTAGAAGTATGGCAAGCCATCTAGATGACAAGTCTTGTAGAGTTTGGCATGTTATTGTTGCTCTGATGTATTGCATGTTGTGTGTGCTTCTGAAACCTTTGATTATGTAATTGCTTTGCAGGTGCAGGAGCATATATTAAGGGATTCTAATAAGTTGATAAAATCCATTCAAGTCTTCTTGAATGCTTTAAACGAACTTCGGTTATGCTATGTCTTGGAAAGATCTTTTGCACCAACAAAGAGAGAGAGTTCCAAGGCAAGTGGTAAATAAGCTTAGTTGCTTGTAATGCGCATTTGGTTTATTTTACTTGCACATTTTTATACTGTTTTTTCTTTTATTCTGAGATTGATTCATGCAGTCTGCACCATTTCTTTTATGCAGCATATTCTTTTACCATGACTGCAACAAATGACTTTTACTGACATTTGTTTTGGGGGAACAAAGGAAGAGAAACTTACTTTTTGAGAAAGTATTTCTTTTCTATTGCTTATTACTAAGGTTTTTTAGCTAATGTTGCTGGATTAAGTTTAAAAGGAAATGGAGAAAGTGATCTTTTCTTACTTGCATAGTTATCGTAAAGATAGGATAAACTTTATGCTAATGGTTGGGATAGGGCTAGTTGATATTATTATCATTATCTGAAACCGAAGCTCAACCTCAAAAAATAGGTATTGAGACGTGAGGTGCTAATAGGTTTCACTGAGGTCTCAATGCTGTAGGATAGATTATGTGGGATGATTAAGATACCACAGAAGCCATATTAGAATTCCCAGCCCAATCTCAAGACTTAGGTGGTGAGGTAAAAAGGGTAACAGCTAATATTGAGGGCCTGAAAGCTATGAGCAGGTCATATGGGATTTGTTTGTGATTGGGCTTAGAAATTATATAGTAAGAATATGGAAGAAACTAAACTAATACTAGAAAAATACTATTTTAACTACAATTCTGTTTGTTGGATACTAACCTTTTTTGTAGTGCTTATTACTGTCCTTTGTTTTTCTGAACAAAGGTGTTTGTAACCTTCATTTGTGTTGGCATATTAGTTATATTTTTCCTATTTAGTTCTTTTCCTATTTAGTATCTTGTATAGCTGTCTTACCATATGTCTCTAGGATTCTGTATATTGTCCTACCATAAATAGGAATATGTAATTGTATAAATACCCTTACAAGATTAATGGAAATTAATTCCGCCTAATTGTTTCTACTTGGTATCAGAGCAAGGTTTATACCTAGCTGCCTAGCCTATCTTTCTTTTTAATCGAAACCCTAGCCGCACCATCCAATATGTCTAAAATTGATGGTGAAAAAACCACCAGCAATAAAATCTCCACAGTCACCATTCAAGATACTCCTTCAACCATTCATGTAAAATTGGATGGATCTAATTATCGGGTTTGGTCTAAAATTTTGGAGATGCATATTGCTGGAAGGAAGAAAAAGGGATACATCAATGGAAAGATCGTTGTACCAGCCATCGATAGTCTTGAATATGATGAATGGGAGGCTGAAAACGCATTAGTCAAGTCTTGGCTCATCAATTCAATGACTGATAATTTGATGTCGCACTTTGTCCAATTTGGGACAGCTAAAGAAGTGTGGGATGCAGTCAAAAGGAGTTATTTAGATGTCTCTGATTCTTCTCAAGTCTATGAATTGATGAAAAAAACTTTTCAATTAAACCAAAGTGGCAAATCTCTTACTGAATACTACAACGAGTTGAATTCAATCTTCATGGAACTCGATTACAGAAGGCCAATTGAGATGACCTGCAACGTCGATATCGAAAAGCAAAGGAAGCGTATTGCTGAAGATAGAGTGTACATCTTTCTTGCAGGACTTGATCACAACCTAGACCAGGTCAGTAGTAGAGTATTGGCTACTTCTCCTTTGCCGAGTGTTGAAGAAGCTTATTCTATGGTTCGACGGGAAGTACAACGACAACTTACTATGGGGGCAGAAATTCAGTCTGAAGGTTCTGCTTTAGCTGTTCATAAATATACACCTAAAGCACAATCATCAAATGCTCAAGACCGTCTCTGCTCCTATTGTCACAAGGGCAACCACACCGAAGACATTTGCTGGAAGAAACATGGTTATCCAGAATGGTACAAACTGAAACAAGCTGAGAGAAAGAATAAGAGACCCACTCAGAATAATGTCACAAGCACTTCATTGTCTTCTGTCTCGCCTCCCTCCGCCTCCCATGTGTCTAGGGTGTCACCTCCGGAAGGTAATTCTTGTTTGTCTTGTGTTTTACCCACCTTGAATGACTGGGTTATTGATTCAGGAGCCTCTGATCACATGACTAATAATTCTTCCATTCTTAGCTCTCTAACATCTCCACCTATTAAGTCTGTTCAGGTTGCTAATGGAAGTGCCATGCCAATTACTAAGGCTGGAACAGTTTCTCTTTCTCCAAATTTTTCTATGTCAACTGTACTATTTGCTCCAAATCTGTCAAATAACCTTCTTTCTATAAGTAAGATTACAAAGGCCCTTAATTGTTCTGTAATCTTTACCTCTACTCATTGTTTATTTCAGGACAATCTCACGAAGATGACGATTGGCAGTGGTAAGGAGAGAGGAGGAATTTACTACTTAGAGGGTAATAAAGTGGAGATGTCTGATGGTACCCATAGTCTTCATGTGGAAAGTAGAAATTTTGAAAGAGATAAAATTATACTTTGGCATTGCCGTTTAGGCCATTCATCTTTTTCCTATTTAGAACGTTTGTTTCCTGATCTGTTTAAAAATATTTCAATTTCAAGTTTGCGTTGTGAACAATGCATTTATGCAAAAAATCATCGTGTTCCTTTCAAAGTCAGCTTTAATAAAAGTACTATTCCTTTTTCTTATATTCATACAGATGTATGGGGACCTTTTTCTACTCCCACTGCTTTGGGTTATAGATATTTTGTGTCTTTTATTGATGACTGCACTAGAGTAACATGGGTATATTTGATGAAATCTAAAAGTGAAGTTATACAACTTATTCCTCAATTTTATAGGATGATTCTTACTCAATTTGGTGTTTCAATCAAAGTGTTTCATTCTGATAATGGTCGTGAATTTGTGAATCAGTCTCTTCTTGCTTTTATGACACAACATGGCATACTTCACCAAACTACATGTTCTTACACACCACAACAGAATGGTATAGCAGAACGTAAGAATAGACACATTCTTGAAGTAGCTAGAGCCTTATGTTTCACTATGCATGTTCCCAAAACTTTTTGGGCTGATGCTGTCATGACTGCAGTTTTCCTTCTTAATCGCATGCCTTCTCGACGTCTTGACTTCCAGACACCTTTGCGGATGCTCTCTAAATTTCACTCTATTCCTGCTTGTTTAAATATTTGTCCTAAAATTTTTGGTTGTGTTTGTTATGTTCATGTTCACTCCACACATCGTGATAAACTTGATCCACGGGCACTCAAATGTGTTTTTCTGGGTTATTCCAATACTCAAAAAGGATATAAATGTTTTCATCCACCTACAAACAAATACTATGTTTCTATGGATGTGGAATTTTCTGAAAAAGAGTCATATTTTTCTGGAAACGTGTCAGTTTTTCCTCTTCAGGGGGAGACTAATACTAAGGAAGAGGAACGATTATGGTTGGCAGAAAGGAATTTCTGAAAGTATGATGAACAAAATGGTGATGATAGGGTGACTGGATGTGAAGAAGAGAGAGTGGATGAAAATGAGGGAGAGAGATCAGCTAGGCTTTTTCAATATAAGTATTCTCGTAGAACTGGAACAGATCCTCCTCTCAATGATAATGCCATGCCATCGGATGACTCTTCAAAGATCAACTCCGAGGTAAATCTCCAGTCCTCTGATAATCAAAACTCTTGTTTGGATCATTCTGTTATTCCTATTTCTTCTAATAATAATGACCAGGTTAGAAGATATCCTACTCGTGAACGGAAAGAACCAGATAGGTTAGGGTTCTCCAACTCTTCTAATATTGCCTACCCTATATCCAATTTTGTATCCTATCATCGTTTGTCTAGAGCAAATCTAACCTTTGCTCTCCAGTTATCTTCGGTGTCAATTCCTAATCATTTTCAGGAAGCTTTAGCAGACCCAAAATGGAAGGCAGCCATGGAAGAAGAAATGGCAGCTCTTGAGAAAAATACTACTTGGGAGATGACGAATCTACCCGAAGGGAAACATACCGTGGGATGTAGGTGGGTACTTACAGTGAAGTATAAGTCAGATGGAACAGTAGAAAGATATAAGGCCAGATTAGTTGCCAAAGGATATACACAAACCTATGGCATCGATTACCAAGAGACCTTTGCTCCGGTGGCAAAAATGAATATTGTTCGAGTTGTTTTATCACTTGCAGTCAATTTAGATTGGTCATTGAGGCAATTTGATGTAAAAAATGCATTTCTCCATGGTGACTTGACTGAGGAAGTTTACATGGATCCTCCTCCAGGATTTGTTTCAGAAGAAGGTAAAGTGTGTAGGCTGAAGAAAGCATTGTATGGGCTGAAACAATCTCCTAGAGCTTGGTTTGGGAGATTAAGTTACGCCATGAAAAAATATGGCTTTAAACAAGCTCTCGGAGATCATACTTTGTTTTACAAGAAACACCATGAGAATATTACCATACTTCTTGTCTATGTTGATGACATGATTGTTACAGGTAATAGTAACAATGAGATTGAGAAGCTTCGGAATTATTTGGCTAAAGAGTTTGATATGAAGGATCTCGGAGCTCTAAAATACTTCTTGGGTATAGAGGTATCTCGATCAAAGCAAGGAATTTTCCTCTCTCAACGGAAGTATGCTTTGGACCTTTTAACTGAAACGGGACACTCTGCGTGCAAGCCAATTGATACACCTATTGAAGTAAATCATGGGCTGTCCATTTATCCAGATCAAGTTCCCGCGAATAAAGAAAGGTACCAGAGAATTGTGGGAAAATTAATTTATTTAACTCACACTAGACCTGATTTGACATATGCCGTTGGTGTTGTAAGTCAGTTTATGCATAATCCGAGTGATTGTCATATGAATGCAGTAAATCGCATTTTAGCCTATCTCAAGTCTTCTCCAGGAAAAGGTGTTTTGTTCACTAAGAATGGGCATCTAGATATTGTGGCATATACAGATTCTGATTTTGCTGGAGACAAAACAGATAGAAAATCTACTTCGGGCTACTTATCGTTTGTGGGAGGTAACTTGGTAACTTGGCGAAGCAAGAAACAGAATGTTGTCGCACTATCAAGTGCTGAAGCTGAGTATCGTGCAATGCATCATGGAACAACTGAGCTAGCTTGGTTGAAAATTATCTTAAGCGAACTTGGGTATGGACCAAAGAAACCTATGGTCCTGTTCTGTGACAATATGGCTGCCATTGAAATTGCAAACAATCCAATTCAACATGATAGAACAAAGCATGTAGAACTTGACAGAAACTACATTAAAGACAACTTGGATTCTGGTACAATTGAAATTCCATACAAGAAGAGTTCAGACCAGCTAGCAGATGTTATGACTCACGCAGTCTCAAGTAGTCGGTTGTATGAAACATTATCCAAGTTGGGCATGTGTAATATCTATGCACCAACTTGAGGGGGAGTGTTGGCATATTAGTTATATTTTTCCTATTTAGTTCTTTTCCTATTTAGTATCTTGTATAGCTGTCTTACCATATGTCTCTAGGATTCTGTATATTGTCCTACCATAAATAGGAATATGTAATTGTATAAATACCCTTACAAGATTAATGGAAATTAATTCCGCCTAATTATTTCTACTATTTGTATCAATGTTCTATTTTGCTGGTGCTAATATTGAATGACAATACTAGTTTCATGATGATTAGAAGGGTCAACAATATCAATCAATCACATAGCATGTTGATTTAATATTTATTATCGGGATTATCTTTGAAACATTGAAACTGATTAATTATGATCATCAAAATATGTTATAGCAGTATGCTAAGCCATATAGCTATGGATCAAAATCACGTTCCACCCCCTTAAAGACCAGAGATGCTATGGCTACATCAAGTGCAATGAAAAATTCATCTTCTTCATGGGACAAGGTATGTTTTTTGGACATTCATATAAAAATGGAATGTAATTAATAAACTCATGGTGATTTCACTGATGTTGGACTTACTAGGGAAAACACGTCATAGGTGGTTTAGGATTCAATTCACATTTGCAATATACTTATGCATGACAATGAGATAAAGATTGAGCAAAGTTGTGCGCCAAACAGGAAAGAAAGTCCAAATGACTGCTTGTTTATAGTTGGTTAGCTATAATTTTAAATCCTTTTTTCTTGCATCTTGATTATTCTTAAATTAATTTATATGAAAACTTACTGGTTGGGTTCCAAAGTTTCCTGTAGGGTTAAAAACATCCCATTAAAGGTCAAAGTCAAATTTGTTGGGAAAAGTACATTCATTTTGGTATGTTATTAGATTCAGTTTGTTGTGAATATATATCCAAGGATCAGGGATAAAGAGGGCCTTGGATGTGGACAAAAGAGTGGATGAAGTATGATTAAAGCTTTACTAAAATTAGCTGCATCAGATCTGTTGTCCCTTTGCGAGTTTTCTCATAGACATAATTTTGGCAGGTTTACTGGCTAACTATTGATTACCTTCTTGTTGCTAAGTCAGCAGTTGTGAGTTCTTTGCTTCCCATATATCTTTTCTCTTATAGATTTTGTGGATTTCATGACCAAAATACACGTTTTGGAAAATTTGTCTTAATATATGTGTATGCTTTGTAGATTTGTGGCTCTTTCTTTACTTCTATGATGTATGTGGAATATTGGTGCGAAGAACATTATAATAGCCTCACACTAGGCAGGCCAGATTTCTTTCATCTTGAGGTGGTAAGTTAGAATTTTTATGCGGTGCTGTTGCTGTTATTCTAATTGGGATTTAATGATGCGTCTTATTGTTACTCCTGGCCGTGGCCCATTTTTAATGCAATTATTGTAAAGAAATTCATTATCTCTGTGGATTAACATGATCCATCCTTGAGTTAATGAAGTGCTAAGTTTATTCTGGTTTACTATGCTCATTGGTTTCTTGAGGAAAATATTAACCATCGCTTTATTTTTTCCATCAGTTACCAGATCACATTGAAGTACTTGTCTCAGCAGTTACTCAAATTAATGAACCTGATAGTTTATATGGGATAATTCAGTCACAAAAGGTCAGTATAATTTTTTATTTGATGACATTTGTTTTCATCCAATTTTTCTATTTTTGTTTTTGTTATTTGTGTGTCTATAGTCCACTACTGTAGTCAATTATACATATTTGCGTCATCCAGAGTCGATTGTGCTATTTAGTTCAAAGCTGTGTGTGAAAATGTGTGTGGAAAGGAGAGAGAATGTAAATCTATACTGTAGGCCATTTTTGAAGCATTTTCTTCGACTGACTGCACCATGTAAGGTGTACATGCTGATCTGTACTCATCTGAGAGAGAGATATAGAGGAGCACAGTAATGCAGTCTTAGAGGCTATTGATCATAATTGTATACCACCCAAAACAATATGTAAATGGGTCCTCTAGGAAAGAGAAAGATTAAGATCCAGACAAGAGATGAAAAAATTTCCTTGAAATATTCATCCAGCAATTTTCCATAATGGCGGGAGGATTACAGGGAGAAAAAAATGTGATCTTTGTTCTTTATCAATTCCAACATGCAGTTTTCACTTTATTTGAGGATTTTTCTATATAATTTTAAATCATATACCTTTATCAGTAAAATCATTTATATACTTTCCAAAAGAAAGCATTTGTTCGGTAACTTTAGCTTCAATCAACCTGACTAACAGACATTAAATGAGTAAAAGCTTTGTTTCAGTTCTCAAATCTGGGTGGCCAGCATTTATTTGGTCCACAGTAGCCATAAAGAGAGGGCAAGCTGTTATAGTCCATGGCATGCATCTCTATGCGGAGCTGAAATCTCTCAGCAGTTATCACTGTAAAATGCATGGATTTATCAAGCTGCAGTCTAACACTTGCTCATTGGTTTTGTGAAATAGTTGACCACTCAAGTTGTTACATTTGAGCATGAGGGGAACTGGAGCAAGGCCCTTGAGTATTATGACTTACAAATACGTTCAAATACATTGTCACAAATGAATGGTGGATTTATATCTTTGCCACTAGACCGCTCACCAGCACATCTTTCCGCGGCTACATCAGAAGAAGAGATAAGGCATAGGAAACCTTACAAAGGTCTGATTAGATCTCTTCAGCAAATAGGATGTACACATGTGCTGGATTTGTATTGCCAGGGATTGGCTTCTCAAAAAAGACAGGTTCAGCATGATGTGGAGTTCACGGAATTGCAGGTTTTGATTTTGTCCAATTAAACTGTTTTTTGGTGATGTAAGTGTCTCTTATTTACTACATCTCCAGCTTTAAGGATGCCATAATATCCTGTAAAAAGTACGGCAGTGTGGCTGAATGATTACAAATGCAGTTATTCCTGTCATGAGGTGTTCTCAGGTTTTCTTCACAACTTTTCTATACGTTGTTACGTATGTTTGCAGTATGAAGCTGCCTGGCGTACAGGAAAATGGGATTTTTCCTTGTTTGTCATTGGAAGCAATTCACCACGTCAAAATGTCAACACTGAATGTTTCAATGAAAAATTGCACAGGTATTGTGAAATTAATATTATATATATATAGTTAATTTCAGAGATGAAAATGGAAAAAATATTTCTAATTTTTTTAGCATTGATAGCATTTTAGATTACAGCATTATGTTGGTTTTTCATGAATGGGGTATAAGGCCTATTAGTATTCTACACCAGTTTATCAGCATTAAGAGATGCTTTAATCTTAAAAGCACTACATTGAGACCTTCCCTTGAAATGTTAGAAGGCATGAACATTTGACTAAGCAATTGATATCCCGGAACAATTTTATGGAATGTACCAATATGGTTTTTTTGTTTCAATGGTAGTATTGTTATTTATATTAATTGGACCTGCTGATGTTAAGAAGCATTTTTACTACGTGTAAAACTTAATGGCTGAAGCCCTTGAAATGTAAATTTTATCATCTATCAATGCTAATGTTCAGATTTTTGAATCTTTGGTACAGCATTATGCTAAATGTTTGGTGTTTGGATGGTATCATGTTTGACACGACATAGCTTTGTTGTCTTTTTACAAATTTTCTTTCTTTGTTTTCCTCTTTTGAAACTTAAACCTCTGTTAAATCTCTTTATCATGAATGTATCTTTCCTTTTTTATGCTTTTTTTTTTTGGTATTATTGCCCTCATTGCCTGCAATGTTAGTTGTTTGAGGGCATTGCAAGAGGGAAATCATGATGAATTTCACAGTAAACTTGAAGTTTCCAAGCAGGTAATTTTTGTGTCTTATTTACTTTCATGGGTTGGGTGCTCATTTTTCATGATGTCCTGATGTTTTATTTATTTTAGGATCTTGTGTGGTTCGTCTCTTGTGCAAGTGAGGAGAGCACTGAATACATCTATTCATCAATAATTAAGCTTCAGGTACCTAGTATTTTCTGTCATGCATTGTTGATCAACTGGTACTCTTATGGAAACACAACTGATGAAGGATATTTGGTATTTGCATTCTAGTTAAACCATCTAGAACTCTCTCCCTCTTCTTTCCTGAGAATGGCTGTCGTCCTTGTTGAGATTATGTTTTGGTACTATCGTCTTGTTTGGATCTCTGCTGCTAATTTTAGCTCTTACTTTTCTTGCTCTGTGCAAGGACCAGTTTTTCTAGTCAATTACATAGCTGTTTTAACATCTGTACTCTGTAGTAATTGTTACTAACTTCTACACTATGTAGTTTTTGACATTTTGTGATATACAACGTCTTGTCATTTTCTTTTTAAATTGCTAATGGAAACGGTAATGGCTGATATGTTTATGCAGATTCTTTATCAGCTTGGTATGGCATGGCATGTACGATGGATGAGATTTCCTTCTGAAATGACAGAATTTCATCCTAAGAATCATCATAGTTATACAGAACCTGTATTGCCTACCATGGATCAGGTACATATCTATTAAATAGCAAGGATCTTATTATTTTGCATTTTTGAAATTCTTAAGTAATTCTCATGTAAGTTTAATCAACATGCCAAAGATATTGACATCATCAACTAATGAAAAACATTATCTCCTTGATAGATGCAAAGCCTGGTAGTATTCTAGCTCAGTTGTGCAGAACTCGTGGTAGTGAGAGCTTTTTTACTAAGTCATGTGAAAACTCAACAATATTCCTAATTTTTTTTTATTTTAATTCCATTTTCTGACCCACGATCTTTATTTTTATAAACATGGGTATTTGTTTGTTTGTTTTTTTAAATCTGGAACAACGCATGCATATATATATGTATAGAAATGTCAGTGCGTATGCATATTGTAAATTACCTTTTCTAGAGGAAACATGATACAAACAGATGTCAGATATTTAAGTGTATAGGATGTGCTATTTTCTATTCGAGCCTAAAAGATACTCCTTTAGAGGAAACTGCAGGGGCACTCATTTAAGTCTAGAGGTAATGTTGATACGACTTTGAGTTTGAGGTCTAAGAAATTTTAAATAGGAAGCTCTTCTTCTGCACCGGACTCTAACAGTGCCACTCACATGACTTCAGTAATCTTCCTCTGAAAATCATAATCTAATCCACTAGAAATTACAATGAAATATGTTGTGCTGTTAAAAACTGCTGCCTCATGATCTATGTTTTCTGTGTGGGACCTGCATGCACCATGTTCTGTGAACAGCTTTTCGTGTCGATTATTCTTAAATGGTCAGATACTTCAGCAATTCTGAGCTTGATACTATCTCTTGACTTCCCTTCTGATCTTAATTTACTGCCACTATCACTAAATAAGGAATCCATGTTACGCTCAACAATGGAATGAACAGGAAGGCAAAAAAATAAAAGAAAGAAACTAATAAATTTAAAATATTAATAAATAAGAAAATGAAAATATTAAAAATTATAATGATCGAGTCCATAAGTGACTGAAAGCTGAAAATATCATGTACAGCTCTGTAGAGTGGCAGTAAGGGCGACTTATCTAGCTGGATTTGTTCTACTACAAGGAGTTCCTGAATGCTGTTCTACTACAAGGAGTTCCTGAATGCAATTTTTTTTCATCATATTTCTTTGCGCCTCAAGTTGTTATCTTGACTTTAAATTCACTCTAGTCCTCGTTTCAGTGCACCACCCTACATGTTATTGGGAATAAATTTCCATCATGCATCCGCGAAAAGTCTCCTTTATATTTACTTTCCAAATTAATAGGGTTAATTCTGGTAGTGTAATCCAATTTTTTGGATTTTAGTTATCGTGGCTGAATATGGACTGGAGCTCCATTTTGGAACGGACTCAGCTGCATATGGAACTATTAGAACCATTCATAGCATTCAGGCGGGTTCTACTTCAGATCTTAGGCTGCAATGAGTGTTCTTTGCAACATCTTTTGCAATCCACATCCACTCTTCGCAAGGTAACTTAACAGTTCTCAATACCCAAAACATTTGTTTCCTGCCATTCTGATATCCTTCTATGATTGACAGGGTTCAAGGTTTTCTCAAGCTGCTGCAGCATTGCACGAGTTTAAGTTTCTTTCTGCTGGCAGTGGTGAACAACATTCCTCTTCCTATTGGATTGGAAGGGTAGGAAATTCCTTCTGTCTTTCTTTCTTTCTTTGCCACTGATGCTCATCTTAGAATGTCTTTTTTATTTTCCCATTTTTCTTCCTTATTTATGAATGGTATGTGTATGGCTTATAATACCTTGGGTTTAATCATAGTGCTCTCTTGTATCAGAAAAATTTGCTAAGAATTGGACAACTGAGCTGTTTTATTTTAACATTTATAAATCCTGCATTATGATCTGCATATCAAGTTATAATGTGCTGGATTCATTTGAGCCACTTTCATCATTCTACATGCATTCTCTTTGAAATTGCTTGTTCAATGTGCATAAATATTCTTTTGGCTTTATTATTTTCTACACCATGAGATGTGTAGGCCCATGATTTCACTTCATGAGAACCCAACATGTGGAATATGATGGCTTTCACAAGGTGTGTTTGAATTTGTGAACTCTTTTAGATGCCATTAAGAGTCACATTAATCCCAATGGTCATGCTTGTTGGAGGGTTATAAATTTACCCATTTATTCAGTTCTCGGAGTATAAGGTTTATTATTCTGAAAGCTAATGTTGCATCCCAGAAACAATATGAACTTTTCATTTTGTACCAAGAAGTGTACTTCCATTTTGATTTTCCTGTATTGGCCGACTGATATGACATTTCTTATGAAGTTTTGTACTTAATTTTCTTACAGCCCATTTTTCACTTTAGTATCTGTTGTGATTTCCTGTATCTTCCATGGTTGCACTGATATTGCCTGGGGTCTTTTTATGCCTGTCTGTGTGTCATCTTTCAGTTATTTTGTTGTTGTGAACATTGATATCCTGTGAATTTCTCCAGCCTCAGATCTGAATATGTTTGGCTGTAAGTAACCATAGATGTTATGTGAAGCTCAATTTTGTTTAAACAATCTCACTATGGCAGCTTGAAGAATCAAAGTTGTTGCATGCCCAAGGCCAGCATGAGATGGCTATTAGCCTTGCAAAGTATATCTCACAACATTGTCACTCAAATGAAGAAGCCTCAGATGTGTATCGCATGGTCGGGAAATGGTTGGCAGAAACCAGAGCTAGCAAGTTTGAACTCTTATCTTGAAAAATAAAAAACATCTGATTGCCATCTTTATGTATTACTGGTGCTAATTTTCTGTGTGTTACGTCTCGTGAAAGTGCAGTTCAAGAACAATTTTAGAGAAGTATCTGAAACCTGCCGTTTCCATGGCAGAAGATCAGAAGGCCACACACAAAAAGTCTATAGAAAGACAAAGCCAAACACATTTTAATCTTGCACATTATGCAGATGCTTTATTTAGGTCTTATGAGGATAGACTATCTTCTAGTGAATGGCAAGCAGCGATGCGTTTGAGGAAACACAAGGTATCAAATTGAGAGGTAGAGAGACATTTTGATTTAGCAGTTTCACATGCATGTTAATTTTGCAGACATTGGAGTTGGAGGCACTTATTAGGCGGCTAAAAAATTCAGCAAAGGTATATACATATCAATATCTTTTTCAACTCCTAATCCTTTTCAAATTGCCACCTTGATTAAACCAGTTCTGATATCTTCAGGGGGACAAAACTGACTATTCAGCAAAAATTCAAGAGCTGCAGAAACAACTTACCCTGGACAAGGAAGAGGCTGAAAAACTGCTGGTATCTTTTTCTGTTTCCTCCATCTCATGAAATTTTAGGTATAATATGAAACCTTCTTTGTTGACATTTTTGGAAGAGACCAGTGTCATGGATAGAAGAGCTACCAAAACCACAGATTGGAAGGAAAGCATTATAAACATGCATTTTAAACATTGATGTTTTACGGAGTTGCTTCATTGGCTGATATATCTTTAAGCGAAATTATCTTGTTGAACTTATGGTCCTCAATCAAATGAAGCATACAATTGGTTAACATAATGTATTAAATCACTTATCTTTATCATCTCAGGACGACAGGGACAATTTTCTCAGCCTAGCGTTGGAGGGATACAAGCGTTGTATGGTCATAGGTGACAAATATGACGTACGAGTGGTATGTACTAGTTCATTACTCTCTTCCACTTGCCCTTTTAAAGTGAGAGTAGTAGTTAAGCTTCGAATAGAACTTATTGAATTAATGAAAAGTAATGTCATTGAATCTGAGATCCTTCCTGTCAGTTTTAAATAAATACAGAACTCACAAAACTAAGTTTAACAAAGATGGTATAAGCTTTTAGCATCAGACAAATGAAATATTCATTTCAATTTCAGATCAATTAGAAATAAAATAAAAAGTGAACTTCCAACTTCATATGTTGCATAAAAATCAACTTTATTGAATATTGTGGCCATTTATGGAATCCAAATACCTTTTGACAATTGAATTTATATGCTTTCAGGTGTTTCGACTTGTTTCATTATGGTTTAGTCTTTCTTCTAGACAAAATGTGGTCAATAATATGCTACACACTATTGCTGAGGTAACACTCAACTGGAGCTCTACTTAGTTTTAAATGGCATTTGAGATGTTCGAGCACTCTTGATTGTTTTTCTTTATTCCGGAATGGGTTTTTAATTTCTTTTCTAAAATGTATGTAGGTCCAGTCATATAAATTTGTCCCATTAGTTTATCAAATTGCTTCAAGAATGGGGAGCTCCAAGGATGTACCAGGACCTCAAAATTTTCAGGTTTACTCTTTTCTGGATTTTTCAAATTTCTCTCCTCGTCCTTTGGTGAAGGAGTGTTTCTTAATCTTTCTTTTTGAGAACTGCAGTTTGCTTTGGCATCCCTTGTGAAGAAAATGGCTATAGACCATCCATACCATACGCTTTTTCAGGTACTAGGTTTGGATTTATGGTGGCCTAAGTTAAGCAAGAACAAAATTGATTGAATTTTTATCTGTTAAAAAATCTACTTCTCTTCATTGCACATTTTACCTCTATTTCTGTTAGCTTCTGGCCCTGGCAAATGGTGACCGTATCAAGGATAAACAGCGGAGTAGAAATTCATTTGTTGTGGACATGGACAAAATAATTTCAGCAAGAAATCTTTTGGACGAGTTATCATCCTATCATGGAGCTGTTATTGGACAAGTATTTCTAATACTTTCATTTTGTTTTCTTTTAAGTTCTTTCTTCTTGCATCATGTTTTTCTTTCCAAATTTTGGATGGTCATTTATGTTCAACATTGTTATACATGTAGATGAGACAAATGGTTGATATCTATATCAAACTTGCAGAGCTTGAAACAAGGAAAGAGGTTTGTCAACGATCTTTGCAGTTAAAGAAATATACGTGATTCTTCCATCATTATTTATAACACTGAGATCTCCAATGATGGAAATGGGGTAAACAAAGAGAGGGGTGAAGAGTGAGCTAATGACAGCTACTTAATCTAATTGTCTTGCAGGATACCAACAAAAGGATGACACTACCAAGGGAAATCCGCAGTGTTCGACAGCTCGAACTTGTAATTGCAACACCTTGACACTGTTATCTGATTCGTTTCTTCTCAAAGATAAAACATGTGTCAGAAAACATGATATTATTATTAGAAAATTACACATTTTCCTTGCTTCTGTTCTTATTCTGGGCTGAATGAGCGACATACTATAAGAAACTCACCAGGGTTCTATTCTTATCTTACTTTTGTATCTGGTGTTCAGGTACCTGTAGTCACAGCTACTTTGCCAGTTAATCGCAATTGTAACTACAGTGATGGTTCCTTCCCATACTTCAAAGGATTAGCAGATTCGGTTATGTGGGTCTTTTCCATCTGAAAAGACCTTTATGATTCTTTATATTTGATTTTTGTACTGTAGCAGTCATACTCGTTGCTGATATGTGATATGCATTCGTGCAATTTGCAGGGTGATGAATGGTATTAATGCCCCAAAAGTGGTTGAAAGCCTTGGCTCCGATGGAAAAAAATATCGACAGCTAGCAAAATCTGGAAATGATGACCTCAGACAAGATGCTGTAAGAATTCAAATTACGGCTGATGTTTTTATTTCAATTTCATCCTGGCATCTGTCAAAGGGCTTCATGGAAGTCAAACTGGGTTTGGAGCATAGAGGTCCTCATGATCGTGCTCCATTCTTTATTTCCTTGTTTCTAATGTCTGCTGAATTTTGTGTTGATATTCACATAGGAGTGATAGGGATATCTGGTGTGAAATTTTCAGTTCAAACAGAAAAAGCAAACCGAAATGTACCAAAAGAACTAGTTCGATTTGGTTCACTTTGGTTGAAAAAAATCAAGCTCAAGATTTTACTTTAACCAAAGCAGACCAAAATACTTTGTTTTTATCAAAAACATGTTCAAAATCATCGCAGTTCCTATTGAGTGCTCATTTTTAACCCAGGAATGGATCATTTAAATTTGATATAAATTTAATTATTTAGAGGATATTTTGTTAAATTTTTAAATGATTTGAACTTAAAATAAAAGGTATTTGTTTTCATAAACATAAAGTTTTATTTTAAATTTTTTTAAAATTATTAATGATTCTAATAATATTATTTAAAAATATGTTTAAACAAATAAATAAATAAAAACCATACTGAATTTATGTTTATTAGTTTGATTTAAACAAATAAATAAACAAAAAACCACACCGGATTTATACTTATTGGTTCAGTTTGAACCAAAGTTTGGTTTGGTGCGAGTCACCTTTTTAGGGAAATAAAGTGATCACTTTTCTGTTTTCTATTTGCTATGGCCTTAAATACTCGTCATTTGGACATATTTAAATTATAAACATTTTCTTTAAGATAAACATGGTCTTATTATATATGGTAGATTGAAGGCTGGCTTAACTAACATTGGGATTGTTTAGTAGTTTATTAAGCTGATTCAGCTTAGTTCCAGTTTGAACATGCAATGGATGTCAATAGTGTGATAAGGATTGTGCTACCTTGCTTGATAATCAATATGATTTTAATTTCATAGCAGCACTATTCCCTATGATCTTCACTAGTTGGTATGCTTGTATGTTTTTAAGACGGTGAATTTATATTAGTGCTGGATAAGCTCATTTTCCACGCCTTCAACGTTATTGCTGAGCCTCGTAATTTTGCAGGTTATGGAACAATTTTTTGGTTTAGTTAACACATTCTTACAGAATAATAGAGACACGCGGAAGAGAAGATTGGGAGTGCGCACGTACAAGGTATATTATATCAGTGGAGTGTTGTTTGTCTTTTATTTTCAATGGGTAGGAATGATTTCTATTGAGCAGGTTTCTATCATGCGCCTCCTTATTAAATTTTTAGTAAAATCCTCCGAATTTTGACTGTTTTACTGCATTAGTATGTATAATGCTTTTTTTTCTCAAAGGATTAATTTCATTCTGATAATCTCAAGAAGTGTCTATTGTATAGTTGATAACAGCCTAATCTAGCGTAGTTACCTGATATGTATGATAACAAACTATTGGGGAAAAAATTCAAAACGAGAGCCAACATTTAAGGTTAAATCAAACTAAAAACTTTGATTTATTGTGTTTATTGAAAATATGGACTAAAATTTTAAAATAGTTAATTTTTGAACTATTTGGTCATTTATTAGAAATTTAGATAGCGAAGTAATCTTTTTTCCGGCTCTCATGTCACTCCATTTCTGACCGAGTGTCACTTTATAAACATTTTAAAGTGTTATGGTTTGTTTTGTTATAAAAAATGGTTAGGGTTCAATTTGTTACAATCCCTAAATTGTTGGGATCTAAAAGAAATCCCTAAACTTTTTTTAGATGAAAATTACTGTTCTGTGTGTTTTTCTCAGCCTTCAGTTTCATGGTCTTTTATCTTACAGTTAATAAACTGTATGATAATACTGCTTTTTTAATGGGTTCTTACTCCTAAAATAATCATAAAAAGAAAGGTGATTATTCATTTGAAAGTACTTCTTGGAAATAGCAATGAAGTAAACTGTTGTTGAAATAGGTAATTCCCTTTACTCCAAGTGCTGGCGTTCTTGAATGGGTTAATGGCACTCTTCCCCTCGGAGAATATCTCATAGGAAGGTCAGTTAAATTGTATTGGTTAAAGGATGTATCACTGTGGGTTTTGTAAGATGACTGAATAAAGCTATTGATATCTTATCTTACAGTACGAGAAATGGTGGTGCCCATGGTCGCTATGGAATTGGAGACTGGTCATTTCTTAAATGCCGAGAACACATGTCAAATGCAAGTATCAAATGGTTTTATTTTATAAAATAATAATTTACCTCTTCTCTCTCCCTCTCTCTCTCTCTCTCTCATGAGGTTCAAGGAACATTATCAGTAGAACATCGAAAAGTACTAAATAAAAATAGTGGTTGCATAGAGATATTGCTTTGAGAAGCGGCATTATCATCTAACTAAAAGTATATCTTATATGTTTTTGCGATGACTTAACAGGAAAAAGACAAGCGTAAAGCATTCCAAGAAGTTTGTGAGAACTTCAGGTTTGTACTTTTTTTTGGATAGATAAACATCTAGATTCCAATAATATAATTGATGATTTTTGACTGAATTTAAAAATCAATACAGACCTGTTATGCATCATTTTTTCCTGGAGCGCTTCTTGGAACCAGCTGACTGGTTTGAGAAGAGACTAGCTTACACACGTAGTGTAGCAGCAAGTTCTATGGTAAGTGACTAAGTATAATTATATATCTTTCTTTTTTGAAGATATAATTATATTTCTCATCTCCCTGGAAAGGAAGTTCTTCCTCTGTAATTTTTCTTCCTTTCCAGAATCTCTCATTCTATTTTTTAACACTGCTCTTTGTGTATCTATAAACCTTAAAGAAATGGAGTAGTTTGCTGATGTTTATTTTGATAGTCAACCTTAAGTAGGATCATCTGATAGTGCTGCAAAGTGGTTTGAACTGTATCTATTCTTAAAGTGAAGTTACTTGGACTTTAGTGTTACGATATTTCAGCTGTTTGTTAACTTTAGTTTACTTTTAGGTGGGCTATATTGTTGGCCTTGGAGACAGACATTCCATGAATATTCTGATTGATCAGACGACTGCAGAAGTAGTCCACATAGATCTTGGTGTTGCTTTTGAACAAGGTTTGATGCTCAAGACACCAGAGCGGGTTTGTCTTAGTCCTCCCATTATCTTTCTCTTCATACTGTCAGCATTATTTGCTTTGTTTTTCAATGTGTACATACATCTCTGATCTTCCTTTGGAATAATGTGGCAGGTTCCTTTCAGACTGACAAAAGACATAATTGATGGCATGGGTGCTACTGGAGTAGAAGGGGTCTTCAGAAGATGTTGTGAGGAAACTCTGGCTGTTATGAGAACAAATAAAGAAGCATTACTGACCATTATTGAAGTATGAATATGTTACTGAATAAATTCTCGAAAGAAATTTGTACTTTTTAATGTTGCATGATGACAAGTGGCAATTTCCTGCAGGTATTTATCCATGACCCCTTGTATAAATGGGCTTTATCCCCTCTGAAAGCCTTGCAGCGCCAGAAGGTATTTCTGGAATTTGATATCCATTATGAGCCATGATAATGAGATTAGTAAAACATGATATTTACTCCTTTAATAGCAGCGGAAAAAATTGTCATTTTAATGATGCATATTATATTTGCTACAACCAAATTCCGCCCAATGGTAATGGTAGCTTTTAGCTAAATATAAAGATATATTTTAGTTAGTGTAAAAGCCTTTGACTAGACAACTGCTCCATAAAATGTACCATCGCAAGACTTTTCAGATTGCTCTAAATTAGTTTCATTAAGGAGCATATGGTGTTTAAGATAATCCTATCTACCTTCACGTTTTTCTTCTTGTCCCCTTGTTTTGTACATTGATCATTGGCAGGAGGTGGATGATGATCTTGAGACAAGTTTGGAGGACTCTGAAGACGAATATGAAGGAAATAAAGATGCAGCACGTGCACTGATGCGTGTGAAGCAAAAACTTGATGGATATGAAGAAGGTGAATTGAGAAGTGTACATGGACAGGTAAGTCTTGCATGTCATTTTCTATATTCGTCGTGGCAAATGACTTTCAGCTATGATGCACCTTTACTAAAGCTTGTTCAAACTTGAATCAAAATAGAACTATATGGATTAATATTTTCCCGACATAACATCTTCGGATTCCTTCTTGCAGGTTCAACAGCTTATACAAGATGCAATAGATTCGGACCGTTTGTGTCAAATGTTTCCTGGATGGGGAGCTTGGATGTAACTGGGGTTATGTTTTTCCAGAAATGCCCAATCATTTTGTACAGGCGTTCTTTTTTTCATTTGATTTATTAATCCTGAGTTAGTAGTGGGTGTTTTTGGTGTATGTATGTATAGCCGCATGTGAAAATGTGTATATAAAACTGCTCCGTTTTTTTTTTTCAATGTGTATGATCTTCGGCTCTTGTATTTTGCAATGGCCGGACTGATCTTTTTCTGGTGGGCGTCTAGGAGGATGGAGCTAAAAAATAGGATTTAAAAGTGAGATTAGACAAACTTAACCATACCAGTTGGAAAGCTGGGATGGGTGGATTTCAGTGGCCTCATAATGCTCAGAATGTTCCGCTTTGGGCATTCTTTTACTGTTTTTAGTCTTTTAATCTGCATAGTAGAAGTAAGCATAATTAAGTAATACCAAATTCTAGGGGTGTGAAAATGGGTTGGCCAATTATATATTTTGTGTCAATCTAATGAGGATTACGGTCAATATAAATATGATCTATTTATTAATTGTACCAAGCAATGATACCAAATATAAAAGAGTTATTTGTGACGTATGCAATTTATTTGATTAAGTAAATAAATATGATTATTTAATTGAACCAAGTGTGCCATATAAATATGATGGATAGGGAGAGGGCCCTCCAACTCAAACATGAAATCAATGTTGAGTCAATAATTTTATTTTGGGTAGAAAAATTCGCCATTTCACATTAACCGGAAAAAGTGCAATAACAGACGGAAAAGCAATTCAATGTTTCGTAAAACTTGGAAAGCACAATAACAAACATGCAATCCATTTCAAAAAAAGAAAAACACGCAATCAGATGATAAACATACAAAAATAAGGGCCAAATCCATGTTTGGATACTTCTACTCTCATCTTTTTTTCAATAAGTCCTCTTTCAATTTGACATTTACGGGTTCTTAAACTTCAATTTTGTTATTATTATATTCTTTTATGGATGAAATTTGGAGAGTGTGCCACATTTTTCGTTATTGAGAGAGTGAAAATAGATATATAACATTTTAACTTTTAAATAAAATAAAAAATACTTTAAAATCTTTCTATTTAGTCTGTAATACATTAAAATCTTTTTACTTAGTCTACAAACCAAAATCAAATCCAATTTTTTTAAATTAATTATATTATTATAAATTTATATATTACAAATAACTAATAGTGTAGCAAGAACTAATTAAAATTAATTTATTTCAAAATTTAATTTTTATTTTGAGATAAAATTTAGTCCGTAATTTTAGTCTTGTTATCTTTTTCTCCCTCCCTCACTCTGACTGGCACCTATATAATTTTATTTAATTAAATTAAATTTCAATTTGTTTCCAAATTTAATTTTAATTTACCAAAATATTATTTTGTATCGAATTCTTTTTTAATGTCGGAGTAAAAAATATATTCAGTGGTGGCCTTTCTCTCTTCCATTAATGGAGGAGAGACTAGCAGGTCTCTCCTCAATTAATGGAGGAAACATGTTCATTTCCTCAATGTAGGAGATGAACTGTTCGTCTCCTCCATTGAGGAAACACATATCTCATTTCCTCCGTGGAGGAAACGAGATTTTCTCGTTTCCTCAATTGTGAGAGGAGACGAGATCTCGTTTCCTCCATTGTGGAGGAAACAAACACGTTTCCTCCACTATGGAGGAAAGGACACTACTGAAAGTGGTGGTGGGCCATAATTTTTTTTCAATATTATGTTTTTATTTTAGAAGAAAGTGTTATTTGGTCTTTCAATTTTAGTCATATAATTTTTTATATTTTGACACGTCATTATTCAACGGAGTTTGTTATTTAACGGGGAGTGTAGCACACTATGGAAATTCCATTTGTCTAGTAATCACAATGAAATTGAAGTTCAAGTGACCCATAAATGTCAAATTAAAGTATGGAGATCTGATAAAAAAAGAGTGAAGAGTAAAGAGAACTGAGGATAGGTTTGGCCACAAATAAATACATTAATTGTTGTAGTCATTGAGAATTCATTCGACCTCAACTTGGAGCCTGGAGGCGCCCATTTCTAATCTTAAAACTGCTGTTATTGATTTAAGTTTTTTCATACATCTTTTATTTTTCTCGATTAGAGCCTTGCATTTTTCTCAATTAGAGCCTTGCATTTTCCTATAGGGCTTTGTATTAGTTGTATCAATTTTGTGTTTTTCGAGTTTAAGCTATTTTTCTTGATTTACAGGATTGTGCATCTCTTCCTAGTTCCTAATAACTGAATTGGTCAAATAACAAGTTTAAACTGGTTATATTAGTTATAATAGGAGTTTTATCTTTTATTCATAACTTAATATTATAAAGGATAGGGATACTGAGGTAAATGTATCCATTTCTTCTCTTTATTTGTGTTTTTATTTATAGCATAGATATAAATGAATTGTATTAGATCGACCCATTTTGACTCCCGACCTAATTCTATGCTTTTATACAGTTTGTGTTCGTTGTTAAATGTGTAATACATCTATTGTTACTAAGTCTCCTCATCTGCATGAATGTTCAATAGAATTTTAATATAAAAGTTTACAAAATAAATCGAAACGATTGTCGATTTCTTTTTACTATTTAGAACTCAGAAGTCTTCATTATCACACCAGTTGATACTACTAAATATAAACAAGGAAGACTTGAAGTCTAATCTCTAATGCAGCCACTCCCAATTGTTTAATAATGTTTGGATTTGATTTTAATTCATGTACATGGATCTTATATGACATTCAACTGTCTTTTCTTTCATAAGAGATGTTCATTTTGCCGTTTGTATTTGACATAAAGCTCAAAAAACTAAAGTTAATTTGGCGATTTTGAATAACATCCTAAAATTTGATTTAATTTCAAATTATCCAATAAATTGCTGTCAACGGTGCCACCATTGTTCCAATTTGTATATTTATAATAGATGAAAACAAGTTAGTATGTCTAATTTAAAAATATATTTTTTTCACAAACGACAAATTTAACCTTATTAAAATGTTTGTACTGTGTTCTAGGGGTAAAATAGATTTTTATTGATTTTTTTCATCTCTCATCCACCATTATTCCATATCAGCTATTTTAATTATTGTTGTTCATCAAAATATTCGTCATGACTCTGATCACTTACCTCAAATTGTGCACGGTTCCGAATCATGACTTTACATCAAATCAGAACACTATAAATGTATGATCAAAATATTCAATGCCAAGATAACATACAATTGATGCTTCGCATGTGAACAACTTATTTCCCAATCCATATATCTCATACCTAACCTATGGCCAATTTTCATCCCACCGTTGTTTTCTACTCATCCATTAAATCCATGAAACATTGAATCTTATTTTACTGTTTTATGTTTAAAATAATATTTTTTTTCGTAAAATGATTACTGTAATTCTTTGTACTTATCATTAGTCCTATACTTAAATTAATGGACAATTTAAAATGAATATACATATTAAAAAATCTAATTTATCAAGACAAGAATTCAATAAATAAAAATGACAGACCTAAATGAAAATGAAATTAAAGATCCGATGATCGTTGATGGTAGTGAGATGACAACTAGGGTGGTAGAGTATGTTGGAAACGTCTCCTTACAAAGATTATATCATTTCTTCCGCAGCATTATCAAAGTCTTCGTAGAAGTCCTTATGAGTTCAACAATACCAATTATTATATTGAAACGTTTCATGCAGACGATGTTCATCGATCGTTTTTCTCAATAGATAATATGATACATTTCTTTGTTGAATAATAAAATTCATAAATTTGATTATGATTTATTTATTTCTTTTATATTAAAAAAACTCACATAAAAACTATTTAAACCGGTTGAATCAATTAAATTATTAATCGATGGTCAAATCGATAGTATTAATTACTTGAAAATTAGACATACACCAGTCCAATTTATTTTACTATTTCTACAGAATTCAGAAAACCCCTCAGTTTAAGTATTTTGGGAATGGGTTATGATGTATGATTGTTTCACATGCCTACTGCAATTCCAAAATTGGCCTGCCTACTTTAATAATTTATTTTATTTTATATTTATAGTTACCATATTTAATTAGGGTTTGTAAATACGCGTATTGCACGCAATTAGGATTGTAATGTTGACGTGTATCATTTTAAGACTATTTACCTTTTGTCTTTGTCTCCAAGGCAATGCCTAAAGTTCCTTAACTAACACATTTTGCCTCCAAGGAAAACAGAATTTGTCAAAAATATCTGCCCATATTGCCCCCACATTCTCTACCACAAACTTGCATTAAGTCGGTCTAAAAATATCTTTTCTTTTTATTTATTATCCGTAATTTATCCAACCCACTACTACTCCTAGAAATGTGAAACTGTTTACACATTTATCCAACCCACTACTACTCCTGCAAAGATTCCCTCATCTTCCACAAAACAAATTGTTTTATTTCCTATGGGTTTTCTACACACTTCCAAGCTAGTCTATAAGTTTTAGGAAAAATCCTTTTTTAAGTCCATGAATTACACCATTTTTAGTTATGTGATCCTTAAACTAATTTTTTTATCTTTGCTGGTCCCTCAACTATACAGAAATACATATTCAAGTTCTTGAATAACAAAAATAATATTGTTTCATTACATTCCAACATGCAATTTTACCCTAAACGACGTCATTTACATTAATAAGAGACTTGAACATATATTTTCGTTAAATTTAAAAACCAAAAAAGAACAAAAATTAATTTAAAGACTAGATAATAAAAACAATATGGTTTAGGAAACTATAGATAGGATATTTTTAAGTTTTAATGTGAAACTTCCTTTAACAAATCTTTAATTAAATCACATTTCTCTAACAAAATTCTAATAAAAAATATTTATTAAAAATAAAAATGAAAAAATAGTTTATGGATTAAATAGCAATTATAATAAACAGAAATAAAATAAAATTATAACAATAATCTAATTATATGTAAAAAATTATGAATATTCTATTTTATTACTAAATAAAAATCTTTATTATTTATCAATATAGTATTGCGTAATGAATGTTTATTTTATAAAAATACCTAAATATACATTCAAAATATGTGTCCTTTACTTATATTGTACTCTGTATACCGACATATTATGTAGGCATGACCCTTAAAAATAGTATAATAGTATATAGTTTTTACACAAAGGAAAAGGAACATCAACTAAGAAAGGAATATTAAATTCCCAACCTTTCCCATCTCTTCTTTAACAAATCCAGATTCAATAAGGATTATACCAAAAAAAGGAATAATTTAATTGCAAAAAATTAATTAAAAAAAAAACTCAAATCTCATTAAATTAAAATAAAGCATCAACCCTTCCGTGATTTATACGTCTCATTAAAAATCATATAGAAAAAAAAAACAAAAGGGCAATTTAGTAATTAAAGAAAAAAAATCAGGGGAGCTAATAGAAGGAACCGCCACATTATAATAAGAAGATGAAACGACGGGCCAAAGTTTTAAAAACAGAGAGCGCCGCACCGCCAAACGGAAACCCAAACTTTTAATTAATTTTAATTAACCAAAAAAAAAAAAAAAACAGGCGGTTGCCGTTAAAATCTCATTCTTTATAAATATACACACAGAACGTGCCTCTTCTCTCCTTCTTCTCCAAGCAAAATCCAATCCTCTATAAATAATACATATACTTTATAATTAGGCAATTAGGATAAGATTAGTGACGACGACGAACAATTAGCGGCCACCGGAATTGCTTTTTCTTCATCTTTCTATAGTTATCTTGAATTAATTCACGGTTAGCTTTTGTTTTGTTTCTAATTTTTTAATCTTTTACTTTTGTAAATCTTGATTTAGCGAAAATGAACTGATTCGGTTCTTTTGGGTAGCGTAGGATTTATTCAGTTTTATTCAATTCCGTATATATTTTTGGTTTCTTTTTAATTTATTGAATTCTGGGTGCTTCTGGAATTCGTCGAATTCTCTTGGGTTTGGGTTTAATTCTGGATTCGATTAACTTTTGTGTTCTTGATTTTTAGGTTTTTTTTTGTTTTTATAAATTATATACAAACGAAAATTGTATTGTATCTGTAAAGATTTGCTTTCTTTCATACCGAGTTTTCGACTTTTTCAAATATGGACTACTCTTCAATTCAAGCTGTACAAAATACTCATGGGGTTTTCATGAATTTGGCAAAACATTCATTGGACACCTCCAATGAACAAACCCTAAGCCAATCCTCTGACTTAGATGCCCTAAGTGATCATGATTCAGTGATTTCGGATTGCGAAAGTGTTAATTCCGATCCCGATCTTGATTTCGATAACGGGTTGGTTCGTCTTTCCAACGGAGACAAAGTGAATGATATTGTTAAGCAGAAATTTCTCTCAGGTTTGGGTTCCCTTGGGAAGCAAGCAAACGTTGTTGCTGTTTATAGGAATAAGTACTCTGGTGTTTTCGGTGAAGCAAAGATGCAATCTTTTCAGATTTTTGCTAAAGCTATGGAGAGAAAAAATGGTGGCAATGCCAATGTTAAGTATGCCTGGTTTGGTGCTTCTTCGAAAGCTGAGATTTCGAGTATTTTGAGTCACGGGTTTGGTCAGCAGATTAGCTCTAACAATGGTTTATATGGAAGTGGAATCTATTTGTCTCCTGATAATTGTCCTCTTGAGAGGTAAGCCTTGATGTTTCTTAGATATATCATTAGTCAATAAATTGTATAATGGTTATGGATTTATTTTTCTGTTTTGCAGTGTGAGAAATTTGAGAGTTGATAGGAGTGGTTTACGCCATTTGTTGCTCTGCCGTGTTATACTAGGCAAGTCGGAGGAGGTGCGCCCTGGTTCCGATCAGTGTCATCCGAGTTATGAGGAGTTTGATTCTGGAATTGATACATTGTTGTCTCCCAAAAAGTATATCATATGGAGTACCCACATGAACACTCACATTTTGCCTGAGTTTGTTATTAGTTTTAAGGCTCCTTGTTGCTTGAAGGGTAAGTAATTGATTTTGCATTTTATTGTATGATTGGCGGTGAATTGGGTTGTGGCAGGTGGTTGATGGTAATCTTTTGGTTATATGTATCCTTTGGTTGATTTTGCAGGGTTCTTTAAGATTCGAGAATCTCCAGGGCTGCCGACATCACCTTGGATGCCATTTCCAGCTCTTATATCTGCACTCGCAGAGTTTTTGCCTTCTGCTACTGTTGGTCGACTTGACAAATACCATGTAGATTATAGAGTAAGTAGTTTTGTTGCATCTGTTGTTTGAAACAAGCACTACATATTTAATGTTTGACATTCATAATCTTTTTTTCTCTATTGGCACCTTCACCCTTTATAATTATATGCCTGCTTAGAATATATATTCCACTCCTAGAAAATTAGGATTTGCGGACGAATAAATTGCAACAGGCATTATTATTATTGCTGCTACAAGCAGAATTCTTATCAAATTGTTAGGTAACTATTCAAGTTTCACTCTCAATTAGTATTAACGGCTAGTTGAATAATCCCCAAACCAAAGGTATGAGACAGACAGTTAAATTCTTATCTGTTAAACAAAGACGGTGGTTTATTGGCTTGAAGATATAAGGCAGTATGCTCTGGAATAATTATTGAGGTTCAACTGAAATAAATTAACTTACACATGCATCATTTTACCGTAGAAGATCTTGTTTAAATTCAACTTTCTCAAATAAAAAAAATGTAGTTTGATTATAAATTTATTAGTATTTTCTAATGTTCTCTATGTTATGCTCTGCAGAACAAGAAAATTTCAAGGCAGGAATTAATACAACGAGTGAGGCGAATTGCTGGGGACAAGTTGTTGATTTCGGTGATTAAATCATTTAGAACAAAGGTATTCAGCATTGCCTTTCGTATTCATGAGCATCCGTATTGATTTCCAAATCATAGACTGCTCCGCCTTCTGTTCAACTTATTATCTAACAAGCAATACAAATTAACATTATATGCTGCAAGCTTACTGCGAAGTTATTTCCACCTTTAAGCAGAGGCTGTATGAGTTTTCTTCTCCAGCTTCCTTTGTTTGCAGTGGCATGTACTTTGCTTAACTCACCTATTTGATTCGCTCAATTTCCTATGAGCCAGTGGACATGTAGTTGAATCTGATCAGTGCTAATAAACTATTTCCTGGAACAAAATTATTAACACCTGATAAAATAATTTGCAGTTGCTAAACTATAGTTTTACATAACAGTTACTATTGTTCAATTTGTTAAATTTTTTTGTAATCGAATGTTCATTTTTATATTAAAGGAGGTTATATACAATTCAGGTCAATAATTGCTTGTGGCAATGGGAAATTGTGTGGTTATCCAATTTTTTCATCACATAAGCAATTATTGGCCTGAATTGCTTGCTACATTAACTTCCCGTTGATGTAATAAAATATCAGATATGAAAATGTGACGAATTAGAAGATGGTAATTGCTATATAAAATATGTGTAGCCCGTCAGACATAAACCCACTAACTAATTCGGTTTTATGAGTTTGTACTTATCAGACTTGTATGTTCATGAATCTTCGGTGTCGGTTAATGTTTATTTATGCAAGCTTTTTTCCTGGTTCAAATGAAAGATAATTGGTTTGAAGATAGGTTTGTGCTTGTTTTGGTCTAATAATCGATACGAGTTTCATTTTGATTCCTATAAATACATGTTCCGATCCTGTATATGAGTAAATCTAATAAATGAAACCTACGTTCTTCTGCAGCAGCTAGGCGGCTCTAGAAAGACCATGGTTGAACATGGAGCAACGGATCGTATGGTGAACCATGATGAGAAGTTAAGAGATATGACTAATTGAAATTAGTAGGTTATTGACAGAAGGATAGGACCAGAAGATGGGGGACTTGTTTTGGGGTTGAATTGGTAGTGTTAGTTTGTCTTCAATATTACTGAAGTACTCTTTTTTTTTCCTTTTCTTTTACTGTATCACACATATTCACTGTATTGTTTGCAAGAGCTTGCAATGTTAATTGTCAGCATCTGTGAATGGAAATCTGATCTTTTGATATATGAAAATGTTCTCTACAACTACAGATTCAGATTGGTATTTATTCAGTAGTTTTAGGCTGTATGCATATTCAGTTCCTACAAAACAAACACAAGCCTTTTCAGAAGTTCTTTTTCTTTTCTAATTCCTCATGTCCTTGTAATAGGAAGGTAGCTTCTCAATTGATCTCATTTAATAATTAAAAGGTTAAAAAAGTTGGGGAAAATGTTTGTTTATGCTCCTAATACGTTTGATTTTGGCTGAAATATACCGTTGCCGTTTTAAAATTGATATAATTATGCCTTAGTTTTTACGGGGTTAAATAATTAAATTTTTTGTCATCGCTTTCTTACGTGGATGATGCCATCGATGACATGGCTGGTACACCTAAGGACAAATTTATTTATATCCCTAATGTTTACCTCAAGGTCTGGACATGCCCTTAAATTAAACACTAACTTAAATTATTTTTTCAATAAAAACTGAAAGATTCTTTTTAGAATTTTTACACTTTGTAACTCCGGCAAACATCAGAATAAAAATTGAGAACTTTCTTTTTAAATTTTTTACGTACTGTATCTACCAAAGGAGCCACCATCGCCGGAAGATGAGGAGCTGATGCTCCTCGTCATCATTCTCAGAGAGGATGAACAGCGTGTTCATACTCTTTGAGAATGAACCTGCCGCTGTTCATCCTCTTTGAGGATGAACAATGGTCGTTCATCCTCTTTGAGGATGAACAATGGTCGTTCATCCAAAGAGAATGAACGGTGCCCGTTCGGTGTTCAGCTGAATAGGTGGCCGGAGTAAGTGGTGATCGGCCGAATTGCGAGAGGAAAGGCGGCGGTGGACGAGTGTGAGAGTACGGTGATGGCGGGACTAAAACTATTTTTTTTTTTGATTAATTAGAAATTCAATCAGGTTATAATTATATATTAAATTAGAATGATTATGATTAATTAAGTTAATTAGAGATAAATTAAAATTACTTGTGATATTTTGTACCAATTACTTATAAAACAAACATGTGCTTAAGTATACCAACCATGTCATCGTCCACGTGGAAAAGAGATGACGGAAAATTAGAATTATTTAACCTCGTCAAACATAAGGCATAAATAGATTAGGGGTGTATATTAGTCGAAATCAAATGTAGGACTCTGTTAGGGCATAAACAAATCTTTTCTTATAAAGTTATGAAGAAAATTAAGTGAGTTGTGTGCAGGCCTTTTTTTTTTTTTTTTAAAAGAAAACATGCACATCCTTTTTTTTCTTTTTCTAACTATGATACGTGGAGTAAATATGGAGTATAAAATCAAAAGTGGTAGGATAAAAAAATTAAGTCGGAAAATAGGAAGTTAAAAAATGCTAGTATTTCCTCTTTTAAGACACTTGTTTAAATATTTCAACTAAAAGAAATTCAAGCATTTTTATTTTAAAAAAATAATTCACCCGTTATTTTTTTTTTACATTTTGTACCTCCACTAAAAAGAGCGACCCATGTCGCTTTTGTGTGGGGACGCATCAGACACGTTAAAATAAAACATTTTCCAATGGGACTTGATACAAGATTTGAGTACCAGGTTACTAATTTTGTGCCTCTTAATTAAGTATAACTATAGGTTGATGTATTGATTATCATTTGAAAAAGAAGCTTGCACTGTCACGCTTTCCAGCATACTCATTAACCAAAATCAACATTTTTGTTTAAGCTCATAAGTTTGATAACATAACACGAAATGAAAAACATGATATCAATCTAACCGGGGTAGCTATCCCTCTTTTGATTATCTTCCTCATTATTTTATGATAGAAATTAAGAACACTAATATATAGGCCTAATTACTAAAATAATTATGAGCTTTCACATATTTAGGAAATACTTACCTAGATCCGGTTCATGAAAAATTCATGGACCTATTCAATGTTCAAATTTATCACCAGTTTTTAAATTTAACAAAAATAGTTCTAAACTTACGTATATCCTTCGATTAGCAATAATTTTTATATTTAACAACTCTTGCAAAATTTAAACGTAAATTAGATAATGCAATCAATTTTTTTATATAAAGAGGTGAGTCAATATATGATTAATAATTCACTAACGAAATCAAAATTATACTACTCCTTTTTTTTTTCAGTAGTTCGTTTCGTTGTATACAAAAATTTCATAGTTAATTTTTATTTTTAATATCTAATAGAAGAATTGGTTCATTGACATTGTCGATTTTTAATTTCAACCACTATCTTAAAAACTGAAACTAAACAGTTAGTTCAATCGGTTCGGATGTATGTGAACCGAATGCCAATTCGGTTTACTTTCTCTGGAAATAAGAAACGTGGTTCAACAATGAGAAAAAAATCGTACGAGTCGGTAAACCATCAATTAATCTTTTTCTAGAACTACAAAAGCCCGTACATAAGTTTTATTATATTTTTATTATTCTAAGAGTGACTTTTATATACTTACTTTTATTCAAGCAACTTAATTAATAATTAAACTGGTTAAACCATAAACCAATGGCTATAATGGTTTGGTTATCGGTTTGATTTCTTAAAAATTTATTCAACAATTCACTCACCATTTTTTTTGAAAAACAAATGGCTTTCCATGCTATTTTGGAAAACATAATTAAACTTTCTTGTTAATTTTTGTTAGATGTGAAATTTGGTGTTAAAATTGAAGACACTCAAAAGTACAGGATTATTTTGGCAATTAGGCCTAATTATTTAATAGAAGATCAAGATATAATTAATCTACAACACAAAAATCATTTAAATTTAGTTATTAGTCATGCATCACGATACCAACTCCATCTAATCATATATAAATTATACTAGTAGGTTTAATAATTATAAGTCTTTGAATTTGGATTAAGGTAAACTTTTGCATTCATCACTAGTAAAAACAGTTTTCTATCAATATCACCACTTGCATCTTTTTATCTTTTCTCTTGCAGAAATGTCATTTTCATCTAGAATTCTATTACTTTTGAGGTTTATTAAGGAACATTACACATAATTCCCATCATGTTGTTTACCTTTCTATTTTCCAATATTTAGTGTCGATAAAAATAAAAATCAGAGAGGCTCCTTTCAATTAAATTACATAAATTTCCTATTACGGATAGCTCCGTTAGCAAACATGTGAATTATAATCTAAGACGGAAAAATAAATCACGAGTTCGAATTTCCATCCTCACAGTAAGCTTTTATAATACTTTCGAGCGAATTGTTACTGTTCATATTAAGATACGGAAATTAATTTAAAAGAAAATTTAAGTTTGAGAACTGCAAAAGGGAAATGACATTAAAAAAAGGGTTAATTCCATATAAAATCACCACCTTTACACGTTTTTTCATTTTAATCATGTTCTTTAAAAAGTGTCAAATAAAATCACCACCTTTCATTTTTTTGTAAATCTATCAGCGATGAGTAAATTTCGATGTCTTTTTCCTCCTAAATAAATATTTAAATATGACTAATGCCCTATTAACACACAAAATACATTCCTCTTACTCTTTTTTTATTGATTCCGGTTGTCAAGTCAACAAAGATACGCCGAATTTTCACATTCGTGATAGATTTGAAAAAAAATGAAAGGTGGTGATTTTATTTGACACTTTTTAAAGGACGTGATTAAAATGAAAAAATGTGTAAAGGTGGTGATTTTAAATGGAATTAACCCTTTAAAAAAAATACATACTTATGTATGGAACGTGATATTTTTCCAAAGAGTGAAGTAATTAAGAAGGTTAAAATTAAAAGGGAAAAATATAGGAAATTGTCAAATTGATTGGATAGCATTGTGTTCAAAGTTTGGTGATTCATGCATATATTATTTAATTAGGGTAGTTAATTTTGAGAGCCCCATTTTCATAATTTCATATTAATTTTAACATTTTAATTTAGAGACTAAACTATTAATTTGTTAAAACATGATGGTTTTATCGGATTTTAGATAGTGTTACATTAGTATGAAAGTGTCATAATTACAATATTATAAAAATCAGTGATTGTAACGTAGTAATATACTATTTGATTGGCAATCAAATAGAATTATTTTTCTGTAAAAGGATAAAATTTAATCACTAAATTTAAGTAAAATAATAGTATTTTTTTATCAAAATATTGTGATATTAAGGATTAGACCATGATTATAACCAAATATCGAAGTACATCATATATCAAAATTACAAAATATGAAACACAAATTAAAATTTTGTGACCGGTCTATGAAAAGAAACGAAATAACGACACAAATTTACAGATGTAAATATTGAAGGTGACAAATTTACAGATGTAAATATTAAACCTTAAACTTTAAAAAATTTAAAAATGAAGTTTGAACAAATGTTAAGAAGTCTTGAACGATCCAAGAATGAAAAATCTACATAAATAAATTTTAAAATCTAACAAAAACATTGTGAAGACACAAAATTTATAAAAACGGAGCAATTTATTCGAAAAACAAAATAAACATATAAATAAACGAGTTAAGAGATGACAATTTTTTGCTAAAAGCTGAAGATAACCGTCTTTTGTGTTCAAAATCGAAAAAAAAAATTACCTCTCTAAAAATATTTTTTCTTTGAAAATGTTGAAGCAGTAAAATAATAGTATATTAAAGATTTTATACAAATAAGTGATTTTTAAAATTACCTGCCATATTTTATTTATTACTTTTTTGTATATTATTTTATTTATAACTTTAATTGGAAGACAAAGTGGAGAATAAAATTAAAACAAAAACTTAACCTATTAAAAAGTTATTTCTTATAAAATTTTTATTTACACGCTATCTTTTTAAAGTTTGTCATCCTGTTATCTTCCGGCTGTTTATTTTCTATTTGATGGGCTTGCTATGGACGGAAGGTGTGAATGTGTGTTTCAGTTGCAGTTAAATGATCAATAAATTTTACATCAAACGTGATTGAACTATTTTTTATATATTTAAATTTCTATTTACCTCGTCTTTTTATGTCTTTTTTTTCAACATACCGATTTACTTTTTTTTTTTGTCATTTGGTCTCTCACTAAGTTTAATGATTTTTTCGTTTTGCCGACATTTTTTTTAACGGTGGATATTAAATTTGATTTCATGTGCGTTATATGGTGATCATAGATACAAGTATTCTCTCCGTTCAATAAAAGAATTTAAAAACTTTAAAATAAATTAAACATACAAATTAAATAAAAACAAAAACTTAAAAGAAACTGCAGCAAATAATATTTAAATATTCAAAGGCCAATTAAAAAATAAAAATCAAAGCCAAGGATCCGATTCGGATGAATCACGTGCATTAAAATAAATATGCGAGAATACGTTATTCGTTTAATATCCTTTCATAGTATGACGTGTCTGCCAGCAAAGGCCTTATATTTGACTTGGTGACACGCGTAAGCCACATAGGAAGATAAAAATAAAATTGTGGGCGATGATGCATGTCTCCAAAATAATAGTAGCAGCCAACCGTCCTTGTTGGTCCAATAACTTTGCATAATAATAATAATTATATATCTAAATAAAAATAAAAAGCAAAAGCATTCAAATTGAAAGATCGATATTCCCTTTTATCTTTGTGTTGCTTTAACTTTTTACCACTTTTATTTTTATTTGCTCTACTTGTAGAGCTTAAGCGATAATTAATTGCTAAATATAGTTTTTCATACTAAAAAAAGGAATTATTTTTCAATATAATAAAACAGGATGGATAATTTCATCAAAATTATAATTTACTGATGGATTCGTAGATCTTAATAAGTAAAGTAAATAAACATATAAAATAACAGTATATATTTTATTATGATTTCGTAAAGTGAACAAAGTGCAATTTTTAAGGTGAGCAAAACAAATTTTAAAGTGGATAAAATTATACTATTAAATTTATATCAATAATTATATATTTAAAAGTATAAATATACAAAGTGAGTAATTATCCACCCTATTAAAAATAGAATGAGCAAAATTATATAAATTCTGTGTATATACTTTTTCTTTTGAATTCTGTTTAGTCACATGCCCCCATTGAATAAATTAGATAAAATTAAGTAAAATTTAATTTATACAGATGGAAATTTAATCCATATGGCAGTCTTCTACTATTCTGATAGAAAATATAATTAATTCAATGTAACATTAAAAAAAATTAGATACAATTAAGTAAAATTTAACTAATACAGATGCTAATGTAGCATTCTTCTACAATTCTGAAGAGGTTGTCACCTCTTATATCACATATTATATTTGTAAAAATATTTTTTTCTCAATATTTAAAAAAAATTAAAAATGTTATTTTATGTAAAGTCATGTAATTTCACTGATTCTACTTCTACATTCAGGAACATTTCACACTATTAAAATAGAGTGATACTTATTGAATTTTTTTGAAAGATAAAGCAAATAAATAATTATGATTTTTTATTAACAAAAAAATTAAAAATAAAACACGAAATATTTTATTTATTGATTCATTGAACTAAATTAGTTAGAAAGGCAGTTTTAATTTCCTAGTCTTATGACTCTTATCTTTGAATTTGAGCTTCAAATTTTATCTTTAAAGCATAACTTCTTTTAAAAATGATTGTTTTAATCGCTGCTGCACTGTTTATAGTTATTATCACTATTAAAGAACAGCTAATTACAACAAAAATTGCAATTTATTTAAACTATCCTGTGTCCATTAATTATCTATTTCCAGGCAAAAACAATGTTAACATCTAAATTTTTAATTTGGCCGGTTGCTAATTTAATGAAAATGATTTACAAATAAAAACATCGGTCCCCTTTTATAGAAATGCCAATTCAATTTCATGTCTTCATCACTCAAAATTAAGACGCATGTTAGTTGTCTTCCCTCTAGTGCACGAAATTAAAATTAAAAACCACCACCACAAATTTATATCATTACAAATCATTTATTTTATATGCATTTTCATTACCCTTCAATTTTATTTTATTTTTTCCCACACTTACTACCCACGAAAATAATATAATTATAAAATATAAAATTGAGAATATAATTACATCAAATCAATATATTATAGTTGAAGAAATATATAGGACCACCACCTTAAAATGATAACAGTTTACAACTATATTACCGACAGAGACAGCAAACTTTATTAATTACAAACCCCCCAAATTAATTACTACATCAATTCAATTAATGATTATGCCCAATTTCTTTAGAAAATTATTCCATCTGCTCCATAATATTTGTCGCATTTGGCCATTTCACATAAATTAAAAAAATAATAAATAAATTTTGATTTGTATATAGTTTTACTAAATTGTCTATATTAATTACCACTTGTTTTATGTTTGACTAGTTCTTTTAACCGTACAAAGTATTTATAGCTAGGAATAATTTTGGAAAAATAGCAATTAGTGCTTTTTTGAAATTCTAATGTGACAAATATTATTGACCAAAAAAAATTTTAAATGCGACAAATATTATGGACCAGAGAGAGTATGAATTTTATTTTTTCCGAATTGTAAAAGACACGTGTGAACCCTCATACTTCTCCACGTGTTATGTTGAGGGGAAATTAGTTTATGTTTACGTGAAACAGAAGGCAAGAAGATTTATTTTATGAGTACAAAACAATAATGGTAGTTATTACAAAGAGAAATGAGAGCTGTTTGAAAATGAGTCACATTTACTAATGTCCAATATCTCTATGGTGAGCAACTTAAGAGATTTTTTTTGGTTTCATTTAGTTGAAGATTTTATTTAATTCAGCCAGTTTAGTAGGTTAAGTTAATAAAAATAATTGACTCAGTTATATATTAAGAATTTAAAGTTTCAGCAAATTAAATTAGCAAATAATTTATGTAGTTTATTTATTTTAATTATCATTTCTAATAATTTAGTCGGTTTAACTTAACTAATCAGATTAATCGGCCAATTCTATTTTATATTTTGATTAAATTTGATTTGTTTAAAATTTTCAATTAAATCAATTCAGTTAAAGAAATGATTTTATTAACTTGGTTTTGATTTAACCAATGATTTGATTCCTCCAAATTATGTGAATCATTTAGATTAAGATTTTTATAAATGTTTATAATAAATTATAGTTAATGAATATAAATCAGCGAGACCAAACTCGAGTTATAAGTACATTTTCAAGGTCTCGGCTCTGAGTCCCAATCCTGTTAATTTAGTAGACTGATCTAAACACTAATTACTACTAATCTAGATTAGATTTTATATCAAGAAAAAATAGTTAATGTATATATAAATTTAGTGTAAAAATAAATTAAAAAAATAAAACTTGTAAATTTCTCGGTTATTGAATAAATAAACGAATAAACAAAATTGTCTAGAAGATAATAAGTTGATTTTAATTGGTCACGACGACTCGCCAAACACCACCTAATTATAGCCTGATTTTCTTTTATAAAAGACCCTATATATTTTCTCTGTTTATACGTTACATTCATATATATCTTCCATTCTTCTTTTTCTTGTCTTCCTCATTTTTTCGCTCAAAGAACATTTCCGCCATTAAAGAACAATTAAACCTCCAAATTCTCCAAATGCAAGCACTGATTACCCAATCTCCTAGCTCACCTAGCTTCAATTCTTACTCCTCAGAGAATCTCACTGAAATTGCAGCCAGAGTTGTTCGAGAATTCACTAACGATCAACCAGATGATTATGACTGTAATATCATCTTTAATTCGCTACCAGAACCAGAAAATTCCACGCCAAAAGTAGAAGAAGATCAAGAAATTATGAAATTAGACGAGGAAGAGACTCCGGAGGAAGAGGCGGAGGAGGAGGAGTTTGAGTTCGCTATTCCAAGCTCAGAGCCGGCGGAGCCACCGATTTCAGCGGGGGATATTTTTTATAACGGTCAAATTAGACCGACTTATCCTCTATTCAACACCTCGTTACTATTAGAAAAAGATGAACAGTTATTACCTAAATCAGCTCCGAAGCCAAATCGATTGCCGTTACGGAAGCTATTCAGCGAAGAAAGGGAAACGTCAACTACGACGTCGTCGTCTTCGTCGGAGGCGGATGAGCTAGAATCCGTACCGGAAGATTCTTATTGCGCGTGGAAACCTAAAAGTGCGGCGAGTATCAGCAAGAAGAGCCGCTCCACAGGAACGTCTTCGAAGAGATGGAAGCTTCGGGATTTGCTTAATAGAAGTAGGAGTGACGGAAAAGAGACGTTTGTGTTCTTGGCTCCGCCGGCTGCGGCGGAGAAGAAGAGTAACGGTGGCGATGTTGTTGAAGTTGAAGAACACTATGTGAAGAATAGAGCGGTTATGAAGGAAGGAGATAAACGACGGTCGTTTTTGCCGTACAGGCAGGACTTGGTTGGGTTTTTCTCTAATGCTAACGGTTTGAGTAGAAATCTGCGTGCTTATTGAGAGTTTGATTTTTATTTGTTTTTATTATTATTTTATACTTGAAATGGAAAATACTGTTATATAGTATTTGTTATTATTTTTAATTATAGCATGTATATATAAATTTTCTTTAAATTTTCAGTGTGTTTATCATAAACAATTTTAAGAAAATATTAATTTATCTTTATCTTTAAAGATTACTTTTAGGTTGTATTAGTAATTTATTATCTGTACATTGTATTTGAGTGAAAAGATAAATAAAGATGAAAAAAGAATAAATTTGGATTAAAAGTTACTTAAAATATCAAGTAAATTTCTAAAGTTCAGTATTAAACATAAAAAAAATCTTAAATGCGATTATGCGAGTAATGGTTTTTTGAGAACTTCAGTTAGCTTGCTATCTGTGAGAGTTTAAATATCATAAAAATTCATATATTGCAGAAATCTTTCATTTAAAATTTCACCTTCTAAATAAAAAAATGAAAATCAATCATTTTTCAAAAAATAAATGATGCATTTTATTAAAATTTAATTATTTTTAATACATCTTTGTGAATTTATAAATTTTACACTCATCCCAAATAACAAAATTTATAAATTCTTGAATTTAGCATTTTATTAATTAAAAGCTATGAGTGAAGTCTGCGAATTTTAAAAATCAACAATTCACAAGGTGTCTTAAAGTAAATAAAATACGATGAATATTTAATATTTATTGTTCAAATAACCAGAAAATCACTGAATGGTAAATTAAAAGATTTTAAAAGTGAGTAATCGTTTTATAAAAATACTATAAAAAAGCAGAAATTATAAAAAATTCCTCGAATTTTTTTAAAGTATATATAAGTCTTTTTATTTTTTTTAGGCACAATTAAACCTTCGTTATATATTTTAGTTTATTTTTAAGACACTTATCCCCTTAAATTTTCGGTAAATATTTTAAACATTAAAATTATTTTTAAACTTTTTTCCAATATGATTATAAGAGCCATGTTAGCCATTAACGAGTGTTTCTAATGATGTTGGACGAAAGGGATTATTTGTTTAATTTAAAACCAAAAAAGGCTTAACTGTAGCAAAAAAATAAAAAAACTGATATGTACGTTTATAAGTACTACGAGAGTTATTTTGCATCTTTTGCCTATAAAAAAATTAACTCAAAATAAATGTAAATATTTCTTCTGCAATATTACATATTAAGAATATATTTATAAATAAATAAATACATTTTGTTTCATGTATGTTCCAAAAAAAAACGAAAATGAATGTAAAAGTTATGTTAAAGAAGAAATTTTCTTTTTTGACTTTTTGTCACAAATTGTGTGAAGGTAGCTACCACAGTTTAGGCGTGACACAAAGTAGTTAATTTACAACTATAATAGCCAATTTGAGTAATTCTTACTTATATATAATGATCCATGTACATCTATGAGTGTGAACCACTAATTAATATTAAATCCACGTAGCATTTACTAGATCAACTATGTAAATTTAATTAACTACTATATACTATTAGAACTGTAACAGATTACATTTTAACTGTAACAATGAAATATTTATTTAACATTTTTAAATAAACATCATCTTAACATTCTCGCAAAACCAAAATTAAAAAAAAGGATAACTGCTATACTAGTATTCTTCTAAAGAAAATTACTCACTTTTCAAACTTTCTAAAATTAAGTAAGAAAAAAAACTACTACTAATATTTATTAAAATAAACTGCAGTATACTGTTTTGTACTGAATTTTAAATTAAATTTAACTATTTTTTATGTTCAACTCATAAATCATTCTAATGGAAGGGAATTTTGGTTATCTAGTGTATTAACCATAATGTCAAGAAAATGACTGTGAATTTAGAAATTTAAGGGGAAAAAAGTAGTGCGTTACATCTAAAACAATATTGTAATTTTTTTATTTTTTGACTATGTAGTTTTACGTATTGATGGATAAGATGAATTGAAGCAGTCCAATCTTGCCGAAATTTGTTTTTTCTTGAACTTAACTATATGTATATAAGATTATTCAAGAAATAATATTTGTATTGTTGGAACTAAAATATAGTTAATTGACACTTTATGACTTTCTAGGAAAATGAAAATGCAAGAAATAATGATACATATTATTATTGTATTATACTAAATAAGGAAAAATGAATTTGAAATTTCACATAAATATAATAAAAGATATTGTTTCTAATACTTATAAATTTTTACCAACTATGCAATGAAATTGCCAAATTCAGCAGCAATTCATGAATAGGTCTTTGGTTTTACATTTCCATGAACGTTATTGGTTTTCCATTTGGTTGCAATAGGTTTTTGTTTATTTTCTTTCCTTTCTAATTTTAAATACACTAGTAGTATTTTTAATAAATAATCTAATGTGAAACACACATTTAAATTTATTACTCATACACTTGACAATTTAAAATATGATACAGTACAACTAAACACGATATCCCACAAAATTAAGTAGATTTGATTTGGATGAGTATAATTATAGAGATTTTTTTTTTTGATAAATAGAAATTTTTAAATGGACTTAGTCCACCAAGTGATCCGTGAACTAAACATATTACATTATGACACATCATTAAAATAATGGTAATCTTATAATAATCATATTTAAAAATATAAATAAATAACAAACAAATTTACAAAATCACCATTATTTTAATGACGTGTCATAATATAATAGGCTTAGTCCATATATGACGTGGTGGACTAAATCCACCTAAGAATTTCTCATAATGATATCATAAATGGATCAATTATTTTATGACATAATTAATTTTTTTGTCCAAACAAACAAAACATGATTACCTCATTTAAATATAATTAAATTCTTAATTTCTTTAAATAACCTAACTATATTTATATAATAATAATAATTATTATTATATTACTTATTTTAATTGGTATTATTTTGCACTATTTATATGTTTTCTCTGTCTTTTTTTGAAAGTCGCATTATATTTTATATAAAGATGAAGAAAGCATATATGTAGTTTCCATATTTATCTTTAACAGCAGTTACGGACTTCTATATAGAATTTCTTTTAAAATTTTCAGAATCAGTAATAAAATTAGTATTTTGACATCGGAAGAGCCAAATTGCTATATGTATTATATAAAGGAGACATATTTTAATAACATAGAGCCAAATTGTAGAATGTAAAAATATTGGTACAAATTTTGACATTTTATAGATTTGGAGGAGGCCATGGCTATCCCATGTTCTCTCCTTCCCGTCACAATTCATAATATAAAAATAAAAATTTAATATAAAATTGTTCTAATAAATGAAAATGAGACTTCTAATATGTCTTTTTTTCAAGACTTTTACAATAGAATTTTCGAAATGAAAAATAAGATTTCTAAAATAGGACATGGTATTATTTATATAATCATATAGATTTGAACTTGTTATTTTAAACATATCAATTGAATAATAATCTAACCAACAAGTTGTAATTCAAATGGTATAAACGTTAGACATCAAATTATCAAAGATGTGAGTTCAAATTTTTCCATAAGCGCTCCCCTTTTCAATTATCAAAAACAAAATTTAAATCTAATTGAATTTAACTATGTGTATCACATCGTATAAGCAATGTTATATATTTATTGTATCAAATATAATGAGTTATTGTATAATTTTTATATGTAAACTAATTGTATTAAAGTAGCTACCATATCCTATATATAGGGATTGTTGGGTGTGTAGTATATTGAGAATTAAAGTGTTTGAATGTGGCTTTAAATGTCTCAAGTATCGAAGGCATGTCTTTAAAAATTGAGTGAAAGTGATATTGTCATCCCAAACGGTTCAAAAGGTCTTAGCTTTGCTTTGGTGTTGGTCTTCTTCAACCGTACCAATAATCTGCAAAAGCTTCAATCATAGCCTCGGAAATTGTGTAAAGTTAAGATGATTAGTAAAGAGATTCTCTTAATTTCTCAATTTCATATCTCATGATCGATAATGGGTAAACGGGCCGAGCCGAATTCGAGTGTCTATCACAGGTTCGAATTCGAGTTCGAACGGGCTTAATCTTTAAGCTTATTCGAGCTACTCGAGTTCGACTTAATTTTAATAAAAATAAAATAATTATTAAAAATAATCATATTTGATATATTGAATTTTTTTCACTATATAGTATGCAATTTAACTAATTTATACGACACAAATTTAAATTTAGAGATATAAAAGTCTAATATAATAATAAAATAATAATAATTATTATTATTTTATAACAAGCTCGTTTAGGCTCGCGAGTTTAGTAATTGATACTCGAATTCGGTAGCTCGAACTCGAATATTTAGAGCCAATCTCGAACTTTTTTCGAGTTGATCTCGAGTTGTCCAACTCATTTTGATCAGCTAAGTGAGATCTGCTAAAATCTGAAAATGGAGATCTCCCCGTACATATTCATTATAGTCTCTGACGTTCTCTCGAGACTCATACATAAGGAAAGAGAGATTGGTAATCTTGAAGGCTACCGTATTACTCCCCGTTGTCCTGCCATCAGTCACTTGCTTTTCGCTGATGATACGGTCCTATATGGTAGAGCTGCTGTTCGTGAGGCTCACAATCTCAAGACAACGCTCAATCACTACTCTAATGCATCGGGTCAGAGCATCAACCTCCATAAGTCAGACCTATACCTTAGCCCTAATACGGATGTCATTCTGAAAGGCCGAATTGCGTCCATTCTTGGCATTGCCGAAGTCTCTTCGTTTGGGAAATATCTAGGTGTTCCTTCTAGCTGGGGAAGGTCTAAGATCCAGGCATGCCAATATCTGTTGGACAAAGCCCTCAAGCAGCTTCAATCTTGGAAGAGCAGACTACTCAATCAAGCTGGGAGAGAAATCATGATTAAATCTATTTTACAAGCGCTCCCTACCTTCCTCATGTCTGTCTTCATTCTCCCTAAGTCTGTTATCACTAAACTTGAAAGCTTAACTGCTAAGTTCTGGTGGAATGTTGATTATAGCCACAAAAGCATACATTGGAGAAGTTGGAATAAAATGACTATGCCAAAATCAGATGGGGGATTGGGTTTCAAACAACTATCGGAATTCAACAAATCTCTAGTTGCTAAACAAAGCTGGAAATTGCTACAAGACCACACTTCTCTATGGGCCAAGGTCCTCAGAGGTATTTATTTCCCACATACTAATTTTCTCGAAGCCAAGCGAGGTGGACATCCCTCATGGGCCTGGACAAGTATTCTTGCAGGGAGAGAGCTCATTACCAAAGGAGCTCACTGGACCATCGGAAATGGTGAGTCTATTGACATTTGGGAAAGTAAATGGCTTCCGGACTCTGAGGACTTCAGATTACAACACCCCACTGTTAGACCTCATGGTGTAAATAAAGTTGCAGATTTAATGAACAAGCAAGAAAGAACCTGGAATTTCCACACCATTCACAAAACATTTACTCCTAAGGAGAGCCAACAAATTTTATCTCTGCCTTTGGGATTGTTGAACAAAGAAGACAGCATAATATGGCATTACACCAAGTCAGGGACTTACACTGTCAAATCTGGTTACAAGCTTTTGAATATGCAGCAACATCACACAGCCAACGCCAAACTTTGGAACTCTATATGGAACCTGAAGGGTCCTCCTAAAATCAGAAACTTTATTTGGAGATGTGCTTCTAATGCTTTAGCAGTGCAGTCCAACCTTTTCAGAAGGAACTTGTCCAGCTCTAACCTGTGTAGAATCTGTCAAGCCTCAGAAGAAGACATAATGCATATGCTTATTCATTGTCATTTTTCTAGACTAACCTGGTTCTCATCCACTCTAGGATTTAACACGCATCATATGCATTTCTCATCATTTTGTGATTGGTGGATTTATATGATTGATTCTCTTTCAGCTGCTGGATCGAAGGATAAGATTCTACTGGTGGCAAATCTTTGTTGGCGTATCTGGTGTGCCAGAAACTCTTTCATCTTCCAGCAAAAAGCAATATTCCCAAGATTGTCAGCTAACGAAGCATGGAAGGACTACTGTCTTCAAATTGATTGCAGGCCGCAGACTCACCTTCATAATTTATCAGTTCGTGCAAGGAGGAAATGGCTGCTTCCTCCCCCAGGCAAGCTCAAGCTCAATAGCGACGCTTCTTTTGACAGTGAGCGTAATATTTGCACGGCAGCCTTTGTTTGTAGGGACCATCAGGGTAACCTAATTTTTGGAAAAGCTACTAAGTATTTCTGCAGGTCAGCACTCTCAGCAGAAGCCTTAGCTCTCAGAGACGCAGTCAGATGCGCAATCCTCTTCAATTGGCACCAAGTAGATTGCGAAGCTGACTCTTCCGTTCTAATTGACTACTGCAATCAGAACAATGAAGATGTCCCTTGGGATGTTAAGCCTGTAATAGATGAGATTACCTCCCTTGCAAAAAAGCTAACTTCTTGCTCTTTTAACCATGTATATAGAGAGCAGAACCAAGTAGCTGACTGGGTTAGTAAAGAACCCAATATTTTGTATAATGAGGGCTGGTTCACGAACCCCCCTGCTAAACTACAAACTCTTTTGTATGGTGATCTCTCTTAAATGAAATCATGATTGGTCAAAAAAAAAAAACCACTTTCATCTCATCTTCCAACTTTCTTTAATTTAATTTCTATTCCTAACAACTCTCAACTTTAGGAACCATACCTTCCATTTTCCAGATTACCATCATTTCTATTGTTACCCTAACCATCTACAGATAATCATCATTATTAGTTCTAAAATAATAATAATTCATACCGAATCGTTACGAAGTTAATCGGAATATTTCATTATTTAAAATAAATATAATATACAAATACTGAAAATATTCACCATTTTTTCACATGAATAGAGGAAATTGTAGGTCGGCTATTTAGTGGTCATTTGATCCCTAAACTTGTTATCCGGAATCAAATAATCATTTTCGATTATTTTGATAAATTAAAAATAATACTCTCTATTTTTAAGTCAATTAAAGATAAAATTTGATTGTCCAACTCTCTTAATCTGCTCATATCGTGTAATTTTATCTTTAGTTAATCTAAAAATAAAAAATATTACTCTTATTTAATTAAAATATCAAGAACCGGCTTGACTTCTTACTCGCTTCTAAATTGTTGAGTTTAGCTGGCCATGTTCACACAGACCCCACTGTTTGATGCTAATTACCTTTTCTTTTCTTTTTCCCTAAATGGCAGACCAAGTTTGTTTGTAGTACCCTTCTCTACCAGTACTAAATTTCTATTTCAATTAACAAGGCAAGTGAAATAAATTAAATAAATAAAAGAGAGTAAGCCTAAAATTTTAATAACAGAGAAGATATTTAAGTATGAAATGAGAAAGATTCATTTGGTTCATACCCAAAGAATAAGATAATTAGTTAGGTATGTGATTGGATAGTATGCATATATGTGAGAGATCCAATCAATATTTTCAGAAAAATGGACCCAAAATCTTGAAATGTATGGTGCCATGTCAATTGATGGCTTTACTACAACATTATGACGGGCTTTTTACTCAAATAACTAATATTCATGTTTGATTTACTTTTATACCAACACATATTTGACATTTTAAAACTACCATGCAACGGAGAAATTATTACTTTTATACCATCCATATAAATAGAACCCTAATAACACAAACCCTCATAATTACAATTATTTTCTCTTTCCTCAAATTTCTCTCTTCTTTCTCTTTCAATTCACCTTCACACAAATCTCAGATTTGTTCTTCGCACCAATCCGCCTCCGCCGTTCCATTTTTTCCGTTTTGCCTCCGCCGTTTCGTCTCTGCCGTTCCGCCATCTTTCTTTTATCATTTTAATTTCAAATCTGAAGTTTTTAATTCTTTTTTTTTTTCATTTTCAGATCTGTAATTTGTTTATTTTTACTGTTGTTTTCACCATTAAACATGTATAAAGATTATCTTTAAAGAATCTAATACTCATTTCATGTAATGTATAGTAATTTTGTGATTTTATGGAATAAAATTATGTTATTTCTGCATTTTTCTTATGTTTCTGCGTTTTTTTTATTCTGCAGAACGATTTGTTGATGATGATTGATTGCTGAATTATTGTAATGTTACAGTATTGTTGATTTTATGTTGACTTTATGTTGATATCAACTGATTTTTTTTATTTTTACATTGACAACTAAGATAATATTGTATGTGAAATAAACTAAAAAAATTAAATTAAATTAAATTGAGACTAGATAATGATATGGTAGGATCGGGGAAGAAGACATATAATGATATTGTATTATTGTAATGTTACAATGTTGATATGGTGTTGATTTTCGGTTGATATTTTGTTGATTTTAGCATCGGTGAAGAAGACAATAATCATGTTAAATTATTGTAATTTTACAATGTTGATTTTATGTTGATATAGTGTTGACATGGTGTTGACATGTTGATTTTGGTATTTGTAAAAAATATAAATAATGATTTTGTATTATTATAATGTTACAAATTTGAATTTATGTTGATATTATGTTGATTTTGTGTTGGTATTTTAGATTGGAAAAATAATTTATTAATCTTTGGTTAATTTAATGTTGATATTATGTTGATTTTGTGTTGGTATTTTAGATTGAAAAAATAATTTATTAATCTTTGGTTAATTTAATGTTGATTTTATATTGATATATATAAAAAATTAAATATATGATAAATAATAAATTTTGATTAATTATTAGAAAAAATAAAGGTAAATAAATATTAAAAATAAAAATTAGTGTTAAAAAATATTTACAAAATGAATACTATCAAATTTATTAAATGTTGTTGATATTATGTTAATATTGTGTTGATATTAAAACTGACAAAAATTTCAACAATAAATAATGTACACATATTGATTTTATATTGATTTTGTGTTGATTTTGAGTTGATATTTGATTAATTTTAATGACAAAGAGTTTAGACATGTTGATTTTATGTTGATTTTATGTTGATTTTGTGTTGATTTTCAATTAATTTTAGGGATATGCGCATGTTAATTTTAGGTTGATTTTAGGTTGACATCGAATTGATTTTGCATTGATTTTGATTAATATAGCTTAAATAATTGTACATCAATAAAAATCAACATTGATTTTATAATAAAGTTTGTACGTAGAACATAATATAAGGAGCAAAAAAACCAACCAAATTTCAAAAATGCCGAAATGAATTTAGTACATTCTAATAAATTAACACTCTAAAAAATGAAAGTTATAAAAAAATGGCTGAATACTAATAGCATATGTTTATGTAGGGAATTTCAGAACGTTTATCGAGAAAAAACCACAAAGAGATCAATCATTCAAACAAATATGTGCACTCCACATTCCATCCTGCTGCTTTTCAAATAAACATCTATTCCGCAAACTTACAAGAGGCATTTATTTCATAGACAATATTATCTTGTTTGTCAATGTTAAAATAAAAAAAATTAGTTGATATCAACATAATATCAACATAAAATCAACAACACTGTAACATTACAATAATTCAGCAATCAATCATCATCTACAAATCGTTCTGCAGAATAAAAAAAACGCAGAAATTGAACAAAACACAAAAAAATGCAGAGTTAACAGAATTTTATTACATAAAATCACAAAATTATTCTACATAACATGAAATAAGTATTAGATTCTTTAAAAATACTCTTTATACATGTTTAATGGTGAATAAACAGTAAAAGATAAACAAATTACAGATCTAAAAATGAAAAAAAAAAGAAAAAAAAATCAAAAAGAAAAAAAAAAGATGGCGTGGCGAGATAAAGGTGGAACGACGGAGGCGAAACGACGGAGATGGAACAGCAAAAACGGAACGGCGGAGGCGGGATGGCGGAAGCGAAGGAATAAGAACGTGGAGAAATTCTGCTGGACTCGTGGAGAAGAAGAAGGAGTCGCCAAAATTCAAGAGAAAAAGAAGAAACAGTAGAAAAGTAAGAATTTAAAGAAATTATGTTACAATTTTAGTTTTGGATGGTATGAAATGTAAACTTTAGTTTTGGACTGTAATAAAGTAAATTTGGACCAATTTTTAGTATATTGGGTAAAAAGCCCCATTATAACTGGGTACGTCCAAAAACCGAATCAAATTAAATAAATAAATTTGTATTTGATTTGAAGCAATAAAAAAATATTTTTTCTATATCTTTGCATATTAAATTTTACTGACTGGAATACCTCTCTTCTATTTTATACTAACATAGTCAGGTTGGATTTAAGTCAATTTTTCTAGTCATATCAATGAAAGTATTTTTTTTATAACTTTTTTTTATGATGCAAATTTCTATAATTTTTAAACTAAATATATATGATCCTGATATGCATAAATCCGACAGGATTGAAATAAGGGCTAAGTTCACGAATATCTGAAAAAGGCAACTGATTTTTATTGATACCTCACAAATTAAAAATATACAAAAATCTCTCAAACAAAAAAAAAGATTTACAAAAATCCCTCAACTTCCCAAATAAGCTGATTTACAATTTTAATAGGACAAGTCTGCCCTTCCTTAATGAAATAACGCACAGGTGAGAGTTTCTTTCCTTCTAAGCTTCCAAAACTCATCTTCAACCTCAATCTCAAACCAAAATCACGCCATTGCAGCATCTAAAAACACGAAATTCTTTTACGATCAACACAACAGCCATTAATCATCAGACGATTACATATAAACCTTCGATTTTGAAAAATTCGAGCTACAAATCATCAAGAACAACAAGGTAAACAAGAAACTGAAATTTTAAGTTTTTATAGTCTAAAATTCGTAGAGATTTATGAAATTTTTCAATAGCTACCTTTCTGTAGATCGCGAATCCTTCAGATAAATAGATTTAAGTGCAAAAATAACAAAATCTAACAATTTTATCAAATCAGAATTGAAAAGGTAAACTTAAAATTATAAACTCAATTGTTGATGTAAATATTTCTCGATTTTGCGTTAATTTCAATTTATATACTAGATATATTCATTTATTATAATTTCAAAATCAATTTTTTCAAAATTTATTTGAGAATTTTAAAATATGCAGAATGAGTTGATTTGGATTAACATTCTAGAAATTAAATTTGAAAATCTGCAGATTGAGTTGATTTGAAGTTAACATTCTAAAAATTTAATTTTCAAATCTGTAGATTAAGTTGATTTAGAGGTTAAAAAATTGACAGTTTTAAAATATTCAATTTATACACAACTATAAATTACAGAGATGGCCATAAAACACCTTATGGAAGAAACTTAATAATTTTCTTAAGTTGATTGCTGGTTAACTTAGAGTTTACTTGATCTTTATCAGTTTTGTTTGAGGTTTAAATACTTAAATTCAGGTTGGAATTGGGTGATGTTCCAAAGGAGATGTTAGGACGTATTGCTGCGATTAAACCCGCACAACATGTCGATGAGAATGACAAAATGAGTTAAATATAAGAATGGAAAGTTCACAGTTAACTTAGCTTATCATGTTGCAGCTGGGGAAGACAGTGTGACGACCAATAATTGTTCCTTAGTTTGGAAATGGCAAGGTCCAGTGCGTATCCATATTTTCTTGTGGCTACTTGCTGAAATTTGGAGAGCTTAGTACATCTTGAGTATGGCTTAGGAAACAAGAATTAGAGTTGTTGTTTTGGAGATCGACAATGAAACAGTTGTGGAACGTTTTCAATCAAGAACTCAAGTAGATAATTGCAGTCTGATTAATAGTTGCAGGATGATGCTTGATAAACCTTGGTACATTGAGGTTATTCATGTTTTTAAAGCAATAAAAGTGCAGATGCTAAGGCTAATTTTGCAAAAAGTTTATCACCATTTTATCATGAGTATAAAGTGTTGATGAGATTGTAATTCAGGATATTATGGGAATTTCATTCCCTGGAATGTGTATCAAATAGCCTTTTGATGTCTTTCCCGCTTTTTATATAAAAATAAATAAACATAAAAAAGCAATTTCTTTTATATTATAACACTTGAATTTTTTTTTATATTTACTTCAAGTTGATTTCAGGTTTACATAAACCATACTTCGATTTTTTTTATTTTAACATATTACATAAACAATCTAACCATAAATATGTCAAATGTATAGTGAAATATAAAAAAACAAAAACAAAATACAAATATAATACTATTTTATTTATGAAATAGTTTACATCATGTTGATTTCAAGTTGATTGTCGGTTGATACAAGTATATTTTGATTTTTTTTTTATTTTAACATATTACTTAAACAATCTAACCATAATATGTCAAATGTATAGTCAAATATAAAAAGCAAAATATAAACATAATACTATTTTATTAGTGAAATAATTAACATCATGTTGATTTCAAGTTGATTGTCAGTTGATACAAATATATTCGATTTTTAAAAAAAAAATTAACATATTACATAAATAATCTAACTATTATATATCAAATGTATAGTCAAATGTATAGTCAAATAAAAAAACAAATAACAAAATATAAATATAATACTATTTTATTTGTGAAATAGTTTACATCATGTTGATTTCAAGTTGATTGTAGGTTGATACAAGTAACAGAAACTAACTTAAAAAATATAAATTCAGAAAAAAAATAAAAAAACTTGATTAAACATAAAGTAAACATTCTTATAAGCATTCATACAAAAAACTTAAATTAAATTTAAAAAAATAAACAATAAATCTATATTAATAGCCTATAAAATAAATGCAAAGTACTTTTTTGAAACATAAAACCGCAAAATAAAAGTCTAAATATAAAAACATCAACTATATATGTGCCGCTTGTATTTGATGGGACGTTCGTCATCAATGATTATGTCCAAGTCTTCCTTCCAACAACCATATGCATACAAAGGAGAAACATAGCAAGCACGATGTTCATTGACATCAAAATTGAATCCCATTTCTTTTCCATCAACAAAAATTTCTGCGGCACAGAACATGTAGACTCCACAATCACTGTAAATAAAAAAACGAGAAAATACTAATCACAACACATAACAAATCATAGTTTAACACATAACAAATCATAGTTTACTTATAGTTGATGTGTAGTTGATTCAAGTAATATTTTGCAAAAAGAATAAATATACACAAACAATTAAACAAAAGAAACACTTACTTATCAATTTTAATAGACGAAGTTTAAACAATTATGATATCAAAGAGATTAGTTTTATTCTTTCTCTCATACGGACCAACAGTAACATCGATTCAAGTAATAAACATTAAATAAACTATGAATCAACCAAAATAAAATCCTAATTTTTTTAAAATAAACTCATTCAAATGAAAATAAAAATTAGTAAACAAATCAACATCAAGTAAACTATGAATCAACCAAAACTAAAGCCTAAACATTAATAAAATAGAAATGATGATTTTTAATCATATTTAAATAATGATAAGAAGAAACAAAATATATAATAACAATAATGAATAAACAATTAAAACTTACCCAAATAAACTAAGTAGGAAAAATGATGATGAAATTGGTGCATCCATGACCAGCAACCATTCGTCATTTACAATGCCATATAAAGAAAAGGCATATTAGAATAATAAAGTTACTCTGTTAGTACTTGAACTCTTTTAAATCCAACCAGAAGACACGAAACTACCATCATTATAATCATTTAGATTATGATAATTTGTGGAATTATATAAGCTCATATACTTTATTAAGTCTCATCCGCAAATTCAATAGTCAACCGTAGCAATCAAATTAAGAAAATCAAAAATAAACCATAACTGTCAAAATTTCAAAAAAAAAAACACTTAGAACATAAAATTAAATAATATAATTGAAAATTGAAATATACATTTAAAGGATATTACAGCAAAACCCGTCGCTCTTCCTCCGGTCGCCGGAGCATAAATGGAGGTTGCCGGAGTATAAATAGTCGCCGTTCTTTGAAAACTGAAAACTCCACTACAATCCCGCCACTTCCAGTTGTTCGTTTTTTAAAAACTGAATCGCTGGTCACTAAATTGATATGATGAAGGCTGTGGTCAAGATGGAGAAGAAAATGTTGATGGAGGAAGTAATTCTTCTAAGTGGTGGTGGTTGTTGACTCTCAGATCTAATTGTAGTTGGTGGGATATAGGTGAGTATAGCTCAGTGTGAGTAAATAGTGAAGGGTAGAAAGGGATTTAAAATATTTTGAGGTATAAGTGAAAACTTTTAAATTTAATTGAGAGATTTCTGCTCATTTTTTATTTCTGAGTCGCTAACGTATAGTTTTATTAAAAATGAGACATAGAGTGTAATTTTCTCTTGAAATAAATAAATAAAATATTGTTCTAAAAGAATAAATTTAGACTAATTTAAAGACAATCCAAACAAAAACTAGTTAACTATAAGTAAATATCAAATGAAATACTTATAAAAAAAAAGATCAAATGAAAGAAGATTTTACATATTGCCATAATCTTCCCAGGTGCAGTGTTGTTAGTCTCAAAAGAAAAAGTGAATGGTTAAATTAGAGAAATAGAGAAGGGGTGGTAGACTCCATTTTTCCACACATCTTGACTGGTTTGCTTATTGAGATGAGATACATTGCATCAAACCCTTTTTAAATAATGGTGCAAGGCATCCATTTATTATTTAGTTAAAAAAATTAATATTATCTTTTATTAAATAACTTTATACCCTTAATTTAGCTATGTAAGCTAGGCAAGTTTGGAGTATAATTTGGTGGCGAAGATTTTCAAAGCAAAGTATTTTCCTAAGAATTCATTCCTAGAGGCGAAGTTAGGCTCGAATCCACACTGTGTATGGAGAAGTATTTTTGAAACTATTACGATTATGTTGAAGGGGTTGAGGGCGAGGATAGGAAATGAGAGAAAAGCTAAGGTGTGGGGTAGTCCTTGATTATATGATATTAATAATGGATGTATCACTACCGCAATGCCAAAGGCCACAACGAGCCTCTCCCTTCTCTCTAAACAACTTCCTCTCTACTTCATCTCTTAAAGGGTGGGAGGAGGTGATTTTCCGATCTCAATCGGAAATCGCCTCCTCTCCGCCCATAAAAGTTTAATCTTTTATAAACTTAAGCCTTATTTCAATAAATTTATCCGTTTAATAGCTTTTTCGGTGTGGATTTTAGTGTTTTTTTGCTTGAAAGTTTATGTTTTTATGTTTTTATGGTGTGTGTTTTTAGATCTATCAAGAATCTCAAGTGATTGTTCAAGCTTCATAGTCAATTTTTTGTAGATCTAAAATTTTTGGATGGGTATTGTTCTAACTTTTTAGAACTTCATTGAAGATGAGGATCGGAAATACTTAGCTTCAACGGATCAAGCGGTTTGCCGGTCAAATCGGAAGGACAAATCGAAGACCCGCTCCAACGGAACTTCACTCTTAAGTTCTTGTTCGGTCCTTTTATGCGGAATCGATGTTTAGATTTGCTTAATTTCGATTTATTTTTTGCTTGTATCTTGGGTTGTTTGTTAGTATTTTGGATCAAAATTGAAAGATCATATATTAACTTTGTTATATGACTTTCCAATGTAATTTACTCTTCATCAATGAATTCTATCTTTGGTAAAAAAAAAAAAAAAAAAAGGCCACAACGAGCAGCTTGCTTGAGGTGAATGGATCAAATTGGGATGTGGATCTTGTGAATGATGTGTTTGATAATAGGTAGGCCCGGCCTTAGGCATAGGCCACTAAGGCCTATGCCTAGGGCCTCCACTTTTGAAGGGCCCATATAAATATGGGGTCCTTCAAAAATTATATTTAAATATTTTTTATTAATTTTTTAAAATGTGTTTTATTAATGTTTTTAGTGATAATGTATTAAAAAATTTATTTTAAAGATTAATTAGATATTTTAATAATTAGAGTTCTAAATTGCAAAGGGCCCCATATTTTTTTGGGTCTTTTAAAAATAAACTTTTTAATATATATATATATATATATATCGGGCGCTTTAATAATTAGTGTTGCAAGTTTAATTTAAAAAAATTAAATAGATTTTTTAGTAATACGTATGTAGATTCCGACTAGTACCATTTAAAATAATATTTAATTTATATACTTTCATCGTCTTGGGCCTAATCTATATGCATTTATCTATGTAATAAAAAAGAGATAAATAAATTTTTTTTTTTACTTTTTATAATTTTTTTTTTACTTTTCTTTGAAATGTTCTTTTTAAGAATTTATCAATGATCTATTAAAAACGTATTTATAAAAATAAAAATAAAAAATGAACGTAATTTTATAAAAAAATTAAAACAAGTTGAAATATTTTGATAAAAATAGATTTTTTATAAATAGTTCAAAAAATCGCCTAGAGCCTCATCTCGTCTAAGGCCGGCCCTGATAATAGGGATGTGGTGAATATTCTCCGAATTAGCAATCAAAACGTAGAAGATAGTTGCAAGTGAATTTTTGATGCAAAAGGTAGATTTTCAGTTAAATTATAGAGTTGCATAAGGAAAGTTGATGGTTAGACCAAATGATTTGTGGAGTAGGATTTGGAAGCGGGAGTTTCTTTGCATGTTCGGAATTTCTTGTGGCGTGTTTGCTCTGGTTATCTTTCGTTGGCTGATGTTCTAGCTTCGAGGAAGGTCTTCATTAATGAGCAATGTCCCATCTGTTCTTCAGAAAATGAAAATGTTGTCCATACTTTCATTAAATGTTCGGTAGCTGCCGCATGTTGGGACGTTGTGTATCTTCCTGGGTACGTAGAGGGCGGGAGTTTCTCTGATTGGGTAAACAGTCAGGCCTTGTTGGATGAAAGTGTTTAATTCCGTTAATAGGAACGACATAGTGTGGAGCAACAAGTCGGGTTCAGTTAAGTCGATCATCTCGACAGCTTGTTCTCAACTAGCAGCAAGGAAGATGGCGAGATCTTTGTCTGGGGAGCTGCGTATGGCGGTCTTTTGAAGGATGATGGCAGAATGCGCTGGAAACTGTCGAAGGTTGGTTGGCTCAAAGCGAATGTTGATGAGGCGGTTTTTTCAGGCAATAAAGGAGTTGGCATCAGTATTGTTGTCAGAAATGAGAAGGGAAGCGTCGTCCAGGCTCGACAAGTTAGATAGGCAGGTGGTTATTCTCCTAGAATGGCTGAAGCTCTGGGAATTTTGGAGGTGTTGAATGTAATCAAGGGTTTCAACAATCGGATAGTTGAATCTGATGCTATGGAACTCGTTTTAGAAATAAGGAATCCGAGTCTGGTAGATTCTAATGTGATTGTTGAAAATAGTGTGATTTTAGCGAGGCAATTAAGTAATGTTTTTTTTTGTGAGACGATCTGCGAATTAGACTGTACATATTATAATGTAAAATACTCCTTCCATTTCAGGTCATCAGGAGTGGTTACATTATTTTTTTGAATTTTTCATTAGTATAACTGCTTTGAATTATAAACAAAATTTCGATTGATTCTAAAAAAAATAAAAAGATTAGTTGCTCTTACCCACAAATCTATGAGAATAGAAGTTAAATACTTTTCCCTATTTACTTTTGGTATATATGGTGTGATTTAAAGAGACAAAATTACTTGTCGTAAACACAAGATAAGAAAACAGGTGGCTGTTTGAAATTGAATGATTTGGTCAATTAATTATTAGCAACATTTATCTCTTTGCGTAAGCATAACATTGTACCGCCCTTCGATTTGGAGTCATGGAGTAGCAGCCAACAGATAGTAACCCAACAGAAAATGACTTTCGTGACCGTAAGGTACAAAACGTACCATTTGCATTTATATCCATCTTCCTAAAGTAAAGTTCATTACTTTTTTTTTTTTGGCTTAATTACTTAAAAACCACTCACTTTGAACTTTTTTTTCGTTTATACCATGACCTAGGAAAAAATTCATTTATACCCTGACGTATGTATTTATATTTCACCTCTATCCCGAGACACTAAATTAACCTCTTTTCATTAAGAAAAAAAGTTTAAAATAGTTCTTTATTTTTAACTTAAAATAATTAGAGATTAATTAAAAATGAATTTTTCACTAAATGAAGGACTATTTTAATTTATTTTTTTAAATGAAAAGAGATTAATTTAGTGCCTCGGGGTAGAGGTGAAACATAAACACATACGTCAGTGTATAAATGAACTTTTTTCTAGGTCAGGGTATAAACGAAAAAAAAGTTCAAGTTGGGTGGTTTTTAAGTAATTAAGCCTTTTTTTTTTTTAAATCCAATGTCAACTCTGCTTTGTATAAAATGTAATGGAATCAAGTCAATTTGTGAATTTTTCAAAATCCATTTTATAAATAATTAAAACTAATAAAATGACCAAACGTTGCTTTGACTTTTTATAATTAATTAAATAAATTATAATGAGCTAAATTATTATTTTGAATAAAATAATTTTAATAAGTATTGCAACTATTTTATTATAGGATATTATTTTAGAAATTATATTATTTTATTAAAATATAATTATGTATTTTGATAAGAGTTGCATTTAAAACAAATAACATCAAAAAAAAGAGACTCAATTGAAGCACAAATAATGAGTGAATTCAGATTTATTACAAATTAATTTAAAATTGTTACGTATAACATTGTTATTTTAAATTAAATATTAAAAAAATTAAAATTTTCTTATCATGAAAATAATTGTAAATTAAATTTGCTAAAATTATATTATGAGGAAAGTACACTATTCATCTTTTAAAAAAGGCCAAATGTCGTAAAAAGGCCAAATCTTTCATAAAAGTTTCACAAAAGTTATGACCTTTCAATTTTGTCGATTTTGGCAAAAACCAGATTATTTGGTTTTAATTGTGGCCAGCTCTCAATTTGATTTCAATTTGCCTATGTGGCGCCTGCGTGGCATGCATATATATTGAAAGGTCATGATTTTTGTGAAACCAAATAATTCATTTTTGGCCAAAATCGACAAAATTGAAAGGTTAGGACTTTTGTGAAACTAAATAATCAGTTTTTGGCCAAAATCGACAAAATTGAAAGATCAGGACTTTTGTGAAAGGTTTGGCCTTTTCACGACATTTGACCTTTAAAAAAAATTATTTAAAAAAATACTATAAGATTTTAAAAATTATATTTCATACTTGACCATATATATACTTTGTATTATTTTAAAAATGTATTTATAAAGATACTGATTAAAAAGAACACCAGAAACATCAAATTTTAAAAATAGCGGAGAAAAACATTTAGCATGAAAGTTCGAAAATAATTACTCATATTTTTTTGGCAAAATAAACTTATCTACCCATAACTATAAGTTTTTTTGCCAATATACCATGACTTTTGAAGTTTGATAATTTGGTCCGTCATTTATTTAATTTTTGCCAAATATACACAAGGCTTTAATATATATGGGTACAGTTGGCAAAATTCAAATGAGTCTTGTATATATTTGGCAAAGACTTGTATTTTTTTTTATAAAACTTTTCATATCATTATCTTTTATACATAAACAAATAGTAAAACAATTATAATTCCCCATCAGTCAGAAAATATTTTTTTATTTTTTTTATTGTCTACAATCATATCACTTTATCATAATTAGTGATGTTTCACATTTACAAAAGAAAATAAAAGTGTAAAGTTCGGAGCTCATTTCACCATTTTTTACCTTAAAGTTTACATATATAGAATATTATTTTTATTTGGGTTATTTATATAAAACTATGACTTTCGCACTAAATTTTAAAAATAACATGATTTTTAAAACGTATCAATCATAGACACAACCTTTCATTTCTTTTCAATTTTATTATGGGCACATTTTCAGCGAAATTTCGCCGACTTGAACACTCGACGGGAAAAATATGCATGTATATAATAAGTATCACTATAAAATTTAAAACGAAACATTATTCTTAGTTTGTAATTTCTGAAGTTATAATTGCATTCTTTTCCCCATAATTAATATAAGACAAAATATTTAAAGTAATTATTTCATCATGCTTATGTATTTTAATAATAAATTAATAGGAGTCATAATTTATCAAATTATTCAATTTTTCTAAAAACAATTTAATTTTTAGAAAATAAAATTTAGAAAACAAAGTGCAACTGTTGATATACAAGATGCAAATAATTTATCTTTCCATCTTAGTTTAACTTATTAGGCGGTAGAATAGAATTATTTCATAGGTTACTTTATCTTGTCATCTTTTCACAACTTTGACAATAAAAAGAAAGTGCAACTTGTTAAGGGACATTGCCGTTTAGGTCTTCATGTCGTTTTGATTTAGAAATCATGTATAGTATAATAATTACGTTAATAGTAATAAAATATAATTCAAATTCAAACCATTCAAATTAATATTCAATCGAGTCTAAACAATAAAATGTAGCTCAAGTGTAGATATGTTTATGGGCATGGACAGCCACTTGGCCCATCCTCCTTGGTTTGGGTTTGTACTATGATTTGTTTATCAGAAGTCCAGCCCAAGCCCGAAAAAACCCATAGTGATAAACGGGTTCGGGCTTTATTTTTTGTTATTCTTTATGTAAACCTAAAAAAAATCAGGTTCGAATGTGAAGGTCAGATTTATATAGATCTACTCATGGGCTTGGATATCCGGCCCGCCCGTCCGCCCAAGCTCGTCCTTTTAGGGTAGGGCTTGGACACTGACTTTTTGTCCAAAGTCCGGACCGAACCCGAAAAAACCCGATTTTTATGGACGGGCTCGGGCTATTAGTATTATAAAAAGTCAACGTAAGGCAGCCCAAGCCCGGCCCAAACCCGTAAAAATAGTACATTAAGGCCGGGTTAGGATAGTATATTTGAAGCCCGAACCGGACTCGGACCGGAATTGGGCTTGCCTTTAAAAAAAATCAAGCCTGCTCAAACCCGGCCTATGAACAAGTCTAGGTTTAGATAACAAATATGAAACTCGGACCAAGCTCATGCTTACATAAAAAAAATACTAAAGCCCGACAGACTCGGCTCATGGACATATCTACTTAAGTGGAATGTACGATGGACAAGTTTTTGCTAGTATTGTGAAATTAAATTGAGAGAATTAGCAAAATATCTAAAAAGGAAAAATAGTTTAAAACAGTTGGAATTCAAATCTAGTTTCCAATCCGCTCAAATTTTTAATTCATAATCAAATAGCTTCAAATTTCACTTGGAATTCAAATCCAACGATCATAATTTTCTCCAAAAACAAAGAAAACTATAAATTTTTAATTTATTTATTCTCATTAAAAATCTATTAAAAACGGTTTTAAACAATTTCAAACAATTTACAAATGTATCAAATAGTTTCAAAAAAATTAAGAATTATCATTTAAAAAAATTATACAGTAGTTTCAAATAGTTTATAAGCGTATCAAACAGTTTCAAAATAAACAGCTTCAAACAGTTTACAAAGTTTTCAAATATTTATGACAGTTTCTAAAACCACTTTCAAACGGTCTGTAAAATAACAGTTAAAAAAACAATTTTAAACCGTTTATAAAGGTTTCAAACAGTTAAAAACAATTTCTATAAAACACTTTCAAACAGTCTAAAAAATAACATTTTCAAACAGTTTCAAAAAAAAAAAACAGTTCAAACCGCTTACAAAGGTTTCAAACAGTATAAAACAGTTTCAAACGATTTTTAAAATTAATTTAAAAAAACGTTTTGAAACCCATGTCAAACATCATTAATATTGAAGAAAATGACAAGTTTTTAAAAAATTGAAAAAAACTCTAGAAAACGATACTACAATGATTTAAAATAACATAGAAAGAAGAATAAAATTCTGGGGAAAAAATCAATGATGACGATGGCACAAAACTTCGTTATTTCAATTTCTTGAGACAAATTAGGTCAAATTTTCATGATGAATTCTTCTTTATCTTGTATTTATAGATAGAATTTGTTAAAAGATTTTATTAAAATGGTAAAAACGTAAAAAATAACTTAGAGAAAACAAAGAAGAAGAAGGAAAGAAGAGAGAGGAGAGAGAGAAAAATTGCAGAGAAAAAGAGAAGAAAAAAACGAAGAAGAAAAAGGAGGAAAAAGAATAAAAGAAGAACGAGAAAAAAGAAATAATAAGATGTGCATGTGTTTAAGAAAAAAATAGTAAAAATACAAATAAGTTATTTCGCTATTAACTATACAATTAAAAACAATAAAAAATTAGAATAAAAATATAAATTTTTAAAATTGAGGTATTGAGAACAAATAAATTTTTAAAAAAGTATTTTGTGCAAATTTCTCAACTAAATTCTCCTACAAACACTAAAAATCTCCCTTATCCAATAATAAAAATTTGACAAACTTACAAACTTAATCTAGATTTGACTAATTTATCTTTTATAATTATATATAGTCAAAATATAAAAAGGCAGTTGGATAATATTTTGAGCAAATTACTCTGAGACTTCTGACATATGTTATAATTCGCATATTCATTTCTCCTGTTTAAAAATCAAAATATATGGCTATTCACTTTTATTTCCGCCAACAGTTTAGTCTTACGTTCATTTTGGATGTTAGTCAAATGTCTAAATTTTAAATAATTAAACTTCAATTTCATCCTTACACTTATATTTTTAATGTCTAAATAAAAATCATACGATAATGAGATTTAGCGAGTTAGCGGATTCAATTTAATTTTTATTTATTAAAGTTTTAATTTTTTGAAAAAAAATATATTTTTATTTTTAAAACTAAATGAAGTAAAAATAATTAAAACTTTAAAACTTTAAAAGTAAAAGAAGTAAATATTAAATAAATTGAATTTATTAAATTATTGAATTTTATAATTTACATTTATATTTCTGTCAAAAAAATAATTTAATGAATAATTTAGATTTTAAAAATTAAAAATTAAATCCTTCGACTCAGTTGACTAACACCAAAAATAAATAAAAGGATTAAATTGTTGACGGAACAAAAATGCAGGACTGTATTATTTGATTTTTAAGGAGGGACGAAAGTGTAATTTTTAACATATGTCGTCTCTGAGTAATTCGCTTTAATAATTTACTTTATAACAAAATTTAATTTTAACATTTTAAAAATCAAGCCAAGCAGAAGAAGAGTTGGATTCTCAATTATTCAACCAAAATCGAATCCAACTCCAATTTGGCACTTCATTTGGACTAGATTCCAATTACAACCTCTAGTCCCATCCATAAATTCATCAGATTGGCCCAGAAATCCATGTCAAAACAGGATTCATTAAGCGCTTGCAACTGTAGCAACTTTTGCAAGAAAATAAAAGGCTTAAAACTGTCGGCCCCAGAACTTCACAATATTACAAATTGTTGGTTATGCTATTAAAACTTTCGTAAATCTCGCTAAGGTCACTAGTTATAAAGCAAAAGGTTTCCACAATTTGTAATATTGTCAACAGGATGATTACTAAGAAAAGATATACGTACTTTTCATCGATAAACATCTCTACGGCTTTTTCATTAGCAGCAATGAGGACTCCTGTCATGGTGCCTCCAGCACATCCAGCGGAGTAGGCAAGATCCATAGATGGGTATTTTACATTGTCAGGAGCTTTAAATGTTAGAGAACAATGCCTGCATCATTCATTTAATAGTCAATATATACTCAAAGATACAAATTGGTTCTACTATTTTGTGTTAGAACAGTATAAAATAACTGATATATCCAATTAGCTCAGCAACTATAACAATAAATCATCTGAAAATAGCAGTTCTCAAAATTTATTTGGTAGATGCTGTCAAGTATCAAGTCTCGACAGGCTGATTCATAAAACACTCATCTTTTATGTCGCTATATTATGAATCAGAAGTAACAAGAATCAGGAGTTTCAGGTGCTGAACAGGACAAGCTCAAACATGCAGCAGTTATAACTTCATATAAAATTGTGTGTACAAGGCTATCTAGGGATTGTAACTCAGGCCTGGGGCTTTAATTGACCGATAAGCAAGGGGGGAGCCAAATTCCCAGGTGCAAATACATCAAGAGAAAAATAGGGTCAAAACATTTAAAAAAATCAGAACAAGAATCATTACTTGCAAAGGTCTAGGCGAGGCCAGTTTATTTCAGAGCAGTAAATTCTGTCGGGCCATGACATAGTGTACAGAATTGGAATTCGCATATCAGGCCACCCCAACTCTGCAAGAACAGATGAATCCTGAAAAGAAACAAAATGCAAGAATATGAAAAAGAGCAATAATCCTCACACTATACTATTCTTAAAAAAGTATTAGCAGAATTTGAATGAAAGGAGTTCTAATGTAGCTGTGTTTTGATCATTGAATGAATTATGGACTAAGGATGAATTACTATATCAATGTTATCATAGTCAGCTCCAAACAAATAACGTGCTTCAATAACTTCTAGACCCTGTCAAAAGCAAAAAGGTTCTATCACTAATTGAGGGCACGGATGTAAAAATTTAATATAGTTCAATAGACATTGAAAAATAACAAACCTTATTAAAAAGGGTAGCAGAGTCCACTGTAATCTTTTTCACCATACTCCAGTTGGGATGCTTTAAAGCATCCGATACTTTAACATCTTTCAATTATCTCAATAGGTCAATCCCTGCCAGCAATGAAGTGATCCAATAGTTAAAACCAGATTCATCAAAACATAATAGAAGTCGAGATAAAGAATTCACGATATCCAAAAGGCACAAATTAAATTTGAATATGGATATCAAGAAACTACATGTTTTCGCTTAAGATTCATTATGTCAATCAGGTTCCTCTGTGTTTCAAGAATGCAAGTTCAGCGAACTGCAATGCTTTTCACAATATTCATATATTCATGTTAATTTCTTTGCATGCTTAGAAATTGTAGTGGACACTATTATTCACACCTGAAAGCCCCACCGGAAGCAGTTAAAATAATGCGCCGTAATGCAGCATCTGGCAGCCCCTGGATACACTGCAAAAAGAAAAACAAGATACGAGTAACTATTAAGTAGAGTTCAAAATGACAGCATAAGCAGCTCGAACCTATAAACAGTTAGCGAAAACTAGTTATCAGCATAGACACATTTTCATACCTGAAATGAATGTTCTGAATCAGCCGGAAGAATTTTTACGCCATATATTGTGCGCAAGAGGGAGGACAAAAGGACCTCCGGCAATTTAAGTCTCTTTATTGGTCAAGCATATGTTCTTTCCAGCTTCAATTGCAGCAACAGTACGCTAAACAGACACATCACGAAAGAAACTTCCGTCAAGGACTCATAAATAGTCAAAAAAAAGTTGCTGTATAAACAATGAAGACAACATCATTAGTATAATCACAAACTGAAAAGTCAATCGAATTCTTAGTTCATTTAAGCATCTTTATATAGATATCCAATAACATCAACATGAATGAAAATTCACACAAATCATGGTCATTTTAGATTGAGATTTTCCTACGAAACTTACATTGTGGTATTGCTTTCACCTTGCAATTTTACCCAATAAAAGGTACCAACATAGAAATTTATAAAAAAATGATAACAAAGGAAAGACTAAGGCTATACCTTCCAGCCTGCACAGCCAACTATTCCTGTAACTACACTGACAGCATCTGGATGGCGAGCAACCTGACAGCGAAAAACGGCATTAGTCAATAACAGGAACAGCTTCATCAGCCAAACTAAATACGTTTACTTCATTAGATGGTAAAGTACCTCAATAACTCCTTGCTCTCCGGGAATAATCTCAGGCTTGTAATCAAGATCGGCCAAAGCCTCTTTAAGCTCACCAATTAATGACTCTTTCCTAACCGAAACAAGCTGAAATTTAAAAGTTTTAACCTGTAAAAAACACAGCAAGATTATTACTAAACCGAAGCTACGAAACAGAATTCATGCTTTAAACTATGAAAAAAGTGAGAAAAAAAAGAGCTTTAAATTTGATAAATACACGAATTCAAAAAACCATCTATAAAGCAGTTTAGTAAGAAGATTCCATATAAAGGTTTATGCAACAAACATCATGATTCATGATTTATATATCAACAATTTGCACCATATCCATCCAGATAGCATTGCCTGTTCCATGACTTGTGCAAAATTTAGCATCAGTAGCCTGCTATATTATAATACTAAAATTGCAACCATATTAATAACACGTGATCTAGTTGATTTAAATCTATACAAAAATTTGACCATAAGAGAAATTTTTAGATATAAGGACCATGTATGAATTTGGGAGTCAAATTTGAGCAAAGAGTCCATATTTCAAGGAGAGACCATAACTCAACACACAATATAATAAAAAAATAACAGAAAAATAGTTAATCTGTAGGTAAAATCTTTTAAAGGCAAAACCAATACAATAATATAATAATAATTTGCTAAGCTGTAAAAATATAGCATAATCTTTTGCAATTAGCAGTTGTAACCGTGGAAACTTTACCCACAAAAAAAATACTTATCAAGGAGCAACTCCACCACTTAACTGACTGCCATAGGACTTTCAAAGAGAGACAAATACCACAAAGGCTATGTTTGGTTCATAGAATAGGTGCGGAATGGAATAGCTATTCCGTATAAAATGGCAATTCTTTTCTTTGGTTCATAGAATAGGTATTCCAAAGAATTGCTATTCCATGATTTTGTGGAATAAACACTCCTCTCAAAAACTAAAGAATGGCTATTCCATTCCTTATGGAATAACTATTCTATTCCATACTATTCTATTCCATGAACCAAACATGGCCAAACATCCAACAAAAAACATACAGAATTATACCATAAGTCTTTTGAATAACAATTTTGAGAACTTTACCTATTAAAAAAAATACTCTGAAGGAGTGAAAATCCACCACTTAATTGAATTATCCAATCAAAAGGTCACTTGGCTATGCAACATTACTTTTTCCGAAACAGACCTAAATTGTTATTTTCCAGCAAATTTGACTTCATAACACTCGACATTAAAATAATGAGGAATTCTGGAAAGTTGGTACTTGGATTTGAAGCAGGTAACATTGTTAGAAAAATATAATTATGTTTAAATAGATATTAGTACCATTTATTCGTACCATAGAGATAACGGAATGTCGATGATCTTTGCATATATTATACTCCCTTTACAAGTCATCAAATATTGATGCCTAGCTGAACTTTGCATCAATCATCTTCATACCTCATGAATAATTGAATCAAGATGTGGATCTCAATTTATTTAAGAAAATAATAACATTAAAACCATAAATAAATAGCAGCAGATTAGCCTCCTACACCTATTCCAGAATAACAATTAACTTCAAAGGATACAATGTTGGAATCCATGTTTAAGCAATACCACACAAAAGCAGAAGAAAATTGTCACAAAATTTTGTACCAATAAATGCCTACATTGTGTTAAATTATCAAAGCAGCAAGAAAAGCAATAATGTAACCATTGAATCAAATGCAAATCAATCACTAGCTATTTTTGAATATAGAAAAATTTCAGCCAGTCATACCCATCCTTATAATCAAGAGTCAAGACTAAAGACACAATTAGGAATCAGCAACATCAAAAGACTTCCATGGAACCCATCAAAGGTACAAGAATAGGAACTAGCATGAGAGAGACATCAATAGAGACCACCATCACATAACATAAATAAGGATCAACAACACAAAACATAAATAAGAACCATCAGTAATAACTAGCTGAACTTTGCATAAATCATCACAATTTATTTAAGAAAATAATAACAATAAAACCAGGGACATAAAGTGGAACCGAGCTTCACAGAGACATTAATAGGGAGCGAGCTTTACAGGGACATCAATAGGAACCGAGCTTCACAGGGACATCAATAGAGACCGAGCATCACAGGGACATAAAGTGGGACCGAGCATCACAGGAAAATTAATATGGAACGAGTATCATAGGGACATTAATAAGGACTGAGCATCACATAGACATCAATAGGGACCGAGCATCATAAGGACATCCAAAGGGACCGAGCATCACAAGGACATCCAAAGGGAACGAGCATCAGAAGGACATCAATAGGAACCGAGCATCACAGGGACATACATAGGGACCGAGCATCACAGGGACATACATAAGGACCGAGCATCACAGGTAAATCCAAAGGGACCGAGCATCACATGAACATCCAAAGGGACCGAGAATCATAGGGACATTAATAGGTATCAAGCATCAGCGGGACATAATATTATTTTCAGCTTCACAGGGACATAAAATGGGACCGAGCATCACAAATACATAAATAGGGACCAAGCATTAGAGATTAATAGGACCGAGCATCACAGGAACATAAAATGGGACCGAGCATCACAAATACATTAATAAGGACCGAGTATAAGAGGGACATCAATAGGGATCGAGCATCACAGGGACATTAATAGGGACCGAACATCATAGGGACATCAATAGGGACCGATCATCACTAGGACATAAAAAGGGACCGAGTATCACTGGGACATTTATAGGGACCGAGCATCATAGGGAGATAAAACAGTAGCAAGCGTCACAAATGTTAATAAGGACCTCAGAGGGACATAAATAGGGACCGAGCATCAGAGGGAAATAAATAGTGACCCAACATCAAAGGGACATAAATAGGGATCGAACATCAGAGGGACATTAATAGGGACCGAGCATCAGAGGGACAAAAATAGTGACCGAGTATCACATGGACATCAATGGGGACCGAGCATCACATGGACATCAATGGGGACCGAGCATCACAGAGTCATCAATAGAGACCGAGTTTCATAGGGACATCAACAGGGAACGAGCATCACAGGGACTACAATAGGGACCGAATATCACAGTGACATAAAATGAGACCGAGTATCACAGATACATCAATAGGGACCGAGCATCAGAGAGACATTAATAAGGACCGAGTATCACAGACACATTAATAGCTACATAAAATGGGATCGAGTATCACAGATACATTAATAGGGACCGAGCATCAGATGGACATAAATAGGGACCGAACATTAGAGGAACATCAGTAGGGACCGAGTATCACAGGGATATAAATAGGGACCGAGCATCACAGGGATATAAATAGGGACCGAGCATCACAGGGATATAAATAGGGACCGAGCATCACAAGCACGTCAATAGGGACCGAGCATCACAGGAACATCAATAGGGACCGAGCATCACAAAGACATAAAATGGGACCGAGCATCACAAATAGATCAATAGGACCGAGCATCACAAGGACATAATTAGGGACCGAGTACAAGGACATAAAATGGGACCGAGCATCACAAGGACATAAAATGGGACCGAGCATCACAAGGACATAAAATGGGACCGAGCATCACAATAATATAAAATGGGACCGAGTATCACAAGGACGTAAAATGAGACCGAGCATCACAGGGTCATCAATAGGGATCGAGCAACACAGGGACATCAATAGGGATCGAGCATCACAGAGACATCAATAGGGACCGATCTTCACAGTGACATTAACAGGAACTGAGCTTCACAGAGACATCAATAGGGACCGAGTTTCACATGGACATCAATAGGAACCCAGATTCACAAGAAAATAAATAAGGACTGAGCATTAGAGACATAAATAGGGACCAAGCATCAAAAAGGGCCGAACATCAGAGATACATAAATAGAGAACGAGCATCAGAAAGACATTAATAAGGACCGAGAATTAGAGGGATATAAATAAGGAACGGGCATTAGAATGACATAAATATAAACCAAGCATCAGAGGAGCATAAAGGGATATTTATAAGGACCAAGCATTAGAGGAACATAAAAGGATATTGATAAGGACCAAGCATTATTAAAACAATAATAGTGATCAAGCATTATCAAAAAAAAGATCAATCATCGAAGGAGTATAAATAGAGACCAAGCATCATAAAGGCATCAATAAGAACCAAAAATCATAAGGGCTTAAACAGTAACAAGCATCTAATTGTAATTCAACAACATTACATTAAGGAGAATCTCAAATTAAATTGATATCATACTAAACCCTTATTAATTATAATGTCTTCCTAAATTCTAACCATAAATATATACAGCACAAGCATTCGAGTTATGCAATATAATGCAGAGCAATATTCGGCACGACATTCGTTCAAGAAACAAACAATCGGCAACACTAGATATCAAAAATTAATAACAAACTCTAATTAGGATAAAATGGGTAACGACTTTTTATCAAAAGAAAGCCTATTACTAGAAAACACTTCACTGCAAGGAGATCATAGATAAGAGATGTATAAACATACTAAAGTGATACAGCTATAACACGTTAAAAAACACATCGGTTTCATCCATAGTGAAGAATATGAAACTCTAATATACTTACTTGTTGAAGCGGAGAGGCAGCACCAACAGAAGTGGCGGCGGCGGCAGAAGGAAGCAGCAAATTGGGGGCGGCGGCGGCAGAAAGAAGCAGCAGAGGTGGGACAGCAACGACATTTATAGGGAAAAGATGTGAAGTTCTTTTTGCTAATTATTAAATTTTGAGAAAAAATAGAGGGGGAAGAAGAAGGTGGCGGCGAGGTAGACAAAGGAAGCAGCGGCGCTGGGGGCGTCGAGGCGGTGGCGGACGAAGGAAGCAGCGGTGCTGGGGGCGGCGGTGACAATTATAGAGAAAAGAAGTGACGCTGTTTTTGTAGGTTATAAATTTTTTGAGAGAAAATAGAGAGGGAAGAAAAGAAGGCGCGAGGTTTTAATTTCAAAACATAACGAACGGAGATCAAAACCTCGCCGTTTTGGAGTCGTTTTGCGTCGCCGACTAAATTTAGTCCTAATTAGGATTTGGGTTGCGTTATAGAAACGCATTGTATAAGCCACTTCAATTAAACTTATTTATTGGGGCCATGCATCACTTTATTTATTCAAAATTGGTTTATATAGAAGTCACTTCAAATAAATAATGTTTGGGTTTTTTTTTTTTTAATGAAAGTCAGGGATCTGTTTCATAATTAAATTACTATAACACCCTGTTTAAAAAAAAATAGGTAGACAATTTTTTGTTTTTTATACAGTTGAGAAAGTAATTAATTAATTATACAAATTACGCATAATATACACTAGAGGTATTTTAATTATCGCTATATTTCAATTTGATCACCGAACTTTAATTATTTTTTCCATTTTGGTTACTAAACTTTAAAATAATTTAATAGAAATTTTTAGACTAAAATGATGACGTGGCGTCCGGATTTTAACACTTGGCAATCGTTTTTTTTTTTACTGTATTTTCATAAAATTTGTCACTTATACATAATTTTAATTTTAATCCGAGTTTTTTCGGCCAAACTATGCCCAAAAAACAAACAAAAATCGGATGCAATTAAAATTTAGTAACCAAATTAAAAAAAATTAAAATTTGATAACCAAATTAAAAAATATATATAAATTTCAATAATCAAAATGAAAAAAAAAATCAGAAATTGATCACTAAAATGATGTATTTTTAATAGTTAGAATACACTCAATGTCTATTATCCAAAAAATCATGGACGGTACTCCTTTCATTTTTTTTATTTGTTCATTTAGATAAATATTTATTTATCTGTAAATATTTATTAAAAAAATATTAATTCTTCACTTGACAAACTTATAAACCTAATCTAGAATTGATTAATTTACCTTTTTATATTTCATAATTATACATATTTATTAAATATAAAAATAGACACAACATAATTTTTTTACTTAAATACCAAAATTTAGTTTTAATTTTAATTTTTGTAGGAAATCAAGCCCGTCAGAGTTTGATTTTAATTATTCAATCGAAATTTTGAGCTTTTAATTTTAAAATAAAATTTCAACTTGACATTTCATTTCGACTAGATTTCAGTTCCATCGTCTTCTCCCATCCATAAATTCATTAGATTGGTCCAGAAATCAGATATTAAATTCCCTAAGTCACTGAGCTATTCTAATATTACAGAAAGGTACTAAATTTTAAATCGTTAAAAAACGGTCACTAAATTATCGAATTATTTCACGGGATGTCACTCGAGGCAAAATGCACTAAACTTTTTGCGTTTTGTCCTACGTAGCATGTCATAATTACAAAAAAGATGATGTATAATTTAGTATCTTTTTTTAATAAAAGGATATAACTCACTACCCGTTTTGTAATTTGCAATAAATTTAATGATTTTTTTATTAATTCAGTGACCTTTTTTAGAAATAATTCAATGAACTAGTGAGTGTTTTTAAACTATTTGAATATTAATATCCTTTATGTCAGTAGCCCAAAGAGTTTAATATTCCCCAGAAATCCATGCCAAAACAGGTTTCATCAAGCACTTGCAATTGCAGCAACTTTTGCAAGGAAAGAAAGATTTAAAACTGCCCGGTCATGACTTCACAAATGAAAGCAAATGAATTTTTATTTCTTTGGTTACAGAATGCAATTTCATTTTCCTTCCTGCCCCTAAATTGACTCATCCCCTTCTATGGCTCAGAATTAAATTAACTTCCAACTTTCTTCAAGAGCAAGTAATCATTATGCATGAAAAAAGGGAACTCATACATTTTGGTCACCTATCCTGAAGCTTTTTTTTTGATACAACAGTCCAATATTCCTCCCAGAAAACCCAGTAAGACGGGCATTAAAAAAAAGTACAAAATTAACCCCCGGACTGTGAACTACAGCTACGGCATGGTCAAGTTGTCGATCATGCTAGAACTGGGCTTCGACCTGAGGAATGTTGTAAAGTAGCAGCGTAGTCTCGCGCCCACAAGTCGTAATGTATAATTTCCTCAAGGGAGGGTGCGGTCACCAACTCCTCCCGATGTTTAGCGCATGTTAGCTCCACAATCTTGAAAATATCAAGGTAGCTGATTCTGTAATTAAAAAAAGAAGCTCGTCATTAGTTGACAATGTGACGGCAAAATGATACTTTTTTACAAGAATAAATTATAAATATGAAGTTTCAGAATCTTAGAAGTATTTCCGGAAATGGAAACAAAATATTTGAAACACAGGAATCGATAAGTTTCCATGCAATATAGCAAATGACAATGGAAACTAACTAACAGTTTGTTATGCTATTAGAACTTTCGCGGATCTCGCTAAGGTCACTAGTTATAAAGCAAAAGGTTGCCACAATTTGTAATGTTGTCAACAGGATGATTGCAAGAAAAGATATACATACTTTTCATCGATAAACATCTCTACGGCTTTTTCATTAGCAGCGCTGAGGACTCCTGTCATGGTGCCTCCAGCCCGTCCAGCAGAATAGGCAAGATCCATAGATGGGTATTTTACATTGTCAGGAGCTTTAAATGTTAGAGAACCAAGCCTGCATCATTCATTTAATAGTCAATTTAGACCATATAAAATTTCACTGCTATATCCAATTAGCTCAGCAACTATAACAAATAAATTATCTGAAAATAGCAGTTTTCCGTATTTCTTTGTTAGATGCTATCATGTGCCGAGTCTCGACAGGCTGATTCGTAATAGACTCATCATTTATGTCATTATATTATGAATCAGAAGTAAAAAGAATCAGGAGTTTCAGGTACTGAAAACAGGACAAGCTCAAACATGCAGCTGCCATAACTTCATATAAAATTGAGTGTACAAGGCTATCTAGGGATTGTAACTCAACCCCGGGGCTTTAATCAGCCGATAAGCAGGGGGGGAGCCAAATTGCCAGGTGCAAATATCAAGAGAAAAATAGGGTCAAAACATTTTAAAAAATCTGAACAAGAATCATTACTTGCAAAGGTCTAGGCGAGGCCAGGTTATTTCAGAGCAGTAAATTCTGTCGGGCCATGACATAGTGTACAGAATTGGAATTCGCATATCAGGCCACCCCAACTGTGCAAGAACAGATGAATCCTGAAAAGAAACAAAATACGAGAAGAACATGAAAAAGAGCAATAATCCTCACAGCATACTATTCTTAAAGAAGTATTATCGAAATTAGAATGAAGAGAGTTCTAATTATACCTGTGTTTCGATCATTGAATGAATTATTGACTGAGGATGAATTACTATATCAATGTTATCGTAGTCAGCTCCAAACAGATAATGGGCTTCAATAACTTCTAGACCCTGTCAAAGCAAAAAGGTTCGATCATGATTGAGGGCATGGATGTAAAATTGATTATAGTTCAACAGATTGATTGAAAAATAACAAACCTTATTGAAGAGGGTAGCAGAGTCCACAGTAATCTTTTTCCCCATACTCCAGTTGGGATGCTTTAAAGCATCAGCTACTTTAACATCTTTCAATTTCTCAACAGGCCAATCCCTGTCAGAAATGAAGTGATCCATTTGTTAAAACCAGAGTCATCAATCATAACAGAAGTCGAGATAAAGAATTCATGATATCCAAAAGGCACATATTAAATTTGAATATAGATTTCAAGAAACGAGATGGGTTTGCCTAAGATTCTTTATGTCAATTAGGTTCCTATGTGTTTCAAGAATGCGAGTTCACCGAACTGCAATGCTTTTCACAAGATTCATATATTCATGTTAATTTCTTTGCATGCTTAGAAATTGTAGTTGAAACTATTATTTCACACCTGAAAGCCCCACCGGAAGCAGTTAAAATAATGCGCCGTAATGCACCATCTGGCAGCCCCTGGATACACTGTAGGAAAAAATAAGATATGAACAACAGCCAAGTAGAGTTCAAAATGACAGCATAAGCAACTTGAACCTATAAACAGTTAGCGAAAACAAGTTATCAGCACGGACACACTTCCATACCTGAAATATGGCCGAATGTTCTGAATCAGCTGGAAGAATTTTTACTCCATATTTGTGAGCAAGAGGGAGGACGAAAGGACCTCCAGCAATTAAAGTCTCTTTATTGGCCAAGCATATGTCCTTTCCAGCTTCAATTGCAGCAACAGTAGGCTAAACAAACACATCGAAAGAAACTTATGTCAATGACTCAATAGATAGTCAATATGCTCGATGAAATACAAAAATATAAAATTAGTATAATCACCAACTGAAAAATCAACCAAACTCTTAGTTCATTTGAGCATCTTTATATAGATACCCAATTACAGCAACATGAATGAAAATTCACACAAATTCATTTTCATTTTAGATTTAGATTTTCATAAGAAAATTACATTATACTTTGCTTTCATCTCGCTCTACCATTTTTTACACAATAGAGATACCGAACATAGATAAGAAAATTCCGGTAAAAAAAAACATAGATAAGAAAATTATAACAAAGGAACTAGGGCTATACCTTCAAGCCTGCACAACCCACTATTCCGGTAACTACACTAACAGCATCTGGATGACGTGCGACCTGACATTAAAGTAACATCATTAGTCAATTACAAGAACAGCTTCATCAGTCGAACCAAAGATATTGACTTCATTAGATGGCAAAGTACCTCAATAACTCCTTGCTCTCCGGGAATAATCTCAGGCTTATAATCAAGATCAGCCAAAGCCTCTTTAAGCTCACCAATTAATGACTCATTCCTAACCGAAACAAGCTGAGGCTTAAAAGTTTTAACCTGTAAAATAAAGATTGTTACTCCACCGAAGCACCGAAACAGAATTGAATATATTTAAGCTGGTAGCAAAAATTTGTTAATTACCTGGTCAGCAAGAAGGGTAACATTTGAACCAGCAGCAAGTGCTACAACTTTAAATTTATCAGGATTCTCGGCCACAATATCTAATGTCTGCAATGTTAAAATATGAGTTATTTTCAATTATTCTAAATTACTACATACAATCAAGTCCAAAAGAAGCTGAATTTAATACCTGAGTACCAATAGAGCCAGTTGAACCAACAATTGAAATAGGCTTAGGACCATCCCATGTTTTACGGCCTGGCTCCACCTCTGCTCTCCCTGGCCATGCTGGTGGTGGTGCTGAAGACTGAGCTGAACACTGCAACTTCCTTGTTCCAAAATCCTTCCTTTTCAAACAAAAACTACCTGTTTTTATTTCAACACAAAATATCACTCACCCTCCAACAAAAACAAAAAAAAAGCAATCATCTTAACACAAAAACAAAGAAATTCCAAAAACAAAAAAGTTCCAAATTGACTTTTTTTATAAATTCTTGGGATTGAATAAAAAGTGGTTCTTCAAAGATTCCATCTTTTTACATGACTTTGAAAAGGGCAACTTCATTTTCAAGAATTGCTTTAGTTCTTGATAATTTCTCGCGAACCAAACAGAAAAAAGAGAAGCAAAGAGAAAAAAGGGACCTGGAAGCTTGGGAAGCTGGGTGGATTTGGTGGAGTCCAAGAACGAAATAGACTTAATTTCAGCCGGACAAAGAGAATTAAGCGCCATAGTATAACAAAAATTTCAAAAAAATTCAAGTCAGAGAATTGAAGATTGAGAAATGAAATAAGTTAGAACAATAATATATGTGGCTCAGGCGATAGAAAGAAAAACTGGCTGGCTGCTTCCTTTAAATATAAAATGTAAAATTTTATTTTATTGCTTTGATATAAAAATTAATTACTATTGTTATGTCTAAGAATGTATTTGTTTAATTTGGTACGAAATTCATGTATCTTTATGTGAAGGAACCTCAGATTAGTCTGAATAAGCACATAATACTTGCCGTAGGTTTGAACCGAACCGAACCGAATATAAATTTTATATTTCAAATAAAATTAAACTGAATGAGTCATTTGTTAATTTTGTATTCAATTCGATGTTTTTATTCGATTTGTTATAAAATTTGATTGAAACTTTTTTATATGTTTAAATTGAAACCAAACCAAAAAAATTAAAATTATTTTATAATATCGAATCAAATCGAACTTTAATTAAATTTATTAATATGACTCATTAATCGAACTTTTCATGCCAAGACTTCCAATTACTTTGAGCTTCAATTTATTTTGCAATACTACAACATGGTGTTGTCCTATTTTCACTTTTTAATTGTTTATTTTGTCAAATAAATGGAGCATAAAAATATCAATTTGTTTGGCAATTGAGATAATACTAACTAAATCATTTGGGTGCTTTACTCAAAAACTAATCTTATTTTCCATTAGGAAATCCATTTTAAGTATGCAGTAGTCATTTTTTTTATTGCAGTGCTTCGGTGGGTTTAACTTTCATGCCAAAGCTTTTTTGAGTTTTTGATGCTCTTAATAGATAGTCATCTAAAAATAAGTTGTCGTTTATTCAGTTATTCTTGTTGTCATCAATTAAAGATTTGAAAACTAAAAAGACATTTAAATTAAATAAACTGAAACAATATACAGTGTGTGTATATATAATTTTATATTATAGTATTAGGTTAAATGGAATTGCAGGATTGAACCGTTGTTGGTGGTGAGAAATATTCCTTTTTAACTTATCAAACTCTTAAAAATGTCGATAAATTGCCTATCACAAAAGGGAAAAAGAAAGTGTTATTATCTTGAGTATTTATATGGAATAGTTGTGAGCAAAATAAGAAAACATACTATAGATTTACTGATTAACATATTAGGACAAATAATAGTGTAATAGATAAAAAAAATACTATATCTTGATTATTAGGCAGTATAATAAAATTGAATAAGAATATACTTTCCATAATGGATTTTATTTTTCTTGGATATGAAACAAAATTGTTAGTCAATAATAGGAAGGTGGGGCACAAATGCTTAATCATTTTTAGGGGTGAAACAATGAAAAACATCCGTTTGATAGAGAAATCTTGTTATGGAAAGATTTGTAAAGGGGCAAATAATCTCGTGATACACATGGATCAGTCTTAACTGAGATAGTCATGATCGATATTCTAACATTCGGACCGGTGGTAGAACCGGTCTGGTTACCGATTCCTTATTTAATCGGTTAAATTAGTTAATAAAAATAAATTGAATAAAGGGTCAATTTGATCTTTTAATTTATGACTTAGGACCAAATAACTCAATTGCAGTTATTTTAATCAATTAAGGACATTATTCTCTATTTTTTTTTATCAATTTAAGACGAAATTGTACAATATAATCAAATACAAGGACCGAATGATCTAATTTGATCCTTAATTGACTAAACATTGAAAATATTATTCTTAATTGATCTTAAAAGTTGAAAATATTGTTCATAATAGATTAAAATAGTCAAAAATGAGTTATCTGAGTCTTAAATCATAAGTTGAGAGACCACATTTAACCCTTTACTCAAATAAATATAATCTCTTATAATGTAATTTTTATATAATAAAGTGGGGCATCTAGTATAGCAGAAATAATTGAAGATGCTTGTAGTCCTTGAGTTTGGCCCCTTCTGCATTGACAGCACATGCTCTTCATCAATCATAAGTCTTCCTTTTAATTTGTCAAAATATAAATATTAGTAGCATTTCTCTTGAAAATGTAAATTTTTCTAGTTTTCTTCAAAAATAATATCAGTCAAGTATGGGCTGCTCCATTATAATCCATATGTGCTGAGGCAACTGCTTATATACTACAAATTGATCAATTATATAATGTCATCAATTAACAGTTGCTGTAGAATATACTTTATTTATTTTATTATAATAATTGATAGAATAATTTAATTAGTAAAATATAATCTTACTTTTCTTTGTTTCAATAATGGCTCGTTTCAATTAAATCTTTTAGTATGTTTTTTGTTACATCAATAGCTCTTATGTCAATTAAATCTTTTACTTGAAATAATTAGGAAAGATAACAAAATAAAAATAAAGATACCATAAGTAAAATTTATCAACTAAATAGAACATTTTATAAATGTGAATAAAATATTACAGAAAAAGTATAATTTTATTTGATCATTCCCTAATTTTTTTTATTCTTTGGATGATCTGATTTAAAATAAACTACAAAATTATAAAGTAGTGTATAAAATATTCATTAATTTTACTGATCAGTTGCACCCAAAATAAAAAAAAATCTTCTGATGAAAATCTTACTTTGTTGAAAATGATTTGATTAATTGAACTTAAACAAATCAGTTGTATTATATCAGTCAATAAAGAACATCACAAATGTTTGATTAATACTATTTGGGAAAGAAAAACAACCAAGAGTCAAATAGAGACTATATTTAAATAGTACTACTACTTAGCCACCCAAAACTAGTAAAAATTATTACCATTGATTGTCTTCTATAAATAAACCTATTTTGAGATCTCTAAACTATATATTTTTTGTTCATTAGATCCCTTAACTTCTATTTGACTTCTTCAGATCCTTAAACTTTCATTTTTTGATTCATCAGGTCCTTCAACTTTTATTTGCCTTTCTCAAGTCCCTAATTGTTTATTTTTTACTTCATTGGGTCCTTAAATGGATCTTCATTTAAGGACCTAATGAATCAAAAAATAAAAGTTTAAAGACCTGATAAAATTAAATAAAAGTTGAGAGACCTAATAAATTAAAAAATGAAAGTTTAAAGATTTGAGAAAGCTAAATAAAAGTTGAAGGATTTGATGAACTAAAAAATAAAAGTTTAAGGATCTTAAAATGGGTTTAGCCCTTTTTATAATGTTATTTAAAAGTATATAATTTGATTATTTGTGATTAAGATATTATTATGCAAACTTACGTCAAACTAATTCTCTTCTTTTCTTGTTAATAAAAGAAAATCTCTTTTTTAATTAAAAAATTATAATAGATGCATTGTTTTTATAGAAAAAAAAAATATATATATATATATATATATATATATATATATATATATATATATATATATATATATATATATATATAATGTGCAACATTTAGGCGTTGTAGCATTGGTTAATGATTGTTGCAAAAGATACCATTGTATCACTAAGAATAAGAGGCAAAATCTATCAAGAAGAATAAACAAAAGATTGCTTGCATTAATGTATACAATAAACTTTTTTTATGCTGATGAACTCAGAAATTATTTTATAAGAATTCAATTATTATATCCTTCCAACAAGAGGATCATATTATATTCGAATACGTGACATTAGGACAAATACTAATCAAGAGAATCATTTCCCAAGAAATAATGATACTATCCCAAGCATATAAGACTGCCGAATCGGTCGGCCAAAAGCATACATTATTATAACTTGATATTTATTTTTTTGAAAGATTATAACTTGATATTATGAGTGAACAATAACATATGAAGACAAAAACCAGGTTGAAGATCATAACGTTTGACTGGGTTTTAGTGTAGATTTTTTGTATTGCATGAGGTCATATACATGCTTAATTTTTCCAGCAAAAACATATAACAAAGATGAGATTTAAATTAAACTAAGATAACCTTCTTTGAAAATTTAATTTAAAAATGAAATGGATCAGCAGCCAGTTTGAAACGCCATCAATGTCTTTGAGATATTATATTAGGGTATTGTTTAAAAATCCATGCATTGATCCTGTAATGAAAATATTAGACTAACCATTTAACCAAGATGTATTTGCCGGTCAAAAGTGGCTAACTTGAATATGGAAAAAAATGCTATTAATTTAGACATCAACGCAAGTCCTTCAACATTGATCAGCTCGTAGATTTGAATATTCACATTTATAATCTTGGACTGACTAAAGTCTCATTCAAATACTTATAGTCCAATTCAGTACCTCTATTTCAACATGCCTACGAGCAGCTCAAAACTATTCATGTTTCATCTTTTTCTTTTATTACAAATTTACAATGGATAGAAAGAATCAAACCTTATACACCCATATCAAAATTATAATATCCTACCACTCAGAGTATGATACCCGAGGAGACATCTCTTTTATTGAATAACATCATATCATATATAAACTATTTTCAGGTTCCGATATTTTCTTCCATTATATATAAAGCCTAATTACTTTAAAAATTACGAACTTTACCGTGTTTTGTAATTTTGACACAAATTTTTAATTTTAAAAATTTAATACATGAACTATTTTTTTTTTTTGCAATTTCAAACACTAAGCAGTTTTCTATACATAATGAAAAAACACTATTATGGCATCCATATCGACAACTTTTTGACAAAAATTCAAAAGTTAGTATCCAACATTGTCAAAATTAAAAATTCGTGTTAAAATTGCAAAACATGCGAAAGTTCAATAATTTTTTAAGCAATTAAGCTTATATACAAACTATACAAATTAACTCTAAATAAAAACAATATCACTAGCAAATGACATTGTTAAAAATCATAGTGACATACAAAGTGTCCGCTTTCATAAAAAGCCACTGCCATCAAAATATTGTTACTATCATCTTTATCGATTAATAAAGTTATTAAATTAGAATATTAAAACAATACATCATCAAGGTGCTTAGTTGCCCCATCCGAAAATTCCTAGGTGTATGAAAACAGCGCTATTTTTATCAAGTCTTGAAAATAAGAACACATTATCAGTTGTTATATACAAAACTTCATAATGAGCTTTCACAGTTCATGACTTTATTCTTTCATTCAATAAGCACCAAATTTATTGCTTCAATCTCAATTTGGCTGCATGATCGTGGACCAAACTGATCATTTTATAGATTGATATAGAATATCTTTCAGCTAATTGTTTTTAAATTCATGTTACCTGCCTTTGATTTGAGCCAAGCTGATGATTTTAAAAAAATTCCCTTTAGTTCCCTTCGTACTCGTATTCTTGCTCTTCTGTTATCTCACTCGTGTTTATTTCTGATGCTCCACCATTGACCTCTGCCACACCACCGGATTCAGCTATTTTGGTTACTTTTTGCAATTCATCTGTTGCATCTATTGGAAGAGACGCAGACGGATCTTCTTCCACTTGTTCTTTCTGAACTGATGGTTTTGGCCGTCGGATGGCTTCTGCTGCCTCAGGCATGGCAACAGGGGGTGGCTGGGGAGGAACCCATGCACGCCGAACTGGTTGTGCATTGTTCTGTGTACCGTAAGATGCGGACTTATTTTCTTCTTCATTTTCAATCTCTGTGATTCTGGCATTTTTTCGCTGCCACCAAGGAACTGTACTATCACCGTCAAACTGAGTCACTCCATTGTCTTGTACCTTGTAATTCAAACCATTCATTTGAGTCTGAAGCACCTGGCTTGAGCTGTTTTGTGATTGACCAGCTTCCCAAGGCTATACGAGAGAAGCAAAGAGATTATTACATTTCAGGTGATTATACAACTCAAGCGAGCAGATTAGCATGAAAACAGAGTTTGGATTTATACTGTTGTAATTACAGGTGTGTTGATTATGAACTAATCTGAATATACAAAAAAAATCACACCAAATCAGTTGCATTACATCTTCTCACAGACACTCAAAGTCATGTATGCGCAATAATGAGTAAATTTTAATATTTCACCAGCAATAGTGATGCTTTAATCTTTAATGGGAAGATTGTAATAAAGAAAAGATTTTCACAACGAGAAGGGGGCTAGAATACTAAATAGATTCACATTTCCAAAAGTTTCAACTCATATAACAAATCACTTGCAAGAAGATTAATGCTGATATATAGAAAATGAAAATTGTGTGCGTGTGAGAGATAGAAGGAAGAATACTGAGCACACAGAAAATTATAGAAAAGCACACCTTACTTCTCGGTGCTATACGAGGGTTTGAAATTTGCTGGTTAGGGTTGGGTGGTTGATCATTGACTTCCTGCACGCAATTCCATAAAATTTAAGTAAGATCCCAAAATAACTGCTACATGATAAACAACCAATCTCATTATGAAAAATATGTCTGCTTTACCCTGACATTTGGAGGTTTCTCTCCCCTTTGGACCATTTCCATGATCTGCAACACAGTTAAAAGAAGTCAGCAATTATAGGAACATCAGTTTTATTCAATACAACACTGCCCAATTACATGATGCTAGAGTCCATCCAGCTGATAAATGATTACAAATGAAGATATTCAGACAATAAACATGCAGCAATAAAAAAATTGTATGCAGATGTTTAGCTGTACTAACTTAAAAATGCATCGATATTCCTAAGTTACATTATCGTCTCCTTACCTCCATATAAGACTTTGGGTGTGGTGCAACAGATGGTTCAGCAGACGTGGGTGGCGAGGAAGATCTCACTATCCACAAAATTGCAATTAAATGATATGAAAAACCAAATTATTAAGAAGAAACACCAAATAACAAAGATTGGAATTTCTGAAAAACAACCTGAGCGTGAGTCAGAGTCCACCTTCCCATTCATATAGGGTTGCTGAGGGAAACGAAATGGATCAGCAAGAAAATCAACTTCATTAACCCCAACTTCACAGAATTTGTAGCTCAATTAACTTTCCACTAACATGGAAATCAAATCAAACATATTTTCCACTTACCCTAGAATTATTCGTCACTGGGAGCGTATAATCTTCGTGATTACTAAGAGAGGTCCTTCCAAGGTTATTAGTTTGTCCTGACAGACAGGAAGAGTGAATGTTTAGCAATAAAGATGAAAATCACTAACCTCTATTGAAGCATCTTTCCAGGAATTCCATGAAATTTAACATAAGAATCTAGCAATGAAAAATGACTATTATTTGGTTTTACTATAGAAACCTTAGAACACAAGGTCATTCAAGATGGTGTGCCGACCATCCATAAACTACTAAAATGAGCCTAAAAACTCGTCATAACAAAGGATAAACAAATTCATATGATCATGCAATGACACAGAAGACCTTTTTCAGAGTGTGGCCAAGGTAGCAAAATTTGTTGGATTTTCTTATTCCTACGTTTTTCCTTTTCATTTAAAAGCTGACTGTTTGTTCAATTCTTTGTTAATTTATTTTGGATTCTGGACTAAGCTCTACACCATCAGAGTCTTTGGTTTTAATTACAGCCTTTTCTCAGGTTTGAGTTTTAAAGAGCAGCCAGTACATCCGTTAAAGTTGATTAAAATATTTGCTTAGCAGTTAACTATTTATTGCATGCCATGTGTAAAAACACCCTTGGAGGGAGAGAGAAAAATGCTGGAATAGATAGACAAGGCAGTAAGCCAGTAACTTAGTCACATCAGCTAATCTGCCTACTTGATGAGAGTACAACATTTTAATACCTTCCAATTTGCGTATTGTGGTACTCATTGACTTCATTTCCTGCACTTGCACATCCAGCAAATTCTTGAAATCCTCAAAATATCTCTTCTCTGACAAATGTGAAAAACATTTAACAATTATGAAGACAATAGAGTATTAGATAGATGAAAAATCAGTACCATTATTGGACAAAAGATAAATTAAAGAAAAGTACTTTAGACAATTAAAGATGAACATCCCACCATCATTTTTTGAATTCAACATTTCCTGGGTTGCCTTTGCAACATCAGCAGCTGCAGCTGCGGCTGATTTTGCAGCTGCTGCCGCCTCTTCTGCTAAACTTGGTTTTGCATCAGGTTTCTTCTCGCAGTCATCTTCTTCTTCCAGCACAACTTTACGGATCCAAGACTTCAATCTAGGCATAAAATATTTCTGAAAAGGAAAATGTTATTAATATGTGAAACCAAGCTTAAGTTATCAAGTTCTACGAACCTAACACACACATTGACATGCTTAATGGGTACAATAAGAAAACCAACCATAGAACAACAAATTTATATCAGGGATTGATAAACTTGACTAATTGAATGAACTTGTGAATCAGAGAACACTTCTCACCTTAATTATGACAGCTGTTGCAGCACCTGAGGCAGCTAGTACTCCTACAGCATAAACAGCATGATACCAATGAAAACGGTATCTCGCCACAGAGGAAATGGCACCAGGAGCAGCTCCTGCAGGCTGAAGAGCTTGTGTTTGTGGTGCCGGCTGAACGTTTGATGTTGCTTTCAATTGTGCCTCTATTGTGTATCATCAAATAAACATAAATAGGATCAGCAACAGAAGGATTTAAAAGCTTCTTTTTCCTGTTAAAAAAATATATTTGCGATGGAGGGGATAAATCAACACTTAAAAATTAAAATAAATACCTTGACTAGTACTTGTTACTTGCGCAGTCGGAGATGGATCCTTCAATTTGCAACAAACATCACATGAGACAAGAAATAATAGACATGTCACTTGAACACACTGAGTTCAAGAATTCTTCAAACAGAACTGATAACTAAACAAAAATCACTCACTGGCACACGGCGAAAAGCTTCATCAATCTCCTCCTTAGTCAATCCCTTCCTCTCAAGAAAAGATCGCCTATACATGACAGGGGAACCCCTGACTTTCGGATGGGAAAGAAATTTCATAGCATTCTGTACTTGATCCTCTCTTATAGGTTCCGAGTTCACAAAGACAGACGGCGGACTCTGTTTAGTAACATCTTCACCGGCATATTGCTGAGTCTGATTCATCGGTTGTGCCATCTCCGTAGCTATAAGTTTCAAAAGGATAATTACTACTACTACATCCTTGACTAAGTCTTCCGGATAACTAATTTAACACTCATAATAAGCAAAACCTCTAATCCTATAAACCAAAACCAAGCCGATAAAATATTTTCAAGTTCTACAACCGATGCAAGATTAACAAACAAACAGCTTGTATTTTCATCAAATTAACGCACATAAAACCTAATAGGATGAGTAATAAATAACAATTAAATTAAAAATTGAAAACTAGATTAAACGTAAAACAATGAATGTCAACGTAAGACTAACAATAATCTTCCAGCAAATCATACCTTGATTCTGAGGTTTGTCGTCGGAGGAGCTAGGCGGAGGAGGCGGAGACGAAGATTCCGTCGCCATAGAGTATGGCTTCCGTTGACAAAAATCGACACCGTAAGTGAGAAATTGGTCTAAAAGAAAAAAAATGGAAGAGAGAGGAGATTTGATTTACCTTAGACGATAATGAAAATGATGACGACGGTTGTCAGAGGCGGTGTTTGCTCATTCCGAAGCTAGTTATGGTGACGCTGCTGTAAGCAAGTTGTCACTGTAACTTGTTTGTTGTTATTGTTCAGTGTATAGTCGCTGCCTCAAATAATATTATTTTTGTTTATCTGTATATCTATGTAATTGTGTTCTATCCTTATCTCTTTTTGTGGACTGCTTTGTTTTACAATAATAAAAGAGCCCAATTTCATATTTTGGGTTATTTAGGCCCAAGGCCTAATCATTTTACAGGATTTTTTTTGCATATTTATCAACTAAAAGAAACTGGAAAGGTAACATTTTCATTAAAAAGAATCAATTGTAATGTAAATAATAAATTTATAAAAATATCAGAACCTAAAACTATGATGTAATCATAAAAATCAGGATTATTTTCATTTTTTATTTTAACTAGTAATATGATACAAAAATTATGTTAATGTAATTTTTTTTAATTGATCAAATCAATTTAATCTTTATTTTGACATTTTAATAATTCATTTGGTTTTAGATTTCATTTCGATTTTTCACATTAATAATCAGAACCACATGAGATCAAAAAAAATCTAGTAGAAAGGAAAAAAAAAGATTTTTCTTCCAAAAATTAAAGAGTTTATCCCTTTAAAATGTTGTATACAACTTTTAAAGTTGTTTTTGTTATACCGCAACAAATGTAATGGAAGTGTTTAGATGCTAGTGAAATCATAATGTATTTTCACGAGAGAAATAAACAAATATTTACTTGAAAATCATTCTCATTTTTTTTTCATCTTGATGACCAAATTTTGATTCATTTGATTTTGATTACTAAATTTTAGTTTATTTTTAATTTGGTTAATAAATTTTAATTTTGTTTCAAAAAAGTTTTTCCAATACAAAATATACCTGGTACTTGATATATATTTTTTGGCTTTAATACTTGAGATGTATGTATAATATGGCTGAAAAACTCTATGCTGAATTGAAAATATGCATAAATGACAAATTTTCAATTAAAAACAAGTAAAGAATTATTGTCATGTGGTATAATCCGACTGCCACGCCAGTATTTTGTCCGAAAAACTTTCGTAGAAATAAAATCAAAAACTATTAATTTGATTCTATTTCTCATTTTCTCTCCAAAATGAAAGAACAGAAACGTGTTGATTTTCACTAAACTAATGTGTAAAGATGCTTAAAAAGTAAGTACTCTGAGGTACATTTCTCGTGATTAATGTTCCCTCTGCAATAAAATGTTCATAATGCTCATACATACGTGCAAAAATTCTCTTAACATACAATTTGTTCCTATCCTATATATAATCAACTTATAAAACTAGGTGATCTGTTTATTTTATTTTTTCCTAAAATTTTGAAAGATTTATTTATTCATCCATTTCTATTTTCTTTTATTTCTTTTAAAGGCTTTTTTTTATAAAGGCTTTATTATTATTAATTCAAGATTTTTATTGGTTTGTGTGGGTACTTACTATGAGTCCTTTTGGCAATATATTACCTTTGTTTAAATATTCTTTTGAGTATATAATTTTATATAATATTATAAAAATAGCAACCCATATTCATAAATTTTAAAGATCCAATCCAATGAGAAAATGATATGCATAAGAGAAGATATACATATATTAATAAGCAAAGAGACGATGATAGAAGCACTCAAGAAGCTTGTCATTGGGTAATCTATCATCTCATTTTTGTTTTATTTAAAAACATTATTTTTACTATTAGACTTCTTGATTAATTAATATTTTATGAGAGTTCAAACCTAAATGCAAGTTTAAAGAAAGAAAAACTTCAATCTACACAGTATAGGTTGAATTAAAACTATAGCTAAATGTATGAAGTTTGAAATTTGTTATAGTTTTTGTAATTTTTAATTAATTTAATAACAATTAATTTTACTTTATACAATCTGAAATAATTTTAACAATTTATTATAAATTTTAAATTTTACTGACATTAAAACATTTACAGAGATGAGAATGATAATGAGCCGGATGCTGATTTAGAAGGGACACCAGAGGACCATCCTTGTGATCCAGTAAAAATGATCACAGATGGGTTTCACTACTTCATGAAGCACAACTATGAGTATAAGTTTGTGTAAATTAGTTTTTAAATGAATTTAAACTAAATCAAAAGGCTATTATTTAACAATTAATTGTCATCAAAACTGATCTTATGACTGAAAACTTAAATTTTTATTAATAACTTGTGCATTTGATGTTGCAGCCCTAGCGTTGCAAGAGGACAACATCCTACGGTACAAATAATATTCTTGAATAGAATATGGAAAATTATTCATAAATGCAATAAATTAATGATAATTAATAGATAATATCTACCCACAATCTTAGCTGTTTTGCCAAATATATCATATTTTTTTAGAATCGCGTCATATATATTATTTTTTCGACTTTTGCCAAACATATTCTCAATCGATTTGAAGCCGGTATGACGAGATGTTATATGCGGCGTGTAAGATTAATTTTATACATATAGACGTTTATAGCATCGTGGTACATTATATCCAAACTGATTGGGTGTATATTTGACAAAGGTCGAAAAAATAACGATAAATATAATAAGATTTTAAAAATATAATATATTTGACTAACAGATTAAAATTATGGGTATATATGAATATTATGGCTAATTATATTAATTTATGGATGCAGTTTCTGGTATTTGCATGCTCGGACTCTCGAGTTAGCCCCTCAAATGTGCTCAACTTCCAACCTGGTGAAGCTTTCATGGTCTGCAACGTTGCTAACCTAGTTCCGGTTTTTAACCAGGTTTATTTATTTATTTGATTTTTTTAACAACTTTTATTTATTTGATTAATTCTGTTGAATTTATGATTAATATGCCTGTTATAAAATAGGCAAAAATTCCTTGACAAAAAAAGAAACAAAATAGGCAAAAAGTATAAAAAAATTAATCCTCGAGATTTTCCAAAAGTACAGATCAGTCTTTTTTCTTTTTTTGAGTATAAAAAAGCCATCTCAGTTTTTTTAGCGAACAAAAAATCCCTTTCGTCCATCAAAGTTAAAAACCAACGTTAATTGCTAACATGTCACTCATAAATTTATAGAAAAAAAAAATTAAAATAATCTTAATGTTTAAAATATTTACCAGTTTTATATTTATAATATTATTAACATTATTTCACTCTCTTCTTACTAAGTTATAACTCTAATTAATTAATTCTTTTGTTAAAATCAATTAAAACCAAATTAGACGAACCAATCAATTATATCTGACTAATCAAAATCCAATTAAATCTTTCAAAATTTAATTAAATCTATCAAAACTCGGTTAAATAAATTAAAAACCAATAAAACCTAACTACAATTATATTAAATTAAATTAAAGTCTAATTAAAATGAAATTAAATTTAGTTAAAACTTAATTAAATTTTAATTTGAAAAATCGAACAATCGATACCGGCTTTTTCCGCAACAATCGAACCACCGCCGGTCCATCAAAGACCGTATGTTCTCTCAGAGACCTTCACCGGAACAGATGAAAATCTCTCTTGAGAGAACAGAGGTACGTTCACTTTGAGAACATACTGATTTTGTTCTCTTTTAAGAATAGATCCAGTCTGTTCTCAAAAAATATCATTGAGGTCAGTTCTCTTTTGAGAACAGACCGGAAGATGACCTCTAGCAAGCTCGCTGGAGGTCCTTTAAAAAAAATTATTAATATCTTTTAATATTTTTTAAATAAAATATTATAAAGGACTAATTTGAGATATATTGTAAATATTAAGGATATTTTTAAATTTTTTCTTAACCGATTTGACTTCGCTAATTGTATATTTAACTGAATGGTTTGTTTGTCTGATTTTAAAATTTTGGTCGGTTTTATTGTTCAATTTTTAAACAATAAGGGGTTTTTTTTATACCTAGCAAAAGAAAAAGGACTGATATATATTTTAGGGAAATCTTGAGGGGTTTTTTGTACCTTTTTCCCATAAATTACTTAATTTTATCAAATAAAGCATCAACTCGGTCTTATATTTCAAATCAAATAAGTCGCTTTTAATTTTTTTTGGTCAATTAGATCTTTAAATTTGTGTATCATGATAAAATATATCATTTAAGTCAATTAGATCCTCAAACTTGTGTCATAGAGATCAAATAAGTCGCGCGTATAGATCATGAATTACTTGACCTAAATTAAGAGACTTTGAGATCTAATTGACTAAAAAGTTAAAATAACTTATGTGATCCCAACACACGAGTCTAAGAATCTAATTGACTACAAAAGTTACAAATGATTTATTGGACCCTCAGACATAAGTTAAAAAACCGGATTGACCTTTAATTCTAATTTTATATTTTATATAACATATTGTTATGCAATCCAACTATCTTTTTCATTCATTTTTTTTGAAATAAAAATTTCTATTAATCAAAAGCTGATTGATCAGTCAGTATATAAAATTTGATAATCGGAGGGACATGCCCCAACCAATTAGATAAACTAAAATAGTCATATGCTACCACATGAGATTTTCTATCGTAATTAAAACAACATATATGCATCTCAATTAAACTAAAGTAGTCATGTGCTATCAAACTGATAATATTACAAAGCAAAGAGTTGTTATTGAAGGCATCCATTACAACCTTTAAAATAAAGGGAATTAGATTACCTTCGCTTGCTATGATAATACTAACTTTAATCGCACGACTGCTACAACTAGCAGCTATAACTTCATCATTAAAACCCCTAATCACATCTTCATTGACATATCTCTTCTCTTGAACATTAAAGACATCATCTATACTGACGCAAAACATACCGATATTTGGTGAAATCCGTCATAAGATGGTGGCTCTAATTGTTTTAGAGATCCAAATCGCTTGCATCGCAAAAAACAATTTCATCTCCAGCGATGAAAAAAACTATTCTTAATTTCGATTAGAATAGATCTAATAAAATTAAGATAATAAGGTAGAAAATAATTTCTAGATCTAGACCAAAATTGGCCAAGAAAGAAATTTTATTCAAAATTAAAGACAAAAACTATGGAAAAGGGCTAAAAAAACTGAATTTGAGAGATTGGGGAGGTGATTTTTGGCCAAAAATGGCCAAAAACCACCTCCCAAATGAACAAAAAGGTAAAACTTATTAGGGTTTGAGAGGTTTCTTAAAAGAGAGAGGGCTAGAGTTTTTTGTTTTTATCTTTTTCATTTAAGAATTCAATCAAAACAATTTATTTCGTCAATTAAAACCTAATTTAAAATATTACCAATATTTGTGACTCACTTTCACTATTTTTTTTTAATTGACATGTATTTTAGGTGTCCTTAATAATAAATGAAAATAAGCTATATTTCTATATTTTAGGTGTCTTTAATAATAAATGTATTTTAGGAGTAATTTTTATAAATGTAACTTGTAAATTTTTAATTGTTTTTATGAATTATGTCATATGCCAATTGAACAATTTTCGAAATTGGGTTAGAACTACTGTTGCTCTTTAAAATTGGAATAAAAATATTGAAATTATAATTTTTGATTGTATTTGACAAAAGAAAAATTGAGATGATTTAATTTTTTTTACCCAATAGTATAATAGGTATTTGTGAGCTATACGTGACTTATATTAGAGGTTAATTAGCAATTATATATTACAGTTGAGCTACTGTGGAGTTGGAGCAGTCATTGAATATGCTGTTAAAATATTAGAGGTAAACTCCAATTTCTTTCAAAATCACCATTTTAATTCACTTTGCATAATATATTTTTTCGTGATAGTATTTTATTTTTTTCAATTTCCCTCTAAAAATATATATTTAAAAAAACCAATTTTTAATCCATCTACTTTTTCATTGACATGTTAGGTGGATTGAAAAAATGGGTTAAAAGAAATGTGGTTACATAGAATAATTTTTCTTACTCCTATTTGCCATATAGGATATATAAAAAAAAATTCAGTATAATCTGGTATTTATGTAAATCATATTATATATATTCACCTGTCATTTAATATAGTTTAATTGGTAAAAATGAAATACAAATGGTATTGGTTACTAATAAATAATTATATATAAATATTACACATTTTAAAAAAAAAAACTTAAATTGATTTTTTCTGATTTTTTTAAATTATTTTAGTTCTAGATTAATTTATTATAATACCAAGTTAAGAAATTAAATTATATTTTATTCTTATTAGTTAATTTTGTTTGACTAATAGATGCATATATCTAGCACAATTCATATAAATGTTGGATCAAACTGGTAAATGCTTTAATTTAGAACACATTTTGCCTATTTTATTTTATTTGATTGGTAATTATAAAGAATTTGATAGGTAAAAAACATCCTCATTATAGGACATAGTGATTGTGGAGGGATCAAGGCATTGATGAATCTTCCAGCTGATGCTTCTACTTCTAATACGTAAGGCTTTCGTAATTAGAATTAATATACTACTTTCTTGTATCATTTTTTTTCTATTTTAGAATGATTTTAATTATTATGAAAAACTAAAAAATACAATATTGATTTTTTTATTAGAATAAGAATAATAATCTCTCGATTTTTATTGTAAAAAAAGCTAGTAATTCATAAATAAGTACTTGATTATTAATTCAGAATTAGTATATTTAGAATTTAAAAAAATTACAATATATAATAATACTTACATTTAGGCTTAATTGCTCCAAAAATCACCAACTTTCGCGTGTTTTTGGTATTTGACACGAACTTTTAATTCTGGTATATAAATACACGAATTATCAATTTTTTGCATATATAACACGGGCACCGTTTTTAATATAAAATGGCACCGTTTTTAACTTAAAACGGTAACGTTTTATACCTAAAACGACACCGTTTTTCACCTAAGACGTAAACTTGGTTATATATGCAAAAAATTGAAAGTTCGTGTATTTATTTGCCAAAATTAAAAGTTCGTGTCAAATACTAAAAACACGCGAAAGTTGGTAATTTTTTATGCATTTAAGCCTTACATTTATGGTGAATTCAAATCATTTTATGTATGGGCAGTGATTTCATAGATAATTGGGTCAAAATTGGGTTACCTGCAAAAGTCAAAGTACTGGCTGAGCATCCAAACCTATGTCCTGAAGAGCAATGCAAAATTTGCGAAAAGGTATGTGACTAACTGTTAATTAAAATGCTAATATTATTATCTTAAATCTATTGTAATAATTTTAAATCGGCTATTTTGGTCCGTTACAAATATTCTCTGACTACTTGTCTGATAATTTTATAAATTTATATTAACTTTTTTATTAATTCTTTTAACTGTAATTTTTCTGCTGTCTTTATATACTGTTATTATAATTTTAAAACTGCTATTAAATTGGCGTTATTATTGTCGTATTATGAAGTAGTGACATAGAAAAATGATATATATGTATTGCAGGAGGCAGTGAATTTATCACTTGTGAACATTCAAAGTTATCCATATGTTAGGGCAGCAATGGCAAACAACAGTTTAACTTTAAGAGGTGGCTATTACGACTTTGTCAATGGTTCTTTTCAACTATGGGAAGTCCAATACCATATTACAGATCCGATATATATTTAAGGTTTAATCATAAAAAAAACTCCGAATTTTTAACCTCTTTTCACTTACACTCTGACGTTGCAATTTTATCTATATCACCGTAATTCACACTCTTCGTTTCCAATTACATCCTAAAAATTGAATTGACCCTTTTCTATTAGAAAAAAAAAACAATTTGATCCTTCACTTTTTGTATAAAATGTTAATTTGATCCTTCACTTTTAGTATATTAAATACTTTTCAGAAAATAAATTAAAAATGAAGGATCAAATTGATATTTTTTAGTGAAAAAGGTTAATTTAGTTTTTTAGCGTGTAATTGGAAACAAAAGGTGTGAATTAGGGTGATATAAATAAAATTACAACGTCAGGGTGCAAGTGAAAATGGGCTAAAAGGTCGGAGTTTTTTTGGTGATTCAGCCTATATTTAATTTTGTAAGAAGACTTGTCGCACACGAAAACTATTAATATATCACAAATTTATTTTATATATGCAACATAATTTATAGTCATGAATTCATGATAACATTTTTGGAGAATAATGATCAAATCTTACTTAAGAAAAAAAAAAGATAAAAGGTAAAAAAAATTCTCAAAATTTCTTCAAAAATGCAGATTAGTTCCTTTTTTATATAAAAATTGTCGCGATCCAAAATATTGAGTCAGGACCGGTGTTAGGGAATGGCAGTGCTAGCTTCGAAATCCATAGCAAACCTAAAACCACTAATAATTTTTCGCTAATAAAAGTATAATATATTATATATTAAAACATTTTCAAAAAAACTCTTTTTGATAATACATTTATAGATATTAAAATTATCACATCAGAGTTTACAATGAAAATCTGATATTTAAAACTAATTCACAAAAACCTTCTATTGACGCCTACTGACTACTACAGCTCTAGGAATTCATATTTGTGCAAGTCCAACGACTTCTGGCACAATGGAGATGGTTTGTCTGATCCAACTCCGACTATCTGCAAACATCAGAGTGAGGGGTCAGTATTTGGAAAAATACTGAGTGAGTTTGCAAGTTACTAAGGGTAATTAAACTATAGCGTCATACGCTTAATACGTTTATAAATTCATGATATAAGCAAATAATAAACATTCTTAATTTCAAAGTGTGAGTCCAACTCACTAGATACGGGAACTTCAGACTATATTAAATACTTTTCAGAAAATAAATTAAAAATACAGGATCAAATTTATATTTTTTCTAGTGAAAAAGGCTAATTTAGTTTTTTAGAGTGTAATTGGAAACAAAAGGTGTGAATTAAGGTGATATAGATAAAATTGCAACGTTAGGGAGCAAGTGAAAAGGGGCTAAAAGGTCGTTTTTTTTTTTATTCAGCCTATATTTAATTTTGTAAGAAGACTTGTGGCAGACCAAAACTATTAATATATCACAAATTTATTTTATATATGCAACATAATTTGTAGTCATGATAACATTTTTGGAAAATAATGATCAAAGCTTACTTAAGGAAAAAAAAAGATAAAAGGATAAAAAAATTCTCAAAATTTCTCCAAAAATGCAGATTAGTTCTTTTTTTATATAAAAATATCCTCTTAATTTTTCTATCGAACAAAAAAATCTTTTCGTCCATCAAAGTTAATAGTCAGCATTAATTGTTGATGTCACTCATAAATTCATAGGAAAAAAAATTCAAAAATAACCTCAATGTTTAAAATACTTAGCAATTTTATGCTATTTATAAACTTTTTAGCCTTATTTCACCCTATTCTTTCTAATTAATTATTTTTTTCTATTAAAATCAAATTAGATGAATCAATTAATTATATCTAACCAATCAAAATCCAATTAAATTTGTTAAAATTCAACTAAATCTATCAAAACTCAACTAAAAAAATTAATAACCAATTAAATCAAACTAAAATTCAATTAAAATCAAATTACATTTAGTTGAAATTTTACTTAAATTTTAATTTATGAAATCAAACAACCGTCATCAGCCTTTTCCCGCAACAATCGAACCATCGCTAGCACATCAAAGACCGTCTGTGCTCTCATAGCAGACCTTGCCGGAACATGAGACGAAGGTCTGTTTTGAGAGAACAAAACAAACCTTCTATTCTCAAAAGAGAACAACAGTCTATTCTATTTTGAGAACAGATCTCGATCTATTCTCAAAAGAAAACAGATCATCGAGTCTGTTCTCTTTTGAAAACAGCCCGGCAGACGATCTCTGACTAGCTCACTGAAGGTCGTTTTTAATTGTTTTTGATTTTTTTTAATAGTTTAAGAAAAACTTTGAAGGATTAATTTGATATTATATTTTTTTTTATATATATATATATATATATATATATATATATATATATATATATATATATATATATATATATATATATATATATAGTAAATAGTAAATAGCAAGGATATTTTTGAATTTTTTTTAATCAACTTGACCCTATTAACTGCATATTTAATGATTTATTTGTCCCATTTTAAGATTTAAAAAGGTTTAATTGTTCAGTTCTGAAATAACGAAAGATTCTTTATACTAAAAATAGAGATGATCTATAATTTTAGAGGAATTTCGAGGGATTTTGTACCTTTTACCAAAAAAAAGAGAAAGTTATACCTGTTACGCCATCTCCAACAGGGATGTTAAACCTCATTTTTACGTTCACGTTGCACTCCGTGTACAAATTGAGATGTGTAAAGGATTAAATGTATAAAGTTTAGGGGTAGAACTATGTGTTAAGCTATCTAACGAATTCATTTAGCAACCAGACAGTGACATGTAATAACGAATCAGATTATGACACGTCAACAATTTTTTCCGGATTTTTGAACGGTGAATGAATTTAAGAAAAATTGATAGTTTGTATATGAAAATGACGATTTTTAAACGGCGTGATTACAATGAGAAAACGTGTAAAGTTGGTGAATTTTTATAACCTTATCCATATGCATTATATGAGTATATTTGGTCACATTTAATAATTTTAGTAGTTATTATAATTAATAAATAGATTTAAACGTGTCTTAAACGGATTAAGGGGTTTAATTAACATGTTTAACCCGCTATTTAACCATGTCATAAACGGATAAATGGGTTGATCCGTTTATGATCTAAACCCATATAAGCTCAATTTAAAGGGAAAAAATGAAAATTACTTGATTATAGAAAAATAATACCAAAAACACGCGTGTCCCTTATTTTTTTGGGTCAATACTTGATTTCATTACTAAACTTTTTTAGCACTTGATTAGTAATTATATTCTCACCCAGTATTTATTCTTCATAAACACAAAATCACAAGCTATCAAATATTTTTGACAGATCTAAAATCACAAGCTATCAAACAAAAGGTAAGATAAACCATTCTTTTTCTTCTTCGATTCTTTAATTTATCAGATCTATAAATTGATGGAAACAAAACTTAAATCGGATTTGAGATTTCTGTAATCTAATTGATCGTTCTAAAGCTGAAATCAATTTGATCGTTCAGGCGGCAACGTCCCGGAGGAGCAGATCAGAGAAGATAGTTCAGGCGACAACAATTGGAGGAGCAGATCGGAGAAGAAGGTTCAGGCGACATCAACTCGGAGGAGCATACCAAAAGCACAAAAGTGTATTAGATCTAATTATTGTGATATTACTGTATTTGTTGTTTTTCACGCTGATGTTGCTGTTGTTTTTTTATGTTGTTGTTGCTGCTGTTTTTTGTTTGTTCTTATTACTGCAGTTGTTTTATACAACTACTGTTGTTTTTTTAGTATACTTTCTGTATATTTGTTGTATACGTTTATTGTACCCTCATATAAGTTTAGTATATATTTTTTTTTACATGTTAACACAATTTTAAAATTAAAATAATAAAGTGCATACAAATTAAATAATTTTAATATTATATTGATAATATTATTCGCATGTTTCTTAGTTTGTTATATGTAATGATTATTTATTTTTAATGATTACAATGGTTTGGTATCTCTTTTGAATGTTTTATGTATACTGTACATTTGTTATATGTACTGATTCATTATACGTACTGATTTTTTTTAAATAATTATAATATTTACACTAATAAAATTATGTATAGTTTATGTACATTATACTGTCTTTTTTTAATACTTCAGAAATGCCAACACCTGTTATTATCAGTATTTGACATTACTTTTTATATATATTTTTTAAATTAATAAATACACGAAGAATACACAAGGTGTATATATTATTTAAAATAAAAAAGTATGTATAAATTATATATAAAGTATACACGAAGAATACACAAGGTGTATTTATTATTTTAAAATAAAAAAAAGTATGTACAAAATATACACGAATAATACACAAGGTGTATTTATTATCTTAGAATTACAAAATACACACAAATAATACACAAGGTGTATTTATTATCTTAATATTACAAAATACAAACAAAATATACATGAAGAATACACAAGGTGTATTTATTATTTTAAAATAAAAAAAAAGTATGTACAAAATATACATAAAGTATATATGAAGAATACACAAGGTGTATTTATTATTTTAAAATAAAAAAAATACGTACAAAATATATATAAATATACACGAATAATACACAAGGTGTATTTATTATTTTAAAATTACAAAATATACACGATATTTAACATAGTATATTTATTATTTTAAAACTAAAATATGTACACAAAATATACACGAAAAATACACAAAGTGTATTTATTATTTTAAAATAAAAAAGTGTGTACAAAATATATATAAAGTGTACACGAAGAATACATAAGGTGTATTTATTATTTTAAAATAAAAAAAAGCATGTACAAAATATACATAAAATATACACGAATAGTACACAAGGTGTAGTTATTATTTTAAAATGAAAAACTATGTACGAAATATACACAAATTATACTTATTAGTTTTTTTAAAAATATACACAAATATAATTAGTATTTTAAAATATAAAAATATACACAAATATACACAAAATATACTTATTATTTTAAAATTAAAAAATATACATAAAATATTATTATTTATTTCTAACAAAATTCTTGAGTCATAGAATTCAACCATATTACTCTTATTTTCTCTTTCTAACTGCTCTCTCTACTGTAAATAAAAGAGAAATACAATGAACACATAATAAAAAATAGAGCATAAAAGAATCAATTTTTTTCCATTTTTTTTCTATTTTTTTTTGCTATTTTTCTTTTCATCGGAATAACATCAGATCTTTGATTCTTGAACATCACTGCCACCATAAACATTATTTCTCAATTACCACCCCGTCCTCTTCTTTGGACTACCAATCATTATTATTTATATTTTAATATACAGTACTACAGTTCTAATATGATCTTGTATATACGTAGTATTAATATTTGTATACTTTTAGTATATTTTCGGTATACTTTTGAAAACATGGTTTGTCCATTTCATAATTCACAATGGACATGAGATTGAACATATAGACATTTCAGGATTGATGATAGAAAACTTAAGTAGAAACAGACCGGTTGAAGTGATTAGCAAAATGAGTAAGAACATAACGTTTATCATTGTACCTCATTCAAGTGAATACAATTTCATTGAGGAGTTTTAACAAACAGTTAATAAGCATAACTGAAAATCTTATGTCACAAATTGATAACTCTGTAATTTCTCAAAGAATCAAACAAAACACTCATATTAGCTAAAAATAATTGATAGAAGAAGAAATTATAGAAGTATGAAGATTTAATTAGATAAAATTTTGAATAAAGAAAACTAGAAAATTCAATAAGTAGTGAAGTGAGTTTGAAATTGAATCTAGAACTAAGATTTAAACAATGTTAATAATTAAAAAACTAAAAATGAGAATTAAATCAATATTGAATTACTGGTTTCTAGTAATAATTTTCTCGAACTATTATAACTGTACTCATAGTTAATAGAAAAAAAACATGAACAAAAAAAATAAGAAATAATAGAAACCCATGATCATGTGTAGTGGATTGATGAGAATGGTGAAATTGGGTGAATAAATAGATTACATAAAAAAGAAACAGAAGAAAAAAGAAGAATACGTGTCCATTGCAATTACTTTTACTAATTAGGTGTTCAGCGCAACTAATTACGTGTTAAGGTTAATTTTTTCAAATTAAAAAGTGTTGGTCCCAATAAAAAGACTACCTAAGTGCTCAGTGTGAATATTTTCAATTTTTAAGTGTACTGTCTAATTTCCTCCAATTTAAATCTGTTTAATTTCGTGTTATATTGTGTTAACGGATCTTGCAAAAAATTGCCATTAATTAGGAACTGGACATGTAGTATTTTTGGAGTCCACAGTAAGCCCTTTAAATGGCCACTTGGATCCTTTTCTTGCTGAGGCAATTTATTTTAAAGAGGTTTTATCTTGGCTTCTTCAGTACAAACGGGACAAAATCATTTTCGAAAGTGACTCCTTACTTGTGGTTAGGGGTGAGAATCGGTCGGCTTGGTTCGATTGAAATTTTTCAATTTTTTTGTTTTAAATTTGAAAATTTTCAGATTAAATCGAATTGAAAAGTTTTATTAGGTAGGTCCTGTTAAGTTAAAATTAAATTTGATTACTTTTTAATTTTTTATATTAAAATTAATTTAAATATTATATAATTAGAGTCTAATAAATTTGCATATATATATATATATATATTTAAATAACAATTATTAATTCATATATTAACAATAATTAAGATATAAAGGCAAAAAAATATATAAATATTAGTATATATGAATAATATTTTAAAAAAATTATATTTTTTATAATAAAATTTGGTTCATTCGATTTTTCCGGTTTTCAAAACACCCAAATCAAATCGAACACCGAACAGCAAACTTCACCTAAAATAAAAATCGAACCAACCCGTTTTCACCGAATACTGAACCAAATAACAAAATTCGGTTTGATTCGATTTTTGTATTTGGTTCGATTCTTACCTAGCCCTACTTGTGGTTGAAGCTTTTTATAAAGAGGAAGAGAATCTATCCTACACCAGCATTATAGTTCAAGATTGTAGAATTTTTTTTCTAATAGCTCGTTTGTTTTTGTTAAGAGATCAGCGAATATGACGGTTCACTCGTTAGCTAGAGGGTCAAATTTTACATCTGATGTCGATCATTGGGTGCCGAATATTCCGGCCCAAAGTTTATTAGTAAAAAAAAAAATTATTCAAGCTCAACCAATAACTTTACCAAATGATTATACTTCTAACTTTATTTGGAAATACATAGCTGTTTTACTATTTTACTAAATTTATCTTTTAATTATTTAATGAAGGATTTTACCATGATTCTTAATCTTTTGCCGTCCATATTTCTCATTAATAATGTTCATTTTAGGGTCTCCTCTAACTTTTCGTTCATTTTCACTTGTAAATTTAACCATTACCTTAACCCACTAAAATCTTTTTTTTTTCTTTCTAACTATAGTAACCTGCCAATGTAGAGTCAAAAAAGTTCAATAAAATAATTGCACCTTTAACACACTAAAATATTTTATTGTTTTCCTTTCTAATTATTGTAGCCTTCCAATGTAAAGTCAATAAGTTTTTAGTTAAATTTACGACGTGATGGAATAGAGAAATGCAAGAAAATCCTACACCATCTGAAAGGAGATAAAATATGGTCGTCCATATTTTTGTTATATAAAAAGCTCTTCACACTTTTAAAAAATATTGTAATAATTTTTAAATAATTAATAAACTGCTTCTAAGGCTTGATCTGACAATCCTATTATATTATCTTTATTAATTGGCTTAATTGTTTAAAAACCACTCACCTTGAACTTTTTTTTCATTTATACCCTGACCTAGGAAAAAATTCATTTATACCATGACGTATGTATTTATGTTTCAACTCTACCACGAGGCACTAAATTAACCTCTTTTTATTAAGAAAAAAGTTTAAAATAGTTCTTTATTTTTAACCTAAGCTAATTAGAATTTGATTAGAAATGAATTTTTTCTTAAATGAAGGACTATTTTAAACTTTTTTTTTAAATAAAAAGAGGTTAATTTAGTGTTTCGGGGTAGAGGTGAAACATAAACACATACGTCAGGGTATAAATAAATTTTTTCCTAGGTCAGGGTATAAACGAAAAAAAAGTTCAAGGTGGGTGGTTTTTAAGTAATTAAGCCTTATTAATTATAAGAATCTTATACATTTGGCATTAATATCCTATTATCTTTAGTATTAGTACGATATTCTATATATTGAAATTAAATTCTTATTTTTTCATTAAAATTTGAATCCTATTTAATTTGTTTTAATAAAATTATTAAACTTTAATAGAGACTAATGTTATAAATTCGCATGTTCATCTCCTTTTAACATATATTTGTTTCGAAATAGTTGTCGCTTTATAAAAATTCTTTTAATTCATAATATTGTCACTAAAATATAAAGAAATTATTTAATCTAATTGATAAATGCTCTCCTACTAACTAAACTAAAGGGGAACAATGGAGAAGAATTTAAAATTTACCACTGAATTTTATAACGGATAAATATTTTAGAACAATTTTTTAAAAAAAAACAATGTATTTCATTGAAAGAATGCGAAATACAATTAAAAGATCATCATTGTAAAGACAATAAATTTCAAGAATAGATTAATTTAGTATAAATTACTAATAAATTTAAATATATATTTTTTAATTTGTGTAAAAATAGTTAAAGTGACAGCTATTTTAAAACAGAATAAATAGCTATTATAGAAAAGACAACTTAATAGAGGTTATAATTGATATTTCTCTGTTCCTTTTTACTCCTTCTGTTTCATTTAAGAAGTTCCATTGTTTTTTTTTCTATGGTTGTCAAAACCGACCCGACCCGACCGATTCAACCAGAAAATCCAAATCGGTGCCTTGACCGGGCCGGAACACCCATAACTAATACCCTTTTTTAAATAACCCAGCTCAAACCGGGCAAAATCCGTTCGACCCGTTCTGAATTTAATGGATATTACGGATTTTTCTATAATTTAATTTAGCTTAATTTTTTCACTCTAAATCAAGATATTAATTTATTTCAAACTTAATTATCGAATAACAGACGTTAAAAGATATATGTGTCCTACTTTATAATCAAATTATTCAATTAAATAGAGATTTATACTATTTGTAGAGATTGTTTGAAATGTTGGATTAAACTTTTTTGATAAAATATATTATTTTCT